>NC_134406.1:51775127-54734598 GCF_038048845.1 Mixophyes fleayi
ATACTATGTACCAAATCTACATACAAGTAAATAAATAACAAATACACTAACAGTTGATATATAAATCCACTTTATATTCCTCATTTGTTACATATGATGTAAAACCTTTTTGCTTTTCTTAATATTTGAGCAAGCTTTACAATGGAGACAATTAAAACATCCAACACTTTGATATGTTTCTACTTTATTTTGTGGTACTATACAAGCCTGCAATATTTATTTTAAATTAGGGGCCTTTGTATAAATACTTGAAAGTGCAGGTAGAATAGTTTAATAGGCTGTGGAGGAGATGCTTTACTCAGAGACCATTGTCCCCACACCAACCCATAAATAAATTTGCAAAGCCTAGAACTAACGTAATACGGCCACTTCTGATGTTAGAAGAAACTTCTGTTCATCCTCTGTGCTTATAGCATGCTGCAAGCTACCTATGACAAGGGACAACATTATTATCACAGTATAATACTGGATCTGAGCCAGTATTATACCGAGTCCTTCTCAGATTCAGGAGTTCTGTTTTGTGCTTTGCAAGATGTCTAACTCCACTATGTTTCTGTGTGACCTAATAGGATGTGAGTGGACCATGGTCAATGAAATGCGATTTCCTATCATGAAATATGCATGAAGTGAGTTGCACGCAGTTCTTTCCAAACCACCTGTGGATTTTTTCAGTGATGTTATCTTTTTTTACAAGGTTTAACAAATATTCTTAAAGTGCTCATGTCATGGCAAATTACCTTCTTTTTCTATTTTCTTACTGACTGGATGCTCTAGGAGCACTTTGTCTCAGAACTTTTTATTCACCCCCTAATGTCCATTGCATTCTAGTGTGTGTGTGTTAGGGAATTTAGACTGTAAGCTCCAATGGGGCAGGGACTGATGTGAGTGAGTTCTCTGTACAGCGCTGCGGAATCAGTGGCGCTATATAAATAAATGATGATGACGATTCTCTGCAGCTTCAACCAGCACACACATCTGGTATTCTAATAGACTTAACACCTTTTGTCATTTAAAAGGTGAATGAAAACGAATTACAAATAGAAATCTGTGTTATCTATCTTATCTAGACCGTTTTGTAAGGCAGAAAGTAAAAAAAACTCTGTCTGGTAATCGTGTTATCTACTTTGACATTATGACTGAGCAATTGTTTGCTAGCCATTTTTGAATGTAATTTAGTATAATTTAGGCATTGCTCCAAATTATGAGAACTTCTTATCCAAGCACTCCAGATAATACTTAATCAACGAAACAAATTTTTTATTAATGTTTCAAAACGACCATTGTAATTTTGTTTTCCTAGTTATTCAGAAATGTACTGTAACTGCATGTGTTTTTACACTGCCACTAATTACACCTCTGTTCCGTGGCCAGTCAGCGTTGATGATATTGAAGATGTGCGGCCAGGTCACGAGACTGAAGGGATGAAGAGGTATGCCAAGGACGTCCCACCCGATCTTTGCTTCTCCATTGTCTTCAAGGGCCATCGGAAGAATCTGGACCTGATTGCTAGCTCTGATAAAGAGGCTTCACACTGGACTGGTGGTTTAAATAAAGTTATGAACAACTCGAGGTCCATGAGCCAAAAGCAGAAGATAAAACAGTATCCTTTGCATGCTATGTATGTAATATTTCTTTGGCAATTTGATTCCAGCAGAAAGAACACTTTGATGTAGGGTAGGAGATGGTACACTGATAGTAGTGCGTATATTCTGTTACCAGCCAGTGCCGAGTCTGAGGATGGCTGACATAGATTGTCTTCAATAGGTAATTCTATGGAGTGTCAGGATGCTAATGAGGTTGCTGAGGGGCAGAACCTAAAAGGGGAACTGTGCAGGGATTCCTGATAAATGGAAGAGAAACACCCTTAATGATATAGGCTACTGTATATTCTATAAACATTGTTCCATCGTGTTAGTCACATTATAATGTAGTTATTTGGCTCAAATATTCTATAACTTATTGTGAGACAGGGGACAGGATTACTTAATGTCATGGACGAGGCACAAACGTGAGACAGAGGGACCCTGCTTATGCAAGCTTATGGTGAGGAGGGGGCTACACACAAGGATCTTGTTGGAGTTAGAATAGTGATGAAATATGATAGAGAGAGTTCCAGATGGAAGTGTGCAAGGGGGTGACTGGGTGCGTGCAAGGGGGTAACTGGGTGCATGCAGGGGGCCTGGATGGTTATGGCCTGAATGGTAATATTTTGCTTTTCAATTAAAGCAATAATTTTTTTTTAACAACTTTTGTGCATTTTAGTAATTTTCACATTGTTTATTGGACAGGTTATTGGAGTTTCTTCAGGTAAGATAGTAAAATAAATAATATCTAATGTAATGTTATAAATGTAATGCATTACACACTCAAAAACAGGAAAAATGTAGCTAAATATACTTTTCCTTGATTGTTTTTTAAAGTTCCTTCTGCTCAATTAGTGAAACGTTAGTTCTAATAGATAATTTTTCAGGGTAACTTCTATCAAGTATAGATAGGGAGACCAAACTTGTGTAGGGCATAGAGAACTAAAATGTGAAAGATAAATTTCTATTTAATTTGTTTTTTTCATTTATTTTCAATCAGGGAACCTGTCTCAGATCTTGCCTACTAACAGTGTTTATAGATTCAATGTAACTTGGATCTAATACCAGCTGGGGTGTCCGCTACTATTAGGTAGGTTGCACCTCATGAAAAGAAATGCTGGATGACATCACTTTTTTTTGATAATCGATGGCACATAATAATAATAATATCAACCACCTCCATCATCCAATCTTTTTGTAAGGTGCCCCAAAAATCCACAATAATAAATCCTACAAAATGACATTCTCTTTTTATTAATCTGTATTATTCTATACTGCAAACTCAATATTAAATTAACAATTAGCGGTGATTTATATTTTTTTACTGTCTTGCTGACACAATTAACATGAGACTTTGCTTTGTTCCAAAGCACTGTAAATTTACATCAGCGACATGTGGCTTCCGGGCATGGCTGCACAGTGTGTAAGAGGGAGCGCTATTGGGTCTGTCTTCATCCAGATTACTCTCGTTGGTAAATAAAATGTGCTGTAATCCATGACGTTTAATTAGCTTTAATGAGCACATGTTAGAAATCAGAAGTCTGATTGGCTGCTATAGATTGCGGCAGATGAATGCTCAAAAATTTGAGCCATTTAGACCCTTTCCTGTGTATCGCCCTGTCTGCCGTGTATGTACATTGTAACATATTTCAAATTATTTCTAGTCATATTTGAGTATTGCTTTTCATTCTCAGAAGTTTATTTACTTTAGTTTCATTTATCCAGGCGTTCTGCCTGTTTCTTTATTATAACGTGACTTATAGTAAAAGTCAGATACTCCTAGCGCATAATGTTGTCACTAGCTGTCTGTTTGCATTAAACTCCAGACAAACAGCAATCAGAATTTTTTTTGTGGAACAATGACAATATAATTATTTCTAATTGTGAAACAAAAGACTATATTTTCTATGTAGATATATATTTTCCCTGTATATCTGTGCTTATACTCCTTGTGGTTTACTATGTTAACTACTATCTAGAATGCCTAATACTACACTTCTGTACATAATTACAGGGCCTAGTAGAAATAGGGCGTAGGCCTCAGGATAAAAATATGTTGGAAAATTGTCTCCTACTAGAGAGATCTTGTAATTACTAGTTGGCATGAGCCGGTGTGGTAAAGAGAGGCCCTGGTACCTCCTATCCAACCACCCTGCTGTACATTTGGCATGCTAAACTTCACAACTTATCCATGTGCAAAAAAGGGGTAAAGATTTTAATGAAACTAGACAATAAAGGCATCTCTACTGGTATAAGGGTGCACAAGTGGGCATCCTATAAGATTGATACAGTATGTTAGTTTTGATGTACCTTATTTTGGAAAAATAGAAAGTTGATGTTTAACAATCTTGAATTGTCTTGTACTGCACCTCGTGCTTACAGGCTTAACGTGTCCACAAATTAGACTTGGATTCCACCCAAAATTAAACCTTTGTTTTGGATGTCATTAGATGACCGATATTGAGAAAATGTCACTGACCTGTGTGCGCTGCGCACCCCCTAATCTGCTAGGTCTCTTGTGTCTAATGGTCAGAGCAGATTGTTTTATGTCCTGCTATCGTTGTTGTCAAGGCTGTCTCCCACCCTATGAACTTGTCATTTGGATGAATGGGAAGCTGACAGGAAGGAGCATTGACAATAACAGAGCACCGTTAAAAATACTTATTTTATTGTGTATTATAGATCTATCTAAATAAACTTCCACCTCACTCACAAATGAGTAAAAAGGTGCAATATACACTGGATTCAAGCTTAGAAGGATAAGTAGGGGACATGTTACATAGAATGAGAAAATAAAATTTTTCTACCATACGTTTAGTATAGTGAGTGAAGGTTGGCTTGTAGGATGTGTCAGGTGCCATACAGAGATTGGATTATACAAACGTCTGTTCCTAGGTAAGGCTTCGATGGTAGGACACGTTTGGGTCTACCTAGTGGTTAGATTATAGGACGTGTGGTGCTTTGCAGTGGTTGGACTGTGAGACATGTATGATGCTCTGTGGAGGTTGGATTGTAGGGCCTGTATGATACAATTTAGAGGTTGGTTTCCAGGACCTATAGGATGCTAAATGGTTGGTGTACATGGAGTTTGGATTGTAAGACCTGTCTGCTACAATGCGGAGAATGGCTTATACGACATACATAGTGGGTGGATTGTGGGACACGTTTTGGACAGTTATGCTGTTTGATTGTAGGCCACATTTGCTACTAGTGTAGTGATTATGTAAACATGCATGTTGGCTAGTTGCACATCTCGCTCCATTTTTGGCATTGGATTGTTGCAGTACATACAACCTGACATCACAACATTTAAACTGTTTCCTTAAACAATGTTATCAGTTGGATCCACACATGTCTACGGAAAGCTGACAAAAACAAGGACAACAAGATGAGCCTTAAAGAGCTTAAGAACTTCTTACAGGAAGTAAATATTGAGACTGACGATAACTATGCAAAATATATATTCCAGGTAAGATGTAAGTGTTTGTGTCATTCTATGTCTTTCAGAATGGGCTACAGACACATCTGCAGGATTATAGACACATTTTGCTCATAGTTTATAGCAAATAAGCAGTTCTTCTTTTCAGGGATGATGTGGAGAACCAGAAGAAGTTCTTTACGTCTGTACTGTTTACTGTAATAAAACGAATGTTTTTTTGAGCCAAAAAAGTTTAGACAAATCCTTCAAAGCATGTCATTACATTGATATTATTAATTTTAAAATGATTTAATGGTTCATTTCCAGCAATGTGACAAATCAAAGACTGGTGCCCTGGAGGATGACGAGATTGAGGAGTTTTATCAGATCCTGACTATGCGGGATGAGATGGATGTTATATTTTCTGCATACAAGGACACCGAGGACCTCATGTCTGCCGGTAACTTACAGAAGTTCCTGATGAATGAGCAGAGGGAGGATGTCACCTTAAACCATGCAAAATCCTTGATAGAAAAGTACGAACCAAGTGAAGCAGGTAAGACATCGGTCTAAAATATTACTTTTAATACTGTAGATTTATTCCTATACAATGCGCCGTCGGAGCCTTGGTTGATGAGACTCCTCAGACGACGTCCAGCCTGAAGTCTTCGCGGCACAGTGGTTGATTGAATGTTCTGTGTTACAGCTAAAAAACAGGAGTCTATGAGTAAGGACGGGTTCCTCATCTACCTGCTGTCTGATGATGGGAACATATTTAACCCGGCCCATAGTAAAGTTTACCAGGACATGAAGCAGCCTCTGTCTCACTACTTCATCTCATCCTCACACAACACTTACTTGATGGAAGATCAGCTGAAGGGACCAAGCAGTACCGAGGCCTATATAAGGTAACCTGACCACAAGCTCACTTTATCACCCTGTCTCACGTCACTACCAGCATCCTGTGAATGTGCTTGTACTAATGAGTGCATTTACCTGGCTGAATAAACCTGTCCTGCTGTAGGCATCTCTCTCCTTATTTGCAGCATTTTGGGGGCATTGCTGGCGTTATGATGTAAACCGATTTGGGTATCTGTGATCTCTGGCACTGAGGTCTATATACAAATCATAACCCCAACCGCTGGGCCCAAGGAGATCTTAATCCTTCACTGAATATTCTCACTCTGTGGCTCAGTTCTTTGGAAATAATCTCCCCCAGTGTACAGCATAAAGTACTGCCCAGCATTGTAGATGACCAAAGAATGGCAATTAACATCTGTGTGCTAAAAACATGTCAGATTTTCTGATTTATATGCATGTAAAGATAATTTACTATACATAACTATACTCCTCACAAAATGAGTTGATTCATAGCTCAGTACATCAAACCCATAGGATAGACAATGTGGTAGGAAAGTGGAGCAAGAGGGTTGGGATACAAAAGATTGATAATTGGGGAGGTATAGAACAGTAGACTGGGAAATAAAGATATATTAAAAATATCTTATTTGTCTGCCTCCCTCGTAGAACCTTGTTGTCCTGTGTTAACCTGAATCCTCTGCTACCTCATGCTATTATTGCTAGCTCATGACCATCCATGGAGGCGTTATTATGCTTAATCATATTCATGTCACTGGGCCTGATTCATTAAGGATCTTAACTTGAGAAACTTCTTATTTCAGTCTCCTGGACAAAACCATGTTACAATGCAAGGGGTGCAAATTAGTGTTCTGTTTTGCACATACGTTAAATACTGACTGTTTTTTCATGTAGCACACACATACTTGATAGCTTATTTGTACACTGAAATTTTAAAGCTGATATTTGTGTGCTACATGAAAAAACAGTCAGTATTTAACTTATGTGCAAAACAGAATACTAATTTGCACCCCGTGCAGTGTAATATGGTTTTGTCCAGGAGACTGAAATAAGAAGTTTCTCAAGTTAAGATCCTTAATGAATCAGGCCCACTGTTATTATCTGTACCTGTCCGTATATTTATTGTACTCATGTTTGTCCTATCTGTAAGATGATTGTCCGGCGTTGCGAAATCTGGCGTCTTATAAATCCACGATAATGATTATTATGTTCACGTCTGCTGACACTTCGGTTTGGCTTCCCTCCAGCCCATTTGATTGTAATGCGAAATAATGGCAGAGCTGGTCTTTGGGTTCTATGCCAACCAGTGTACTTCCTGTGTGATGTTTAGATGTTCTCTGTCTTCATGTGGGTTCCTTGATGGCATAATGGACATAAAGCATAATAATATTAATATGACAGGTTGATTTTTTTTTTTTTACAAATAGAGCTCTTACAAAAGGATGCCGGTGTGTGGAGTTGGATTGCTGGGACGGGCCTAATGGAGACCCAGTTATTTATCACGGTTACACCCTCACCTCCAAGATCTTGTTCAAAGATGTTATAAAAGCCATAAAACTATACGCCTTCAAAGTAAGTCAGCGGTCCGAACAGGGAAACAAGCTGAGTGTGTGAACTAGTGAGACACTGGAGAAGGTATCGGTCAATGTATTAGGATGTGGGGTGGGTAGGTAAGAACGAGGAGCGGGACCCTGGTTGTTCCAGAGCAAAGAGAAAGAAAGCTCTAGATGCCTCCTCAGAATATATATCTCTATCGATATTCAGAGAGACAAAGAGGACATTGGGTAGCTGGCCTGGAAAGGGGTATTTCTAAAGGTGTACATATTCTTTAGAGCCTCATTGAAGGTCCTGGAATTAAATATTTTATATACTAGAGGAAAGGTCTATGCTATAAAAGGGTCATTGTCATCAGAGTAGCGCTATAGTTTATATGTTATACTCCGCTCAAAGCACAGCTGTGGAATAGTCTAGTAGAACGGAGTGGCTGTCCGGGCATTGCATGGGAAGCACCATCCTTGTGCCCATAAAACGTCCATTGTAACTTTACTTACTGAGCAGAAACAGAAAATACTTTAGTCGGTGACTGAAGTTTTGCAAAACTTGTTTTGCCCTTGTTGAAAATATTTCAGTACAGCCTGTGGTATATTGTCTGTGTTGATTGAATGTTTCAGTGCATGACCTGTACTGTGTACATAACCTGTGACGGTTCTGTCCGACTGTTGTTTTTCCCCTAAAGACCTCTGAATACCCCGTGATCATTTCCCTGGAGAATCACTGCACCCTGGAGCAGCAGATTACTATGGCCAAACACATGAAGGACATACTGGGTGACATGCTTCTGCTTATGCCCGTTGAAGGAAAAATCCAGGACTTTCCCTCCCCGGAGGTTAGACTGAACTTGCTCTCTTTACCAGGGCTATCTGATCCCAATCAAATACATAAGTGCAATCAATCTACCGTACTTATGCAGCTAAAAAAGTTTAACAATGAAAGTAAAGCATGTGTATCATCGTATAGAAATAAATCTATAAATATTCTAACATATTCTATTTTGCTAAAAGTATGCTATATACAATGTTTAGTTTACATACAGACAGCCACCGCTTCACATAGCAATATGGCAGTCGCACTGAAGAACGAAGTACAGTGGGTAGTGGGTGGTGGGTGGGTGGTGGGTGGTGGGTGGGGGGTGGGGGGCAATCCATAATCAGCCAATCTGAGTACTAGCTAGTGATGCTGATCATCATTATGTCTCCTTACACCAGCCCTCCAGCACCTGCAAGGGTAACATCTCCTCCTGACCGGTGTATATGAGTTCAGGGGGTAAATTTATCAAGCTGCGAGTTTCCAGCAGGTTTGAAAAGTGGAGATGTTGCCTATAACAGCCAATCAGTTTCTAGCTGTCATTTTGTAGAATGTACTAATAAATGATAGCTAGAATCTGATTGGATGCTATAGGCAACATCTCCACTTTTCAAACCTGCTGGAAACTCGCAGCCTGATAAATTCACCCTCTGGACTACCTTGGTCACATTTACGTGAACATGTCCCTAAACACTACTCTTGCCCGCCCTGTCCCTCCCCCTTCTGTGTCTCCAAGCGTAACGAGTCGTAAGTGCAAGAAAATCTGCATATGGACGTATACATTAATTATTCTGGTGCACATGGTTAGTATAGAAAGGTGTATTTTATTTAAAAAAAAAAGTGACATCCAACTCTACATAAGTCCCTTAGTGCAAAGGAAATTACTATTAAAGTTCTCCTGTCAGAGATAATACGGTTATGAGCATCATTTTGTAATAGTGTTTGTAAAGAGTAATGAATGTGTAGGACTCGTACACATCCATTTTTCTTTCCTGAGGATCAGATAACTCGCCCCAGCTGCCAGCTGTTTTTAATAATTAAGGAATTGGGAATGTGTAGCTCATATTTACAAAATCTGCCCTCTAGTGGCTGAAATAAACCTATAGACCATAAGCAGCACCATGTTGCAGGAAAAGTGAGCCGAATGCCTAACAATACAGCTTAAATCACATTACCTAAAACCTTGCAAAATATTATTTGCACTAGTCTGTGGTTTCCATTTTTTAATTTTGTCTATCACAGTTAATGAGTGGATATAGGCAAATAAGAATATACGTGAAATCACTATTTAGATTAACATGTATTTATATAGCACCAGCATACTTCAAAGCTCTTTACACAATAATAAAACAAGAGGGTATTAACAAACAGTTAAATAGGCAAGAGAGCGCTGCTCGCAAGCTTACAATCTACATGACTGGCTTTTGAGCCAATGCTATAACCATTGAGCATTCGGAGCATAAAATAAGCTAGTTCTGAGACAGAATCTCACCTACATACAAACTGTTTCATCCTCAGTAAGTTTATCTCTATCTCACTTTACAGATGTCCTGAATAATGTGAAGCGCTCGGTCTAGGACATATCTAGCACGCAATATTGTTACTTGCATATAGTCACTATAGAGGAACTATACCCAACTCCCTAACCAGAAGGATAATCACATTCTCCGCAAACTTGAGCTGTGGTATTAGCCAATAAAAATGCAAACCATTAAAACATAAGCATTTCTTGAACAGTTGCATGACCTAATGCATATTCAATCATACAATGTTTACTCTTTTGGCAGGTCAGATTTAAGCATTTCTCAGACTCTATCGGTAGTTCTCTTTGAATTATTTATTTATACTTCAAATAATAATTTCAGCAACTAAAAGGTAAAATCCTAGTGAAAGGCAAGAAGCTGAATACACTGGAAGACAGTTTAAAGGAAGCGGAGAACAGCACCACGGAGGCCGATGATGTGTCCGATGAGGATGAAGCAGCAGAAATGGATGATGATGCTGTGAAGTCTAAAGTGGGTGCTAAGAAAAGTGCGGTAAGCAGCAGGATCTTACTGCTATATACACAAATAGCCACACACACACACACACACACACACACGCATTGCAGTAGTGTGCAGCACCGTTTTCTACAAAATAATTAGAAGAATATACCATAAGTTACATCTACATAACATCATTCCCGAAACTTGTGACAAGAAACCATATTTTGCAATAATTTCTGTTTTTTGCCCAAATGTGGAAATTTTGCCTATATATGTTTTGCCTATATGCTCTCTATGGTAGAACACACTCCCAGGTCTGCTTCAAAATAAAAGTCCTAAAAAAATTAAAAGATAAATAAAGAAAAAATAAATTAAAATCAGATAAAATCACTAGCATAAAAAATAGCAGCCCAACTCCTTGGGCACCTAACAGGAACTGAGAGTAAGGGGCGGGGGGATTGTAGAGGGGAGGGGTCTCTCAGCAGTTCCTAAAGTTAACTAGCTAGGTGCCAACTCCTGTGCTCCCCTCCTCAACCCATGGTAGCAGTGTCCCCCAGACGAAATCAGAGAAACGGATTTAATGCAAGTACAAAAATCCTCTTTTTGCAATAATTTTTGGTACACTATTAGGGGTTCACATAGGTGCGTTATATATTGTATATGAAGATTTTTGATGTATTTAGATTAGTTAGGGGACAATTAAGCATAGATGATAAATATGTAGGGCCTAAATCTTTAAAGAAAGTAAGGCAAAAAAAAGAGTTAGTTTAATCCTGGACAAACCATGATACAATGCAAGGGGTGCAAATTAGTTTATTTTGCATACAAGTTATGTTTTTTCATGTAGCATACAAATACTTGATAGTGGAAATTTAAAATTGATCTAGGACCTCTACCCCAACTATAAATCTGTCCCCACATTTTAAATTTACCTCCCCCTCTGATGCAACATGGTTTTGCCCCAGTGCAAAGTTACTTTTTTTTTTGCTTTGCTCTTCTTAATGACTCAGGCCCGTAGTGTGAATGAACCATTGTACATTATGTTGAACATTAATCATGCTGCTATTTACTTTTCATTTGGTTTATTTTAGACTTTTATAGAGGAGCTAATATGTAGTTTAGAACGTGATGACAAATACATTTTTTTCAAAATTGTTTCTTAGGGTGCAAAGTTGAAGCTTGCCAAGGAGCTGTCAGATACAGTGATCTACTGTAAGAGCGTGCACTTCCGTGGCTTTGAATATGCAGCAAAGAATCAGTCGTTCTATGAGATGTCTTCACTCACAGAGAGCAAGTCTCTTAAGCTCGCCAACGAGTCAGGTGAGCTGGAGAAACATGGCCGTTCCCTGAGTGCCGGCTAGAGGTTTATAATGACAAGATCTTGATTTAGGTATGAATTTATTACATGGCCCATAGAGGTGGTTTGCTTATACTGAGAAACACAAAACATAGTTTTTAATAAAAAGTATATGCCCATACATTTCGTATTAGGAATGAAATATAGCTGTCTTCTCTCTCTCTAAAGGTAATTTATAATCAGCGGACCCGTAATGCTTGTTTTATGTCCGCACGTACTTGTCCACCAAGAGCAATACAAGGTGCACGCCAACTTCGCGGACTTGGGAAATACCACCTTGGAACTAGTACAAATGTCACCTCAAAGTCCACCTTCTACCACTTTACTGCTATACGCTTTATTCATTTTCATTTTTCTCCTAAAGTGCCTGGTATATCTTCGTGCATATGTGCCCTCCCTAAAGTACAATATGTGGAGCTTATTATATGTTCCCTTTTACACTTAATGTGATGAGACGCCCATGACTTTATTTTTGTTTTAAAATTTCAAATATAGTTTACTGTCCGAAAATTAGCAAAGCACAGTAGTGTCATGTTAGCGATGCTGGTCTGGCCTAGTTTATAGGGAACACTATCGGCCAAATAACGACACAGCTCCCATTGTTACCTTTAATGTTTGAAGAGTGTAAGTGGAATCTGGTGAAACATAAATTAGACAGAGATTTCCTGTGGGTGGTGCAAAGGTCACTGTGTATTCTTTTTCTGTATTTTGCTTTTGTTCAATGGGTGTGGCTATGCAAAATAATTGGTCTGTCTTTATTTGTGGTACATTTGTATTTTTTATTGACATCCTTTCTAAGTATGCATTTATGTACTGGACAGCATACCATAGCATATCATACCTATGATGACTATACAGCGAATGACAGCCATTCTCCTACCTGCCAACAAAAGGTAGCACTCAGCACAGATTACAGGAATTCTCACCATATTCCTAGGCTGCAGATAGGGAAATTCATTCTCTATTTTATATGTTTAGAGGGCATAATGCCTATTACCAACAATATACTGCTCAGGAACCCCCCCTTTTGGCAGTAACCAGTATCGCACAGAGATACAGGAAGTCCAGTTGCCAGCCATGTTGTTCCACTGAGATGATAATTGGTTGCTGTGGTCATTCATGGCAATGAGCGCCCATTCATAGGCCCTGAATCACCCAGGGTTCTCCAGACTAGTTACATGGAGGTGCCAGGAGAAAATGTCACTTTCTGCCTAGTTTAGAGGCCATTCAGGCTTATGAGTGGTTAGTGTTCATAGGTCTGGAGGACTGTGGTGCACGGACGGTGACAGATCACTACCAGTGTGTTGATCCTTCTGGTCCAGGTATAGAGGCCCTGATAAATAGTGCACGGCTGCACACCATAGTGTGAACACTGACCACTACCAGTGTGACATCAAAGGGAAAGTGGAGTGCAATTGAGGATGAGGACAAAAGATCTGTAGAAATTACACTTCTACTGTTGTCGTGCAGAGACATTTAGTCATACTAAAAATGTACAAATTAAGATTGTGCAGTTTTATGCATAGAACATGAATGTTTGTTTCGATGTTTTAAATATAATCTAAATGTGTGTGTCACTTTCAGTAGTTTTCAAACCACTGACTGCAGTGATTGAAATTATTAAAGTTATTACAAAATAATGGATACAAATTATTTTTTTATTTCCCTCATCCATTCTGCACACTCCCTTTACGGGCTCTCATTTATTATAATTGTTTGTCGTGTTCCACCAGCAGAATGTTGGCTAACTGAACCACACCTCGGAAGCAGAACATAATTGAAGCTCTTTACAATGAACCGTTTTGTATTTATTTCTCTCACAGGAAACCGTTTTATTCACCATAATGCCAGGCAGCTGACCAGAGTTTATCCTGATGGCATGAGAACAGACTCTTCCAACTACAGTGCTGTAAATATGTGGAACGTGGGCTGCCAAATAGGTGAGTGCACCTGTCTTATACCAGTCCTGTGCATTCATTAAACATTGTTGTTGCTTCAGTTCTTCCATTGAGTGCCCACTGGGAATGTGACTATAAAGTACTAGAAGGAGAAAGGACTTGAATAATGTAATAATATTAAAGTGATTTAACTAATCGTTTCTTAGATCAATGATTCCCTACCAGTGCGTTACCCCATTTATGTTTCGCAAAACCAGACTGGATGTGTCACAATAATTTATGAGAACTCTTGAATTAATAATTGAAGAGTTGTAATAATAGGAATTAAATATAAACTGTATTTTATTGTAAATGAAAAAAAAATGATTTAAAGCCTACCCCTATTCATGTTTTTGGTTTTATATACTATAATCTATAATTGGTGTATTACAAAACAAATTTATCACATGGCTTCTGATGACGGGTGTGTGAGAACCTGAATTGTTGGTAGTTGCCCTAGATGAAGGCATCACTTGCCCTATATATACATCTTCTTATGCAATGCTAATAAAAAGCTACCTAGATGCCATGTTAACCAATTATGTTTAAAATGAGATTTAAATTATTTTCTTATCTGCCACCAATTCCTCTAGCTCCTCCTGCTTGCTTACAAGTAAGATAAGGGCTACGTAGCCACTGATGTTTTATTAGTGTTTTCAAGATCACTGTAGGATCCCGAGTGGTAAAACCAAAAATTGAGCAAAAATGTAACAAATCGTGTTCTTAAAAAAAACCTAACTGCAATGCAAGTAATAGACCAGTGGATGTTGCAATACTAAACACATGTTTTCTAGTGTCAGAGCGGTTTACATGCTCTGTTTATTTGTTATACTCATGTAAAATGCATTTAAAAATCTGCTATTGTAACTTGAACTCACTGCGAACTAACACAAAACAGATCCATACTGTATGTTGTGAAGAAATCCGTGTGCCTGTATTTGGGGATGATTGGGTCACATTACCGCTTTAAAGATCTTTTATATGGTAGAATTTTTTAAAAGAAATACATTTATATCTCGCACACAAGATTTTCAGGTTAGTTATATCCATTGTGAAGTCTGGTCTGCTCTTTTAGATAAATGTCTATATTTCACTAGACCATTGAGATTATGGTGTTTTATTTTTCAGTGGCTTTGAATTTCCAGACCCCGGGGGTGGAGATGGACGTTTATCAGGGCAGGTTCCGGGATAATGGCTGCTGTGGCTATTTGCTTAAGCCGTCGTTCCTGAGATACAGTCAGTCTAAATTCAATCCAAAGTCTATCCAGGATGGAGAGTGGTGGACTCCCAAAACGCTCAATATCATGGTTAAGTATTGATGCGCCTCCACAATCACTTATGCAGCAAATGTATAGTAATGAATATGGTGCACTGGTGAAGTCCTGCCAGTGGCTCTGCAACAGCCACAAGTTCATACAATCATTGTCCTTCATGGAGAGTTTCTGAACTTTCACCATCTAGTTCATTAGTGATTTATAAATAGGCATTCTGGGTTTTGGTTTTACCTGGAAAACCCCCTCATGGGGCTGTCATGGCGATTTCAGTTAGAACGGAAAGAGGCTGATATCTGATTTCTCTGTGAGCCGGTTACCACACTGGCTCCGTGTCTAAGCCAAGAAGCAATATAATGTGTTGCATTTTAATACCTCCTAACTGTAATACATTTTATACAGCGGTATTAATTTGCCATCTTGATCAATATCCAGGTGATCTCTGGACAGCAGCTCCCTAAACTGAACAAGAAGAAGAGTTCCATAGTGGACCCCTTTGTCACATTGGAGATAGTTGGGGTGGCACGGGACATGGCCAAGAAGCAAACAAATGTCATTGAGAACAATGGTAAGAATTATGAAAATGATTATCTTGTATTTATAAGGGGCCAAGCAAGAATACATTAAAGGAGTACATGATAAAAGGACAATACAATTTGTATAGTATGCAGATAAACTCTGCATAAAACAAGCACGATAGACTGCTCAAACAAGAATAATAGGGTAGAGAGATGGAAGGCACAAAGGGGACATTAAGCTTGGTACAGTTAACGTGTGAACATCCTCTTGCTGCAGACTGGGAGCATGAAGAAAAGATCTGTGTATCTATTAGTCATCAACGGTGACGAGGTATTAGGATCCACCTGCTTAATTGAATATCATCAGAGTTTGCCACCAGTGAACAATGTCAAAATAAAGCTTTCTCTAATTATATAAGAATTACCACCTCCAAGAGAAAGCCGCTGTATGTGGCAAAACAATGCAGAAACCAACATGAGGTTTGCATCTCCTCCCCCCACTTGGAGCTCAGTGTGTACATAATGAGTCGCGGCTAAGAAGGGTTGTAACATCACAACAAGATAACTACCCGTTTTATCACTGGCACATGTTTAAGAAAATCACAACTGAAAGATCAGAGTTTGAAAATAAAGCGCTCCAATCCACCAATCTAGACAAAATATTAACATACTAAATATTTAAGTATTGTTATATTCTAACAATCATTTATTCACAAACAGATTTTATCTGATTATTTAACTTTTTTTTTTTTAAATGTATAATTAAAACTTGATAGTCGAGTGTGATGGAGTGAAAGAGAAATGTGAATATTAAGAATGAAAACATGATTATGTACCGATGAGATCGGACGGAATATATGAAGTAAGTTTAATTATTACTATTCCTAATTCAGCAGTTTTTATTTAAATCATTTATTATCTTATTCTCTTGATGATTCTTTTATGCTGAATTCCTCTCATCCTCCAAATGGGTAAGGAATGTATTTTTGTGCTACAAATAAATAAATGATTGTATGTCTCATTCATCTATCTAGTTACCCTGCTACATACCCGTAATATCCTGATTATTATAAGTGGACTGCAACATATATGAATCATAAGAAGCCCTACACTAAACTTCAAGTCAGATTATATTAGATGTACATCCTCAACTTGATATGTTCATTAATTTGTCATTTTAAATCTCCCCACTATACTGGGGAGATATAAAATGACAAATCTTAGACAAATACTTGTTTTAATGTAATTAAAAGATTTTTTTTTTTAGCTTATCAAGATTTGACTTAACCAATCAGAAACCAGATACCAGAGAAAGTGTTAAGTTATTCTAAACGCTATGTTGATTTATTTGAACAGGATGCTGTGGTTCAGCGTCTCATTCACAATTGATTTTGCAAGTTGGCGCTTTGTCTACAATTAACGGTATACTGATAGGAACCTAAATGCATTAGCATGCAGGTGAGATATAAGGAGCATCTATATATTTATTAGTAAGATATATAGAACTTCGAGTACTACATTTCTTGATTCCATGTCAAATTCCCTTATGTCAGATCAGTCTAATCCACAGTACTCCTATTATAAACAAAGTCTGTCTCAATGTTTTTAAAAATGTCTATTATATAATTTTCCACACGGCTCACAACATCATGTAGGGTATCTAGATGTTGAGTATCTTGTGATTTAAATAAAACTGCTGAATTAAGCATAGTAATTTTAAACTTATTTAATATTTTCCAGCCTATAATTAAAAAAGTAAAATTATAATTTACAGATGGGGATCTGATGGTGAGTAAATGTTTTTTAAAAATGAACATAATAAAGATTTGATAATTGTTAGATTTGTCTAGATTAGTGGATTGAAGTGCTTGATTTTCAAAGATTCTAATCTTTCAGTTGTGAATTGGCCTAGAGCTAATATGTAAGAGCACCCTCTTCTGTCTGATAAGAGGATACTACTATAAGAGCACCCCCTCTTCTGTCTGATAAGAGGATACTACTATAAGAGCACCCCCTCTTCTGTCTGATAAGAGGATACTACTATAAGAGCACCCCCTCTTCTGTCTGATAAGAGGATACTACTATAAGAGCACCCCCTCTTCTGTCTGATAAGAGGATACTACTATAAGAGCACCCCCTCTTCTGTCTGATAAGAGGATACTACTATAAGAGCACCCCCTCTTCTGTCTGATAAGAGGATACTACTATAAGAGCACCCCCTCTTCTGTCTGATAAGAGGATAATACTATAAGAGCACCCCCTCTACTGTCTGATAAGAGGATACTACTATAAGAGCACCCCCTCTTCTGTCTGATAAGAGGATACTACTATAAGAGCACCCCCTCTTCTGTCTGATAAGAGGATACTACTATAAGAGCACCCCCTCTTCTGTCTGATAAGAGGATACTACTATAAGAGCACCCCCTCTTCTGTCTGATAAGAGGATACTACTATAAGAGCACCCCCTCTTCTGTCTGATAAGAGGATACTACTATAAGAGCACCCTCTCTTCTGTCTGATAAGAGGATACTACTATAAGAGCACCCTCTCTTCTGTCTGATAAGAGGATACTACTATAAGAGCACCCCCTCTTCTGTCTGATAAGAGGATACTATAAGAGCACCCGCTTCTGTCTGATAAGAGGATAATACTATAAGAGCACCCCCTCTTCTGTCTGATAAGAGGATACTACTATAAGAGCACCCTCTCTTCTGTCTGATAAGAGGATACTACTATAAGAGCACCCCCTCTTCTGTCTGATAAGAGGATAATACTATAAGAGCACCCCCTCTACTGTCTGATAAGAGGATACTACTATAAGAGCACCCTCTTCTGTCTGATAAGAGGATAATACTATAAGAGCACCCCCTCTTCTGTCTGATAAGAGGATAATACTATAAGGGCACCCCCTCTTCTGTCTGATAAGAGGATACTACTATAAGAGCACCCCCTCTTCTGTCTGATAAGAGGATACTACTATAAGAACACCCCCTCTACTGTCTGATGAGAGGATAATACTATAAGAGCACCCTCTTCTGTCTGATAAGAGGATAATACTATAAGAGCACCCCCTCTTCTGTCTGATAAGAGGATAATACTATAAGGGCACCCCCCTTCTGTCTGATAAGAGGATACTACTATAAGAGCACCCCCTCTTCTGTCTGATAAGAGGATACTACTATAAGAGCACCCACTCTTCTGTCTGATTAGAGGATAATACTATAAGAGCACCCTCTTCTGTCTGATAAGAGGATAATACTATAAGAGCACCCTCTTCTGTCTGATAAGAGGATACTACTATAAGAGCACCCCCTCTACTGTCTGATGAGAGGCTAATACTATAAGAGCACCCCCTCTTCTGTCTGATAAGAGGATAATACTATAAGAGCACCCCCTCTTCTGTCTGATAAGAGGATACTACTATAAATGCACCCCCTCTTCTGTCTGATAAGAGGATACTACTACAAATGCACCCCCTCTTCTGTCTGATGAGAGGATACTACTATAAGAGCACCCCCTCTTCTGTCTGATAAGAGGATAATACTATAAGAGCACCCCCTCTTCTGTCTGATGAGAGGATACTACTATAAGAGCACCCCCTCTTCTGTCTGATAAGAGGATAATACTATAAGAGCACCCCCTCTTCTGTCTGATTAGAGGATACTACTATAAGAGCACCCCCTCTTCTGTCTGATAAGAGGATACTACTATAAGAGCACCCACTCTTCTGTCTGATTAGAGGATAATACTATAAGAGCACCCCCTCTACTGTCTGATTAGAGGATACTACTATATTCAACTAAATGATGAATTACTGACTATAGAGACTAATCTATTTCTGGTGCAGATAAATCTAATACAAAATATAATCATATTTAAAAACCACAGATTGAACATGCTTGTAAAATGCATACATACATACATACATACATACATACATACATACATACATACATGCAGTGAGGTTCATATGTGTTCTTACATGTGCCTTAATACGGTTGCTGACCCTACTTACCACCTGCTGCCTTTACATTACTGGACACTTACGTGCAGTAACTACTGGTTCACATTACCTGTGTTATATCCAGTATATGGAGAAAGTGCTGTTTCTCAGTGAAAATGGTGAGGTTTATATTGTCTTCAAACATCTACATATTTTATTTTTTTTAATTTTTGTATTGGACTGAAACTTGCAGTGGTTCATGACTTTCGAGCCAATATTATAAAAGGGTCCCAATCATTTTATTGTTTTCATTAATACTCTGCATTTTTATACTTAATTGAGCTGGTACAGTTCAGTAACAGATGTTCATTTGGAATATCTCCAGCTACACCTACTATTCCTTTCAATTACGGCCGGGTTTCCCTTCTAGTTACCAAGGCTTTTCTGCATTCTAATTAAATTAGAATGCTGAGTGGCTTAGTACTAAGGTTACTACTGGATTAAATCCTCATCCATGTATCCTTAGTATGGCATTACAATAACTATTGAGAATGTTCCACACATCTGACTTAACATTTCTTTTAGTGATTGTTCTCACCAGGTCAAGAACAGGAAACAACTGAGAATATTCAAGCATCCTATTGGCACAATACAGAGGAATACTGCTCCCATTGTATCTTATCTGCTGTCGCTTCTAGATAGAAACTGTGCTTTAGCCCTATGTACCATGGCATATTCTCATCTATTTCTAAAGCAGTGTGTTAAAGTTCTTATTTGTTTGTTGCCATGACAGCAGACATTACTACCAGTTCTTTAATGTTCTTTAATGTTTTGTTACTGGAAATTTTTCAGGGTTTAACCCGGTATGGAATGAACATCATCAGTTTGAGATCGACGTCCCTGCTCTGGCTCTGGTGCGGTTTCTGGTGGAGGATTACGACACCTCCTCACGTAATGACTTTGTGGGGCAGTACACCGTTCCGCTCACCAGTTTACAGCTAGGTACAAACAAATGCCTTGTTCATATTGGTTTTATATCTGTCAGGAAGTCTGGACCTGTGTACTGTAGACCTATGGCACTCGGGCCACATGTCTGTATCTGCCCATGTCAGGGTAGCCTTGGATACAATCCGTTCCCAGCAAGATCTTCCTAGTGAAATTGTATGTTCTTGTAATTTAAGTACAAATAATGTAAAGCGGATATCACAACTGTAAAAGTTATGTGCAGGAAGTAGTTAACCAAATCAGTGAGCAAAACACTGGTGTCTGATGACTACAACACAGGATGTATTCCAGCCTGCTAGGCCACCACCGACGGCACGCCACAGCGCTGTCATCCTGCAGTGACTGAACACGAGGCTGGATTGTATTCAATATCAGCTACTCATTAACTTCTATATAGATTTATTTTTTTAAAAATTGACAATGCTTTTAATCAATTCAGCAAATCTTTGTTATAACTTGAAACTACCATCTAGGATGCCCGCAGGTGTTCAGTACTATTTGTATGAAGAAGAAAAAAAAGTTTTGATGTAAAATATTGCTGGGATTGTGGTTTGTCTATTTGGTGAATGTTCTAATTTTATACATTGTGTTTCCTTCAGTTACGTAAAAGGATTAAATATATTTTCCACTTCCTTTTTTTTTTTTTTTTTTCTTCATGTAGGCTATCGGCACATCCACCTTCTGAATAAGAACGGAGATATTCTCCCCTCTGCCACTCTGTTTGTGCACATTATGCTCCATGAAAACAAAGGCTGACAAAAGACTGCAATGTTTACAAGCTTTTATATTTTTATTTTATTTTTAACAACTTTTAGCTGCCTTTGTTTTTAGGTCAGAATCATTTTTTTTAATTTCCGTTTTTATTTTTTTCTGAAATGTTTCCTAATCCGATGCTGGGAAAAGTTGTTAAGTAAGATTTGGCCTATTTTTATAACTATTTTTAATGTATTTTTATTTTTCAAGTTTACGGACGTTTTAGAAAACCTATAGTTTACCTGCTATATTTGCCTATTGAGGAAGCGCAATAGAGTGTTTTTAAACTCTATCTTACATTGACTTGAAAGGGAACCTTTGTGCCAAAATAGCACTTTTGCACATCCCTGAATATCCCTGAATTGTCATTAGGCCATCCATTAGCAAATGGATACAAATAGAAATAAGCAACTGTATTTTTTTTTATTTTGATCAGAGACATTGGTGTGATGTCTGGATAATTAGCATTTTGTTAAAATGGTTCTGTTACTGTATATTGGTAACATGTGATGTTTTCATGTGTGGTCATTTTCATAATTTCTATGCCAATTCCAATAGCTCAGGTAAAAGTACAGGACACATATGCTCAAAGCCTTAGCATGATAATATAACTGCATGTGCCTTAAGGGACCCATATTATGGGTTATCGTATCTTTAAATAAATCTCAGATACCACACAAATAAGCCTCATTACTGCCTGAAGACTTTGAATTACATAAAAGCATAGTATATAAATATTCCTATGTGCTTATCACCTCATATGCATTAATTTATGCTGATCCCATAGTCTATAGCAGTGTTGGCTAACCTGTGACACTCCAGGTGTTGTGAAACTACAAGTCCCAGCATGCTTTGCCAATATATAGCATCTTATTGCTGGAAGGGTATGCTGGGACTTGTAGTCTCACAACACCTGGAGTGTCACAGGTTAGCCAGCACTGGTCTATAGCAAAGGTTCTCAACTGTAGTCCTCAAGTGTCCCCAACAGCTCGTTAATCATTCACAAGTGAATTAACCTATTGACCGGGTCAATAATTAATCAAATCTTCATGACCCTTTAGGAAACTGTGATCTAGAATTTGAGCACTGTAGTTATATAGGCTTGTTATAATGTAGGAATGTCAAGCAACAGCACAAAAAGGCTTATTATTAAAAATATATGTATAGTTCAGTAACACAAGGTTAATATTGCACAGAATTATAAATAGCTGTACAAGACCTGGCAATACTTTATCTGTGGATGAGAGACTATTTCTTAACATAAGATTATTTTGTTCCCACCGGCTTCCCTTTCTCATCCAGAGACTGGGGGGCGGTATTATAGCTATAGTGAGGTGGTTGTTGAACATTTCTTAAATATTTGGTTTCTTGTTTCCATAAAGTGGTTTATTAGTGAGCAGGTCCTATGTCAGTGATCGGAAACCTGATACACTTAAGGGGACCACATGGGCGGCCCTCTAACCTTCAAAGGGGCCGCTCATTACCATTATTCTGAGTAATAAGGTGTAACAATACATTAAATCAGCAGGCATTTTAAATAAGTGTTGCAAGCTATTAATCTGACAATAAAGCAGGGACCGCCTGTTGCCCATCGCTGCTCTACATTGTTTTGCTCCACTCTGTGTTACACTGCAGTATGTGTAAGGCATGGAGTGTAAATGTATTTTAATACATATGTCAGAAACAATTATCAGATTTACAATAGATATGAAAACTACACTTAATTGCTCATAGCAGTATCAAAATACAGGGATACAAAGTGCATCATATTGGCACAAATGGGGGGAAAAGCACTTTCCTGAGAACATTATTTGCTGTGATAAAACAGACATAGTGGGTTTTGGAGCTGTGAGACTGCTCATGAACACAACCCTCTATGCTAACCCATCATTTTATTATATTACAAGTACCTTACCATGTTCAGCCTATAAAAGTACAGGATAGTACTGTATGTAGCATGTACTCATCAACGCATGGAGTGGGAACTACTGTGCATGCAATCTTCTCATCTATCAATTTACCTGAATGTTTGTCAGGTATTGTGGGACAGTTTTATAAACACCTCACCCCCTGTACACACTTATTTGCAGCCGTTTGTAACTGAAGTGTAAGGTGTGTTCTGTGTGTCTGTGGCTTATAAGGTTCACCTGTATATGCTTCTATGTCCCTAGCTCTCCTGGCTGATTTGTCATGCAACTTGCACAAGAAATTACTATTGTTCTCTTAGGTCACCTATGGTAGTGGATCCTGTCCGCTGGGGAACAGTTCACTTGCAATACTCTACAATCAATGGTTACTGTGAGTTACACCCATATTTGAACAAGTATGCAGGTTTTTATGGTAAACATGTTACATTGTGCTTGTGTCTACTTATCTTTTACATCGTAGTATAAATATACAGTGCCCTGCCCACATATAACGTCTCTATCGCTCACCACCACCATTATTGTCTGATAATGTACAGCTACGGATGTCAATGAGTTTCTGCCTCATTGTAGACCATCCATCAGCTCTGCTCTGAGCAGACGTGTACCTGACTCGGTGGTACGTTACTTCATCACAAACGGATCAAGCATGGATCTGACATTTTTACATGGGTTCAAGCAGGGATATTACTCTTTGCCTCAGGGCAGAGGGCAGGTGTGTAACATGCTGGTGTGCACAATCCAGCACTGTGTAATCCAGTGCTGAAACACCACCATGCCGTTCAGTGCCTTACACTACATCCTGTCAAATATAGGCATTGCCCGAACATTAAAATAAAATCACCATTTCTAGTGGTGTTCCTTCTTATATCTCTACTGGTTGGTAATGTTTTAAAGAAAGCTTATTGCTTCTGTGGCTTAAAGTGACAATACACCATTGTGGTCAGTAGTTATTGTACCGGTCACCTAACGATGCCTCTGTTCTTAATCAGGGCTCTAGATCTCGTATTCTGCACAAATACTCCCAAAGTTGGGTCAATAAATTAACAAATCCCTCTGTTTACTGTGTCAGTCTGTTTAATATGCCAGAAAATGTGCAATCTTATTTTATAAAGTTTAATGTTTACTGTTGTATGTTCATTTACACATAAGACCTGTACTAAAATTAAGTTTACTTATTCCTCCTGAATTCCTTTCTGAATCCTTTTAGCTTGGGTTTGTTTCAGCCTTTATTATTACTTTATGTTTATACAATGTAAAAATTGTTAGCCTTAAAGTTTTGGCAAACTCACTTTGTAAATAAAAGCTATTAGGACTATTTTCTTATAGTTGTGTTTTATGTGTCCTTGTCCATCATTCATTGTTTATAACTCACTGACATATGCTACACACAAGTGCTGTTATGTTTACTAAGGATGAATCTGTCTTATTCTCGTCAAATGTTTACGGTCACTCCCATATCCCCTGTCACTCAGATTTACAGTGAAGAGAACATTTAAGAATTATAAGAATCGGGCTTAAAATGAAGCTAAACTATTACTTATTACTACTTATAATGCTTAAAAACATAAAATGTGGTAACATTGCCAAATTGCCCTCTTTTGGAAAACCCCAGACCCGCCCCCTCTCCCATCCATCATTTACCGCATATAGCAGGTTTATCATATGGAATATATTTCTTTCAATAAATGTTTTAATTCCTTTGCAGTGAATGGAGGGGTGTTCTGGACCATCAAAAAGCTTCTCATATGTTCCAAAATAAAGAGTGCCTGGGCCTACTTAACCATCAAGTGTAAAACAACTTAAATGTGAATAAATTCTACATTCCAACTTATCTATCCCTTTCACAATCTCGGCTTTTACTGATTAGGTGAGGAAGAGGAACAGTCATGTTGTTTTTTAACCTAATACACTTGAATTGTCAATGTCCACTGACTTTGTTACTAATTCTTGTATAAATGTTGTGTTCTGACATCAGAATGCACCAATTCTACCTCCTACCACTTGTTACGCCTGGAGTCACAGTAAACTTAAAGGAAAAAATAGCAATAATTTCCCTCTACTAAGCACAAAGTTGTGAGAAATGAAATATTGGATAAATAAATCAAAACGTGCCATAGTGTATCTGATTCAGTGTATACTTCTTTCTATAAATATGTATGATCTGCACTCTGTACTTAAAATGTGTGTATCATGCAAACTAATTTATTACAGGTATTAGATGCTCGTTGATGTGGAAGCAGTAAGAGGTGGACTTACCTTTTCATACGTAACTTCTTAATGTTGGCTTTTTTTTTTCCATAAATATAAATTATAATCTGTTATGTGTTTTCATGTTTCCTGGCATAACTAGGAGTTAAGAAAGTAATATAAATGTGGTCATGGTTACTCCCAGCAATAGGAGTACCTGTTAAATCACTGTGTGCAAGTAAACCAAGGGGATATTAGCTACTGAATCAGTCCTAGGTCACATAGAAGAATGTTTATATGCAAAGTAGCCTGGGACCCAGCTACTAGATAGTGCAAGAATGTCATCTATGGTTTATGGCCAGCCCAGATGCTGTGAATACAATGGTGGTTGACCTCTCCCAGGATGGTATTTCTTACCAGTTTTTATTATCAGAAGATGCATCAAAGCAAACTTTTTCATAATGTACATTTTAGAAAATCTTTTGTGTCAATCTGTAATCTGTGACATGAGCTCCATTGTGTCAACAACGAATAGCAGTCTGATAGATTATTTATTTTCTCAATTATTATTATTATCATTTATTTGTTAGGCACCACAAGGTGTCCGCAGCGCCGTACATAGTACAAACAGTAAACCATACAGGGTTAAACAGTACAGAACAGTAAACACAAAGTACCAATGCTTCAGAAACTCCGGGACAGACAAATGGAGTAATGGCCGTGTGTGTATTCATATTGTGGTTCATGGAATTATTAAAACTGTTTAGGTTTTAAGATAGAGAGCCTAGTTTTAGAATTCATCACTAAAAAAGTGTCGTTGAAAAGGAACATAAAGCCAGTTGTATAACAAATTGGCACACCTCTTTCAGTGAGGTCACAAGACAGAGGGGTTGAGGTGAACAAAAGTGGTTTGAAAAAGGTAAAGAAAATTGTGAAAAGTTAATAATTTCTTGGGCTCAGTATTTTCTAATGATGAATTGTCCAGACTTGTCTTCCACAGGCAACAGAGGATATGAGTGTGATTTGTTTCTGGTTTTATTTCTGTTTATTTTAAGCAGTTTTGCAATTGTATTTCTGTTTTCATTTTGTTATGCCTTTTTATACAATACGCATTGTGACTTTATTTGTCATTAAACTACATTTTATAACATTGTGTTTGTGTTCCTAACAAATTCACGTGTCAGTGAGGCTTGGTTGTTATAATATACATTTACAGCAGATAACTTTTTGATTTACAATAGCTCTGATTCATTTAGGTTGAGACTTTATTGGTGAGATAAGTAAGAGCGTAAGACTTCCTAAAGAGTATCAGAGAACCAAATCTTAGTGGTGACAGAAATGAGTGGTAAATAGTGAGTGTGCAATATGATTTTGGGGGATTTAAGATATGTTTAGACATGTCAGGTGGTGTTGCTTCGATTAACCCTTTCACACTCATGGGTTGTAACATTAGATCTGGGGTGTATACGGTGGTATACCATACCGCCACTTCTGCTGTCTTTTTTGTAAAACTATCAAATGCCATGCACTTACATTACCACTACATTTTTTCATACCACCACTTCTAAATTTCCACTTCGACCACTGGAAATATATATACATGTTTTATACACATACTTTCCAAAATAATTATTGTTCATGTTTGCTCAAGCTGACAGGAAAGTGACAGTAAATCAAATACCATGTGTTAACAACACTGGTATGCAGAAGAGCATCTCTTAAAGTACAGCACATTGGAGTGGATGGGCTACAGCAGCAGACGACCCCACCGGGTTCCACTCCTTACAGCTAAGAACAGGAAACTGGAGCTACAGTGGGCACAGACTCGCCAAAACTAGACAGTTTGTAGATTGTAAAAATGTTGCCTGATCTGACAAATCTTCATTTCTGCAGGGACATGCAGGGTTAGAATTTGGCGTTACCAACATGAATCCATAGATTCATCCATCCTTGTGTCAACAGTGCAGGCTGCTGTTTGTAGTGTGTGGAATGGTTTCTTGGCACACATTAGACTCCTTAATACCAGTTGAGTATTGTTTAAATGCCAAAGCCTACCCAAGTATTGTTGCTGACCATGTGCAAAAATAAAGTTTGCACAATGTTAGCTCAGCAATTAAGAGGGGAGGGGGTGTATATTGCATGTTTTCAAGAATTGCAATATAAAATTGGTCGCTAAAAAAGTTCAATGTAAAATGTAACCCCTGTCAAGAGGGACAAATAAGCCACGCCCCTCGAGCCCAATCACCGGCAACAAGCTTCCTGTTTGCGTAGTAGCGCTTTTAGAACAGATGTCCTGCCCCACTTCCTCCTAGACCATACTTGCGGACATTCCAGGAGACTCCCGCATTTTGCGAGAGTCTCACGGAGTCCCGGGAGAGTGTGGAAATCTCCTGCATCTGGCAGAATTCTTAGTGAAGTGGGCAGAATTAGGTCCAGATCACTGCGATTCACCAGGAATCGCGGAATTTTTGCTCCCTATTGTCAAATGACGCGTTTGCGTCATTACGTGACGGGTGTGGGGCCAAAATGATGCAAATTTTGGAGCTCCGCCCCATCACGCCCACCTCCCTCGGCAGGCTCCCGGAAGCCAACTTTCAAAAGTTGGCAAGTATGTCCTAGACCCCCGGGGGAAACTGGCTGCTATGGAAAGGGAGCATGGCGCTCTGATACCGGGACAAATTGTAAGTTGAACGGGACAGTCCGCTGGAATCGGGACACTTGGGAGGTATGAGTGTGTGTGGTAGTTAATGCATTTCCTCACCTGCTGTTCTCTACCTTTTACTAGCTCTTGGGTGTGGGTATAAGTGACCAGATGGTCCCTGCACATGCGGGTTTTGCAGCAATGTCTGCTAAGTGTGGACACAGGTCTTCCATGATGGTGCAGTGCATTAGTTGATGCAGTAAGCAGCACACTAGACCATCTCTATATTGCAAAATATAAACTTTTATTTGCACTCCTCCTCTAGCACTATATGTGTGTTGCAGAAGATAAAGTAACTATATACATGGCCTATCTCCTGCACTGGTCTTTGGTAGTTGATAGCTTTCACTTACAGAATATACTTCTCCTTAATCCTCCTGCACAGTACTTAAAGGGGTGACATGGTCATAATTCTTCTACAGTCACACTTAAAATGGTCCCTTAGCACCCATCCTTTATCTTAATGTTTCACTCACCCTTCTCTATGAGGGTGATATCATCTGTTTGGGCTCTGACACTTGCTAATGTTTTCTTAGCCCTGCTA
This sequence comes from Mixophyes fleayi, assembly GCF_038048845.1. Taxonomy (NCBI): domain Eukaryota; kingdom Metazoa; phylum Chordata; class Amphibia; order Anura; family Limnodynastidae; genus Mixophyes; species Mixophyes fleayi. The sequence goes on from NC_134406.1 coordinate 51,803,501, forward strand.
ACACCTCCTGTGTGGGGATAACATCACATGTTTGCTGGCTCTCTAAGCCCAGCAGGATGTCTCTGGATCCACTCTCAGATGCTGTGTTCAGTCATACCGTCATATTCCAAGGTAATGTGGTATATTCCCCCTGACTAAGCTCTTCTCTCTGTCATACAGCCATATTCTGTGGTAATTTCTCCCTCAAATCTGTCCCATTTCACTAATTATCTTTATGTCCTGGTGTACTTTGGCCCTTGTGACACAGACCCGTTCTCCAGGAAAATTTGAGACCTCCTCCCCTCAGTCCTAGGTCCCTGGGGGTCAATCTCTCAGCACCTAGGTTCTGATTGGCTCATACCAGCTTTATGTAAGCAACTGTTCCTGGCGTGTCGCCTCTGGTTTCCTAGAGCCAGGGCCACACATTCAGTCACCGAGAGGTATGAACAATACCACCAGAGGGGGCGTTACAAAAAAAAATTGTAAATAATTTTAGAGAATTTTATTTAGATATATTTTACCTTGCTCAACTCAAACAGATAAATATTTGAATACATCTATAACAGACTAGAAATTAGCAAAACTCTTTGAAATGGTAAATCCCCAGGACCAGATAACTCTACTAATTATTATTATAAAACTTGTTTTTAAATATAGTCTTTAACAGAAAGTATAACATAGACCAAAGTCTGAACACAGTCCTAGCCAGTATAGAGGTTTCAATGATTATGGGAAAAATAAGACCAGTGTAACAATACCATATTGAACAACAGTTGACTTATAGAAATTACAAAGTGTTCTTTGAACAAGGAGAAAGGCTATGAAAAGTTTGGGAATAGGTATTACAGGTATAGAAATAAAAGCAGTCCCCAAAGTATTCCCTTTGAGATCTAGTAGGGCCATAAGGCCTGTACACCAGAGAGTTTGTGGCAGTTGTGGAAGTACATAGAGTGGTAGATATGCGTTGTTGAGAAAATCATGTTTGGGAGGCAGGTAGCTTAATGTGGGTGAAGTATATCACTTATTAAATTCAAGCCGTGGGAGTGTTTTTCAGGTGTCTGTCAGTTGCCAAAAGGATAAAACCATATAAAAATTGATACACTGAAACCATTCTTCCATCAAAGGATCAGGAGAAGCTTCTACAAAAATCCACTGTTTGTCATCGTCCATTCTGGACCAGTCTAAAATTCTGCTGATCATAGATGCCTGGTTCTGCCGAGTATAGATCCCTAGTAATGGTTTAAGCACAGGGACTATTATCTAATATAGATAGTTCTCCCCTCACACCCCAGAACTAATCACCTTTTGTAAATCTACAAATAAATATGTAGGTATCTTGGTTGGGATCGTACAGGGGATATTCATTTTTATAATATTAATTCTAGGTAGCCATGTAAATTTGAGTGGAGCCCCTACTTTAAAATCCTTGCTTGCCTTGGTCAGAAGAGGGGAAAAAAAATCATATCAACAGCGAAGTGTTGACAAGACGGATGCCATTTAAAAAGAAAAGCCATTTGCAAACCACAGACCACATGCTCTGGGAGCGAAATGGTCAGGGATACTGATTTTGAGTAGTTGATCCTAAAGTTGGACAAATGCTTAAATCATTTGATCTCGGTCATTACATTTGGGCCCCTTTTGTTTACAGGGAGATGTGTTGGGGTGTGACAAGCGGATTTTTCTACACTTGGGGCCTGATTCATCAAGGCACGTATCTGCTGATTTTGAGCGTACTGTCTACAAAATCACTCTGCATATGCCCTGAACTGGGAGAAATGTCACTGAACTGCTACAAATCTCATCCTCTCCTAATCTGATCCTGATATATATTTATCAGTTCATCTTTAACAGGACAGGTTCTGGAATATTTAAACTTAGTGGCCATTAAAGACAATACCCTCCAGAGTTCTTGTTTTCTGCAGGATCTCCTTCTTTGTAGTGTAACAGTGGAGCTTGTAGATAATATCGAGCGGCTTGTCTGATTGGAGTCCACAGGGGTGGAGTGTCTTGTAAGCCCCCTATCAAAGTCTCTCTGGTTGTTAAGGTCTTCATCTAAGAGGTCATTACATTTTTGTTAATGCATTCACAATGCCTTAGGGAGGGACATCTTCAGGTATACCCATGATTCTTAAGTTGTTGTGACAATCTTTTATCAAGGTCATTAAGTTGGTTCTGAATGTCCCTCAGATTCTTTTTTAACTTGCTGGATTACTGTCTCCTGTATTTTCACATATAAGTCCTCCATTGCTTCTTTGCTTTCTGAGAGAGAGAGAACACTCTGTCTGCCATCTGTGTAACATTGGATTGTAGAGACTACTTGTGATTTAATGGCCTCTAGGATCCTCAGTTCTAGCGAATGAAAATCTTATTTTAGTGGGTGAATCTGGAGATAAATAGGAATTTCTCCCAACTCTCCTTGGTGAGGTTGGGTTTGGAGGAATGTAGGAGTAGGCATTTCCTGAGGATCACTGTGTCCTTCAGATTGTGTTTGTGCTGGCATGAGTGGGTCCTATGTGGTTGTGGAGGTCTGTTCAGAGGGCAGGTAAGTGTCTTTTGCTTCCCCAGCCATTTTCTAATCTATGAAGTAGAATAAGTGCCACTTAAAGAGTACATTAGTACATCAGCAAGCTTGTTACATAATCTGCACCAGCTTTGATCCCCCATTGGTCTATTAGGCAAAGAGTAGGAGTGCATATTGGTAGAAGGGGAGGGGGTTGGGGTCAGGCTCTTGGTGTGGAGTCTTGACTCTTAAGAGTAGTGTCTAATGCACAAGGTGTGTCAAAGTGCTCTTCTTAATTCTCCTTATTGAATTACAAATTAATCTTTGTTGCCCTCTTGTGGCCACAAAAAAAAATGTTGTCAGCAGGAAATATATCCAAAAATAAGCTTGCTTTGTTCTAGTGATCTTACAGTTCTTTAGTTTTAAATCTAGAGAGACTCTTTTTTAATGTATATTTACTGGTATCGAGGAGAAAAAGTAAATACCATTCACTAGAGCACGGGGATGGTTAGAGGATGGAGCCTATGAAAGTTTAGCCCAAGGTGTGAGAATATTATATGGGGGGACATTCGGTTCTTGGTTGGCTGATGAGATTCTGATTTTTTGAGAGCCTATGGATATCCCTTGTACTGCATCTTCGTCAGGAATCAGTGCTGGATGCCTCAGACCACCCAGGCTGCATGTACTATAGTGAATACAGCAAATACACTTCTCAGACAGCTGTAGAAGCACAGATTATTCTGGTTTGATCAACTGATGGGATTGAGCCACACTGGTCCATGCAAGGTCGTGCTAGGCCGCGGGGAGTATTCCTGTACTAGGCAATACCCAAGAAGGGTTGAAAGGGTAGAGGACTCACCTCACACTGGGGTAGAGAGATCTGTGTACTGCAGATACTGTGATATGTGTGGAACGGCACTAGTGAAAAGGCTGAAGCACGGGGAGGCCACGCTGCTTCTGGTCAACTAGAGGGAAGATAGGACGCCGGTTGACAAGCCTCTCTGTTAAGGTGAGTTCAGACTCTAGGTTGCCTTGAAGGGTGTCTGGGATGATGGGAGCCAAAACCCTCACAAATTATCTTGGATTGTGCAGGGATAACAGATGGCACCCTTTAAAAGAACCCTTTATGTGCTCTGGACACAGAGGTCCAAGTAAATGTGTCTTGCTTTAATGGCTGCTGGGCCACATACCCTATTATAAAAATTTTAAAGCAGAAATGTTATCACATATTTTGACCTGTTTTGAAAATGTCCTACAACAAGGTACAGTCCCCAAAGAAGTAAATTATTCCCATATTTCTATAATCCTCATCTTCTTACAAAAATCAATGTTAATTGATGGTGATACAGGGATTGCTGGTGGTAAATAGCCATTCACAGAGAAAATATTCCATCATCATGACTACATCGTATTGCAGAGTTCTTTTTCGAGTCTGTCATCTTTTCAAACTGAGGGAACATTTTAGAATTTAATGAAAATGAAGGAGCAACATCTGATGTCTCTGAATCTTTACCATTATTAAGTTAATTTTTATTGCGTACCAATAAACATTGTCCAATGCGATTAATATAGTTCCAACGCACAAATATATTTAATTGCAAAATATAGCAGGATTTACAGCAAGCCATCATAACGCATAAAATATATTATAGTAAAGCAGGAAAGTATAAAAACACCGAATACATTACATTTTCGCTAGTGCTTCACCTGGGCCCAGGGTAAGATTCAGTCATGTTGTCTGTTGTCAGGAAGAGAGAAAAATGGCCCAGAGAAGCTTGCTTATATGCAGCTTCAGTTAGCAAAAAAAACCATTGATGATGTCACTATGTAAACAACACTTAGAGAGGTCTTCTTTGGTCCAGAGTTAACAATATTCCATTTATCTGCTGGTCATAGGTCAGTTCAAAAAGATTCCTCTGATAAGGTGTGGCCAGCTCACTCCAACAGCTAAGCACGTTTTGCCTAAGGGAACTGACCTAAACCAGTTTTTGCACACCAAACACAATATCATTTTGAGCATTAGTCCTTTACCCTCCATAACTAGCGATCGCAGGAAGCAATCGCTTCGCTGATACTAGCGGATTCCTCATGGTAATGTGTAGATCAGAATGACACTAAACAAGCATTTCCTATATCCTGAGGCTTAGATACTTTTAATATATTATCATTTATGTGTAAATAATCTCTAATACATTTTACTAATAAATAAATGTGGATTGGAACCTTAATAAATGTATATTATTTACAAGTGTAAGTACGAATGTAAATGTGTGTTATTAATCCGTGCGATTGCGTCATAACACGTGGTGTACTAATCGCAATCTCACGGTAAAACAATATTAATTCATTTACTTAGTTCAATTATTTGACTTTCACACCATTCCATATATTTTGAGAAGATTAATGTGAATTTTTAATTGACAGATGTATTAAAGATTTTCACCAAGATGTCTATTTATCTCCAAAATAAGCAAACCATAGCGAATTTGACCTTACAACTGTGCATAACCCTTTTTTGTGACATGTTTTTCATTATTTACATCTCTTTAGTGTTCTTCACTTTTTTTGCATGGAGGAAGTCTTTTGAATTTTGTTTTCTCATTTTTCCAAATGTATAGTTATTTTTTTATTTTCTGTGTTATATGAACTTTATGCTTTCAAATACAATATAACAACAGTGGCCTGTACGCAAAGTGGTAGCAAATGTACAAGCAGGGGGCTAAATGGGCAAAAAGTACAGGTCACAGTTATACAGAACAGTACAAAAGAATGTGCATCAATAGTTTGTGCATGCAACTGGCACTTGGTTAATGCTATAAGAACAAAGCTTGACAAAAAGTGTGTTGTGGGCAGGGAGGGATAGGGTAGGGAATGGGGTTTTCAGGGAAGGGAACTGAGGCAAGACCAAGACTCCCAGTGCCCAAAAACCCACTATTGCAAACAGGAGCACTCGTATATAGCGGGCAGCTAAGTTAAAGTAAAGCAGGCTAACAGTTATCTGTAGAGACTGATGGCTAAAAATAAGTACAGCAGAAGGTCTGAAAATCCTTGGGAAGGGTCCCTTTGGGTGGACGGAGAACAGTCTCTTTTTGATTATGCCGATACGAGGAGTCTCGTTCTGAATGACAACTTGTAAGTGTGTGTGTGTGTGTATATATATATATATATATATATATATATATATATATATATATATATATATTACATAATTATTACACAATATATATTATACAATTCAGAAGGCTTATCTGTAATCCTCCTGAAGTCGTTCCACATTAGGATATGAGTCCAAGGAACAAACAGTATATTCCTATAAATAGTAGAGAAAAAGTCACAACAAGTGGCCACAACATGCATGGAATAGTCTCTAAAAGATTTTATTATCGCAACGGTTGAAAACACAATAATGAATTTGAAATAGAACTTATCTGTATTGTCACATAAAGCGCTGTCACAGGTCCGGACCAACCAGTGAAACAGGATAATAAAACTTGCAGCAAGACCACCCTACATTTTTAATGCCCAGCACTTCATCAGGAATAAAAGACATAACTGCAAGTAAACAGTCTTTTATAGCATCCATTGAGGACCATCCTGTGGAAGAAAAAACCAACAAAGGAGGAGGAGTAGTGGTGGTTCAAGAAAGAGTTGATTATTTAAAAGAGGCCAATCGGATTCTTAGTGATGAAGTGACATATAAGAAAAGTCAGTGATCCCAGTTCCATATTTCAGAGGGAACTATAGATGTTTTGGAACAAAGCTTTGTTGGATCAAGTGATTTCTAAAACGAATTTGATTATTTATATACTCAATTTCCTGTTACTCCAATATTGTATCATTTTCCAAAGATTCATAAAACATTAGAATCGCATCCTGGATGCTCCATTATCTCAGGCATTGGGTCTTTGAGTTCAAACTTGTCGCATTATATTGATTTGAATTTACAACTTTGTTTTAAGATTGTGGTCTTACCTAAGAGATTCTACTTCTGTTTTACAATTGTTGTACAAATTTGAGTGGCATAGTGGGTTAATCTGGGTAACGATCGATGTGCAGGCATTGTATACCTCTGTCCCTCATGATGGAGGTATCAATCCTGTTAACAATTTGTTGCTGAGAGATAATACTATAACAACACATAAGATATTGTTTATTATTGATGGGATACAGTATATCCTTACCCATAATTATTTGTTTGATAAACAATTTTTTGTACAGTTAGTTGGCACAGCAATGAGTTCAAAATTTGCCCCCAGCTTGGCCAGCATTTACATGGGAGGTTGGGAGAATGTAAACATTTATATTTCTACTGCTATGTCAGCAAAAACTTTATTTTATCAACGTTATATTGATGATATAATAGTGATTTGGGATGGTACTTTAGATAAGATAGAAAAATTTGTGACTCCACTTAATATGAATAATTGGAATTTAACATTTATCTATCAAGGTGATGCTGTGTCTATTGAATTTTTGGATCTAGCAGTAGGAATTGACAAATTTAGAAACTAGAACACATTTTAAGGAAGTTGATGCGAATAGTGTTTTGGCTTCTAACAGTTGTCATCTTGATCGATGGAAGAATAATGTTCCTTTTTCTCAATTTTTGAGCCTTAGAAGAAACTGTAGTGATTTTCAAGTGTTTACTCAACAATGTAATTTTTTTAAACAAAGGTTTGTTGAGAGGGGTTACAGTGAAAAGGTGTTAGATATAGCTGTAGAAAAAGCTTCTTGTATTGATAGAAATAAGTTGTTGCAACCAAAGGAGATCAACAGTACTGTTAATATCAGGTCAAAATTTGAGGGTAACCGTTTGTTTGTCACTAGATACAATAAAAATCATAAAGGTATTGAACAAACTCTCAAAAGACACTGGAACATATTGTTGCGTGATCCTATTTTAGGCCCACATTTATCCCCTAAACCGAAGGTTATCTCTAGAAGAGCGAGCAATTTAAAATCAGTGCTAGCAGCAAAATTTTGAAAAAGAGACATCCTCTGACTCTATCAACAGTCTTCTCTGTCAGCCGTTACTATGTGGCAAAAATTGGGTGTTTTCTATGTCAACAATGCAATGTTTGTAAACATATGGAAAAGAATAGTGAATGTTTCACAAAAAAAAGATAAGGAGTATAAAACTAAAAGCTGTATCACGTACAACTCCACTTTTATCATTTATATGATGAAGTGTAGTTGCAATTATATATATAGGTATATCTATATTTATTTATATCTATCTATGTATGTATATATAAACATATCTATATTTGTGTGTGTGTATATATATATATATAGAGAGAGAGATAGTGATATATGTATAGATATATAGATATACATATATATATATATATATATATATATATATATATATATATATATATATATATATACAGGGCCGCCGAGAGGGGGGGGGAGCGGGTACATTTTACCCGGGCCCGGCCATGCCAGGGGGCCCGGGCCGGGCCCTTGCTGCTATTTTTTGTCATTTTTTTTTTTTATTTTATTTTTTTTTATTTTGCGTATTTTTATTTTTTTTAAAAAAAAATTCCCGCGGGGTAGGGGGAGGGGGGGGGGCGTTGGTGGGGGGAGCTATAAGAAATAAAAAAAAAAAAAAAAAAATCAATACTCACGTGACCGCGGCGCCGCGTCCCTCCTCTCCTGTCTTCTCCATTCACACTGACTGTCGGGCGTGACGTCATCAAGTCACGCCCGGCAGTCAGTCAGTGAGGAGCGCCGCAGCCTGACAAGACCAAAGAAGAAGAAAGAAGAGAAGACAGAAGAGAAGAGAAGAAAAGAAAGAAGCTGACAAAAGGTAAGGAAAGAAACTGAGAGGCACAGAGGAGGAAAAGAGAGGGACAGAGGAGGAAAAGAGAGGGACAGAGGAGGAAAAGAGAGGGACAGAGGAGGAAAAGAGAGGCACAGAGGAGGAAAAGAGAGGCACAGAGGAGGAAAAGAGAGGCACAGAGGAGGAAAAGAGAGGCACAGAGGAGGAAAAGAGAGGCACAGAGGAGGAAAAGAGGGGCACAGAGGAGGAAAAGAGAGGCACAGAGGAGGAAAAGGGGGCACAGAGGAGGAAAAGAGAGGCACAGAGGAGGAAAAGAGAGGCACAGAGGAGGAAAAGAGAGGCACAGAGGAGGAAAAGAGGGGCACAGAGGAGGAAAAGAGGGGCACAGAGGAGGAAAAGAGGGGCACAGAGGAGGAAAAGAGGGGCACAGAGGAGGAAAAGAGAGGCACAGAGGAGGAAAAGAGGGGCAGAGAGGCACAGAGGAGGAAAAGAGGGGCAGAGAGGCACAGAGGAGGAAAAGAGGGGCAGAGAGGCACAGAGGAGGAAAAGAGGGGCAGAGAGGCACAGAGGAGGAAAAGAGGGGCAGAGAGGCACAGAGGAGGAAAAGAGGGGCAGAGAGGCACAGAGGAGGAAAACAGCGGCAGAGAGGCACAGAGTTATAAAAAAAAGGGGCAAAGAGGCACAGAGTGAATAAAAAGGGGGGAAAGCAGCATGGAGGGCGCAGTGTAGTTGTGATGGGGCTTGTTGCAATGTAGTGTGTGTGCGGTAGGTGGTGGCTAATTAATGGGCGCTATTTTGTTTGTAGGGTGATGGTGAGGCAATTTAATAGTGGGGATTATTAATTTAAGATGGGGTGATTTGGGGCCTATTGAATGTGGAGGTGAGTTTGGGGAGGATGAGGTCTATTTATTAAATGTGACTATGAATTATTTAATGGCAGTGATGGTTGCGGGAAATAGGTATTGCTAGGCTGTTTGCATGACGGGAAATAGGTTTATTTATTACATGTGAATTCTATTATTTTAATGTTGGGGCTGGAGGAAGGCCTAATTATTAATCGTGGGTGCTATTGATTTAACGCTGCGTCTGACTGAAATTTTCTAAATGTAGCCATTTTTTTCCCAAATAGGTCCTTCTACATTCCAAGATCCAGGCAAGCCACAACTAAAGAAACCAGCAGCCTCGGGTGGAGAAAGTGAGAAGAACAGGTAGGACAGAGCAGCATAGTGTGTGAAATGTTGTGATTCTAGTAGGGACAATGCCAATGTTTGGTGAGCCCAGTGGGCGCAGGCCAAGACTGAACTGTTTGTGTACACACTGCATTCTTTGTATACTACACTGTGGTGCTGGATGTCTTAAAAGTCAGGAGTGCTTGGACATATGTGACGCTGTGGTGAATTCAGGACCTAGTGATTTTGATGTGCTAGCTATGCGCCCAACGGTGCATTGCCACGGCCCCAAATGTATGACCACATTCCCGAAAATTTTTGCACCGTCGTTAGGCTAGCCACGCCCCAATGGCGCATTGACACGCCCCTGAATGTATGACCAAACCCGCGTCGTGTTTTTTGCGCCGCCGTTAGGCGTCGCAAAAATTTTTTAGGGCTTACTCAACTATGGGGGGGCCCCATGAGTTTGTTGTACCCGGGCCCTGAATTCCTCTTGGCAGCCCTGTATATATATATATATATATATATATATATATATAGATATACATATATAGCTATATATTAATTGCTTTTTTTTATCACAAGGATAAAGATTCTTTGAATGGTTAATTCATTTGTTTACACTGTGTGATTATGCTTCCACTGCAGTTGGATTAATGTATAATTAGTAAGCGTTCAATATTAAGCATAAACAAAGTGTTAAGACACCACTTAAATAAAGACTTCCAAATCATTTGATAGAATGTCAATATTTTATAATATGAAAATAAAAGTTACATTTTAGTGGGTGTGTGTATCGGTATTGTCCTTTTTACAATTTTTCTGCAATGATTTTTCCCAACCTCAATAGGTACTGACCTGTTTAAATGGAGCAGTGTTTCAACCGAAAGTATTGACAATGCAGAGGATGTACAACGACTTTATTAAACCACACATTTAACCAAAAGCACACAAATAAAAAGGTCACTTAAAAATTGCACTATGGCACATTCTTCATATTTTTATTTATCCTTAGTGTCATCTGCAAAGGTAGAGGTAATAAACTATGTTATATGGTATGGAAACAAGTCTACAAAGTAACAATAACAATATTCCCTAATAACAATAACATTTTTATCATGAACAATAAAAAGTTGGATGGGAGAAATGGAAAACATAGCAACAATGAGCATGCAGTAGAATAAGTATTCTATTATGGGGCATTAAAATTCTACTTTACAGAGAGGAGACAAAAGGATATTTTGGTTCATGTGATTGGAAGATCTGTTAGATGTAATGTGTGATTATAGGTAGATATAAATCTTGAATCAGTTAATGTTCAAAGTGTTGGGTTAAGTGATGGATTTTATGTTAGTGCTGACCAGGATTTCTCACCCCACTCCACACCATATTTTATGTTTTGGGAATCTCTGTAAAAGTAACACTAAACCTACAATACAATTTGCCTTTTATAAAAATATATCTTCAGTTTTGATTCAGTTCCTGAAATATATGTATGTACATACATAGGCACATATAGACATAGAGCCATACATAGGCACACACATAAGTATGGACACACATGTGCAGGCACATACATACATAGGCACACACATAAGTATGGACACACATGTGCAGGCACATACATACATACATAGGCACACACATAAGTATGAACACATGTGCAAGCACATACATACATACATACATACATAGGCACACACATAAGTATGGACACATGTGCAAGCACATACATACATACATACATAGGCACGCACATAAGTATGGACACATGTGCAGGCACATACATACATAGGCACGCACATAAGTATGGACACACATGTGCAAGCACATACATACATAGGTACGCACATAAGTATGGACACACATGTGCAGGCACATACATACATAGACACGCACATAAGTATGGACACACATGTGCAGGCACATACATACATACATACATACATACATAGGCACGCACATCTCTTGATGTAAGCTCTCACGGCCCAGGCCCTCTCTGCCCTCGGTCTCATGTCTGCCACTTCTCAGACAACCTCATATGTCCTTGTTCTGTTAAATGTATCATTTGTTTGTCATATGATTTGTAATGCTGATGTTTCATGGCTACTTATACATAAATGATGATGTACACACATATATAGGCAGACATGTACATACACAGGCACATAGACACAAAAGTAGGCACATACATATGCAGACATGTACAGATGCAAACCCTGTCATGTGCAGACATAGGGACTTACACATGCACATTCACAGGCTTGCACATAAGCAGGGACACACATATGTAGGTGTACAAGCAAGAATGCACATAAGCAGGGACACACATATGTAGGTGTACAAGCAAGAATGCACATATGCAGGCAAGAACATACTTTGGTACAAAAGCAGGTATGCACATACACAGGCACATATGGAGATATGCACATACACAGGCACATATGGAGGTATGCACATACACAGGCACCCACACATGCAGGCACATATGGAGGTATGCACGTACGCAGACGCATACAGCGGCACAAGTTAGTGTTGTATAAAACTAATTTTCAAGAATCAATATTTGAAATAAATGAGATTAACAGCATCTATTAAGGGGTAACAAAATAAAAATCTGAAGTACCCAGTGGAGCTTGGAATTCCAGAAAACATGGACACACAGGTCTGCACAGTCGCATAGACTAAAATATATTTAGAACCCTTTAGAAAGGGAAATTGTGTTTGGTGATTCCTCCCAAATTACAGAACATGAGTTTCCCAGGACAAAAGAAAAGAATGGAGAGTAAGAAAATCATATATTTAAAACAGGTTATGCTGCTTTTTCATGTTTTGCTGCTTCCATTTAGGCTGTTGGTAGAATTGGGCTTTAGGCATCCCCAATATAGTGGCAAAGTCTTCATCGGACAAGTACATCTGGTAAAAAGGAAAAAAACAGTTACTCAAATTATTTTGATGGTTATAGGTGGTAACTGATATCAGCCTCTGAGGTGAGGGCTAGGGGAGGGAGCAGGCTAATAAAATGTGTGGAGGATGTGGTAGTGCAGCTTTAAGGAGCACTAAAAGAAAATATATAATTCAATTTAACTTGAAAATGTGCTTGGTCCACTGATGTCTGCAAAGTCTTCCACCATCAGAGGAGGCTGAGGTTAGCTCTGCCCCAAACAATTCTTACATATGGAGCCACTCTATGACATACATGTCGCACTGTGGTGATTTTTGTTCATTTTTAAAAATGTTAAAAAATAAAATAGAAATAAACATGGACATTAACTCTGAAACTGCACATTTGCAGGAATGACTATATAATACAAGACAGCTGCTGAAGTCACTTTTGTCTTGTTTTTTTTATTTCGCATTAACATTTTTTTCTTACCTCTTTCTTAGTGGGGTCTACTCCATCAGGTAAGTCTTCTGTGTTTTTGTTAAGAATCAGGCTCTTATCGAAAATGAGCTTTTCGTTGCTCTGTGGTAATACCTCCACTACTGGCTTGCTCTGGCTCGGAGGCTGACTGACATTGACCTTTCCGTTATTGCTGTTGCTGTGAGGCAGGTTTCCATTGCTATGAGGTTTATATGCAGGAGGTTTTATGTTGTTATTCTCCATCTTTGTTTGGGCACTGGGCTTGTTTGTGCTGGTTGCATTTAGATTTGTGTTTTGCAAGTCCTAAAAATGCACAAGTTACCCGTTAGAAAACACTTATAAACAAACCCCAATACTCAATAATTATTACTATGACAGTTCTCAGTGTATAGAAACCAAATATTACTGTAGCGTTTTTATAGCAGAAGCAGCTGTTTGTTACAACAAATCACTTGAAATAAAAGTATAATACTTCTTGTATTCTATATATTATTTCCTTTTTATTATAGAAAGTTGTATTCCAAAAAATTATCAATATACATTCTTCCGATATTGAATCGTAACATTATACATATAACCACTTTTTCAGTTTCACATTCTACATTTCTATTATTTCAACTATCAAAACCCATTATCACCACGTCCTATTATTACCTTAATTTTCTTTTATTATATTTAATCATCATATTTTTTTTAATTTAAAAGGCATTCTTCCTGCTAAGAACTTTGTATTGTACCATGTTGTAAGCCGATTAGAAGATATAAGTGTCTCTTTCATATCTGGAGTCAATGCATGAATGTAGGGGATCCATGTCTCAAAGAACTTATTTGTCAATTGTTCTTTATTATAGTCCCTCTTATAAATAAAGTATAATGGAAAAAAGAAGCGCTTTCCTTATGAGTGCGATAGGGGCTGCCTGCATTACAACATGTTCACCATAGATGTCATACGTTGCGAAGCTAGAGATTAGTAGCTAATATCCAAACTACTAAGATTATAATTCATAGAGTATTTTAAGGGCCTCTTATAAATAAGTCTTATAAGTAATGTCACAGTCATTTAATGACACATACACAGTAGACGTAAGAAAAAATTAATGCAAATAGAATATTCTGGTTGGTCCAGGCCACTTGTCGCAGAGGTGTACAATTCCCATGATACAATCTTTGTGTTCCCCTTTTGCTTCACCATTTATAGTGCCATACAATAAAAATAAATAAATGGGTAGCTTCCCCTTCTCCAAATTTGTGTTGTTGGGGTGAAGGGAGGATAGGATTTTTTTGTACGACTGGTAACAAAAATTAAAGGGGAAACACTTAAGGCTAAATGAAACCAGGGTCACATGCAACATATTTTGGGCAAATATGGAATGAGGCAAATATTCATGGTACAGTTTTAAAAGTTTTACTAATCTCAGTTTTGCTAATATAAAATATGTGCTATTTAATATACAATTGTTGCTTACATTCCATATAATTATCATAATTACTAGTATATTTTGTTTCACTTAAAGAACTGATGAACATTTTCTGGAAAAAATATAGGAATTGTACAAAATGTACAATATTGAAAGTTAGAAGTTTAGTTCCATTTCAAATGTCTATTAATTGAACTTTTAACATACAAATAAAAGCAGTATTGGAGGGACAGTCGTCACCAAGAGTACAGGAGAAACTCATATTGGGTTCAGCATTTTTGAGGAAACAAAAATCACACTACTGAAAATTGAGATGAATAGCTAACTGGAATTTTCCATGCTTTATTTTTTTTTTTTATAAACAGTAAAAATTATGAAATAGAAATGCTCAAAAATTTTGTACCGGTTCAAAATTTGATTGAGTTTCACCAGTTTGATGGCCACGAATATGTCTGTGGTCCAATCGTTGATTAAAATTTGTGAAATTTACAGCTCATGTTCATCTGTTCGCGGTTCATGGTTTAATAAGTGTTTGTTTCTTTAATAATATTTTTAACTAATACGAATAAATAATCTCTTTCTAAAATTGAACTTCAAACACTATGGTCTGCTGTTTGTAAATAAAACACCAAATGCCTTTGAATTTTTGTAATTTAGCTTGATTTTATTAGTCAATCTAAAATTTAAGAAATGTAATCTTCAAACCCATTAGTCAAATCAGTTCAAGAATTGGAAAATAGTTTTACCTTTTACATTCTTTAAGGCTTTTCCCTCCCCCTTCCACCACCGTATTAAACAGAGGCCCCTGGAACTTAACATGCAAAGTCCCTACGTGAGAGAGGCGGTTTGTATGTACTGCTCTGCACTTTGTAGCAAAGGGGGGAGGGAGGGGCACAGACAGTAGGAGCCATCGGGTATTTCCCAATATCTCCGTGGGACAGTCTGACACTACATAGACTCCAATGAAATAGTGCCCCCTAGAGGCAAATTAATTATAAAGTTGGGAATTCTTACTCTTAGCATTATTACAACAGACATAGGAGTATCTTTATTTTGATGAGCTCAACAAAAATATTCAATTTTTTAAAGTTATTTTCAGAATAATTCAATTCAGACATTAATAATGTATCGATTTATTTAACATTTAGCTTAGGTTGAATCTTTAATCTACACTTTCTTTGTATAACAAATAAAGTGGATGTATAAAATAAACATGTTTTGCATCAATCATAGCATTAACCATTAATGAATACAGGCTGGGGGCATTGTGGCATCTTTTTCTGCCAGGTTATTGTTGATGTTATATACATTTCAATGGAAAATCCACCATCTCTCTTTATTTGTCTTCCGATAACCAAACTACACTTCCTTTTATCATTGGTAAGAAAATCCAGCAGACTTACCACACTTATCTGTGAGATGGAGGAGACATCACCCAAGTTCTTCTTCATGTCTTCATAGGACAAGTCAGACTAATAATAGGAAGAAAAATTTTATTATAAACTCAGACAAAGAAGCCGCAGTCTATAAATACATTTGCACATCTATACTGGATTTTTAAAGTGAATTTATAAAAAAACAAAACAAGGAATATTATA
Organism: Mixophyes fleayi; assembly: GCF_038048845.1. NCBI lineage: Eukaryota > Metazoa > Chordata > Amphibia > Anura > Limnodynastidae > Mixophyes > Mixophyes fleayi. Next base: position 51,819,314 of record NC_134406.1, read on the forward strand.
ATTAAATAGCAGGTGTTCTCAATATGTGATACCTACAGCATGCAGAAACCGGATGGGACATTTATGAAAGTTGGTACAAAGATATTTGTCTGGCAAAAGGCAGAATCTGATTGGCTGCTAAATAAATACATGAATAAAATATAAAATAAAGAATGCATAAGACAAACTATAGCTGTTCTTAGACCTAACGATATTCTATAACGCAAGAAAACTAAAGGACAAAACTATAAACACACACAAAATGGCAGACTAGCTCGACCTGAGGCAATTTTCTGATGTCAAGTTCTGTTTAAACACAAAGCTATTATTTATTTCAAAACAGCACTGGCCTAGTCCAATATATCAGTTCTACCTCTATCTCAGAAGATACACTAGGGGGTAATTGTATCAAGCTGAGAGTTTTCCAGCGGGTTTGAAAAACCAATCAGATTCTAGCTATCATTTATTTAATACATTCTACAAAATGAAAGCTAGAATCTGATTGGTTGCTATAGGCAACATCTCCACTTTTCAAACCCGCCGGAAAATTCTCAGCTTGATACATTTACCCCTAGGAATTATAACAACAAATATAGGCAGCAGGTGCAGTAACATTTTTGGCCAGTAAGTGGCAATGCAGATCATCACATTGGTCTATTGCTCATTTATTGGTGTGTTTGCCATTTGGTATGTTCATTTACATTTGTGTTTGTCTTTTTTTTTTTTTTTTAAAAAGCCTGTACTGGGTATATCAAACTGGGTATAAAATAAAGTAACTGAATGATTCACTGAATACAAGCATTTTGGGCACAACAAAGAAACTATAAAAAGTGTCAGTGAGAATAGATGCAGCTGTTTTGGATGGTAAACAATGATTGTATGGTATATATTATTTTCTGCACAACACACTGTACCGTGTGCCAATTAAAGTGCCAAATGAGTCTTATTCACAAAACAAGACTGGTACTGACATACGTACAATTGTTACAGTCAGGAAGTGATATTAATCTTACTTACCCGGGCCGTGCGAGAGGGGCAACCGCCTAGGGTGCAAAGCTGAAGAGTGGTGCAGGGTAATGAATATTTTAGGCTAATTTGGTTAGAGTTGAGGGCTAGGGGGCGCCAGTTTCCTTCTTACCCCAGGTGCTGAAACATCGAGTTACGGCTATGTACTTACACTCCATTTATGAGAGTCCCAGGCATCGAACCAGCCAGTGAAAGTGGGGGGCTCATGTCCTTGCTTTACGGTGATTATTGGTGTGGACAAGTCTCTCCCAGCGGGGTGAGATCTCAGATATTCTTTTGAAGAGTTAATTGATTCATTTTTCTCATAGTCATTGGCTGACTTACCGATCCAAAGGAAAATCTTTTATGAAAATTCAAAGAGAGAGGTTTTAATGCGTTGTCCACTAACCAGTTTAATAAGCTATATATTCAGAATAGTGTATTTTATTGCTCTGATGGCAAATTGGCAAAATCAAAATGATTTAATAAAAAAAAAAAAAAACATGAAAAAAATAAAAAACATTAAAAAACAACAAAAAAAATATAAAGACAGAAGTAAATTTTTTAAAACATGTATTTCTCTTTCATTGAGAGACTTAAGCTCCTCCCTAAAGATTTGCAGCTGAGCTCATCAGTATTGGGTTACTATAACCTCCCATTGCACAGGCTTGGAGTCCAGGTTAGAGTTGGGTCATCCCTAACAGAGTTCACCTTGTTGCTGGCTGGGGAGCATTCCCTTGGCCTAGCTATCACTAATACCCCGTTCACACTACCGCCCCGGCAATATCCCTGATATATGAACCCGGGATATTCAGACTGGCATCTACCTGGGTGGGACCCGGGAATAACCCTGCAAAAGACTCAGGTCTAATTCCCGGGTAGAAGCAGAGGATCTGTTCACACTGAGCCTCGACCCGGGTTGCCCGGGGTTTTCAGCCAGTGTGAACGGGGTATAAGAAACACTGTATTAATCTGAATTGTTGGACACAGTTAATTAGAAGCAAAGGGCATCTGCTTTAAAGGACTAAGGGGTATTTTTATGAAATTGTGAAAACCAGTATTGCCAAAGCAAACAGGTGTTTCTGTTGGTGATAGGACTTGGCCCTTTACATCAAGGGGGTACCTCCTATTTAACAATGATTGCAGCAGTATAAGTAATGTGACAATACTTCTTCTGTTAAACATATTTTAATTTCTAAAAGAGTTAATCTATTTTTTTATTTTTTTTAAGAACTTTATTTATAATTTCCTTCACACGATATATACAAAGACAGAAAATGGTCACTAGAGGCCATAGTAATTAGCTTTGCACATGTAAGTCAGGATAAATACAACATCCAAGGCAAATATACAATGAAGGAGGTATACAGGAATTTTTTTCAGACAACTAGCCAAGTCAAAATACAAATAAAACTATATCAAAATGAGCTGATCAAAAGTGTAATGTCAATCTATTTTTAACTATTTATGTAATTTAATAAGTGGAAGTATCATGGGTTTAACATGTGTTTTCAATGCAAGATCATACATATATGTGATCGCATGCGTGTTTAACTTGAGTGGTATTATTTTGAATGGTTCTTGTTCCATTTCAGTGTGTCTGATGCAGACATACTTGCCAACTCTCCCAGAATGTCCAGGAGACTCCCGAAATTCGGGTCGGTCTCACGGACTCCTGGGAGAGCTGGCAAGTCTCCCGCATCCCGCAAGTGCGGGGCTAAAATGACGCGATTCGTGGTGCATCGCGTCATTTTGGCCACGCTCCCGCGACAAATATGGCGTTTTGTCACGGGGCGGGGCCAAAATGACGCGTTTGACTGCGCCCCGCCCCCTACTACCCTCTAGACACGCCCCTCTCCCGGATACAACTTGCCAAAAGTAGGCAAGTATGGATGCAGATCAACAAAGTTAAAAACTATAAATCCATCTATACATCTCTATCGAATTTATATATGAAAGAAATGTGGTTTATATGCCTTTATATATGCCTTTAGATTTTGTTAGTGGCAGTATGAAGCAGTGATTTCATAACAGTATTATAATATGCAAAGGTCTCATCTCACCTATCAATTCAATGAAAGTATTTTGTTCAGTTGGGGCTAAAGTGTAAAAGACACTGAAATCAGGGTACTTCAGTAACTTTCAACCACTTTGAGTATTGTTACAAACAAAGGTACTAATCTGCTCTACAACCATAGCACCCAAATTTTTTTTAACCTTTTATCTGTCTGATGCAAATTACGTCATGACAGCCAATGTCTGATTGGTTCTATGGTTTTAGTGCAGATTTGCACAGTTGATTAATGTTAGTAAGAAGCTCTCTTTATCATGTTACATTCAACACAGCCCAGATTTAAAAAAAAAACCATCACTTGCCTCTTCCCAAGTGTCAAGTAACATAACATCATCCTCATCAAGGTCACTCTGGGCGAAATCTACCACCTCTGTCATGATGAACCGACCCGTCTGATTGGAACATTCAAAGAGGCGGGGCTTATATTGCACGACTGTCTCTTGGAATCTACACAGACCAGACAGAATATTTTGGGAATTGAAAAAGATTAAGATTTAACAAAGTCTCTCCTCCAAATCTCATCTTAATAATTCTAACTTTTTAATTGTTTACATTTTTTCCCCATGCATGGAATAAATGACAGCCAAACAAGTAAACAATAGACTGACAATGGACACCAGGGGGTTAATGTATCAAGCTCCGATTTTTTTCAGCGATTTAAAATCGTCACAACTCGCAAGAGATAACCGGTGAATTGAAGTGCAAAATCAGCATATGTATTAAGTAACTAGCCTTAGTCTGATCTTCAAAATCGCTGTTCATCTCTCGCTATTTGTGGCGATTTCAAACTCGCCCGTGTTTAGCAAACTCGCCCGTGTTTAGCTGTAAATTGCCATTTAAAAACCAATACTCATTTCTGATTATTTGCAAGTCTTACATGCAAAACTAGAGCGTTTTTAATCTCGCTAACATTATATTAATAAAAAAACCAAAATGCGTGGGGTCTCCCCATCTAAAGACTATTAACCCTAGCGCTGCCAGCCTACTGCTGGTTGCGTGAAAATCAGGATAAAATTTGTGTGGTGCCCCCTCGATTTCCATGCAACCAGCACTAGGCAAAGCAGCCGGGTGGGTGGCACTATAGCAGGAGGACACGCGGCAGGGGCTCACGCTGTCATGGGAAACCCCCTTATGCTATAAATAGAGCTTGCGGCTCTGTTGTTCTCATTAGCGTTGGGTCGCTTGTGTGATACACAAGCAAAGTAACGTCGTCCACATGGTTTATTTTTTTTAATTCAAGCATGTTCCGGATGGATTACAAAATAGGGTCATTGTGACCAGAAGATCAGAAAACATTTTCAAGCCTGGACTATTTGGAATGACCAATTATTTTGGGACATCTTCATGGACCTTATTTGGAATTACAATTTATTTGAATATGGGTTGCAAGCCAATTTGGATTGCAAGCTTCTGGAAACAGATTAAGACATCATATTGGTGAGTATTTTTTTTTTTTATTATTATTGTTAATAAAATATTGTGGTAATAAAGAGGGTGTTGTTTGTAATTTTTGGGGTTTTATTATTTTTATTAAAGATATGTGGTTTGCATGAGGGTGTGATGAATTCTTTAACATTTTTTTTTGTGGAACTACAGGTCGCAGCAAGCCATGGGTGTCACGGAATGTTGACACTTGTGGTTCTCCAAGTGCCAGCATGCCCTGACTGCCATGGGTATGCTGGTGCTTGTAGTTCTACAAGCACCAGCATGCCCACACTGTTAATGGCAGCCCGGGCTAGCTGGGACTTGTAGTTCCACAACTAAAAATTGTGTTTTTTTTATTGTTTTTAATTTCTATCATCGTTACTACCCTACACCCACTGCCCCAGGGGGTGTAGGAAGAGTCCTAGTGCTTTCAGCAATGGGCTGAGTGATCCTAGAGGAGATGCCCACACGTTTTTTTGCAGACCCCACTCCCTAGGGAATCCAGCCCATTGCTGAACAGCCTGGGGCTGGTTGCCATTATGGCAGGGGAACCCTTGACGCGTGTCCCCCCTGCTATATTGCCACCCATCCCGACTGATTTGCCTAGTGCTGGTTGTATGGAAATCGGGTGGACCCCATTAAAAAAATTTCCTGGTTTCCGTGCAACCAGCAGTAGGCTGGCAACACTAGGGTTAATAGTCTTTAGACGGGAGGACCCCATGTTTTTTTTTTTTCTTTTTAAATTGTATACCCAGCAGTGTAACAGTGATGTGTTTGCTAATGTCGCCTCTAGAAAATAGCATGCTGTATCTGGTAAATTTGTAAAACCACAGCTTCATACATTCGGCGACTAGTATAGCTCATACTTACCAACTTTCTGTTGGTGAAATCCGGGAGCCTGCAGAGGAGGTGGGCGTGACGGGGGGGCGGGGCTCCAAGTGACGTCATTTTGGACCTGCCCCCATGACGTGATGACGCAAAATGCGTCATTTGACAGCGGGGGGCGGGGCCAAACGCCGCGATTCACCGGGAATCGCAGCGTTTGGGACTTAATTCTGCCCACTTCACTAGGAAGTGGGCAGAATTATCCAGATGCGGGGGATTGCCACACTCGCCCGGGAGCCCGGGAGACTCTCGCAAAATGCGGGAGTCTCCCGGATATTTCGGGAGAGTTGGCAAGTCTGGTATAGCTGGAGTGGGGAAAAATCAGGCCTGCGATTTGTAGTGATTTTGAAAACTGCGATTTTGGAAGAAACACATCTCTGGTGATTTTACATCAAATCGCCGTTTAATACATTGGCCAGTTTAAACTCGCCCGAGAAAATTGCTGGAAATGCAAAATCGCAGCTTGATACATTTACCCCCAGAAGTTGAGGAATTAGAGGTAGTCTCTGCTGTAAATCTTTGTTAATCTACCGCAGATCACCAGAGGGCGCCAGAGCAAAGCCTCAAATCTAATCTACTCTTGTTTACCTGTGGAAACACAACATAAATCAGGCATTTGACCATATCACAATTAAGTTCACTGCTTAAATGTAAAAGTTACACAATAAATATGCGCAGCATAAGGTTTTTAAAAGCACATTTTTCTTTTTCTAGAATACAGTTATAATTTTAGTGAATTGCCACTAGTTACATACAATACTTGGAGAATTTTATTTGTATTGTCCAGTCTTCCACTCAGCCCTCTGTGTGATTATGTCACTGGGGTTGTAGAGGGCAGAGAAGCAAATAGAGAAATGACCTTTTGATGTACAGACCGGTAGTAGAGAGAGGTGTACATAGGTCAGGGGCTGACAGGGCTGGGGGTAGGGGGCATCTGCCCCCCAGGCCTGTCCCATAGTGGGCTACCTTGAGCTGGGTCACTGGGCCATCTGCATCTTTTTCAGTTTAAAATAGGCTGCTGATTCGAGTCTTGTCCCTTAAGCTAAAATTTGCCAGTCCTCCACTGACATAGTTTCATTTCACTTTTGTAAATAAGACTTTAAGCTAAAATGGAGCCTATGTACAACCAGACCAGTCTGTGAAATTAGTTCTATTTCAATAACAAACAAAGACATATGGGGCATTGAAACATTACACTGATTTGTGACAAAAATCTGTATAAGATCAATAACGGTCATTACCAACCAGCTGAAATGCACCTCCTGCTTTCTCAGCAGTAGTTCTGCCGGACAAGATACTTAATTGACATTCAGGGGGTAGAGAAGTCACATTTATGGGGTATTCCCTCAATGCTAGGTGGACACAGAGGTCCTCTGTATAATACAACTGTTTTACTGTAAGTGCTGAATAGGTACGGAAACTGTGACTTATTATTTTTAACCTTTATTTATATAACTCCAATATAATATGTAGGACTTTGCAGAGAATATTATTGTTTTTTTTAAATACTTCTCCACGGCCCTGATTTTGGTGGGCAGTCCTGATTTGAGGGCTCTGTCCCATTGTCCCGGCAGTTGTCCCAACTGTCAGAATTGTTGGGCGTTATGACCCACTCAATGGTTTTTGGGTGCTGCGCACACCCGCCACTGTTTTAAATAGCCTGGTGCTAGTGAGGAAATAGCCACCTCCTAGCTTTAAATTCATCTGCAGTGAGAAGGATCACAGTGCCCCCAAAACATGGTGCCTCTCTACCTTCCTGATTACATTCACATCCTGGGGAGTTACTGCAACACGTCCAGTGTGCAGTTTGTCATCCTACTCCCGTAAAGTGGAAGGAGACACATCACCATTTTATGTGGGGTGTTGTATAAAAGCACAAAGTGGGCGTGCGCCTCTATATGGTCTAGGGCAGTGGTCAGGGAACAGGGGTAAATTACCCCAAATGGGGTAAAAATGAAATTCCTGGGGGTAATGCTGCCGATTCATATGCTGTCAGTTGGATTGTAGACCCCTTTAAATGTGAAATTACTGTTGTACCAGAAGAGCCTCAAGGGTTGGCAGAGGCACTTCTTGAGCTTCGATGCAATAATGAAGCACATATTGCATTTGAAAACAAAGCAGATCTGTCATATTTTTGGATGTCAACAGCTGCAAAGGCATTCAAAATTGCACAGGAGGAGGCAGTTAAAAAGTTGCTGCCTTTTGCAACAACCTACCTTTACGAACAAGGATTTTCCACTCTAACGAACATAAAAACAAAGCAGAGAAATCGATTGGACGCTGAAGACTGTATCCAAATTGCTCTGCCATCAAAATGCCCCAATATTGATGCTCTCGTATCAAAAAAGAAGCAACATCATTTCTCCAAAACCTGAAGTTTTGCAGTTGAAACTTTCAAAGAAATTTTGAATAGATTCAATAAAATTTTAAATTCCAATAATTAATAATATATGATTTCCTTCCTTTCAAATCAAGGGGGTAACATTGGCGCATCTAAATATATTTGGGGGTAAAAGGTAAAAAAGTTCCCTGACACCTGGTCTAGTGAGATTAAAAGGCACATTTGTAAAATCTAAACAAATTGCCCATCGTTTGCAATCAGTCATGTGAAGGAAATGACTGGCAGCGAGAGCACAGGTCATAGTAATTTATATTCATATATTCTGTTTGATGTGATAGTCTCACTGTTCAAGTACAGAGAAAAAAGAACTGTAAAAATTAATTTTATACACTTTTTAAACATTTTAAACAAGTTTTTTCTCATTTAAGTGGCAAATCATCTTTGAACTGGAAATTGTGTGGCCCAAACCAGTAAGCTACATGCCAATTTGATATTGTTGAAACGTAAGAGAAAACGTTAAACACAGAGATCGCCCTATATTATGACTGAATGGTAAGCATAGAGATTTACATGTACATTTATATTTAAAAGTGCAGTCACCTCTTATCACTGGAATAAGGAGCCTTTCCACCTAGAGCCACCCAGAATTCTGCAGGTTCCTGACCTTCAAGAATGGTTTGCTTGTCTTGCTTAGAGATTATATTGGCCACTGTCTTTGCCATTTCCCGCTCATCTCCACTGCAGCCCTAGATGGAATTTAGGGTTACTATGAAACACAGTCTGTATAGAAAACACATGTGTAAAGTATTTCTTACTCTATTACCACTATTTGCATGTGGTTCAAAGAAACAAAAACACAGTGTTAGCAGCTGGAGAATATGGATTATGTGACGTTCACCTAAACGTTCACTAACTGTACCTTTCCACACCACAAGTAGCACACGGTATTGGCCTTTAGCACAAAGACGTCATTGGAATTGAGAGAAGCAGATCTGGATGGGACCTCGGTAGCCTTTGTGTTGAATTCATCGGTTCCTCTGACTTGGAATAGTCTGATTGGAGGTTCTGGCTCAGTTTTCACAGCTCGACTTGTTCCTCCCTATTGCATGGGTGACAATCAAACACATTATAAAGTACACTAATAAAGTAATCCTTTTGATGGTTAAATGTAATAGTAGAAATGATTGTGCAAGTTACAGTATTTGGCAGCACATTTATATTTTCATGTATAAAATAAGAGGAACATAATTAATTATAAAATAAGCAACAGGAATAAAACATGAGGCTGAGCATTTTGGAGTCCACTAAACAACTAGGATGATAAGATAGACATAAGAAATTGTCACAATTTATTTTATATCATGATTATGGCCTAATAAGGAGGCTATAGTAATAATCTTCCCAAGGAATCCATATAATACATTCATGTTTCCTTTGCACGTGTGCGGAAATAACATTCTGTTTAATGGACATATCATTAAATCTCTATGTTTTAGAAGATGTTTAAAATATTTATAGAACTCCTTACTGCAAGTGTTTTTGAATAAAAGGGCAATAAAACTGTCAGAAAAGACAGATTAGCATACCAAAACATTTCTTTCAGTTACCTCATAAAGGAATGAGAAGAAGTGGACAAGGAAGACTGTTTAAAAAGTAAGGGGATTAGTTTAGGAATCGTCAGTTTTCCTACTGATCAATTGTCCATATCTTATAGCTTCACCAGGTGGCAGAATCACGCACTGAGTATATAATTATGCTATGGCAGATTCTGTATTTATTCCTGCTTTGCATTAAACTCCATTAATTAATGAAGTCCTGTCTTTGTGTTCTTAAATAATCCATATGTCAGATAGATTGGGTTGTTATAACACTACATTTAAGGCAGTGGATTATTTGGATTACAGTAACATTGATTAGATTAGTTTGTGATTGTATTTTGAGATTACTCAGAGAGTGACTGAAGACTTCCTAAGAGAGTCAGCTCTTGACCTAAATATTAGTAGTGGCAGAAATATAGGTTTAATAATGAGTGTGAGATATAATTATGGGAAATTTTAGCCAGAGACCAGGTGGTTTTGCTCTCATTAACCCTTTCACGTCCACGTTACTCATGCCCAGGTGGTTTTGGTCGTGGCATAGAATTACAGCCATGTGGAGATTATATTCATTACAGGATAATAAGAAAATATTACCTCATATATAATCATTTTTCCTTTAAAGATAGCCTGGAAATGTTTCGGCTCCTTTCCCATAGTCACCCGTATTTGGACTGGCTGGTCATGGTACTTGCGGTCCAGTTCTACAGCATGATAGGCACATGCTGTGATCTCATCTTGAGTGGCATGACGGCCCTGCAAAAGTGACATGATTAATACAAAGATTTGGAATATGGGGAACATAATTAGGGCTTCCATAGATTTTAAGCAGAAACCCATGTACTCAGTCTATAAAACCTCATGCTTTCAGTTATAATAACCTAATCCCATTAATTCTGTTTGTATATAGTCGTCAAGTGTGAAAATTTAAATATAAATTAAAGACTTCCACCTCCAAAAGACCAGGACATACACGAGTTCAATATACAAAAAGAAGAAGAATTAATGTATAAGGCAGATCAAGGCATTAAGCAATATAGGATAATGTTTCCTATATACGATCATCCCAACAGCATTACCACTAGAAAGCTTTTACAAAAAAGGAACAGTTATTTCATATTTACAATCTAACGGGGGCACCCACTTACCAGCCACATGTAAAGCAGGTAATTCGGCTTCCCTGATTTTATGTATGTATACAACACCAAATAGCAATCGCCTCCATAGAATCTTCCATAGGTCTTTGGATCAACCTCTTTCAACTCCAGATTTTCAACTCTCCAAATCTGAAACGAAATGTAATTTATAAAAAAGAAATAATTAAAACAATTGTCCAATGCTGTGCCGTAGATTGTAATGCGTTAAATATTCTATACTGTAACTGCTACATAAGATATATGTTATAAATGAACTACAACAGTGTTATAACAATCGGCCAATCATCGATTTTCAGCGCACACTTAAATAGATATCAACAATGGGAAAGGCGCTTAAAATGTTGATAATATTAGTGTATTGTCAAGACGGTGTAGCGGCGATAACTGGATACTTTTAAAATATAAACACAACAATAAATTGGTTTTTAATATTCACACCCACTAAGTATCCAAACACTGAAAATGGTAGCGGTTGCGAAATTCTTAAAAATTATGATATTGGATCGCTTTCAACCATAAATAGCACATATAGTCCAATTTCACCTATTTGCATGAAACATGCTTGAGAATTTTAAAGTTCTGTCTATTGGGGGCCCTTTTGGCTGGGGGCCCCGGGGCACTGGCCCAGCCTAGATACGGCCCTGCATTTGCTGTTTGTGCTGCAATCTTGATTTAGAGGAGAAGACTATAGATAGACACAAAGATCTAAATGGCTAAAATAAGTAAGAATTACAGTATAATTTGCAGTGCTTAGATTGTAAGCTCATCTGCGCAGGGCCATCGTCACCTTCTGTTGCATGTCATTATGGTCATTTCTTTGTATCAGGGTTCCCACAATATATAGTGCTGCGTAAAAGAAACCTCAGCACTCACCTCTACTTTCCCAGAAGCATCATCTACCATCCTCTGTTCTGCTGCTAAGTCTGGTCTGGCATACAGCTGGTTAATGTCAAATTTAACTTGATCCACCTTAGCTGAAAGCAATATTATTTCAATTAAAGTAGAGCTAACATTTTATGGTACTGAAAACCCATAAACCCCATGAAATGTCCTTTGATCACTAACATCGTCCCACACTACTTTTTCTATCCCATATGCATTCTTAAAATAAGAACTAAACATCCATAGTGCATAACCTTATACTGACAATTCTTAAACACCCTCTCCCTGGCTGCACTTCATAGAGAGGTTGTCTGTAATCAAGTACATTACATAGGCACCAGATAATTACAGTAGATTCTAGAATATCGATTTTACCAGTGCTCATGACGTAGGCTCGTAGCGGCAAATTCAGGGGGTGAACACCGTGGTGTTTCCCCCAAACAGCTGCTACCAGCACTAGGCTATGACAGGAGCCTGGTGACACTAGAACTGGGAAGTACACAGCGTGGGGTAACCTACACCACCCCTCAGATGGGCAGGGGGCTTAAGTATATGTATATGGACCCCTGTGTGTGTAAATACCCACTATACCATGGAATGAAAAGGACTGGGCTAGATCTCGGCAGTGAGTCAGAGAACTTCCAGAGGTAAGTGGCAGGGAGTATGTACCTACACTACCCCACAGATGGGCAGGGGGCTACACTATATGTGTATGGACAGCTGTGTCTGTAAATACCCACTATACCATGGAAAGAAAAGGACTGGGCTAGATCTCGGCAGTGAGTCAGAGAACCTCCAGAGGTAAGTTCCATGGAGTATGTACCTACACCACCCCACAGATGGGCAGGGGACTACACTATATGTGTATGGACAGCTGTGTCTGTAAATACCCACTATACCATGGAATGAAGATGACTGGGCTAGATCTGGGTGGTGAGTCAGAGAACCTGCAGAGGTAAGTACCAGGGAGTAAGTACCTACACCACCCCACAGATGGACAGGAGGCTACACTATATGTGTATGGACAGCTGTGTCTGTAAATACCCACTATACCATGGAATGAAAATGACTGGGCTAAATCTCGGCAGTGAGTCAGAGAACCTCCAGAGGTAAGTGGCAGGGAGTATGTACCTACACTACCCCACAGATGGGCAGGGGGCTACACTATATGTGTATGGACAGCTGTGTCTGTAAATACCCACTATACCATGGAAAGAAAAGGACTGGGCTAGATCTCGGCAGTGAGTCAGAGAACCTCCAGAGGTAAGTACCATGGAGTATGTACCTACACCACCCCACAGATGGGCAGGGGGCTACACTATATGTGTATGGACAGCTGTGTCTGTAAATACCCACTATACCATGGAATGAAGAGGACTGAGCTAGATCTCGGCAGTGAGTCAGAGAACCTCCAGAGGTAAGTTCTATGGAGTATGTACCTACACTACCCCACAGATGGGCAGGGGGCTACACTATATGTGTATGGACAGCTGTGTCTGTAAATACCCACTATACCATGGAATGAAGATGACTGGGCTAGATCTGGGTGGTGAGTCAGAGAACCTGCAGAGGTAAGTACCAGGGAGTAAGTACCTACACCACCCCACAGATGGACAGGAGGCTACACTATATGTGTATGGACAGCTGTGTCTGTAAATACCCACTATACCATGGAATGAAAATGACTGGGCTAAATCTCGGCAGTGAGTCAGAGAACCTCCAGAGGTAAGTTCCATGGAGTATGTACCTACACTACCCCACAGATGGGCAGGGGGCTACACTATATGTGTATGGACAGCTGTGTCTGTAAATACCCACTATACCATGGAATGAAGATGACTGAGCTAGATCTGGGTGGTGAGTCAGAGAACCTCCAGAGGTAAGTTCCATGGAGTATGTACCTACACCATCCCACAGATGGGCAGGGGGCTACACTATATGTGTATGGACAGCTGTGTCTGTAAATACCCACTATACCATGGAATGAAGATGACTGAGCTAGATCTGGGTGGTGAGTCAGAGAACATCCAGAGGTAAGTTCCATGGAGTATGTACCTACACCACCCCACAGATGGGCAGGGGGCTACACTATATGTGTATGGACAGCTGTGTCTGTAAATACCCACTATACCATGGAATGAAGATGACTGAGCTAGATCTGGGTGGTGAGTCAGAGAACCTCCAGAGGTAAGTTCCATGGAGTATGTACCTACACCACCCCACAGATGGGCAGGGGGCTACACTATATGTGTATGGACAGCTGTGTCTGTAAATACCCACTATACCATGGAATGAAGATGACTGAGCTAGATCTGGGTGGTGAGTCAGAGAACCTGCAGAGGTAAGTACCAGGGAGTAAGTACCTACACCACCCCACAGATGGACAGGAGGCTACACTATATGTGTATGGACAGCTGTGTCTGTAAATACCCACTATACCATGGAATGAAGATGACTGAGCTAGATCTGGGTAGTGATTCAGAGAACCTCCAGAGGTAAGTACCAGGGAGTATGTACCTACACCACCCCACAGATGGACAGGAGGCTACACTATATGTGTATGGACAGCTGTGTCTGTAAATACCCACTATACCATGGAATGAAAATGACTGGGCTAAATCTCGGCAGTGAGTCAGAGAACCTCCAGAGGTAAGTTCCATGGAGTATGTACCTACACTACCCCACAGATGGGCAGGGGGCTACACTATATGTGTATGGACAGCTGTGTCTGTAAATACCCACTATACCATGGAATGAAGATGACTGAGCTAGATCTGGGTAGTGAGTCAGAGAACCTCCAGAGGTAAGTTCCATGGAGTATGTACCTACACCACCCCACAGATGGGCAGGGGGCTACACTATATGTGTATGGACAGCTGTGTCTGTAAATACCCACTATACCATGGAATGAAGATGACTGAGCTAGATCTGGGTGGTGAGTCAGAGAACCTGCAGAGGTAAGTACCAGGGAGTAAGTACCTACACCACCCCACAGATGGACAGGAGGCTACACTATATGTGTATGGACAGCTGTGTCTGTAAATACCCACTATACCATGGAATGAAGATGACTGAGCTAGATCTGGGTAGTGATTCAGAGAACCTCCAGAGGTAAGTACCAGGGAGTATGTACCTACACCACCCCACAGATGGACAGGAGGCTACACTATATGTGTATGGACAGCTGTGTGTGTAAATACCCACTATACCATGGAATGAAGAGGACTGAGCTAGATCTGGGTAGTGATTCAGAGAACTTCCAGAGGTAAGTGGCAGGGAGTATGTACCTACACCACCCCACCGATGGACAGGAGGCTACACTATATGTGTATGGACAGCTGTGTGTGTAAATACCCACTATACCATGGAATGAAGAGGATTGAGCTAGAGCTGGGTAGTGATTCAGAGAACTTCCAGAGGTAAGTGGTAGGGAGTATGTACCTAAACCACCCCACACATGGACAGGAGGCTACACTTTCCTCACTGTTGATTCTGCCCTCAGAGCTTACACTTTCTCAATCATTTATAGTGGGTTAAGTTATAAAGCATCTTACCAATCTTCCCCACGCTGTACGCTTTTCCAATTCCTTGTGTCTCTCCAAAATCTCTCCAGTTCTGGAAAAGCTGTTTAAACATGGTTGACTCAGCCCCATCATTCACTACCTCAACGTTTGTGGAAGCTGGATATCCCTTGGCCTGTATGAAACCCTAAAGAGAAAATGTTCTTGTATATAATCAATATTTTCAATCCACATTCACATATATTCAGACTCACATTGGCCATTACAGTTACTGGTCAATCTACCAGAGGGTTTAAACCTCAGTCTGACCTTGTAGGATTTTTGGCGTAAAAGAAACACCTAAAACTGGTACATTACCTTTAACTGAAATCAATTCACTGCATGATAGTGTGTGTTTAGGGGTATATTTCTAAAGCTCTGAAATAATCAATGAATTATTCACTTGACTTCACCATGTAGAGCACATATATTTCACATGAAATTTCTCGAACATTGAAAAACGCTTTAATGACAGTAATTATGCAATATAGTGTAACTTCCATTTTCCTTGGCACAAAGTAATTTTTCCTTGATCGAAATACAGCAATACAATGTTAGAGAATAAGGGTCATTTAGGATCTGCAAAATCATGAATACAGCTGCCCTCCACCACCTCTGAGGTCCTGGTAATCAAGTGCAGATGCAGATTGATTTAAAGGGGGTGTTTGATCTTAAAACGGCCTTGGTGCACAAGTAAGCACATTTGCGCACAGAAAGCAGCATTTGTGTATTGGCAGATTTTGCAGTTTGTAAATACCTTGAATGATTTACTTGTGATTACTGTACTTACCACTGCTCTGCTGAAAGCTCCTTTCTTCTCTTCCGGGCTGGAGTCCTTCCCTCTCCAGACGAAAATCTTTACTCCCCCTTGATCTAGAATGTGACAATCCTGCAAGAAGTGAGGACACAGATTCAAAACCACCGATGAGTACAACTCCCATGCTGGATGGATCCACTGGTGTCTATAAGGTCAAATGGAATCTCACCATATATAGCACATGCCCTTTGCCCTCAGTGGTATAAGCAACTGCACTGGAATCTACCCAACACAATATTTTGCCGCAATTTTGAATTGTGTTATCTCAATAAAAGTACCTGATCGCCAGCAGCATGAGCTGGTGCGGAGTTTAAGTCCTTGCAGAGGTGGAATTGCAATGCACGGCAAGAAACACCCCTGAAAATTCCCCCTTTCCACCCCTTTATCTCATTACAATAGTTTCGCTCTGCAAAATGAAATCTCATTTCTGCACTACTCTGAAAAATAAGAAGCACCAGAGTGCCTACTGCTTACTGCATGTTATGGAAAGCCTCCACTCCTCCCAAATCCCTATGCAAATTGCTGCTCCACCACATAGGCGGCCATCTTGCTCTGCTATGCACCCCGGTGGAAATCTAGGCACCAATCCGTCTAAATCATGGTCCACAGCTGTATTAGCGCTGCAGAGCAGACGTTTTGTACTTTGTAAATAACCTACACTGAATTAATGGATTTAATGGTCTTCTTAAAACTTTGATTTTGGATAATTGTGGCTAAACAGGCAAGATCTACCATTTCCAGGAGGAATCCTCACTGCAGAGTTAAATATAACTTTTATTCTTTTTGTTTTTTTGTAATCCACTAACCTCGTGCTGGAGGAGATCTTGAGTCAGCGGTTTTGTTGCAGTTTCTTGTACTACTAAGTCTCCATCTTTTTCAAAAACACTGCAATAAAGTAAAGCCCATTATAAAGGAGAAATAGATTACTCATACAGCTAATAATGTTATCAACAAAGAGGAAATTAATATGATAAGTAAACGTATTTAAACTCATATTGATTATCTATTTACTTTGGTTTAAATAAAGTAATATTTACCTTACTCCCAAGAGGCAGATTTAATTTCAAGAGAAGAGCCGCAGGAGCCATGTACAATAAGACTTTACGGTGATTATCCGGACTGACATTCCTCTACCGCATTAACCAGAAGTATGGAGCATAACGCGTTAATATCTAGCGGCTCTTTGCAGCTAACTGAATTCCCCCCTTAGAGTTGTTTGCTTTTAACAAATATTTATTTATGTTTTGTATATTTCTAATAACTTAGGGCAAAAATAGTTTTTGCATTATATTCTGAGAAACTGTGAAAAGTGGATTGGAATCAACCAGATCTGCCTCCAGTTTGGCATCTTGTATGTGGCTAAATCATTGAGATCTGATCATTCGGCACTTGAGCAGAACTGTTTGATCCTATGCGACTCAATTAGTGCAGTCAAAAAATGATCGCCTTTTCCACCAACCCTGGCCTACATCTGAAAGATCCCTGTGAAATGTTGACTAGGATCAGTGGTTGTATGAGGCCAAGACACACTGATTTATGGTGAATTTGTTTGTTTTCTTTGTAAAAAAAAAATTAGATTATTAATTTGTGGAAGAGGATTTAGTTTAATTTTGGGTGGATCTGAAGTCGACTCCCCAGCTTGTGATACCCTATGATGGCCACCTTAACTTAGCTCTGGGTAGTAGGTGACTTATTCTTGGAATAAGTGATTCTCTGCCCCAATTTTTCTCTTCACAGTTTGGTTTCATTAAGGTTGTGGTCTTTGGGGTAATGCAGTCCATTCCTGTTGAGTTGGACTTCAGGGTGTGTGGTGGAGGGCACATGTCTGAAATCATGCAATTCATACTATTTACAAAGGGGTGTTCCAGTTGCTTATGGTTTTGTCTATACCTTTATTGGCGAGCAGCACTATCTTATAGACTGCAGGTGGTGCTTTCAAATTGCAAAACTTATATAGTTTCTCCAATTTAAATAACCCCTGTACTATATCCCATTACTTACCAATAACAGTACTTTGTGGGGACACTATTCTTTAGCGGGGTTCTGACACTTATAGGTGGTACAACTGCCGATCACCCTTGGCGCTGCTTGACTCTCTCAGTAGCAGGGGAGATACAACATAGTAGTATATAAGTCCTATTGTTGAGAATCTAGGTATTTAGTACAGGGTTTATTTAACGTAGAAAACCCCGCTATTAGGTACTCTAGCCTCAAATTACTCTTTTCTTTATTATGTTTTGAACAGATCAGTATGTTTGAAACTTTGTCTGTTGTTAGTATACCCAATAAGTATTGTTGTGAGGAGACAATCTTGTCTTATACACTGTGGCGATGCACCAGATAATAAGCACATTTTAGAAGCGACAATTGTTTGGTTCACAGACTCTGAAGGGGCGGATTTTGAGGCAGGGTCACAAAGTTGTATTGAATAAAATACTCCCCAAACCTTTGTTCACCCCTTTATTCAAATCACATTTTTATTATATAGTTTTTATTGACCCATCATAGTCCAAATGGAAAATAAAATATTTTCTACTTTCATGATCCATTGTAGTTTATATGAGACCCCACTCACCCCCCTAAAAACTTTAAAAAATGATTCACCCAGGCACTACAAACAACTGATGTAGCGGCCCCCCTATGATTCATAAACTACCTCCTGTAACTTTTTAAAGTATAAAATGTTATTACTCTCTGATGCTCTAAAATGAACCTATAGCACAGAGCTTGCAAAAAAAATAATCTGAGTGAGTTTAACCCTTTGTCTAAATACAACTATAAAAGGTGATCTAACAGGTGCAAAGGTATCTCAGATACATTTAGAAATACAGTCTTTAAACTGAGCTGTTATACTGCTAATAACTCTGTTTACATATGTTCCTTATCTGTAATGTGTCAGGTAGACAGTGTGTGTAGTACAATCACACAGATTCCAGTCTGTGTACCAGGCAGGTGTTCTCTGACTTACTGGTAAAGTCTGACGTTTGATTTTTGCTGCTCATCTGCCTTCTCATCTGGAACAGGGTCCTTTAGCTCCCCGGTCCTGGTCCCCAGCACGGCTGTCATAACCTGCATCAGGTCAGGGGAATCCTGCTCATTGTCTATGATCCCGATCTGGGCTCTTCCTCCCCTCTCATCATCTCTTATGCTCTGAGCCAAGGAGCAGGCCTGTGAAAGGATATTATATTATTTGTTATGTTTTATTTAGAAAAACATAGTTATTTAAATTGTAACTGTATTTAATTGAATATTAGATACACTGGATGCAGGAAGAAACCAATCTAAAGATGGAAGGATTATAGGGGAGCAAGAGGAGAATCACATAGTACAGGGTTTCCCAAACCCAGTACTCAGGGCTCCCTAACAGTGCAGGTTTTCCATATCTCCTTGCTGGAGCACAGGTGTATTCATTACGGACTGACACATTGTAACAGATCCACAGGTGGTCCTAATTATGTCACATGTGATCCAGAAAACCTGCACTGTTGGGGAGCCCTGAGGACTGGGTTTGGGAAACCCTGACATAGAAGAAGAAAACAAATTTAACGTTGGACTAAAGATAAGATAACAAGTTGATGTGGGACTAAATTAAGGGCCTGGATTAGTGGTTTAGGGCCAAAGAGTACCAGGCTTGATTCCAACAGACTCCTAGGCGCTAAAGACTATATCAATCACTAGCCCTATAAAAAAATGTCTTGTATATATAGATATATTAAATAATCACTCCTTATATAAGAGGGTGCTGCCTCCTTTAATACAACCACAAAGCTCAAACAATTAGAAGCGTCAATTTAGGTGAGGGTCAGACCCAGAAACAAATTAATATATCTTACAATGAATATGGCAGAATATAACTCTAAACTCCTAGCTTGCACAAACAATAACAATTTATTAAGAATATATTAACATCAATTGAAAGTAAATCTGTTTGCATATATAATTCACTAAAACAGCAAGACCTAATAAACTTGGTAATAAAAGCCTAGTAGATAGCAAGTGATCAGGAGGTAATGAATGGACACTCTGATAAAAATTCAAATAGGGATAATTGTTTGTTTGAGTTTTTTGGTTCCAAAGGATGTTAAGTGCTTGTTACTTTTAGTTGCAGAGATCCCAGGGAGTGTGTTGTTATGTGAGGAACCAAAAGTTTTCTTTAGTAACTGTGGCAATGATTTTTTTTGCATTTTACTGGTTGACAGTATAGGTGTACAGATGTAATATGACAATATTAAGGTTAGTCAATAAGCGATGCATTTTGGGCTATGTGCAATTGGTGATACTCATCCTCTGGAAAATTTTGGGGCATCACAAAAATACAAACACGTTGATCAAACGTGTGAACTAATTTTGCTTTGTACCAGTGTTTTGAGGCTTTACTGGAGTTATTGTACCTTACCTTAGGCAAATGTGTGTGTAAGACATTATTACAGGGAAAATAGCTAATATACACTATACCTAAAATATATTGCTGCACATGCAGAAACTAAGATATTGATTTGTTCCTTCTTTTGCACTGGTTGGTTGGTCTAAAACACATGGGGGTAAATGTATCATACCCCGGTTTTTTTAACTCGCTGGGAATCGGCGAGTTGAGAGCTAAAATTTAAAGCGGTGCTGGCTTGTAAAGGCAACGCTTGCCTTTACAAGCCAGCGCTGCTTTAAATTTTAGCTGTCAACTCGCCGATTCCCGGCGAGTTAAAAAAACCGGGGTATGATACATTTACCCCATGATCTTCCTAGTACTTGGAAATAACACCAAAAACAGCTGTGAATGTAATATCCCTATGTTTTACTGACTTTAATTCTCTCCGATTTGTTGCTCTCTGGCCCATTCCATTGGATGATCACTTTACCAAGGTCAAGAAGGAAAACATCCCCTTTGTTAAAGCTGTTCCAGGACAAATCCACCTGTTAGAGAGAAAAACAGACGCCAGGAGCGTTACTAACATGACAGATGAAAAGGTGCATTTGTATTCTACACTATTCTACACTTTCCTTTTACAATAGTTGTAACTGTCTAATTGTTAAAGGGGTTGTCCACCTTCTGGCTTGTACAAACCTACTTGAAACCTACTTGAAACTTTTACTTAACATATTGTTTTATTTTTCTGGCTTCTGTGCTTTTGGTCATGAATTTGTTCCACTAGGTAGAGTTATTTATTCCCATTTCCCTTGGATATGACAGAGCTTTGCTGTGCTCTCTGCATTGGATACGATTATTTACAGAGAGACTTTTTGTGTCATATTGAAGGACAATAAACATATCTGCCCACTCTTATAAAGGCATATCTAAAAGCACAAGTAAGCTAGCAAAAGAAAGCAAAATCTATAGTAGATGTTGCAGGAGAGTATGTACATGCCAACAAATTAAAGTCTCAGTTTGGAAAACTACTTCAAATTTCACTTCCTTTACAAAACAAAACACAGTTTATTTACCATGGTATTTCTGTACCTTTATATTGACTAACTAACTACTTATACTAAAAGTTCACTGTTTACTTTAATGTAGTTTAACATGCAAACATTTTTAATTTAAAAAAAATATTTTTTCCACTTAGTGTCAACAATAACTTTTCATCATAAAATCGATAACCATGTCAGCCAGCATCTTAAACGCAGATAAATAAAGCCAATCCTGCAGAGGATGCATTGAAACAGATCCAGAATTGTGGCCTTAGTAAAACAAAGAAGATATTGTAGTCAAACCCCCACTGGGTAGGTAAACACATTGAAAAGGTTATTGCCACAAAGGATTTCAGTCCAGTGTGTCGAAAAGATTGGAACAATACTTTTGTGTTTTGTATGAAGAATCCACAAATCTAAGAAATTAAAATATATCTAAACCTAAAACAATATATTTTAGTATGAGGCAGAATTATTGTGTTTAATTTACATTGCCTGACATAACACACTTTTTATAGATAGAATAATTTCTTAGTTGTTAATTGGATACTGCCATATTTCTAACGTTCACTCCACATTCTAAGCCAGTGTGGCCCTTTTCTCTTCCTAGTCATTGTGATGCCACAGAGTGAGTGCAGCACATTCATGCAGTCATTATAAGTAGGTGGTGATGTGAGCTTGACTAATCAGCCAAAGGTTAAATTATTGCTTGGGTGTGTGAGCATTAATCTCATAACGTCAGAGCCGTAACTTAAAATTTTAGTGCCTGGGGCGAGAAGCAAAACTGCGGACCCCCTACACCTCAATTTTAACCAAATGAACCACTTCAGCGTTGCGCCCTGGGCGGTCGTTCCTCTCGCACAGCCCTAGTTATGGCTCTGCTTAACATATACACAAACCAAGGGAAATGTAATATACAGTAGTTGTAAGGGCGACCTCATTCTCTCATTATATTCTGCCTTGACTACTGCAACCTCCTGCTGTCTGGACTTTCCCTCTGCCATATTTCCCCTCTACAATCTATCCTACATACTGTGCATGACTGATCTTTCTGTCTCGCCACTCAATATCCACTGTATCACTCTGCAAATCTCTACGCTGACTCCCATTACCTCCTTAATTCAATTCAAGCTACTCACCTTCAAAGCTGTCACCAACACCTCCTCTTCTTACATCTCTGACCTCATCACAAGATACACTCCCTCTTAGATGTGCCTGACCTGCGCCTCACCTTCTCTCTGATAACAACCTTTCACTTCCACCTCCAAGACTTCTCCTGTGCTGCACTTATGGAACTTTCTATGCCCCCTGACCAGACTTTTCCCAACCTTAAATCTTTCAGATGACATCTTTACAATAGCCATTCCTAGCTCAACCTAATACTACCGATCCTACTCCCTCTGCATGTTCTACAGTCCTGCAATGCTGCTACAAGCTACAGTCCAACTCAACTCTGGTTTAAATCTTAGCTCATACTGTAGCAACATTGCTCTCTCCATCTAGTCTTTATGCTTTCATGAGCAGGGTCCTCTCAATCCTTTGTCTCACGTCAGAACCTCTGTCGTCAGCCTCTTACCACTTACTGTACTTGTTTATTTATTATGTGTGATTTGTATTTTGTTTAATTTGTCATTCTGACTTTCCAATGCTGCAAAGTTTTATTGGCACCTTACAATGATGATTATCAATGATGATTATCTGATGCCTCTCTGCAAAAGTAATATGCAGCCCCATTCACCACCATCACCATTTATTTATATAGCGCCACTGATTCCACAGCGCTGTGCAGAGAACTCATTCACATCAGTCCCTGCCCCATTGGAGCTTACAGTCTAAATTCCCTAACATACACAGACAGAGAGAGACTAGGGTCAATTTTGATAGGAGCCAATTAACCTACTAGTATGTTTTTGGAGTGTGGGAGGAAACCAGAGCACCCATACTAAACCCACGCAAATACGGGGAGAACATACAAACGCCACACAGATAAGGCTATGGTATGGAATTGAACTCATGACCCCAGCGCTGTGAGGCAGAAGTGCTAACCACTATGCCACCGTGCTGCCCATTCTGGTACCAAGCGTAACTGCACACATTAGCCTTGGGATAATAAATAAGGATGAATGGAATATTGGGAAGGCAGAAGGCAGACAGAGGGCCCAACCAATGGATACCTTTTCAAACAGGAGTGATGTACTTCACCCATCCAGGGCAAGCCAGAGAAACTCTGAATTTATACCCAAAGTGTTGCCAGTGAATTAAAGTTGTCCAAAAAAAAGGCAGTAAAATAGACACTTAAATATGGTACTCATTTTCCACCTCTGTGCTTAAGCACTGACATGAGACATTATTAAACTTGTCCAAGTCAAGACATTATTTTAAATCAAAGATTATTTTGAATAATTACAATTATGTTGTGTAGTACAAATTATTGGAATAACTTCTTATACTTGAAATGGGATTTTAGACCGAAATTTCTTGCTAGACTTAGAAACATACTGTTCCTATCATTTGACTGGTTGTGAATAATTGACTTTCTTTAGCAAAATCTGTAATAATGGAAACTATTAGTGCAGTTATTCACAATGTATCAGTCAAATGACAGCAACAGTGTGTTTCAATTTTTTTAACAGCCTGTTTCAGGCAGAAGTCCTATTTCAAGTAAGGAGTGTTTCCAGAAAGTTGCAGCTCCCAGCATAGTGGTTTAAATTAGGCAACATTGTTTTTGAGTGGAGTTACCCTAAATATGTAGGTAATTCTGCCTCCACTCTTCTACCTACACTCACCCTCTGCTCCTGTACCCTCATCCAGCCTCACAATCACCCCCTATGGCCAGATCAAATGTTCTAATTCTATACAGAAATGAAACAGCTCATTTTACTACAGTAAAATAAGAAAAAAATTAAGGCTGAAAGGAAAGAAAAATATTTAAGGCTGAATTGATTAACATGGACACGCTGCAAACTGCACACATACCTCAGTGGCTGAGACATGTTTCCTGCCCTTCACATGTAGCAGACGTCGTATATTGTACATATTTGTCTCCACATGTTTAAATCCTGAGGCGACTCCTCCTCTCTTGTAGCTGGTGGTAGAAGGACACAATATACCTCATAAAAAGTCAGCAATATACAACATATTGCACAGGAAAACAGATTCAAATGTTTAAAATCAATTGAAATAAACTTTTCACAGGAAACCTTCATTAAGATATATTACAGCAGATACTCTATTTGCTTATGAAAACAAAGGATCTCCTGATGCTAGAAGATGAACCTTTCACAAGTTATTAACAAATCTGTAAGGTTTTTATTTGATAACCTATAACTACACATTAAACAGATTCCTGAACAGACATATATTACATTTACTGTGTATTACAGCCATATAGCGGGCAGCACGGTGGCCTAGTGGTTAGCATTTCAATTCCTGACCATGGCCTTATCTGTGAGGAGTCTGTATGTCCCCGTGTTTGCGTAGATTTCCTCCGGGTGCTCCAGTTTCCTCCCACACTCCAAAAACATATTGGTAGGTTAATTGGCTGCTACCAAATTGATCCTAGTCTGTGTGTCTGTCTGTGTGTATATGTTAGAGAATTTAGACTGTAAACCCCAATGGGGCAGGGACTGATGTGAGTGAGTTCTCTGTACAGCGCTGCGGAATTAGTGGCGTTATATAAATAAATGGTGATGATGATATAATTTCTTGTTTTTGAATGGACATAACCTTCTCCTGGGCAGATATAAAGATTCATGAGTATTAAAGATTGAACATATTGCGGCTCATGTAGAGTTGGAAGTCCATCTGTTATTGGCATAAAACACGTATTCACAAACTGCATAGGTGCACCAAATAAACACATGGCTATGCAGATATTGTCTTACACTTCCCACTGATGAGACGGAACGGGGAAGGAAGGGGTGGGTGAGCGTATGCTCAGTACAGTAAGGGAGTGTTCATGTAATTATGAGTGCAGTAGACTGGGATTCATGCACACCTGTCAAGAGCCATTTCTCTTCTGGAAGCTTGAGAATACACAATGATGATGATGGTGATCAGCTGTTAGTACTTCGTTCATTGATGTGGCTGCTATACTAGTCACAGCTGTCTATTTGTTTTATTCAATTGATATTTCTCTTTGGACTGTGGCAGAAAAAAATATTCCCATTTGACTTTAAGGAGGACTTTTAGAAAACAACAACAACAACGCTGCTTCTGCTCCAATTTCTACTCCCCACTCAGTGTCACACTACTTGTATCTCCCTTGCTCTCTAGGATGTAAGCTCCTCCCGCTTTCTACCAATGCACCTTTAGGCAGTGGCAGGCTGGGACGGGGGGCAGGGGGCCACGAGGCCCCCGGGCCAGTCGTCCATTGAACATTTCGGGCCGCCATACCCCCCTGCCCGCACAGTCTCTCTCTCACTGTAGCGTCCTGACGTGAAAGTCAGGACGCTGCAGTGAGAGAGAGCCGATGCGCCGGCTCTCTTTCAATAGTTAGTATAGTAGGTGCGGGCGGCCAAGAACACAGGAGCTGCTTTGAGGAGCCAGCACAGAGGACGCAGGAAGAAGGAGGAGGAAAAAGAGAGCTCAGGTAAGTAAATTACAGTGGGATGGTGAGAAGGGGGGGACTAATGAGAAGAGGTGGCTGGAGACCAGAGGGGGCTGATGAGAAGGGGGGCTTATGAGAAGGGGTGGCTGGAGACTAGAGGGGGCTGATGAGAAGGGGGGCTTATGAGAAGGGGTGGCTGGAGACTAGAGGGGGCTGATGAGAAGGGGGGACTGGAGACTAGAGGGGGCTGATGAGAAGGGGTGGCTGGAGACTAGAGGAGGCTGATGAGAAGACGGGGCTAATGAGAAGGGGGGGACTGGAGACTAGAGGGGGCTGATGAGAAATGGGGGGCTGATGAGAAGAGGTGGCTGGAGACTAGAAGGGGATGATGAGAAGAGGGCTGATGAGAAAGGGGGACTGGAGACTAGAGGGGGATGATGAGAAGAGGGCTGATGAGAAAGGGGGACTGGAGACTAGAGGGGGATGATGAGAAGACGGGGCTAATGAGAAGGGGGGAAGGAGACAAGAGGGGGCTGATGAGAAATGGGGGGCTGATGAGAAGGGGTGGCTGGAGACTAGAAGGGGCTGATGAGAAGAGGTGGCTGGAGACTAGAAGGGGATGATGAGAAGAGGGGGGCTGATGAGAAAGGGGGACTGGAGACTAGAGGGGAATGATGAGAAGAGGGCTGATGAGAAAGGGGGACTGGAGACTAGAGGGGGATGATGAGAAGACGGGGCTAATGAGAAGGGGGGAAGGAGACAAGAGGGGGCTGATGCGAAATGGGGGCTGATGAGAAGGGGTGGCTGGACACTAGAAGGGGCTGATGAGAAGAGGTGGCTGGAGACTAGAGGGGGATGATGAGAAGAGGGGGGCTGATGAGAAAGGGGGACTGGAGACTAGAGGGGGATGATGAGAAGAGGGCTGATGTGAAAGGGGGACTGGAGACTAGAGGGGGATGATGAGAAGATGGGGCTAATGAGAAGGGGGGAAGGAGACTAGAGGGGGATGATGAGAAATGGGGGGCTGATGAGAAGGGGTGGCTGGAGACTAGAAGGGGCTGATGAGAAGAGGTGGCTGGAGACTAGAGGGGGATGATGAGAAGAGAGGGGTTGATGAGAAAGGGGGACTGGAGACTAGAGGGGGATGATGAGAAGAGGGCTGATGAAAAAAAAGGGGGGCTGGAGACTAGAGGGGGATGATGAGAAGACGGGGCTAATGAGAAGGGGGGAAGGAGACAAGAGGGGGCTGATAAGAAAGGGGGACTGGAGACTAGAAGGGGCTGATGAGAAGACGGGACTAATGAGAAGGGGGGCAGGAGACAAGAGGGGCTGATGAGAAGAGGAGGCTGGAGATTTCAGAGGGCAGGAGGGTGGAGAGAAGGGAGGATTTTTTTTATAGTATGATACATACTATAAAAACATAAGTAATATAAAAAATAAATCAGTAAAATAATAATTTGCAATAATAATCTCTATTAAATGTGAGGAAAGTTGTAACCCGTAATTTGATTGTGGGGCTGGTGGGGAAATAGACATGTGTATTACATGGGAATATTAATAATTTAAATCGGTCTGTTTGTTAAATGTAGAGGTTATCAATTTAATGTCTGGGCTGATAGGGGCGTTATGTTTGTTTATTAATGGGAATGTTATTAAATGTTATTAATTTATTATAGGGGATTGATTGGAGAAGAAGGCTTTTAATTTATTCTTGGCTGGTTAGGGGGAAGGAGGCCTAATTATTAAACATGGGTGCTATTAATTTGATGTCGGGGCTATATGGAAGAAAATAGACATTACACTTAAATGCTATTAATTACATTCTGGAGCTGATTTGGTGGAAGTAGGCCTGTTTATTAAACAGAAAAAGCTACTGATTTAATGTCTCTGGGGAGGGAGGCCTAGATTCTTCACTCACTGCTTATCTTTTCAAAACGTGAATAATAACTATCTTTTATCCAAACAGGAGCCCAACATTCCAGGATCCAGCCAAGCAGCAACGGAGCATAAGACCAGCAAGCAGAAGACACCGGTGATGCGTAACCACTGAAAGGAAGCATCTACACCCACAAAGGTACGTTGTGGAGGAAGAGAACCTAGTGGTCCAGTGGCAAACTCGGTGCAGGAGCCTATGCAGTCTGTGCATAGTCAGCAGCATCATGTACTACTTTATATGGCCGTTTATATGGCCGTGTCATCCATTGACAGCGTATTGTACTACATGCTGTATATTCTGTCAATGGGTGATGCGGCCGAATCCAGCAGTATGTGATGGCCACTTATGCGCGGACTACATAGACTGCCTACACCTCGTTTCTGAAATGACAGTGTACAGTGCTCCTCCCCTAGACTACAGGAGCCTTGCAGCAACAAATGACTGTGTGAGTGTGATCGCCACAGTATTGATGTTCCCAGGGTGTCAGAATATAATCCATTATAATCAGACAGGTATGTGAAAAAGGGAGGAACATATACAATAAATAACATACAATATAAAGGGAGGTTTGTTTTTTGTTGCATTATTTATTTTCATTATTTAAGATTTACATTTATAATAATAAAAGTTCAGCTGGATTAAGCAACACTAAAATAACTCTTTTTTTATATTGATAAATATATTATAGTTAAAACAACCCTTTTAGGATAGGCCGCTACTTATGGGCCAGTGCTGTGTGCTTGCCCCCCAGGCTGAAGTCTGCCAGCCCTCCCCTGCCTCTAGGCCTGTGTCCTTAGACCTGTTTCACAAGTCCAGTATCCTGGGCACAAACCTTCTTCACACAAGTCCTACTTATCACTTCTGTTCACTGTCTTGTCAATAGCTCGATCTGCAATTCTATGTTCTCTGCTATACTCTTTTAATTTATTATTTGGTTATTACATATTATTGGTATCTGTCTGTGCATTGTGTAATGCTGTTAAATGTGTACTCTGTTAGTCCCCTATGTACAGCGTTGAGGACCATTTCTGATGTCTTATAAATAAAAGATAATATTAATAATAATAATAATAATATTTTGATTTTTAAAAGTGAAAACAGATGTTTGTATTTAATGTTATGGAATTTATTTTGTAATTTGTAGTTGCATTTAATTATATTTTAGATGGTAAATGTGACATTTTATTAATAACTTTCCAGTCGCTCTTCTCTCTTGTGTATATGAGACTTTAATACATTATTACATTGTGTACAAATAGGGTAATGTGAAATTCACATTTACTACTAAAATTTTCAAGTCACATCTCTATACTATTGTGGTGCGATTTGCCAGTGTTGTAGAGTTGGATGCCTGATGAGATGTATCCGCTTGAAGACATTCACATGTGTACACATGCATGCTGGAACATGCTCACTGTGCTCCTAAGGAACTTTCTCTGCCAATATTAAACTGTAGGATGTCTGCCAGCGTTCAGCTCATTGGTTTTAAATGAACGCATGAGATTAGTTGTGCAAGATCTTCCTTTAAATGCTTATTTAAACAATGTCTAAAACATTGCAACAGGAAGCAAATGTCGCAGCGGAAGGGGCAGAATTGTACATCTGATTTTCTCAAGAATGCTATGTGTGTTAGAATGCTATGTGTGTTAGAATGCTATGTGTGTTAGAATGCTATGTGTGTTGGAATGGTACATGTGTTGGAATGGTACGTGTGTTGGAATGGTACGTGTGTTGGAATGGTACGTGTGTTGGAATGGTACGTGTGTTGGAATGTTACGTGTGTTGGAATGGTACGTGTGTTGGAATGGTACGTGTGTTAGAATGGTACGTGTGTTAGAATGGTACGTGTGTTAGAATGGTACGTGTGTTAGAATGGTACGTGTGTTAGAATGGTACGTGCGTTAGAATGGTACGTGCGTTAGAATGGCTTTTATATATGGGGATAATTTGGCATCCCAATATCCAGGGCCATATCCAAACATTTCAGTGGCCCATAGCAGAATTGTGTAAGGGCCCCCATGTGCCTCCCAAGGTAGAAAAAAACACATACACATACAGATGGGACTTTGACATGTATGACAGGCCCCCCAGCATACGGCCCCTATAGCAGCTGCACCCCTGATACTGTGGGGATTACGCCGCTGCCTGTATCATGCTTTTGAAAATCATAAACACTGAGGTTTAATGGCATCATCCCAAACCATGAAGATAAGTGAACCCTTACCGCTCAGGTCGAGTATCGCTGACACAGCTGAGTGACGCTTGGCGAAATTTTAATGATAAATTGAGACGATAACAAGTTTATTATCACTGCGATATGCAATGATAAAAATATCACTGTTCTAGCTGCATGTTTTTAAATAGACAGTGATCTGGCCACTTACATAACTCCATTCTTGAAGTAACTTTTAAAGGCGACTGATTCATATCCCTGCACCTCTCTGTGTTGTATTGGGCTCCCCCCCAATGCCTCGTCCAACTGGGTTGTATAAAGTGCAGCGGCCCCTTGTTCATCCTGAGTGGAGTCCTTTCCTATCCAGTAGTGGAGATCACTGGATATGCCATTGCCTGCTTTCTTGATCTGTGAAAGAAAAGAAAAGTGTGGATTCAATAAAAATTTCCAAATTCCTCATCTATTAAAACATACAAGTAGTCAGATCGCTGGAGTCATATTTGTCCAAAAAATGTACTTAAATCAGATTAAGTATTGTAGTGTTTCCCAATATATCGTCAAATTTCACTAGTGGACTAGTAAAATTCAGCATACAGAGGTGCTACTTAACTAAACAGTGTAGAAGGACCCCTCCAAACTATTCTTCTAGGTCAAACTCCTTACATTGATAAATCGTAACCAATGAAACAATCTGTAATGTACATATAACTGTCAAACACGTAAAACACAATAAAATACATACTGGTATTACTGAACGAACAACTGTAAGGAACTTTTATTTCAGTTTGTTGAAAAACTTTCCTCATTTTAATAGCGTCATTACTGGATTGGAACAACAGACAA
This sequence comes from Mixophyes fleayi, assembly GCF_038048845.1. Taxonomy (NCBI): domain Eukaryota; kingdom Metazoa; phylum Chordata; class Amphibia; order Anura; family Limnodynastidae; genus Mixophyes; species Mixophyes fleayi. The sequence continues at coordinate 51,849,938 of NC_134406.1, forward strand.
TAGATGTTCTGCTAAGTCTCTTTGTTTATTCAGTCATTGCACTAAAAGTGTTGCTTCATGTACTGTAGGTTTGATTATCACTTGTGTAATGAATAACTAACAATTGTTGAAAACTGCACATTCTTTATGAAAGTGGCCACATTAATATAAGAACTATATGTACATGTATCTCAATAACCAACCAATAGGCTTTGAAAGAAGCATATCTAACATAAGAAAGTAACTTAATTTTATTAATAAATAAGAGATTTGTAGATGCCCAATTTTCACGTACAACTTTTCCTCCTCAGGTTAATGCACTTGACATTACATTTAACTGAACATTTTCAGGGATTATTGGGTTATCAGTGCACCCTGACATAATCAATGTACATGTAACATATTTTGAGGTGTGAAGACTCCAGGGACAATGGCAGTTGGTTCACTGTTACCACTAGTATGCAGAAGGAGAATCATTCTAGGTGTGTTCTCCGTTGAGTCACTTGTTGTGATTCATCATCTGGAAATTATAGCTCAGGGGAATCTCCAACATGTAACATAGTATATAGGTGTGATATACTGAATTCTCATCTCAAGAATGTACATTTCTGAACAAGTCATTGCTTATTGTAACTGTTTTAGCAATTAAACCTGGCTAAACCTGAATGCCTCTCCTCAATTAATCGGATTATATTTGGGTTGGCAGATGACCTCTGCAGCCAGTATGCCGACCTCACCAACAGACCATCACCGGCTGATAAGGCAGAGCACGGAATAGTATATACAGTATATGGCCAAATTAAATATGTATTAAGACTCAGGGTGCTCACTCCAGGTGGTAGAATTACCTGTTTGTGGCCAGTTTATTGGTACGATTTACAGTATTATAACTTAATCCTTATGTCTAATTACTATTATATGCCTCATTAGATATTTTCCCCATGCTGTACTGATCAGCATATGAGTTACATCCCCACTACTGACTCTAGTGATTCTGTGCATTCAAACAACCTATGTAGTAGTGAGACTGCGGCTTTGCTCAATCAGCCATGAGTCGCTGGGTACAGATGGGGTCTCATATAATGGAAATACAAATGTTATATGTTATGTAATAACATTTTGTAATGAATTAGCTGGTTGTTCAAATGCTCATGTGTTGCTAATCAGAGAGAGTGATAGAATCTTAAGTGGACTATAAATTTTACATGCTCTATACTTTTCAGTAAGATTAATTTACAGTAAAATTTTATCAATGTAATAATCTTTCACCTGTAGATTTTCGCAATACTTTCTGATCCAGTGCCTTTTGTTATTGTCTGGTGTTTGTATCAAGCATGGATAGTTCTTTTCTGTTTAATTCTATCAGTATCCTTTGTCACCTTAAGAACCTCATGTACAGTACATTCCATCCTTCCTTTGACCCCTATAACTTCCTCACTAATGAGATCATCTGCTCAATACTGGTTTGCACATAGAAACTATCAGAATTTTTTTTACTAACATTCAATAAACTTTAGCCTGGATGTGTCCATTTATCTCTCTATCTATTGTTTAAAGTAGGCCAAGTGCCCTGTAAGTTAGTAAAGCAATAAGTCACAGAGAAAACTTTTCGTGCTGACTATATTAAAAACTCATTAATGTTCTTTCTATGTTTAGATTTGTAGAGTGGAGATTAGAGCACTGTTAGACTTCATCCAATAGCTTTACCATCTGTGTTTTTAGCTCAACACCTTTTTGATGCAATAGGTCACTGACAAACTGCAAAATATGCTGGTACGTAATACATTTCTATTTGCGCAAATGCGCCACATTGTCCACTTTGTGTATAGCTAATAGCAGTCCTACTGTGCATCTTTATTCTGGATTCTGAAACTGCCCCTGTATAGGTGCTCTGCATGACTTTTTGCTGGTTTATGGGGCTGCCTGGAAAATCACATGGTGGAAGGAGCAAAATCGCCACTCCCACTTTAGGAATATCCCGAAGTCCATCCCACTCCCACTTTAAGAATAACCCAAAGCCCATCCCACTCCCACTTTAGGAATATCCCAAAGTACATTCCACTCCCAATTTAGGAATATCCCAAAGCCCATCTAACTTTAGGAATATCCCAAAGTCCATCCCACTCCTCCCATTGTAGGAATATCCCAGCGTGTATCCCACTACTACTTTAGGAATATCCCAAAGTCCATCCCACTCCCACTTTAGGAATATCCCAAAGTCCATTCCACTCCCAATTTAGGAATATCCCAAAGCCCATCTAACTTTAGGAATATCCCAAAGTCCATCCCACTCCTCCCATTGTAGGAATATCCCAGCGTGTATCCCGCTCCTACTTTAGGAATATCCCAAAGTCCATCCCACTCCCACTTTAGGAACATCTGCTTCATGAATTCCAACTTTTCTGTTTTTCTCCTAAAATACTGCTCAGTCTTATTTTTGTGTTAAATTAATCATGAAAGTAACTTTTGAGTGTTTTAATTTTTTTGACTGACATTCAAGACACAAAACATTATTAAGTTGAAATGCTCCTACACATGAGCTTTCTGTATAAAGTGGAAAGTATAAGAAGAGGTCTGGTTTCCAACACCACTGAAAATGTGTAAAATCAAGTCAATCTTTTTGTGGGGAGAAATGTGACAATGTTTCCCCCTTGATTCATCTTCCCTCCTTGGATCTCATTTAAATAATCATGGTCCACCAAATGAAATCTCATTTTTGCATGTAGGTGTATAACTAGGCGCATTAATGTACCTAATATTAGAGTATACTCCTACCTGCAATGGCGAATGGGAAAATGTTGTGTGACCGATAATCCCTGTGTCTAGGTAACAGGTTTGTGTACCTTAGGCAGTATCAATATTGTAAAAATTGTTTTAATTACCAAATCACATAATTATATACAAACATATGTTCTGGCCAGAACATTAATACATTAAAATTAACATGATATAATTATCAAGCTACAATGTTAGGAAACACACTTAACACTAAAGTTAGTTAAAGTAGTTCAATAGGTGAAATGGTAATCTTGTCCACCATTTAATAAATGTTATGTGGGGGGTTAATGTTATGTTGAGATTGGTGTGGGTGTGCAAATGGGACTAGTGTGTGTTAGATTTTAATATTATGTGGGTTCTGGTGCATAGGTGGCTTAATGTATGAACTCTTCTGTGGTGTTTTAATTAAGGTCAGGATTAGGGTGTGTTTATATTATGTGATGTAGGTTTACTGGGGGCTATTAAGATATTTAAGAGCTAGTCATGCAATGTGGAGTCTATTAAATAGAGGCCCAGAGTGTTCACTCGTTGCTCGGCTTTCTAGGAGATGAATAGTATCTCCCCATTTTCCAAACAGGATCCCAACATTTCTGGATCTGGCAAAGCAGCAACTGAGCTTAAGAAGCAGCAGGTAGTCAGAGCTGCAAGAAGGGATAGAAAAGATCAGTTCTGTTTTTTGTCAACTATCCCAATTCTGCAGGACCGTCTCATGCTGTTCTGACTGCAGGGATAGATGGGGGTATGTATAGCTTCATTCTGCATGCATCTAACAGTGGTGATTCAACAGAGAATGCCTCTCCTGCCCATGTATTACATACAATAAATAGGCCAAGGAAACAGTGCTCCCCCAGCAGGGGTTCTTGGTACATGTCAGACGTGTCCTATAAATATTTCCACAAAAAGTAACACGGATTGGTATAGTTTTATATACCACAGTTACCTAGATCCTGAGGAATTGTGTATAAATTAGTCTTATGTGTAACGTTTGCTTTGCTATATATTTATTTGAACTGCCCCAATTTGCAGCCCTACATATAATTTAATAGGTAAATGAATAAAATGTATACATGGTGCTGCGTGGGGCTATAATTACATTATCAAATAATGAAACGAATAGGAATATGAAAAAAAAAAGAAACAAATTTCAATATCAGCTGCTACGTTATCTGGGATCTGGAAAGAAACAATTGCAGTAGCATTGTTCAGTAAATGAAAAGCACACCATTAGTGCAATAACAAAGTGTATACAGTAATTATTATCCATCTCTGACTATTACACAGGAGGATTTTCTCTTCTACTGTTCACATGGAAGACTACAGCAGCTGTCTGGATTTGGAAGTTTCCACCTGTACATCCTACGCATCATCCTATACATGACAAAACATTGTGTCTCCTGTACAGAAAGCCCGAGGGTGCTGGTTAAATGGAATTTCCTTGCAAGCTAACATCAGCTTTTCCAGCCCTATGATAACTGGTGTCCTCCTCTAAGGGATTACAAAGCACAGATCATGTAGAGAAAAATTCTCACATAAAGAGAGAATAATATGTATTTTATACAGAATAATATTAACTGCACTATTTCAGTCATCAACTAATTCTCCTTGCAAACCTTAAATGCAATAGTGTCAGGTGTAGATTATAAGCAGATAATAGCCAACACAAAGAATTTAACATTAAATTTAATAAAAACTATATATTCTTCAAGAAAATACCTAGTATAGTATATATAAATACAATAATATAAATGTATGAATCTTTAGCAACATATAAATTACAATGTTAATGATAGTTAACCTTTAAAGTTGCTCCTTCTCCATAACTTTTACTAACCTTCTCCCTTAGCCTGACCCCAGGGACTATTCCATGCAGTCCTTTTCCCCTTGACTCCTTTGCTTCTGCTTACAACCCTGGCTGAAAAGCGGGGTTGTGTGAGGTTGTGTAGGTGGGTGAGTTGGAGGGCCAATCACAAGTTGCAATCAAGCAATTGTGGCTTGTGATTGGTCCTCCCACTCTACACTCCACCTCCTCTGCCGCTATTTTAAAGTGGTAAACTAAATTGATTTGCCAATGTTACAGAACTGGAGGACAGAAAAATGGCTGCTTAGAGAGGCCCCTGGGATTCTGGTAAGAGGAAGGTGAAGGTTAGTAACATTTATCAAATAGGTGGTAGCGCTGCTTTAAGACATGAAACGAACAATGCAATACATAGTCCAAAACTAAACAATTAATACTTACAAATAAAATGATGTAGCAGTCACCTTCAAAGAAGCTCCCATATGCCTTTTCAGGAAGTGGAACCATTTGCATTTTCTGAAATGAGATACAAAGATAGATAACATAAGTGCTGCAATTAACTCTAGTGACTGTAGCTATGAATGTCTTATGGAAACCATCTAAGTAGTTAGTGACAAAAATAACAATATTGCTATGTGCAAAATTGTTTATATACTGGGGGTTCTTCCAAGTGGTCTTTGTACATAGTGGTCAAGCTGAACAGCATGTGTGATTAAGGCAGAAGTGCATGGTGCTTCTGCATGTAGAGGATGTCCCACCAGAGTTTTAAGTTGTGTATAAAATTAATTTAGCATCTACTGATATTCTCATAACATGTACAGAAAGTACATTATTCAATTTACTATAAGTAATGTGTTCTTACTTTTGCAGCTCAGTGATTCCTTGAAATACTGAATGTAACAAGGAAGGAGAATGTAAAGATCAGCTGCTCACATTCTGTGTATCACTGTGGCATTACCTGACGTGTGTCTATTGTGCATGAATAGTCTCTGGTGACTAACAGAAAATAAGGAGAACACCGAGGATTAAGTCTCTGTCTACTGACTGATGTGTAAAAACAAATGATGCACACAAATCATTCAGCAAAATCCTTTGTAACTTTTCAGCTGTTTGAGACAATACAATGTTGACATATAGAGTATACAGTACATATTAACGATTTCCATTGTGCATATCATAAAGAGACACTTTTTAATCTTGCTCCAAGCTCCTAATGTCAGGTATTTGGTTGTGTGTATGCCAATTAATAGTGTGATCTATTTTCCTTTACTTTAAGTTAGGCTTCCTAGAAATTATTTCCTATGCATCAGGGGTGCCTAGACTTTTGTGACATGGAAACTTTTTTTGTACAGCCAGTGTATGTTGATCTACTAACTCATTTATTGGGCATAAAGGCCTATATTAGAAAATTCCTGGTGTGATCGATTTGAGGATGTAGATCTTGAGGGCTTTGCATCACATCAACACAAAATATATATGCTCACTTTTCTGCTATTCTCTTATCCAGCAAATAAGTCATCCCCAGATGTATATTGACCATCTGGGGATGTCCATGTTTGTCTGTCTGTCTGTCTGTTAGGGAATTTAGACTGTAAGCTCCAATGGGGCAGGGACTGATGTGAATGAGTTCTCTGTACAGCGCTATGGAATCAGTGGCACTATATAAATAAATGACGATGATGATGATGATGATAGATATATGCCAGATGCCAGTCATCTGTAGCATCGCAACACTACCGAACTGCCAACACCTGTTGCACAAAGACCTTACACCCTAAATACTGACAGTCACCTTGTTGCACAGAAACCCCCCAATTGCCACAAATACTACACTAAGATAGACTACTACAACTGACTGGTAGATCCAGATTGGAACAAATGTGTGCTACAGCTTTACACAGCTGAGCCACAAGTATGTGTGATTCATGACTTACTGGAAATAAACTAAAAATACAGAACTTAATAGGAAACAACCTTCAATCAACTTTAGTATCTAGGAAAATATTCATTCATTCAATTATATCTGAGAAATGGGTAATTGTTTAGTCTCTACACAAACGCTATTACTCCCAGTTTAAAATAAAAACTTTGTCATTTGGATTTTTCTAGGGATAAACAAGTAATTTTCTGCAATTTAGGAATAGAGATTTCAATGTTTTCTTTTTTACACTTTTTATTTGTTTTTACACTGAGCAATAAACATCTCCTTCAGAATTTCCAGATTTTAGTGAATGTCATGTATAGAATAACTACAAACTAAACAAAATTCACCTCTAGTCACTTCTCTAGAGCTGGATGAAGCATGTTTAGGTTTAATGTCTGTTAGTATTTCTAGGTTAGAAGCAATAATCAGGCTAGTTGTGAGTTTCACTTTTAGCAGTCCTCGTTCCCGTAAAAGTCAATGGATTCACTGGTATTTGGACAATATGAGTATCTATCAGACAACACAAGCCGAGCACTGAAGTCAAACAAGCAAGGTCAATCCATTTGGTCAATGCAGTACAAAATCATCAGACAAAATCAGTGACAGAAACAGGTGGAGGTCGAAGGCAAGTGGCAATGGTTCAATAATCAATAGAACACAAGGGTCAACAATGAGTATCACAGAGCAGTAAATGCACTCAAATACTAAACCAATAACAAGTGAATAAGTGGACCCTCATTTATAAGGAAACTCTTTCTGGAAAATTGTTTTTGAACATGTTCTATGTGAACATGTTTAGCAAATACCCAGATAATAAACCTATAATAATAATAATAATAATAATAATAATAATAATAATAATATAATGAGTGACTAAGTGATGACAGATCTGGACTGGACTATAGATGTTACAAAAAGGATTGGCTGGAAGATATACTAAGCCAGGAGATTTATCCATCTGATTTTGTTACATTTTATGTTATAAATTTGGACTAAGGACTGCAGCTATCAACTCTCTGGAAAGATTGGGAAAGGTTTTCGGTGAATCTTTGTGTTCATGCAGGAAACTGTGAGAAAGAGCATCCTGTTTGATATTCTTATTCCCTGGTCTATAACATAAGGACCCCCTTGTCTGCCTAGGGATCAGTGTGCCAGCCAATTGAATCCATTATACATTTTTATGCTGTGTATACACAGTGGTAGGGTATGGGCACCTTCTACTAACTAGAAAAATCATTACTCAAATGCTCACTTAACTCCTAACAATTCCTGATCACTTATATCATAGTATTCTTCTGTGTGGGAACATTTTCTGGAGAAAAATATGCAGGCAGGAAGTTTTTTGGGATGACTGAGTGGAGCTTACTCAGCACCTATCTCAGAGTCATACTCCCACAATGAATGTTTGATAACTATGTAGATGACATAAAACAGGCGGAGAGATAAAATCCTGCTTTTAGTTTCTGAAATGCTGAACTGCTTCCTGGGAACATTTACAAGGATTAGCCTATTTCTTGGTTGAAGCAATAATAGATTTAACTAAAGAAGAGAAAGCATCTATAATTATTGTCAAAACCCAGGAACTTCAGCGTAGATTTTGAATCTTTGAGATGTGCCCACTCCAATAAGGACTTTAGCTGGATCCATATGTGCACTAGAGTTAGAAATTATGTAACCTTGCAAGTAAAACTTAACAGCCTCGAAAATAAACTTTGCTAACTTAGTATATAATGATTAATGGAAGACATCCTTTATCACCAGGGATAAACTCTGCAGTCCTTGAAGCAAAAGGCTAGACAAAAAATCCTTGGCCGCAGTGGAATAGTTATTTTAAATTAAGCAAAAAAATCAGTGTTACCCTTCAGACTGGGGAATTAGGATTCCTGTTCATCAGTCAGGATTGGCACTGGCAGAGTCAAGTAGTGGAGTCTAACGGACCCCCTGGTCTTCACCAGGAACTTCCGCAAGGTGGAATGGACTTTGCAGCCAGGAGTCTGCAGGCTATGGACCTCTAACTCCAACCTGACATGACTAGCTGGGAAAAGGTGTCAGTAGTGAGGCACCAAATCAGTAGGCAAAAAGCAGAGGCAGAGTCCTCAATCAGAAACAATTTCTAATGGACAACCATGGAGACGGAAAATATTGTGGAAGAAGAGAGAGGCCAATTTAGGAGCTGATGGTAGACATTTGAGGGGAGTAAATTGAGCCATCTTAGAAAACCGGTCCACTACAAATCCATATGGTATTTTAAGCCCCTTGGATGGGTGAAGGTCAGTGATGAAGTCTATAGATAAAGGAGTCCAAGGTTTATCTGGGATAGGTAAATGTAATGAAAGGCCAGCAGGGCTACGAGGAGGCACTTTACGGGGAGCACACACAGTATAAGCAGATAAAAAATCCTTAACATCTTGTTGAAGTGTAGACCTCCAATAACTCCTGGAAATTAATTCTATGGTTTTCTTGTTGCTGGCAGGCCCAGAAAATTGTGAACTATGAGCCCAATTTTAGAGGTTTCGCACAAATATTATATGGAACAGACATCTTGCCGGGAGGAGGTTAAGAGGCACCAAGAGCTGTGGTGGCTACAAAGCAATTGGGCTCTAATATAGTTTCTGGCCTAGGACTAGATTCTTTGTTCGAAGGCTACACCATCCGTCTTACTGTTCCTGGAACCTGTCCTGAAGGTAATCTGGCCTCAATAGAAACACACAGCGCTGAGACCGGTAAGTAAAAAACGGATACCGGTGCAGGCGTTTGACAATTAGATAAGACACAGTACTGGGGAAATTTACTAAAATGCTCTTTATTTGTCACTTTTCAAAATGCCATACATCTCCAGTGGTACAGCTAGGATAAAAAGAATGTAAAAAAAACCTCCGGCCCCTTTTGTAACAGCTACTGAGATTCCCAGCTCAAAGCTAAGTAGCTTTAAGCCCATCCTGGCACCTCTGGCCTATGGGTACCAAGGTAAAAATGTTAAAATATAGTGCCTATTCATGTGCCAGCATGCACTGGGTCATCAGTCCATACTTGCACTTGTAGTGGCACAAGAGTGCCGCCTTAGTATGATAAAACTAAAACTATGTCCCCTTAGCATCTAATAAAGTTTCAATAAGCATCTGCAAATTATTTATAAACCTCTAATTACAAGCGGTTCACTGGTTCTGGTGTTCATAATCATCATTATCCGCTACTTACACCTACCCCTGAAAATCTGCAAATAAAACTGCTTTTTCAGTCGTCTGTGAATATGCCCCAGTCTGAATCCAAACGCAATTGCTCAAATACCAGAGAAAAGTGCTGACTTTAAAAACTTTACTCCAAAACAGAACATCATTGGCGAATGTCTCAAAATTCTCATGACTTCCTCAATTCTCACTTCCTATCCTCAAATTACCACTCCAATCTATGGACACTGCCAAGCAAATATATTTCCAATCTTTTACCACCAGTAGGCTTCTAACCCCAAATGCCTCTTTATTACATTTGAATTTCTTCTCTTACCCTCCTACACCAACCCCTCTGGCCACCATTCTCTGTATTTGATCATCCGCCTCCTCTTCATTTCAGTTAGAGCACCACAAAGGCTTGGTCCTAGGCCCTCTGTTCTTCTCTATCTATACCACTTCTCTTGGAAACTAATAAATTCATTTCGGTGTCAGTATCACTTCTATGAAGATGGCAACCAAATATATCTCTCCTCTCCTGACCTCTCACCATTCTTCTGGTCTGCCTTACTCAATGTCTGTCTGGTATTTTATCTTGGATGGACTTCTGCCGCCTCAAACTTAATCTCTCAAAGACTTAGAGTTAATAATGTTTCTATCAGTTAGCAGAAGCTACCTACCTGGCATATCTATTTCTGTTTATAACATGACAATAAACCCTACCTCAAGCTCACTGTCTGGATGTAATCATTTACTCATAACTGTCATTTATTTCCCACATCCAATCTATATACAAATTCTATAGTCTGTTATTATTAAGCAAGATTGAAGAGTTATGTATCTACATTAACCCCAATAGACAGATTGTCAGTAGGAAGTTTATTTAATATTTTAAGTGCCTAAGAGGGAAAAAGGGATCTAATAGTTAATGCTTTGTTACCAATTGATTGGCTAGATATTGGATTCATTAAGTAACTGTTTATTTTCAAAAACAGGTATAACATGACCTTGTGTGATATATAACTTTTAGCCTACATATACTAGCTGTTGTTGACGTTACTGTTTCCATTTTTAAAAAAGGGCTAATTTCACCACCATATTGGCAGCTGGGACAAGTCTCACCATCCACAAGCTATCTAAGAAATTTGCATTTCTTAAGCCCATTTGCTCTTCTTGTTGCCATTCATTTGGCTGTATATTGTTTGGGGGATCTTTGCCTCTCTGCTGTGGTGGGTATTCCAAAAGATTCGGTGAGGCAACAGGAAAATAGAGAGAATCCGGAACATCCACCTTATCTATACCTTTGTGCCCATACACCACCCTCGAGGTACCACACATACATTTAGAAGCATGTTCAGAACACAAACATTAGACACTGCAAAAAACTTAATTCATGCATTCATTAACTCCCGCATTGACTATTGCAACTACCTTCCTACTGGTCTTCCCCTGGCTAGACTTTCATCCCCAAATTTTAGTTTGAATTTTGCAGCTTGATTAATTTTCCTTGCAAAACCTTTCTCTACTGCTGGTCTACTCTGCTTGACCCTACATTGTCTGTACTTTACTGAATCCAATGTAAAATAATTTATTATCTTCCAAAGCCATTAACAAAACTGCACTAACATAATGCTATTAATATGTCTCAAAATATCTATCAACATGATCCCTCTAATATGCCCAAGATCTGCTCCTCTCATCCTCACTCAGTACTTGCTCCCATTAAAGGTTACAGGACTTTTTTAGGCAACACACTCTATGGCATTCCCTCTCTCATTAGACTGTAACGTAGTTTTCAACCCTTTATGTGCTCCCTGAAAACCCATCTCATTAGGAAGGTTGCCACCTTCTTAACCTCTCTAGGCTATTATACCCAATTACCACCGCTCCACACAGTTCATTGAAAACTTACTTTAATTGTCTTCTATACTCATATGCTGAAGAAGTGTTTTGTACTTCTAAATAATAATAAAAATAATATATAAATAACATAATGCAATCTAGTGATTTATGCAGCAAAGGGAAAGACAGGAGACTGTAACTAAGTGACTGTAAATAAAATAAATCTACCTGACCCATATGACCTGGTACCTGTTCATCTCATCAAAGATAACTGTGCACCTCTACACCTGCATCTGCACAACACCTATTCTACTGCTATCAAACCTGTTTGCTCATTTTAATTCACAAGACCCCGAGGTGGAAGAGACTGGCCTACAGCAGGAGTTGCAAGATCGGACGTCAGCCTAACCAGCCACCATCCACACAGGCACACAAGAGTATCAGCTGTTCACTAATGAATATAACTTCCTGACTGGCACAAGATGTTTCAGCCTTGGTGTCATCTGAAGCCCAGGGGCCTAGAGCAATGTTTGCTATAAAGAAAGTGCAATCAAAGAGACTTGCTAGGAATTATGATTCACAGACCTCTCCCAGATTAGCAGCTGGTTTGAGTCTAAAGAAATTTAGCGAGGGTTAATCTGCGCTTCGTTTCTGCACTGGCTGTGCTGGTTGCACCTGCTACTATCTAGCACTGAACTATTCCTGCATCACCATACACCAGGGAACGCAGCAACGTCCAATTCATCTTCAAGCACAAAGAACGCTTACAACGGGGAGCGGAATGGGTGCATGCACATAGGCAATGTACAGTAAGAGCGTTATTTGGGCATCTCAAAGGTACGTGTTTTTCTGTGGTATCACTTGCACCAGCTACAGGTCAGGTGTAAGTGCCGATTACTAGTGATGACGGCTGTGTATGCTAGAACATGTGTTTGCAATCAGGAGCAACTGTAAAATGCATTTTATATACAGAAGACATTAATAACATCCTAACAAATGTATTTTATGTAAAAAAAAGTGTATTGTTTGTTAGAACAAAGCAGAACTAGACTCGTATTCATCAACAGACAAATCTTTACATCAGCTCCTTGTTGAATACGGTTGTGCACATGTCCGATGTATGTGCATTTTATTAAAAAAGCCCATAATGTTCATTTTGTGTTCCTTGATGAATGAGGCCCCTGATGTACACTGCAAAAACAACTTTGTTCTCACTGTACGTATTACGTTCAGCCAAAGCACATACAATTGCAGAACAAGATAGCATAACTACTGGAGGAGTCGAGGTATGGAGTAGGTGCATCAATCAACTTAGCTTTGTAGAGCAATGCAAAAATTATATTTCCTTTTGCGACACATGATTATTGAAATGAGTAAAGGCGGTGGCGGAGCGCACTTTTATGGGTGCTCGGTGCTGTACAGAGGGCCGCATGGTCATTTTTACTCTGCTAAATGATTTGAATTTAGCACCAGCTCAGAGCACCCATCTGATACTTTTAATGGGACTGAACTTGCGCTCTCATGATGTATTTTGGCAGGGAACCGTAATAAAAAAGCTTCATACACACAAAAGTGCCCCAATAAAAAAATCCCACGGTCTGCTCTCTCTTGTGATTAAGCCATAAATAAGGAAGACAAACTGAGCAATATTTTGAAAGAAAAATTGAAAAGTTAAATTGAATAAAAGGTGTGGGACTATAATGCTATGAAGCTGGACTTTTATGATTACACATTTGCACAGTGCTCCTCAGAGCCGTAACTTAGAATTCTAGCGCCTGGGGCGAGAAAGAGAAATGCCGCCCCCCTAGCCCTAAATTTTAACCAAATGAACCTAAAATATTCCTAAACTGTGCCCCCCTTCAGCGCTGCGCCCTGGGCGGTCGCCCCTATCGCACAGCCCTAGTTACGTCCCTGGTGCTCCTCTTCAGCCACTCTGCAGACCTATGCGTACTTCAGGTTTTAATAGATGCTTTCTGAGGGCAGAACTTCCCAAAGTAACAGTGCAAAACCAACATGTTTTAATGTACACATCTAGTGCACTTTATAAAGGAGGTTCAATGTGTTCACCGGCACTTGGTTACCCACAGGTCTTCCAGTCAAAACTATATTTATTTGCTAACATGAGGACTTATCTGACAAAGTGGCAAACATAGTCAAACCAGCAAGGTCAATCCAATCCGTGAATTCAGTACAAAACCATCAGGTGAAAGAATGGACAATTAAACTTCTTGTCACATTGCTGTCTCAAAATTACGGAATACATAAAGATAAAGGAAGTGAAACTCTTACCTCGATGGACCATATTTGAAGGCCAGGGTTCCTACTGATGTTACTGAATGGTTGTGTGCTCATTTTGGAAGAGAAGCTGCAAGACAAGATTTGAGAAGTATGTGTTAAAATCAAATGCATTTGCTCTTAACTGATAATTAGGTTTGAATGTATATCAACTTTTGTTAAGTAAATATACGCACTTCTGTACTATCAACCAAAATACACCGCACTGGGTAAAACCTTATACCCAGAAAATACTTCCTTCTTATATTATTATTCCATATTAATTATAATTATTATTAATATCAAAGTAGAGATGCACCCACACATATGATTCAATTACACAGATGTGAGAAAAAAGACAAGAAATATGTACACCGGGGCACTCAAAAGGTTACATCTTCATAAAATATGCTAATAAGCTACATTACAAATACTTTCTGTTACTCTAAATTGTAAAATAACAATAATAATAAATTCCAACTTATTAACGAAAGTTAAAATAATAATGTAATGAAAAAATTATGATTTGTGATGAACACTGCTAAAAAAGCAGTTTCACACTGCTATTCCACGCTGCTCCTGTTGATTTTCTGTTCACTTTAATTTCGTGCTTCTATCATCATCATCATCATCATTTATATAGCGCCAACATATTCCGTAGCGCTTTACAATTGGGGACAAACATAGTAAACTAATAAACAAACTGAGTAAAACAGACAAAGAGGTGAGAAGGCCCTGCTCGCAAGCTTACAATCTATATTGTGGAATGCTCAATTACTCCTTTTATTTATCATTTTGATTGCCTGATCTTAATAAACTTAGAATGTGACACCTCAATTTGGTCTCTGTATGACATTCAGGCGAGCCACTTGAGGGAGCCCCAATAAGCACTTAATACATTTTCTAACTCACACTGGACTGCTTAGGGTTGAAAATATTTCACACCCTATCTCACAATGAACTACTCAGTGTTACCCAGTCTTCCACCTCTCAATATATCATGTATATGTCAATTCAAATAACTAGAGAGGAAATGCCTTAATAAACACTTTGCGTAATCCCTAGACTAGATAGGGTTTACAGAAAGTGTTTAAGGCACTTCCCATCTGTTACATATATTTCTGTACTATGCATGTGTATCTAGATTTGAGCATATCTTAAACTTGCAGCTCCTTACACTTGCAGAAGCAGAACAGAGGCGGTCAAGTGTAAGTTGAGTATAACAAGTACATGTAAGTGTAGCGTGACCCGTGAAGATACAACCTTGGTTGCATCCCCAGTTACCTTATTTAAGAGGTGTATCTCTTATGAGTATTGGAGGCCTGGTGTAAAGATACCTGATAATGATGACACCAGCAGCACTACCTAGCCACTTCTGATTGGCTGCTTGCCAGATGACAGTATTTCATTCATTAGCATTGCAGTTATATTATGTCAAGTCACATCCAATGTAGCGAAAAGGGAATTACAGTTATAAGGATTAACCCATAATATAACTGTGGTGAATAAAGCATAATCATAAGGGACTGCACTGAAATACTGTATAACAAATTAATTCATTTAGTAAGCTAGAGGGTAGTGAAAACAACTTCAATGAAACCTGCTCTCACAGGGTTAATGACCTAAATCAATGTGTAAAATGTGAGGCCAGAAGTACTGGCATGTGTCTATTCTGTAGCTCTGTAGAACCAAGGACTACAAGATAACATTGACACCTGTAGGGAGAAATTACTCATGTGGTGAGCTATGTCATGGTACTAGAGTGGTTTTTTGACACTTGAACAGACTTTTACAGAATCGACCTAGCAGGGGTCTTACACAAAGAGACTTGGGCTTTTGTGATCACATGATGGCTTGCTATATTTTATATAGGCAACTATAATTCCATTCCCAAAACACACTTACAATCAATATAGTTAGGTGATCATACACATATTCATAAATAGTATGATGAAGGGCAGCCCATACGGCAACTAAAGCTGTCTGTTATGCAGGGGATGAGAGGAAATGAGTATTAGCTCAACAAATCCACTTGACCTATCTCTGTTTGGTATCTGTAGACTGGTAAATTTGTACTGGATTTATTAATGATAAAATTGGGTCTGTGTGACACTCCCCTGGAAAGATATTTTACAATTTAGAATTACATATTAAACAGGGAAGCTGTACATTGTGGTTGTAAAACTGTGTCACAGGCTTCCCCTGGAGACCAACCTCTGTAGGAGGGGAAAGGTGGAAAAAGTGTCTTTGAAAGATGGAACCACCTACAAGATATTGTCAGACATCAATCAACATTGATAAGCTGTCTATCTTCCAAGGTAATTTCCCTTGGAGCAGGTTATACAACTCGTATTTAAGTTTATGCTCTGAAACTTTGTCCGTTTTATTTTCAATCTGTTTTGCTGTATATTTTGTCACCTTTTATTTTATTTATTATATATTTATTTATTGTTTTTATAACCTGTAAGCATTGTACATTTTTATATAAATTTAACATTTAATAAGTGCTGTCCTTATTGCTCTAAATTACTTCACTGACTGTTTAGAAGAGGTTTATTGCTTGGCTATGTCAACCTTTTAAATACTAGTGTGGGAAGGGTTAACTCTTTTAGCTATCAGAGCGCAGAATGTGGGCGATTGGGTAATTAAGTCATAGGTGTTCTACGGGCCTTATACGTAAATAGGGGCAGTTGGGGAGAGGTGTGGAAGTGTAAGGCTAGGTTGGGCCAGTTAAATCTGTAGCCCAAGGGATTGATAAGAGCGAGACAGACTGGAATTCTTTGTGTTCCCTTACACAGTGAACTTCCAAGTCACGAGTGTGCAGAGTGCAGTTGGTGACAGGTAAAGGTAGTTAGGAGAGGTTTCTTGACAAAATAGAGATTATATATCGTTTGACTATTTGATTACTTGATAAGTTATTCCGGCAATGTCGGCTCTCCCTTGCAGCCATATATTCAGATTACTTATATGTAATTTTACTAGAGGATGGGAGATTCCCACTGGTTTTATAAAGTGCTAAAACGACAGATATGGGGGTGTTTGTTTTCCATTACATTTTATATAGAAAATGTGGGTTTCGCCTTTATTAAGAAGACTGTCAAGACACTATCTTGTATGTATGACACTTCATTTTATTATATTATGTACGAGTATGATAAAGGGACTTGCACTTACTACTAACACTGTCAAACTGCATCTCTGCGCTATCATGGGGTTAAATATGTTCATTTGTACGTCTGACGTATCGCTGAAGCGGAAACACTCTGTTTTGAGGACTTGAGATAAGTGTGACCCTATATACACACACGTAAGGATTAAATTTTTTATTATTAGGTTTGCAAAATGCATCCAACTCTACATGAGACCCTGAATGGTTACATGAAAGATTACTTTTTAGAATTTACAACATGTCTTCTACTAAAACTAGAGCAAAATATTCACAAATATTGAACAATGGCCCATTGGGAGCTCTCAATTGATACATTTTATGAATGAACTTCAGTGACACAATAACTTTCATTCATACCCTGAGTTACTGGAAGAAAGAAGATCAAAAGAAGAATGCGGTTATGGTGGGAGCTGCTTCCTCAAATTAGCTGTAACCATATCAGACTATGAGTGCTGGTGCTGGATTCATTTTTAGGACCCGGTTAAAGTAATGTGGGTTTTTAAAATGATTAACTTATTATTACTTCTTTTAAAAGACATTTTAATCGACAGTCATTAAAATCAAGTTGATAATGATGCCTGGCATATCTACTATGCAGCCGCATCGAGACTTAAAGATACTTGCAGCATAAAATACATATATGTTCAGTCTGCCACATTGCATTCAACTCTAAATGAGGCCCTAAGTCCCATGTATAACCGATCCTATGTCTCCTATGTCTGTAGTTTAATGTCATGTGAACTGTCGTACAGTATATAAAGGACCTTTTTGAATATATTCAAATCCACAGAGGAAGACAAACATGCCACAGGTTAGTAAAAGGATACAAATGTGAGATCTATACAGACAGTGCAGCCCAGCAGTTTCAAATGTATTTATTTTGGTACTGCATCGATAGTGACTACTGAATCATACAGTGTGCGATTAGCTTTTAGAACACAAAACACACTTCATAATCTTTGTGGGTGCACTTCATATAAACTCTGCAGAGATCAGGCTCTTGGGCGTATGTCTGTTTGCTTAACATAAAATACGCACATTTGTATCGCGTATGTCCCCAAAAAAATTGTACGCTTAATGTGATCTGACACTTTCACCTCCTTACATTTGGAAAGGGGGGTGTGGGAAGGAAGGGGAGGTCCAAGACAGCCTGAGTACATTAAGGGAGTGTTCAAGTAACTGCAAATGAGGCAGATCAGCCTGGAGACACAGATACACCTGTAGCCGCATGACCTGCGGCTTCTTCAGGGCTGGTGTAGATACACACTGATAAGGACAGTTGCCAGTATTAGCTAGCTGCTTCCGATTATCAGATTGTGGACACAGAGGTAATGAATTATAGTTCCCACACTTCATTGAAGCAATCTTCTCGGGAACCAAATGGTAGATTATTTCCTTGACTGTATACATCAAGAACTTTTGAACAAACCACCCTTTTTTTTTACTTTACTGGAAGAGTTCTACAGAAAAGTGGGTGGGGCTATTCAAATCCATGGGGTTTTAAACAAAGAAATGTTTTAGTATTTTTCTATTCTATTACTTTGTGTTAAACCTGTGAGCTCGCTTGACTCAAGCATATTATTCAAACCTTACAACATAACCCAGAGATGCTTCCCCTTACCAGGATGGCTGTCCAGCTCGTCTTGCTATCTACTACACTATTGCGTGACACTTCCTGCACAGAGAGAAAGGGCAAAGCAGGATCCCTTCCCCTCTAAACAGAATTTCATTTTGGAACCTTAGAATGCCAGCTTGTGCACACGCTATTCCTGCTGCCATCATTTCAGTGTTCTTTAGAAAAAATGATTTATTATGACACATTACCGTTTTCTGTGATCTGTATTAAAGCTCTCAGCCTGTAGTCTCATGCATTTATGTGTTCACAGAATTCCTCAGTGATGTCTAATATCCTTAAAATTGGGAAACATTATCTCATATTATTGCATTAGTTTATTACTACCCCCTGTGCAAATATGATCAAACTGCGTTCATGCACTTCACATTCTACAACTACTTCCAGGCGTCTCATTCATAGGTCAGAGCATCACCTTATTTGTGGATGGCAAGTAAAAGGTTAACATGATATAATCTCATCTCTTATTCTCTGCATTGGCAGGAAGTCAGTGTAGTACGTGGCTGTATATATTGTATTATTTGTTACCTGGCAGGTGGCCTGTTCTTTCACAAAGGCTGAATTCACCATTAATTCAGGTACTGTAGAGTGATACATTCAGGTGAGAGCTGTTTATAGTGTTTCACAATCCAATAATATCCAATACAAACACAGTGATTCCAGTAAAGAGCAACTGTATCCACACCATTCATGTTTTAACTCATTGCAAATTACTGTGTTAATTTCCAGGCTGCTTACCTGCCAAGATGATCCGTTTTACCTTGGACACATTGCTCTGTCCCCATCACACTAATTCCCCAAATGTCGGAGCCTGGACTGAATAGAATGATTGATTCTAGAGTTTCTTTTTAAACAATTAATTCAGCCCACATAAATACTATGCGGATTTAACCAGGAAAAACCAGTGCAGACTACTGTGTCCTGTCTGAAATGGATTGTGTTGGGAGGTATGAGACTGTGATTTGCATCGTTACCATATGTCTCAAATTTCAAGGCACAGTCGCTGGTTATAAGGAGCTGTCCCTGGGAAAGTTCCAATTTTTCAATATTGACCAACTCTACAGTATACTTCCTCTGATTGTGTGTATTAAATGTACTTTTTACTTTCGGCTTTATAAGTTATTCATTATTTAAAATTAAATAATAATTTGACACTATAGGGCATATTCAATTAGGGTTCCGGTTCGCGGGATCGCGCCGGAACGGGCCGCGAACTTAATCCACGTTACTGCAATAACTTGGATTTTCGTTCGCACCCCATAGGGTTGTGTACGAAAATACGCGTTATTGCGGTACCGTAATACCGGCAAGAACGCGCACTTTTCGCGGTAACGCGCGTTACCGCGAACCGGAACCCTAATTGAATATGCCCCTATAAGTTGAGTAAGCATTTCATGGTAGAAATTGTGGTACATCAAGGACCACGTATACTATACCACGCGTGATGTGCTTCATTGCACCTGTCCATCAGCAGTGGGGGTAGAGAAAAGGGTTCTGGGTACTGGGGGTGCGTTGAGAAACAGGTTAGGAAACGAAAATTGTGTCTGGTACTTCCATTATCACCTCCACTATCACAGGGGTTCCCCCCGGCCATAGATTACAGTCCTCTAAGGCTCAGACTCAAGTGTTTACCTAGAAGTTATTTATAAATGTTGGCAATTATGTATATCATGCACAACAGAAATTCTACAAAAAGACACACCAGGCATCAAGGAACCTGTCAGGAAAATCAACACATTTAGAAATCTGTTTCTAGTTTATAAAATGTCACATATGGAAAAATACTAGATATTGCTGGATGTTCAGAAATATTACGTTTGAAAATCTAACTACTTAAAATGGTTACTTTGCACTTTTCTTTGGAGAAAACGGTAGAAAGGTAGCTTACAGCTCTCTTATCACTTTTCTGATCCACATAAACAGGCAACCTGCTTTGTATCAATGTCAAAAGAGTGGAAGTGGGTCAGATACAAATACAGAATATTGGCCTTCAGTAAAAGTGCTGCCTATGACCTGAAACTGACAGTGTCTCTACCATCCATGCTCTGTATCAGTGACTAGAGGATCTGACTTTTTAATGTTTGCTAAAGGCCTCTAGAGACAGGAATCACAGGAGACAGGTAAAGCGATTCCAGAAGCTGAATGTTATGTAAGTAAAATCTGTAATATACCACACATGGCTCATCAGGGATAACCAGTATGATCTTTTACAGAAAACCACAAAAAGACATTTATCTTCCACACTAATACAATCGTTGCAAGTCCAGGAAACAGATTTGAAAAATGTGGTTATGTCCATAGTCTGAATTCACTGGAATCACATGTTACAAGTAACTTTTTACGGTGTATTCATGGTTGCAGTACAATTAGTATAGAAGAGTAGTCTGATATATACCATCAGGCCTGAGCCTCCCTTGAGGTCCTGGCAGTGACCGAATATTGTGGGGGGATGGGGCTCCAGCCACATCTATGACCCCTAACTGAGCCACATTGATTAAAGGCTGGGCAAAGTGACGGATCAATAGCTTCCTATTGGTCTGCATGGTACCACTCCTCCTAAGCTGTGTAGGGAGCATCTTCAATTGTCCAAGCGGCGCACAAAGCCTAGGGGAGGTCTGCAAAGTCACACGCACTGAGGTTGCACACTACCTGGAGGGTAATCCAAGAACCGGTAGAACAAGGGCTCGGGATCTAATATATATAGTGTTATAGTACAATACAGACTAGCCCTCACTTAAATGAACAATACTATTTCACTTTATATATTGAAAAATATGTTATTGCAGAATAACTATGGACTCATTGGGGAAGATTCAATTGCTGACGTTGTGCAGCGCGGACATCACCGCGACTACTATAGTGGCTGCTAATATATCTGGTCAGTGTGTGTAGGTGACAGGTCAGCTGTAATAGACAGGTACATAAAAGTATATAGAGTGAACATTCCAGAGTAGAACCTATAATCTGACATCACCAGTGGCGGTGTTTCACTATCCAGCCACTGAGCTCAACCCCTTGTGCCTGTTTGTCCAGTTCTCTAAAACCTCATCTTACACAATGCCCTGAAAATTCCAACTCACCATTGCTGTTATTTCAGATGATCCATCTGCTCTTAGTACAAATCTTTAAAGAGCATTTGAAATTAAAGGGATTATTGCACGCCGACTCGTACATGCACTCTGAAGCTATTACTAAGTACACAGCTAAATACACTGCTAAATACACTGCTTTATCTTTCATGCATCCTTCTGTGCTTTTCAACCAAGTTTTGTGCTTATCACATGACAGATTTCTGTTACCGTAGTATAGGAGACAGCTCTGCTGTGCTCCCTGATTTGTGTATATGTTTATCCTTAAAGCAACTTTGTGTCACATCCCGATGCAACATAAATAAATGAGCGCTAAATAGCACTGAAATAAGTTATAAAGAAAAAGCTAAATATGTAAGTAAAAGTTATCATTAATAACAAGTTTCAGTTCTATATGTAGTTAAAGGCACCACAAAGCACTGAAACCTATCACAATATGCAGTATTATCATGTGTATTGGTAGCAGGTGCTTCACATAGGAGTGGTTCCTGAGTTCTAGAGCAATTAAAATCCTACCATGCTTAGGGGTCTAATTTTTTATAGGGAGAAAAGCTCTAGATCAGGTGAAAACTAGAGTTCTCCATATTTACCAAAGCCTCCCGGTCAGTGAAAACGAACACTGGCGAAAGCCTTCATCAAGTAAATAGAATGAGGAAGCTATTTACTGTGGATAGGATGGTGATAGCAGGGGGATTACTTAAAAAAGGCTTTATTTAAATTAAATCTTTCTTTTAATCGGAATGGTCTTTACTTAATTGTTTTTCTATGTTTTTTTAATCATTTTAATATGTATATAACAAGTCTGGAACTGAAAGCCTAAGTCGGTGCTGTGTCCTGTGTACATGGGTGAACCCTTAAGCCAGCTCCTGCAGGGGCAGATGGACCAAACACTGGCTGGTGAAGCAGTACAAGTCCTCTTACCACTGCCAGCCTGTATCACTGGTGAGCTGAGCATCGCTCAGCTGCCTCGGCAAACTTTTATTGTTCAATTGGGCGAAAGAAGATTTTCTATCGCTGCAATAAGCAGCAATAAAAAAATGTTCCCTACCACCGGGTCTTGTTAAATAGATTCTTATATGAGTCATGTGTTAAAGTTGTCCAACATTTTGGCTATTAGAAGAAGAGACTATAATGACTTTAGGAGAACGGTGAATATGTGTATAGGTTTACCAGGAGAGACAACTTTGGAAAAAGGATATCTGGTGCCTTGCAGGGAACAGTATTTTCCACACATATTTACAAAACCTTAACTTATACAATTTCTTATAGAAATGGAGTCACATGCCTTCAAGAGATCTAGATAGGTTCTATGATCAGGTGAACTGAAACCGCTGTTTTAGCGTGTGGTAGCTCATCGCTTAATTAAAGCACTTTATGTCAGTGTTTCTTTTATTTTAGTGGTTACTTATTGTAAGCAGGACCTTGTCACTGGAGACCAAGTCACACCTTTCCATCAGAGGTCTTCAGACGTGGGACACAGTAACTTATAGGTAAAACAAACTATGACCTGTGTTTTATTTTCAAAAGGGTAAAACAAGACAATGCTTGTGATACAGGAGCATAACACAAGGGTATAAATCAAAATGATTTGAAATTAAATAAAACAGAGGTGAAAAAAACAACTCACTGTCTAGGGGTCTAAACTTACACCAGTTAGTATTGTGTCTCTGTTACTAGTGTCTCCTAGACATCTCTGTCAGAATGTAAATGAGGAAAGTATTTCTGCTCCTCGCTGGTTACTCAAATCAGCCTGATTTGCTTCACGGCAGCACCTGCTACTCTCACCATTCTGTACCTCAGGTTCAGCCTCTCTCAGCTGTTATACACAGCTTCCAATAGTCTCCAAACTTTACTGACAGATCCACTGTCCTGCTCCATAGGCAGTTATGGGTGAATCGCATAAAGGGTGAATTGTTTTGGACATGCAGAATGCCCATAGAGAACCAGGCATGGGACTATGTCTTATGTGTTGCATCCTGAAAGTAGACTGGTTAGAGCTGCGAATTTTAATTTTGTTGCTTCTCCTACATATTAAAATGTTGAACATTGCGTATTTCATAACATTTGATTTGTTTTTTTCTTTGAAGTAAATTACAAGTATAAACTTAAGAGCTGAGGCCTGAGATAAGCACGAAGGATAATAAAATTTTGAGGCTGTGTCACTAGGCTTTAGTTAGTCCTCGGGATCAAAAGTTTAACTGGAGGGGTGCGCCCGTCTGATGTCACAGGAGAGTCTTTAAATTAGGATGGGCGGAGATAGGATCAGTCTCTTGAGATCCTGGCGTTGCCCACCCACCCTTCATGGTTGTTACATTGATGCCTGCAGTTAGAGGCAAGCTGGTCCGGGATAGATATACTATGCCTGGCATTCATGGAAGTGCCAGTAGAAATAGTGGATGGAGAGTGGCCGGAAAAAGCAGTGGAAGCGATGCCCAGTGGTCGGGTGCACAGTACGGTAATGGGCACACTGATCCCGCCTTTCTCAGAGCAGTTGGTTATAGTCTCGGTCCAAATTCCGTCCTGATGGGTAGACTTGTGGGTACGTTCACTTAACCCAGAGGGAGTGCGCTTCAGTAGTGCCCAGGACAGGTGTCCTGGATGTAGATATGTGCGCCCGGGGTTAGAGTCCCCATTTTTTGCGGTTGTCCCTTAGTTGATATGGGGACTTCCTGGTTGCCTGGCAGAAGTCATGCACTGCTCTTTTCTCTACCAGCATTTAAATAAAAGTTCTTTGATTTGCCACACTTACGTCTTGTGTCAATTAATTTAAGTGGTTAAAGGTTGATAAGAGGTTAAGTGAAGTAAGAGATATCAGCCACTAAGCATCTTATCACCTTTGTAGACCATAATATCATACGAAACTATGTTGGACTGACTTTGCAGGTGACACCTGGTGAATTAGATTTTTTTCTAATAAGAAGTTCCTGTCAGCTGTTAGAATGTTTTGCCCTTCCTTTCTATAGAACTTAGGTCTATCAAGGTATAATGCCAGACTGCCGACAGGCCATCAGATATTCCCCCCCCCCCTCTTCCCCATCCCCAACTGCTGTTTTATGCTGACTTTTTTTTAATAAGTCATGAAGTACAGGGCTGGGGAGAGCAATAAAGCCAATAATGTGAAAATTGGAGGGTTATATTATACTGTTTAGCCACAAACCCGCTGAGATTGTGACCATCTGTTATCTCTAGCTAAAAGCAGAATAAATAGAGCCTTAAAAGAAGTACACTAAATTTTGTAATGGCCATTTTTGTATAAAGATGTTGGGTTGTCGGCCCCTTATAATCCCCAGATAACTGTAACATTGCTAAACAGTCTGTACACTGACATGTAAAGCAAGGACAGCTCTGGCAGCAATTACACTGTATAAAAAGCTTTGGAGCATATAATATATTCTGTGGAAATGTAACTGGGGAATGTTAGTAAATATTTGAACTTCAGGTGTGTTTCACAATCTAGATTTCACTCAGCTTTTATTTCCCTTTCCCTGGCAGAGCACAGGAATAAAGGCACAACAAGCTATGGGATGGTCAAGGCTGACAGTGATTTGCCCTGAGCACTGCCAACATAGGATTAAAGTATCCGAAACATCTACCAGTCAGCATTGTTTTCAGAAATAGTATGCTGATAACTAGACTAAAACATTGTCCTTAGGTTAATAACTTCTCAAAGTGCATCATTTGCAGTCATCCCAACACTGGCACCATTTTTGATTACACGGTTAACTACACAAGCCTCCTACTAAGTTTCTTGCCCTTATGACTCAGACCCTCCAACATGATTCATTCCACACAGTACAAAAGTATCTGAACCCAAACTTTTCACGTCTAACTGAGGCTGCATCTTACGTGTAAAACCATTTTCCTGGCAAATAAGTGAAAATTCCATTTCTTCTGATAATATTGTGTGAATGATAAATGATACAGAATGATAAAGTGGGGAAGTGGAAACATTAGTTTAGAAAATAAAGAGAAAGCTGATCTTTTAAGTATGTTTTTTGTCTGTATCATCGTCATCATCATCACCATTTATTTATATAGTGCCACTGATTCCGCAGCGCTGTACAGAGAACTCACATCAGTCCCTGCCCCCTTGGAGCTTACAGTCTAAATTCCCTAACACACACACAGACAGACAGAGAGAGAGACTAAGGTCAATTTGTTAGCAGCCAATTAACCTACCAGTATGTTTTTGGAGTATGGGAGGAAACCAGAGCACCCGGAGGAAACCCACGCAAACACGGGGAGAACATACAAACACCACACAGATAAGGCCATGGTCGGGAATTGAACTCATGACCCCAGCGCTGTGAGGCAGAAGTGCTAAACACTCAGCCACCGTATTCACAAACAATGAAATAAATGAAGTACTGTAGATTGTGTAGTGCTAGTCTACGCACACCATTAAATGTCACTTGTCTAACAAAAATGAGGTGTAGGAATAAATAAAGTCAGATAAAGTACTGGGCCCAGATGGCACTCACCCATGTGTGCTAAAGGAACTTAGTAACTATGTGGTAACCGAAAGACTAATATTTTAACATATTAAAATTATTGATCTACATTTGTCTTGGGTAAATTATTTGAAGATATTTTGAAGTAGACAATAACTCGTTAAACACAAGTAGTGGTTGAATGAAGGACAGGTCACGCTTAACAAACACAATTCATTTATACCAGGAGGTAAGTTTCAAACTAAATCTTCATAGAGCAATTGATGTATCTATTTGGATTTTGCAAAACTTACTTACAGGTTCTTATGACCTTTGTACACGTTGCGATAGGAAGGAGAGGAGGACACTGAAGCCTGCCGGTAAGATCCCTCTCCTGTGATGCTCTCCCCTAAGGATAGAACGGCTAATGACATCTTCAGATGGTGTTAGCTGTCGGTGTCCAGCTCTGAATTTCGGGGCTTAATATGGCATTTAGACAACTTTGGGGACTGCATCTGAGATCGAGTATGCTGGGACTGCAGCAGATATCTCCAATATCTTCTGCAGTCCTCTTATAATAAATAAGCACAGTACTTTAATTGCTGGCATAAAACCTCTTTGGAGATTCATAAATAACCCCTCTAAGTTTCTAAACAAAGTGTGTACTACATAATGTTGTACATGTTCACATGCAGTACCCCAATGGCTCAAGTGTAGTGCAGTAATATTTTTTGGACTCCCATTAGAGCCACATATCCTCTAGTGGCTAATCCTAGGGGCACATTCAAATAAAAACATTTTCCTAACCGATTTTATTAAACACCTTAAAACACTTAATTTACAACACTTTACTTTATATGTAATGGTTTACACTAGCATGGTAGTAGCAGCTCTAAATTCATTGAAACTTAGGGGTATATTTATCAATTGTGGGTTGTTACTTCAGTAAATATAATTTTGTATCGCTGCATACCGCACCGACACAAAATGTACAGCCGCTTGCATTTACTATGCCACTGCTTGTTGGAAAGCACTGACAACCCCCCTCCTAAACTAACTAAAATCTCCTTTATAGGTAACCTAACGATGCAGGTGGATGTAGGATATGTCCTCTATGTGACTACTGCTCATGCGCATAGCGGCGGGACCCTGCGATGGATCTATGGCTCGCAGCTTAAAAAATAGACCCCTTGATGGAAATATGCATTAATAATATTATACACCTAAGGTCTCTATATTTTGGAACTATTTTATGGAACCCCAATAATGGGCAATAAAGGCTCCATTAGACATATAGTAGGGGATTTATAAAAACTGGTGCAAAGCAGACATATGCTGTTGCAGTGCAGTTTAAAAAAATAAAAGCAAATTGATTTTTTATAGACATCACCACATTTACAAAATAAATAAATCTGTATTAAATTAATAGAAACATATGCTCCATTATGATTACCACTTTCTGTTAAATCACTGTAAATAATATTATAAAGCATAAAAATCACATTGGTGACTGCTGAGATTTTTTAAGTGAAGTTCAGCCCCTTTCATGGTCTCCTGTCCAACTTCTATGGCTGATACTGTTCATTGTTGAGAACTACACATTGGAATTATGTGACACATGACTTAAAAAGTAGCAGCTTTAAAACTTTTTTTTACTGTTCTATAATTCATAATCATCATCAGCTATTTATATAGCGCCACTAATTCCGCAGCGCTGTACAGAGGACTCACTCACATCCGTCCCTGCTCCATTGGAGCTTACAATCTAAATGCCCTAACTCACATTGGTATAAAAAAAAACACTAAATGCTACACTCAAAGTAGCACATTAAAAAAAATCAACATAATCATAGGTTACACCTTGCAAAGTGAGCAAACAAGGAAAAAACAGTAACATAATTAACAGTATTATTTATTTAAGCCAGATAAACTATTGGTCTACTTCCAATATTTCCATTTATTTTCTTATTGAATAAGCCTGATCTTACTTAAGCAACGTTGGTATTAATTAACATTCATTCAACATAAAAATATTTAAGCATTTAAACCTCCACCGATGTAGCATGACAAAGAGGGATCTTCAAGATGAAAATAATGAATGTTCAAATCTGTTTTTTATGTTCTTTTTAAAACACCAAATATAGTTCTAAAAACGTAAGTGTGGGCATGATATGTTAAAGGGGCTTCCAGAGTTTCTAGGGAGGAAACCCCAGGCTATGTCTCATGCTACTTAACCTAATTGGGTTTTTATAATAATCTCTCATATTAATGTTGTAAGTTATCACTGTATTTTCCCCAGCCCCCCTAATAAGGTGCTTATGTTATCAGAGATTGGGCTTCCTTTACCCCATCTGTTTTGTGAAGACAGCTTATTGCTCATATACCAATAAATTCAATGCAACAGAAAAGGTGTCTGTGCTTTCAATTATAGCTAATAAGTTCTGTGTGCATTGGATATATTATTATTACCAATAGTAACCCTTTATATACAAATGGAATTCACTAACATTAAGTTCATATTACTCTATATTACAGATGCAGTGAAATACAGTCCCAGGTGGCTCACTGTCAAGTCACTAAATATTATTCCATACAGGTAAATAGAACAAACCAGTTCTGAAGCAGTTTTTCCTGCCAGGTGAGAGCGCAGTGTAATTAAAGTCAGGACACAAGACAGAGCTGAGTTACACCCTTTCTGTGCTGGGTTATTCCACAACTCTGAACAAGTCACTGATGCACCGAGTTAATGTTAGAAATCCTTCAGCACCCCACCAAGTCCTACCTTTTTCATCATGCTAAAATGTTTATGTAACTTGACAAAAGATTAAGGGGTCTATTTAATAAGTGAGAAATGCCCTCAATCACAAAAAAATTAGATTTTTTTGGCAGACTTAGGACTTCTCCTTATGTAACAAAGGCGGTGGAAGCTATCACCAGAGGAAGCCTATTTAACTTGGATAATGGAGGTGAGAATGGCCATAACAGAGGGGGGATACATAAAGGATTTAAATAAAACCTTTTTTTGAATGTGCTCTGATTCATATATTTTTTGAACATTTTTTAAAATACTTTATTTTTTTAATATTTTTTTGACAAATCTGAAATTGGATCCCATGTCTGTTTCCGCTGCACAAGCCAGCTCACGCATGAGCCGATTGGCCCCTGACTGGTTGGCAAAGTGGTAAGAATATATTAAGTAGCAGTGAGAGAAGATGTTATCTCACTGCAATATGAAGCACTAGAAAATCTCCTGCTTTTTCCTAAACCCCAGATTGCTAAAATTTACCAAAGTAAAAGCCATCTTTGTAGCAGTTTCCACCTTAAACTGGCTTCTATGTACCCTCATGCAGCCTTTACTCAACTTGTGCCATATACATGAAATATCTAGGCACCAGTGACATCATACCTCCTGATTCTGCGGATCATTAAAGGGATGGAGCCGGCTTATGACTTTAGGTAACAGACAACCACTTTAAATTAATCCTGTGGTTCCCAAACTGTGCGCCTAGGCTCCCTGGGGTGCCTCGGCAATCTTAGAGGGGTGCCTCAGCCAGAGCCTGTGGTAAGCAAGACGAGGGACTACTTGGTAATTATTTTAGCTTAGGGGTGCCTTGAAAAAAATTATGGAGACCTAAGGGTGCCTTGAACTGAAAAAGTTTGGGATCCACTGAATTAATCCACTTTCTTCATTTGAAATAGATTTTATTGTCCTACACTCATCTGATATCTGTTTGTGGTTACAATGATTATAGTGGAATGAAGTCTGGTGTTGAACCCACATAAAAGACACAAGTCTCGTTGTTTGCTGTGCTATTGTCATCTTACATTGTAATGTGAATGCTTTGATAAATGGTGTGCCCTGCTGCTATAAAGAAAATGTGTTTTCTGTGGCTATAAATATAAACAAGCAGACACACCCTGTTTGTGAAGAGCTGAAGAAAGCCTATTACATGAGTTTATAAGTGAATGAATACATACTATTGATGATCTAAATGCCATAGCTCATGGACAATAATATAATCATGTAATTAAATTGAGACTGGGTGGTATTTTACAATAAATATTATACTATTACTATTTATTATTTATTTTTTTACAAGATAAAACATTGTGGTCAATTTCAGATTTCCTTGTGTGCTTTTACTTGTTTTATTGGAAGTTTGAAGTATTTTATGGCTTTGTTTTCTTTTGACGCCAATTTTTTTCGGGTCTTTTGAGAAACGGAAAACGAGACTTTGGGGTCTATTTACTAAAATTTAATGACAAGGCTGAAATCACCAATGACTGCCATCCACCAATAACATAACCCTGGGGCAGCTGAGCCATTCTAAGCTGCCTCAGTGACACTGGTCGGAGTGGTAAGGGTTAACTTACTTTGTCTCCAGGCCAGTCTGAGGGAATATGTCCATGCTTGACTCTTCAGATTCACTCCATGAACAAAAACAATTAAACAGATATTGAAGAAAGTGTATATTTCTTAATATCCTTGAAGACCAGAATAATGCTTTATTCAGAGAAGGATGCATTATTTCAGTGATTTTCTTCTGTTGTTGTTGTTGTTGTTATTGCCATCCTGAGATGGAGATAACAGAACAGGGATTGTGGCTGTACTTGTATCACTTCAATTCTTGTTAAACAGTCTTCCTATGCTTTGCATGGGGAATATTATCTCTATTGATACCCACAGAATCTTTCTGCCAGCGGTGAGCCCATAATGTATAGGTAGAAGCCTCATTGGCAGCAAAAATACCATAGGTCTTCCCACCGTATAATAAATATGTCCCTTGTACTGTACATTGATGCCACTTTGTTCTTTCCTGCTGGTATTAAGATGGCCATACCCACACAGGACCACCATGTCGTTTGATCCGAGAACCCAGTGACCGTATCACTTGTCACTCTGGCCACACTTTGAAGTGGATAGTCATAGATGCACGCTGCCTGCCTAGTACACATTTGAATTAAGGGGAGACCACATGTATTCTGGAGCAGGTAATTCTCCTGAAAGGTGCTTAACTGTTGCAAGGTGGGTGGGGATATCATGTGAATCATGTCATCAAGCCTAGACCACCTTAGTAAACACTGAGTGGCAATGGCATACCTCCCAACCATCCTGATTGGGACAGCTTTGAAATTTGTATGTCTCATTCACTGCTGCTCTGCATGGCAGTGGAGGTGTTTAAAGGGGAGGACAATACGAGGCACCCTAGCACTTCAAAAGTGCTGGGCACTCCCCTGAGATGTGTGGTCACGCCCCATTGTAACATGGCCACTCCCCTATCCCGATGCCAGATTCCCAAATGTTGGGAGGTGTTCAGTGGCATAATGACATGAACTGTCTGTCCACCTCTTTATGCTAATATCCTAGAAGTGAAGTAGGAAAATCAGGAAAGTATGATTATAGTACCCCTCATTGCAGCACAGTAAAGCTGTTCCATGATAGGCTGCTCTAGCAAAAGAATAATTCAAATTATCAGACATAATACATAGGGGTTAGTAAGCTAATCACATTAGGGGTGGATAGATGTTTAACAAACAGGATAACGTATTAGCGAGCCTCTTTATACTTTTATAAAAAAAATAACTTTAGGTAAATTTAAAATGACAGATAGTCCTTCCTCTTGAAACAACATGACGGCAGCCATGAGTTGCTTGAATACTAAGTCACCACAATAAGGCAGGAGGAGGAGAAAAAGTATTTGTTTAAAAATATGTCAGGCTGACATTGCCAAGAGCTCAGCTGGGCGTGGACACAGCAAGACAGCCTCTACAGTCTGTGTATTTCAATATACAATATGTAATCATAGTTCTGTTTTGTCAGGTCCATAAAATATTACAAACCACTATGGATTTGGTTACTAGAACTAGCAGAGGTGACACTAAACGTTCACAATATATTTATAGAATTATGGATTTTACTGAAATTTAACCCATTTTATTGAAGCATATTTTCAATTCTATCATTTTATTCTGACAGGGCCCTGTCCTTACTACAGTTACCACCTTTTTTGATCAGCATATATCTGTTACGTTTCTTCCCTGTTAATTACATTAGCACCAAGTTTATAGCGGTGTGACTGGTAAAATACTGGGCAGCCGATAAGGCTAGTCCTTGCAATTGTTACAATTTAGGCAGGACACTCCATCCCCAACTACCATGGGGTAAATGTATCAAGCTGAGAGTTTTTGTGTTCTGTCTATAGTCCTTAGTACATTTTTAGCCTGCACTCTCATGAGTATTACTTCAGGCACAAAATGGCTACCTCCACAGTGCGCCGTTTGCAGATGTACTCTAAGATCAGAGAAGAAATGTACTTCTGATAGAATTCAAAATATTATAGAGCGACATGATCACACACTGTGATATATTTCTGGATACAAATAAAAGTGCCCATATCAACAGAGCGGTACAGTGGTGCGACATGTGCCCTGTCAAGCTGAGGAGTACTGGTGCAGGATTGTTTAATTTTCCAAGTTGGCATGATTGTGATTTATATTAGGTTTATACTACCGATTCTGCGTAGGTGGTTGCAGCCTGCTCAGCCATAGCTTCTGCCCGGCCTCAGCTCACAGTGCCCCTGAGAGCACAAAGGGACAACCAGGAAAATGCACAGTGTCCAGGAGGCTGTCTGATGGGAGTTTACTGCTTGCAAAGTGCTAACCACGCTTATGTGGGCTAGGCACGGCCCTACAACGGCTCTTTCACTGCTACCAAAATGGGGAGGGTGCCAGTGTTCTCTGCTAAATTCGACATTGAAATGTCCGCTACTGTCTCTACATGTCAGCTTACTAAGAAAGAATTACTCATGAATATTGGACATAAAGTGCCTTAGTGATGTCACTAGTTTTAGTGAATTGATGAAAGTATATGCGACAGGTGTTCTTTATTAACTTTATGACAATACAAAGCCAGACACAATGCAACACACTAAAATTCAGACAAAAGATCTATAATACATTAACAGTGAATAAGATGTGTTCTATGAAACTAATAGGAAATGTCCCTAGACATAGTGTGTGATCTCTATATACTGCCTTCTGTCACGTTTCATGCTGCTATTAGCAAGGAAACGTGAGCCTGCATGCTTTAGCCCAGTAACAGTGATTTTAGCACGGTCAGCTCGGTGCCAACAAGGTTTTTGTTTTTGTGTAATGGGCTGCTTGTGTTTAATAAGTACGTGTCCGCATTCCAGAGGCGACTGAATAAGCAGTTTCGTACAATGGAGTCTACAGTAGTTATCACAAAACCTTGGGGGCGACTGTAACCTTGTTATATTACTAGCTAGACTGTGGCTTATTGTTGATTAGTAGAGTAAATTCAAAATATAAAACCTAAATGTAGCTCTAATGGCAATGCACTACTATAATGGTAAGGTGCCAATCATTGTAATAATTACATGAAAATCCTGTGCTTTAAAAAAATAATGTACAACTTGTCAGGTAAATCCATTATTAATCCAACCAACTACTGCAAAAACTACATCACTTACATGACTGTATGAGGAATATATCTCCTGAGGTAAAAGGGAGGAGGTCCCTGACATGCTTCAATGTAGAGTCATACAGGGAGTCACCCGTTGCTTATGTACAGCACCTACACAGTGCCATAAATCTATATTTATACCTATGGTTTCCTTAAACTAACGGCCTTATAATATAACTATAATGTCATGAATGTAAAATTCTGAGAGTCTAAACTTTGATTAAGTCACTGACACAACTGCAGCCAGGATAAATCAGGATATGTATTTAATACTGAACATCTATACAAAGAACTGCATTCAGGAAATAACAAATAAGCAAGCTACAGCTGAACACATTACCCGGCTGTACATATCTCTGTAAAGTGTTCAGCTCCTATCAAAAAAACTGTATTCACTAGAACGCAGGTAAGACAGGTGACAGGTCTAACAGAGGTTCCCAAAGCCCAGAGAGAATGCTGACATTTGCTTTCATTACAAGTCACAGAAATCTCTGCATAAGAAAAACCTGTGAAATGGTTTAACGAACATCGTGGGAATTCTTACCTTGGTGATAATGATAATTATTTATCTGCTAGTTCTCTCTCTCTGTCAGGACCAATATTGTCCCCCGCCACCTGTGAAAGAAACACAGCTGCCTAAACTTGTAACCTGAGCTCCGACTGAGCTACAGTGATCCTCCTACCTGCTAAACCAACCCACCCAGCATTCCCTTAGCATGCATCAGCCGCAGGACAGGGGGGGCGCTTCCAGCAGATTCAGTCTGCAAGTCATTTGCATTCATTCTTTAGTTACAATGAAAGCTTCCTTGTACAAAGGTTGCATTGCTAAAATTATGGTTAACTGCATGAGTAAATGATATACAAGCAGAGTGAGAAAACACCAAGGCTTCCATTTACTACAGTATGGTGGAAAGCAGGTGTTTTATGGATGTTTTATTGGTTCTGTAGGTTTCCAAAACAATAGTAATAACTTATTTATTGTCTTGCCAACTAAAATCCGTATCATCATCTCAGAGCTGTAACTTAGAATTTCAGTGTCTGGGGCAAGAAACAAAATTGCTGCTCCCCTAGCACTCAATTTTAACCAAATGAACCTAAAATATTCATAAATTGTGCCCCCCTTCAGCAAGGCGCCCTGGGCGGTCGACACCTATCGTACACAGGGCCATCTTTTCCATTGGGCACGATGGGCAGGTGCCCGGGGGCCCCACGGGCAAGAGGGCCCCATTGGCAGGGCTCTTAATTAGAACAAATAATCCTGCAAAGGAATAAACCTGCAAAAAAAACTTCAAGGGTCACTGAGCAAGTACATCTATCTCTATCTCTATATATCTATATCTGTATCTCTATACATCTATATCTATATATATATATATATATATATATATATATATATATATATATATATATATATATATAGAGGGGCCCCGGTGCACTGCTTTGCCCAGGGACCCATAATGTTGTTAAGAAGGCCCTGATCGTACATCCTTGCATCATCTCTTCTCATGGCTGCATACACTTTTTAGTGGGTGTGTGGTTCACATAGCATTGTTTCGTATGCAACCATTTGCAGTAATGTTCTGCTAGTTCCTTATTGTCATGCAGCATCCAAGAGTATATTATATATCCATGAGTATATAGTATATTTCATAGGTGTCAGAATTTTGATGGATACAAAAAACATATTGGAACAGGAAGAAAATGGATTAATATATACATAAAATGAACAATTTGCATTCAAATAGGAAATTGGCACAATGTAATTGCTTACTTTTCAGCATTCTTTAAGACCAGTTTCAAGTGCGTTAATAATGAAGTAACAGTATAGTGTCACTAACCAATAGTTGAAAATTCTTACTTTGATTAGGGGTCTGTTTATGTCTTTGAAAGAGCGTTTAATAACTGGCATCTGCCATGTTTGTACATGACAAAATGGGCAGTGCTGTGCTAATTCTGTGAGTGAAATAATTGTATTGACAATATTATTATTTAAATAAACTATCGTCTACTGACTTATATAAGCTGCTATCAAGACAATTTATGTATACACCAATCAGCCACAACATTAAAACCACCTGCCTAATATTGTGTTGGTCCCCCTCGTGCCACTAAAACATCTCTGACCCATTGAGACATGGACTCCACAGGACCTCTGATGGT
Source organism: Mixophyes fleayi (assembly GCF_038048845.1). NCBI lineage: Eukaryota > Metazoa > Chordata > Amphibia > Anura > Limnodynastidae > Mixophyes > Mixophyes fleayi. The sequence continues at coordinate 51,885,661 of NC_134406.1, forward strand.
GTCCTGTCCTATATGGCACCAAGACGTTGGCAGCAGATCCTTTGAGTTCTGTAAGTTGAGAGGTGGAGTCTCCATGAATCTGGCTTGTTTTGCAGCACATGCCTCAGATGCTCCATCCGATTGAGATCTGGGGAAATTGGAGGCCAATTCAACACTTTGAACTCTTTGTGATGTTCCTCAAACCATTCGTGATAGATTTTTGCAGTGTGACAGGCACAGTTTCCTGCTGAAAGAGGCCACTGCCATCAGGGGTGTACTTGATCTGCAACAATGTTTAGGTAAGTGTCAAAGTAACATCCACATGAATGCCAGGACCCAAGGTTTTACAGCAGGACATTGCCCAGAGCACCACACTGCCTTCGCTGACTTGCCTTCTCATAGTGCATCCTGGTGTACTCTCTTCCCCAGGTAAACGACGCACACACACACGGCTGTCCACATGATGTAAAAGAAACCGTGAGTCATCAGAACAGGTTACCTTCTTCCATTGTTCTATGGTCCAGTTCTGGTGCTCACATTCCCTTTATAGGTGCTTTCGGCGGTGGACAGGGGTCAGCATGTGCTCTCTGACCAGTTTGCGGCTAGGCAGCTACGATGCACTGTGTGTTCTTTCTATCATTGCCAGCATTAACTTTTTCAGCAATTTGTAGCTCTTCTGAGGAATTGGACCAGACGAGCTCCCCATGCGCATCTATGAGCCTTGGGTGCCCATGACACAGTCTCAGTTTCACTGGTTGTCCTTCTGTGGACCACTTTTGATAGGTACTAACCACTGCATGATGTCAACACCCCACAAGACCTGCTGTTTTGGAGATGCTCACACAGTCGTCTATCCATCACAAGTGACTCAGATACTTGGTTGCCTATTTTTCCTGCTTCAATATATCAACTTCAAGAACTGACTCTTCACTTGCTGCCTAATATTTCCCACCCCTTGACAGGTGCCATTGTAATTAGATAATCAATGTCATTCATTTCACTTGGCAGTGGTTTTAACTTTGGAGCTGATCAGTATGTATCTAAGGTCACTGTCTTGAAATGACAGCCTGCAGTGAGCTGGTAGGCTAATAATAATAATAATAATAATAATAATAAAAAATAATTGGCATCAGCAATACCAGATAACTAATATACAAGCTATTGGTCATCATAGTTATATAGCAGTTTTTAGTTGAAACTTACTCCATTGTTAATATCCACAGACTAGAGTTAAAATTAACAGTTTTACATAATGACTAGTATACAAGAAAAAAAAACATAACAAAATTAACAAACATATAGTTTTACCTCCAGGTTAACCACTAAACATTATGTTTATATCCAGCAAGTATATATATTTTGAAATAATATTTGTGTTATGTAAAGTGCTGATTATGGAGTGGAGGAAAGATAAGAGGATGTGGGGGAATTGTGGAATTGAAGCTGAAAACTAAAACTGGATCTGAAGCCTCAGGTGGTCACTGGCATTAAAGGATTAATACTCTACATTGACCTGAATGTGATTATTTCCAATATCTGTTTAAAATTAGGATTGAGTATTATTTGGCTGAGATACTTAACAAGCAGGTGTGAAAGTCCGTAAAATTAAGAATTTTGGGAACCTGGACTGTTGTAAAGTTACCATAAGCACAAAGTTTGTTTGTGAGATTTGTTTTTTTCAACAAGACTATGATCTTCTCTGTCGTGAATATAGAGAACTTACAGTTATTTATAAGGGTTAACCCATCACATAATTGTGGGGAATAAGGTCTAAATCATAACTGCAGTGTAAATATGGTATATATCAATTGGATCCATTGATAAGATGAGCTACTAAAGTGGAAAATGTGAAGTCAGAAAGTCTATTATATGTATATTTGATGGCTCTGCACAGCCCAGTGTCAGAAGATAGCAGTGTCACCTGTGGCAGCTTCAAAGAGCCCCTGCTGTCAGATATATCCTGAAACAAATTAGTTTTTTGACACCTGAATAGACTTTGTGGGACCAGTCACAGCTTGACATCCTTGGAGCCAAAGAATGCATTTGCAGGCCTATACAGGTATATAGAAATATGAGCTTCAAAAGGATAATAACATCATAGTTCATATTTTGGGAAATCTGGGTGCCACTCCATATTGAGGAGCAGAAATCACACCAGGATTGTGAATGACAGGTGCTGGTAGTATATGGGAACAGCTATAATCACATGTCTGTAGGAAAGGTATGTCACATTGTCATAATTTCCTCATGTTTGGTATTTAAATGTGCGGGAGATTATGACCAGTTTATTGAAGGGGGAGTTATGTCTCTGGGATATATCTGTGAAGAATTACCAAAGGACAAACTTTTGGAATATTTGTGAGCAAACTATAGTGACACCCAGGGGATATCCCTGCCCCCCATTTAGCATTAACACTGCCCCTGTGAAGACCATCTCATTTTGCTTACAAAACCTGTATTGGGAACGGGCAGATTGTCAGTCTTTTGGTAACATCAATCCGCATTGATAAGCTGTCCATCTTCTTAGCCAATTTTCCATGGCACAGATTATACAACTCATGTTAGTTATATTCTGAATGTACCCCTTTTATTTTAAACTGCTTTGCTTGTGCATGTTATGTCAATTGTTTATTAATTGTTTTCTTTATATCTGAAGGCCCTGTACTTTTGTATATTAAATCTATAATTTAATAAGTGGCTTCCTTGATACTCTAACGAATCCATTAGCCTGTTACGAAGAATATAGCTCGACCAAGTTAACCCTTTGAATGCCGGTGTGTGATTTGTTGAGACATTTGATTAACAAGCCAGTGTGTGCTTGCATTTACATTTGTGTAACAGTCTGGGGGTGTGAAGAGTTAACCCTTTGATTGCTGGGCAAGGGGGGCATTGCTAACCTGTGGGTAGCTAGAATCCTTGTGTGCCAGTGTGGAACACTATGTTGGGGTCCTATGCCTGTATTCAATAGGTGGTGGCAAACCTGAAGTGTGTGTTGTGAGAGCGCTGTGTGGGGGCGATTCAGTAGGTCTAGGGAAACACTGGATTGTACCATATGGGTTTAAGGGGTGAAGGAAGACAGGTGATTTTATTGTGAAGTCTACAATAATCCTGGATGAAAATAAATGATGGGGTGAGAGAGGGCCTCTCTTCTTATTATTTTCACTGGTGCGCCAATAATCAATGATAAAGAGAGTACATTGTGAAAGTACTTAGTACTAATTCTATCCATCTTAGAGTATGTCTAGGGATAAACCAGGCTTGGAGGTTGCATGTTTTTGGGTTTGAAAGCTCTTCCTTGATGTTTAGTTTTTCTAGATAAACTGCACAAACCTTCTGTGTAGCTGGGTTAGAAAATATTTGGACTGGTTAGGTTTGGAATAGGTAGAGCAATCTTGGCATTAAATACCACAATTCTCCCCAACCATGATCTCTTCCACAGGTTCATTTATTTATAGATTTAAAGACTTGCGGGAAGTTCTCTTTGTAGAACGTGTCATACCTGTATGTGATATACACCCCTAGGTAAACACAATATTGGCAGAGAGTTTCCAGCATGAAAGGCCAGCTAATTCTATCAACTGCTTTATCTGCACAGAGAGAAAGCAGCAGAGCTGGGGACCTCCGGGAATTGACAGTGTGAATAAGACTAATTACTTGCCTGGTGCTGTCACATGCCTGTCTCCCAGGAATGCAACTAACCTTGTCATTATAGATCAGCTGAGGCAAAACTTTTCTCAGCCGTTCCGCAAGGAATTTGACATATATTTTAATGTCTGTATTTAACAGTGAAATAGGTTTATAGTTGATGAATTTGGTTGGGTCTTTACCTTCTTTTGAAATTACTATACTCCTGGCCTCAAGTGTCTTTTTCCAAAAAAAGTTTAGCCTTCAAAACACTATTGAATAAGACAGCTAGGTGAGGGTCAAACACAATGGGCTGTAAAGTCGCCTGGAATAGGCCTCTTATTAGCCTTCATGATTTTAATACTGTGTGAAACCTATTTTTCTGTATTTTCAGCACTTAATGATTCAGAATACAACTTTTTTGTGCAGCATTGTAGAGTTTTTCTTGTAGGAGTTTAGAAACTCTTTTGTAAGTTGTTTAGGGTCCCAAATCATTTTGTTTGAGATGGAGTTAAAAGTTAAAATATTACTGTGAAACCACAGACCCCTACAGATCTCAGCCAACGTCCTGAAAAAAACAATCCCCTGCGGCGGCGGCAGGGGCCTCCCTGATATTAAGTTATATTACCTGGCCTCCCATTTTTCCCACATTGTTGCCTCATATGCCCCCTCAGGATCCATCTCCTGGCTTGATATATTAAATTGGCTTATACTACTTTGCCTGTCCTTACTCCCCTCTGGGGTCTTCCCCTTACACACCGCCCCCCTCCCTACTATTAAATTTGACATTAAGCTCTCGGATTCTCACTCCTTTAAACTGAAACTCGCCACAGCACTGTCCCCCCTAACCCATATTTGGCACAACCCTATATTCCCTCCTGGACTCTGCCATGAGAGCTTGTCTCTGGAGTCGAGCTGGCCTCAAATTCCCGATAGACTTCTCTAAACAGGACCACCGTCTCCCACTGGCGAACTCCAAAGTCGCTCCCTGTCTCGGATACTTAGCCTTTTTGAATTCTTTAAAATTAGTAATTTCCTCAGGTCCCTTTCGCCCTCCTATGTCTTACGATACCTAAAGACCTTTGTAAAAATCACCCTAGGGCCAGGGGTATGATATCCTAACTTTACAGTATATTCCTTGCTGCCGCCTTCCCCTCTCCGAGGTCCCATGAAGCCAAATGGAAGAGGGACCTTGGTCCTCCCCCGGACGACGAAGCCCTGGATGACATGAGACTGGGGATAGCCAAAAGCTCCATATCCACCAAACTTAAACCTCCTACAAAGTCTACTATGGCTGGTATTATACTCCCACACGACTCCATAGCATGGTTTCCTCCTCTTCACCTGATTGTTGGAGGGGCTGTGGCCACAGGGGAACTATGCTCCACATATGCTGGACCTGCCCAATTATTTCTTCTTTCTGGGACGGTGTACACAGCTTTCTAAATTCTCTATTTGAGACTCCCATTGTGAAGGACCCCTGGGTGTTCCTTCTATGTTACCCTCCCCTGGACCTTGACAAATTTTCTAAAAAAACTAATTGCGCACATACTACTATCAGCTGCCAAATCCCTTATTGCACTAAACTGGAAAAATCCCCCCCCCCCCCTCACTATCTGCACTTAAAAAGCAAATTTGGTCTGTTGCAACCATGGAACAGATTACCTATTACCTCCATGATAGAGGCCACGTTTTTAGCCAAGTATGGGCCCCCTTGCAGTTTGCGGAACATTCGCTTCCCTCCGACCCTTAGCTCTCCCACGACCCATGTGTGGTGGGGTGAATATGACTTCCTTACACGCTATATTTCCTTCTCTGAATTTCTTTCATATTCTCCGCCTTCCGCATTCTTACAACCCCCTTCTATGTGGTCACTCCTCCACCCCCAATTTCCCACCCAACTGCCCTTCCCCTCCATTCACCTCCCACTTTCTCTACGGTTACATTTAGAAAAAAAAGAAAAAATTATATTGCATATAAAATTGTAAACAATTGGTCACTTTTCCTCATAAGCTTCTTCTGGATGCAACATGCCCAATTAATTGTTCTGTCTCTGTTTTTCTATGTTTGAAAAACAGCATTACAGTTATGTTCCTTGTATTTGCCTGCTTGACCAGCCAAAATAATTATAAAAAAAAGAATATTACTCTGTGACAATCTCACCTTCAGTCTGGATGGCACTAACCGGTCCATCTGGTCACCTTTTCATAGAAGGTTTGGTTTAGCCACTGCTCAGCAAGAGATTCTGCTCCCCTTTTGCTGTTAACAACTTGACATAATCCTCCTTAGACCCAGAGTTTTTGTGAACTCTAGCCAGAAATTTGACTTTTTTGGAAAGATCAAGAATCTTCTGAGCTCTACATTTTGTTTTAACATAAACAGCATCTCTTATCGGACTGTCCCAAATCAGTGCTTTATGGGGGTCCCACAATAGCATGAGCAAAATTGCATCTCAGAAAGGTTATGTTCAGTCTAATGTGGACATCATGCATGGTAGAGTAAAAAGTGTATTCCCTAGATGAGGGTTGACTTACCCTCCATACATCAAACTAAAGGGGTTACGTGAGAAAAAGGTATCAAGATTATTAGAGGCAAATTGATTTTGAGATTTTGGCAGGGGCTTGGGCCTGTCCAGGTGATTATCTATTGTGGTGTTAAAATACTCTGCCAAGACCACTCTACCTCTCCTATTTTATCATAATGTTGCTTTTAGGTCATTATCTATGTGGAGTTTGTATGTTCTCCCTGTGTTTGCGTGGGTTTCCTCCGGGTGCTTCGGTTTCCTCCCACACTCCAAAAACATACTGTTAGGTTAATTGGCTGCTATCAAAATTGACCCTAGTCTCTACCTCGCTGTCTGTTTGTCTCCCTGTCTGTCTGTGTGTAAGTGTGTATATATTAGGGAATTTAGACTGTAAGCTCCAATGGGGCAGGGACTGATGTGAATGAGTTCTCTGTACAGCGCTGCGGAATTAGTGCCGCTATATAAATAAATGATGATGATGGTGATGATGATATACATTAACCAGAGTGTGGGGTACCTTGTTTAATTACCCTATTAGGAGAAGACAGTGGCCTTAGTGGGGGACCAACAATTTTTATCTGGAATATCCATGTATGTGGAAATTCCCTAATTGAGTGGTGATAGGTATAGCTAGTTATGATGAGGATATTTAGTAGGATCTAGTAAACAACATACAATAATTCAATGTCAAGTATATTAGGTAAGAATAATAGATAACAGTTGCAAAAATAAAACTTGTGATCCTGATCTTGAGCTTAACTGAGTTGCATAACTATAGCTACCTAAAAGGATTTACTCAATAACCAGTGTCCTGGTCTATACTTGTTTTTGGGCATAGCAATGTCCTTTCCATTAATAATAATAATAATAATAATAATAATAATAATAATAATAATAATATCAGCTTTTATTTATAAACATAAACATTATAAACATGAATACCTATATATTTTTGGAGCAAAGAGTATAGGCAATACCCGTTTGCATAAAAAAGCAACAATTTAAATGATAATGTTGTGCAATAAAAAGTTAACATAATCTGATCTACAAGTCTTCTGCCTACCCATATTACATCTCTATTAGTAAGCGATTTTATTTGCATAGAGCTATAAACACAGTTTAAACTCGCCATATAGCGTAGAATAGATGGGAGAATAGGAGATAAGGATGCAGACAAAGGCTGACACAATGGGTCTGATTCATAAAGGAAAGTAAAGCAAAAAAAATGAGTAACTTTGAACCTTGGCAAAACCATATTACAATGCAAGGGGTGCAAATGAGTTTATAATTTTGCACATAAGTTAAATACTGGCTTGTTTTTCATGTGGGACACAAATACTTGATAGCTTTATTTTTACACCAAAATTTAAGGTTGATCTAGAACATGCTCAGTTCCAACTAATTTAAAATTTTTCTCCCCCTCTAATGCAACACGGTTTTGCCAAGGTTCAAAGTTACACATTTTTTTGCTTTACTTTCCTTAATGAATAACGCCCAATATGTATAATAAACAAAACACATTAGGTAGTAAATTGGCAAACATACTTAAGACGATCCTACAGACCTTCTATTCATATACACACAAGGCTTTATTCAGTAAGGCAAGTAAAATGAACATAAATTGAATTTTGTTTTAAAACATAAATCGGGCATACATACATCTGTATTAAACTAGGAGTGGATCTGAAGATACATCTCTTGCTGAATACGGGTTTAGGTGCTCTCTGTTCTAACAGACAATGCATTGAAGAATATGTCCAATACATATGTGGAATATAAAGTCTTTTTTTACCATAAAATACAGTTAATAGGATGTTATTAATGTCTACTGTACATAAAATGCATTATTACAGTTGCTCCTGTTTGCAAACAGATGTTCTCTCATGTATATGCGACCCTCATTACTTGTAATCAGTACTTACACCTGTCCTGTAGCTGGGGCAAGAGACGTTGATGCTCGAGCTTGGCATGCCCTTACGGTACATTAACTAGGTACATACGCCCACACAGGGCCGCCATCAGGGGGGTACAGGGGTTACCCATGTACCGGGCCCGGGCTCACCAGGGGGCTCGGTGGCACACACACATACCAGGGGGCCCGCTGTCCTCCAGTCCCGGCGTCTCCGCTGCTGTCTTCAGCCTGGCTGTCATAGCCAGGCTGAAAACAGCAGCGGAAACGCTGGGACTGAACTACAGTGGGCAGAGCCTAGCTCTGTACCTTCAAGCCTTAATGTCCGCAGTGGAACGCATGTGCGTTCCACTAACAGGAAGTTCGGGTTTTGGAATGCAAACTTGCGTTCCAAATGCGTAAGTTAAGGGATGGATGAAGTAAGAGTCTCTCTCTGTCTCTCTCTCTCTCTCTTGGATGAAGTAAGAGTCTCTCTCTCTCTCTCTCTCTCTCTCTCTCTTCAAAGCTGGTGCAACAGGTGAAAGTGAGCCTGACACCACCACTCCCCCCCCCCTTTCTAACCTTGGAGAGGGGGCTCATTTTGCTAACACTTTTATGCAGAATGGTTTAAATTTGAGATTACCTGGCCTCCCATTTTTCCCACATTGTTGCCTCATATGCCCCCTCAGGATCCATCTCCTGGCTTGATATTTGAGAAATTTGAGATATATATATATATATATATATATATATATATATTTTAGGGGCACCCTTAACTTACCTTTCAATTGCCTAAGTCCGACCCCCTTCACGGAAGAGGGGACCAGGGAAGGAGCCGGATCGTGACAACGAATGGTAAGGGATCTTTTTTCGTTTTATTTTCTAGAGGTTTTTTTTCATTGTTTTGGGCCCCCTTTCCCCCCGGGCCCCCAGGCACCTGCCCATCGTGCCCAGTCGGAAAGACAGCCCTGGTTCATCGGGGGGAGGGGGGGAGGGGCCCTGCCTGCTTCATTGTACTGGGCCCCACAATTTCTGATGGTGGCCCTGCGCCCACAGTCACCTCTCCGTACTGCCTATTAAATTATAGTAAGGGTCCTTTGCGCTCAAAAATAAATTGGAAGTTGCTTTGTTCACTGGTGTATGGTCCTGTCCTGGGCATGAACCAAACGATTTTACCAACACCACGGCACATATCGGCATTTACATTCCTTAATGAATCAGGCCCACAGTGTACATACATGTTACAGAATTAGACAGGTGAGCCAGCATGATGTACACCAAATTGTGGACTACTTTGTATGTTGATCAATGAATATAAAATAGAATCCACTGATCTCAGATGTGTTAAAATATAGGTTCTTAAATATTTACAACTTATGAAATATGAACTTTGAAGAGTCCAGTAGGGCTAAGTGTAGTGAACACAAGAATGGAGAAGGGATCTCAGGTGACCGAAGATGTCCTGGCCTGGAGGACACTGTGTGTCATTCACTCCTCAGGGTGTTCTGGTTTAGGGGACTCTCCGGATTTAGGGGGGCTGGTAGCAGTAGAAACGGGCCCAAAAGTTTCAGTTTGTGCAGCAGTAGCAGGACTTTGTCATAAGTTCTGGATGCAAATACTTTGCCTTCAACACGTATTTGTAAGTTGGATGAAAAGCACCACCTGTATTTGATCTTTTTATTACTCAGCATTTTTGTTATTTCTAATATGTCTCTGTTTTGGGTACCAGTTCTTGGAATATTTGAACTTATGTTCCATCAGATGATTTTTTGACAGATAGATTAGAGAGGAAGCTCCGGGGTCAAGGCTAGATTGTCAGGCACCTAGTGCTAAAACACAGGGTTTTTTATTGTGAAATCTCCTTCTCCCATCATATTGCTGTATTATAAGTTGGTTTAACAATTCAGTGGCTCAAACAGCAGATCGTAGAGCAGCAGGGAGGAGATTGTCATGAGAGCAGAATTGACGATCCTGTGTATTAGTATGTAAAGTTGACTTTTGATTTTTCTCCAATTTTTGATGTTAGGGGAGCAGGAAAAAACCTCAAAGAGTTCTGAACTGCTTCTTAGAACAAGAGCAGAGTCTGAAGATCCGTACCAGACCACAGCAATGGCTCTGTCAGATGCAAAACAGGCTGCATTGTGGGGACACAGTCGACATGTTATAGGGGAGAAATTTCGGAAAATGAATTAATATAATTTTGGTCCACTGTTTCACAATGGTGAAAGGATAACTTAAATTAGATTTTCTGATAATGTATCCTTTCTTCCTTGTCAGAATTAGGAATATTCATGAGTTGCTGAGAGTAAAGCTGGGTACACACTACACAGTTTTCGTCCAATAATCGGCTCTATCAGCCGATATACGACCGCTCGTTTAAAAGTCGGGTCAGTGTGTGTAGTGACACGATAGTCGAAAGTCTGCTCAAATGGACGATTGTCGCCTCATTTCGTTGGGCGTACTCTAAATGCAGTGAATTATCTGATATAGATATGAAAATTAAAGATGTCATACAAAATAAACATTACTGTAAACATTTCAGTCCTCTGTAGTCCTGCAATACCTGTTAATAGAACTAGTAGAAAATCTATTTGTGAGTTACAGCTTTGTATCTTAGCTTTGCTATGTTGAGTTTCTAGCCAAGGCTCCTGTTACTTGGAGGATCGGATAAAAGAGATCTCTCTCCATAGCTGCTTAATTAATGGGCAGTTCCAAAAAATGTGCGTTATGTCACCTGCTATCCCACAATACCTTTACGTGGGAATATTGTGTGATTCCCCAAAGGTGTTTAGCAGCAGCTGATTTGTTGCGCAATCTACCCCTCTTACACATATTTTTTATTTTTGATACATTTATACATGCAATATTAATAAATAGAGTTTCCCATTCTGACTTCCATACATGATTTGCATATCTTTTCCCACTAAGTCCCAGGGGAAAGCACAGTATTTATTGAAGGGGATTTCCAAATTCTTAATCGTGGAGGGAGTGATCATCCCATCCAGAGAAAAAGTGACCATCCAATGAAAGCACTTAACAAGTACTTGCCCACCCCCAGCCCCCTACTGTGTATAGCATGCGTCGCACTGTTCATACTGCGCTGCATTGCAGAACAACATGACAGCGGACATACTTTAAATGGTCATTAAACTCTAATTATATTCCTCTCCCATTGAATATGCACAATAACCTCCTTCATATTACAGACAGATTCCCTCATATCATATTTCCACAGATTGCCATCAATCATATCTAATTGCCACCCCCATCCCCCTTCTCCTGTCCTAATTGTCTTTCTGCTTTTCCCCTCTAAATGCTTTAAATGCAGCCTAACTTAACTCTTTGATGCCCCCTTCCCCCCCATACACACATACTTACCTCTTGCTGGGCAGCATCACACTCCGGTACTGGTCCACAACTTCTGCATCATGCTCCTCTCACTATGCTCAGAGAGGAAGTGTGATTTATACAAACTTCATTTCTGAGCATCATTACAATTGGCGCTCTAGGATGACTACCCTTGTGCAGTGAATTGTAGGGCATCAATTTCAGTAAAGTATCAAAATTGTAACTACTCTGTCTCCACTCATACAGAGTGAGATAAGAGCGTAGAGGGTGTGGTTGGTGTTTTTGGGCAACAGGAACCCCCCAATCCCCGCTAAGTGCGACTCTGAGTCTCTACTGGTAGCTTATTATCTCCAATAAGGGACAATATGAATCTATACCAGAATGTTATGCTTATTTTTAAATGACTAAAAAGTGTTTTCTATATTGTTTGTGCTATACAAATAAAAATATATGGTGTAATATACAAAGAGATAAATTGGAATCTACATATAAAATAAATTGCTTAAATAAATTCATATGAAATAAATGTAGTCTAGGCATTAAATACTTATGTCAGACTCTATTCTATGTAATATCTGATCATATTTATTGTTATTTTTATGATACCATAAAATCTCAGTAATTTTGTACACGTTATTAACTTAACACTACTTGTTTTTCGTATACATTTACTGAAAAGTTTATGTAGCACAGATTAAATGACGTCTTAAACATTAGTACCATACTTGGGAAAAAAATACATAACAGCAATCTGTACTAAATCCTTGTTATAATAGGATGTCAAACAGGATCTTTGTAATTACTAAGTTAATTCCACTCTACCATCTCTTGTGCTTTAGTACTGTCTGATCTGCCCTTTGCTAAACATGTATGAAAGTTCTTTTTACTGCTTATTGGAGTACCAGGGACCTGCTTAAAATAGAAAATAGTGGGGGTCTCAGAGAAAGGACCCCAACCATAGTTTTAGAAAGGGAAATGATTAAGTAAAGTTGTTAAATAAAGTGGAAAATACCTTTTTGATGCTTTAAAGGGACAGGAAATTGAAAGTTTAGTTAGTAGCCTTATAGACAAGCTATTGTATAGCTACTTCAGAGAGTTCAGTTTCCACAACGCATATCCAGAGATTTCCCCAAACAAGCTCTCTTCACAGTTCAATATGCAGTAACTTGTGAGAATAATATATTCAGAGAGGTGGTCTGCAGGACACCATGATTGTGGGTAAAGTCTGCCCATGTCTTTATTATTGACAACATAATCTATTACATCATGTGACCTCCAGAAGGCTCTCTAATGTTGCAAGTTTATCAAAGACAAGTCCTGGTAGATGTATTTCAGTCCCATCAGAGTATATATTATGCTGTTTTTTGGCTTTGACCAAGACGATTTCTTATAGTATAATGTGGTGCACACAACAAATAACATTACATAGGGGAATCTACTGGTCCCCTGACCTTCAGGTGCGTCCTATCCAAATCTATAGATGCATCATGGGAATTGCCTAGAATGCTGTTAGAGATGGTTTTTTGTGTTTTAAGGGCTCTTCCTATGGAATGGACTTCAAAATAGTCCTCTTAAGTTGTTACATTGTTACATATATTAACTTCTAATTGAAAACTTATTGAACTCCATGCGCAAGTTTAGGAAGCTTGGGAACAAGACCTAGATGACCTGATTCGAGAAGGAGACTGGACAGCTATTTTTGAGACAATCCATGCATGTTTCACCAATGTATCTGTGGTAGAAACCCATTATAAAGTCCTCACTAGATGGTATAGATGTCCTTCCCAATTGGCACAAATCTACCGAGAGATACCTGATTCCTGTTGGAGATGCCAAAATGCTCCTGGCACTCCTTTACATATCTGGTTGGTTGTATGGTGCGTCGTCCCTTTTGGACTCAGACTATTGAGATATCATCACAAATATTAGGTGACGAGGTGCCCGATAGACCTGCTTTTTAGCGGCTACCCAACAAGATTAACATACCAATATTTTGTTAAATAAATAAATAAAACATATTTTGCATATTGTCATGTCTTCAATGTGTATAAAATAAATCTGAGTCTTTTTCAAAGTAAGGCTATGTACACACTGGCCCGATGATTGCACGAAAAACCTCCAATCAGCCGACATCTAGCTTGGTAAGATATCGTGTGAGTGTGGATAGTGACACGATGATCTAAAGTAGTCCCAAAGTGCTGATCATCATTTCATTTGGTTGCTTGTACCGTTTAATATTTTCCAACCAATCACCGACCGGTCATGTAGTGTATATGCACTCATGCTCACGATCTCCATAGAGTTTACAGAGTTGGATTCTTTTCAGCCGATGTTAGCAATGAATGTTCCGGTGAATAAATGTAGCAAGTGCTGTAGAAGGAATAATTAATTTGTTCGTTCTGAGACAGAATGTTTAGTTTCAGAGTCACAGAAGCTAGCAAAATTCGTTAGGACATGTGGATAGCTATAACAAGGTGGTTTTAATCAGTGTGACAATAATGACTGAATATGGTGCTGTCATTCTCTGAAGACTAGAGGACCAGTTGAAGCACAGATCTGAATGTAAATTGTGTCATGCATGAATCGCCAGATTGATCAGACCTTCAGTCGTAGGTACAATCATTTGAGATAACACGTCAGTCGGAAAATTCTTCAATGTGTACCTAGCCTAAGTTTACCTGAGAATTTATCTGACATAGTTAGGTCATACTTGCCAACTCTCCCGGAAAGTCCGGGAGACTCCCAAAATTCGGGTCAGTCTCCCGGGCTCCCGACGAGCTGGCATTTCTCCCGCATCCCAGGTTTCACAGAGAATCGCATCATTTGACGCGATTCTCGGTGATTCACGCCATTTTGGAGGGCGGGAGGGGACGGGCCGAGGCCAATCGCAATTGGCCTCTCCCTGCCCCCTCCCGCCCTCCAGTCACGCCCCCTCTCTCGTAAACTTGTTTCCGCAAGTATGAGTTAGGTCCCTATGTCTTGAACTGCCAATGAGGCTTTTATCTCTGACCCCTACATGGAGATATTCTCTTTAGTGGGAATTGTTTAATGCGATCCTGTTGCAACAGTTAATAGGTTTGACTAGCTGTGTGCATGTCTCCCTCTCTCTGGAAGTCTGGTGAACAGTCTTGCAATGTAATCTTGGAACTACTTTGTCCACACAATATCTTTACATATGTAATATCTCTGGTATTTTGGGTTGACAGAGTGCTTAAGAGATTCAGGGATTTTCAGGGATTTTCACAGAGTACAGAAAATGTTGCTTATAACCAAAATTTAGAAGCGATTATCAGTGGCAGCTCCACATTCCAACAGTCACCTTCCTCAAAGTCCAGCCTTGCCCTGTCTCATTTATTTTACTGAGATGCTGTTTTGGGGGGTTCTAGAATTTTGCATTCTTTATAGATATTATCCTTATTTCTATTTACTATGTGAACCACCAAGTAAATTTCTATTTATACTATTATCAATACCCATAGTAATAGTATGTGCTTCCCTTAGCGAGGTCAGACCTCATTGTGTTGTATAGTTAAACAAGTATTTACTTTGTTTTGGCACTGACAGCTAAATACCAACACTATCAGTGGAAGTATTTCAAAGGAAAGGTGATCCCATTGTCCTGTCATATTGAAATATTTAATTACTACTTGCAAGAAACTGGAAAAAGGAAGGGTGTAAGCAAATTATAATGTATGGTACTATAGTTACAGGAGTGTAACTAGAACCATAGTAACCCATACACCTGCTAAGGTTCCCAGACCAAGAGAAAGAATGATTATACAAGAACTCGTGTGTCAGCTACATATTAACTTATTAGGAAAATAATAGTGTAAAAAACATATATGTAGTCCATATCTCAGTGCCAGATCCTTGCCAAAATTGTTTCTGTGCCCCATATACAGCACACAGCATTCATTTCGAACAGATGCTCTGAGGTGGTAATCTTATCAAGCAGTGCTCTCATCATCATCACCATTTATTTATATAGCGCCACTGATTCCGCAGCGCTGTACAGAGAGCTCACTCACATCAGTCCCTGCCCCATTGGAGCTTACAGTCTAAATTCCCTAACACACACACACATACACACACACACAGACTAGGGTCAATTTTGATAGCAGCCAATTAACCTACCAGTATGTTTTTGGAATGTGGGAGAAAACCGGAGCAACCGGAGGAAACCCACGCAAACACGGGGAGAACATACAAACTCCACACAGATAAGGCCATGGTTGGGAATTGAACTCATGACCCCAGCGCTGTGAGGCAGAAGCGCTAAACACTTAGCCACCATGCTGCCCGCTCTCCTGATACTTTGCAATGTGAGTTCTCGCTTTGTCTCACAGCTCTGGATTCCAGCCTGGGCCAGAGCCCAAGCCCCAAATGTCCACCATCGGAGTTACTCCCTCTTCTCCATCTAGTTCTAGTGGGAGTCTGTCTCGGATAAAAATCCACTTAATCATTGCAGACAGCCATTATTACAACCCTGACGTATGTTAGGGTGACAGGAAGTTGAAAGTTTTGTTAGTGGATAATGGGTATCTAATAAATGCTAAATGCAAAAAAAAAAATTCTTCTGATAGTAAAATTTTTGACGTTGCATCTCCATAGATTTCCCACATCAATACATATACTGAGCAGACTTTATAGAGAGAGAAAATCTGCTACTGTTTTTTGACTGTCACATTTGTATTTTCAAAAACAGTTTGTCCTTTGCAAATACGGTGATGGTTCTTCAGTACTCAGAGGTAGAGTTTACATGTCAAAGGTAGATGAAACAATGTGATGTTTTGCAGAGAAACCATCGTTAGTTAGTCCTTTATAATCTGAAAATACATTACAATATGAAAATGATAAAGAGTAAATTTAATGTTGTGCATATTACAATTGTGTGTGTGTGTATGTGTTGTTTATATATATATATATATATATATATATATATATATATATATATATATATATATATATATATATATATATATATTAGTCTGTCAGAAATGTATTACTATATTCTACTCGCACTGCAGAGATTTCAAAATTCTTGCAGATTGGAAAAAAGAGGCAGACTGTTCTACTGACTGGTGTAATGTACAAGCAGAGTATGTACTGAAAATATTTTCTCAGAGGTACAAGAGGGGAGTGGTACTAATGTGTTGGATTAGAATTCAGATGTTGAGATAAACTTTAATGGATTTGTTTTGTCTGTTCTTAATAAATCTTCTCAAGAAGGTGGTATTTGCAGAGGACCAAAAGTTTCACTGGCTGATGGGAAAAGTTGGGTGCAGTGAGGACATTCTTTGTAAGATATGGAATGGACACACCTTTTGCAGAAATTAAATTTCCTATTGCAGAACAAAATTACTGAGCGAAGATAAAGCTGTGGAGAGGGTACATTGTAGAGGGGTGTTCCTGTAGCAGGTCCGCACTGCCATTTCTACTCCAGATAAGGACTAGCCATTTTAAGCCTCCATATTGCACTTAGAGAATGCTTCATACAAATTCAACTCATGCAATAAGACTGCCATCCATAATTTAAGCCATTAATGAGGATAAACTGAGCAGTGCCTTAGGAGAAAAAAATAAAAGTTTATTTTACCTTTCTGTAAAAGTGCTAGGAGGTTGGCTGTGATGTGACTTTTACAGTTTTGCACAGTGTACCTCTTGTGGTTCTGCCGCCTCTCCGCACACCTACACGCACTTCTAGTTTGCGGAGGTGTCTCCCGAAAGTGTAAAATAGGCGTGCACCATGGAGTGGACTATCCAGGTGCAGTGGTGCAAAGTCAAGGCATTTTATGGAGCATATCAGGTTCGTGACATAAGTGACCATCCACTGGTAAATAAAGGAGTTTATCAGAGGGGTGGAGGGGTTTAAGGCTTAACGTCAAGAATAGGGTAATCAAGAGCTAGTTTGAATTACCCTGTAATTAATAACCTGGGGCAAGTCATGTTCCTCCAGGGTGATTTTTAGGACCACACAAAATGTTATTCTGGGCTACACTGTGTATTATATCACACCTATATTCATTAGAAAAGAGGCTTAGGGTGAGTTTACACTGGTGAATTTTGAAGAAACTATAAGTTGCAAAGGATTTGTGCTCCAGAGTTGCATTACACTGTTCTGTCCTGCACAAGTACTACAATCAAAGTGTGCCTCTTGCAGTCCTCTGCTACATAGCACTAAAATAAGTTCATGCATAAAATACATAAAGCAAATTGCTGATTGGTTGCTGTGGATTACTATATATAGACATTTTTGCATATGTTTACTCAATAAATCAATCCTCCTGATGTCTGGTTTTGCACTTATTATTCAACTCCTGGCTTTTATTAAGAATGTATGGGAAGTGTATGTGTACATCAGGGGCGCACGCAGGGGGAATTTCTGATTCTCCAGAAACCCCTTCCCTCCGCGAACGAATGGCACTGTACAGCAACCGCGGCGCTGTCAAAGAAGCGTCCGCGGCAGTGCTGTATTGTACACGGCTGCTGTCCAATTCAGAATCGCCGAAATAGAGCTGCTGCGCATGCGTAGCAGCTTGCGCTCTCTCTAATTTTTTTGGGGGGGTTTGCCTCTGTACATGTTTTATCATTTAGGATTATGGCGAGGTGGGCTAGAAAGAGATTAAAGGGACCGATTATGAAGACACATTAACATTTTTACGCTTTGATTTTATTGACCATCTACCATCCTAAACTACCTATCTCATTCCACCTATTTAAAAAAACAAAAGATTCTTAGCAAAATTGTAAAAATCTTCGGTGAAATCCTGAGTAAAAAGGTTCTCCATGGTGGAAACCTAAAGAAAAGCAGTGGAAATTAAAATTAAAAGAGGTTTATATTCGTCCTAATTCTATATTTTTTTATTTATAAGAAAAAAATAACAGAATGTATAGAATGTATAATAAATAAATAGAAATAAAAAAAACAACAAAGAATCTGAATGGATTTTTTTCAACTTCTGCAGTGACTTCAGTTATATCTTTCCCCAATCCTTCAAGGATGAAGTGAAGAACAGTTGACATACCTCCTCTACCCAGAATTCCAAGGGTGTAGCTTAACCTTACACTTTGGTTCTGTCTGACAATGAAGGTTTTTATATGCTATCTAGGAGAATGTAAATGCCTTCTCTTATAATAAACTCATTGCCAAACTTATTTATGAGCCTCAGAAGGACAAGAAAATAATTCCACATTCTTCTATCATGCAAAATATTTTACAAGGCTGATTCCCAGATCCCATGTTATTGTGTATGTGCATTATAGTTCACCTGCAGTAGTGTATTTACAGCAAGTACAAAAATGACCAGGTCTCCGTTGTCTAAGTAACCAAAGATTTTCCACCTGAAATTGTGCAAACTGCCTAGTGCTTAGCAGCAGAGCCAAGGTGTGGCTGCAAAGAAGTAATATGAGGAATTTCTCGTGTTTACTGTTGACTCTGTATAGCCAGAAACAGGCGGGGACGAACTGGAAATACAAGTTAAGGATTATGAAAACTTAATTCTGCTCTTTTATGTTAGCTACTATATCTCCAAATATGGTCATGAAACACCAATGACATATGACTAAACAAGCATGATGATGACAAAGATATATCACTATTATCCAGCCCTTAGGTAGCTATTTTCTTGGTTATATGGAAGAACCACCATTATGCACACCAGGACAAGGACTGTTAGAGTCTGAGGACCACACCTGTATTTTAATGTAAAAAATTTCCAGTCTCTACCAGATGAAGCAAAATAAATTAATTGCATGTATGCAAAATTAAACTACATTTTTATTTAAATTACAACACTGGGTTCATGAGCTCAATTCCCGACCATGGCCTTATATATGTCGTATTTATATGTTCTCATGTTTGAGTGGGTTTTTTCTGGGTGCTCTGGTTTCCTCACACACTCCAAAAACATACTAGTAAGTTAATTTGATGCTATTAAAAATTGACCTTAGTCTCTCTTGATGTGTGTATGTAAGGGAATTTAGACTGTGAGCTACAATGAGGCAGGGACTGATGTGAGTAAGTTCTCTGTGCAGTGCTGCGTAATTAGTGGTGGTATATAAAATAGCTGATGATTATGATTTTTACTTTAACTTGCTGTAAGCCATGCACTAAATGCAAGTAAAAATAACAAATCCAAGTTTGACCCTATAGAATCCCTACTGTGCGCATTGGCAGTAATTAAAAACAATGACTCTCCAATGTGACAGATGACTACAGATAAAACATAATAATGCAATCCAAGTTTTGGGTGAACCATCAAGATTGTCCTACTGTCAAAGTTACTCTACAAAATCAAATGATAAAATTGCCTGGATTTGTTTGTAAAATGCACTGGTAGGCTAACATATTGCGCTGCGGAATTAGTGGCGCTATATAAATAAATGGTGATGATGATGATGATATTGTAAACCCTAAATTGTCTCACAATTGCTTAAAACCTAAATTTTAAGACAATTTTGGTATCAGTTGAAAACCAGAAAAAACTGCAAGCACTTAACGTATTATTTTGTCTTGTTTATTTGCTATGTGTATACCAAGGTGCCCCTGCTCTGAGATTGGAAACATGTCTGATGCATTGCCTGTCAATTTGTAGGATTGTGCTATGATTGGAATGTTCATAGCGGCAAAAGTTAAAATGTCTCTTGAAAGTCCTATTCGCCATCACCGTAATTAATTACCTTAACTTAATTACATTATGACTTTATTTTATTTGTCATATTTGTATGTTTTAGTTTTACATTGGTCCATAAGCACTTATAAATGCACTTTCTGTATTAAGTGCACCTAGATGACATCTCTCTGACAGTTTTATTCCACTCCACAGCATCACAACCTCAGAGGATGTGTGAAATTCAGGTTGATTTGCATGACAAAAAATGGCTGTGAAACTAGGAACACCACCCTAAATGCACACTTTCCACTTTCCATTAGAATATCTTGCCCACTAAACACAATTTCATGTTTGCATTTGTCCACAGAGTTAGCATTGCATTGCTGCTCTTAAGCAAGGATACCTCATCAGAGTCTCCACCGTTTTAGCATGCCATTGTAATGGTATACAGATGACCTGCCAGTGCCTGGCAGGAAGTGAGGTCATTGCTATGCATGCTGGGAAGTTCCTGTTCTCTGCATTCTAGTTATGTTTGTCATTCTGAGTAAACACTTTTTGTTTCACTCCTGAAAGTTGTCCCTCCAGTCTTTCTACACCCACATCTACACCACCCACCCGAATCTCTATGAGCAAGAGAATAGGTGCATGTTATTACAAAAGAAAGAGTGCTATTTCGCTGCAAACCCACATGGCCATTTAATCTTTCAAATCAGTAACTTTCAATAAATGACTAAAGTCTGCTCTTATACATAAGACAAACAACCAGGAATAGTAATGACATATTTTATTCTTAATTTTATTGGTTGTGAATATAAATAAATGATACAGAATCTTATAGCTCAACTTTTTACAAATATTAATTTTGATTTTGTGCATCACTAATTTCTAAATAATGGATTTACTAATCTCTCTAGGTATCTGCGTATTACCACCATTCCATCTTTAAGCATGTGTGTTAATACAGTTTACTTCAAAACCACGATTGCTTGACATGAAAACAACAGATCTATCCAGATCTCAAACTTATATGAATCACAGATATGATTGTTTGCATGGAAGATAAATGTGGAGAGTTAAAAAATCTAGAATGTAAAAATAACAGGAGACAGCGCTTTAAAAATGATTTTTCTCTACCTCCTGCAACCAGCCACTGTTGAGCATCTCACAAATAGTATGGCACACAAGGCACGGAAAGCCATACCCTCTTCATATAACACTTGCAAATCTATTATCCCTATTAATTAGGCTCAGTGTTAACTTGTTAAACTAGACTTACAGATATGTAACAAAACCATACACCAGTGGTTCCCACACTTTTGCAGTTCGCGGCACCCTTAGAGTCTCCAAATTTTTTCAATGCACCCCTCCAAAATAATTATTGAGCAGTCCTGTTTTAGAAGTAGTTGGGTCAAAAAATTGTAATAAGTATTTAGGTCAGGACAGAAATACTTATTTAGTTGTATGTAAAAATGCCCCCTCTGCATCCAGACACTCTGCCCTCAGGCACTCTGCCCCCTCTGCATCCAGACACACTGCCCCCTCTGCATCCAGACACACTGCCCTCTCTCACACTGCCCCCTCTGCCCTCTGTCACACTGTCCCCCCTCCTCTGCCCTCTCTCACAATGTCCCCCTCTTCTGCACTCTCACACGCTGTCCCCTCTTCTGCCCTCTCACGCTGTGTCCCCGTCCACTGCCCCTCTCACGCTTTGTACCCCTCCACTGCCCCGCTGTGCCCCTCCTCTGCCCCGCTGTGGCCCTCCTCTGCTCTATGTCCCCCTCCTCTGCCCCGCTGTCCCCATCCTCTGCTCTGTCCCCATCCTCTGCTCTCTGTCCCCCTCCTCTGCCACGCTGTCACCATCCTCTGCTCTCTGTCACCATCCTCTGCTCTCTGTCACCATCCTCTACTCTCTGTCCCCATCCTCTGCCCCGCTGTCACCATCCTCTGCTCTCTGTCCCCCTCCTCTGCTCTCTGTCCCCCTCCTCTGCCCCGCTGTCCCCATCCTCTGCCCCGCTGTCCCCATCCTCTGCCCCGCTGTTCCCCTCCTCTGCTCTCTGTCCCCCTCCTCTGCTCTCTGTCCCCATCCTCTGTCCCGCTGTCCCCATCCTCTGTCCCGCTGTCCCCATCCTCTGCTCTCTGTCCCCATCCTCTGCCCCGCTGTCACCATCCTCTGCTCTCTGTCCCTCTCACTCTGCCCCGCGCCAGACACCAGCCATAAAAAAAAAAAAGAACACAGAAACTTACCAATCCGTCAGGCGGTACCCAGCAGCCTCCTCTCTCTCGCAGCTTGTTACGGACGTCGATATTTAGTGACAGCTGCGGGAAAGAGGAGGCTGCTTGGTTCCGGCGCCCGACGGATTGGTAAGTTCCTGTGTCTTTTTTTTTTATGGCTGGCCCGCGGCACCCCAGTGACAGCGCCGCGGCACCCCTGGGAACCGCGGCGCACAGTTTGGGAACCGCCGCCATACACCCTCTTCCAAATCTGTGCGTTCGCATATAATTTACATAATTATCTAGTCCTCTTGAAGTCCTACAGTTTAAAATATCTAATCTCATGTGACAAATAACTTGCAACAGCTTTACTTTGGCCAATCTGTTAGTAAAACTTATACCAGGATCTGATTAGGAACGGATACAGGATACCAGGAAACCATGATTAGCTGAGAAGGATATAGTGCTCTATACTAGGATCTGCAGAATAGAAACAGATACAGAATACC
Organism: Mixophyes fleayi; assembly: GCF_038048845.1. Lineage (NCBI taxonomy): Eukaryota > Metazoa > Chordata > Amphibia > Anura > Limnodynastidae > Mixophyes > Mixophyes fleayi. The sequence goes on from NC_134406.1 coordinate 51,908,356, forward strand.
AGGATTTACAAGGGAAACAGGATTATAAGAGCCAAACATTCAAGCAGCTTGCAGACTAACTGGACATGAAGATCTGGCACCGTATTGCCAGAACAGGTGTCTTAAATAATCTGGAGGAGGAGTGTAAACTAATCAGCCAATGGTTGAACATGGAAAACTATAAAAGACAGGTGTGCGCAGCTATCATTGGAAGACGGCAGAGCATTAGAACAATCAGAAAAATCCTGACACAATGAGTTTTTTATAGGAACTTCCGTAGGAGGTAAGGAAGAAAATTTTGTAACTAATGGATGAAGTCCATACACAGTAAAGAAATGAGTAGAAGAGGACTCATGAAAATGGTTGTTATGTGCGAATTCTGTCCATGGAAGTAAGTCCTTCAAATTATCATGATTAGACAAAGCATAGATCAGTGGTTCCCAAACTTTTGCAGTTCGCGGCACCCTTAGAGTCTCCAAATTTTTATCAAGGCACCCCTCCAAAATAATTATTGAACAGTCCTGTTTTAGAAGTAGTTGGGTCAAAAAAATGTAATAAGTATTTAGGTCAGAACAGAAATACTTATTTAGTTGTATGCAAAAATGCCCCCTCTGCATCCAGACACTCTGCCTTCAGGCACTCTGCCCCCTCTGCATCCAGACACACTGCCCTCTCTCACACTGCCCCCTCTGCCCTCTGTCACGCTGTCCCCCCTCCTCTGCTCTCTGTCACGCTGTCCCCCTTCTCTGCCCTCTCACGATGTCCCCCCTCCTCTGCCCTCTCTCATGCTGTCCCCCCTCCTCTGCCGTCTCTCACGCTGTCCCCCCTCCTCTGCCCTCTCTCACGCTGTCCCCCCCTACTCTGTACTGTCACGCTGTCCCCCTCCTCTGCCCTCTGTCACACTGTCCCCCTCCTCTGCCCTCTGTCACACTGTCCCCCTCCTCTGCCCTCTGTCACGCTGTCCCCGTCCTCTGCCCTCTGTCACGCTGTGTCCCCCTCCACTGCCCCTCTCACGCTGTGTCCCCCTCCAATGCCCCTCTCACGCTGTGTCCCCCTCCACTGCCCCTCTCACGCTGTGTCCCCCTCCACTGCCCCTCTCACGCTGTGTCCCCCTCCACTGCCCCTCTCACGCTGTGTCCCCCTCCACTGCCCCACTCACGCTGTCCTCCTCCTCTGCCCCTGTCACTCTGTGTACCCCTCCACTGCCCCTCTCACGATGTCCCCCTCCTCTGCCCCGCTGTCATCCTCCTCTGCCCCGCTGTCACACTCCTACCCTGCTGTCTGCCCGCTGTCACACTCCTGCCCCTCTGTCTGCCCGCTGTCACACTCCTGCCCCTCTGTCTGCCCGCTGTCACACTCCTGCCCCTCTGTCTGCCCGCTGTCACACTCCTGCCCCTCTGTCTGCCCCGCTGTCTGCCCGCTGTCACACTCCTGCCCCTCTGTCTGCCCGCTGTCTGCCCCGCTGTCTGCCCGCTGTCTGCCCCTCTGCCCCTCTGTCTGCCCCGCTGTCACACTCCCTCTCACTCCTCTGCCGCGAGCCAGCCATAGAAAAAAACCAAAGAGCACATAAACTTACCAATCAGCGCGGCGCCGGGACCCAGCAGACTCCTCTCTCCCGCAGCTGTCACTGACATCACTGACACTGGCGTTGATATATCAGTGACAGCTGCAGGAGAGAGGAGTCTGCTGGGTCCCGGCGCCGCCCTGATTGGTAAGTTTATGTGCTCTTTGGTTTTTTCTATGGCTGGCTCGCGGCACCCCAGTGACAGCGCCGCGGCACCCCTTGGAGCCGCGGCGCACACTTTGGGAACCGCCGGCGTAGATCCTAATGAAAGTCTTCAAGTCTTGATTTAATCTCTCTGTTTACCCATAAGATTGGGGAAAGTAGGCTGAGGAAAAGTTGAGACGGATATTAAGACATTTATAATGTGATCTCCAAAATTTAGAAATGAATTGACCACCATGGTCCAAAATGATCTCCTGGGAACATCCATGTAGATGGACCATTTCTTTGACAAAGATTTTAGCAAGGGTTGGGGCATAATGTAAACCAATTACTTGGATAATATGGGCATTACAGAGAAATGATCCACTACTACTCAGATAGTATTACATTTTTTACTAGGAGTCAGATCGGTGATGAAGTCCATGGCAATGTAGGTCTATGGTCTCACATTAATGGGCAACGGAAGAAGAGGACTGAAGGGTGCTTGATGAAGGACCATGTGTTGAGCACAAGTTGCACAGGCAGAAAAAAATTCCCTTACATCCAGATGAAGGGTTTGCCACCAATAGTTTCTTGACATGAACTACAGAGTTGTTCTAGTGCCAGCATGCCCAGAGAAGCATGTACTCATTGTTGAAGTTTCTTTCAAAATCTGAGAGCAACAAAGGTCTTGCTAGGTGGAGGGCATTTGGGGGCCCAAACCAGTCTCTTGCCTAGGGCCCTATGAGGTCTAAATCCGGCTCTGCCTACGACTATAAGTGTGGTACCAGGGCTGAAAGAGGCGGACAGTAGAAGGGACGAACTTAGGTCATGTACAGTAAGAGTGTGCCAACGCAGATGTGGCAGATTCAAGTCCTGGGTTTCGCTTGTTTTAGTCATATCATTTGCACCAGCAACTTTTAATGGTGGCACTGCATAGTCTTTGTTTGGAAAGTATACATATGCATGCCACTTGCTGCCACAGAACATGCGTATGCATGTAAGATAGACCATGTATGTGCAGTATACATTAAGAACATATTGATTTATATGTTTAATGTAAAAAATAATTATAAAAAAAATGTTTTCTTTTTAAACTAACCATATTTTTATTAATAATTACACTGTTTAGAGTTGTTCATTTATTTATATAATATAAAGATATATGTATGCGTTCTGAGGTGACCTTATATTGCGCATATGCCCAAAGCTTAAATGGACATTTTTTTTCCATTAATGACTATATTATTAACAATTGAAATTAATAGTTTTTATTTTTATTTTATTGTGCATTCTTTTGGGACTTTATATTCCACATATATATTGAACATATCTAGCAGTGTATTGTCTGTTAGAGCAGAGCACACCTAAACCTGTATTCAACAACAGACATATTTTTACATCCGCTCCATGTTGAATACGGATATACGTATTCCTGATTTACGCTTGTTTTTAAAAAATGTACAATACGTTTGTTTTGCCTTACATGCATAAACATATATGATACACACTTTGGAAGTCATTGCTGCACCTGAAACAGGCAGAGGTATGCTTTAATGGTTTCCCCAGCATACATCTCTCTGCTGTCAGCACAACTGGACTGTTTCTGTATATAAAATGCATAGGTTTACTATCATCATCATTTATTTATATAGCGCCAGCAAATTCCGTAGCGCTTTACAATACCATTTCATTGACGCTAGAAAAATTTTACAGCATAGCAATATAATATGATTGTAAATTCTTAACATTGCAAGCATAGTTAGAAAAAAATCCTACATAATCAATCTTTTAAAAAAATGGTTACAATAACCTCCATTTAACACACAGAATGTTACTATGATAAATTCACATTAATCAATGCTGTGACCTTTACACAAAATCAATACAATTCTAAGGTTATTTGCAAGAAGATTTTCTTTTGAGTGAAATATTACCCATAAAGTTTTAAACATTTATGAGTGTGAACTTCAAACGGAGTAGGCATTTTTGCATCTATGTTCATAATACACCTTTGTTTGTTTTAGAATTTTTTTCCAATGTAACCATCAGTGAACTATTTTGTACTAAATCAGTGATCTAAACTCTTACTTCTGCAGCTTGCTGAGAAATAGGGATTGAAGACTGGAAGTAACAGATTTCTTTAAGGGCTGATCATATAGGAGGTAATTCACAAAAAATAGGTTTGGAAACTGTCTATTGCCTCATTACATAGAATAGGTTAAAATAGAAAAATTAAGCTCATGCAGTTCTACATATACATACACCGACCAGCTACAACATTAAAACAACCTGTCTTATTTTGGGTAGGTCTCCCTCGTGCCGCCAAAACAATTCTGATTCGTCGAGGCATGGACTCCGCAAGACCAATAAAGATGTCCTGTGGTATCTGGCACCAAGATGTTAGCAGCATGCCTTAAGTCTTATAGGATGCCAGGTGGGGCCACCATGGCTCAGACTACATTTTCCAGCATATCTCACAGATGCTCGATTACATTGAGATCGGGAGAATTTGGAGGCCAAGTCAACACCTTGCAATCTTTGTCATGTTCCTCAAATCATTCCTGAACAATTTTCACCGTTGCCACGAAGGATTGTAATTGGTTTTGGTAAGTGTCAAAATAACATCCACATGAATGCCAGGCCCCAAGGTTTCCCAACTGAACATTGCCCAGAGCATCACACTGAATCCACTGGCTTACCTTTTTCCCATAGTAGATCCTGGTGTCATCTCTTCCCCAGGTAAACGACACACATGCACCCAGCTGTCCACATGATTTAAAACAAAACATGATCAATAAGACCAGACCACCTTCTTCCATTGCTCCATGGTTCAGTTCTGGCGCTCACGTGTCCATTGTATATGCTTTCAGTATGGGCAGTGGTCAGAATGGGCACTCTGACCGGTCTGTGACTATGCAGCCCTATACGCAGCAAGCTGCAATGCACTGTATGTTCTGACACCTTTCTGTCATAGTCAGCATTAATTTTTTCCACAATTTGTGCTACAGTAGCTCTTCTGTGAGATTGGACCAGACGGGCTAGTATTCAATGCCCACACGCATCAATGAGCCTTGGGCGCCTATGACCCTGTTACCGGTTCAGCAGTTGTCCTTCCTTGGACCACTTTTGTAGATACTGACCACTAAATACCGGTAACACTCTACACAATCTGCCATTTTGGAGATGCTCTGACCCAATCATCTAGCCATCACAATTTGGACATTGTCAAAGTTGCTCAGATCCTTATGCTTTTTCCTGCTTCAAACACATCAACTTCTAGAACTCACTGTTCACTTGCTGTCTAATATATCCTACCCCTTGACAGGTGCCAGTATAACGGGATAATCAATGTTATTCACTTCACTTGCCAGTGGTTTTAAAGTTCTGTCTGATTGGTATATATAACAATACTCTGGAGGTCATTTGCAAGATGCATTTGATGCATACCACAAAACTTAGTTTTGCAGTACTGCATCTTGAATGTTCACCCACCGCACATCAAAGTACATGCCTTCTATCCACATCTGGGTGAAGATTCTCCATAATACAAGTGTGGCTCAGTGTCTTAGAGGAAGACTAATCTGTAGAAGATGCACAGTGTAAAGGACACATCATAGTCCAACACTCCGCCGTCAAAGTCCTCTTCTCTTGGGGAGTCCGCGTGGAGGCAGGTAGGACGTGCACGCAGTTTGAGACCCTATGCACGACGGCTCAACGCCCCAGGCATACATTATCATCTATATATAAGATCTTGATAGTACATCTATTCAAAGCGCTACCCAAATTCACCAGGGACTGGGAGCGGGAGTTAAGCATGGATATACCTGAGTCAGAATGGGGAGTCATATTTTAGCGCACTCAAGCCAGCTCAATTAGTTTAAGAGTGGTCGAAACACACTACAAAATTTTAACTAGGTGGTACCGATGTCCAAGCCTCTTGGCAAAGATGTTCCCTGGGGTCCCAGATCTCTGCTGGAGATGTCAAGGAGCTTCAGGCACTCCTTTACATATATGGTGGGAATGCACGGCAATCAGACCTTTTTGGGAAGCGGTTATTCTCATCTCCAAATCAATTGTGGGAACCGATTTACCAAACTGCCCGAGATTTTGGCTACTCAACGATACCAATATGCCAGTCTCTCAATACAAAAAGTCCTCGATAAAATTTCTCAATAGCGCTGCCAAGGCTGTGATTCCGGTTCACTGGAAATCACCGCTAGCTCCCACTATAAAAGAATGGTTTACGCGAATAGACTTTTATATGGTAATGGATGAAATAATCTATGCGGCAGAGGATAAAAATAGAGCTTTCTACGTAATGTGGTCGGAATGGATTGAATTTAAAGGCTCAGTGTTGTTTACTCAGTGGAATGTATGAAACCCAATTCCCCCCCCCCCCCATGTCCTTCCTCACAACCTTCCCTTCTATCTTTCTATCCCCCATCCCCCTGACTTTCTTTTACTATTTTATACAAGAAAAGTTAAGCAGATATACACCACTCTAGGTGAACTGGCAATTGCTGATATGCAACGAAAATACTTGAAGTACTATATCTATATTTATGTGTTAATACTGTTACATTCACTTGTATATGCAGTTTCACTGCAATAAAAAGAGATTACATAAAAAAAAAGTCCTCTTCTCTTAATGGGACCCATTCAACGGAGACGTGCATTTACAGGCATACACGCCTTCCATAATAAAACTTTGCCTATGTAGAGTGCATTTCCCTCCCCCTGAATCCTCAAGTGGCCCAGAGTTAGGTATTCTGGACTTATTATAGCAGGAAGACCACAAGTGGGGTTCCCCAGTTATAGTGAAAAGTGAGTGCAGGTCTGGTGCATGTATGGGGTGCCTCGGCTACTCTTGACTATAGTCATTTTGCTCTGGTTATTCAAAGGGCCTGAATCATCAAGGAATGATTCAGCATCGGGCCAACAATAGAATTTGTATGAGGCATAGATCGGAGGTGGTGGGTGGTTTAGTGGTTAAAGTATTGCATTTGACAGGAACTGGTATTTCTAGATTATCAGTGTAAATAAATTATAAAATGAGATTCCTTGGTAGTTGTATGAAATAACTCCAATTATTTCAGCTGATGCTCTTTTAAAATGAACTTCCCATGTACATGCTGGATAATCTGAAACATTACATTTAAATAAACATGTTTTACTATTACAGTTCATCACAAAATTACAGTATATGGTTTCTTCTATTTTCACACTTGTCTATAGGTTTAATATATGTGTATATAAAAAAATCAGTGATAAGACTCATCTGACAGGGAGATATAAAATATTCAGAAGTGTTTATGTGAACTTGAGGCCTGATTCATTAAGGCACGTAGATGCATATCCATAAACAAACCAAATGCTTTGAGCGCAAAGAACCCTTACGGCAGCCTACGATTTCATGAATGGAATGGGGAGGGGATTGATAATGATGATGGGCACGTTTGCATATCAGGACATATGTTTGCAATTTAGAGCAACTCTAAAAATGCATTTTATGTACAGTACGCATTAAGAATATTCTGATATATGTATTTTGAGCTAAAAAAAAAGATACATTTTTTATGTATTTTCATTAATTATTATTGTATTAACAGGTTTAATAATTTTTTTCTGTGCATTCTTATGGGACTTTATGTTGCACATATGCATTGTGCATATCCTGCAGTGTGTTGTGTCTGTCTGCATACAGCAAGTACTTATAGTCAGAGTGTTCTTATACCCATATTCAAATGAAAACATTTTTTTCAAGTCCGCTTGCACTTACGATCGTCTGTTTTCAAAAAGCCGCAAATTGCAATCTCTTTGAATTCCTTGAGGAGTCAGGTCCAGGGTGAGATGTGTAAATACGGTATACCCCCAGCAACAATAGGAAAGCAACAAAATGTAATACAATTATATCAGGCACAAATAAATATCACAACCAGTGTAACTATAATGGCAAGCCCTGGGGCCTAATAATGGCAGTATAGCTCCTCTGGACAAACATGACACGGACCACTTAACTGATCTATCAACTTGGCAGGAGCCAGATCAGGACACAGTGATTGCTCTTTTGCTCTGGCAGGGATGCATTTTACTTGTCACAAATGACTTGTAACTTGCAAGGTGAACTGGGAAATAGTTCACTTATTTAGCTTGTTTTTTGATAATGTTTCTTGTGTTTGCAAATAAAGGCATATGGTTAATCAGCCATCACAAACTGGTATTCCACAGACCATATGTACTGTGAAAACGTTTCTGTGGCCTATTGTACTGTGCAAATTTTCTCCTTAAAGCTTCTTTTGCAGTTCTGTGAAGAATCAGCTTCCCTTTAACCCTGTGTGTCTCTGCTACCGTTCATTCTTTTTGCTGTTTTTATAACGTGCGGTGCTGGGCCCATAACCTATTGGCAGAACCTTTTGGTGGCTGTAAGGCATCGTTGGATAAGGATGTTAGTCCACACAGTGTTAAACTTAACCAAGATGTTGGATTATTAGAGAACAGAAACAACAGCGGTGATGCAGGTACACACAGGGTTAATAACTGCAGCAGTTGTAACAGTTATAGAGTGTAGTAAGGGTTATACAGGATGCTGATGTCATTAATCACCTCTCCCTGCACCAGTTGGCACTAGAGGACCAAGAGAGAGTGTGAGAGAGGAGACAGCACACGGAGCTCACTTCTCTCCAACAGTTTCAACACAAGGAAACCACACTGAAACAAATGGGATATTTACATAAATGGTTAAAGTTCTGTGCCACATGCATCTGATGAATTTGCAAATGCATGTGAATGCACACAGCACATTTCATCCATGTATATACCATATATAAACCGCATATCTAATGCATGTACAAATGCATTGTGTTTATATGTGTTTTCACATGTGGTTTGCCTTTGCGTTTTTTGATACAAATCCAACCCCAGTGGATAACCGGTCTAAAGGTCTATACTTAAGTTTATAAATCACAATTTAGCTACACTTTCTAATTCAGCAGTTGGTGTAAGAAAATGATATACAGTGACTATTACATTCTGCACATGTGGTTTACCCAGGTAATAAACTGTTTCCCACTACCAGCCTTTATCTCATTTTCACAATTTCCTTACTAGTTATCAGGCAACTTGTGAAACTAATGAACATGGTGTATCTCCAGACGACAGAAATACACAAATTGGGGAGAATGTAAAGAACAAAGCTGAGAAAGTCCTTAAAACAAATTAGTGAGATTTAGAATTAATTCTTAAAGCAACTTTCTCAGAACAGTCTTCCAATATAAGATCACAGCTGTCGGTTTCTGGCCCTCCTAGTACAGAATTCGATTCTGAACAAATTAATTGATACATTTGGGGTTTTTTTTAAACATATTTGGGTTTTTTTAAACTAATTTTTAATAACAAACCTTCTTCCAGCTAAAGAACAGCAACAGACATCAGACCCCTGTCTATCGGGAGATACTATTATGCAACAGCTGATTCTCTTACAGCTACTGAAAGGCGAATAATGAAAAACAGTTAATCCGAGAGCAAATATTGTTCAAAGGTTGCACATAGGTGGCAGATAGTGATTCATCCCCATGAGGGGTATGTTTATTAATACAAGCCTAAAATCTAACACAATGCTTCAGGAGCAGTCCCAGATCAACAGGTTGTGTTATTTTCTGTGATTGTATCAATAGAAGTCAAGTTTTGCACGGTCTCTCAGAGTTCCTTCAACAGTATGTGGAACTAACTTATCTGCTGATGTGTCACAATATCAAATTTACGAGACCCTGAAGGTAATATTTCTGAGCATTTGCTCTAAGAGCTCCATTGCTGCTGTTATTCTGTTACTGAACCTTTACCATCCTGACCAATCTATTTTTAGGTGGACGGTTATTGATCATCGTACCTTCTCCAGTTCCTGAACATACATAGTGCCATACGTAGGAATTGTATGCCACATATAACCCAGCTCTGCTCCAAAAATGGGTGGCAGCAGATTTTAAAGAAGAGGGGGAGGGATCGGTGCATATAATGACAAACCATGTTACCATGTGTGAGCTGTTGCTCCGACATGTCATCTCCTTCCGACACTACCTCTGGTGGACGGGATGCAAAGCAACCGAGAATACAATTAGGTTCCATGTACTAAAACAAATCATATGCTGGAAAAAGTGGAAATGTGCCACACTTTCCTCCATATTTGCCTTAGTACATAGACCACTATATCTTTTCAACATTGCTGGTCACCAACTCCTAATAAAGGTAATTTACGGAGCATAAAATGTCTGCCATACACCATTAATGGTGCGAGTATGCCTAGATTTTTACTGATATAAATAAATAACGATCAAGCACAACCTCATGAGTTCTGCATGTTTATGAGTTTAGTCCCGATTAAATATGGAACTTTCTGATCTTGTTGCAATTGCTGGTCCTTATTTACATTGTTTGGAGCTGTATCAGCCATGGTCCACCAAGCGTCTGTACAAATTGACCTACCGAGTGCCAGCTGAATGTATTAAGTATAGATGTCTGCGGAAGTGCATGGTTTTAAAGAGACCAATGGTGACATTTGCAGAGGAATAGAATTTTACACAGGCAGAGGGGAGTAAGCTCACCAGTGCACCTTGTATTGCTGTAAGCTATAAATCAGTTTAAAATGCACATTATTTTAGGATAAAAATGGGAGCATTTATTTTATTAAAAGGGTGTTTACTAAAGGGGTAGGATGTGGACTGTGACCTGACATATACACATTTGTACAGCCCAGCTGAGATTTTTCTGTCTCTCTACACAGAAAGACACTACTAGTTGAAGAGACATCTCCTGAGAGCATAGAGTAGATATACTGGGTAGACTATTGAGAACCACTGGTGCAAAATCAGGGGCAGGCTGGACTGGGGGGCAAGGGGTAGCCCACTAAGGTTCCCATAGTGGGCTACCTTGGGCTGGGTCACTGGGCCACCTGCATTTTTGTCTTTAAAATATTCATTCCTAATAGGCTGCTCAGTCTAGTCTTGCCCCCCAGACCAAAATTTTCCATCCTTCCCCTGTGCAATATCAAGGCATTTTGGGTTGGGTGTCATATGATCTTTGTAAATTCCAGTGGAGGTAGATATTTACTGGCTGTATAGCAAATCTATTCACTAAGGACCTGCAACATCACTGAGTCACTTAATGAACAATATTCATGATAGTGAATCAATAGGCTGTTTTCTCATGAATTTTGATTCAGATAACGAAATGTATGCCTCCATTGCATGTAGGCACAGGTGCTCTCTAAACTTTCAATAAAGATTTATCTAGCTGTATGTGAAAAAAACAAAACATTTTCAGTTATATATTCATTTTCTTGCAGCTATAGTGACAGGAACCATATGTAATATAAAGCAGAGGGAAAATTCTTGTTATCTCAGAATATTGCCAATGCCATTATTCCGGTGACCAGAGCACTGCATAATGATCTGGTGAATATTGTATAATTCTGGGCCATGGTACAAATGGGGGAACTAGTATTCTGGTTACAACATTATCTTCTGATGACCACAGTAAAATGTACATCCCAGGTTTTGGTGACCACAATACAATGTAGAACCCTATTTTGGCAACCGCAGAATAATGAGAAGACCGACTATGGTGATCACAGCAGGGCCATAACAGGGCTGTAAGATAGGGGTGCAACCCAGGGCGCAACGCTAGTGGGGGCAAAGTGTATGAATATTTTAGTTTCAATTTTGGTTAAAATTGAAGGCTAGGGAGTGGAAATTTTCTTTTGATCCCCAGGCGCTAAAATTTTTAAGTAGCGGCTCTGGATCACAGTATAGTGTATATTTAAGGCTGCCATCATTTTGAAATGAAAAACAATGACACCCATGTGAACTGAAGTTTGCTCAGACCATAAATCCACCCCACACTTACATTAAGATCCCAAAGGAGTCCTGGGAATCTTGGTCCACTTATAATAACATTAATTTGCCCATGACTATATAATAACCCAACTCCACTCATAAAATTATGTAATTTTACTGAACTCTACTCACCCCCTGGACTTCATCTTTCCTGCTCTCCACTGAATGTCCATTCCTCTTTCCGTCCTCTCATCATCCAGGCTTTATTAGATATTAATGATAGTTTGTTATTGATGTCATATACAGCGTTCCCTCAATTTTCTTTATTCGACTTATGTCACCTGTTTGTATGCTATTTTGTTTATGTTGTTCGACTTTGAATAAACAAAAAAGATCCCAAATGAGATAAAACATTTATAGGAATGTATCCTACTTAACCTGTTAAGTTGAGTATTGTAAGTTATTGGTTGTGGAATAGAAAAAGGGAACAATCCTGTGAAAATTGGGATACATGGGAGCCCTATCTTGATACTTCTGATCATCATCATCATAATCATCCACATTTACTTATATAGCACCAGCAAATTCCGTAGTGCTTTACAATTGGGAACAAACAGTAATAAAACTATACTGGGTAATACATACATACAGAGAGGTAAGAGGGTCATGCTCGCAAGCTATGGGACAATGGTTTAATACACATATTAAATATTTGTCCAACTACAAAGCAAAGGTTACAAAGTATTTAGTGGGCTGTATGCTCAGTCACAAAACGATGTTGGTTAGAGTGTTGTTGTATTGTGTTAGATGTTTAGAGGGAGGTAATAGGGTAACTTAAGGAGATTAAGAGGGTGGAAGAGGAATATTATAAATTTGTCTGAAGAGGTTTTCAGACAACGCTTGAAGGTTTGAAGACTAGAGGAAAGTCTTGTGATGCGAGGGAGTGAATTCCATAAAATGGGTGCAGCCCGGAAAAAGAATGGGAGGAAGGGATGAAAGTGTAAGAGAGACGCAAATCCTGTGCAGAACGGAGGTGTCGAGTTGGGAGATATTTTGAGACAAGTAAGGAGATGTATGTTGGTGCAATTTTGTTGATGGTCTTGTATGTTAGTAGAAGAATTTTACATTGGATTCATTGAAAAACAGGCAACCAATGTAGAGACTGACAGAGTGACTCAGCAAACAAAAAACAATTTGCAAGGAAAATCAATCTAGCCGCCGCGTGCAAAATAGATTGTAGGGCTCGAGTCTGTTAAAGAGGAAATTACATTAGTCGTTTCAGGAGATGATGAGTGCATGATTTAAAGTTTTTGCAGTGTCTTATGTGAGATATGTGCGTATTCTGGAAATGTTTTTTAGATGTTTGATGTAAATATAGAGTTGATGTGGGGAACCAAGGTTTGTTGCGAGTCAAGGATTACACCTAGGCAGCGAGCTTTCGTGGTGGGATTTATGGTCATGTTGTCAACAGAATTAGAAATGTCAGGCAGGAAGCTTCTATTGTTGGGTAGGAATATTATTACTTCTGTTTTTGAAAGATGAGTAAATTGGATGGATCAGAGTGCTTCTTGTAGAATACCAAACAAATACAAAGTAAGGTACGCCCGGGAAACAAACCACAATAATAATTGAATAATATAAAATATATTTGATATATATAAAAAAGAAGTAAAGATGGTGGACCTTGTCTGAAATAAAATAAAAAAATCTTTATTTTGACCAATACTAAAAATATGTTAATTTTTTGTATTTCAGACAAGGTCTGCCATCTTTCTTTCTTTTTTATATACATTAAATATTTTTTATATTATTCAATTATTATTGTGGTTTGCTCCCCTGATGCACCTTACTTGTATTTGTTTGGTATCTTTTCACAAGGGATGGCGCCCTTGAGTAGGTTTGCGACAGGGATCATTTAGTTTATATTATACATATCTCCAAGTAGGTTTTGAGCGCTCAGGATTATGTTATTGAATGCTTCTTGTAGAATGCAGGCTAGGCAAATGAATGTTCAAATTTGTGACCCTCCGCACTAGTGAATGTTCTATTAGTTAATTAGTCATCAATGTTATTTATTATTTTTTATTATTTATTAACAGGCTGCACTCTCTGTAATATAAAGGTGTATATAGTAACAAAGAAAAATAAGAAATACTAATTGTGGGAGGCACACCTATCTCTTTATATTCCATTACATAAATATAGTCCTCTACAGGAGGACACAGGAAATTGGAAAAAATATTTTCTTTTTCATGTATCACCAAAATGGTAGATTAAAGACACACACTCATAATAAAAATTAACTTTTATTCAACTTAATTAAAACTAAAAGTGAAATATAAGATAAAATATGTGCAATCACTAGGGGAAGCAGAACCAGTAATCTCTAGGGTTAATTTGTTCTGAGTCTATTACATATACATCTTTAGGTCAGAGACATGACATAAATGAGATAAGAAATCTGCAAATCTTACGCAATCTTAAGACATCTCTTATGTGATTAGTTATTCTATTATCCTGGTTTTTCACACATATCAATAATTTATTACATATTCACTATGTGTCTCACTATAACATGTAAGAGATGATATTATCTGATATAACATGTGGATATAGTGTGATCCTTTAATCATCTGATGCCGTCAGTACCTGTAGACATACTAGATTGAGTCAATACAGTTAATTCTCTAATAGTTTCCATGTTATACGCGGTGAATACAGTAGCGCTGCTTATATAAATTATAGATATCATGGCCTCTGTGTGGTATATATAGTTTTATTTATTAATGCTGCTCATGTCCACATGAAGGTGCCTTGTTATGTACCCACTTGTAAAATTACATTTATTGAGGGACTTTATTATTTAATACGATATAAGGGGTGGAAAGGCATATTAGTGTAGTGTTCCCTGTTTGACCAATGACCATACAGCATATATTGTCCACGTGAAATATTGTATTTTTGCATACCATGGGAGGTAGTGAAAACCAGATGTTGGCCTATGCTTTTAGTGCTACACCAATTGTACCTTCTAAGTACCGTTTTATATGGGAAAGGGCATTTAATAACAACACACAATAGTGACATGTGTAGTGATATCCTCTCACTCTCATAACAAATGAGGGTTTTCCTAAGGTGACAGTACAATGGACTGTGCAGTGACATTTTTATTATTTCCACAATTTCACGCCAATCCTGCAAAAGACCACACAGAATAGTTTTACAGGGTAGTTCCAAAACCAGAATAAAAGGTGTGCAGTGGGCGTGCTCCTTACAATGTATGTGGCAGACAATACGGCACAGTTTATGGAATTCACAAATGTCTCTTCATAAGAAATTGGAAAAAATAAAAAACACCCTGCAAAATAAATGTTATTATTACTGAAGTATTAATAATTTAGTAATTATATTGTTATCAATAAGTAAGTATAGTTTATTAACTGGTATAGTTAAAACAAATCATTATTTAAAGGCTACTAAAACTTCATAACTTCTGTATGATAATGGTGAATGAAGCACTTTTACTAAGTGAATAAAATTAGAGATGTTCACTGACCCCCGTGTTTTGGTTTTGGATCTAGATTAAGTGCGTATTTTGGTTTGGCAAAACCGCCCTCACGTGTTTTGGTTTTTATATCTGTATTTTTTAGAGAAATAGCTAAAATGTGCTAAAATCATATTTATTATTATTGACCTCAATAACACTCATTTCCAGTCAATTTTGACCACAACAGTGGCAGAAAAGAAAAGTGGTGCAAGATGGAATTGTCCTTGGGCCCTTCCACCCACCTTTATGTAAAATATTGAAAAGGACATGTACAGCTTAACAAAGCAAGTACTCCAGCGACAAGGAGTGCCACTTTTGTGGCTGAAGTTTTTTGTATGTTTGGGCCCCCACAAAACAAACTAGAAATAGCTTAGCTGCCTTAAGCCCAACAGCTCTGTCAATGAACTCTACATTATTAAACCATGTCTGCTTGTGCTGCATCTTTACTCTCCTTCTCCTCTCTGGATACCTCCCTCTCACACATAGCACTCGTGGATAGACTCTCCTCAGGGATTTGTATCATTTCTGAATTTGAACATACATGTTCTTCTAATGCCTTACTGTTTTCTTCCAGCTCAGCTTTTACACTTAAAAGTATTTGGGCACTACTTTTGGAGTCAGAATGACAGGGTCTTGCTTTGTCATGACTGGCCTTACAAGAAGATGCCTCAGTGATAGTTGCAGAACTAGCACTCCTAGAGAAAGTTGAAGGCCTGATTCTTTCCTTGCCACTGCGTGTGTAGAATGGCATGTTGGCAATTATATTTTTTCTGCAGTTAACTTTGCCTGGATTACAGGTCTTTTTTTCTTTACCAAGGTAAAAGGTGTTTTTTTACATTTTTGTTTCACTGACTTAAAAACCACTATGCACTTTAACATAGGCTTTAGCAGGTGACGTAGATGGATTACTAGCATCATGACTAGTGCCAGCATTCTAAATCCATTTAGATAACACAGTACAATGTGACTGCAGATTTGGAAGAACACTGACAGCCCTATTATTTCTATTTCAGCAATGACAATTAGCAATGGAGCAATGGCACGTAGACTGGCAACAACACTGGAACCTCTCCTGTTTCAGTGTGAGCTATAATAACACAGTACAATGTGAGTGCAGATTTTGAAGAACACTGACAGCCCTATTATTTGTATTTTAGCAATGACAATTAGCAATGGAGTAATGGCACGTAGACCGGCAACAACACTGGGACCTCTCCTGTTTCTGTGTGAGCTGTAACTCAGTAGAATATCACTAGAGACTTTTTATTTTAAATCAAATCTTTTTTATTAATATTTTTAGGTAACTGTACAAAACATACAGACAAAAAACAAGAAAGCAAAAAAAATTGACATGAAACAAATACATAGTTCCAATACATATTGCATTTGACGAAATCTATAACAAAGGGATAATAACACATCAGATATTACAATTCACATCCTCAAAAGGAGCAACAGTAAAGTGACACAGAAAGCATGAAATCTGTGTGCCAAAATGGGCTAACAATTGTTATACTCTGTTCAGTTAATAAAAAAAACCTTCCACAGTGGACATGTAATTTTAAAATTTGGTAAAGACATTAGTGTAATTAAGTGACAGCGATCAAGGAATGATGTTGGAAGCACATATATCAATATGTGGGGGTGGAGGGTGTTTTGGGGGGGGGGGCAGGGAGGCAGTCTGAGGCCCTAGCAGATGGGGAAGAAGAGCATCAAATGGCATCAAAATCCTCAGCCAGGGACCGCACCGTGTACCATGACCTTACCCATCTTGACCATGCTTTGAAGTATTTTGCCATGGCGTTCCGGGACTGGTAAGTAAAATGATCATGTCCTAGGCCCATTTTGTGCCATCCAAACTCTAGCAATTGCATCCTTGGCTATAGTAAAAAGAGTTCCAAGTCTAGTTCCCAACTCCGTCACAGTCAACCCAGATCGTCAGCGATAAGTAGGGAGAGTAGATTGGCATATAGCATTGAGATGGTTTTAGTGGAACCCACCTATTTAACAAGCACTCTAAGAGGGTCTGGACTAAAGGTTACATGCGTACTCCCCAATTGCGCCGTCAGGGCATGTCGAAGTTGTTGGTATACTCTGTATAGAAGAGATTATGTGGCAAATGGAAATCAGCTTCAAATTGTGCAAAGGATTTGAGGACCCCTTTAGAATATACTTGCCCAAGGGACGTAATTCCTGCAGCCCTCCACCTTGGAAAATGTCGTAATTTGTAAAGCTCCAGAAGTGTACTATTGGCCCATAGCAGAGTATCATCAGAGTCACATCCCACTGGCTTTAATGTCCCCTTTACAATTTTCCAGATCATTAAGGCCTGCTTAAGCAGTGCTGGAACTGTTTTCGTAACTCTGGTGCCTAACAGGGCCTGTATGGGCGGTCTAGCAAATCCTATACATCCTCTAAGGAAACTAATCAAGTCAGCTGTTGGAGAGTCTCCAATCCATTCCCGGAGATGCGCCAACTGCGCAGCAAAGTAGTAAACCCTGAAGTCAGGGAGGACCAGGCCTCCCTCTGTCTGGGGTCGGCATAAGGATGTTAACCCAATACGTGCTCGTTTCTCCCCTCAGACCAGAGAGGACATGTATTTGTTAATTTGAGAGAAGAGCTGCCTTGAAAGATAATATGGGGAGTGTAGTGGATACAAAATTTTTGGATGCAGGACCATTTTAATTAAATTGACTCTGCCTGTCATTGAAAGGGGCAACCTGGTCCAAGTAGAGATTTTGGCCAGAAGATAACTGGTCACAGGATCAATATTTAGAGGTATATAGTCAGTAGGAGAGTTTGTGATCCATATTACAATTCAAATATCCATACTAAATATTTGAATTTTAGCATCCACTGCAACGGATGCCTCCGAGTCTTTCAGGGAAAGGAGCATATCGTCGGCATACAGTGCTACCTTGTGTACCCCGTCCCCAACCCTGAGTCCAACTATTTCAGGATGTGCACGGATCAAACCCGCCATTGGTTCTATAGCAGTGGCAAACAGGGCCGGGAGAGGGGGCATCCCTGCCTCGTGCCCCTGACCAGTGAGAATGGGGAGGAGGTGTGACCATTTACACTAATTCAAGCAGCTGGGGCCGCATACAGTAACCTCACCCAGGATAAAAACCTAGTACCAATACCTAATTTAGACAGGACTGCCCACAAATAATCCCACTCCACAGAGTCAAATGCCTTGGCTGCATCAAGAGACACAACCACTGCCCCATCCCCACGACCACCAGGCATCTGCAAATGGGTATAAATACGTCTGAGATTGATGGCCGTGGATTTTCCTGGCATAAACCCTGTCTGGTTTGCGTGGATCAGCTGAGCAATGACTGTATGTAGTCTCACTGGAGACCTTTAAGAAAACTGCCACCCCTCCTCATTCTGCTTTATGTATGACGCTGCCCAACTGCACTAGAGACTGCCAAGAACCGTGCTACCCCTTCTGTGTCTCTCTATGAAATGGCGCTGGATTTACGTGGAGGGTGGTACTGATAAAATCCAAAACTCGTGAGATCAGACGATGCAACGATGATGCTTTGCCTTGTTTTCACTTCCGAGGATGCGTGAAAGTACTGAGTCGGCTCGGCTCGGCTCGGTACTCAGATGGGCGAAGTTCGGGTGGGCTCGGTTCTCGGAATAACCTAGCCCAAGCATCTCTTAATAAAAAGTGTTCATTTTGGTAGTTAATAAAAAATCATTATTTTAAACCAGTGAGAGGCAACCTCATACACTTCAGGTGTAGAATTGGTGGTCCTCTGACCTTCAAAAGGGTTGCACATTACCCTTAAACTCAGCAATAAGTTAAAACAATACATTTAATAAAAAAGGGACACCTATTTGTAACAACATATCAGCAAGAATGTTAAACAAGTGTTACAAGCTATAACAAACTAATCTGGCAATAAAGCAGGAAGGAGCTGGGGGCCACGGGTGAAGGTTCGGAGGATCGCATGTTGCCATCACTGTTTTACAGGCTGTTAAAACTTCAGAACTTCCATATGACAACGGTGCTTGAAGCACTTTTAACTAAGGCAATAAAATGTGTTCATTTTGTATGTAAAATAAAAAGTCAATTATTATTTACTTTCTGTATCTATATTTATATTTCATAACATTTGTTAACTCTAACAGTAATATGGCCAAACCCACTTTTAATCTTTAAACTGACTGTCATGCTGGAAATACATTTCTTTTTGAATTTACTGTTAAAAGGACTCTTATTTAGAAATATGCATTGCTTATTTATTTATTTATTTAATATTATTTGTAAAATATATTAATTACAAGAAGAAATATAAATGTAATGAGAGTTGAAGATCTAGTTAAGACCCACTCGATAAGACTCATTATCGGAAAGATGCAGGCATGCACTGATTGTACATTTTTGTACCCATTTGTCATGTAGCACATTTTGTAATACACAAACACTTTGTAGCCCTTGGTACTGCCTGCAAAAAAGGGGATGAACTTGGTTTTGCTGATCCACCTTTAAAAGACACATGGTGAAAAGAGTGAAAAGTGTCTTCCTTTAAATCAAATCTTGGTGGTGGCAGTGTGAGACAAACCAGGTGGTTTTGTCATGATTAACCCTTTGTCACACACACATCACGCAGGCTCAGATGAGTGCTGGATGTGACATTACCAATCTGCCCATCTCCTCCCATCAGTCAGTACAAATGTTTGTTCCCAGGGCCACTTCTAGGATCTACAGCACCCCCTCCCCCCCCCCCCAGAGTTGAAACATAAGATATGAAGACCCTTTGGCACTTCTCTGCATTTGTTGCGGTTCTACCTTATCCCCACGCTTGTTATGATACCTGCTCTGTACACAGCGGGGACACAGAACTTAAAGGGGTACATCGACCGAAAATATTTATCCACTGCAGGCGGCTGGCAATTGTGCCCCAGTAAGTGTGGCGCCTTCCTACCGGGCTTACCATCCCTGTTTATACCCCTGCAACTGCAAATACCACCATCTAGGTCAGCAAATGCATGTGCTTTCCATAAGCATGGGTGCATAACTTTACAAAACAGCATTTGCACTGTGCTTTTGTCCTGATAAAAACAGAGGTATAACTAGACATTTTTGAGCACCAAACCATACCACATACCATACTTTTGTAAGGGCCCCCATGACGTGCTGTGGCCATGACCATGTGGATCTGGGAAGGTAATGTGGAAGTGGTTCAAGTGGATCTAGGTGGGGTTTGGGATGCTCATGGTAGGGGCTTATTTTGTGTCTTGATTTTGCTTTGTGAAATGTAGGGAGGTATTGTGTTGTATATGCCTGTGTAATTGTATTTCATTGTTTTTTTATTTTATTTCAGTTTTTCTTTATTTGCATAATATTAAAAATTATGGAAAGGGAAAGTAGAAATATAGCAAGAGGAAAAAAATGAAAATTTTAGAGGCTAAGAAGGCAAAGGGAGAATAAAAGGCAAAAAGCAAAATAAAAGGCTTACGCGTCAAGGGTCTTAAAAAATAGTATTGTCCAGTTCTAGGAGTCAATACTACACAAAACTGTGTCACGCCTAAGAAATTAGTTTTTGTAAAACAGATGCAAGTGCAATTATGCCATCTAGTGGTTACAATTAGTTATCATGTTTCTGCTCTCGATTGAATGAAATTCCTCTTCACAGTGCACAAATTACACTGATTGAAAGAAGTTAGTGAAATTGCTTCTGTAGGCCTTGAAATGCTTATTGAACAGCTTTTCTAATTATTATTTGTCTAAGGCTTGTTCAGATGAACGTATTCATGCCCATACCATGTTGTACACGAAATGTGAACAATGCTCTGCAAATCGTACAGACATCAGGATAATTGATTCCAGTGTCTGAATGCTTTATGCAGATTACACTGCTGCTACCACAGTATTCTCCTCTCAACGAACAGCATGGGGTGGTCCCCCCAGCAGATGTCGCTACCAACGCTAGGCCATTACAGGCTGGGCTAGTGACAGCATACCAGGCACAATATAGGGCCCCCACTCATAATGTCAAACGACAATAGGTTGTGCAATACAGGGCTCTTCTCACACCCCTGGGGTGGTGGGTGTGGAGTAATAAATAGTTAATTGATGTACATGTATTTTATGCTGCTGCACTACTGGCTCCAGCAAGTCCTGGCAGCCCTAAACTTCTTAAGGATGCCGGCATTCGTAGAACTACAAGTGCCACCATACCCATTGCTGTCAGTTCATGCTATCGTTTGTAATACACTGTATTATCCAGAGTGTTTCAGACATCATATGGATTGTCCATTAACAATTTTGTCACTTGAAATATCCAAGGTTTTTGTTAATTGCAACCAATAAAATTAAAGTTTCAATATTATAATCAAATTCTGTAAACCTGTCCAGGAGATTATAGTGCTCATAGGTCCACCAAGACAGTGGCAACAACAAACTCCCTCCCAACCTTTGTCCCAGTCAACATCAAAACCTTTATGGCCCCATCCCCAAGAAATCTCAATGTGGCCAGTAACCAAATACTTCTCACACCACCACCTTCATCTTATTATTATCATTAATTTTTATTTATAGGGCGCCACAAAGTATCCTTAGCGCCGTACAAGGACAAACAATGGCACAGTACAAGGTGAAACAGCACAGTACAAGTAACAGTAAGCACTATAACTCTGGGGGCTCAGTCACAGCAAAAAAGAGAGGGAGGGGAATATATATATCTTATATATCAATGTCACAAAACCCACCCCAAATAAGAACCCCAACACAGACATACATTGCTAGTATAGATTAAATGTCATAGATACAAGGTTATCTGAACAGAATGCACCTAATTTATACATTACAATCCACACTATAGAGAAACTTGCATAAGCCCAATTATAAAATATACAAACCATAGTTATCTTAACCAACTCATAATACAAAATACTTTAATGATAAATAAATACATTAATGAACAATTCTACAAATAAAGTGAATATAATACAGAGGGAATTGTGCAAAACATAACTTTAAGCCTAAAATAATATACTGTAATATTTGTCAGGGGCACACTTCAGGTGATGCACACACAAACACTTTCTTGCTTTTACTTTATTTTATTTTGTCAAGATGGCAAGTAATTCATAAGATAAGGTAATAAGATTGTTAGGAACCCCAACAGCCAGCAACACAAAACCCGGAGTCTACTCAGAAGTCTGGTTTTCGCTGGAGCCCCTAGTGGTGGGGACAGACTTGGCCGCAGACAGCTGAGGGTCGTGAGTTGTGCACTGACTGGGGAGAACCCAGCGATAGCATAAAGGAGTAAATAGCAGAGTGAAATCCAGGCAAGGGTCGAGGGCCGGCAGCAAACAGAATATCCAGTAAACAAAACTGAGGTCACAGGCAAATCAGCAATGTAGGAGTCCAGGCAAAAGGGTCTAAGGGCACAGGCAATCAAACGAAGTCAGGTAACAGGCAAAGGTCGGCAGCAATAAATCAAATCCAATAGTAACAGGAGAATTATAACAGGCTAGTAGCAGGAAGCAGGAACTATAACCGGCAGGGGAGGATTGCCTCTCCCTGCCTTATAAATGCACCCTAGCCAATGGAAAGGGACTGGGGGCAGGACCTACATTTAGCAACCTGGCTAAGGTATAGATTAGCGCGTGTGCCCGGCTACCCTGAATGCCTGGACGCGGCGCTGCATCTAATAGGTCAGGGTAAGACGGAAGTGACGTCCTGGTCATCATGACGACGGCCGGGACGCCGGGAGACAAAGGGGAGCGAGTCGTGGCGGTGCCCAGAGCCGCCGCGGCTCGTAACAGTACCCCCCCTTGAGGAGGGGTCAAGGGACCCAGACAACCAGGTTTTCCGGGAAATCTTCTAAAGAACTCGGTGAGTAACCTATCCGAGTGTAGGTTTCTTTGCGGTACCCACGACCGTTCTTCGGGGCCGTACCCCTTCCAATGGACTAAGTAGTGAACCTGACTTTGGACCTTCTTTGAATCCAGGATTTTCTCCACAATAAACTCTTGATGTCCATCCACCGAAACTGGTTGAGGTTTGAATTTTTTGAAAGATCGAGCAGGTTTCAACAAAGAGCAGTGAAATGTACTGGGAATTTTTAAGGATTCCGGAAGCTTCAGTTTGAAGGTCACTGAATTGACTTGCTTTAGGATGGTAAATGGACCAATAAATTTAGGTCCTAATTTCTTACACGGCTGAAGGAGTCTAATATTCCAAGTTGAGAGCCACACAGAGTCTCCAACCTTGAATTAACAAGTGGAACGATGTAAATCAGCAAAAACTTTGGACTTAAAGGAAGCTCGAAGTAAAGACTGATGCACAGACTTCCATATCTTCCTGAGGCGGATGGCCGTGTTTCTGGTTTCAGGTGGTCTATCAGTGGCTAGAGAGGATAAGGAGTTGACTCTGGGATGGTACCCCAGGTTGCAATAAAAAGGAGAGTACCGGGAAGACGTGTGGCATGCGTTGTTGTACGCAAATTTGGCCCAGGGAAGGAGGTCAGCCCAATTGTCATGGTATTTGGAAATATACAGTCAAAGGTATTGCTCCAAGGATTGATTCACCCTTTCGGTCTGTCCGTTTGACTGTGGGTGATAGGCAGATGACAAACTGAGGCTGATGCCTAGGAGAGAGCAAAAGGCCTTCCAGAAGACTGCAATGAATTGTGAGCCCCGGTCTGACACGATATCCTCCGGTAGTCCATGTTAACGGAATATATATTTGACGAACAAGGTGGCCAAAGAACGGGAAGAAGGTAACTTGGTTAAAGGAATAAAATGGGCCATTTTGCTGAACCGGTCCACAGCTACCCAGATGGTGTTACACCCAGAGGATAGAGGTAAGTCAACGATGAAGTCCATGGACACATGGGTCCAAGGTCTGACCGGAACAGGTAACGGCAGTAATGGTCCGGAAGGGGAACTCCGGGAAACTTTGTTCTTGGAGCACAGGTCACAGGATGATATATACTCTTTACCATCCTTAGACAATGATGGCCACCAGACAGTACGAGAAACAATTTCAATGGTCTTGGCAATACCGGGATGTCCAGAAGCCTTGTTGTCATGACACCGGGAGAGGACCGACTTTCTGAGGTGTACAGGAACGAAAAGTTTGCCCACTGGTGTCTCAGAAGGTGCCTGTGGTTGACATTGCTGAAGGGTTTTACCCAGTTCCTGCGTGAAGGCAATCAAAATAGAAGAAGCAGAAATAATGGAACAGGGCTCAGAAACTGGATTTTGAGAAGAGATAAATTTATGGGACAGGGCATCCGCTCTTAGATTCTTTGAAACAGGCCGAAAAGTAATAATAAACTGGAAACGGGAGAAGAAGAGGGACCACCGTGCTTGCCTGGAGTTCAATCTTTTAGCGGACTCAATGTAGGATAGGTTTTTGTGGTCCGTATAGATTGTGATAGTATGTTTTGCCCTTCAAGCCAGTGGCACCATTCTTCCAATGCCCATTTGACGGCCAGTAACTCACGATTGCCCAAGTCGTAATGTTATTCAGCGGAAGAGAATTTTCGAGACAGATAAGCACAGGGATGAAGGCGGTGGACTTTAGGATCTTTCTGAGACAATACGGCTCCAACTCCAACATCCGAAACATCAACTTCAACAATGAAAGGGAGGTCTGGATTAGGATGTCTTAGAACTGGGGCATACATGAAAGCACGTTTCAAGGCTTTGAAGGCGGAAACTGCAGTAGGCGACCAGACCTTAGGATCAGCACCCTTGCGGGTCAGAGCTGTGATGGGGGCGATGAGGATAGAAAATGAACTGATAAACTTCCTATAATAATTGGCGAATCCCAGGAACCTTTGGATGGCCTTCAAATTAGATGGTTGTACCCAATCAAGAATGGCCTGTACCTTTGTGGGGTCCATTGCAAAGCCTTCAGGAGAAATGACATATCCCAGAAAAGTGACCCAGGAGACTTCGAAGTCACGCTTTTCTAATTTGGCATACAGACGATGATGACGGAGCTTCAGAAGTACTTGTCGAACATGTTTTAATGAGCGGGAATAAATCAGGATGTCATCTAAATAGACCACTACGAAGGAACCCAAATATTCACGAAGGACATCGTTGATTAAGTCTTGGAAAACGGCTGGAGCGTTGCTGAGGCCGAAGGGCATAACAAGGTATTCATAATGGCCGTGTGAGTATTAAAGGCGGTCTTCCATTCGTCGTCACTTCGGATACGTATCAAATTGTAGGCCCCTCGTAGGTCAATTTTGGAATACCCTTTAGCTCCTTTTAGTTGATCAAAGATGGCTGAGATAAGTGGCAAAGGATAAGTATTTTTAATGGTTATTTTATTTAACCCTCTGTAATCAATACAAGGCCTAAGCCCACCATCTTTTTTAGCCACAAAGGAGGAGACTTGGAAGGCCGGATAAAGCCTTTTTGCAGGTTCTCATTTACATACGATTCCATGGCTTGGGTCTCTGGAATAGATAAAGCATATAGCCTTCCCTTAGGCAACCTAGAAACAGGGACAAGGTCGATAGCACAATCGTACTCCCGGTGTGGAGGAAGAACATCTGCTTCTTTCTTAGAGAAAACATCAGAGAATTCACTGTAATGAAAAGGCAACCGTTCACGGCAGATCTGAGTAATTCTGAGTGGCAGAGACAAGCATGAGGCAGGACATCGAGGACCCCACTTGATGATTTCACCCTTGGTCCAGTCGATACAAGGATTGTGAAGAACAAGCCAGGGGTGACCCAGAATTAAAGGAACCGAAGGGCAATTAATTAGATACAGAGAGATGGTCTCGGAGTGAAGGGCACCCAACTTTAACTGCAGAGGAGGTGAACGATGATGTATTTCACCCTTATCTAGGCGACTTCCATCCAATCCAAAAACAGTGATGACGGATTCCAGAGGAACGGCTGTGAAACCCAAGGACCGGGCGAGGGCCAAGTCCAAAAAGTTTCCGGCAGCTCCACTGTCCAAGAAGGCTGGAACTGAAATATCTCGTCCGTTAAAGGTGAGCTGAGCAGGTACAAGCAAAGAATTTTGTGGAGAGATATGGACACTCTCCATGTTCACTTAGCCTGGCCTTTTTCCCGGTTTAGCGGGGCAGGAACGGAGCAGATGGCCCTTCTCTCCACAGTACAAGCAGAGACCCAAAGTACGCCTCCGGGTCCGTTCCTCAGATGACAGTCGATATGCTCCCAGTTGCATAGGCTCGACTTGATCAATAGGAGCAGTTTGCGGAAGCATAGGAGAAAAGGATGAAGAACTTTCCTTCTCAGCCTTCATTTCTCTGTATCTCCTGTCGATCCGGATAGCTAACTGCATAAGTTCTTCGAGGGATCCTGCAGTAGGGTACTGGACCAGGGAGTCCTTAATTTGTTCAGAGAGACCCAGACGGAATTGACTACGAAGAGCTGGGTCATTCCATGCACAGTCTGAAGACCAACGCCTGAAGTTGGAACAATATTCTTCAGCGGAACGTTGCCCTTGCGATAAAGATCGAAGCTGTGCTTCGGCAGAAGCCACTCGGTCCGGGTCATTGTAAATCGAACCAAGTGCTTCAAAGAAGGCGTCCACAGACTGCAACTGAGGGCTGTTGGAATCTAGGCTGAATGCCCAAGATTGTGGATCCCCTTGTAGGAGAGAGATAATTATCCCCACTCTCTGCTGTGGAGACCCAGACGAGAGAGGTCTCAATTTGAAGTAAAGCTTGCAGATTTCACGGAAGTTACGGAAGAGCCTGCGATTTCCCGAAAAGCGGTCAGGTAAATGCATCTTGGGTTCCACCACGGCGGACTGAGCAGCTTGTGAGGCTCTGGACGCCTGTTCTTGGGCAGCCTGCTGCTGGGACAGCTCCTGGACCATTTGGGACAAGTCTGGATTTGTCCTGCCAGCACTTGCGCCGGACTTGGTTCCATAGGACCGAATGCAATACAATTCACTCCCTCCGAGTAAAAAAAAAATTTGGGCCGGTAATAATGTTAGGAACCCCAACAGCCAGCAACACAAAACCCGGAGTCTACTCAGAAGTCTGGTTTTCGCTGGAGCCCCTAGTGGTGGGGACAGACTTGGCCGCAGACAGCTGAGGGTCGTGAGTAGTGCACTGACTGGGGAGAACCCAGCGATAGCGTAAAGGAGTAAATAGCAGAGTGAAATCCAGGCAAGGGTCGGGGGCCGGCAGCAGACAGAATATCCAGTGAACAAAACTGAGGTCACAGGCAAATCAGCAACGTAGGAGTCCAGGCAAAAGGGTCTAGGGGCACAGGCAATCAAACGAAGTCAGGTAACAGGCAAAGGTCGGCAACAATAAATCAAATCCAATAGTAACAGGAGAACTATAGCAGGCTAGTAGCAGGAAGCAGGAACTATAACCGGCAGGGGAGGATTGCCTCTCCCTGCCTTCTAAATGCACCCTAGCCAATGGAAAGGGACTGGGGGCAGGACCTACATTTAGCCACCTGGCTAAGGTATAGATTAGCGCGCGTGCCCGGGTACCCTGACGCGGCGCTCCATCTAATAGCGTCCCGACTGTTGCCTTGGCAACGGTCGGGGTAAGACGGAAGTGACGTCCCGGTCGTCATGACGACGGCCGGGACGCCGGGAGACAGAGGGGAGCGAGTCGCGGCGGTGCCCAGAGCCGCCACGGCACGTAACAAAGATAAACTTTGCACACACGTTTCTTGTGAGCGCAACGCTAAAGTAACAGTGACCAGCTTTCTAGACACCAGCCACTGTCTGGCCTCAGTCACACACATAAAAGAAAAAGACAGGTTTAAATAATTTACACTCCTATCACAGCTCTAACTTGATAGACAGATGACACTCCCAACTTGCCTTTAAAATACAGTTCTTTGCAGGTGTTCTGTTTAATTGCAGACACAACCTGTCAGCAGATTGCTTTGGAAAGGATGCCTTTTAAAGCACTTCAAATATATAAGTTAAATCAGACTCTTTGCTATTATTTTGTCAAACATATGTCTTCCACCTGGATCTCTTTAACTTAGTTAAACTACTGCACAAATGTGTAACTCGATTTGCAACCTTTCTCTGCAGATTGCCAGCAAAATACCTATCTCCTTGTGAAGATACCGGGTTTTCTGGCCCAATTCTACCCACTTCACTCTGGCTGGCCACCCACAGGTGCCTTCAGAGATCAGGAAAGCCTATGCAGTACCTTCTAAGGTTCTTATTAGTCACTCAGGCAAATGCAGTTAGAAAAGTACAACCGTACATTTATTGTAACAAAAACAACTCACTAGAATATTATGTACACACAGTAAACAAATGCCAGGCAGGTACTCCACATCTTCTGTCCCTTACCCCACTAGCTTAAGGAGTTACAGTCACCTGGCTGTCCAGACGTGATGACCCATGGATCTTCTGATGTATTTCACTGGTAGAGCCACCAGCCACCCTGCAGCTTCAAGTCATCAATTCCCAGAATGAACATTCCCCCCCCCCCACCTCCCGTGGAGTGGCTCCTTATATCTAGGGTCAAATTTCCAAAGTGTTTTCCCCTCCCTGGGCAAACCCCTGGGTCTCTCCTTGTTAAACATTGATGAGTCCTGGACTAGGGGGTTGTAGAGGGGAATGGAGATAAGCTGTACTTCCACAGAAACTTCCCTGCTAGATTGTAGACCAAATGTCTGGAGTAGTCTTGTGAAAACAATGGATACTAATATGCCTTATCCCTTACCAGTGTTTTGGAACCTGATCCCTACTCATAACCCACTTCACTTTAAGGACAATGACTAACAGCTTTCATGCAATATCAAAAAGATACAATAAACAATATAAATATTTACAATGAGCTACAATGTCCACTTATCCACATGTAATTAGACACTGCAGTTATACTCTCTTGAGCTGGGGAACAAAAGCAAGAGCTATAAAAAGTCCATACTATAATCCACATATTGTGAGAAATGAGGGACAGACTGGTTAAGGTGTTATCAAACCCGTTTGTCACACTCCCCTTGTACAAGCCTGTGGCGAACACCTCCCTTTGTCACAATATATAGAGAGATTAATTAATTAGTTGGGCTGGTTATGAGGAAGGAGGCCTAATTATTAAACATGAGCGCTGTTAATCTAATTTAATACTGGGGCTGTATGGGGGAATTAGGTATATTTATTAAATGTGAATGCTATTAAATAAATGCTGGGGCTGATTTGGTGAATGAGCCCTTTTTATTAAACAAAAAAAGCTACTGATTGAAGGTCCATCTTGTTGGGTGGGGGGTAGTTTGGTTACACACTGCTCTGGTTTCCAGGAGGAGAATAGTAAATATCTCGCTTCCAAAGAGTGCCCCACAATTCCATGATCCGGCCAAGCAGCATCTAAGATACCAGCAGCAGAACCAGGTAATCAAAGCTATAAAAACAGGTAGGAAAGTGCAGCGCAGTGTTTGAGAAAGGCATTGTTCTTGTAAAGGTCTAGGCACATCCCCTCCGGCAGTGCAGTGCCACTGAGAGGCAGCATCTACTCCCACCAAGGTCCAGGGGGGTGGGGGTGGAGGGTGCCAGGGTTCTGTTTTGCTCAGGGCACTAGAGTGTTACGACTTTGCTGATGGTTATGCAGGTCACATATTTAAATGGACGAGAAATGCAGGGAAAGTGGAAAACAAAAGCATTATAACTGTGGGCAGTGAGTTCAATGCTTTTCTATACAAAAGCTATAGCAGGACAATTCAATTTAGAACAAATCTGACCTGGATGTCCAATAAAGCAGCTGTCATCAAGCTGAAATTAAAATATTTCAGATACATCATAAAAGAGACTACTTAAAAAAACTCAAGGCAGTAGATATACCTGTCTTTCTGGCATACAAAAAGGGGTGTGTTCTACTGGATAAAGGGATGTGACCATGTCAGAAATGGGCATGGTATGAGTATATCTGGGTTGGCATATTGGGAATATGGTCTAATTTGTCCCAATTTTCCCATCAAAAATGTTGGCAAACATCACAAAGCATTAAATGGCTAGATTACCTATCATTGGGGGAGATTTAGGGCCATCGCTGTCTTTGCATGGTTGCCGTGTTCACACAATGTCGTGAGCAGCGCTCTGGTCTCCAGTTTTCATAATTACTTGGTAGATTCCTTGGTTAGCACTTACCACCACCTTCTTCACCAACCAATCTTCTAGTTCCCTGACAGGTAATACCATCGCTTTCAGTGATCTTATAGGAAATGGAATAAATAAAAAGCAAGTGTTTCATTTACTCCAATATGCAACCTCAAAAAAAATATGTTGTGCCCCAGGACCTAGGAACCTTAAAGCAAAACCCTCATACATGTGACACTCTATACTTGAATCATTATTGATGGAGTAAGTCTATACATCATTTATCTATTGAATATGTCTGTTGAGTAAGTGATGTTTAAACAAGAAGTCTTTTAGGAAATGATTTAGGAAAAACTGTATCCAAATTGCCCTCAAAATTAATTTGCCAGTCACCACGATAATGATATGTATTTATGTTTTGTATTGTTACATGCATGTATAAAGCAACTGAGTTTGAGCTTGTATAAAGCTGCTGCTTGAAAGATTATTGCAAACAAGTTTAATGAGATTAAGGAGAAGGTTGTTTACTGCAGCGTATTCTAGCACAAAATGTTTCTGTAACTATAGCCAGTTGTTTTTAACAATTACAAGTAATGAGTTAATGAACAGCACACACAATGCTTTGGGACATGCACAGATGGCAAATAAAAGTATTGGCTGATCATACTGGCAAGAAAGGGTAATAGAAACAGAAAACAAAGAGTTTATAACATGTTCTAGGAAAAGATGATCTTTCTAATAATGCCCATTATTATAACAGAGGGATTTGCCCGGGGGCCCACAATTACATGTACTGTTAAAAGAACCTACAGCAGACTAGAGCTTTTCTCCTTGTGATCACTTGACCTACTAATAAAAGTGTCTCCAGCCAGTTAGACTGAATATAGCCTAGAGTTGAATTATCTGGAATATAAATAAATAATTTCGTACTAATTAGAGCCCACACACCCTTTGCAAGCCAGGACAATATGCAAAGCTCTTCAAATTTACAAAGCTATGGCTCTCATTGCAGACACTTCTACACTGATTTTTCAAAATTAATTTGCAGCTTTATTATGAAATTAGTGTGGCAAAGAGGCATATTTGTCACAGTTCCCCTATTGGAAAATAGGTAAAAACACAGCTAGGGCTAGATTTACTAAGCTGCGGGTTTGAAAAGTGGGGATGTTGCCTATAGCAACCAATCAGATTCTAGCTGTCATTTTGTAGAAAGCACTAAATAAATGACAGCTAGAATCTGATTGGTTGCTATAGGCAACATCCCCACTTTTTCAAACCCGCAGCTTAGTAAATCTAGCCCCTAGTCTGCAGCAGCAGGCTGCAGCCAGGGTTAAATTTTCCCAGGGATCCTCTTTCAGCACATACACACAGATGTTCCACATAGGTGTAATTGGTTTGTTTTGCTGTGATTTGTTTGTAGTGCTTGGGGGGAGGATAAAGACACTGGGCCTGATTCATTAAGGATCTTAACTTGAGAAATTTCTTATTTCAGTCTCCTGGACAAAACCATGTTACAATGCAAGGGGTGCAAATTAGTATTCTGTTTTGCACATAAGTTAAATACTGACTGTTTTTTCATGTAGCACACAAATATCAACTTTAAATTTCAGTGTACAAATAAGCTATCAAGTATTTGTGTGCTACATGAAAAAACAGTCAGTATTTAACTTATGTGCAAAACAGAATACTACTTTGCACCCCTTGCATTGTAACATAGTTACACGGTGGCAAGGCAAGCCCAACCGGTCCCCAGCAACCCAACAGACAGGGTGGCATAGGCATATCTTGTCACAGGTTTCTGATGGCAGCAGTGAAATAACACTAGTCGGCTTTTCGTGCTCCAGTCAGGAGAGCAGAGTTATTCAGGAGAGGAATAACTGCAGCCAGGCGAATGCACAGGATGTCTGATTACACCAACGTGTCCAGGGCGGAACTTGAGACTCTGCAGTGCCAAGGGCATTGATATCCTTCATTCGCCAAATAAGGTGGAGATGAGAGCATTGCTGAGGGAATAGCACCAACACAGCATGGTACCCCGGAGGAGGAAACTGATGGCAGCAGTGGCCAGGGCGGCGGCCCAGTTATAAAACGGGAACTAAGTAAACCAGATGCTCAGACAACAGAGACCTCTTCTCAACAGACTGTACCTGCAGAACCAACCTCTCTGTACTATAATGAGCACAGGGCCACTGGGCTAAAGATCCAGCTGGCGGCCTTAGGGGACAAGGCAACAGAAGCTGAGCAGGCCCAGGTCATTGAGGCATGGTGCCAAGAGTGAAGAGGTGCCAGCCATGCAGCCCATGGAGGAGGCGCCCCCTAGGGAATCAGGACAGTCATCTTTACCTTGCCCTAAATTGTAAGAACACTATTGGAAATATTGATGAGCACCTGCAGGTATTTGAAAGGACCTGCACACTACACGCTGTACCCACATTGCAAGGATGTGCAGTGGAGGCCAACCGTGGAGTGCCCTCTGAGCTCTGTGCAGACTATGATATAGTGAAAATGGCACTCCATAGACGGTACACTATTACCCAGAGAGCTATCGTCAGACGTTCGAGACCTTGCCAAGAACCTCCACTCCACCCATGAGGAGTCTGCCAGGAAGTAGGTGCACGGAACCGGTGCCAAAGCATAGCATTATCCAAAATGACTTGGTACACTGAAGCATTAATATTGCTTTGCCCTTCACTGAATATAAGGGGCCTAGGCCAAACACTGAAAACAGCCCCATAACATTAAACCCAGACTCGTCCATCTGACTGCTAAACAGAGAAGCATAATTCGTCACTCCACAAAACACGTTTCCACTGCTCCACAGTCCAGGGTCGGTGTGCTTTACAGCACTCCATCCCCTGCTTGGCATTGGTGATGTGAGGCTTGCATGCAGCTGCTCAGCCATGGAAAACCATTCCATTAAGTTCCCACCGCACAGTTTTTGTGCTTACATTAATGCCAGTGGAAGTTCGAAACTCTTCAGCTATGGAACCAGCAGAACGTTGGCGACTTTTTTGCACTATGCTCCTTAGCAGTCGTTGAACCCGCTCTGTGATTTTACATGGTCTTCCGCTTTGTGGTTGACTTGCTGTTGTTCCTAAACGCTTCCACGTTCTAATAATACTACTTACACTTGACCGTGGAATATCCAGCAGAGATGAAATTTCACGAACCGTCTTATTGCAAAGGTGGCATCCTATTACAGCACCACGCTTGAAGTCACTGAGCTATTCAGAACAATCCATTTTGTATCACAAATATTTGCAAATGGAGACTGCATGGTTAGGTGCTTGATTTTATACACCACTTTATGGCAACTGGTCTGATTGAAACTCCTCAATTCAATAATTAACAGGTGTGACCAAATACATTTGTCCATATAGTGTCCGGGTACCACACCTCGCTTCTGATCACCCTAGCACGTCCGCCGCTGCTGAAGCCAGGCCTTTGGTTCCTACAGGGAAAGGATACTAAAAACACAGGTTACATACAAACAACACTAACAGTTCGGTGTGTTTCCTGCCAGTGACCACCTCACCCAATGGTCACTTCTACTCTGGGAGTGAATGTAACCTGCTGCTGCTCATCCGTACTGGGCCACCTGTGTCCGCCGGATACGCAGCCGCTCCGCAGGCCTCTACCTGCCACCTGAACCCTGGCTCTTAAGCCCACTTCTCTTGGGGCTCAGAACTTCGGGTGCCCTTCCAAACTGGATAGAGGGGCACTGTATGCCACTCTCACAGCCTAATGACTACACTCACTAGGGACCAAATGTCCCACTACATCAAGAGCCAAATGCTCTCCTAAACTATCAGGAGCGGTGGTAGTCAGTTTCACGATACTGACTACCCCGACACAGAACAGAAAGACATTGTCACCGTCACTAAGATTCTCGACCCAGAATTCTGCCAATAGTTGTTACTACACCCGAGGTGCGGAGTCTAACTCAGCGGCTGGTCTTCTCCAGCGACGTGGCTACGATTATCAGGCCAGTAGATGAGATAATAGGAGATGTAGCTATGATTAACGGATGGCCGGTATTTACCACAGAAGTGGCAATGATTATCCGGGCAGTAGATGAGATAATAGGAGATGTAGCTATGATCAACGGATGGCTGGTATTTACCACAGAGGTGGCGATGATTATCCGGCCAGTAGATGAGATAATGGGAGATATAGCTATGATTAGCGGATGGCAGGTATTTAACACAGAGGTTTGCGATGATTATCCGGCCAGTAGATGAGATAATAGAAGACGCTGCAGTGATCAGCGAGAGGCAGGTATTACCACAGATGTTGCGATGAAGTTATCCGGTCAGCAGATGATGTATTGAAGACGCTGCAGCGATCAGCAGAAGGCCAGTATTTACCACGGACGTGGTGATGAGGTTATCCGGACAACAGGTGAGGAGGTCTGGAGACGCTGAGACACGGAGAGGAACGGGAACTACAGAAGAGTAGACCACAGCTACCACAGCTAAGTGAGGATCAAGAACAGACAATTAGGAGAAGGTCATAGGAGCCTTAAATAGGGGAAGGCTGACAGGTAACCAATAGGAAGTGAGGAAAGGTTTTAAAGTTTGTTCTAGTCTGCACATGCGCAGAAGTATTCCTAAGATGGGGGACAGTAGCGGCGCTGCACGGACGCCGGCAGAGAGGTGAGTGGCCTGGATCTAGGTCCAGAGCAAACAGAGATCCGGCAAGTGACAGACAGGTTTCCGAATAAATAGTACACCGACCTGTGAAAAAACATACTTACCGGAATGCAGATGGCTTCACATCACGACTCCTTCTCTTACCGGCTGGAGAAAATGACATCATCAGCAATCTCGACTTGCCTTAAAGCGGCGATGGACAGAGCCGCCTGTCATTTATGTAATGTAAGTACTATTTTAGGGGTTAAGGTTAGGGTTAGGTTTAGGATTAGGGTTAACCTTAACTCCTAACCCTAATATCCCTAACACCCCTAACCCCTAAAACAGTACTTACATTACTTCTCGTGGCAGGGTAGCTCTTAGCACTTACAAGGGTACCCTGCCACTTCCGCCACCGCCGTCTTCTTGGCTTCAGGGTCATGGTGATGCAGTACGTTGATGCGGCGAGCCAATCAAGGCTTGCAGCGGTGCCAAAAGTTCAAACGGCAGGAGGTGAGTCCTGTCTTGAATCTCCCAGAGCATGGCAGTCCTCTCAAGAACCTCTGGTCACAGGTCAGTGTTCTCTGGAACCTTAAGACACAGGGCAGTTGTCACAGTTGCCTAGAATACTTGGATCCTGATCTGCCAAGTTTGACGCTACACCTTTCTGAGAAGTGGAGTCTAACATAGTGGATGGTCTTCTCCAGTGATCCTTGCAAGAAGGTTTGGGTTTAGTTGCCTCCACTACGCAGGTCGCGGCCCTCTTCGGGAGTACTTGGCGAGACTTGCAGGGAAAAGGCAACAGGAAGATCACGGAAGAAATAGTATTCTGCGGACGGCGGTAGGATTACCATTGGAATGGTGGAAGATGTAGTAGTCTGCGGTCAGTGCTGAAGACACAGAAATGTTGACAGGTGCAATGGTCTGCGGACTGCTATGATCTGCACGGAGATGCTACCAGGTGCAATAGTCTGCACACAGTGCTGATGACACAGAAATGCTGACAAATGCAATAGTCTGCGGACTGATAACACCGAGGAGATTGTGAGAGAAAAAACACAACCAACTCCAAACAAGTCAGTAACCTAAAGAACAGGCACCGAGGGTAGATAGGAAGTGTTTAATATAGTAGGTACCTAAATTGACAACCTATAGGGAATTAGCATATGTTTTAAAGCAGATCGGGTCTGCGCATGCCCAGACCGGCAACTGAGATGGCGGCTAGCTGGAGCTGTCAGCGGGAACGCCGGCGAAAAGGTAAGTGAGTTGGGCTTCAGTTTAAACTGAAGACCCGGCGTATGACAGTTGTCCTCTCTGTAACATCTGGCCTGCTATGCCCAAAATCTCGGAGAACAATGCATCTGGAAACTCAGGAGGCAGGGAAATGCTCTCTAGAATATCTGGGCTGCTCTACACAAAAAATCTGTAAAATGGCTGCGTGTAGAACCTCAAGAGGCAAGGCCACCCTCTTTGGAAACTCTGGACATATCACAGTTATCTCAGCAACCTCAGGATGCAGGGCAATCCTATCTGGTACCTCAGGCACAGGGTAGTCCTCTCTGGAACCTCAGGACAGAGGGGAGTGCTATCTGGACAACTAATGTGTTAGGCATGCCCTTGTCCCCAAGAATAGGTTGTACTCTCCCAATACCCTCTCTGTACCAGTTTCTCGGGCAGGGACCAACATTAAAAAAAATACATATTTTTTATTATACAAATTTTATTAACTACCTGTAAATACTACCATCAACAATTAAACAAAATACAATTATTTAAATCCAAATGTAGCATATTATCTATCTGTAATACTAGCACTATCAATTCAACAAATACTAATACACAATTATTCAAAGTAATATGTATCATATCAACTTTACAGAATTGGAGTTGAACTACAGCACTCTGATGCCTCGGGATTTAGGTCAGTCCCCTCTCGAACCTCAGGATGCAGGGAAGTCTTCTCTAGAACCTCAGGGTTTAGGGCAGTCCTTTCTGGAAAATAAGAGTTCAAGGCAGTCCTCTCTAGAACCCCAGCAGGCAGTGAATAGTGTCTAGAACATTTAAATGAATAGCAGTACTCTCTGGATTAAAAAATGGATGGCAGTACTTTCTGGAACCTCATGACAAAGGGCAGTCTTCTCTGCAACCTCAGGGTGCTGGTCTGTTCCCTCTGGAACCTCAGCATGCAGAGAAGTCTTCTCTAGAATCTCAGAAGGTTATGCAGTCCTGTCTTGAATCTCCCAGAGCAGGGCAGTCCTCGCCAGAACCTCTGGTCATAGGGCAGTGCAGTGTGGAACCTCCAATCACAGGCAATTCTATCTGGAACCTCTGGGCTGCTCTACACAATTTCTATAAGACAGCTGCCTGTAGAACCTCAAGAGGCAGGGCGATCCTCTTTGGATTCTTAAGGCATATCACAGTACTCTCTGCAATCTCATGCTGCATGGCAATCCTATCCAGTACCTCAGGATGCAGATCAGTCCCATCTGGAAAATCAGGATGCAGATCAGTCCCATCTGGAACCTCAGGATGCAGGGAAGCCTTCTCTAAACGCTTTCTCAGAAAGTAGTGCAGTCCTGTCTTGAATCTCCGAGAGAAGAACAGTCCCCTCTGGTCAAAGGGCAGTGCTATCTGGAGCCTCAAAACACAGGGAAGTTCTCTCTGGAACCTCAGTGTTCACATCACTTCTCTCTGCAACATCAGGGTTCAGGGCAGTACTCTCTGGAACCTCTGGGCTGCTCTGCCTGAGGTCTTTGAAAGGACTGCCTCTGGATCATGAAGAGGCAGGCCACTCTTCCCTTGAACCTCAAGAAAAAGCGCAATCCTATCTGGAACCTTAGAGTGAAGGGCAGTACTCTCTAGATCTCAAGATGCAGGACAATCCTCTCTGGAACCTCTGGACACAGTGAAAGTCTTATCTAAAACCTTAAGAGTTAGTGCAGTTTTGTTTTCAAAAGCAGGGCAACCCTCTTTAAATACTCTGGTTACAGAGCAGTGCTCTCTGGAATATTAGGACACAGAAAAGTAATTTATGGAACCTCAGGATTCAGAGCAGTTCTCTCTGGAACCTCCAGGTTGTTCTTTCTAAATTCTCTGAGAGGATTGCTTTTGGAAGGTTAAGAGGCAGTGCAATAATATCTGGATTCTCATAACACAGGGCAGTCCTCCCTGGAACCACAAGACACAGGGGAGTCCTCCCTGGAACCACAAGACACAGGGCAGTCCTCCCTGGAACCACAAGACACAGGGCAGTCCACCCTGGAACCACAAGACACAGGGCAGTCCTCCCTGGAACCACAAGACACAGGGCAGTCCTCCCTGGAACCACAAGACACAGGGCAGTCCTCCCTGGAACCACAAGACACAGGGCAGTCCTCCCTGGAACCACAAGACACAGGGCAGTCCTCTCTGAAATCTCTGGGTTGCTCTGCCCAAAGTCTCTCAGAAGACTGCTCACTGGAATCTCAGGATGCATAATATATATATATATATATATATATATATATATATATATAACAAAATACAATAGATAATACAGCGCGTAACTCTAGGTAGACAAATAAGAATGGAGATAATGTCTCTTTAGATAAACGAAAGTCCTATGTTCAGGCGGCTGCCAAATCCTCACAAGGCCAGATGGTGTACTGGATAAAATCTAGAACAAAAATAAGCGAGAGGGGGCGCCACATAGCATAATACTGTATGTAAAAATACAGACTGATGTACCAAATAGTAGAAATAAGGATCACCACGTGGGTACAGACACACAGGTTGAGGTGAATCAATGAATAAGTGCACTCAGGGGTACCGGCACCATACAAATGTAATATGCGTACCAGATATAAAATCTTTAAGGCTTATCTGTTAATATCCTGTGTCATCAGGAGCTCAGATTTTTCTCACAAGTCGGTGTTGTCAGACAATGATCAGTTCGCTGTATTTAATGGGTTATGTTAATTTCTCAGGAGTAAAAACCACAGCAAAAATAACAACATCTAAATCCGCCGGTCCAGCGTGGGCATCACTTGCAAAGTGGAAGAAGAGAAAAATAGTGCCTGGGACAAGAGGCAGGGAAAAGAGCGAAGCCGTAGAGACATTAACATAACCCATTAAATACAGCGAACTGATCATTGTCTGACTGCACAGAAAGTACCATCGCCTTGAGAAATTGCCAGCTCCGTACCCCTATCGCTGTGTGAGACAACACCGACTTGTGAGAAAAATCTGAGCTCCTGATGACACAGGATATTAACAGATAAGCCTTAAAGATTTTATATCTGGTACGCATATTACATTTGTATGGTGCCGGTACCCCTGAGTGCACTTATTCATTGATTCACCTCAACCTGTGTGTCTGTACCCACGTGGTGATCCTTATTTCTACTATTTGGTACATCAGTCTGTATTTTTACATACAGTATTATGCTATGTGGCGCCCCCTCTCGCTTATTTTTGTTCTATATATATATATATATATATAATTTCATAATTTTTTTT
Source organism: Mixophyes fleayi (assembly GCF_038048845.1). Taxonomy (NCBI): domain Eukaryota; kingdom Metazoa; phylum Chordata; class Amphibia; order Anura; family Limnodynastidae; genus Mixophyes; species Mixophyes fleayi. The sequence goes on from NC_134406.1 coordinate 51,947,584, forward strand.
CAAAAATATATATTTTTCTCTTCCTCTCCGGGTTTGCGGCGCATTTCTAAGTGTCCATCGCCACACATCTAACAATCCACAATGTTAAAGGAAAAGACCCACATCAACATAGTCATTGTACACATAGATTCTGGAAAATCCACAACACCTGGACATATTGTCTACAAAGGAGGTGGCATTGATAAGCGAAGCATTGAAAAGTTTGAGAAGGAAGCTGCTGAGATGGGAAAGGGCTCCTTCAAATACGCTTGGGTGTTGGGCAAACTGAAGACTGAGCGTGAACGTGGTATTACTATTGACATCTCCCTCTGGAAATTTGAGAACAGCAAATACTATGTCACAATTATTGATGCTCCTGACCACAGAGACTTCATCAATAACATGATCACTGGTACTTCTCAGGCTGACTATGCTGTCCTAATTGTTGCTGCTGGTGTTGGTCAGTTTGAAGCTGCTATCTCAAAGAATGGACAAACTCGTAAGCATGCTCTTCTGAGTTACACTCTGGGTGTGAAGCAGCTCATTGTTGGTGTCAACAAAATGGATTCTACTGAACCACTATAGCCAGAAAAAATACAAAGAAATTGTAAAGGAAGTAAGTACTTACATCAGGAAGATTGGATACAAACCAGATACAGTTGCTTTCATGCCCATCTCTGGTTGGAATGGTGACAACATGCTTGAACCTAGTGCTAATATGCCTTGGTTCAAGGGATGGGCCCTCACCGGCAAAGAAGGAAAGGGCAGTGGAACTACTCTACTTGAAGCTCTTGACTGCATCTTGCCACAAAGCCACCCCACTGATAAGCCTTTGCAGGATGTCTACAAGATTGGTGGTATTGGAACACTACCAGTTGGCCATGTGGAAACTGGTATCCTGAAACTAGGCATGGTGGTTACTTTTGCCCCAGTCAACGTAACAACTGAAGAAAGTCTGTGGAAATGCAGCACAAAGCTCTGTCTGAGGCTATGCCCGGTGACAATGTTGGTTTCAAAGTAAAGAACGTTTCCGTCAAGTACAACCGTCTTGGTAACTTTGCTGTTGAAAGCACGAACGATCCACCATTGGAAGCTGGTGGCTTCACTGCACAGGCCAGATTAGTGCTAGGTATGCCCCAGTACTGGATTGCCATACTGCTCACATTGCTTGCAAATTTGCTGAGCTCAAGGAAAAGGATTGATCGTCGTTCTGGTAAGAAACTGGAAGAAAACCCCAAGTCCCTGAAGTCTGGTGATGCTGCCTTCGTCGAAATGGTCCCAGGCAAACCCATATGTGTGAAGAGCTTCCCTGACTATCCTCCTCTTGGACGCTTTGCTGTGCGTGACATGAGACATATTGTTGCCATTGGTGTCATCAAGGCAGTTGAAAAGAAGGCTGCAGGAAGTGGCAAAAGTACAAAATCTGCCCAAAACGCCCAGGAAACGAAATGAATATTTTCAAAAGCCAATCACCACCTCACTCTTAACCAGCAGTGGAAGAACGGTCTCAGAACGAGTTGTATCAATTGGCCATTGCAATTTAATAGTAAAAGACTGGTTAATGATTACAATGCATCTTCAGAAGAAAAGGAATGTTTGTGGACCATTTGTCTGTGGCAGTTTTACGTTATTAGTATTTTAAATCAGTGTTTTTTAAGTGGAAACCTTAGTATGCAGGTCAGTCCCCTCAGGATGCACGGAAGTCTTCTATAGAACCTCAGGAGGTAATACAGTCCTCTCTTGAGTCTCCGAGAGCAGGGCAGTCCTGTCTAGAACCTCTGATCACAGAGCAGTGCTCTCTGAACAGTCATTTCTGGAACCTCAGGGTTCAGGGCAGTTCTCTCTGGAACTTCAGGAGGCACTTGTCCTCAAATAAAGGGTAGTATTCTCTGAATCTCAAAATGCAGGGCAGTCATCTCTGGAACCTCATGACACAGGGCAGTCATCTATGGAACCTCAGGGTGTAGGCCAGTCCCATCTGGAACCTCAAGATGCAAAGTAGTCTTCTCTAGAGCCTCAGAAGTTAGTGCAGTCTTGTCTTGTATCTCTGAGAGCAAGGCAGTCCTCCCCAGATGCTCTGGTCACAGGAAAGTTTCTGGAAACTCAGGACACAGGGCAGTTTCTCTCTAGAACCTCTGGGCTGTTCTTTCTGAATGTCTCTGAGAAGACTGCTTCTGGACCTCAATTAACCTTCTGACACAGACCAGTACTCTCAAGAACCTCCTTGCCTGAGCTCTATGAGATGACTGCCTGCATAACCTCAGGAGGCAGGTCTGTCCTGTTCTGAATCTCAAGACATATAGCAGCCCTCTCTACAACACCAGGATGCAAGGCAGTTCTATCTGGACCCATAGTGCTAGGCATGCACTTACCCCTAAGAAGAGGTTTCATCATCCCAAAGACCTCTCTACCTCTTCTTGGTGGCAGGGGTGGCTTTTTCAAAGATTAAAAAAAGCATATACTTTAAAATATAAATATTATTACATGTATATACTAGCATCAACAATTCAACAAATCCTAACATACAGTTATTTAAAATAAATGTAGCAAGTCAACCATGGAGGATAGGTATAAATGCAGGTCAGTCCCCTCTGAAACCTAAGGATGCAGGGAAGTCTTCGCTACAACTTTAGGAGGTAGTGCAATCTTGGGGTAAATGTATTGTACCCCGGTTTTTTCAACTCGCTGGGAATCGGCAAGTTGACAGCTATAATTTAAAGCTGTGCTGGCTTGTAAAAGCAAGTGCTGCCTTTACAAGCCAGCGCCGCTTTAAATTTTAAAACGGGGTATGATACATTTACCCCCTTGTCTTGAATGTCCAAGTGCAGGGTAGTCCTCTCTAGGACCACTGATCACATGACAGTGCTCTCTGGACATAGGACATTCATTTCTGGAACCTCAGGAATCAAAGCAGTCCTTTTTGGTACCTCAGGATTAATGGCAGACCTTTCTGGAACCTCTACGCTGTTGTGCCCGAGGAATCTGAAAGGACTGCCTCTGGAACCTCAAAATATAGGGCAGTCCTCAGTTGAAACTAAGGCAGTTGCACAATCCTATCTGGAATCTTAGAGTGAAAGGCAGTACTCTGAGTCTCAAAACGCAGGGCATTCCTCTCTGAAACTTCTGGCCACAGTGTAATCCTCTCTGGAACCTCATTGTGAAGGGCAGTTCTGTCTGGATCCTCAGTGTGCAGCACAGTCATCTGTTGGACCTCTGGTCTGTTCTGCCCAAGGTCTATAAGGAAACTGCCTGTGAAATCTCAAGAGACACGTCCATCATGTCTTGAATCTCAGGAGCTAGTGCAATCCTGTCTGGAACCTCAGAGCAAATGGCAGTACTATCTGGACCTCAATATGTATTTCGTCTATGGTACCTCACCTCTGCTGTACCCAAAGTCTCTAAGAGGACTGCCTCTTGAACCTCAAGATGCATGGCAGTCCTCTCTGAAATCTGAGTCACAGGTCAGTCTTCTATGGAACTTCAGTAATGTGAATATCATAAAATCAAACTTGCCCACTTTCCCGAAATTTCCAGGAGACTCCCGAATTCCAAGTAGGTCTACTGGACTCCTGGGAGATCACACCATTCTCCTTCACCATGCCCACCTTGTCGTGAAGTGGGCAGAATAGGGGTCTCCATAACACGATAAATGGCAAAACGCGTCATATTGGCCCCACCTTAATCACAACATTATGTGTCATATTGTCACTGGGGTATATGTATAAAATAAAATTTACAGATATTTAGAAAATATTCCCAGACAATAGATGAATGAGAATGGTCCATAGAACAATTTCCCTGAAGATGATTCTTTTTCTTCCTAGTGTGAATAAAAATTGATTTTATTTTATTTTTATTTTATTTTTTTTCTTGAGTCCAGCTCACTCTGGATATCAATGCTGAACATCTTCCAGTGTGTTATTCTTCTGCCAGTAATTACTGATCCAATTGTGAGTGCATCTTCCTGCAATTAGTGGCCCTGAGTTTCATTGCAGCTTATCCATTTCATGGCCAGTGATTTTTTTGTTTAGGTGATGGATATATTTTATTGCAAGTAACAGTGATGTACCCTCCGGCAGCCTTTCAACTTTCATCTGCATTGGAACTTATGAGTACCATTGAGGTTCAGTGAGTGCATTCCATTTGATCATGTACTAACATGAACTATGTTTTGACTTGCATGAACTTGTCTTTCCTATGTGCGACTAGTTACATGAAATCCAAATACTGATCTTCTTTGAATTATCTGCTATCAAGAAGATGAACTGTGCATATACATAGTTATGGGTAGTGTCAAGTTATTATCTATGTATTGTGATTCAACTATGCTTCACGTCTAGCTCCTGTCCAGTCTTATATTATGAAATGAGTGTTGGAGATTGCCTGCTATTTAAATTGAAGACTGAACTTTTATCATTTTAAACCTGTGTCATCTTGATATTGTGCTTCTGGTTGCTAGAGTTAGAGGTAATTAGCAACTTGGGTCTAATCACCATCATCAGCTATTTCTATAGCAGCACTATTTCCGTAGTGCTATACAGAGAACTCACATCAGTCCCTGCCCCATTGGAGCTTACAGTCTAAATTCCCTAACATACACACACTCAGTCAGAGAGAGAGAGAGACTAGAGACAATTTGATAGCAATTAACCTACCAGTATGTTTTTGGACATGCCATACCATGCACATAAAGGACTTCTTTTATAGTTTAACGTATTCTGTGCTCCAAATGTACATGTAACTATTCTCCAGCAAACAAAGTGTACTCATGTATGTTGAGTCACATGCATCACAATATATTTCCATCTGAAAGTTGCATTACTCTTTTCATACACAATAAAATGTAATGACGTGCCCCATACATGACAGATTATTGTCTTCACATTGTTAATAAATCCAATAATTGTATTTTCTATAATTTGTAATGAAACTCAAACATTTCCAACTATAACTTACCGTTTTAAAATTCTAACAGGAATCTTTTCCCGCAGTAGTACAGTTACGTGGACATTACTGTCCTCAACTTACGCTTGCTTGTCACCATTCCCTCTTCATGGGGTAAGGGGCAACAAGTCTAAGATACACATAAATCTAGTTACAGACCCATTTTGGTCCACATTCAGTTTCTCTCTTTAAAATTTGCCTCCATTTCTTAACCCTTTTATGTCCCAGAAACACAGATCTACGCCTCATCACACGCATCTCGCTCTTAGGCCACCTCCAGACATTTTATTGCCATGTCACCACATCCAGGGAAGTGTGGAAAATTAGGCAGTCTTTATTTCCCAAGCATGTACTTCCTGTGACCTAAAAAGAAAATAAAAAAACAAATCTAATGAGGCTTTTTCTTATTGTGGTTAAAGTAAATGGAGAGGAGGTTCTTAGAAACCAAATTGGAAGCATCAAATCTTTTCAAATGACCCCCCCCCACACACACACAAAAGTCAACCTATAGTTTTGGCTATTCTATAGCTAAAGACTTTAGAACCCCCCGATATTTTCTAAAGTAGTTTTCATTCCAGCCTAAATTCTGTATTAAATTAATAATGAGATTGAGGGGATATCAGAGTTTTACTGCAACATAATTATATAACAATTATATAATATACCTGCACATCCCGAGCACTAGTAAAAAACCATTCCTTTTGCAGGCAGAAAGAGGCTGTGGCCACTGAATAAGTAAGCAAGGTCCATGTAAATGATCACTCTCCATCCATTGAATCTCATTCAAATATGTTGTAAAAAGTAGATTTTGTTTTGCAGTACATGTGGGTGCAATTCAAGCCACATGAGTGAGCCCTATCTGGTATGTCCCAATTGCCTCGCTAATCAAATCAGAAGCACATCCCACACAGATGCAGTTATGTAGACCCCTGCTGTTCCAGTAACATCAATGCAATCACACAAAAATTGATGCATGATGTCACCAAATGACATATGTGCTCTGTGTCACACTTTTGTACATAGATGATCCTTTTCCTTAATATGCAGAAATTAAGATTAACATTTATAAGTATTTTGTCCACTAGAGGGAGCATAAAGTTCAGCTTTAATAATTAAATCCTTCTTTGAACAAAAAAACCCCAAAAACATTGAAGGGAATCATTTAATAGTAAAACATTTTTGTGTTATAAACTAATATTTAGAAGTACATCAGCTAATAACACATAAGAAAGAACACAGCATATTCAATATGAATAAAGACATACAAATAAGGTAAAATAAAATTGAAATATGAACAAATAACATAATAGTGCACACTAAATCAGGCACATCAAGATAAGCTGTTCATTTTTTGTTACAATAAGGAGTGAAGCTGGGGTGGGAAAGGGAATGGTGTTACTGCTAAGGGACAGAGGAGCGTGGGAAGGATTTGTGCGAAGGGGGCCAGCTAAAGATGAAGAAAGCACATGGGCAGTAATCCATTGTTTTCCATGATAGGACTTTAGATATTTAGGGGTAAATGTATCATACTCCGGTTTCTTCAAGTCGCCGGAAATCGGCGAGATGACAGCTAAAATTTAAAGCCGCGCGACTTGAAGAAACTGGAGTATGATACATTTACCCCCTGATGTGATAACCTGAAGACTTTCAGTTTTGTTCAGATGATTGTATAGCCTGAGATGCCAACAGCCTTCTCCCTGGATGCTCCGGATCCAGTTTTGGAATCTGCTGATGAAAATAAAAGATAACACCGTGCGGCTACGGTCAACTTCTTCCATCTGGAGGATATCTTTCAAGTAAACTGTGGATTTCAATGTAATTTATTTACATTTGGGCAAGTTTGGAAAGTTTATACTAACTCTCTTCAACTAACTACTCTTCACTCAAGCTTAAAACAGCTGATTCACTAATAAAAGTTATATCATACTTACCCACTCTCCTAGAATGTCCGGGATACTCCCGAATATCAGGTAGAGCAGGGCATTCTCCCGCATCCTAGGAAGTGGGAAGGATGGAAGCCTCCATAACGCAATTTGCACCTGTCCCCTTTTGTCCTCCAACTTCACCTGCCCTCTGGGAGATTCCGGAGGGGAGGTGTAAAGTGTTGGCAAGTAGAAGTTACATCCAAAAATTTACTATAAGCATACCTGCATTATCAACCAAATAGTGGCCACTTAAATAGTTCTTTTTTTTAATGGACTATTTTCCAAGTTCATGACATTAGAATAATCTAAATTAGATCACAGGATATTAATTTTTGCCTTGGACAGTTTAGAATAGCTGTGTCTTACTAGCCCTGGACGTTTCAAAGCGTATGATTGATGTTCATTGCATGAAAGTGTGATGTTATCTCATTAATTGATATAATAAAAATAAATATTGTCAGTGTTTGTTTATAGTGTTTGTTTGTTTTTATTGTGTTTTTTGTTGACACTCTGAAGCAAAAGCAATACAAATTGAAACATCGAAGCAAATATTATTTAGATGACCGTGTACAAAATAACATTATACAATCATTATCTGTTTTAGACTATGAAATACAATGTTGTAAACACCCTATAGCAACAAGCCATATATAACCATGCTTGCTATATATAGGTGAACAAGCATATACATAGCAGACATATAAGAACAATTGGTACATTTCAAGTAGAAGGCATTGGTAGAGACATAATGTAATCCACTGCTCCTGTATGGGAAAGTACCTCCATTTTACAACAAAATAGGCAGATCGTCAGCAACAATTCTCAATTCATACCATGAGGTTGTGGAAAAAAATTTTAAATCTGTGATTTAATGTCTAGTTGAAGTGAATCAATGTAACTCTCCCACATTTCAAAGAAACCACTGACTTTAGATTCCGTAGCAAGTGAGGCCTCAAGCCAATCCATCTTGAGCATGTAAAACAGTTTTTCTTTAAACAAATTTAAGGGAGGAGTCCCTCGTTGTGACCATACCTGCAGAAGTCTTTCTGACAGCTGCATTTAGGGCCAGAGGGGGACTACCTTTTGACACACCCCTAGGAAGGATGCCCAAGATGGCACAATGAGGAGTAAAGGGACGATAAATGACCAATTTATCAAGTTTTGCCTTTGAGCCAAAAAAGCCCAACTCCATAGACAGTGGAATAAATCTGCAACCCTTTCCTGGCAACGTAGGCAGTGGTGAAAGGATGTTGAGCCCATCATAAGACTATGGTGAGGGGAAATATAGGATATATGGTAGGTATTTTAAAATAATTCAGTATACATGGATGCTGATATCAAGCGACAGGGAACATCCAAATTCCTTAAGAGGGTGTCTACTGTTAGGTCTGGAAATGAGCGTAACCATTGAGAGACACCTGTTGTAACCTCGGCATGATCAATAAGGTCTCTGATGAAATTATAATGGAGAGTGATTACATTGAGGAGGGCTACGGGACAAGAGGGAATCCAACGAGTTCTGCGAATCATCTGGTGAGAATTATCTAATTACATTGGTGATATAATGGTGCACAAAGGGGAAGGGACTAAGGAAATTTAAATTTTGTGTAAGGGGGCGTTTATTTGGAATATCTAACAAACAACCTGTTTTAGTAATACCACGTTCGCTCCAGGCCACAAAGGGGTAGGAAGATGAGCCATTTTGAAAGTCAGGATTGAGTGCAAGGGGTAAATGTATGAAGCTGAGAGTTTTTCGGGGGGTTTGAAAACCCAATCAGATTCTTGCTATCATTTATTAAGTACATTCTACAAAATGACAGCTAGAATCTGATTGGTTGCTATAGGCAACATCTCCACTTTTCAAACCCGCTGGAAAACTCTCAGCTTGATACATTTACCCCCAAGTGTCTGAAAAAGAGAGTTTAGACTTAATTTGTGCCTCAAAATATGCCAGACTTTGTGTGTATTCCATAATAGGGGGTAATCTCTTATATCTTGGGAAATGTCCTGATCCTGCATGTGTAAGAGGGAGACCAGACTGATATTCGTAAGAATGTTGGTTTCAAAGTATCTCTATAAATATCTGTGCCGTGTAGCCAGTCTCTTAGGTGTCCGAGTAGGGCTGAATGGTTATAGTGTGTGATATTTGGGAAGTTAATCCCACCATTAGTTTTTGGTTCTTGCAATTTAATCAAGCTGATCCTTAGGGCTAGATTTACTAAGCTGCGGGTTTGAAAAAGTGGGGATGTTGCCAATAGCAACCAATCAGATTCTAGCTGTCATTTTGTAGAAAGCACTAAATAAATGAAAGCTAGAATCTGATTGGTTGCTATAGGCAACATCCCCACTTTTTCAAACCCGCAGCTTAGTAAATCTAGCCCTTAGTCTCTTGTTATTTCAAATGAAGGAGCGGAAACGTGAGTTTGCTAATTTTGTGTCACGTTGGGTGAGGAGGAGTGGTAGGCATTGCACAAAATACATTAGTTTGGGGAATGAAACCATTTTTAATAAATTTGCCTTCCCTGATTAGGAGCGCCTTGTATAATATAGTCATTTTTAATACATTGAAGAATTTACATTATCAGTGCTCTTGCTTTCTCTCATTTGCTTAGATCTACAGTATAAACCTATGTTGCCAAGAGGGTCCATGTGAAGTGTTAAAGAAATCTGATCAGGGTTCCTAGACTTTAGAGAAAGTTTTGCTGAAATTATTTACAATGCTAGTCATATATTCCATATGATGAGTGTGCCAGATCCTATTAATGACAGATTGGTTTGAGGGGGTAGTGGTCTGTTTGCAATCAGCTGTCAGACAAAATTATGTGTCCTATCAACTGATTCTGGTGATGGGTGGCGGTTGGAACTCCAAGAGGGAGGAAGAAAAACTTAAGAGCAAAGAGGATATCCATTTGTAGTATCGTAAATATTAGGCTTTTGATGTCATGTCAGAATGTGGAGAACTTCGGACTGTGCCACCAAATACGTAGGAATAAAACTTCTGTTGGGAAGCTTCTTCAACACCTGTTTGAGGTATCAGGTTTTAGTTAATGCAGTCTTGTTGGTACATAGTACGATTTGTATAGTAGTTTGTATACATTCTCATTAATTCTTGCATAGATCCTTTGTTGTCCAGACTTTCACCGAGGTCCACTTCCTATACTGACTTATGGGAGTCCCTAGGAGCATACTTTGCTACTGTTAGTTCTGCATAAATCATGGATATCAAGCCCTTTGCAGTCACTTGCCTGTTTTTTTGTGAAAAACAGGTAAAATCTTAATTTTAAGTTGTTTATGTTCTTATATTAGTGTTTTATATTATTAAAATTCATTTGCAGTCTATTTTATAATGAGCACCTCACGCTGCCAATATTTTCACCAATATTGGCCAAAGGCTGCAGCAAGTTGGCTGGATCAAAATAGTGACAGAGCCATGGCACAAATACGTGGCAGTTTAATAAAAGATACAATACCTATGAAACATAGTGGCACAGCAGTGGCAGATGGGATGGCAGTTTAATAAAGTAAATGACACCTTTAAAACATACAGGAAGAGAACTGGCTGATAGGATGGTTATTTTAGAAAAGAAGATAGACCAAGGCGTCCTGCGCCCAGAAGTGAAATGGTTTGGGAAAGACAAAGGACTTATTTGTTATTGACGTTAGACAGCAAGTGTCAAACATTGTAGAGAGGCAGTAATAAAAGCTTAGTAGACTGATAGCAGCGGCATCAATAGAGATTTTAGAAAAGAAGATACACCTAGGTGGTCTGCACACAGAAGTGAAGTGGTGGGAAAAGACCATGGACACAATATTTTAAACATTAAACATTTAAACGCATGTATGACTCATTATAGAGAGGCAGTAATAGCAGCTCAGTAGACGAATAGCAGAGGCATCAATATAAATTTTAGAAAAGAAGATAGACCTAAGTGAATTGGTGGACAAAGAGCACAGACACAATATTTTCAACTTTAGACAGCATGTGCTACATATATGAGAGGGACAGAGGCAGCACTAAGAAATTTACATTTTAGAAAAGATGGCACACCAAGTAGGTGAACATTAGACAGCATGTGTGACACATCGGAGAGGGAGAGCAGTGGCAGTAATAAGAGATAACTAGATAAATAGAAGCTGCTTCAATAGACATTTACACAAGCTGATAGTCCAAGGCAGGACTGTAAAATAGTGCAAGATGTGATGGTCCTTGGGCCTTCCCACACACCTATATGTTAAAGGATATGCATAGTTTAACAAACCAAACACTACAGTGGCAGCGAATGCCACTTTTGTGACAGAAGTGCTTGATATGTTTGGGCCCTCACAAAAGAGTACATGTTGGTTGTTGCTTGTTGAACTGTAGAATAGATAGGGATTTTAACAATTTACTAATGAGCAATAGGCCAACAGTGGTCATCCTCCTCAATGTTGACAATATCATCACTCTCATCATCATCACACAATATTCAGTAACAAAGGTATTGCTCATACAATTTTTAGTTCATTTTGATAAACACGAAATAAGGATCTCTCCTCTTTGTCTGTTTTGATCTGTCATATGTGCAATTACTGCACCTACCATGTGCAGGATCATTCTTGCAGTTCACTGATTTAGCTGGTTGCTAGGTAAATAATTACAAGTTTAATTCAGCTCTAAGTCTGTCAGCCTCAGGTGTGCAATCACCTACCACACTCATGCAGCTAATCATCCTGCAGTTTCTGATTGGTTTTGCTGCTTTTATAAACCTCTTCCTGGCAGCATACCAATGCTGGTGATTGTTTACTTCTTGACATAGTGTGGCTTGTATTCTGACCTGTTCTGGTATCAGTGTTTTACCCAGATTGTTTGAAGGATTTTGCTGTCTTTTCCACTCCAGACTCTTGACCTATTAAACGGATATACATATATATCTCTACTCCTGAGCCTGGCCTGCCTGTTATTTGCATTAACCCTTGCCTGTCTGTCAGTTTGTAATACAACACCATCTGATTGCTCACTACCTGCTACCATGTGCTGTCCACTTCACCAGGCATGTGCTAGTTATATTCTCAGTTTACTTTCGAAACCATCAAAGTTGCTCACTACCTCCTACCGTGTTCTGTCTACTCTAACAGGCAATTGTAAAACAACTATTACTACCCAAGGTTTAATGGGGACTGCTAATGGGGATACATCTCGAGAAGCTGCTCTAGTAGTGGAGGATTACATACACCTTGCCCTTTACACGATTTAAGTGTATACATATAATTGGCACTGCTAAAAGAACACCTTAATTCTATAATTACTTGTTAAAAACCACTATATGTATAAGAATATTCCATTCCAGAAATAGACAATAGCCAAACAATTAACCTACCTCTCAGGTTAAAATACACACAAAAACTATGGTACATAGTTAATGTCTGTATCGAGTGACATAAATATGTAAAATAAAACATCCAATATTAAAGCGCACGGAACACTGTGCTAAAAAAAAATAAAAAAATCCTTAGCATACAGGAATACTATTTAATAGGTTAAAAGTGTTTTTATTATAAAATAAATGTATAGTTAAGTAAAGTGCAGAATTTAAGTACACCATAATTATGTGAAATGACAAATGAATGTAAGTCTGTGACAGCTTAGTCTCAGTTATTGAAATAAATCTCTCTACACTGCAACTTAACCAAAAAATCTAGATATATTGTTTAATTGAAGCCCTCTAGATGCAGAGACGCAAACATAATTGTCTACTCTCCCAGACATTTGACAGTTTAGGTTTACATAATATATTAGCACCATGTTTTTTTAAAGTGTTTGCTTTTTTAAAAAAATGATTAAATGATGAGTTGTGTGGCTGAATTTTAAAATTGGATCCAATGTGTCATGAGATAAATACCACTGGATGCAAATACTGGGATGAACAGGGATTTTATTGTCCAGGTAGTAATGGGTGGATCCCGATGGCACCATGGTAGCCAGGCAAAACAGGTATTCTATAGAGACTATGATACAGGGAATATTGGAGACTGGCCACTCCCTTGAGGAGAAGCAAGTGCTATGGCAGCTGTAGTGCAGGCTAAAATACATGGGACAGTGGAAGGTGACCACAGGCAGAGGTGCAGCTGGGTGCTGTGTTGGGCACAGGCAGTATAATACTGCAGCATCAGAAGTACAGGACTGTGGAAGCTGACCATAGGCTGAGATGCAACAGAGTGCTGTGGTGGCTGCAGTGCAGATCCAGAATATGGGAACTGGTCACAGGCTGAAGGTGCAGCAGAGTAGTCAGGCTGCAGTGAAGGCAGATACCCAGAGAGCTATGGAAGCTGGCTAAAGGTTAGAGGTGTAGCAGAGTTCTGCAGTGCTGGTGGAAACACAGGGAACTGTGAAAACTGGTCACAGATTGAAGACTGTAGTGCAGGTGAAGACCCAGTGGACTCAGGAGCTATTTCATCTTGTGGAATTTCATTCTGAAAGGAATATTCACAGGGGGCATGGAGCCTGACACAATGTCAGAGTAGGGTAATATTTCTGACTATATTTTGTACTAAATGAGACAAACTTATTAAATTCAATTTAGAAATAAAAAACATGGGATTATGAATGTTTGTCTCTCTTGCATTATATCTGTGTTTTAGCCAACATAGTTTCCTTATCCATATGCAGAGATGTCGTTTATGCACTGAGAACAAGTGGAAATTGTTACTTTTTCTGTTTAAATACACCTTTTGGTATGCTAGGTTGTTTCTTAAATGTCTCTGATAAGAAATTTCTTCATATACTTTCCCTATAGTGATTGCTCTGATAGTGTAATAATTATTAGTGTCCACTTCTTTGCAGACAGTACAACTAATTTATCATAGAGGTGTTGTCTACTAGTGAAAGTGAGATTAATTGAATTGTGAGTAAGGTGTGTGACAAAGTCATTGACAGAAGATTCGGCACAAGTCCAAATGAAAAAACGATTGTATATATAATACCCATAGAGGAGTAGAGTCGCCCTATGGTCGACAGCCCAAATAAGCTGCTCCTCAAGCAAACTCATATAAAGTTTGGCAAAACTTGCAGCGAACCTAGTTCCCATCGCTGTGCCCAGATTCTGTAAATTAAATTGGTGTTTAAATAAAAAGAGTAAAGTGAATTGATTGTAAAACTCATTCAACCTTTATGAGAGATTTCAAGAGATAGTCATAATGCCTCTCTGGTGGATTGCACATTGCTTTGTGTTTTTTTAGGAGGTGGTAGTACAGAGTGGTGATTGGGTGCAAAACAAACAAAAAAGATTCTTCTTGTCTGGATATCACCCCCTCTGTTAGTGCACAGACTAATATTATTTTTATATATTTCTTCAAACAGACTAAATTGTCACACATTTACATTTCAATTCACATAATTGTGATGTATACTTAGAGTCTACAATTTATTTACCCTTATATTTATTTTATTACAAAAACCTTGTCACTCTATGTATTCATAGTATTCGTGTATTTTTTCAGCTCTATGTTCTAAACATTCAATTTAATATTGGATGTTTTATTTTTACATATTTCTGTGACTCATTGTTACAGAGATTAATTAAGTTACATAGTTTTGAAGGATATTTATACCATGACTAAATGGTAGGTTGGTCATGTGGCTATTACCTATCCCTTCTATAGCTAAAATTAAGAATATTATAGTCTTGAATGAGTACTGACTTTCATTTAGGAGCTGGACACATTTTACTCCTGAGATATTTGTAGCGTCTCTTAGTAATTCTAGTGTTGTTTAGTCCACAAGTACCATTAAAAGGTAATCATTATGTGCTTGAATTAATATTTCAGCTGTTTTAAGACATATTACATTTTTTTTTTATTTTACTCAGTTATCAACCTTTGTGGAGTAACTTTCGTTATAAAAGCTGCTGCTTGATCCAATGGAACTAAACTTAGATATAATACAACTCTATATAAATTATGTACCATTCAACAAATTACTTGATTAGTAGAGCTTATATAAAATCAAGTATGTTCATTATTAACATAACACACACATCTGTATATATCATTGGCTGTTCCTTTGCTCTCATCTCCAACCTATTGAAATGGATTTGTCATATTGATCCATCTGTTTCCATAAGACTACATACTGTCCTGCTTATCAAAGATTGCACTGCCTTTGTTTTTATTACTTTTTCGTGAATTGTTTTATTGGTTTCTGCGTTGGAATATTTTTATTAACAAAATGTTTTTTTAACAATTAATTATATAACTAATGTCTTCTTTTACAGCTGACAATATCCCTTTGTTTTTTGGTATTGGTTAATTGCCGACAAGTCTCAACAATGAGCAAGTCAGCGTTGTCCATATTTTCTTCCCTGTGGATAAAAAGCTGGAAGAAAGAAGAAGATCCCTGTGGATTTCGCTGAATAATAAGTTTGTGAGCAAGGTTTTGGGGTAGTATTTGTTTAAATAAAAAGTTTTATCATGGTGCCTATGTTATTAACAGTATTTTTTGAGGTCTCACCACAGGTCCCTGTGGGCCCTAGATGTCAGTTCATGCTGGTGCTTGTAGTTCTACAAGTGCCAGCTTGGATTGGCAGCCATCTATAGTTTTATAAGTGCAAGCAAGGTAGCTATTATATTGCTGCAGAGCTACTTAAAAGAGAATTTTGCAGCATCAATTGTCTGATGCCCATGACCCTACATCATGTAAAGAATCTGTAAGGGGGTGGGAATTTCATAGCGATATCTTAAGTTATCTTAAATTCAACTAGTTGATGTCACATTAAAAATTCCTGTTCTTAGTCTAGGAGGTATATATATGAAGCTCCGATTTCTACAACTTTGCCTTTACAAGTCATTGCCACTTTAAATTTGCCCTACAAATTTGCCGATTTCCGGTGACTTGCAGAAATCGGACCTTCATACATTTACCCCTAGGAGTTCATGAGAGATTTCTCCAGTCTGACATTGACCGTGTTCTTGTTCTTTCCATACAATTGTCTTTACAATTATATTAAACTATTATCTGCATGTTATTCACATTAGAAACATTATGCCTCTAGACCAGATACAGGTAATCAGTGGCTCTCCAGCTGTTGTGATAATTACAAGTTCCAGCATGCCCTCTAGCTCCACAACAGCAGGAAAGCCACAGGTTGCCCAAGCATGCTTTAGAGAATTACCATGCTGGCCCCCGACACTTTGCTTAATGACATTACTATTTCACCAGGCACATCATGAACTTTAATTGTAATATTCATCTTTATCCTCCCAACAAAACTTGGACGGCTCCAAACAACATTTGTGTTCAATTACCAATAGCTCCACTCTTGCTCAAGAATTCAACCCAAGTAATGCTGTGTTTTCAGGGGTCAAAACAAGGGTTGCTAAGTCATTCGGGCTAGATTACCATGAACATTATCTCTTGGCAAAGTCATTATTAATCATGTTTTAACAGTATTTTTTAAATCACATCCAAAGCATAATTTATTGATGATAGTTAATAATTAAGAGGAAGTATATTATTCATTACAAATGAAGGTAGGAATGCTAATCTGCAGACATAATTTGGATCTGTTTTAAAAGATTAATAAGTCATTGGTAAAATTAGATGTACACATTTACGTTCGTGGAAATTAAAATATACTTTTGTGACTAATGAGCAATCATAATTTATTGAGAACAATCCATCCAGCATTGTAAGATGCCATTATTGTCGTTATCATGAGAGCTCCTCATTGACAAGATGCTGTGGAACCTCATTTAATCTTTTAGAACTGCTGACTTTCTACAGAGATGATTAGATCTTTGAAACATAACAAGGCAGGGACAATTTGGTTTTAACAACATTTTAGTTTTCATGTGGTTTTTAGAATATACTTTCTTTTTATAAATGAGTAAACTGTATATCATTTAACATCTGCGTAGAAAAAAAGCCCAGTATAAGTTTGCTGATTGTTGCTTGTTTGACAGTGTTGGCTCTCAGAAGAATAATACAGCTGCATGAAAGCGGAAATTCTTGCAGACCTATATGCTTGATTTCCTAATTCTTTATCCTTGGGTTTGAACTCATTCTGACCACATCAGAAGTCTTAGATGCAATGCTGTGTTGTCTGCTCTTTGTCACATGCAGAGTGGGATCTTGTGAATTTTTCAACAGATCAATAAATAAGTTAAACTGACCATTAGATAAAAGGGAATGAAATGGTCTTTTAGTCTAAAATATCTGTGGCATGCAAGAGGGATGACCTAAACATGGACAGCCATCCCATCAGTAGATATTTGAAAGGAGAAGAAACATTGTATATTCATTAAAAGCAATTATTATGATAGATGAAAAATCCACAGGGTTGTTTTCCACCACAAGCGTATATCCAACAACTAGATAACATGTTATAATTTGATAATTCAATCCTCATTGAAGTATGTGTATTGTAATCATATGATTAAAGTCCAACGCACCTATAACTGTCCTACTTTGCACTGCAAATTTCATTCTATTCATGTCAGTGAAAAATTGTAATGTGTGTGAATCAATCATTTTTTGTTTAACATTCTGATTATAATTGATTGGATTAAGGGTGATTGAATTGTAACCCATGTGCCTCAACTTTGACGTGACTGTGAAAAAGTAGAATTGTTTATTTGTAAACTATGCCTGTGTGGCTACCTTTAGATAAAGTCTTTCTAAAGACAATTTTAAAGAACAAATTGAAGCAAACTTTTGTCAATATGTTAATTTTGCAAATAAATTTGCACATTTTATAAAATGTGGATACAAGAATATTGTACAGTATACCCATGCTTTATTATATTAAAAATGATACGAACATATGGGATTATATGGGACAGATTTATAGAAATGTATTACTGCATTTTACACCCAAATAGGAAGAATAGGAAGAAATGGATGCCCTTTATGGCTTAAGCAAACTTTATGGTACATTTGTCACCGTGTTTCAAAATTATGGGAACCCTACTATTGCCATCCCATTGCCTTACTACTCAGCATTTCAAAAGGGTTAAAGTGACACATATGTAACCCCTGGAGATGCTAGAGTTGGACTTGAGCACCCAGGGGCTAATCATAATTGGTACTAATCATAATTGCATAAGTAAAAAAAAAAAAAAGAGAGATGGACATTGTCATTTACGAGTCCAGGAAGAGAAACTACATTTCCCACAAGTCTACTGTGAAAGGGGATGGAGCCTAACAAGACTGAGAAATCCTATGGCAGGGGATTTCCCGAATCTCTCACTGGTGTATTTCAAGAACACCCCCCAGGAGAAGAAAGCAGTGATTCGGATGGAGGCACTGAAAACTATGTACAGAGGTGAGAAGCACCTACATAATTCAATGTATATACACCCTCACAATGCATAATACCGAAGAGAGTGTTACAGTGGAGGCACTGGTGAGATCCTGAAGACACTCAGTGAAAACCGCTCAGCACAGACGTCATTGATCGTATAAGAGAACAAATGTTTTTGTGGTGTGAACAGTAGACCCGATGTTTAGGGATCTATGACAACTCTCAGGGAGTGACGGAAGAGGAAGTCCTGCACGTGATTCACAGGATTTATGGAGTAGAACATCCTAAAATCCTTGGATGGAAAGATAGAAATGTGGATAAAACCAGTCTGATCCTAAGCGAGATGCAAGAGGAATTGGATAAGGATTTTCTTCCCTCCATCATTTCTGGGCCACAAAAATAAAGATGGCACATTGTGATTCCATTGAAGCCAACAGAATTAGCCGCAGCACCTCTTACTGCTGAACTTTCGGATGGAAATATTAACAAACAAGTATACCCTGGGACGAAGGAAGAGAATTCTCAGTCACCCTCCAGTACTAAGAAAACTGGTGAGGCTCGAAGCAAACGGTCCCTAACTGCTCTACAGAAACTGGTGGAGCAGTTAGGAAAGGCACAGCTCTTCTCAGGAATAAAACCAGTCCCTGCTGGGGAAGAAACTTACGAAGCATGGAGATAGATGGCCACCCAATATCTGGAGAAATAGCATTGCTCCGAACCATATAAGAGACAGCAGATCTTTGAAGGCCTGAGAGGTCCCACAGGAGAACTAATCCAAGCTGTACACAGAAGTGACCCCCAAGTCACTGCTCAAGACTTAGTGGCTCTAGATCTGGAACGGCATAGGATGCTACAGATCTGCTCTATCAGCTACGCCACAACTATCAGGAGTCGGGGGAGACATTGTCCAGTTATATCTACCGGCTGGACAAGCTGAGCAATCTTATCGTGTCAAAGAAAGGGATACCCATAGCAGAAGTGGATGATAGGTATATACAACAAATGTTACATGGAGCTCTGTCCCTTGACCCAATAACAATGAAGATAACAAATGCTCAACTGGGACAAACATCACCTACCCTCATTCAGGTGATACAGGATGAGGAATATATAGTGGAGTTCTGAGAGAGGGTGACCAAGAAAGTCAAGGTCATACAGTCAAAGCCTGAGGCTGATCTTTCCGTCACTGATCTAATGAAGATTGTGGGGAACCAAGACAAACAGATTTCCCAGTTGTTGGAGATGTAGAAACAGATCCAATCCCAGATGCTGATAGACCACACTACTGAGCGACCGCAGACAAGTATCTGCCCCTGACAAGTATCCAAAGCTAACATTACTCTAAAGCAGGGAAAGTACTTCCCTTGTGAAATTTGCTAGACAATGTATTACTCAATGACAATGAGGGGAAGGAGGTCTCTCGCATTACCGGGGAGGACTAAGAACCCCCACACTGGCCCACTAAAGAAAGTTGACATTAGCACTTTGGGGAACTCACATCTGGGATAAAGTCATTTGCCTAAAGGATTGTTGGGACCCACGCCTCACATGCCTGCATGCCTAAATGGAAGACTTTGCATGACCTTGCCAGATAGTGGCTCACAGGTATCCATTGTGTTCGAGAAGTGGTACCGAGAGGATCTGACTTTCCCATCAAGCCGTTGTGTGGCCTGACCATCTGAGGGTCTAAGCAACAAGAATTATGCCTATCTCAGGTACATCACTGTACCTTTGAAGTTCTCAGAGGAAGTAGCTGGTATAGAAGAAGAGGTAAGGTGGTTGCACTTGTTTGTCCAGAGACTGAAGGAGAACCTTGAGATGTCCCAGTGATTATTGGAACTTACTCCACTTGTATGAGATACTGGACAACTGGTGCCAAGAGATGGGAGGGGCAAGTTATAGTAAAAGATCTATCTGTATGTGCCTGGCTGCTTATAAGAAGTAAGAGGTAAAGATTTCTCCGAAAGATACCACGTTACAAACAGGAAGTTTTGATCAATGCCTTGTTGGAAGTGATGCCAATCAAGAAGACAGACACTAGCATGTTCAGCAAATGCTACAAAGAGAAGGCTGTCCCTTTGAAGAATATCTCCAGTAATGGGTCCTTGAAGTTAGTCTGTATTGACTTTCTGTCAATGAAACCAGATGAGAGCAACAAGTGTATCATTCTAGTGATGACAGACCATTACACCCGATATGCTCAAGCCTACCAGGCATAAGACCAGAGAGCTGTGACCGTGGCAAAAATTCTATGGGAAAAGTTATTTGTACACTATGGCCTGCCTGCCCGCATTCATTCGGATCAGGGTCGGGATTTTGAGAGCAAGCTTATCAAAGCTAGAGAAAAAACAAGCCCGCGCTCAGTATATCCCACATTATATATGGTGCCAGCTGCATGGCAATAAGCCAGCGCTTGGCATAACCCATGGTACCAGCTTCGTGGCAATATAAATGCCCATATATGTATAAAAAACAAAAATATATACCGAGTGCGGGCTTGTTTGTTTTTTTTCCCCCCCAAAATAATGCCTTATTGTCATAGCAGGTATCCATCAAGCCTATTTAAGGCGCTTTGGGTATGGCTCACAAGACAGCCCTTGCTAGATGTAAACCCCTATACCCGGGAGGTGAGTGCATCTGATTTTAACTGCATTTTAATGGTGTTTAAAGCGTATAGGTCAGTGTAGGATCTGCATATAATGAGGTGCCCTTAATGCTGGTATGCAGGCTTAAAAGTTTTGAACAAAATATGAACTAATACCTCATGTTTTCAATTTGCTATATTCACACAGATATGCAGTGTAAAGGATAAGCGCAGACAACTGTCTTTTTGTTTTGTATACATATATGGACATTTATATTGCCATGCAGCTGGTACCATATACAATATGGGATATACCGAGCACAAGCTTATTTTTTCCTGGTTTTGTTTCAAAATATTGCCTTATTGTCATAGCAGCTGTCCATCAAGCATATTTAAAGCTTATCAAAGAACTGTTGAGGTTTGCGGGATAAAGAAGTCGAGGTCTACTCCTTTCCAGCCTAAGGAAATCCGCAGCCGGAGAGATTCAATCGGATACTTGTCACCATGATGGGCACTTTGGACACTAAAAAAAAGGCACCTTGGAGTAGACACATCAGCCATTTGGTGCACGTTTACAATTACACGAAAACAGAGTCCATGGGATACTCCCCATATTTCTTGATGTTTGGAAGGGAGGCTAGATTAGCAATTAATATCTGTTTTGGAATGGACACTGCTGATCCCCAAGAAAAGCCCCTTTTGAAATATGTGGAGCAACTGAAACAAGAACTAAAGGAGACCTACAGACTAGCAGAAGCGGCTGCATCAAAAGCTGTACAACGGAACAAGGATCGTTATGATCTACAGGTCAAGAAGCATATTCTGGAGCCAGGTGACAGTGTTTTACTTCAACACTTGGGCCTCCCGGGGAAACACAACTTAGCCAATCATTGGCGAAAGAATCCTCATATTGTGGTTGTGAAATTGCCAAATATTCCAGCCTCCAAATTTAGCCCAAGGGGCAGACAGGCCCTATAAAAACATACCACTGACAACATTTGCTTCCCATTGGAGCTGGTGTTTGGTCTCATCTGTTTCAGGCTCCTCCCAGAACCGAAGTGTCCAGACCAAGAAGATCACTTTGATTCAGAGAACTGCTCACAGAAGAAGAAGACGAGGAAGGAGAGGACTTGGGGTATGATGCTCCAAAGAAATTAGGAGAAATAGATTTGAGACAAGATATAAGAGGGCTCACTAGGTGTACCGAGGGGGCCGCTGTGAGACCTCCACAAGTAGAAGAAAAGAGACCTATGTGCCATTTCAGATGAAGGTGTCAACTCAAGAGTAGCTGGATGGTTGGATTCTCAGTGTCCATTGGAAGAAGGATCTAACCAGAGAGTTGACATGGATGGGGATGTGGCTGATTCAAATGGAGGATACATTGAATGCCCCAGAAGGGTGTTGGGGAATCCACCAGTTCAGGGTCAGGCCAAAAGGACTTCGAGAGCCCCAAAGATGTTGATTTATAACAGACTAGGTCATATGACTGTGATTCCTAAGGTTATTCATCCAAGTGGCCATATCTGACTCCAATATTTGTTATGCCAGGGCCTGTTGTGTATGAGTGTGAAAGTGTGTATAGACAGGATGTCTTACCCCTTTAAAATTGCAGCATGTGGGACAAGTCTCATCATTTGTTCATTGTGTAATTGCCCCACAGGAGCAGTGTGTAACCCCTGGGGATGCTGCAGTCGGACTTAAGCACCCAGGGGCTACTAATAACAATTGCAACAGTAAGAAAAGAGATGGACATTGTCATTTACCATTCCAGGAAGAGAAACTACATCTCCCACGAGACTGCTGTGAAAAGGGGGTGGAGCCTAAAAAGACTGAGAAACCCCAGGGCAGGGGGTTTCCCGAATCTCCCACTGGTGTATTTTAAGAACAGCCCCCCAGAAGAAGAAAGTGATGATTCGGATGGAGGCACTGAAAACCATGTACAGAGGTGAAAAACTCCTACATCATTCATTGTATATACACTCTAACAATGCAAAATACTGAAGGTGTTAATCATAAAATTATGTTATAAGAAATACTCTGGACTGACGCTGCTGTTTTAACATTTTTGATTGAATGCATCCAACTAGAATAACATGGGACTATGCTCCTCCACTTGGATGTATTCACACAATAATATATCCATGATATCACAAAATAACATATATTTGGCCCTTTTTACATAACCTTTTATTATGTAGTTTTTATTTTATTTTTTATGGACAATAGAGGGAGTGTTCAATAAAGTTTTATTATAATCTGAAGGCAATGGCTCCTTCTTGGTAAACCATTACAGGGATCATCTATGAAGATATTTTGTATCGTTTTCTTTTTCCAAAAAATAATTAAAATAGAGCTGTATAAATCTATAGTGTCAACTCCTGTTTTTGAAAACAAAGGTGGGTGGTATAATAATTCTACAGGACCACATCAGAGGAAAACTGCAGCATCAAAGAGCTGCTTCTTATGCCCCATACAGCCAGTATAGGAATTGTAAGGGGGTGGGCATTTCAGACACAGCTATGCAAGGGCCCACTCCCAAATAATTAGCTTTAATTCAAATAATTTATGACATATTAGGAATCCCTGCCCTTAGCTTAGGAGTTTATGGTAGTTCCATCCATTGTACTACGCTACCCCTAACCAGACTTTCCAGTATACAACATATTTTGCATGCAGGAGCTAGACTAATTTCCCTTGCAAATCATTCTTCTGCAACTGTTACACTTGATTAGTCCCTATAATGTTTGCTTGCATTTTACTGAATCCAATATAGAAAACTTCTACTAAAAAGGCAATAAAAAAAACTACACCAACACACATCTTTCCACTTGTCTCAAAATATCTCCCAACTTGACTTTATCTGTGTCTCTTATCCACACTCATTACCTTCTCTCATTCCCAGTTACAGAACATTTATCTTGTACAACCATACTTTCTTCTAGCCTCCAAAAAGTCAACTCTTCAAGCAAACTTATTAAATAAGTAAACCACCCTCTTAACCTCCCTCAACTAGGGTCAGATCTAGACTTTTCTTATTAACACCGACTCCTCCCCCTCTACAGCCCTGCCTCCTGTAGGCCATGTGCCCTACAACACTATATGTTACACGACAATGTATTTTAGGATTCAAGTTAAGCAGGTTTGTTCGTTGCTTTGAGAAATATGATTTTGCTGAGCTGACACCATCTTGTTACCTGTCAGCCATTTTGTCTTTGTACAGCTTAGATACAGCTAGTTTGTAGAACTTATTCATTATTATCTTGTTGTTTACGAGGGGCTGCGTCCATATGGCAGAAAGAAGATAAACAACAGCCCCCTTGGGAGAATTCCTGTGAGAATGTAGCAAGGTCTGTGTACCGAAATCATGCACAATGAGTGGTTAAGATGAAGATAAGACAGTTACAGGCGTAGTTTGCTGAAGTACGTGATTTTGTGTAACCAGAGTGCTATAAGTATGTGAATTTGCAAACAATAAAGTAGAGCTAATTGCACACACAGAACTTGCAGTGCCTTTTATTCTCTCCGGCTGATGAGCTCATAAACTGGCGCTCACAGGTGAACTGACTGATTACATCCAACAGCTTTTTTTTAAGCAAAACACTATATAGCTAAAACATCACAACAATAAGAGCATCAAATAACATATATGTCTGCCCCTTCATTACACTGTTTCCCCTTTATCACACTGCTGCCACCTTCATCACACTGTGTCCTCTTCATCACAAAGTTCCTCCTTCATTCCCATTGCAATGGAGACAGCAGTGTGCTGGGGGGGCGATCACCCCAATCACCGCCCCTGGATACGCCCCTGTCCTCAACCAACCTAAATCTTTGGCAAGTAACCTCATGTATCCATATTATATATGGATATTATATATGGATAGTAACAGCATAAGAAATAAGAGGGCCCTGCTTACAAGCTTATAGTCTAGACTTGTTCTATTATTTCGTGTTTTTCCCCAACTATAAAATGCTGCCACTTTATTATATTGTAAATTATATGAAACACCAGTTTATCCCTATTAAAAAATTCCCCAATCTTCAAAGATTCTGGTATTGTACAGTATAATTAGATATCAATACTCCTAGTAAATTTTATGGGGCATATTCGGTTAGCCGCGAAGTTCCTTCGGAAAAGTCATGAAGACACTCTGCGACCATATAACATTGGGGATTTCTCTTTGCCCCCATCGAGGTGTGAGAAAAATTCCACGATGTTGATGTACAGGAGGAACATCGCGGCTAATTGAATATGCCCCTAAGTATGATGCTCTGTATTTTTAGACCAGCCAATTCAAGTCCTAGTTCTCACAGACTGTAACCATGGAGGATGGCACCTTGAGAATATGTGCTATGGAGAATAGACAACTATAATTGTATTACTCCATTTGGTGTCCATAAGGTCAAAAAAGAAAACTTCTATTGCTTGAGAAAACTTTAGGGCACATGGGTGCCTGAGTTTTCTGTGTCAACATTATGGGATCCCTAGTATTTGG
Source organism: Mixophyes fleayi (assembly GCF_038048845.1). Taxonomy (NCBI): domain Eukaryota; kingdom Metazoa; phylum Chordata; class Amphibia; order Anura; family Limnodynastidae; genus Mixophyes; species Mixophyes fleayi. The sequence continues at coordinate 51,972,788 of NC_134406.1, forward strand.
TGTTACCTTGTAAATATACTAAGTTTATTTTGAATGCAAGTCTCTCTCTTCACCAAGTTTTCATAGTGGTCAAAACCTTTCAGCATATAAAAATTATGAGATCCTAGATGGCAATTAGGCTTGCACACTTACTCCTTTTTTTGCTTTGCTCTCCTTAATGACTCAGGGCCGCTGTTACCAAACCTTTAACAGATAGATATAGACATGTGGAGGAAAACGACTTAAAGCAGTATTCGTGAACTTAGCAAAAAGGTTGTTAATTTCAAAACATCGTTTCCCATTTGAATGGTCTTTTAATTTTCTCCTTATCTAATTCATGTATATTTAACACCATTTAGTACCACAATTGCATAAATGCTAACTTGCTTGGCAGTCAAATGTAACATTGTTCTTTATAAATAGGACTTCATATTGGTCGTTTTAATTGTACTTTTTCCAACTATAAAATGTTTGCAAATTTAAATTGAATAGATTGTGATTCAAATTCAAAAAAGGTAGTTTTAGTCTGTTTTAAGAACAATTAAAGATCTTTCAATGTCCAGAGAGAGCCAAGAATCCTTCAAATTCAAGAAAGATCTTTTCATATTAGGTTAACTGGCAATAAAAAATGTTTTTTTTTCTCCCATTATTTAGAACAAAAAAGCCTCTCATGAATATGGCTCACTGGTTGAAGTGGAAAACAGAAGTGCTGCTATGGACATTTGAAGAGACTGGCTGGGGGCCTGAAGGAGTTAGATCAGCGGTTCCCAAAGTGTGCGCCGCAGCTCCCTGGGGTGCCGCGGCGCTGTCACAGGGATGACGCGATCGCCCTAAAAAAAAAAAATATATATAATTTTTTTTTTTTTTTTACTAATCCAGCGCCAGATCCTCCTCCTCACTGTTCTCACTGACTGCCGGGGGCGACGTCATCACGTCTGACAGTGTCAGTGAGGAGCAGCAGCAGAGGGGACATTAGGACAGAAGACAGCAGAAAATAAGGAAAGAAGGTAAATAAAGGAACGGAGAGTGAAGGGGGACAGAGTGTGAGTGGCGAAGGGGGGGGCACAGAGTGTGAGTGGCGAAGGGGGGGGCACAGAGTGTGAGTGGCGTAGGGGGGGGCACAGAGTGTGAGTGGTGAAGGGGGGGCACAGAGTGTGAGTGGCGAAGGGGGGAGGGGGCACAGAGTGTGAGTGGCGAAGGGGGAAGGGGGCAGAGTGTGAGTGGCGAAGGGGGGAGGGGGCACAGAGTGTGAGTGGCGAAGGGGGGGCACAGAGTGTGAGTGGCAAAGGGGGAGGGGGCACAGAGTGGGAGTGGCGAAGGGGGGGCACAGTGAGTGGCAAAGAGGGGGGCACAGAGTGGGAGTGGCGAAGGGGGGGACACAGAGTGGGAGTGGCAAAGAGGTGGACACAGAGTGGGAGTGGCAAAGAGGGGGACACAGAGTGATATGTTGAAAGGGCGCAGTGATATGATGAAGGGGCATGTCATGGTGAAGGGGTCTAAATACATCTTACGTCATTTTGACCCAACTACTTAAAAAAACGGGACTACCCGGTAATTGGGGTGCCTTGGAGAAATTATGGTGACCCTAAGGGTGCCTCAAAATGAGAAAGTTTGGGAACCACTGAGTTAGATGCTTTTTAACTCTATATGGATATACAGATTTTAATTTCCTTTCCTTGTGTCAGCTCAATAACAACATTACTTCAAGCTATCAAAATCCCCTTTCCATTTTTTCTAGTTTCACCGGATTCAAAACTCGGTGCCCTTTCCCTCCCGTAGTTCCCCTCACCCCCACCACTGCCATCTAACTTTACTTCATTGCACATATTAAAAATGTTTCTCAGAGGGTTTGTTTTAGTTAGAAGCAGAGTGGGAGTGGTGATACCTGCCATCTCGAACTGAAAATAGCTGTGAATCTACATAACTGCTCTCCCTAGCGAAGTTTCCACCGCTGTGCTGGTGTCAGAGGCTCCTTCTTCGGGGAAGAGAGTTTAAATTTACCTCAGGTGAGCCCAATTGACTCTACCTTAAACCCCACTCCTATATCGGTCTGCTACATGAACCTTTGGCACCCTTGCTCCTAATCCTGCCTGCCAAGCCACCAATGCCCCACAGTGACTAGTGTGCCTGGATTTCCTACTATCATTGCCTACCATCTCTGAGGCAACTACAGGATATCAGATCTGCCATTATCTCCAGTCATAAATACGCTCAGGGAGCAGAGAACCGCTTGGCCCTTCCACCGCCAGCCTTTTTATCCTCATCTGCATCTTCTCCACTGCTTGATCAGAACAAATCTCTTACTGTTCACACAATGCAACATTTCTTGGCTACTTTCAAAACTGGGATTACAGCCATTCTGAGATCTTCTCTTAATGCCCATGAAGCATTACAGAATGAAGTGTCTACTAGGAGATATAAATTAAGGGATTTGGAACACAGATCAAGAAGGAACAATATTAAAATCAGAATTATCCTTGAATCAGTTACATATGCAGTATTAAACGATTATATCCTTAACCATTTCCAGAAACTCCTTCCTGATGGAGCAGATTCTAACCTTCTGATTGATCGTATTGATTGCTTACCACAGCCTAGACATGCACCACATAGCTTTCCAAGAGCCACATTAATAAGGCTTCATTATTTCCACATTAAAGAAAACTTCTCAAGGTGGTTAAAACGTCAGATTCCTCAATAGAGATCCTGCAACTATTTCAAGATCTTTCACCAGCTCCTGAAAAAGGTGACCTTTTCAGGAGTTGACAACAGCACTTCACTCAGTGGATATCCACTGTAAATGGGGTTTCCCAGTTAAATTGATTGTCCATTACAACAGTATCACTTCTACACTACTATACTCTGTAGATGGACTCGGAATCCTCAGGAATTGATGCATTCTTCCAGAAGGAGCCCTTAACTCTGCTTCACTGATTCACAAGGACTAGCACTTGACAGGCAGAAAGAAATAGACTCACTAGTACAACTTACAGCAGTCATTGTGTTCCCCTTTTTGGGTTTTTCCTGGACTGCTGGCTGTGTTATCCCCCCCCCCCCACACTATTTTTTCTTTTCTCTAGTGATTAGTACAGTGTTGCACCTCAACTGTGCATTGCCCGAAGAACTGGGTGTCTCCAGCTGATAAACAGTATCTGAGAGTCGTTGCTCAGTTCCACATTTCATTTGTTAAATAACTTTGCAGTATGGCGGACAGCTCTCCTTCTGAATGCGGTTTGATTATATACATGTACAGCTGCCCTTATTTTCATCCTCTTTTTCATTGTCATTTTTATTTTCCCCTCTATTCTAAATCTCTTTCTCACCATCGTCATTCTTGTTTATAGTTCTCCCCTTTTTTTTTCTCCATATACACTTCCTTCTTGGATGTTGAAGTCACATCATTCTACTGATATACATGGTACAACCTCATCTTAATGGCAAAAAAAAATAGTAATTCTTTACCCAAATTAAAATGGGAGGCAGACGTGGGGACGACTTTCTCAGAAGATGACTGGGAGAGAATCTTCAGAGACAGTCACTGAATTTCTATACACACAAAGCATTCCTAAAGGCCAATTAAAATGATAAATAGACAATATAAAATATGGCCTAACCACTCACAATATTGTTGGAGGTATTGCAGTTTTATAGACGATTTATTAGATGTGTATTGAGATTCCCCTTTGGACTGATGTGACCAGTTTCATTATGCGTTTTACCAGTTCCGACCTGTTGCTGATCCCTGAGTTGGCCCTTTTGCCTCATTTCCCTGTTACGCTCTCCGCTCCCACCACAAATATCTTCCAGGACACATCCTTGTGGCCTTTAGAGTAACTATAGCACAGAAATGCAAAGACCCTACACCCCCTTTACTCTATGGTGATTGTGACAGTTCATAGAAGTTTTGAAATGGAAACCCATGGGAAAGGAATACTCCCCACTCAATGAAATGGTACGGATGGCATGTCTATAGTAGGGAAGGTTAAGACTACCATTGAGATTGGGGATTCTACACTCTGTATATTCATTACTGTCTTTTGTGTACAGCTATGTAACACTTGTATATTATCACTATTTGTTTCAATCTGTTGCAATGTTATGGATGAAGTGGTCATTTCCAGCTTGAAGCTTGTGTTTCATAATTACGTATCTAACCTGAATATGTTGTATATGTACCTTTGTAACTTTCCTTTACACATTTACTTTTTTTTGTTATATTCCCCTTACTTAAAAACTTAATAAAAAAACATTGTTAAAAAAAGGGCTATTTATTGCATCTCAGGGAAATGACTGCACTGTAGTCACTAGTGCAAACTGATTATATTTTACTGTAGCTACAATATTATATATTTTGCATTACAAACTGATATTGGGTTCCATAAAATTGTTTGAGAGTATTATTATTATTATTATAAAATATAATCACAGTGTGGTGTTCTTAGTAGAAACAGACATGCACCATGGGATGGAATACTTAAAAATATACAGCCATAAAAAAAATCACTGTTAGAGGTAGAAAAAAAACAGTATTTATTTAACAACATTATATAAAATTCATATCAACATGTACTCTAGTATATAGCATGAAAACCCTGAAGCAATTTGTTTTACATTTAAAAGGAAGCAAAATTAGAATTTCAGTGAACACATTTATATACTCAGCTGCTGCAACCTTGCTTTGGAAATCAAACAAAGCATAAGGTGGAACAGAAATGTCACCCATATTTATATATTCATAGTCAAAATCATATTCATGCTGTGCTTTTCCATTTTGCCTCATACCATCATAATCCTCCCTCTGATGTTTTGCTACTGCATTTTACAATACACTAATATATATATATATATATATATTTATAGTCAAGGAAAGTCTTTTTGATGGAGTAAGGGATGCACCTCTAAAAACCTTTGGCCGCGGTATAAACAATATCTTTATGTAAAGATAAAAGATAAGAGGAATGTCATTCTTTACTGCATGTTTTTAGACACACATTGTGGATAATTTTAATAATTTTATTTGTGCCATACGGTGCGCCAATTGGATCAAGTGTTTGTGTTTACATTGTGGATATGTTTAACATTAACACCTTACCATAAGGAAAACCAATCATGACTGCCTTAAAGCCAGGTCCAGGAGAACTCCACGAATACTCATTTCGACATTATTTGGTAACATCATGTATGTAGGCTACAACCACAGAACTCGCTTCCTGAGCTGCCACCAAAGAGCCCATTTCACACTTTAAATTGGCCTCTTCTCTCTCTCAGAATCATCAGAGCTTGTTCTACCTTATACCCCATTCATACTGCACCAAAATCCCGGGTTTTTGCCGGGGCAAGCTCAAACGACCCGGGTCTTGGTGCAGTATGAATGGTGCAAGTCAAAAATCCCGGGTCTAAAAACCCGGGATTTATCGAGGGGTAATTCCCGGGTCAGACCCGGGTTGCCTGCACTATGAATGGTGCTGCACAGAAAACAAGCTGATTTGCTGTCTGCCTGTCTCTGGAGGATGATGTCATCGATGGGAGCCCGTGGAAGATTCGAGAAGGAGTTTAGGAGAAATGGTGGAGTGCAGATCAAGCTGAAGCAGAATTGGAGTTTGTTGGAGAAAATTGCTTTTATTTCACTGAAAAAGTGTGTATTCACCACCCACTTTTGCATAATCTTTATGTGTCAAAAAACCAGTCACCTTTCAATGACATCACCATTTTTCAGCCAATGAAAACTGCTCTGGTGATGACTCCCACAAATTGCCAGGGCACAGACTTGTGCAGTATGAATGGGGTCAACCCAGGAAATTCCCGGGTCCGAGGTGCAGTATGAATGGTGTTTCTGAGCTGGGACGCTCCGAGTCCCGGCAAAAACCCAGCTTGAAAAACCCAGGATATTGCCGGGGCGGCAGTATGAAAGCGGTATTACTCATCTTTTTTGGATGGTTTAGATAAAAGTTCTGGGGGTAAATGTATCAAGCTGAGAGTTTTCCGGCGGGTTTGAAAAACCAATCAGATTCTAGCTATCATTTATTTAGTACATTCTACAAAATGATAGCTAGAATCTGATTGGTTGCTATAGGCAACATCTCCACTTTTCAAACCCGCCGGAAAACTCTCAGCTTGATACATTTACCCCCTGATGTCCTAGCTCCTCACACATCCTACAATTGTGCCATTAACCTTGTTTCAGTGGTTTAATTTTCTAAGGCTCATTTATGTACTTTGGCTGCCTGAGTCCAAGCTATGGGTGACTATATGAAAGAAGGTCTTCAAAAAGGATTTATATGCCCATCCAAATAAGCAGTAGGAGCAGGTTTCTTTTTTTATGTCCAAAAAGGACAGAGGATTAGGGCCTTGTATTGACTATAGAGAACTCAACAAAATAAACATTAAAAAAATTACCTGCTACCTTTAATCTCGGAATTGTTTGACCAATTAGGAGTAGCCACCATCTTCAAAAATAGACCTGCGAGCTTAGATTCTAATAAGGATCAGAAAAAGTGATGAGTGGACCACAGTCTTCATCACTGATACAGGACACCAAGAGTACCTTGTTATGCGCTCCTGTGGTCTTTCAATAACCCATAAATGTCAGCCTCCGAGAATCCTTGGGATGTTTTGTTGTGGTTTACCTGGAAGATATTCTAAAACAGCTAAAACTGGTGGACGGAGAAGCACAGAGTCTTCACCATCCGTGGTAGATTCATGCCAGGATATGCATTTAACTATGGGAGTGGATGCCACCATAGAATAGAGGCATCAATCGTCTCCATTTCATAACTGAAGTGTATTTTAGAAACAATTTTGTGAACAGTGGGAGAGGAGGGATATTCCCATAGCTGTGCTAGCACCGTTCTGGATGCTATAAGTATATGTATCCAAATATACCTATAGTGTTTGGGTATTTGGTCTGTGTAAAGATGGAAGAGAGCAATAAGTGGAGATAGCGCTAAATATATTGGTGACTTTCCTCGCTAATTCAAAAGACCTCCAATCAGAGCAGCTGGATAACAGGACACATCCAGAACACATGAATATTGTCAACCACAGCACCACAGTTGTACCAACAGAGCTTCCAATAATCAGGCCCTATGTTCTGCAGGCGAGCCGGGTGAGGTAGGTTCTATATAAAAGTTTAAAAAGCATTTCCAAATGATTGGCACATTTAGGAGCGGAGCCATAAATGGTTTTCTATTGGACCGAGGAAAGAGAAACATTAGGGTCTGATTCCCATTTGCACTGAGAAGCATGTTTGGGTATATCTGAGAAGTAGGTCAATTGTTGGTACCAGAATGTAATACCCCCTTTTATATTACCCACAGTCAAGTTAACATGCAACAATATCAGTGGCAATTTCAGAGGGCAGTCATGATGTAGAAGGTCAGATATCCAATCACCCAGCTACAGCTATTTATAAAAGTCTTTAGAAGGAATGCACAAAATTCTTCTTTATGTATATGCTGATGCACAGTGATTTATATATTGTGATAGTGATTTATCATATCACTGGACAACTATATTCTTTTGTTTGCATATGCACATTGGTCTCAAATTGTCCTTAGCAGCCATCTCAAATGATTTGATTCATTTGTACACATTACATTAATTTAGAGAAGTGCACCTTTTTCTTTTTCATTAATTTCTGGCTTGTTCTGTTCTTGGATCACCCCTGTGTACCTCTATCTCTGGTTGGTTCTGATCCGGATCATTTGACTACTCTTTTCCTTCTCTGCTGCTACGCTGGTAACTATCTCGGAGAACCGCGACCTGGGTACTCTTACCAGCAAAGCACAAACTTCCTTGCGGGGGTCCCTGGTGAATACCGTGAGTGCATTAGACTCTGTGCCTCCCTAATCAGTTAATACCAGCCAGTGGCTTCTCCAGTGTTACAGTTGTGACACACACACACACACACACACCTTAAAACAAACCCACCCAATCTGCCCATACACAACAACTAAGTTACAAAGGAAAAGAACCGCAAAACCACACCACGGCAGCCACCTTCAGCCTGCGTTCCACCACTATGTAAAGAGAAGTACTACCTATTCTATTTTTACTAAGTTGAGGAACCCATGTTTACTTACGCACACACACCTACACCTGCCTAGCGCAATAGTGTATTCTAAACTAAATTCTGAAGTGTGCATGATCTTTTCAGCCGACGGCTATGACAGATGAAGGACATAGACCTGAGTGTGTATAGCGTGGACACATCAATTGGCATGCTGATCGGGACTTTCAGTCATTGGCAAAAATCATTAACAATATCGCACCAGGAGACATTTTATGTAGTGTGTACCCAGCCTAAGAGGCAGATTAGATTGGAAAAGAGAGTTTAGTGTGTGCAATATGCATGTCATTATCTGTTGGTATTTACTCTAGAAATATATTGCCTAGGAGAACTTAATAACTGAAACATTTTCTCGCTATATTTCTTTAATCTAAACATCTCCAGAGGACAAATGAAAATGCACAACAGCATGTGACATTTTGCAACATCATTTGTTAGGATGGATCAATTATTTCCTTATGCATATTTATAACCCACAAATGCTTCATGTAAAACAAAATATGCGTGACATAGCATTGCATGAAATAGCTTAAAAAGCAGAAAACGACTCTTTATAATCAGTATCTATTCAGTTATTGTTTGCCTTACAGATTGCGTGTTTACATCCTGTTTCTGTAAATGAAGCAGGACTTTGAACAGTAAAAGATTTTTTTAACCAGTAACGTTCTCTTTATTGCAGCTTCCATGAACTGAAATTCAAGGTGGATAATGTCTTGAAAGCTGATTGTTAATTGCATCTGCTTTTAAATTAGTTGTATATATGCTCACATATCTGACACTGTGCTGACAAAAGTGTATGTATGCATTGTGCAGAAATAATTTTAACAAATTTCCATCATACCAGATAGTAAAAGGTATGTTAGCAACAAAATTTGCAGCGATTAACTATAGAAGATCTAATAATACAATATATTCTGTAATTGCATCATCTGACCTTCCACTGCTGTTCAGCTATTGTGCTACAGTACCATGAGTAAATGAGGCTAAGAAGTCACATGACGTTGATTCCCTATAGAACAGCACTGAGATGAAGATAGTGGAAAGCCAGGATCATGGGATTTCCGGCACCTGCTCAAATGACTTTGTCTCACTAAATAAACATTACCCCTCCCCTATCTTTATACAATGTCATTGCTTCATCATCATTATCCACAGTTCACTCTACCTAAACTCTTTCCGTTTCCATATTCTCTATGTATTTTTGTGCTTAATTTTACTTTACTTCACGTTAGATCTCAAAAATTAATATATATATATATATATACTGTATGTACTGTTTGAAGGTATTTATGTGTTTAAGTCCACAAGAGGCATGATAAAGAAAGGCACAAAAGGGAATATAGAAAGTTTATTAATAGGGTTTCACATACAACTCTGGGCACAAGGAGTCGAGGCAGCACAGAATTATTGGTGCTGGCCATGGCCAAAAGGGGACTGTTCCAATCTCTGTGTTTCCTGATGAATGGCCACTCCTCAGGACTAACCACATATGAGCTGCACCGTCCCTTCCACATGTCCCAAGTCCACTTCAAACCTCCCCTCCTACTTCCCAATGTTTCTCATGTTCCCTCCACTCTCTATATATGGCTAGTGCAGAAAGTTCACAGCTTTCAAGGTCCGGTGTCTTGGGCAGGATTAATACAATGTTAGGGTGTGGCATTAATATTATGTGGGAGGGGTATTGTTATGTGGGAGTTGGTGGGGGTATTAATGCTATGTGAGGACTAGTGTGGGGGAGGGTATTAACGTTATGTGGGAGCTAGTGGGAGTGCTACTATTATTATGTGGTAGCTGGTGTGAAGGGTTATCAATGATATGTGGGGGATGGTGGTAGGGTATTCATTTAATGTTGGGGCTCTTTTTTTTATTGTATGTATGTATATATATATATATATATATATATATATATATATATATACACACACACACACTAAGGTATTTGTTTATTATATGGGCACCACTTGAATTGAGAAAGTGCTGTGTTGGGAGTCTGGGCTTGAACCCCGGAGTGTTTTCTGCCACCTGTGCGCTGTCCACATCGTTCACTATTTCCTTAAGCAGCTGATGAGCAGAGGAGCTTTTAGGGGTTTGGGTGGGGGGTGCCTTGGCTAGCAGCATGAATCAGTGGTTCATATGAAGTGGAAGATTTTAAACAACTGTACAAGTGGAAATGGCACTGCTGAGTTTTTACAGAGATGCCTGTACAATTACCAGGTACACACACATGTACATATCTACATTATCTCTCTCTAATTATATATATATATATATATATATATATATATATATATATATATATATATATATATATATAAAAATTCATTGGTCTGTTTCTTTGTTTGTCTGTCTGGTTAAGAATTCGGACACCCCTGCACAAATTGGAATGACACCAACGCGAGGTGAAGTCAGACCTCTGGTTGGTGTACACTGGCCAGAACTTTGACCTGGGGGGCTGTTCTGAGCCTTCCACTGGATGGATTTGGATGAGAATTAATGCAAAAATGACACTGGGCGGCCGCCTCATAGGGGTGTTAAAAGAGCTGCTAATTATTGTTAAAAGGTTGACAGTTACATCCAACCGATTCATAACTTGAAGATTTAAACCCAGGCAACACCAGGTACTTCAGCGAATATATATATATATATATATATATATATATATATATATATATATATATATATATATATATATATATAAAATCTCCTCATAGCCAGGCTAGTTGCTTGGGATTTCTAGTTAACTGTGTCCACTACACAGATGCAGCTGGAACGTCTTTCACTATAGAGGTCATCGGTTTCTTTTGGCATGATCTGTAACCCATGAATAGCAGGACACACCTGGTAGGCAGCTCATTCTATTTGTGTTGTATCCTGCATTTCTATTTATGTTAAACACAGAGGATGTGTTTAACATAAAATGTCAAATGTTTTCTACAATGACAGACTTTCTAGCAGTGTCTACAGCATGGTGGATGTTTCTTACATTATCAGTAGTAAAATGTTACTGTAATGTAGTATGTGTATTTCATATATGTCAGAATTTAAATGGCTCATCTGTCAATCATATCTCTAGCATTAACATATAAGGATATGTGTCTGAACAATAAAAAAAAAATAGAAAATATAGACTTTTCACAAAAATAATAAGAAATACATATCATTACTAATCTCCAAACAAATGTTAGCCAATTCTAATCTAGATTATTGTGATATTATCATGCAAAAGGTAAGTACTTGTGTTAAGAACACACTATTATATCCTGTCTTCATCTAGTATGTCCAAGTACTTACCGGTGTTCAGACATCCTAGCGGAAAATTGTTGAGTTTATTCCAAATGCTTCACAATTAAATTACAATTTTAGTCTTTACTGCTGATGGTATAAGTTTGTTCCAATCATGCACTAATACTTTCAAAGGTAAATCAACACGATCCATCAAGGAGTCTCCTCTGGCTAGGTCAGTGTTGGCTAACCTGTGACACTCCAGGTGTTGTGAAACTACAAGTCCCAGCATGCTTTGTCAATATACAGCAGCTTATTGCTGGAAGGGTATGCTGGGACTTGTAGTTTCCCAACACCTGGAGTGTCACAGGTTAGCCTTCAACCCAGACCCATGTTCACTCACCTATCCCCCCTCACTTCTTTCTCCCGTTAATGAGAACGAGATCGTCACATTGATCACTTCCTCTCTCTCTTCCTGTTCCCTTGAACCCATTTACTTATATTTCAATATTCCTGTTACCTGTAATAGTCTAAGTGAGACGTTTAGTTCTCAGAGTATTCAGTTCCCCAAAGGTGCAAATTTTTGAATGGCTCTAGGTGTCGTGCGTGACGTCATGACGCCACGTCACGCCCGTTATTCAGCACGTACGGAGCAGGGAGTAGGAGGGGCGCCCACGCTGTGAGGAGGTAAGGATTTTTTTTTTTTTGGCGCGCTGCTCCCCCCCACCAACGAAGTGGGCGGAGCCAGTCCGGCCCTGTCACCCAGGGACCCGCCCCCCGGCAAAAAAAAAATAAATAAAAAAATGAAAAAGAAATTTAGGTTTAAAAAATAGAAAAATAAATGAATAACGCCGGTTGGTACTGAGTGCCCGGACCAGCACATGGTAATTATCACCCCCCTCCCTCTGGATATAATGATTTTAATCCTGCTGTGGCAACAATTCTCGATTTTATTTCTACAATGTACAACTGAAAACCTGTCTCATACTGCATTTATGTTGGAGTATCTGTGTCCCTTGTCTACTAGATAATCCTGCCAGGCACACGTGGAAGACATGAATGCAGTTTGCACGCCATTAATGTGATATTTACTCTTCTGCAGGTAAATGAGCTCTGGGCTATTTTGGAATGATTTCTCTACGCAGTCAGTCAGCAGGAACTAAGCTGTGAGGTTTGCAGTAATATTTCCACCCCTCCTCACTGAGGTAGGGGTGTGTTTGTGTATATGCGTCTCTGACAATCGGAGGTGAGGCTCCCAGCCTGCAGATACATCGTGCACACAGCACTGCAGCCTGTGCCAGCTGTCCACAGTGCTGCTGGAACATGCCCCTGCACCGCACGGCAGCAGTATGACTGTAGGGCAGGCGAGGAGGAGGAAGATGCAGCCCACCTCAGAGAGCAGTATCGGTGTGTCCCCTACGGGGCCAGCGGTTCCCTCTCTTAGCCGGAGCCGCAGCGTCCGTGAGCAGCAAGCGCAGCTGAAGCATAAGCTGAGGGAGCTGCCATCCCTTCTGAGGAGCGGCCTGACTCTGCGGAGAAGGAGTTCGGTCTATGGACCCTCGCCCTCGCTTTCGGAGACTGAGGAGACGGCGACGGCAACCGCCAACAATGGCCCGGTAAGTGACACCTATTCGCATTGAGAGACACATGGGTGCGCTCTCCAAATGCCTGACAACTGCAGTGTGATTACACCCGATTTATTTACACTAGGGGCACATGCCAGTGCACCTGGTTTATTTACACTAGGGGCACATGCCAGTGCACCTGGTTTATTTACACTAGGGGCACATGCCAGTGCACCTGGTTTATTTACACTAGGGGCACATGCCAGTGCACCTGGTTTATTTACACTAGAAGCTATATGCTAGTACCCTCAGTTCATTTTCACTAAGGGCAACATGCCGGTGCACCTGGGATATTTACACTAGAAGCAACAAGCTAGCACCCTCACTTCATTTACACTATAGGCAACATGCCAGTGCACACTAGTTATTTACAATACTAACATGCCAGTACGTTCAGTTTATTTACACTAGTGGGAACATCTCAGTGCACCTGGTTCATTTACACTAGTGGCAACATGCTATTGTGCCTAGTTTATTTACATTAGGGACAACATGCTAGTGCATCTGGTTCTTTTACAATAGGGGCAATGTGACAGTGAACTCAGTTTGTTTAAACTAGGGGCAGCATTCTAGTGCATCCAGTTCCCTTACTGGGAAAAACATGACACTGCACCCAGTTCTTTTACACTACAAGTAACATGAAAGGGCTCACAGTTCATTTACACTATAAACAGCATTCAAATGCATTAATTTCTTGCCATTGCCCCCAGTTTATTTATACTATGAGGGACATGTCAGAGTACCAACATGCTAGTTAGTGCACTGTTTTATACACACAGTGAGCACGATGACATTGCTGTCAGTGGTTTACACAAGAAACATAATATACCACTATATCCAGCTCACTTACAAAACATGTCAATGCAGTGTATTTACTTTTGCATTGTGCCAGTGTAGTTCACTTCTTTACGTTACAATTTGGCATTGCATACTGTTCATCTACATTAGTGAAATGCAGTGTGCCATTCGTTTAGATTAGCGATATTCCAGGGTATCAGTTCTCTGACACAAGCAATGTGCACAATCTATCATACTAATATACACTAGCAGTATGATACTTCAATTTAGTTTTGCAAGCAATGTGCCATCATGTCCAGTTCTCTTATAGTAGAAGAGTGCCACTCTGCCAGATTCACTTACACTGACATTGTATCTCTGGGACCAATTCATTTACAGTTGCAGTATGTACAATCCATTACCCACATGTGCCAGTGTCTCCAACCCATTACTCTTCAACCATACCTTGCTACAGAATCTGTATACATTTGTCACTGCACAAACACCATTGTCTTTCCACAGTTTCTTATGTCATTTCCCCCAACCATTAACTGATAAATGGCCACAGATAGATCTACTTCTGCTTGTGCACATAATTATTATATTGCCCTTTACTGATTGCACAATACTAAACCATTAATGGATTTGTTTGTTTTTCTTAATCAGTCAGTAGAAATGTTTCTAAACAGATGAAGTAAAATCTGATGCTGCTATCTAAATGAGATGTAATTTAAATCTGTTTTACCTCAACTTTTTTTTTTGTCAGAGCTTTCTCTAGGAGTTTTGACATGGGTGCAAAACTGATACAGATTTTACAGTATTTTATTTGTTTCAGTTTTAATCAATTTCCACTTGTGTACATATAATTGGCTTATACTTTTTTGTTTTTTCCATATTTAGTTGGTACACATTAGATGAGTCTTTTTCTTTATATTTGTTACTTCATACACTATATGGTCATAGGATGAGTTTTCTTAAAACAAAATTTCCCCATAGAAGTCTTATTTTGTCCCCTGAGCAGTAATTTGAGTTGGCTGTAGCTAATGTTATCCCAAAGGACGGATGATATATTACCTTACTGTGACACAACTAGTTTATCTGTGATGATATACTGGGTACTTTATCAGCAGGATGACAAATTCTCCTGAAATATCTTTACAGAGGTCTATTTAACCCTTACTGTAATGTATACATGATCTTTAGTAATACATTTTAGACGCATTTTATTGCTATTGTATCAAATGGGAAATTGGTTGCCCACTGGACTTAAGAAACCGCCAGTGGCACTACATGTTAAATGCCATTGTGTTTGACATGCGGTGGTAACCAACACTTTCAGTCGGGGTGTCAGTGGATGAATGGGAGACAATAGAGCAGACAGATGCCACTCCCGACCTTAGGAGCAAGTGGGTATGTGGACATTAGAATTAATAGGTTTTTTGTCCATTTACATGCTTTTATTAGCATTAAAAGACACAAGTAAAAGCATGATTTTTGATGCTTGTTGGTAAGGGGCCTAAAGCTGATGAAAAGAGGTTTTTCTATTTTTTGTTAGGGCTGTTCTGTTTGCTTAGGATATTATTTATGAGTTTGGTTATTGTGCTCAGCTGGTTCTGCGGATCTGCGTGGCAAAGTGGTTTTCACTGCAGAATGTGTATATTGTGCTGGAGGCAATGAGAGGATGTGGGCATTCCTAAATGGTGTATGTAGGATAGGAGCATTGAAACACTGTGCTATATGCTGCATCAGAGATTTCATTTCGTGAGAAGGGATATTAGGGGGGATCTTGTACTTGCATAAAAACATTCTTATTTTTGTTGGGCACTCCAGGGCTTTAAGGCTATACAAAGTGATCGAAAATTTGGAGGAGTCGGATACATTATATTGGGACTGTATATGTGATGGACTGATATGTTGTTTCAAGTGGTTATAAATGACAAGAATCAGCGGTATTTAATGGGGGTACGCAAAGTTTATATTATTGCCTGCCAGTTCTAGTCTATGTTAAGTTTGGTAATCTAACATCATATTTTGCATATATACACATACAGTATGAGTAAGTTTTCAGTACCAAAAAAATTCCTCCCATTGATGGTTTAATTTCCCATGAATAATCTGTTATGGGCGATGTTCATATGGCTTTTATTTTAGTGTTGATTTATTTACAAAAATTGTCTGTCATTTTATTAAGCTGGTAATATGACAGATCATTTGTTCAGTACTTTAAGAAATCACATTAACACTGATTATCATCGGTGAAAGCCTTCATGTGATTTCTCTCCGTACAGAGTTATGAATAAACCTATCCTTTTTAGATCATTAGATTAAGCTGAGACACAACAAGCTCAGTAAAGAATAAACATTAGAAATGCTTCAGCAGAAAATGAGTCAGGTTTTAATCAAACTATGAACTATCTATGATGTGTGGCAAAGTTATTTATTCATCAGTGCTTGTTGCTACACATCCTTGAATGGATCGCTATAGTCTGGTCTCTGATATATTTTTCTGCCTTGAAGTGCTGAAAAATCTATTGCATCACCTAAAAACATTTAGGGGTAAATGTATCAAGCTGTGAGTTTTCGGCAGGTTTGAAAAGTGGAGATTATGCCTGTAGCACCCGATCAGATTCTAGCTATCATTTTGTAGACTGTACTAAATAAATGGTAACTGGAATCTGGTTCCTATCATCGACATTTATTTAAATAGCGCCAGCAGATTTTGTAGCGCAATAGGCAACATCTCCACTTTTCAAACCCGCCGGAAACTCTCAGCTTGGTACATATATCCCTTAGACTGTTTTTGCATTTGGCAGATACAGTTATAACTTGGGTACTGGCAAATTGAACTAGCGTCTCTGTTTGGTTTGAAAAGCATGTAGCTTGCATAATTTCCATCATTTAGCCAGGCAAATTTGGGACAAAATAAGCCCCACCAGATCCATGCAATACATGCGCTATTTACACAAAACACGCCCTAATCTGCATAATCGCACAAATGTTTCAACCAAGACCAAATCACTTAGCTATATGCTCCACTCTTTCAAATGATTGGTTCCTATGAGGAGCGGAGTACAGGGCCCATGTGGCAAAACCACTGTACTATTTTTTTGAACACTGGTCACTGCTCCTCTCATAGGGAATGATGCTTGTTACTGCTGTTGAACTTTAGCCCCTCCCACTAAGCAATAGGAATAGAGGGAGACAATCAGGTTAACACCGTTTATTTTAGCTCTGTCAACTTGCGTACCAAGCCGTAATGATGATTACAGTGTAAGTAAGGTGGAAAATCAACAAGCAGATGTTTGAATTGCTTCTCGAGAGGAAACCTGGTTTGCCGTTGCTCCCACTGGTGTGTGTTGGGTCACTGGCCATATTGGGAACAGGAAGTAGTAAAAAAAAAAATCTCTTCTTTTAGTATTAGTCTACAGCATATACACTGAATGACATGAATTAGAAGTTAAATAAAAACAGAATCAGATTGTATTTTCATTGTTCAATAAAATCTCTTGGCTGACCTTGCATGATACTATATTGGGCCTCTATGGTGAAAATTATATTGTAAGGATATTCTATTTTATAAAGTTCTATGTAGAGCTTACAAGCAACTCCTGTTCACAAATATATAATACATATTTATATCAGGCAAATAGTATACGTAACATGTTTTTTATCTCACTCATGTGAGAAAATTCTGTGTTTGTGATGACCCGTATTGGGCAGAGGAAAGGTTCTGTATATTGTTGTTCATCTGAACATTAAGGATGGGTACACACTACAGTGCTTTCAGCCAACTATCGGGCCAATCACCCGATAAATGACTGTTTAGCCTGATATTGCATTAGTGTGTACACTTAGGCGATGAACAATACTTGTTCTAAAGCACCGACCATCGTTTGTTTTGATTGTTCAGCAGAACTATAACTATCACTCAGCTATGGAACGATGTCCTTCCAATCCTGCAGTGTGTATGCACTCACCATCAGGATCTCTTTAGAGTTTACAATCATGATCTTTTCAGCTGATGGTCATGACAGTTGAAGAGCACAGATTAGGGTGTAAATCTTTTTAAATATGTATGGCATGCTGATCAGGACTTTATTTATATTTAGTTGTTAATAAAATTGTTGTAGATAACACCTTTGTTGGAAAATTCTGTAGTGTGGAGCTTGTCTCTGTGTTATAAAGAAAAACTCCGTCTTTATTCTGCTGTAACAATTCATGACAAGCATGTGAGTGCTTTTGCACTAAAGCTACACCCTCCCCTGCCCCCACACACCTATTTTGGAGAAACTGCCGTGGATTATCCTCTGTGAAAGTCATTGTATTCTATCGCTCCAGAGGTCACAATTTTGTGGTTCTTTGGAGCAGCAGCTGCATTTATCATTCTACATATTACAGCTTGTAGTGACAAAATGATAAACAAGCCTGGGCTAGTCACTGGTATAGATGATATTAAAATTCCAAATTTGTCCAAGCAGAGGTTTACTAATATTTGGCTATAAATCAGTAATGTGGGTGCATCTTTTTTAAGCAGCACGGATGCAGGTTTGTGACTTTAAAAAGAGCCCCCCTCACCCCACCTTTGTTGTAAAAATTAAATATATACACACCAAAAAGGGACACCTTAATTTGAAGGGGGGAGGATGTGATTTAATCTCTTTTAGAGCTCACTGTCTTCTACTATCTACTTCAAGGTTATTTATTGTCTGCTGGTGAGAGAGGATCAGCAGACAATAATTAAACTGGTGCAGTCACTTTGAAAGAAGATGTCCCCAAGTTTTTCTGAACTTTTTTGAAAGAACTGCTATCCCTGATGTTTCTTTGCTTGTTGGCCAGGAGGAGCGTGCAAGTGCACACTGTGATGTCACAATATGCATGCAACCTTATTATGATGCAGTGGGTCTGCCACTATAGCACTACAACAAAACCCACCAATCACAGTGGGTAGTGATCGGTGGGTTATGTTTTGAATCCCTTAAGTACAAGAAGAGTGGGTGAGGGTGTGTCCAACTTGTCCTTAGCAGTCAAGGGGTTACAAAAGACAACCAAGGATATAAACATTAGAAGTGATTACCTGATTGCATCATAAGTATCATTGATGTTGCTAATGATTTAGAACTATGAATCATAAATATTTCCAACCAACACTGTAGTTGCCAATGTCTAACTACCAAGCGTTGCTTTATTAATAATTACCTTCCTTTTAAATCTGTATAGAGTTTTGTAAATACATTAATTTAAAATCAAACGTCGCTTGTTATTTATTTCATGGCTTTCTAAACAAAACTTTCTGAAGTTAAGGAGGAGATATATGCTTTATTACAATTTTGATACTTAGTATAGTAATTTAGTAATTTTTACATTCACATTGCACCAGGGAAACTTGAGTTTTCTCTAAGGAGGAGATATAACCTAAAGTGACTTTTGTTAATTTTTGAAATAGTTTCCAGAATGGCCATGTTTTATTTACATCTCCCAAAAGTCCTGATTTTCTTAGGCGAGAATAGGTGTGACCTGTGTGAAAAGGGACAGGACGTTGGGTGGTTCAGACATGACTTGGACAGACATGGATTTGAATTTATCCTGATATAACTATTGGAAATGTTGGGAGGTATGGTGTTACTGAATGGTTATAATAAAGTATTC
Organism: Mixophyes fleayi; assembly: GCF_038048845.1. NCBI lineage: Eukaryota > Metazoa > Chordata > Amphibia > Anura > Limnodynastidae > Mixophyes > Mixophyes fleayi. The sequence goes on from NC_134406.1 coordinate 51,992,105, forward strand.
AGATCATATTATGACCTGACATCTGTTCACAAGCTTTGTTTCTATTCCTGTCACTGTGTAAGGTCATATAACTATATGAAGGACTCTCACCCTATTTTTCCATTTGTCTAATGTAAGGGATGAATGTGGAAAAAATTTAGGACTTTATTTCGTTTCCATGATAGTGCTAGTTTGTCAGCTTGCACAGCTCCCAAACCAGATCAGGTCCCATTCCTTCTCTTCTCCTCCCTGTAACATATCTCCACACCGTCCTAATTTAGGAGGGACAGGTCTGAAATGATGGCACTGTCCCGGGGGATGGAAGGTTAGGAGATATGTCCCATTCACAGCTGCTATGCATAATAGTGGTGAACAGTGCCATGCACACCTGCCTCTGGAACGCAGAGCACATAAGGGGTGTTTTTAGGGAAGAGGGCTGGGGATGGCCCAGCACTTCAGAAGCACTCGATGCACACTGCCGCCCAAATTCCCCAATATCAATGGGGGGAGGTGTGCTATAATACTGTATGTTCGTCTTTTCCTAGACCTCAAACTGAGGTGAGATATTCCTAATGCAGTACAATAGCTAAGGGAATGTCCTAGTTGCAAGGGATATATGTGGCAAGTTTGGAGGTAGGTCATGGCATCAGTGAGAACTGAAAACGACATATGGATTAGCTCTCCTACCTCTTAACCTTGCACATATCCTAAACTGGACGCAATCATAAAATGATGTCTAGCATGGACATTCGTTTCTGCTAGGCTCAAGTAAACAAAGAGGTTTTTGCAGTGCTATTTGTTGTACTTGAGATTTTCTACAACAAAGCTACAGTACATAGCATTTGTGAAATTCCATTTTTCTCTCTTAGTCAATCATCAGGCAAATGACAAACAATATAGAAAGTAGAATTTTGTCTTTCATTTTTGTATTTTCAAATTTGCCAAAGTGATTCTTTTCATACCACAGCGAACTAGCAGTCTTTTAGATTGAACAGATATTCGAGAGAGTGCATTTGAATACCGAAGGAGACCGTGCCTGCCTCCCTGTTGTCACTGGTTCATAAGGTGGATATATTCAACATTCAAATGAGGATGCAGGCTCATTATTTAAGTCACTCATCAAGCTGTGTCTGTTAGGTGCTGTAGTAGGGCCAAAACCATTATGTTTTGTTGCATCCATAAAAATAGTAATGATTTAAAAATATATAATGGATAAGACAAAATTGAAACTTGAATGAGGCAGCCATTGACCTCCCCCCTCCCATGCTTGGATGTTTTCCCTTTTTCTGTACTATATCTGCCTCTGCCTTAGATATATAAGCCAAATAATAACACCTTTTAATAGCTTTGCAGACTGTAGCCCAGTTAGAGAAATGGCTTGTGGCATTTTTATCCCAACCTACAGTCACTTGATGTAATGCCATTTGGCATAAAGAATAGTTACCAGCAATTTAATATAGTTTCCAGGGACATTTTGCTGTTATGCCAGTGCATCTAAGTATTTGATGTGTGATACTGACTCGGCGGGTATAGGAGCACCACAATCTTCGTCATTACAAGTTTAATGAATCTAAATATAACCTATTCCCTGGGAATTAAGGACAGTTGCAAACTAAGCATAACGATGTGTATGTTAAGGAAAGCTTCGAGGACATAGTTGTTTTAAGTAAAGATTTTTTTACCTTTTTAAAACTGCATGATGCTTTTCAAAAGATTATTTTTACACATCATCTTTGCTCACTAGATATAATTGGAGAGTAGTATACTTTTTAGCATCAGGCTGACGATAGATTACCTTTTTCTTTGTGCTCATTCTGTCTAATAATGCCATGTGTTTCACAGATCTATTCCACTGTAGAAACATAATTATGAAATTGTCAGACAACTGGTTGTAATCTTTTCCATGAGAACAGGTATGTCAGGCAAACTAGGAAAAGCAAAGTGTCAAAATACAAATACCCAAATTTCTTGACCCATAAAAGAAATGTATTTTATGTCTTTTTTTAAATACATATATTTCTGTAATACATTTTGGTATGCACAGCAGTACCTAAATAGTTAAGTTGCAATAAGCACTTTTTGACACTTGACTAAACCACACAAAGCTTATGAATAAGTTAGATGTAAATATTACAGATACACAGAAATAAGGTAGCAAGCGTTTAAGCCCAGGTCATATTGTGCAAATCCTTTCGCACAAAACACCAGGTTCCATAACTGTATTAATACATAGATTTAAACTTATAATCAGTTTCTTAATTATGATTATATTAAGTGTTACTGACATTCCATTGGTCAGTTAAATTAAAGCATATTGCTAAAGGGAACCTTATCAGTGTGGCATCATTACGATACGATCATTACGATATGCTCATTCAAAGGCTCTGTAGTAGGAATTATATGTACTAATGTAATTTTTAGTAAACTGCATCACAACTAGTTAGGCTGCAAGCTGACAACATTGCTTCAGGAGAGACGCTAATACTGACACATGCAGGAGAGAGTGAAAGTGAGAGGTCAACCGTAGACTGGAAGATGTAGACTTGCCTTATTTACCTTCAATGCAATTCTAGTACTGGGGGGATTCTGTGTAATTGCAGAACCAGGAGATTTCTACGGTGTGCCAAAATGGGGAGGAGGTTGCCTTAAATGAGGCAATCTTCCAGTATTATTTGGCTGTTTTCTGCATGCATTTTGGCCATTCAACGAACAGGTCACATGTGTGTCTAAAACTATCCACTAATAATAACTAGCTACCAGTGTAGACCTGAACTATAATAATCTCTGTTTATCTCCGTATAAAAATGTATGTTTAGCACAATGGAGCCATGGTAACAAATTCATTTCACTTTCCATCATTTCTTCAATAGAAATTAATCTGCCGATAATGCCTTTGCTTTACCATCTTTCAATCTCTGTGACCTTTTGAAGCCAGCAAATTGTGCATTAATGATGTTAGCGCTTTGTCATTACTTTTCATGTGTCAGTGGAATGTGATAATTGCAGTAAGTCTGCTGGTGTCATGAATACAACAAATGACTAAAGTGTGAATTAAGAATACAATGATGGAAGCTCGATGAGATCCACATATGTTTTGATTATTTGGTGTATTTTGTAGGTTTTACAAATGTATGGAGCATATATTACAACTGTATAACCAACATTTAACCCATCAAATTTTGCTATAGTTTCTGAGCACTTTGGTATATAGTTTCTTAGGGGAAGTTATGTACAATATATTGTATAGTACATTGTATATAAAGTTGTTCTGCAGATCATTACTACTTATAATCTGTCATGTACTGAACATGCTGATGGTTTCTTTGTGCCTCATTAATGTCACTAATGTCTAGTGAAGTGATAGGCTGACTGTTAGCTTTGTCTAAAAATGTCGTCTTACTCTGTGTGTTAGGCTGGGTACATACTACAGGTTTTTCAGCCAACTATTGGGTCAAACTAGCGAGAAACAGCTGTTCGGGCCAATATCACATTAGTGTGTATAGTTAAACGATGATCGACAGTCGTTTCAAAGTACCGATTGTTGGTTCATTTGATTACTCATCCTGTTTAAAAATCTCGTTCCAACCGCCTTTGCGATCCTGCAGTGTGTATGCACTCACTCGACTCGCTGCCCAGAGAGAATTATCAACCTGTGTCTGTGTTGTTAATTGTAGAGAGTGCTGTAGGTGGAATAATTCATCTGTTCGTTCTGAGACTGAATATTTCATTTCAAAGTCACAGAAGCTAAAGAATTTTATAATGACATTGTGGAAAAGTTTATTTTGTGTTTTATAATCGGTGTGACAGGAATGACTGACCACACTGCTCTTGGACCAAATGAAGAGCACAGATCAGAAGGTAAATTGCGTATAGTGTGTAAACATGAATCTGCAGACTGATTGGGACTTCAATCATTTGTAAAATCGTTGGTGATAGCAAATTGGTCGAAAGTTTTTGCAGTGTGTTCCCAGCTTTCGTGATATGTATGCTTTAAACCTGAACTATACTCAAGAATAGGGTTACTGAATGGAATTCATAAATAAACTTTACTGTTAGTAAAAGTTCCTCTTCTACCCGTTTACAATTTACAATTGGAGTAAAAAATCTCCACAGTGCTGGGTGTCATGAGTTCAGTACCCGACCATGGCCTTATCTGTGTGGAGTTTGTATGTTCTCCCCGTGTTTGTGTGGGTTTCCTCCAGGTGCTCCAGTTTCCTCCCGCACTCCAAAAACATACTAGTAGGTTAATTGGCTGCTATAAAAATTGACCATAGTCTCTCTCTCACTCTCTCTGTCTGTCTTTGTGTGTGTATGTTAGGGAATTTAGCCCCAATGGGGCAGGGACCGATGTGAATGAGTTCTCTGTACAGGGCTGCGGAATCAGTGGCGCTATATAAATAAATGGTTATGGAAAAATGAAAATAAACAACATTTTTCTTTTCCATGTACAATATACCGGATTTTAGATAATTAATCTAAGTCTTTCTTACTATTCTGTGTAAACTTTATTGAATTTCATATGTATGCAGTATGTTTATACATTCTTTTGGTATGTTTCAAACTCATTGTTTTGTTTTGAAAAAACCCTAATAAAAATTACTTAAAAAAAAATAATAAAAAAAATAAATGGTTATGATGAGAGATAGATATAGATAGATATAGATATATATATATATATATATATATATATATATATATATATATATATATATATAATGAGAGAGTGTGTTCAGCCTACTTTGAGGGAGATCATTACGGTAGCCCCCTGCCAGCTAAAACAAAGTCAATGTAAATGACTCATTTGTCACTTTGTAATGCACTAAGAAACTGATGTGCAAATGTAGTTGCTTCCTAAATTCTGTATTACACTTTATTTCTGTACCTTTTATTGCTCACATATAGGGGGGTATTCAATTGTTTCTTTTAACGCGCTAAAACAAAAAAAAACGAGCGCTTGAAAAAAACTTCATATTATACGGTAATTTTGCGCGCGTAAACCGTTAATACGGTACTTACTCGCTGCCAGCGGGCTGAATTTCAGCTCGCTGCTCAGGGAACTGCGAGATGATATTTAGCGAGTAATTACCGTATTAACGCTAATATTTTTAGAGCGCTCGTTTTTTTTTGTTTTAGCGCGTTAAAAGAAACAATTGAATACCCCCCATAGTATTTCATGAGATACATTTAAAAAACGTTCTGGTGGAAGATTTCCTATGGATTTTAACATGCTTTCCTGTTCTGCATAGTAAGTGCTCCTTTTTTCTCATTTGTTTTTCTCACTCTCTGCATCTATCCTTTCTGTGTTTTGCCTGCATTATCAACTTCCCATTTTTTTTCTCTTTACTGATGTTTTTTTTTGCATTATCCCTCTTGCTCTAATTTAGGGGGGTAGATTTAATGCCCCACGTTGTTCTAAATAACAACATGGGAGGTGCATCATTACCTTTTAGTAGGGTAATTTTAACACAGATTTCTGCTTTTGGCTAAGGGAGCTGCTAGCAAAAATCCGCACTGAAATTACCGTACTGACGGTAATATTGTGCATATATTACCGTAGTAATGGTAATGATGCCCGCTCTGCGTTGTTCTTAAGACCAACATGGGGAATTCAATCTACCCCTAGGTATCCTTCTCTTTGCATCTTTCTTCCTCTCCTGGCAACCCCATTTGTGTCCTATAGATTGTAAGCTTTCGAGCAGGGTTCTCTTACCTCTCTGTCTGTATGTATTACCCAGTATTGTCTTATTAATGTTTGTCCCCAATTGTAAAGCGCTACAGAATTTGCTGGCGCTATATAAATAAATGATGATGATTTGTGCCTCTTGCTTACTCTCTTGACATCACCTTTTGCTGTTTGTCTGCTCTCTGACACCTCCCTTCCTCTGCCTCATGCTCTCTCGCAGGCTCTCCTGACATCATCATCATCATCATCATCATCAATTTATATAGCACCACTGATTCTGCAGCGCTGTACAGAGAACTCATTCTCATCAGTCCCTGTCCCATTGGAGCTTACAGTCTAAATTCCCTAACACACACACACACACACACACACACACACACAGAAAGAGAGACTAGGGTCAATTTTGATAGTAGACAATTAACCTACCAGTATATTTTTGGTGTGTGGGAGGAAACTGAAGCGCCCGTAAGAAACACACGCAAACACTGGGAGAACATACAAACTCGACACAGATAAGGCCATGGTCGGGAATTGAACTCATAACCCCAGCGCTGTGAGGCAGAAGTGCTAACCACTGAGCCACCGTGACATCCCCCCTTCCTCTTCCCCTTGCTCACTCGCTCTCCTGACATCCCCCTACCTCTGACTATTGAGCGCTCTCCTGACATCTCCCTCATCTGCCACTTGCTCGTTCGCTCTCCTGACATATCCCACCCCTCTCTGCTTGTTGTTAAATTTAAAACAATGTGTATTAGGCTGCTAGCTAATACATTTGTGGCTTTTTCTTTATGACATAACTAACTTCATCATTCATTTCAGTTGGATTGAAGAAAATCCCCAGGTTTACAATCTGACTACGGCTTTGTACACTGTCAGACAGATCGTCAGAATTTATGTGGAGATCTTAAGGCAACAGGAAGAGCTAAAAGCATGAATATTGATAAGCCTACAGTTCACATAAATTAGTCTGCATGTTAGTGTACCTCATTTTGTCAGACACTTCTAGACATAGGTGCCAGCTCTGTGTTTGCTTGAGCACCCCTAATATTTGTGCTACCACTAGGCATTGTCTATACATTAGGGGGCTCATGTTTCTAGACATGCAGCTCCGGCATTAAAAATCCTTCATATTGCTCCAAAGTAACATATTACTTTTATTGCCTTAGAAGTAGAGATGTTCACTGACCCCCGTGTTCTGGTTTTGGCAAAACCGCCCTTGCGTGTTTTGGTTTTGGATCCTGATTTATTTTTATTTTTTTTCCCATCTAAAATCTCTATTTTTTTGTTGTTGCAAAAATCGCATATTTTTGCTCCCCCCTACATCATTATTAACCTCAATAACACTAATTTCAAGTCATTTGCAGTCAATTTTGAACACCTCACAGGTCACAATATTATTTTCATACACTTTCCAGCAAAGACTGCAGATCTAGAAGACCAAGCCTGCCAGACCTATTATTGTATTTCAGCAATGACAATTGACAATGGTGCTCTCCTCTTTGTATGTTGCCTATATAACACAGTACATTATGGGACTGCAGATTTAGAAGACCAAGCCTGCCAGACCTATTTATTCTTTCTATTTCAGCAATGACAATTAGCAATGGAGCGGTCATGAATTTCACTGTAGACTTTGAAGAACACTGCAACCCCCTCCCCTTTCTATTCTACCTATGACGATGCCCAACCGCTCTACAGACTGCCAAGAACTGTGCTACCCCTTTTGTGTACCTCTGTGAAATGTCACTGGATCGCCGTGCAGGGTGGTACTTATAGAATCCAAAACTCGCAAGATCCGAGATCCGACGACGTTACAATGACGTTTTGCCTCGTTTACAATTCCGAGGGCAGCGAAAGTTCGGTACTCGGATCTGCTAAGTTCAGGTGTGTTTGGTTCTCGGTGAACCGAGCCTGAGCATCTCTACTTAGAAGTGGACATTTTGTGTAATTACAAATGTCAACATTTACTGCATTTTGCTTATACAAATACATTTTTTTTTACTGTATTTAGACTACACAGTAAAACTGGCTATTTCATTTTGGTGCTATGAACATATGGCTGTAAAGTGTCTATTATGGTGTCATCCTAAATGAAAATTGCAGGATAAAGAAATTGATAGCGGCCTACTGAAGAATGTGCATCGATCATAGTGATTTTTTTTTAATTGCTGCTTATTCCTGCGATAAAAGAGCAGTTAGTGCAAATTATTAAAATCTTGGTGAGAAAGGTGAGCTGTACTATGTTGGCGACACTGGCCCAGAGCGATAAGGGTTAACTTGCCACTCCGCCGGTGTGAGGGGACTTGCGCATGTATGATCTAGGTAGATGGTTCATGTATGCGCAGTGGAACTGAAAATAGAAAAAACTATATATGGTACATATTTGTTGAAATGTAGAATATTCTACATTTTGTTTTGTAATGAAGAACATGTAAAATGAACTGCAAGGAGAGGGCATATCTGCTGGTATGAGTAATCCTGCAACGGATATAAAGCCTTTAAAGGCTGCAGAATAACCACCAGCAGAACTGGGGCAATTTTTTTTTTCTTAAAGTGTATTACACTAAGCTAATCTTTATTTTTTTTTACCCTCCTCTTAAGGGGGAACAACCAGTATCATAAGTGCACGGGGGTTAGCAAACAGGGGGTGTACCACCGTTGCCAGTTGCGGTGTTCTCAATACAGTGATCAGCTCACAGGACCCTCTACCATGTTTTCTAAGTGAGGGAGCAGGTGCAATATCTAAGTGTTTGCCAAAAGTGGTTTTTTTTTTTTTTTTTTTAATGAAACCCACAAAGCTAGAAAATCATGGAATATTTGGTCGACTTGGTTTTAGGACTGTGATCAGTGACCATTATTTTCAGGAATAATTTTGTAATACATGTAAATAAATTCTCATTGTTTCCTGGCAAATCACACTTGGCAGGAGAATATTAGTTTTCTGAAATTAACAGGGTAAATCCACATGTCCTCCTTTGGAATCAGTCTTGGCAATGCTACTTTGGGGTGTGGCCATGGCAGTAGAAACGTAATTACATAATTTGGGGACAGAGCAAGACCTCTAGGGTTCAGCGGTAGCGTGCGGCACCCACTCAGCATAGTGATGTACGCTCAACTTCTCCGGAGTTGGGTAGAAGTGCTATCTGTTGGAATGGCGAGATAGTCCCATTAAATCAGGACAGTCTTCTCTAAATTGGGACAGTTGGTAGATATGTAGTGTAAATGTATTATTAATTAAATCAGTATTTTTCTTCTCTTCTACCTGGGGAGTGAAATGTTCCTGATGTGGGAGTCACCATATTTATTTTCCTCAAATTGTAGCAAGTTTTCTCCTTTACAGTCTTTGTCAGAACCCCCTCATTCCCCTTTTCTGCTGTACTTGAAATATATTGCTATTAATGTTAAAATGTGTGAACAGTTTGTCAGGACAGAATAAAACTGAGTTTGCCAGATCAGCCATGTAAATCTCAGCACGTATCCATTACACATGCTGTATGACATCCCTACAATAGATCACATGCATGCTGAATGCCTGCGTGGTAAAATCTGCAAGTGTGCATTTCAGCTAATTGCAGTGCAGCCATGTAGCATTTTTAATTTGTGTGTAGTTTCATGATTATTAATGGGTAGTCCATTAATGTTATGCTTGCCATCTACTCTGCGTATCAGCAGCGATACTGGGCAATATTGCAGCATGTGTGGTTCCAAAACAACTCCCAATCCTAACAATAGTTTGATCAATAGGCCTGAGCTCTTTAAATATGCAAATATGTGCTGTGTATGTCAACACCGGTATGCAGATTTGGTCCCCTCTTACATTGGTAACTCCTACAACTGAAGAGGTGGTACAGGGGAGGGAACAGACTGACAAATGCATGTCTGGGTAACTGAAACTGAGGCAGACTCACAAGGAGATACAGATACACCTGTTATTAGCTGTATCACTTGAAAGTGCCTGAGGGGCAGGGGCAGACTTACACTATTTTTTTAGGGGTACGATTTTGCATAGCCACGCCCGTCCTTTACTCTGACTGGTTGATTGCCCCTGCCCCCACCACCTGATGACCTCTACAGCAACAATTTAATGGGATGAAGATTGTTGCTAGCGGGCGAGTTCCCCGATTTTTTTTCCCCCCTCCCCCTTTCCTCTGGATCCACCAGTGCTGAGGAGTAGTACAAGGACATGCTGATGATAACTGTTGTCTGCACTAGCTAGCTGATGAGGGTTGTCTTTTAATTTAAATCAAACCTATTAGTGAATGAATCTTTCACCATCAAACAAATGTTTAAAAAAGCAAAACGTATCTTGTGCTTAAGTCCCGGTTGGGTACACGAGTACCCCTGATATAAACCTGGCTTATAGGCAACTATCGTGAGATTTACTTACATTATTTATTATTATTATTATTATTATTTTTTTTTCTGTCTACCTATATTATCTGCTTTCTTATTGGTGTTTTGAATTGATTGCAACTGGGTAAAAGCTAAAAAACATTGTAGCTGTCACAATATAGTACCTGTACAGTATAATTCTAGAGTAAGAGTAATAGAGAACTTTCAAACTGCATGTCCAAAATTGTTATTAAACACCAATGCTTCTCTCAAGTATGTAATGACCATAATTTTATAACGTATCTTTAATAGGTACTACCATAGAAAGGGGTGGGAGTGAACAATCTATTAAAATGTTATGTTTCCACAACCAAGGAAGACCAAAAACTACTTTAAAAAAATGAGACTGAATCAAGAAGATATATTTTCTCTATGTGCAAGTTTCCTACAGCCACACAGTCGGGTCACAAAACAAATGATGCCATCCTTCAATGGCCTATTATCCAAGACTAAAACTCAAAAAGAATATTCAGCTGGTGCAAACAAAATACTTAAAGCCTTAGAAAAAGTCTGAAATTACCTGTAGACAATGTAAGTGTGGTAATACATGACCAAAATCCCAATAGATAGGTCAACTGGCATATACAGTAAATTCTGTTCAGAATTGAAGATGGTGTCTGTTTCTATAGATGGGTTTTCCAGGCCTCTCAAGAGAAAGGTGTTTTTTTGAGACTAATTCAAACTAGATTACCTTTTTCACAGCAGTAGAAAACTGGGCCTAAGTTCTGATGACATAACTTCTCCTGTATGGGTAACTTAGTAGAGTCAATTTGCATGGGCTCTTCCGAAGACACTGTGGTGTATACTGGTAGAGGGTTAAAGGTTGAAAGATTGGAAGTAGGAGATCGATGTTTGAGTCTTCAATGATTTTGATTTTTTTTTTGATTATAATATTTTGAATCCATTTTGATGTTATGCTCACAGGAGTCCCTCAGTCAGTATTAGCACCAGCTCAGTAGGGCGTGGAGTCTAACAGCCTCTCAGGTCTTCACCAACAACTGCTGCTAGGCAGGATGGGCTTGGCTGCTGAGAAACTGCAGGTCGCGGCATCTACTAAGCTTACAGGCGTGAGGGATCGGAAGACAAGCGGCAAAATAATACAGGAAAGGTACCTGTGGCAGGAGTCCGATGAACAGTGGAGATTCCTCCAAGGTTGGTAAGGTATAGCCGGATCAGGTACACAGCAGCAGATGTCAGTCATGCCAAGGGAAGATCCAATAGGATAATGAGGACCAAGCCGGGTCTGGTATTCAATAGCGGATGTCTGTCACGCCAAAGGAAGATCCAAGAGAGTAGGGAGTTCAAGCCGGGTCTGGTACACTGGGAAGTCTCTGGAGATACAGAAGGGAACACAGGGAGCAGATACAGGGAGCCAGGAGTCAGGAGTGTAGCTTGTTGCTCTGACACAGGGCTTGTGTCAGAGCGCGATTTATATAGAAGGACAGACAAAGTTTGAATTCCCCGCCGGGGGTAACCTGATCGGCGCTGCCTCAATCCGGAAGTGACAGGCGGCCGACTGCGCGAGGATCTTTGAGCGGTGAGTATTACAGTTGAACAATTGATTGATAGTCCTTTTCCACCTAGTCTGAGCATGCATGAATCGGCTAGCTGGTTCATATTACATACTGGGTTGTTAATTTACATGCAGACACAGAATCGTATTTTTGAACCTATGTCTTTTTATCTCGACCTCCATCTTGTATAAATTGCCAGCACGCACTGTAATATTGTAGGCACTTTGCAAATTTGTCTTATTTGGCCAAATTGCAGGATGAGACAGGTGGCTGGATCGTTTGTTGTGGGCACCTTAAGAAAGCTTAAAATCTAAAAAATCAAAAAAAGGTCTATACTGTATCAGATTTTCATTCACATAACCTAATTTGGAAACTGGGTTAATAAGGTAGTGTGCTACTTTTAAATCCAAATAAGGACTTGATCTGAGGCGAGAGTACAGTATATGGCGGGACATTTTGCTGCTGACGAACAATTGATCTAGCTATCTTATCTATTGTATATATTCATATTTTATGGGGATTTTTTTAGACTATGGCTATTGCCCTCTGTTTGAAAAATAATTTCATTGTGAATGACAACTGATATGTAAGTGATAATATGCACTGATGTTCCAAACAGTATACATGGAATAGTCTAAAGCTGGGTACATACCTTTGCAATTTCTGTAACTATTTCACCAATGATTGAAAGTCCCGATGAACATGTCGATTCATCCGTACAAATCTACACAATTTACCTTCAGATCTGTGCTCTTCTCATAAGAATCTCCTGAAAAGATCATGACTCCGTACACACTAATACAGTTATCTGCAAATGCTGCTGGTCGTGAGTGCATACACACTAATACATTTGTCCGACATCGTTCCATTGTTGATCTTGATTTTTAGGAATGTCTTGTTGTTTTTCGTACAATGAAACATGATTGTGGGAGCATACGCACTCTTGCCATATCTGAACAAACGGTCATCAATCTTATGATGTGTGTGAGCATTGAATAGTTGTGTACCCAACTTAAGTGTTAAACATACATTTCTTAATTCAAAATATGTTGCATTAGTGATGTATCGGTCACATGAAAGCAAAACAATAAACCAGTTTGTAAAACAATCTATGTGCTTTCAACTTAATAAGCTGCTGCTGTAAGTCTTAAATTGAGACGTCCTATAATTTAAATTGCCAATTTGTATAAATGATGTTTACAAGACATTATTTTAAAACTGTATTTACTAAATTAACTCCTTTTTTATTTTATTAGGATACATTTATAATTAAGGCCAACTGGGTTGTTGAGCATGAAATAATATCAATAGTTTTGTAACATGAAAGACACTTCTATGTTCGTTCTGAGACTCGGAAACAAGAAGGTGGACAGGTTTGTCTTGATGCAGGAAGAGGAGCAGATGTGGTATATTACTGTTAAATCCCTATCATAACCAGTGCTCAGTTTCAGCTGGCATCAGTATAATACACCTTACAGATCAAATTAACCAATCTGAGATAGCATTTGCTTCTTTGTATCCATTGTCAATTCATTCATATTTTTTTAATGAAACAGTCCAGATTCAGGAAGCACATAACACCACGGAATGAACCAAGATATTTGGATTCAGAAAAAAAAAGAAAATCCATAGATTTCACCATAAAAATATCAGAGCCCGGTGGTCAGTTATACTGCAAGTTGTGTGACAGACGGTAGTTTAGCTTCATCCAACACGTGAATTTTACATATTTGTTACTCTCATTTGTTCACTAAGCCAGACAATGGTGTTCTGTTTTCTCAAAGATTGTGTTTTGGACCACATCTTTACATGTAGCATTAAGGGGGGAATTCAATTCCCCCTAAAGTAGTAGCACAGCGTTAAACCTATTACCGTTATTACGGTAAATATAACCCGGCTTTCTGCTCGCAACTCAGGGAGCTGCGAGCAAGCCGGCGTTGAAACTACCGTAATATCAGTACTATTATGCGCACTATTACCGTAAAATGGTAATAGTGCACAGGCCGCCTTACTTTTTACAGTACGTGGCCAATTGAATTCCCCCCTATGGGCCTGATTCATTTAGGAACTTAGGCAAGAAATTTCTTACTTAAGTCTCCTGGACAAAAACATGTTACAATGCAAGGGGTGAAAATTAGTTTTATATTTTGCACATAAGTTAAATACTGTCTGTTTTTTTCATGTAGCACACAAATATCAACTTTACAATTCAGTGTACAAATAAGCTATCAAGTATTTGTGTGCTACATGAAAAAACAGTCCGTATTTAACTTATGTGCAAAATAGCAAACTAATTTTCACCCCTTGCATTTTAATTTGGTTTTGTCCAGGAGGCTTAAGTAAGAAATTTATTGCCTAAGTTCCTTAATGAATCAGGCCCTATGGGGCATATTCAATAGTTGGCGAAAACGCCAAAAATCTTGCGGCGCGCGCACTATTACGTTATAACGGTAATGGTGCGCGTACATACCGTTATTACGGTAGTTTTCTCGCTGAATTTCAGCTCGCAGCTCCCTGAGCCGCGAGCTGAAATCCAGCTTACTATTAATGTAATAATGGTAATAGTTTTAACGCCATGGGGATTCAGAACAAATGAATACGCCCCTATGGGGCGTATTCAATTGTCAGCGTTAACGCTGCAAAACGAGCGCTCGAAAAATATTACCGTTTATACAGTAATATTGCTCGCGAAAAGCGTTAATACGGTAGTTTACTCACGGAATTCCAGAGCTGCGAGCTGAAATTCCGCGAGTAATTACCGTATTAAAGGTAAGATTTTTCAAGCGCTCGTTTGTTAGCGTTAACGCTAACAATTGAATACGCCCATATGAGCCTAGTCACTGCAGATCATACACGCATATGAAAATAACACACTGTAGTTATGTTTTTTTGAAACGTGTATTTCCTTTCCAGAAAAGGGAAGAATAAGTGCTCTGTATCATAATAAAAGATAATATCTAAAAATAAATATGATGCAAACTAGGCTATATAACGTGCAGAATAATAATAAAATGGCAAAATTTGCAAACTTCTGATTTAATATCTTCCATAAAAAAACATATGTCACTGATAGTGTAAAGGGAATTTCCAGTGCTTATGATTTAATCTGTATCACGGTTGTCAAAAGTAACAGGAGATAAGCAATGGACAATCAATGTACACAGTGATGTTGATTTTAATATATTGATGTTTTTGGTGATATGTTTTATTAAAGTTCCTGGTTGACCACTTTGTGAGCAGTGATATTTTTATTAGTTATTGCACTATATATCAATTTACTTATTCTTTCTTTAAACTTCATTCTGTTGGATAAATATAGATATATTGAATACTACACATAGGCCTCATGTGTTCATTCATCCATCCATTGTTCACCTATCAATTGTTTGCTGTACGGCCAAATACGTACCTTAGCTTCCAGGTGATGGAATAAACTTTGTTCCCAGTCTGAGGTGCGTTTAAATATCAGCATTTTTA
Organism: Mixophyes fleayi; assembly: GCF_038048845.1. Lineage (NCBI taxonomy): Eukaryota > Metazoa > Chordata > Amphibia > Anura > Limnodynastidae > Mixophyes > Mixophyes fleayi. Next base: position 52,007,150 of record NC_134406.1, read on the forward strand.
TAATTATCAATGATGCTTTCTTGGTAGCTGGAAATGAATTCAGTCTGTGAGAACAGAAGTATTTCAAGATGAGTTTCATGATAATCTAGAAGAGTAGTCACAGCTATAAAATAAAGTTCCTCAAACAAAATGTTCTAAACATAAAGCTATAACACCATGTAATGAGTAATTTAGTCGGTTGGCTCTATACATACAGGTTGTGTCATGTAAGCAAATGTACTTCCTCATTGAAAGTTTTAATATAATATCATTTGAGCCTTTGGGAGGTGGGGGTTGGGTGTGTTTTTCCAGTTTTCCCTTCTTTATCTCTTTATTATGCTAAAAGACTACCATGTGTATATTTACTTGTAGTATATGAGAAAAGACTGTATACAGATATAATTAGAATATTGAAACATTACTGTATTTTTTCCTTTATATCCTTCTAAGGAACTTGTTACTTTTAGAACCATATTGATGAGCAATGGAAAATTTGGTCACCTGTGTAATTACGTTACAACCGTTCCACAAGAGGCGACAGTTGTTGCTGCCGATCCTCACAAAGTCTGTGAACGTCTTTAAAATGTGGGCAGCTGCAATTGGGCTCTTTTGTTCCTGGTTTGTGTAATTGCAGTTAGCACAATTTCAGATGCCACCCAGTGTAGGTTATTGGGGCATTAGAGATTTAAGACAGAAGACACTTGAAACTAACAAGGTTTTTTCTTGCTTTACAGTAAATAGCTTATGTCATCTGTTTTCCCTATTGATTTATTTTAGACCTCATATGTAAACGGAGTGCTATATTATTAGAGCCAGCATTGTAAATCACCTTGCAGCTTAACACCTGTACTGAAATGTTCAAACTGGATGCTGTGTGTTTTTCCAAGTACATGCAATAAATCATTTCAAGATATCTACTATTGTATGAGAGGAAAATGCTGATATTGTATAAATGGTGACAATAAGCTGTTACAGGTATTGAATCCTTGTAGACTTATAAAGCAGTCTGTTGCCTTGCTCTACCTCCCAGCTGTCTTGGTTTGCAGACTTCAAAAGGGGCAGAGCTTACATGGAAGTGGATGGAGTTTTGATAAAAACTGGGTGTTGTGGGTGTATCTGGAGCGCAGTTTGGGCTGGTCAGGGGCAGAGCTTATTTTGTCACGATTTTAACATGTATAAATCTTGGGATTAGGCCTGAGTGCTATGTTACGTCATAGTGTTAAGTGAACTGTTGGGAGCCTATTTATTATGCTTTAAACTATGTGTAAACTGGTGTATCTTCATGGTTTAGGCATATTTTAACATTGGGGCTATTTAACAAAAGCCTAACGCAGGAGTCATCAGAGATATCGCCTGCATTAGGCTAACTAGTGCAGAATACAGCTGTCCCCAGGATTCTCAATGGGGAATGTGGTCTAGAATCTAGAACAGTTTATCAAGCTCCAAAAAGATTAGCTTTTCATATCTTGACCCTGATGGCTAATACCATTAGAAGATGGCCTATTCCAGCCTATGGGGAGAGCATTGCAGGAGAGAGATCTTTAGCAGGCTTCATGCTCCTCCCTTCCCTTCTGTGCATGATGGCCAGACCGCATCCAGACGTGTAATAAAGGAAGATTTATTACACGTATGGATTTATTACACGTATGGAAGATCGCAATTGCGATCACTTTACCATGGACTCTTCACCGGCACAGAAATGGTAATAAACGGGGAGAAAATGCGAAGGGTCCTAAATAGACCCCTTAGACTACATTAGTAGTTTGTGAACCACACAGTACGATCAGTTATTTTTAGACAATCATTATTAAATCATTATTAGTTTAGAGAATACTTTTGTAACATATTATAAATTTGCATTATATCATGTGCACCAGAGTCCTTTTTATTCTATGTAGGGAATTTTGCCCAAGATTTGTAATGCTTCTTCTGTAAGCTTACATGTTTGTTTATTGTGTATTCTTCATTCTGTCTGATTTTTTTTTTTTTTTTACTTACTACTTGTGATCCTAAGACCGTCATATGACCTGTTATGTTGCTGGTTTATGCAACACAACATGCAATAATGTCTTTTTTCCCCATTAAAAGGATCACATGAAAAAAGTTTTCAAGGTAGTAAAAATTCTGGCATGTGTTGTATGGCTTTTCATTATTTAAAGCCTAACAAATTGGATATCCTTACACTAGATAAGAGTAGTACATTTTTTCAACTTATATATAAATCTTGCTTACTTTTCATACCCCTCTTCAGGAAGATGGGAAGGAGAGTGGATCAGTGGGTGGGGCAATCACATGATGCCCCACCCACCTCACTAAACTTATTTGTATCCTGTCCCTGACCTCTTTGCAGCAGGTAAGCCCTCTCCTGAAGAATTGATGGCATTCTCAGGAGGCTGGGAGGTCACTCTCTAAATCTGGAGTTTCCACATCATTCTGGGATAGCAGACACCTGCACTTACACTTCTTGTAAAATCAGAACTGTAGCTGGTGAAATATATCTACACTAATGTCAACATCAGACACTATCTGGCAAATGTCTGCCAGTCACAAACTCACACAGCCAGTGAGGATGCAGCTCAGGTTATGTTAAGTTGTTTATTGCTAGTGAAGTTCAAACTTCGTGATCTCTCACCCTGCACGAGCAGGACCCTCCTTCTCACATCTGTACCTCCTCCATCAACCTAGTCTGTACTTGTTTTTGTTTTTATGTGCGATCTGGTATTAATCCAACTGCGCTACCACATTTTACTAGGTGTTAGCGCAGCTTTAACATCTTTCACAGTGGTAAAGGTGGAATTGTACCACATTGGGTTTAAAAATCCATGTCCGTAAAATAAGTCTATATAGGAGCTTTTTGTACAGTTGTATTTTTATCAAGACAATTTTCAGCAATATAAATATTAGTTGTAATTTTACTACAATACAAAAAAAGTGCCCCTTCCACCAATGATGTCCTTGTAAAACTAATGGCAAGCAATGTATCAAGCCTTATAAGCAGGAATGTTGAAACGGGACATTAATCTCACAGTATATCAGATTATAGAAAATGGTAATGGGCGTTTTGCAGTATTTATTTTTCTCATTTTGTATGACAACCCAAATATGTCAGTGTATGATTGTCTGCGTAATGTTGGAGATAACATCTTCAGATTTATATAGTTTATGAAATGTAAGTGTTTAAACGCTGTGCTTTGCGAAACTGATAAGTTATGAAGTATAAAGTATTGGGCACTCAGAAATCCTATATCAAAATATTTCAGCTATCTCTCCCACTGCAAGTTTTAAATGAATATAAATATTTGTTTCTTGATTCATTACTGTTAGTAATATATAATAAGTATTTGCACACTTTTTAAAGGGCAAGTAATATTGAAAGATTAAAACATTGTACAGTTGCAAAATATTTTGACTTTAATCTGTAGGCGAACAGATTTAATAAATGTCACAAGCAAATCTGATAAATATATAAAACCCCATTGGGTGGTAAAAGTGCATATAATCCATCAAAGAGTTGTTTCCTTTTTTTTTTTTTGCCTAAATACATAGCTTTACCCCTGCTATTTAATTTTCTTGCAGGCTTATAGAAACAATGAAAATGGTTAGGAAGAATTTTAAGCTATATCCTAAAGTCTTTGTGCAAATGAGGAGCAACTCTGTAGGAAAATTGAATTCTCAGAAATAGAATTTTCTAAGAGATAATTCCTACCTATATTGAGTTTATTTATTTTTTACCTTTATCGGGGCTCACTGGGGTAGGATAGGGGGCTTTCTGCTCAGATTGACTTGTAAATGGAATTTCCCAGAAATCACTGCTTTTAAGGAAGTTGATTGCGATAACATCATAGAATGTCTTTTGTCGCAATTAAAAAGATCGGGAGGGTTATATATTACTAGAATGCAAACACCCAGTTACCAAACACTTAAATGTAATCTAATTTCTGAATCATTGCTTTTGTTTACAGCACATTATACTGTAGTAATCCCCATCATCCCCGGGGGAAACCTCCACCCCAAAAAAACACCCCAAAAAATTAAAAAGCCCCAGCATGTTTTATAGTTTACCAGATGTTCCCATTTCTCAGGGACTGTCCCCGCATTGGGTGTTTTTGAATAGCCAACAGCACAGTGATACCTATTTTACATTGAATATACTGCAATTAGGATATGTTTTTATTATGCTGGTCTTCATGAGGCATAACATGCGGTAACCACAGACAATGGTATTTTAGCCATTGCTTAAGAATTTTGCTGGGGTACCTACTCCAGTGGTAGGAATGGAACACCATTAAGGGGCATGGTTTAACATGGGTTGCTGGGATAAGCATGGATATTAATATAATGTCTGTCCCACATTTATGTCTCAAACATTGGTACCCTCACCTAATTTTAAAAATCATACTTTTAGTTTATAATGCTTTTGGCTCAGTTGAACAGTATCCTTATAAATGATAGACAGTAAGTATATAATATGCATATGAAGTTGGCTCTGGTAGAGTTCTTGGCATGTACAGTATGGGTAGTATGGCATGCTTTAAAGAGTCCATGTGGCACCGCTGCATATTATAGTGCCCTATATCTTGTCCTGTAAGATGGGGATCCGCAATTTTGCCTCCTTTTCTTGTGGAGGGTAAGATGCTGTTTGTTCCGCTTTCATTTTTTCAGCACTGCATCTACTGTCCCCTTTTGTAACCAAGTATGATTTGTAAATGGACTGTTTTATTTCAGTGTTATTCATGCATCATTTGTCTAGATTACAAGGAAGAGACCCAGCCATTACACCATGTTAGTCATCAGGCCCTCAGAGATGATGATGATGATGATGATGATGTTAGACAGTGATCTCAGTGAGAAGGAAAACAGGTTTAACAAACAAAACTGTCTGTGAATAGGAAGAGTCTGTATTTTATTGTTGCATTTATTGTTGGAGACCTTTATTTGTACGCAAAGTGATATGTGAATGCAGACACATTTTGACAAAAAAAGAGGTTAAGGAAAATCTGTCCCATGTGAGAAAAAGCAATAAATAAGCTTAGGAGACAGGTTTATATTTATATGTCATGTGTAGGTATTCTGCACCAAGCTCAGAGTTACAAGCAATGAGCGCTGGAATTATTAAAGTGAAGATGGGCCAGAGATCTTCCACAAGTCAGACCCATCATAAACCTGGGACCTCTTGTCCAAGTCATAGAACCTAGAATATTTTGGTATGCAGGTGTTGAAATGCAGCTGGCTGGATGAGCCTCAGTGTTCCAGACCTGTGGATGTACTAGTAAGGTGCTCATGCAGTCAAGGCCGCACTTGCGCCCCATAGGAGCTCCCCCCTCTTACTTTGTGTAGAGCGGAGGAACGCCAAAATCCTGTTTCTAGGTTCAGACCTGCTTGTGATTTTAATAGTTGGCGAGCTATTTATTTACTCAAAAAAATTAAGAATAAAATTCTACTTTTAACCACTGTGAAGTTGGAGCTGTCCTAATTAGAGATGTTCACTGACACCCGTGTTCTGGTTTTGGTTTTGGATCTGGATTAACTGCGTGTTTTTGTCTTGCAAAATCGCCCTTGCGTGTTTTGGTTCCCGTTTTTTTTTTTTTTTTTTTTTTTTTTTTTTTCTTTCTCTCCTGAATTCCCAATTTTTTTTTGCTAAAATCACATTTTATTTTATTTTTTTCCCCCCTTAAATTATTATTAACCTCAATTTTAAGTCATTTGCAGTCAATTTTGACCACTTCACAGGTCACAATATTATTTTCGTACACTTACAAAGACTGCAGCGACCTGGCTGAATGCTAAGCGACAGAGCAATGACTCAAACACACGGCAGTTCCTAGCACATCTAGAAAACATTGCCACACAGCAGTGTCTGTAAAGGAAAGTGGTGCAAGATGGAATTTGTCCTTGGATCACGAGATCAGTTATGGTTCATTTGATCACTCCACCCGTTGACTGTGGTAATTCTACAGCTAATACATGGTGATGAGCCCTGACACCCCCCCCCCCCCCTCCTCTCAGGATGCATGCTTTCATCAGATCCAGACCAATCCAGGGTGCCAGACAATGCACTAAAAAGAGTCATTGTAATTCACAGCAAAGAGCAAGTTCATCACTGAGCTTTGAATCAGCCCCAGTTCACAAAAAAATTATAATATAGTTAGGTACCTTTGACGTAAAGTGCAGATTACAAACACTTTGTGCAATACTGATGAAACAGCAGCAAAGTGGAAGGTAATATATATACACGTCTATTTAGACATCCATGCTTACATTACTTCTACAAGCAACGTTGTTCTTTGTTAATAAAACTGTTGTTTTTATACCGTTCAAACAAATTAAAAATAGTCCTCCACCATTCTTTGGATGTTGATAGTGTCACTAATTCTGATCAATTCTTTTACAGTAGACAAGACCAGGGGCCTGATTCATTAAGGAACTTGGGCAAAAAATTTCTTGCTTAAGTCTCCAGAACAAAACCATGTTAAAAAGCAAGGGATACAAATTAGTTTTCTATTTTGCACATAAATTAAATGATGTGTTTTTTCATGGCAGTACTTATAGAATCCAAAACTCGCAAGTTCAGAGATCCGACGACATAAAAATTACGTTTTGCCTCGTTTTCAATTATGTGGTCGCGCAAAAGTACAGAGGCGGCTCGGCTCTGTACTCGGATCTGCTAAGTTCGGTTATCAGGGAACCAAGCCTGAGCTCCTATGGTATAAAATTGTTGAGTAATTTCAAACCCTAAAAATTGGGTTTTACTGTGACACTATGCACTAACTCAATGAACTGAACAGAAAATGCATGGTAACACACTGGCTTCCACTTTTGGCAAGCAAAATAATAAATATTTGTCTGGAATTTATATCATGTTGACAGCGTAATCTACTTAATGGCTACAGAAGTTTGGAAGTTGAAAGAGTATCTGTGCCAGACAGTCAACAACATAGATCCTGCTTTTACCGGAATATATATACCAATACAGGTGAAGACAAATATCTATGAATAATTTGTTCCTGTGCTGCTTTTTTACTTTTGTATTTGTTTTGATGTGCCTATTTTATTTTTTAATGTGTTCTTTGCAAATTTGTCATACTTACTGTGGTCATATATATACAGAAAGAGGTGGTAAGAAAGACTTCTCTCTGGGTCAGATAGACATGAGGATAAACAGGTTGTATTTCCTAGCCCACCTTGGTGACAGGTCTGTATACACCTGCAGCGCCTATTGTTCCACTGATTGCAGCGCAGCCCTGCTATGAGAATATACACAGGGATATTTATGAGAACTGCTGCACAGGTAACCGTGCAAATAAGAGACATTAATCATTACAAGCAACAAGATGTTTGCTTTAGTTTTGTAAATTGCACTAGTAAAAAAATATTAGCATCTCATTGGGTGCTGTGAGTTCCAGCAATTTTGTTTGCAGAGTTACCTTCATAAATGTCCTACACAATTTCGAAGGTGTAAAACTAAATAATGCTATTGGGAAAACTCATTTTGAAATGATTTTACTTGTTCCATAATGTTTCTGGACAAGTAGTGTTTGTCTAACTATTGCATTCCCATCTATGGTGAAAACTGTCCATGCATCTATTTTTCCTTGTGGTTCATCTCACAGTCCCTTCTATGTGTTGTGGCAGGGACCAACATAGACCAATACAAGCACGCAGCTTGATTCTTCTTTTTAGTCTGTGGGAGACTGACACCCAGTTCAGGGGCCATTTTTACATCTTTACAATAAATGATTTTATGTCATGGTATGTGACTTTAACTCATTCAACCAGTGTCTGCCCAGCTCTGGCGAAATACAAATCTCTCAACATGTACTACCAGCAAGTGACTCATAGTACAGCAACAACTGGAGAGCTACAGGTTGCATAACTTTACTGGGAGGCTAAATCCAGACATAAAATGCCTCGCCATTCTCTTTAACAGGATTCTGAGAAAGAAACAAACTTAAAACCACTGTAAATGTTTGTCTTTATAAAAACTCCACATGTAGTTATGGGAAATGAGCACTGTCTTATTTTCCACTCTCCTGGATGCAGCGTAAAAAAACAAAATCCCTATTAAGTTTTTAAAAAGAGAGCGTCATTTCGGACGCAATGTAATTCTCTAAGTGTTCGCAATGGTTCAAACGTTTTGGTGGTTCTATTAGCACTAAGGGTTAAGGAATTGCAAATTATGTGAAGTTAAATGATACTTGCAAATTACTCTCATGTAAATATCCTTGTGTATGGAAATTCTCCCTCGGAATGAGTATATTACTGAACGTGTTGTTTAGTAGTCACTCCTGCTTGTCATGTATTATGGTAATGGAATTCTTCAATATGCGGGGGATGGAGAACTCATCTCAAACCTTTGTTCAGGTTAGGACATTTGAACCAGACACTTCAAGTTGTCATCTGGTGTGTATGTGGTGTCCTGTCAACCTGCTAAGTCCTGTCTGAGCTTATTAAATATCTGGTGAAACCCCTTTCATGGCTGTGTGTTCAGCTGTGCAGAATAACCTATTACTCAGATCCTTTGCCCCTAGGCCTATGTCTGGCAGCAGAGCACACGTCATTTTGAATAACTCTGCCTAGGAATTTGTTGGAATTGGTTCGGTAGATTTCACTACGGTAGATTTGATTAATCACATTTGCTATCATTTATGTAACCCACTAAGCAATTTTCACACTTATTGCAGGAGCATTAGGATACATACAAACCTATGTACTTTTATGTATGTGGGTTTTTTGCATGACAGATGTATAAAGCGAAAATTTAGTTGAAATAATAATGTCTGTCTACATTTTTTAAACTAAGTTAAAGTGCAGTGAAACTAACTCACTCTGTTTAGCTATTAGATCTACTGAACCAACTATCACTACTGTAATTCTCTGCTCAGTTTCAGGATCTCTTGGCGTTATACTTAGAAGATGTTTATACTTAAAAGTCCAACATCCCCTCCCCATCCCCACCCCTTGCATCACACAGCTTTATCCATATTGTCCCAACACTAATCCACTCTACTATATTTAACACTTCTGGGGGTATATTTACGAAGTGGTGGTTCTGACAAACCGCTGATTCTCAGCACTTCTAGTAAACACTGGTGTATCACCAAATCCAGGACCTCCCCAACCACATTTCCTAAGATTTAATTCTAATTCTCTGCACTATGGAAATTGAGCAAACCTCAAACCTATGACCTGTCTCCCATCACTCATTTAAATGTGCCCTATAGAATACATACTCTGTTTGTGACAAACTAACCTCCATCTACGCCTTCCTCTCAAACAACTTAAACATCCTGGCAATAGCAGCAACGTTGCTCACACAATCAGACATTGCCTTACCTGCAGCCCTTCCACGTAGTGGTCCCCACTTCACCCACACATACAGGCCTGGAAGCAGCCGAGGTGGGATTGGACTTCATTTGCCATCACTACGCTTTCAAATCCCCCCCACTTTTTCCCTCGCACACATTATCTTTTGAAGGTCATATTATCCACAACACCAAGCCTTCGTTTTCTTTTGTTGCTGTAATCTATCGTTCCTCTTGATTACTCTAACAATTCCTTGATCATTCTTCACTCTGCTTCCCATATTTCTTATCCTTTGCAATCCCTATCAGCATCCTGATTAATGATCCACATTTTCCTCTTGCCTCCAGATTGCTTTTGCGAACGCCCTCTTTCTGTCTCTCCCAGTGGGTCTAATCATTATGATGATAACTGCATTATTCTTGTATTCCCTCAACTTTGTTCATTTTATGGTTTCTGTAATGCTCTTTTCCTACGCTCGGACCATTACCTGATCACCTGCAGTATCTTTTCAACCACTTTAACCTCTTTGCATTCTCACTCAACCAAGTCTTCCCATACCAATGGTAATCTCCATTCTATCTATTAATTTTCAACTTATCTCCCTGATTTCAACATTCTCCTGTCCTGATCGGGCAGCCCACATCTTAATGACACCCTAGAACAATCCTTGATCAAGTGATCCAGCTACTCTTCTTCGTGTTGGCCACGATCTCAGCCATGGCATACAAAGGAAAAGCAATGCCTTCAGAAACTCTCCCACAAAGTAAGTTGTCAGAGGTGGAAATCATGTAGTTCTAATGACTTCCTTGAATATGATGTTATTTATCACACTCACCAAAATGGTAGGGGTACTGCCAAACAAATGTACTTCCAATCTTAAATCTCCAGTCAGGCTTCTAACCCCAAATACCTCTGTAATGCATTTAAACCTCTTCTAACATCTTACTTTCCAACCCCACCACCACTGTCCACGACCTTTAATTCCTAGTTCAAGGACAAGATTGATATGAAATGGTTGCTTAGGAAAAGAATATAATCTGTTCAGTTCCTTAATCTTCTAGTACCTTTTTTTCTGCCCACAAATTATATTACCTACGTTTTCCTTCTGCTTCCACTGTTTTACTGTTCACTGAACCTTTCCTCTCACAATCCTGTGCCCATACCAGCCTTTACTATCATCTGTATCATCCATTACTATCTTTCCATCATTATTCCAGTATTTGGTAATTATTCCTGTTCTGAAACAACCACATTTTCTCCAAATTACCAACCCACCTTAACATCAATGCCCTTTCAAGCTTCCCATCTCTCCTCAAACCGTCCAACATTCCCTGAAAATTTGCATCTTTAGAAAAGCTAATCAAATTCTTAACCTCCCTGGACTATCTACTGTTTCTGTGTAATATGGGACTTTTTCCCCATTGTAATCTGACTGAACCAATATGTAATCTGTGGCTTTTAACCTTGTTAATTTAACATCAATTAATTCATACAGATCAGTGTTTCCCAACCTGGTCCTCAGGGACCCTTATCAGGGCAGGTTTTCCATGTATTCTCTCTGCTGGAGTACAGGTGTATTTATTACTAACTGACTGACACATTTTGAAAAATCCACAGGTGGTTCTCATTATTTCACTTGTGATCTTGAAAACCTGCACTGTTAGGGGTACCTGAAGACTGTGTTTGGGAAACACTGATATAGTTTATAAGCTTGCAAGCAAGGCCCTCTTACCTCTTTGTTAGAAGTTATGGTTTTTATTACATCTTTCATTCATTCATGCTAGAAATGCCCTTCATTAGGGAATGTGCAAATAAGGCTTGTACCAATATCAAGAAATCTTATCTGATCCAAAAATTGCACAGCTCTTCAATAGCACCTCCTTAGTTTCTGATTTTTCTCAAATATGCAGAGAAACTAGTGTAGTACATTCTAAACATACACTTTAATAAAATAATTAAATCACATACACATTTAAAACAAAACAGCTTATATGCAGATGATCTCACCCTCCAGCTCCACTGTTCCAATTTAAGGGAAACAGTCCAATCCAAGGAGGGCTCCTAGTCAATTCTTATAATAAAGGGTCACCTTCTCGTTGGTTTGAAAATACAGTCATTGACAAAAGTTTTGAGAACGACACAAAAATTATTTTTCACAAAGTCTGCTGCTCAGGTTTTATGATGGCAATTTGCATATACTCCAGAATGTCATGAAGAGTGATCAGATGAATCAGGTCTGTGATTCTCTCTATAACACAGGTGAGAGTTTGGATGAGGACAGGGCTGGAGATCACTCTGTCATGCTGACTGAGTTAGAATAACAACATGAAAGCTTTAAAAGGAGGGTGGTGCTTGAAATTATTGTTCTTCCTCTGTTAACCATGGTTTTCTGCAAGGAAACACATGCAGTCATCATTGCTTTGCACAAATGGGCTTCACAGGCAAGGATTTGGCTGCTAGTAAGATTACACTTAAATCAACCATTTATCGGATTATCAAGAACTTCAAGGAGAGAGGTTCAATAGTTGTGAAGAAGGAATCTGTGGAATCTGGGCACCACCAGTGCAGAGCTTGCTCAGAAATGGAAGCAGGCGGGTGTGAGTGCATCTGAACGCACAGTGAGGCGAAGACTTTTGGAGGATGGCCTGGTGTCAATAAGGCCAGCAAAGAAGCCACTTCTCTCCAGGAAAAATATCAGGGACAGACTGATATTCTGCAAAAGGTACAGGGATTGGACTGCTGAGTTCTGGGGTAAAGTCATTTTCTCTGATGAATCCCCTTTCAGATTGTTTGGGGCATCTGGAAAAACGCTTGTCTGGAGAAGGAAAGGTGAGCGCTACCATCAGTGTCATGCATCCTGAGACCATTCATGTGTGGGGTTGCTTCTCAGCCAAGGGAGTGGGGTCACTCACAATTTTGCCTAAGATCGCAGCCGTGAATAAAGAATGGTACCTAAACATCCTCCAAGAGCAACTTCTCCCAACCATCCAAGAACAGTTTAGTGATGAACAATGCCTTTTCCAGCGTGATGAAGCACCTTGCCATAAGGCAAAAGTGATAGCTAAGTGGCGTGGGGATGAAAACATCAAAATTTTGGGTCCATGGCCAGGAAAATCCCCAGACCTCAATCCCATTGGGAACTTGTGGTCAATCAAGAATGAGTGTCTATCAGTCAGTATGTGGCCCAGAAGTTGATTGACAGCATACCAGGACGAATTGCAGAGGGTTTCAAAAAGAAGGGTCAGCACTGCAAATATTGACTCTTTGCATAAACTTAATGTAATTGTCAATAAAAGCCTTTGACACTTATGAAATACTTGTAATGTTACTTCAGTATACCATAGCAACATCTGACAAAACCGTCTAAAAGCACTGAAGCAGCAAACTTTGTGAAAACCAATATTTGTGTCATTCTCAAAACTTTTGGCCATGACTGTATATATAATTTTGTTTTGTGATGACCGATAAAGGTTTTCTTTTTGTAGGTAAATACATTTTAATTTTGAAAACATAACGTAGGTAAAAAAAAAGTCATAAATAGAAAATGTATGGTAAATCTTGTTTCCCTGGGCTGATGGTAGTGTTTCTACCCTTTACTCCTACGTTGCTGTGTCTTTGGAACAACCACCTGGCTGTAGCCCAGTTTTTCTCGCCTCAGGCTTTTATGGGTCAGATATTAGCAAACAGGTGTCCCTAAACATACAGGTTATCATACGGTGAAGCAGGTGTAGTGGTGTACAGTTACTAGTGATAAAAGGAATGGCAAGCTATCTCCTTTTGATGAAATAAATGAGGTTGTTTATGTACAGTCACTTACTAACTTTATTCTCCTTCACTACATTACATGTAGTAGTATAATCACTTGATATAAGAGTTGATACTCTCATGTTATGGGATTGTTACTGTACACAGGGTTGCGGTCTTGGTAGCATGCACACTGCTCCAGAAAGCAGCTTCACCTCACTCTGTGATACGTACTTGTAGCAGCTGCACTCTCCAAACTTCCAATGCACACACCATTTGACTTGCATTTGGTTTGCAGCACTCTGACCTGAATGCATATTTGGTCTTAACACACCAGGCTCTATCCACAGCATCCCCTTTTAAGCTCTGGAGTCAGACACAGACAAGTAATGACGCAGTAAAACATTTAACATTGGACACACATGAGAGCGCTCTAAAAGATGTCTCTCGCCTGCATAGAAACACAATTTTAAATCGTTTGTTACACTGTGCTTCACCAACTATTTTCTACTCTTCTTCAATGAAAAATACAAGATGTATTTCCTGACAAGTTTTTACAACAATCTGCTGTTTTTAACCAAACCAAGGAGCAGTCTCCTCACAAAGAGTTCACTGTTTAAACGTCAAGCTACAGCAAAAGAGCCTCACCTTCCCTGGGCTCAACCCTAGGGATAAGTAATCCTGGTGGCTCTTGGAGGGTGGCTTTTTGTGGTAAAAGGCAGACAAAATTTTAACTATAAAACATCATATATCTGCTCTAATAAACAGGCCATGTTTGGGGAAATGCCTGTCTTTTACAACCATTAGAAACATAGCAATACACTATGAGGACCAAATGTTGGTGTAACTTCCAAATTTTGGTTCTGTTCAGACTAGGACAGCATCCAATCTCCTTCTTCTCCTCACTCTTGATCACCTATGAATACCAAAAAGCTATCGGGTATGAGCTGCTCAGTGTCACCCTGCTCTACAGGCCATCAGAACCAATGACAGCCACAGCCTATTCCTCCCCCTTGGTCTGCTCAGGGCTGACATCATGGTCCTACTCTGTGCTCGTTGACAGGACCTCAAAGTTGGGCACATCATCTGATCTTTGTCACTAGATCCTGCTCCTGCGAGAGTATCATCATCTATTTATAGAGCGCCACTAATTCTGCAGGGGAGAGTAATCATATTGATACCTTCTGCACAACATCGATTGGTTTATACAATTTAGTTTTACAAATATTCTGTAATACTAATGTTTCCCTGAAACATAAGTAGAAGAAATTTTTGGTTTAGAGGCATTTGTTAAGAGAGCCCAAGGTTAATGGGACATCAATGTGCTGAGATAGCTTTTCTGCTTTTTTTTTGCCTGTGTCCATACCTGTAATTGAATCCCCTGGCATTTTATTTGGTTATTCATATATTTGTACATTTTAAAAATACACTAAAAAAAGGTTATTTCCACCCTTGTGTGCTTTTAAAGAAGTGGCTGGTGAATATTATCCTGCAACTTTTATTTATGGCATCCTTCTGTGCTTTTCATTACTGCCAACTGTCTTGATTATTGCTGGACAGAAAGATTTGTGGTGGCCTGCCAGATCGGGTCTAGTCTAGTTTGTGTATATTGTCCAGGTTTAATTTGTTCTGATTCTCATATTGGGAATGTTGATAGGTATGGATCTTGTCTGTTTCCATTATTAGCGCTTCCTGAAAGTCAACCTCTCCAAATCTGATCTCCTCATGTTTCCTCCTGCCAGTGTTGCTATTCATCCCAATATCTCCCTCTTGGTTGACAACATCACTCTTTCTCCTGTCACCAAAGCCGCTGCCTTTGAGTCACCCTCAACTCAGCCCTCGTATCCAGACCCTCACCAAATCCTGCCACTTCAGTTTCAGTAACATCACGAATATCCATCCCTTCCTCTCTCAGGAAGCAACCAAACTCCTGGTCCATTCACTCAGCTTTCCTTGTCTCGACTATTGCATCCTCCTTTTCACTGGCTTTTCTGATTCAAATTTTTGACCTTCAGTCCATACAGAATGCTGTGGCTAGGCTCATCTCATACCTCCACCACACCTCTTCTCCTTTGCCTCAATCCCCTCATTGGTTCCCTATCTGTTTTAGAATTCGGTTTAAGCTCCTTACCCTCACTTACAAAGCCCTTACCAACACTATCTCCCTTACATCTGACCTTGTTTCAAGTTACATGCCTACCCGACCACTCTGCTCTGTCTCTGACCTCCACCTCAATTCACCTTTCATTACCTCCTCCCATGTATGCCTCTAAGACTTCTGCCATACTGCCCCTAATCTTTGGAACTCGACTCTCCCCCAACCTACAGTCCTTCAAACGCCTAGTACTCAGCAATGTGCATATCTACTCTCCACTCTCAGGAGACACCTTCACAAACTAGAGCACCTAGGTGTGTAGGGAGGTGACAAATCAGAAAAAGCACAAGTATGCAGAAGTTACATCCTCCAACCACTTTCATTAAGTTCAACTTTTCCATTTTTCTACTTTAAATACTGCTTGCTTTAACCTCCTTTGTATAGCTTAAATGGATCATGAGAGTGAGTTGACCTCAACATTGCATGTGACACTGTCAAGTGTTTGAAATTTCCGTTGTCGTATATAAAACACAATGCCCAGATGCTAGTTGAAGCAGCTGGATACAATGCATCCTGGCTCAATGTGAAAGGTGTTTAATGGTGACTAAAGTCTTTCTTTATTAAACTGTTTTTAGATTTTGAAAACCAATTACAATAGTTGTTTTTTAAGTCTGGTAGATTATTGTTCGGTAATTATTCTCCCAACTGTTTCAACCACTTACAATGGCTACAATCTTAATATATTATTTTGACATGCTGGAATAAGTGATTGTTTGTTTGACATACTAACTGAGGTCTAGATTAATCTGATTCTGATTCTAAAACAACATACTGTTTGGATGGTCTACGTGAGGGGAGATTCTGCGCTCAGATCACTGTTACATTTTATGCAATTCATTGTGTGATACCATGTTAATGGCACATGGCCGTAAACATATTTATAAAATAAATGTAGCTTTCGCATGACAAACTTGTATTACAAATAAAGAACTGGTAGTTGCTCAAATCAATTTATAGGCTATAACAGGTGCATGAAAGGGTGGGGTTATCCTAAAAGGAAAAAACAGAGACAAATACCCCCAGCACACTGCTATAGCCAGCAACAGATCTGCTATTTCTACTGTAGATAAAAATGCAAAAGTCTCAGTTGCACACATTTGCAAATGTATGTTGAAGCCACCCACCACGCCAAGGTGCTTTTGCTAATAGGGTGGTCCTACTCTAAACAATGAGAGTCCCATATATTTGGGCCATACATATGTGTTTTTAAATTGAAAGCTAACTTACCAAAGAGGTACCCCAGAGACCTCCAAATAGCAATCCAATGTCAGTACTCCCCCTCAGGTACTAACACCAACATGCCTCTCAGACAAATAAGTGCAATTCATTGTGTGATACCATGTTAATGGCACATGGCCGTAAACATATTTATAAAATAAATGTAGCTTTCTCATGACAAACTTGTATTACAGTGATCTAGAGCAGCACACCATATAATGATATTTCTTCTGTCGGTATCTACACAATAACTTGTTCTTTATTGTTATATGGAACAGTGTTTGTTTTGTTTGTTTTTTCTCAAGCAACAAAGCTTGGTCATTCTTTTATGTTACCCTCTTGTTTTTTGATTTATAGGCTGACAGCTGGTGTGGCAAGTGGGACTTTTTTCTTTCTTTCCAAAGTCTTTGTTGGCCTAGAGCTGTGTAACCTGAGACTATTTGGCTTTTAATCCCACCTACACAACTCCCTCTTTGTGTGACCTTGAGCTAATTAATCGCCCTTCTGTTGCTTTTCCTCCGTGTCTGCTCTCCTTTGTGCTTCTCTTCCGTTTTTCTCTCTAATAAGCAGAATGATGGCACAAGAATAACTCCAGTGAAGTGACCTACTGTTCCCTGATTGCTATCTGTTATTGTTTATGTGCTGCTAACAGTATGCAATGACACTTTAATCTCCAGGCTCATAGTTGTGTGTGAGTGTATTTGTGTGTGGGATGGAATCTTGATGATTATTACTATATGACTACTACTCTGTTTACATTTTGTATGACTTTTTTCTATTACTTATCTTGTATTCACTTGTGATAGTACCCAGTGATCTTAAAACATATTTCCAAATTATCCATTTATTAACACAAGCATAGTGGTGATTTCACAGGAGACTACACCCTGAACACTAAGGGCACCAATGAGGCTAATCAGGGTTTCCACAATCACTCTTTTTAATTTGGTAAATCTACATACTAAACAAAAGTAAGTCCAAAAACTAAAACCAAGCCAGTGTCTTTCCAAACTTAACTTGGATGTCCCTTTGATATAGTGATAGTATCATTTCACTTGACATTACTATTGTTTAAACTCCATCTGGCTAGTAGTGTGAGCTTATCTTCATTACACAATGTGCACTGATGTCCTATACCACCTTTATCAATCAAATTTAGGATATCTTTAAATATATAAACTGGGACTCCCCAATGATAGCAATTATACTCCGTTCTTGTGTACCCATAATTTATGCCCAATAAAGATAACTATATTGTTCAGCTTGTTAATTTAATATAAATTAGAGACCTCACTAAATTGATCTAAATGCATTAGGAGTCTGACTTCTGAAGCTTACTACACGTGGATTTGTGGTAGACACTGAAAGTGGTGAAGTAAATGAGTGCTTTTCCTCCTATGACACTATTTCTAAGGATAATTTTTGTAAAATAATAATGTCATAATTGGTAGTTTACTGTAATTGTTTTCTACAGTATTTAAATACACTGTATGAATTGGTTAAATAAGGCAATATTTTATGTTCTGATACAATTGAAAAATTCACTAATACAACTATCATTTGTTTCACATACTAGTTACCACTACTATTTAACAACCAGTAATGCTCTTTGGTAATTTAATAATGCATGTAAAAGAAAACCATCAGGATACCTAGGGGCTTGTTCAGCCCTTCAACCGTAGTCAGGGTAATCTCCTATTACATATCCTGCATGCTTTCATGTGGCCGAAGAGGGACGCTTCAATTATTGTTTTTCTGGGGACATGCACGGTGGACTGCTCCGCACCTATTATAGAAATGCCCATTACTGCATTTAAAATTGGGTAGAACACATAATGCATTGTGTGACCTTGAAATAATTAATTTAGAGATCGTTCCCTAATAATGTAGAATTTGTTTAGAGGTTTCTACTAGTGGTTTCTTCTTAGTAAACTTAGTTACGATTAAAACGTCAATATTTGTGTTTGGTTTGCACACATCCAGCTTATGGTCATTTCTGTAATACCATGTTAGTTGCCACTTCAGGCAGTACACTCACATTGACATATTCTATAGTTGACTGAATTGATTTCTTTAAAGTTGAAATTCAGGTTCTGCACATAATTTAGGCATTTCTGAGTCTTTTTTGTTTTTTTTGTTTTTTAATATTTATTTATATATTTTTATTCCCCCTAAGTGAATAGATGACCATTTTAGAAACGCATCAGAAGCGCCAAAGCAAAGCTGTGAATGGATGAATCGATTAGTTTAGATTAGAAATATTTAATTCCTCCTGATTTGTAATTACATGTGCTCCTATTTATCATGTAACTGTATTTCTCTTGCCAACAGCGTTCTGCCAGCTTAGAAGGTACAATGATCAATCTAACTTGTTCTATCTGCTGCATGCAAAACAGTGGACTCCAACAATTAGGCCCCCAACTTCCCTTTCAGCTCTTAAAATATGTTGCATACAGCCCTTAATTCCTGCCCAGCACATGAAAGGCATAAACGACTATGTATTTTTATAGTCTGGTAAAACACATCATGTTACTGATGTCTTCATTTGCTAAGTGCACTGAAAAAACCTCCACCTCTGTGCCTAATTTATGGGTTTTTATAATACTGGACAAATTACGTGCAAGCGCCTGTCTAGGTAAAACGAGTGCATTATATTTAAATACAGTAACCTCTCTGGAAGGGGGTAATACAATGGGAACCCATGGGAGTGCAATTGAACACTAAATGAAAGTCTGTACACTGTGTATTTTCCATTACTGGCTTGAACATCTAAATGCTAAACATTTCAGAATGGACAGGAATGCTACATGTGTCAGTGCATTATTAAATGTTTAGAGTGCATGCAGTTGCTATGGGAACTTGGGCTTACGGCAAGTATCAATAGATGCTGTGTAGTTGGCAAGGTCTCAAATGGCTGGAAAAAAAATTGGTTGATAGGATTTTTTTTCTTCACATTCAGCTTGGTAGAGATATCTTATCAGTGTATTGTCATATCTACCACACAGCAACAAAGACAAGCTTATAAAATGGTACCTTTTGTAGGAGTATTTCTGCACACCTTTTTGTGAGAATTTTAAAGACACAATTTAGTGCATACATCTTTAGACATATCAAAGCCTTTTTTTTCATTTGATATACCAATGTAAACTTTCCCAGATTTTTTTTATTTAGAAAAGATCTGTTTTTCTTTCTGTGAGGACCCTTTTGAAGCGAATTCTTTTAATCCCTGCTTTTTTTTGTTCTCTCCTGATAGATTGGTTGGGAAACCCTGTCTGACAATGTACCCTACACAATGACCAGTGTAACTAGCCATATAGTACATTGAACAAAGTGCTTTATTATATAATAATATTATTATTATTATTATTATTATTATTATTATTATTATTATTATTATTATTGTTGTAACTGGTTTTAAGTCAATTGACTAGCTATATTCTCATCAATACTCACAAACGGCTGCTTTCATTATGCACAAGTAAAAGGTACACTTTAATTATATGTTCCTTGTAAACAGAGCAGGTCTTTCATTGTTCTCTTTTCATGTATGCCATTGCTCCTATATAACCTATAATTCTATAATGTGTAGTTGTCATATGCCTAGCAGGATTTTTTTTCACATTAATAATATATAGTGCATGTACACCTATACATATTTTAGTCTAGTAATATAAATGTTTATATAGGAGTGGTACTGTAAAGTATAGTATCCGTGTAAGATCTGAATCTGAAGCCAGTGTAATGCTTTTGAGTTTTGTTTTTTGTTTTGTTTTTCTCTCATTTTACTTTATGTGATTTAGGTGATTATTGATCTCTCGTGTTCTGCAATAAAAACTCCAAATATTTAATGCAATCATAAAGCATAAGATATGAAGACTGGTCCTGATGTTTTGTGTAGCAACAACTCCGTGATCATTAATGTGTGTGTGTGTGTGCTGTGTGTTCGCATTAAAAGAAGGATAGCAGAGCAGCTCTTGCCTGTGCAACATGTTGTGACAAGGGCATGTATTTCAACTGTGACTCCCAATGTTTCCACAGTACAGCTGGAGGTGCTGTGAGGCAGAAACCAGTGAAGCGTGGATCTTGTAAGCGTGTGCATGACCAGATACTAATCAGATAGAAAAAGATTCAGATTCTCACATGCGTAAACTCTAATTCTTACCTAATGTGATAGTTTTGCCTGTGAAAAAAATGTGTTACTTGGCTTACTTCATGCAAAGTATGAGCCTCTATTTCTGGAAACCTGTAATCTCTGTTCAGTAAAATATATATATCTGCTTGTATCCCTATTATACAGACTGTACTACCCTGGGCCAATGGGAATTAATACAAACTTCATAATTGTGCAGTGGGTGTTCTTTTTCTGCACTGTTGAATACCCCCTATGAATTATACTGAATATGTGTGTGACCAACTAAATAAGAAGGTGCAGTAGGAGGGCTAGTGATTAGTCAGTGACTAATCGAAGGCGGTACCATTGATTGGCCGCACGTCACTGCCCCTTTCACAGTAACACATCCCCTTGGTCCTCTCTGGTGGAGCGTCCCTTGGTGTGCCTTTGTGCGGACATGTTAATGTCGAGTCCAGAGGGGGGCAGTCGCGATGAGACAAGGCTTAGCAGCGGCCAATAGTAAAGTTTGGATTCTTGGGATAGTAGTAAGTACGGTTTACCTTCTGCTGTGTTGGTTTAAAGATTGGTAGTTAGCTGACTGCTTTGCTCTCATCGCCTCCAGATTTAAGAAAGAAAGATGTTATTTAAGTAAACTGCAACCTTTCTTTTGCCAGATTTATTCTCTGTGACCGTGTGTTTATTTTTAGTTAAGTATGGCAATACGCATAACACATAAAGGTATTGGGTGCAGTGACAAGAGACATTAACTCTTTTATTGAAACCAGTAAATATAATCAACTCAAAACTTAACAAACTACATTACCTCAAATATTGCTCACATTTGTAAACTTAATTAGGAATACTTCGACACATGACCCCCAGGTACTTGGTCCGGCTCCTGCTCCTTAATAGCCCAAAGGTTATTTTTGAACATATTACACAAAGAAGGAGCAGATTTTCAAACCTATACACTAATGCGTTCCCATGTCCGCTTTTTTTTTTTTTTTTTTTAAAGTTTTATTTTTGAGAAGGTCAATAATGAGCATCAGTCCAAGACAAAATCTGTTACAATCAGGTTATGCATGTTCAGGGACTAATACAATCATTGTATATCATAATAAAGAGAGTTTTGATATTGACCAAGTTTTAACTATAAGAATAGAAGAAAGAAGAGACAGAAAAGAGAGGATAGTCAGAGAAAAGTGGGCAAGATAGATTAGGAGGCGGTGTGGCAGGCCGCCAAAAGAAGAAAAAGAAAGCAAAGCAAGAGGTAGAAGAGAAGTGGGGGGGGGAGGCAGGGGGGGCGGGGGATGGTAGCAGGTTGAGGGGGGATATCAAGTGGAATGTTTTAGAGGAGTCATAGAGCAAAAGGAATTTGGATTTGAAAAAATGACATCCACGGCTCCCAGACTTTGTTGAATGATTTAGAGGTATTGCGCAGTATGCATGTCATAAACTCCATTTTGTATGAGTGCCAAACTCTATTAATAATTGTCTGCATAGTAGGCGCGGAGGGTTGTTTCCAATTAGTGGCAATTTGACACAGTGCTGCAGAAACTATGTGGCGGAACATTTTTGTTTGATGTTTAGTTGCGGATGGAATCCCAAGTGGGAGAAGGAAAAACCTGGGAGAAATTGGGATGTCAATCTGTAGAATCTGAGACGCAAAGTTCCGTAGTTCCAACCAGAATGGGGCAAGCTTGGGGCATTGCCACCAAATATGGAGGAAGGACCCTTCCGACGAACATCCTCTCCAACATGAGCTAGATGAGTCCGGAAAGATTTTTTGTAATCTGGTCGGGACCAAGTACCATCGATAAAGAAGCTTATAGGCATTTTCTTTCAGCTTCACACAGATTGAACTAGAGGCCGTGTTGGCTTTTATTTTATCCCAATCTTCCCCATCCAAAGAACCACCCAGATCCTCCTCCCAGGCTCGCTCATGGGAATCTTGGGTGTCTGAGTCAGGGACTCTCAGCTCTCCATATAGCCGAGATATAAGGCCATTGGTAGAAGATCGCCGAAGGAAAAGTGAGTCGAATGAGGTCAACGGCCTGATTCTTAAAGATGATTTAGTGGTGGAATGAAAATTTCTTAGTTGCAGGTATTGAAAAAAAAAAGTGTTGGGAATATTGAATTTGGTTTTTATGTCTTCGAATGAGGGAAATGAAGCGTCTGTAGTGATATTATTAAGATGGTAAACATTGTTCCTTTTCCAAAATTCAAAGGACGAAACTATACGACCCGGTGGAAAATCTGGGTTATCAAAAAGAGGAACAATTGGACTAGGAGCCGGGGCGAGATTAAACTTTGAGTTTGCTCGGTCCCAGAGAGAGAGCGAATGCGATACAATTGGGTGATAAAGAGCGGACCGAGGACGTTTAGTGCGAGGGAGCCACAGGAGAGAGGAGGCGGAGGAAATACCTAAGCTTTCGGTTTCGATCCAGACCCAAACTCTGGAGGAGCCCGGGGAGTTCCATAAAATACATTGGGCAAGTTGCGCTGCCAAGAAATAGTTTTTAAAATTGGGAGCCTAACTCTTGGACGTTTTCTACCCCATATGAATTGTGAAGTATAATGTTGCAAAAATTTGAATACATAAGGAGGGATGCGTATGGGAAGGGCTTGAAAAAGATATAATAACCTGGGCAAAATGTTCATTTTGACTGAATTGATTCGCCCTATCCAAGATATGAGGTTTTTACTCCAGGTTTCTAAATCAGATTTAATTTGGGATAGTAGTTTAGGATAGTTAGCTTGGAAAAGCTGACTATATTGTTTAGTTATGTAGACGCCTAAATATTTTATCTTTTTTTGGTGCCATTTGAAGAGGAATTGTTGAGTGAGAGAAAATTTCATGCTATCTGTGAGATAGAAATCCAGAGTTTCTGTTTTTTGAGGATTGATTTTGTATCCAGAGATGTAACTGTAGGTTTTGATGTCTGCGAGAAGGGGGGGAAGAAAAACAGCGGGATCCGAGAGAGTCAGAAGAACATCGTCAGCATATAATGATATTTTATGTTCGGATTTCCCTGTTTTAACTCCGTGTATCGCCCCGTTAGATCGGATTTTTGCTGCTAATGGTTCAATTAACAGGGCAAAGATTAAAGGGGAAAGTGGGCATCCCTGCCGCGTCCCATTAGAAATTGAAAATGGGGAAGAGGCGACTCCGTTGGCCACTACCGTTGCTCTGGGAGACTGATACAAAGAAACCCATTGACCCCAAAACCCTAGACATAAAGGTCCAAGAGATGCGATCAAACGCTTTTTCGGCATCAAGTGCCATGATTAGTGATGGTGATTTACCAGAATGAATAGAATGTATGAGGTCAATAGCCCGTCTGGTGTTGTCTATAGCTTGGCGGCCTGGTATAAATCCGACCTGATCTGGGTGAATCAGGGAGGGGAGAAGGGTGTTCAAGCGGTTAGCTAAAATTTTGGCATAGATCTTGAGGTCCACGTTTAATAAGGATATAGGCCTATAACTGGGACAGGGGGTAGGATCTTTATCTGGTTTTGGTATAACAACGATAGTGGCCAAGGTCGTCGCCTCATTAAAAGGTGAACCCATTAAGATGTTGTTAAAGAAATCTGTCATATGTGGGGCAAGGTCCAGTGCCGTAACTAGACATTTTAGTGCCCTGGGCGGGACAGGGCACCGGCGCCCCCTATCTAAGTGGGAGTGACATTTGCCAAGTGGGTGTGGCCAACCTAATGTGGGGGTGTGGCTAGCACTTTACTGAATGAATTCTTTTGCATTGCTGTGTAGTTGGTAGCCTCAAAAATACAGGTGTAACCTATACAAATTTCTCTCACTATAGGGAAGAAATATAAGAGCCCTTGGCTACACCTGTATTTTTTGCAATAGACAATAGACAATATGTGGAGGAAAATAGAAATCATAGATTATGAATATGAAAATGACAATTCGACATACACTATATAAATTTGGATTTTTAAATACATATAAACCCAGTGCTGGAAGTGGGCTGCAGGATGACAAGTAAGAGGAATAGGGGAGAAGATGGTGCAAGGGGGTAGATAAGAGGGACAGGGGAGAAGGTGGGCCTGGGGACAAGGTGGCACAGAGGGGGTAGTAGATGAAAGGGCCTGGGGACAAGGTGGCACAGAGGGGGTAGTAGATGAGAGAGCCTGGGGACAAGGTGGCACAGAGGGGGTAGTAGATGAGAGGGCCTGGGGACAAGGTGGCACATGGGGGGGAGTAGATGAGAGGAACTGGGGAGAAGGTAGCACAGGGGGGTAGATGAGAGGGACTGTGGAGAAGGTGGGACAGGGGGGTAGATGAGAGAAACTGAGGAGAAGGTGGGACAGGGGGGTAGATGAGAAGGACTGGGGAGAAGGTGGCACAGGGGGGTAGATGGGAGGGACTGTGGAGAAGGTGGGACAGGGGGGTAGATGAGAAGGACTGGGGAGAAGGTGGCACAAAGGGGGTAGATGAGAGGGACTGGGGAGAAGGTGGCACAGGTGGGGTAGATGAGAGGGACAGGGGAGAATACATAAATGCAAAATACCAAAAAATACAATACCAAAAAATAATCATTATACATTTTCATGTCCCCTGCCCCCATAGCTTTTGCTTCCCCACTACACTCCCTCAGTTTTTGCTCCTGGATGGAGCACCCTATTTCCTATTTTTTTTTTTTTTTAAATATATATTTTAATTACAATATACCATTTACTTACCTATTTTTCTTCCCTCCTGGATGGTCAGCATAGCAGTCAGCAGTAGATGCAGGGGACTCACTCTCTCTGCTCAGCAATGGCCGCTCCTCACTTTCTTTTCAGAGGGGGGGGTGGAGCGGAGCACAGCATCCTGGAAGGGGAGGGGGCGGGTCCTGACAAATAACTTTATACACACTGTCTGACAGACAGTGTGATCATTCTTTGACCAGCCACCACACTAGCCCCTCCCCCGACTCGCGGCAACCGACCCCCCCCCCTCCCCCGACTCGCGGCCCCCCCCCTGCATGAGTCGCGGGGGGGGGGGGGGGCAATATTTTTTTATTTTATTTTATTTTTTTTAGATATTTTTTTTTTACTTTGTGCCACAGAGGGGAAGGTAGCGGGCGGCTGCTGCGCCCCCTCGGGCTTGCGCTCGGGGCGACGGCACCGCCCGCACCACCCTAGTTACGGCTCTGGCAAGGTCTATGGCATATTTCTTATAATATTGTGCCGTGAATCCATCGGGGCCTGGGGCCGATGATGATTTCATCATTTTTATCGCTGAAATTGTTTCTATCTGGGTGATATCCGCGTTCAAAAAAGCGATATCAGTGTCTGAGAGATGTGGTAGTGAGAGAGATGACAGAAAAGATGTAATTTCTGTATCAAGAGATTCGACAGAGGCTGAGGTCTCGGGGAGATTGTATAAAGCTTCCCATGTCTGCTTTTTTAAGTACATACTTGCAGGTGCATTAGGTGAAAGTTTGTGCAATTTCAATCTGCCAAACACCACCTTGACACGCTAACCGATGCACATAACCATAAAATGGGCACAAAATTAGGCACTTAATGTTGCAAAAGAAGAGGCAGCATTTGCTACATTCATTTGCAATTTTTTAGCATTCATAACAACTTTATGACCTGTGCATCAAAAACTACATAGAAATTATTTGTTTTCTGTCTGCCAATATGGTAACTTTTGTATTTTGTGACCTTTTGCCTATTTTGTAGATAAAATGTGGAATGATCGTTCTTAGTATTACTTTCTTATAATCCCTGTAAAATGTATTTTAACATTCCAGTTTGACATTGGGCATTCACATGGGAAAGGTGTGGTAAGCCTTTAATTTCATATTGCTAACCACACCTGTGCTATTCCAATTACTGTCTTTTTTTTTTTTTTTAATTAGCTGCAACTTTTAAGCCAAGCAAAGCTGGGCACACTTTTCTACAGCTGTCAGCCTCTATAATGTCTTCTGGTTGGTTGGACTTGAATTATGAAAAACAAAAGATGGTATAGTTTGTGAGGAATTAACTACTGCTAAAATAGATGTTTTTGTTTTTTTTAATACGTAATGTAATTTTAAATTTTGGTTCCATATAGTGTTCTGGTTTCTTTATATGGTTGGATTTGTTTTTTAGTGATATCGGGTGGTTCCAGTCCTCCTAAACTCGACCTGTGTCCTGGGTTAGGGATCTTTGATATTAGGGCCAGACAGCAGACGCTGATATATAGATATTAGATTTATATGTATGCATTGACAGTTTTTTTTTTATATCGATTTCAAGAGTGACAATGCATTTTATAGGACATTGCTACAGCAGCACCAGCATATGGTATCTATATTATCTATGAATTATTATATGCAATTTTGTTTGTCTTCTCTTCTAAATATTAACACTCTAAAACACATGTGCATATAAAGTTATTTAAAGTGTGGATTTATATAAATATTTCATAGATGACTGTGAAAGATGTGTTAATAAGATGGTTAGGCTGATGACATTTTGTGCTAATTATGATGAATTCTTTTGCTGAAAGGGCATTAATTTTCACCATAGGCAGGAGATGTAAAGTGACTGTCTTGTTACTGTTATGGAATGTACTAAAACAATTGTTCAATTTGTATTTTCAGATTCTGTCTGAAAGGATTTCAAATTTGTATGCAGATAACTCAACCAACAAGGTAAGGTAGAAGTTGTTGTTTTCCTCCAGAATTAATTTGACAATATTTATCAATTTATAAAGGCAGTGCTGCTGAGATGGGGGGGGGGGGCAGGCCTGCCTGTGTAGTGGTAGGAGGAGCCACTAACCTGTGTGGACACGCCCCTCTCAGTAGTTCTGAAAGGGGCCCTAAGAAGTTGGTGTAACGGGGCCAGAAATTCCGCTTGGTGGCCTGCGGGCACAGCATACCATTCACATTTTTGTTGTCTCCGTCCAGTAAACTCTTTATCTTCTGTCAAAGCCTCTTGTCAATCCTATTAATGTGTGATAATCTCCTCACAATATAAATGCTTGTTGCTGTGGCCTAATGGGGAATGGAATATGATCTAATTTATGGCTGTGGTTAGCTCCATAAATGTTTGAACATGTCAGAGAGCAAGAAGATGAGAGGTACACATAATTTTCTAAGTTTGCTTGTAGCCTGTACAGATGAATACTATAGGCTCTCTCTACTAAGCACACATGAGGTCAATGGCTTTAATTTAAAATATAATTTATGTATGTGGTCTTTTTCCAGACTTAGAAGCACAAGTCTGTGGACTGATCCTAATTATAAATAAAATATTGAACAATGAAATAGCCATAAGCTAGTGGTCACATCCCAAGTTAAACCCCACAAATATGTTCTTTGCTTCATCTATGAGATTTTCGTGTTCTCTTCTGTGCTTCCAATCTCTGAAATGTGCAATGTATAGTCATAGTCTCAGGCCAACATTTGACATCCTTCTCCACATGCCCTTTGTACATTTGTATCCTGAAGAGGTGACAAGGTATACCAAATTTTTGCTGCTTGATATGTTGCGTGTGCATAAACGTATAATGACCCCAGAAAAAAGTATTTGTTTTCAGCTTTAAATAAAATTGTTTCTGTTGTACATTGAAAGGCTAAATCCACTTGTCTTCTTAACTCTCCTGACCTGATCTTACATAGTGGGCCAGCTTCCTCTGTGCTGTTGAGATCTCTGAAATGTGACGGAGGACCCGGATTCCAAGTAGACATTGGCAGAGCCTGGGCCTGTTGTGCTCCTTTCTGCATCATGAGGCTGGGACTTTAAATCTTGTCAGCCAGTAGCTGCACCAATAAATTTTGCACTGTAACTTCTGTCGCAATCAACTTTCAAAGTTCCAGCTTTTGATGAGGCCTCCTCAAGATCCTCAACCGTGCAGAGGAAGCGGTTACAGTGCATTATGTTTCTGGAATTATAAAGCATCACTGCTTATTAACCATACTGCTTTTGTCTTTGTTTTCTTTCAGTCTTATGGTGAAAGTGTAACTTGTGCTGGTAGAGCATTAAGGAATACCGTAAGAAACCAATCGCCTGGTCTAATCAGGGATCGAATGTATCTTACTTGTATCTGCAGGTAAGCTACTTTTTGCAGCACAAACTTATTTTTCATCTGATTAATTATACAGTTAAAACATACTTTACTAAACAATCATATTTTGCCATATGTTTGTATGGCACATGCATACATACAGCATAAACAAACCTCACTTAATTTATCAAAGGATGGTTCTACCCAAAACTGAGAACTTTTGTTTTGGGATGCATGGCAAGGTATGTGAATGCATTCATGCACAGAGCTTGCAGCACTAGCATTCTAAATCATCCTGCACAGAGCCGATTGGTTCTTGTTTCTGCTGCAAACTAAGGTTTGCCAACAGATCTGCTTGTGGTAGAGGAGATCTAGTAATGGGGAATATGAGCCTTACAGCAAGCTGAACATTTTCCAAGGTCTGGCTCTCATAATGGTGCTGATTCATGTTCCCCAGAACGGAGCTCTGCTGCAGGCAACTCTGATGCCTTCATGGATAGACATTAACCCTATGGGGCTAATGCAGAGTAACCAAAATAAAACACACGCATGTCCTTGCAGGCTTTTTGGAATCTGACGCTTGCACAACCTTCCGCTTAGGAAATCCGTAACGGGGAGGGGGAGGTGGGGTAAACATAGGCCGTGTACCGTAAAGATGTGGCCTGGACAAAGTCACATGTGCAGGATCTGTGCAGATTATGATGATGAGCAGCACAGACCTTGCTAGTGTTAATAAAATGCTTATAAATAAATACATTTTAAAAACTGCATTCATAGAGGTTACACCCCCACATGGTGCAACCACCACTACTAACCTATGCAGAACGGGTTTCCCCCACACTGACAAATCCGTATTGTCTAGAACAGACTTGGCCAAACTGGGCTCTCCAAGTGTTGTGACACTACAAGCCCAGCATGCTCTGCCAGTAGGTAGCCCCCTGATAGCTGCTAGGGTATACAGGGACTCGTAGTTTCACCACACCTGGAAAGCCACAGGTTGGTCAGGCCTGAATTAGAAGCTGACAGAACGGCCTGAAACAGATAAATTAGATGAGTTTTAGCTTCAACCCATGATGAGACTGCATTTCCTAAATTTGTTTAAGGTATGGGTGGACATTTGGCATCTTAAACATCCAAATATGTTAGAATACTTCTTCCACATGTCCCACCCCTACTTGTTTAGAATAGATCTCACACATGTCTAAGGGGATGATTCAGTCTGTTCTTAATATGATGACACTGAATGTAGGCTTACAGGGAGGGACTTCATTTTGGAAACTTCAAACCTTCCTATCTGGTACTCTTATTTCAAGGATAGCTGGTCTGATGACATTCACTGCTGAAAAAGAGCAGGAGTTAGGGGGGGAATATAGACTAGAAAGAGTATATAGAGTCTCTTAATGATTCGTTGTGTAAATTTTGGACAATGACAGAAGAATTGGTTGGATTTTCTAATTAATCCAAGCATAGATTATTAGTCTCAATAGGTAAACTAAATGCCTTGGGTGATGAGGCAGGTAGTTTTTTTTATATCACACTTTGAAATGAAGTTTCAAGTAATGTTATTCCTGTAATTAGCTCCAATGAGGCGCTGTAAAATACAAGGGAGTAGGTTATCGCTATTGTTCTTTAATGTTGTTTTGAAAATTTGTATGTTTTCTCTGATACATATAATCTTAATGGATGTCCTATGTGGATAATATTAGACTACCTGTCCTGACAAATAAAAGACAGGGAATTTGGGGGTTTTCCCATTACTAAAAAGAAAGTGGACCAGGCCACTGGCTCTTTCCCCAATAATAAGGCACCTGAATTAGATAGGATCCCTATAGAGCTCTACAATAAACATAGAGCATTATTTGTGACAAAATTCTGGGAGATGTTTGCTCATTTCTCGCCTGCACAAACACTGCCTGTCTCTAGGTCCGAAGCACTAATAATTTTGGTGTATAAACCCGTCAAGAATGCGCTTCTCTCTGTATCTTACAGACCCATATTTCTTTTGACAATAGTTGTAAAAGTGCTTACATAAATTCTTACCATTAGACTACAGTCCAGTGCTGTAAATATCAGGAGTCTGTTTACTACTCTACAGAAGCCCAGTGTTAAAGACCCTGAGGCGGTGGTGATGTACTTGAACGCCACCAAGGCATTTGACTGCTGACTAGGGCTTCCTCTGGGAAACCAGCCAGAGGTTTACACACTAGTTCCTACTGCAATATGCAGCTCCATTAGCGATGATAGCTGGGTGATAGATGCTTTTCCCTCTGGGTAGAGGCACCCTTCTTACAAGGAATATATCCCTGTCGAGGGAGGTATTTAGCATATACAATCAAGAAGACTTCAGGATCTTGTTGAAAAAGTCAAATAAATAGCATTAAAAAATAAGAGTAATATGAACGCAATAGTGTTTAGAATTAAAATATTATTTGTTTGAAGACATTTGTAAGAAATTCCTTTTATCAAATACCCATTATTATTAAAATGAAAAGACTAGAGACCAGTCTATGGTTGTTTAGAATTTACTGTACATGTCAGGTTACCTGTCAAACGAGAGAGCTCAGCAGTTCCTATGTTATTTGTTTCCTGTTTGTGGTAAATGCTTGGTAATGTAGTTTTGTTACTAATCTGTTTGTTCATAGACGTATCATTTTATTTAAAAAAACTGTTTTGTTTTGTCAGTTTATAATGTATATTATTGTATCACAGCACTTTTAAGTTTTATTCCACAGAGATCTGTTTAATAATTCCCAATATGCCTTTTGCTTCTCAGAAAAAGTTGTGTGGGGTCGGAGCTGGTGGATTGGCTCTTGCAGAACTGCCCATTTGTCCAGTGCAGATACACAGCCGCTGGGGTTTGGCAGATCTTACTCAAACTAGGAATTCTGCTTTCAGGTCTGTTTAATTCAAAAGTTTGTGTTTAAAGAGCACACGTAATCTGTATGTGAGACCAGAGACAGTATAAGCAATTATACTCTGTAATATATCCAACTGTTCTTAGGATTAATTGAGATGAAAATAATTTTATGGACGTCTGTTACTTCTGCTCCCTGATTTGAAAGAAGCAGTGCATAAAGAGGAAAGATTACCCTAATTTGATAGCATTTGCCAACTGTTCTATATAAGTTTGGTGCCTTCTGCGTGCCATTTTTATACGGGTGCAGAATTACCCATAACTGTTATTTTTTTTTGTACATTCTGTAGCTAATCCTTCATAGAACATGTCTGTACTTGGGACATTTGTTTCCAGTGCTTGTGTTCATACTTTGACTTGCTGAATTAATATTTCAAAACACATGTATTTATATATTTAAAAAAATTGAAAGTTCATAAAGTTGAACTTAGTCTAAATTATATCTTTGTTTCCAGATAATGACACAATTTAACCACAGTAAAGCAGTTACCATTTATCCAGACCCAATAAATTATCTGGATTAACATTGCCATGTATGTTGAATTGGTAACAAGATTTGAACCACACATTTGACCTAGTTTTTGGCACAAATATGCAGTTCGCACTATAAAGCGTGTTACCAAATCAGCATTAAGAAAACATGCCTCAGGATTTTGCACAGGGCATACCTGGTTCACCAAAGGCTACAGCAATTCTTTCTGAGCATATAGTTTTACAAGGTACCGGACTACCCGATCCATTTGGCATGTTTGGTGGTAAAGAGGCTATGGACTAAAGTGGTAAACTCTGAAGAGTTCGGTGTCCCTATAAATAAGTTGGTACCAGTGGTCTTATAAGGCCACAAACCTCCTGGTATCAGGAATTCACATTGTTCTATACAACTTTTGGAAGGATTGCATGACTGCAAGTAGCAACAATGTGGAAGAAACATAATGTATTGTCCACAGCTGCTAGAGGTATAATAACATTTCATTTCTACATTATGTATAATAAACATTGTGTCAGACACAATTTTTGAGTGGACATGGTAAACTTGGATTACATATAGTAATCTGTATTAACTATTAACCACCAGCTTGGTGGTCTGCTTTAACCGCTAGCCACCAGCTTGAAAGTCTGGTTTATAGATACAAGTCGCCACAATTGCCATTGCATAGTGTAACTGCCCCAATAATAGGTGTCTGTTTGTATACTATCCATGCAGGGTCTATGTTTAAAGAAAAAAAAATTGTGGGAAAATAAAACGGGGACGGTATCAATCTAGTAGATTATTTTACTGAATGTAAACGGTTATGCACTCTTACATATGTAACAAAATGTATCCCTTTTGGTGTTTTACTTACATAATTACATTCCACAAGTACAATATATGCGATAATTACATTTCTATTTATGGTTGTGTTTTAATATACTGTGTCACCACTCTGTGTTGTATATTGTAATTATTTCTCCTTTTATATAGTAAAATGTTTTGACTTCTTCTTTAATTAAACTGTGCAAGTAGATGTATACTATAATCTAAAGCAGACAATCGCATACAATAGACAGAATATAAATTGCTGAAAACTGATATCTGATTTAAATAGGCCCATTAGCTGTTTTTGATTAAATATCAATCATCATGTAGTTAAAACATTTTTTATGGCTTAAAGCAGTTTACACATAGAAAGCATGACTCATTTGAAGCTGGCACTGTCATCTGCACATGACTGACAAGTGAGTTGACCTTAAATTTCATCTTGCAGATCAACATGTGCTGTTATACACAGGTCCCCAGGGGCTCCATTTTCAAAATATTTTATCACACGTTCTACCTAGCAGTATATTTTCTACATATCTCTGCAGTACATCACAGCAGTGACATTTTAACACATCGCAATTATAGAATGTGCTTTGCTGGTGGATAAATGTTGTATATTTACATTCTTGCAATTCCCATTTGCATGAAGTGAGATAAGAGGTGATAAAACAGATCCCATGCTGATGGTTTTCTATCCGTGTGATGCCAGAAAGAAAATGTTTCCACATTTGCAGAATTAACCCTTTTTTATTATTATTAATTATTTGAATTATTCGATTTTTACTATGGATTCACAGCTATGAACTCTCACTCAGTTTCTTTGTGTTTTGCACAAATGAAAAATATTAATAGGATGATATTTATGAAAACTGGTGCAAAAGAATATTCATGAAAGGAAAATTTAGGCTACACCTCCAATGTCCCGATTCACACTAATCATTACCTTTCTCGGGCTTCTTTCCTGATATGAGATACGCTTGGGTGCAACCAACTTTGTGGGTTCCCATTTTCATCATGTGTCCTTATCAGTGTAGATTTGAAATGTTTCTCATAGGACTGACCTCGCGGTTCAGGGGGTCGGAGGTTCAGATTCGCAAACTTTTTTTCCAACTCCCGATAGGCTTATAACTCTCTAAGCTTGACTGGGTATTTTCTGGATATAAATTATAATGTAGGTTACAGTGGTTTATTGTTGTGATATGAGACTTTTTCTTTATGCCATTTTTCAAATTAACAAACTGTAAACTCCATTATGACTTTTGTCTCTTCATACAGTGGACAAGCAACATTGTTTCCAGGATGGTTTTGTGTTCTACCAATTTTCTTCTGACGAGTGTGCTGATGCTGTCTGCGAATTTGAAAGAGATAAAGGGTGGCAGATGGGTGTTCGACTTCTGAAACAGCTTGCACCACTTGCTCCACTGACATCGAATATCTGTGATGTGTAAGTTTTCTACAAATGTTCAAACCGGCTAGTCACATAAATGCTGCTTGTACAGTGTATATTACAAATGTGTTACATTTAAGAGCATAGTAGATACTATTAAAAAATATTTTTTTTTTAACAATCTCTGACAACATCCGTTGCAAACCCTAGGTAGTCATTTTTATAATGGTAGTTATATGTTTTGTAGTAGTTAGGGCATTGGAAAGCTGGGTACACACTACAGGGTTTTCGTCCAATAATCTGCTCAACCAGCCGACATACGACCGCTCGTTCAAAAGTCGGGTCAGTGTGTGCAGTGACACGATGGTCGAAAGTCTGCCCAAATGGAAGATTGTCGCCTCATTTGGTTGGTCGTACCGTTAAATATTTTCGTTCCAATCTTGTTTCCGTTGTGTAGTGGGTATAAACTTCCGACCGATCCACGACGAAATTGCAATCATTGCTCACGACAACATGGCTGTAAAAAGTCGCTCTTCCCTTTATCATCTAAAACAAGGCTAGTGTGTATGCAGTCCATGGACCAAGCGATCGGACCATCGATCGCATGTAAAATCGATCAGCATAAAAAGTTGGTGGGAAATTCTGTAGTGTGTACCCAGCTTAACTAATGGTGATAAGCAAATCGTTGAACAAATAAAGATTCCCATACAGATATAGGTGGACAGAACAAGGTAGCCCTATGTCTGTGTGATAATTTGTTCAAAACTTACTGGTTAGTAAAGACAAGCACGTCTTCTACCATATTCTGTCATAATATGGTTTTTCTAGTCACTGTTCTCTTGGAGTCTATTGCTAATATTTTTTTTTAACTGGGCCAGTAAATCCAAATAATATCTTATGTTTATAGATTCTTGACATTCTCTGTATAAAAAAACTGAAGTTACTGAAACTTTTTTGTAAAAATTAAGCAGCAACCAATAGGATAGGGTTCCCTTCTGTTTAAATGATGCTCCAAGGTCTTGCTTTGCTGATCACAATCTCCTGCTTTGTAGCCTCTAGCTATAGTTCTTTGGTTACAGTTCGTTCCATTGTCCTTTCTCATTTTCATTCATTAAACTTATTGCGCTGTCTTCCTGTCATATGAATATCAGTAAAACCATATGTAGGGCTACTAACATGCTTTGTCTAATTGACATTCATTTTCACAACGTTATTCTCTACAACGGTGTATACTAACATATTTACGGAGAGAACACTGTGTACATATAAACATCACACGGTATAGAACAGTAATAATATTATTGTGATCGTGGACACCAGGCAGACATTTCTTGGGAATGACTGGTGCATGTGAGGTTTATAGAAACTTCTCCCACATAATAGCTTAAAAAGTAGATTGCGAATTAAATTGCCATAACAGTGCACTATAGTGAGACATGCCTATATAGCAGGATGTGCAGGATTGTGTACCACGGTGTGAAAAGAGTAGCGATTAAAGGAGAGGAGACGATCGGCTGGACGCATAGTGAAATATTTACCAAAGTAGCCCCACTAAAATAATAAACTTAGTGATATAAGAGCAAGCTGCTAAGCTAAGGACATCTACAGAAACTGTCATTACAGATTTTATAAATCTAGTTCATCGTTGTCGATTTACTTATGCAGTTTTCGTTACACAGTTTTTTTTATACAACCATCTTTATAAATGTTCCCCATAACTGTTAAGATTTAAAATGTGCTCTGCAAAATGATCATAAAATATGTGAGCTTTGCCACATGCCTGACTGAACAGATGCCATTGTCTTGTTTCTTTCTCCACCTCATTTTACACTGTGGAAAGCCAAGTGTAGTAATGCAGGAGGATGAGTGATAACCCTGGTGTAGAAGCAGGGTGTTTATGTAACAAATGAGGAATGAAACATTCTCTTCAACGGTTGGGAGGTGGAGGAAATAAATTAGCATTAAGTAAGATTTTCATTCTTAGATGATGCACTCCCTCTTAGAGCATCTCCGTAATACATTCAGCTGTTCTGCTAAATGAATCTGTAAATAAAGGAGCATGTATAGCAAGCCAGGATTCAGCAGCAGTAGTAGTGTCTGCAGTAGATCACATTAACGTCACAGATGTGAGTGCATTAAATTGACTGTCTGGAGGTTATTTGGCTCATGTGGAGATGTTGCATTGAAAACAAAATGAGAAGCCTCTGTAAAGACCAAGCTGTTATCCTGCTATCTGATGACTGCCTGATTACACATACATTACAAACAGTGCATCTAACGTAGAGACAGAATACCGAAACATGGAGACAAGTTGCCTAAATATGATGATGTACATATTTCCTGAACGACACTCCAGCTTCACATTTCCTGTCCAGCAGGATTTGCAGAAGCCTCATCCTGTTCTCATCTCACAGTTTGTAAACAGTATATGTCTGTCTTGTTTGTTTTTAAACATTGCATAGCCATATGGTGTGTACAGAACCAACAGGTGCCTGCTTATATTGCACACATTACATTTAGGTAGTTTAAATATCAAGTTTCTAGGACTAGACCATGGGTAATATTAACAATGTTTGCTTGACATATTTATCTGCAGCATTGTGTCTCTCCTAGTATATATGGATCTTCAGTCTTCCAACCTTGGAAAACATATAATAATAATATGGAGGATGCATATAATACCTTACGCATAAAGTCATATCTTTATATTAGGCTAGTTAACTGCCTCCCATTTAATCTTCTGTCCCACTCACTCATTCTCACGTTGGCCCTCACCCAGGGCACAGCTCATCCCAGGAGACAAATGTAATTTATTTGGTGAGTTTAAAGTTCAATCAGTAAACTTGTCTATTTATATATCATTTTTCATAGTTTCCTAGCTTGGCTCAATTTTGATTCTTCCTTCATTTCACCATGAATCAACAATCTATTACTCTCACACCCTTCAGGTTACTCACTTTTTCCTAAATCCATAATTAGTTGCCTTTTCTCATTTGTTCCCCTCTCAGACTGCTGGTGGGATGGGAAATTTAGGAAGCATATGAGCACACAGCTTACATTTTGTACCTATGTGTTAGACACAAGAATGTAGAGAGATGCTGTATTATGCAATAGAAAGTGACCACAATAGACGTTAACAAGTAACATAGAAAACTGCAGTCTAGGGACAGTTCAGACAGAATGAAGTAATAAAAAAAGAAAAGAAAAGATTTGTAGTCATTTATTTACACTACGTATAATGCTGTTTTATACTGGAACAAATAGTTGTAATTCATTTGACATTCAGCTTAGTTACTTTGTAAAAATCAATGTGTGTGTTCAGGATTATATGTCCGTGTGCTTATTTGTACATATCTGTTACAATAAAAACAGAATTTTTTTTCACTTATTGGATAAATATTTTTTTCCAAGATCATTAGTGATACAGTGGGGTTAAGTACAACCCGAGGTGATGGGTACAAGGGGCATATTCAATTAGCTTTTGGATTCGCGGTAACGCGCGTTACCGCGAAAAGTGCGCGTTCTTGCGGGTATTACGGTACCACATTAACGCGGATTTTCGTTCGCAACCCTATGGGCTGCGAACAAAAATCCACGTTATTGCGGTACCGTGTATTACATTTCGCGGCTGTTCCGGCGCGTTACCGCGAATCCAAAAGCTAATTGAATATGCCCCAAAGAACCTTACTACCATCTGCATATATGAATGTACTATAATAGTGTTAAGTACATTATCTGCATAAGCTTGTCATACTGCCTGTCTGTTGCGGTCAGTATTAACTGTGAGCAACTGTATATATGTATATAACATCTGTTACAACTATTTCTGAAATAAAACCAACAAATTGGTTAAGGCTAAAAGTTTGTGGTTTAACATCTACCACCGACATCGCTGAAACCTATTCTATATAACAGCACAAGTGCCCTGATAGGTTTCTGCCAATACAGCTAAGGGGGACTCAGGACAAAGGAGACATCCCACTGCACTTGGTTATGGGGAGAAAGGGATTGTTACTCTGCGACCCCCATCTGGAACACTTTCTAGCCAAAGCTAACCTTAGCCAGTGAGACGCAATATGCACCCAATAGAAGCAGTGTAGGGAAGACTACGTGACTTCATGAATCCACATGTTTCCTCATTTTGAATTTCTCTTGACAAATAAAAGTATTAAGTGTGAGGTCTAGTACAGGACAGAAGGAACCATCGTCTTGGAAACTAAAAACAAGTTTGAGTAGAAACTGAAGCACCATGGATCCGGAGGTACCAGGGTGATCACCTGTGAGTCCAAGAGATACTGCAGGCACACATGCAGTGTACTTTGCATTTTGTATCCCTGAAAGTCTAAGAAATAAAGAAACAAGATGAGGGGCATTACTTGATGAGGTAACATCTGGAAGGAACAGACAATATCTAGTGATCCGCGAGGGATTTATCCATACAATCCATAATACACTGTTACCCGCCTACTGATCAGTGGGGGAGAGGCATCTAACGATCAGAATACATATGTTTGGGCTTAGAGCCGGCCTGCCAAACCCAGGAAGATTTATAGTTTATTTATAGTATAGTTTAAAGTTGCTTTTGACAACCTTATGCAATTGCTTTTGATTACCATTACAGGGGAAGGAAACCAGAGACTTGTTTAAATGATGGTCTGCCGATCAACCTTTAAGCCATATATCTTGGCAATCCTCAGTTGAGTTAGTTGAACAAATAGATGTGTGCTTGGCCGTATGCAGGATTACATCAACGATGTAGGAGACCTCTTCAAGTGTCCAATCATTTTATTTTGTTATCAAAGTGTGACAGATCCTATACGGTAGCCATGTGCCCATTTCCCCATGGCTTTTGCTATCTAGTAAAAGAGAGTTGTAATGTTTTTCCAGGTGTGATTTGATAGCCTAGTCAATAAAACGTCTAATTTAGGGCCTGCAGACCAGGGGGTAAATGTATTAATGTCCGGATTCTTCAACCCCAGAGTGTTCAGCGTCTTCGGCGATTAAATTTAATGTGGCGCTGCATTGTAAAGGGAAACTTCCCTTTACAATGCAACGCCGCTTTAAATTTAATCGCCGAAGACGCTGAACACGCCGGAGTTGAAGAATCCGGACATTAATACATTTACCCCCAGGTCTGAATGTCTTCCAGGGTCAGGGGTTATGAAGTCCTAGATCATCTAATAGTTTAAAAACTTTTTTGAAGGTGTTCCATTCTGCCTCAATAAAGACAAAAGATCCTCATCACACTGGAAGCAGATTGAGTGGAAATTAAAAGAAACCAACTTCTCTGAGTCCAAAGAATGTGAAATATTAATGCTATGAAAGATTCTTTGGAAAGGATACTCACTTTCCTCTACTGTGGCTGAAAATTCTCAATTGTGCCATGTTTTCCTATTAATAAGGAAGAAACAGATAATCAAACGAAATCTTGATTTATAGCTGCTACCGCTGCCAGACCCTTCATTTTCTATTTTTTTAGGCAGCCATGGCTAGAACAAAGGCAAGCTATTGTGATTGTCTTGTGTTGTCACCTATTTTGAAAACTGGCAGCTCTAAGAAGGTACTTTGCAACATACTGTAAAGGAGGAATATCAAATGAAAACAAAAATCTAATCATAACTGCAATTCTATCAATATTTTACGCAAAATAGCAAATATTTTGATGCTGTTTTTATAATTACATAATCTAAAAAAATAATATATAATATTAGCTCTTGTTTGAATATGTACCCAAAATTTATATTTCTTATTTTTATTCTTAGGTCTGCTGATAAATTAGAAAATGGCACAGATGCAAACAACAGAGTTCTGCAAATACAAGCACTTGCCCGGCTAACTTCTGCGGTATGTTAACCCAAT
Organism: Mixophyes fleayi; assembly: GCF_038048845.1. Classification (NCBI taxonomy): domain Eukaryota; kingdom Metazoa; phylum Chordata; class Amphibia; order Anura; family Limnodynastidae; genus Mixophyes; species Mixophyes fleayi. The sequence continues at coordinate 52,047,125 of NC_134406.1, forward strand.
GCAATATATTATTACTATTAATTGTGCATTTAGAGACTCATACTCTCTATATTTGCAATAAAGTTTTCTTTCCGGTGCAGTCCTATCATTTTGTATTATATATCATGCCATTCATGGTTCAGAGTCTTAATGGGTCTCAAGCAAATTGTCCTCATGGAGCAGTGCGACAATTACATTTAATTTTGAGGAGAGTAATTATTGAAATTAGATAAAGGGGTGGAGAGGGTGCATCTTTTAGGGGTCGTTGCAGTGTGACGTAAGATGGCCATTTCCACTCTGTAAAAGGATTTTTGTAGCAGCTGTGATGGAGATTTTGTCTTCTATACTTTTAATGGGAACAGTTTTGAGGCTGATTGAACTTTGGAGAAGTGCATTTCTAGGGGCACTTTGTGAATCAGAAGCCCTCTTTTACACTGGTCAAAGTGCAACATGTAATGAAGGCAGTCCCAGCATCCCTCACTCATGATCAGTGTAAACCATAAACTGCACTGTATTAAAGGAGAAAAATGTAAAAGTTTAATTTAATGAAAGGGGTGATTCTAAAGTGGTAATAGGAGGTTACACTTTTTTTTTTTTTTTAAACAACTCTTTATTAACTGAATCAAGTAATTACAAAGATGAAACCAATAAGCATCCTACGTAGAGGATAAATGCAATAAAGGTGCACTCCTTATTATTCCAGTGATTTCTTCGGAAGTGGTCATTGCATGCAGTGACTGGCTGAGTTCTATTACCACCCCCCAAGAGTGCCAGAAATATGGTGCTGGCTGTCACTGCTCTGGGTGCAGGTTGGGCGGTGCAGGCCCCCCTTAACTCATGTGTCCATGTGCCCTGTACTCCATGCACCCATTATCCACCACTGGGGCAGCTGAACACCTTTACTACATCCCATCCCATCACTGTTTTAGCAAATATCACATACTTGCCAACTTCTTATAGTTGGCTTCCGGGAGCCGGAGGTGGGCGTGCTTCCGGGAGCCGGAGGTGGGCGTGCGGCCGGCAGGGACCCGAAAATCGTGTCATTTTGGCGCCGTGACCTAATGACGCAAACGCGTCACTTTACAGCGGGAGATTCCCGGAGAATGGCTGCATTTTGGACCTAATTCTGCCCTCTTCACTAGGAAGTGGACAGATGCGGGAGATTGCCATACACTCCCGGGAGTCCAGGAGACACATAACTAGTGACATATTAAAATTACTTGCAACACTGAACTTGAATCTGCAATTTATTACATGATAGGGTTTGCTGAATTATACAGAACTTTTACATTGGTCCTTTTAAAAGTACTTGGAAGCAGGAAGAGTAAAAATGCACCAGTGGTTTTAAAGTCATATTCTTTTTTTATGCCATCTTCTATTTACTGTAAAGCTTTGTTCCTGTTTGTTTTTGCCAGATTTGAATAGTCACACCTTAATTTGATTGAGATCCTGTCTTGGTTTGCTAACAGTATTTTCTTTGTTATTGACATAGTCTGGACTCTGTGTGCCTGTAAAAAGAGCATTCACGTGTCATTTTTTCAAAGTTTGTAAATCCACAGAATAGCCTGAGGGACGGCAGTTGACTGTAGCTAATTAGAACGCTCATTTACAGAAATCATTAAAATAATATCCCAGCATTTCAGAATTGAAAGACATTTGTTTTGTCTTGCAAGATGTAAGTCAGATCTGTGATGGGTAAAACAGCACTTGTCAGAACACAGCCCAGCCAGTACAGTGAATCCATTCTTTCACAGTAATTGGTCACAAATGAGTGAGTAGCTGACAAAACTGATCACATTAACCCAGATAACATGGTCTGCCTTTAGCCAAATGGGATATGCATATGCCTGAACAAACACATTGACTTTTGCACTTATGAATCCATAACAACTTTGAAGTCAAGCTTAATCCTTATACACTAGTGATATGGTTTTTGTTACCTATAAAAATTCATATATTTTTTTAATTTTTAAAGTTGGGACCAGGGCTGATCTATTTTTTTTAATGGCTCATGTAAGGTTGACAACTAATCACTTGTTTAAAAGCCAAGCAAGAAGCCAGTACTTCTAGCTCAGGAGAAGAATTTATAATCTGCATCAATCCGGGGTAGCCAAAATCAAACCGATATATATAGAAATGAGTATCTGCACCATCCTAGTCACTTTTGTAAGTGAATTTTACTATGAGCCAGGAACTTATATTATAAAGCGTGGCACGGCCTAGCAACCGCCAATGAGTCACATGTCGCCTTAGGCATGAATGTCCCTGTTAGTATTACAGCCCCTTAACAGGACTTAACACCCCCTGCTACCTTGGGATCCTTCGCTGTCTGTCTGCAGTAGCTGGTGTGGACCGCAGACAGCCATGTTTCAGCCGTGCTAGGGGAGACTGGGGCTGCATGCTGCGGCTCCTGACGCGGTCCGTCACCGACCTGGTGCAGTTTCTTGGTCCCCATTCGCTGCATCTCTGCAATCAGGTGACCAGCGTTGGTTGGGGAGCGGCATGGACCTCTTCCCCGCTCTCATCTGTGGTGGTCACTTCTGTCAACACCGCTATGTACCAAAACATACAGATAATTAAAATAAATTTAAAATGAAATAGAACTAACTCTGTAGCTACTATACAAATTAAGCTGATTCTCCTCCATCCAGGGGGCATTGAGGGGAAGGAGCGGACCAGACAAGTTGTTAGAATTTAGTGCCTTACTCCCAGCACAGCTCCCTCTATACCCCATGGTAAGTAGTGTCCCCCAAATGGCTGTGCCAGAGAAACTTGTATTCTAATCCGTGACACAGCCTAGCAATTTCCAGTGAGTCACATGTAGTCTTAGGCTTGAATGGGCCCTAACCACAAAGCATTCTTAGGACATCAACAGAAGTAGCTCCTCTCCTTCAAGTTCTCCACGAAATCACAGATAAAATCAATTTTTCACAACAACCCATTTGCTTGCATATAACTGTGATTGCTGAAGAGGGTAATGAACAATCCCAGTGCTCCAGCTGCAGGCCCTTTTATCTGCTCAACATAGACTTGAAATAATTTGAAATACAAAACATGAACCATCTCAAGCTCCTACATCTGGTCCTAACCCAGAATGGAAGAATGCTCAGTACATATTCTGGCAAAAATATTCCCAGTAGATACAAGACCCTGCTTGCATGACTCGCCTCATAATTGGGCCACTTTACACTGCATAGATGTTCTAAAACACATATCGTCTCAAATGTCGCCACTCATTGCAATACTATGAAGTTCAAATTTCTCCCTGGGCTTTCTCCTCATGCACTAAAATGCAGGTCATAGATGAGGGTACTTTAGTTGGCTGATTGGTAGGCACTCTGGAAATCCCTCCTCTTCCAAAATTCAACAGGAGTTTGCTCTATCGCCCCTTGAGCAAAGGGTTTAGTTGCAGAGCGTGAGTATGCCTAAGTATGCTCAATAATTTATGTATTCATCTTAGACCATAAGAACAGAACAAGTAGAATTCTATTTAGTATCTCACTGTCAACTGCCTCTGGGAGGTACCTTGGTCAACTACACACTAGTTGATTTATTCATATAATCTCACAATAATATAGGGACCCAACCAGCGCTCTTTATTTCTCAAATGAAGATGAGAATAAACCTAAAAATACTTCTATTCAATGATGAGTGGGACAGATGTCGTTCACAACTCTTCCATGTTGAAAGCAGGCATACATATGGGGAGGAAAGATGAACACAAAATAGCGCTACATGATTAAAAAAAAAAGCCAGTATTTTCTTTATGTGCAAACTAATTTGCACCCTTTTGCATTGTAACATGGTTTTGTCCAGGATCAAATTAACTCCTTTTTTTTGCCTTGCTCTCCTTAATGACTCGGACCCAAAATATATAGCTTGGAGCAGAGGATAGAGAGGGGTGATATGATAGAAGCTTTAAAATCTATCAATCGTTTCAACAAGTTACAGGAGGAAAGCATTTATATAGATGAAGGGAAGAATTAGCACTAGAGGTCATGCACTAAAACCAGAGGATAGTGGCTTTAGGGGAAAATTGAGGAAAGATTACATTACTGAAGGCATAGTAGATACCTGGACTAGCTTTCCAACAAAAGTGGTAGAGGCTAATATGGCAGGGGCATTTTAACATGCTTGGGATAGATATAAGGCAATGCTAAATCTGGAAAAGTCTAAGGATCAAATATGGTCTGACTATTTTAAAATAAAAATGGGTTGTGTGCTTCTATAAACCTTCAAATTTAATGTTCCTAAGCTTAAATGATCAGACATGTTCAGCCTGTCAATAAGAAAAGGTGCATTCTGAATGACAAGTATTTCTTCCTGACACTACTGTTTTATTAAAAAAAAAAAAAGATTTTACGATTGTGCAGGGTTTGGAACTCCTTAGCCTACAATTCCCATTCCTTTCAAATGACGTTTTTCATTTTTGTCATAAAATAATATTGCCAATAAAAATACAGTAAAGGTATTTAGAGAGTTTGGTAAGCTTAATAGCATGCTCCATTGCTCCATTATTTACATAGACCATAATATCCTGATATTTTCTGCTTTTATAAGGTAAGTTTAGTTGGTAATTTACAAAGCATCAATGCTATTTCCTTAATTGTCATTCCATATAAACAGAGACTCTCTGATTACTGATGTGCATAAATACCACATTAGCCAATAACAATTAAGCAAGTAAATGAATTCCTATTAAAACCTCCAGTCTGCAACAGATTACCCTTTTTGGAAGAAAACCACACATATTGCAGATAGACATTAAACTGAGTCATTAGAATATTTTGCTTAGTTAGGTTAAACATTGGGAGTCTTACGGACCAGAAACCCTTGAAGACTAGCTGCATATTTTGTTGCATACATGCATCTATTTCTTTCTGTGCACTTTCAAAGATGAATGCACACAATTGTAATTTAACATTAGAGGAATTTAGGAGACCTTGCAAGATAACTCCCAAAAATGTAAGCATAACATGTATGAATGTAATAAATGTAGAATGTTAGGTGGGTCATACTTTGAGTTACACTCTGCTAATGCAAATGAAGTTACTAATTTAATTATATGCAGTGGTGCAGTTTACTTTGTAAAAATCAACACCATAAATTCACATTATCCTGTGCAGTGCTGCCATCTAGTGTCGAGAAATGAAATCCGTTAATACATTGCTTTAAACTGATCTGAAATCTTAAAAGAAACATTGTGGTGCTTTTTTCTTTAGTTTGAATTCTGATCACATACCCTACAATATTTATAACCATTTCATCAGGGACCTCTGTTCATATCCCACTTTTTTTTTACTGAATTAACATGGGCTGAATTATTACATTGATAAAAGAAATCTTTTATCTTCGGTTTATCATCATCATCATTTATTTATATAGCGCCACTAATTCCGCAGCGCTGTACAGAGAACTCATTCACATCAGTCCCTGCTTACAGTCTAAATTCCCTCATATAAACACACACAGACAGACAGAGAGGGGGACAGACAGACAGGGAGAGACTAGGGTCAATTTAGATAGCAGCCAATTAACCTACCAGTATGTTTTTTGGAGTGTGGGAGGAAACCGGAGTACTCGGAGGAAACCCACGCAAACACAGGACGAACATACAAACTCCACACAGATATGGCCATGGTCAGGAATCAAACTCATGACCCCAGTGCTGTGAGGCAGAAGTGCTAACCACTAGGCCACTGTGCTGCCCATATGAATTCAGGTGACTGAAAGATAAGTGACATAAACAGGAGCAGATTATTTATTATTAACATCTATTTATGCACCAGCATATTCAACAGCACTTTACAATTTGGAGGAAACATTGTAGTTAAAAGTAAAATATGACCGGGTAGTAACAAACAATAAGGTAAGAGGGCCCTACTGGCAATTATACAATTTATAGGAAAATAGCAGATTGATACATGAGGTTAAGTGTCACGTATTTTAGATTAGTCTAGCCAAGCGCTTAGAGAGGCTACTGATCCAGTCACACTGCTGGTTTGGGCACTGAGTTTTTGCATAGAAAATAAGTGTAAGTTTTGCGTGAAAAATGTAGAAGTGTAGCAATTGGGTAAAATACTTTAGGGAGGTTAAGAAAGTGGTTCAGGCATTTGATAAGCATGCATAAAGGTCAGTTTTTAGGCAATGCTTTAAGTTTGGAGGCTTGGTGAAAGTATTATATAAGGGAAGTACCACAGAGAGGATGCAGCCCAAAAAAAGTCTTGTAACCAGGATTTGGATAAAATAATGGGTGAGGAGGAGAGAGGTGCAGGTCTTGGCAGAGTGGAGGGATTGAGTTGACAAGTAAAGAGATGTGTGCTGCTGCAATGTTGTTAGCGGCTTTTGTGACCGTATGGGCTTACTCTGTCACCCTATCAGGGGTTGGATTTTACTGACCTGGCCTGGGGTTCCTCTTACCATTGGTAATTTGCTATTATTGACCACTCATACTGGTGTCACCAGGCACTCACCGACTGTAAGGGTCAGAGGCTCACCACCATGGTGCCCCACTTGCAGGACAATAATCACTGCCACCAGTGGGCTTCATCACTTGCACTTGGAACTGTGTGTGTGTGTGTGTGTGTGTGTGTGTGTGTGTGTATAACTCATACGGCACCCTCACTGCCGGTGACTGTGCCTGATTGCTTCTATCCATTTAGCATCAGGACCACTTAGTAGCCGGCAGAGCATTAACACACACTAGATGGTTTCAACACAGAACATCCGGGGATGGTTGAGTGTGTCTGTTCTTTCTGCAGGTCATGGGATTTTAGAAATATATAGGTATCTTGCAGGAATAAAGTAGGATATTTTAAGAATAGTAATGTTTATTGCTCATCAGTTGCTCTTAAAAGAGCTATTATTATCGTAGATTTGTAAGGTGCCACAGAGCTCCGCAGCGCCGTACAGTAGGGAAAACAGGACATACATAAAACAGGGATATACAAGATAGACAAAATAAATGCAGACATGAAAACAAAGGGTATGAAGGACCCTGCTCATTACATTCGAAGTGGAAGAGGGCACAGCTGAAACAAGAGCAGCAATTGTGGCTCAGAGTAGTGATTGGGACAGTTGTGAGGGTGCATTAGTGTGAATGGTGTTATCGGGGATAATGTCACCTCTAAAGGAGAGAAGGGTTTTCAAAGACCATCTAAAGATTTGAAGGCTGCGGGAAAGTCTGATTGAGTGTGATAGGGAATTTCATAAGTGGGGAGCAGCACGGGAGAAGTCTTGTAGGCGGGAGTGAGAGGTGGTTACCAGAGACCAGACAAGGCACACACAGGTCAGAAGTAACTCTAAGAGGGCGGCAGGGAGAGTATTTTGATATGAGATTTGAGATGTTTGCAGGGGTCGTGTTGTTGGTTAATACACACTACCCACTTTAAAGTAGTGGATGTACACACAAATTACAACAACATGTGCTCCTTTTATAGAGCCAAAAGCAGTTTCCACCACTGCTATAAATTCAAATAAGCAATTGAAATATCATACCTATTCTATGGGGTGATGTGTGTAGGCAGGGCAGCTAAGAGGAATTTCAGGGACCTTCTTGGGGCCCCTTGCAAAGCCACAGAAAAGGGTGGGTGGCTCCTGCCACTATGCATACAGGCTAGAACCCAAGGCAGGTAAGGGCCCTGGTATTTTTTACTGTGGCCCTATGCAGGTGGCCAGGCTGGGAAAGGAGGGCAGACAGCACTGCGCCAATCAATCAGGACATGGTTTGAATGGGTCAATAACGAGGACTTTCTGCTCATGTGCAATTCATTTTCCCTTGGTTCGTTATTCATAAGGACAAACCTATCTTTTTGCACACTGCAAAGCTTTCAACACAATGTTATTTCTTAGTAGAGATTGGCATTTGGGGGTGGACTCATGGAACAATGTGGTGTCTAGAAATTGGACTTAAATGCAGGTTACAGTATTTCTCCCCAATAACTGCGTATGCCTACATAGTTTTCGTTCATCATTAGTACAATTTCCAGAACCGGCCCTTGCTGATACAATAAGGCTCCTGGTGGTTTCATGGCCATTCCTTCTAAGGAATGTGGTTGGCAATATAATGTCTTCCCCCTCCCCTTGTGCCAATGGCACAAACATCTTACAATTGCTAGATCTTCTAAAATGTACAACCAGCTATGATAAGAGTTTTTGTGATGTCTTTTGAGGGATACATGCCTATTCTGGAGATGTTGCTTAGATGCATGTAACAGGATTTGGAGACAGATTGGATGAGGGGACCGTTCTGAGCCATGGATGTCATCTAGTCAGGGAGCTTATGGACTCGATTTTATTGAACTATTGTCAACAGAATAAGGGATGTCTGGTAAGTAGCTTCTGTTGGCTAGCGGAAAGATTATTAGTTAAGTTTTTTGAAAGATTGAGTTTGAGGTTCTGAGAAGACGTCCAAGTTGAATTGTCAGAAAAACATTCAGTAAGCCAACAGAAATCTGTAGATCTGGAGGGGATAGATACATGTGGTGCTGAAACTAAAGGCGCTTATTACTTTTCCAAGATATGTAGTGATATAGATAGAGAAGAGCAGAGAGCTCAGTGCTGAACCTTGTGATACTCCCATTGATAGAAGAAGCATAGAAGGGGAGGATCTAGAGAACATTGAATGAGAGGTTTTATGCCTTGGAATGAGAACTATGGGCCTGATTCATTAAAGAACTTAGGCAAGAAATTTCTTATTTAAGTCTCCGGGGAAAAAAAAAAAAGGTTTCAATGCAAGGGGTGCAAATTAGTTTTCTATTTTGCACATAAAATTCTTGTAGCACACAAATATCAACTTTACATTTCAGTGTACAAATAAGTTGTCAAGTATTTGTGTGCTACATGAAAAAAACAGACATTATTTAACTTATGTGCAAAATAGAAAACTAATTTGCACCCCTTGCATTTTAACATGGTTTTATCTGGTTAAATAAGAAATTTCTTGCCTAAGTTTCTTAATGAATCAGGCCCCATGATAGGACAGTGTCCTAAAGAGTTAGGGAATGATGCATTTGTATGAGAAGTTATTTGTCAAGTGTGGTAGAGAGACCAGGAAGACTTAGAAGCGGGAATTGTCCTTTTGATTTAGTAGTGATCAAATCAGTGACATTAATCAGTGCAGTCTGTGTAGAGTGTTGGGCACGAAAGCCTGACTGAGTAGGGTCCAATAAGTTGTGTTATGAAAGGAAACATGGGAGTTGAGATATGGGTTGATAATCTGGCAGACATTTTGGGGCAGAATTTGTTGATGATTTTTCCAGAATAGAAGTAATCATCACATGCTTGAACAATGATGGAAAGATACCAGTGGAGAGAAATTGCAGATGTTCATTAAGGCTGGGAAGAGACAGCGAATGACTGATTTGTGAGGTGAAAGGGTCAAGTGGCCAAGTTAGTAGTTTGGGAGAAGTGAATGAAAGACAAAACCCATCGGGTTTTGGCTTTAATAAAATTGCATTTTTTAAAAAATGACAGTCGGTGGTTCCTTAGAACCGCCTCTTAGTAAATATACCCCTTAATCTTCGTTTGTGGGATCAAATATAGTGAAGTTGACAGTGAATGCAGGTGGTTGCTCAGAGAAGAGGATACCAATTTATATTGGATCTTGTCAATTTTGTCATTGAAGTAGGAAGAACTTAGACAGTCATAGGAGTTAGAGGGGTTTGTGTGGGTGCGTTGAGAAGAGTTTTACATGGATTAAAGAGCCGTTGGAAGCTTTAGATTTGAAATACATTTGTTTGTCAGTGTCCAGAGTGGTAAAAAGCAGTATATTTGATGTGGTCATTAGAACTACGACATTTCCACCAATGATGATCTATTTGTTGGAGAGTTTTGACAGTAGTGTTTCCTTTGTTTGCCATGTTTGAGATTGGGGATGGTGCAGAGAATAAAGAGGAGCTTTAGTCAATTGATCAAAGGCTTTTGCTGGGGTGTGAGTAAAATGGGGGACTGTCAGAACAGGAGCATGAAGAAATTGGGTAGAGAAGTTGTTCAAGAGTGGTGGAAAGCTGATGACATACAAATTAAATTGTCATTTCTGTGGGTATGAGGAGGCTTGGTTTAGTTACAGTGCTGAGGGAAAGATTGTGATCAGGTCATGGTCTTAGAGAGTGAAAAAGGTGTGCTAAAGAAATTAGAAACTGAATATGATGAGTAGAAGATGTATTCCAGCAGGAGCAGCCGAGAGAGATAGAAGTAGTAGTAAGTAGGTAAGTTAGTTATTGCAGATCAAACTCCTGTTTACTAAGCTCTGATGTCCAATGATGGTGTCTATTGCTGGTCACTGCAGCTAATTATTGCTATTTACTATATGAGCGCTCCTCATTTTACTTGTTCCCCTCTCTATCCAAGAGAGGGATGATGCAGAGGGTCGTCTCTCAGTCTAGTTCTAGAGGCCCTATACACCCCTCCATTGTAGGATGGGTTGTAGTAATCAGACTGTAATGCTACAGCTGTTGTGGACTTACAGTCCAGTTGCCTTGTCTACTACAGTTTTTTGAGCTTCTCCATCATTGATCACTGTCAGTGTATCCACTGTGTTGTAGCACTGCTATCTGTCCCAACTTATTTAAGGTACCACCATAATTCTTGTTCAGCTATCGCCATATTAGCATGGTAGTAACAGATGAGAATCATTTAAATAGGCTTTATTGTTTGAATAACATTCTTTTTAATGTGTAAACATTTTTTAAATATTTTTCTAAAGAAAACCATAATATTCAGTAGGCCATCATGTTTTAGACAGGTGTTTTTTCTATTCTCAATACATATATTTTTAATAAAGTGTAGAAATGATTAATTGTCCCTTGCAAATTGTCTAGTGTGCCATTTTAATTTACAATTGCACAGAAAATGCAAATAACAATCCTAGCCGGGAATGATTAATGCAGTATTGGCAGTGTGGCTCCTTTGGGACTTTCAAAGCAGATTATTTTCTTTAAACAGTAGACATTTCTTAATATTTTAATGTAATTTAATTTAATTATGACCTTGATCACAGTTAGGCCTCATTGTATCTTGTAACCATGACAATAATAAAATATATTTAATTTTAACCACATAAACAGTTTTGTTCTTCAAGACCTCAAATCCCTCTCCCCCCCCCCCCCCTCCAAAAAAAAATGGATAGTTCTTAACTGTTAACATTCCAGATATTGTTTTAAAATGGTAATTTAAAGTACTCTTAAAGATATCTGAAATTAGCCATGCATAGCCCAGTTTGGAAATTTGGGGACCCAGTTCAGAATGTCCTAACTGTTCATAATAAAGTAGTAAATAGTATGTCTGCATCAGCTAATGTCTTGATATTGGAAGGCTCTTATATAGGTTGCCGCCATATTATGACCATGATAACCACTTGCCTTCACACACAGGTGTTCTTAATATGCAGTTAGACTCTAGTAAATTTGATGTTTCTAAATTTATATTAGCTTCTCTCCTGTATATTATGTATTTTAGTGACAGTTTGAGGTTGTGTTTTCTTAAGCTGTTCTTTAATGATGTATGCCTGTAAGTCTGCCAAGGTGTGTGAGCAATTAAAGCCTAAACATAGTTGAAATATGTTCTGACAAGTTGCAACTATATCCCTAGAATTGTGCATTTTAAAATATCATTATGTTTGCAGCATTTTGAAACCTGATATTTTGTAATTTCTCTTTTATATTTTAAAGGTGCTAGAAAAAAAGCTGACATTAAAATGTCATCCATAAGACCCACTGGAAGCCTAGTGACCCTTGTTATGGTGGACTTAATAAAAGGCTTTCTTATTACACAGTGGTGCTATTCCAGTTAATACATTTAGTTCCCCTAATCAAACACTTTTTGATGATTAATTACGGTACCAAGAACATACAATACTTATCTAGTAAAGTTGATGGCAACTACAACTCTGTTACACATTTGGACAAAAATAAATATACTACCTTCTTGTTTATTTCTATGAGCCATGCTTTTAATTACAGTTTGCAGTTTTTGCGGCATTTTCAAGCTACATTATATTATCTACGCTGTTAATTGATTATTTGAATTCATTATCTAGACTGTGGTATAGTCAATAATTTATTTTTCTCTGTTCAATCCGAGATTTTCTAATGCAGAATTAATCTTACACTTTGATTTTAATTATAATGTCAACACAGATTTATCGTTTGCCAAATAAAGTAAGGTTGACTACCGAAATCAGTTTTATTTGACTGGGTTTTTCACATAAGTACCTTTCATAAATTAATTAATTTATTTTTGATTTTATAGGTGCAGCGAGAGCTGGCAGCTGTTATTGCATTGAAAGCAAGAAAATCTGGTAAGTAGTAATTAATCAATGCCACATAAGCATCAGATTTGATGTCTGTTGGTATATACAATATTACTATGCACTTTCAATAATGTAATGGAAAAATCCTTATTCTCACAACTCTGCCCATATAGGATTTGTTCATTGAGCAAGTACGGTAATTAGTTAGCACCAGCCTAAATCTTATAAAAATATTTCCATACTTTTAACTGCATACACACAGTGGAGGCAGCTATTTCAATATTTGTCAGAATGTAGACTTGGTAATTGTAACATCATGCCTCAGTGTTGTCACTAATTTCTATTAAATGCGTAGGCTAAATATTATTTGGCTGTCTTCATATATTGATGACATTTCCCGTTTTTTACTCCAACATATAGATTATGTACTTAAAATTAACGTAGTAAGTGTTTATGGAATGTCCAGACAACTCCCAGAGTGCTCACCTTCCACAAGGTGGGTGGGGGCATTACACAAATTGCATAATAAAGCACGACCCATGCTCAGTAAGTAACTAATGGCAACGAGTGGGGTTTGATAATGTGATCACCCCACCCACTTTTCTGACTGATCAGGATAGTAACTATGGTCATAACGGTTCCTTCTCTGCCCTTCCCTGTGCAGGCTTCTTCCTCCCCTCCTGATCTCTGCTCTGCTCTGCTCTTCAATTTACATATGACTGTCCTGACAGTGCTTATTCTTATAGTACAACAAGCTACCCTTCTCACTCTGCTCCATCATTCCTTCTCCTGTCACTCCTTGTACCTCTTCCTTCTGCCCCTCTGTTCCTGCTCCTGTCACTGCTTTTACAATCCATTGTCTGTTCCTCAATTTCTGCTCCTGTAACATCTTCTGCACTTTAATTTAACTAAGACTGTGCTGTCAGTGCTTATTCAAATAGTACAACACTTTAGTATATATCACCATACATTACACTGCTCACTCTGCTCCACCATTCCCTCTCCTGTCACACATTGTATACTCCTCACTCTGCTCCACCCTTTCTTCTCCTGTCACTCCTTGTACACTCCTCTCTCTCTGCCCCCCAGCTCAGCCAGCCTGTCTGTTTCTATACTGCTCTCCCTGCTCCTACATTCATGCTCCTATATCTGCTTGCACACTCCTATCCCTTGGTCCTGCATTCATGCTCCTATAACTGCTTTCACACTCCTCTCTATGATCCTCCATTCATGCTCCTATAACTGCTTGCACACTCCCTGCATTTATGCTTCTATAACTACGTGCGTACTCCTATCCTTGCTCCTGCATTCATGCTCCTGTAACTGCGTGTGCACTCCTTTCTCTGTTCCTTCATGTCATGGCTTATGAACTCTTGTGTCTGCGCCTCTGTTCCTCTCACTTCTTGTACACTCCTGTCTCTGCTCACACAACTGCTTCTATCTGCTCCTGACACAATGCTAGTGGCATATTAGGATAGTACTAACAGTGACAGGAGGAGCAAAGAGAAAATTGCACACCAGGCACAATTATTTATTTAATTGCCATTGAATACAACACAAATCTGATCACTAGATACAATTGTATTCTGTGCACAAAAGAGCTGTCCAACAGGGCTGTCTTAACGCATGGGCACGCTGGGCAGTTGCCCGGGGGCCCCATGAGCATAGGGGCTCCATAGGCTTTCAAAGTTTTCAGCATATTATTCCAGGAGATTTATTCAGAACCTTCAAACCCTCTTTATTGAAAAGTTTAGGTGGACTAATCACCTCAGTATCAGCTGTTATCTGTACATGTGATCTTGCTGTTGTGAATACATATCTTGACCTTAATGAAAACAGCGTACACGTACTAAGTGTACATCAGTGGGTGAGTGGTTGTGTAGGTAGGGCCCCAGTGCACTACTTTGCCCGGGGGCCCATAATGTTGTTAAGATGGCCCTGCTGTCCAAGGCAACAATAGTAAACAACTCTGGTTAATGCTATAACTACATGGCTAAAAAGTGCAGAAGAGCCATATACATAAAACAATGTATTTAGTAAAAGTTAGGGAGAGTATATGTGTATAAGCCAACACATCAAAGTCATCTGAAGGTTTAAAACATATTTAATCCTTATTTGGCTTTGAGTTACTTTGATATAGTTAAGAATGTGGCAAAAATCTCAGAAATTTGTGCATTTCTTTCTTTAAAAAATGTAACTGGTATCCACAAACACTTGTAATTTAAACAACAAATCAAAGATGACTAAGTCCACGGCGCAAAACAATGTATCAAATCAAAAAAGGCTGCCTGTAGCAAACTATATAGGAAACACCAATCCCTATCAAACATATATATACACACAGCAAATTTGCAAACAGGCGCCAATCATCTAAAAATCCACCAAAATATAAAATCAATAATAAAAAGTCCAGAAAAAGTATATATAAGTATAAAGGACACGCTTTTTGCCCTTCTGAGCACGTTCAATTTAATCGAGGGAAACTCTACATTATTGGATTGATATTTGTGAAGAACTACATCTCGGGTATGATTTGGGTTTTACCACACTACCTGTCCGGTATTATCGAGTGATATTATATATTAGAGGACCGACGAATCTGAAGAGTTACATCTTGCATACAGGCTTGTTTCACTATACTATTTGGTGAGTGCGCAACCCTGAGGGGTTAAGTTTAACCCATCATCACGTGAGGTGTTCCCGTTTTTCTATTATTGCACGGAGTACATAAGGTTTTTTTTTCTCCTCCATCTACATTTTTGGTATATATGTGGATTGCACTATGTTTTTTCTCCTTCTCTTTTACATGTATGACCTATGAGAAATTTTGAAATATTCGACTTGATCAGAAGATTCCATAACTGTGCCTTTTGGAACATAGGACTTCCTTTATACTTATATATACTTTTTCTGGACTTTTTATTATTGATTTTTTATTATTGATTTTACACTTTCTGTAATTTGTAGGAGACTGGGGTCTCCCTACCATTAGGTGAACCTAGGTCTAGGTCACCAAGGTTTAGGGTGTGCCTAATATTACTCATCCGTATTTTTAAAATGATAAAGGTTCCTATAAACGGTAATA
Source organism: Mixophyes fleayi (assembly GCF_038048845.1). Classification (NCBI taxonomy): domain Eukaryota; kingdom Metazoa; phylum Chordata; class Amphibia; order Anura; family Limnodynastidae; genus Mixophyes; species Mixophyes fleayi. Next base: position 52,062,439 of record NC_134406.1, read on the forward strand.
TTTTTTGAGCGCTCGTTTTCAGCGTTAATACCCCCCTACAGTTTAAAGGTAAAAGTACCTGTGTTTTATTTGTGTACTTTTTTAGTTAAAAGCAATAAAAAATGCATTTACCTTCTTTAATGGCTTGTCTCTATCTTGTTTGTTGTAATGCTGCCCCCTTGCTGCATGTCTTCAGTAATACAATTCTTTCAGCCAGTAAACTATATAACGCTATGAAACGTAGAACCATAGAACTTCCTCAACCACATAAATTTGTGGGGTTGTCTTTAAATGCCACTGATAGACGTGAAAGTGCTCTGCAGATCTTAACAAAGAAATGATACAGAGAAAAATAGATCATTGTGCCCCTTTATTTTCTTTTGTTTTGAAAAAGGATAAAAAAAGAAGTCTCTGTTCTCATCGCGGATCATTTATATGCATCCCAATGACACCATATGAAGATCATCTTAGCACAGAACTGAAAGGAAAAAAACAACTTTGAAACATAGTGGTCCATTGTTGTATTAAATGAATTTGCCCGGATACATGAGTCAGGAGAATTGTTCCTGATATAAGTTTAGTCACATAAGAACATTTCAGCTGTAACACAGATAATAAATATTCTACATAAATACCTCTTAAAGGTGCTTATTGACCTGATACTGATTCTCAACCAATGTGTCTGGACACACTTGTGTGTCATAATGCAGACCTAGATCATACTTATCAACTTTATGGATTTGTCTTCCGGGAGCCTGCCGGGGGAGGTGGGCGTGTGAGGGGGGTGGGGTGCCAAAAATCGCGTCATTTTGGACCCGTCCCCTGTGACTTAATGACGCAAACGCGGCATTTTACACCGGGGTCGGGGGCCAAATGCCACGATTCACTGAGAATCGCGGCATTTTGGACTAAATTTGGGAGATTACCATACTCTCCCGGGAGTCCGGGAGACTCTCCCAAAATGCGGGAGTCTCCCGGACATTCCGGGAGAGTTGGCAAGTATGACCTAGACATGTCACCAGAATTTACCTGGGATAAGTGAAAATTGTTAAGACAAACAAATTACAGTATGCAGTGAAAATATGTGAAATATATTTTATTAAACTAAAAGTAAAATTAAAAGAAATGGATGATTCCCGTTTTTACACATCTTTTTCCTTATCCACATGCTACAGTGGTAAAGGTCATCTTTAGTTTTAAACTAGAAAGTCTGTAGAATTTTTAGGAGAGTGGATCCCAATTGGTGAAATTCCTGCTGATACAGCTTCCACCTAATTAACCTCAGGCCATTATTAAAATATGCAAAGCACAGAATCATGAGTAAATACTTAAAAATCAAAGTAAAATGCAATTATTTTAGTTTACAGTTATAAAATAAGGATTACATTAAACAATACCATGTCTTTCTGCATTGTGAGAACATAGCAGAGGAAAACACTTATGTTATTTCATGCACCATTCAATCAGAAAATGTTAATGCATGATGACCGGTATATGTTAATTATGGGAAAATGTACTAATGTATGTTTTGTGTAAGGTCTGCTTGCTGAGTACAGTAAGGGTACTTGTTTCTTAACTTCTGAAATACATCATGTAAGCATCCTAAACTTTGTGTGCACATGTGGGAAATATTATGGTGGGACATGGTTATACTGTATAAATTAGAGGGTGTGTGTGTGTGTATATGTGTTATACTCGTCTTTAAACAGTGGTGTATTTAAAAGTACCTATGGTGTGTGTCATGATGTCCTATGGCCATTTCGGGGCCCTTCAAGCACCTTTGACAAGGGCTGCCACCTTGTGTTAGTGTGGCAAGCATTATGGTAGGGTTTGGGTTATACTGTATATATTGTGTGTCTATGTATTTGTGTATGTAAATATATATATATATATATATATATATATATATATATATATATATATATATATATATATAGTGTATATGTGTGTGTGTGTGTGTGTGTATGTATATATATATATATATATATGTATGTATATATATATATATGTATGTATATATATATATATATATATATATATATATAATATATAATATATATAGCCACTGCAAAGTTACAATTATTTACTTTTTTATTTTATGTTTTTTGGAACTTTTTAGTTCCCATCCTGTTATATGTACTTTTTGGTTTAATATGATTGTGTATGCTTTTGTAATGTGCATAGAGGCAGATGTTTTGTATGCAGGGCTGGCACGATATCCTGATTGTTCATCGCTGCAATTTTAGTCTGATATCGTGCTGTGGCTGATCAATTAAATCAATGTCACTTTACACTAGGCTTGTATTCTCTGTGCCCTGTATAGCTGGCACCTGTATTTTCCCCCTTACAAACAATAGGGCAGATTTATACATTGGGGGTGCAATTTTGGCAGACTTTCTGAAGCAAAAGGACTGTCTGACAAATTACCACCATTAAAACATCAGTGACGTGATGTATCTGCATCGTTCTATCATACAATAACATTGTCAATATGAGAAAATCACTGTGTTCTGTTCCTACAGTGTGACCAATCTGGATGTCTGTGCATTCTGCTCTTTTAATCTCTGCGTTCTGCGTAATTCTTTTGTCAATGAAAGGAAGTGTTTCTGTGTGTCTTTCTTCAGTCCCGCTTCCTTTTACTTTTTTTCCCAGCAGATAGACAATCCCCAAGATATTGATGCATAAATACAGCTGTTTGTTTATAATCTAGGCCATTCTACATATATTTATATGCATATTTATAACTGCACTAAAGTCAAAGTAAAGTTAATAACATTTGCATAATGGGTTTTTGATATATTGTGGTTCTCTATGTATAAGGTTGTAGAAACTTAGGCTAATTGGTTTTTAATCTCTCTAGCATTTCCAAATTAAAAAATCAGGGCGATAACATGCTCAGCCGGGAGATACCTCCAGTTATTGTTAATAAGATCCTGTGTTTTTATAAAAGAAGAGGAGGAGGGGAGGGGAGGGGGGGTATGGTGCTTTTGCATGGAGTTACGGTATTGAAAGAAATCCCCATTTATTTTTGGCATATCTGAATATCCATAGCACTAATTAGTTTCCTTTTTTGTAATTTAACTGATTTACTTAGCAAAACATGCCTTTTAGCACTTGTTATCTGGGCTGCCTTTTCCCAAAGGCTCATGGAGTATTCCTGAATTAATGAGAGACTCTACAGCACATTTTCGTAAAACAGAAATAGCTACAGTAGATACATTGTACGTGGAGACATTGGTAGAAAATGATGGATTGTTACCTATTATAGCAAACACGGCATCTGCTGTCCTGTATCTTCATAACCATAAAGTATGTAGCAAGAAGAGTGGGTTATCTGGGCTGCTGTATGCCTTACTGCAGAAACATTTGCAACATTTTCTTTGTCTGGTGGCTGTGTTTTTTATTATTATTATTATTATTATTTATTTAAAAAAATGTTTCTGTATATTTTAGTAAATGTAGCAGATATTAATTTCCAGCTTTGAATATACTCAAAGCATCTATTGCCTTTATGCAAAACCATGAACACATGGAAAACTCAGAGATGTAATGGGCACAGCTATGACAACCCAATCAGGGCAATCGGCAGAACAGAGTATTTCAGCTCTGCATACTTGTGTATGTCCAGCTTAAAGCGGGAAGGGCTAGGTCATCATATAGCCAATGTAAGCACTATCAGCAGGACACGTAAGGCTGTTGTGAATCTGATCCTGGAATAATGCCATGTCGGTCACTTCTATATAAAATAAAATGTATACATCTGATTTGTAAATCTTGAGCATCTAGGGTGGTTGTTGGAGTGCACAACAATAACCTGCATTTCTAATTTAATAACTGTCCTCATTGATTGTGATTATGGTTCCTACATCTAGGTAAAGGCAAATGGGCTAATTCAATATTTTTAATATGTATAGAACGCATCTTATCCCAAAAGATGGTTTCTAATAATGATTCTAACATCATATTAGATTATATTAAACAATAGCTTGATTTTTTTCAAGCTGATGTGATAATTAGTCATCCTCTTCTTAATATTATACACCCACTGTGATAATTGGTATCTACCTCCTTTGAGACCATCAGACGGTAGGTATTCTTCTACTCAAAGTCTGTTTTATTTCTTTGGGATTGAGCCATATCTTTCTACAGACATCTGGCAACCAAGTTATTCTCCAGTAAAGGAGCCTGACATTCATAAAAGGAAAAGATATTATAACAAACTAATTATAGGGTGCAGTGAGGCAAATGCGACTGAGCTCTCTCTGTAGACTGCACAGGAAGTAGAAGCTGGTTTTGAGATTAACATAGAGGTACTGGAGCAGCATCATTAATAGTCATTTTACCTTGTCTTAAAATATGCAATTCCCTTAACATCCTGTGTGTCATGCAATGATTAAAATAACCAGCCCTTTGTGTGTGTTGAATTAATATCTTGTATGAAATCGCAAAAGCATTTGAAATGGATGTGCTATAGGGTTATTCTAGAACCTTGGATCAAATAGGTCACACAAAGTATTATGGATAGCTAAATACACACAAATTAGATTTCATGGCTTACGATTAAGGAACTTTCATTTTGCCCTCATACTTGGGGTGTTTGCAGCAATGCCTTGTGTGAGGCCTATTTCACTGTAGGTTTTCTGGTTATTGACTTGGTCATCAAATGTCTGCATTTCTAATATCCTTATAATATAGTGTTTGGGGCATTTCATCCCTTATGAGTTACAAGTAGGTGACAGGGAAAGTGGTACAGTCTGTGACGACATGATTGCTGTAATACATTAACCCATCTTATCTTAAAATAAAAACATAAGGGGGTAGATGTATTAAACTGCGGATTTTGCAATTCGTTGATATTCGGTGACACTGCAGAGGAAATTTAAAACTGCAATGTTTAAAGGGAAAACTTAGCTTTTTTTTTATTAGTTTTTCTTAAATTTTTGAACAAACAATTGACAAGTACATTGTATGAGAAATCAGTTACATATTCTGATGAGTTCAAATACAGTTAGGGTTTTCAGAACAATTTGGCATCAGGTTTCAACATTAAACATAGACCAAGTAATTGTACTGTTATGATTATATGGAAGCATTGTAAATATCCTTATACGTATTCATCTATGCATATAACTGATAAGGACCATTATCTGCTGAAGAACAAAGCTGAAAAAAACACAAATTTAACAAAACATAGAAACATGGGAAGGGATGAAGGGGGAGGGAGGAGAGTAGTTGTATTTTAGTTAATAAAAATAAAATAAAGGATATAGATCAAACCTTTATCAATAAACTGTGTCCTTAGGGGGTTCAGGAGGGTCAAATTATTGGCTTAAGGGATTATCCTCCTGCCATTTCAAAAGTCAAACAAATTAAATTTAAATTTCAATTTTAGATTCCAGAATTTTAGGTTTTTGGGTTTCAACCAGTCTAAGTAAATACCAGGTAGTATATTCAAATAGTTTAAAAATGTTTTGTTGAACCGAGGGCTCCAGCCATTCAATATATACGCCCCATTTTTTCTGGAACCTCAACCCACCTTTTTCTATATCTGAGAGAGTGGCTCTCCTGTAAAATATACAATATTTAAAATTTTCAATTTTGAGCATTCCTACTGGTGATATCCAATATCGCAAAAATCAGCTTCTTTGTTATCATAACTATTACCTTCAGAGCAGCTAAAACATCAGAGGACGGTAAAAAATCTTTCCAACTACTGAAATCAGCCAACAAAAGAGGTTCTGCGGCTAATATAACCCCTATCTTAAAAGCCAAATTAATAAAGTTAACAAACTTATACCAATATTTCTTAACCTTCCTGCAGCCCCAGAAATGATGTAACCAGTCCGCTCTTTGAGATTTGCATTTTGGATAGAGACCTGTCTCCCCTTCAACCATAAAACATCATCTTGTCTGTGGAATATATGCTCTATGGATCACCTTTAAGTGTACTTCCTGGAGACGGGCAGTAGATAGTGATTTCCAAATGGACTCAAAGTGGCAAGTTAAAGTAATTGGATCATTTATACTGATATCTTTTTGCCAAGCTTCCACTGTTCGTTTCCAGGGGATTGTAAGTTGTGTAGATACCAGATTTGCGTAAATAAATCTAATTTTAAACTTAATGTTTTTCTAAAGGCAAAACTTACCTCTAAAGACATTGTCATTTTAAATTTCCCCTGCAAAGATGCCGAATATCGGCAACTTGCAAAATCAGCAGTTTAATGCATTACCCCTAGATTGGATGGTTGCCATGGCTGTTCAATCGCATCTTAACACAGGCATGCTCTCTAAATTCTCCAGGCTGGTTAAATCACATAGAGTTTACAGAGTCGTGATCTTTTCAGCCGACGGTTATGACAGGTGAAGAGCACAGATCTTAGGGTAAAAGTTTTAAAACGTCTGTATGCATGAATCAGCATGCGGATTGTGACATATTTATTTTCAGTTGTTAGTACAATCGTAGATAACACATTGGTCAGAAAATTCTGCAGTGTGTACCTAGCCTTATGTGTGTTAAAGGTATAATGAGGTGTTATAACGAGGGAGCACTGTATACATCAGGAAGAACTGTCTCTGATGTAAAATATATGGGGATTCTAGTTTTCTTCTAGGCTGAGAGGAATAAAGACTATACAGATTGTGTCGGCATAGACTTAAGGACATTGTGTTTGGCTGTTCTCCAAAGACTACAGACTTTATGCCTATGTTGGATTACAAGGAAATTTCCCAGGAAAATACAGTATTTGGAAATATTTTTCCATCTGTATTTTGTATTCTCTTCTAGGACTGAATGTTGCCGATGTAGCATGGTCGCTGAGAGAAAGTATTTAGTGTAATTTCTTTTTCTTAACCTCTGTAGAGTGGCGGCCTGATTTTCAAAATACTTAATAAATGAGTCTAAAAATATACAACATGTATGGAACTGGTGTAATAGAGGTATAGCAAACATTTGTGCCTCGATAAACATCACAGTTGTTATGTCGAGGGAAGTGAGATGGAAGCAGGAATCCATTAAATTAAAACATTTGAGTTCTACTCAGCACATAAGTGACTTTGAGCTTTTTGCATACTTTTGTTGCATTCAGCGGAGTTTAATTCTTTACACTAATAGAGCTCTACAACTCATGTCCATGCACGTTTCAAAAGCTGGAGAGACACACATCACAGACCGGAAAATATTTACTATGGACACTAACCGTTTGGCATAATGCAGCTAAATAGAATGCAAACCAATAGGTAAAGGCAAATGTTTGGCGATGTTTTGGATAAAGCATTATTTATCCAGAATTTTGATTTGATTTTAAAACATAAAGTAGTGATTTTCTCATTAGGAAGCATATATTGTTTTTACAATATTTGAACATTACATTTGTACCAATATCTACCATGCCATTGATATTTTAATTGCACAATAAGTCTTCTGTGGATGGAAGGAGGCTGATTTTCGGAAAGGAAAATCAGATTTTGCATTTGAAGATTATTTGGGAAAGAGTCACAATTGTGGGTAAGACCTTTGAAGAATTTCATAAGACAATATATTGTGTTTTGAAAACATCGTGTGATACACAAGCAAGGAATTGTAAGGATAATTGTGAATATAGTTGTTTATCTACGTAACATCCATTGACTGGTTGGCTTGATGGCTATTTAGTAATGGGTATAGGTGTAAGCATCCACAAAATTTGAAACTGTAAAATTGTAGCTTATTTATTTAATGCAGCTTAAATGCAATTATAAAAGTCCTTGTTAACGGCACACTTTTTTCTTTCATTTTGAATTATTACGGCATTGTTGAAATTCTCTTTTCATGTTCTTGTACAGTCAGTGATGAAGAGGAGTTCAACTGCCCAGAAGAATCCACTTCGACACATTCCGAGCATACATCGGACACGGAGGTAATTTTCATAATCGTTACTAAATCTGAAATCTGTTAAATGTATAGTAACTGTATGTGAGAATACCGGACTTATGTGTAGCTCTGTCCTTGTTGGTCCGCCAGCAGTCGTCTTATGCGCTAGGTGAATGGACCTGGTACTTTCATGAGTTCAGAATCACTTGGGCAAAAGCAACTGGAAAGATACAAATGTACCGTTATTTTATTTACAAATCACACTGTAAAAGCCAGAGGGTTCACCACACAGAGAACCTACTGGACTATTGTACTATAGAGGCTATAGTTACTGTTTTCTGGAGCACTGTCACGTTCACTGAGTCAGACTGCATGCCCAATGTCCTCCTGCTTTTGGCAGGCCCTAAAAGAAGCATAATCTACAGAGACTTAGCAGATCCTATCTTAGGCATGATCTTGAACCAATCCAACAGGAGCTGTAAACCATATTCAGATTGCCATTTAGAAGCGAGAGAGAGAGCAGCAGCATATATGCTTTGTAATGTATCCCACCAGTTATTTAATAAACCTATAGAACTGAAGGTCTAGTCTTCACCTACAGTAGCCCATATTTCTGTATATCTATATATGCGCACCGGTACTCAATTTCCTCAATGTGCAATAATATAGGTTTATATTTATGAAATGGTAACTGAATACAGAAGGCAGAATCGTCAAGTACAATCCCATCCAAAGTAGAAGTATACAGCAAACAGAATAGTTGGGGTCCAAATCTGTGGTCAGGTAAGGATAATCGGTAAAGAGGTTGTACAGGTGGCAGACAGGAATGGTCAGTAAACAAGCTGGTCAACAATCCCAACAGACAAACAACAAAACAGATACAGAGTATATTGTCTAAGCAAGCCAATGCTATAACAGAGAATGAGTGTACTGCTGATAGCCTTATAAAGCCACCTGGAACCAGTCCCAATAAGTCAGTCAGTCCAGCCCTCACTGTGCCAATCAGTGTGTCAGGGAAGTTAAGGGTTGTCAAGGCAAACAGTGTAAACACAGGAAATAGGCTGAGTTGTATTGGAATGCCTCAATCTGCCACTGTTTCTATCCCAACCGCTGTTAATAATTCTGACAACTGTTTTTATAGACTCAAAGCCTGTCTCACCCTGGCCATAAATTCAAATAAAGACTTGAAATCTACTCCAACACTGAGGGGTGTTTGAGCAGAAGTATCTATTTAGCCAAGGGGGTAGTCTGGCCTGAAGTGGGCAATTGGGATGGGATTTGACCACGCCAAAGAGTAAAGTGCTTGTGAGCATGTCCAGTTTATTTCTTCTGTGGATATTTCAAGGTGTACATCTGTCTTGTTCATGTCACATGACTGTGTTCAATAAAGTCATTCTATATTATTATTATTATTTTTTTAATATATATATTTCAATTTTTTTTATTGCTATCACTTGTGACAATATACATTTAAATACATACAACAGTGCATGAAAATGTGTATGTCTTCAATACAATCAAAGCTATATTGACAGCATCGTAAACATCATGTTATACAGCCATATCAAATACAATAGAAATCCTATACAGTCCTAAACCACACGGGACCCATGTTAGCCCTCCGCTCTTGTCTCACATCATAACCCAAAAGTGTAATGATTTGTTGCACTTACCACGTAATAATTTATATAATAATAGGAGGATCTCTAGGCACATTTCGGAGTTCATATCAAGCTGTGTTTTGGAGACATTCTCTTATTTTAAGTTTGGTAGCAACAGGAACTGTATTAATATAGCTTTCCCACATGTCAAAGAACGTTTCAACTTGATTTTCTTTATCAATTAGTGCCTCATCAAAATCCATTCTAAATATAAAGTTAAGTTTTTCTTTGAACAGGGAGATTGGAGGATCCAGTATCCAGCCATAGGTGTAGGATAGACTTGCGCGTAGCAGCACTGATAACTAATAATGAACGCCTACATCCTTTTGACTTCTTTTAGTTAGCCGGAAGAATTCCCAGTATGGCCCACTCAGACGTTAGTGGAACATAGTTTAGCAGAGAATTTTCCGCATAGCATTTTACTTGAAGCCAAAATGGTTGTATCATGGGACATCCCCACATACAATGACATAGATCTGCATCAACAGAATGACACCGAAGGCAATTGCTGGATTGCAAGAGACCCATTCTAAAGCGCTCCTGGGGGGTCAAGTATGTACTGTGATAAATATTTAAGAACATCTCAGTATACGTATTAGCTGATATCAGTTTACATGACTTGAACAAAGTATTAAGTAATATTTTTGCGGTTAGATCAAGGAAATGTGTCGACCACTGCGATATACCTGAATGTGTGGTAAAGTAATCTATCACATCTCTCCCTCATCATTCCATAATGAATGGTAATAGCCTGGCATTTAGGAGTAGGCAAGAAAAGTATAGGGTCTAGGGGGTTGTCCCAATCCACATCTGAAAATGTTCGAAGGACCCCTTTAATATAATGTTGAGCCTGCAAAAACGCCATTGGTTAGGCTCGCACAACTTCATATTTATTTGATGCTTCTAGAAATGTAATGGGTCTCTCTTCTCACTTATTAACCAGTTTGTAAATCGTAGTAATCCTTGTCGCTCGCCATATTGTGAATGGATAACTTGCCGCCCCCCTATGAAAGTTTGGATTGTGTATTAAAGGTAAATGTAACGAGTTCTGTGCATTGATACCATGTTTATGACGTAAAATGCACCATATTCTTTGAGTGGTCCACAAAAGTGTATTGTCCCCAACTTCATCGGGGATCTGTTGATCAGAAAGGTGTAATAAGGCCTTTAAGTCAAGTTTTGGAGTAAATTGATTTTCTAAGTGCGTATTAGCGTGTTTATATTAATATTTAACAGCAGGGATCTGAGATAAAAGGTGCAATGGCTTATCTCAGACTGAAATTCATCCAATGTTTAGCCATCCAATATACATTAAAAAAGCTGTTTCAACACACTTTTCTATTTAGACTGGGGAATTTCCATAAGGTTTTCTAGCTACACATAGACTCACAGAAGAGCGCCCACCTTTGGAAAGTGCTAATCAAGATAACACCGTCCCCCAGCCCTAAATAAGGGTAACTTGAGAACAATACGAACTAATATTCATTACACAATTTACACAGGCCTCACTAGTTTTATACCACTAAGAGGTACCTCTATCCCTTCTAATGACTGTCTTGTAATATCCCTCTAAACAGAATAACTATCACTAGTAACATACACTAAACTCTATCACCGTTACTTTAACTTTGCTAAAGCATACCACACAAATACAATTAAGTATTAGACAAATGTATACAATCATACATTATTTGTTAATAGGCAGTTCAAATACAGATTACCTCTTCTTCTCTTTCATAGGTAATTTGATAAAACATGCTCCCTTGTCCGTCTTTCCTCCCAATTTAACACCAATGCAGAATACAATTTACACCCCGCTCCTCAAAATCCAAAGCGGTTCTTTGTGAAGACAGGGGGTTCGTTAGACTCCATGCCTTGGGAAGGCCACTGCTAACACTGACTGATAGAAATCCCCTGATAATCGTAACACAAGCTCCCCCTCATTACATGTTGAGATATGTAGTTCGCTGTCTGCAGTGGAGGCATCCAAAGCACTCGGGTTGCCAGCGCCACATTTGCATTAAAATAAAATGTAGTTTTATCACATAAATGTATGTCTCACATAATAAGCATTAGACAGGAGCTTCAAGTTTAAGTTTGTGAATTATTCCTTACATCTTTTTCATTCTGACATCATGACATGACTCGTGTCACATGCAGCTCTGTCAACAATTACACAATCACATGAGCGTAGATTGTTGCCTCCCACAAGAGCAGCATACTTGCCTCCTGAAATACTCTGTACTGATGTTGAAATTAAGATATTCTGCTCAGCTACAAGATGTTCTCTCCCAGCCACTTAAAAACTGGGGACATCTGGGAGGTGTAAATGAAATACTATAAGATGCGTTGACCCTATTTATATGGACTTAAAAACCATATCTACCCTCAGCTAAAGAATGTTCTTCACATTACTAGCTAATGTAAAGATCTTGATTTCCTTGAAAATAGCCATCGTTATGGTTCCTCATGTCTACATACTAATCCGGAGATGAATCCAGCTGAGAGCTAAAGGGAGGGAGATTAATCAATGACTGTGAGACTTTGCATTAACTTAGTAGAGTAATATTGTCTAGACATAATGATGACTGAGTGACCATGCAGATTTGTGGATCATTTATTGAGTCTAGAGACCAGTGCATATTTGGGGAAAATTAGTAAAGCAGTAAACGCATTTTGTACACTTGTGACTCTGTACACTCACATTTTTTACTCATTGTGATGTATTGCAATATTTTATTTGCATGTACATACATAATATTTAAAGAAACCATGTATTTTTTGAAAGTGTAACATGGGCCAACGGAATGCATTAAGCGTGACAGGGGAAAGCCACACTTGCCAGCTCTCCTGTCAGCCCGCCTGAGCTGCGAAAAATATTCTTTACGGCGCAGGCATCTGCCCCCTTAACATTCTAGTCCCCGCTCTGAACAGAGTAGGAGCAGTGGTATGGGGGAATGGCGGACCCGCATTGAAGCCCCAAAGGGAGGGGGGTGCTGGAGATTCCAGCACCGGCCCGGAGTATAAACATTATTTCTCGTTATAATGATGGTATTGTTCTATATGAGGCACTAGTGGGGGTGGGAGGGGGGTTTCTCCTTTAAAAATCTGTTTTACTAAATTGTTTGATAATGATGGTACTTGGTGGGACACATTCACATATAGGTGGGGCCTCTGCCAATCACTTGTCACGCACGATCTCTGTACTAGAGATGATCTGACACAATGGCTCTAATTGAATGCTTTATACCTGTGGCATCAGATCTCCCCTGTTACAGAATGAGACGCTGATTAGAGTGGCAGAGGTCTTGGCCAAGACCCTGCAACAAAAATAAAGCAAATGGTATGGACACAGGGGAGGAACTCCAACCAGAGCGCTATTAGTAGGAAGGGATTTGATCAAATTGATTTTTAACGTGGAAACCCCCTTTTAGTTGTAGTGGCAACCTTATGCTGCACTCTTCAGTGCTATACACTCAATATACATATTAGCTAATGGAATATATCTCCATTTCGAGGATTTATTACTTACTTATTTTAAATTTATGCATACAGATGCTATATGAGTTGTAACATGAATTCATGATGGAATGTGAAATGTACAGGCTTTACTTCCTATCCATCTCAACGTTACTTTCAACTTTCAGAAGTGTTAGCTCTTCATAAAATATAATGGAGTATTTTAGGAACACTTATACATAGCACATTATGGGGGGTATTCAATTGTTAGCGAGTTTGTAATTTCGAGCGAGTCAAGTCTTTTTTTCTTATTTTCGAGCGCGGAAACTTCTCCCGTAATTCTAATCTTTCTTTTTTTTTTTTTTTTTTTTTTTACCGAAACGGTCTTATCGCGCTCCAAACGTTTGTCAATGTTAAAGTATAGGCTGGATGCGAACCCTCAGCGGAAAAAGCTATTCAATTGTTTTTTAACGCTGTGGGTGAAACAGGCAAATCTGCTGTTTCATCTCGCACCTCCTTGATCTGCTCAAAGCAAAAAAAAAAAATTGAAGTTAAGAAAAATCTAAATTAAACTGAAAAAATAGGTGTAAAAGTTCATTAAAATAACCTGAAAACTGAAAAGTACTATTTTTTTTTAAAAAAAATAACAGTGTAATAATTTAAAAAAGTTTAAAAGTTCCCCCTTTAAAAAAATCCATTAGTGGTGCATGTATTTAAACTTTATTTTTTTTTTTTTTAGGGGGTGGGGGGGGTGGTTGTGCCTGACCTCAGTCAGCTCTCATCAAAATTGTGAAAGGTAGCATGTTATTTATTTATTTTTTAAAACCAAAAGCGTTTGCTCCCCACTCTATACTTAGTCTTAACCCTAGTGCTGGCAGGCTATTGCTGTGTGTGTTTAAATCTTTGAAAAATTTTGCGTAGGGTTCCCCCTATTTTCATTGAACCAGCACTAGGCAAACCAACCGGGGTGATAGGCACTATAGCGGGGGGGGGGGGGGGGGACGCAGTTTGGGTCCCACAGCCATAATGACTAAACACCCACAGACTGTTCAGCGCTGGCCTGGATTCCCTAGGGAGTGTGGTCCGCTGAAAAATGAAAGCGGGCCACCCAGCCCAGTGCCGATAGCACTAGGGCTCTTCCTACTACCGCTGTGGGTAGTAGGGTAATAAATGGGGATTTTGTATGAAAAAAAAAAATATTTTTTTTTTGCTGCTACTTGTCTAACTACAAGCACCAGCGTACCCATGGCACCCAGGGCATGTTTGCACTTGTAGAACCACGGCTGGCTGTGATCTGTAGTTCCACAAAGCAAAATGTTAAATAAAAGAACAACACCCTCATTCCAACCACAAATCTTTATTAAAAATAATAAAACCCCAAGAAATACAGTAAACACCCTCATGTACACTATAGATTTTTACTAAAAACAAAATACTCACCATGGACGAAATCCTCAGTTTTCTGATGCTTTACCTACACACGCTCATTTACACAAAGTCCCAACAAATATTTGTACCTTCGAAGAAATGTCCGGCTTGCCCACTGTCCCAGAAATATTTGTACCTTACAAATGTCCATGCTTGGCCAGTGTTCAAGAAATGTTTGTAAATGGCAAAAAATGTACCTGCTTGTAAGATCTTTAAATCTGCTGTCCAAGGGGGGGGGGTGGCATTGTTGCTTGCAGTGTGAGGGCCCTTCTTGATTGCAGTGTGAGGGCCCATTCTCTTGTGCAGTGCTGGGGCCCTTCTTGATTGCAGTGTGGGGGCCCAATCTCCTTTGCAGTGCTGGGGCCCTTCTTGATTGCAGTGTGAGGGCCCATTCTCTTGTGCAGTGCTGGGGCCCTTCTTGATTGCAGTGTGGGGGCCCAATCTCCTTTGCAGTGCTGGGGCCCTTCTTGATTGCATTCATTTTCTATTTTTTTTTTTTTTATACTAAAATGACTGCCTAACCACTCCTCATTTCAAACTCGCTAGCACCAATAATAGAGCGCGAGGGGGCGGATGCAATGTTAACAATTAAATTGAGAATTAATTTTTTTATAAAACGAGCGCTCGAACAGGAAAAAACTAGCGCAGTTTTTTTTTTCGAGCGCGGGATTTTCACCCGTCTCGCTATCAATTGAATATGCCCCTATGTTTGGAAGTTTTAACACAGATTAATCTGATTTAAACAGGTTGTTGATAAGGCAAGGATAAGACTTTCCTATGCTTCTAACTAGCGTGCTTTAACAGTGGTTTATATGATCCCTCAGTTATGCTGTGCTCCATGTACTGCCTAGTACTTAAGACCCTTTGTTGTGGCACAGACTATTGAAGTCTGTAATGTTTGATTTTGATGCTTTCATTTATGTGTGCAGCCTAGCTGCATGTATTTGCAGTTCCATTCATCCCCTGTGTAATTCTCACATTTCCCTCACTGTCAGTGGCACATAATTCACTTATGATGGAACGTTTGTTTTTTTTTTCCCCTGGGAGAATGATATCCACTGAACTATCCATCTTGTTACACAGAGCACTGCCTGGACTGCTTGTCCTCTGCGCTTCCCAGCAAAGCCTCATTTGATGTTGAGTTACAGATAATAAACACAAACTCTATAATCCATAATTCACTGCGCTGCCAATCACCCGCTGGCAGTATGTAGTCTAGACCTAATATTTGAAGTCTGTATACAAATGCCTGTCTTAAAACACCCTAATGCAATTACATATATTTTTATGATTACCCATATGTGTGCAAAAATAGGATGACATTTAAAAATTTAATATCGGTTAAAGGGAAACTTTACTGAGCCAATACATGTAAGCACGTCATGCATAATACTGTCTTACTGGACGTTGGAGCATTACAATTCCCATCATTGTCAATAAATTTGATTAAAGTATATTTTTTGCATTTTGAATACTCCTCTCATAAAGGACAACTAAACTCAAATCTAAACTAAAAAATATTGAAGGCAACTTTTTGTTCTGTTAAAAAGTTTGAGTTAAAGCAGTAATCCTGTGAAAAAAATTGGTGTGTTTCTTTCAGCATAAATAAATGGCAGGCTATAAGAAAGCCTGTCAATTAAATACTTTTCTTTGGTTTGCGTTAGGCTGCTGATTTATAGTTTTGCAACGTTTCCACAGTGCTTTGTAAGTACCATGGCAACCTGGACACATGATGTAGCGAGCAGAGAGGCTTCAGAACACTCCTCTGAGCTCTGACTGTACAGTCATGGCCAAAAGTTTTGAGAATGACACAAGTATTGATGTTCACAAAGTCTGCTGCCTCAGTTTTTAAAATGGCAATTCGCACATACTCCAGAATGTCATGAAGAATGATCAGATAAATTGCAATTAATGTCAAAGTCCCTCTTTGCCAGGAAAATGAACTTTATCCCAAAACAACATTTCCACTGCATTTCAGCCCTGCCACAAAAGGACCAGCTGACATCAGGTACTGTACTGTAATGTACTGTAAAATCCTCCCCCTCCTTCACATGAAATGCTGAGTGTATGTGTGTGACTGGTAACCATACTTGTCTACCCTCTAGAGAAGTTTTGAAAAGGAGACAATGATTTATAGGAGGATAGCTAAATAAAATTACATGCATGCTTAAAAGGTACTTATCTTGCTTTTTAAAAAAAAAAAAACAAGCTTTGTGTGAGATTTTAGCTTTAATTATATACTCCTCCCACATCTATAGGACAGTGTCCTAAGTGGATGTGAGGGAAAGCTGATTCTAAAGGCACTTCAGATGCGGTTACAGCACTGGTCATCCAGTCCTGCAATGCAAGTCTATGAAGCTGTTAGTCACTGTCTGCCTGGTTTAGTTAGAGAAGCACCTTCCTCCTGACATGAACACCTGCTGCAGAGGAGTGAAGGAGAACATGGTGGACTTCTTTAGTTAAGTATAAACACTCCAGTTATTTCATGAATATTATTATTCAGTTCAATAATACACAGCTTTTAATATACATTAATGCATTTTGGCCTACTCTCCCTAACTGAGTGATCTCCTAGACTTCAGGAAGAGAAGGCAAATCTCATGAAAAAGTGGTTACTTGTCTGCATTATCAAGCCCCTCCCACCTCAGTGAACACAGTGGGCAGGGTCGTGGTGATGCATTTACCATCATCATATGCTTTGCCCCACCCACTTGACAACAATTATTGGCATCAAGTACCGTCCACCTTCTTCTTTTTCCTACCTCGCTTCTCGTCAGTGAAGTATTAAAAATAGTAATGTGTTAATGTCAAATAGTGGCTTTACTTGCTCTTAACTTTTAAAGAGAAGTATTATTATAATGCCCAGGTGTAGCTAAGATTTTTATAGTCTCCTGTAAGTAATATCTATAGGTAAGTGGGTGAGATCTTATGCCATCACTTATAATTGGTGAGTTATGTCATCACTTTTGTCTTCGTTAGATTTAACGTCTAATATCATATTAAGTTACAGTAGGGGTTGCATTATTCCTTATAAATCAAAAAGTTATTCTATGACCTGCATTAAAGCACCCTTTATGCAGCCTTGAGCGTTTATATGATCACGGAACTCCTCAGTGACTTATGTCCTTATACAGTATTTTACAGTAGGGGGTACATTATTCCATATATTAGTCATTATTTATATAGCTCCAACATATTACACAGCGCTGTGCGATCACAGAATGTTTATACATTCACTTCAGTCCTTAACTCAGTGGAGCTTACAGTTCAAATTCTCTACTACAGGCACAAATAGGTGCTGCAGCTTCCTGTTGGAGTAAACTTGAACACTTAGATGAAACCAACACAAAGTGAATATTTTAACTCCACTTGGATAGCAACTTGGTTAGAATTTAACCTAATGTCCCAAGTGCTATGAGGCAGCAATTGTAAGTGTACTGCTACCATGGGAATAAGGGTAAATGGTAAGAAGTACATCTACCTTGCAGGAAAAATGGAATTCTCTTATATTTGTCAGTATTGAAAGTAGGGACATTTTCAGGAAAAAAAGGTCCAGAGACAAATCTTTTAAACCATGGACCAAATATGGAACAATTGGCATACAGAGAGGAAGCTGGTTATGTTATTTTTATACCTCCCAACTGCCCTGATTTGTGGGCCATGAAAGGGTGGGGCTCTCTAGAAAATGAGCATGATTGGGCAGGTTTTTTTTACCTTTGCATGGATTTGGGGTGGGGTTTATTTTATCCTAATTTTGCCTGGGTAAATGATGGGAGGTATGTTATATGCCTGCATTCAGTGGTATTAAAACTGTAGTATTTCTTAGCATTTAATATAAATATAGTCTGCAGGTAGTTGAGTCAATGGATATTTCATTGCTCGCTGCATAGAAATTGCTGGAGCAATCAATCAATACATGTGTGACATAACATGATAAAGTAACATGATCTGACCTGACTGGTTGTCACTTAATCTCTCCGTAGCATTTAATCAGTTTTTGTGTGATACATCGGGTCATCTGTTTAAACCATCCTTAAGCTTGTGTTCCTACCATAATGTTAAATTGCATTTGCCAGATATATTATATATAACATGATCTGTCATGTCCTTTGGACTACATGCTCCACATTCATCAACAACTGTATCTAGTTTGTTCTGCAAAACAAATGTAGCTCATACTCTGTGTAATATGAACATAAATGTTAAGAGGCACAATGAAGTCATTAGTATCTACTGAAGGTTTTATTTTTCTAATCCGGAATTCATTATTCCATCTCTTTTTTTTTTTTTTTTTTTAAGTTCTTGTTCTTTCCATCAATTTAAAAAAAAAATGTTATTTTACCAGTGATGTTCTAAAAAAACAATGACATGGCAACAGTAATTCTCTGGGTCCAGCAGCTGAATTGAGGTGATATTCTAGTAGATCTTCAAATGATACCTGCCATTTGTGATTCTACTCGTCTTCACCAGCTTAAAATTTGTAAGGGCAGTGAAAAAATGATGTCTGCTTTACATTTGTGATTTGTGAGAAGATAATTTTGTGGAATACGAAACCCATAGCA
Source organism: Mixophyes fleayi (assembly GCF_038048845.1). Taxonomy (NCBI): domain Eukaryota; kingdom Metazoa; phylum Chordata; class Amphibia; order Anura; family Limnodynastidae; genus Mixophyes; species Mixophyes fleayi. Next base: position 52,081,377 of record NC_134406.1, read on the forward strand.
ACAAGACATTTTGCATTCAGTAGTAGAAAAGTGAGGGCTAGATTTTGATTAGCATTAATGGAAAAAAATTGACTTTATTCGCTCTTTGCTACTTTTACATGTCCTATTCCTTAGTATTAAGATAGTTTAAAATCAAAATAACCCCCGGGCTTTAACACTGGCACTAATATTATTCCTAGCAGCCCAAACCCTAGTTGAAGTTTAAACTGTAACCATAGTCCTAGCCAAAGCTAGTATAAAGCAATCCCTAAAAGAATTCTGGAAGCCAGAGTGCACAGTTTGGGTTATATTGGTAGAATTGTGCCTTATTTGTGTTTTTTCTTTCTTTTTATGCATCTTTGTCCAGGGTCAAGTAACCATTTCAATCTATAAACCGATTGAGGAACTTCCATTTATGTATTCAAGTCATTTAAAAGGCCCTTATTACAGTGTCTTTTGTTGTTTGCAAAGTTTGTATTTAAAAAGATAAACGTATCTGCTGGCCAGGAAAGCTTCAATTAGTAAAACTATGTGGGATGTATATAAAACTGGCCACACCTGTGCAATTTATTTCTTTTTTTAATGATTTGAATCTGTACAAATCACATAGATAACAATTGAGGTACACATATATTACAATCGGCTCATTTTCAGTCTAATCATTTTAGACAGAAAAAAAAAAACAGGCTGTTGTTTCAAATACAACAGTTTTGATCTGACAAAACAAAGACATTTGTAGTGTTTGCGCCATGTTTAGGATGGCTAGATTCTAATTGTGCCATTACATTACAGCATTGGTTATTATTGTTTGTGTATGTGAAAGGTACTGTAACTCAGTTACCTGTACGCCAGTTTTTATTATTATTATTATTATTATTATCTTTGACTTATAAGGCGCCACAAAGGGTCCGCAGCGCCGTACATTACATATACAGAACCAAGACACAACATGATACACAAATATATACAAACACAGGTGACAGGGTAAAGCAAATCAGATTATATCTGACAGATAGTGAAAGGGATAGTAGAAATCAGCAAGAAGAAGGCCGAAGATTAATAAAACAGGGAAAACAGGGCTAGCGAAGCAGGCCAAGAGGTACAGAGGGTGAAGGAACAGTAGAAGGAGCACACAAGGAAAGAGGGCCCTGCTCATGATAGCTAACAACCTAAAGGGAGGGGGAGACACATAAAGGGTGGTACTAACTAGGGGAGAGAGCCAGGACAAGAAAGTTAGGAGGACTGATAGACTTGAATAAAGAAATGAGTCTTAAGGGCACGCTTGAGCCTTTGAGAGTAGATGCTAACCTGATGGAACGTGGAAGATCGTTCCAAATGCCCTCTAGTGTTTACCATACTTGGGGCAGGTGGGCGTGCTGGGCTCCAAAATTGCGTCATTTTGGACCGGTGACGTATTGACGCAAAACGCGTCATTTTACAACAGGAGGCGGGGCCAAATGGTGCGATTCCCGGAGAATCGCAGCAGTTTGGCCCTAATTCTGCCCAATTCTAAGTGGGCAGATGCGGGAGATTGCCACACTCTCCCGGGAGTCCGTGAGACTCACCCGAAATGCGGGAGTCTCCCAGATATTCCGGGAGAGTTGGCAAGTATGGTGTTTACACAGTTACGTTACCGATTGCTTTGTGTTTTCTTTTTAAATTTCACCAGAAATGTAAAAGGAAGTGGAAAACCTTCACATACGACTGCTTATTTTTCAGTTCGAGAATTCCTCTCCTTATCCATAAGTCACGTTACTTTTCTCTATGACGGTGTATGGAAAAGCATTTCCTGTGCGGTGCTTGACCATAAATAGTGTTTGTTCAGAAAGTGTATCCTGGCAGTGGAAACTTCCTTTAGTTGCGAGACTTCACATCCTGCTTTATTTGCTGTCCTTTCTCACTGTAATCATTTACATTAGAAGTTAGAAGTTATTAACACTGCACTACACCTACAAAAATATTTTTCAAAGGTGCCCCCCCCCCCACTAGCTGGAGTCAAGGGGTCTGCTAGGTACAGCTATGTTTCCATTGTTTCAATAAAGCTTACCATTTAAATGACGATGAAGGGTGGTGTGAGCGGAGTACCTATCACTACACACAATTTTGATTGTCTAAAAAACGACCTGGTTGCCTGATAATTATCCTATCGCCTGATGTCTGTTGCGATATTGCAGTGCTTATGGCCAGCATTACTAAATCTTGTCTTGAAGGTCTCTATTGTTGTTTGTATTTATTTATGTATTTTTATGTTTATTGGCTTTTATTTATAAGGTTCCAAAATATTATGCAGCACTGTAAATTGAAATGATCATGATACAAACAAATGACATATAATTACATGAAACAGATGGTAAAGAAGATCTATCCTTGTGGAAACCTAAGAATCAAGAAAATTCTTTGTTTTAAAGTGTCATGAGTCACTTGATACAATAATGAAAAATAAACTAATGGCAAAAATTAAACGTTTCTTATATGAAGCACATAGATAAGATACATTGTTCAGGTTTAGCCTGGCTTTATAATGCAGTTTTGTTAAAAACCAAAAAAAGTTTCAGTATTTCCACCACCTTCTATTAAAAACCACTATAGTCACCCTGACAAATATGAAAAGTGTTTTAAAGTGGTGAAAATATATTGAGAGAAAAAAAATCTTAAATGCACGACCGTTATGCTTGCAGTTACATAGCTGACGATGCCTCATTGTATGAATCCACCAAACTACAACAGTCTCTGCAGTGTCTCTGTTACCTAGTAGACTGCAAATTAATCACAAGATCTATATCTGCAGAATAATGCAAGAAAGCAGAGTACCACTGTCCTAACCAATGTTTGCTTTTGCTGAAGGATAAAGCAACAGGTTGGATAGAATTAGTTACATGTGAACAATGCCTCCGTCCAAGCATGTCACTTCCTCTTTAGCCAGACACAACCTGCTGCCAGGCCTCCCCACCAAATGTACTCATTGCCAGGATTTTTATCCCCTTTAAGTATAAATCAGTATGTGATTTCTTATATTTTATAACTTCTTAATGCACAGGCTTTCATAGACATTAATGGTAAAAATTGGCTTTATTCCCTCTTTACTACTTTTGCTTGTCCTATTTCTTAGTCATTGAAGTAGTTTAAAATCATAATAACCTCTGGCTTTAACACTAGCACAAAGATTATTTTAGCAGCCGAACCCTTAGTTTAAACAGTAATCCTAGTTACAAAGCTGGTATAAAGCAATCCCTAAAAGAATATAGCTTATGCAATTTTGGTTCATTTGTGCTTTTTTTTTTTTGTTGTTGTTATGCCACCTTGAAAAGGTAATAAACTGTAGCCTTGTGATACACCTGGGGGTAAATGTATCAAGCTGAGAGTTTTCCGGCGGGTTTGAAAAGTGGAGATGTTGCCTATAGCAACCAATCATATTTTAGCTATCATTTTGTAGAATGTACTAAATAAATGATAGCTAGAATCTGATTGGCTTTTTTAAACCCGCCGGAAAACTCTCAGCTTGATACATTTACCCCCTGGTTGTGGATCTTTGCCCACGGTCAAGTGACAACTTATGGCTTTTATTGTTTGCTAAGGTTGTATACAGTTGTTGAAGTGGAAATTTAGAAGTGGCGATTTGAAAAATGTAATAGGACTATAAGTGTATGGAATTTGACAGTTTTATAATAGTGGCAGTATGGCATACCCACTTCTACACCCCCACTTCAACCATTGGTTGTATATAAAAAAGATAATCCTATCTGCTGGCCATGACAGCTTTACTTAGTAAAACAATGCGGGGTGCATATAAAGCTTGCCACACTCATGTACTTTTTGTTATTAGAATGAATGATTGGGTTTCTTTACAAATCACATGGATATACAATTGAGGTACACATATTACAATCTGCTTGTTTTAAATCTAATCATTTTAGACAGAAAAAAACAGACAATTGTTTTGCATACAGCAACTTTGATCTGACAAAACAAACATTTGTGCATGTGCACCATTTAAGCACAATTCTAGGAGGGTTAGATTGTAATAGTACCATTGCATTACAGTGTTTGTTATTATCATTGTTGATTTGTAAGGTGCCACAATGGTCCACAACACTGGACAGTGGAGGAAATGGGGCATACATAAAATAGTACAAAAGTGGAAGCTGCTCAAATCAATTTATAGGCCATAACAGGTGCTGAAAGGGTGGGGTTATCCTGCAAGGAACATACACACAACATTTTTTCCCCAGCACACTGCTATAGCCAGCAACAGATCTGCCATTTCTACTGTAGATAAAAATGCAAAAGTCTTTGTTGCACACATTTGCAAATGTATGTTTAAGCCATCCTGCCACGCCAAGGCGCTTTTGCATATAGGATGGTCCTACTCTAAACAATGAGAGTCCCTATATTTGGGCCATACATATGTGTTTTTAAATTGAGAGCTAACTTACCAAAGAGGTACCCCAGAAGCCTCCAAATAGCAATCCAATGTCAGCACTCCCCCTCAGCTACTGACACCAACATGCCTCTCAGACAAATACAAAAGTGGAAGCTGCTCAAATCAATTTATAGGCCATAACAGGTGCTGAAAGGGTGGGGTTATCCTGCAAGGAACATACACACAACATTTTTTCCCCAGCACACTGCTATAGCCAGCAACAGATCTGCCATTTCTACTGTAGATAAAAATGCAAAAGTCTTTGTTGCACACATTTGCAAATGTATGTTTAAGCCATCCTGCCACGCCAAGGCGCTTTTGCATATAGGATGGTCCTACTCTAAACAATGAGAGTCCCTATATTTGGGCCATACATATGTGTTTTTAAATTGAGAGCTAACTTACCAAAGAGGTACCCCAGAAGCCTCCAAATAGCAATCCAATGTCAGCACTCCCCCTCAGCTACTGACACCAACATGCCTCTCAGACAAATACAAAAGTGGAAGCTGCTCAAATCAATTTATAGGCCATAACAGGTGCTGAAAGGGTGGGGTTATCCTGCAAGGAACATACACACAACATTTTTTCCCCAGCACACTGCTATAGCCAGCAACAGATCTGCCATTTCTACTGTAGATAAAAATGCAAAAGTCTTTGTTGCACACATTTGCAAATGTATGTTTAAGCCATCCTGCCACGCCAAGGCGCTTTTGCATATAGGATGGTCCTACTCTAAACAATGAGAGTCCCTATATTTGGGCCATACATATGTGTTTTTAAAAAAATGTTGTGTGTATGTTCCATACATAAAATAGTGGCATACAAGATAGGCAAAATAAATTTATACATGAAAACACAGGGCTGTGAGGAGTGGATGTAGCTCAGAGTGGAGATTGCTACAGATTGTGTGTACCATTGTTCGTAGTATAGGTGTGAGTCGAGTAAGCTCTAATAAAAAGATGGCGGGTGTTTCAGAGAGTGTTTAAAGATTTAAAGGCCATGGGAGAGTCTGATCAGGACTAGTAGGGATTCCATAAATGGGTAGTGGCATGGGAGACTTTTTGTAGGCAGGTTGAGACTGAGTTATCGGAGATCAGGAGAGGAGCATTGTGGCACAGTGGTTAGCATTGTTACCTTACAGCACTGGAGTTATTGGTTCGACTCAAACCAGGGCCCTATCTGTATGAAGTTTGTGCGTTCTCGCGGTGTTTGCATGGGTTTCCTTCAATAAGACATGCCGGTAGGTTAATTGACAAAATGTAACCCTGGGGTGTTTGCCCATGTGGTAGAAAATATAGATTGTAAGCTCCACTGGGGAATGGACTGATATAAATGATTAAATATTCTCTGTAAAGAGCTGAGTAATATGTAGGTGCTATATAAAGAACTGGTAAAATACTCTCCCACATGATCTCATATGGAGATGAAATTTGAAATGTATGAAGGTCTGTCCTGCCGCGGCTATTAAGATGGATTGAGGTGTGAATACATGAATGAGGGCAATGCCAGATAGGAGGAGGTAGTCAAGGTGTGAGATGTGAGAATAAGATGCATCTTGTGTATGAAAAGGACATATTTCAGCACTATTTCAGAAGTTAAGACGGACTGGGAGAGAGACTGGTTGTGAAAAATAAAGCAGTGGTTGGAGTGAAGTAGGACGGTTGGTTAAAAAACTGATACAAACAGAAGAAGCCTAAAGATCTGTGTCCTAGACTCATACTTTGCCTCTGTCTTATGAGTAGCCTGACATCGGGGGGCAGCAAGTTGGGGACTACTGTTCATTTTATTGGATATTAAATGAACTTTTAACTTTTGCCATTTGTAAACAGATTGTACATCACTCAAATCTCTATAGCATTACACTATTGTACATTTCTTCTATTTTCTATGTAAATATGACCCTGTTGAGGGTCTTTTTCATTGGAGACGTATTGAAATCAGATACCTAAGAAAAAGCATCACGCCGAAATATAAGTATTCCCTTTTTAGGAGATGATATTTGCGCTTAAAGGGGTTTCATATTCTTTTTGGTACTCATGTTTATTGGTAAACCGGTGTATATTTATGTTTGAGACCGTTTAGGCTGCATTTATAAGTGAAGCGGTGATAAAGTTTAGCTTCTTATATTAACAGAATGTAACGTGTGTCCAGCTGTACAATCATCTTTGATGTACAGATTCTTTAGAAGATTGCCTGTATACCTAATGTGTTTTAAGAACTGAAACCAGAGAAAAGAAACAAAATAATTAGATTTGGTTAGGATTTATTTTTAGTAAGTAAAAATGAGATATTCCAGACGGAGTTTTCTTTGCAATATAATAAGTCTCAGAGTATAGTTGTGATTTGTTCTATCCATGCCCTTAAGTGTCTGATGACGTCTGTTGTGAAGGTGAATTCATGCTACAGTGGAAGTGAAGATGGTTATCTGTAGGCATTTATCTGTAAATGTGATGTTCTGGAAAGAGAGTGTCTTAAAGATGTTATCGATTGATACGGAGTTCACTTTCTGTAATCTTACCTTAATTAAAATTGTCTTTCCGTTTGTATTTTTTTCCTTATACTGTAGAACAAACAATAATGTTAGTTTAGTATGACATGTTTTGAAATTGAACTACTGTTAAAGTTTGACATTTCTTCTGTCCCATTCTCATAAATTGCAAATGTTAGATTTGATATAACACTGAAGTTTGTAGTTTGTGATATCAGCCTATTTACTCATGGAATAATTTTCATTAGAAATATGGAAGCAGGCAGCGAAGAAGTCCATGTGCAAAATATAGTACAGCTGCCTTTTTTTGTTTATTTAAAAGAAACGGCTCATAAATATTATCATGAAATAGTATTCACTCTCAGCTTTTACCACAAAGCACCTTCACATTGAGCCAGATTATCATAGAAGTTGAGTTTAATGTTTGTAGCAGTTATTGCAGTATAACTACAACTGGTGCACTTAAACTTTCCTTCGTGGCCCCAGTTTGACTCCTGTCTGTGTGTTCTGAAGTTCCTCAGACACTGCGACCCTAAGCTATATGCAGTAGGTACCATTATAGATCAGTTTTCTAGTTAAGTCCAATAACATTCAGCAGTTCCTGGTCTGATATTTGCTCAGACTGCTGTGGATGGCAGCTCTATTGATTTCATAAAATTGATCAATCACAGTAATTTCCCTTGGTAAATGTCTTCTGAACCAGTTCTTCATAGATTAAGAACTCTGCATTGATTATCAGGCGGAAAAGTAATAATTAGCATACATTTTTATTTGCTAATTATAAAACAGATCATCATTGTACTTGTTATAAAGAAGCTTTCTATTTGTTGCCCTATATGGACAGTAGAATGAATATACTGGGTTACTGTTCTGCTTTGTCACATCAAGTCTAATAAATTAAGAATATGTAAATGAAAAACTGCGAACCTGCAAATTCTATGTTGTATGACACTGGTGTCCTCTTTCGAAGTTGATAAAGTGGATCCACAGTGTATTGCAGCACAAGTTTACTAAAACCACTTGCCAAAATGTATCACAGATTGGTTTTACTACTCTGTGATGCAATTTAAACCATATTTACGGAACTGTTTTGCACATCGATGATGTCCATCACTGGGACTCTGCAATCCTGAGTTCTGTCATGAACTTTAGTTCAATTGTATAAGAGTTCCACACTGCACTAGGTGTAGCCAGAATAGGGCAACCAGCTCTAATCTCCAAACTTTTTCATGTACGCTTTGTTTCCGGTGTGAGGGGAAGGCTAAGTATATCCATTGTTTACACCAGGGAGACCAGAGATTAGTCCCCACCATAGCTGCTCCCATAAAGATTGTCTTTTCTTTTTTTTTAATTTGTTAGAAATACTTTCTAACAGTTTGTATAGTAACTGTAACATAAAATGCCCACCCCACTACCATGCCATATATCAACATCATTTGATTTGATCCACAGCACAAAAAACGATTTGGCCACTAATGTGGGGCAAATGATACAGATCTACCAAGCCCCAGAAAACAATTTTTATTGTGCAGATAATGTTAGATACAGTCTGGAGTACATCTAACTAAAAAAACAGTAGTAGTAAGGGGATATAATTTACAAATATGAACCTTTTGGTCTATAACTACAATATATATATTGGCATAAAAAAACCCTTATAACGTTGTAGACGTCTTCAGTGTGGATGTGCATCTTCTTTACACCTAGTGGATTTCAAGTGCATGCCTGTTTCTCAGTCTTTGGAAAAAATCTGTCAAATCAATCTGCACCTAGTTTTGCAGGTTGGCGGATACGCAGGGAGGAAATGGTAAAAACGTAGCTTCAAAGTCCATCCTACTATAACTTTAACACCACCACCATCATTAATATCAAATTTACATTTTTCTTTTAAAATACTGCTCTGTATGGTTTTACATATGTCTTTAATTAATTGGAACCAGATGTCACTCTGTCACTGTGTATGGTTCATGGGTTGCAAATAATATGGAGCTCCTTTACTCCACCAACACAGTTCTTAAAATAGTAGCAGTTGTGGTTACAAAATTAGAGCTAATACTGCTCAGCCATTCCTACAAAGGTGACACGGCCACATGCATCACTGCCTCTTTCTTCTTGCGAGGCCCACGCCACGGCTCGAAGTGTCATCCAAGTGACGCATCGGATGCAGTCACTAGGAGGCGGACTAACATAACGCCAGAGGAGGTGTTTCACTATCATGAGAGTGAGTGGACATCAGGACTTTCTTTATTTTTTTTATTATATTTTTTTTTGAGCTGCAGTGAATGCATGTAGACATATCCAAACAAATCTGTAAAATACAGTACAATGATGCAAACAAAGAACATTCTAATGCCAGTTTATGGGGAAGCAATCATAGGGGCAAGAATGAGGGGGGGGGGGGGGGTAAAGTATGGAGATATATTCAAAGATTCAGGTGAGAAAATGGGTATGTCTGACATGTTGTAAAGAAGGGAAGGGGATGTAGAGGGGAAGAGGAAAGTCGCTGAGGGGTGAGTTGGAAAGGGAAGGAGCAGCCTAATGAGATTATCCAGTGGACATTGGAGGTTCAACTTCATAGAAGCTTGTCCAAGGAGTCCATTTTGAAAGATGGCGGGGGTATTATGCAAGGTGGTCGTGACACTATCCATATGATACATGGACAATTTGCTTTATATGGAAGAAGGCGGCAAGACATTTTTCCATTAAGCTGCTATAAGACTTTTTCCGCATTAAAAATGTGTCTGATTAGTTTCCCTGTGGGGAAAAGGGTATCATGGATAGGTCTGGCCAATAGTGAGCATAGCGCTGAGTCTGGCATATGGACATCGGTTATGGATTCAATGAGAGAGTAAACCTTCTGCCAATGTGGAAGTAGTTCTGGGCAGGACCACCAAATATGAAGCAGGGTACCTCACTAGCCACAGGCTCACCAACAAACATCCGAGTCATCAGAGAAGATTCACCAAATGTGGTTGGGAACCCTGTATCTTCTGTAGAAAATCTTGTAAGAATTATCTTTCAGTCAAACAGATATCGAAGACTTAGCTAAGTTGATCTTCATTTTGGACAACTCCTTAGTATAATCGCTGAAGGTCTGATTCGATGTGTGTCGTAGGTTGCCATAAAACACATTAAGTAAGATGCATTGCTTGATAATATTTTTGTAAATTGGGGACAACTAAACCCCAGGCTTATTATGTGTGTCCCTTTTGCACATTTAAAGATGGTCTCTTACTTTGGTCGAATTCATGTTAGAAATGTGTCTTCCTACAGAAGTGCAACTGCATCCCATTATAAATAGAACTCAAATTTGTTAGAGGATTCAAGGTCCTTTTGAACGGGGGGAGATTTCTGCACTTCTATATAATATTAGGTGAGATTTTTACCTAATCTGCACTTGGCAAATAATACCAGTCAGACCGTTTAAATGTTTGCACTTCCACAGAGACCTCCACCTTGGCCTGCAAATCCATATGTTTAGCATGTAAAACGTGGAGTGCATCATCAGACCTAAGCATGTGACATCACCCAAAAATGTTGTGCTCTACTTTTGTGAATGATCCTTAATGTATGTAACCCATATTCTTTAACAGACAACCAGACGTCCCTGTTTTATCCTGGAATTTGAGTACTGTCTCTAGGAAGTTAAAACTGGTTTTCATACATATCAGTTTTATGCAATATTTTATACAATACATATTATATCGCCTCTATTGTGTGTTAGTGCTGAGGTTATTGTTGGAATCTACAGAGTAAGGAAAAAGTACATACAGTGGTCGGTCAGCCAAACATCTTTACAAAGCTAATACATTACTCATTCCTGACAATTTTCTATTTTGTATGAAAGGTAATCTATATTATTATGCTTTACCTTATTTGCATTTTATTCTGTTCTTTAAAATGAACATCTATAATAAAGTGGCTGATACAAAACAAGAAAAGAGATCTTTCAGGTACAAAGATTAAAGTGATGGAAAATAAAAGGCAAATAAACCTGACCATTACATTGATGGATTTGTGTAAACATAGCAAGGGATACATAGCCAGGATTGTTTTAGCGGCATTTTATTGCAATTCAGTTACAGAAGCCGTAGAAAACTAATGTTTGAAGCTTGGTTTTAAGCTCACTGTAAAGTTGAACTCAAAAGATTAATTTTGTAAATGAAGTAGTGTACTGGTTCATGTAGCATCCCTGTAATCACTGGGCAACTTGTTTTGTGTTCAGGGCCAAGGACTCAAGCAGATGAAAAGGAGGTGCTACAATGTTATTTTTAGGAATGACAAGTCTACTTCACTTTATCCAATGTCGCATTTGTTCCTGTCCAGCTTTCCCATGGGTTTTTAACCTCTTGCTACAATTCTCCTATGTAACAGGAAATAGGTGGAGAGGAACAAACAAAAAGTCAGCATATCAGTCGCACACATAGTGGACTGGGATTTAGGGCAGCGTCCTACTGTTACCAGATCCAGCACTCAGCTGACATACTGATACATGAAACTTGTGTTCTTAGATATTGGATTTGTTTAAACTGGTGCAAAATATATTATGACTCTTAAGTGAATGCCATGTCCTGGGACTGTGGATTTAAGTACTTATTTGCTCTTTCCCCAACCCTCAAGGCCGGGGTTATGTGCAAGCTGCATGGACGAGAAGATTTCAGACGCATCGATTTTGTACAGAAGCTGGCCCGTGACAATCAGATCCTGCCATCAGCGGCTAAGCTACCTGACAAGAAGCCACAAGTAGGTCTTTGTAGCAGCTTTGCTTATTGAATACTTATACAGATAAATGTATACAAGCTTCGTGCATGAATGCAGATTTTTTTACCCTATGAAAATAACCGTTGTTCACAGGTATTTTTACCTAAAGCAAAACAGCTGACTTACTTTCTTGACTTTGGGGGGAAAACTATGGTTTTAAGTGCATGCTTTTTCACTAAGTAAAATAAGTCACTGATGGAAAAGATTTCTCCCTCTCAGGTGATGAGGGCTAAGAAAATTATTGATTTATTTTAATGCACTTGAGTCTTCTGACATAATCCTGCAAGAAGTGTTGTCAGCTGCACTAGTGTTGTAGATTCCAGTTACACCAGACCTGTCCCTCTAAGTTGCCCTTTGCGGTTTTGGGTATGCTGAGGATGAACGTTCTTACTCCACAACACACACAATGTTGTGACTTAAAAGACAATAAATAATTGATATAATTGACACTAATGGAGAATAGTTTACTGCTGATTTATTGTATCTTTTTTTCTGAAAGTAATTTTCCACAGATGCCACTTTTGTAGAAATTTTTTGTCAATGTCATATATTGTGTGTTTATGTTCCACAGCTTTATGATGTTGTTGCTTGGCCTGTATGGCGGCAGGCAAAAATATGTGGATGTGTCTAGGAAAATATATGCATAAAATATTGTTATCCTAAATCCATCCATCTAAATTTTGTTATAAGCTTCAGAATGCCACATGAGCAGTTAAATACAGTTTTACAACTGAGTGTATTGTAAATTACATCACATATGGCTAAAGGTACATTTTGATGTTAAGAAGTCATGTAACCACGCTTTTTAAACCTTTTCTCCTTTACATTTCGAAATGAGAAGTGATTTACACGCTGTGTAAATGGACTAATGTGGATGTCTTTTCAAAGTAGATATTAATACAGATATGCAAATGGATACACACCACAGTGGTGACCCAGAATATGCTGTTGTCATAACACAACGATAATTTATTGGCCTAGCGAAACCGTTATCGCCACTCGGCAGGAGGGCTGGACATCAGGACTAATGATTCATGTAGTCGCTGAACGGCCTTATTGCTTCATCACATGACGGGGTCCTCTTAGTGTGGTCAGAAGATGAACGCACACACACACTGATAGTGATCTGCGGTCATCTTCCGAGTGCTCTTATCACTATCTTCGATATTGAGACCATTGATTATGATGTGTTTATTATCATCATCGCAGTTATTTTCTGACCATGCATGCTGCGATCTTGAGCCAGTTGCCCAATATCGGCTGCGATCTTGCAGTGCGTGTAGCCAGCAATGCATTTGCTTGACCCAAAATCACCTGAATTTCTCTAGGTAGTTCTAAACATGTGCTCAATCTAGTCATCCGTTCAGTGATGGAGATTTTGGGAAGACTACTACATGCATCCCTAAGAGGATATAACCTAATTTTTAAATGTATCCATAGAGAGATTCTGTTATCTTCGGAACAGAGATTATGTAGTTATAATAACAGTAGTTTACTTCTAAATGTATCCAGTAAAAATCTCTTTAAACTAATTGTTTACTGGGCAGTGCTGTCTCCACTGCTGTCTGTACTGTTACACATAGGCGTTCCCTTCTCTAGTCTAGTGGACAGAGCAGTACAGTACAGCAGGTGGAGGTGGCATTGGAGAGGCAGAGCAGCGCCATGCTGCCCACTGGTTAGCTCTTCTTCTCAGGTGCTATCTTAGGTGAACAGAGGTGGGGGGATATTTTTTGTAATTAGGCTCCTCTTACTACCTAATTCATTAAATAAACTTTGTCCAAAAGACAGGTCCTTTATAAAGATTCTTTTAAAAACTATTGTCTTACAATTCCAACACAAGTGACATAGTTATCTTTCTTAATGTGGTTTTATACTTTATACATTGTCTTTTCATCCCCCGTGTGTGTGTGTGTGTGTGTGTGTGTAGCTACTTATTAGCCCATCAGCTCCTGCCAATGGGAGCCATTTATCAAGAACATTCAGTGGTTTTAAGACTAGTGCTGGGAGACTGCTCCATATTAGGTTACACAGCACCTGCTATGAAATATGTTATATATTGATAGTGTCTTGCATGTCTTCCTATGTACATTTCCTTCCTATCACGAGTACATGATTTGAGCTGTGTTTTTGAGAGATAACAGTTTTGGCCTTGCTGTGATTAATGCCCAGCTCTATGTCTCTCATTCATTCTTTGAGGCAGAGATGAAGTCTTGGCACATTCCCATCTCAGTCCAGACACCATTGATAGAAAAGCCTTGTTCATTCGTTTTGCCATTATTGAAACATTCAACATTCTGTTTAACATCCTTTTTCTGCTGAAAAGACTTTTTTTTATAGAAGCATGTTTAAAGCATTAATCATCAATACACTGATGTAAATATGTCCTTGTGAGCGTTGCTGAAAGTTTTTATTTTTTCTATGAATTTTCTGATGGAGGGTGGGGTGGGGGCTTATTTGTCAGCTTGATATTTGATCAAACAAATGCTTCTTTGTTTTCACACTTATTGCCGGGATGAACTGCATCATTTTTGTATATTTCTTGTTTTTAAATAATGAAAGAGAGACAAAAATAACTTCTATAACTGTCTGGTAGTCCGTTTCTGTCTACTGGGCTTAACATCTACTTTTGGCTACATATGTTTCATGTATTAACTATAACCTAATGTAAACTGAGGTTTCACATGATACATGTCATCCTCTGTAAAGTGCTGCGATGTTTGCTGTTGCTGTGTTAATAAATAAATCTCCTGGTTTCTTCAAGTATACTTGTTTGATGTGAAGATATTAGAGAAAATGTTCTTTATTTACTGTATTGACAGCAGTGGAAATAAGCATGATACAGTACCTTTTATTGTTTGAGTAATATGTATCTTTTATAGGGAAAAGTAGATGGATGCACAAGGAGCTCTGTATAGAGGAATACTAATGCTATCCAGTCAGCGTTGTTGATACATTTGCTCTGAGCAATTTTTACACAGTGGTCAGCCAGATAGATAGATAGAGATATATATATATATATATATATATATATATATATATATATATATATATATATATATATATATATATATATATATATATATATTTGTTTAATAAACAAAGGTACTGTGATATTAACAGAGAAAGAAATGGGGAGACCAAATACTGTTGTTAATTTCAACTTATGTTTGTAGGAAACTGAGTTATTTTATTATTTCTTTATTTATTTGGAAACTTTGTATGTTTTATATACAAATGTGGAACTGGAAGTCCAAGTCCAGTCTTCCAGCTCCAGTGCACATATGCAGGTTGGCATGCCGGCACATGCATGCACAGGGGGACTCTGCACTGGCCAGGCAAGCAGTAAGACTCCTCTTACCGCTGCCAACCAGTATCACCTGTGAGCGGAGCATTGCTTAGCTGTCACGGCAACCTTTTTTGATAAATTGTCCGATAGAAGAATTTCAATTGCTGTGATAAACAGCAACAGGAAATCTTCAAAATCACAGGGTCCTGATAAATTGGGAAAAGTCTAACACACAAGGCTCCATTTTAGTTAGCAACCATTTAACCTATGCGTGTGTTTTTGGACTATGGAAGGAAACAGGAGCACTTTGATGAAACACAGGGAGAACACACAAACTCCACAGAGATAGGGTTTTGGTTGGAATGAAGCTCATGACCCCAGTGCTGTGATGCAGCAGCTGCAGTGTCAGGTAACAAAATGGTTAGGCATATTCCTGCCAAAATGTCATAGTCTTGCTTTCCCGTTGTCTCTGAATAAATGATTTGTATCCAAAAGATAATGTCACTGTAAGACTCTTATTCCTTCCTCTGAATATCCCATAAATATGTATTATTTTATGAGACACTGCAGTAAAATGTAAGGTCTAGCGAGCATGTCCCCTCATCTTCTTATTCATTGTATGTTCCTGTATTGCATTATGGGGTATACTGTAAATCCACCGTTTTATGAAGTTCTGCAGAATATGTTGGCGCTGTATTTATGAATGATTTTGTTGCTGTCTTCCAGGTCAGTGTCAAAAGCCTGTTAGATAAGTTAAATAAATCACATTTCCAGCCAGCAATGCTTATCTACACC
Organism: Mixophyes fleayi; assembly: GCF_038048845.1. Lineage (NCBI taxonomy): Eukaryota > Metazoa > Chordata > Amphibia > Anura > Limnodynastidae > Mixophyes > Mixophyes fleayi. The sequence goes on from NC_134406.1 coordinate 52,097,106, forward strand.
AGTACAGAAATTGTTTTCTTTACCAGGATATGAGGTTCAAGTTATTATGTGAACTCTGGAGTGCAGTGCAGCTGTCACATTTTGCATGCATTGAAACTAGCAAATGGCTGGGTTTTTCCTTCCAACAGGGGTTGTAGTAAATAAATATACAACATGGGTTTTACATCACCCTCATGTACCCAGTCTTTGTCTGTAAATACTATATATTCTGTAAGCCAGACTAGCTTAAATCAGTGCAACTTAAAGGATTCACAGAATCTGAAGAGTCCCCAACAACTTAATTAGTCCAATTTTTTTTTAAAACACAGTGAAAAATGGATGAAGTTAATAGATATAGATATAGATATATATATATATATATATATATATATATATATATATATATATAATCTACTATATAAATGCCTAGTGGCGTATGTGGAAAAAAAAAACCCAAGCTGCAGAGCCACCTATATATTTCTTGAAGGAGAAGTGACAGTTGGGAGTGGTCGGTGGTTGCCGGGGGTGACAGTGGGGAGTTTTTGACACCTTAAGTAGCTTGATGAAGGATGTGGCGATGAAGATGAAGGATGAGGTTATGGAAAAAAATGATGAGGTGGTGACATGTGGACAAAACCACGTTAAAAAAGGGCGCTTACATCGGGAAGTAACGCTCTTCCCCTGAGGAGGACTGGGCTAGGCCCAAATGCATGACAAGAACCTTTTTAACACCTTAAGTAGCTTGATTTGACTAGAATGCATGAGTATCATGCATGGGTTAACTTGTGTGTGTGTATGTGTATATATATGTGTGTGTGTGTGTATATATGTGTATGTATATATGTGTATATATGTGTATATATACATATATATATATATATAGTGACATCTATACAGTCTGATACTGGACACATACATTTTGCTCATCGTCTTTTGTGTCACATAAGCTGCTATTAAGACTTTTTTTTGCTGCTTTACAGGAATTTTTTAAGTGTTTTGTTTTCTTCCTATTTAAATTTGAGAAGAAAAAGCTATGCAGAAAAAAAGCAAAGAGAAAGGAGACAAAGTGTAGCAGAAAATAAAGTGACACAAAAGCAAAATGCTTGTGTGTCCAGTCTCTTCTGGCTTGGGGAAAGATCTGCTTGGCTGATGCATCATGTATTTCTCATAGCTGATTTGTAATGGTAACCACCACCCAAATAAGAGTGGCAGAGGAGGAAAGTGTATGCGTAGACACATATTGGAGGACATTTCTGAACAAATAGTGGTGTTGTGCTTAACAACTAATCAGATATTGGCTTACACTAGAACAGTTACAATCTAGTAGCTATGGGGAACGCAATCTTTTTTTTTTTTTTTTTTTAAAGTGCACAGGTTTTTAAAAAAAAAAAAAAGTCCTAAATAAGCTTAATATTTCAGTTCAGGTTAAGTACAGTGGATGGGAGCTGCCAATTATGCTGTCGACAATCACAGATTGTCATTCCAACGCTATTCTTAGGCTTTTGCTATTTTATTGATTTCTTGGAAATGCTTATTATAACAATGTGGCTTTACCAACTGTACCTCTGGGAGTAGAGTCATTGTCATTACCTAGAGCAGCAGGAGAAATAGTTCTTGCTAAGCAGGGGGTCTTGGATAATAATACATCTGAACAGGACAATAAAATGTTACACATATAGAGAATTCCTTCTTGCTTGTGCAGAAGGAAGGTTTCAATTTTTAGATATTGCGCAATTTGTAAGGTTAGTTGAGAAATATAATTTTGCCGGCCTGTTTTGGCACATTGTCCTTTATCATGGCTCATTTACCATGTAATCACTGCACCACTTAGAAGCACTCGGGTGAAAAAACGTGCCCTTGACTTGTTAGGGGCTGTAATTGCCTGCATCATTGCTAGGTTAAGGGAATCTGCAAAGAGAACCCTTATGTGCTCTCTGAAGAGATGACTATCTGTGACTGTAAAAGATCTGTTCTATACATTGCTGACGTTGGCTTGTTTCCTTCCCCTGTAACATAAACACATACAGACTGAACAAAGCTAGTTTATATTTTTCAACCAGAATAATTTCTAAAGACAGCACATGTGGTTTTACATGGGAAACGATTATTTTGAAAATAGTCAGGGCTCATTTACAAACTGCAGAAGTGCAAAACTGCACAAAATATTTCATGTGCCTACTTTTGTGCAGATGCACTCAGATTTATGACCAAGTTGGCAGCATTTTCTTCCCACAAGATTTGATATTTCTGCCACCTTGGTGCTGTACATCTGGCCTAATGTTATACTGCAAATGGGTATGTGTTGTGCTTCTGTGAGAAAACATATTTCCAGGTTACTTGCCCAGTAATTTACAGGAGACTCCCAAATTCCAGATAGGTCTCCCGGTCTCCTGGGAGAGCTGGCCATTCTCCCACATCCTGTCCACTTCCTAGTGAAGTAGGCAGGATGGAGGCCTCCATGAACCCCACCCCCCACCCCGATGTCATGGCTGGGTCAGAGGTCTCTCTCCTCTGATAAATTGCATTTCAGGTGGCAGAAGGACTGGCTCAGATGGCTGGGTTTCCAGCACTTCTCAAAGTAGCATTATTGTCACTTGGCTCTAATGCATTCCTATTGCCAGATTTTTACAGGTTGTGCAGAATCCGTTTTGTGTGGCATGATAGAAAAGCTAGTATCCCAGACCTATGCAGTAATCATGAATCAGTTATACTATATATGCAAGTCCAATTCTTTCATACAAATTAGGTGAACCAAGTTGGAACATTTTGCTACTGTCTTAGGATGGACTTTAACCTTGTTCTGAAACATGGCTTCTGATACATACCCTATGATGATTCTTATTCTAAAAGTTGTGTTGAGTCTAAACTTAAAATAGTCCACTTTCACATTTGGATTTTTTTCCTTGCTTGAGTTTCCCACTTTTAACCTGGACTAGATGTTTGTGCCATCTGACCCCATAATAGGGCAGGCCACCTTCACTCTATATTATGTATTTGCTCCTTGAAAGAACTAGACTAAATTAAAAAGTTTGGTTCTCATCTGCATGACTTCTGCTGCTACTCCCAGTTAAACACTTTGGGGCTTATGCTGAGTTAGACCTATGTATGTTTAAAAAAAAAAATACTCCTCTGAAGATGCATCGAGCTCTGCTCCAATCGCAGATGCACCAGGTAAAATCCATGCGTACATCAAATACACTCAATTTTTTTAACATTTGTTTTAATAATGAAAAACGCATTCGCTATTAGATTTGATATGGGTTTGTACAGCGCTGAGTAATATGTTGGTGGTAATAATAAGTAAAAATACCTCTTTGGTACAGCAGGTATAATCTTCTTTCTCATATGCAAATGAAAGTAGCAAAAATTTAATTCTAACATCACGCAATCATATAGGCACTGTCAGTGAAGAAAGCATCAGCTTCAGAGACAAATCCGCACTCAGCCAATCAGAAGTGGCTAGCTAGTGCTGGTAACCATCACTATCATTGGTGTGCACCGTCTCTGATACCCACAAGTGATACAGCTACTGACAGTCGCATAAGCTTCTCCGTGTGGATCTGCCTCACTTTGCATTTGCGCGAATATGCCCTTCCTGTAAGCAGTCTACATTTGCATACGCCTTTTTTGCATACACCCTTCTTTTTTTTTTGTGGGCATGTGTAGTACAAATTTGCATATTATAAGCTAAGCAAACGGACGTACACACAACTCTGCATGAGTCCCTTTCTTCCTATTTGAGCAACTATGTCCCTCCCTACTGCACCTACCTCCTGCCACAGTTCCACCACTTGATTCTGGCCCCTATTGAAGATCTAAAAGTTCATTACAGAGTGGGAGAGTGAGACCTTCACAATGCTTTCTATGCCGATTAGAATGTGATCAAAAGCCAATGGAGGTCATGTTTACAAATCCATTAAATCCATCTCGGTAGAATCCTGGGTAGTACTCTTTTGTTGCACCCTGTTATCATACAGAAACGCTGGTGTCAGATGGAAAAACATGGCATTCTGATGCACCCTTCAGTACATAGGAAACTTTGTTTTCTTGTCACATGAGAAGCATTTTCTTCTTTTAAAGTATTCTCATCGCCTATAATGAGGAAGACCATTTTGTGGGCTGAACCAATATTTAAGAACTGGATACATCCCTAAGGCATAGGGTGCAGAGTCACTAGTTCCTGGTGAATGGATAGATTAAATATGGGTCTCACCCACAAACTGATTGCCTTCGATGTATGTAGGTGATGGATAACGATTAAGTAAAGGATCCTATTAATGTGACCCCTAGTGTTATGTTTTGGTGAGCCTTGGTATGTGTCTGTATGGCTTTGTTGTAGTTTCAGCACACCCTCCCAATCCAACACCCTTCGCCCTCCTCTTCTGTTATGTCCTGTTGATTCTTGTTTCTCTCTATGCTTTTTTATATGGAAAATGTTGCAAAATTCATAAATAAAACATACAGAAAAGTGATCCATCCTCCTTGCTATATATGTTGGCATTTTGCTTAGTCAGTGAGAGTGCTTATGGCGTGACCCTTACAAAGGCCACAGTACTTGGCAGCAACTCCTACGTGTTCTCACCATTTCCTGGAAGACTGAGCACATTTGTTTCCTCTTCCCACCCTTTTCCTCTAGCACCTTTTGTTAACTGTTAAATCTTATCTCCATGCACATCATAGGGACTTGCCATAAAAATGGGTTTGGAGTTAAACTACTTTTATCTTAACAGCCAAAAAGTATCCTGAATGAAGGTTATATCACATTCGGAAACATATGGGTACATGTTCTGTGTAAGAAGTTCCTTATATCTAAAAAAAAACAAATCCAATAAATAGAAATATATGTGAAATTTATTTGTGCTTTTATATAGTGAATAGACATGGACAAGTCACTCATAAGCCAGTCAGTTGGAGTGATAGTCCTTGGCACTGTTGCTGCACCATGGCCTTATGTATGTAAAATAAAAGGTTGTGGTTGGTGCTCTTCATGTGATCAACAGTGCCACCCAGTGTCCAAATGAACATGTAAAATGGTTTTCATTAAAAAAATTTCCTTTTTAAAAAATTTTATTGAAGGATCTCCTCCTTAAATATGGAATTGCTCCTTGTTTTACTCATCAAGAAAAGCTCTATAATACTGTGTTTTTTAAAAAAAGTATTTTGTTCGGTATATCGCCACAGAATACCACATTTTCAATATTTCAACATACTCTTATAGTCTAGCATAGACATCAGGGGGTAAATGTATCAAACTGAGAGTTGTCCGGACGAGTTTGAAAAGTGGAGATGTTGCCTATAGCAACCAATCAGATTCTAGCTATCATTTTTTAGAATGTACTAAATAAATGACAGCTAGAATCTGATTGGTTTTTCAAACCTGACGGAAAACTCTCAGCTTGATACATTTACCCCCAGGTGTTCCTGGGCCCTAAATATTAGTAGGTTCAGGCTTGGAAGTAGTAAACCTATCCTGCCCGGGCTGCACATGTGTATATGAATCTCAGTGTATTGTGGTGAAACAGGCTATATCTGTTTTCAGTGGTAACTTGAATCGGCGCTGACTATTTTACCAGTATTAATGTTTTACAGAATGTTGTAGGTGGGGAGTAGGGTGGAATCAGAATGTCAGGGGTGACTAGATTCAGTGATCAGTCAGCTAACTGAGAAAGTTCTCAGTTTCTACTAAGTACCTCACGGAAGTATATGATGAAGTGTTTGCTTTAATATTCCCTGCCACTCCAGGTCTTTCTGCCAATGCCCACTTGCCTGAGCTCCTGTAGTTTGCATGAGTTCCTCTGAGCAGTATAAGAGGAACTCCTTGATTATAAGATAGTTATTAGTGTGTATGTGCAACAGAATGTGTAATTGGAATCTAGCATGCTGCATGGTATGTCAACCGTCTTCCACATTCAGAGCTCTCTTACACAAAAAGAGCACTATTTGACCATATTTTGAGGTTGGAGAGCAATGATGTTTCCCAGGAGTGAATCGTGCCATGAAGGCCAATGAGTGTGCAGGAAGATGAGGTTGGTCAGTGGTGTCAAACGCAGCAGAGGATAAGCATGTAGATGTGACTTTAGTGAGTATAGTCTCTGTGGAGTGAAAGGGACAGAAACCCAGTTGGAAAAGGTCATGGACGGAGTAATAGGAAAGATAGCTTATAAGGCAGTTATAAACCCGCCACTTAAGTAGTTTGTAGGCGAATGAGAGGACAGAAATCATGTGGTAGTTTGAGAGAGAGAGACTTTTTGAGGATAGCGGAGTATACAACCATCATTGCTTTCTATAGACCCACTACTCATTTTTTCCAATTGCAGTTTGGTCAAGTATGTTGTATGTGGCACTTGGCGTCAAGTATTAAGTTTCTATTTTCCTATAGATTGTAACCTTGTGACCCTCCTATATTTTTGCCTGCTTGTTAATAAACACTTATTTTGTTACTGTTTTTGTAAAGCATTGCAGAGGGTATACTGATGCTATATAAATAAATGTTAATAATAATAATAACACACACTCAACCGCTTCACACCGCTCAAAACCAACACACCAATAATAACACAGACTTCGCCTATACCTATAGATTGCTTCTTATGTGCCTTCCAGGAACTACCAAAGTCTCCCTCGGGTCAGGCTCCGGTGGGTGAAGTGGGAAACAAATTTATAATGTGAGCACAGCAAGTGTAGATGTATCCAATTTCCAAGGTTGTAATAAATGGTTGTCCAGACCATCTCTTTTGATAAACTTTATTTACATCTTCCAGCTTAGCACACCAGCACAATTCATTTAGCTACTTTGGGCAATATGTTTGCTGAACAGAAGAGCTGCAGCGGGACTGTCACTCTGTCACCTCTCTGCCCTTCTCTGCACAGCTGCAGTCACAACAGTCCACTCACATGTACTCGATACTGTCATGCTTCTTGTCATCCCTGGCTACACTTGGGGTATTAGGTAGTGCTGTCTCCAGCCTCAAAATAGTCTCTCAATGCAAACTCTAACCCTTTCACTACAAGACTTGCAGGCAGGACAGGTTAGCAACTTTTTGATAGTCACACCCATGGTGTGAAATATTTTCCCGGGACATTTTGCTGCTCGAGATACTTCCTCTGTGAACGTTGGATGTTAAAAATTACTTTTTACTTTTTGTATTTTAAATACTACTTTTCAATAATTTATATCTAAAAAATAAGAATATATGGTAAAAATTGCATTAAAAATGCAAAAAAGGAATTTAATTGTGAAATTGGTCTATGCTGAAAGATAGGGACATTTTCAGGGATACATTTTTAAAGCCTGGGAGTGTCCGTGGAAATTAGGCAGCAAGGATGTATAAGGAATGATTTGCATGTCTGTCTGCAATTATTTTAATGAGGGTTAAGGAGCCTATTTAGACTGATTTTCTATCACTGTAATCTATCAATAAAATACCAGAGCAGCTCAGTGACTCTGGCCCGGATCTGTGAGTGTTAACTTGCTTCTTCACCAGGCCAGACTCAGGATATATGAGCATGCATAACTTTGGCTTTCAGGTCCACTTAGTGGACAAAAAAATAATTGTTAGAAATAGTTTAAAAAAAATAAGTAAAATTTTTTTTTTTACATCTTTACTCGTGGGAAAAAATTCTTTATTCAAACAATAAAGCCTTTCTCTATGATTTTTCAAATAGTTTTCCCCCTGCAAAGCAGGGTGGTGATACCATCTCCGGCGAGACCCGGTGAATCTTATCACCGGTGCCGATTAACGCCGGCAGTCAGAGACCACCGTTTGGCAGTATCCCCTTGATGAATAAGGCAAGACCTATTGTAGCCATAGGGTTTTTTGACCTTGATAAATAGACCAGTATGCCTAATTTTTTGTTTTTTTGAATTGTGTCTTCTGTTTTAAAAAGGCTATGGTTGGGATCAGGGATGTTAGGTAGTCCATAAGTATGTGTGACACACACTACAGGCCTAGCCAACAAAAGCTCCATATTATTGCCTTTTATATGCACATAATAACATACAAGTAGCCCACAATATGTGTCCAATCAATTATTCATGTAGTATAAATTGCAATTGCATAGACATGTTTACCTTAGTAGACCATAAAATAATGTGACTAGATTGAATTGAACTCCAGAACCCCCATAGCACATTCTAGTGTAAAGTGGATAGATAGGCATTTCTAATTATTAAGCACAATTCCAGACATGACAGAACATAGATCTCTTCACAGGTATGGAACTTAAATCTGGTATTTATTTTTTCAACAATAAACAATGTTATTACTGCATAGACTTGTTACATCAGTCAAAAAAGCTGTAATGTTAATAACAAGAATAAATGTCTGTACATTGTAGAAATTCCACTAGTAAAATACAGTAGCTCCCAAAATTCTTACTGGTTACATGAAATTCATTAGACGTTTCATTTACACATTAGGCTGATATCTGAGCAAACACTTGGCATTTATATAAAAAAAGCATTTCTTTGAAAGAAGCCTAGGGTTTACAAGATAGACGTTTCATGTATTTAACCCTCTTTGCATTCTACACGGTTATGCAAGTGCTGGGGTCGAGCATCGTGATGACTTTGCAATGTTTATATACATGATTATAATCTCCATACATACAATAACGGTCTGCGCTGATCCCTACTTGAATCAAAAGAACTGCAAATGGACGTTTTTTCAGGGGGGAAAAATCATAAATATTTTTATTTATATTCTAGTTACATTATTAAAATGATCCATTTGGCAATACACACAATGGGTCTCATTTACACTTAGGAGTAAATCCAGTTAGACTGTGCAATTTTATACCTTGGCAAAACCATGTTACACTGCATGAGTGACAAATTTAAAATGTGCGGACAGATTTGAAGTTGATGGGGGGAATTCAATTGCCAGCGATGCGGCGTGCAACATCACGCTGCGCACATTGCCGGCAATTGTGGTAGAAATCGCCTCTCATTTGAGGTGTGCGGAAAAATGAAATCGCCACCATGAAGTGTGTCCGGAACATCCGTGAGACTTTGTGTGCTACAGGCATGGAATTGTTTTCCTAGCATGCAACAATGCTCTAGCATCACAACATGGCTTATCCAATACAGACAGCATTGCAGTACAATGACATGTTAATGGAGATTGCACAGTAAAATGTTAAATCCGCTTTCTTGACTTTTAGTTTCTTTTGTTGTGGTAGCAAGGCATCCACGCTGTGACATCATTAGGAGTGCTTTCTAAATCCTTGTAATATCTGGTAATGACCCCACATGATCCAAGGTGACCACTTATCTTAACGGGCTTTTATGCCGAGCAACAAATAATAATAATAAAAAATCCCATTGGGTTTAGGCACCACATTACATCTGATAGGTAATATAACATGTTTATGGACATATTTGGCCTATTAATAAGAGGGATGGTTAGTAAATAATGCCCTGAAGGTAATACACAGAGCAGGGGAGTCACATGGGACTCCTAATCCCCGCAAGTTAGAAATGACAAAGCTGCAGCAAATGCTGCTAAAACAGGGCTGATAGGATCCCTGCAGTTTACATAAACATACCTATTGATGCCATAGGTCATGGGGGTGCTCCCAATTACATGTTGTCGCCTTCTTCATGCTGATACCCTTGTCTTTGATTTTTCGCATTATCTATTCCCAAAAGACCCTTTTTTTTTGTCCTCTATAAAAGGGTATTGCTTGAAAATAATTGTGTGTAAATGACAAATGGGAGCCAGAAGTGTTTATATTGTCACAGAATAATACATGAAAGGAGAGACATGAGCCAGCTCAGTGATTCTATACCCTCTCTCCTGAGGGAATCCCAGCCAGATGCCATTTCAGTAGCAACCAATGGATTACCATGTGTCCACTTCCCAGGAAAATGTGTCCTTGGTGCAGACAGTTTGCCTTAAAAACGATACATGACTCTAGAAGCGCTGACCTAATATAGTGTTAGTCTACAAACCTACTGCAGTGACTTCAGCACAGTATCTGCATGTAAAACAGAGAACAGGAAACGCTTCAGAAATCGTTATTGTAAAATAATATTCGATGTGAATGATGTCTCAAGTAGCTGCAGCTTGTGGCATATTACTCCCTTTATGTATTGCTGAGGCTGCTGAGACTTGTTGTCCTGTAGTAGCTGGAAAGGTCGTCTCTTAGACTGGGTTATCAATATTGGCTCATAACCAGTATTCTCCAAATGGGTAGAAAAGAAACTAAAATTGAATAAACTGTGTTTGTCCCTAATTGTACAGTGCTACAGAATTTGCTGGCGCTATAGAAATAAATGTTGATGATGAACAAAGCGCTCCTTGCTCTCCAAATCCTGAATCACCGTTATCTTTGTATTTATTTGTCAAAAGTTAAAAAAAATAAATCTACCATTACCACATTTTTTTTTCTTTTCTTTTTGTTTTCTCAGTTTTTATTTCATTTTATGTTTTGTGTACAGCAATTAAATGATGGAAGTATTGTTGGAGAATACCTTGTTTTACCTCCATTTATTTCAATATTAACACTGGATGTATTAAATAATACAACAATATAACATTTTTTTTTCAAGCCATCACTTTGGGGACACCTCACTTCCACAATGTTTCAGATTGATATTATTTGACACAGTGTTTCTGCCCCCATAGTGTGTGCCCTTCACTCACTAGTGCCAACCTTCCTTACTTATATTTTCCTGTGATGTTTCAGTAGAAGTAAACATGCAGTATCCAATATTAATTGTTTCCATCATACGCTGAAATTACACTTGAAAACTACCCGATCCCTTGATCCACTTTCCGTGTGACCCTCAATTCACCAGTTAATCTCCCTTTGCCTCAGGCACCAACAACATTGTCTGGGTGTAGCAAGCATCACCAATAATATTAGAACAAATGTTACGGTTATTCCTGCTATGGAGCAAGTCCTCACTACCCTTAGCTTTGGGGAACTGTTTATCTGTTTGGTAGAGGACTGAGAATATATATCAGCTGTTTGTGTTAATTTCTAAACTATTCTACAAAAATTCCAGAATTTGATTGGTTATTATGGGTTGGCTACAGTACTATATGTGTTGCACAGTTAGTTAGGTGTCACTGGCCTTTGAATAACACATGTTGAGATTGCACTGAAATAGAAAATAAGTTTCACATGTGGTTGTTAACTTGCGGTTTTACCCCAATTCGGGAGGTCAGTTCAAGTTACTCCATTGAAAAAAATCTGTTTACCTTATGCATTGAATGTGTCAGGCAGCATTTTAGAAAACTGTAACACTCCCCAACACATGTAACACTGTGAGTTAGTGTGGGCTCATTGGAATATTTCAAACTCCTTTTGGTGTTTGTAGTAGCATTAAAAATGCTAGTACAATTCATTAATTGGATGCATGTGAGTATAAGGACCTATGCGCCACTTTTTGTAAATGTCCCACTTTGTGTTTCTAAATGAATCCCGGGCCTACAATGTGTGTGTTCTGCTTGTGTGTGGCAAGTTTAAGATGACACTCTAATCATCCAGTTGTATTCAACAAAGCCAAAATAGAGCAGGGTAGTATTGTTTACAATAGCTGGGTGAGGCTCACAGACACTGGGTTGTTGTGGAAGAGATCAGATATAATTGTTGATCTTACAAAAGCAACTTCATTACAGGAAGGGAGTATAATGACTGCTTTCTGCAAGTTAGCTTGATGTCCTTGCATTGACTTTATTTATAGGATTATTGAAATACACTATTAAAAAGAGGGTTGCAACATTGGAGCAAGTTGTTTTCATGAGGTAGACGTCATACACTGCTGTGGATGAAGCAGGATTTTCTAGTTACGTGTTGCAACTACCAGTATAATCTAGCTTGTACTGTTTATGCGATTACTCGTTTATGGCCAGATCGAATACCTAGAATTGAAGCATTAAAACTTGGTGGAACCTGTACTTGTGTTCTATATTGTGTTGATGTCATGCAGCTCCTGTGTATGTAGATAAGTATACAATGTATCATTCCTCCCCTGTTCAATATGCTGTATGGCTATAATTGAACTTTGTGTTCAGCGTGTAATAGGAATTTTATGAATAATATATTTTTGCTTTATAAATATAGATGTACTTTTGTGAATAGAAATGACGTAAACAACCATTTCTATTATGCCTTTTTTTTTTTTTTAATAGTCTTTTATGTTGGAGATATTAATGTCTATTGTCTTTGTGAAAACATAATGTACATTGCAGTTTCTCAATTACTATTGTTCATGTTAACCTCTCTTGACGTATTCATTTGAATCACAATTAATAAAGGATCTATTTATTTTGGGTCAACCTATCCTATTTATAAGGTCAACCACTTGAATAGTAAATTAAGCTGGTCCCTCACCTAGCACTGTTACTTTGGTGGCAGCTCCACAATCATTTACTTTGCTGTTGATGGCAGTTTTGAATATGGCACCTGATTGGTTGGCCATTGTACCTGTCCAGTCAGGTGCTGCACTCACTACAAATATCCCGGCACTAGAAACTGTCCTCACTTACAGTAGTGCACAGTGGTGAATTGTGGGTGGCAGCGCTAGTATCTTGGCTCTGATTCTGACAAGGATGATTTGTGGAATTTGTATGTTCTATATGTGTTGTCTATCCTACCACCTCCTGACCACCTTATCCGTTACCTCCTTTTCCTCTCCTGCCATCTCCATTTTTTCCCAGTTGGACCTACTGTCTCTCACCACCAATGTGTAAGCTGTCACAGACAGGGTCCTCTCTACCTATTGTCCCATGTCCGTCTACTGTATGACTCCCTTGTCCCTTGTCTTGTCTATGCTGCACTCTGTGTGAGTCCCCATAGCATTACTCACACTATTCTATGCTAGTTAGGTGTATAACCATCTTTTTGTTAATTGCTTACCCTACCGGCGCTACTGAACCTGTGGTGTCTCCATTCTTTGCGTGATTTTTCTGTGTGCTCCAATTTCCTCTTAAAATTGTACATTGATTGGTCAGTTTACTTGGCCCATGTGTGTGTTCGTGCCAGTGGTAGGCAATAATATTGTAAGATCCAGGAACTGATAGCACAAACATATTATGCAGCACTTTACAATCAAAGGCTAATAAATACAAGGTAGCAATATAGGTATTCAAAGAGGCATCTACTAAGAAGGGTTTTGTTCTAAATTGCCTAATTTAAATACCTATTACTAGTATTCAAATTCTAAATTTTGTGGATGCTGTCTTTTTGGCACATTGTTTGTATATTAATCTCTTATAACGTTTAAACTATCTAACCCAGGAGTGATTGACTTGTTGTGTCACATATCTAGAATAGGACTTCCCTAGCAGGTGTGGTGTAAATAGCACGTTAAAGGTGGATCTAGTAGGTGGGGATGTCGGTCACTCCTTGTTCTGTCATTTGATCAGTTGATGATTACTCTTTAATTACTTAAGGTAATAAATGGTAGTAAGTGATTAATTGTTCAACTGTTAATTATGAGCAAGAGGAATATTTGCAGAGAACAGTTCTTTCTTTTATACAGTTTTCTGGATGTAAAGTCATGTGTTTCATAAGGCTGGTTACATGATCAGCAATGTTTGCTTATAGTGTGCTTTACCCTTTTTAGATCGTCTAACTGCTTTATCTCTAAACATTGTTGCACCAGTCATTATCTCTCAACATATTTAAATTTGGTCTGGCCATTGAAAATAAAAACCATGGGATCCATCTGCGGAAATGTACTTTATTTTTATATAATCCATCAAACAGTTCAAAGATCCTCTCTACAGTATTTTGTATGTTTTTGTATATGTATGGGTATCGAGTGTGGTATATATTAACTATAAAAGAGGACGTGTTGCTTACACACAGTTTGAAAGCTTTGCTATTTGTATAATATTTATGAGAATGCAACAGGAACCAGTGACATCACTGAAGCATAAGGTATTGTGGGTACCATTTCTTTATTTTGACTCGGCAGAGGGCCCATAATGCCGCAGTCTTACTCTTGGTTTCTTCGAACACATGACCTCTGATAATGTTAAAATAGATGACCCGAATACAGGTGATGCACAAAAAATAGATACGTTTCTTATAGTACCATAAATCCCACCTGGAGAAGCGTGTTGGCCTCAGTTCAGCATAAACTGAATAATAGCAGACAACGGTATAAGAATACTCTCTGGTCATGAAATGACCTTGGGACAATAGTTTCCCTCTGGTCATATGGTAAACTATTCAGTGTCACAGTTAGTGGAAGGATTTGAGTACAATAGGCAATGTCATTTTAGTCTTGGAACTATGATCACATTAGTGTTTACGAGAAAGCCGTACAGCAGTCCATGTCATTTTATAGCTAGCTCTATGGGTGGATAATTGTTAAAGTAAAACATTTAAGTAAAATATATATTCTACACGCCTAACAATTTCCTTACCACAAATGTCATGCTGATAGAAATAGGGAATGATTAAATTAATCTGCAATCATCCCCATCTCCTAATATTTCTTCCTAATAATTTGTACATACATGAATTTACATTTAATATCTTGAAATACCTTCTTCTGCTCCTCACCTGTTATGCATTGATTCAAGACTCAGGTCTCATGTATTCCCTAGAGTCTTGTGACCCCCCCCCCCCCTGCCCCACCCAAACAACACCCATGGCATTTTTTATTCTGACCCATAGTAATCCGTAATCATTGCATATGTGATATCTATGTCAATATTTTCAACAATAGGTGATGTCCTTTCAATCCCCTGTCTGTCACTATCCCTGCCCCTGCACTGTGATTTTCTGGTCTCCTCTGACTCTCGGTATAACCCGATCATCATTGTGTTATTATTTTTCCTGAAGAGAAAGCATCTGTCTCTATCCCTTCTATTGATGCACACTGGAATACCTATAGCACCATTGTGCTCTGCTTGACTACTCTCACTGTACAACATTTTACTGCCTCAGCCAATTGTTCATGATGACCTCTGTCTCTTTCAATAAACTGCAAAACCACAACCGCGCCATCTCCAAATCACTAAATTACCTTTTCTTTTTATGCATCCTGATTTTCCAGTATATGCTGTATAGATGAAGCAGAGTTTAATGGGGTGTACAGCTGCCCCCCCCCCCTTTTCCCCGGGCTGGTCCCATAGTGGGCTACCTGGGGCTGGGCCACCTGCATTTTTTTTCCTTTAAGATGTTCCTAACGGGATGCTGAGTTGAGTCTTTACCAGCCTTCCCCGGACAGTGCACCATGACACACAATGATTTTTGCAGTTAACTCAAGTATCCTGAGCTATTTACAGATAAACAATCAGAAAAAGACAGAATGGGCTCTAGAAATTCATGGTGTACCATTCACTAAAATAAATTCTGCTCCATCTCTACATTCCAATGGATTACCAACCAACATGCCTATTATAATAAGAGGGCATTGTTCTGAGCCACCCAATGAAAAATGCCCACCATAGGACTTTCAAGCAATGTCTGCTAAATGCGGCAAGGCTCTAAAAGAATTTAGAAGCCAATAAAGGCACTTAAAAAAGAGTTTATCTTCTAATTTATATAACATAAGCTGATACCAGAACTCCACCACCTTTGTAATTGTGGAAATCAGACAATTGCACAACCATAATTAATTACACTGATTGTCTCACTTCGAGTCATTATACAAAACTGCTTGTTCCACAAATTGACCCTACAGTTCTCTGTGCCATACACCACTGCCACATATTATATTTTGTGTGCTGTAAATGTAATAAGAAGTCAGTATGTCTTTTTTTCTATGTTGTTTAGCTTTCCATTGTCCGGGATGCCCCACAGAGCATTCCCTATTTAAATAGTAATAATAATCTTCCATTTGCATATTGGATACCTACTTTAAATGGATCATCTCGAGAGATCACTGCAGTGATGATAAAAACATTATTTGGCTTCATGAATGTTACCCACGTTTGTGCTCCGGAATTGGCACTGTCAGCTAAACATTTTTGAGTACAGAAAAAGATAAATAAAATGTAATACATGGCATATAATGCAAAAATTATATATCTACTATATAAATGCCTAGTGGCGTGTGTAAAAAAAAAAAACAACAAGCTGCAGCGCCACCTGCTGGGCAGAGTTATACACTGACCTATATATTTCTTGAAGGAGAAGTGACAGTTGGGAGTGGTTGGTGGTTGCCGGGGGTGACAGTGGGGAGTTTTTAACACCTTAAGTAGCTTGATGAAGGATGTGGCGATGAAGATGAAGGATGAGGTGATGGAGAAAAATGATGAGGTGGTGACATGTGGACAAAACCACGTTAAAAAAGGGCGCTTGCGTTGGGAAGTAACACTCTTCCCCTGAGGAGGCCTGGGCTAGGCCCAAATGCATGACAAGAACTTTTTTAACACCTTAAGTAGCTTGATTTGACTAGAATGCATGAGTATCATGCACGGGTTAACTTGTATATGTGTGTGTGTGTGTGTATATGTATATATATATATATATATATATATATATATTATATATATGTGTGAAAATTAAATGTTCCCACCATTAAGTGCCTTGTAATTTAAGTCTACTAACATTTGTCCATGGGAATGTTTTAATATTAGTGGATCAAATATAAATTGAAAAATATTGAGAAACCACTACAGTGCATGACATACATGAGGAGGCATGTCTTAAATACGTAGTATGACATGGTATTCATATTGTGTTGGAAGAGTTATCAGGATAAAGTCCTCCAACCCAGCCTAGAAGCAGCATCTTGCCAACATAGGACTTCATTTAGAGTCGGACACAAAGTCAGTTTCAGGCATATGCTGCACATTTCCAATGATGGACATGCGCAGTAAGCAACAGTTCCCTGCAGTTCCGTCTGCATTTCAGATGCTTTGTACACTGTGACAGCTTGTGTCTCAGTACGAGGGAAAGGGCGAAACACGGAGTTATGTAGGCGTGACCATGAAAAATGTAGATACTATGGGAGTCTACCCGCAAAAACTACCCTAGTCCGATCAAGACGCAGGCGGAACACACGTCAAAAAAGACAGAAAAACTGCGTCAGGAATTAGGTGGCGCAAGTAGCTAGCTGTAGGAACTGGTCACAACTTGGTAGGGTATTATGAGTTGGACGCAACTGGGGTTGCATGCCACTTGTAATACTCTACCAAGCTGCAGCACACTCCCACTCCTGCTCTTTCATGTACGTCTTAGACACACGTTGCGTCCGACTCTAAATGAGGCCTATAGTGACTATAAAAAGTATTCACCCCTTTACAGTCACGTTCTATTTTGTGAAATCAAAATATATTTATATGGTGTTGCTTACTGCTGATCATTTCAAACTACAAAACAACAACTTTCCTTAATTAATTACAAATAAAAAGCAGAGAATGTATTGTATAAGTATGTGCCCCCTTTGCTAACCCTAAATAAGCCTTGGAGCAATCAGTCTTCTGAGATCACACAATTATTGATTGGAGTCCATCTGTGTTCAATTAAATTGTTGCATTTGATGTCCCAGTAAATACAACTGACTGTGAGAAGTCCCACCTTTGGTTAGTACATTTCCAAGCAGAAGTTTCGTCGTGAAGATCAAACAACATTAAGAGCAAATTCGAGAATGAGGTGTAGAAAAGCACCAATCTGGAAGGATATAAAAAGCACTGTGAAGTTCATCTCAAACATATGGTGAAAATATTTATATGTAAAGAACACTTTTTAAGGAGTCAGAATTAGTCTTTCATGGCCCACGTACTTCGCAAGTCTGTAATTATAGGAGTGTGGTGAAAAGAAGACTGTTGATTTGAAGTCATATTTTGACTGATGATCTCTTTGAGTGACCTTCATTCCATTTCATTCCACAAATTAGTTTGAAAACAAATGGCAAAAAATTAACAGTTCCAACCATTTCAAAACATATTTTTGTAAGAAGAACAATTATTGGAATATTTCCAAAGTGTCCAAATGAAGAACTTTAAAGCGGAGGATTGTGTGCCATACTTGCCAACTCTCCTGAAATCCGGGTCGGTCTCCCGGACTCCTGGGAGAGCAGGCAAGTCTCCCGCATCCCACAATTCCCTGGCCAAAATAACACGATTCACGGTGAATCGCGTAATTATGGCACTGCCCCCCCCCCCTTTCCCCCGTGAAAAAACAGCATTTCCGTCGTAGGCGAGGGGCCAAAATGACGCGATTGACTGCATCCCACCATCAAGGGCACCTCATTATATGCAGGTCCTACATGACCTATATGCTTTAAATACCATTAAAATGCAGTTAATCAGATGTACTCACCTCCCAGGTATAGGGGTTTACATCTAGCAAGGGCTGGCTTGTGAGCCACATCCAAATGTGCCTTAAATAGGTTTAAATATGGACATGCATATGCCCAATTTATGTGCATTTATGTTTTTTAACAAACGTACAATACGTACGTTTTGCATGCCGTAATAATTCAGGCCCATAATGTATGTAGTTACTAAAAATATAATGGAAATATAACAGATTTCAAATTTGTGATGTGTACAAAATAATATTTCATGATTAATTATAAGCTCAGTAGTTTGAAATAGCCCATATCTTAGGTTCATAACTATAGCCAGTCCAGTTGACAATGCACTAGTCACTCAGACTTAATTTGTTAGAAGTGTCTATTACTTTTTCCACTGTGATAGAAAAACATAGTTTTGTCAGTTACTAGATATTGCCTCTATGGGGCCGATGTCTGGCTGTGCAAATTGCCACCTAATACTGTACGGAATCTCTGCTTCTTTTCTGCGCACCACTCTGGGAAGCGAGGAAAAATAAGCGAGGATTTCTTGCCTGACATCGCCTAGATATGTCTCCACAAACTGTTTTGGAGAATCTGAATTGAATCTACACCTGTTACTTGAAGCTGAGACCTGTGGCTCTTGGTGCTAAAGGAATCAATCTGTCTATAGTTCCGCACCATTGAGGACTCATGGACAGAGTGAAATATGCTCGTTGTGACCATGACTCACTCTCCATATGTTGACTCCTGGATGAAGGTCTCAGGTGGACACACTGTTACACTATATGTGTGTGGAGGAGTTTTCCAAAAGTGGGAATCGTATACATGTATATTCCCATAGGTTTTGTGTACATAATACATATGACTGTGGTTCTCCATGCATTATGATTTTGCGTGTTTCCATTGTTGTCTCTTGGAAAAACTAATTCATGCAGACATTGGTATTAGTTTTCTATAATATTATGAATCATGTTATGATAATAGGTACATTTATGCAGGAGAACTGATGATTAGTGATGGGCCTCCCATACTAACCTGTTTCCTAAACTACACTCTAATGTGACATGTATTTCTGCATTGTAAATGGCCTTCAATAAATTTGAACCAAATGAAGCAAAGAGACAAAGTCATTATAGTGAGGACTGCATTCCAAAATACATAATTTCGGATAGTTGGCAACTATCAATGACTTAAAGATATATATGGATCCATCAAGACTTTAGACTGTGGGTCATAAGGCCACTAAACTGGGGATAAGGAGAAGCAACAGACAGCAAGTGATGCATGTTGTTAAACACATAGGACATTTCGTGACTGCGATGCATTATCATACTCCCTGCTAATCATGCTTCTTACAAACTGAAGAGCATGCTATTTGCTGCTTATTTATAAAGCAACATGATACAAGAGAGTATTATACACATTGGGTAATATTGTGAAAGCAACATTTCTACTTATGCTCCATTATGTAACTGGGCAGAATCCCATTTACAAAGCTCATAAACAGGATTATTTTGCAGTCAGCTGTTACACAACTTGTCACTTTTTTACACACTCAGTTACAGTATGACTCATCTTGCACTGGTTGGAGTAGCAGACAGTGCAGGTTGCTGTGCAGCTTTCCATCAGATAACATTTAATCAACTCATTTGTACAATATTAGAGATGTAATTTTGTCCATTCAAGAGCTTAACTAAAGTCACCTCGACTACCATCACATCATGTAAGGCATTTCCAGAATTACTTTTTTAGCTATAGCAATGCATTTCTACCATTTATTTTGCTTCCTAAACTCTCTTTACTTCGGATGTAAAGAGGAATAATTGTGCAGCCTTATAAGCTAAAGGGCTCAGTGCTGTTAATGGATGTGGCAGTGGCTTTGTGCAGAGAGATGAGGATGGATGCAGCAATCTATGGGTCACTGCACCAACATTCTCTGAATCTCAGCTGTTTCAACAGAAGAAGCTGAATAATCATTGCTTCCTGCATATGCAGCCCACTGGGCTTCCACAGGCAATGAAATCCTTGAGCCTGATCATTATGAGCTGTGTTATTTAAGTGCTTCGGGAGGGCTCAGAGCTATGAAGACCAATGGTAGAGTTGCTTCTCTTTTAATTTTGCTGCCTCAAACACTTCCGTTTTCATGATGAGTACAGAGCTATAGGCAAAAGTGATAACTACCCTGGCGTAAGAGTAAATGCAGTGTATCTATTCACTTGGAATTAGTGTCTTTGTGCCTCATGCTTCAGTGCTGTCATTAGTCCCTAGTGAATTGATTGACTACTAAACATTGTGATATGAGTACATTTTTTTTTTTCTTGACAATTACATACAGGGTCCAGGTAAAACAAACTCTGGTATCTGTTTTATTAGACAAAGACTTGGAACAATTGTATAGCTTAGTGGAATATGTTTTACACATAAAATAATGATTTCCCAAAATCTGAACTATTAAGCAATTGGCTCAAATGAATTTATAAAGTGATATCCACAGTCTAGCCTTGATTTATCATTTCCCTTGTAGGATTTATTACACATCTTAAAACATTTACAGGGTGACAAGTATTTTACCTGTATGTCATCATCCATTTTTTTTAGGTCAGGGCAATTAAGACAGAGTCAGTACAGATCAAGAAAAAGAAATCCGTTACTGAGAGCGCAGCTTGGGTGATGGACATTAAAATGCATAATTATAGAAAGAGCAGTGTGGGCAAAGATCAGGCCCTTTGGTCATATGTGATGTATTTTGCAGTATAAATCATTGGGATTTGTGTACAGCAGCTGCACAGGGAACAAGGCTCAGTTATAATAAGCTGTCATCGTGCTCTCATGAGAGAGACATTTACATTTTTTATTTTAAAACCCTTCCTATTCATGCATTAAAACAGGATGAAGAAGCGACTACTATTCAAGTAAGAGAACAAGACCAAGATGTTCTGGTGCTTAAGAAAGTGTCGTCAGAAAGGCCGGCCTCCACAGCAGGGAGTGGCGAGGGTGATTGGAGGTAAGAGTTTCTCCTCTAGGCACACAGACACACACAGATAGACAAGCACAGGCTGACTGCAGAGCTCTCAGCTGCCAGATGGATTTAGCTAGCAAAGATAGAGCGGCTTCAGGCACACATTGCACATTGTAGGGGATGCCTTTTGTCATTCAAACATCACAATGGGAAGTTCGAAGCTGAGGATCTTTGATGCTCACACGGATGAGAAGCTGATAGCAGCTTTTACTGTCAGAGAGCTTCCTTTGCCCACATTTGATGTGCCTTATTTTAAATACATTGATGAGGAGGATGAGGAGGATGAATGGAGCAGCCGCTCTCAGTCCTCCACTGAGGATGACTCTGTGGACTCTCTGCTTTCTGATAGGTACATGGTGGTGTCTGGAACCCCTGAGAAGATTTTGGAGCACCTCCTGAATGACTTGCACCTGGACGAAGTACAAGACAAAGAGACAGGTACGATAAAGAAAACAGCTGTGAGCGCCTTGCCCTGTACCGATGCCAACGACCTCAAAGCTTTGCATGCCACATTGTGGTCACAGAGAATAAAACATGTCCTTATTATGCCACACAAAGGACTGAGCAGTGGTTATTGCAAACCACATAAAATAAAATAGGAACTTTAGATGGCAACTCAATACTCACATTACACTCACACAAATTATTAACAGACTTAGAACAGCGCAGAATTTTTAATCTTAAAATGTAGGCCACAGCAAACTCTTTTTCTAAGGCCAGAACAAGAAAACCATTATCTGCTGCAGAACTTATTGAGCCACAAAGCTGACAATCTATTGTGCTTCTAGACATAACAAACCTCTGATGCACAAGAGGTTCTGTATGCAGCAGTTGTGGTTTTTCTATTAATAATTGGCTATGTAGAGTTCTGTGTATTTCAGTACTGTCTCTGTAATATGTGAGAATTAACCCCTGGCCATCCCCAAATCTTCCCTTTGCTCCATCATACATTGCTGCTACCATCTGTAATGCTCAGCAATTTCATTTAGCCAGTAGCAAGAATACTGTTTCCACTTACTGTGGAGTGGATTGAGAAAGTGGATAGTCACATGTTTTCTGTCATTTCATTAACTGGCGCAGAACATCTGGATTGATTGGCACCTCTCATGCGTGAAAATTGACTTGTGAACTTTTTAAAGCTTGCTTTTCCTGCACATGGCTAAATAAATCACTGCAGCGGCTTGGAGCAAAGCATTTGTGACTTAATTGTGAATGGAGCTGCAGGTTTTTTTTTTAGTTTGACAAAGAAACCTGACAAGTTTGTACTATTTTTATATGAGTTGACTAAAAGGAATCATTCCCTGCAACCAAGCTACCCCCTCTGTGGACAGCCATGTACATTCCCTGTTTGTGAGCACTCGTGTGACTGTTGTGAAGCAGAAGAATGAAAACCAAAGCTAAATGCAATACATGTTTAAATTTAATATTTTTGTGCAGTGATTCCTGTATCCATTGCTTTTGATCTTCATTATTGTCACAGGCAGAACAAGGAAAATCGTCAGTAATTACATTTGTGCATTTTTCCAATGTACTGAAGGTGACGTGTGTAGTGTCTCTTATTACATAATAATTGTTGATAAACAGAGTTTATTTTGGAAAGCAAGGGCTGGCAGCACAAGGTAGGCGTGCAGGGAATCCTTGCTTTATCATTATCTGCAATATCCTTTATTGCCTATTGTTTAGCTCAGGCCATCTCTGGAGGAACCGTCCTCAAACCTGCAGCGTGTCGGCTCTGTTCTGTGTCAAGTAGCTATAAAATCCCATGTTTCATTTTCTGTTCTTTACCTCACAAAAAGGCAAAGTGAATAAATGTCCTTGCAACACCCCCTGTCAAACTGTCATTAATGTCCTAGTCTTCATTTATTATTCATTTATTATGACCGTAGTAAAAAACAGGCTTAATAATGTAGCTTAATAATGTCTATAAATCTAATCCAACCCATTTTTGGTATTGCTATACAAGAAAACACTAATCAAGGGCCAGCTATTAACTTTAATTTTGATGGTTTCTCATTTAGTGTGTTAATGAGTTCCATGAATAGTATTTACCACTTTGGTTTTTGAGGAAATATTTTTTACGTAGGTTCATGCAGCAAGCATGGACCATCTGATGACATGCTGATAATGTGCAGGGACAGTCTGCCCTCCTCTACCCGTGGGAAATAATAGGTCATATCATTGCAGAGAGCATCCATCCATCTGCATTCCTGATTCAGATTGAGTGGCTGTGAATATTCAAATTGAATTACTCTACTAGATTACCACTTCCAGCTTTCCTGAAAACCTCCAAGATTACTGCTAATCACTCATCCAAAATCTCCCTAATACTATTACATCCTGTGATTAGTACGTGGTCTTGGGAAGTTTAAAAAATAAAACTTGGGAATTCTACATGTGATCAAAAATGGTCCTAAAAGCATATATTAGTAGATAAAGTGAAGAAGCTTATTAAGTTATTAGCAATTGAAGTAGCAGAAGTATCATTGCTGGCTGACCATGTATTAAAGTTCGTATGTAATTACTTCTATACCAGTATTGATGGTCTGCTGATAGAGATCGTTGAAGTGTGATATGTTTTATCAACAGTATTCTAGTCTTTAGCAGATTCACACTAATTGAACAAAGTGGACATTCTTAATTGCAGTCTTGATACATACCAGGAGTTGCTTCCCCCTAACAATGGTTCTGTCAAACAGGGCAGCATCAAAGAAATAATAAGAAACATACATAAGTGGTGCCATAGGGGTTTAGTAATTATGTTTATGCTTTTTTAGTTTTGTGGCACCTTATAGCTCCGAGTTCTTTTGGGAGATGCACTTCCAGTGTTCCTCAGCATTTACACACATGGGTAGAGCACATCATCTTCATGATGGATAGATATACAAGAGGACACAAAGCCAGATGTTTGGCATTCTTCTGCAGCTGGTTTAAAGGGAACTTATACTTTTGTGGCAGCTCATATAAGAAGTATCTCTTGTGAACCCTTGCCAGTGGCATCACTGTTTTTCTTTGTCTCGGACCTTATAGAGTAACCTTTTGTGAATCAAAATTGACCAGGATCAGTAAAGATGGCAGTTATGTTACATAGAAGTAAATGGTGTAGGAGACCAGGTATTCCATAATGTACCTTTAACCCTTTGCAAACCTAAGCCCCTTTGCTGTGCATCCATACCACCATCTCCATAGTGCTTCATTGCCCCAACTTTCACCTTGTCCAATCTGTAAAAATAAAAGTATATTACCAGTATTAATTCTGATCATGAATAGGCGCGTGTGGCAAAACATGTCCACATCTTCATTTGAAGTACATAGTTGTACAAAAAGAAAAAGGAAATATAGAAAGTAGAAAAAATAATATAATAATAATAGAAAAAAATTACAAACAACTTTGGCTGTACACAGAATTCCCTCATAATGTAAGTAATTAGCCTAGGGCAGTGATGGGCAACAGGACGCCCTAAGGCCGCATGTGGCCCTCTGAGCCTTTCACTTGCAGCCTCCAGCTCCTTAATATGTTGTATTGTCAGATTTGTTTATAGCTTGTAGCCCTTGTTTAAAATACCTGCTGATATGTTATTGCAGAGAGTTGTATCTTTGATTACATGTATTATGTAGAGCATTTCCTTTTGCTCATCCCTTTAATTAACTTCAGCTTTTTAATTTTTCTCCTAAAATAATGCTTAGATTTAGCCTAATTGTGCTTTAATATGGTCACAGAACTCCCCAATCTATAACTGGGATTATATTGGTCCTTTATTTCCTGAACATCTTTTGTTAAAGGATTTCTTCAACATCCTTGTCTCACCTGTTCTTGGCAGCCTTGGGATGTAACGTGATTGGTTACTCTAGCTCTGAGCCAGGAATGTGCTGCCTTCTCTGTGTTAAAACCTTGCCCCGGACCTCCAGCTTTTCACTGTTAAGAAAAGTAATCTGAGTGCTATTCCTGTGGCAAATTTTCTACAGGAAGGCCATTCTGGTCTGTCCCTCCTTACAGACACTACTAACATGCACTTGAGTAAATATTATCAATTTGAATTCAGATATATTGATCATGAGATGCCTAGAATAAGGAAATATCATCTCTGCCAGATAAATTATGTTTGGAAGGCTTAACAGTCTATAAATGTAATAAATATGAACCAAACAAACAACCCTCTTAATAACCTCTAACTTTCTCTATATATAAAGCTTCTAAGCCCCACTTTGCCCCACCATATATTAATGACACGTAGGAAGCATTAATACTTATGAACCATTCAGAACTCACTACATGCTCACTATTTGAGTAGAATGAGACTAGAGGGTGGACATTAACATACTGGGGACACAAGTTTGACTGCTGAAAGGTTTTCTTTAAAGTTATAGGTAACATAATGTGATGAAGAATAGTTTCTGTAGATGTATTAGTAAAATACATTTGCAGAGTGCCACTACCTCGAAAAATCTTAATTCCTGCTCAGAATTGTATAACTTCTTCCCCATGAGCTTGTGACTGTTTAACACCACAAGTACAGAACAAACTGTATCGTCACGTTTACACACATACAGTTCAGCTGCCCTGCGCCACTAGGGAGAAAAAACAAGCAAAGTACTTTCAAATACCAACACATTATAACACTTCTTGTTCCCTTGTACAAACTTGAATCATTTACTGTCTGATTTATGCAGCACAATAGCCTGGAGCAGTGTTAAAAACTAAGAAGTTGGCTCTTTCAAGTGGATGACAGTTGGGCAATCCCAACTTTTGGCTGCTAACTCAACTGTATAATTTTCTTTTTCTGTAGTAAATAACTTTTAGTGAGCCTACATGGTTTTATATTATAACTGTTTTCCATGTTTGCACCCGGGTTTAAAGTACCATATTAGGGGTATATTTATGACCCATCGTATTTCTCTTACGTTTGTTATCACTTATCGCATCGATAAGAAATGGTATAATGTGTCTATATAGAATGTTGAGGGGATTTTAGCCTCTTCGCAGGTTGATAAATAGGCCCCATAGTGTTATGTGATAATGATGATAAGTGGCAGAAGAATAGAGAGGGATTTACTGATGAGGGCTTACCATCTTTTAGGGTACAAAGGGTACACCGTTGAGGAAGAGTCTGGTAGGGAGCGCAGAGAATGGGGGTATATTTGGAGGCATGAGAGGTTTCAAAGAACAGGACAACAGGATTCACAAGAGTGTTTAGGTGGGACAGTCGCGTGAGTGTTTAGGTGGGACAGTCGCGTGAGTGTTTAGGTGGGACAGTCGCGTGAGTGTTTAGGTGGGACAGTCGCGTGAGTGTTTAGGTGGGACAGTCGCGTGAGTGTTTAGGTGGGACAGTCGCGTGAGTGTTTAGGTGGGACAGTCGCGTGAGTGTTTAGGTGGGACAGTCGCGTGAGTGTTTAGGTGGGACAGTCGCGTGAGTGTTTAGGTGGGACAGTCTCGTGAGTGTTTAGGTGGGACAGTGGCGTGAGTGTTTAGGTGGGACAGTCGCGTGAGTGTTTAGGTGGGACAGTCGCGTGAGTGTTTAGGTGGGACAGTCGCGTGAGTGTTTAGGTGGGACAGTGGCGTGAGTGTTTAGGTGGGACAGTGGCGTGAGTGTTTAGGTGGGACAGTCGCGTGAGTGTTTAGGTGGGACAGTCGCGTGAGTGTTTAGGTGGGACAGTGGCGTGAGTGTTTAGGTGGGACAGTCGCGTGAGTGTTTAGGTGGGACAGTCGCGTGAGTGTTTAGGTGGGACAGTCGCGTGAGTGTTTAGGTGGGACAGTCGCGTGAGTGTTTAGGTGATAGAAGGGGTGTGTCCTGCGGTCTGGTCAGTCAGCACTTTTGTCACAACTGTTGGAATACTGGGGTTATGAGCCGTTCACCAGCAGTGAGCTGAGGCCATATATGCGGCACTGAATGTGAATTTTAAGAGGGAGGAGGTTAATAAAGTCCAATTAGCAATAAAAAAAAAGATGAAATTAAGATGAAACCATGTCCATGCAGCCCATTTTAGCTATAGGGAAAATACATTGGTTCATGGTTTCACATTGCTGCCGCTGTATCCTTTGCATAAAAGCTTATGCCAGACGTTTACTTCCAAGTCACTAATTGTTTTTATTCTATTGCTATCTCTGCAGTAATAGACTCAGTGCTGTCTGACAAATGTGCACAGTACTCTGAGCTTCCGCATTGCTGGGTAATAAAAGGGGAATTGCTGATCGTAGCAGTAAATCACTAGTTAATCATGTTAACATGCCTCAGTTTAAGCTTACATTTTTGCTTTACATTTTTATTTTAAAACAATAAATTAGATTTATGCCAGCTGTAATATTAATTTAAGCTGTTCACTGCATTTTCTTGCATTGTCCTCCTAATATAAACAGTAATATTCACCAAAGAACCCTCTACCCTCTGTCTGTATGAAGACATGAGGCTATAGACAAGGCCGGAACATGACACTGGTGGGCCCTATAGCAAACATTGGAGGAGACCCTGGCAGTGTCTGTCCACTCCCTCCTGAGCCCCCCACTGTGCTCCTCTGAGCATGCGTGAGGCCATGCACAGTGGCACCAAGTGCGGGACTTCTCTGCGTATATGTCACAGACATGCTGTGAGAAGGCCACAACTCTGCTCTTCTGGGCCAGCTGCAGTCCCTACAGACTATTATAAATGGCACAGTACTCTGATGTGATTTCTGATCATTTCAAATAATATAGGATATGTTGATCTGTATATTACATAGTTGTTTATAATGAATATGACAGTGATGACACTAAACATTGGTTATAATACTGTTTAATACACTAGTGAATCTAATATATGTAAAAATGCCTGTAAATAATATCATTATGAACGGTGAATTCTGATGTCATTGCTTATAATCTATAAGTTATGATGTTATCACTTCACTGTTCCTTAGAAAAACTTGTGTATTATAAGGAATAATGCATCTTCTGCTGTGACCTGTTTAAATGAACTCTGCTTGCGGCCTCATGCATTTATTTGGTCCCAGAACTCCTCTGTGAATTATAGGTGGTACATTATGCCTTACATAATGTATAGGAGTCTATAAATATTGTATATTGATGCCACTGTATCGTCTATATTTATTACAGCACATCTACTAGACATTTTAAAGGGATTGTCCACTGCAAGTTGTTTTGGTATTAGAAGCCTCACCTTCCACTGACTGGCATTTTATATTAGCAAAGCAATATCTAGGTTTTAAAGGCATCTGATTACACAGCGTCCGTGGTTGCTCAGATGGATTGTGTTTGCACCCTGAGATGTTGCATCCTCTCCTTCAAGATTTTGCACTTGCTGTAATGCTAGTTAGAGGAATTAAGGGTTTCTATTAAAAAAACGCACGGTTAGACAAGACCTATGGGTGCAGAGTTCGGCTCACGTTATCTTATGTATACTGAGTATAGCTCTAATCTCTCTAAATACGGTGATCCTGAGATATTTCACAATAAGGAGCCTTCAGTAGCAGCATTGCAATAATACCCTGAATCTGGGCATTTATAAAGTATGATTTTAAGTCCAAAAAAGAGAAATTCAAGGTTTTAATGATTATCAGTAACTGTAAGATTGGAATAGGGTGCTTTGAGCAGATATTTACTGAGCGTTTTACACCTGAAAACTGTTAGTGGCCCTAGAGGCATAGGAAGTAGGTACACAGTAAGCACGCACAGTTACTCAGTTCTACTCTTACTTTGCATACAATACGGTACATACGCACTTATGGAAACATATAAGTTTATATAGTGTTGTATAGTCCTATACATATCAGCACACATTGTAGGTTTATCGGTTATGTTCATTAGAAGGGTACACAGTTTGTTAATAAATAGAAACCATTTCACCCAAAACTTAATATGTATTTTTGAGAGGCATAAAAATCTGTGGTCTGATACATCTGCCAGAATACCCAAAATCATTGATGATTCAGTGCCAGTGTCCTGTAGACTTCCTACACTCACCTGAAGCTCATGGAGGAGAGACAGCAACAACACCATTGCCTATGTGAATCAGGAGAGTGTAGGAAGTATATAGGAGACTTGCGTAGACTGTTGAAGGGTTCCAGTGCCTAGTTAATTGGCAGAAACCTTAGTATGTAAGATTTCAGACTTTGTCCAAACCTAGCATTGCTATCCTATACTGAATGTTATGTAATGTGCGGAGTTCCTATCTCCAAGCAGTGTTTTCCCCCACATAATGTGGTTCCACGCTGTCCCTACCTCCAAATTGCAAAACAATGGACGCCATTGCTTTGTAGTCATCATTTCTTGCACTTTTATATGATTAGTTAAAACTTTTGTTTCCTTATAAATAGATTGATAGGCCTTCTTTTCCTTTGCTGCTCACTAGCATTTAGTTTATTGACATGTTGTCAAATGAGGAAGTAACTGCCAATAGGTGTTTTATAACCTGAATACTAATGTGTCATTCAAGATCAGCTTGCTTTAATTGAGTGCCAAGAACATCTTACATAAGACAGGATTGTTTCCATTGCAAACCTTCAAAGCCGAACGCAAGGGCAGATCCCCAGCTATAACTTGTCACTCTCTGCATAGCTAAAGCTTTTTTCACTCTGCAACACTTTTTATGTAATCTGCTGTACAAAGCTAAGAGTGTGTTTTGTGTAGGACGACTTTTTTATCTGTCGGCCACATGAAATTTCATGTTGGTTGTAGAAGGAAAAAAAATCAGTTTATATCCCACTTTTTCCAATATATTACAATCAGGGTGAACATTGTTATACTGCAAGGATAAGAAATGGAAGAATTACAATGTAATGTGACTTTGTATTTTATCACCCACAACAGACTATCAAATAGAGTGCAGCAACAACAAGAAAAGTCATATACATAAGACAGGATCAGATTTTGAGGATGAGCCTTGGCTAATCGCACCTGATCATTACCACTATTATTTTTTAGATACATATTGCAATCATCTAGTACAATATAGGATCCACAAACCTTTCTATGGGGAGAAAAGAAATGTTACAAACAAGTGATCACACCTATATTGGATTGTTTTGTCTTCAGTGTTTACTGTTATGGAACACATGTAGGTGGGGTCTGATGTACTCAAGAGATGGCAAATGGCTAAAATAGGATTACCTTAAATGTATGTTGTTCTATAGAATGCTAGATAGTATATCCATTCCATAACTTTCCAGTAGAGCTCTATTATTAAAGCTCTCTGTTTAATAAATAATTATTTATATACTGGACTTTCTATTATAGTCTTCAGCATAATAACTATGGGTGTAATATTCCCAAAGCCTGCAAAGGAGCAGCACGTTCTGAGATGTTGCTGAACCTCATGCTGAGACCGACTGAAGAAAATGAAAGCTATCATTGGTGTTCAAATTGTGTGTAGAAGCAGGAGGGGATGTGTTTTAGTTACTAGCCTTTTCATTGCTATTAAACAAGGTATGTTTCTGTGTCTTCACACTGCCAGAGAGACAGGCAGCAGGTCTGTGTATCATTGCATTTCAGTGAAAGCTGAGTGTCATGCTCTCATAAGGCACTGTTTGTACAAACTACGGAGAATTGTGCTACTTTCATAGTGTTAAAAAGTAAGTTCTTGAGCAGGGCAGAACAAATCCTAACCTATATTAATACAAACCAAATTAACTCACCAGTCCTTAATTGCAACCAAACTGATTTTAGCCAATCAGGGGACCGCTCAAGGGAGCAAAAGAAACATTGGGCAGTTAGCGTAACGTTCAGCAATAGGAGAAATCATCACACACGCAGGCTGCACATAGTACAGGTGTGCATAATTTATATGTACATGAGTATAAAATATAAACATGTTGCACACTGATTTGCTGTACACTTACAGCATGACCTTAATAAACATGATTGTGGTGCAACTTCACAGTTTGATGTTTATAAATGTTATGCTAGAGATGACCACTGTGTGCCCCCACGTACACTGCCAGCACTGGTCACTTCTGTCAATCACTATGATGGTGGTTTACCAGCCTTCTGATCATATCTTGCTAAAACCTTGATTTGTTTTGTATGTGATCATTGAGACAATTCTTAAATTGGATTTATTTATTTTTAAACTTTATGTGCGTAGATCACAGATGTAAAAGTGCAAAAAAAACTCGTTTTTTGTAGTCTACTCTTTGTAAGTCATGTCAGGGGTTTTAATCAAGAGTAACTGTAGTATTATGTACGTCTTTGTGTGTGTTTGTAAGATTATAAGATCATCCTAAAGCCTGCTGTGCAGACAGATACACACCTGAGGAACTTTCTTCATCAAGTATAAGACTGAATGTCAATGGAAAATGTTTACTTATGACAAAATAAATAAATAAATATATATATATATATATATATATATGAGAGATAGATAGATATATGCAGTCATTTTGTCAGCTGCAACCATATCAATGTCATGCCTCAGTGATATCAATGAGGGAACTGATAAACTGCGTTTGCGTGAGTATTAGTTCAGCTGACACAGTGGCTGCCTCCAATGTGTGTAGTTGATAGTTCACTTTAATTGTAATTCTTGTTTTCCCCTACTTTTTGCATGTACTGTTAGTATTTTCATATTCAGGACTCGCCTAGAAGATCATGATCTAGTCATTGTTATTGCAGTAGTTGGGTAATAAAATAGGCTTGAGTGCTAATTAATAGTTTCATTGCACTGAACAGACTCTAACCCCTGCCAAAATCAGGAGATGTTTACTGAATAATTCAGTGTATTTCTCATGATTAAATCTCTGGGCATTATACGATGTTCCCTTTGGGCATGTTCATGAATATTGTTGTAGTGACAAAGGCAGCTCTCAGAGACTCTTTCCCTCACCTTGTGGTTTTATGTTTGTGTTTTCTACAGATACCCTCCTGGATGACTTCCTCCTCACATACACAGTCTTCATGACAACAGACGACTTGTGCCAAGCACTGCTCAGACAATATCCTTAATTAACTGGAACAGTCATGGCCCTGATTCCGAAAGAATGAAAAACAGATGCCTAACATTAAAAGCAAATGGCATCTGGTGAATTGCTGTGAGAGGCATATAACTGACACATTATTCCATAGTGTGGTGACTCCAGATACTACACTGTTGATAAATAGGATTAGATATAGAGAGGCTAAGATACAAGACACTGCTGTGCCATTTCCCTCAAGGCTTCCATCTCGCAGTATCATTCTAAGCATACAATATGGCTTAACAGAATTGGGTAAAAGCATATAAATTAGTGGATGCCTGTCATCTGCCATTAGTGTTGGCGTCTATCTAGTACTATAATCCAAGCAACACAATAGAAAAAGAACACACCTTTACATAGTGCTCAAATACACATTTCCAGATTTCTGCTATAATAAAGCCATGTTGCAAGCATTATCAAAAGACTCTCCTAGGAAAAAGGAATTGTGATAGCCCAGTACCACTCCCACAGAGCATTTAATGCAATGTTTGTCTACCGCCACATTGCTATTATTGGGATACAGTGGAGAGGGCAGGGTATTCGGTCGCTCGATTACATCATTGACCTAAAAGAAATGTACTTCATCTGTACGGTATGTAGATGCCGGTTTTCATAACTGAGGTCTAGAAACCACATAAAGCATTGCTTTCTCCATATGAGATAACGAATATAACACACACACACTGACACAGTCCGGCTCATCCAGTGTGTATGTTAATTCTAATTTCTTAGAGGGAATAAACCATTGCTGTATTTATGCTCACTATTATTTTGACAGATCACTATAATAAAACCACTGTGTAAGGCCATATTTATATTACTAAAGCAAAGTACCAGGGAGAGGACGATCTGGTGATTAGTACATTCTGTGGACCTGGCTCTGCCCCTAACTCCACATATATCAAATCACACTCCACCTCTACTATTACTTTTAAGCACATATAGACAAACACACGCAGATGACTTTCCCACCCTTCCAATACTGCCTACAGTTCCTGCTTTCCTCTCCCTTCCTTTGATTTCCATTGACATACAGCCGCTTTCCCTTCCTCTTATACCCACTCCCATATATTATCCTGCTTCCAAAACAATGGAAGTGGTACTGGCCAACTAACCAATATTTTAACTAAGTGAATATTTAAAAATTGGGAATGTCCCTGGAAATCATGTACAGTTAGCAAGTATTCTGTCCTAGATCCCTTCACACTTACCAAGTTTAATCAGTAAAATATCTTTGCTGAGTTTAAATGTAGTTGTTTTCAGGTTTTTTTTTGTTTAATTCCACGTTCAGTTCAGCCCTATGTCAGTGCAAATGTTCATATTCATTCCTGGAAACTAAGTATACTATTCTAAAAGCAGCACAAACATACAAAGCATTTTCAGTCTAAAATCACATTTTAGAAATACTTTTAAGAGATAGGAACATGCCTCAAACTTGCTATCAAGTGTAATAACTCTGGAGCAGAATGCTTGTGATTGAACATACCGCAGTTATGAGTGAAGAGACAAGAAGATGGCATGCAATAGAAAGCATGCGTGTTACTCAACATTTCTCCTTTTATGACAGGTCTCTGATTAATTGTTTTCTTTTTCTGCTTCAGGGAATTTAATGCATTCCATCTCTTCACCCATGTGCCATGTTCATGTACTGACACTGAGAGCTGGAGAGCTCCAGGGTAGACTTTATTGGTAATCCAGGCAATAGGTACATTACTAGAACAAACAGGAGACTGCAAACAACATGTTACCCACAGTGGGGATTTTTTCCAAGTGCAGTTAAATGAAAACTTGTCTGTTCTGGCATTTTATGTTTTCACGCCACATAACACACCTTAAGGCGATCAATCATTACAATGCGAATGAGGATCAAAGGTAGTTCTTTAAAGTCTAATCTGTCAGATTGCGAATGGATAAAGAAAACATTCCACGTTTTTTGGAAATGTGAATACAAAGTATTTAGCAATGCAGGACCCTATTTGCTTTTTTTTTTTTTTAATTAAAATTACTGTAGATTTCAATTTTTTATCTCTAATGACAGCTAATAAAATTCTTTAAACAATGGAATGGGATGTTTTCAGCTGAGTTTGGACAGTGTCCGTGTCAGACTGAGAAAAATGATGTTATAGAGCCACTGTGACAGGTTCCATGGAGAAATAGATGTACCTATGGTATCTATTAACTGTACGCGTGTAAAAGGGTTAGTTTTATAATATATACTTGTAAATAAGTGTATATTTTTTTTCTCTTATTTACATATTTAAATATAGCTTATTGCTAACCTATGTGAGGCATGTTGCAATATTGTCAGTCAATGTGTACAAAATGATTTGTAATGCCCATACAGGGTGACTGACAAAGACAAATGACTTGAATGTTAATACACCCAAATAGCAACAAATGCAGTGAAAATGAAAATGAATCTACCAGCTGAAATGCTGATTTTTAGTGTCTCTTACTGGCGTTTTCTAATTTACCCTGTATGTTCTCTAGTACTGGCAATTTGCAGGGTAGTCGTGGTTTCTGGTGACAACCCAAACTGCAGTCAGAGAGAAGAGATTGATGCGTAGATGCAGAGAAGAGTCACTTAATTAGCTGTGTATTTTCAGCATGATATTCTCCTCGTTTCTGTAATTGGTTGCTCTTTTAAAACACCAAATGTTTTCTTGTTGTGCCTTGACCTGAAATTACCTATTGTGCCAAGAAATACGACGGGAAGGCAGACAGCCCAGAGGCCCTGTGCACAAAGAGGAAGGTCTTGCTTCTTGCATCCCAGTGGACTGCTTTGTACAAAGACTGGTTACATGATGATGAGCATTCCAAGTTGTTTCTGAAGGTAAGCGGAGAATCCAGAATGTTGTGCAGGCCTTTCTGAAAAATAAATGTGACAGTCAGACAGTTAGTGACTCACTGTAGTCCTTCTGTAGAGGATAAAGGAGAACTATGCTTCTCTTCTGTACCCGTTCTATACAAATGGTGGAAGTAGTTTATGAAGCTCAGCACAGTATTTTTGGGCTGGTAATGCACCTTGGTTTGTGCAAGTGCACCTTGGTTTTTGCTAGACTGCACAGATTTGCAGAGCAAGATGGCTGCCTTTGTGGACAAACAGATTTTTACAGCATGAAAAAGGGAAGAGTTGGGTGGAGTGAAGGCGACGTACATTTTATGCAGCAGTCCTGAAATAAGATTTTATTTTGCAGAGTGAAATTATTATATTAAGTTAAATAGGTGGAGATGGTGCATTGCCTGGGGAGTTTCTTGTGACTATTTTCTCTATACAAAAGGATTTGAATACTATACAAGCTCAGGACTGATTAGGTCTCATGCTATACTTTAAATGAGACAGAAGAGGGCCCATGCACAGTAAAAACACATATGTATACATAATAAAAACAGGCAGCACAAATGAGGTGAAATGACCATAGTCAGGAGTAACGGGGGCTCCCCTTCACCAGCAGCCAGTCACAAGTATTTTCCTGCACTTGTGATTGGCTGCTGCTGTATGGAAATCCAGGGAATTCTGATTTTGATCATTTCATGACTGTCATTTGTTGTGTGCAGGTTTATTATTATTTTATTTATTCAAGTCCTAAGCAAGGGTTTGGGGCAGAATATGGTCCCACAAAATGGCAGCTCCACTGTGAGTCAGTGATTGGTGCACTTAGACTGAAGAGAATCTGCCATTGAATATCTTATCCTGGTAGCAAAAAATGTTTTTCTTAAAGAATGTTGATTTTTTTTCTTTCCTCCGCATCAGCTGTAAGTATTTGCAATTTGTTTTATCAAGTCTGAAAATTCACTATGAAGTTGTGATATCATTGAAGAAAGTACTGCATTCTTATTAATATTGGTTCAGTGCTTTTCAGCTTCCACTCTTAAAAATAAGATTACTGATTTCTAAAGGGCTCATTGCCACCATTGCTTTCTAAAATTTGAATGCTATGTTTAAAATTTTAGAATGTGCCACAGTGTATTACTTCTGCATTAATGGATGCTGACGGTACAATAAATTCTATTGGTAAAAGCACAATGCCTCAAAATCGCATGGAAACATTATACCCATTTTAGTCCCTAAAAGAGCAGAAATAAGAAT
The DNA here is from genome assembly GCF_038048845.1 of Mixophyes fleayi. NCBI lineage: Eukaryota > Metazoa > Chordata > Amphibia > Anura > Limnodynastidae > Mixophyes > Mixophyes fleayi. Next base: position 52,133,343 of record NC_134406.1, read on the forward strand.
AGTTTGGTATTAAACTGTTCACAAAAATGTACAGACAACAAAGAGTTTTTTTTAGAGTTGACATAAAGCAGCTACATCCAGCGTGAAGTTATGTGTGAGACAAAGCATATCCTGTGAAAACAAAATCCAATTTATTTTTGTGAATATCCATTTATGGTCTAGGATCCTTGAAAAAGCTATACCCTATATGAATTTTGACTATATGAATTTTGACTGGAGCACTACTTGCCCTATATAGTATTATCCATTAGCATGGCTTGTCTGAAGCAGTATTTCTTCACAGTATTGGAAATTCTGCATCTACATCTCTGTGGTTCAGTGTGCAAACGTTTGTCTGCAAGAACCAAGTATTGTCTTAAAAAATTAAATCGGGTACATTCAATTAAATGCTAAATTCAGCTGTCATAGGATGACCTCTATCATGCTGCTGTAAATACACTGCTCCTTCTTTATAATACCAGCTTAAAACATAGGCAACAAATTGTTCTAGCAAGGATGGTGTTATAAAGAGGTTAATATATAATAGAATGAATATGTATAAATGTATTTGGCTCAGAGAATACAGGGATGGAGTTATAACAAGGTTTGGTATAAAGAGGGTGCACGGCACATTGTGTGGTTGTATGAATCCAGCGTGTCATTTCATCACATATTTCAGCACTGCATTCTGTTCTGTGTTATTACTCAGGACCCGCTGATGAGGAATGCAGATCATAACAAATGAGGCATGATGTTTCTGTTGTATATTTTTCAGACTCTCTATCGGTATGTGCTGGATGACGTTTATGAGTATCCCATCTTGGAAAAAGAATTAAAAGAATTCCAAAAAGTTTTGCGTATCCATCGTCGTCAGTAAGTGTTATTACAACAAATTCTCTGTTAAATCCAAAGCGAGTTTCCAGTAACAGCCTAGAATTGTATGTCACTGCAAAGTGGAGGATGCAGGACTGTGGAAGAGGCTCACTACAGCAATGCACTATGTGTAGTGTGTGATTCAGTGTTAACTTTAAACATAAAACACAGCTGATCCGGAGCTGGACACACATGTATAATAAAATACTCCTCTAAAAACACGCACGTAAAAATATTGTATTTATGACCATACGTTGAGTCACCAGTAGCAAATGCCCCATGTTTACCTCTGGTGTACTTACACCCAGATACACTTATACCGCCTCCGTGTGTGTCTACCTCCGCTAGAACGCCCTTACTGCACTCGGACTGCGTTTGCACACACTTTCCCTCCCCCGTTCTGCGTCGCCAGGCATAAAGAGATGCAAGTGTTATATCTGCATACATACTGCATGCAGTATAAATTTGTGTACTTCACGCTTACCAATCGTACAACCCAACTTCACATCCGTTCCAGAGGGTCCACAGCATTTTACTAAAAGATCAGTTTGGTGTAAGGTGCAGCGTACATGTAGTTTCATTGTAGAGCCAGAGATTTAGCAGCATGAAAGCACTGATTGTTCTTTCTCTTCCATTTGCAGCACTGTAGATGAATACTCGCCTCATAGAAAGGTATTGTACTCTATACTGTGTGAATTGTATTGCTTATTATTTCTAATAAACAGTTAGCATTATTGTGGAATCGTGTGCTATATATGAGCTGCTGTATGCTGAACAATACTTGGGACATATGTAATATTTGAATCAATATACAAGATAGATGTTGTCTGTGTCACATATCCAGACAGTAGAACATGTGTTTTATACAAATATTAAAAAGCGGAGATTATTTTTATATTACGGTCAATGATTTGTAAGGCGCCACTGTACTCTGCAGCACAGGAGGGAAAATACATGGTACATAAAACAAGAACATACAAGATAGACATATTATATGTAAATGTGAAAACAAAGGAAAAGGAGGACCCTGCTCATGAAAAGTTATAATCTAGTGAGAAAGGGGTAGAGCTGAGATAAGAGAGGTAAGTGTGGCTCAGAGTGGAGATTAGGGCAGTTGTGAGGGTGTTTTAGTCTGAATAGTACTATAGTTGGGAGTAAGGTAAGCTCTAACGACTGGGTGCATGTCTGGAGACCACTTAAAGTTGGATGGCTAAGGAAAGAATTTTATAGGTAGATAGCAGAACGGGAGAAGTCTTGTAGGACACAGAGAGGCATTTATCACAGAGGAGGTTGAAGTGCAGGTCAGAGGAAGATCTAAAAGGGCATGAAGGAGAATATTTTGAGGTGAGGTCAGGCCCGGCGCTCCCATTAGGCAAGGTTAGGCAATTGCCTAGGGCGCCGGGCTCTGCAGGGCGCCTCGAAATTAAAAAAAAACGGAAATCCACGGGGAGGAGAGGAGGGAAGGGGCTATTGAATCTTATCTGCATGAAGCTGCTCCTCTCTGCTCTGTCTTCTCCCCTCCGCTCACTGACAGTGACAGGCCGTGATGATGTCATCATCAGGGCCCGACAGTGTCTGTGAGTGGAGGGGAGAAGACAGAGCAGAGAGGAGCAGCTTCATGCAGGTAAGTTAAAGAAAGACATGGGGAGGGGAGCTGAGGGGAGGATTTTTAAAGGGGGAGGGGGGCGATTTTCACACTGTGCCTAGGGCGCCAAGGACCCTAGCACCGGCACTGGGTGAGGTTTGTATGAAGAGGTGGTTTTGGGATTTTTAGGTGAGTAATTTGAGTTGATTCTGCAGGATATAGGGAGAGGTTACATATTACATACAGTCTACACATCCCGGCACATTATAGAACAATAACGTGTTACAATATTAAAGGCATGTTTTGTCCAGATTTGGGCAACCTCAATTCAGTATTTTCTGCCACACCATGTAGCTAGGACCCACTAGGTTACCTATAGCAGGCAGGAGCTGGGGCAGCACGGTGGCTAAGTGGTTAGCACTTCTGCCTCACAGCGCTGGGGTCATGAGTTCAATTCCCGACCATGGCCTTATCTGTGTGGAATTTGTATGTTCTCCCCGTGTTTGCATGGGTTTCCTCCGGGTGCTCCGGTTTCCTCCCACACTCCAAAAACATACTGGTAGGTTAATTGGCTGCTATCAAAAATTGACCCTAGTCTGTCTCTCTCTCTGTCTGTGTGTTAGGGAATTTAGACTGTAAGCCCCAATGGGGCAGGGATTGATGTGAATGAGTTCTCTGTACAGCGCTGCGGAATCAGTGGCGCTATATAAATAAATGGTGATGATGATGAGCTGAGCTTTGTATCTCAGTGCAGAAGGACTGAATCTGTCTAGAAGAAGCTAATTAGGTGGATCTTCTTGCTCTGTTGAGCACTGGAAGGGTTCAGTCTTCCCTTACTGTGAGCTGCAGCACGATATAGTGTCCTGGGGCTACCAGCTACAGATTATGGGGAATACAGTGCCTTATTCTGCATGGGGCGGGTAAAATAGGCAGTTGTCCAGATGTAATTAATAGTTTGGTTTTATGAAGTTTTATTACTTATTCATATAATAATCGACAGCTTCCAATGTTTCCAGAGTTTAACAAGTCCTGGCTTTTACATAGTGGGCCTGAGTCATTAAGGAATGCAAAGCAAAAAAAAAAGTAACTTTGCACCTGGGCAAAACCATGTTGCACTGGAAGGAGGAAGTTAATTTAAAATGTGGGGGGCAGATTTATAGTTTGGGTCGGGCATGTCCTAGATCAACTTTAAATTTCAGTGTAAAAATAAAGCTATCAAGTATTTGTGTGCTAGATGAAAAAGCAGCCAGTATTTGTCTTCTGTGCAAAATAATAAACTAATTTGCACCCCTTACATTGTAACATGGTTTGTCCCGGAGAACATTTACTCTTTTTTTTGCCTTTCTTTCCTTAATGACTCAGACCCAGTATGTATTAGATAATTGGGTGTTTCCTATTTACGTTCTTGGACAGTTCTTATTGGGAACATTCTATATTGTTCTTTATCTTGTGCCCACAGAACAGATCCCTCTTCCACCAATTCAGTCTGAAGGAGAACTGGCTGCAACATAGAGGAAATGTTAATGAAATAGAGGAAAGTACGTATGAATTGCTGCAGGGTGGTTGACCATTCACAGCTTATCTACTTATTTGCGCTATGATATATAGATACCAGATCTATAGAATATACTAACTGATATTTACTAATGACTTCTGTGTTTCCCTACACTGCCCCTGGCACCCCCTCCTCAATACAGTGGTTGTAGGAGAAGGGGCTTAGTCATCATGTCTGTACATATGTGCACATGACATTATTATGGAACAGAAGCAAATCAGATTTATGTGTCGACTTATTTTTTTCCCTGTGATTTCTACTCTCAAGATGATTCACCGTTGCCCAGATGATTCCTGGGAAAATTTGATTAACTGCTCTGAATAATTCAGTGCCTAAAATGAGTTTTCTCATCAAACAATAAATTCATTATAACTTGTGATTTGCAATTACCATAGATTTAATAAACAAAGATTTTGGTGTACTCCATATATAAACATACACCCCACTGCCACCATTCCCTCCTCTACCACTAACACCTGCACAAGATCTAATGGAGTGATATTCGCCAGTCCGTTTACAATGGTATTGACATTATCCAAGTATGCCTAGCTCATCTAAGGCAAACCATATGTCAACATTAGCTATGTTTCTGACATTATCCATAGCATGTTTTCTTGTGCAGAATGTACTTGTATCTCGCACATCTTGCCACGTGCCTTTTAGGCTTTATCTGTTATAAATATATATGTATGCACTTTATGTATAAACATTCAGTGAAGCAGCAATATATTACAAACACCATCCTTATTGGAGCACACAGTTTACGTGCACATCATTTCACGCACCACTGAGTTACCTGATAAAATCACAGCAGAAACATAAATGTATAATAGTAATTGTCGCCAAATAATACGCTTCAATGATGAGCACAGTGAGGAAAGCTGGAAAGTAAATAAACATTCTGGCTTATTGTTGCTTAAGGCTTTACATGTGTTTTACTGGTAGTGTTATAATCAGTAATTCATCTAATTATTTTTATTATAATTATATATAATTATAATTCAATAATCATTGAAAACCCACCTGTTTAGAAAAACCTACCAGTCTTACACCATTTAGTATACCTCACTCTCTTTCATCCTCCACTCTTGTCCTTAGATCCCCTTACATTGGCTCACCCCCATATGTCAACCTTTTGTCTGCCCCTTTCCCTTTAGATTGTAAGCTCTAGTGAGCAGGGCCCTCTTCCCTCCTGTTCTCATTACCTATAACTTCTGCTCACCAGCTGCACTGTGCACCTCTTCCTCTAGCTCTCTGTCCATTGACTCCACTTCTCCATTGCCCTTTTCAGTGTCTCTAAACCTGTTAGTTACGCCCACTCTAATGGGCACAGGTTTCAGCCTGTGCTGAATATACCCCTTGCACCCCAGTAGGTGTGTTGAGAGTTGTAGTGTTATTTGTTTACTATATTGTACTGTTATACCATGTACTGTCTTGATGTTTGCCCTCTACCCCAAAAATAAAGGTTAATAATAACATTCACAGGATACAAGTCCTGTGTGTGTATGTATATATATCTAGAGAGAGAGAAAATATACAGATGTAAAAGAAAATGTTACGTACTTATAGAATAAATACTTAGGCAATAGACTATTATTAGTGGGTGATAGTTTTCATAATACTTAATTCTTACATGCTTATTCAAAACATATGTTTACAGTTCTCAATTAAACAGGAATTTCTACATTGTGTGTCTTATGTCACTACATCTGCTTGGAAAAATGTGTTTTATGTTAGAAGAACCCTCTGGCTTCATTGGCCTTTATTAGCTAAAAAGCAGTAACCTCAAACTATGCGTAATACCTTGTCATTGGTAGCCGAGAGCAGTCAGAGATATGTAAGTGAGAATTATCTCGCTGTTTACAATCCATAATGTTTTGTTTTCACTGCAAACCAGTAGAATAATGAGCACCAGTAAGGCCTGTGTGTGATTTACTTCCCAGCTAAATGATGGTTAAAGGAGCAACACTGCTGTTTGGTTTGACAGACTGGCGCTTTCATTTACCATACATAGCAGGAAAGCACAAGCTGACAGCAGCAGAGTTTTATGGAGATCTCCGTGGAATGCTTACTCTTGTACCCTGCCTTTTTTGTGCAGTTTTCTGCCGTGTCTACATAACAGATCACTCCTACGTCAGCATCAGGACTAAAGTATCCAGCTCTGTTCAAGATATCCTGAAGATAGTGGCTGAGCGGATACAGCATCCAGAAGAGGACCTGGCTTTGGTCACTGTCACATTTTCTGGGGGTAATTTCAATTCCTTTTTCATTCCACAATTACTGCTGTCTCTGAAGAATAATGGCTGACAATTTCTAGCACAGGTACTCATTCTCTCCCCCGGGGGACGTGCTCAGCTGTGTGACCACAGCTATTGTGGTGAATTCTAGTAGGGGGGTGTTACCATGGTAACAGCTGGTTCCCTAGTCCTGATAAACGCCCAGTGCCTCCTTAGCAAATAAGTTTTCTGTGTTTGTAAATATTTTCATTGGATTATAGTTTTTTTTATTTTTTATTCATTTTACATTTTCAGAATCTTATGATGATATAAAGCAAATCAAAATCTAAAAAAAATAATTTAGTGCTCAAGCATTCTTTTACATACAAGGAGTACACATATGCCTAATTTATGTTCCGTGCTTGCTCTGTACAGAATTTATAATTGGATTTCATTGGACAACACTGTGGTGTTGTACATATTACATGGGGCTCACTTAAACAGTCCTTTTTGTATATGACAGCAACACTTTTATACGGTCATGCCTTACTGTAGTAAACCAATTTCAGGTTGTGACAAATCGCATGTACTATAATTGCAGTAAAATAAATGACACCTGAATTTTAGCAATTTATCGCAAGTTAAAAAAATATTACTTTCCCTTCTCCCACTACTCCCTTATGTCACAAACACCCTCCTAATGTTAATTTTCATTTACACTTGCCTATCCAATGATTGAGTGGTGTACAAACACTGTCTGTGCCGCTCAGTGCATTGTAATCAGCCAGACAGTGACTGAGAGTAGGAATAACTGAATGGGAATCTATTGTATTTCCTGGTGTAGAGGTGAACTTGATTCCACCAAGTAAATTGTTTCCCATGATTGATAGTTTGGGATGGGGTGGGGACAAAGTAGGGTAATGTGGAGGCTTCTGGTGATGCTGGAGGTAGTTTCCTGGGGTGGCCCAAAATCCCACGTGTAGAAGTGAGTGGGTGGCCGAACTCTAAGAAGAACAGGGCTAAGATACCACGTCTGAAAACCAAGTAGGACAGGCTGTGGCACCTCACTATTACTACAGCCTAGTTTTGAAAGGTGGTCACTTCCCAACTAAAAAAAAAAAAAAAAAAAACAGGTCAGTGCCACTTTTCACATTTAGGGTTCAAATTGCATAACTTCTTCCTTAGGCAGGACTCCCACAATCAGCTGCAGCTTAGGATAGGCAAAGGAGGAGCTACTCCCACTGCAATACTTGCAGCAAAAAGCTAATTTGATGAAACATAATTATAAAAGAAGTACCTAATATGAGTATACACAAAGCACTACTTATCTCACTGTAACTACTCGGAGATTACAGCATCTGTCCCTTGCTATATGTGTTTCTTTCTCTCTTCTGCCTATCCCAGGTTGCAGGGATATACTGTATTCTCAGCAGATTGAGTTGGGTTTGGTCCCCTTCGCGATGTCCTAGACCTATTGACAGCCCTAACACCCCTGGTAATAGGGCTCGGACTGCCAGATGTCAGTAACATAGCAAAGTGGGCCGCACCCAACTTTAACTCTGTAGAGCAGGTTTCACTGAGCCCGGCAACCTCGAGCAAGAAGGCAGTGAATATAGACATGCGGAGGTAAATCAGTAACCGCGTATATTAATACTTTTTTATTTAAGTAGTTAATTAATATTGTCATGCAGTAGACTACATGCACCATCTAATATAGGGGAATTTTCAGCCTCTGGAAACTGTAAACCTTACTTTGCAGAGTGTCAGTGTTTTGTAGAAAGACTTAAACTACTTATTGACTCTTCCACAGTATATCAATATTTATTATCTATTATTTTTCATTGCAGAAGTGACTTCAGTGACCTCTAGTCACATTTCTAGTAAAAAGATCAATCTGCCATCTCCTGACACAGCACCCAATTGACACTGAGCATTTAATACCTTTTCACACATCTTCATTTACCACACAATCCGACCTGCCTGACATACGACAGTATACTGCACTGCAACCAGTCCAAAATAATAGCCGCTTATCATATAAACACAAGCCTTGTATGATTGAGACAGTTAACAAATATTATTTTGAAAAAGTCATAAGACTTAAGTAAAAGTAAAACAAATTAAAATATACAAGTTAATTTACTTAGACTAAATCTGTGAATCGTCTTGTTTAGAAATTAAACTGAATATAAACATTAGCCATATTGTCAGTATTTTTCGACTAGTATAATTATTGTTAAACAGTTAAGAAATTGTTTGACAATAGTTTTCATCAAGAACATATATATATATATATATATATATATATATATATATATATATATATATATATATATATGTATTGAATCTGTCTCTTAATATTTATTAAAGACACTCTGTGCTTTCCTAAACCCACTAACCCTGCCCCCTTTCTTCTCCTCCCATTTACAGAGTAAGCCTCGCATAAATATTATTCTTCATCCCTGCTTTAAAATAAAGTTACTAAGGGACAGAGTCAGTTTTGTTATAACATGCAGAGAGAGGAATGGGCTGAATGAATATAGTAACATTAACAAATGGATCTAGAATTCATCTCTGCAGGCTGTTACCCTTTTGTTGTGTATGCCTTATTTTTGCAACACTAGAAATTATCTGTAGAACAAGGACACCACCGCCATACATAGATCTGTCCTTTCCAAAGTAGACAAAATTCTCTCAATTTCCCCTTATTGGGGTGATCATTCTGTGTTCAAAAACTGCTAGGTTTATCCTAAAGCACTTTTTTGTTTGATTTCCACAGAAAAACATGAACTTTTGCCAACAGAAATGGCCCTATCCAAGTCCCTGGATTCATCCAGCCGTATTTATACATACAGGAAGAGCGACACTTTGGTGAGTGATGAAACTGCAGAATGCAACCAAAAAAGTTGGTGAATGTATTTCATAACTACACAAGGAGATTTCTCCTATCCAAATGTTAAAAAAAATGTAAACTAAATAATCACCATAAAAAATTATTTTACTTTTTAAACATTAATGGTTCCTTAAAGGTTATTATTAGAATTATGATTATTATTATTATTATCCTTTGTTTATAAAACAAATCTAAGCACTGATCACACCAATTGCCATGTCAGGTATTGTAGCAACTAGTTTAGAATAATGTCTAAATTTTCAGTTATTTTATGGTGGAATTATCACAGGATTTAGCACATGACACTGGACATTTATAGCAGTATCCAACAACAAAGGAACACAATGTGGTGCCAGATATTTGCACTGCATTGTCTTGCCCAGCATTCAGTGAGTTAATTATCATGTGCACTGTATTTATTTATTTTTAGCCTATCTGCCTGGTCAGTTTCTTTATAATTGAATTTCTGCCCAGAGCGCTTTGTTCAATGAGTGTCAATTCATCACACTGCTTTCAAGGCCTTCTCCTAAATTGACTGTATAATCTTGTAGAAGGTGAACAAGCATGAAAAAATAAAGTGCACTCAACCTGGATTGCTTAGCTAACAAATCATCCACTTCAAATCAAATGTTTACACTGGATTTCCATGGAACTGTTTTGCAGAACCCGTTTGCAGAAAATGAAGAGACGCAGAACAGATCGGTTAGGATCTTGGGGATGAACACTTGGGATATCGCTTTAGAACTAACCAGTTTTGACTGGAGTCTGTTCAATTCAATACATGAGGTGAGGTCTCATCGCAAGCCAATGTAAATAGAAAATGTGCAGAAAATTGGTTCTGTTTCTCAAGTCAAAGTGTAATCATTGCTTACACGCAGTTGATGGTTACCTCCACTGTGTGTGGTAAGCGACAAGTACACTTTAGGATTCCTGTTGAATATGTGCCCTCGCTTTGCATTGCATAAAATAACCATTAAATTTACTAGGATCTGCTATCAAAAGAGAGGAAAGGTGGCTAGACCTTGTCAATGACACCATGAATCTTATATACAAGCAGAAAGGCCATTTACAAATATCACATAATATGGTTTCCCTGGTATAGGTCTTGGTAGGAAGACGATGCATAGGGTTATTATTTCCCCTATCCCCCCAGGGGTTTGTCCAGCCCTGCGTAGCCCTTTGCTATATGTGTTGCATTCTCTCTTCTTTATTATCTAATATACTATAGACGCCAACTTATCCCTCATGTGGTTTACCTGTCATGATATGTAAAATAATGCAATGTGTTTCAGTACTTTGTGTTAGTAGTTTTGTTAGTTAGCTTAGTTTGCACTGTTTTGTTTTTTGTTTAAATCTTATAGAAATTTAAATAAAAACACGTGATGATCCATTTAGGTCTATGGGAAATATGTAATCTGACCTTGGCTGAACTAGTAGTATGACAGTTCCAGAACCTGGTAATAAATACAGAAATGTTTTATAGAGCATTTAGGGCAAAATACATTGAAAGTAAACCTTAGTTTATTTTTTTCATAAGGAATAACTAAAATAATTTAATGGTATTATAACTGAAATAGTTATCATTCAGCATTTTAGTGCACCAGTCATTGTCCAAGCCTTATGTGCTTTGTTGAACATGATCAGTGATGTCATCAGCCATTGTTAGATTGATAAAGATCCCTACTTTATAAGACTATTCTCATTCATTGTGAAAATGTAGAAAATGTTCGTAGATCAACCAGTGAGTGAAATGACAGATATGATTATCGTATACCCGATTTATATAAAACTATATTCACATCATATATGGCCTATTGTTTCAATGTAGTGCTAAGATAAACTCTATTGTTTTGCAGCAAGAGCTGATATACTTCACGTTCAGCAGACAAGGGAAGGGGGAGAACACGTTGAATCTGAGTCTTCTGCTTCAAAGATGTAACGAGGTTCAACTCTGGGTGGCCACTGAGATTCTGCTCTGCAGTCAGCTGGGGAAACGCGTGCAGCTAGTGAAAAAGTTCATCAAGATCGCAGCTCAGTAAGTTGGAATGTCCTCTTTTCCATATGCACTATTTAGAGGTAAATGCATGGGGGAAATATGTATGTAATTTGCTGCATCCTGAAATCTGCCAGGACATAGTTGGGATCATACTTCCATATTTTAGTCTATTGAATTCTAGAGAGGACCCTATCATCATCATCATCATTAATTTATATAGCGCCACTAATTCCGCAGCGCTGTACAGAGAACTCAATCACATCAGTCCCTGTCCCATTGGTGCTTACAGTCTAAATTCCCTAACATACACACACACACAGACACAGACAGGGAGAGAAAGACAGAGAGGGAGAGTCTAGGATCAATTTTGAATGCAGCCAATTAATCTACCAGTATGTTTTTTGGAGTGTGGGAGGAAACCGGAGCACCCGGAGGAAACCGACGCAAACACAGGGAGAACATACAAACTCCACACAGATAAGGCCATGGTCGGGAATTGAACTCATGACCCCAGTGCTGTGAGGCAGAAGTGCTAACCACTAGGCCACTGTGCTGCCCTATTGTAGATACTGTTTTTAGCTGTATGCAGAATTCATCAGTTGTATATATTCAGATCTGATTGCCTGCTATCCCTGGCGTATTGCCAAACATTGTGGTATGGTTATATTATAAATTATCTTTAGTACAAAATTATTCCATAAAAATTCCAGTTTAACATCAACTGGAGAGAACTTATTCCAAGCACAGAATGACCAGAAACCTGATGTTCTACACATACCCATCCTCATAACAATGAAGAAGACAGTGATGAGTGATCTGGTGATTACAGTTTATCACATTTTCCTCTCATTCATGTAAGAATTCTATTGATCGGCTATTTGGGTGTGCAAAAGTCTATGGACATTCACTCTTCTCACAGCAGTTACTTGGTATTCACATCCATGTTGTGTTTACGCATCATGCAGTTTACATATGAACTAGAATGAAGTATATGTGTTTTTCATTTCTCCTATGTCCTTTGTGAAACAGCTAGATTTACAGCTAGATCACCTCTTGCTGTTTGTAATTCTTATGTTTACACGGATTCCACCAGACAAATATTAATATTTGTAATCTTTGTCCTTCATTCTCTATATCAGTCAATGTTACACAGTTCAATGTTAAAATATTGTTATATGTAAGATAAGTGGTATCAAAATATCATGACTTTTCAAGAGCAATTAGATTATCATATATCTATATTTTTGTTTCTAACAGTTGCAAAGCTCAAAGGAATTTGAATTCATTCTTTGCCATTATCATGGGGCTAAACACGGCATCGGTCAGCCGACTGTCTCAGACGTGGGAGGTAAATGTGCTTCTTTATTCTTTTATGTCAGTATTACACATTTCGTGTTTTGTGTTTTTGGATTGTTCGACAAATTGGTAAAAATATGGATATGATTGTAAGCTTGCGAGCAGGACCCTCTTACCTCTCTGTCTTTATTACCCAGTATTGTTTTATTGCTGTGTTTATTCCCAATTGTAAAGGGCAACGGAATTTGCTGGTGCTATATAATTGTTGATAGTGATATGCAGTTTAAAAGATGCAAGTTCTATCAATATTATCATCATCATCATCAACATTTATTTATATAGCGCCAGCAAATTCCGTAGCGCTTTACATTATTGGGTCATTTTTTTAATCTTTTCATAAATGTATAATCCTAAAATGACATAAACATGTAGGTGGGCTTTTGTTAACTGTTCAGTTTGTTTATCTGGTCTCACTATAAGTTTATAAACAGACTAAAGAATAACTCAGTGGGACCACTCGCAACTGTTACTTTCATGCATTAAAACTTTGTTTCTAAGCTTCCTGTTACAATATCAAATTGGAGATGAACATACTTGGCATTCATCGCACAGAATCCATGCAGAACCTTCAAAGTCGCAAGTTGTTTTTTTTGTGTTCCTGTGCTACGGGGTAACATTATGTATTCTCTTTATGTTCTTTCCAAGAAAATCCCAGGAAAGTTCAAGAAACTCTTCTCTGAACTTGAAAGTCTGACGGTGAGTTTCTCGCTATGTGTGCATTTGTTGTATCGCACTGCGGATGTTTAATATTTCAAGTGTACTCCTCTTCTGTAGAAGGTGGAGGCAGATATATTTTTGGGCTAAACCAATATTCATCAGAATACAGCATTTTACAAAGCTATAGTGAGATCAGTGAGCATAAAGGAAACTTCATTATTAGCTTAATAAAGCCTAGCCACTGCTCTGTGCAGTGGCGGATCCAGGGCGCCCCCCCTCGCAGGGGCTTGCTGCCGACGGCTGCACATTATGTTCAGGTCCGTTCTGCAGTGATAGTGTGCTGCCCGGCTGCTCTGATTGTGTTTTGAACACAATCAGAGCATTCGGGACAGCACACTGTCACTGCAGAACGGACCTGCACATAGTGTGCAGCCGCTGGCAGCATCAGAAGGCAGAAAGGGGGCGGGGCCTAAATCGCCCCCCGTACACCAATTATCTAGATCCGCCCCTGGCTCTGTGTGTAGGTGATAGGTAGACTTTAGATAATGTACAGGTGACGTTAAACAGGGCTGGAGAACTACAGCAGGTAATCAAGAAAGAGTCTGCATGAAAAAAACAAGTACATTTCTATACAAAACTGTTTCTGTATGTGTATACAACAGTGTGGAATACAATCACAGAGACGCAAATGACATTTTCCGATAGGAGTACAGATAAAGGGTGGCATGCACACTTGTGAGAATGCTGCACCTGCACACATGTAATATGCCAAGGGAAAAGATGCGTGTAATTTGCTCACATGTTACTGAGTGAATCAGCCTTATTGATTACACATGTTTCTCAAAAGAGAACTATGTGTAATTATGTGAAGAGACTTGCAGTGTGCATGTAACACTAGGAAACTGGCTACTAACTAACATGTACTTCCCCATCGTGATGCTATATTTAAATGAGGTACATTGGGAGTGGAAGAGTGTAGTCAGCATGGTAGGTCCAGGGATCGGGGAAGTACAGTACAGTACAGATCAGGACATGTGAAGCCTTGCTCTTACTGGACCCAATATCTAGCAGACGGAGTCATGATTTTTATCTCTTATAAATGGTCAAATGTCTTTTTTATTTTATTACATGCCAGATATTATTGATCACAGTGTATATTGAATGTGTATTTTGGCAAAAAGAAAACATTTGCATGATTCTGTTGACATTTTCGGCTATCAGCATTGTTTATCTTTCCCTGATGTACAGGACCACCCTGTTAATAATTTATTTATTGTTTTGAGATTATATTTTATATATCTATATTATATATATATATATATATATATATATATATATATATATATATATATATATATATATATATATATATATATATATATATACTACAAGTTGAGATTTAAAAGCGGTGAATATTTAAGATACGACAGGACTGTACTGAATTTGCATGTCTTATTAGAGAGTATAATTCAATACCTTGAGCCGCATTGCAATGTGTCCTTGGAGATGTTATATACATGCTGATTAATGATAACATTGGCGTTTTTAGGTTACACTATGTATTATAAGTACGTTACGTGCACAGACATATTTATATAATCCTATAATAGTGTGAGTCATGTTCATACTTGGTGTGGAAAGTGGAACCATTGACTTTACGTTTACTGCAATCTTACAGGATCCATCCCTAAATCACAAAGCTTATAGAGACTCTTTTAAGAAAATGAAGCCGCCAAAAATTCCCTTTATGCCATTACTGTTAAAAGGTAAGTAAAGTATTGTTATGGATCTTATGAAGGTGATTGATTTTGCTTTACTTTGTAAAAGTTTGTATAGACATTCAGCATTATCTAGCACTGGCCAGTGTGTTCTTCCTGTATTGCTGTATTGTTTGTATAGCAGCACACACCCATTGACAATACGTGATAAATAACAATCCAGGCATCAGTAAGGGTGTCCCAGCATTGATAAATGATGACATAACATGTCATGTATTTGAAAATGTATCATTCTCTCCTCACCCATAGTGTAAATTCATGTCCAATGTCGCATATATAATGTATTCTGATTTAAGAACAACTGAGGCAGCCATGTATATAATTTGTGGCTCAATTATTTCATCGCCTCCATCTCTTAAAAGACAGCTGTATCCAGTGCTGGTTTAAATGCAAATTGCATTCCAGCTTCGGTGGCTTTGAAGCTTTACTGGAGCTCTTAAGGATCTTTGGTAATTAAAATTTACAGCTGAGTTTTGCTCATGTGGATGTTCCTGTATTTATGAATGTTAAGTATATTAATTCCCACTGACTCATCTTCCTGTCCTGATTGAAGGATGCACAATACTTTGTTAGTCACTATGTGTTCAATATTCATGTATAGTTCATGTAGAAACAAATTTTCTGTCTAGAAAGTTCTATAAAAATAAATGATGTATTGTATTCTGTATATTTATCTTGCTATGTATTGGACTAAAACATGCTGAGGAAAAATGTATCACATTTGTCATAAAAATAATAGGGACATGTACAGTACAAAGCAGCATCTCCTGGCTAATTAATATTCATGTATTCCGTTAGAAGGACAAGCCTCATTTAGAAGTTAGCACAAGGCAAAAACGGATTGTCATGAAAAATGACATGTGGTTTAGTTCTTTGGTGTGGAGGTTCAGCTTATATCATATACACTCTTTAATATATTGCAATTATACATTAATAGGAATTGCAATTATGTGTCTTTTTGATTTGTTTTAGATGTCACATTCATTCACGAAGGAAATAAAACCTTTTTGGATAACCTGGTCAACTTTGAAAAACTGGTAAGTTCCTGAACTAATTCTTGTTAAATAAAACTTGAATTTTTGCATGTATGTTTCGTGCAGATAATGCCAGAAGTATATTATATGGAATAATGCGTTACCTAATGTAAATTATAGGGATATTAAAAGTCATTGACAAGTACACAAGTTTTCCTAATGAATACTGCAGTGTGCTCCCCAGTAAATTTTGCCATCAGTGTGGCATTAAGAAATAGCCAGGTGGGGGCAGTTGTAACACTTTGCAATAATGTTGAAAAATGTTTGAGATTATTGCCCACACTTGTCAGGACTGGTCAGATTGGTGGTCAGTGGTCTAACACACACTGCTGGCTGTAGTGCTCACATAGTGCCTGTTCTAATAGGAGAAACAATTGTTTATTCTATTATAATAGGACTAGTTGGGCTCCTAGAGCTGGGTGGTAGCACCTGGGAAACAGGTGCTGGGGAGAACACTGAACTGAAATGGTGACAATAGAACTTATTGATTACAAGCAATAACGTCAGGGTTTATACAGAAAGTATTCCCAGAAGTTGTATTAATAAATGTATACCTATTAGCATCACATGCTTATCCAATCATTATGTCAATCTTACCTTTTCTCAAAGTTTATGTGGCACATACGTTTCCTTTGCAATGAAACTCGGACTGTAATGATTTGATTGTCCAGAGCTGACTGACCTAGTTGCTGAATGATCACATTAGATATTGTTGTGTTTGTGCCCAAAAAAAAAAAGATTTGATAAACAAAAATGGTTTGGGCCATGCAGGAAATATTAATTGAGCACTGTATGTAAGCCTAAATGATTAAAACTGCAACGATCATTGTTTGTGAATGTGATTTGGTCTGGACAGTAGATTTGTTGTGTGGTTGGTTGGGTCGGCAGGTCAGACATTTACATTCAGTCACAATGCTGCATGCCAGTAGAGCAATAATAAGAGTCAATTGTATTTCAGCCATTCAGCAACTGTATCTCGTTTGTATTTGCTTTTAAATGGCTGACTGGAAACCCCAGATTGCTTTGGTTCATTCCCGTTTGGCAGTGACCGAAAACAAACATACTTGTATTTTGTAGTGTAGTTTAATCTCCAATGCAAGTACAAATGAGCCACATGTTTTTCTGTTGGAGTGTGCACCGAGAACATAGGAGTGATTCATGAACCCACTTTTTATCTTGCTCCTTTCTCTTCTGCACCTAGATTTTTGCCTAGGCGCATGGTTTTGTTGAGTACTTTTGCAGAAGAGCAGACGTTAAGGGAAAAGTGGAGAAACAAGATTTCATTTTGTAGAGTGAGATTATCAAAATTAGATAAATGGGTGGAGAGGACATATTTGTGGGCCATTCCTTGCTGTGCACGTGGCCAATGGCACTCCTCAAAAAGATTTGAATTTTTCTGATCAGGTCTACTCCTATACTTTTAATGGGACCCGCTTAGCCTCTATGTGGCACTTCTACAGCAAATTTCCATGTCCACTCTGAGCAATGTAATAAAATATTTCACGTATACAAGTTGTCACATGTAATAAAGACATTCCCTTAATACCCTGAATCTCATGATTAATTTAAGCCACAAATAAGGCTAAGCTATTGTAAAGTGGTAGGTGGTTGGATTTTGATGTGATGCTTACACTTGCACAGTGAGCACCTGGAGACGTTCAGTTCCTTGGCATAGTAAGGCACATGTCTTGTTTTCATGGGCATGTCCTGAGAGAGGAGTTTAGGTGTGCGTTGGGGGCAGACCACCCATGCTCAGCTGTGCCCAACCAAGGTGTGAAGATATGTGGTTCCCAAATCATTCAGACACGGTATTAGAAGAAAAATAGAAGGATGATTTATTCTGCAGAACAGGATTAAATACAGCACGGCCCCCTTAACGATAGCGGGTACAACAAGTGAGGAAATCAGTTCAAATAAATGCAGTAGGATAAGTACAGCATGGCTTCCTTAACAATAGCAGTCCAACAAGTGAGGAAATCAATTCAAATAAATCCAGTGAGATAGGTTCCACAGCACCTCTCTGGCAGAGCATCACCTCTTGGCCAAAGTCAGTCACATACGTGTCCAGCTCCCAAGGTAGGCTCTTTTATCACCCCAGGTGCAAAAGGTCTCGATTGGTGGGCTTCTTACACTATCCAGCCCCCTCCCCTAGCTCCCCAGGTGTCTTCCCTCAGGTGACCCCTGATTGGTCCGGCTCCTGGCTGTCTGTAGAGATCACTAGTGGACAATAGGGAGCAAACACAAAAAAAAATTACAATGGTAGCTTAATTCACTCATCTCCTGAGTGTTCCCTGTGTAGGTGGAATTTAACCCTTGAAGTACTTTTCCAAGGAGATGTTATAGTTCCATCACTGATACTTTCTGATAACAACATGGCTAAAAAGTGCAGTCCGGGTATGGGCATAGTGTATGGAACAGTGGTTCCATACACCATGCCCATTTATTTACACAAGGGTTTACAGTGTGAATATAGAGCACTTCATAAATTACCAATGGCCAAATGCCAGACAACAGTGAATTACATTCATCACCCTTGTTGGACTACTTGGTAGAATCACCTTTAGCTGCAATTACAGCTGTGAATGTGTTTGGAGAAGTTTCTATAAGCTCTGAACATCAGGACTCTGCCATTTTCTCCTATTCTTCTCTTCATTATTAGGTCCATATGATTGAATGGGGGTATGGGTGATAGTCAATTGTCAAATCATTGCACAGATACTCCATGGGATAGGGGTCTGGGCTTCACTGGGCCACTTCAGGATCGGTTTTTTATTTAAGCCAATATTATGTGGATTTTGCTGTATGCTTTGGATCATTGTCCTGCTGGAAAGTAAGTCTTCTCCCACAGCATAGGTCTCTTGCAGATTAGATTGCAGTAGGTTTTCCTCCAAGATTTGTCTATATTTCTCTATCTATTTTGAAAAGTTTCGCTGTCCCTGAGGCAGAGAAGCATCCCCAAAGCATTATCCCTCCACCACAAGGCTTTTAATATGACGATGTGCAATGTTAGTCTTGTGCCAAACATAGTAGCTAGCATTAAGGCCAAAAAGTTCACCCTTGATCTTTTCAGACCATAGACTCTTCCTCCACTCGGGATGATGCTCTCCCACATTCTGGCAAATACTGGGTGAGATATTACATCAACGTGTTTCATCAGTGGTTTTCTTTTTTTCCCCCCTTCTGTATAGCACAGATTCATGAAGGGTCCAGACTGTTGTCAAATGGACAGTTTCTCCCATCTCCACCATGGAAGACTGTAACTGTGTCAGATATGCCATGGACCTCTTGATGACTTCCCTCACATGTGCCTATCTTGCACATATGCTCTATTTTGGAGGATGACCTTTTCTAGATAAATTCACATTTGTGCTGTTCTACATACTACAAAGCTTGTAGTTTACCAGTACATTCTGCAGGATCGGTAACACACATTATCACAAAACATGCAGAGTTCCAAAATCTAAAATATATTATATTTAAATTTTAGAACGCAGTGGTCCCTCGGGACCCTGTTGTAAAGCACTACTGTGTATGCTGGCGCTATAGTAATAAATGTTAGCATGAACTGTACACAGAATCACTCATTGTCTTTACTCTGTAGAATCCTTATCATTGTTATATATATATATATATATATATATATATATATATATATATATATATATATATATATATATCACATAGTAGTAAACAGTGTATATTTAGCTGTGCTTTGTGATTGCAAATCTGTTTGTTATAGTATGTCTGTACTAAGTGACTCATTAGCGTAGCCTAACCCCTGTGTGTTTTCCATGCAGATACGCCTTGTGTTGTTCTTTATCTGTGGTAATCAACACTGCTGTAAGACTGATAATCAGATCATTTCCTGCGTGTGGTGCTTTGCATTGTTTTGATTTTCAGAAGCAGTAAACATACCACGTGCAAGTCATGTTTTCATTTCTACTGTTTTGTTCTTCAGAGAGGATGCAAATAGGTTATCAACATAAGACCTCATCCCTGTAGATTGAGCGTGTGATGTTTTCATACATGGTCTATTGTTTTGATTCTGCTGTAGTAGCAGCTTTGTTTTCTTAAGCAGGAAATAAATTGACATTTGAGCTGTGCACACATATGACCTTTAATTCAGATTTGTGCAAAACAGATTCACTGCTTGTCCACAAGTATGTGCTGGGAAATTGGTAAAAACGCTTCCAAAACTTGGAATGCCTATTGATATGTAACTAAATATAGGTGTCACTTTCTTTGTTTAAATGTATTGTATTACGTTACTCCTGAGATTAATGGTAATGTGCGCCCCTTTTGAAGGTTAGAGGATCGCCCACGCGGCCCCTGAGGTGCATCAGGTTATCCATTACTGCCCCAGCTGAAGTTCAGTCATAATATCGTCGTCACAATGGTCTGATATTGTCTGTACAGAGTAAGAGAATTGGAGGTGGACAGTGCCAGAAATCAGGAATAGTAACGTGTGCTAGAGATGGCAGTTGGCGGTACAGATGTAGCTGCATGTTGCCCGAAAAAATTATCTATTTCTAACACATGGCGACTTAACCAGTGTAATCCCTATAGTTTTCCAAGTAACACCCATTGCTGAGCATTACATTGATTTTATTATCATACAGTATTACTCATTACTCCAAGTATTGTTCCACTTCTGCAGCTGTGTGAGCCAGATAAAGAGTCAGCAGGCTGTGTGAGCACATGAATCAGTAAATTCCTTATTAAGGATAAACTGTGGTTTGCTAAGTCATTCTCTTTCTAGTGTATTATTCATAATGTGATGTAGAGTTATATAGGTAGAACATATAGCAGTGCTGCTGTGTTGGGACAGGGATGAAGGTGGGATCTAAGGGGCTGATAATCCAGAAAATACATTCAGTTTCACTCCTTGACTTCTGTGTTCCAGGAACAGAAAGATTGTGATAATTATGGTAATTTCTATACCAAGCACTTTCTTCCTAAGTGACAGAGCTGCATTAATCCCTCACAAATAGAAAACTAACATCTTTAGTTAAGAGCTTTGGAATAAACTGCAGGCTAGGAATTTGTACTATATTAAATATATATGCTAATGATCTATTATTTTGTTGTATCCTGTACTGATGATTTTTTTGCCCCTTTTTCAGCATATGATAGCAGATACAGTGCGATCGCTGAGGCACTGCAGGAATAACCAGTTTGGTAAGTGATCTTTTTGGTCTGGTCATATAGTGAGAGACTGGCAGCAATAAATATCAAGACAATTACACTACTTAGTAGTAATTAGACACTTTTGCTATTGTGTATAAACACATAAGGACAATCTAAAGCTCTACTTCTTTAATACAGGGAAACATTCTTAATTTTACCCCTTTATTAAATGTACACAACATTCCAGGGCGTAATCCTCCGTCAGGTAGAGATAGAGGGCCTGAGTCATTAAGGAAAGCAAAGCAAAAAAAAGGAGTAACTTTGCTTCTGGACAAACAATGTTACAATGCAAGGGGTGCAAGTTAGTTTGTTATTTTGCACATAATTTAAATACTGGCTGTTTTTTCATGTAGCACACAAATACTTGGTAGCTTTATTTTACACTGAAATGTAAAGTTGATGTAGGACAGTGTTGGCTAACCTGTGACACTCCAGGTGTTGTGAAACTACAAGTCCCAGCATGCTTTGCCAATATATAGCAGTTTATTGCTGGAAGGGTATGCTGGGACTTGTAGTTCTACAACACCTGGAGTGTCACAGGTTAGCCAACAGTGATGTAGGACATGCCCTCCCCAACTATAAATCTGCCCCTACATTTTAAATTTACCTCCCCCTCCAATGCTTTGCCCAGGTGCAAAGTTAGTCCTTTTTCTTGCTTTGCTCTCTTTATTGACTCAGGCCCAGAAAGTCTGGTAGTGATTGAATATATACTATACATCTGGACCAATATGGTTAACTTCTCCGAGTTGGTTCATTCAGCATGTGAATTGGAATCACTGATAAAGATTTGTACTTTTCTACATTTGCTATTGATTCATACTAAAGCTTAAAGGTACACATTTGCTACACAAACACTATACACAATATTCACCATTTTTCTCTGCATCTCAGGGTGGTATATCCCCACCAGACAGTTCCTGATCACATTCTTAAATGAAGACTATAAAGCAGCATGTTCTTTGTGGATTGTTCATCCATTTTAGAAAAAAATCACAATGAGAAATACTGATATGTGAATGTCTGTTCTTGGACATTTTTTGCACTGACCATATGAAATATAACCTATTTATGTTATATATATACAACTCCTTACTAGTTTTCCATGGATGTTCAAAAAGTATTTGTCACCTTTACACAAATGCGACATTAAAGGGGTTCTCCAATTTCATCATTCCCTTCTTAATATATCCTGCGCTGTTTGTATAGCAAATAGGAAGGGAGGGTTATGTATAGCAAAGGGGGGTTGGGAGGTAGTAGAAGTACTCCCCATATTTCCTGCATTGGTGAGCCATCTCTCACCACCGTTCTCAGAGCTGGAAGGTGCAGTCTGCTCCCAGCAGTTCAGTAGAGTTCTGTGGCAGCTCAGCCATTGCTAGAGTGCTCCATTATTATTATTATTATAGATTTTTAAGGCGCCATAGTGTTCCTTTTCTGGAAACAGAGGGAAACTCAGCACAAATATTAACGA
Source organism: Mixophyes fleayi (assembly GCF_038048845.1). Lineage (NCBI taxonomy): Eukaryota > Metazoa > Chordata > Amphibia > Anura > Limnodynastidae > Mixophyes > Mixophyes fleayi. Next base: position 52,155,920 of record NC_134406.1, read on the forward strand.
GTTGACTTTACAAATCGGGTAACAGTAGAAAGTACAGGATTGCTTAAGAAGAGGTTGTCCAACAGTGGTCAACACCTATAAATAGATATCTTATCATATCCACAAACACATGCTACATGTACTGTGAGTTACAGCTTTATAGTTTCTTGTTACTTTACCTTTTTTACATGTCCATATGACATTAGCCATCTGCTGGGCATAAATTAAAGTTAATGAGAGTGAACATCCAACATACTGGCAGGAGCATCCTCTGTGCTCCTGAGAAATTTCTGTAAAATTATCAGACTGTAGACTGTTTCCTGCCTTTAGCCATTGATTCTGAGTACTCACCAAGAGCTGATTTATATCCAGTTTTCTCAAGATTGGTATGCGAGTTACTGACAGTAAATTACAACTAGGCTTATAATCAGGCGGCCCTATTAATGTTATATAGTAGGAATAAGCCACACTGCCATAAAACATACAACTACAAATGGGTATCCAACATTTTAAATGTGGTAAGTGCTGTAATGGGCAGAATGAGCTGGGTCTGAATAGATAATTTGGTGATGCAGACTGCTGACCTCCACACGCACACACTGCAAACGAATAATATAGTTTTATCATCGCTATGGTTTTATTGTATTTTATATGGTTTTATTTATCTTTCTTACTGTGTCTATAAAAATAGCACTAAAGCCAAGACGTAATGCACAGTTTCCAACCTCTAAAGTGCACAATTACTCATCTATGGCTTCAGGGACAGAACACAGTGAGAGATGACTTGGTAAAGGACAGCAAGTGAGAATAGCAGCCCTGAGGACATAATATCTCCAGTGTGAATTTTATGAAGACATTAGACTAATTTTCTAACCCCTCCTGAAGACTATAATGACTGTTTCAGTACCCGAGGGAGTCTTACAATCTTTAACCAATGCGGGTATCTGGGAAACATGTTAAAAACACTTATCCACACAGGCTGCCATAACAAAGGAAGCTCATGACCTCCAGGCCTGATGCACATTATGTCTCTGATTATGTACAGAACACTGTACACCGAAACCAGTGAGATGGAAACAGTGTGGGCTGAATGTGTAAAGCTAATATCATTTTCATGTCAATAGAACAGAAACACTTCTTTCTTGACTAAACCCCAAAAAGCCAGTAATCACTCTTTAGAAATCCTCTTGGAAATATTTTATTTAGTTGATCCGCTTGCAAAAACAAAAGTAATTAAAGAGCTGAGTGCATTTGAGCTGAATGCTAGTCATGCTATAAATTGCTAAATTCCTAAAATCGCCTTCCCCAAAGACAGAATCGTCTCAATTGTCCAAGTCCAAATATAAATTGCCATTTGTTGTCATAGTTCTATATTTGCAATAGCAATGAATTAAATAAAATCCTGGTAAATGCAAACAGGATATTCACTAGTCCTTTTCTTAGGATAGATGGAAAATAAATGTACTTGGAAACCTCTTGTATGTTGCTTTTCAATGCAGATACTTTTGATTATGAGCCATGCAGCTCTATAAGCTACTCACAATGAATGTGTCTATTTAGTAAGGCTGGCGTCCAGTGGGCATATTATAATGCTGGTGGCATATTCACTTTAGTTTTGTATACATCTGACACCTTCATAACCTGCTCTTAGCAAGTGCTTTCACAGTTGCTGTGCTTCCAAAGTTGTGCTGCTAGTATTATAAACCTGTACTAAATAAAATTAAACACTAAATTTAATTTACAGAAATGCAGAACTTTTTGTATTGGCGCAAATGCTCCGAAATTGTCCGCCTAGCGTATTACTCAGTACACGCCCACATCTCCTTGAATCTGCACCTAGCTCTTGGCATGGGACACCCCGATCCGCACAGCTCCTCCCATCAAAAGGTTTTGAAGCCACCCCCTTGGCCCACAAAAACATATGCGTTTACTCAAGAGTAGGCTTGGATGTTGCAGAATAGCATTTGCACTGCGCTTTTCCATGTTTGTAAATGACCCTAAGTCTCCGTTCTCTTTATTTATATCTCTCGTTCATAGAGTGAAAGTATCATTTCATTTAAATCTGGAAGTGCCAATCATTTTTGTTGGACAGAAGGATTTTTTTGTATTTATAATTTATGATACTAATATTCCTGTTTTCGTTTTTTTTTTCATGCAGCCAACGACCTTCCCCAGAAAGAGCACCAAGAGGCAAAGTTTTACACACATCACTTGCACATGATTGACAACCAGCAGACTCTGTTTGAGCTATCTCACCGGATAGAGCCGCGGGTGTAGACACACACCCAGTCTGGACAGAATTACTGCTGATGCCAAGCATGTAGCTTTACAAGGAAAATATTTTTACTGAGTTTTATCAGTAGTGGCCAGAAAAACATAACAGGATTAAAGACAGAAAATGGAGCAGCCAATATCTCTTCCCAAGAACAGAAAGGCTGGCCTGGAAACTCGCTTTGCTTTGTCTACACAGCCACCAATGTTTGCATAAAGATATACACATAAAATGAAAACATGCACATGTACTGAAACTTGTTATACACTTGTGGCTGATATGGTATTTGCACTTTGGGACTGGATAGAGCTTTTCCCCAATGCCAGGAAACACCATGGTGAGACCCCTACAGCTTCTCCTGATGCCCTGTACCTATTTACCTACCTGAATTTTCTGTGTATATCTCACTAAACAAGCAGGGTACTATTTACTTACGCTCATGCTAACATGTCATTTATCATTGGCACTAGCCCAAAACTCAGTGCTGAAGTTTTTATATAAATGGATTTATTTTCAGAAAAAGAAAACCACATAGAAGTACACTACGTCATGGTGGCAGAGATGACGTGGTTGTGTTGTCATTTAATCAGCTGGCAGCAGTTCAGGCTGCACTTACTGAAAATCCTAGTGGCTGGATTGAGTCAGAAGTAATACAGAGGCCAGTGGCAGAGCAATAACTGCAAAGTAACAGTTTGCTAAACTTCTTATCCAGGGCTGGTTATGAGGTGGTTCGGAATTGGCACTTTCAGAGGGGCTGCTGTTACATTATATGTTCTAAACGAGACATTTGTGGGCCCCATAGCAAATTTTTGTAAAGGGCCCCTACTACCGTAGTTTGACCTTTGGTTATACGGTATTTAGCTATATTTCATCATCAACATTTATTTATATAGCGCCAGCAGATTCCATAGCGCTTTACAATTTGATTTATTGAACATATTCCTTCAATTCTTACTTTTATCTGCCATTTTAACGAATATGAATTTTGAGGTTGCATCTTGTTTTCTACCGTGGACCATTTCCAGTTATTGTGTTGAAAGACATATCTATATACACAAGATGTTCAGATCTGTAAATGTACAGAGCAAAATTTCTGATAGTCGACTATTGTGATTGTCTTACATGTTGTCAGCTGGGGATATGAATCTCGCCTGTGCTAGGTGAGCCTTTGAGAACATTCAGGCTATGCCTTGGGGTGTGATGGTAACTTGGCACATGCGTCCTTACTGCCTGCATTTTTTTTTTTAATCTAAATTAGATTTAATTAATCTAAATTAGGTCAGCATTTATTTCTGCAAGTTTTGCCTATATGGTCCAGGAAGCTGGGATTAATGTGCCAATTGTGCAACTCATGACTGCTTTTTGGGTTTATGCAGTGATATTCCTTGAGAAATAGATATCACATAAATCGCTAATTTCATGATTTACTGAGCATGAAATAAAATACGCTGAAACGGCTTTACCTATAAAACGTAAATGAGTTTTTAAGTCTAAACAGAGACAGACAACAACATTTTCCTACTAACTTATACTGCCTGCAAGTATTTATGAAGCTCTATTTTTATGTGGTTATAAATGTAATATTTGTACATAGAATAAGATGGCTTATACATTATTGGAAACAGTAGGTGGTGCATTCCAGGGAGTATGCAACTGAATGGTGCAGACCTATGCTCTGGTGGTCTATAAGAGCCTTTTATAGCATATATTTGCTTATATGGCCTCAAAGTACATTTTGTTACGGACACGTAGTAGAACCAGTTTAACCCTTACACGCACAGTACATCTGTATGGTGATAGAGATTGCAGTCACTGTGCAGTCTACAGCCTTGGCTGTATATTCGTACTGTCATCCACATATAATGAAGCTTGTACACTTGACCACGTGCTGAGAAAATAGTGATTACAATGTTTTCTTTGCAATTCTATGCATAGATTTTAAGTGTCAAACTAATGATAACAAACAGTATGTGTTACCCAGTTCTTGAATGGTGCTCTATTCCTCATTAACCTATCAATGGCATCATTAAGTACAATTCATTTTTTAATAAAAATAAAAAATTAAATTAAATTAATTCCATGACTTGAATCAAATGGCTGTAAAAACAAAATTGTGCAAGGTTGGACCTCACGGCTGTCATTAAACCAAATCCTCCGCTATATACAGATAGATAAATGAAGTTGTTTACAGTTATCCCACAGACATTTTATAAATCTAAAGTAAAAGAAAAAAGTTATCTATAATTATTTAAATTATCCGGCAAAGCAAAGGATAAACATGCACCAAAAGACGTAAAAATATATATCTCTCAGATTTCATGTGATTGATGACTAGATTAATCACCCATTATAACATAGGACACAACATTGTGATACCAGTGGTAACATTGCTAATTCTTCAATGATGCCAGTATTGCCACATAATTCCAATGATGCTAGTATTGCCACATAATTCCAAAAACCCTAGTACTGTTAAATAATGTATATAATTAGTGAATGTGTTTTGTTTTTTAAACTCTTAATTGAAGTTCAGCATAAACCTGTTATATGTATATAGATTAACAAGTCTACATAAACTGTTCTACGTTTGTTTTGCATGTTAAAAATATTAAGGGCCTTTATAGTCTGCAAAACTGCAGAGGGCCAGTGTACAATGCTCTTTGGTGGCCTGCTTACAAACCTTAGTGCACAACTAGTTTGCAGAGGCGTCCCCAAAAACCAGAACTAATGTGCACTGTGTCCTGTGTGCATCTTAAATGACCTCTTATGTATGCATTTAATTGGCTTTTAAAATGGCTATGCCAAAGTGAAGTGGTGGTTTGTGAATCTGACACCTAAAATAGTCTTTTTATAAAGATTTGCATCCCCATTTGCTAGGTTTCTTATTATCTTAGCAAATGATTGCACAGTACTCCTGCTTTCCCATAATCATACTTGATCATTTAATGAGTTATTTGTAAAATAAGCAAAAACATTCTTGTGATGTTGCATTTCATTTGGAAGCTGTTACACATGTATGTACATAAAAAGAGGATTTTCTAAGTGGAATATAACCTTTAAATGCCAATATTGTCAGTAACATTTCTTGTACATAGTGGTATTTCTTAGAGCTCCATCTTGTGGTTCTTTGTATGACAGCACTGATCTATAGTTAATACACTGCATTTCTATTTTGGAAGGCACACACGTTCAGTACACCTCTCCCTCAAGTCTGTGCAGCAAGTATACAATATTAACATGATCTTTCTGAAACAAATTTTAGTCCATTCTAAATTTTAGTCCATTCTGCCTGTGATGGCTGCTGTTTTACACACTATACAACGGTAATAGAGCACAGGCCAATTGAATTCCCCCCTATATGTCTGCAAATCTTGGAATTATGTTTATCCTGTGCATACTCCAGTTACAAACTGTTCCAGATATCTTATTAAAAAGAAATAAACAACCAGTAACATTTGTGTAAATGACACATTCACATACAATTAAAACACCAAATGGTATATTTACTAAACTACAGTTTTGAAAAGAGATGTTGCCTATAGCAACCAATCAGATTCTAGTTATTTATTTAGTATATTCTACAAAAGGATAGCTAGAATCTGGTTGCTATAGACAATATCTCCACTTTTTCAAACCCACAGTTTAGTAAATATACCCCCAAGACACTTATATTGTACCTTTACATAAGGAGATGCAGCTAAAATATGAAAAACGCACAACAAACCATCATAACACAACTAGAAAAGACATCCTCAAAATATAGACTGATTCCTTTTATGTTTTCATAATATGTATTTATCAACCAGCTATTTTTCCAGTAAAACTATGGCAGAGATGGTGTTTGACAATCTCTAGTTTTGGGTATAGTCAGTCTCAGTACCTAGGTAAGCACCAATAAATACTGTGTATATTTGACTCGGCAACCAAGGGAACTACTAGCTGTTACATAACCTTACTGGGACCCATCCAAACTACACAACCCTAATTGGGTCCATATCTTCTAATATAAGCCACACTATTCACCTTCAGCTCTTATTCATTGATGCTGGAGAAGGAGGATTCAATTCTTTCATTGTACTGAGCTATGTTTCAGTTACCCTTAATTTAATTAGCTAAATATAATTAACACATGTAGTACAATATATGTGGGAAATGAATATTATGGCCCACATAGCTTTTTATATTTATTATCAATTAGATAAATCATTTTTACAAGAAGGTTGCCGTTCACCACTGTACAGGCCCACGGGTTCATGACAGGTGCCTCAGTATGTATGCGGAAGTCATGGCTCGTCAATGTAGGGTTGTTTCTTTGGTCTCTGGATGAGTAGAATGGTAATGAGGTCAAGGTCAGCACAGCAGGGTCTACGTGGCCATTGCATAATTCTGAAGCAAACCACTTAGATGTAGGAATATGTTTTCAAACCTTGTAATGTTTGAGCTATATTTCCTGTCCATTCATATAAAACAAAGGTCAATATTTACATAATCATACTGTGAGAACAAACCTTGGATGGACGAGGACATTGCGTTGTCATTCTGCTTCGATCACAGAGCCATAACATTGCTGTCTCTTGTGTACATATTGCAGTAAAGGTGGCAAAAAAGGTGGCACCATATTATGCCATTAGGTCACCTGTGGGAGCTAAGGGATAAATTGAGTTCTCAGGTACCTCCTGTACGCCAGGCCTGATCTACTCTAATAGTCCTGGTGAGCATGACGCAGCCTGGCTGTGGATTTCGCCGGGACTGCTGTTTACAGGCGCTTTTTGTATTTACTTGCTTTATCACCTTTGTATATAATACTGTTTGTGTATTTATTAGAGCTTGTAAGCAATAATTTAAATGTATAATTGCCAAGCAATATGAGAATTTAACTCGTGTAAGCCACTGTAATATTCTCTTGCATTTCAAATGTTTGGACTTTTTTTTATCCCCCTTTCAAGAATAAATGAGAAAATCTGTTTAAAGTCTCATCCTGACTCATGTTTTTCTTCTGTGTCTGTTTAATAATATAACATTGTATTGGAACATTAGTTCCTACCCTCCCGGGATCTGCTGGAGATGCCAGATTGACAGACCTCCAGGACTCCCTGGGTAGTACTGGGGAGTAGGCAATTCTTCAAGGCCATTCATTGATCGCAAATCTTATCATCTAGTTCTGCCACCTGAATGACTAGAGATGTGATGATGTAGTTTGTGGCATCACAGACTTTTTCCCACCCACTTGAAGATGCAAATTGCATCATCAAGCCCCGCCCACTGCCATTTTTCATATCTTCTCCTAGTATAAAAATATCAAAACTATGTAAATGTAATTATATAAGAGATTTAAAACAGTTTCCATATTAAAGGCCACCATCACTTTGGACATTAAACCTAGGGTCATACAGTAAAACAAACTATGATCTATTATAAAGTCACATATCACAAGGAAATATATGACTTTTTGATAAACAATCCTGCTTGCCATTGTATTCACTTTCATTTTTGCTATTTAAATGTGGATGTTGCTTTGTATCCGAGCACTCAGATATTATGGTAATTACTGAATGGGCCTATGTGAGTTAAGGCCTGTAACTGCTTTATTAGTCCAATTAGTGACAAGTGTTTATCCTACATGAACAGTATATTCATGTTTAAAATTGAATAAAATGTTCAGCGATGTTGAGTAAAAGTTGTGAACCTTTGGATTTGTCTCTCGTCCTTATTTATATTTTAAGGAGAGTTTTCATCTCCATTCACACCTGTACATGCAAATCTATAATAAGACAATTATAGCGGTGATGTACATTTTTATGACACTATAAATGTCGACAGGCACAATGCAAGTGTCGGCATTTAGTCTGCCAACATTTTCGTGTCTGCAGGTTAAGTGCAGACATTTACAGTGTCGGAAAGACGTACCCTACCCAATTATAGTATGTCAATTGTTAGATAATTATCCTGTCCTTAGATACGAACAATTAGTGACCGTAAATGGGAGCTGATCAAAAAGAAACAAGAATGTCATACTCACTGGTATATAGCAGTCATGATATCCACTCCACCATATAGAACAAAATCATCTCAATACAAGATATATGCAATATCTTTGTTTACTAAACTCATGACTTTACACACTGCACTAAAACACACCGTATGCTCCCCACACAATATGTAAACCTGCTTAAAGCAGGATGACCTACAATGTGTCATGTGGGAAGGCAGTTGGACTAAGCTGTACACTGGCTCAGCTCTTTGCCCAAGCTCCCACTTTTTCTTATTCTCACAAATATAAAGCATTGGACATTTCTGAATACTGTTGGCAAACGTCACAGCAGTGCTGAAGATCAACTTCATACCGGAAAAAACGCTCTTTTACGACCTACAGAACTACCATCTGTTCAGCTGTGGGGCCCACAGAGCTCTTCTGTCATTGCTGTTTCAACATCTGTTCAGCTGCCCACTGATCTCAATTGTGGTTGCTGTTTCCATCTCTGTTTGGCTGCTGGACCCTCTGCACCCAATTGTCAGCATTCTGGACTTCGTCATGTCAGAGCTGCAGAAACTGACCACTCTATTAAAACCAGCTAGGGGGTAGTAAAGTATCCTTCACCTCTTCAATTGCCCTGCACCATTTGGATCAATTGTTCCTTTCCACTCTCTAATTACCTATCCCAGCAAATACACATTCATTCACATCTCTCCATCATGCACCTACTCAATTTACAGTCTCCTATTTATGGTCACCATACTTCTCTTCAAACTCCTCTTTCTCCATTATCCTATTTCTCCCTCCCCTATTATGATTTCCTTTTCACTACTTTACCCCCATGTGTGAGATTAGTGAGGAGGGAATGTATCAATGTCTGGATTCTTCAACTCCGGCGAGATCGGCGTCTTCAGCGCTTAAATTTAAAGTGGCTGAAGACGCCGATCTCGCCTGAGTTGAAGAATCCGGACATTGATACATTTACCCCATGATCTGTTTTGTCTCCTGCACCCACCACACTCACCAGCCTACATAAAGAAAAATAGACCTCACACCCACAAATCTTCCTCGTATGCCCTCTTCCTCACCCTGCTTCTTCTCATGGCTGCTGGCGACATCTCACCTAACCTTGGACCCCGTACAATAACCACTCTCTGCTCACGCTCCTCTTTCTATCCCAAACCTTCCCATCCCGGAAACAGACAAGGTAGTGGAGTAGGCATTCCACTTTCTCCAAGTTGCAACTTCCAAGTTATACCCTCTGAACTCTCACTTCATTCTCTTCCTTTAAAGTCCACACTATCAGTCTACTTTATGGTCTTCACCTTTGTGTTGCTGTAATTTATGGCCCCCAGGTCCAGTTTCCAAATTTCTTGACAACTTTGCAGCCTGGCTCACTTATTTCCTATCCTTTGACTTGCCCATTCTCATACTAGGCGATTTCAACATAATCCCATCGTCTCTTCTACCACTAAACTTATTTGACTTACTTCCTCCTTTGGCCTCTACCAGTGGACCTCATCTCTCACCCACTGTTATAGACACTCCCTTGACCTTGTTCTTTTCCCGCTAATGCTCCATCTCTATTTCACCAACTTAGCATTCCCACTCTCTGACCACAACCTCCTTTCCTTCAGCCTAACCTTACGTCATGCCCTCCCTCCTGTACCTAAATCCACACATACACAATGACACCTAAGTACCCTTAACCCAATCCACTTCTTATCTTTACTAAAACAACTATTGTCTCCTATGTCTGTATTGTCCTGCCCTAATCAACTGCCTCTTTCTACAACAAAACACTCAATTCAGCTGTAGACAATGCAGCTCCAGCTACCACATACAGTCTCTGATGATCCAAACCCCAACCATGGCACACCGAACAGATCCGCTACCTGCAGAAGTGCTCCCGCACTGGAGGAAATTATCCTGATTTCCTCCACTATAAATTCATCCTTTCATCTTACAGAACTGCCCTTTTAATTACCAAACATTCTTAAAATCTTGAATACCCACCCTGTCTTCTAACCCACATCATATCTTTGCCACCTTCAACACACTTCCCTGCCCACCTGCACCTCCTCCCTGTTCCTCCCTCACAGCCCATTATTTTGCCACCTACTTCAAAGAAAAATTGACACCATTAGGCAAGATATTTCCTCATGCCCAATTCCACACACTCTGCCCACTCTACCCACCTTCACCTACACTCCCCAATCCCGGTGCCCTAGTCAACATACAAGCTGCCTCCACACCTCTCGCCCCAAAGCCCGCTCACATCGCCATCCCCTTAAGACCCGCACCACAGCCATCTAACCCTATAAACTAGATTTCCCCCCCCCCTTTTTTAGCATCCATATCATAGCACCACCAGGGGGATCCTCATACGCCCGCAAATGTTCCCCATGTTATCTTTAGTCCTAATGCAGCAACCAATAATGCACATAGATACAACACCGTATTACCACCACACCAATTTAATCTCTCCATACCTCCACATCAAAACTATGATTTAATCCCATGTTAGGATCCCCTCGTCGATCATAATTAGGACCCCCACTACACATACAGCTTCAGATCATATTTATTATTAGCACCATTTCCAACCTTCCCCGTAACAATACCCACTTTCCTATCCATAATAGCCCCCATAATTAACAAAACACAAATTAAATTATAACGATACCTGCATATCCTCCCCCACCATGCCCCCCCTCCCTCCCACTCCACATCCCATTGGACAATACATCAGGAAACCAGGATAAGAAGGCCAACATACCAAACATCCAGTAACATCCCTGAGGAAGTCTCCAGACGAAACGCGTTGGAAGCACACCCACAAAGACACAGACCGACTAACCAGTCACCACAAGAGAGACCCCACACACCTAAAGGCAAGCAAGACAGGAGAGGAGAACCCAACCTCAAAGTGGAACGCACAGGCGTCTGTGCGCTCCACCCGCCACCCGGAAGTACAGCAGGGACATCAGCCGCTCGGCCGCAGCTACCACGACCGCTCGTCCAGCGCTACCAACCTGCAATATACACCTAAGACACACCTGCCAACCCACGGCATCAGGATAAGGTAACCTTTTAAGTAATATTCTACAACTGCTCTTCTAAGAGCATAAGAGCAAACCCACGTAACTTTTAATCAAATAGCTCAGCCGCGGTTATCACACATCACATAACAGCCCCTCGAGTATTTTCTAACCCAACCTTTAGTTCATCACACATTTAACTGTTTAACCTGCACATAATCAAGACAATTCACCAATACAACCACACATCGCTTACCACACCACTTACACTAATTCCCATAATCACTAAACACCATCCACTATAAATTTAAGCTAATTATTTCGAGCCATAACCTTTGCAGCACCGTACACCCCCCGCTGTAAGCTACAAGCTATCTAATATATAGTAAAATTTAATAAGACTAAGAGCTTAAGGAGCAAGTTCTGTAATCTATAAACTTCGAGCTGTAAACAGAGCCCACATTACACCCCCCCCATATCCGTCCTCACCCTAAGCGCTATACACACATAGCCAAGCCCTCGCCACCCCCAGTCTACACCGCACTAGAGCTATAAACTGAGCAAAAGAGCTATAGACCATATCTGCACATTAAAGCTATAAACAGACGGCAGACATCTTTCGCCTGTATTGTGTATTCTGTCTCGCTCTTCCCCCCCCCCCCCCTTCTTTTCCTCCCCTCTCTCTCTCTTTTTCCCCATTCCAGGTTGCGCCACGGAAAAAACAAGAATACAACCAATAAGCACGGGAACTGGAACACCCGGATAATCCGCCACGGCAGCACCAACTATCAAAATACCAACACCAAGCGCAGACATCCAAGGTAAGCCCTCCCAGAAGGGTTGTCGCCACCAACTCCTAAACTCCCCAATCCACCCTTAATTCATTCTCTCCAGTAACTGAAATTGAAATCTGTACACTCATCTCATCTTCTCGCCCTGCAAACTGTCCCCTCAACCCTATTCCATCCCAACTTCTCTGTTCCCTTTCCCCAATTGAATGCCCACCTCTAACTCACCTCTTCAACCTGTCTCTCGCCACTAGCCCATTTCCATCCTCCTTTAAACATGTGCTCATCTCACCGATTCTAAAGAAACCATCTCAGGATCCAATCTCTCTCTCTCCAACTACTGCCCTATTTCTCTCCTCCCCTTTGCCTTCGAAACTACTTGATCCTGTCTCACTTTCTCTCCTCACTCCATTCTCAGCTCTCTGCAATCAGGCTTCCGTCCCCAACATTCCACTGAAACTGCTCTCACAAAAGTGATCGGTGATCTATTTACTGCAAAGTCTATGGGTCATTTCTCCATACTTATTCTCCTGGACCTCTCTGCTGCTTTTGACACTGTTGATCAATCTCTTCTCCTACACACCTTCACTCCATCAGCATTTGTGACACCGTTCTTTCCTGGTTCACTTTCTACCTATTGAACAGCTGATTTAGTGTTTCTACTTCTGGTACATCCTCCCCTCCACTCCCATTCTCTGTTGGGGTTCCAAAAAGCTCTGTTCTTGGCCCTTTACTTTTTCCATTGTACACCTCTTCTCTTGGGACACTAAGTAGCTCATTCAGCCTCCAGTACCACCTCTACACTGATGACACCCAAATCTATATCTCTTACCCTGACCTCTCCCCCTCTGTAATATCTTGTGTAACCGAATGTCTTTCAGCTATGTCCACATAGGTATCCTAAAGCTCAACATATCCATATCAAAGCTTATTATCTTCCCTGCAGCCAGAATCACAACCTCCCCTCAAATATCCCTCACTGTTAATAACATCATAATTTCCTCAGTCTCCCAAGCCTGCTGCCTTGGTGTCACACTTGACTCCGTCCTCTGCTTTATTCCTCACATACAGACTCTCTCCCAGTCCTGTCAATTGCACTTTAAAAATATTGCCAGAATAGGGCCTTTTCTAAATCAACATGCTACCAAAACTCTTATCCATTCTCTCATCATGTCCTGTCTTGACTCCTGCAACCTCCTGCTATCCGGCATTCTCAACACCCATTTATCATCATATCTATTTATTTATATAGCACCACTGATTCCGCAGTGCTGTACAGAGAACTCATTCACATCAGCCCTTGTCCCATTGGAGCTTACAATCTAAATCCCCCAACATGCACACACACAGACCGAGAGAGACTAAGGGCAATTTAATAGTAGCCAATTAACCTACAAGTATGAGTGTGAGAGGAAATTTCTGAGCCACATACTGACTGTTGGCCACCCATTCTTGCCTAATCAATGCTTGGAGTTTGTCAGAATTTGTGGGTTTTTGTTTGTCTAACCGCCTCTTGAAGATTGACCACAAGTTCTCAATGAGATTAAGGTCTGGGGAGTTTCCTGGCCATGGACCCAAAATTTCGATGTTTTAAACCCTGAGCCACTTAGTTATCACTTTTGCCTTTTGGCAAGGTGCTCTATCATGCTGGAAAAGGCATTATTCGTCACTAAACTGTTTTTGGACGGTTGGTGGAAGTTGTTCTTGGAGGATGTTTTGGTACCATTCTTTATTTATGGCTGTTTTCTTAGGCAAAATTGTGAATGAGCCCACTCCCTTGGCTGAGAAGCAACCCCACACATGAATGGTCTCAGGATGCTTTACTGTTGGCATGACACAGGACTGATGGTAGCGCTCACCTTTCCTTCTGCGCACAAGCGTTTTCCTGATGCCCAAACAATCTAAAAGGGGATTCATCAGAGAAAATGACTTTACCCCAGTCCTCAGCAGTCCAGTTCCTGTACCTTTTGCAGAATATCAGTCTGTCCGTGATGTTTTTCCTGGAGAGAAGTGGCTTTTTTGCTGTCCTTTTTGACACCAGGCCATCCTCCAAAAGTCTTTGCCTCACTGTGCGTGTAGATGCACTCACACCTGCCTGCAGCCACTACGGAGCAAGCTCTGCACTGATGGTGCCCCAATCCCCCAGCTGAATCAACTTTAGGAGAGGGCCACTACTTTCTTGCCCTGCTTGGAAACGGCAAACATTTCCACCTACCTGCCTTTATCAATTTTGTCCCAGACAGAAATCCTGACCCCTTGAAATTTTGCCATGATAGCTCAGCGCACCATTTCCCCCCAGAGATACGGGAGCCCTCGTAACGCCTGGCCCTTCGTATTGTCGCACGATCGCCATCGCGGGGCACAAAATGCTTCCGCAAGCACTTAACCAGTTGATAGGGGCAGTCCCTGGAGTCAAAAAATGCAATACTAGATCTATAACAGTCCAACAACAAAGGTTGAACATCAGGCAAATCATACATATTCATCTCAACTTGATAAACAGAACCGCCCTCAGAGCCATCAAACTGACCTTCCAAATCCGATTGTGATGAGGCATGCTGCTCGCGATTACCTGGAGATTCGTTCGTCACGGCAGGTTCCGTCATCTGCTAAAAGAGACGTGTTACTAATAGAAGCCTGACACATAGAGCCGCAAACATAGACCTACACCCGTGATCATCCGCCACTGGGAACACCTGTGTTGCCCTGCCAACTCTCTCACCTTGGCGTCTGGACCTTGCAACGCTACCATGGGCCAACCTACTGCTGGACCGAGACCTGCATAAAGTGGCTGCTCTGTGCCCACTATATACCGAACCATGGGCCGATTGCTGGCTTCGCTGGGAGGTTGGCCCACGCCCACCATTCAAACTCTGAGCCTGCGTGCCTTCCTGTAAATTATACGAACTGCGGGCCTTCGCCTCCGTGTATTCTGGAAGAACCCCCTTTTTCATAATGGGTTAGGCCTGCAGGCTGGAAGTTTCAACTTTTGTGCCATGAAAAGTATGACGGCTTCTCACCTGCCTGGAGGACCTGCTACTAGCATGGGGAGCCATCCTAACTGCCTCCTGTCCCCTAATGGGTGCACTGCTACTCCCCCCATTCTGCATATGCCAACAGGCCCTGTCGTCACGTATATCAGATGGGAAGGGCACCCCAGACTCCTGATACCTGTGTTGGGGGGCATGGCTCCCCCCATCAGAATGGCCTCGGTGGAGGAACCAGCCCCCTTACTGCCCTATAGCCACTGGAAGAGAAGCAGCCCTGTGGCGACACCCCCAGTGCTCTCCGAGCCTGCTCACTGCTCGGGGATGCGCCGGAGTAATGAACGTGGGACCGAAAGTGATGTCTGTCACTTCCGCTTGTGAGGCCCAAGGCCCGGGAGGAGACGTAACCCCCCGCCAAGGGCCGCACCGGAGGGTAGGATGTGCACCCACTCACCCTCCTGGAGAGAGAGTGAGGCACTCTGGAGGAGCAGGGGTGGGAGCCGGAACTGGCCGGGGGGCGAGAGGGGGACACAGACGGACGGTCCATAACCAAGGAATGAGGCTTGTGAAGCAAAGGGAAAAGGAGGTAAGAAAAAGGATGACAAATGGTGGGAGAAAGGTAGGGCGAGTGGTACCTGGGGAGAAAGGCAAAACAAAACGGGGGGCCACAAACAAGATAGACAAGGGAGAAGGGGGGGGCGGAAAACACTAGGTAAAATGAAAAGAGGGAGAGTAAAAAACACTGCACAAAAAGCCACTGACAGAGAAAAAGAAAACAGGGGAGAATAGCAGGGAGAAAACAGGCAAGGAAAAAGTGAGAATGCACAGAAAAACCAATGAACAATGCACTAGGGGACAGGCAGAGAGAGAGAAGTGATACTTATCCATCAGTGTCCAGAAGCCTGGAGGCTGCTTACTCTCCGTCCATCCAATATATCACTTCTGACCATCCCTCCTCCGTGACATCAGATGGGCGTACTCACTTAGTCAAATTATTAACCCCAGAGTACCATTACAGTCTATATCGTGATGGCTGTCACAGACCCAACCAGCCAGTAACAGGCCTCAATAGCAAGTGCTGGGCCCCATTAACTAGCGTCAACGTCTCTCTAATAATAATTTAAAAAAAATCTTAAATCCCATGAAGCAGCCCAGGCCCCCTCCCGACCTTGTGTCCTGGATGGTCGCATTGTCACACCACCCTAGTTACAGCTCTGATTATTAGTATAAAGTTCTTGTTTTTGTATTTAACATTCAAATAATATTTTGCATTGATCAGAAGTATAAATTCCAGAATAAATCAATTTTAATTCCATTATGCAAGAAAGGGGGTGATTTTTTTTGTATACCCATGATTTTTGTGGGGTTGCTAATGGGACCCTGAAAGAAGATTTCAAGTCTAGCAAAATGGTTGTTATTGCTGCATTAAATAAGAACTTCCCCAATAACTTGAAATCCAGTATTGGTTGTTTGTCACTTTGTAATTACTACATCCTGAGAATTTCCCCTGAAGTCTACAACAGACCTGTGTTAAGGTAAGCCTCTGATAAATGCAACTCCAGCCACTAGACTTGTCTTTCAATTAGCCCTTTTCCAAGATGGCCAGTATTGCATCAGAGAATCCATCTGGGATCCTGGTTTCTGTTTGGGCCTATAATCAGCAGTTCCTGGATCAAACCTTTACTTATTCTGCTTGCTCAGCTCCTTTTACTTGCCACACTTACTTGTATCCGAGATCACCCATGGTGTACCAACACAGCAAGCGTCTGACTACTTCCTTGTATGTCTCCTCAGCCATTGGCAAGTTTAGCCACCATGCTAATCGACAGGTGGAGCAGTAATTCCTGAAGGACAGTTTTATAGTTCTCGAGTTACAGGGTAAGCAAGAAATTCAAGTTGCCTTTCAAAGGCTTTGAACACACATAATGGTTTCCAGGAATTTATAATTAGGATCTCCTAACATGAAAACCGTGTCACAGAGTTGGAGATGCCATCACTGCAATAGTCTGCGCCATCACCACATCTCCCGTCTTCGGATATTTTTTGCCGCAGTAGTCAGTGTCGGAATTATTTAAAATGGAAAAACGTACCCCCAACCCCACCAACTCCCACATTACATTAAAAAACCTGCATTACATCAAATAGTCCCTCTTCATTATAGTCCACCACCACAGATAATAGCAATGCAGAATATGTTTGACCAAATAAAGTAGCATTAGCATGCAATATATATAATAATAATAACACCTATTGAAAGTACCTCAGACATAAGTGTACTATAGCCTTACCAATACACAATATATTAAAATAATGTCCTTTTGAATATACCAATATAATGGCCAATTAATTGCAGTTTAATTTTCATGAAACACTAAACATAGCAATTGGATGACATGACTGACATCTAGTGGTCATTTTTAAAAAGTTGTTTGAATTTACCTACTAATCCCATTTCCTTGGCTACAGACAGACTGGAGGTCAGTTATAAAGCACTCTCTATGCCTTGGTTTTGAACCTGGGCATTGGATAGTCTGTCCAGCGCAAAACATTGTGTCACCCCTCCTCTCTATGCTCAGGAGACACTAGAATTGCACCTAGGTGTGCAGAGGGGTATGATACATATGATCGACAATTACATGATCAACATTTATATAACTGACACCATAATATAGACAGGGTTGGAAAGTCGACAATAATAACATCAACAGTATTATTAGGTCGACAATTCAAATGTAGACAGTATTATTAGGTCGACTAACTCTATCCCTAACTCTAACCCCAACCCTATTCCTATGCATAACCCTATAATACTTTCTACATTTGAATTGTCGACCTAACAATACTATCTACATTCAAATTGTTGACCTAATAATACTGCCTACATTTCAATTGTTGACTTAATAATACTGTTGACATTCGAATTGTTGACCTAATAATACTGTCTACATTTAAATTGTCAACCTATTAATACTGTCGACTTTCTGAATGTCGACCAAATGGTGCATTGAGCAAAATAATACTGTCTACATTCGAATTGTCAACCTAATAACACTGTTGATGATATTATGGTCGACTTTCCAACCCTGTCTATATTATGGTGCCGACAATGTAAATGTCGATCATGTATCACACCCATCCTTAGCATTGCTAGCAACAAGATTTTGTGGCCCTTTTGTCATCAGTAAGTAATCTATTAGCTGTAGAAACCCACAATTAATATTTCCTCTAAATTAAATGACTTGAAAATAAAGGAGTTAAAAGTTTAATCTAATAATTCAACCCAAAACGGATGCATTAAGAATCAGCTGTTTAAAACATGATGATTGAGACACTACATAAAGAGGAGCATAAGAAATCTTTGTTCATCATTGTCACGAACAGCACTCACCTGAGTCTGCGTGACGCTTACGTGACACAGGGTTAACCACACAACAACCACTTGGTATGTCTAAAATGATTAAATACTTCCCTATCTATGCCACACACTAGCTTTGCGATACTAATTACCACCACCAAGGTTTTTTCGGATAAGAGCTGACACTCTTATTTAGGAAGCCTTCGGTTCTCCCTAGCATTAATCCAACACAATTTACTTTAATCAGAGTTCACTTAAACCACAAGGTTTGCACAGTTTCAATTAGGTAGCGTCTGGACCAAACTGTCGCGTGAATTCATAAGAACACAGAGACTAGAACTTATTAAGTGTAATTTAATATGGAAGACACATCCACAATGCTTAAGATAAAAAGATAATAAAATGACATACAAATATAGTGCAATTGTTTCTTATAAAATAAAAAGGATAAAACACAGAATTGATACCTCACTTAGAATCAAGTTTGTGGTGCCGGGAGGAGCAGGAAAAAATGGAACCTCTTCAATTACTCCCTCAGAAGAAGAACCCAGAGTTACATTTTCAATACAGTTTTAAAGTCAAGCTACAGGGCCCCCCAGCCCCCTTCCCTGTGAGGTCAGAACCAACAGGAGGGGAGAATGCAAATTAGGGTCTTATGACTTTGCTGTTTGAATACCTCTAAGTCAAGTTTTCTTTACACCGTCCTAACTTTTCAACAGTATGGTTTACGAACATGATTTTACCTTCACACAACAGGTCCTAAGTTTCCCTTCATCTGCATACCACACATGCCTCTGGTATGTATGATATTGGAGAAAATGATATGATCTTTTCCTGTGCCCTTATTCAGCTTGAATCTGTCATTAACATACAACCCAGTCTCTGCAGTCGGCCTGTCTGGGGCCTCCCAAACATGTGTGAGATTTCATTGTCTTGCAAGAGATCTCCTCAAAGGCATTCACATTTGCCATCCTGCCATAAATGGTATAAGGTGCTATCCTTATCTACCAGCCCCCCTGGGTGGTTTAACATCCACAAAACCCATTGATCTAACAGCTTCTAAGAGAACCAGGTCACACTATTTCTAGGAAGTAATTCACAAACATATATTTGCAGATTTATGCCTAAACATTAGCTTGCACATGACAATCATCATCATTTATTTATATAGCACCAGCAAATTCCGTAGCGCTTTACAATTGGGAACAAACATTAATAAAACAATACTGGATAATACATACAGACAGAGAGGTAGGAGGGCCCTGCTCGCAAGCTTACAATCTATTAGCATCTCCCTTTTATTATGCTTTATTATATTGATACAAGTTAACCCGTGCATGATACTCATGCATTCTAGTCAAATCAAGCTACTTAAGGTGTTAAAAAGGTTCTTGTCATGCATTTGGGCCATAGCCCAGGCCTCCTATGGGGAAGAGCGTTACTTCCCGACGCAAGCGCCCTTTTTTAACGTGGTTTTGTCCACATGTCACCACCTCATCATTTTTCTCCATCACCTCATCCTTCATCTTCATCGCCACATCCTTCATCAAGCTACTTAAGGTGTTAAAAACTCCCCACTGTCACCCCCGGCAACCACCAACCACTCCCAACTGTCACTTCTCCTTCAAGAAATATATAGGTCAGTGTATAACTCTGCCCAGCAGGTGGCGCTGCAGCTTGTTTGTTTTTTTTTCACACACGCCACTAGGCATTTATATAGTAAATTCTCCTGAATCATGACCCCTCTGTAATGATCTTTCTCTGAAAATGACTCCCCAAAGGAATCTCCCCAAGATCAGAATCTCCCTGAATTGTCTCCACCAGGTCACTAACCTCACTCAAATAGATTCTAACCAAGATCATGATACTGAATTGTTACTTTTTTCATTTTTTTAATGGTTTATCATTAATGACTATATTATTAAAAGGTGACTTTAATTGAATATGTTATTTTCTGTGTGTTGTTTTGTGATTAGATAATCCACATAGGTATTGGACATATCCTGCAGTGTGTTGTGTAGTAGAGCAGATCTACACCCGTATTCTTCACCAATTCGGACGTGCATGGAGCCGATTTATGTGTGTTTTCAAAAAAACACGCACATTACATTCAGTATGTGTCCCTTAATAAATCAGGCCCTCTGTGAGAGACAGTCTGGTATCAAATCAGAGTGCAGCAGATTTATTCTGACTAAATAATATTTTGCTGAGTTTTTGTCAATGAGAGATATGGCAAATATCACATCAGAGTAGGCCTACAAAACAGACCACCCCCTTAATTAATAGCAATTCTCCTAAAGTGCTGCTTGTTGAAGCCTCATTTATATCTTAAGACATGACAGTAAGGAGACACTAGAGCTGGCTTAATTTAAAGGGTCATAAGTTTCAGTTATGTAATACTAACTCATGTGTACAGAATTCAGCATTAATGTGGGTATCCCACGTCCTGCATGTAGTGCCCATATCCCACCAGTTCCACACATCAAGCATGATAAATATTTGCTCCTCTTGTAATTTCATAATGCTGTCTTGCAGCGCTAATCTTTGTATATAAAGGGAAACAGGCATGGACTGGGGTGGTATACCTGTCAAACCATAACGCAGGTGTCCTAAGGTGAGCTCAAACCTCTCATGGAGCACTGGTGCAGTTTTTCCAGTTTGACAATAGTTAGGGAAATTAAATGAAATGAGAGAGAGAGAGAATTTGCCTCGTTTTCATTTCCGATGACGTGTGATAGTACTGAGCCACTCGGATCTGCTAAGTTTGGGTGTGTTCGGTTCTCGGGGAACCGAGCCTGAGCATCTCTTATATATATATATATATATATATATATATATATATATATATATATATGTATACACATATATATATATATATATATAGATATAGATATAGATATAGATCTATATATATATATATGTATAGATATATATATACAGATATATATATATATATATATATATATATATATATATATATATATATATATATATAGTCATAAGGTGGGCACCATCTCCTGGGGTTAGACGGCACTTCACACACTGCAGCCGTATAACTCACACGAGTCCAGAGTCTTGGTTCAACTAGCATTAGCTATATTTATTCTCCAGGCATAAAAATAGGCAAACAGAAACAAAACACACACATGAATACCCTCTACAGAACTTACTGGTCACCATTTGCTGTGTCTCTCATGAGGCATCCAAGTTCCTCCCCAGGTCTGAGAGACTGATTGAGCTGCCTTGCAGCCTTTTACTAGCACCACACAGGTGCAGCTCCTGCACTGCTACATGTAATTGAGAATACCTGGAATGGGCCTTAATATTGTAGCCCACCCTTCTCTCTCCATTCAAACCCCAGGGACCATTATACAGGCTTAAATTGTAGCCGATTACAGTTTTTGGGAAGCTCCTTCCCACACAAAACAGTCTCCCTGAGGTTTTAAAGCACATAAGACAGAAAGCCTGGGACATATACCTCTGTCATTTACCACTTGGCAAGTGCTTTTGTCAAGATAAATAGATAGATAGATAGATTGATTTATATGTAATTGGTTTGGCTAGTGTCCATCTGAACTTCTAAAAGTTAGCAGACAAGTGCAGATTTATATAAAGATGAGAATTCCACATTTAAATACATGTGCTACATCTGGTGAGTATAATGGTTATACAAATCTGTGCATAATTATGTGCTTCTGTACCCGCGCTTGTGCATCTTTAGTAAACCCATGTGTCTCTCTTCACTGTACTAGTCTGGTTCTGCTTCTCCTGTTTGGTTTGACCTACATTCCCCACTATGTGTTCTCTCCAGTGTGAAATCATAGATTATCCTGCAGAGAAAAGCAGTGGCTATTGGCAAAAAAAAACCACTTGACTCTCAGGTTCCAAGTGGTGACTTGTGTCTATAGACATGTTACAATATGTAAAATTTAAGAAGAATAGACAGACTAGGGTATTAGCTATATACAGTGTTGTTCCAATACCCCAACATCAGTGACCCTCAAAGCCTGGTTCTTCCCAAAAGAACTTGTGGACACAGGATGTTCCCATTATATATCGATACTACATCTACTTTTATGTGGAAAGAAATTATGTGTTGGTTATTATAGATAAATATTGTATATCATACCAAAAGACTTTCATGATTTTCACAATTTAAAAATTACCAACAGTTTTATTCAAATTCCAGACACATTGCTGTTGGCAGGTGTGTATCCACAATGCAGTGTAAGCAGACAGATATGTGTAACAATATTTGTCTTGTCAGTTTCGACAATAAAAGGTGCAAATTGTTGAAGTTTTTATGAAAAGACATTTGTTCAGGCTAGTTGGACTATGCGGTAATTCTGGTGTTCATTGTGGCATTTATGAGCTGGTTTCATGTACTATAATTGAGAACTGAACAATGTTCATTTTAAAAAAGTCCTGTGTCTATAAACTCTGTAATAGGATCTGTGAAAAAGACGAAGAGTACATCTGGTGATGACACCCACAGTTAGAGAATGTTGTTAAAGGCAAACTCAGGGAGAATAGAGAACCGATCCTTTTTTTGAAAACCAATAAAATAGATGATGCACTACTTGAGTGACTGATTAGTGCACCCTGTTTACCAATAAATCCACAGTCAAAAATCAAATACCAGAATCAAGAAATAAGTTGTGCTCTTGAATTTGAAATGATCTTCTCCGTGCAGCCATGCAGGTGGAAAATCTGTTTTAAGAATATCAGAGTGGTCTGTGGGGCAGTAGGCAAAGTTTAATTGGAATAAAGTGTTCTTATTTTATGAATCAGCCCATTATAACACAAAATGTATCATAGAATGCCAAGGCAGACAATTCTGTGATGAAATCCATTTATGTTGATCCATTGTTCCTGCACAATTGATAACAGCTGAAGGAGACATTCAGGTCAAGTTTATGTACCTTAATTCTGGCACATATCATCCAAACTGTAGTTTTCATTTTGGGTTGCCAATAGTATTAAACTGAGTCAGAGGTACACCAACTAATCAAATTAAACTTTGTTTTCCAATAGATGTCTCATACTATTATATTATTATATATTATTTATGTATCTCATTTACTCTTAATTTGCTCCCTTTACAGAAATCAATTAAGCTCCAATGTCTGGTGTTATTTCTTTGGAGATAATGTGGTCCTCTCACACACTGCAGTGGTTTGGCAGAATCAGTACATATTTAGGCACTCTAACTTAGACGTCAGAACACCAGGCCATGCCCAAACTAAGTCCAGATCCACTCATCAGGAGATGTCACCCCAACCACCCATTTTAAACACTTGAATATGAGACTCTCCATGAAGACACACTTGGCATTTATTCTCTAATCTCATAAATGTTCTTTGCATAGTTGTGCCTAGTGCAGAGTAGGAGCAATCTATAATGGGGAAAAAAAGCAATCAGGTTCATTGTGTCTTTAAATTGAACATACTTTTCAGACTCCCATCCTACATTTGGGGCAACAATTGTTAATAGATTCAAATAAATTCAATATATATAGACTTAGAAAACATGTCAATCACTACAATTGAGCTACTATCCTGAAGTATTGAGATAATTAATCTACTTATTAAGTCATTGGCCATTAAGCTCCTGCAGTCATTAACAAAATTTAAAATGGTCTGTCAAATGTTAGGATTGTGAGTAGTTATTTACTTCATCTCCCCACTGCAAAATCCTTATTTTTTTCTTTCAGTTCTGACAATGCATCTTACATCAGTCTATACCAACTCAATCCCTCCTTGTTGTGTCTCTGGGGAATGTGTGGTCTGTTTTCTGCATTCATGTTAGTTTATTCATGTGAGGGGACATTACTGGTATAATCATGTGTGGGGAGCACTGCTGTCACAATCATGTGTGATAGACCATGTCTCTACATTGGTAGATAGACAGTGTCCTAAACCATGTGTCCCTGTACCTTGTGTAAAGGGTGACCCTGCTCACTAAACTTACTGTCTAGGTCATATTATTCGTAAGTGCAGTCTACGGAGGTCATAGTAACTAGCTGTAGAAATAAATTGGCTATGTCTAATAAGACTATGGAGCCTGGCTACTGCTCTTAGTTGCCACTACAAAGCTTTAGTGAGGACAGTCCAGTTGCAGCCATAGCAACTTAATGTTCTAGTTGTTCTATGGCTGCAGGTAGGTTGCAACTACGTATATGGTGTAATGGGAACTCGGAGGCAGCCATGTTTCAGATGTAAAATGCTATAGTATTGACCTAATGACGAAACATGGATTGATTATGGACAAATGCAAAATTGAACAAGGACAACCTAAAATTCTGGGAAGTGCTTATTTTATAAGCAGGAAAGGCACAGTACCTCTAGGCATCCTAGATAGCACCCACCCTTCCAACCTGTGCCACACCATCATCATCATCATCAACATTTATTTATATAGCGCCAGCAGATTCCGTAGCGCTTTACAATTGGGAACAAACAGTAATAAAACAATACTGGGTAATACATACATACAGAGAGGTAAGAGGGCCCTGCTCGTAAGCTTACAATCTATGGGACAATGGTTTGATACACAAGGGTAAGTGCTACATCATATTGAACATTTGTGGGTAATAGGATATCCAAAGGAAACTAAGAGAGTGGTTGAGGAATTTTATAAGCTTGCCTGAAGAAGAGGGTTTTCAGAAAACGCTTGAAAAAAAAAAAGGTTTGAAGACTAGAGGAATATTGTGCGAGAGAAGGAATTCCACAAAGTGGGTGCAGCCCGAAAAAAAGTCCTGTAACCGGGAATGGGAGGATGTGATGAGAGTGTAAGGGAGATGCCGATCTTGTGCAGAACGGAGGTGTCGCGTTGAGAGATATTTTGAGAAAAGTAAGGAGATGTATGTCGGTGCAATTTTGTTGATGGCCTTGTATGTTAGTAGAAGAATTTTATATTGGATTCGTTGAAAAACATGCAACCAATGTAGAGACTGACAGAGTGGCTTTGCAAGGAAAATCTATCTAGCTGTGTAACGCTCCGGTCCCACAGATAGTACCTGTCTCGTTACCTGCAGTCCATTCATCTGGAAACTGTTATGTCCCAGCATCAGACATTCTCCAGTTCATTCATTCAGCTATATTCAGATCTGTGCAGGTGCAAGCCTATTGCACTTCAGGACCTCCTACCTCTTTTTCATTGGCTAAGCACTTCTGGAGCACTATTTAAACCTCCTGGATTCACCTGTCTGATGGCTGTTCTTCAAGCTTACTTCCTGCAGCCTGTGGTTCTGGTTCCTGTTCTCCTTGTGGTTTGCCTGTGTGCCAGTCTGCTCTCAGCTCGTGGTCTGTGCTAAACCATCGCTGTTCCAGTACCTCTCTTACCATCTCCAGTGTACTTCATCGTGACAGCTCCGGTTCTCTCATCGCTACCACTCAGAGCCGCTATTACACCTGTGACTCCTCAGCTGCTATCACTATTTACCTCTGTTACTCCAGTCTGCTCTCAGTCTCTGGCCGTGTTGAACTATCGCTGCTCCAGTACCTCTATTACCATCTCCAGTGTACATCATCGTGACAGCTTCAGTTCTCCCTTCACTACCACTCAGAGCCGCTACTACATCTGTGACTCATCAGCTGTTACCACGTGTTACCTCCGCTACTCCAGTCTGCTCTCAGTCTCTGACCGTGTTGAACTATCGCTGCTCCAGTACTTCTCTTACCATCGCCAGTGTACTTCATTGTGACAGCTTCAGTTCTCTCATCACTACCACTCAGAGCCGCTACTACATCTGTGACTCATCAGCTGTTACCACGGGTTACCTCCGCTACTCCAGCCTGCTCTCAGTCTCTGGCCGTGTTGAACTATCGCTGCTCCAGTACCTCTATTACCATCTCAAGTGTACTTCATCTTAACAGCTTCAGTTCTCTCATCGCTACCGCTCAGAGCCGCTACTACATCTGAGACTCATCAGCTGTTACTACAAGTTACCTCCACAACTCCAGTTTGCTCTCAGCCTGCAGCCGTGTTGAACTATCGCTGTTCCAGTACCTCTATTACCATCTCCAGTGTACTCTATTGTGACAGCTCCAGTTCTCTCATCACTACCGTTCAGAGCTGCTATTTCATCTGGGACTCATCAGCTGTTACTACGAGTTACCTCCACCACTCCAGTCAGCCTTCAGCTTCTGGCTGTGTTGAACTATTGCTGCTCCAGTACTTCCATTACCATCTCCAGAGTACTTCATAGTGACAGCCTCTGTCCTTTCGTTGTATACCACAGAGTACCTATTCTCCTAGTGACTCATTGGCTGCTGACCATCAGCCTATATTATTGTTGTGCCTGTATTTATACCACTTATCTGTGAACTCCATCGTCTCCATCCACTTCACCTGGCTCCCCCACATTGTTCTGCTGTACACTCACTCATGGGACCGCGACCTGCAGACTTGGTGCAGCTTCTCCTTGCGGGGGTTCCTGGTGAAAACCACCTGTCTGTTAGACTCTGCGCGGGTTCCTGGTGAAAACCACCTGTCTGTTAGACTCTGCGCCTGTGGGTGGGCTTAGACATGTTCAGCAGAGCCTAGGGATCAATTTCCTGTAAGCCAACCGTGACAGTAAGAACAGGCCAAATGTCTGATCACCCAGTGGAGCCTTCAGCAAGAGACTTGCTACAGCATCTAGTTTCACGCATCGAGCAACAGGATAGCATCCAACAGCAACTGTTACAATTTTTCCAGACTCTGACCGGTCACCTGGACATTCTACAGGCTGCTCAGCCATCTGTTGCTATCTCTCCTCAAGACCAGCGTTCTACTCCACAGAGTCCGTCTTCTTTTCTGAGACTACCTACACCGGAAAAATTTGATGGGGACTCCAAACTCTGTCGTGGTTTCATTAACCAATGCTCCATACAGTTTGAACTACAGCCCCAAAATTTTCCTTCCAATAGGTCTAAAATAGCTTACATTATCTCCTTGTTGTCCGGTCAGGCCTTGGCATGGGTATTTCCCCTATGGGAGCGAGAGGATCCTTTACTCAGCAACTACTTAGTCTTCTTAGCTACTTTCCGGCGGATCTTTGACGAGCCCGGACGAGTTTCTTCAGCCTCTGCCAGCATTCTCAGGCTTCGTCAAAGTGCTAACACAGTCGCCCAGTATGTCATTGAATTTCGTACCCTTTCCTCAAAACTGTCCTGGAATAATGATGCCTTGGTAGCAGCATTCTGGCAAGGGCTATCGGACAAAATTAAGGACGTACTGGCACCCCAAGAACTTCCTACCACTCTGGATGCGATAATCTCTCTTTGTAATAAAGTGGACCTTCGCTTCCGCGAAAGGTCAGCGGAGAGAACATCCTAACTGCTCATCCTTCAAATCCAAAGAGGTCGGGAAATGCCAGGCCCTAGTCTGCTTCCGGGGAGGTCAGACTGGGGACATGTAAAATCCTTCCCATCCTCCACTTGTTTTCTCACAGTTTCCGTATTATGGGGTTCATCTGAAGAATTCTCTCAAGCACTAGTGGATTCGGGTGCTGCGGGGAATTTTATTTCCTGGTCTCTAGTATCTCAGTGTTATATTCCTGTGTTACCCTTAGAGGCACCTGTTACCATCACTGCCATTGATGGGTCTCAACTCCCGGGAAGTATGGTTCGCTACCAAACTAAACCACTTACTCTCCGTATTGGGGTTCTGCATTCCGAAACAATCTCATTCTTTGTTTTAACAGGCAATGTAGAATGATCTTTCTGCGCTGTGATGTCCAAAAAAACAAGACAGAATAATCAATAAATAAATAAATACTTATATTTTAAACGTCCAGGTATATCCAATTCTCTTCACTCTCCAATGGTGATTTACATGTAAAGAGAGGAGGAAAAACAATAGCGTAATCCTGTATGGTATAGAGTGGGGTAATCTCTAGTTTGCAGTATTCAATAACATACAATGAATAGAGAATTATAAATTAAATAGATAAATAAAGATGTGGATCATAGTAAGTTGTCAAAATGAGCACAGAATCAGGTGCAATCGTTAATCCTCCTGCGGCCTGGGAAGTCTCCCACAGGGGGTACTACTTACAATGTTCAGCAGAGCCTAGGGATCAATTTCCTGTAAGCCAACCGTGACAAGCTGCTGCGTGCAAAATAGATTGTAGGGGCTCGAGTCTGATTTTGGGAAGACCAGTAAGGAGGGAATTACAATAGTCGATGCGGGAGATGATGAGTGCATGAATTAAAGTTTTTGAAGTGTCTTGTGTGAGATATGTACATATTCTGGAAATGTTTTTTAGATGTATGCAGTATGTTGTAAATATAGAGTTGAAGTGGGTAACAAAGGATAGTTGTGAGTCAAGGATTACACCCAGGCAGCGAGCTTGTGGGGTGGGGTTTATGGTCATGTTGTCAGCAGAAATAGAAATGTCAGGAAAGAAGCCTCTATTGTTGGGTGGGAATATTATTAATTGTGTTTTTGAAAGATTGAGTCGGAAGTCGGAGAGAGGACATCCAAGATGAAATGGCAGAAAGACAGTCAGTAACGAGAGACAACACAGATGGTGAGAGATCAGGAGAGGATAGATAAATTTGTGTATTATCCACATAGAGATGATACTGAAATCCAAAGGAGCTTATTAGTTTTCCAAGAGAAGTGGTGTAGATAGAGAATATCCAGGACTGAGCCTTGCAGTACTCCAACTGATAAAGGAAGCAGAGTGGTGGTGGATCCAGAGAAATTAACACTGAAAGAGCGATTAGATAGGTAGGATGGGAACCAGTAGAGAGAGATAGATTACAGATAGAGGTGGAATGAGCACACGAGACAAGGACCTACCAATTTGTGAGGGTATGAGAAGAGGACAGGAGGAAGAGTAGGAAGATAAGAGAGTAGAAACTTCCTCTTCATTTGTGGGATCAAAAGAAGAGAGAGTGTTAGAAGATGCTGGGAAGGAATTGAACTGATTGCTTGTTGAGAGAGATGATACCATTTCAAGTCTGATCTTATTAATCTTGTCTTTGAAATAGGAAGCAAGATCCTGGGCACTGATCTCTTGAAAGAGACTGTACCACAGGCCTGTCCAACCTGCGGCCCTCCAGGTGTTCTGAAACTACAAACCCCAGCATGCTTTGCCAGTAGACAACCTGTTGATAGCTGGAAGGGCATGCTGGGACTTGTAGTTTCACAACAACTGGAGGGCCGCAGGTTGGACAGGCCTGCTGTACCACATCCCACTTCTTAACCTGTGTAGATCAGGGACTGGTAAGAACTTGCCGACTGCTGTCCATCATGTCAGCAGCCGGTACATAATGAGGGAGGTGACAATAAGGACACTGTGTGACGTTATGTCACTCATACAGTGGTTTAGGTGCACCCCAAATCCTGGTGCCCAAAGCAGCTTCTTGGACGAGAAGGAAAATGGCCGCCCCCCCAGCCCTCAATTTTAACCAAATTAAGCTAAAAATTCATAAACTATACCTGCCTTCAGCTTTGCACCCTGCATGGCTTTCCCTCTCACACAGCCCTAGTTATGGCTCTGACCCTAAGTGACCACCTATGTTCGCCTAGTGTTGGCCCTGCTTATAAGGAGGCTGTTCAAAGGGAATTAGCAATGTGGTGCACCTGAGACTAGCTAATAGTGTAGCATAGTAGTGTGGTGCTACAGGTTCAGACATTAGTACATATGTAGGATCCAGCTACCAAGTTCAAATGCACAAATACAACACATTTTGAACCCAGGCATGCCATGACAAGACTGGATGTGATTAAATTGCAAAAAACACCTTGTTAAGTAAACAAGTGGAAGTGCTTTTATTGCAGTCAATACAAAAGAAAATATTGAGTTCCTTTTTTTAGTTTTTGTACAACTGATGGGCACTGCTACTGAATGCTTGTAACATTTTGTTTGAACATGTTCGCATAAACTCTTTAAATAATGCTGAGGGTGTATAGCTTACCCTTGAACACTAGTGGGAGCTTTGGTTCCATATTTGTGCCTTACGCAGTTGCTAAAAAATGTTCTCTGCCAAATATCCTCTGTTTGCAACACGTCAGTGACCTAACAACAGACAGTCTGCAAAAGATACAATGTATGTTATGACAATTTTATTTAGCAAAAGAGACTTAATTTAAAAAAAAAAACACATTTTGTTCTAAAGGCTTATTATTATGTTCTTAGTGGGGAATTCAGTTCTGAGAGATGTCTATTATCTGAGGTGCGAGCAAAGATGTGCGTAATCGCGTCCTAATTCCAGGCGTAATGAGTATAGTGGGCCACGGGATTAAAAAGTTATCCAGGATTTTGGCACATATAATAGATATGCGAGGCACTACATTCAGAATGTAATTCCTCCCATTGTATTAAATCTCTATATTTCACCTATTCAACTCCTGTCTTATTATAGATCTTACAATGTATTACTAATAATAGTAATAAGGGCTAGCCAATAACAGCTGGTTACTTTTGCTAGAATTTATATAATGATTTTACCCCTTAGAGTTCAAAATGCTATAAAGAATATAACTACCAGAATTAGGTGTCTGAGAAGAATGAAATATACAGTATACTGTATATGTCCACCTTTGTGGATATCGTTTCTTTGCTTCACATTGTTAAATATAAAAGACCTGTAGATGTATTGAATATCATGATTTCTTATACATGTAACAATAGGAAAGTGTACTGTAAAACAGAGATGTTCACTTTTCATTCTATTACCTGCCCTGACCCTCATAAAACTAAATTGCATAATTTCAGGTCCTCACTTAAATCACTGGCTCCCTCATCCACACAAAATTGGAAAGCATAACCTGCATAATTTGATACCACATAATTTTCTGCATGATTTTTTATTACATCTAAGCGGCCCACATAAAATGTTTAATAAACTTGATATAGTGCGCATGCACAGAATTTAGATTTTTTGAGAGCCTTCAATCTGCGCACGCACATGGGGTATATTTACTAAGCTGCAGGTTTGAAAAAGTGGAGATGTTGCCTATAGCAACCAGTCAGATTCTAGCTATCATTTTGTAGAATGTACTAAATAAATGATAACTAGTATCTGATTGGTTGCTATAGGCAACATCTCCAATTTTTCAAACTCGCAGTTTAGTAAATATACCCCAAAGTGATTAAATTGTTTTCAACTACTTCAATGTTTAAACTTGAGCAATCTTTCTAACAGAAGTTTTTGGTTATGATCTTCCAATTAGGTTATTTTTTTTGCAACAGACAGAGCAATCATTGTAAAATCTCATCTAATATGCAGGGCCATCTTAACAACATAATGGGCCTCGGGCAAATGAGTGCACACTGGGGCCCACATATATATTTCTGAAAATATTATTGGTGGTTCTTCTATAAGTAAACTTGTATTATAGGTATAGCTGTTCTTTAAAATAGTAATTAAGTTGAACATGCTTTATAATTTTTTATGTACTCTGTCAGTAATAATGCCGGATTATAATAGATTGTGGGTATAAATAGTATGAGGGTATTGTAAGAAGGTTTGGAATGTTGTGTAAGAAAATTAATTGGGAGATTTTAGTTGCAGTCTGGTTTGCACCACTTCCTCCCCTCCTCTCTGTGCCAAAATAATTATTCACCTGCTCTCCATTTTGGAGCTGAGTTATATGTTATATCTCCATACCGCACTGCACAATACACAGGGTTCTTTTTATGTTAGTACATCTATTCTGCTCCAATCACAGTACAAAACAAAAGTCAGTTTTCCAAGACCAATATCTTTCTATTCAACGAGATACACTTCTCCAAAGAATACATTTTTCCTTTGTATTAATGGACAAATACACTGCAATATCATAAAACTATTCATCCCAGTGTACGAGACACAAACAAACAACATTTTGCAACTGGATTAAATAGATGAATAAGAAAATTTGTAGTTGACATAACCATTTTGTATGGTCATGGCATGTATCTATTATATACATCTCTCTCTATATAACTATACACACTATACATATATATATATATATATATATATATATATATATATATATATATATATATATATATATGTGTATATATATATATATATATATATATATATATATATATGTGTATATTATTTGGATGTGTGAACAAGAATATGTGAATGGTCACTCCTGGACATAGCCCGGGCAGATTGGAGAAGGGCAAGTAAGATTCAGACACATGTAGTGACTACTTTCTGCTAATGATATGTGTACTGGCCAATATTACATAATGAGAAGTTGTCATACACTCTGCCACACATCCACGCTACTGTCTGTTCCTCATTGTCATCACTGCTAATTACACAGAGCTGAGCAGTTAGGAGAACACACAAATGGAATATGCTATGGGCCATAGCACCAAGTTTATTAAATGACAACAAATTAACCAAAACAGGATATGTGGCACTAATCATAACTATGACTGAATGCAATAAAACAAATTTTGCAAATATTTCTACTTCCCTGTGTTCAGGAAAGGGCACTACACTGAATTACATGTCTTTATTTAAATTAGCAAATGAGACTAGAAAACAAAAACACAATTTTTTAGGGTCACAAACTAACATAACATAATGTTTTAAACTTTCGCTAGACCACTTTTCCAAAGTCACTTCACCAGATAAAAACCATCCACTGAATTATTGAAGGTAATGTTAGCTCCAGAAGTTGTAGAAAAAAGTTTATATACATAATCACTATTTTTTAATATACTCCAGCGTCCCTTGAAATAAAAAATCAAATCCCCCTTAACTTACCTTTCAATCGCCTTGTTCTCCGAGTCTGATCCCCTTCTCTTCTTTTCGCTGAATCCTCACTGAGTCGCTTTTGCTGTTCTCAGTTCTGGCGTGTGGCTCCTCCGTACCGCTCTCCTCAATGAAAATGTCGGGCGCGATGACGTCATCACGCCCCACATTCACTGCGAGCACAGCACGGAGGAGGGGACCATGGAGGGAGCCTGACCTGACCCCCTGACCTGAACGGTCACGTGCTCCGCGTGAACGCAAAAGGTAAGTTTGTTTTTTTATCTACAGGATTTTTATTGAGAGCCCTGCCTGGGGCCCCCCTTGCCCACGGGGCCCCCAGACACCTACCCATCGTGCCCAGTCGGAAAGACAGCCCTGCTAATATTGCCTCATCATGAGGAAAAGTTGTTGCATGCGTGGGCACCCTCTGGGAAATGTAAGATATGGAGCTTTATCCACCTTCCTCTGCCCGGAGTGCAATTAAATTCAAGTGATTTGATCTTGTTTTTACCTAGACACTTAGGAATAAAGCAGTTAAGTTTTTACCATAAACAAATAGCTTGACTGATTAAATCATACTCTGCCCCTATTTTCTAACACTGCTTTTCAAATACTTATCTAAGCAGCAGGATAACACTAGAGATACCGTAATTTGCTCGTTTATTTTATTTATTTTTATTTTCCCAATTATACTGATTGCTGAAAATCAATTGTACAGTGATAATCTATGCCTAATGGACGGATGCAGAAATGTGTCTCCGGCTGTAGATATAAGGCAACATACACTGTGTTAAGATATCTAATATCAACCTGGTATCATTAAAATTTTAGAAATAGTTCCCAGCAATCACTGGCAGCCCGATGGAGGGAAAGGAGAATTTAGCAAAATTTCAAAGCTCAGAGGCCTAAGGAAAATACCTTAATAAAAAATAAATGTCAACTGCATTCAGGGCAGGATAAAAATAAGTATACACACATGGGGGTAAATGTATCAAGCTGAGAGTTTTCCAGCGGGTTTGAAAAGTGGAGATGTTGGAGATGTTGCCTATAGCAGCCAATCAGATTCTAGCTATCATTTTGTAGAATGTACTAAATAAATGATAGCTAGAAACCCGCCGGAAAACTCTCAGCTTGATACATTTACCCCTTGGTATCCATTGTGTTATCCAACTGAGGAGTAAGAAGATTTTATGTGTGAATTTTAACCCTGGGAAAGTGCTTCACTTATATGAATTTTGGGCTGGGACTGGATAGTATATTTCTGTAAAATACAGTTTAGTGCATTAAGAATTAAAATATTAAACTCACAATGCAGCCAACCAGTGACAAAAGCACACTGAATTTTAGTTTTACATATCAGAATTATCTCTTGTAATACTCATATTGTTTATTAATTAGATAACACTGTCAAAAGGATGAATAGAAATGTCAACATTATTCACATTTCTTTGGATAATTGTCTCTTGTTAGTGCTGTGAGGACATTTTAGGATGATTGTCTTCCCAGGTACAAGTATTGGAGTTATCAATGCTTTCGTTTCAGTTGCCTTACTCTGGGTTTCTGTAAAATCTCATATAAATAAAAAAATAATAAACCAAATATAAAGTGTACTCTTTAACTCCTAACCCCATCTAGTACTTTACAGTTCTAAGGGGGTGATAATCACACTGATAACGTGCTTTCCTTATCGGCCATCATATTTAGACGCCTCAGTAACAATACCTGGATAATGATAACATTATCAACGTGTGTCTCCCTTCCTTAGGTAGCTGAGAAGAAGGTATTACTGCACAGTGCACCGTGTCCCAGAGATTAATGAATAGAAGTTAAGTCAGCTCTGGCTCTGTTCCATTTGGCCACCACATTTTTTTTGCAACCTATTTATCAAACACTATTAATGTAATGAGCCTGTAAGCCACCCAGCTCATTACAATAATAATACAGCTCAGTGAACTCTGTGTTGGTATTCCAGGGATACACATAGATACATGGTTTTATTACAGTTATTGAGAGCTGCCAAAATCGCATGGTATACACAGATTAATTTTTCACACAGCTCTTAGCAACTTATGGCCCTTTACCCACTGATGTCAAAATACAGGTTTACACTCTCAATATCTATTTATAGTAAAATCAGTAAAGGGGTGTGAGAAGGGAACCCATTGGTTCCAATACCCCATACCCCAGAGCTTTAGCAGGCGTTTGCATTAGGGCTCTGCTTTTGAAATTTGCCTTCTCTATTTATTTCAATTGCTTTCAAACTTTGGTCCTGATTCCCACTGGGAGCCATTGAAAAGTTCACCTATCGCTCATGTTATTATCTATTGCTGTTTGCAGGACAGCTAGCATTTTCTTGTTGCAGCTTATTCGCATAAATATATATTTATTTTACAGACACTGTATTGGAAAAATACACTTCCAAGATTGCAATATTTACTTAAAATGCCAAATATGAGTCAACTTCTCTTGAGTAGATGGATACTAAATGTGTAGTCTATTCATGGCTTCACAAAGTTGTGTGCTCACTTTAAACCTTAGAGTGGGGCTAAAAAAGGATAGAGAGCAGGGATGGGAGAGATAAAGTGGGGGATTGAGGCTCATGAGGGTTGCAGGGGATGCCAGCTATGATTAAATAATTATTACAAGTGATTTACTTGTACTGGGGGGCAGGGGAGAACTAAAACACATAGAAGTCAGAATTGATTCTTGGTAAAGGAGTTCCAATGGGTGCTGCATTGCAAAGCACATGCATTGTTACTGCAATAAGTAAGTGGTATTAAAGAGTTTGGACATACCAGACTGAGTCTGGCTAGCTGATTGGTCTGTTGGCAATATATTATTGATAGGTGCAACTTAGTTCAGGGTAAGTAAGTCAATAAGTAGGTCTGGGAGAAAGGAACGTGCTGTCCTGCCAAGTACCACCAGGCTTGAATCCTACCATTCTCCAACCACACATACTGCACTGCAAGGCTTTAATAAAACTGAGTGGCACCACACTCAGAAGGATGCCAGCACAATCCTATGAGCCCTCTTTATATTGTAACAGATTACTGGATTACTACTACTAATCTTGATTAGCGCTGGCTTACCTGAGGTGCGGAGTCTAACGATCTCCCCAGTGTTCACCCAAAACCGCCGCAAGGCGGGGTGGGCTTTGCTGCCAGGAGTCGCAGGTCACGGTCCTCAGGTTTGCCCCAAGATGTAGTGCAACGGAGTGGAGCGGAAGATGCAGAGTCAATCAAGCCAGTTCGGTACACAGGAATGGAGGCAGGCAGAATCAGGAGGCAAACTCGGAGACAATCAGGCCGGGGTCGGTACACGGATCAGAAGAATAGAGGGATAGTCAGCAAGCCGGGTCGGTACACAGGGGTTGGAGAGCCAGAATAGTCGAACAGACAGAGGTCAGAACACAGGCAGACACAGGAGACTGGAAGGCACAGCAATCCACGAAGCACAGGAGCCAGGAACAGGTAAGTGTTGCTCTGACACTCAGCGAGTCAGAGTGATCTTTAAATACTGACGGGGATTCAAAATCCCTGCCTCTTGGTTGCTGTCACGTGACCGCCTCTGGGTTGCGGTCAAGTGATCGCTGGATGCGGAAGTGCGGCTTCCGGGCGGCGGGGACAGGTAAATCCGTTACATATATATACAGATCCTGCTCTGTACAGCTAGGTGATTACATGGAGCACAGGACCCTGCTGAAGCTGAGCAGCAGGGCTTCATTTTATTATAGAATATTTTAGTGTGAGAACTGATGTGTAATGGGAATGCATGAAGCAGGACTGCTACAGTGTTGGGGATATGTATACCTCCTAACATGCCTAATTGAAAATAACAGCATTTTAGCCTATGACTTTGCCCACTCACACCATGCCCCACAAATAGCAAGGTTTAGTCCTCTTTTCTATTAAATTATGGACTTTCCACCAGACAAATGGACTGTAAGTGGGTATGGAAAAGGATTGTGCCAGCAACGCTCACAAAATACTTTTCAGTTCCATATTTCACTTGCTGCTTGACAAATTTATCTTTTCAAAGATCTGTTACCCTCTAGTGGTTCAATTCTTGTACAGTGGGTAGAAGTACTAGATCCTATAATGTCTCCAGTTTTTTAATGGCTAATAGTATATATAATATCCAATGGGTAAATTGGACAAGATCTGTATGTATGTCATTAGGGCCTGTTAGTGTGGTCAGAAGATGACCACATACACATTCTGATCGGGTGTATCTCCAGTCATCTCCCAACCACATTTCTAAACATCCCTGATAAATATTGTGGTTATTTCTGGGCTATACATGCTGTGATATAGGGTCTGTTGCCTGATATTATCTGATTGTAGGGTCAAAATTAAATGTAAACAAGATGAATCCATGGATTCTTCCTGTCAATGTTGCTTCTAGATTTGGGAGTTCAAGGATCTTTTTCCAATTCGTATTGTCAATGGGACTCAAATATCTCTCACGCTTGATTTTAGTTTCCAGAAAGGTAGTTCCAAGAGCTGATGCTGGCCATTTATATCCTAGAGATGTTGGCTTAATTGTATTCCCTGATCTAAACCAATTCTCTAGTTGTGACAGCTGTATCTGAGGGGAAGGGATGCTCCTGAATTGAGCATTAAGAGCATGTATTCATATTCTTTGAACAGCTAAAATAAGTCAAACCCTCCTTCCCTGTAGATATCCCCAAGAATTGTTTTTCTGATTCTTGAATGATTCTTCTGCTGATGTTGCTTCCAGAGGCAATTTGGAACTCGGTAGTGAGTCTTGCAACTGAGTACAGACTATTTTTATGTGGCACGCTCTTCAGCACTAGGCAGTACCTTTCTGTGAGCTTGTGGGAGTTACCACTTTGCGCCTGAGCTGTTGTTGCTCATTTGTGAAGTGAGTTTCTGAGGAATTTGGCAGATTCCGAGGACGCTGACCTCCGACTGCAGACGGGGAGAACCCTGGTGAGAGTTAAAAGCTCTATTGGCTTTACCAGTGAGTGCAATTTGCATCATTTTTATCATTTAATTTAATTTTTTTCATTAGAATAAATTTGTGCCTTGGAAATACATTAAAACCTCTGAATGCTGGTATTATGATAGATACAGAAGCACATTTGAGGATTAACAGTCTGATATGTGATTGCGAAGTTTACACAAAAGTAAGCAGGTTTTCATTACATGATCTTTGATCCATTTAATATTTTGTACACATCACTGGGATTTCTAGAAATACTCCAATTTATATTAATGCACTAGTAAAGTCCAAACTCTGAGACCACTGTTATTTTGCAGAGAAGAATGGTATTTGTCAGATAAACAAGCATACCAGATGTATATAGTGATATTTCCTCTTCTACTAATCAGCAAAACTTCAAAATTATTATCTTCCCAGATGGAGATAACAGAACATGTAGCGCTGCGAGCAGGGTCAGCGCTACCCTTAGGTGAATCATACAGTGTTTTAATGCCCCTAAGACGCCCCCCACACAAAGAGTGGGCTGCAGATATGAAGAAGAAGCAGCCAACAGTTTCTTACATGTTAAGCTGCCTCTCCTCCATGCCAGTGTTATACTGGGTATGATGTAATAACCATGTAGCACACTTCCAGTCTGAGGAGTCAAGGATCCTGCACACAATGCCTGAGGGTAGGCAGGGGGAGGGGGGCAGTACCCTATGGTGTATATGGTGAAGCCCCATTGCTGACAGAAAAAGACAATTTGCCAGTTATAGAGTTTTTCACCCCTTTCACCAATATAAATATAGTACAAAAAAGTTGGTTTGGTTTTTGTTTTTTTTACAAACACTGACCTGTTCACAGTACAACTAAAGAGTGCCTTTAAACAACTGGTGTACTATATTTATTCAGTCCCAATAAATGTGTATTTCTACTGTGAAGCGATCCCTGCAAGATGCATTCAAAGCATCATTTTTTCTAAATAAAAATGCAACACAATTTAAATACACACAGATAGCTATGATTTTAAACTATAACTAATTGGTAAATTTAGGGCTAATGATGTCTGGTTGAAATATTACAGTGTAATTGTGTGTAGAAAATGTCCACAGCACGAATACTATTACATTGTAATGTTGTCCATGATCTGATGCATAATTTATTCTGCATGTACCATATATAAATTTATAATGTAGTGGGATTTTTGAGATGTGAATTTGAAATCACACTAATTAAGCAACCATCCTAAGAGCGGGAATGGGCCATTTTTGATTAAGCTAAAGGATTAGTGGGCAAGGAGAAAGATAGACTCTAGGAATGTGCTAACAACAGAGGTTCTCTGTAAGTAGCCTTTTGGTGTCCCAATAAAAGTAATTAGCAAGGATCACCAAGACCTCTTAATAAAAAGCTTGTTCAAAACTGTTACACCCATGGGTTTCAATATTAGGGATGATTATGCATGTTTTGCTAATCCAATAGTCATCCATAAGATCTATAAAAATGAAAAACATACCAATACGACACTAAACCCTTAATTACTCTAATATATGTATAGAAGATTACTCTCTCTTTCTGCCTCCCCTTCCAAAGCTTTGTTTTTTTTTATTCTTTTGGGCGCTGTGTACTAGTCGAAGCATCAAATCCATGGCAGCGCACTTAAACAGCTGCAGGAAATTTGTTTTACAAGGCTGGTTTTAACTGAACTACCTGCTGTGCACCACATTGCTATTGTTTGTGAATTGAATGATGGGAAAGGCAAGTCTGTGATTTCATTTGTTCAGACCGATTAGTCACACGTTGCATACAGTATCATTTGCTTGTCACTTAATGACTGTCCAGCCTGCCTGAATCATTAGCGCTGCCGCGTAATGAAAGGAAGACAGAGGCATAATGATGAGATGAAGGAAGCGGGGTGCTGTTTTACCTAAAAGAAATGGTGTGCGGAGATCCAGCACAGCTGCAGGTGTTCCGATGACAATGTGGGAAGCAGTTAGCTTCCAATTTAGCAGAAAATTAAGAACGAAAAAACTGTTATTTGTGAGAGAAGATACTCATCGTAGGCAATCATCCGTTCCCTGTATCCACAAGATGAGCATTCAGCTGTCTTTGTCGTGACTTAAAACAATTGGTATTTTGGGCTGCATTCAACACCAGATTGGTGCTTATTATCTGCAGTTTATTCTTTCTTGTGATATTTTGTTTCTGTCCCCCGAAATCCCTCCCTTCCCTTATTTTTTATGGTTAATTTACTTGCTTGAATGTAAAGTCATTTATGCTGAAATATTTGGATGGTATCTCATGTATTATGAGATCAATTGTGTGCATGTTAGCTTGAGATGGTACTGTGCTTACTGCTCGCAAAAACAAAGGAGATTGGATAATTCCAAATACCTCTGAAGGTGGTGAAAAAAATATGTTTTAATTCACTTTACAAACTAGAGACTTTATACTATATATGACAAGTAAAGGGCACTAAATTTATATATTTGCTAAGTATTCAGCCTGATATTACTTCAATAATTGGATATTGTCTGAAGGCATAATCAAAATGCCATGAGAAATGTAATGCTGGTGGGACAGTTTGTGACAACGTCTTTCTATAGGGGCTTTCATTACAATTTACTAGGCCAGCGCTACGTGAACAGAGAGTGCAGGTGTTTTAAGTAAGGACACTTGGGGGCAGATTCAATTCGGCACAACGTACCACTGAACATTGCCTCAATTTTCAGATGTGCGTATTGACAGCCATTATGGTAAGAAATCTCCACCCATTTTTTTTCCCACCTCTATGGGACACAATAAAAAATAAGTGGAAAAGACGAAAATTTCTGTAAAAACATGATGTGTCTCTCAGCGATGTGACCCCATTTTTGTGGGCCCATTTTCCTAGGGAATCAGCCCTCTGCTAACCAGGCTGCGGTTGGTTCCCACTATGACAGAAGACCTACGTGCTGCAGGTCTCCCTGTTATCTTGTGACTATCCAAGCCTAGCATAGACTGGAGATGGTTGCGGATATTGCGTAAGGACCCACCCTGTTCT
This sequence comes from Mixophyes fleayi, assembly GCF_038048845.1. Classification (NCBI taxonomy): domain Eukaryota; kingdom Metazoa; phylum Chordata; class Amphibia; order Anura; family Limnodynastidae; genus Mixophyes; species Mixophyes fleayi. Next base: position 52,196,999 of record NC_134406.1, read on the forward strand.
CTGCTGAGAAATGTATATGTTTTTGGGACAAATATGGAATAAAATGAACATATAGTAGAACTGTTTTGAAAATGGTGCTGATAACTGTGATTTTGCATGAAAGTCACCAGGGCCTAGTGGGAGTTACTGGTGAATTACAGTGGCTCCTGACACTAGAAGCCCAGCATAGGTGAATAAGAAAGTGAAAGGGAAGAGAGAGGGGTGAGTGCCGCCATGTCGGAGCTCAAGTATGATATAAAATTAGAAAGCAAGCTCCCTTCCTCTTCTTTCTGAAAGAACGTGCAGAGACAACAGCAGCCTCCAGTAGATAGGTGTTGTTTGTCTTGTGATTGTCACTGTTAAAGTAAACTGCAAAGCACTGGAGAGAGTAGACATGTTTGGTGCAGGCCTGGGAGGCAGCTTGGGGAACTGGTCCGGAGTTATTGGTATCACAGCCATTCTCTGGAGGTGCGGGATCCAACAAATAATCTATGGTGAGGGTTACAGGAATGACCTCTGTCATCCCATTTGGGCTGGGTAAATCCGCAGTGTGGGACATACCAACATTAGATTGGGGTATGACTGAAATAAGGAAATCCCCAATTTAGGTGAAATGTCACTTAATCAGGCTGAGTGGAAGTCCTGGGGAGATATAGTAGAGGAAGCACTTGGAGAAGAAGGGGAGCGGTCACCTCAAGGATCCCTGAATGTATTGATGCTATCTCCTATTGTCTCTGCATTGATGTCTCCCTCTAGATTGTAAGATCTTACGAGTAGGGCCCAGTTAGACCCTTTGTCTCATGTTCGCACTTCCTTTATCAACCTCATATGTATTTGTTGTTTTTGTATGCAATTTGTAACTCTGACTATCTGTCTCTGCAGAGGTTTTTGGAGCCTGTCAGATAACCAAGACACTGCTAGTGTACAGGGTGGGAGCCTTGTGGCAATAGAAATGAGACATTCCACCGTACCATTACTTTATATTACTGCGGAGTTACTATCGGACTGGAATAATGCCAATTACTACCTTCCAACTCTCAGTAAAGTTGGGACAGTCCCAACAGAGCAGCACTGTTCCCCAAAAGCAGGCCCATCTCACCAGTATTGGGAGTTTTGGCAGGCAGCAATGCTCTCTCCGTCATTGAAAACACCAGGTGAGGTGTGCAGCCAATACCACCCTGCCCAGGTGTCATCAGTGCAATTGTCCATGACACAATCTCACCTGCTGTATATTACAATTTCACCCTCTGCTGATCTGCAGGCAAAGTGATGTGCTGCAAGGACTGTTGTGAAGGTACTGTCACCTGCAAGTCTGTGTTCATGGTTTTTAAATGTGCTTGTATATACTGTTTCTGTATACTTATATCATTATTGTATTTCCACTAATACAAGACGGGCTCAGCTACACCGTTCATACAGTGAATTCACAAAGTGACTTTTACTACACAAATAACAGATGTACATTGACTTACTGGACACACTTTTATATTAAAAATCAAATAGCATCTTGTGATCATATCACTTACCCAGCCAGTAAAGGCCTTGTGCCTTTCACTCACCAGCTGCTCTGTGCAAGCACTGAGCTACAATTCGTAATGCATTTCCTTTAATAGTCTCTATCTTTTGTTCTGCCAATTCTGTGCATAATATCTTTATTTTTTCCTATTTGTTTGCAATCCTCTAGATAGCCATCAGTTTTTGCTTCATTAAACCTCTCTTCTGGTTGATCGGTAAAGGATGATTCGCTATGAGGTTGGCATTAGACTGATCCTGTTTCATAAAGCACAAGTCATTGTTATCTAAGTTATGAGCGCATTTATGGCCCCCATTTAATTGGTTTAGATGCATGCATTCTGTGAGTCTTTTATATTTTGGTATACAGTACAACAAAGCACTCGTTACTAAAGTTCATACCCACTCTTCCAAATGTGCATCAATTTGCACTGTGACTAACAATATGCATTTCAGTTCAGAAGTCTTGGCTAAATGTTTTTCTCATTAGTCAGAACTGAAAAACTGTAGGCAAAGTATCTGCAGAAGGAATAATCTATATTTAATCACCACAACCTGCACATAATTCACGGCTGTAGTATTACTTACTCATCTACATAATTGCTTTAAACTGAAAGCACAATTCTATTAGAGGACTAATAAACTTAAAATACAGATAGATCCAATCAGAAAACACATATTGTGACATTATTAAATATATATGTACATAAGACTATACACAGTGGTTGAAGTTGAAATTTAGAAGTGGAGGTATGAAAAATCAATGGAATGTGATAGTGTTACAATGAAGGCAGTAGTAGAAGTGACGGTATGACATACCACTGTATACACCCCCACTTCTACCACTGTATATATAATGTAAGTGACTGGAATGTGATAGTGTTACAATGAAGGCAGTAGGAGAAGTGGCGGTATGGCACACCACTGTATACACCCCCACTTCTACCACTGTATATATAATGTAAGTGACTGGAATGTGATAGTGTTACAATGAAGGCAGTAGGAGAAGTGGCGGTATGGCATACCACTGTATACACCCCCACTTCTACCACTGACTTTACACATAACATTTACCCTGTCAAAAATCAGTTTGACATTGTCTGTAACTGTATATTCTGTCATCAGCCATTTTAAACCCAAAAAAGCTCCTTAACTTCCAATAGGCTTAAATATATGAAATGTATATACGCTCACAGCCTTGCTCAAATATTTTGCGCAATAGTTTTTATAGAATAGTGATGCTAAACATAACTCTCGTTAGTTTACTTCTTCCCCAGCAAAGCTTTGCTTTGCTAGTTACCATTATGCGATAATAACTACATATTCTATAGCGCAACTTATCGCAGCGATCACCACAATTCACTAATAAAATTTTGCCGGCGCAGCAGAGTTATTCGTCGCTCCCCAGTGATATTTACTGGCAGTCTTACCACTTTGCCAGCCAGAATGCTGTCCTCTGTGTATGACTTGAAAAACTGAAACCACATGAAATGTAGGCTGTTTTCAAACACCAAGACCGCAAATGTTAAAGGGTTAATGTTAAGAGTTGCCACTAATGCAATTATTGCCCCTATAATAAAATAACATATTAATATTGCACCCTGAGAAAAACTTGCTTGATCTTGGGGAGAGCACAACTTTTCAAATATTGCTGAATAACAGAAGTATTGGCAGTCGCAAACAACTGTTCATTCTGAATATTATATAGAGCAGGGGTGGCCAACCAGTCAGAGACCAAGAACCAAAAAATATCTATAGGTACTACAAAGAACCAACTTTACCTTTTATATGTGTGTGAATATACACATACCCAGTATAAACATGCGACTACATACCGTACACACATACATTGAAAGTATAGCATAATTTACAATATCTTGCTAAGAAAAAAAAAATATCCAACACATTGGCAAAATGTTCAGAATAACCATAAAATCCTCCTCACATGCCACTGGATCTCACCACATGCCCCTTAAATGCCATCAGACCTCCTCACAAGCCCCTTATATGCCCATCAACCTCTCCCACATGCCATCAGATCTAATCAAATTCCCCATACATGCCATCAGACCTTCCCATATACTCCATACATGCCTACAGACATACATACTGTCAGGCGCTGTCCCCACACTGTGCATACGTGCAGGAGGCCTAAAGGGATACTCTGCTGTTAGGGATATCTTTATGCTACACTACTTTCATGCATTCAATAAGTGAGTCTGTAAGGGTCTGTAGACCCACAATGCTTCCCTTGACACCTAACAAAATGCTAACTCACTTATTCAGTCATGTTGTGTCTGAGTATGTTATTTTATAGCACTGACAGCATAGGTCTATCTAGCCTTAGACAGTAGGGCACACAATTACCATTTTAATAGAACATTTTTTAAATGTCTCGCCAGATGTTATATTTATACAGAATGCATGTTTCTAATTGTTCAGGATTATCTGATAAATGTTAATAGAAAAACATATAATATTACTCTAAATTCAATTACTCATAATGTGATCAGAGCAGTAATAAAACATTGGGGCTTTTAAAAGGTTGCTCTTTCTCTGATTGCTCAAAATAGCCCCCTTGTGGTGAATATGAATATCACTGCAAAAGCATGTTTACGCCATTGGTTTTCTTTCTTTTAAGCTTCCTTTTCAGCTTTTTACCATGTTAAATCAAAGTCCATAAGCAATGGAAGGCATTCATTCTTATTGTTTAATAAGCACCAGCATCTTCTGCAATGCTGTTGTTGTTCATAGACCCATTAACACAATGTCCTTCTGCTTTTGCTTATATTCATTTATTTATCTATAGAGGTGTGTTCTAATAATACTGTGTATACACTTTTCTACATACTTTTCTACACTTTTCTACATATTTGGCTCAAATGACTGTCTATTGTTATTTCTTACAAAAATGATTAACACTGTTTTTAATGTGCAATAAATATTTTGTTTTTAATGCTGTAAGGCACTGTATTGTTTATGTGCTTCTTTCATAATATTATTTTAATCCATTATTAGCCCAGTCTCTGTTTTACACTTATAGGGGCTCCACAACCTCTACAGACAGCTGCTTTTAATTGATATCTTTAGCATTCAAGCAGTTTATTATACACATGCATGTGTGAAATGCTGGACTGGGGAGCAGGGGGGCCTCTGCCCCTCCCCAGACCGGTCCCATAGTGGACTACCTTGGGCTGGGTCAATGGGCCACCTGCATTTTTTTCCCTTTAAAGTGTTGCTAATAGGCTTCTGAGTTCTGAGTTAAGTCTTGTCCCCCAGGATAAAAGTTGTCAGCCCTCCCTGTTTGCTCATGTAAGAGAATACAGTAAATTTCTTCCTAGAGGTAGAAAGAGCCCACAATATATACTGTGTCATTTCTTGTTCACAGGCCATCACAATATTAACAATTCTTACACTTGGGTCTGGTATATTATCATTGGTTCCTTGCCTCTGGTGACGCTGTTGGGCAAGCTTAATGAGGTAACAAATTAGTTTTCATCTCAGATAACTTGGTTTCCACCAATGCTCCCTACTATTAATGCAACCTTGTGACAGCATGTAAGACACAAGCTGCTGGATAAATATAGATGGCAATAGCTACTGGTATTTAAAAGGAGGCATCTGGCAAATGTGGAATCAATGGCTACTAGGAAAATATGTGGCATGCCTGCTGGTGTGATCAATGCATACAACTCCAGTTTCTGACTACTGACATAATTTGGGGTACTGATGACTAGCATAATATCTGTTTTAAGCACAGAGTTCTGGGGGATCCAATGCAACCCTAATATGCTCTGAAGACTTAGGTTTCCTTTCCCTCCCTTACATGTCTATCTATGAAAGTCCCCACATTTTTGTAATTTTTTATCACCTATTTACTCAACTAATAGATTAGTTAGATTAGTTAGACCCTTAGATTGTACGCTCCTCTGAGCAGGGCCATCTCTCCTTCTGTTTCCACCACTTCTAACTCTGCTCTCCAGCTACTTAGCCCTCCTCCTCGAGGGTCCTCCACCCCACGTCCACTCTCGCTCCCTCCTCCCTCCTGGGGGTCTCCCTGTCTTCTGCGCCCTCCTTCTTGGGCCCCGTCGTTTGCGGATCCTCCCTCCCCCTTCCCCGCCCTCTCTAGCTGTGCATTGAGCGTACTGAGTTGCTGTGTTTACTGTACTGTGCTGTCTCCCATTGTATTGTGATTTTGTTTGTCTCTGTACGGCGCTGCGGATGCCTTGTGGCGCCTTATAAATAAATATTAATAATAATATTAATAATAATAATAGGCCTGGGCAACCTGTCGCTACAGCTGCCTTGCCTAGCTGTCAGTATTTGTCCCTCCTTTTGATTGACAGATATATAGTCAGCGAAGGGGTTAAATATTAAAGGACCTGATTGCTTGTGATGGTGCAGTGTTTAGCCACACAGTAATCCTTCTTTTAAGGAGAATTGCTCTATTTTAGGAAGCCGCTTTCCCTACTGACCTTAGCACAAATCAGTCAGGCTCCATGCTCCTACACACCACTTATATACACTTGTAGAAGAGGCTCTAGAGGTCTATAGCTATGTCCATAGGCCATATAAATGTACTTAAGTTAATGGAACTTAATGCTGAAAGATTATGGAAATATAATGATTGTAGGAATGGGTAAGACATTTAATATAGTGTGTTAATGTGTGTTATATAAAGCGTAATTGGTGATGTGTAAATACATGTAGCCTTCTATTTACTATAAGCTGGTGCCCTGAGGACGGAGGGAAAGAAGTAGCAGCCCTTAGAGGAGGAGGCAGAAAGAGGGGAGCTGCCACTTCTACTCCAGCGGGGTCAGAGATATGCTGATACCTTTTTGACACTTGATAAGTTGACACATTTTGTCACCCCATAGCGCTCTATAGACTCCAAATATTTGTGCATTCATACATTAGACAGCAGACAAACTTTATAGAAGAACTCGCCAAGATATTGATACTAAACTTATAGGATTTGCCTGGTAGAAACTCATCAATTAAAAACACATAGATTTGCGATAATTATCAATAGTCAGTAGCAGATATGTTGATTCTCTATCCATTAGAATTGTGTAGAACTGTCACATTACTGAGAAGTCAGATTACTATTACTGTACCTTAATATCCATCATATTTCCAACAGCTGTTGACTTGCTCTCTCGTTTACAAACTGTTGTACATAGTTTGGGTCTGGACTGCACACTCCTTATCCCCAATTTTGTCCTCTTTCTCATACCACTACCTGCTCCAACATTATTATTTTTTTTATTTTTGTTTTTTATGTTGCTACTTGACTAGGTGGTAAATTTATGAAGCTGCGGGTTTGAAAAACTTGAGATGCTGCCTATAACAACTAATCAGATTCTAGTTGTCATTTTGTAGAATGTACTAAATAAATGATAGAATCTGATTGGTCGCTAAAGGCAATATCTCCACTTTTCCAAACCCAAAGCTCAATAAATTTAACCCCAGGAATTCCATACTACCAGCACTAGTAGATTCAATGTAATTAACAGTTTAACTATTTTAAGTGCCAACTCCAAGCACCCTCATAAAACTCCATGGTAGCGGTGTCCCCCAGATTGGACGAAAGAAAAAAATTCTTTATTTAATTAAATAAAGCATTTTTTACAATTAAAATTATTTTAAACTTGTTAAAAAGAAATTAAATTTTCTCTATTTTTCTAAATATTTTTTTTCTAGTTTTTACATTTTCCTAGAATCTGCTAATGGAAGCCCGAGACTATGCCACCGATGGTGTGCGCATGTGTGACCGGGTAATGCTGGGTTACGCATACAAAGAAGGGATCCCAACTAGCCAGCAAAGAGGTAAGTCTCAGCTTATAATAGGGTGTGTGTATGTAGGACTAAAGGTGATTTTAGCCCCCTTTAAAACATACATCCAAGCCAAGTTATTTCAACAAAGAGAGTGACGTTTAACAACCTTTAGAGAACTAAAATAGTTATCACTGTTACTACTGAGAGTACTGCCAATGTTGTACCTGTCACTTAATTAATGTTGTTAGTGATCTTTTGTCTACATACCATTGCCTAATCATTGATTATCACTGATTATCTTTACACGTGTTTGCGTGGGTTTCCTCCCACAATCCAAAAACATACTAGTAGGTTCATTGGCTGTTATCAAATTGACCCTAGTCTGTCTGTGTGTATGTTAGGGAATTTAGACTGTAAGCTCCATTGGGGCAGGGACTGATGTGAGTTCTCTGTACAGCGCTGCCGGAAATAGTGGCGCTATATAAATAAATGATGATGATGATGATGATTGAATGCCATTTGACTGCTATTATTCATTACATTTTTGCACTAAGATTGTATCATTGTCTTTGCGTGTTTTTACATTTCATGGTTCCATTGATCTCAGACAATTTATCCTAAATACAGAATCCTTTACTCTCACACTTTATTTATCAAGTTAATGGCTTGAGTGTGTCTTTTATACGGTTGAGCATGGGTTTACTGAGTTAATCCCTGGTAGACCTTGTCAGGATCTGTAACCCCTAAGAGAGAACATGACTTGGGTGTAAGCATTGCGTTTGAGAAGAGACGCGATTACCCTAACTGTGAGATTGACCAGCCTCCCACTCCAGGTGCGTAGAGGTACTTGGCAGAGCAGTGGCTACATATTGAATTTTATAATTTATAAAATATCCAGAATTTACCAATGCATAACAATATTGTCCGCAAATTTTAGCATTAATGTGGTTGGTTATAATGACAAAGACACTAGATTTTTAGATTACAATTAGACAATGAGCGCATGATTGTTGATCTTTTGCTACATATTATAATGCATATGATAAATGTGTTGAATGAATGTCCAGCAATCTAATAGAAGTGTCAAAATGCATTTGGCATTTCCGACTACTAAACAAGCAGAAAGCTTAATAAGTACCATCTAAACCACACAATTCTCTGAGACGAAAATGACATCATTATACTAGTAACAATAACTACTAAACATATCTTTATTTAGGTAGAGTTTCCATTGAAGTTTTGGTGCCAGTAACCACAGGGCAATCACTCAATGTGTTTTAGAAAAAAGCCTGCTAAAATTACCCGCGACTCACAAGTCAACATTTCTTCAACTTGAAGTGTCTACATTAATAGAGCAATTAGCCTCTCTACCAGCATTCTGAACTCTGCACCCAAGACTCAAGATCAATATATGTCATTTTTTCCTTTGATAATGCAACTCGAGGAACGTAATTTTAGCAGCAATCTATAGGAAAGTGCTGAGTGACTTTTCAGTGTTACACAATAAAACAGACATTCAATCTGAGCACTAGTAAGAGCTGTGGCTAACAGCTTCAACTTAAAAAAACACCTTTACCAGAATGCTGAGATACTAAATATCGGGGAAAAAAGCAGGATAAAGGAAATTGTTTCAGATAACACATATAAAAGGTAAAATAATGTTGATTGTGATTTTTGATCTTACATAGCCACAACAAATGTATAGCATTGAGTGGTTATGTTCATATTGTTCCTTCGGGAGAAAAAGAGTTTATATAGTTTGTGATGCTTTATAATTGACCTAGAAATATAAAAAAAATAAAAATGTTGTTGTACTAGAGCCTACAATTTAAAGAATTTTACTATCATAGTGTGCCTTAGATTTCCATGCCTGCAGTGTGTTGCATTCACCACTCCTCACCATAATAACACGCTGCATTCACCACCCCTCACCATAATAACACCAGTCAATTTATTATACAGCTCTAAAATTAAATTTACATTTACGCTTGCTATTCAAAACAGCAGACGTTATTTTGTTGTTAGTTTTAACTCTTTTAGGAGCCTCTGTGGGACTAATAATTTCCACCTTTAATTTGCACACCTGGCCATCCCTTGTCTGGCCCAGACTGGTATTAGGTATGGGTGAAAACACCGAGGGTCTGAGTCATTAAGGAAAGTAAGGCAAGAAAAAGGAGTAAATGCTCTCCTGGACAAACCATGTTACAATACAATGGGTGCAAATTAGAGTATTATTTTGCACATAAGTTAAATACTGGCTGTTTTTTCATGTAACACACAAATACTTGATAGCTTTATTTTTACACTGAAATTTAAAGTCTTGGACATGCCCTACGTCGACTATAAATCTGTCCCCAGATTTTAAATTTACCTCCCGTTCAATGCAACATGGTTTTGTCCATGTGCAAAGTTACTCCTTTTTTATGCTTTGCTCTCCTTAATGACTAAGGCCCTGAGTGTGGTATTGTGCACAGCAGAGTTACATTTCCTCCTGTACTTCCATGTGTGCAGTGATTATCTGGCAGTTCCAGTTCACCATTGTGAACTTTTCTCAGCTATGTTACTAAAGTAGAGATGGCTCATAATGCTAGAAGTCCTGCCTATCACATATGTAACCTCTACATCCGATATTGCCTTGCTACTGAATGTAAGTAACATTTCAGAATATTGTCCCTTTAACAATTCCACATAATAACCATACATCAGTAAATGAATAGATGGTGGATTTAAAATTATTTTCATCCCTCACTTAACATTGAACACCCCATAAATGAATGTACTCTATTTACCTTTGAATCTCATTTAGAAACTTCAACGAGCAAAAAGAAATTTAAATGTTCTCATATGGGTGCAATACACTTAGCTTGTATTTATCTAATGGCCAGACCTTTCCAGCCCCTACCATACCCCAGCAGGTGTTGGCATCTTGATGTACAGATTGATGCACTTCCACAAAAAAAAGGGGTATCTTTGCCAAAAATATGCTCGTAGCATCACAAAAATGTCATTTGTACTGTGTGTCCGTATTTCTGCAGTTTTGTAAATTATCTTTAATGACTGAACACTGCAGTCTGAAGATGATGAACATCAAAAAAAGACTACAAATATATCAAAATAAATTCACTTTACTTTAATGAGATAAGTTGCTACATTCAACTTTATCTAATTTAACACAGCAAAAATCTGTATTCTTAACTAGTTTTGGTTGGTGGTGTGGCCTGACTAAGGAAGACATGTCACCAGAGAACTCTGGTACAGGTAGTAATATAGCAATAAGTGTCTCACCAGGGGCCTGTAACCTCTACATCCGATATTGCTGTGCTACTGAATGTAAGTAATATTTCAGTATGTTGTCCCCTTAACAATACCTCATAATAAGCATGCATCAGTAAATGAATAGATGGTGGATTTTTATAACAATGGCATAATCAAACAGGCTCTCTGTAAGGGAGCACTAAACCTACTTGCATCGTGGTAGTGTGTATTATTGAAGTCTGACATGTTTGCATAGAGGCTGATTTTTCATCTCACTTTATTGTGCTGTGCTAACTTTTGTCATTGTGTGTGTCTTCCATTAACGTGTATTTAAAATAACTTTAGGTAGTGGATTAATCCACCACAATCCTACAAAAAGTTTTGATTATTTATATTATTTTGGTGTCTTTGCTCTCCACAGAATTGATAATTTATGTTCATATTCCCCAAAGGCCACATTAGGGGTCATTTATGAACTGGAAAAAATGTGTCATAACAACAAATGTTATTTGACATAAATGCACCTATCTGTCCACCTGGTAGGTAAATAGTTGTTTGCCCACATTCCCCATTCTGTAACTCTCCCTCTAGGACCACCCTTTTTTATTCATAACTTTTCCTTTTTCTCCTATAATACTGCTCAATTTAGCCTCACTTAGTTTGTTAGGTATTTGTGAAAAGTAACACAAGCTGGTTGCTATGGCGATAACCCAGCCCAGTCTGCTAAAGACAGAGTGAGAGGAAGGAGGGACTGTCAGCAGGAGGGGGGGGGGGGGGAGAGACACCCAGGGACAGGCAGAGATAGACACAGGAACAGCAGAGATGATGTGAAAGCTGGGGACCCTGGCACAGTAGAGATGGATGTCCCAGGGTTTCCCGACATTGCCCAGGAGCGGATGAGCAGCTGCCTAGAGACAATCACTACTGTCCCCTAAGCATGAGTGGGGGAGCCTATAAGAGGAAGGACCCCAAATGAGAAATGGGGATTTCTGCATGCAGTAGTGTGGCTGCATATACAGAGGGGAGGAGTCCCTAATCCCAAAGAGGGGGAGAACTCCATTTCACTAAAGAGAACCCCATGAGAGAGGGTAACTTTTTGCATGTAAGAGACCCTGGAGTGAGGGTTGCTATAAGAGGCATGGTAGCTGAAGTGTCAGAGCCAGGGGCTGAGAGTACACAGAGGAATGTGTCAGAGCCCAAAGGAGAAATCATCCTCGCAGAAGAGGGGTGAGCTGCAGTTGAGAGTTACACAGCGTGTGTCAGAACTGCAATAACAAGCTGCCTGCCTGTTAGCATCCATGTGAATGCCCCTGCAGAGAAGGGGTTAACTGCAGTGAAGTATAGAGTACTGGAGTGTACATGTCACCAGAGATCTCTGATACCCGGGTCTCACAACAAAATTGTATACTTTTTGTACTTTCCCTCGGGGAGATCCCAGCAGGTTGGTCCAAGGAACAAGTGCAGGGAGTGTGAAAACGGGATTTGTACCATTACGGTGCCACCTGCCTCTGTGCAAAAATGCGATGTGCGTCATTGTGCCAGGGGTGACACAGCCATGATGATGTGACTCTCATCGAATTGCCTCATCAAAACCAAGCCCAGTCCACTTCAGAGGAAAGTGAAGTGTGATCTGGGAGGATGGCCTACTCTGCCAGGAGTTCTGGAGAGTAAGCAAGTATGTCTCACAATCTACCTCCACTGGTGGTATAAAACAGCTAAAGAGACCCTTTTAAAACATAGGACTTCCACCACATATCACACCAGTGCCCTTTGCTCATCATTTGGGCTGTCAATGTGGGCCTTATTCACCCAATCCATCTGGGCTCACACCACCACCCTCACGGTCTGCACCAGATGCCTCAACACAACCAGACAAACACTCATAAGCTACGCTTGGCCATCCGACTCAGAGACATACTTACCACTTTGTACTGGTGTGAGGCCCTGTTGAAAATTATCCACTCTGCTCAGAGTTCCCCAGTGCCAGGGGTCTTCAGCAGGTTGCTGGAGCCATGCCAACCACCAGAAGATGACCAGACCGTTCTAGCCCCCTTCACACAATCAACTCTCCTCCAACCCAAAACTGCTCACTTGTACTACAGGAAAAAAGTGAGATCCACACTGTGACTGCAGTGCATCAGACCACTTAATAGGCAACTGACAGCTTCAGGAGCGTAACTTCCTACAATACCTTGAACCAAACCACTCTCATAAGTAAAAGGTCTCTTAGAGGGAAGGAGTCTAATCTCTCAGACCCCAACATTGCACCGAAATGGGACAAACAACCTCAGTCGACTCAGGCAGTCTCTCAAGAGTCCCAGTAACTCTCCTTCTCCCAAAACACAACCAGAAGAGGAAGTATCCCCTGGAATCCAGAGCATAATTTTCTCTTTGTGCAGGATGTTAAATCAACATTTCAATCTAAACTTTGACATGCTATTAGTGATTTCCGGAAAGACATCACTGAAATTGGAAACTGCACAGATGTTCTGGAACCAAACTCTGTTGCTCTTTATCTGAGGCTTACAATAAAATTGTCTTGTAACCACCCTCCCTGGACTCGGTGGTACTCACTTTTTTGGCTGCAATAATCCTGACAATAGTTAGTCCGACATAAATATTCCGAATAGTATCAGCCCAACAAGGATTAAATATAGATTTACTATATAAGTGACATAGAACTTTTCCTACACACCCTTTAAAATAGGTATAAATTATGACTGTGTAAAATCTTGGCATGAAGAAATGACATGAATTACAATGGCCAGAGTGAGACTGTCGGTTTTAAAGCGGCAATGGCTGGACCCAACACTTGGATTATATTATACAGGCCAGCCATTGCCGCTTTAAAACCGGCAATCTCACTCTGGCCACCGTAATTCATGTCATTTCTTTACGCCAAGATTTTACACAGTCATAATTTATATCTGGCGGCAATAAAGCGTGTAGGAAAAGTTCTTGGTCAGTTATATAGTAAGTCTATATTTAATCCTTGTCTGTCTGATACTATTTGGAATATTTATGTCAAGCTAACTGTTGTCGGGATTATTGCAGCCTAAAAACGTACCCCACTTCCCTAGACTGATATTCCCCAAGCCACACACATTGCTTACTGGTTGTTGAGTAATATATATTTCTCATTCACCCTTAATTCATACAGCACATGGTATTTGCCTTTGACTTACTCTTTAAGTCCCCACTAATGATGTTGGTGCTCGTCCCCTTACACATACTCTTCCCCATGCAATACTCCATTTCATTCCTCATGCCGACCCACACCTCTCTTCCCCCACCTCCTTCTTGGCTCCATTCTCTTCTCCCAATTGCCATACAATCACATGTTGAATTCCAGAGCTACCCAGTCTTCCTTATCAATCATTACAATTTTCCACTTCGCTCTTGCCCAATCTCTGGCCACCCATCCACCTAGTTGCTGCCCATCATGACCTTTCTTTTAACATCTATTAACTACGAGGTAAGTTTGTGAGATTCCAATTTCTCTATAAGGAGCATATCAAATGAGCTGTTCTCTTACCTCTTCTGTACCTCACCTTAACTTATCTCCATAAATGTAGAGGGACTGAACTCCCCAATGACGTGATCTTTTTACCTGCAGCTCTCATTTCTCAAAACTTCTATGCCTCTACAAAAACTAAACATCAGGGTGTAGCCATGGCCGACCCCACGCCATGTATAATGGACACGGACCCCACGCCATGTATAGTGGGGTCCTAGTATTGCCGCTTTAAAATCGGCATTTTCGGTGTGTCCATAGTAAATAATGTCATTTGGTACTGTAGCTGTTTAGGGCATTCGGATCTGACAGTGGACGGCGATTTAAAGCTTCGGTCAACTTCATGCCTGACATATGGTAAGTAGTGATTTTATTACTGTCACCCTTACACCTATTGTTATTCTTCTGTCCTTTAAAACGATGTTGGCTTTTACATGGCCGTTTTAATGTACCCCACCCGATTCACCTAGATCAGGTCAGCTTTGGCCCCAGCCGCCAGGCTTCTGACAACATCAGATAAATCACAGACCTGATCCATTACTTAAAGAATGTAGCAAACCATCACTTTTTCTTAAGGGGTATATTTATTAAACTGTGGATTTGGAAAAGTGGAGATGTTGCCTATAGCAATCATATTCTAGTTATCATTTATTTAGTACATTCTACAAAATGACAGCTAGAATCTGATTGGTTGCTATAGGCAACATCTCCGCTTTTTCAAACCTGCAGTTTAGTAAATATACCCCTAGATGTTGAGAATGCATTTCTGCTGAGTGGCCCTTCATGTTGAAAGTTCTCGCCAATATGGCTTTTAATGTAGATTTCTTTAAGGTATTGTAGAACTGTACCATAACCCATCAGTATCTGTCCAGGTAAATAGATTTATCTTCTTACCCTTCCTTACTAAAAAGTGGCAGCAAAGATCCCCTTTCTCCCCTTATCTTTGCTTTAAACATTGAACCAATAGCCACTAGGATCAGAGCAAATCTGAATATCACTGAGGCCCATGTGACCACAAAATATCCCTACATGCAAACATTATACTCCTCTCAATCACAAATCCCTTGACTAGCACAAATTAAGCAGGCGCATACTCAGTGCTACAACATACCAAATTTTCATGTCCTGGAAAAAAACCAACTGCCCCAACTTTGTCTACAATAGTGAAATGAGTTTGGTACACATAGCAAATGTAATATATCACCAGTATTTTGCAGAGCTCCTCTACCTCTTTTCCTAAAGTTTGGGCTTCCTGAGTTTCTTTTCATAATAAACCCTTATTTATTTATTTGTAAGTTTAAGCTCTATGTATGTCAGCCCTATTTACTCCTTTCTGAGATGTAAATGTGGATTTTTCGTTATGGCGTCCAACCAAGTGGACCAACACTTCCCATTTCCCCCGTCTTTTTCCTACTTATTACCTCAAATTGACAGCGTCACTTGCTTTTCTCTTTGTGTTTGACTTCATTTGTCTTAAACATTTGTAGTGCACACATTTTTCTACATTTTGTTTTATCAACATTTGTCTGTTAACCAAATCATTTTGTTGTATATATTATTGAATTCTGTTGTCAACCTGTATCTTCAATGTATTACAATAGATGTCTTTTAATAAAACATTTAAAAATTAGTTTGGGTTTTGCAGTGTCATTGCATGGAGAATTGCCAAGATTTTGTTTTTGTTATTATAACCATTGCACCTGATTCCATATTTTGCTATTCTGACATTTAAAAAAAAAATCAGTGATTTTTTTGAACATCATATATTAATAGGTCGTATTATGCAGAGCAGCGTGCTCATTAAATGTATTAGTTTCAACCTATCCATAATTATTTATGTCTTATTAGACAGCAGCCTGATTTTCACAGATTATTTATGTTCCATACACTTTTAGCTTCCCAGTAATCACATAATTCATATGGCAGTATCTGCAGTTGTCTTTGGAACTATTGTGCCAGGAAATGAAAAACTACTACAGATGTCATCTGGCTCATAAAGAATAACAACTTGCATTATAAACAGCACCTGATTAAACAATAGGCAACTGGGCTGCAGCCTAGGTTGTATGGTTTTTACAGGGCATGAACAATTGAGATCCTACCTTCATACACTTTTGGGGGTTTCCTTGTTTACTTAAACCAGTATTGGCTAACCTGTGACACTCCAGGTGTTAAGAAACTACAAGTCCCAGCATACCCTTAAAGCAATACACTGCTATATATTGGCAAAGCATGCTGGGACTTGTAGTTTCACAACACCTGGAGTGTCACAGGTTAGCCAACACTGACTTAAACACTTGAATGAAACGAATTTTCTGAGACACGGTATCTGTAGATATATGTTATGTGTGTTTGGTGGAAGTGACATCACTGCCATCCACTTGACAACCAGAAGGTGCTGGCGCACAGGAAATTCCTGACAGCCATTTTCGTCTATCTCTATATATACTACACAGTAAAGACATGTTCTCACAGTTCTCCAGCCTCTGCTTTTGATTTGAACTCAGACAGTTCTACAGCATCCTTGATAGTTTGTAAGAGAAGTCGCTCACATCATATGAGCTGCACTGAATTTAATGTCATTTACTCACTTCCCAGTGAGTCACATTCCCAGCACGTCTCTGAGGTTGTGATTGCAAAAGGGCTACTAAAGGTAAATGCTGCTGTGGAAGGAGAATGAGTAGGAGCTGCAGGTCTCCATTTAGATTTATTCTGAATAGATAAATGGAGCAGATAATAGTTAAGTACATATAACCAGGGCCATCTTTTCCATTGGGCATGATGGGCAGGTGCCCTGGGGCCCCACGGGCAAGGGGGCCCCATAGGCAGGGCTCTTAATTAGAATAAATAATCCTGCAAAAGAAAAAACCTGAAAAAAACCTTCAAGGGTCACTGAGCAAGTACATCTATCTATCTCTATCTATCTATATCTATATCTTTATACATATATATATATATATATATATATATATATATATATATATACATACACACATGTAGGGGCCCCGGTGCACTGCTTTGCCCGGGAGCCCATAATGTTGTTAAGATGGCCCTGCATTTAAAATTAGGAAGAATATACTAAAATTTACAAAATGAAAAAAAATTATAGTGTAAGACAATACTTATGTTACCACCTGGATTGATCTAGAGCACAATGGAGACATTAAAAATTGCCCTGTTGGTTATGGCTTTGCCTCTCCTAGTGAAATAACTGCACATGTTCGTGCTTAACGCGATGACCAGATCACACCCTTTACCTATAAAATATTCACATGTGTTTGTTATAATTTCCCAAAGGTTTAAATTGCTGGGGCGTTACATTTCTTGCTTCTAAGGGGGGTTTATATCTAAGAGGGAATTATGAGCGTATTAGCCTAGGGCGGCCTAAATCCATAATCTGGCCCTGATTATAAATTTACTTTGAGTGCAATCTTAGAAATGTACTAATTGATCATCAACAACAACATTTATTTATATAGCGCCAGCAAATTCCGTAGCGCATTACAATTCAGAACAAACATTTATAAGACAATACTGGGTAATACATACAGACAGAGAGGTAAGAGGGCCCTGCTCGCAAGTTTACAATATATAGGACAAAATTGATAACACTTAACAAATACAAAGAAACAAGGTAAATGATAATTTGGGTGTAAGGGGACATATTGACCATTATGTGAGAGATTTAATAGTTATTATAAGTCTATAGAGATAAATTATTGGACCACTTTTATGTGGCATGAACGCCCTGTGCATTTTAAGGGGGCTTTGGTTGTTGGGTAATTTCATACTGAGTTCTGAGTACACCCGGGCTAATCCTTCCTCTTGGCCTGAGCACCAAGCAACAGCATCACTTTCAAATTTGGGAAAGTGCTGGGTGATTTTGCCCTGTGTGTTACTTTCCAAGTTGGACAAGATCCAAATGTTTGGTGCTGTGGCAAGCAGCCAGATCACTTTCTAATAAACTGATGGGGTTTGTATCGTGGAGGAGAAATGAGAGATGTGTCAACCTGATGTGATTCGATTCTCAGCTGCAGTAATTGCTGCGGTGGCACTTATATTACATTACCAGACTGAAGCAACAAGATGACAAGGTGGAGGGACAGGGTGTGCTACAGTACGCTCTGTACATTACGCCATGCTTTGTGGACGCCCTGGGGGTCCCCGTGGCAGAGAGAACTGGATAAAAAAATGTTAGAAATAGTGGAACTGTCTTAACATTTATATTTATTAACTATTATGGTGATGTTTGCAACAAGGATTTGCTGTATCTAAAACACAATTATTAACTTAAGCTTAAGGTACTTTTTTTTGAGTTCTTTACTGGCCTATTTAATAAGGGGAGAAAAACCCTTTCTCCATTGAAAAAGGAAGTTTTCAATGGATTTTGGGCTTATCCCTATTTAATAAAGGATCCAGGCCATTGTAGGCCAGTGTAGACCATCGCAGACGATAGACTTTGTTTAGGCCTCCTACAAAGCTGCCCTATTCAAAGCATGTGGTACCCTATTCACCATGGACAGCTGCTGTACAAGTACCATTGCTGTCCTCATATCACTGTCTCAGGATGGTGGTAGCAGAGGCTGCCACCTTTATCTAACGCTTTATATTTTAAATAAAACATTTTTCCTTAAACACATGTGTGAACTACTATTCCAGGTCATGCATGCACAAAGGGACTCTGCAATGGCTGGTAAAGAGATGAAGATTCCTCTTGCCTCTACCAGCCAGTATCGCTCAACTACCCATACTTGTATTGGTGAATTGTAGAGTTATTACATTTTCTATTACTGCAAGAAGCTGAGATAGAAAATGTAGATTAACACTGTATATTATAAAATAGACCCCTCAGTCTATTTGGGATAAAAGATTTCCAACCATTATAGTTGGAACCACCACTGCTGTGGAATCGTTGATCCTGTTACTGGGTATAAGTCCACTAATCTGCACAATGCATTTCTGCAGAACATTTCGTCACTTGCACGTGTGGAAGACTTTTTCTTCTAACCAGCCACTAAACTAGAAGGAATTGATGTTTAACTAAAAGAACAATGTGACAATTTTAAACTACAAGTAGCAGGTTGGATAATGAGCCCAAAGAGATACGGCAAATGTTACTTCTGTCTTGAGCTCCACAGTCCAACATTGAGGAGTATCAGATTCAACTGCATTTATATTAGAGATGAGCGGGCTCGGATTCCGTTAATCCGAGCCCACCCGCACAGTGCGGATCCGACGGGATCCGAGCACTGTTCGGGTATTTCCGGCGGCGCCCTCAATCCAAAACGAGGCTATAACATCCAAGTCTCGCGTCGGATCTCGCGAGACTCGGATGTCATAAATTCCCCGCTTGCGGCCACCATCTTCATTTGGGCTGAGATCAGGGAAGAGGGAGGTTGTAGGGTAGTGGTGCTCCTGTGTGATCAGTCCAGTGGTGCTTTATGCTTTTGTCCTGTGCTCTGTGCTGCTGAGTCCAGTGGTGCTTTGGCCAGTGTTCTGTCCTGCTGAGTCCAGTGGTGCTTTTGTCCTGTGCTCTGTCCTGCTGAGTCCAGTGGTGCTTTTGTCCTGTGCTTTGTTCTGCTAAGTCCATAGTAATTTTATAATTATTAAAAAATCATAAAAAAAAAATTAAAAAAAATTATACAAAAATAATTTTAAAATAATATAAAAAAATAATTTAAAAAGTATAAAAAAAAATCTAGTGCAATATATTCTTGCAGTCCAGAAATATTAGTACTGCAATACCTACATTCACTGTTCTTGCAGTCCAGAAATATTAGTACTACAATATTTACCTACGTTCACTGTTCTTGCAGTCCAGAAATATTAGTACTGCAATATTTACCTACGTTCACTGTTCTTGCAGTCCAGAAATATTAGTACTGCAATATTTACCTACGTTCACTGTTCTTGCAGTCCAGAAATATTAGTACCAGAGATTTAACTATAATGGAGTACAAAAATTTGGAGGATAAAGTAGGGAAAGAGCAAGACCCACTTCCTCGTAATGCTGAAGCTGCTGCCACTAGTCATGACATAGACGATGAAATGCCATCAACGTCGTCTGCCAAGGGCGATGCCCAATCTCCTAGTAGAGGGCATGTAAAATCCAAAAAGCCAAAGTTCACTTAAATTAGCAAAAAAAAAAAAATTGAAATCATCTGAGAGGAGAAACGTAAAGTTGGCAATATGCCATTTACGACATGGAGTGGCAAGGAACGGCTTAGGCCCTGGCCCGTGTTCATGACTAGTGGTTCAGCTTCACCCAAGGATCTAAGCCCTCCTCCCCCCCTCCCCCTCAAAAAAATTAAAAAGAGTTATGCTGTCAGCAACAACACAGCAAACAACTCTGCCTTCTAAAGAGATGGCATCACAAATCCCCAAGGCGAGTCCAAGGGTGTTGGTGGTTGCGAAGCCTGACCTTCCCATCACTGTACAGGAAGAGGTGGCTCCTTCCACCATTTGCAGCACACCCTCTGCATATGCTGGAAGGATCACCCACAGTCCAGTTACAGATTTGGCTAATGAAGGTGTGAATGTTGTACACCGGGAGGAGGATATTGATGTAGCTGGCGCTGAGGAGGAACTTGACGAGGAGGATGCTGATGTGGTTATCTTAAATGAGGCACCAGGGGGGGAAACAGTTGTTGTCCATGGGATGAAAAAGCCCATCATCATGCCTGGGCAGAAGACCAAAAAATGCACCTCTTCGGTCTGGAGTTATTTCTATCCCAATCTGGACAACAAATGTATGGCCATATGTACCTTATGTAAAGCTCAAATAAGCAGGGGTAAGGATTTTGGCCACCTAGGGACAACCTCCCTTATACATCACCTGAAGAACCTTCATAATTCAGTGTTTAGTTCAGGACCTGTGGCTAAGACCGTCAGCAGTCCAGGGACACCTAAATCCCTTGGTCCTGTTGTATCCACACCAGCAACACCCTCCTCGTCAATTTCCTCCACGATCTCGATCAGAGATAGTCCTGCAGTCCAGAAATATTAGTACCAGAGATTAAACTACGTTCACTGTTCCTGCAGTCCAGAAATATTAGTACCAGAGATTAAACTACGTTCACTGTTCCTGCAGTCCAGAAATATTAGTACCAGAGATTAAACTACGTTCACTGTTCCTGCAGTCCTGGGTGGGAGGGCCCAAGGACAATTCCATCTTGCACCTCTAGCAAACTCTTGCAAACTGCCATCCTGTCTGCCACTGCAGTGCCACTCCTAGATGGGCCACGTGTTTGTGCCACCCACTTTTGTCGCTTAGCTTAGACATCCAGCTACCTCGGTGCAACCTTTTGGACTAAAAACAATATTGTGAGGTGTTCATAATAGACTGGAAATTAGTGGAAATGAATGTTATTGAGGTTAATAATAGTGTAGGAGTGAAAAAAAACAAAAATATGGATTTTAGCACTTTTTTAATGCTTTTTTTAAAAAAAATCAGAACCCAAAACCCAAAATCAGAACCAAAACCTTTCGTGGGGTGTTTTGGCAAAATAAATCAGAACCCAAAATCTCAAGCTAATCAGAACCCAAAACCCAAAAGTGGCCGGTGCACACCCCTAATTTATATGTAAGCCACAATGTACCTAATAATTAGGTTGAATATTTTCCACTGCGGCAGCAGATATGGAATAGAAATTCTCAGGTCATCATGACTTAGAAAGACATAATTTGATCACCCATTGCTCAATTAAATAAAGACTTAATCAATTAAGGATGCATTACAATGTGTCCTGAAAAAATGAAAAAAAAAAACATTTTTCAAACAGTTACTAAAGTAAAAGTGGACAGAATGGGATCTAAATTAATGCTCAGTGCAGCATACTACAACAAATCGTTCTACGCATTCCCAGAAAGTGGATGCACCTCTGCAGTCTTGCCAAATTCTGACAAGTGTATTGTATGTTAGAGCAGAGCTCTTTACATCCACTCCTTGTTGAATACGGACATGCACATACCTGATTTATACACATTTTTAATAAAACAGACAATCTGTTTGTTTTGCATGTGTTAATGAAACAGACCCATAGTGTTTATATAATAAATCAAATTTGCATATGTATATATATGCTTTACTAGAAAAGCTAGGAAACACCTCTTCAAGACCTCAAATAAAATCAGAGAAATGCTGTTGTAAAGGAGTACAAAAGTACTAATTTGACTCTATAGAAATGTACTATAAGCTGTCTTGCTCAATTTTCTCCTTGCAGCAGGAAAGAAAAAAACAGGAGCAGACAGTTGCTGTTTCGCCATGAGTTGTTACCTCTGCATGCCATCTATAAATATGGATTGTCATTGCTTGTGCTTGCCCCTGAAGTGAAAGGCTGACAGCCCTCCCCTGAGTTTCTCATAGCGATTAATTATCCTTACCACTCTGAATTTAAGAAGCTCCCATTGCTCATAACCATTCTAAGTATGGCCATCAAGCTGAACCCTACTGGAAATGTGCTTCTCATTAACCCTTTTCGGGCAAGTCCTATTTACATCCAAAGCCTGAAATCATTGTGGTGAAAATAGAACTTTCTGAAGTACCAGAGAGATTACAGATTGCTTTATCTAATGACCAACTATACATGCATGTGTTTTGTAGCCTGTTAAACAATTGTTATGCATTAATTTCATGCTCAATATATTGCATGTTTTTTTCCGCAGATATATTTAATAAAGGCACGCTGAACAGTACTTCCACTACAAATATAATAGCGATAACATCAATTTCCTCCCCTACTGTGTAAAAAGGGTAGAACAAATCAGGGTCAGTAAGAAGAACAGCACTCTTGAGTTAGGGATTTTCCCACAGAGCAAATTGTTTGGGCAAGTCAAATGGCCACATGTAATTGTCTCTAAATTTGATCCCCCCCACTGTGGGTTTATTCTGAATCATGCCGGCTGAGCAGGCGAATGAGTTGTGCAGGAAACGATTAGTTAAGCAACTATTATGCCCGGTTGTTGTTCGTTAACCAGAACTCCAGCCATTTAAATCACTCATCAAAGCCATTCCATCCTCTAGCTTTCCAAGGCTTTATGAAGTGTGCTGTCAAGGACCCAGACTCGTTATTTTGCATGAAACACATTTGCCCCATGAATTATAAGCATTACATTGCTTTGAAAATTGCAGGTAATTTACAAACTCAGAAAAAAGGCCAACCAGCAGCATGTCCTACCCAGCTGATAAAATTATGTGCGTCTTTTATTGAAATGAAACTAGCACAAGTTGTACTGTTCTCTTTGTGAATGTCACATTATTGGTTTGTAATCTCACAAGTGTAAAAGAAATGATTTTTTTTTTGTTCCAACAATATGAAATCTCTGCATGGACAGCAAAAGCAACAACGCAGCTTGTACACTAAGCAAGTAAGATGTTTATAGAATTATACCAAAAATTAGAACATTAATATATCATTTAGTAAGTTAAAATACATTGTGCAGTGTAACCCTGACATTCCACTACAGCTTTGCTAAAAAGTAAAATGTTACTTCCACGCTCCATGACCGAGAGCTAAACACACAACTCAGCATCGTGGATCAGGAAGGCTCACTTACACAAGCGCAGTGCAGATGGTTTGTAACATCACATACCTACATTTGTGCTAGGGCATCCATTAGTAACAGAAGCTCATGAATTTGCAGGGCAAATGTTTGCACTATATGAATACAAAAACTACACAGATCAAGGGTGTTCCTTGATAAGAACATATTACATGCATGAGAGCACCTACTTTCGCATCCACATGCAAAAATTAGATTTCGGTTTTGCACAATTAGATTATTTAACCTACTAACAGCCACCCAATGTCTTTTGATGGCAGGCTTGGGCTTTAAACTTATGTGCTATCTTTTAGACACTCAACACAGTGTTGTTAACTATGGGCAAGCCAGAAGACTTTACACCATGGGGGAGATTCAATTAGCCGCTAAGTGTCTTCTGAATTTGGGATTATATTCCCATTTACATTGGCTGCATTGTTATGCTAAACTAGATAAACTATTAAAATATATAATAAACACCTTACAGTTCATGACCCAAAAGGGGTATGTTCTCTCCAACCAGAGAAAGCTAACACAATTAATTTAATTTTGACGCACCATGAACATCGCCAACCTGGGCCCATGCCTATGGGATAATTACAGTTTTGTGTGTTTTAATGGAGGTACGTCCTTAGTGCACATCATTCCACAGGCAGGAATCAATCTTTTTATTATCTTACATTAGGTTGTCAGTGCCTATTATAATCGTTTTTAAGGTCGGTGATGTTGTGTGTCCCTATATTTGAACAGTTGCACATTTTTCAGGCATTGAGCAGGGGCATCATTCAATTGAATGGATCCTCCCTAATGATTCAAATGTGTTCAAAAGGTATGTGTGCTTTTGAAGTGTTTTTTGAGTAAAGAATGTATCATCCCAACATGGAAGATCTGTGTCCTCCCATATCTCTGAAGAGTAAAGTAAGAACGTATTATTTACCATTAATTCCTTTCATCTGAGAGACTCTACGTCAGTCATAACTATTGGTAACTTCCATTCCCTGGGTAAGGTAGACAAGGATAAAAAATAAATAAATCCCAGATTGTATATAATAAAGCTCCTCCTTTTCCCTATAGCTGCCATGTAGTCTGAAGGAAACAAGTATGGTATGTGTTTGAACACCAGGGCTGGCCAAATAAATTTTACTGAACACTCTCAGGATCTCATTGGTATGCTGGAGGGACACGGCATGGGATGTCATATTCTAAATCTATTCATACACTTTGCCATTTTATTAAATATTGAACATAAAACCATCTAGTAGCGAAATATTAAAATATGGATATAAGAATTGTATGACCAAAATTCATAGCTGATAAAATGGACAAACCATTGTCCAGCCGCAATACTGCCCTAAATTATGTCCTTGATGTAGTTAATTAAATACTGATATATGTGTCAAAGGAATATATAAAGAAGTTATCGTCCCAATAAGTTGTTATTCTTATTTTCAGATTAGATGCTATTGACCTGGGAGATGATTAAGACAGTTGTTAGTCTCCCTGTTGGATAGTATTACACACTAGCCGTTCATTCGCAGTAGAAGGTGAAGACTGCTAAGAAGATACTCATTCGATGTTTGAATATCTTAATAGTCAAATATTCAGTATATTGTGTTCTTTAATAGGATCACACTTTGATTCATGAATAATTGTATGCAGAACTTTCACGCAAATCCCCCACGGGGCTAACTGGAACAGAAATTGTTCTTCCTATTTGAGATATAATTGGATTAGGTTGAATAATAAAGGCTGCTGCATTGGTACAATGTCAGTGTGTTAATACATTATTATAATACGGCACTTAATATAGGTGCTAATAAATACACATCATTGAACTGATATTGTACATCCCACCGAGAACTTCCACACATGGATCAATCCACATAGTGGTTAATCGGAGGTTGCTCCCGTGATTATAATTCAACACAAGATTTTCTGTGTTAGGATATAGCTAGTGGAGCGGTATAAACTGACGGCAATATTTGATATTATTGTCCTATCTTGAGACACGGTTTTGTCTAATCTAAATTTATCAAGGATCTACTTATTAGGTATAATTGTATTGAGCAGTAAACGCAGCGTTTCGCTATTAGTTTTCTCACAGGCCTGTGAGAAAGCTAAAAGTTGTATTTAACAAATAATTCCCGATTGGGTATCTTTTGCAGTCCATATGAGTGCCCCATTTAACTCCTTTCTCATCCTACCTCTTGGATTTTTGTAATAAATGTTTGTCAATGTTTAGGGTGCACCCTTCCAACGGATAAATGTTATCCATATGATAAGTAAAGTCCATATTATTTGTTGAGAAGCATTATGGAAAGCTTGGTGCGGTGTTTCTTTCTAGTTTGATAATAAAACTTTGCTATTTTACCTGTTTTGTGCAATTGTGCTTGAATTGAATTCAGAATATTTCATTTTTTTATGTTCACATCATTACATAGATGGTTCATAGAATTTGTTCACTCTGGGCATTGTGTTTTGTAATTGTATGATCCCTGTTAAATTGTAGAGACCACCTCCTTTTCAGCATATCACAACCACTATTCACTATGAGATGCTGTATATCACCCAAGGCTGAGACAAATTTATAATAGTAAATTGGTAGGAGGATTACACTTCCATTGTACAAGCAGGTCGGCCAACTTCATTGTCGGCTACATTGTACAGACTACACCAAGTAGTATATTTACTAAACTGCGGGTTTAAAAAAGTGGAGATGTTGCCTTTAGCAACAAATCAGATTCTAGTTATCATTTATTTAATACATTCTACAAAATGACAGCTAGAATCTGATTGGTTGCTATAGGCAACATCTCCACTTTTCAAACACGCAATTTAGTAAATATACCCCCAAATGTTTTACTTTTATTTTTAACTGAGCTCAGATCTCGGGCATATCTTTCAACCAATTTGATATAGCACTCCGTCTCCAACTTGTTATATCTGCACTCTAGACACCTACCAATAGTTATGCCACTATTTCATTAAAAGTGACCATACCTTTCGTATACCACTCCTAAAAATTGTCCGTTTGGCTACTTAAACTCTGTGGAGAAGGCTACATTTCCAAGATTACAGTTCCTAAGGAAACGTCTTATAGTTTTGACAGTAAAATGCTGTTTATGGTGAATGTATGAGGCAATTTCTTTGAGTTTAATAAGGGAGAGGAAACAAATCTTTAATTACAAGATAATTGTGACTTGTCTGAGAATCTGAAGCAACTATTACAGCTATTCGAACTATTGCATCTCACCAAAGCAAGTAAAGTGCTTTTTATTTTCATCGCACTTTGTGGATGGTGTCTCTTATTTTACAGTTAAAATAATTCCAAACAAAATGTTATGTCTCTATATTGTTACTATATAAATATTGCAGGTTATGATTGACAATATATGTGCTGTTTATAATTCCAACTGGAGCCAAAAAATGTTTTTTAAAGAACATATTGGCGATTGTATGACAATCAGTGGACAATGGTGATTAGATATGAACAAAGGCATGACTATAAACAATGATTGGTTTGAATGTGCAGGAATATTGTGATTTTATTACAGTATTATTAAAAAAAAATTCTAGAAATGCATACGCTATGATTCTTCCAAAAAAGATTGTTCTGTATGAGAAGTAAACTGTTTCTTCCATCTACAACAATAAGGTGCAGCAATTTGTGCTGAGCAAATATTCATGACACTGCGGTCTAAAGCTGAACACATACAAACATCATTTTTATGTTTTTTGAAACAAATAATTGAATATCTGTGCAGTCACATCAATATACAACTGAGGCATGCATGTTACCATCTATTCTTTAATTCTACTGATTAATCAGATTGATTAAATGTGCATGAAGTAAGTATGCTTGCTTCATACACATTAAAATTTTGGCCTGACAGAGCAGACATACTTTTTCAGTATACGGACAATGTAGAAAAGTTGTAGATCCCCCAGGGGTAAATTTATCAAGCTGCGGATTTGAAAGAGGAGAGATGTTTCCTATAGTAACCAATCAGATGCTAGCTGTCAGTTTGTAGAATGCACTAAATAAATGATAACTAGAGTCTGCTTGATTGCTATAGGCAACAACTACACATTTTCAAACCCGCAGCTTGATAAATTTACCCCCTAGGCTTACATACTTTAACGAACAGTCAATTAACAATTTGAAAGTTGACAATTGGATTGAATTCTTTTTAATTGATAGGCTTTATTCTTATAAATATTGGTTCAGTCCCCACTGTGTGTAGGTGACATTTGTTCCTTTTACCTCTAGAATAGAATTTGGCAAACACAAAACATGTGCGTGTACCTTTTTCATTCTACAAGTTTTTTTTCAATATAAGGTCAAATGAAACACTGAATTTCAAGTTTCTTCATAATCTGACTTGATTTATCTGTTCCATAGCTGTAAATGTGTTTTTTGAGCAGTTATATTCTTTAAAGTATTCAACAAAATTGCTGGTATGTAACGCTTTTGAAAAAAACAAGCCTAGGATGACTCTATTCCAGCCATCAACTTTAGCAATTTACTGTTTCTGTGCTAAATATATATGAAAAGAACACAGACCTCAAGAACGGAAAGAATTGAGAAGTATGCCAACCAGTCATTTACATTAGGACAATGTGCATTTATCTAAATGAGACGAATTCTGAAGGTATAAAAGTGAGGTAGGTGGGACCTAGTGAACAATGGTAGGCTCACCTTAGGATATGAATGTCTGGATTCATGAAGGAAATGCAAAACGGTGTAAATTACAGAAAAGTATATGGATCAGCTCTGTCAGAAAGCTTAAAATCACTTTGCAGTTTATATTCTAGTTTCAAAGTGATCGGAGAAAAGCGTAAAAGACACAAAAGAGACATTGAAAATGGAGACACAGTGAACCCAGTCATTGAGAAATATATAACAATGCATGAAAACAAAACCAGCAAATTCATGAAATCACAAAGAAGATGAAAACATGGCCTGATTTGAGAAAGGTGTTCATTACTAAAGGATTAACACCACCCACATACAACAAACTCACTTTCTACTCACCATGTAGTAATAACATCCTATGCAACCAGAAAACATTTGAATCTAGCAAAGGATTATACGCAAGGAGCGAGAGGATTATAGAACAAGGAACTCTTGATCTTACTGGGGGAATGCTCAGCGGGTGATAGAATAAGAGACTTTTCGATTTAAAAGTGGAAAATTAAAGGAAAAATAAGATCCCAATGCAAAAACTGTATATCTCGTGTGGGTGTGTATATAGATTACATAAATTAATAAATATATATATATATATATATATATATATATATATACAGTGCTTTTTATGTAAGAAAAAAGGTGCCGGAACTCACATCATGTAGTCAATCACGGTACACACACGTCAGGTGTGTTACGAAACATAACGGTCGCCGCCCTCAGGAAGCATTCAGCGTGCGACCACACGATCACAAGCTGAGCAGCGCCACAAGACGAGCAGCGCCATCACAACCAGCGCAGATTCAGATTAAGTACGCATGCATCGGACTTGACACACAAGCAGTCCGCATGCACCGTTTCAATGATTTTGCCACCGACCTGCTGCGCTCGATGCCGATTCAAGTCCACGTGGACCAAACATCAAATGTTCAAAAGTTACTTTTAAAACATGGAAAATCTGTCAAAAAGAAATAAGTAAATATATATATATATATATATATATATATATAGTGTGTATAGTTATATAGAGAGAGATGTATATAATAGATACATGCCATGACCATACAAAATGGTTATGTCAACTACAAATTTTTTTATTCATCTATTTAATCCAGTTGCAAAATGTTGTTTGTTTGTGTCCCGTACACTGGGATGAATAGTCTTATGATATTGCAGAGTATTTGTCCATTAATACAAAGGAAAATGTATTCTTTGGAGAAGTGTATCTCGTTGAATAGAAAAATATTGGTCTTGGAAAGCTGACTTTTGTTTTGTACTGTGATTGGAGCATAGATCTACTAATAGATGTACTAACATGAAAAGAACCCTGTGTATTGTGCAGTGCGGTATGGAGATATAACATATAACTCCGCTCCAAAATGGAGAGCAGAGGTGAATAAGTATTTTGGCACAGAGAGGAGGGGAGGAAGTGGCGCAAACCAGACTGCCACTAAAATCTCCCAATTAATTTTCTTACACAACAATCCAAACCTTCTTACAATACCCTTGTACTATTTATACCCACAATCTATTATCATCGGGCATTATTACTGAAAGAGCACATAAAAAATTCTAAAGCATGTTCAACTTACTTACTATTTTAAAGAACAGCTATACCTATAATACAAGTTTACTTATAGAACAACCACCAATAATATTCAGAAATATATATGTAAGATATCTAAGGCTTTTGACAGACGGGATGATCTTTAAGCTCAGCATGAGATGCAAGTGACACAATCACTATCCAAGCAGTAGACACACATAGGATGGTTGAAAGATTCCATCTGGCATCGCTGTTAGTGTTTTTGGTCATTTCTCGACTGCAGTTATTAGCATGTCTAATAATGGTTTGATCAATTTAAATTGGATTATTAATAGGCTTCCTTTAGGGCCTCACACACTGCCATATTTGGCCACTTACAGGATATAATTTCACTGCTAATATTACAGTGTAGGGCAGCACGGTGGCTTAGTGGCTAGAACTGGGGTCATGAGTTCAATTCCTGACCATGGCCTTATCTGTGTGGAGTTTGTATGTTCACCCCGTGTTTGTGTGGGTTTCCTCCCACACTCCAAAAACATACTAATAGGTTAATTGGTTGCTATCAAATTGACCCTAGCCTGTCTCTCTCTCTCTCTCTCTCTCTGTGTATGTTAGGGAATTTAGACTGCAAGCTCCAATGGGGCAGGGACTGATATGAATGAGTCCTCTGTACGGCACTGCAGAATTAGTGGTGCTATATAAATAAATAATGATGATTATTGATGAAGATATTAGAGTAAGAGTTATTGGAGCAAATCATATTTGAAAATATTGGAGAGAATGGTGTGATCCTGTAAAGTGAAGGACACCATAACCAGCCTCTTTTATCAACCTTATTCTGAAAACTATAATAACAGAACAATAACTTGCACTCAACTAAATAGCAAGTACAAATAATGTGTGAAGTCAAGTTCTGTGATGGTATGTGAAAAAATATATATATAATTGATATCAAAACATCCAGTAGATGGCAGTAATGTTGCACTGCATTGAATCTTACAGAAATGCCTTATCATTTCTCTTCTAGCTATGAAGCAAAACTTCAACCAATCGGAGCAATCAGTTCAGGTGTACAAAGGTCAGACTGCAACAACACATAAAAGGTCATTATGAAATGCATACAATTGTGAGGAGCAGCAAAAATCATATTAATTTGTTTGTGTCATCATTGACTTTGTTGCTTCCATTTTTATAGGGTGCGACTTCAGATTTAGACAGGTATACCCAGTTAAGCAGCTTTCCATAGAGTTTATAAATATAAATACATTTGATACTACAGAAATTATGAAGTGCTGTTTTGTAACTCATAATTATTTTGTAACATAAAGTAATCTGTTGCATTTACAAAATTAGCTAAATCTAGAAGTATAAATTTAAGCCAAAGAAACTGCAGATCAGTGGCATACACAAGCAGTATTATTCAAAAAAAGTTGTCATATATCATCACATAATCACCTTTGTATAACAAATGTTGAAGTCAAATAATTGGATGAAGTAAACCATATTTATTAATATTGTTTTACCGTGCTATTGCGATCAGTACGCCACGTGTTATGATGCAATTGCACAATAAATAGCGCACATATACACTTGCACTTACACATTCACTTGTAAATAGTTCACCTTAAAATAGTTCTAACACAGTCATTTATGACAAAATGTAATAGAGTTTATAATTAAATTTAAATATAATAATGTTAAAAGCACTTTATTGAGATCTAAGGTCCAGGATACAGGAAACATGTTTGGTATCATTCTAATCCCCTGTTTATTCTCAGATATCCGTTTCAATTGGCTAAAACATCGCACCTTGAGTATGCGAGTTATGGATTATAGGGAATAAATGATCAGAATGGTATTGTGTGTGTAATGTAAATAGACCAGTTTGAACCAGCTTTCAGTGGGAAGATTAGTATGCAGCTGTTGGAGAGCTGACCCCCACCCTTGGAGGACATCATTTGAACTGACCTGAGAACTGTATTATACTGGACTGTCCTGAATTCTGAACCAATGGAAACATGCCATGACATCATCAGTAGTTTCTTTTCTATACTGAAACTGGATACTATCAAGCTGTTTTACTAGCTAAGACTCACTCTCTGATCCTGACTACATGTGACCATGACTGTATCCCTGGACCTGGGTGAAGCACTATAAGGAAAATGTAATGTATTCTGTATTTTTATACTTTCCTGCTTTATTGTAACATCTTTAATGCGTAATAATGGCTTGCTGTAAATCCTGCTATATTTTGCAATGAAATATCTTTGTGCTTTGAAACGACAACAATCGCATCGGACAATGTTTTATTGTCAAGCGATAAAATGACTTTAATAATTTGGGGACTCGCAAAGGCGCTACACTGGTCAAGGATTTGCAAAACCTACGGATTTCGGTTTACCAACAAAGGGTGGGATGTAATATACCGGTGAGAACGCAAATATTTGTATCCCTTTATATCATTTAGTGTTGCTAAATTGAATATCCGCTTTGTGTAATCTATGGGGTGCTAGTGAGAACTTAGGGACAAAAAAAGAAAAACTTTCATGTCATTTTTGTGATTTAAACGTGGTTTGTTTTCTTAGTGTACGCATATCCTTCCCTATATTTGCCGCATGTTTAAGCAGTTGTGTGGATAGATAGTCCTGTTGTATTTTATAGTGAAATGAATTGTTAAAACCTCTGAGAAGTTGTTACAACCATTTAGGAAAGTATTCTTCTGCGCAGAAAACAAAGGTGTATGTGAATTGTGAAGATAAAATTGGAGGATCCAGGTTACTGATGAAATAGACAGGATATAAAAATAACCTGAGGGACAAAGGTTCTGTTGAAAAATATCGGATATAAAGAGACGCTGGAGTATACGTGGTATGCTGTGAAACGAAAACGAGGGTTTTTCGTGGCAATCCCAAAAGTAATCGCCGAGTTTATTGATAGTTAGTATCTCTAAGTGGTGCGATTGGAACGCATGGTACAGCGTGAGACCATGATTGTGACTTGGGAGTAGCCGGAGGAAATACGCTGGCAAGACAGTTGTGAAAGTACTCAGCAGGTGTGCTGGAAAGGCAAGGTTTTGCGAAGTTGATATATTTGTTCTCCCACTTTTTGTGTTTGGGACCTCACTGGGTACGCTGACAATCGCTGAGAAGAAGGGAGTGGACGCAGCTTGTGTAATTCATCCACGGCCAATAAAAATCTCTAGCGGGAGTTTTGTGTTGCGAAGCGTTGGAAAATTCCGTTTCCACATGGATGCTAGACAAGCGTTTTCCCATCTTGAGTGGTAATATTTACCAAGAGGTACTGAGTAAAAGTCAGATAAAAAAAATAGCGTTTCCGAGCAAAGTATAAAGCCGAATAAAATAAAAATAAAAACTTATAAAAATAGCAAATGTAATTGATAACCTGTATTAAGTGTAACTATTCAGGTTTAAAGATGAGTAACTTAAATGTATATTTTCGTTTGTGTATGGTGTGTGATTGAATTTAGGAAAAAAACCTGCAATAGAAATTTTCAAACAGTCTGAAGAAACTTTTGTTTTTATTCCATTCATAAAGTGCAGCCAGGGAAAAGAAGTGTATAAAGGAAAATTGTTGTGTCCATGTAATGGCTTAGATTCTGAAATCCTAGAAGGAAAAATAAGGTCACATGTAGGTGCTATTCAGTAGGTGAGAGATATCCATTGTGTCAAGACAAATGTACGTGTACTGGATATTGTTATAATTGACGAAGGTACTAGAAAAAAATGACCCCTTTGTCTTCCTCACTTAGCCAGGTAGCTGAAGTTGAGGGATTGAGAATGGCATGTGAGATGACAGAGGGTAAATCAATTGATATACATTGGTTGTCAGTATTTACCAAGGAGAGGGGGCGACGTTGAGGCGACTGAGGAACTTTTATGACAATAGCAGGTACATGAGTAGAACACTCACATTACATGAAGGACTTGTGACAGTGCCACAGTTACCAACTGAAGTAGCTGTTATTTAAGTTAAAGCTTACACACATGACTGTACATAACTTTAACAACAGGGCGGACATAGCTGTCAAGTGGGCAGCAGGTTTTAACATGACAACCGACAAATGAATGTTTTGTTTTGTTTTTAAATTGTAAACACACATGAATTAGTTAATATATGAGATTTGTGTTACCTGAGAAAAAAGCTGTCTGGAAGGTGAAGGGATGTGTTCAGGAGTCCTCTGGACTCTGGAGAGATGGACAAGGTAGGCCTGTGACTCCCAGAGTGTATCTTTCAGGCCTAGCTGAAGCAGCACATGGTCTGACTCAGCTGGGTAAAGAAGGTATGTGCATGCTGGTAAGTGCATACTGGTATGCATCAAATGTTTCTTCTCAAGCTAGTAGGAAGGCAATGTTCTGCCTAACTTGTTTGAGAATACCAATAGAGCCATTACATACCCCTCCTACAGATGGACTTACTGCAGGCAAAACAAATCAACTTCATCCAATTGCCATCTTGCAGGATTTTCAAGTATGTACTGGTGTACTGATGAAATATATCTGGGTAAAGGTTTATTGAAATGTTTCTAATATTGCTGTGTCATATTCAAGATTTTTGCTAGTGGATATGGTAGCCCTAGAGTTATATAGAAGGGGTATTCATTCTTACTAGTAATAGCTTTTAGATATTGGGTATAATGTATGAGCAGTGATAGTACGTTCCATACTTTTCATCAGCCACAAACCAGTGGGAATATAGAGTAAACAGTACTAGCTAGAACGAATTGAATAGAATGATGGTTGAAACTAGACTGCAGTGGCTGGTAGCTTTAGCCAATAGTCCTCCCCACTATCAGAATCACTCCTGAGCCACCTCTTAAACCTGTTACCTTTGGAAATACTTTTGACTTTCCCTGAGTTGAGTTTATAATGGAGAGACTGTTCAAGAAAAGAAAAACAAATAGTGAGACAGCAAGAAATGCCGTTCAAAAGACTGTCTCCTGATACGTTATACTAAGTGTTATGAAGTTAGACTGGGAGAGTATGTTATGGACTGTAATTTCCTACACTCAAGTTGTTTGACAGGCAGGTACCAAGTGTTGACGACCAGCATCACATCCCTAGGAGTAGCAGAGAGACACTGCAGAGAAGTCAACAGCCGGAGAAGGTTCCAATTACACTCGTGAATCTGTTTCGGGAGACCCAAGATCGCAGTTAACAACACCTGAGCCAAGGACTTTTGTAAAGACTGTTATCCAGCATGGAGCAGCAGTTTTTCCTGTTTTTGCCTGTCCAGTGTTTCTCTCATCTCATTCTCTTTTCAGGACAGTCGATTATTTCAATTGTTAACAGGTGACGGGGGCTGGTTCAGGTAGTGATATTGAGGAGTTGGGGATGAAGGAGAAGTTGTTAGCACAATCGGTCCAGCCAATTACGCTATTCAATTCAGGGGTAAAAGGGAAATTTGCTAACCTTGGAGCTTGGAGTGTGAGGGGCTATTGTCTGAGGTATTGTGTCCGTAGTTTTTTTGACCCCATAGTTGAAGAGAGGTGCATCCAGCGATGCCAGTCTAGTAATAATTCGAACTTGAGCGGGCATCCTTGAGAATGATTATGATTCTTGGGTGGGTAAGGTTTTAGACAACACTGAGAGATGGGTGTGCTCTCGCGTGCCTCAGAGATTATATTAAGTAGGACTAGTTCTCTTTTCACTCAATATTTCTGAGGTACCCAAATTTTGGGGTGGGAGGTCAGTAGGGGAAAGGTAATACAGTTAGCTCCCTTAGTTTAGCTCCCAATATTCGGGAGTCCAATCACCATTTCAAGTACAAAGAAACTTGAGTCTTGGGAGACTGGGGAGAACGAACAGACAATAGCCCGCCCCACAAGTGTTGATGAAAAACCTGTGATATTATTAGAGTGTATTTACTAACACAGGTTGAAGGAGATCATAAATTACATTGTCGACACACATAGGATGATGTTATTGGTGAACATGTATTATTTAAATGTCATCTAAGCTATAAGACATGCTTCGGACAGATGAACATGTTAGGCACGAAGAACTGTATTATGATTATTATTATTATTAATTTTTACTTATAGGGCACCACTAGGTGTCCGTAGCGCCGTACAGGGACAAACAATTACAATACGAGGTGTGACGGCACGGTACAGTAAACAATAAGCACAGTAAGTCAGTAAGCTCAAAGCACATTTAGAGAGGGGGGATGGAAGACCCGCAAGCGACGGAGCCCAAGAGGAAGGGCGCGGATGACAGGGAGACCCCCAGAGGGGTGGGGGGAAAGGTAGCTGGAGAGCAGAGTTAGAAGTGTAGGAAACAGGAGGAGAGATGGCCCTGCTCAAAGGAGCGTACAATCTAAGGGGAGGGATAGACAGACAGAGACACAGAGGTGAGAGGGAGAGAAGGGGGAATGGAGGCAGATTCAGGGGAGGGGGAAGAAGGGGGAGAGGCAGAGGAAAAGGTAGGAAGTTAAGAGGGAGACTGGAAGGCTTTGAGAAAGAGTTGGGTTTTTAGAGCCCCTTTGAAACTGGACAGATTGGGGGATGTTCTGATGGAGAGAGGGAGCTTGTTCCAGTGGAGGGGGGCAGCTGTAGTAGAATATTCTATATTGTTGATACATATTCTATTGTACCTTGTATCCTTCCAGATAATGTATTACTTATGTGGGTGAAGGGCATACAAAAGGTTATCTCGGAGCTCCGAAGGTATATGTTCCATAGGAAAAGAAAATTATTTCTATGATTGGGACTCTCTTTTATGGTAACCTGACTGATATCCACAGACAGTGTGGTCATACGTAAAGGGGGACATACATTACAGAACAATGAAACGTAATACTGGGGGCAAGCACAACACACTGGCCCATAAGTAGCGGACCATCCTTAAAGGGTGGTTTTTGGAACAATATATATTTATCAAGAGGCTATTTTAGTGTTGCTTAACCCAGCTACACTTTATTATTATAAACAATAAATCTGAATTAATAAAAATTAATAATGCAACAAAAACAAACCTCACTTTACACTGCATTTTATTTTATATGTTCCTACTCCCTATAGTACTTTTTTTTCTGTACATACCTGTCTGATTATAATGGAATTTATCAAAATGCAAAAAGCCTGTTTGCTTTAAAAATCTGATGTTTTTGCAAGCAAAGGGATTGTTTTTGCTTCGCCCTATATACTAAAAGAGTTATTATTTGTTTTAGGATTAACCTAAAACAAATAATATGAGGGGTGGTACTGGGAAGAGCAATAGGTGTCAATCTGACACCCTGGCCTAAAGCTGGATTAAGGCTCTGGGGGGCCTGGGCTCTTTAGACAGGGGCCCCAATGATGTAACATGGTTATCATTTTAGACAATTTTTATACAATATACAGGCAATACTGTGTGCACTACTGTTAGGTGCATGCAGTTCTGCCTTCAGGAGCAGTACAGTGTAAAGCAAGAGATATCTATCAACTGTCCAAATCCTGACTAAGCGAGACAGTCACCCAAATTCGGGACTATTAGCAGACTGCCCTGCTCTCTCCTATCTTGTCACTTTGACCACTTGTGGCTGCTGGTGTCTTTAGAACAGCTGCTGCTTGTCTGGATCCTGGAATGTTGGAGGCCCTATTTGGAAAAAAAATGGGTACATGAAATTTAGAAAACTCCAACCAGGCCCAGTGTTAAATCAGTAGCACACAAGTTTTAGGCACAATTAGGCTTTCTTCCACCCCCAATATTAAAATAATAATATTCACATTTGCTAAATAGATCTATTTCCCTCCAACCAGCCCTGATATTACATAGTATTCCCATTTAATAAATAAACCTTTTTCCCTCCCTCCAAACAGCCCCAGCAATAAATTAAATAGCATTTACGTTTAATATAACCATTTCCCATAACTATCACTGGCATTAAATAATTCATATACGCAATCGCAATTTATAAATAGCCCTCCTCCCCAAAATCAGTCCTATATTCAATTAATAGATCCAAACCACCTCAGCATTAAATTAAAGGTTCTGTCACCTCACCTTAAATTAATAGGTCCCAATATTAAATTAAATAGCCGCACCAATAAATTAAACTGTCCTACCATCACCCCACAAATAAAATAGCACCCATTAAATAATTAGCCCCCACCTGCACTCCACTGTTAAATAGCCTACCTCTGACACTATATTAAGACCCCCCTTCCCTCACATATTATATTATATATATTATATTAACATACTGCCCCCTCACACATTATATTTATATACTGCCCACACGCACTATATTTATATACTGTCCACACACACACACACATTATATTTATATACTGCCCACACGCACTATATTTATATACTGTCCACACACACACACACTATATTTATATACTGTCCACACACACACACACACACACACACACACACACACACACACTATATTAATATGCTGCCCACACACACACACACATTATATATATATACTGCCCACACACACTATATTTATATACTGTCCACACACACTATATTAATATGCTGTCCACACACACACACACTATATTTATATACTGCCCACACACACATTATATTTATATACTGCCCACACATACACTATAATTACATACTACCCAAATACACACCATATTTATATGTTGCCCACACATACATTATATTTATATACTGCCCACACACACACACACACTATATTTATATGGTGCCCACACACACACACTAATACTAATAATATAGCCATTTTTAGTCAAATACAACATGATACCGTTGCCTCGCCCAACGTATTCACCCAATCTTGCCTTGCCCGACTTTTTTTTTATTTCTTCGGATGAAAAAAGACCATAACGAAAATATTTTGCTGATGTAGAAGAGGTGAAACAAAAAAGGCAAAAGTACTAAAAGGCATCAACGATGATGAGTTTAAAAAATGTTTTGAGCAATGTAAAAAACGTTTGGACAAATGTATTGATTCAAGTGGAGAGTACTTTGCAGGTGACTGAAGTTTTAAAATGTACAAAAATACTATTTTTTATAAACTGATTCTGGTTTCTTTTGAGTACCCCCTCCTATAGTTATATGCTGCCCACACACCCACCATATTTATTTGCATATTTATTTACAAATATTTGATAGCTTATTTGTACACTGAAATTTACAAATGCTGGGAGGAATTAAATACAAAGGCCACACATTTTAGCACAGATATTTGTGTGCTACATGAAAAAACAATCAGTATTTAACTTATGTGCAAAACAGAAAACTAATTTGCACCCCTTGCATTGTAACATGTTTTTTTGTCCAGGAGACTTAAATAAGAAACTTCTTAATTTAATTTCCTTAATGAAATTTATTGGACTGCCAAACTATATAAAGCTAGTTCCTATACACTAACTTTATTCCCATTGAGCATTTGCTGAATTGGACTGATCCACATGAGCCACTGTCCCTACCTGACCAATCACATGAGGGAGCTGCTCTTGCCTCACTCTGATATACAACTGACATAAACCTGGTGCATATGCTACTTGTGCAAAGCTGGATGCTTATTGAGATGAATCCGACTCAGAATATGGGTATAAATGCGATATTTATATTGCGTCTTTATAGAACTTTTTTAAGTGCATATGCTGTGTGCATATGCGTCCATCTCGGCATTAGACCCTTGGTCTCCATGGGCCTGATTCATTAAGGATCTTAACTTAAGAAACTTCTTATTTAGGTCTCCTGGACAAAACCATGTTACAATGCAAGGGGTGCAAATTAGTTTTCTATTTTGCACATAAGTTAAATACTGACTGTTTTTTCATGTAGCACACATATATCAACTTTAAATTTCAGTGTACAAATAAGCTATTAAGTATTTGTGTGCTACATGAAAAAACAGTCAGTATTTAACTTATGTGCAAAACAGAATACTAATTTGCACCCCTTGCATTGTAACATGGTTTTGTCCAGGAGACTTATAAGAAGTTTCTTAAGTTAAGATTATATTATTAGAATTTATTTATATAGCGCCACTAATTCTGCAGCTCTATACAGAGAACTCACTCACATCAGTCCCTGCCCCAGTGGGGCTTACAGTCTAAATTCCTAGACACACACACACACACACACACACACACACACGGGTCAATTTTATAGCAGCCAATTAACCTAAGATCATTAATGAATCAGGCCCCAGTTTTTGACTGCATACTACAACTGTTTGAATTTGGCTTTGAGACATATGTGATTATTTACTTATTTACTTACAAATTGTAAGCCTCCAATTGCTAATTATAGGATTTATAGTAAATATCAATGGGTGTGGGTAAAACTGCTATATGTATATGCTTCTAAGAAGGTGATAGAGATAAGGAATTTATTTAAAAGATTAAGGTAGTACATGAAATTAAAAGTTCAGTAATTAGCACAAAGAGCTCTAGAAGACAATTGCTTTTTTCATGTATTTAATGACACGCATTTATTTTTATGGGCAGGTTCACCTTAAATTGCTCATAATATAATAAAGATAGTAAGCTAATACAAAATTATGACTCATGTCAAAGATTTGGCTAGATAAAAATACATGCAGCTCATGCACCTGTTAATCACACCATGTAGAAATTCATTTTAGCTTAAATAACCTTTAAAACTCAAGCTAAAGGTTATACACCAAAATACTCTGGAGAAATTAAAGTCATGTTAAAATTTTGTAATATGTAACATATTTTTTAATAAAATATCTTTCCCAGATTGAAGACTTTTTCTGTCCTATCGTTCACACCCTCCTTTCCACAGCCATTTTAATCTAACACATTCTGCCACTTGGTAAAGCTTTAAGTGAAGTGTCCTTGTTGTGTGGGGAAGGAGGGATGCCAGTTTGGGAAATGTAAACACGAGAGGCACTCAAGAAAAAAAAAACCAGTAACATAATATTTATTTTATTACCTAAAACAAAAAGCAGATTCAAAACCCTATAGCTCCCAATAAAAGTACAAGTATATGTTGCTGACATCAGTTACATTCCTCAAAACTTGTGGGTGGATAAAACCATTACATAGCTAAATGTGGCCCAGAAATTAAATAAAAATATTGTTTTATTATTCCATAGTAAAATATAAAATAGCATAACACCCAAGCTTTCTGTTGTTAACAGGACAGACCAGGGTTTTGAAGACCTTGAATGGTATAGCCAATGTAAATTTGGAGTGATTGGACAGAATAGTGGAATGGCTTCGATGGATCAGAGCAGAGCCAATTTTGTATTTTGAAATGCTGGGAGGAATTAAATACAAAGGCCACACATTTTAGCACAGATAGTACGAGTGGCCCAGTTTGTGTCACCACCAGAGAATGCATGACCAAATTACAGAGAACTAGCACTAGACCACCCTTTAATCCCATCCTATCCTTTCATGCACCAGAAAAAAATTATAGGGGTTAGCCTGCAAACCAAGCAAGGTCCCCATAAATGCATCCTCTCCACTTGTTAAATTTTAATAACTCTTCCTAGAAAACAAATTAAATTTTTGCATGTGAATACAATATGAGCGTGCCCAGTTGCATTTAGTTTTCAGTGCACCCTTGCAGACGTGATTATCTTAGTTGGTTGTAACGGAGGTAAACGATAGGAGGAAATCATTTCATATAGCTATTCAGTGGTCACTGAATGGAGAAAGGAAGTTTCGAACACAGCTCCAGCATGAAGCGGGATTTACCAAAGTGCTGACAGTCTCCCCATAATTGGGATTGTTCCACCAGAAACAGTATAGTTGTTAGACATTGCTGCTGCTCTCCTACCTGTTCTTACAGTGTTGTTACCTGCCACTTCTGCTTTAGCTCAGTGGCTGCTTGTCTGGATCCTGG
This sequence comes from Mixophyes fleayi, assembly GCF_038048845.1. NCBI lineage: Eukaryota > Metazoa > Chordata > Amphibia > Anura > Limnodynastidae > Mixophyes > Mixophyes fleayi. The sequence continues at coordinate 52,238,629 of NC_134406.1, forward strand.
AATGTTGTGGCAACTAGTGCTATTCACCAGACAGGAGTCTGCCTTCCACAGCATTCTACAGAGGCAGTAATCCTGTCATGAAAACTCCACTGGAGATGTGGGAAGGTGGAAGAAAGACAAAGCTGAGAGGGAGGAATGGATCAGAGGGCTTAGGTGTTGGCTGATCTTACAATGATGTGACTAGTTCATTGGAAGGGGTTATTGGAGAAAGTGCAGCATTGTCTGGGCTGCCTAGCCCAACCTCTCTCCAATTATTAAAAATAAGGAAAAAAGTCTTCAATTATTCTAGGGCCTTGATTTTGCCATGCCTCCGTCTAGCCTTACTAAGGCTGGCCCAGGCAGTCCAATATAGAACAGACATGAGGGACATATGAAGCCCTATCCCAGTTGCCCAACCAGTCCCTGATTTCCCTTACTTGGTTAATTGGAAACATAGATTAAATATCATGGATTTCAAGAAAGGGGCTTGTGCATCAAAAAAGCTGACCCAAGATTCTTCCGGTCCATAGCCCTTGCAATCAACTACGTAAAACAATTTTGCAGGCAATATTTGTTTTACTTTAAACAACTGTTGATTATCAGTTATGAGGTGTTTTGGTGTAGATGAAAGTCTGTAGATGTTCTCTGCAGCTGCGGTGTGTGTATACCCCACACATGAGCAGGATAAATCAGAGATAACACATAGGCTTCCACACCAGTCTTGCAGACACCAATAAATTGGGACTTGTTTCTTCAGTTTTCATTTTCACTTTCAATTCCTTCTATATTTATTTCAATTCCTTGGAATCCTTGTAAATCAATATCGTTCATAATCTGCAATATCCCTCAGTGTTACCCCCAGATCTTATCCTGGCAACTTATTGTTAATTCTCACCTTACCCATTGTTTTAAATCCACACACCATTCACTTTTCTATACGGTGCACAACAAACACTTTTGTTGAACTTAGAGCGCTAAGTGTACTACCCGTTTTACTAATGTCAATATAGGAGTGTGGTTAACTGCTATTCACATAGTTGCTCGTACAATGCCATCTCTTGCACTGCCTGATCTGCATCTACCACATTTTGCCATATACAGAGCCTACTTAAAACTGCATTGAATTTGTTTCAAATCATACAAAAGTAAACACATGGGGCCTGAGTCATTAAGGTAAGTAAGGCAAAAAAAAAAAAGAAGTATATGTTCTCAGGGACAAACCATGTTACAATGCAAGGGGTGCAAATGAGTGTATTATTTTGCACATATGTTAATTATTGGCTGTTTTTTCGTGTTGCACACAAATGCTTGATAGCTTTATTTTTACATTGAAATTTAAAGTTGATCTACAACATGCCCTTCCCCAACTATAAATCTGTCCCCACATTTTAAATTTACCATTCCCTCCAATGCAACATGGTTTTCCCAAGGTGCAAAGTTACTCCTTTTTTATGGTTTGCTCTCCTTAATGACTTAGGCCCATGAAATACATAATGGTAAGCTGATTCATATAATTACAATTAATGCATAGTAAAATGCTTTTTATAGAATTTTCTTTTATGTGGCTTATCAGGACAATCACATTGGAGGCTTCAGCAATAGTCATGTGTCTGTCCCATCTGCTTTGGTACCGTGCCTTCATCACCTTTATTCTTGATGAAAACTCTCCCTTCATTCCTCACTAAAATCACCAAGATTATCCAGATATTTGTGCAAGTGGATATGGAGAAAGTGTACGTTTATGATCAAATTAGTACCCAAATTTTTACGTTTGGGAGCATGTTTTCCGCCAGTTCCTAATAATTAATTGTCTGCATTGTGGTTACCCAAGAAGTTCTTGACAACTGCATCAGGCAGAAGCTTCAACACCTGTCAATACAGGTGTTACAATGCAACGTTATCTTTGTGGCATAGAGTAAGAGGGTGTCGGGCAGCACGGTGGCTAAGTAGTTAGCACTTCTGCCCCACAGCAGTGGGGTCATGAGTTCAATTCCTGACCATGACCTGTGTGGAGTTTGTATGTTCTCCCCGTGTTTGCGTTGGTTTCCTCTGGGTGCTCCGGTTTCCTCCCACACTCCAAAAACATTCTAGTAGGTTAATTGGCTGCTATCAAATTGACCCTAATCTCTCTCTGTCAGTGTGTGTGTGTGTGTGTTAGGAAATTTAGACTGTAAGCTCCAATGGGGCAGGGACTGATGTAAATGAGTTCTCTGTACAGCTCTGCGGAATTAGTGGCGCTATATAAATAATTGATGATGATGATGTAGGGACATCCTCCAACTCCAGGGGGAGCTCTCGCATGATTCTAATCTGTCATTTATATTTTCATACATGTTCCTGGTTTGTGATATGACCTATGCTAGTTCTAAGCTAGTAATTAATTAGCAGCCTCCTGAGGCTGATTGTCAGCCCTGTCCTCCTCCTTTCTGATTTGTCCATCAAAGTATTTAAGGCATCTGGGCCTCACTGCCTTAAATACTCTAGTTTCTCGCTTCTCTGCCTTTTGGCTAATATTAAGTGAGTACCTGTCCAAGTAGGGGCTTCTGCCCATCCTGAAAGGGCATGGGAAGAGGCCAGTAGCTTGAAAGCCTGGGATAGTGCCCCTGGAGTAGTGACCCAGGGGTGCCTGAACTCACCTGGGGAGTGGTGACCCTCACTTGATTAAGCACTTTGCACGAACCCCACTTTCAGCTACGCACTCTTCCTTGCCCTGGCCTTTTGGCTAGGCAGGAATAATTTTTAACATCTTGGCCGAAAGGCTGGGGCCATTTTGCACGGCACTAATTTATTTATTTTTCTCACTGTTTGTCACTTCACCTTTTTATATACATTTTTTTTCACGGATTGGAGGAAGTGCTGGAGCCTTTATGGGTCCTGATCCCCGAGAATCTAGGGGGGGGGGTTTGGTCCTAGTGGCTCCCACCCCCCCTGAACCATCTGAGGTCTCCTCTTTCGAGGGGAGGCATAAGTACCAAGGGGGAAGCTTCAGCGGAACCCTTGGTTAAAGGGACCCCCCTAGCCTTGCAGCAAAGTGGGTCTGAAGACCCTTACCCCTAAGGGTCCTTATGGATCTAGAGGTTGGGGATAGAGGGACCCATCCTCTTTGGAGGAGGGTCTGAATGGTACCTTAGAGCACGTTTTTTAAGTTACTCACTTAAAGTGTGTTCCTGGATTGACTTTGTGTTTACCTCGAGAGCAGTAAGACAGAACAGGCATGCCATGGTTCCCTGCTTCTTCTTGGACCACAGGGCCATTCTCTTCGAGGGGGTTCTGGGCTAAGGTTTTCCTCTTGGCCCGGGCTCCTGGAAATTGAACTGTGCTCTGCTGGAAAGAGAAGAGATATTGGAGGAGCTGAGGGATGCTCATGTCACTTGGAAAAATGATAAATGTTACTTTGATTGTATGTCTAACTGGTGGGAGTATGTCAAGGGCAAGTTTCGCAGTTTCTTTCAGGCTAAGGGAAAACAACAGGCGTGTGAGAGAAAGAAACTTCAGGAGACTTCCGCATCAGCTGCAGTCCCTGCTGGATCTCCAACTTTGCGGCTGGGACGTGAAGGATGATCTGGCGGAGGTCAAGGGGGGCCTGAAAAGGCACTTTGAGGAAGAGTCCAGACGCATCATCTTCTGTTCCAAGGTGGAGAACCTGGAGAAGGGTAAAAAATGTAACTCTTTCTTTTTCAGAAAACTTCACTCCGGCCACACTCCCCTGACTGAGCTGCGGGACGAGATCGGCACCCCCAGGAAGGGGAAAGAGGGCGGCATGGGAGTCGTCACACACTAATACAGCAACCTCTACTCCGCTAAGACAACAGATGCGGCTGAATCGCTCCTGTCAGGTATCACTAACACTATTGACCATACAGGTAGAGAAGCCATGGACGCCCCCCTGACATTGGGGGAGCTGCACTCTGCCGCTAAATCCTTAAGGCTGGGTAGAACCCTGGGCAGTGATGGTATCCCAGCGGAGCTCTATGTAGTGCTTTGGGACCTCATTGGCCCGAACCTGCTAGAGCTGTACGAGGAGATGGTGGTGGAGGGCAGAATGCCTCTTACTCTGAGAGAGGGACTGATCACGATTCTGTATAAGCGCAAGGGGGAGAGGTGCGACCTTAAAAATTGGAGGTCCATCTCTCTCCTGAACGTGGACTACAAGATCCTGGCCAAGGTACTAGCCAACAGGCTAAAGATTGTCATTGGGCAGATTCTTCATCCAGATCAGACTTGTGGCATTCCTGGTCTCAAGATTGCAGACAGCCTTGCGCTGTTCAGGGACACAGTACACTACATCAAAGATTGCCATGCACACGTGGCCCTGGTCAGTCTTGATCAGGACAATGCCTTTGATCGTGTTTCTCATGATTTTATGCATAAGGTTTTGTGCAGGTTTGGATTTGGTGATATGTTTTGTTCTTATGTTAACCTGATGTACCTTGATATTTACAGCTCAGTGTTGGTAAACAGCTGGAAGACTGACCCCTTTTCAGTCCTGTCTGGTATCAGACAAGCCTGTCCTCTTTCACCTCTTCTTTCTGTTTTTTGTATAGAGCTCTTCGTGATGTGCATCAGGCGGAATCCAGAGATAAGAGGCATCACACCGGGTTCAGACCGTCTAGAGGCCCAGGGGTAGATTTACTAAGCTGCGGGTTTGAAAAAGTGGGGATGTTGCCTATAGCAACCAATCAGATTCTGGCTTTCATTTATTTAGTACCTTTTACAAAATAACAGCTACAATCTGATTGGTTGCTATAGGCAACATCCCCACTTTTTAAAACCCGCAGCTTAGTAAATCTAGCCCCAAGTGTTCGCTCTAAATGGAAGAAGTCACTGTCTTCTGCGCTGATCAGCGCTCCGTGTCTGCATTCGTCCAGATCTGCGAGAACTTTGGCCGAGCTTCAGGGGCAAAGGTCAACTGCGGGAAGTCAGAAGGGATACTGTTCGGACAGTGGCACCTGTCATCCCCCGCTGCATTCCACTTCACAATCAATTCGGACTTTATCAAGATCCTTGGAGTTTAGTTTGGTGAAGAGGAGGCAGCCCTGAAGTGTTAGGAAGAGAGACTGGCGACAGTCAGACAGAAGACTGGTCTGTGGAGCCTCAGAGATCTTACCATCGAAGGGAAAGCACTGGTGCTGCGCAACGAGATCCTTCCCATTCTGCAGTACACGGCCCAAGCTTGGCCACCTCCTGCTGCCGTCTGCTAGACCATCACAAGGACAGTCTTCCACTTCATCTGGGTCTCCAAAATGGACAAAGTGAAGCAGGTGTTTATGTACAAGAAGCCCCTCAAAGGTGGGAAAGTGATCTCCGATATCCCCACCATGCTGTGGGCCTTCTTTGTTTGTAACTGCATCCGCAGGACCCTCACAGAAAAGAACATTTGCTCTGCTGGGGAGTCCATGTCTCGCTTCTTCCTCCTGCCTCTTTGAAGGACCCTTGGTTGGGACAAGTGGGGCAGCTCCTTCCTTTACAACTGGACTACACCTTGGTTTTACCTGGATGTTGGACAATTTGTGAGGGAGCACCATCTGGAGGTCCTTAAACCAGACTTGTGGAAGCCAAAAACTATCCACAAGCTCATCAGTGTGAAAAACATTATGGAGTCTGTTCCAGGGCTCCCTGGTGCTACAGCCAAACACGTGTGGGAGAATGTGGCCTCTAAGAGGCTGACTAATAGACATAAGGACATTGCAGGGATGGCTGTCCAGGGGGGTCTGCCTCTCAGGACATTCATGCACTCCTGGGAACCTGTGCAGATATGTTCACTGCCCCTTTTGTATCACCAGAAGGGAAACAGCTCAGCATATCTTTTGGGACTGCCCAACTGCACAGGCACTGTTGGATGTCTTGGAACATGAACTTAAGGACAGTGTGCCCAGGACTTGCCTTTCATACCATTCGGTATTTTATGGCTTATTTCCTGGGACCCACACCATTGGTGCAATCCAGGAGGCCTGGCACCTTATGAACTGTTTTAAGGACGCTATGTGGCTTGCCAGGAATCGCCTCATCTTGAAGTGGGAGAAGATGACCATCCAGGACTGTCGCAGGCTGATCCACAGCCTGCTAAGAGACTATAACACCCTTGACAGTCCGGAGGAAGAGGACGACGATTGATTGTTATTGGTTGTTGTCCCCCTCTTCTCCTTCTTCTCCTTCTTCCCATTGTGTGTTTTTATCATTTAAATCATTGGTTTCTGTCTCCCCTCCCTTACCCCCTCCAACCCACCCCCCTATCACAGTTTGAAGTATTATTGATTGTCATGCCTTATTTATGCACCCTTCCCCTTTTGTGTCTGTCCTCAATAAAAATTTGGGCTCGTGACTTCCCCAGCCTACCCCTCTCACCTACCTCCCCCTCACATCCACTGTTTTTTCTTGAAATGTTATATTGTTTAAGTTTGAATGGTTAGTGCAGTACTTGATGTATAGTGTAGGATGTTATATCTTGTACTTTATGCCTTGTATTGTACTAAAATGTATGCTTGATTATGTTTTATGGTGTACTGTGTACACTTGAATGTAATGTATCGTATGTGATTTTTGTACTGTTTGCAAAATAAAGCTACTTTTTCAATCAAAAATTAGTGTAGGTACGATCGCTACTCAGCCTTTTGGCTAAGATCAAGTGCAATATCTGTTCTTATCAGGCCCAACACCCATTGGTCATAATCCTGATTCATGGCTTTTCCAAAGCATGATCTAACACTGGTAAGGGTTCAAACTGCTAAAGGTGGTCTGCACCGTGATTGTTACTCTGGCCAGAAGAAGGAAGACGACGAGGAAGATCAACTTTGGGAATAGAGCTTCTCGGCCTTTTGGCTAAGATCAAGTGTAGTTCCTGTCCTAGAAGGGGTGTGGATCGCCCTGGAAGGGATGGGGCTCCTTGGTCTGATGCCAGAAGGCCGGTGGTGACTTGGCGGCTCGAGGTTGTCTGTGCCTCCGGGGAACAGGGCCCAGAGGTGACCTGAAAATGCCCGGGTGGTGGTGGTCCCACTATTACTAGCACAGAGTAAGGCACAGAGCACAATACACTGAGAGCGAACCCTGCACCACTTTTTAGTTTCTTGGTCCTGGCCTTATGGCTGGGCCAGAAATTTTTTTACACCCTCCGGCCATCAGGCTGGGGCTTATGGGCACTTTTTTATTTTTTGATACTATGGCACTTATATGCAGCACAGCACTTATTTTGTACGGATTTCATTTTTTAGTTGATTCTCGTTTGCACGTTTTGGGTTTGGGTTTTACCCTAAGGGGAGCCCCTCTTCCTCAGTTGTCTGAGACTCTCTCCTTATGGGGAGAGTTGAAGAGCCAGTCCCCTGGGGAAAGCTTCGGCCGACCTCGGGGTAAAGGGGACTGCCCGAGCCTTGCGGCGGAGGCAGTCCTGAAGACCCTTGCCCTCTAAGGGGCCTTATGGCTCAGAGGGTCGGGGAGTAAAGGGGCACCCCCTAGCTTCGGCAAAAGCGTGCCCGAAGAATCTCTTTCCTCCAAAGAGGCCTTTTGGCTTTGGGGGAGAGGGAGAAATGGGGCCCTTTCCTTTTTGGGAAGGGTCTAAGTCCCAAGCCCTCAGCACTGTTTTTCACGGCACTGGGTGATTAGGCTTCAATAAAAAAAAAACTGTTCTTTAAACTGGACATATTTATTGTTGTGCTCAGTGCCTCCTCTGTATTATTCTTCTAATGCGCAGGGTATTCCTCGTGTACAAGCTCTTTTAAATCCGGGATCTCATCCGGTGGGTCATGTTTTAATTTAAGTACGGTCTTCTCAACTACATCTATGTATTGGTTTAAATCTCTGTTCAATGCAGCGTATTCCAACATGACAAATTCCATGCTGCCCACATGTTCCGTGTCACAGTCTGTCTGAAGCAGATCTAATGCCACTCCAGTTGTAATATCCATTCCTGTGTCTATATAAGTTTGGCTGTTCTTCAGGGATGAGAGAGAGGTGAAGGAGATAAAAGATGCAGCACGAGCAGACATGGTTTAATAATGTAGTGTTCATTGACAGCACTGTTGGGCTTAAGGCAGCTAAGCTATTGGTAGCTTGTTTTGTGGGGGCCTAAACAAACCAAGCACTTCAGCCATAAAAGTGGCACTGCTTGTCGCTGGAGTGTTTACTTTGTTAAACTATATATGTCCTTTTCAATATCTTACATAAGGGTGGGTGGGAGGGTGGGAGGGCCCAAGGACAATTCCATCTTGCACCAATTTTCTTTTCTGCCACTGCTGTGTGGCAATGTTTCCTAGATGTATTATGAACTGTCGTGTGTTTTTGTCATTGTTCTGTGGCTTAGCATCCAGCCAGGTCGCTGCAGTCTTTATCCGAAAGTGGATGAATATAATATTGTAACCTGTGAGGTGGTCCAAATTGACTGGAAATTAGTGTTACTGAGGTTAATAATAATGTAGGAACAAAAACAGAGCAAAATTATGTAATTTTAGCATATTTTAGCTATTTTCCTAAAAAATACAGATCCAAAACCAAAACACGCGAGGGTGGTTTTGCCAAAACCAAAACATGAACTTAATCCAGATGCAAAACCAAAACACGTGGGTCAGTGACCATCTCTAATTATTTCAAAACTCTCTATTAGAATACATAATTTGCAATTTGATAAATATTGGTTGGTTCTTTGTATTATATGCCTTTATGCTGTCGTAAAGTCAAAAATTTAACCTGTTCTATTGAAAAATACACAAATATCTAACCTTTCACCCCCTGACCTCTCCCCTTCTCTCCTGTCTTGGGTGTCCTGCTGCCTCTCTGCCTTCTGGATGTCCTAATGTTTTCTTATGCTCAACATGGCCAAAACAAAACTTATTATCTTCCCTCCCTCAAGAGTTTCCTCCCCTCCCCACCTCTCCATCACTATTCATCAAAATATTTCACTGCCCCCACCAACCAATTTGTAATTTCCTAAATTGCAAAAAGCATTTTACTTAAGAACAGACAACAAAATGAACAAACAGGCACAATTTTGCAGGTGTTTACAATGCATAGAAAAATAATTGTAAATATGTGGTTTATCATACTTGCCAACTCTCCCGGAATGTCCGGGAGACTCCCAGACTCCGGGTATGTCTCCCGGACTCTTGGGAGAGTATGGCAGCCTCCTGCATCTGCCCACTTCCTAATGGAGTGGGCAGATCCATAATGCCATTTGACCACGCCCCCACTGTAAAATGACTCGTTTGTGTCATTACATGGCAGGGGGCAAAATGGCATGATTTGCATAGCCCCGCCCCCGAACAGGCCACCTTCCCCAGACAGCTCCCAGACACCAACTTCAGGAAGTCAGTAAGTATGTGGTTTATAGTGTAAATATAATACCAAAACTGTGCATTACAAAAACTGAGTTTTGTATTCCTTTTGTGTGCAAAATTTTAAACAATTTCCAGGGACACGCTAGAAGCGTGAATCAAAGCGGGTCGTGTGCACTGTATACCAGGACTGTGGTGTTGTACAATTTCATCATCATATACCATACTTGCCAACTTTTCCTCTTTGGCTTTAGGGAGATCCTAGGGGAGGTGGGTGTTCGGGGGCAGGGCTTGACGAATTGCATCATTGTGGCCACGCCTCCTAAACGATTGTCACAATTTTGGCCAATTACAGAAGGGGGTGGGGCTAAGATGACACGATATTTGCGTCACTAAGCCACATATCTATTGCGGGGGAATCGGGTGGTTGCCCTGCTCTCCCAGGAGTCCAGGGGGTCAGGGCCGTAACGAGGGTGGTGCGACCGGGGCAACCACCCAGGGCGCAATGCCAAGGGGGCGCAACGGCCTCTTGCTCTTTGCTGTACACAACTATGTGAAACATACCCAGCTGTAAAGCTTGCTGGAGACGCCAGCAGGATCGTGTTCACCATCAGGATTGTCCCCGTATCTCTGTATATGTGGCCACATGCTGCCTGTTTCTGTATAGAAGCAGCATGCGACCACTCATCACACAGACGCGCCCCCTGGCCTCTCAGCTCCCTCTACATTGTGCACGGCTCCTTCTCCTGCATTTCTGCTGTTTCCACTCCTCCCTCACCGTGTGTCTGCCTGTCTTTATTTATCTACCACCACAGTCTCTTCTCCCTCTTTCCTCTCCCCCCTTCTTTTCTGTTTGTGTCTGTACTTTTCTTAGTTAGTTCTTACATGGACTTGTATCTTCCTGCTTCTTCCCCAGCAAGATTAGCAGCGAGAGGTAACCCATCCATTATCATGTTTCTGATTAGACCAATAACGCTATAATGCAAGCAGAGAATGCCAGTGTCTGACTTATGAAGCGTGGAAGAGAGGTCACTGTTAAATACCTTTACTTTGTTCTAGGCAGATATATAGCTCTGTAATTCTGGAGATTCATGACACTGAGACCTGACCTCTGCAGTCGGTATGGGAAGACCACGTGAAATGGTGCAGTCTGTCCCACTTACAAACTAGGATATGGCCAGTCTCATCATCAAAACATCCTGTACAGCAGCAGTCACATGTCTGCACAGTGTTGCTCTTTCTCCAAACAGATGAGGGATTCTAAGAAATGAATTACTTAAGTAACCTATATAAGTATTTTCTGTTCATACACTTGAATAAAATAAGAGTTCAACAATTCATCATCATCATCACCATTTTTTTATACAGCACAACTAATTCCACAGCGCTGTACAGAGAACTCACATCTGTCCCAGCCCCATTGGAGCTTACAGTATAAATTCCCTAACATACCCACACACACACAGAGGGGCATATTCAATTAGGGTTCCGGTTCGCGGTAACGCGCGTTACCGCGAAAAGTGCGCGTTCTTGCCGGTATTACGGTACCGCAATAACGCGGATTTTCGTACGCAACCCTATGGGCTGCGAACGAAAATTCACGTTATTGCGGTAATGTGGATTAAGTTTGCGCCCCGTTCCGGCGCAATCCCGCGAACCGGAACCCTAATTAAATATGCCCCAGAGAGTGAGGCGATGGTAAACTTGATAGCAGCCAATTAACCTACTAGTATGTTTTTGGAATGTGGGAGTGCTCCGGAGGGAACCCACGCAAACACGGGGAGAACCTAAAAACTCCACATGAAAAGGCCTATTACCAGTAAAAATGGGAGTTTTCGCCGGAGATAGTTTTTTCTTTTCACCTTAAACATCAAAGGTTTATTGCCAGCGATAACCCTGATTTTGTAAAGCTCTAGTCTGTCCATTAGCATTTCCCTCCTCCAACATTCCCACCCGCGGGACAAGCATAGAGTGCTAAATACGGGACTGTCCCATTATAATCGTAATACACTTGTAATTACAGGATGTAATACACTTGTGGAACTGTCATAGAGATGAGCCGCTAGTTGTGCAGCCTTGCTATTGTAATAACATTAGTTATTGTTTGAAAAAAATATATCTTGTTTTGTGTTTATTAATTATACACATTGGGCTGTAATTAGGACAGTGTGACCTCCCAGGGCTCAATATGGTGCGTTTGTCACGGCTGAGAAAAGCAACCTATACCTAACAAGATATGGTTCGGGGGGGGGGGGGGGCGCCATTGCTCTTTCTCGCCCAGGGCACTAAAATCTCTAGTTACGGCTCTGCGGGTGGTCTCCCAGAAATGCGGGAGTCTCCCGGACATTCCAGGAGAGTAGGCAACTATGCGTTAAAGAAAAGCAGCTAATGAATCTCTAGAGACTGATGTGTGTTTTACATTTCTGTCTCCATTACTGAAGTTGTCTTACCTGTCAATCTTTGATTAAATCTTGGTCTCCATGAAAATGGCCACCTCCATAGGCATCAATACATGGACATAGGACACAATTTCTGAACTGTGTCATCATACAAAGCCAACCACGTCTTGTACTGGCTCAGCATCAGGGAAAATGTCAAGCTCTTCCGGGACTGAGGGAGATCACCCCTATTTCAGGGAGTCTCCCTGACATTCTGGGAGAGTTGGCAAGTATGTCATATATTGAATGTGGTTATAATGTAATTTGTTTGCATCTTACATACTTAGGGGGAGGATTTAGTTCAGCTCAAACAGTCCACATGGACACATCGAGGCAGTGTTCAGGCTGAAATCTCTGCTCATTTTTCCACACGCCCCATAGAAGAGCACAGAAAAATGAGCAGAGATTCCATACCGTCAAAATCGTCAATGTGCGCAGGCGGATATCAAGGTGATGTCTGTCTGCACCTCGAGCTGAATTAATTCTGCCACTTAAAAGTTTGCACTGTGCAGGTAATGAGTATGTAAAAATAGAGCAAATCCTGGCAACTATGCATTCACATCTAGGTAGCCAAAATGACTGTAATGTGTGTATCAGATTAAATGTTTCTACATGTGCCACTATTGAAATGAATGATGCCGAGTTTACTTGAACAAACTTATGAAACTACCCAAACATTGTCATTTAAATCTACTTTCATGTGAACACAATCTATGTGGTGATGCATTCCTTGGGTGAAGGGTGAGGTGGGTGTGGTGTAAGGGCTCTTGTGGAGGGGCGTCCCTGACCCTCCCACTGCACTGAGATTTGGAGGGCGGCTGCAAGGGTGTTTGTGTTAATTACAAGACTGCAACATCTGTGCCATACCTTGTGTTACAGCTGGACCCCCGTCATCATGGACTTAGCAGCTGCAGGAAAGGTGAGCCCCCGGGTGTATGCACCCGCATTACATGTACATGTATGTACTCCACGTGTGCGGGCAGTCGCTCTCATCTGGATTTGGCGCCACTGGAGCGGAAGCTGCGGGATGCAGAGACAGCAATGCACACATTTAAGTGACACAATACTATTATTACCACCGTGTTCTGTATTAGTGTTTATACATACGATGGGTTACTGTAACATATTGCTAATTGTTAGAGGCTCGAGTAATGTAATTTATACATAGTACAGGGCTACCCCTCCAGCACGGTGCAGGACGCATGGTCCAGAAACTGTCCCGTTGCTGTATTGTGATTACTGTAGTAAATGCTGCAAGTACCATCCTTGCAATCTGACATTCAGGCAGTTTGGGGTATGCTGTCACGGTGAAATCTTTGATTACTGTTTAATCTTCCAGTGGGTTTTTAATTTGATAATTACTATAGTTTCTTGAAACCTGTTATTTTTGTGTATTGAGTTGTATACTATTAGGTTTTGCTGTATGTATATGTGTTTCAATATAACCTGATGATTTTAATACTTTATATTAAAATGGTGCTATCATATTCCAAAGCACTTTATGATGGGTTGTTAGTTTTTCAGCTTCCACGTGAATGAATAACTTTCCTGCTTAAGTTTTATAATGCTCCAATACCACCTTGGAAAATCCTAGGTGGCCCCTCAACTTACTGATGTCATACAAGTAAGATGTGTCAGTCAACAGTACACACCCATTCCCTGTACACACCCATTCCCTGTACACACCCATTCCCTGTAATACCATTTGGGCAGCACAGTGGCTAAAAAGGCCTTCATTGCCTTTTTAGTAAGGCATTTCTCCCGCTACCCTCTGTAGCAAGACATTTCTTCCTACCTCCTCTTAATTTATGTAACTAAAGTCCATGTGATTTGCTTGGGCGTGTCAGCAATGTTGTATGTCTCTCTTACATGGTAGGTCTCAATGTTCCTTCTTGTCCCCCTTATAGTAATCTGCATTTTTAGGTCAGTGTTTAATACTGTTGGAATTATTGCCACCATAATAATGAGTACCACCCCACAGGAAAGATAACTGCATCCACAGGCCAATTGCAGTCATCTTTGGCCACATTTTTGTTATTTTTTAAAAAAAAATGTTCAATTAACATTATGATCGATTTCGGTCGGATTATTATTGAGCATTTGTTTTCTTGGTAGGGCCACACAGCAGAGATGGCAGCATCAGCTATACAAGTTCTCATTTCAAGTTTAGTGCTATTTGGGCAGCACAGTGGCCTAGTGGTTAGCACTTCTGCCGCACAGCACTGGGGTCATGAGTTCAATTCCCGACCATGGCCTTATCTGTGTGGAGTTTGTATGTTCTCCCTGTGTTTGTGTGGGTTTCCTCCCACTCCCCCCCAAAAAAACAACAACATACTAGTAGGTTAATTGGCTGCTATCAAAATTGACCCTATTGTGTGTGTGTGTATGTTAGGGAATCTAAACTGTAAGCTCCAATGGGGCAGGGACTGATGTGAATGAGTTCTCTGTACAGCGCTGCTGAATTAGTGGTGCTATATAAATAACTGATGATGATACATAATAAGCAAAGTGGGTGGGTGTGTCTGGGAGAAACGGCTATAGGTGCAAGAGGAGCCTCTTTATTTATGGTAGTGTCCAGGCTATTGATCATGTGTGAGGTTCTTTTGAATAAATATTTTGATGGTGAAACCTGATAATTGTTAGTTAATTTCTAGAAGGTTTTTTATTTTAGAATTCTTGGACATAAATATTTTTATTTTTCTTAACCAATTTTGCATATAGGTATGAGGTACTGCCATGGCCAGCATTTCCAAGCACAGTAATGTCAATGTAGGATTTTGGGAGAATACATTGTGCTATAGAAACTGTAAATGAGTCAACAAATTGCTCTCTAGAAGAGATACATTAACTATATACTTATTATTTTGAAAGCAACTAAAGAAGAATTGTAGATTTGTAAATCTAAAGTCAATAAAAATGATCTTACATTTTCTCATGCATTTTAAAAGCAAATTTATTTGAACTTTGTGCTGGAAACTACGAACTGTACAACATCTAAGGAAGTAGATACTTATACTTTTAAGGATGAGTAGAAATAGTTTGAATTAATTTAGCTGCAATTTAGGAAGTTGGAAGAAAAATCTTTTTGATCCTATTTTTTTTATTATCCCAACATATTTCAGATCAGTTTAATACTGTACTTGAGAGCCAGAATAATTATTTTATTTTACCCATCTTCTAGAAGAAACTATTAAACATCCTATGACAATTTGTTTGTTTAAATAATGTTTTTTTTTTCTCCATTCTATAAATCTTGCAAGTATTGCCATAAAGAGAGAAGGTATTTTCTAATTCTACAAATAGGAACATGCAAAAAATAGCATTTATAAATGGCAACACAACTTATGTCTTTTATATGCTTGAATATGCAACTTTGGTATGAAATATATCTGAAACTGCCCACAGTAAAGTAACAAACGACTTACTCTGAGCTAAGTCCAAAGGTCACTTCTCCCCTCTCTTACTCCTTGATCTCTCTGCTGCTTTTGAAAGTCGATCATTCTCTTTTCCTCATCACTCTTTACTCCCTAGGTCTTCATGAAACAGCTCTCTTGGTTTGCCTGCTACCTCTCTGGTCACTCTTTTTAGAGTTTCTGCTTCTGACCCTTCCTTACCCCCTCTTCCGCTTTCTGTTGGGAGTCCCACTAAAGCTCTGTCCTTGGCCCTCTGCTCTTCTCTCTCTACACCACCTCTCTCTGTGAACTCATTCACTTATTTGGCCTCCAATACCACCTCTGCTGATGACATGCAAATTTGTCTTTCGTCCCCAGACCTCTCTCCTGCCTTCTTAACCCAGGTATCTAGCTGTCTGTCTACTGTCACAGTGGTTCTTGAAACTCAGCATCTCCAAATCCGAGTCCATCTTTCCTCCTGCCAATGTTGCCATCCCTCCCAATATCTCCCTCTTTGTTGACAACATCATTCTTTCTCCTGTCACCCAAGCCCACTGCCTTGGAGTCACCCTTGACTCGGCCCTCAGTTTTACCCCTCATATTCAGTCCCTCACCAAATCCTGCCACTTCCTCCTCCATAACATCACGAAAATCCGTTCCTTTCTCTCACAGAAAGCAACCAAAATCCTGGTCCATTAACTCATCATTTCTCGTCTCGACTATTGCAATCTCCTTCTCACTTGCCCTTCTAACTCTCACATTTCTGACCTTCAAACCATAGAGAATGCTGCGGCTAGGCTCATCTTCCTCCCCCACCGCACCTCTCCCGCTTTTCTTCTTCGTAAATCCCTTCATTGGCTCCCAATCCGTTTCAGAATTTAGTTCAAGCTCCTTACCCTCACTTACAAAGCCTCTACCAACGCTTCTCTCCCTTACATCTCTGACCTTGTCTTGAGGTAAATATCTATCAGGCTACTCTGCTTCGCCTCAATTCCCCTCTCATTTCCTCCTCCAATGCTCGCCTCCACGACTTCTGCCGTGCTGCCCCTAATATTTGGAACTCCCTACCCCATATCACTCGACTCTCCCGCAAACTTCAGTATTTCAAGCGCTCACTCAAAACTCACCTTTTCAAGCTCACCTGTCCTACCACCTCCTAACCATTATATACTTATTATATACTTATTATATCATCTACTCTTCCTCGTCTGCCATCTTCATTTCCTTCCAGTTGTTCCTACTGTTGATAACCACCCCATTCCCTGTACACACCCATCTATTTGTTACTTCTGTATCTGGTGGTTCGAAATCTGTGGTGCCTTATTAATAATAATAATAAAGATGAAGAGGCATCTTTACGTTAATAAGAATTGTTTTATTGCAGCTATTGAAAAGCATTTCTTTTTGGCCACTTTATTAAGAAATTGTCACTGGATCAGCTAAGCAATGCTCAGCTACCTGGCGGTACTGTCTGACAGAGGCAGGAGTTGTCCTAAAACTTGCCGCCGAGTCCTTTGGACCCTTTGAGCCGGCATGTGTACTGAAACTGGAAGCTCAGACTAAGGCTTCCAATTTCAGATTCTTTAAAAAAAATACTAAAGGTAAAAATAGAAAATGAAAACACAGAAAAAATGCTTTATGTGAATAAAGCATTTTTTTTTTCCTGTGGGCAATCTGGCTAACACTAGTACTTGGTAAATAGGCAGGAGCCCCCTGGCAATGGGGACCACCAGGTACTTTGGTAAATAGGGAGAAGTCCTAAATCCTGTGAAAACTCCTGTTCTCCTGACCCCATTATATTGGTAGTAACAGTATACTGAGGCATTTCTCAAGTATCACATTTCAGATCTAGAAAGTCTGAAATTCAAAACTATGGAACATGTTGTGTTGATTATTAGAGGGGGTGATCAGCTCCTCAAACTAGCCCAACGTGAAATTGCCCCCTTTCTTTTATATTTATTTATATTTTCTTACACCTTTTTAATGTTTTTATTTTATTACACATGTTTTCCCAATATAATCCATTTCATTATTGTGATAGTGATTTTTATTATTATTGTGTTATTACTGGAGAAATTGGAATGTTCCTGTGTTTCAATTACTTTTACTGCTTGACAAGAATGCCTTGTTTGTTTTTTATATGGAACAAATAACAGTGAATTTTATATCACTGTTTGGAAATTACAATTCCTGTTGTGGGTTGATGTACAACGGTTTCTTGTATTAGGTAAATAACTGGTACGCTCACTTTAACCAGAGCAAATATAGAGTCACAGCGTGTCTGTGCAAATAGCATTTCCAACATGGTAAAACATTGAGGTAAACATTAACTTGGCATATTAGGTCTGTAGCATCTATTATAGGATCCTAATTTATATTTAAATATACATAGCACTAACACTTTTTTTAGTTTTATTACTATTATTATTTTTTTACCACAATGGTGTTCCTTTCAGTAAAATCTTAGCATGAGCACGGGTGTATCCAATCATGTAACACTTGAATTTATTGTGATAATCTGGTGGGATTACTATGAGATTCCCCAGTAATGTAATTGAGGTCATCCAAGACAGCATTCTGCTTAAATTGTCTTAATAACTGCACCGAGGAACGTTACTAACTGCTTGCATCTATGATGGAGTACATTGAAGTTCAAAATCATAGGGGGAAATTCAATTGGCCGTGAGGTACCGCTGAAAGGGAAGATTAGCAGAGATTTTAGTAAACAGTGATGCAATGTGTCTCCGCTGACTGACCCAGAGACATCTCATGACCAATTGAATCCCCCCTCCCCCCCCCCCCCCCCCCCCCCCCCCATTCATTACATTAAACAGAGCTATTATGTGGTCTGGGAAAATCTGAAAATGTCCCCTTAACCCATGTGCAATTGAAAACTATTATTTGTATAAACTATGGTATGTTATCATCATCATCATCAACATTTATTTATATAGCGCCAGCAAATTCCGTAGCGCTTTACAATTGGGAACAAACATTAATAAGACAATACTGGGTAATACATACAGACAGAGAGGTAAGAGAACCCTGCTCGAAAGCTTACAGTCTATAGGACAATGGGAGTTAGAAACACAGGGGCATGTGCTACATCATATTGCACAATGGACCAGCCAGACTGCAAAGGTAAAAGTACTGAGTGGGCTGTGTGTGATGCAATGTTGGTCAGAAGGTTGTTGTCTTGCGTTAGCAGTGTAGAGGATGGCAATAGGGTAATCTAGGGAAATTAAGATGATGGTTGAGGAATCTCATAACCTTGTCTGAAGAGATGGGTTTTCAGTGAACGCTTGAAGGTTTGAAGACTAGAGGAAAGTCTTATTGTGCGTGGGAGAGAATTCCACAACGTGCGTGCAGCCCGTAAAAAATCCTGTAACCGAGAATGGGAGGATGTGATGAGAGTGGAGGAGAGACGTAGATCTTGTGCAGAACGGAGGTGTCGAGTAGGGAGATATTTCGAGACAAGTGAGGAAATGTATGTCGGTGCAATTTTGTTGATGTTAGTAGAAGAATTTTATATTGGATTCGTTGAAATATAGGCAGCCAATGTAGAGACTGACAGAGTGGCTCAGCAGAGGAATAACGGTTTGTAAGGAAAATCAGTCTAGCCGCTGCGTGCAAAATAGATTGTAGGGGTTCAAATCTGACTTTGGGAAGACCAGTAAGGAGGGAATTGCAATAGTCGATGCGGGAGATGATGAGTGCATGAATTAATGTTTTTGTGGTGTCTTGTGTCAGATATGTGCGTATTCTGGAAATGTTACTAACCATTATTGAAGCAGTGGTGCACTAATCAAGTCACTGTGCACTCCTTATGTGTTGCAGTAAAATACACAATTCATTCACTCTGGTACTGGTCCAAGACCAAGTCCCTTACTGAATCCATAGACCACTTCAACAAAATGATTCAAAGAGTGCACAAAGTTATGTCACTAACTAAGACTTCCTATGTAGTGTTTCTTTATTCTGGAAAGTGGGGCAGCTTGATGTTTTGAGGGTGCCGTCCCTTCCTCGGATGCTCCACAAAATCACCAATAGGTTTCCATACTGCTTGGGCTGCATGATCACTTCATCATCATCATCATCACCATTTATTTATATAGCGCCACTGATTCCGCAGCGCTGTACAGAGAACTCATTCACATCAGTCCCTGCCCCATTGGAGCTTACAGTCTAAATTCCCTAACATATACAAACACACACAGACAGAGAGACAGCGAAAGACTAGGGTCAATTTGATAGCAGCCAATTAACCTATTAGTATGTTTTTGCCTGCTTGTTTGTCTGATTCTGGATGTGTGTGGTCTTGTGCATCTTTGCGTTGCTTTACGTCGCAGCGGTTGCGGGCATGTGCAGACTTTGTTTCGGTGGAGGGCTGCCTGTTCGGCCGTCGTGTCTGTGAGGCCCTTCTGTCCGGTTGCTCAGGTGGTCCATCTGCGCTTCGGATCATCTGGCCTTTGCCGGTCGTCGGTGACTGTGAGTGGCCGGGTGAGTGCTCTTTTTCTGTACACAGCTGAACTCTATGGTTGGAGGTAGTGTCTTGTTCCATCTGCTCTGTACTTGCAGGTTCTGCAACGGGACTCTGTTGGCAAGTGTGCACGTCTGAACTTTCTTCTAGATGACAACATATTGTTTGATGCTATTGGATATATTAGTATATCTTTTATTAGTTATACTTTTGTTTTCATTTCTATATATGTTCTTTTGTACTGTTGTGATACGTTTTTGTATTGAGTTTTTGTGCGTCTGTGTTTTGGAGTGTTGGATGCAATTGTATATTCTACACATGGGAGTGCGACTTTTTTTTTTATCTCATTACATTTGTTGTGGTGGCTTTTGGCGCAGACACCTATTTCTCATTGTTTTTTCCTTCTTAATTGGGCATTCCCACTGCCCTTTATGACCGCAGCTTGTGGTTATTTATTTATTTATTCCAATCAGTAGCGCCATTAGGGTATGAGCTTGGAGTATTAACTTTGCGGATGCACTAACAGGTGTACCCGCATCTATACCCCTTCTCGTATATATTTTCTACATTTGAATGCTGGAGAATACTCCTGCATATTAATATTCAGGTGTATTCCTATATGCCTATACATTTGTTGTGGGGGATGGGTCCACTCTACGGGCATCCAGAACCCTCAGTCAGGCCCTGAACAAAGCTGGTAACAATGTAGTCATGATCCTTTACCATGATCCTATCACCTGCTATATGTCACATCTCAATATATACTGTATACAGCACATTTACTGTATAATCTAAACACACAGTTAAATACAATTTCAAAAACTTGAGGACAACCAATGTTTTAGTTATGTTTTTTTATTGGTAAAATATAGTTATATATATAATATAATAATAAAATATAATTTTTGTGTACTCTGCATTATAAAACTGCCCTGTGGCTCTCAGAAACTTGACCTATAAGTGGAAGCCTATGGACTCACAAAGAGTCGTCCTTCAGCACTCAGGAGAGGAAAAACCCCCTGTGGAGGAAACCTCTGGGGAACCATGGCTGCGAGGACCGCCCTTCCCTCTGGGCATTAAGAGGCTATGCAGAGTTAAATGACCAAAATATACTTTGTTAAAATATATAAATATAATATAAATGTAAAAAATAAATATAATATAAATAAAATAAAAAAATAATTTAATAAAAAAATATATATATATAATATAATAAAAAATATATTTAAAATATATAAATGTAAAAAATAAATGTAATATAAAATAATAAATATAATATAAAATAAAAAAATATAATAAGAAATATACTTTCTAAAAATATATAAATAAAATGTAAATGTAAAAAATAAATATAATATAAATAAAATAAAAAAAAAATATAATATAATAAAAAATATATTTTCTAACAATATAATGCTGAGCATTTCTTTATCAGTTTTTCCAGTCTGCTGTCTCCTTCTCATCTTGAAATGGGGCCACCAAGCTCTTCCGATGTCTCCTCGACAAGTATATCTCCATAATAATATTGTCTGTTTTCCCATTTTTCTGTGAAAATGCCAGCCATTTCCTTAGGTGGTTGTCCCAGGTAATAGTAACCCTGGGCAGGGAGACAGCAATTTATACCCTGGCAGGTATGACATTATAATGCAGAACATCGATGACATCACAAAGACACTAGTGTGCCCTGCCCTGCCCCGCCCACTGGGTGTGTCCTGCCCCCCCCCCTACTGGGTGTGTCCTGCCCCCCCCCTACTGGGTGTGTCCTGCCCCCCCCCCCCTACTGGGTGTGTCCTGCCCCCCCCCCCCCTACTGGGTGTGTCCTGCCCCCCCCCCCCCCACTGGGTGTGTCCTATGGAACCAGATTGTATTTGTGTATCGGTGGCAAAGTAATCACTTGCACATTCCCAAAGTGAAAGAATTTTAATATGAAAACAAAAATGTTTTAAACATTAATTAAAATAAATAATGCACATTTTGAGAGTGGTTGGCTTGGAGTCTGTCCCTCCTGCCATTGGGGGGGGTGGCAAACTTCGGTGCCTTTGTCTTCATGGAACTTGTTAGATCCATCATTTTAGTGCATTGGAGCCAGATGGTTTAGGTGAAATGCACAGATTTGGATTGTGGCTGTTTGTGCAATGTGGTGGCTAGTCTCCTGTAGATAGGGTCATTGGATGTGTTGTATTTGATCCCTGATGTTTATGGGGGTTAGGTATCTAGTTGGGGACCTGGGATTTGTTTTGTTTTTTTCTGGGGCTTGGGCCCAGGACTGTTGATTTTTCTGGGATGGTGCTTTATCTGCTCAGCCACTTTATCGGACCTTTGTGTGAGGTTGGTGGAGTGGTTGTGGAGGACATGTATCTTGTGTGTAGTGCTTAACTGTCTTGTGTGTTGCTTACTCTTGAATGTGTTTATTTGTTTGTTTCTGTGGGGGATCCATTGGTCCTGTTTACAGACTGTTGTATTGTTGTAATTTTTTGGAGTCTCATACTCTGGTTGTTTGGTGCGATGTGGGTGTTCTATTATACATATGATGTTTTGATTGTTTGATCAGCTTCCGATTGGTTTCAATTTGGGTGGATCATTCTCTGGTTCACCAGACCAGACGTCCCTTCTGGGACATTTCTGCTGCCTACTTATCATATAAATTTGTCTTTCTAACATACATACTTGTGAGATGTAGCTTTCAGCTGACGTGTAGCAATATATTTTGAAAGAAATAGTAGCCAGATATAGTCCCCTCCCTTCTATATTCATTAGAAGCTTAGGTAACAACTTGTTTCCAACCATAAGGCTAGGTACACACTGAAGAATTTTCCAACCGATTGTATCGCTAACGATTCTCTATTTTATCTCTAACAATTGTATCTACGACTGAAAGTCCGATCAGTCAGGCGATTCATGCATACACACTACACATGATTTACCTTCAGATCTGTGCTCTTCATCTGGTCCTCTAGTCTTCAGAGAATGACAGCACAAGATTCATTCATTCATGATTGTCACATTGTCACACTGACACTGATTAAAACCTCCTTGTTATAGTTATACACATGTCCTAACAAATTTTGTTAGTTTCTGTGACTGTGAAACTAAGCATTCTGTCTCAGAACAGACAAATGAATTATTGCTGCTACAGCACTCTCTACACTTATTCACCGGGACATTCATTGCTAACATCGGCTGAAAAGAGCCCGACTCTGTAACCTCTATGGAGATCGTGAGCATAAGTGCATACACACCACATGATCTGTCGGTGATTGATCGGAGAATATTAAACAGCACGACCAACCAAATGAAAAGATGATCAGCACTTTGGGACGACATTAGATCATCGTATCACTACACACACTCACACGATATCTGACCAAACGGTTGGATGTCGGCTGATTGGAGGTTTTTCGTGCAATCATTGGGCCAGTGTCTACCTAGCCTAAGGCAGGAAAAAAGGCAATATAACTGTGTTTACAAATATTCTTATAAATCAAATGGGTATGAATTTAATGAAAAAGAAAGGAGTGGACATCTTGTTTAAGTGCGATCTGATTCCATTCTGCAATAATTTCGAGCTGCTTTAGACAGTAAATCATTTATACATAAAGATTATGAGATTACATGTAGTCACTTGCCAGTTGCATGGCGGGAAACAGTAGATGTGTCGGCACTGGTCATAAATGACCATAGTTTTGCTCACTTTGCTGGAATTATAATGCATACACACCTGTCCCATCATCAACGTTTTCAACCTCCATAACTTCAGTGTTAATCCGGCCTCTGAAGAGAAACCGCTGTCCGTCTGTGGATGCTTTGTTATTCTTCAGTCGCCTTCAAATAAAATGAAATGTGCCATTATTGCAAAATACTGTTGTAAATGCTGGGCCTCGGGTAGAGGAGAATGCTAGTGCGTCTAGGGGCCAGATTAAAGAAACAACAAAAAACTTGCAACTGTTTAAACTCTGACTTGTTATCTTCAGTTGGAGCAAAGAAGCAATACCTGTAAAAATTAAAATAGGCATTTGTAGTGTCCTCTATTCGAATGTGCAATGTTATAATATTTTAAAAAAACAAGTGTGGGGGGGGGGGGGGGGGGGGAACATTTCCAACCCTTATAACTTTCCTTAAACTTCAGAAACTTATTGGGTATCAATATAAACCCGAGAATTATGGGAACACATTTCTATGTCCCCGCCAATGAAATATAATCTTGAAGGAAAAAAAAAAAAGTGTCCCCTTACCTAGTTTTTATGATCCTAAAAAAAACAAAACAGAATTTTAAAACGATAGTTTTATGAGCCAAATGAATGTCCTGTCTGTTGTTGGAAAAATACGCAAATCAAAAATACAGTAGGTGCCCTGTTCATTAAAGGGTTAATGAAAGGGTCAAATTTGTGGAAGTAATTTTTGTAATCCCTGCTCCAACCTGTGATGTGTAGTCATGCTCAATCTTTGCCTATTATATTTTTTTTTATGCTTCACCACGTTGCAAATCCATATACATGGTTACATCCATAATTCAGTTCAAGTTACTACTCAACTGCTCTCCTCGTTCATAGATCTCTAATCCTGAAATACTCATCCTCTTAGATCTGCCTCTGACCTGCACCTCCTTTATGATAACCAACTTTACTCTCAGCGCCAAGACTTGTCCTGTGCTTCTCCTCGCTTACGGAATTATGGAATTCCTACCCTACCTTTCCAGACTCTTTCCCTAACGTTTTGTAAAACCCACCTCTTCACTACAGCCTACGCTAAACCCACCTGGTGCTATTCCCATCTCCAATCTGTGTCCCACTTGCTCCTATTGTGTCACTATTTCCCTCACCTTCTACAAAGTTAGCTCCCGCTACCAGTTTCCTCTCTACCCGCTGTCTCACGGCTGCACCTCCTTTGTCAACCTCATATGTATTTCACCTGTTTTTATGTGTGATTTGTGTTTTTGTAAATTTGTTATTCTGACTGTCCGCCACTGCAGATTTTTGTGGCACCTTACCCTCAATTGACAACAATATTCTATTTGTATGTCGTCATAGCTGCAGCATTATATGAAGGCAATGTGAACTCTTTAAATGGAGCTTGTCTGCTCTCCCCCTTCACAGGCAACACATTGCTGTCAGCTACCTCATGGTAGCTCCCTTTCTTCAACAGGTGTTTGCAGCGAGACATACTTCCAGCGCCAGCATGCCTGTGCACCATGATTAGAATAACGCACCCCCTTTAGAAGTAAATCTCATAAAGCTGTCTGAAATCTGCAATTGTATTCAACTTTAGACCTCTTAGCCTTTTATACTAAATATAGACCTATTTTGCTATGCAGCCTAAAGCTTTACAGTGAAGCATTTTACTTTTGACGGGACTTGTGAACAGTTTAATGAGACTCTTGAAAATCATAGAGGGGAGTCCTAAAACTATTTTAATGGTGTTGGTGGAGGGGAGGAAGTAGCCTTTTGAAAATCAGCATCAAGTTTTCTTAATTAAAGCCTATCAGTTCCCAGCTAGAAATGGGGTGATGCATGTTCCTTCTTTGTTCCTAATCGGTAATTGTGCTCCCCTGAAGCTGGCTCCTTGGGAGTAGAGGTGGAAGCAATAGAAGAAATGGGGAAAAGA
Organism: Mixophyes fleayi; assembly: GCF_038048845.1. Taxonomy (NCBI): domain Eukaryota; kingdom Metazoa; phylum Chordata; class Amphibia; order Anura; family Limnodynastidae; genus Mixophyes; species Mixophyes fleayi. Next base: position 52,263,779 of record NC_134406.1, read on the forward strand.
ATTATTTAGCGCATAGTATTCTCAGCAGGGTTGTGGTACAGTCACACAAAGGTAAAAGAGCTAATGCAGTTTCTCTTGAAAGTCATTTTTTTATTCTTTGTAAAAAAGGCTCACAGCTCCTCACAAATATTCTTCCATTAAGTCATTAAAATGTTACATTGTTATAGTGCTTCAATTTAACCTCAGAGATGGGGAGTAAAACTCCTGCATAGCTAATCTCAGCTGTGCACTAGTAGTAGCGGGCAGCACATGCAGATATGGCAATGGGCAACCCATGGAAGTGTTTCACCAAATAGTAATATTGACAGGGCAAAGTGCATAAGAGTTATGCAATGGGGTAAAATGAACACATGTGCTGCTGGAGCTGGAATCATGCAATGCTGAACAAAGAAACTGAAAAACTAAAAGAATTGAGCCATGTGTATATTTACATTATAAAGAACTTTGTAAATATTGGGGGGGGGGAAAAGTCAGCTGAAGTGGAAATGACCATTTATTCTGAGAATCTGGTTCATAGAAACAAATGGATACAGGTCGTGGACAAAAAAAGAAAAAATCTGGTTAAATGTGGGACAGTGAGCAATGAGCATATTTAAAGCAAGGGTTTTCTACAGGTGTGGCTTGTGTTAATGTAGCATGTAATATCCGAACACTTTCTGGGTCATGCATAAAAATGCTGGACTGTTCTGGTTTCCTGTAATTCTGGCTAGTATGCTGCAAGAGGAGACTGACATTGAAGGAGGGAGGACAGTTGGGGGCGCAGTTGGCAGGAGCTTCAGCGACTGAGGCAGCTCAACTTATTAATGTTTCACAATCAACAGTGTCTTCGAAAGGAGAAAACCTCAGCAGTAAAGCACAGTAGTGGGTGGAAGGGCATACTCCAGGATCGTATTATCTGTGCAATAATTCAGAGTACAAGGAAACAAATGTGTGCAACTGCAGATCAACTGACAGCAAATTTGTTTTGTGTTGAAAGTAGTTTAATAAAGGTTAAGGTCAGTTTAACAAAAGTGATCCACTGAGAATTCCATAGGACATGTCATACTAGGGTTGCAGTGCGTAGGCTGTTTGTCGCACAGTTGCATAGAGAATATGCAATGGAGGAAGGTGTTCTCGCCGGATTAAACATTTTTCACCATATTCTTGACAAAAGCCCAAACCCTCTACAGCCCTGTGTGCTTGTTTCAACAGTGATGAGTTTTGGTGGTTCCAACATGTTTTGGGGTGCGTTCTCTCGGCATGCCTTGAGTGTAGTCATTCCATTAAAGAGCACAATCAATGCTAATCATTACTAAATGGTTCTGAGTGATCATCCAAACTGGATGTTGCAGCATTTGTCTCCTGGCAGAAGGGATGTCTTCCAGGATGACCATGCCCCCATCTATATAACATGTGTGGTCACCTAATGGTTTGGTGAGCTTCACCCTCATGTTCTCTATGTGTCTTGGCCTTCTTAGTCACGAGATCTGAACCTAAATGATAATTTATGAAATATTCTGAAAGGTCACTAAGATGGCATTTTCCAGCACCAATGACTTACTTGTGGGAGTATGGTGTGCAGGATGTATGCAGCAATTTCTTACATTGGTAGACTCAATGCTACAATGCATACAGGCCATACTGGCCGCACATGTTAGCCCAGTGCTCTGTTAAGTGACTTTATTTTTATTTTTTTGTCTGTTACTTGTAGTGTCCTACTGAGGGTATACACAGTTGGATGCAAAATTGATGTATCGGTGATTACTTATTTTCACTTAAGGATTCGGTGAAACATGGAGACTTAAACATGACCTATTTCTGCACAGTTACTGTTTATTTGCTAAATTTAACATATTGGTGAAAAAAGATCAAACTGAATATGACATGTACACAAGTCGACCACCCTGTCTGTTAGTACTATTCCTGCTTTGGAAGAAATCATAGCTACCATATATTTTCCCACACTTGAAGCTCAGAAATATTCTTAGGTCTTCTTGCATGACCAGACTTTCAATAGTGTTCAAGTCTGGGGACTGTGAAGGCCTTTCCAAATCCTTCATTCCTTTAATTATTCAACAATCTATTTTGATTGTCTTATCTGGGATATCTAATCTCTTTTCAGCTACAGTTTCATCACTGACTCTGGGATATTAATATCTAGGATTTGTTAATATTTCGTTTTATTATTCTTCCTACCACTTGGAGATTATTTCCTGTGCCAGTGGCTGCCAGACAACCCCAAAGCATTATAGATCCATCTCCATGCTTAAATACTGGCAAGTTGTTCTATTTCACAAATGCTTCACCTGTTTTCTACAAATCTTCCAGAACTTGCATTAACTTCAACAGTTCCCTTTCCACTTCCATTTCTTTGAGGTTAACAGTGGAAATTACAATCTGGAGAATTTTAAATAATGTTTTTATATCCATGTCCTGCTTTGTAACACCTAATTATCTTTATATTTAAGTCCTCTGTCAGCTGGAGCTAATTGCTGTTGAGTGTAGGTAAAACATCCTGAGAGGGAAAAAGGGTCCGTATTTATTCAAATCTGGAATTCTCTCGTTGCTTGGCTAAACGAGAATAAAGTTTTGCGGTGTAAAAAAAATAATAAATTAATAAATGAACTGGAAGGGTGTCTAAACATTCAGCTGCATTTTTGTTTTTGTGGCTCCCCACCAATTTCCCCTCCCGAAAAAGTCTTAAAGAATGTCTGTGTAATTTGAGCATCTTATAGGTCTCACTAGTGTTGATGCATAGTATACAGAAATATCCTTTCATAATGTGTGATCGGAATTGACTAACCCAGTGGTTCCCAAACTGTGTGCCGTGGCTCCCTGGTGTGCTGCAGCGATCTCACAGGGGTGCCTCGGCCAGGGCCGTTTGTAAGCAAGGCAGGGGACTTCTTGGTAAATAATTTGGCTTGGGGTGCCTTGACAAAATTATGGAGACCCTAAGGGTGCCTCGTACTGAGAAAATTTGGGATCCACTGGACTAACCATTGGACATCCCACCAATTGGGTAGTGAGATCACACTGCTCGCATTGTGCTTGCCAGCTCTAAAAAGGTATGTCTGCACTAATGAACCTGTCGCTAATTTAAGTCAATTGCATGGAAGTATAGTTTACTCAATAGCTTGGGGACTCTGCATTTCTGCACTGTGACAGATGGCAACATGTTTGGGCAAAACCTCTGCTAGAAAATTGCATTGGTATGTTAAGTGTCTGTGGGCTTTATTTTTTTTTAAAGTTAATAGATACGTCATACTCCATATAATGAAACAAAATGACAAGGGGAAGCCCTCTCGATCAATCCTTCTCTGATCAGGGAGACTTTTCCGACATCCTTTGAATTTTTCATGACACAGCACACCTAAAGGAGCCATACTGAGATGCTGCACTCCGTGTAGACATGCTATCTTTCTATATTACTCTTTTTATTGTTAAAATAGAAATATGTAACAATATCTTTTTAAGCTTTTAGTAAAGTTTCTAGTATCTTGTAATCCGACGCTGCAGATCTCTGATCGCACCAGCATGCTGACCGTAAATTATGCCGAATGGACAGCTCTCCGGCAGTACACTTTTTCATGTCATCGCGACCTCTATGGATGTTAACTTAAAGCGGCAATGTCGGATTAACATTCATAGAGGTTGCAATGACGTGAAATCGTTTTTTGTTCAATTCGGATTTTATTTGTAGGTCTCTGTGTCAGAATTGTCATCATCGTTAAAGCATACCCAACCCCTCTTACAAGTAGTTATTTTATTTGATTAAAAGAAGAAAAAAAAAATACATGACTCTAGTAGAAACCGCTATGTAGTAGACTGGAAAGTGCTTTAAATTGACATTCATAGATATGTGAGAAGTATATGCATTCAATTAATGTAGAAGGGTTGGTGATACTGGTGTTAAATTGGGTTTGGGTGTTGTGAATGAAAAATAATTCAACTTGAAACTGATGATTCAGTCCTGTTCATTATTATATATTGATGCTTTTAGTGATTGAGTACTGAATTTTTTTTGTTTCTTTTTTTTTTTTTTTTTTTAACCGTTTATTGAAGGGTGTTTTTAAAGAAGAGACATATATGAAATCTAAATGAATGGGAGGAGGGTGGGACAGAAAAGAAGAAAAGAAAAAAGGGCAACAGGAGGAAGGGAAGAGGAACCTAAGCATGAAACTACTGCGAAAACATAGTGGGGGGCATTGTTTAGATGACCTTTCTGCTCACACACTTGGCAAAGGGTCCACCACGCATAATTGAAAAATAGAAACTGAGATGCACATGGGGAGGGGGGTGTTATGCAGTGACCTTGTCATAGGATAGCCTAGAATTTACCAGAACTGTTGCAAGTTTATCACAAGTATACCCCAGATTGTTAAGTTTGCTGAATTCCGTTGACTGTGGGGAGGTCAGGGTGTTACCAGTTAGCAGCTATTGCGCACTTGGCATTAAGAGTGTGGCGAATAAAAGGCGACGTATCCGTGTTGGTGTCCTGACCTGCGTAAAAGTGAGGCACATGGGCAGTTAGGAAGCATCAGGTTTGTGGCATTGCAAAGTAAATCATGAATGCAGCGCCACAAACTCACAATCTTAGGGCAGGTCCACCAGATGTGAATTAAAGAGCCATCTTGACTGCAGTCTCTACAACAGGATTTTTTAAAGAATCGGACAAATCGCATATAAGTGGGTGGGTAAATACCATTTATAGATTTCTTTGAAGTATATATATATATATATATATAAAATATAAAAATAATGTCAGGTTGACCGTGATTGATAAAGAGTTGATAAATGATAGATGAAACCAATGTTGCGCAATTTCCATTTACAGAACGTTTCTAGGGGGGTGAACTGAGTGGTATAAATGTCGAATTTGCAAGTAATGAAAAAACGTTTGTGTGGTATAGAACAGTCAATGAAGGTCTGCAAACTAGGGAAAGTACTGCAGAGGGGCAATGTCGGGTTGAAATATTATATTGTGCTGGGACAAAACTGCAAAGTAGATGCCTTCCCACCCGGTAGAGAACACGAGGTTATTCCGTAAGGGGGTCATCATAGGAAGATTGCGGATAAGCTGATAACTATGCGTACCATAGTCCCAAATGATGAGTGAAAAGTGTTTAGTGGATGGGTAGGGAAGGGAGAGATGGTCTATATTTAATGGAGATCCACAGAAGAGTGTATTTATTATCTTTACTTTTTCCATTGTACACCTCTTCTTTTGGAGCACTAATTCGCTCACTTGGCCTCAAATACAACCTCTATGCTGATAACACCCAAATCTATATATCTTCCCCTGACCTCTCCCCTTCTGTACTATCTTGTATAACCAACTGTCTTTCAGCTATCTTCACATGGATGTCCCAACGCTACCTAAAGCTCAACATATCCAAAACAGAGCTTATTACAGTACAGTTCTGAGCACCACTCTATAAAAAAGATAATTTGGAACTAGAAAGGGTTCAGAGAAGGGCGACAAAATTGATAAAGGGTATGGAGTCATTAAGTTATGAGGAAAGGTTAGCCAGTTTAGGCATGTTTACTTTAGAAAAGAGGCGTCTAAGGGGAGATATGATTACTATGTACAAATACATTAGGGGTCAATACAGAGAGCTTTCATGGGAACGTTTTACCCCAAGGACTATACATAGGACACGTGGTCATCCCCTAAGGTTAGAGGAGAGGAAATTTCACAACCAGCAAAGGAAGGGGTTCTTTACAGTAAGGGCAGTCAAGATATGGAATTCATTGCCAGGGAAGGTTGTGATGGCAGATTCAATAGATATGTTTAAGAAAGGGTTAGACAAATTTTTAGCAGAAAGGTGTATCCAGGGATACGACCGTTAATTTAAAATAAAGGATAGTAGTGGATATAGGGTAAAAATTGGATTGCAATATTGAGTCTGGGGGGATTTTCAAAATTGAAACAGATTGGTGGTTGCCTACTCTGGATTAATTTCAAATATAAGTGCAGGATCGCAGGAGATCCAAAATAGGTTGAACTTGATGGACTGGTGTCTTTTTTTCAACCTCATAAACTATGTTACTATGTTACACCGGATCACCTTCTATTAAATGGATCCGCAGAATTGCATATAAAACATAAGTTTATTAAAAACATAAAAACCACGCACACTGCAAATATTTACCAATGATCAGTGCACTGATCTATAAAAACACAATGTGGAACACCGTAGAAGAACATAAAAAAAAAATCGTAATCCAATAAATACTACTCCGTTTAAGTTATCACCACAGGAATAAATCAATAGGTATCTTCCACTGTGTGAATCTAAATTCCATCCGTAGTAACCAATCCCACAGCAATTGAATGATACTGAAGTCTGTGCTGGATAAACCTTGAACCACAAAGCAGACTAGGTATAACTTGAAAAATCTCACTCGAATGTGATGTGTAAATCAAATGTTACATGCACCCGTTGGAGTTCCTCAATAAAAAAAAGTCGACAAGGTAGCAAGCAAACAATAGATTGAATAAATGTATGCGATAGTCTGTCAGAGTAGCCAACAGTCGGCAAAGTGTAAATGTTCGGCATAAAATAACGATCTGGTATTTAATGAATCACCGCACAATCTTGAATATAAAGGTGCTTGGTTCAAATTAGCAGATAGAAAGCACAAATTATGGTCATTCCGAAAAGGTATCAATCTATTACAAAGTCAGGCACTACGTCCAGGTTAGCAAATTGAATACCGTTTAGATGAAACGTCGGTTTTCCCCTGGTCTTATGTAGCCTTCATTGTTCTTTCCATCTCTGCCAGATCAATTAAATAATAGCCGTGATCACAGGTGAGAATAGAATAAAATCACATAGTCCAACAGACCAGCCTTGAAGGATTACAGATGTGCCACCAGATTAAATAAAAATATAAAGTTAGACTGTAAAAATCTGTTAGATCTATATCTAGCAATGCTGAATGCTGTGTATTTTGTTGTTTTTTTATTTGGAGAAAGAGGGAAAAGGTGGGGGGTAAAGTGATATAAATATGAAACTATAAACTTGTTTTAGGGAATTATTGTAGCGAGCTTAGAGCTTACATTGTAGTATGTAGACTCATTGGGATATTGCCATATCGTTCTCCCATCAGTATGAATCTGCCGTAACTAGTATTCCTCATACTAGGCAATGTTCAATCTTTCAGTGTTTGTGTTACTTTACACATAGCCAAAAAACAAGAAGGTGCGTTTGGAAACAAATGGTTGTGCTGGGTCTTCTGCTGCCACCGGTCATCTGTAACCGATGAGGAGTGTTCTGGCTCTTTCTGGTTGTTTGTTCCTTGACTGACTGTGGCCATCTCTTTACTCTGCACAAGTATGGCAGCCTCCATTGACCACTTCAGGCAATGGTCTTTTTTTTGTCCATGGGACCAGCATTGGTGTCATGCGGTTGGACAGTAATTGTCACTATACTCATACTGTTGTTGTTTTTTTTTCTCCATATACAACTCTGCCACTAACACTAATCTATGAACATGTATTTAGAGTGTAACAAATCTCACAATACTGTCAAGGAATAAATGTGTACAAACTAAAATGTTTACTCTTACACATAAGATGTTTACAGAGAACCTAACCCAGCTTAACTGTTGAAGCAGCTAGGATAGGGGAGTGTGCACCTGAATGGATTGGTTGGAGCTTCTGTCTGATCAGGCGATGCATTTACTAAACTCATATTTACTGTGAGCTTTCACTGCCAATCCTGACATCCTTCTCCTGCTGGTTGCTGGTGTGCTTATGCAGTATGATAGTGGTGGGAGATGCTCTATTAGTTATGCATACACCTGGAAATTGTTGGTTAAAGGGTGTATTACCATGTCATGATTTGCTATTACCGTATATAATGTGTTTTGGTCACTTAAAGCACACCTGTCTCCTGACAGCAGCCATGAAAATGCAGCCTATCAATTCATTAACAAGTGACCTCACTATGGCAGTGGTTCCTAGTAAATGATGGGCTGCATTCTCAGGGACATTGGTTCAATCCACAAATTAGCTGCTTATAAACAGTGAGAGAGACAAGTCCGTTAATTCTAATTAAACTTAAGCTAAATGCTAGACTACTCACTCATACATCATCTCTAACAAAATAACTGTTTACTTAGGGCATGAGTGATGATGAGCATAACGACGATGTGCTATCGGACAAGGAGGAGGAATTCATGCCACCTAAAAGGAGAAGGTTTGGACTGCGTGTGGCCCTGCAGTTTCCCAGCAAAACGAGCGTAAGCAAGGATAAAAAGTCTTCCGATAATCCTCCTAAACCAAAGCCGAGCCTGCGGGCCAGAAAAAAAACCTCTGCCAAGGAGAAGAAACCACAAAACGTCAACGATGTAAAACCTGAACCTGATTCAGAGGGAGGAAATGGCAAATCTAACCAGGAAAATTCAAATGCTCTGCTTAAAAGGGCAATGAACATAAAAGAAAACAAAGCTGTGGTAAGTTCTGCATGGAAAGATTAGTTCACCCAGAAAAAAAAATCGTAAATTTCCTAATGCCTCCATGATGTCACTTGTTCTTAATAAATTGATAGGCTGCATTTTCTATGAATGTGGGTCCAGCCAACAAAATGACTGCTTCCCCTATTGCAATATTGTTATTGTGAAGCGCATGCAGTATAACCAATCACTGTGGAGTACCTACTGTGAGCTTTGTGCCAGATGCAGTGGCCTTATTTGCCTTTGCCGTATCCTAGCACCATGGTGTAACTAGATATCACAAGAGCACTAACTCCATAATGTTGGGTCGTGCAAATATTTGTTAACATTTTTTCAGTCTCCTGCGTAATCTAACCTCTTAAAATTTTTAATTTCAGCTTGCCCAGCTTCTTGCCGAGCTGAACTCCGTGCCTGAATTCTTTCCTTTGAAAACCACTACTCCCTCTGTAAGTTCACAGATCAGCTGAACATATATATATATATATATATATATCTTGTTTTTTTTTACTTTGCAATAAGGCTTTAGTTGTTTTTCTTTCTTTAGAAGCAGAAAAAGACCAGTCGTAGATCGTTTTCTGAAGCTCCCATTGAAAGGCGCACTAATCCAACCAGGAGTGCACGCCCACCAGAGAATTTTGCATTGGAAAACTTTACTGCATCAGCTATGCAGTTTGCAGAACACCTCCAAAAGTATGGGAAAAGAGCTTTCCTGAAGCGCACACTAAGCGATGTAAGTATCACCCCAATAAACGGGGTCTGTCAGATTCCAAAACTTTTAGGAATTTGTGTAAGCTGAAAGTGCCCAACCTCATTCAACAATTGCCTAGGTGTAATATTTTATATTTTTGAAGTGATTGTCTTTACCTGAAATGTAGTCCATCACACTCCTATGTGTTTTTCAGGTGAATGTATTTAAATGGACAATTTTTATTTTATTAAATTAAATGTATAAAAACGGACAAGGAAACAAATTTGCACTGTACAACCTGTGGGTGCCATATACTCATCATCACAATACAGCGTGAAAGTGTTGTATTATGCATTGGTTTTTTTGTGACTATTTTTGCACAGATGTGGGCACATTTCTGAAATGCACATAGTATGCAAGTCAAAACAGAGCGAACTGCAGGATGGCAAAATTGGATAGATATATCCAGGGGTGTTCATAACTAAATGCAGGTTAGGCCTCCCCGTGCACTTTTTTTTATTATCCAAATGTACAAGCTAGATTTCCGCTCAGTGGGAAAAAATATTTAAATGAGATTGAGGTAGAGACATTTACATGTTTTTGGAAGTGGTAGAAACCATTCTTCACCTTTTTATACAATAAATAAAATGGACCCCTTTTTTTTTCCCATACAGAAGTACTTTATATTAGGGCATTTCTGAGTATACTTCTACCAATGTAAAAAAAAAAAATAAAATACAAATCTTCAAATCTACAATACTGGCTCATGTAAATAATACAATATGAATGTCCTCTTACACACATGTTTTATTTAAGCCCTAAATGAGCGGTATCTTTGGAGACCTTGGAACACTTAGGACACGGTGGTTCTAAAAGGAAAAGACAGAATTTTTTAGTGATGATTTTATGGTTCCCACCACACACATTTCAAAGGTGGACATAGCCTTAAAACCTTGATTTTAGGTAACTGCATTAGTGGCATATGCTGTTATATGATCGCCAATATACATATCCATTCTAATACTCTGGCCATCAATTTGTTTCATCATTTTGAAGTGTCCATACTGACAGGTATTTGTTTGTGAACCAAATATGTCTTTGACGTGACAGAGAAATAATGTGCACGTTATGCTGCCAATGCATTCAGATTTTAGTTGAAAAATTAACCAGATGGGTGATTTTTTTTTTTTTTTGTGGGGGATATTAGGAGGAACGAGAGGAGATTCTAAGAAGGAGGAGATCATCCAAATGCAATTCTTACCGGGCGGTAGAAGACATTACAGAGGACGAATTGGAGAATATTGCGGTGACCGGTAAAGACAAAATTTATGACAAAATATTGGTAATTTTTTTTTACCCTTTAAAATATGAATACATTATTATATTATATACATTATTATATTATATACATTATTATATTATATACATACAAAAACACATTACTGATTTTGTAATGTTGATTTTAAATTATTTCCAAATTCCCTTCTAGTAGTTGAAGAGTAACTTGGTAACATTGTGCTGTGTAGTCTGTAGAAGCCGTGAGATAAGTGTATACCTGCAGCACCTGTGCTTTTACTGCACAATACTTTTACATTTGATTCTTTATATTCAAATGTGCTGCTAACATCTGTGAATAATCCGTATTCTTGACATTTGTAATCATGTAATTGCATAGGCATTTGTTTCATTACTTTTGACATTGTGTTTCTATTTACAAATATTCTCTGCCTTTTCCCTAGGGAAGCACTTGTCACCAGTGTCGTCAAAAAACAGCGGACACCAAAACCTTCTGCCGCAATCCTGGCTGTGGTGGCGTCAGGGGCCAATTTTGTGGGCCCTGTCTACGGAATCGCTATGGTGAAGATGTGCGGGAGGCACTTTTGGATCCTGTAAGTAATCAAAAATAGCTGAAAATAAGTGTGTAATTTCCGTATAAATCTATATCTAGAGAAATTAATTTTATTGTATATTACTTGGTAATCCTGCAAATTACAGCAATATTTAAAATGGTAGCCTGGAATAGTAGTCTGTTCTCTATTCCTGTACCTGACTGCTAGAGTTATTCTACATTATAATTCATGACATTCCCAGGTGGTTGTGCATATTTTGTGTTTATAGAGACATACGGTGAAGTGGGCTCTTGTATGCTAAATAATAAGAAATTGGAAATGTTGCAAACGTGTTTGTTAAAAAAATAAATAAAAATAAAAAATCTAGCCAAACTAAAGGTAAAACACAAGCACAGAGGTGTAAAGCTAAATCTTTACACTTCCCCCCCTCTCCCCATAGGATTGGGTATGTCCTCCGTGTCGTGACATCTGTAACTGCAGCTATTGCCGCAAGAGAGATGGACGCTGTGCCACAGGGATGCTTATTCACCTGGCAAAATTTGCTGGTTATGACAACGTCAAAGAATATCTTGAAAGGTGAGCTTGTTTTTATATTTTAAAGCTTCATGCCAGCAGTCTGTCTTGCATATGTGTATATATGGTCTGGAGACCTAACATGGAGTATGTAAGGGGTGTTTTATCCGGCCTGTCCTCACTCCCCTCCTGCTGCCAGGTTATCAGTGATGGACTGTAGCTCCAGTTCCCAGGCACCCAATTGACACTGATAGATCACTAGTAATAGTGGTAAAAAGCTACCTGGTATACCAGCATGTATAGAGCTTTTCTCTAAACGGTCTTTGCAGTTTGTGTGGATTAACTATTGTACAAAATTTTGAAAGATTTTATACTAATATGGTTGATGGATTAGAGATCAACTTAAAGTTGATAAATTAAGGCGATGTCTAAAAGAAAGAAGTTCCATTCTTAGCAAAGTGTTGTAATCTGGATTTTTAGCTATTTGAAGTAAATATGCCAGAGCACTCCACCAGCAACTAGCCTTCTTGCGTGCAGTCCTAGTGCTCTGGGGATGATGATATCCTTGTAGGGTGGGAGCCCCAGCCCATTAACCTATTTGTTCTGGACACGGGCCAGGCCAGAGGTCATTTTTGACTAAAGGACTTGTTTAAATGTCTTATTTTATGTAGTTTTTTCTGAACAGGTTGAAAAGTGAGGCTTATGGTCTGGGCATTTGCAGAGGTCATTGTCAGTCTGGAGTTTCAATCTAAGGAAGTGACTCCATGCCCAACAAAATCCAAATGTCAGCTTCCACGTAACAGTACTGAGGAGCAGATACACCTTGCTCATATCGCCTCGTGGCCCAATTTGAGACACTCACTCATACAAGAATAAATGTGCCTCCTTGTTGTCCACAACTTCTAGTCCTATTATCCCTTACTCCCACCCTGGGATCTGTATACACATGCATTTTGCACCTATGGATAATCTCTGTGCATCAACTGAGTGGCAGGGAGGGGGTTAAGTACCAGAAGGTTGTTACTGGGCTTGAGTAAATTACAAATCTGGTGGGAAACCAGACTTGCATATTAGCTAAAAATTCTGGAGGTGCACTTATTGTTTAAAAGCAAGCAACTTTGGGAATAAGCATTTTGCATATAAAATGTAAAATATATTCTAGCATGCTAAAAAGGTGTTGCCTGTCAAAAAAGCATACACAGGAAAACATGGCTTGTTTAGAACCTGTGAAAAGTGCTCATTGCGAACAAGTGACTTTGGTAAAAAATTTTAAAAAGGGGTTCACCACCTTGTAAAATCATTGAATCAATTCCTTCTAAAATAAACCTATTGAATAGGGAAAAATATGCATTTTAATACTTCCTCCAAACAATAAAATAAATACATTTCAAAGGGGTTTGTTTTTTTCTGAAAAAGCTCCATATTTATTTAGAGATAATTTTTGTTTTTTAAAGGGTACAAATTTCAGAAATAATTTTAAGTGGCATTTCTCAATATATTCCATTTTTGTATACTTCAGAATTATAAATATTTTACAAGTGTTATAGAATATGCTCTGATACAGTAGGCCATTTACATTTTGTACATAATTTAATAATTAGTATATGCCTGTAATTAATCATTATCTATATTTTTCTCTTTCAGCTTACAAAAACGACTGGTGGAAGACGACTGAAGGAGTTGAAGGAAAAAATTTTTTTTTGGGCTAATGGTTTAAATGCAATAGAATATATGTGTGCACACCTGAAATAAATCTGTTAATACATGTGTACTAGATGTAAGCAGACAGAAGAACAATGCATATTTTGGCATTATCATCAGCTGCAACATAATTATTAAGCTTCCCTCTTTGGCACCTTATTCATGAGCAGAATGATCAAAACTTGTTGGAGACTATTTCAAGATATCAATGTTCCTATAGTTTCAGGTGCAGCCAAACTTTATCGTGGCACAAATAATTTTGTAAATTACAGAGTATCTGCCATGACTTCCATACACGTTCTAGCATGCGAAAGCCTTTTCTTTCTGCTATGTCTAAATATTCACGTTCTGGCACTAAACATTGAGCCTCTATCCACAAGACAATGTTGTAAGCTGTAAGAGGTGACTAGGTATATTGTATACACCATCTAGACCTTTATACATTAAGCCCAACGAAAAGGTTTTTAAACGTTTTTTTTTATTTTTTTTTTATTTCTAATGTTCAGTTTTAAATACATGGTTTTTATTGTTCACTGCTTGTAAGTGATTATAGCTTGTGCAGTACCAGTAGAACTGTTCAACTTCAATTAATGTCACTTTAGAATTTTCTTTCTTTCCTATATTTGCTACACAACCTTGAATATGTTGACTGTAAATGCTTTTATATCTGATCTTAGAGTTCTCTATATTTCTATAATTTTATATGGAAAAAGAATTATCCAGACCAGAGATTACAGCCATAAGTCCTGCAGAGTTCTGTTAAATAGGTGTTTTAAAAACTGACACAATTAGTGGAATACTGCAAATGCTATACAGTTAGTAACAAGGCCACGCCTGCGAGAACCCATTTAGCTGGCTTCTCCTTGGTCTTCAGGTTAAATGTCCAAACGTATGTAGGATGTCCCACCGAGCACCTAGAGAGAGACAGAACTGCTGTATAATGGTCTGTACATAATCTTTACAACATTTTAAATAAAATATCTGAAAACTATTTAGACGTCTGTCTAGTTAATATTGCTGGATAATGTCAAGGAAACAAATATAAATGACTAAGTGGTTATGGTCAGGTTGCATATGTGTGCAAATGTATACCCATGGCTGGGTCAATTGTGGGAAAAAATGTTTATTATCCAGCCTGAAGGCCGCAAGTCAGACATCTCTTCAATAAGGTTTAAGTAGTTTTTCAGGTAGAATTTTAGAAGAAGCGTCAAATACTGAAATTGCCTCACTGTGTTCCAGCATCAGTCGGGTGACAGGGGTTTTCCTAACGAAAAATATATATATTCTTGGCGCTGGATTATATTAAAAATACGTCCACAGATAGCTGACGTGGCAGCACCTCTGAGTTCTTAATGTGAAAAAAACATTAAAAAAAAATCACAGCGCTGGAACGCCACATCCCAAAATAAAACCGGAGATGTGTACTTTGGAATATCGTAGAATCCGTGGAAATTAATATAAACAACACTATTTTATTTTTGTTAACATAAAAACATAACAGATTAAACAACAATAATCACTAATACCAATGAATAGATTCTGACCAGTACTGTTCTACATATATTCTATAAGGAAAATAAAAATAAAAAATGTATAATAAACAATTTAAATGAACATGTGTGTGTATATAATATATATATTCTACACACACACACAACTTTTCTTTATTAACGATTTATTTTGGCTTGTCTTATCACGTTCTATATATAGATGTTGATTCTAATGAAGACCTCTATTGTATACCTATCTGAACTCCAGAGACTCATCAATCCAACCTAACCTATAAGTCTTGAAGTCTCACAATGAACCAAAATCTTGAATGTCAGTATAGGTCAGTGATGGCTAACCTGTAACACTCCGGGTGTGAAACCACAAGCCCCAGCATGCACTGCCAGCTATCTACTGACAAAGCATGCTGGGGCTTGTAGTTTCACAACACCTGGAGTGTCACAGGTTAGCCATCACTGGTATAGGTAAAGGCACATGTTTAGGCTAATCATTTGTGTTATCTTCTGTAATAGTGATCTGTTGCTAGTTGACATGTACATCTGCTCTATTATTGCAGAGATGCAACGCAAATTAGAGTCGTCACCTCTGTATCTGGTACTTATTACACAAACCTTTATAAATAAAAAAAACACTTGAAGTATCATCTTCCCAGCCTACCAAACTAGTGCCCATTCTGTCACACCAACATGTTTTGCTTGAAAGCCACACACTCCTGCAAAAATGCCTGAATGTCATGTGGTCTATAAAGTATTGCCCAATCAACCCAGTTATTCCTACCATAAGGAGATGTACACTCCGGTGCACTCACCATATATTGTTAATGGGGAGCTAAAATTTATACAATTAGTTTCTAGGCCCTGTAAGTCAGTATTATACTTCACTATGTATGTGGCTGGTACATTATTCAAAGAAGGGAACAATCTGCTTTTGTTTGTTTTTATTAGACATAACAAATCACCTCAGAGTTTTGGGAGCAGATTTTTGTTAAATAGATGTTGTGCTTTTATGTGGGCACAGAACTCCTTTTGTCATTAGATAAATATGAAGTTGTGTCCAAACCTAATGTTTCTAGGTATTCTCTTTCTGAGTGGAAATATTTTTACCTTCCATAAACAGACCATGGATATAGGCTCCCTCACGTGGGGGGTGTCCAAAGTCCTCTTTCGTCTTCTTTGTCACGTCAATGGTCAAGCACATTTTATCCAATGGCCATTCGTTCTTTCGTGCCATGCTCTGCATAATAGCTGAGTACAGGAAAAAAAAAAATATTGGAGCTTGTGTCCTATGATTTTAAACATACATTTCTTTTTAGCTATTAAAATATATTAAGACCTAAAGTTTAATAGTATAAACCCTTGAAATATTCACATGCTGTGTGTGGTAAGCTCTACATGGGGTTTTTGATGTCTAATGTGGTAAAAGTTGCTATGTAAAGTTTGCGCTGGTGACCTTGTGATGAAAGGAAACATTTCTTACTGCAGGTCCCTCAGAAACCTTGTATGCAAATAATGGAGGTCATTTGCAAAGTGTAGCCAATGCCCACCTCTGAATGGTCCCTGGAGTACACTTCGAGGTTTACACCTACCCTTTTCAACTTAGAAGTTCATTTAGATGTGCAGAGAGTTGGAAATATCCCCCTAGCGGGGGCTTGCTGCCGGTGGCTGCACACTGTGCAGGTCCGTGTGGCAGTGTACTGACCGGCTGCTCTGATTGTGTTTTAAACACAATCAGAGCAGCGGGGCAGCACACTGCCGAGCGGATCTGCACATAGTGTGCAGCCGCCGGCAGCCTTAGAAATCGCCCGAGGTATATCAATAGTCTGGATCCGCCCCTGGAGTGATTGTGTTACTAGCAAGGTTCTGCTCCTCACCAAATGGCACAATCTTGTTTCACAAATCCATGCGTCTGTAGAAATCTAAATAAGCGATTTAGCAAGAATGCCTTTTTACAGATACTTCCATCCCACTGATGGTGCTTTATTGCTCTGCATCTGTGAAGATCTAGGTGCACAAATACCCAATTAAGCCCCGTGGTGGGATCTAATGCTGGTTTTGCACCTCAGATATTTTACGCTTTGGATATGATCTCTGTGAATGGAACATTATGCAAATATTGAACACTACACCTAACTTTGTCACAGACAATGATCATAATACAATTCTAATATACTCCATAGGACATGACACAATTGCTACATACACTCTGAATACAATTTTATTTCTACCACACACTACAGATAAAGAGACATCATTATGGTATACAAGATTCACATCAAGCAACCAGAAGGAACAAGTTTTTAAATTTTGGGCCTTTTCTAGGAATTGAAGGAGAAATTACAGTTCTGGTACTCACCTGTCAAAAAGGACTGAGGGTTAAAAAATCCAGAGAGCCAGACCACAGCTGGTAATACCAGATCTTGTGTCCACATATCCAGTTCACGACATCGCAACAGAAGATCATTAATCCTATTAAATTAGTGGATGAATACACTTGTTACAATATAATTGGGAAAGTGTAGCTCAATATATTATTACTTAAATGTCACAGTCGGTGAGAAAGCAGATTTTCTATAGCTATTATGAGAAAAAAAATATTCACCAGTGCCCTAAGCCAAATGTTGATGGATAAGCCAGCTTTGTCCAAGAGTCAGGAACACTGTCATAGTACAAGGCAAGTTGCAGTGCTTCCATGTCTGAGGAAATAGTCAGCTCTCCCTAAAGAGATGAAAAGAATCATGTGTCATGGAGTGTTATATTATCACATAAGCTTTCTATAAAAGCTAACATACCTTCAATCCTAGGTCCAGTTCTTTCAGTGATCTCCGGATCTCTCTCATGAGAACATTCATTCTCTCACATTCCTGGAAACAGACCAGGATGTATGGACTTCTCTCTGATGTTTTCTGCATAATCTCCTGCAAATTATACTCTTCTGGGAGCTTCTCCAAAATGTCATCAAGGATATTCTTAACCTATAATGAGGTCCATGAACAGAGACTGAAGAAATTCAATTGTCACCATAACAAACTGTACTTAAAGGGACAACTTGCCTCAAAAATGTTGAGTGCTAGATAGTGCCCATGGGTATTATTATTATTAACATTTATTTATATAGCGCCACTAATTCCGCAGCGCTGTACAGAGAACTCACATCAGTCCCTGTCTCATTGGAGCTTACAGTATAAATTCTCTTAACACACAGACAGACAGACAGACACACACAGACTAGGGTCAATTTGTTAGCAGCCAATTAATCCATCAGTATGTTTTTGGAGTGGGGGAGGAAACCGGAGCACCTGGAGGAAACCCACACAAACACGGGGAGAACATACAAACGCCTCACAGATAAGGCCATGGTCGGGAATTGAACTCATGACTCCTGTGCTGTCAGGCAGAAGTGCTAACCACTTGGCCACTGTGCTACCCATGGGTACATATATGTTAGACACTGTTTTAGGTTATGCCTCTGTGCATAGACCTTTCGTTCCTTTATTTGATCTGAGTGCTTGTTTGTGTAAAATGCTTCTGGAGGTCAGTGATTTCATCACCACTAAAGCTCACTAGTCACTACTAATTCTTGAGCGCTCTCTGTTGCATTTACACAGTTAACCACTCACAAACACTATTCCCTCGTTCTTCATGACACTGTCCGGTCTTCATTCTCATGCAACTTATCAAAAAACTTCTTCAGTGTTTGTTTCTCTGGATCCACTTCCTCTTTGCTTCCTGTATCAGTTGCAGGAGTGTGGGGCTCAGTTCTATGTGGATGACATCCAAATGTATATATCCTCTCTGGATCTCTCACCATCTATGTTGGCCTCTATTTCTTTCATCTCACTAACTCAAACTCAATGTTTTTAAAACGGATATATTAATCTTTCCACAATTACTTAAAATCTCTATAACAGTTGACAACACCACCATAAATTGTCTCTCTCAATCTCAAGGACTAGGAGTAATTCTTAATATGAAACGTTTGATCTTGGTTCCCCACATCCAATCTGACTACAAGTCATGTCAAATTCATCTAAGAAACATCTATACATATACCTCACAAAGGATACTACAGAAACTTTACTCCCACTTTGACTATTACAATTTGCTTCTTACTGGTCTTCCCTTAACCAGACTTTTGCCCCTGCAACCCAACACAGTGGCCAGACTAATTTTTTTGTGCTGTAATTTTGTAAATCGATCATAATAAGCTAGTTTGTTTTTGTGCTTTTAGTAGCATGGGGGTTCTCCTGAAAACAAGAGGATCTGATAGAGACACAACACCTTCTCCCCTTGCATAGACTTTGCCAGGGGCAGCTAAATTAAGCCTATACTTTAGAATAGGACCCATATAACTGATAAAAACATTTATAATGTGCAGAGTTTTTCCTTTGCCCATAAGAGTAAAACATTATAATAAAACTATATATATATATATATATAAAATAACAAATAAAAAGGGTTTGTGTAAAGTGTTTCTGTAAAGCTTACACACGTATACCTCAGTGATTAGTTTTTAGTGGACAGATAAATGCCACTATCTGTAGGCACTAGCTACACTTTCATTATTACATGATGTACTAAAACAAGAGTATCTATTACCTTTTCTTCTGCAGATAGTCCTGACCCTTCACCAATCACCATATCTTTAGGTTGCATTTCTAGGATAGTCTTGAACAGGTTATCAGATGTCACTGTTAAGAATTCTATCTCCGCGTTTGGGTGCAGTCCATACAAAACTGGATTTTCCGCAGGCAGCATTTTATCAATATAGTCATGGTATCCACAGTAATCCAAATTTGGTGGTGCTACAAAACCAGGGGCTAGTGACAGCTCGCCATCCATCTTAAATTAAAAAACAAAAAACAGATTGACAGTTGGATTAAATATTTGTAACAATATTTTACAGGACAAATCCATAAACGACAGATTACAACATATTTTATGAGATACTTAAAAGCATAGCCAAATTAAACGACACATAAAGATCTTTCACTCATTTTAGGTCAGATCATGTTAAGCCATATTTTTTTCCTAATGTAATTATTGTGTGTGAATTTTTGATGCATTTCAACGACTTTCTTGATATATTAACTATTTCAATATCTAATCATGTATTCTGCCTAGCATAGCACATCGACAATATACTTCATAATTAAGCTATGAACCACCCATCTGAAAATAGCTAGTTTTATATTCAATACAGTTTGCTTACACTGATAAACACATAGAAAGTACATGGAGACTTGCAAAAGAGTGAATATTCCCTTATAATATATGTTTAAACTGTTATTGTAGTATAAACAGTGAGCTGTTGTGTCATAATTCAGTGTTCAATAGGAAAACTTGTGCATAAGGAGGAAGAATATACCACATACTGTAAAGTATTTTAGATATACAGAACAGCCACAAAACTCCTCGGTGACTTTGAATATTCATATTATTATCTAAACGGAATGTATTCTACTGCAGCCACTTATTCTTCATCCACAAACTTGAAGTCTTATTTCTTACAAAATATTATTTTCAAGTTAAATATTTAAATTAGCAAAAAACAGAACGATGTTAAGTAACTGGGACAATATGGAACTGTGAGGTAATTTGTTTTTTATATTAGTTTTGTGGAGGGAAACCAAAAGCATTGGTAAGGGAGAAAGTGATCAGTCAATCTGCCTAATTAATCCAACTTGACCCCCTCTCACAGTCATACATCTGTAGAATAAAATATCAACACAGTGTAAATGTCACTGAATACAGTGTGTTGCGATTACACTGCTGATACATACACCATTAGTGTGACAATGGAATTCAATAGGTGCCATACTGTATCCTGTGTCAACAGCATTGTACAAGCATTAACATGTTCCTCTCTCAGTTCCTGAAGTAGAGAGCTCATCTGGCATGGATGAATTATACTTGTAAGACAGCATTAGGGTGTAAGTAACAAGGACTAGCTAGTAGTAGCAGTCTATCCCTGATGTAGTGGTAGGAGCAAGTCCTGGAGGAGTCTTCCTGATTAGCGTTGCTGCCCCATCTTATTTTCTGCCCTTGGCTCTGGCAATTTTAGCTTGTGTGTAAATAAGTAATTTTTCCTACACGTGGGCAAACTTATTGTTGCTTAATTATTTTTTTTTACAGAATTGTCAAATGTAATGAGCTTGTAAAAAATTGATGTCCACTATTTTTTAATATATATCATCTGAACGATAAGCAACCATTGTTACTGATATGTTCACTGACTTATGATTAAAACATTTTTTTAAAAAAATATTTATTATTATCATATTCTATGTAGTACTAAAGAGTTAACTGTTCTGCAATGTAATAGGGAGCAGCAGCCAGGCTGCCTAACTAGTCCTTGTGTAGTTAATAGGTGTTAGAGAGGAATCTGAGAGCTCAGACTACTATCCTGTCCAGCTAAATCATACAGGGCAGCTGAAAGCTCCATCTCACAAGTAGGTTACCAACAACTTAACTATATGCTTATTTGTCCATCAGAATGCTGAATAAAAGTTAGGAATTACAATACATCATATTATCAACTGCAGTTCCCTTTAGACAAGTGTTCATATTATTTTTGTTATGTAGACTCACACACTAACATTTCACATAATTCACTCTTACCATTTCTGGGCTCATAAACTCCTGTAAATAGGTCTGGCATAATCTTCTGTCCCAGTCATCAGTTATGTGTCCACCATACATAATTTCTCCAAACAGGTAGCGTAAATCCTCCCATGGCACCTACGGCGTACAGTGACAGGTCAGTGATGTCATAGGCGCTGTAAACACATTTCTACAGTCCCCTGGGCACACAGTACAGTCAGTAAATCGCAGAGGATGATCAGATTTTGTTACGTTCTAGGGAAGAGTAAAATGAATATTTATCTCAGGAGACGGCCAGTGGCTTAGAACATTCAGGTCTGTGTGGTCTTTGTGAAAGGTACTCTGACACATTGTTTAATGATGGCACAACTGGCTCGTTCACTCATATATTACAGGGATTGATATTCACTATGTGAAGATATCACTAGCTTTTAACGAGGTGATATTTATTTATTTATTGAAAAGGTTTATTTTTTTAACTTTCTGTTTTAATTTAAAGTGCTGAATTATATTGTTGCCACAGCAATCAGCTCAAGATCGTACCTTGTAGCATGTTACCAACACTCCTGGTTATATTAATTTATGGACTGAAATTATATGAAACAAGACGTACCGCACCACAGAAACGCATCTGGGGCCTACTGATCACACAGGATCATTTATTCATCTACACATATACATTCACAATAACCACCTGTCTCATGGCCAGGATTCATGTAATTCATGGGATATTTACCTCTATTGACAGTGTGTATAAATAAATATATATTAAGATGAAACCCCCTGGTGACGACAAAGCGCGCAGTCTCCGGGGTTAGAAGTTACTGGACTATATTTTACTCCTTTGTATTTTTGGATTTATCAGGTGGCTCAAGGTGTTGTCAATGGATCCTATTAGTTATCAGCAATACTGCTGGTTGTGCTGTTTAAATCCGCTCTGCTTATCTAACCAGCATAGTTGAAATTTAAAATCAATTTGCGTAATTATATATATATGTATATATACACACACACACACACACACACACACACACACACACACACATATATATATATATATATATATATATATATATAAATAAATAAAAGAATATATATTTACATATACACATACATACATATACACATACATACATACATATACACACATGCATTTTATTGATATAAAACTATTTATAATATAATGACTATAGATATACATGGAGATAGATATGACTAGATATGTAAAGTTTCTAGACCTTAGTACAGTGGAAGACGTTTGCAGAGGACCGGTGATGGTGGAGGAGATTTTCCTAGTCTTTCTGTCAGCAATTCAGTAAAGGACACAGACAATCAGCCACCTTTAGCAGGAAATGTCTGATCACAGATAACAATAGCTGCATAATGCATGTAAATACAATGTGAAATATCTCCAGTTCTCTGTCAAGGTATGGGGACTTTTACATATTTATTTCTCAATGTTATTATTAGCTCCTTTATATAAGGAGATTTATATGAGGGGTTTAGTGGACCTTTAAATGTAACATTATAAGAAGGAGCATGACACTGCGATTAATGCTCACAAGACATCCGTTCGGCTCTAGTAAATAACATGGGTCCACGTGCCAACAAATTAAAGCACTTCACATTCAACTGGATTCAGCCCACATAAGTATTATTTTTCAAAGTCACCTTTTTAATTTAATAAGTATGGCATAAACTTGTTTTACCTTTCAAATAAAATCACTCATCTCACCATAATTTCATCTCAAGTAGAGTATCAGTGAGAATGTCACAACAAGGTGGCATCCTTAATACATAAAAATGACATGTGCAAGAATCTCAACATTATTTATGTATATGACGCGCTGCAAATTGCTTCCATCATCAAAACTAATTGTAGTGATTATTAATGCAATGTTAAGAACTGTCAGATTTGCTGTATGTAATTACATTTTTGCAAATGCTTCATTACCTGCCTAATGAATAAGGAACACATGTACACGTAAACCACTGGTTTTGTTAATGAAATAAAGGACATTTTTTTTTCCCAAGAGAGCATCAACTTTGTATAACAACATTTACCCAGTGGTGGAAATCTGCAGGTATGTGTTACAAGCATGATATCTCATGTACCTCTGCACTAACTATGTATTTATTATAGATGTGTGGAATGAAACTGAGAAGTAACGTAAGGGGTGGTGAAAATCATGACAAATAGAACAGTTTATATGGACTATTACAGCTCAGCAACACCAATAACTTCCAACGTTCCCAAACAAACTGGGATAAAAACTGGACATTCTCTCAAATCAACCAGCAGGGCTGTTTAACACATTAGTGGCCCCCATTTGGCTTAACATGGATTACATTAGAATCTACACTAATCTTCAGTTTAGTGTTAAAATATAAGTAAATTGAGAACTAAATTCGGATATTGCATTTGGGATAATGTTAACAATGGTCAACTCTTCACCATTGTGACAGGTCCTAGTCTGTAATGCACAGTATACAACTATATTATGTTTATATACATATTTTTATATGTGCATGTGTTTCAGACATTTATTCTCTCCTTACCTTTGTGTTGGCTTCTAAATAGTTGTATAAAACATTGATGCATATAGTCAGGTCTCCAGCATTGAATGGATAGCTGCGATTCCAGCCTTGAGGACCAAACTTGAGTCTTCCAGCAACACAGGCATGAAAGTAGCACAGAGAAAAGAGGATGCTTTTGAATTCGTGCTCTCTTGCACACATCTCCAGTGTATCCTGGAAACCACATGTAAAAGTGATATTAACTACACCTTAGTAATGTCAATTGTACCTTGATTTGTACCTGAACAACTGCCACACACAAAGCCTTAACATGAAAAAGTTTTATATTAAATTATACATATATAAATACCATCATAAAAGGGTTATTAGGCTAAAAAACATTTAATACAAGTCGGAACATTATTATTGGAGATCCATTAGTGGTGGGGAGTGTTCACTAAAATTATACCTCTATCCTGATTATCATATGGGAAACAAAGGCTATCTCATTTCTAATCTCTTTCTGTACTACACAGGCTAAATCTTGCCAATATATGCACCTGTTCCCCATACATTGTGGAGGCAGTCATATTGTGGACTTAAAAAATATCTGTGAGAAGGCAGTCTATCAATTCATATGTCATCATTGATGGTGTGCATTCTCTCCTTAAGAAGAGATTATGTTCTACCTGATCGAAATTGTAGAGTGCAGCATGTAAGTTAGCCAGCATTCCACTGGGTGGCTCGTTAGTGATTTTGATGGAGTTCTGTAGTATTCCCTGGGGGATAATATGTTCTTCTGGAGTTGATGCTGGCTCAGCGCTGATGAAGATCCGGTAATCCTCATGGCTTCCAGTGCTGTACTTTTCAAGGAGTTTTTCCAAGGTTCCCAACCATTTGGCCACTAAATGAACATTCTAGGCAAATACAAAAAGAATAAATTTTTTTTACAAAGTTCTCAAATCAGTTGAAACAGACAGCAGGACTAACATTACATATTGTACTTACAACTATCATTCAATGGCTTGAGCTGTATCCCAAACCAAATGCGGATGGACCATATTGAAACTTACAAGAAAGAAATATTAACAACTGCCACAAGTGCAGAGTACACTTCAAATACCCCCAGCCAAGAATAATTCATTTGCCCTTTTTCACGAGGATAGGATGGAGTTAAAATTAAATAGCACGGATAAGGGAGATTGGTCAGAAAATGGAAAAGAAAAGGATTTTTGTAAAAATAGAATGAGCGGCACGTAAAACTTTACGGCCAAAACTTCATCTTTTAAAGCAAAGATATGGAAACGATAAAACCTGGTAAATGTATGAACAGAAGTTCGAGTAGATGCCCTACACAACTGCTCAGCCGAGGCCGCCCAAGAGGCACTAACCGACCTCGTGGAATGAGCTGTTAGACCTTCATGAACTGTCAGAACAATATTTTGATTTATGTGAAACCTCAAGACCACCTTTGGTTGAAACGAAGGCTTAGTTCTAAGCACCGCACGATTGTCAAAGAAAATCAGAAGAGGAGCCTGACATGACGGGGCTGCCAACTCCGAAACCCGTTTGGCCAAAGCAATGACCAGCAAAAAGGTCACTTTCCACGAGAGAAGTTTTAAAAAACAGACTCCAAAAGGTTCAAAGAGCCATTTTTGAAGCGCCGAAAGGACCAACTTTAGGTCCCACGGAGCCACTGGCGGAACAAAAGGCAGTTGTACATGAAGTACACCCTGTAGAAACGTCTGCATCTCCGATAACAGAGCAATACGTTTCTGAAAATACGCCGCTACTTGGACCTTATGGGACAACAACCTCAATCCCTTGTCCATACCATCTTGTAGAAAAGCCAACACCCTGACTAAACGAAAAGCATTAGTAAGTACTTTGATCTTCTCACACCAACATATATATGCTTTCCCCATGTGGTGATAAATGGTGGATGATGATGGTTTTTCTCGCCTGGATCAAGGTTTTAACCATTCTCTCCAAAAACCCTTTCTTTCTGAGAATCAAGGATTCAACCTCCAAGCCGTCAAAGCCAATTGATCTAGGTCCTGATGAAAGAATGGACCTTGACTGAGAAGATCCTCCCTGAGAGGCAGACGCCAAGGGCGATCCACGACATATCTAGAAGATCTGAGTACCACGCTCTTCTCGGAAAATCTGGTGCCAGTAGAATCACTGGAACCCTTTCACCTCTCACTTTCTGTAAGATCCGCTGCAGCATTGTAAGTGGAGGGTAAAGGTACACCAACTTGAAGTTCCAGTGTACCATCATAGCGTCCACTAAAAATGCCCGAGGGTCTCTTGACCTGGCACAATACCTTTCTACCTTACGGTTGTGCCGCAAGGCCATCATGTCCATTTCTGGCTGAACCTACTGGAGAACTATTTGAGAAAACACCTCCGGATGGAGCAACCATTCGCCTGGGTGAATGGCATGCTGACTTAAGTAGTCAGCCTCCCAGGTGTCCACCCCTGAAATGAACATCGCTGAAATTGCAGGAACCTGTTGTTCTGCTCATTTCATGATCTTTGACACTTCCTTCATGGCAAGAAGGCTCCTTGTTCCTCCTTTATGATTTATGTAAGCTATCGCTGTAGCATTGTCCGACTGTATTCGTATCGGACAACGTACCAGGAAGGACTGTGCCCGAACTAGAGCATTGAATAATGCCCGTAGTTCCAGAACATTTATGGGCAACCGTGCTTCCTCCGGCATCCAAGTCTCTTGCAATCTGAGGTGAAGAGTGACTGCACCCAACCCCAACAAGCTGGCATCCGCCGTTACAACGGTCTAGTACCACAACGAGAAAAGACACCCCTGTATTAGGATGTCCCTCCTCAGCCACCAGAGAAGAGACAGGCGTGTTGTGTTGTCTGTGACAACCGAAAAAGACCTGTCTTTCTAAGTGGGCATCCAACCTTGGCCACTTTGCCAGAATCTCCTGCTGGAACTTGCGCGAATGGAAACAAGCAAACTGCAGAGTCTCGAACGAGGAAACCATGTGACCCAGCAGCTTTATACACTGAAGTACGGAGACGCGATTTAGAGATAAAAGATCTTTCACCTGACACCGGGTTTTCCGCACTTTGTCTGAAAGGAGATAAACCCTCTCACAATTTGTGCCGAACTACAATCCCAAGAACACAATACGTTGGGTTGGTATTCAACTTGAGTTTTTGTAGTTGATCACCCATCTGTGTTCCTGCAGAATGTCCCTGGTCAGCTGCAAATGTGACTGAAGCCGAGGTACAGACTCTGCCTTGAACAGCGGGTCGTCTAGGGAAGGTAAAATAGTCACCCCCTGTTGCTATACACCAGCTGAGTTGCCATTATAGCCATCACCTTAGTGAATATATCTGCAACAGTTAAGTAGTATTTTCCTCTTTTTCAGCTTCTTTAAATCTGTGACCCTCTAGAATAAGTCCTTAAGATCAGCGCCAGCAAGTCCTGCCCTGTACAGCTCCATCACGTGACCCTCCATTTACAAAATAATTTAGTTTAAAAAAAAAGAAAAAAAAGAGACTTTTAAACAAATCAGCTTCCACTGAGGGCTATCTGTCACACAACAACAACACAAAGTCTTGGCTGCATGCAGGAAACAGGGAAGGGAGGGAGGGAGGACTGAGTTTAGACTACTATCTTTTCAAACTGAATTGATGTATTACAGCTGAAATGTCATGTACATAGGGTAGAAACATTTTTAATATATACTAATTTCTACCAGAAGGTAGCAGAAAAGTGAATAAAACCAAATTACAAGTCAACTTATTAATAAGTGGGGGGTGTAAATTAAAAAAACAAACAAACACACACACACCAAACACAATGTTTTTTACATAAAATACTAAAACACTTGAATTTATAAAGAAAATAATTGCTGCAGCACAGCTATTGTCACCATGTTTTTTTACCAATATTTTAACGCAGATGACTCACCTGCAGGATCACCCAGTGTCCTTCTTCTGCAGCTTTCGCCATAGTCTCCTCTGCTACCTTCTCTTGTCCTTGGCCCAGTGATATGTTATGGAATTTTCCAGAATCGATGGTGAAGCCAAGTTTCTTTCCTAACCAGTCACACACAAAAGCATATTATACACATACACACACACACATATATATAGATATAGATATAGATATAGATATAGATATATATATATATATATATATATATATATATAGATATAGATATAGATATAGATATAGATAGATATAGATATATATAGATATATAGATATAGATATATTGATATTAAAAGATAAGTTTTAGGATTGAATGAACTCTTATTTTAACTTAAGTTTAGGGACAGCTTAAGCAGCCTTGTTTCATCCATGGTTAGGAACCATATCTTTATATCTGGCCGAAGAAGTGTGAGTGTCCCACTCCTTGTGACAGACAGTCTGGTCTGCTCATGTCACATTTTGAGTTATTGCTACAAATGGGAAGTATGCCTGAGTACCAAGAGGAAGGATCCAGAACACAGAGAGAAATCCTGAAAGTAATGGAGTGTGGACCAAAGCAGGTTGTTCCTAGCCTAGTCTGCAAGTGAGTCAAGTGCTGAAAGCATGAGTGCTCACTCTGACAGGCAACTGTAGCGGTCCTAGATTGCATTTACCTGTACCTTTATTGTATATACAGCTGGAAGCAGAGAACATATAAGTAATATATATATATATTAAAGTGTAGGAGTGAGAGAGAGACAGCGACAGTCCCACTACACACGTGGTGGTAGTTCAAATAATGTGCTGTAACAAAGTCATGTTTGCTGAAGAGGAGAAAGTTGAAAGAAAGTTGAAAGAGGCATGAAATAGCTGTTAGCTGAAGCTCTAAATCTATCCTAAATTTATGGGTAGGATTGAGGTTTTGATTAGATGTTATTCTAGTATTACCTATAAGGTTAATGTTTGGAGGAGGTTTACATTTAGGAATTGATGATATACTAGAAATAAGCGCTACGGAATATGTTAGCGCTATATAAATAAATGATGATGATGATGATGATGATGAAATATGAGTTACTCTTTTTCTTTACAGTATTTATTTTATCCAGTAGATCTTAGGATCACATTTAAGAATCTCAAAAACTAGCAATGCTTTTAGATATGTTCAGATTTGCCTGCTTAGTATGCTATCTTCCTAGGGTAATAGAACACAGACATGGCTCTAATTTCAGGACTTTATCCAGCCACTATTGTTATGAAATCTGATGGTGGGCCCTTGTCATGATGGGCTAGGACAAATTCTAGTACTGTCCCTTTATTAAAATAGTCCTGCCTGGAGCCAGAGAACATCTGTTGGCACTGAGAAAAATAAAAGTGATAACTTATCAGGAAACACGCCTCAAAGATGACTTATATTCCAAATCTCATCAGAACCATGTTATTGTGAGACAGGAGGGTATTTATCTCAGGAAATCAGCTCCGATGAGCCGTAAATATGCTGTATGTGAGGTGTGTTGTCTGGATTTATGTTTGGAAAGAGGAGCCCTACTGCTTCACATTGGAAGTGAAGAAGGAGACAGATCCCACTGCAACATTTTGTTTGATTGATGCACAGAGGAAAAGCCAAGAGTGCATTTCTATAATGGAGAATTACCCAATGACTCCAGGTCTTTCAGAGGGTTCACTCCAGGAGACAGGATGAAGAAAACAGGTGTTGCTGGGTTGGTCTCTTCATAGGATTTGGCCAAATCTGGTCGTGCACCCTCCACGTATTTTGATCCTAGTTTTTCCTCCACAAAATTTCTGTTGAAATGTAGAGATTCAATGTAACCAATGTTAAATTATGTTGTGTATACAACTTTTTAATAGTTGACTGATAAGGTTAGTGTTGTTTCAGCTGTTAACAAATGATCACGTAAGAATAGCAAAAACAAAGAAGAAGAAAAAATATTAAATAGAAACCTTATAGCGTAGGTCATTCTGTCTGGACGCAGGGCTCTTAATATGATCAGTTTTTGTAAAGCGGATTTGTTTTTCCACTCCTGTGGGAACCTTTCTTTCTCTGGACATTCTGATTCCACCATCTTCTTCCAGCGTTTTGCTGATCCCTCAATATCTCTGTCCAACCCTCTGAATTCTTCTAGTGTAGAAATCATCTACAAGAGACCACAATAACTTCTAAATCTTGGGTACATATGTAGACAAATCTGTCCCTTTTTTTTTTTTTCTTTAGCAGTGCCATCCAAGTACTTAAGAGAGACGTTCATAAGTTATAACAATGTGCTTGTGGCCCAAATACTATTTAAAAAAATGAGTTCTTACATTAGAGTTTATAAAGGTTGTCATGGATTATAGGTGCTACTAAAAAGCCTCGGAGGTGTGCAATTGGCCATGGGCCTCCAGATGGAAACCCCTGCTTTACACTACAATACAATTGTAAGTACATACAATTAACAAATGTTGTTTGACAAGCAGTTCTAGTTCTGTAACTCTGCTAGACATAATGAGGGCTGTATCTAGCAGATTATATTTGACACACATCTTACCCTACCAATTAACAGATGCCATTTCCAACAAAATACCTACCAAAAGATGCTGATTTATGGAGGAAATCGGTCACAATGGCCACAGTCAAAATGGGTGTGGTTTGAATGGATCAAATGTGTGGCTTAATATGTCTGGATTTTCCAATTGGAAATGTTGGCAGGTTTGTCTTATATCCTACTTACCTTGATGGCACTCCATGACTGAACAGGTAAAAAGTCGATGGGGCTCTGGTACACATGATCAACAGGAAACCGTAGCAGGAAGTCTAGCTCCAAAAAATCAATTTCCTTCAATTTCAGAAGAATCTTTGGTGGTAAAAATACAGGAAAAAGGTACATAAATAATTGTACAATTCAATACTTTTTTAAAACCTGCAAATGGCTAAAGAAACAAGGAATTGTGTCCCCATTTTTTACCATGATAAAATGTGTTTCCCTGAAGAGGAATTCATACTATATAACTATTAAAATGTTAGTTTGTAAAGTTGTATATCAACACCCCCCCCCCCACACAGACAGTGGAGGCAGCTATTTTATGTTTAGTGAATTGCTAGACTGAATTCTCATGAACCAATATTCAGCTCACAAGATGGCTACCACCACTGTGCGTAGACAACAGCAAGCTATAGCTTACAATTTCATTGCAATATATAGCATTTATTCCAACTTTACCTGAAATGCAGTCTGGGATAGAAATGTTAGCTTGTCCTTTTCAAACAGCCCCTGACTTGTGTAAAGGAAGGCAGAGTACGTGATGCATTCAGTAAGGTTGGCCACCCTCTCTTTTACATCTTCCGATGGTTCTGCACGCCCGATGGCTTTATGGAAAACTACATTAAAAGCCTATAAAAACATGACTTGATGGATCAGTGTTAGAGCTAACAATAATTTTTTATTAACAATAAGAATTATAGACTTTATGAATACAACCATCATGGTCATATTTTTACAACCCATAGCTATTAAAATTTATTGATGCAAGCCAGAGATCAGACTGCCCTAGTATGTGGAATTATTGTACTGCAGTGTATATTACAGTATAACTATACAGAAAGAAGAAAAGGATTTAGTACAGCTGTACGCTTCTGTGACAGTGCAGGCAATGTTTAGCTACCAGTAAAATAAATGTACTTATTCTGCTCTTTTAGGCCAAGACTGTGATATTTGTTATCTGTTCTGTGACAGTTAGAAGTTGTAACCTATAATAAGTGTTAAAAATACCCTTAAATTGTTCATGTTCCATCACTCTTTGCCTAGTTGGCAACATTTCAGTAGTTTTTCAGGGACAACTTGCTGTCAGGCAAATTCATGTAACTCACTAACACTGTATCCCCCAACGTGACCAAGACACAAGACATGGATGACAGATGCACATAACAGATAATTAAGAGAACATACTTACCTTTAGTGAGAACTGGTAAATGGGATTTATTTTACTGAGATCACTCATAACAAAATAGAGGAGAGATGCCCTTGCTGCAGCAGGCCTGTAGTGTTCTCTGGCTTCATTAATTTTTATTTCATTCTCTTTCGCTTCAACCACCTGTTAAATAATAACGATACCAATGAAAGCAGAGAGACATGATATTGGTGTCTCTGCAAAATGCCAAAAAATGGATTTCAACATCTTGCAAATGGATGTTTTAAGTTCTGTGTACTTATTTAACGAAAGAAAGATGCAGGGACTATTAAAATGGATGAGATTTATCCTCTCAATAATGTGTAAGCAACCTGGAAATAGTATCAAATGTATATAAGTTTATTTGTAGATTCTGGTCTGGTTAAACAATTATGGTTTATACAAATCTACAGTTACATTCATGGAATGTACAACTCCTTTTATCTTAAAATACCGTTCCATTTACTTTTCTACCAAACACTGCAGCTGAGTGGACAGACTTCGCTCCGTAATGCCCACACACACTACTGCCGACGTAGGCCCTGGTGCACTACAATAACCATACTGCCTGATCCTTATCTTTATTTTAATAGACTATTTTAATATTTTATAAAACTCTGCTTCAATAAATACAAAAAAAAATAAAAAAATTATAATGCTCCAGAAAACAGATAATGAATTTTGATAAATAGGGACAATTCCGGGGACAAATCTTTTCAACCTGGGACTGATACCACAGGACATCATGGGCAGACGACAACTAAATAGTTTATGATACATTTTTAATTTGAAGTGTGTCCTGTTTGTGGGCTGAACCAATATTTAGGCAGACTGCAGTCTCTCAATTCTATCATTGAGGTACATTGCGCCTCACAAACACATAGCTACATTCTGAAAATGTCTGCCGCCACTGTGTGTGTGTCATGGGTGCATTTTAATTTAGACTTGTTCAAACAGAAAACAAAGTTACAGACATCTTTGTAAATTTCGATCTGTGCAAATATTTCTCCCACCATAGCTCATACTCTACCTTGAGCTGGATCTCGGCAGCCGTGGATTTAGTGGACTCAAGTTTCTCCACAAGCTCCATGTCACCCAAAAAGTTGCCCTCTGCCGCGGAGAGGCGAATCAACAGCTCGTCTTCCAGGCGCTTCAGTTCTATCTTAAATTCATTTTGCTGCTTTGTTAACATGGACTGAGGACGATGGATGATAAAGAAAGGACCGTTAATGAATTTAAGATGTAAACATCAATGACTAACATGTAGATAAGGCATCTCAAAAAGCCACTAAGTAAACAACATACCCAGAAGCCACTGCTCCAGAAATGGTGTGGACTTATTTGCATATTTCTGTAACCTGTTCTACCTAATGTTTCTCATTGTTTCAATGAGGTTCTCTACAGAGCACTTCATATGTTAAGCATGTTCCCTTACCATACTCTACCCTACCCTACACTGATGATCTCCAACAAGAAAAAAGCAGTTGGTCTGCTGGTGGGATCCTTTTAACAGAACTGATCTCTATCATGCTCTGAATGCCCAGGGGACAATGCTTTCACTCAAATGGCCATGCAGTGATATACCCAGAATTTTACTGATCCATGACCTCCACTTTATAAAAACATATATATGAAATGAGGTGAGGCTATATGAGATGATGGGTGAGTCTCTAGTGTTCCAGACAACAACAAATATAAAGCTCTTTAAGGCCGTGGAAGTTTTATATCAGAGCTCTCGGACAGAGGACAGGGTACAGGCAAGGTGCTGATGATGCCTGGACTGAAATCTAAAAACAATAGCAAACATTACTGCATGTTACATCCTTATTGTTACTATAAGACTAGTAAATTAAAACCATGATAGTGTGTCTTTTTAGTAGACCCAAATAGACATGTCATGTTGTTATGACAGTAATGTTGGTATCAAAACTTCCGGAAATTATTAGTGATACTTTTTCGTGTCTCAAATATTTTGCCTGATGTAGTTTTCTTACATTGTAACCTTGGTTTGTTAAAAATGGAAAAGAATGCATTAAAAAAAAAAAGAAAAAAAAAAAGTTCCATCTACTTTATCTACACGTAAATAAAAAGGGCGTCATCCACAACACTCCATAGATTGCTCTACCTTTAAGTTCTCCAGATCTGGTCTCTCCACGCTGACCACATCCGCCAGCAGCTGATCCTCAAGCCCATCTGTAGTGACTGTGAAGTTAATGAGGGTGGTCTGAGCCTGGAGCTCAGGTTTGTAGTGGGGATTTGCAAGTTTTGTATGAAGAATTAACCGAAAGTTCTTGCTGTATTCACATTCTTTGTCCCCTATCTTAATATACCTGTTGTAAATAAAACACAATACAAAAGCTACTAAATAACATTATATTAATGAAACAAGTAACTGGGGAGTAACAGAGAAAGATTACTTGACATCCTCATATATATTTTAGCATACAATCAAATAAGCATTATTATTTTTTTTAAATGTATTTTTTGTAGGGGAATAACCTTTCCACACCTCTCCACAAAGCTACAAGGTCAGGAATCAGCTTTCTTTTTACACTACTAGACTGCCTGATGAGTCTCATCTCTTATTTGTAAAACAAAGTCCAGTGGTATTGGGAAGGAATTGGCAGCAAAGCAAAGTGGAGACATATAAAAAAAAGCAAATAACTGAAAAATAAAAAGTGCTACCTTTAATAAGTAACATTAGTTACACAAATCTTTGTTGCGTACATAGGAGTGTCAAAAGCTGTGGAATGACCTTGAGTTTCATCAAAGGAGCTGCTTACTGCCAATTAATGTAATCACAGATCAGGGACAAATAAAACAATTGCTTGGTTGCTCTTCTGTTGCTTTATAGGACTATGACAATAACATTAATTAGACTGGTGATAAATACACACAAAAAGACGATTGCTCTTGAACAAGAAGTTAAATCAAAATATAAGTTTGTAACATGGGGAATAAAATGTAAATATAATTGATTTATCACCATGTTCTAAAAATAAAAGTTTCATTATTATGATATACAACTTAATTCTCAGGGGTATATTTACTAAACTGCTGGTTTGAAAAAGTGGAGATGTTGCCAACAGCAACCAATCAGATTCTAGCTTTTATTTATTTAGTACATTCTACATAATGACAGCTAGAATCTGATTGGTTGCTATAGGCAACATCTCCACTTTTTCAAACCCACAATTTAGTAAATATACCCCCTAGTCTTTTAGCTTTGGTGTGTGTCACATTATCAGCCTTTATATGCTAGGACATATGATAATCTCTCTCAATGCAGACTGTGCTGGGTTGCATACTGTATTGGGAGAGAAAAGAAAATTCCATGGTAATGAAAATGCTCTATTACGAGTGAATTCTAATATATGTCAGCTAAACATACAGTATGATGTGCCCGCATGCGTACTATCATCATCATTAGCTCAGTTTACATGGAAGTTAGCAAAAAAATAAATTAATAATGTTTCCAAATAAGCTTATCCATTGGATCCCGAGAATTTAAATTTATTCTTTTTTTTTTTTTTTTAAAGTACCATGGATCTCCTTTAACTTCACCACCATATATAAAAGACAACACGTCTGTTCTGGTTATTGTGTATATTACTTATTGCTGTGGTGCAACATGTAAACAGAACAGATTCAATCAACTCGAGTTAAAGCTGGCTGCACTTGATACAATCTAGTCACTATATTGCCACAGATCCAGTGTTACTTTAAAGCAGCAATCAAACATGGAAGGTTTATTTTTTTCTCTAAAGGGCAAGTATACCTTAAGCATACCCTTCTATAAATCATTATGTCCTTTTCAACATTTTGCTATAGGTTGTAAAAAAAATATGGCTGTCAGTTACACAGACAGCTCTCAGCATGTCATGTGAGGCAGAGGCGGGAGCAGGAAGGGGAGGATTTTACAGTAAGCAAAGCACCGGGAGGTGTGTTCCAAAGCCTCTCTACTCATTACATCAAGTGTCATGTGACTGTGGTTGCCATCGTGCAGAGTTATGAATCATTAATAGCAGCCTGTAGAAACAAACCAAGGAAAATGGTTAATAGCAACATTCTTCTTATAGTCTGCTATAGTGAGTTATGTAAAAAAAAAATGTCGTTTTTCATGGTATTGACGCTATCAATTTGCTTTTCCCTGGGTCTAAGGTTATCGGGGATAATAAAAAGGCAGACTAAATTGCCAAATGGGTCTTACTTGCTATCACATTCTATGTTTCTCTGATATGTACAGTCATGCTCACAAGTTTTGAGAATGACACAAGTATTGGTTTTCACAAAGTTTGCCGCTTCATTGTTTATAGACCTTTTGGCAGATGTTGCTATGGTATACTGAAGTAAACATTACAAGCATTTCATAAGTGTCAAAGGCTTTTATTGACAATTACATTAAGTTTATGCAAAGAGTCAATATTTGCAGTGTTGACTCTTCGTTTTGAAGACTCTGCAATTCACCCTGACATGCTGTCAATCAACTTCTGGGTCACATACAGACTGATGGCCGCCCATTCTTGCCTAATCAATGCTTGGACTTTTTCAGAATTTGTGAGTTTTTGTTTGTCCACCCACCTCTTGAGGATTGACCACAAGTTCTCAATGGGATTAAGGTCTGGGGAATTTCCTGGCCATGGACCCAAAATTTTGATGTTTTGATTCCCGAGCCACTTCGTTGCCTTATGGCAAGGTGTTCATTCATGCTAGAATTGTTCTTCACCAAACTGTTCTTGGATGGTTGGAAGAAATTGCTCTTGTAGGATATTTTGGTACCATTCTTTATTCATGGCTGTGTTCTTAGGCAAAATTGTGAGTGAGCTCACTCCCTTGGCCGAGAAGGAATCCCACACATGAATGGTCTCGGGATGCTTTACTGTTGGCATGACACAGCACTTACCTTTCCTTCTCCAGACTAGATGCCCCAAAAAATCTGAAAGGAGATTCATCAGAGAAAATTAGTTTACCACAGTCCTCAGCAGTCCAAGTCCTGTACCTTTTGTAGAATATCAGTCTGTCCCTGATGTTTTTCCTCTAGAAAAGTAGTTTCTTTGCTGGCCTTCTTGACACCAGGCCATCCTCCAAAAGTTTTTGCCTCACTGTGTGGGCAGATGCACTCATACCTGCTTGCTGCCATTCCTGAGCAAGCTCTGTACTGGTAATGTCCTAATCCCGCAGCTGAATTATCTTAAGGAGATGGTCCTGGCACTTGCTGGACATTCTTGGGCGCCCTGAAGCCTTCTTCACAACTATTGAACCTCTCTCCATGAAGTTCTTGATGATCTGATAAATGGTTGATTTTGGTGCAATATTACAGCAGCAATATTCTTGCCTTTGAAGCCCTTTTTGTGCAAAGCAATGATGACTGCATGTATTTCTTTGCAAATAACCATGGTTAACAGAGTAAGAACAATGATTTCAAGCACCACCCTCCTTTTAAGGCTTCCAGTCTGTTATTCTAACTCAAATCAGCAAGCCAGAGTGATCTCCAGCCTTGTCCCCATCAACACTCTCACGTCTGTTAAAGAGAGAATCACTGACCTTTTGTGGCAGGGCTGAAATGCAGTGGAAATCTTGCTTTTGGGATAAAGTTCATTGTCATGGCAAAGAGGGACTTTGAAATGAATTGCAATTTATCTGATCAGTCTTCATGACATTCTGGAGTATATGCAAATTGCCACCATAAAAACGGAGTCAGCAGACTTTGTGAAAAATAAAATTTGTGTCATTCTCAAAACTTTTGGCCATGACTGTAAGACTGAGTGGTGCCACTCCGGTGCAGAAGACAGCACAGCAATTCTTGTTGTTTTTCCCCCCTCTTCATTCATGTGAAGATATGGTACCATAATGATGCCTTTCAATGACAGCAAATGATCAGATATATTTTCTGGATATTTAAATCAGTTATAATTATTTAACTGCATACATTAAAATAATGGATTTTATTATATAAAAGTTCCCCTTCAAAACGGAGTTCAGAATAACTCTTTCCCTGCTTAAATTACTACACCAAACTTAAGAATGTAAAAAGGGAAGTTTGTCTCACATTCTAATATTACCATTGTAAAGAGATTCTTTACAGATCTGTCACCTATTATGCAAGCTGGAACATTTGCTTTGGAATGGATACAATTCAATAAATATTTCCTGCTATGCTTTCCACTGTCAATTGATATTGTAAGACATATTTTATTTTAAATTAGTAGTGTCTAAAGCGCAGTAGATTTAATTATTTGTAATTGCCTAGTTGTTGTCAGTATGTGGTCATTTTATGACACTGGAGTCTACACTGTGGGTCAGGTTCAACTGTATATCTTTTCAACACAGAATTAATGTACTATTGATAGAACCATTACTGGAACCAAATTAAAGTCTGAGCTGATGGATTGGTCCGCAGGGTGCTGTCAGACATGAAAGGAGTAATTAGTATTCATTACTTCATACTCCACAACATTCCAATTATTAATGAACTTCAACTGTTGGACTGCACCAAATATATCACAACCATCTATTTAGCCATTATTTCAAAGGAGGAATTTATATCTTGGCAAGTCATTAAAAACATCCAAATCTGTAATATTGAATATTACTGGGAGTTGTGTAGGACATGCATAGGAAAATACATAATTCATACTATAAAAATGATCACAACGAACATTGTGAGTGCTGCCCACTTCTTTGCCTTCTATAAATGGAAACACACATTTGCTGGCTTCACATTGCAAATAAAGTTTAGACATTTATTAATATATTCATTAGTCCACCACAGCCACCATTAACTCAAAGTTGAATAAAACAAATAGGTTTTAATAAAAAAAAAATAAAAAAAAAAATCCCATATTCACTGGCATAAAAGTCATTATTAAGACCCGTACAGTCAAAATGACAAGAGTAATCTTAAAGTGCGAGCGACCGTTAGATTTAAGCTGAAGTGAATATGTGAGTGAGTTCTCTGTACAGCGCTGCGGAATTAGTGGCGCTATATAAATAGATGGTGATGATGATGATGATATGTTGTATTAGATCAAGTTTTTAATGCAACTTTTGTGAAAGTTTTTTTTTTTAATTGGGTTGTTTGTCATATAAAGCAAGACTCAATGAAATGCCAATTTCATTCACCACAATTAGCTGTGCATTTCATTGTGCAGTTACCTTGGGTAAATGTAAAACCTGAATTTATTTATTTGTAGGGATACTGATTGACCAGTACTAGGCCTTAGTTAATTAAACATGTTTGGTTGGCTATTTTAAACTTACTGTCAAGGCTCCTCCCAACAAACTGTCCATTCATCTGAATTAGAAAATCAACTTGTCTAATAATTATACTTTGATTTTTAGATAGAATTATTATTAAAAAAAAATACAAACAATATACACACAAAAAGATCACTATGTTCTCTTATCATTTTAGCAGGCGGTATACTGAACATGTAGGCTATGTTTCATTCTCTTTTCCTGCCACCAGATGGCGTAGGCAGAATGAGAGAGAAGTCTGTGCACAAACCTCCGCTGTCCTCTCTACCAAACAAACACCCTAATAGTGGATATTGATTGCCAGACTAACTGGTGTTGATATGCAATATACTTGCAACCAAGCTGTATATAAAGCCTTCTGAAAACGTGCACTGAGGCATCTGCCAATTCCTGCATACTTTCAGAGAACACCATACATTGCCTGTCAGTGTTTAATAAAAGGATGCCATGTTCACAAATGTGCTATATACCAGTGTTTCTTAAACCTGGTCCTCAGGACCCCTAACAGTGCTTGCTTTCCGTATCTCTTTGCTTTAGCACAGGTGTATGCATTACTGACTGATACATTGTAACAGATCCATAGGTATAATTATTTCCCTTCTCACCTGGAAAACCTGCACCATTTGGGGTCCTGAGGACTGGGTTTGAGAAACACTGATATAAACCATGAAAAAAAGAAAAAAAAAAAAAGAATTTCTTTAATTATTTATGGGGGAAAAATAAAAAAAAATGAACGCAAACATCTGATTGGTTGCTGTGGACTCCAGCACATTTGTGCACAAAGCACCATTTTATTAAAGAAATTAATCTCTTTAGAGATACACAACATTTCAAGGCAACATTGGGAGTAGTCCTGAAAGCAGTGACGGATCCAGGGGCGGGGAGGGGGGGGGGGGGGCGATCGGGGAGATCTGTGTTTAAAACACAATCAGAGCAGCCGGGCAGCACACTGTCCCTGCCTGTCACGGCTGGACGGACCTGCACATAGTGTGCAGCCGTCGGCAGCCTAAGATGTGAGAAAGGGGCGGGGCCTAAATCGCGCCCCCCCCCCCCTAGATCGCCCCGGGTACAGCATTTTTCTAGATCCGCCCCTGCCTGAAAGCAAACTAGATCCATGTAACGACACATTCTGTCACCCATTTTGCCCTTGCGATACTGAAGCTTGCATTTACAGCAATAATACAGGTTTGCTTTGAATCTATTGCAAACGTTTGTAAATGAAAAAAATAAATAAAAATGTACTAATCATAAGCAAAAATAGATGGACTGATCAATGTAATGCAACTTACCGGCCACGTTTAATGGTGTTTCTTCCCAAAAGAGGGTCAAGAACTGGATCAATTGTTTCATCCAGATTTTCAATTAACACAGTATCGCCAGATGCCAATGCGTTTTCAAGCGTATTCAGATAGCTACAAAAATAGAAACAGGGCGAACAAATGCATTGTCAGAAATAATTTGCTATTGGTGCACAAAGTATGTAAAGCAGAAATGTCTAAGTTATTGGAGAAGTTTTTCAAAACTAATGCACATTTAAGTCTATGTACCCCATAGTAACTTATCACATTCTATGGTTTCCCTAGAAGAATTTAAAAAGTTAGTACAAACCTCTGATTGGTTGCTACGAATTACAACAATGTTTCCTGTGCGCCAGTTTGCATAAATAGCCCATATATATTAATAGGCTGTACATTAATTTAATGCATGCTTGTCTACTCTCACATAATGTCAAGGAGACAGTATTTTGGGTACTTTTCCTGCACCCCCCTGGAGAGCAGGACTTTCTCCTGGTTCTCGCCCACTTCCTAGTGAAGTCGGTGAGTCAGATGATATTTAATGATGAGATTTTCCGCATACCACGTAATTTTTGCCCTACCTATGCAGTTTTGACAATTTGATCGCAGAATATTTCCGTGGAGGAACAATGCCAAGATGACACGATTTCCCGCCCCATGTCCGCATGCGCTTGCCAATTGAGCTTTCCCTGGGAAGTTTTTTTATGGTTGGCTTCAAGCTGATTTAATGCCTGGCGGGTCAATGTGCTAAATAAATATGATACCAAAAACTGGAATATTCACAACACAGACAAATCTGTGTCACAATGTTGCTTTTGTAGTCTCATTAATGACATACAAATTGTCATGCTGTTATATTACTATGGAATTATCCTGCTTTAAAAAATAAATGCACATGAGTATGAAAAAACACCTATATAAACAAGCCTTAACGAATCTGTGTGTGCATAAGTTAAAGATTTTATGTCACACTTAAGGGCAACAAATAGACAAGTGTTTAGTAAATGTAATTTTGTGTGTAGAAAACATAAATGTTCCATTAAAAACTCATTAAAATTCATAATCTAAAAAGGGCACCTCATTTACTATGTATAAACTGAAGAAAGGTCCATTGAAGTGGAAATCATTTGCTTTTGTGTTCAGTGTGTTAAATGATCCTTTGGGGATAAAGAACAATCTAACTTGTGTAGCATTATGTCTCTTGTCATTCTAATTATGATTCATACCATTAACATATAACAATCACACAGCACAATGAAAACTAACAGGTTTCATAGTGTATTGTGCCATATCTCATGCCATTAAATTGTTTATAGCATGTCATGACAATCAATAAGTCTAACTCAACAAATGACTGCACTCTAAAGGTAGTAAATATTAGTCGGTAACACACTTTTTTTCCTTTAAATTACCAGCAAAGTATATAATGTTCATTTAGAGGGGGACAATTACGCATTCAGAACGCACGTAGGGAAAATAGGCACATAAAAATAAACACCAGTAGCAGCATTGCCGGTCCCCCTTCAGGGGCG
Organism: Mixophyes fleayi; assembly: GCF_038048845.1. Taxonomy (NCBI): domain Eukaryota; kingdom Metazoa; phylum Chordata; class Amphibia; order Anura; family Limnodynastidae; genus Mixophyes; species Mixophyes fleayi. Next base: position 52,305,572 of record NC_134406.1, read on the forward strand.
CACGCAGGGTTTTTAAAGGGGGGTTTCCCCCCCCCCCCAAAAAAAAAACCCATAGAGAGAGCTGCTGCGCATGCGGCCACGCATGCGCAGCAGCTTTATTTTGGCGGCACTGCACTGAACAGCAGCCGCGGAGAACCAGAAACCCCCCCCTGCGTGCGCCGCTGCCCTTCACCACTGGGCTATGTACCCTTTTCAGCCATTGTAGTTCTGCCACTCATTGTGTATCCCTACTTCCCATGATGGTGCAGAGATACGGATTGAAAGTGTTAGTAGTAAATGCTAAAGCCACATTACCCTATTTGTACACAATATAATAATGTAACAATCTACTCTACACAAGAGAGGTTTGTGTGGGTTTCCTTTGGCTGTTCCAGTTTCCTCCCACACTCTAAAAGTATACTGGTAGGTAAACTGGCTTCTGATGAAATTAACCTTAATATGTCACAATTTCCACTGGGGCAGAACTTCTGGGAAGGATTAAATATTCTCTGTAAAGCACTGAGCAATGTGTAGGCGCTATATAAATAACTTAATAAATAATAAATTGTCTTGACAGTTATTAATGAATACAAATGTTTCATGTTCCAAATAGAATGCAATTACAAACAAATTAAATTAAAATACAAAACATATGTTGTTTTTCCCCTTTAAAATGAAAAGGGAATTTTCTTTCTTGCAGAAGTCCAAATGAAAATGTCAGTTAAGTAATGTGAATAAACGGGAACAAATTAAATAGCTGTGATGCTAATAAATTAAGTGTTATCAGCTGCAGATGTCAATACACAATCAGCCAATCACAAGTGGCTTGACAGCGCTGCTGATAATTATCATCACCATGAATATCACTCCACCAGCCCTCCAGCTCATGCAAGAAATACGCCTCCTAAGAGGTGTATATGTGGATGCATCCATGTCGCAAATTTGTTGCAACTACATGAACACACTAAAAGACACGATGCATAGCCAGGCAGGGCACTGATCCACTCCTCCTGCCAAAAATCTGCCACGCTCCTCACCTTCCTTTCCTCTTCTATGCCCTTACCCTTCTGCTCCTCTCCTACCCTCCAGTCCATGTGTGCCCACCCTCCCCTCCAGTCTTCAGCACATGTGTCCACTGTGCATGAGGCAGAGTTGTCTCCCACAGCAATCTCTGCAGAGCAAGTAAATGTAGCGAGGTATTAATGAAATGTATGTGTTGCATACCACCACTTCTCCTACTGCTTTCATTGTAAAACTATTAAATTCCATTCACTTACAATTTCCATACCAACAATTCTAAACTTTCAACCACTGTGTAATAATGTATGCCTGATGGTGTGTGTGTGTGTGGTAGCAGTATTACTGTAACATGTGTGGTGGCGGTACTAATGTGAAGGCTACAAATGTAATGTGTGGGGAAGGAGGCCTGTTTATTAATTGCAAGTGCTATTGATTTAATGTTGGGGGCTAGTTAATGGAAGGAAGGCCTATAGGTTTCACTCATTGCAAGGCTTTTCCTTTTCCAAACAGGACCCCAACATTCCAGGATTCAGAAGAGAAAGAGCATTAATAGAGCTTAAGACATCAGCAGCAGCAGGTAGTGAAAGCTGCAAGAATAGGGAGGATAGTGTAGATCATTCTGCCACCTGTCCTGATTCTGGTGGACAGTCCTGATTTCTTGGAACTATCCCACATTTTTTGGATCTTTCTTTGCCCTGACTGCTAGGGCAACTCAGGAGGTATGTGATGCTGCAGATTGCTCTCCCAATCCACCCATGTTCGCAGCATTTACTCTGCTGCAGTGTTTGGTGGAAGAGGCTTCACTGTACTACAGAGCTCAAGCTGCTGCTCCATGATCTAAGCGGTCTTCGCAGAGCGCCGGTGTTCCTTATTAATTTATTATTATCTTTTATTTAGAAAGCAACAGCATATTAAATAGCACTGTGCATTGAGGGGATCATGACACAAACAAATCACAAACCATGACATGAAACAGAAGCTAATGATGGTTCTACTCAAATGAGCTTACAATCTAAGAGGTGTAGAGAACACTTGATACACGAGGTAAATGATAACAATTGTAGTTGCTGGTGGGAAAAGTGCTTGTGGCTATTCTTAGGCAGCAGCATTACCAGCCCTGATAATAAAGCAGCCATTGGTAACTAAGCTTACTCTATAACTGTTATTATGGCTGTAATGGCTATATGTACAGAATTTGACAGATTTTAGCTTCCACCTCTCCCCTAATGTCTATAGTTTGTTATAATGTGCTATACAGTAATATCCAAATATAGTATTACTTTCTATGGTGAAAAAGGAAAGTGGCCTCACAATTTGGAGTCAAGGTTTCAGGTCTTGGGTAGATTGGGTCTTGGCCTGGGTAGATTGGAGTTGAAGCCTATAAAGTCCTAATTTTTCATTCATAGTTGTTGTGATATATGTTCATATTATATACTTTTTCAGATGTACTCATTCCTTGTACAAGACTTTCCCTTATCCTCCAAACCTTCAAGCTTTCTATTAAATCACACTTTCAGGCAAGCTTATTAAATTCCCCAATTAACCTTCCTAAAATATCATACTTAAAATATTGTAGCTGATTACAACCCCTCTACATAGTTCATGCAAAACTTACATTTATTCTCTTTTTATGCTAAAAATACCCTACTTACCACTAAGCCAACACAACTGTGTGACTAGGTCATAGAGCTCCACTAAGCACTTTTCCACTACCATCTAACTGTCCAATATGCAATCTGTGACATATATCATAATGTTTCAAACTCAGATTTTCCTGTAGAGTGTAAGCTTACATGCAGGTCCCTGTCAGTGTGTTAACATCCATCATTTTATTACTGTGTTTGGTCACAAATGTAAAGTGCTGTGGAATATAATGCCGCTAAGTAAGTAAATGTGGTTATAAAATAAGTATAGTGTTTCAGATTAGAATAAGGTACTTTACATAGACACAAGGTAATATTAGCAAAATGTATATTTTCTCTAATCGCTAGTATTCCCTAATATGTGAGATTGAGCATAGGCAGCATGTGGCTCAGTGGTTAGCACATCTGCCTCACTGCAGGGGGGTCATGAGTTCGATTCCCGACCATGGCCTTATCTGTGTGGAGTTTGTATGTTCTCCCCGTGTTTGCGTGGGTTTCCTCCGGGTGCTCCGGTTTCCTCCCACACTCCAAAAACATACTGGTAGGTTAATTGGCTGCTATGAAAAATTGACCCTAGTCTCTCTGTCTGTGTGTGTATGTTAGGGAATATAGACTGTAAGCTGCAATGGGGCAGGGACTGATGTGAATGAGTTCTCTGTACAGCGATGCGGAATCAGTGGCGCTATATAAATAGATGACGATACAAGTTAAATTCCCTTTTTTCTGACATGAATGCAGACAGAGTAATAGCAGTTCTATATAGGTACTCTGATTGCCCAAACATTATATCCAATGCATCTTTGAAAAAAATTTATTTCTGTAAAAAAAATTGTCATATTTTGCATAACCCACTTACCCTTTCTGTCCTAAATTTATAACTTTTAAGGCAGTCCCATATTTATTCTTAATCCACTTGATGCCTTGCTGTTGTGGATCTATCATAAGAGGCCATCGCTCGCAGTTTATTAACGTGGTGGCATTTTCTGTTGACATTCTGTCTCCAGGTAGACCTTCATTATTCCAAGCTGCTACAGTAGCATCATCAGTCAGCATGACAATTGGGTCCAGACCTTCACATATTGGAATCACTACCTGAATGGAGAAAATGTGCTATGGTAAAAATGACAGTGCAGAAGTATGCGTCAAATACATGTCAAATAATGATAAAAAGAAAGAAATTGGATAAACAATAACAAGTTTGGCCAAATGATTCAACAATATAAGATTATTCATATAATGCAATTTAAAAATTCAAAGTATAAACACAGAGAGAGAGAGATAGAGGGATGTATATACATCTGTGATACATTGTTCTGTGTCATGTTCAGAGAGAGGATAGTGAACACAGGTTGAACCTCAAAATAATTGAATGCTATAAGGAACATTATTTCTGTATTCACTCTACTTTAGCCAAGCCCTTGACTAACTAAAAACAGAACAAACTGTGTATGGTTAAAGGTCACGGAAATAGACAATTATTCCATATAGACAATTGTTCCAGCCATATGTAGATGTCCAGCCATCAGTATATTTCAGGGTCTGCTTAAGCTGCTTTGATGGAACTCAGCACGGGGTACGGGGTACGTGCACGGGGCACGGGGTACGGGGTAATGTACAACCACCCTTTAGTTAGTTCTCCTAAGGTAGAAAGGTTGGAACTAGCAATGTGTTGGTAACAAACTTAAGAAAAACTTAAGCAATTGGCTACTGGACACAATCAACCTTTATACATTTATTACAGATACAGGCAGTGGTAAAAGTAGGGGTGTAGATGGTTTTATGCCATACCGACACTTCTTGTACTGTCTTTATAGTAAAACTATCAAATTTCATTCACTTACATTGTCCATACCACCACTTCTAAATTTCCACTTTGACCACTTGTTACAGGTTATAAAAGGAAAAGAAAATCTTATCTCCCCTATAAGATACAATCCAAGAGCAGTCACTCCTCAGTGAAAGCCACACATGAATAATGTACTTCTTCAAATGAATGCAACTACATACTAACAAGAGATTCACAACATAAGAACAGTATCAAAAAAACACCCTGCAGCTTTGGCTCTTCACATTGACACATTTTGCCCATATCACATCCTTTGGTGCCCGTCTTAAAGTAAAGAGTCATTGTACCTTTTGAGATTTGAGGAAAGGAAGCCACATTTGTTCCATCAGCTCCTGACGATAGCGCTTGGTAAAGGACCCCACATATGACACAAAAGCAGCCGTCAGCAACACATCACCACACAGTGTCTTCTCCTGAGCTTCAAAATTCTTAATGGATTCACTCCAGCGAACATTTTCAGACTGAGACAGAAACAGGGGTTAGACATGTAAGTAACACTGAACATTGGGAGGTAGCATTCGTATTTTGATTTCCTCAACCTCTACAGAAGGAACACTATGGGGAAAAAGTGATAGCAATCTCACTGTAGCAGACGGCATTAGTTTAGGGGTTAAGGCCAGTACCACCACCAAACAATGTAAAAATAAACCACAAAACCACATACAATGATGGTACTCTTACCATGAGTATTTTACTAACATTTAGCTATATAGTGCCAGCATCATCCACAGCACTTTACAATTGGATTATAACAACAAAGCTTCTATTTTGAGTATACAATGTTGTTTAGAATAAACAGTTATGACTCTTTACAAACCTATTATATCTACTACTAATTCATTACGTAGATTTAATATTTTTATTCAAGCTGTTTTTCTCATACAAATGTGCATAGGACATTATGAATAATAATAATAATAATAATAATAATAAACATGCTATGTTAGAATCTATAGTTTGAAATCTTGAAAGTTCTTATATTTTTTTTTTTTTTTTAATAAAGTTGCCTTTCAGAATCAAATGTGTTTCATTATAGCATTGCTGAGTAAATGTGTTTACTTCATAAAGATTTGGTATAATTTTTTCGCAATTAAATCATGAGAAGTGACTAAATCATTATGAAATATGGTGTTGCAGCTACAGCAGTTATTACAGCTGATGTTCTTCAGAAGTAATCATGGTGCTATTAACAGCCAATAAGTAAGACTGCCACTTTAACTTATCACCTACTGTGCAGAAAACTCTGTTCATTCAGGAGGGAGAAAACCTTGATATATCCATTTTCCGCATTCTGCTTGTGAACAAGTCATAAACAACAATGAAAATCCTTTCTTTAATCTCCAAGAGAACTTTAAAAACTTGACGTTTTTCTAGACATAGAATAATCATCTATTTGAATCTTCAATATTTTCAACATACCATGTATCATAAATCAAAGGTGACATTGGCTAACAAGAGTTTAAGTATAGGAACACGCCGTGTAATACATTTCCCGACAGTTAAAAATCACTATCATTTTATTCTAATGCATTATAGATTGCTTGTAATGTCATCTTGGCTGGGATGACCCATTTCTAATTCTTAACAGCTGCTCAGTTTAGAAGTTAGTTAATGATTAAACATAAAAACTTGCTGAAATATCTAACTGATGCGAATCCAGGTCAATGGGATAAGGAGAAAAATATTGTTCTTCATTTGCACTAATCAGACCTTGTTTATTTGGCTTCTAAATAGGTAATAATGAACACATTTATATGTTAGACCTAACTAGGCAAAAAAGTTTGGGTTCCATGGAGGAGTCATAGCACTTGGGGTTTTAAAGATTGATGTACTACATTGGATGAGCTAAGAAGATTTGACATTAACCTGGGTAACCAGACCTTTACGCTGAAGCTGATGCTAGATTACATTTGCCATACAGCTTAACCAGCTAGTTCTGCTGAAATACCAGAAGTTAAGTATTATCTTTGTTACAGAAAGAAAACAATCTTACAAGATTCACTGTATAGAAGGAACAAGAACACTTCTTGCTGCACCTAAAAATCAGTGCAGCACAATGCACAAGATGTATAAAACAGCTACTACCATATATTGCTAATTGTGACTAAAGGTAATAAAATAAGGATTGCTAAATTTGCAACTCCAATTATACTTCCTCTATGGTTCATACTCCTGCCCCCTTGAATTTTCTAAAAGCCAATCAATATAAACAATACATTTGTAGTAGTAGTCTCTTAAAATGTAAATGCACCGAATCAAGCAAAACCTGGTTACCTAGTGGCATCTATAAAACATCATTAACACCACATGTCAACAGCGGCATTTTGTCATTTATTGATGGTTTATTTTCCAATATTATTATGTTAGAAAAAAATGCTGAAATCAGAGGGACGCATAAAGGACAATTAGAGTGATTATTTTGTGTGGACCTCTCATGTAAAACCTGAGGTTTGGCTGTCAATCACAAATAGTTTCCAGTACTGGCTGCTTGTGATTGACTAGTGGTGTAGCAGAGTCCCGGGAAGTCGCTGCATTCATCAGTTCGGGCAGGCAATGCTGATCCATGGGTGCTCTGTTTTAGAACAGGATTTTTCTGGGTTTTGCACCCTTGCATTATTTACAATGGATCAAGAACAAAGAAAAAGTAAATGAAGAATTTATTTCCTATTGGACTATGATGGATCAACAATGAAGATTTATTCACTGACAATTTATATTAAAATTGTGTGTCTGAGTCAGGCATTTAAATAGGGGAAAGAGACCACTTGTTTGCTTTTGCCCGAGAGAAGCATTTTTTACTATGAAAAACGAATTGAACTGTCCTCACATAGCCAGATAAAGGTCTTAGGAGTACAAGTAGGGTTCAAATGGGAATAGTATTGTGTTGTAACGTGGCCATTGTATTAAGTGCAACCTAAACATGTTACAATTGTTCAGTTACCAATAAATAAAATATTGATAACCGTGATGCTGATCATGGTCACAGGAGGTAGGTACAGTGCCCAAAAAATGGACAAAAATGTTTCCGAGCAGTAGGTCTTATATTACGTTCTACAGATGTATGACACAGAGCTCAAAGATGCAGCCTGCACATCCCACATATAAGACTCATTAGAAAACTTCAAATAGATCTTTCAAATGATTTTAGGGAATACCATTAGCTCAATTTTCCTGGACTACATGGTACAAAATTAAGTGACTTGCATACCTGATTAAAGGATTTCATGTATCTACATGAGCTGATGGTGCTCCCTAACAGCCACTCTACAGTCAGATCATCACTGGCCCCCAGGTGCCAAAATACAGGACAAACTGTCCAGTGTCTGTTGTTTTTATAATTTTCTCTTTTTCCCCCACAGTCATCGCTGAACTTCTGGTGACTGGCCCCACCCCCAGGATCAGCCACTTTGTTCTATGTGCTAAGGATCAGAGATCCCCTTCTCCACTCCACTCCCCTCTTTTTCCTCCTTCCCCTCCTCTCTCCCCCACTCTCTTCCCCTCCAACTTTAGAGTTGCAAGTGAGCTGGTGAAGGGAGGGCTTGTCCCTGAATATAGCCACCATTCCTACTGGATAGTAGGTAACATTTTTTTGGGAGCTGGTGGGGTGCATTAAATTGGGGGCTTGTGGGTTAGTAATCTTATGTGGGGATATTAATATTATATTGGGACTGAAGTTAGAGAAGCTATTACTAGAATGTGGTGTCTCTATTAACTGGGGGCTAATAAATTAATGGCGGACTCATTGGGAGAAATTTGAATGGTATTAATTTGATGCTGGGGCTGGCCGGGGGAAACAGGCCTATTAATAAAATGGAAATGCTATTAAATTTAATGTTGGGCTGATTGGGGGTGAAGGAGCATAATTATTACATAAGGGGTGCTATTGATTTTATGTTGGGCTGGTTGAGTGGATCTGGCCAGACAGCAAATGAGCTTAATACACTAGCGGAAGCATTAGGTAGAAGGATAGCTGCAAGATTAGGTAGGAGAGAGGGGGTGGTGTAGCACTTGTAAAGGGTGAGGCCCACACAGTAGGATGACCATACACAGTAGGATGACCATACACAGTAGGATGACCATGCTTGAAAACTGCATCTACTCCCACCAATATGGGAGGGGGTCGCCAGTATTCTCTCCTGGCCAGGGCAATAAAATGTCTGTTTACGGCTCTAGTGATGTTCCCTCTAAGCACCATCACAATGTCATACGCACCATGATATCTGCTCTATTCCCAGCCTGTATACAACAGGGTAGTTTACTAATTGCATTAGTAGCAATCTGGCACATTAGTCTTTTTATCCTCATAGTATATTAAGTTTGTATTTTAAGGCACATTTTTTTTCTCTGGGAGAAGGGACCTGTGCTGGTGGGGCCCATGGCAGTCACAGGAACTATCGGAACTATAGTTACACACTTGGTCATAGATCCATACAATCATGGCAAAAGCATATATTGCGATTGTTAAGACTATATGAACAAGAAAAAAAGAACGTAAAAAAACCCTTCCCTCCTTAACAAAACAAACAACACACAATGCATCAGAAGGTTCTTTTCTACCATCAAATTCTATGTTTCTAATGCACTCCCACTCTCTTAGTTTACACATCGACAGGTGTGATAATTACAATAGAAATAAAAAACCTACAAACCTCTAACCCTTTCACAAGTCTGTTGGCTAGTTCTATGGTGGTGTTCGTACGATTTACTTCCTCCTGACACCGGATCTTCTCACCAGTAGCCTTTTCAAATGATCGTGTCAGTCTCTTCAGATTGTTGTCCAGGTCCTACAGGTAATATACATAATGGTTTGATAAGCATTTTTCTGTGGATTTCTATGAATTTAATTAACAAGGAACCTACTTACAAACATAGAAATTGGAGTAAAACTTGGAAGAACAACATTTATGACAAAAATTAGGACTATAGGATTTATCCCAGGTCGTCAAGCCAGAGATAATACTCATCGCGCAATAGATTTAGTTCAAATAATTAACCAGAGGCGTCTCCCAGGCTTGTTGCTCTCTTTAAACGCTGAGAAGACATTCGATCGGAATTCGTGGGACTTCATGTTTCACGCTCTGAAAAAGTATGGCTTCTCGGCTGAATTCCTGACGGGAGTATTTGCCCTTTACAACTTTCCCACCGCTAGGGTATTAGTTAATGGCTCACTATCTGATCCCTTCTCCCTTTCCAATGGGACGAGACAAGGATGTCCTTTATCTCCTTTAATTTTTGCATTGGTTATAGAGCCCTTGGCGGCAATGATTAGGCAGTCTGCTCTGATAATGGGTGTGGAGGTGGGACACCGGGAATTCAAGGTCTCTCTCTTTGCAGACAACGTTCTTTCTCTCACAAACCCCTCCACGCTCCCCCTTCCCTCCGTGCCACCCTACAGGCTAATTTAGCTTTACGCTGGCAGGTGAACAAGATCAAGTATCTTGGGGTCTATATCACCTCTTCCTGTGACCGATTATGCCGAGAGAATTTTCCTTCCCTTCTAATTAAAATAAAAAAAAAGACCTAGAAGTATGGAGGAGCTATATCATATCGTGGCTGGGGAGGATCATTGCTGTTAAGATGAACCATGATCCCTAAACTTCTCTATCTCTTCCAGACTCTACCGGTGAATGTGCTGGATCTTGTGTTTCGGGACTTACATTCTTCTTTCCTCAAATTTGTCTGGCATGGCAAACCCCCTAGAAACTCAGTAGCAGTACTTAAGCAGCCCAGGGCTCGGGGAGGAAGATGCTTTCTAGATAGATGTTAAACTCTATTAACTGGCGGCCCATCTGACCCAGGTTGCTGTTACTTATGTCCCATACCGGACCACAGCGTGGGTGGACTTGGAAACCCATTTTGTGGGAGTTCCTTCCTTGTCATCCCTATGGGGCCTCTCCAGACTGGACAGACTACAGGAGGCCTCCACACTCCAATCACTCAAATTTTGTTTGTCTTTATGGGACTCATGCTGGCTCAAGCACAAATTATCCTTCCTTATTTCCCCTCTAACTCCCTTCTGGAGCAACCCACATTTGCCCCTAGGTGACCAGTCACAGCAATTTAAACTCTGGAAACGTGCAGAGATACGGGGGCACCTTTCCGCCAACCTTTCTTTGAGTACTTCCAGGTCCAACACTCCGCTATGTCCTTGCCTGCCTCTGACACTCTTAGGTCCCCTACTCTCTTTGAGCATATGTGTTTGCATTCCCCACTCACCAATGGGATGGTGTCGAGGATTTATAATTGGCTAATAGAGATTTCCTTTGATGTCCCAAGGCGGCATGAAAGGGAATGGGAGAGAGATCTGGGACCCCCCCAGATGAGTCTTGCTGGGAGGATGTCAGGGAGGGGACTGCCAAGAGATCAATATCCACACTTATTAAAGAAACTGCATACAAATTGTACTATAGGTGGTACTATACCCCAGACAGATTGTCTAGAATGTTTCCAACCGCTACTCCGAGCTGTTGGCAGGAATGTGCCCAGAGAGGCACAATGCTACATATATGGTGGACCTGCCCCGTATAATCCCCTTTGGAACATGGTCCTTGCACTTATTAACTCCGTATCTGAACAACAGATCACTAAGGATCCCTGGTCGTTCCTTCTCTCTCGCCCTATCCCTGATGAGAGAGCCCCTTCCAACAAGCTGATCTCTCTCATACTGGCTGCTGCCAAATCCCTAATAACTAAACATTGGAAAGATCCTAGCCCTCTCTCTATGCAGGCCTTACAGAACTACATCTGGCATATCACAAGCATGGAGAGTATTACATGCTACCTTCACGATAAATCGTACAATTTTTACAAGGTTTGGGCCCTGTGGCATCTTCATGAAAGCCGTAGCTGTTTACCCCCTTTGGCTCTCTCGCCCTCTAATGGTCCATAGACTCTGGGCCGTCTCTGGATCCTCCAGGCTGGATGTCGTGCGCCATGGGTAAGAGATCCATTTATCTTGCCATCTGTTTTTTTTATTTTTTTTTATTTAATAGGTCGTTAACCTCTGGGTATGTTGCTTATAAATCGCCTTTGTAATGAGTATGGCGATATACCGCATTTAGAATTTGTATTTTACACACTATGCATTATTTCTTCTCTATTTTAAAGTGACATTTTAATTATCAACACCGATAAATGGATTAGTTCCCTGTGTTTGCTGTTATATTGTTACAGTTTATTATTATTACATAATATAGTATATACAGCAAAACTCATTCAAGCTTACATTTAGCTTTTTTCGAATTGCCTCAAGTTTTTCGGTAGCTGCTTTCAGATCATTGTTGGCTTGGGAGAGCGCTCTGCGCTTCGGTTCCACGTCACAATAAACCTGAGAAGATATATAAAAGCTGATGATGATAATATTCTGTCTATGATTCAATAAATATGATTCAACTTGCTTAGGTTGCCTAATATTGCAGATTCAATAATATGTTTTTTACTTCTTTATACATATAAAACAACATTTATATTTTAAACACATGTAAATACTGTATAAATGGTGAGCAGTGGTGACAAGTGTAATAAGGCATGTTTTATTGATATCATTTTTGTACAATTAAGTACAGACAATATGTTCTCTACAGAAGATTTTCTTCTCAATTTGTTGTTGATTTACAGAGATCTTCTTACACATATACATACATATACATATATACAGGGGAGGGCTGGCCCGGGAGGCAGGGGGGCAGTGGCTCCCCAGGCCACTTGGTCAGACCGCTACTCGGGCCAGGGGGGTAGGCCAGCCGGCCATCCCCCCGGATGCAAAATACAACACTTTCCCCCGCGGCCGCATCTGATGACATCAGATGCGGCCGCCTGTGTGCCCCCCGGGCTTCCCTCGCTGCCCGCGCCTGTATATATGTATAATATATATATATATATATATATATATATATATATATATATATATATATATATATATATAGAGCACAAATTGTTCTTTAGACCACAGGAACTAAATACAAGTAATTTGCTGCCCCATTCCTAAAATATACTGAATGACCCTGTTTTCCCCACACTGCCCATTGAAATTTCTCCCAATTAAACAATATGGCAGTGCTCCTCACAGTGACTGAAGAAGGGACTTCATCATTTCTGAATGACATTATTACCAAGCAGCAGAAATTATTTTGGACTGTCCACTCTGCAATAATACAATTTGACACCAACATTAATAATATATGTAGCCAAATTTAAAATAAGAAAGCAATTACCTCATAATATTTCACAATATTGATGGCCCAAGCACAAAGACCAGCTGCTGCAAATGACTTTGTACGGACCAAGTCAGGATCAAATATTGGGTTTTTCAAGTACTCTTCCTTCATCATCTTTAAGCAGTTTTCATGAATATGCTCCTTATCATAGTTTACAAGAGCTTGCAAAAAATCGTCAACCTTAAAAATAAATCAGATAATTAACCTAAATGATAAAATATGAAAATACAAACAATTTAACAATTGTGATTATTGTCCATAGCTTAGACTAGACTAATGCAGAAGAAACTGCATCCAGTACAACACAAGGTACCTTGGGGGGTCCGTAAGGGGCAGGTTACAATGACAAATTGTGGCCACAGGTTATTACTAGATCTACCCTGTCAAGATAATCTGTAATCAATGGCTCCTATAGAGCTGGCTATATGTATATTCATCAGCTATTTATATAGCGCCACTAATATCGCAGCCCTGTACAGAGAACACACTCACATCAGTCCCTGCTCCATTGGAGCTTACAGTCTAAATTCCTTAACACACACGCACACACACACACAGACAGAGAGAGAGACTAGGGTCAATTTGATAGCAGCCAATTATGGTATGGTTTTGGAGTGTGGGAGGAAACAGGAGCATTCGGAGGAAACCCACACAAACACGGGGAGAACATACAAAATCCACACAGATAAGGTCATGGTTGGGAATCAAACTCATAACCCCAGAGCTGTGAGGCAGAACTGCTAACCACTAAGCCACCGTGCTGCCCCACATGTATATTATATGTTCTGGCAAACATTAGCATTACTGAATAAATATAGAAAAGGGCATCAATACACAAATAACATGTATAATATATAAATAGATCCTCATATATTGGCTGTCAAAAGGCAGATTGTTTTATGGCAATCTCCACGTAAATTATGCAACCTAACTAGTAGATGTATGTAATAATAAACAATTAATATAATATAAAATATATAGAGAAAATAACTAAAGTCATATGGCTTCAAATACTTTATTTTAATTCCACTAGATCAGTTTCTTGATTTATTGTACAATTTTTGGTGTAGTTTGTTAAAAACAGATATACATTTTTGTAAAAGTCATCAGTATGCAACAAACGTTACCTTTCCCATAGACACCTTGCAAGCCTTCCAGCTTCTGTCTTTAGCTATTCTGCCTCTGGGCGCCAGCAGCACCATCACAGCAGCGGTAACATTAATCACTGCAGCTGGTGGATTAGAGAACGTTTTAAGCTCCGTAAGGTTTACCTGCGCAACAATAAAATACTGCATTATAAATATGGAGTATTATTCTGTTCATGTGTATGGTATCCTTCTTAAAAACAAACAAAAACAAAACAAAACAAAAAACACATATAGTTGAGAATAACAATGTTAACAGAAGAGACTGGGCAGCATCATAAAATAATAAACTTATTTGCACACCTTGCATTGAACATGGTTTATCCAGGAGCAAATTTACACCTTTTTTTGCTTAATGAATCAGGCCATAGAAGTTTCAACAATATATGTGGTAAGACCAATATCAATACAAAGAAAAACGGTACTATTTTAATGTGATTACATTGCAATTTTATTCTTCAAATACCTCTGGTAAATATTGATGTAAATGTAATACAAAATAACAGACAACTTCCACACCCTATTGGGTCAGCCTCTACTCTCCAAGGCTTCAAGTGTGCCCTTAAAACTCATTTCGCTATTCAAGCTTAACCAGCCTTCCTTCTAACTCCTTTGCCTCGTCTATCACCTCCACTCCCCCACTTGGTGCCCCCCAATTTGTGTCTTCTAGTTCCCTTTAGATTGTAACTCTCATGAGAAGGGTTCCTTGTGTTCATCCCGCATCACCCTCTGTGCCTTTAGACCTGCGTTCCTAGCCCTTTATCTGGAGCCCAGGCCTACTTCACATTGGTCATTACCATCAGTCTCACTCACTGTCCTGTAAATAGCTTCATCTACATTAACAAGTTACCTGTATGTTATTTATTAATGTACTATGTAATGTGCTCTCTACCGAGTTTGTCATTTTGTACTGTTTGCACCTTAGTTGCACTTTTTACTTATTGCACTGTATGCTCGTGTACTGTTACCCTGTACTGTTGTCCCTTGCTCTATGTACGGTGCTGCAGACCCTTTGTGGCGCCTCATAAATAAATGATAATAATAATATAATGTGCAACGGATCATTGCTATTTATTCTATACTACTGTAAATGGCATGTATGGCGCTGCAGATCATTTGTGGCACCTTATAAATAAAAGATAATAATAATAATATTATAAATAATAATAGATACAAGACATAAAATATGGAAGAAGATAAATGGTACTACTGTGCAGTTGTACATACAAACAGAATGGCAACAAGATATTGGCAGGCATGTAACACACCATCAAAATTTTTGGGGAGGGCCCAGCTCTCCTCTGGGCCCCATAGCCGCTGTACCCTCTGCAACAGCGATAGTTCAAACACTTCATGCCAGCAAATACAACAAGGAACAGATGCACATAGAGAATAAGAGCTTATACCAATGGTTGTATGAAGCGTTCAGAACATAAGAAATGGTTTTGCACAGTGGTCCATGCATCCTGAACAAAAAAAAAGACACTGAGAACTGTACACAGCACGTAGAAAAAGAGAAGTGGTACTATACAGTAATCCATGCACACAGAATAAGAAAATAAACAGGGTCTCATTTAAGAAGCACACCGTGTCTACACTGCAAATCATCTTGGGTTTTTGTGAGCTTATATGGTCCGCCCAGCGCACATCAAGATGCACACCAACTCTCAGCTCTCAGACGCCTCAGCATCTTGAAAGTGCTTCTAGCGTGAGACACACTAAAAGGAAGCCATGTTTTTTTAACATTACTTTTTCGTGTGTGATGCTACTTATTACATTGTTTGAGGTGTGCCTAGTAGTGCAACATAAAAGCACAAAATATGTCCAAATAAAATGGAAGTAAACTGTTAATAGTGATACCCTCATATTCACTTTGATTTGCAGTGAATATTATATGTATATTTCAAATATTGAGTCCTATTTATTACAGGTGAAAAATCTTTTTCTTCGGCCAGGACAGGTGTTTTTGAGGTTTTTTTCCCAATTTATCATTTACTCCCACGCAAAATTTTAATAGTAAGTTGAGACCAGAGAAGATTTTCTATCGCTGGGAAACGCAAAGGTAGAAAATCTTTCATATCCTCTTCTGATTGTAAATAGACTCCTTTGTCTCCTATGCAAACATTCTATAAGAAAACCTCTTTAAAAATATATACATAATGCACTGAAAAAGTAGGCACACAGCAGAATTGGAGCAACTGCCCTACCAAAATGTTGTAATGACCGCATAGTACTTTTAGTACAGAGCTGTCCTACCTTTGCTTGGACAATTGAAATATACTCCAAACAAAACTGCGGTTCATTAAATCAAAATAAGTTGTTTCTACCAAGCAGTCAGAAGCTATATCAGCCATAGACTGCAATAACACCACCTCTTTACCATCAGTTTTGCAACAAAGCCAGATTAGGATGAAATGGGGCTGCAGGGTAATAATTTTCTCAGCACTCTACACATACATGCCCCATACCAGCAAATCATCCTCATAATTATTCAGTCAATTAAGAGAGATTTCATATAAACATACAAACACAATATACAAATAAAAAAAACGCCAACATGTTTGGAATCTATGTTGTAGGTCAAAGAGTGCATAATCTTTGTTCAAAATAAATAAACACTATTATTGATTTAGTTGGATTATAATAGAAAATTTAAGTATAGATTTTTTTTTTATTTCTTACACATTGTAAAAATTTAAATTAAAAAGCATGTTTCAGCATGTGAGCTCTGCTCCAACACAGGATTTAGGATATATATTTTTAGTATATACAATCTAAAAACTTAATTTGCTTTTTGGCAACAAAATTTACCACCACTTTTTGGCCAAGTATGTAGTACAAGAAATTGTCTATAAATGATGACTCCCTGGTGAGAAAAAGAAGAGAGATTTGTACATGGGAGGGTACAATTGAATCCTTGGAAAACATCAGTTAGACATCCTTGAACCCCACACATTATCTTGTCAGACACTGCTAAAGCACAGTTCCTACAGAGATACAAACCATGCCGTTTACTTCAAAAGCACAAGCTACAACAACCATCATGTTAAAAATTCACTGTTGTCAAGGGTTACTGTATGGTGCATATCTTATATATCAAGTCTGAGCTATTTATATTACTTCTTATGCAAAGTGGACCTGTGAAACTCAAATAAAATTACATTTGACAACACATCAAGAGTTAATTGTGTGTTCAAAAAAAAAAAATGACATTCTAATAATAGTTCCATTGTTGTGCTCAAAGTTATAGCTGCAAGGGAATCTTTCTTTTAAACTACTACAATGTGTGCTGAACCTGTCTCCTCAATGGAAGTAATGTACAAAGCACAAGAGTGCAATATCAGCTTTGGTCCCGCTGTTGCCCTCAAATTGCAAAAGTGAACCTAGATTGCAACCAAAGTGCATAGGTTTTCGGAGCAAGATGGCTGTGTTTTGTTTGTGTAGGCTGAGGAGAGGCGTTCAGCAGAGTGAGGGTGTTCCAACGAGTTAAGTGTCTAGATTTGTGGAACAGTGTGAAAACGAGACATTGTTATTGAAAGGAGATAACAGACTTGTACAGTGCACACTTGTTTCTTTTCTGTCTCTCTGGCGCTGCAGAATCTGTGGCGAATTATAAATAAATGATGATGCTGCTGTTTGGAGAGGTCCGTGGCCATTTTCACTTTGCAAAAGGAGTCAAATTTTGAGTCTAATAGGGACTAGTTTTCACCCCGACGTTCAACAAACAATCAAGTGCACACACACACACACACACACACGACATGTAATAAAACCAGTTTCAATGTCCCCTATTGATTAATTCATGCCATAAATGAGGCTTATGTAGTATTTTCAGAGAAATTTGGAAACCTTCAAGTTAATGAAAGTGGTAGTAGGTTGGCCTTTATACGGCATTCACAGTTTTGCGCTGTGCGTCTCTGCAGATATTTCCCCCTCTCCGCAGACATAGGAGAATTCTTAGTTTAGGGAAGTAACCCCAGAGTGCGCAGAGTAGGCAGTGCACTGGGTGGCAAAACAAATGTGTTTTGTTGTTTGCATTGAGTGCGTTTCATAAATGAGAACGATTGTCAGTTGATAAATGACCACCAAAAATTAAGTTTTTCCCTCTCAATAAAACACTTGATATTTTGATTATTTTCAATGTTGAGAACAAAGCTCTTTGGTACATTTTACTCGATGTATTTTGATATGATTGCTCTTTCCATCTGCAAAGACGAGGAGCAGAGACGGGAACTTAGTTTTCCCTTACTTGGTTTATATGGTTTAGTTTGTGCTTCTTTGGGCAAGTACAGTAAATTTATAAATTCATATTGTTTTTTTTATTTTTTATTTATTGGTGGTTTGGTTTTTGTCTGGTGTGGGTATGTAGCTCAGGAGAAAAAGAGTATCCTCGCACAACTGGTTCAACCACAAAAGTACTGCTTGGTGCTGGGAAACGAGTTATGTGCACACTATTATTTCTTATAATTTATTCTTACATACACATCAAAGTTTGGATGGCAATCTCACCTTCGACACGTTGTCCTGATGGTTTCCACTGAAAAGCTGATGTGCATTGCCATCCAATCATTGATGGGTATGCAACAATAAACGTTTGCAAAAAGAAGACTGATGTGCCCATAGTATATTTTATAGGTAGGTCATCAGTCTGAATGTGCACAATAATCAAATAAAATGATTTCCACATTACAAGTGTCTAGAATTCACAATGGGCCTGATTCATTAAGGAAAGTTAAGCAAAAGTAAGTAAGGTAAAACCATGTTGCACTGGTGGGGAGGTAAATTTAAAATGTGATGGCAGATTTATATTTGGGGCAGGGCATGTCCTAGATCAACTTTAAATTTCAGTGTACAAATAAGCTAATAAGTATTTGTGTGCTCCATGAAAAAACAGACAGTATTTTCCTTATGTGCAAAATAATAAACTAATTTGCACCCCTTACATTGCAACATGGTTTTGTCCAGAAAACTTTAGTAAGAAAACTTACTACATTTTTTGCTTAACTTTCCTTAATGAATCAGGCACAAGGAGATTTATTTTGTATTTGGCGCTTTGATTGGTAGAGATGTTAAAGATACCATGAAAAATATTCCCAAGGAACATAGCAGAGACTTTAAATTACAAAGAATATGGACAAGAACATGTAGAACGTAGCTGATGTCAATGCTATGAAAAGTCAAGTGAGTACTCTGGAGAATGACCTAATTATTAAAACCTTTAACAAGAAACCTAAAACCAAAAATGGGTGATAATAAAACAATAAAGTGTGCGGAGATTATAGAACTATCTATAATACAATCACATAGTTTGCAACATTTTAAAATAATTTTCTTATGCTTCTGAGCAGGTGCATGTATGCATGTCCCTGCACTGTCTATATCAGTGGTGGGCAACAAGCGGCTTTCACCTGGAGAGCTTTCACCGGCAGCCCCTATCTCTTTGCCCTCGCTCTGTCTTCTCTACCTAATAGCAGTCAACATCCGCATCACGTGTCCTCCTTTGCATGGTCTCGCTGCATCGCCTGCTGGCTCCGTACTAGGGAGGGGGTACGAAATAATGATGGTGATTATTCCGACAAGACTTACCCCGACGTGTTCACACCAAACGGCTCCTTCCCGACCAGGCTCCAGGACGACTGATGTGACAACCGACTGCAAGGCATCGCAACAAATGAAGAAGCCGGCGAGACTTGATGAAGTCACTGGTGACCGCGACGCTGTTATCGGTGCTGTTAAGGGGGTAATGAAGGTATGCGGGCATGCACAATGTACAACGCTTTGCAAAGTACATTGTCGCCAGTGACGTCATCAAGTCTCGACAGCTTCATTCGTCGCGATGCCTTGCAGTCGGTTGCCACATCAGTCGTCCTGGAGCCTGGTCGGAAGTGAACACTGAGTGACATGTGAGGGGCATGCAGAGGTAAGTGGGGGATTTTGAGGTACATGTGTGATCTGGACTTGTGGATTTCTGATGGCATCAGAGTAGCATTCTGGGAAGAGTGAAGTGGCCCTTAAAGTGTATCAGATTGCCCATCACTGGTCTAGATGCACAACATAACCAGTTAGAATAGGTTTACTGAACTTGGTTATAAAGTCATGTTTTTGCCCTTTAAATATTACTCTTTAATAAATATTGACTGTATATATTTTTCTATACTGGAATATAAAACCCCATTGCCACCAATTAATTGACCAGAGGCTAATTTTAAGGTTTGTACAACCATGCAGAAATATAGTACTAATACTGTCACAAAAAGTCTCTGTAGCTGGAGCCAAGGTGTAAGGCAGTTATTTACCTTGGTAAGAGTATTAAGAGCTGCTGTAGCTGCAACTAATGCTGGTTCAGCTTTCTTCAGGTCTTCCTCGCATTCCTTTTGTTTTGCAGATACCTCTAGTTGTATTGATGCTACCTAAAAGTCAAAACAGACTGTGATTCCTGTTCTGAGATTACTTGCTTTAAGAAAAAAAAAAGAAAAAAAGACACTGGCCATCACAAAATAAACATAAAACACTAGTAAAATATCAATAAAATGAGCACATAGGTTTTAGTACCATTTCCATACACCAGAAAAATTTTTAACTGTAAGGCTTTTCCAGTACAGTATCTGCTAATTGTGCTTTACATGTTATAGTTGTGCATACAGTGTATTTATAGCACATGTGGGGTTCCAAGCCATTAAGGAGAACAAAGCAAAAAAAAAAAAAAAAAGGGGTATATTTACTAAACTGCGGGTTTGAAAAAGTGGAGATGTTGCCTATAGCAACCAATCAGGTTCTAGCTATCATTTATTTAGTGCTTTCTACAAAATGACATCTAGAATCTGATTGGTTGCTGTAGGCAATATCTTCAATTTTTCATACCTGCAGTTTAGTAAATATACCACTAGGAGTAAGTTTCCTCCAGGACAAACCATGTTACAATGCAAGGGGTGAATATTAGTTTATTATTTTGCAAATAAGGAAAATACTAGAGATGCTCGGGTTAGGTTTTCTGAAAACCGAACCCACCCGAACTTAGTGGATCCGTAGTATTCGAAAATTTTGTATTTTTTTTTACAGTGGATTTGCTTCACATGCACATCTCAAATGGGGTTATTTACTAACAAATTCCAACTGTTGTCTCATGTATGCCTGCAAGCCTTTGGTAGGTCATGGAATAAAGCAAAGAAACAGTGAAAATAGATACATTTTTGCTTATTCTCCAAAAGATAATCCAAAATGGGCTGGACAGATTTGCTGGTACCCCTTAGAAAAGATTATAAATAACTAGATTATATTGATATTTCAAACTAATTGCTTTCTTGAATTAGCATCACACATCTTCAATCTTCTAAACAGTCATTCAGCTTATTTAAATGAATAAAAGTAGTCACTCTGCTGTTTGGTATCATTAGACTGACCTTTTGCTCTTCAACGTCGGCAATGGCCTTTTCCTGACTCACTTTTTCTGTCTGAAGCCCTATTTTAGCAATAAGAGCTTCAGCATCCTGGTTCCTCTGTTTCAATTCTGCCTCTTGAGATGCAAGTTTGGCCTTTAGGTCTTCTACCTGCAGGAAAAAAAAAAGGAAACATTTTTTTAAGCCAGGGAACAAACTTTACATCTTTTTAGAATTTGGCTTTATTAAATATGTTGTACATTTTTGGACAAGCCCTTCTCAACCTGGTGGGAACCCCTGTTACCAGAATCACAGAGCCAGCTCATGCTGCAACTATCTGGAGAACTAAGTGGGTCCATAGCTCACATCAGAGTTCTATGGAAGTGCTTCCATATAGGTCTATTGCAGGGGTAGGCAACCTGTGGCTCTCCAGGTGTTGTGAAACTACAAGTCCCAGCAAGCTTTGCCAGTAGATAACCAGCAGATAGGTGGCAAGGCATGCTGGGATTCGTAGTTTCACAAACACCTGGAGAACCGCAGGTTGCCTACCCCATGTCTATTGTAACACTATGTACAGCATCTAATGCACTTGTTATCCCTATATTGGATTCACCGCAAACTACATCGAGAAGCGGGCAGGATGCGGTAGAATGGCCTGGGAGTCCGTGAGACCTACCCAGAATTCACGCCCTTCTGTATATGCGTCAGCTGCTGCGCATGCTCCAAAGAGCAGAGTGATGGCTTCCAGAGCGATAGACACAAGGCACTGGTTCACCCGACAGTGCCGAACCACAGTAGCATGGGATGACGAAGCAGAGTAGTAGGATGGGCGATGCTTTTACTGTTTCCACTATGCACATTTCCAGCACGACCAGCAAACAGTGCGCTTGCGCATACAGAGATGTATTGCATGCGCCAATTTTGTAGTTCGTAAAGTTTATGGAAGCTGCAGCTATTTAGAATTTTTATTTGGTAAAATGTATTAACACAATTCTCTGTAAAAGAGACAAAGGAATTGTAAATACCAATTTACAATTATTTACAAATCTAAAATATCAAATATCAATAAGTCAGGTGAAATGGAGAGCGTGAATCCTAACATCACATTTATTTACAGTAATAATGAAAGAAGAGAAAGTGATTGTGTTGATCGTGGCTACTGGTCACTGGTCTCTGTGTTGTGTATTAATGCAATTTATTAGAAGGTGCAAATAACCGTAAGCAGCAACCTCATGGAAAATTAGATTTTATTGCTTTACTTTCATTTTTTTTTTTAACATAAATCACTGTGTCAGACTATAAGAACCCAGGAAACATTTTTCCTGGGTTTGTTTTTTTCAGGCTGCTGTTAAGTTTATAATTCTGCAGGGTTTGCACAGTGTCATGTGATTACCATGGCAACACCAGTCCATGGCACAATGCCCCTCTGAGTTCACTGTAAAATCCTCCCCCTCCTTCTCTCTCCTTTGTCATCACATGACCTCACATGACATGTGGAGAGTGTGACTGGCAGCTATACTTGTCTACCTTCCAGAGAGATTTTGAAAAGGAGACGATTTGTAGGAGGACAGATAACAAAAGGGGCTATCAGATCGAACCTTAACCTTAATCTCAGTAATAATTTAAACAAATACATTTACAATGTTGTGCAACCTTACACACACTGCTGTTGTCCTCCCTATTTATTTTTTGTTAATACCCATTTTGTTTTAAAATTATTAAAATAAAGATCAGAGTTAAAAAAAACAAACAATACATTTAATAAAAGAAAAGAAAAGACCCCCAGCCAACTCAAACCAAAACATCCCTTAAACACTCACAATGCCCACTCACCCAAAGCACCTACATTATGCCCTTTAGAGGCCAATTTACCTAAACTTCCTGTCATACATTCCACTTTCCCTAAAACATCGCTCAAACCCCCACCCACTTATTTAATAAGAGCTGAGTCCATGGGAAACACTCTGTGGGGCATAAGGCAAAGAGTCAGAGCTGGGGACATACAGCTAAAAGGATCGTCATATAGTAGATAAAAGCGGGGGGCCACAGGTATTGCCCACCACTGTTATAGATAACATCTACTGTAAAAATGAATCTATCATCATCAACAACTTGGAAATGTGGACCAGGCTTATGGGTAATGCAAAGACATGCCTCTTATTAGATGTATATTAAAGATACGTGCATGTTAAAATTACATGCATCTCTAAGAGATGTAGTTGACTTGTGTCTTCATGCCCTTACTGTATTTAACTTGCATGTAAATCCCCCTGACCCACCTCTCCATGCGCAAATGCATGCAAGTATAAGACATGTACAACTCGATGTATGGGTGCTAATGTGAGTCGCATGTAAACATGACACAAATGGACTTCCATCCAGCTCTACATCAAGCTCTATGCGCTTAAAATGACTAGACAAATATATATTACCTAGCAGCAGGCCTCGGACACTGCTTGGATGTGCTTGGTTAATCTCAGTCAAGAAGGGTGATATGTGTACCTGTGAGGCTGTGGTTTTCAGCTTTTGCAGACCATTCTCTAAATGCTCCATCTTCTGAGACAATTCCCTCCTTTTTATGTCCAGTAGGTTTTTGTATAATGTTATTTGTTCCAGGAAACTCTTCGGAGTGGTATAATTATACCGTTTCTCATTCTGAAAGTATTTTGTACTGATTTCATTGACACTGGTGTGTACATATGCCATAAATTGACTAATTGACTCCTTGACAGTTGACTGCAAGAAAGGCACAAAATAATTATAGATAAATCAAACACAAATAAATTAGCCTTAAAAGCCCATGGGATCACCTTTTAAATATTGATAAAATAATGAATACTAGTGGATATATTAGTAACAATGCAAAAATAAGATCTATGAGGTGTATACAGTTTGCCTATGCTCTTAACCGTCAATGTCAATATATAGATACATACAATGCTGACTTTACTCCTAGTTATACAATGAAAAGAAGTTAACACACATTTTATCCTCCCACCAATCAATGCTTGGAGTACGAACACAGGGAGTACCATCACATCGGAGATTTACCTTATTACATACACCTCTCATTCAAGATATCGAGTCTTTTCACTGGAATAGTCACTTAATATTCTGCTTCTGGTTGGCCTGTAATGATCAACCCCACCCATGAAGATCAATGAATTTGAAAATGTAAAAAAACCCACACGGTTCAGCGAAGTGACATTACCTCTTGGCAAACGGATCCTGGCATAAAACAAATGGGTTGATATAGAGAACGTCTTAATCCATGAGTAGTCATTAAACTCTCTCCCTTGGTCTCCTAGAAGCTTCAAAGCAGCCTCTGTATCCTCCATCCCCACCATACAATGTTAGATATTTGGATAAACTCGTTAAAATACATAAGCTTACCGGGTACCCTTCTCCTTTTTACCCACTCTTCCCGCTAGATAATAATGACAAATTTGCCTTCCCTGCATTCGAAGGGATCTTAAAAATTCATGCATTTCTTTGGAGAAAATGCCAACTCATTTTCTGAGCCGTGTGAAAAATATGGCAAATTGCAAAGAACTGGAAAAATCCAAACCTGCCAAGCCAATGTTTGCTTCTATGGAATATATCACGTGTCTGCTCAGCAAAAACACAATCAAAAAAATTTCCAGAATATTTCGAACCTTGATATCCCTACAACGGTTCTCCACTAGTGGGAATCTACTAATCGTTTACCACTTCATTTTGTAATATGGACATCTGTTACAATCTTCTTTTGATACACAGACATATACTGTTCTCCGTTGTTCTCTACTGCCTGGCTCCATGAAGAACTGAGAATCTCTCCTCTTTCCCCTATCTTTCCTTACCCAGTCATTCCCCAGCCCTTATTTTAAAACTTTAACACAAAACAAAAAAACCCCTACAACATTAAGGTAAAATTAGTACGTTTAGATCTTTTCGTAGATTGTTTACAACAAATTCTAGATTGTAGATTCTTCTAGATAAGCTGTTGTGTATTGTCCTTTATGTTGTGGTTTATTTTATGCACTCTTTCGTGGTTGTTATTTCCATATTTGCACTCCCTATTGTTATAAATAAAAAGATATAAAAAGCAGTGTGTACATGCATGCCAGTCAAGAGCCAGGTTGCACAAGGATCTGGGTATTAAGCATACCAGACCTACAAGCATATCATAGGCGATTTCTAAAGTTTACAGACAGATTGCCTTTAATACACTCATCAGTAGACATCGATAGAAATGATCATACAATGCAGCTTTCTGTACATAGCTATAAACACCATAAAAGTACACAAAACAGTATAGTTGATGAAAGCTAGGAATTTTAGACACTTCTTTAGCCATAGAAGCATATTATTCCTAAATATTGGGCAAGCAGGGATAGGGTAAGTTGTGCAATGCAGAAGCAGTTGAGGATTGATATCTCAAATAATCCCTCCAGCCAGGGATGACATTTACTTCAAAAGTTTACTTAGGCTGAGCACACACTACTGTGCTTTCAGCCTTTTATCGGGCTGATCAGAAGGTAAGCGTCCGGTTTACCCAATATCGCAGTAGTGTGTACCCAAAATGAGGAACGATTTTTATTCAATAAATAATTATTTAAATTGAACTAAAAATCTCATTCAACCATGGAACAATGTTGTTCCAATTCTGCAGTATGTATGCACTTTGCAGAATTGGAACGACAATTTATCTGGTGTCTAGGGGTCCGGAGGTGCTGAAAGAGCTAAGCTGGTTCACTTACCAGTGGAGATAGACATGGCTGCAATATTTAGGATCCCAGTTAAAAAAACATAGCAGTAATAGCCGAGGAGACTATCCCTAGTCATCAGCACAATTCTATATATTACGTATGAGGTACTGTCTGTAGAATGTATGGAAAGTAACGGTCGATCTATAATTTCGCTTTACATTTAAACAAACGTTAGTTTACCAAATATTTCTTAAACATATTTAGTTTCTATTTTACTGTTAATGCAGAAAATAATAATAACTTGGTGTGGACAAATACTGGTATATACAAGTCTTCTTCCCTAACGAATGTTAGCTTGTCTAACCTTTAGGCAGGTTCAGTCACATTAACAAGTAGGTTAGCTAGTACCAGAGCATTTTCATAATTAAAAACAATTCTGCTGATGATCTATACACACTTTTCCAAAACTTTGCAAAAGTTTACAAAGAAAACTATAGACGTGTGTATTTGGACTAATTGTTCCGGCCATCCCTGGATTATATATCAGCAATTGGCCTGCTCTTCTTGACCCCCAGACACCAGAACCCAAGACACTTTGCCTCTGAGTTGCAGCCGATGCTTATGACAGACGAAGAGCACAGATCTGAAGGTAATCGTGTACAACATGTATAGTGTGTACACATGAATCGGCATGCTGATCGGGACTTTTTGTTTTTCCTGTCGTTGGTAAAATTGCTAAAATATTGCATTGTTAGAATTTTTTTGTAGTGTGTATCTAGCCTTATGGTCAATAAACAAGTGTGATTGGATAATGTGAACATTGTGAGCCTGATTCAAATCACAAGTTGCGGTTTAGAAGAGAGCACGGGACTTGAGCGTTTTTCCGACCATATTCTTATCCAAGCAGTTCTCAAGATGCACTTCGATTTGAATGTGGGTGTAAGTACGCGCTGTCTAAATGTTACCGGACGTATGTTAACAGGCAGGGTGCAGAATATGCACAAGCATATGTAGAATACATGGCCACATCAGAACACATACAATAAAAATTATATTATAAAATAAACAAACATCTCTAAACAGTATAATCATTAATAAAAATATGATCAGTTTAAAAATATTTTATTCTTGATTTTTTATCATTTTTACATTAAATACATAAATCAAGATGTTCTTAATGCATACTGTACCTACAATGCATTTTTATGATCTATTTTATATAGTAGGCATATGTGTACTTTTCCATACAAAGTCTATGCCATGCTGGTCATCACTATCAGTTGGCACTTACACCTGTTCTGTTCCTGATGTAAATGATACGTCTGAAACCAAGAGTACTTATGATAAACCCAGGACTTCAACTGACTGCACCTGCGTACTCCCTGTACATTTCCTATGTTCGTCCGCCCCTTCCCACCCAGTACGTGACATATGCGTTCGGACATGAATTGCATGAAATTGCGTACATTGGTGCAAAGTCTGAGCATACACAGAGCTATTTCATGCAAGATACAGCAAGTAAATCGACTTACGTCCGAACATGAATTAGGCCCTATATGAATAACAAACATTATTTTGCTTTTTCAGTGGCATGGTGGTTAGTATTGTTGCTATAGAGTGTTTGTGTGCCTGTGTTAGGAAAATTAGACTGTAAGCTCCAGAGAGGCAGGGTCCGAAGCTCCCGATTAAAAAATTTTAATTTTACAATACCACTGAATATGTTGGTGCTACATAAAAGGATAATATATTATTATATGGAATTTGTAGGCACATATAGCATTAAACAAATGAAAACCAGAATGAGCACAGAGAAACTTCGCAATTATATCATCTTATAAACATACCACACAGTGAAACATGCTAAAGGTGCCTAAGCATGCATGTTTTGCCCACTTTGCCCTCCAACTTCATCTGTCTTTCGTTCGAATGCTGTTGAACTGAGCAGACTGCAGCTCAAGCAGCACTTTTAAAAAGGGATCATTGATCCCTATGAAGATCACAAGGGCTATTCGCAAAGCTACTTGGAGCAACGCTGCATAGATGGAAGAACATTGTTGTAAGCCATGCCTATGCTGCATTGAACATTTGCCCACTGATGCTGTGTATACAGGCTTTACTATACTCTCAGGAATCATCTTTTGTTAAAGTTTCATTTGAGATGCATTCAGTTCTGTTCAATGGTAATCAAATGGAACTCAGCTTAAGTGGACAGACAATGTGGGATGAACTCCTCTGTGCATGGAAGGAGTGATACTTACCTGGTGAAGGGACCACTCAATCTATCAAACACCCGGACAGCGGCATTCCCATTGGAAGCTGTAAACTGGTCAAGGAAAAACTGTGGTGTGTCAAATACTGACAGGCCAAGCGGGTGGGTTAAGGGCAGCATTTAAGCACACCCGGCCAATGGGGAAGTATTGGCAAGAAGAATACTAGTGCATGGAAAGGAAAAGGAAATGGGAGGAGAAAAAGGGACATCTGTTTGAGTGTGATATTGGAGTGAACAAAAAGAAGAAAGCCAAACCTCAGGTGCAGCCCACCCCCACCTCTTTTTGCCATATGGGGGCTAAAGGCGGGGGGGTAAGGAAACTGACATGGAAGAGTAGTAGGCAACCCCTCCATGTAAGTGGCTGATGCTCCGTATGTTGGCGGAGCCAGGAAAATATAAACCATGAATGGGGGAAATGATGTCACTTATTCAGTGTTTTAGGCACCACATTAGCACTTGCTCCCTAGGCAACTGCCTACATTCACCTAGTGGCAGCACCAGCTCAATGGTATTGAAAAACAACTTAAAAAAAAAAAAAGAGGAGAAATAAAAGGGGAATATAAAAAGTAACATAATGAATGGTGGAAATAGGTTTTGTTGCAGATAGTTACAAGTGATAATGTAAACAAAGTTATGGAAACCTGAACAGTGTTGTTCAATAATAATCCAGAGTGACGGGTCACCATATTTACGTTTGTTGACAGCTCGTGTTTTTAACACAGTTGATTCATTACATGCATGCACCCTCAGTAATGGTGTAATCCAGGCTACTAATCTGCACAGTACAGGATGTGTAATACAAAACTGCTACATTGTGAAATAGTTTTACATACACTTGATGCAAAACATTATTTCTCCAGTATCCATTTTGTCTTCATAGAATTATAAAATCAATGTAACAATAATGTATAGCTTTCTTTACGCTAGTAACCCTCTATAATTAATCACGGAAAGCTTGGAAATCAATTAATTCAAGTTATATGAGGTACATCTAGTCTGGCCAAAGTTACACATAATTTACAAAATACTGTCAATATTTGTCCTAACTTCAGATGTATTAGAAAATTATATTTTAGTGTTTAATGATGTTGTTAAATGATTACATTTTTCACAATTTTAAGTCTGGAAAAGCATTTTAACTGGCTGGCTTCCAGATTAGTATTCTGTATTAGAATAACTAGGCTATTATTGATATTTAGCCATGTGTATTTTAGCTGTCTTGTTCTGACCATACTTTCATTGTTAGTATGTTTATTACATCATATTAGACTTTTTTTGTAAGAATAAACTGAAGACAGACATACACAGGCTGCCATATTGCAATTTCTGTGTGCATTTAGCAAGTGTATACTTTTGACTCAAAATGAGTGAAGTCATGATTTATTAGTGGTTAGCACTTCTGCCTCACAGCACTGGGGTCATGAGTTCAATTCCCTACCATGGCCTTAGCTATGTGGAGTTTGTATGCTCTCCCCGTGTTTGCATGGGTTTCCTCTGGGTGCTCCGGTTTCCTCCCACACTCCAAAAACATACTGGTAGGTTAATTGGCTGCTATCAAAAGAGTGTGTGTGTGTTAGGAAATTTAGACTGTAAGCTCCAATGGGGGCAGGGACTGATGTGAGTGAGTTCTCTGTATAGCGCTACAGAATTAGTGGCTCTTTATAAATAACTGATGATGATGAATGCCGATTCAGAATAAAAACACAAGCGCGCTACTGTGACATCACAAAATTCTACGGATCTGTGTGCGTAATTTTACAGAACTGCTTATGGATGCGAATAGGGAAACAGGAAACAAGTACTTTTTTTTGTTGTTATCTTTCTATGATAAAGGAAGCGGGGTGGACTGGAATGTATTTTTGACATTTACATACATATATTTTTTTTTTGTTTCTGTTTTTTTTAATAGAACAAAATATTTAAATGAGCTAGCTTAGTTGGAGACTGCACACATGAGAAATATGTTCCTGATTTTACATGACACCACAGGGCTTATAAACCACTGAAAAGGCAGGGCAATGGGGGGCAATGACGAAAGTGGTCCGTGGTATTACAATTATCCTGTCTTCTCTGTCCACTATATAGGAGTTCTAAGTTACTTCTCATAAAAACAACACCTCAGGAATCCTAAAGTGAATCTCTGCATAATCAGGACAATAATGAACATTTAACAGCCGTGTGTACAAATGCTCAATAGACAGATTAATTCATATTTTATTGCAAGACGTTCTCATGAATTTTCAGAGTAAAAATTCTCATGAATCTAAAAGTTATAATAGAGAGAGGTTGGGCAGGGAGTTTGAGAATGGAGCAGGGGGAAGAACTGTGGGACGGGGGTGAGTATAGAAACGTGAGTGAAGAACGGAGAACCAAAGGGGCTGAGCATGAGGACCATGGGAATGGACACTGCTCTTACTATCTGTCCTGGATTCCATGATGGTAGCCCAGGTAGGCATCCGAAAACAGCATTGGGTATTAAAATAATACTGGTTTGCCATAAGAAGGAGTAAACAATCATAGTTAAATATTACTTAGCACCCAAAAGGCATAATTATTTCTATTAAAACTTTATATGAAAAAAATTTCAGTAATATTGTTGCAGTAAGTTTATATAAAGAGTCCATTTACATCGCCACAATATTCCTATCTAGAAAGCATACGACAATTCTAGATGACAAGGCGTTAGACTTGTATCTGAAGACAACAGAAGTAGGGCATTGTCTTCCAGAAGAGATGGAAATGGTCTTGGAATCGGATAAGTTGTCTTGAAGTGGTAAAAAAAACTATTGTTGTAAAGTAAAGCTTAACAAAGTGTCACAGCATGTGATCCATGTCAAGCCATGGAGCAGCTGGTTGTAATTCCTGCTGCTTTTACAGAAAACACTAATCGTTGCAGAACAGGATTCTTTGATGATTGGCCTCCTCTGCATTTGTAATTTGTCACTTTCTCTTATGATAAGGTCAGTAGTGACAGCACTTCCTGACTTTAACAGCTGTGCTTTCTGAAAGGGTCATTGTACTACTACTAATTGCAGTAATTTCATTAGCATACATTATTTATTTTGCCAATCAGTTTTATATATTATCATTTTTTTCTGTTTTATAATAGCCTGTTTCATAATATACAATAAAATGTAATTAATACCTACAGCAATAGTTAATCTTTACAAACAGTCAATAACATGCATTTGTGAATAGTTTATAAGAACATAATGTAATCGATATATGCATCCATTTGATTAGGTTGCTGTGTCATTTTTTATCTCAAATTTATTTCATGGTCAATGCTAAACCTATTCCACTCAGGAAATGAATTCTTTAAGCTGCAGTACAGAACTGATTCTGTATACATTTTCATATTTGAGGCCCATGACCTTTGCATTAACATTCATGTAAATACACTGCATCTATTTAAGCTGTTGGGTACCACATTTTAAAGTCCCCTGCTTTATTGATCTGCAACGGTTGCTACAGACCGTGGAGCTGGTCATTGTAGAGACTGCATGGGGGAATAGCCTACTAGTAGTGTACTCATGATTTGGCAGCTTTAGATGACCTTTTCTAACAATGTACAAAATATTGTGCCGGTTTAATGTAGAATAGGGATTGAAATTGGGTTGGGAATGATCTGTCTTCATTCATAATGTTGACATCAAAATGTCGACAGTTAGGAATATCAACAGGTTCAGTGTCTCTATGTGGTTAAAATGGCGACATTACTACTTATTGACAGTCACAATGTCGACATTCAAATGTTAATGTCACCACCAGTTGGCAATATAGCCATTGGTCCCGCCGGCACAATACAGTAAATAACACTAAAATAAATAAAATAACCGTTTTTAGCAGTCTTAAGACTTTCCTTTTATTTTGCCAAACATGGATTTTCTGGATTATTCGTTTTTTTTCCTTCTTTTTTTAAAGCTGCACCTCTATGGGGCGCAAGCAAAATTGAGCGGTACTTTCACGAAAAAAAAAATCACCGCACAGTGACTTACGGCCGTTCTGGGACACTATACAGCGATTTATTTTTAAAAAAATTGAATCTGCCCCTAAGGATGATATAGGGAGCATGAGAGCCAGGGCTTCCAGATATGTAGAAATATCACAGGTGTATCAATATATGCGGTTACCAGCATTTCCATTCTGCAAAATTTGTTTATTTTGGCCAAGTCGATTGACAATTGTACATCTATGATTTCCAAACTATCACTATACATTCATTTTTAATACACCTGAAAATAAATTGTAGGCCTATCTAGTCCCAATAAGGGTTTTGCCAAAAGGAAATGTATATGTGACAGTTCAGTTGGAAGCGTCCTGTTTTGGAAGATATCTTTATTGTTGCTGATCCTAAGCTAGAATTATTGAAATACAGAACATTTCCACTATAGATGGACAGCTGTATCTGTAACCCTTCTTTCTAAATTGTGCCTCTCATTCGGCTGCTTTGCCAGCTCTTCAAGCAGCCATTTTTCAATTTCTATGAGGAGAATACCCCCAAAGATCAACATGTATAAAACACACGGTCCACAAGATGAGCGCGAGATTGGAGGCTCTAACGGTACCTTCTAGGTGGAACGTTTAAGCAGAATTACTGATTCATAGTAGGAGCTTTTTGATGCATCTTGATTCTAACACTTATAACCGCCTCACCTCCAGCATACCAGTGTAGCATACTAATAATATATGGCATGTTGCTACTGGCAACCAGGCCAAGAGATATGCTACAAAAATAATAAACCACCCATATTAAAAAGGAAGGACTGTCCAAAACTTACCCCTTTATGTGAAGCCTTCCTGTGAAGATACCAGATACACATAATCCACTCCAATCCTTATATATCCAGATCCCCATCCCTACTGTCTGTCAAATACTAGAATTGCCAAATTTACCATTTGATACATATAACTATTATAATTAATAAAACTCAGAATAAACTAATAATTCATATGTCCCAAAAACTTTTTATAGCCAACTTCCTTCAACATGTATGCTGCAACATGTAATATAATCAGGGCTGCCAAGAGAGAATTTGGGCCCCGGTCCAGCAACTTCTTGGGGCCCCTTCCATAGCCTCCAAAGCGGGCTTGACCACACCAGGTTGGTGGCTCCTCCTACTACACAGGCAGGTAAGGGCCCACAGGCAAGCCTAGACCCCTGTACTTTGGACCTGTCCCCCCCCCCCCATCTTCTCTGCCCCCCGGCATTTAATTCCATAAGTAAACAAACGGACTATGCTTTTATTTTTATTTCTGGTTATGTGCTTTAAATATATAGCAATGTGACCATATATATTTGTTTGTTTCTAGCAGTAGTCGTATATGTATAAAATTGGATTGTGTCTTTTCTATTTACACACTGCAAAGATAAACTGCTCATACATAAAGCACCAGGTGGGGTATTGCTCTGAATCATAGTGTATTTCAGACTTTGACAAACAAATGGTTATATATCAGAAAAAATACTAAAAGCGCTGTTGTTTAATCATACACATATATAATGATCCTACATCCATATCCTAAAAGCTATGTATATAAATTAAGATGTGAAATTTAAATTGTACGCATGTGTTTTTATGCATTCAAAGCTTAAATAAACCGGGCCCAACAAAATAACACTGTGGATTTAATTATCACATAGCACGTTCTGGCAAGCCACATACATACATGAGATTATAGTAATCTTGATAATGATCAAAAATAGCAGCTATTCCACATAAAAATTCATCTTCAGCTGAGTTTCAAGTTACAGGTGCCTAACAAAGAAATACTGTGTCACACTACATAAAACTTAAAACCATTATATTTAACAAATGGATTTAAAGCCAATAATAATAAAAAAGTTTAAAAATTACAGTGGAACTGTAAAAGTTCCTTTTGACGTATATTGAAAATAGGAAGAAAACAAAGTGTGATATATTTTTTAACAAAACGTATCTACAGTAACAAAAGCTTTACATTTTACGTCGGTCTGTGCTCCATGTTTTCATTAATTCACTTCTAGATAATAAATTTGCATAAAGATCCAACCAGTGTATTTATTGAAGTTGTCAAAACTCTGGTCCAAAGTATAAAGGTTTGTGATATTGTGAAACTATGTTGATACTATTCGCCGATCCGTGCACTGTAGTGGCCCGCGAATCTGCCTGACTAATGTTTGTAAGTAGAAGCACAGCATACGGATTAGCACATTCATTCCATCTGAGGTTATCAGTTTTATTGATAAGGTATTGATCGAGGAACAGGTTGCACTGCCGCCATTATTACTGACTGTCATTAGAGCGCATTGCGCTGTGTGATTACAATATGGCTTAGGACACGCTGACAATAGTCCTTTATATATCCCTATTCACCGTGCTGCAGACATATGATTCTGCATCATTGAATTTTAGGCATACATATGTAAGATCAATTCCGCTTCTTATTGATCGGTGCCTGATATGCCTATCATATTGTAGCAACTTTAAGTGTCTCTCTAATTCATGACCTACTTCCAACATAGGTTTTTCATTGTATTATTATCAGTACCAAATATAGATCTTTCTGCAGGCACTAATTCCATTGAGATAAGGATAGTCAGTGCTGTGTCTTCAGGGACGAATAATGAGGGATGTATACCTGTTTATATACTATATGGCAGTTTGAATAAATAAACCCTGTCAAACATTCCTCATTTCCATGTACTGAATTAAAGCCGGTTTTGCCCTCTGGATTTTTTTTTTAAACTTATAAAATTATTAAAAATGATCTTTTTCACTTTCACACAGTTTGCACTAAGCACATTTCTTCCCTTTTTATATTTCACCTTCTTTACCTAGATGGGTATCCATTAATAAAAAAAACTTTTTAGATTGTATATGTATTAAAAGTTACGTTTTAACATTGGACCGGAGTGCTCTGTCATTTCCAATCCTTTTTCTGTTCCCTTTTGGGAAACTATGTTATGGCAATTTTGCCTGTTATACAAGAAGTGCATGGATTACCGCATGTACCCAGCCAATCACCAATGACTGCGAGGGATGTTTGTAACCTCTGATCAGACAACCTGGGGACGTCAGGGCATTATTCGCTAAATGAGCGCTAGTTGCAGACATTAACCTCGTATTGGACACACATGCAAACATTAGATTTTGTGTTGCAGGAGGATGCTTTTAAATAAGTTTCATGGGATGGAGACCACACTTTTTTTTTTTTTGAGACATTGAGGGTGGTATTCTTAGGTTAGCAAAGGGAATTATTAGATTTTTACACATGAGGGTGGCGAAGATGCCAGTGTTCGAGCTTCAACCTGTTTTTCTATATATTGCTTCATCCAGGTGTATTTAGTGAAGGTAAGTGCATTTAGAAGCATAACTCTTTTTTGAAGTTGGTGAGTAGTTTTGAGAGGGTTATATCATAACAGCAGAATACATAGGTCATTGGTAAAGAATTTATTTCTAGGTTGTATCTTCATTTAAAACAAAAGAATACACCCTTCCTCTACCATTTCACTGTGGCCCATTCCTGCAGACATCCTGGATCAAAGCTCAGCTGAGGGGAGGGAAGCGTAGCGGCGATTTTTAAAGGGGGGGGGCGGCGATTTTCACACTGTGCCTAGGGCGCCAAGGACCCTAGCACCGGCGCTGTGGACACCAGCACCCTTTTGTGCTTTTGTGCATCTACACTATACGTTGCATCCCGCCATCATACCAAGTGAACCCTACAGCCCCGCAGTGGGTTACAGCACACACTTGTGTGCACTTTGCTCGGTGTATCCCACACTTTGTTTTATTGTTTCATTTTATGTTTACTCACCTGTACCTTGTGTATTTTGTTCATTCACATTATCAGTACATGATGTTTTGTTCCGGCCGGAATGCATTGTATATCAAGGTCTAATCTCTATTACAATTTATTACCATTTATTAAGATTTCTTTATACACAATCCCAAGCGCCCAGAACCTGTATATATCTATACATATATCTAGTCACCGAAATATGAATGCACTATAACTAGCACTTTGGATTTTACAGAGGAATCGGTGATCCTTATTTACTGACATGAAAAGTATACACGAGCATTCATAATGAACACTGGACACACCATGGATGCAGTACGTGTCATGGTCTTGAACCCATCGTGCACCACGAATGTCCATGTGTATTGGTGTCATGTTCCTCATAGGGATCAATGATCTCTGTTCCAATTGCTTGTGATATAGTGCATGAAAAATGCATTTGTGAACAAACCTTTATTGTGGAAATTCTTTAAATTGAAGTTTCCAGACCACAATAATTCTAACACTGCATTATAACTGTTGTTGTGCTAGATGATGCTTTACATTCAACCCCTACCTGTAAATACTAAGTTACATACAATGAAATGCCTCAGATTTTTTAAAACCACACTTTCATTGCCTGACTGACAATCTAGACTCTCTCACCTCAATTCCCTCCGTGTCTTGAATGAACCTCCTGCTGACAGACTGCAAGGCCTCCTGTGGCCACTCATGGAACCAGTCAATAGCTGTGCAGTTAACTATAGCTGGGAATTTCCGAGCCCGAACACGCAGTGTGGAACCGACCGGAGAGAAGCACAAGATGACCTGAAGTGGAGAGACAAGGAAGTACTAAGTAACAATGGCAGGACGCGTTGATTCCCAAAGTCAGCAATAGCATTGTCCTGTTTTTGTAAAGTTTCAGAAAACCTTTATTGGTCATCTATATTACTGCCTACTGCAATATTTTATAGTGTAATCTAATACCACATCATTGTTTACCAAAACACCTTCAATCAAGAAGTGTTGCAATAATTCTCCCTCAGATACAATTAGGGCTCCCATAATTCTGAAATGAAAAACACCCATGTGACTAAGGCCAAGAAATCATCCCATAATTCCTCTACAGTGCCAAACACAGTAAAGCAGTTACTGCAACAACAAAAGTGGACGGTCCAGAAAAAAAAACTGGGATATATGGGAACTGAGAGATAATTAATGCTGAAAATTAACCATGTCATATTTTATTCCGCTAACTAGGAATACCCACTTGTTATGTAAGGTTTGTATTTTCTAAGAAGTTAATTTTAGGTATTTATATCCATATTAATAAAATTAGAAACAGTTAGGGGTCTATTTATCAAGGATTTTTCCTGTGTTAAACACCTGAAAACAACAGTTTCACAACCGTGAAATTGCTATGTATTATTGAAGCATCGCAGCAGATATCTCAGATATCTGCTGCTTTGCATTTGCTATCGTTTTTCTGAGCACTCCCCATAACAGTGTATGGGAAGTGCTCAGAACCGCTATGTATGAAAGTCTAATTAGAGAAACTTTTCTCTTTTTTTACATGTTAATGTAACCCATCTGAAGCTGGCGCCATCTGAAGCTGGCGTACATTAACATATCTGAAAACTTTCGCGCTGTCCAGCTCTGCTCTGAAGAGCAGAGCTGGACAGCGCATGTGTGGAGGGATCATGTGATCCCTCCCTGTCAATCATCCTGCAGTTTTCCGTCCAGGATGCTAGTGCGCATGCACCAAATTTTCAGTCGGTGCATGCGCACTAACAAAAAAGGAAAAAAAAAAAAGAGAAGATCATTGCAGCTTTTAAACTTGAGAAAAGACTGCGATGATCAGGTGAGTCACTTCTCAGGGACAGCAGTCTATCGGCACTGCTGTCCCTGAGAAGTTTTTTAATACATAGCCGTTACTTTTCAATCCTTATCAAGGAGATAAGGATTGAAAAGTATCAAGTGAAAAAAACGAAGGGTCATAAATAGACCCCTTAATGAGAACGAATTGGTGTTGGTGATAGTTCTGAGTCTAACTTTTACATGTGAACAATAGAGCTAGTGAGTGAGCTAAGTGCAATGTACAGTATAAATAACATTATTATCAGTGATAAATAGGCCACCACTGTGATATGTGGGCAAAACAAAGGGTTAATTGGATTCATATAATATATGAAACCAGATGCAAAGGATGCTGTCAGCTATAGCAAGTAATCCAAGATTTACTTTCATTATTGAAATTCACTAGTTAGAATCTGATCAGTTGCTATCGGCCAGTGCTGCTTAACCTTTTCTTTGCTGGAATCCCAAGTGTCAGAGTGGTATTTCTTCAAGTGTGCCATTGTTGTGGGATTCCAAAACAGGTGACTACAATTAGAATGTACAGCAAATCGGACAAACAAACATAGATTCTAGGACCCACAGACTCTGCTACTATAGGCAATACTACCTTTCCCTTTGCTCTATAAACGTCCCAATGGTAGTTACTGCATGGTAAGCATGAAGTTAGCATTACATTTAAGTGCCATTTCACATTTTATTGCCAATTATTTGCATGATTGTTCACAATTTTATTAAGAAATACATTTAAGAATGCAAGCACTGTGTAGTTGTCTAAGCTGCTCATTTGCAGCAGAAATTGAATATTTAAAGTGTGGTTTATGTACTCCCTTTCCTTTACCTATCCGTCTATCTGATATCTGCCTTTACTAAATCCAGCTCTGAATCAAACCTGTATCTGCTTACTTCACAAGTCCCATTGTTTCAACACCTATAACCTGCCCTCAAGGCCAACCACCCAGGGGTGCTAGCAAGGGGGGGGGGGTTTCTGGTTCTCCAGAAAACCCTCCCCTCCGCGAACGAACAGGCACTAAACATTGCCCTGTACTGTACAGCAGCCGCGGCGCTGTCACAGAAGCGTCCACGGCACTGCTGTATTGATACAGGACTGCCACGGACGCTTCTTTGACAGCGCTGCGGCTGTTGTACAGTACATCATCGCCTAAATGGAGCTGCGGCCACATGCGCAGCAGCTCTCTCTCTCTATGTATTTTTTTGGGTGGGGGAGGAAACCCCCCTTAAAAATCCTGCGTTTGCCCCTGCCACCAACACGTTTTTCCCTCATTAGACACGACACTGAGTGTACTCATATAGTACTATTATACTGGGGTCACTGGTCTGCCACTAAAGGTTACCTAGCTTCCTTAAACAGTCTAGTAACATTGGAGGCCAAGTAAGGTCTCACAGTGTGCATTTATTGTGTTTTCTGCTATTACTGCTATTTAATGACAGGTGGACCAGCTGTATCAGCTCTTGACAAAATGTCCAGTTAATCTCGTATTACTCATAAAACACTGATTCTTTAGACTGATACTTTACGCGAGACATTTTGATGAATCAGCCACACTGGATGAAGAGACACTTTCTCACTTGAGATAAAATTACACAGTTCCATAAATCAAGGCCTGATGGTGCTTACAATACGTCACATTGTCATGTGCAGACAATACGAGACGTACAGCTCTGACAATATAACTAATGAAGGGAAGTGTCTTTAATCCTGTGGGTAATGATGTTATTTTGTGAGTGTTAAAGGCGTTGTGTATTCATCTGCAGTAAATGTAAAAAGTGTAGTGTAGACTTATGTATTCATAATATACAAGATCAGTTCTTACTTTAAGCTGAAGTCTAACTCTTTCCAGAAAGAACTTCCAACAATTTTCTTTGGAGTCATCCTGTCCAAGACCTCGCACCTCATTTCGGATCCCGGATACAATGGTGTCTATCTCCTCTTCACTGAACAAGTCAGGGATCTCTCCTGAAAGGAAACATTTATTGCTGGCCCTGTATCTACTGAGTTCTCTATGGCTTATGTATATATTTAGTTTACTGTACATATTACAAAACAATAATTGTGCATTTAAGAACATTTACGTATACTGTATATAGAGTGTCCACATCCTAAATAAATATAAGCTTTCAGCAACATTTCCAATAACTGGGTGCAGAGGGAATATTTTGTTATCATTATGTTTCCTGAGTCAGTACAGTCTTAAAACCTGCCCTGCTGGGGAGGTCTGAGAATGGGACTATGGAAAAGTACATACATATACATACATATACACACACACACAATGTTTTTAGTCAGTATACAATTCAAACATATTGCTCAGGTGAACAAGAGCTGTAGTTTGTTAATCTACATTTCTACATGTGCCTTTACTAGTGTAAACTCTCTGTGCTTGTGGCTCTGGTGCCACAATGAGGGAGATGTGGACAGGTGGACAGGAGTAGTTACAGTGGGACACTCACCATCCACAAATTAAACGTGGTTTGTTTTTGGCCATGGACACAAGTGAGATACTAGAAAAGATTATGGTTCCCATCCTTGAAATTGTCAATTTTGCAGAGTGAATTCGTATGTGGTTTGATAAGAGATACAAACCGATGCAAAGCGAATACAGTAAATATTACATTTTGATTTATGAAATGGGTATGAGGCGGCCATTTTGTTGTAAAAACTATTTATGTTGAGTTTTTCCATGCTTAATGGCGGGCAAGCACCATGGTGGCAGTCATATTTATCAACCATAGAAATATGTATGCCACCTCCCCTCACTTTTAAAGGACCAGAAATCCCCCCAAAATTTTATTTGAGCTATTAACTATTCCTTTGCAATTTGGTTACAAAGTGAGGTATTACATTCCCAGTCCATTACAGACAGCTGAAGCTCTTCCTACTTTTTTAGAACAGTGTCCTAATGGGATATCATACAGAGCAAAAAGCTAAGGCTGCAGTAATTTGAGCTGCTGCCACATTACTGTCCCTGCCCTTGTGTATGAATCAAGCAGTCCACATAGCACATTGGTAAAAAGCCAGTAAGTCAGCAAAAGCATTCTATGTTTTTTTTTTTTTTTTTTAAGAGAATGTCTGCCTTTTAACTTGGCAACCAGTTGCACATAAGTGAAAGAAATCATGGTGGATGTATTTAAGTATAATCACTACAATTATTTAATGTATATTATTCAGCACCATATTACACAGTGCTGTATTTTAATGTCAAATGATGTTTTAACTTCCCCATTTATTGGACCGTAAATAAATATTCCTCTAAGCTCGATGATTACAAGGTTATCTTGCTTATGAGGACTGGTTTAATGGTGTCATTTCCTGAAAGTTCACTGTAACTACACACAATTTATCAATGGAAAAAAAATCTTTCAAGAAATGTGTTGATGTAATCACCTGATGCCAACAAGTCATTAATCAGAACGAGAAAGTGTTCATCTGGAACATGGGCATCTGTCAGCAAAAACACAGTGGGCATGTTCTTGGCTCCAGTCCTGATGTACAAATTGGCAAGATCCACCTGTAGGTGAAAGAGGCAATCATTTACACTTGGAGGAAATGTTGATGCAGGTATAAAAACAAAAGTCTCCAAGCTTTGTGCTAGACTGTCCACCTGCTCCATTGCTGTATTCATCATTATTGTGACTTATGGAGAGAAAGAAGCTGGCTCTGCTATTCAGACATGAAAGGAGAAGTATCGGGGTTTCTAGCAATATATAGTGTGGGGCCTCCTCTGAGGCTATATGCTATTGCTTTATAGCAGAGTTAGGCAACTTGTGGCTCTCCAGCTACTGTGGAACTACAAGTCTCATAAATCCATGCTAGACAGGTGCAGTGAGTACTACAGATTTGGGAGTACTAACATTTTTAACCTTTGTTTGGATGGACAGAAAAGGTCTTTCAGCTTACAGATATTTCATATTAAGGGGGTCTATTAATAAAGATTTTCTATCGCTGCTTAGCTCAGCGATAAATATTCCTCTATCATGCAATTTAGCCAAGAAAATATCACTGAGTGATGCTCAGCTCCCCGGCGACACTGGCCATCAGCGGTAACAGAAGCGTTGCAACTCGCCAAGCTAGTTTGTTGGCAATCTGTGTATGCGTGGGTCAGCGTGCCCACTGGAACTGGAAATCCAGACTTGGACACTCTAAAAACAAAAAAAATAAAAAAAAAGTAAAAAATAAATAACTTAAAAAAAAAGAAGAAGTAGAAAAAATGCTTTATTTTAATAATAAAGCATTTTCTTGTTCTGTCCCCTGGCCAATGTCGTTAGCAATCAGAGGACAGTGGCGGTACAAGTCCATGCTAAATAGGCTTCATTGGAGGCCTCCAGTGAAGGCTACTGCCGGTAATAATCTTCATGAGCCAGGGGGTTTTGATAAATAAGAGAAATTCCTATGCAGCAAAAACTCAAGTCAGAAGACGCCTGGAAGAAGCATAGAAGACGTCGGGCTCAAGAAAGAAGCCGGCGGAAGAAGAAGAAAAGAAGAAGGAACGAAAGGCGCAGGAGCACGGAAATGACAGCAGAGAGAAAATCACGGAACAGGAGAAGACTCCAGGGAGGGGCCGCTAGGGGAAGCAAGAGGGCCATCATGGTTCACCCCTGCTGCCAATGAAACTGCCAGATTAAAGGTAAGGCCCTCTGGACAGCCCTCTTCCAGGCACATGCCTGCACTCTGTCTTTCTCTACACTTGGGCACAAGGTACTGGGTATTTCTTGGGCACTAGACCGTGTAGCTACAGTGGGCATAAGGCTCTGGATAATTAGGGCTATTAGGGAATTGTATTTTCTCTGAGGGCACATTTACTATAATTTCAGGATTAGCCTATGCAGCAATATAAAGTCAGGATTACCCTGTGGCCTCATTTAATTCAGGTACTAGGGCTGCGATTTCAGATTGGCATCAGGGCGGTAGCAGTTAGGAGGTACCTTGCCATCATGAGACTATGCCCAGTCTGTCCCCACTGTATCGTAATTAAGTGGCCATTGTGTGGTGGCCCCATTCACTGTACTTTAGGTTATTGCACTGTACTGTATTGTGTATTTGTGCAAGTATTTTCTTTTCCAGGATTCAGAAGTCAGGACCCAATTAAAGGTAGGCTTTTGATATCCGTATTCCCTGTCTGCATTTTTGTAATTTGTGTCTGTGAACTGTGAGGCTTGAGTTATAGTAGTACACAACACCTAGTGCTAGGAGTTTATAGTTGCATGGGATCTGGTCACCAAAACAGGGCACTGTTTTGTGTTATAGTAGCTAGTACTCGTGTAGGAAGTAGATACTAGCCCAGTAATAGCATTTTGGGTGGGCTGACCAACAAGAGGAGGCGGCGATTACCCGGTGAGTATGAGCTTTTCTTTTCGCCTCTTTCTCTTGGTGGGAGCCCTCACCAGTACATCAGTGAGTAGAGTTTTCGAACGAGACCTGTGCCGTCCCATGTGATTACTTGCACAGGCGGCAGTTACTGACTCTCCGCCCACAGAACAGCGCGCAGAGTGCTGCTCGGCGGGCATGCGTTGCGGCCCATTTGGCCATCGGCCCTTCCGGCATTTGCCAAAAGTGCCAGATGGCCAGTCCGGTCCTGCATGTGTGGCATGAAATCCCCAAGAATAGTCAATTCAAAATTATTCTGATCATTGTTGGGCATGCCAATGAATGTGGATGGCAGATGACTACTATTGGCCTGTGTGTACGGTCATTCTCCTACAACTAGACCAACATGTGATCGACCCCAGCGCAGAACAATCAACATGGCCAAACTGGTAAGTGATCCTATCACTCAGCGCTCAAGAGGCAGGTTCAGCCCATGCGTGGCCAGCTTAATTGCAGTCATCACTTTGTTGATCGTAAAGTTTTGCATCAACAATGCCGTCAATGCAACATGTTAGGTAGATTTCCATTTGATCTTACAATCCAATTTTGGTGCCTGGAAAACAGGGGGACAAAGTCTGCAAACAGCTGAAAACGAAACCAAGATCTCAAACAAATCCCGCTGTGTTATTGATACAGGATAAGTGCAGTTTACCACCTATTTAATCCTGCATGACTATCATTAATAAGTTGCATTAATAGGGATTAAGCATAAGAAATGAACTGCAAAGACGCTATATTAAGCTGATTTGAACCAAAGCCACTGGACCATAAAAATTTACAGAAACTGTAGTATGGAAATTTATAACATATTGCAAAGTAATTAAACCAAATTATTTCGTTTCATTGTGGCTGTTATTAAAATATAATAGATTTCATAAAAAATAAATTAAAAGAATATGCTAAAATAGATGCCATATCAAATTTAAGTCTCACCTTTAGGTCTTGGATACTGTATCCATTTTTCAAAGTGATCTGAAACACTTCTAGTGAGCCCATGTACGCAGCCAGTTTAGACAGACTTTGTTTCCCACTACCGCCGACGCCAATCAATAAAGCATAACCTCGAGGTGCCTCCAAAATGCGACTTATTCGACAACTGAAAAATAAAAGCAGCTTTAAATAATATAAAACAATGTCTCATATTGGCTGTAGTCAGAAACTTTATACTGAAATGAAAGCCTTGTGTATATAAAGTCTCTGTTTGGTTATTTTGCTGTCTTAGGTCTCTTTACAAAACTAATTCATGATTTGCAGTTATTGTTCTGTGTTACACAGCCATAACAAGATTGCACAATTAAAGAGAAAGAGGATCATAGTGTTTTTTTGTGATCTCCAGCTCAAATTAAATTAAAATGTCACATTAGGTTGAAAAGTAAAGTTTACAAAATATATTTAGTTCCAAAATATATAACGTTAATCTATGCAGGAAATCGTCACCTATTGTAAACCAGGAAGTGATGTACTTGTAGGTTATATATTTACAATGGACTTTTCTAAAGAAAATCATTGTTTTGGGTCCACTTTTCCCCGTTCCCCTTTGTTCCCAACATTTGGGTCAGTTAAGTAAATATCTATGTATTCCTTTCTCTAGGCTTACTGAGCACTACTGATATCACTATTACATTAATAATAATAATATTATTCTCATCTTATGTATCTAGTAAGTCAATTATTTTGTCTTTGCATAGTAATATGTATATAAATATAATTCTTTATAGTGTATACCATACGTCAAACACACATCATTATATAAACTGAATGCTAGGGAAATGGGGGAATGTGGTGGCACAGAAAATGATGACCAGTTGG
This sequence comes from Mixophyes fleayi, assembly GCF_038048845.1. Lineage (NCBI taxonomy): Eukaryota > Metazoa > Chordata > Amphibia > Anura > Limnodynastidae > Mixophyes > Mixophyes fleayi. Next base: position 52,350,567 of record NC_134406.1, read on the forward strand.
ACACCTGTTCACCTATCACAAGAATAGACAAAAATACTCGACAGATGACATTTCAATTATGTCATGGATAAATCTTGGAATGTGACAAAATGGGTGGAATTACTATGTTATTTAACATGTAAATTCATTAATTATGTTACTTGACAATCCATGAGGGTGGAGGCAATTACGATTTGCAACCTTAAATTGGTTGTGATGTCAGAACTGGAACACATTTTCTAAACAAAGAAGCATGTTTCCAAATGTGGATCCCTGCATATAATGCTGACCGGCTTTCCATCAGGCCAAGGAGCTTATAACACACATAGCTCACTAAGTTTCACTGGCAACCAGTAGGCTTTGTCAGGGTGTCTTCCTAGCCTTCTAGACTATCACAAGTCATCAAAGAGCACCCTTAACCCATTAAAAGCTTTAATAACCATTGCCTGGAAGGTAAAAGCACATTACACTATGCCAATCTTTAGTGCTCTTTCAAGTTTTTAAATCATACATTACAATACATTAGTTGAGTTTCCATTAACTGCCTAAGTTTCAGATAAATCCACATTGTACATGACTTACATATGTTGCATTGCATCTTCAAACAAGACCAGATTCATGGCTGCATTGAGCTCATTGTAGCTGTCAAGGGCTTCAACAAGTGTTTTTCTTAATTCTTCCCATACTTGAACTGGCATATAAGAAGCAGCCCCAGCCCCACTGGCAAAATGAGAGAATATAAGTGGCTGCTTTAACAAGATATGGTCTTCTGTACCCTAGAACGCAGAGGTACATAACAAAATGAGAAACACAGTGGGTGATTGTAGATTTTTTTTTTTACATGCAAAGCAACGTAAGCATCACAATGATGGTCAGAACCTTAGAAGACGTGACAGCGTATAAGCAATGACTAATAAATAGCTATATCTTAGACAGGTGCATAAACATCTATGAGTAGTTCAAATCCATACTTTACCATGGCTACCATGCATAATGTAACAAGCCAGACACAGGAACATGCTTAAACTTACTTCAAAATATTTCCTCGCAGTGTCATGCATTATTTTCTTAAACAATTTACAATCTTTGGTTTCTACCATCTTGTCTCCATAAACTCGAGAAGACTCATGAAGCCATAGCAGGACCAGGTCATTTGGCTGTTTCAGGCATTCTGGAGTTGCAAACAAAATTCCCTAAAGAAAAAAATAAAATAAAACAAAAAGAAAAGCTGTTAATTTATATTTTTACATTTTTAAAATGTAGTAAGTTGCTGCTCATAACAGAAGAGATTTAAAACAACCAAAAGTATCCCACAAAACCAAAGAGTGAAAGACTAAAACTCCCCCTAAGAATTCTGGGTAGAAATATGCAAACTGATGCTAATCTCTCTAAAATATCCTTATTAAAAGAAAGAAAGAGTTTCTGTGGCCACCCTCTAACCACAGACTGCTCTTGAAAATGTTAACTGTGCAAACTTGAATATCATTTAAATATCTCATCCTGCAAAAAAAACTAAATCTCAATTCGGCATTTGGGCACGCCCATATTCAGCTAGGGGCACACAGATTTGCCCTGCTCCTTCCATCAAAAGGGGGACTTTGGATGCTTCCATCTCGATGTGTATATCGATGGGATTTCGGAAAAAAATCTGTGCATATTAATGCGCTTTCATAAATGACCCTTAGTGGGGTTGGATATACACCCTCAAGATTAAGAAACGAATCATAGAACGAATTTTGAGATCTTCCTAATAAGTAGGGTAAATCATGACCATTATAAATGTTCTCAGACTCTCACTAAAGAACCCCACATAGCTTTAAGTAACACATCTACTCACAAATCAATTCACATTTTGAATTGCAAAACCTTTCCAGCATAAGAAACATTCTAAGGGCCTGGAAATAGGAGAAGAAAAAATAGAAGTCAAAGGTTCTCAAATCCACTAAAGAATATTGGTGCTTCTAAACTTCCTTCATTACTGCAGCCTTCATCACTGACCATTCACCATGTTGTCTAATATTGTGTTCCAAGGAAGACCATGTCCACAGTGAATAGTAAACATGCAGCCAACACATTAAATGAAATAATGATATTGGTGTAAAATGAAAGAAGCTGTGTAAATGTACTATGATGAGTCACCTACCTGGAATATGTTGGAGATATCCCTCAGGTTAAAAATATAATGAAATTTGATTGCAGTTGGAAGGAAATTGTGGACCATTTTCTGACTGAGCCACATTGCAGCCTGGACCACTGTAGGACCAGTTCGGAGAATAGATGGGTGGAAATGGTGTTGCTGAAAGTGAAAACTAAGGATCTTGGCAAATATGGCCTCCAGCGCATCACTTGAAGGGAAGTTTACAGCAAAAACTGTAAAATGTCTCTAAGCAAAAGGTATAAAAATGAAACAAGCTTGTTACCATGAATATAATAATGCAGCACTTAAATATTGAAGATTAAATCCACTTCTAAACACCCCCCCCCCATGCTTGAATAGGGCATTTTACTAAATATATGCCTGCCTTTGTCTTCTTGTTTAAATGTTACAGTCCAATGTTGGTAGCTGCAATGCTTAAGTATGTTTAAATGGTTTGTTATCTTTTGCGGAATCCACCTCGTCCTGCGTATCGTGCTATCATGCATCCTATGTTGCGGATTTTAAATTTACAGGTAGTGGTGTTGGCTGAATGACATGCCATTGGGGCAAGATCTCATAGATAATGCAGCCTTCTGGAGCAAAGGGATTATCAAGACAACTGCAAAATGTACAGATAAGGGCAGACTACATAATGAGTCCTAGTTTCTAAATAGTTCTATTTTATATTTTAAAAGTACTAGTGAATGTCAAGCATTGTAGTTTACAAAATCCATTGGCAAAACCAAAAGACTATTCTGGTCAAAGTGGGACACATGGAAGCTTCCGACATTAATCAATTATCAAAACTGAATTCATCACTATGGACAAAAGACATGAGGAATTGTCTTTACATGTAATAAGCAAAGCAGCACACCCCTTCAAAGTTAAAAATCAATTATCCAAATAAAAAGTGCAGCATTATGTTGTAAAAACCTAGACATCATACACGGACAGCACAGTGGCCTAGTGGTTAGCACTTCAGCCTCACAGCACTGGGGTCATGAGTTCGATTCCTGACTATATCTGTGTGGAGTTTGTATGTTCTCCCTGTGTTTGCGTGGGTTTCCTCCGGGTGCTCCGGTTTCCTCCCACACGCCAAAAACATACTGGTAGGTTAACTGGCTGCTATCAAAAATTGACCCTAGTCTCTGTCTGTCTGTCTGTGTGTGAGTGTGTGTCTATATTAGGGAATTTAGACTGTAAGTTCCAATGGGGCAGGGACTGATGTGAATGAGTTCTCTGTACAGCGATGCAGAATTAGTGGCGCTTTATAAATAAATGATGATGATGATGATAAGCTTTACCTGCAGTCGTTGATTAATGACAAAACTTCCAGCAGTTGGGTTCATACAAGCAACATATTGGCAATTGTGTACTTCTTTCAGAGTCATCTTTTGTCGTTCATACCTACAATGATACCAGAAAGCTGGAGCAAATCTATTTTATATGAGGAAAACACTGGCTATCAAGTTATAATTATTACTAGAACATATCTCATGAGAACTTTACCAGTGTCCATAATCAAGTTGCTGTCTAATCAGGGCATGAGGCTGGACAGTTCCATACTTGTCAACCTCAGGCATGTTCATGTCATCAATAAAATACACCAGCTTTTTGTTTCCTATTGGGCCATAGTTCCGTCCGGCTTTCTTCTCCAAAGACTTCTCCAGTATCCCTGAAGCACAGAAAATAATGGATTCAAAACTGCTGTTGATCTACTGGTTGACCACAGTTATTTAAAAAAATAAAAGGCACAGTACTTTTTACATGGCGCGTCACTTACGCCAATCAAACCTAACTACAATTCCGCAGAAATACAATGGTGGCAGCAAGGACAGGCTGTGTCATCTTGCTGACATCACCAAGTGTCAGAATTTTATGCTGTTATGGTCAAGTCTGGCGAGAGTATGCAGTGGTTCTCCCTGCTTCCTCTGGTAATCCTGCCTGGAGGACTGAATAAACTCAAAAGCTAATATCAAGGGGAAGCCTACAAATAGTCACTGTAAGTTGGATTAAAATAGTACCACCCAGTGTATGGATGTCCAAAGTGAAATATCCTCTTTAAAAGGAAATAAAAAACAACCAATAAAACACTTCTTTTGATGAAAAAATAGGAAACTGAAGCTGAATATTTAGAAAGGAAAAAACTTTAAGAGGTTTACAATTGAATGTACCTTTGGTACTCCGCTAAGTAAGCTGTTCCTCATACAAAATACAATTATGTTTGGTACAAATGACAGCTTTGTCTCTTAACAGAATTTCATGCAGACAGAAGCATTTTTCTCTATATAAAATACAGTAACAGAAATCAGTCTAATGCTTTTAGCGTACTTTGCAGAGCAGCCGATGTAGTATAGTAGTTGAATGGAACTTTGGATATCATGTAGTTATCAGACAGGGTGGCCAGTCTGTCATGCAGAAACACAGTCTTTCCCACTCCAGCGCCTCCCACTAGCATGACTGGTTTAGCTTTCTGTATCAGCAGGTCAGTGAAATGCCCAAGGCACGTGGTTTCAGAGGTATGGACGAAGACCGCCTGCAATGATGAAAAGTAAACCAACACATTCTGTTAAACGACTACATGGGTTTCTGTAATATAAATTAGAAATTATAATGGCATCATATTATAAATTAATATTTTTTAATAAAAAATAAGGGCAATTCTAGAAACCATTTAATCAGGTATAATGCCAAAATTTAAGGAAATTATTTAGCACAATTTAATTAATTTCATTTACATTAAAAATAGATTGACTACTATTTTATGAATACTGCATTATACAATATTTATCACATGGCAATATGTTAATATTTTGGGAATATAAAAAAAAAAAAGTACAAAAATTGTCCACGGGAACAAAACATATACTGATACCAACCTGCAGAGGGGTCTCTGGTTCCATTTCAAATTTGGGGACTTTTTCACTCCAAGGGAGGAATTTCCTGGTTTTGTTATCCAAATAATAATCAAAAACTGTTCCTTGGCCCGGAAATTTCACTGCTTTCATTTCTTTGATCCACCACTGACTGAACTCAGCTCTGTAATCCATTAGCTGAAACATGAGGAGAGCAAAATAAAATACATAAGGTCATTTGTATCTTCAAAATATGCAGATGTGCAATACGTGTCTATGGGTAAATGTACCCAATTCTCTGCCTACATTAAGGGATTTGTTACTGTGCCAATAAAAGCACTCTGCTGTCCTTCGGTGGGTATGCAGGGCCGGCTAGAATTGTGCAAACTCCATCATACTCCACCTTATTTATTTCAACGTTACCATTTATCTCCTAAAATAATACTTATTTATGTAATATAATAAATACTGCACTAGTTATGTCTCTTAACAGTCAGAATGGCGCCAATTGCACCCACCAGATATGTCAAAGAGTTATCAAATATAGGGACTGAGCCACTCACTATATTAGGAGGAAAGGATAGCACTTTTGGTGAGAAAAAGCACCGGTACCGTCCTCAAAGGTTCCGGTGAGTGCAAGTTGGAATATAACTGCATTTCTGTTTTATTATGTTGCCTAATTATTGGAACCTCCATTCTCACATCTGCTGCCCCTCAAATTACTTTTTTAAGCAAATGCACTTTGGACCATCATACTTTATACTCATTTATTTCTTAAATAGATCATGACAGCGAGGGATCATCAGAATTAGTTTCCTGGCTAGAACCAAAATCTTCCAGTGACAAAACCTGGTTCCAATAAGGGGTACAGGCATACTACCTCCTCCCACCACTGCCACAACCATCACATAATGTAAAAGTTTTGTCCTGCAGGCAAAGGCTATGATGTACCATCTATATTATCTGGGTAGGAAAATGTTAAATGAGCAAAATTAAACAAACACACATAAAAAAAGGAACTAAAGATAAAACATCTTCACGTAAAGCATACTCAACACTTAAAAACGTCAGATTGGTGCATGGGAACCATTGTATTACAATACACGCTCATTTTCTAACAGTGCTCAGTGTAGTAGAACATTTAGATAAAGATAAAGTGTTTGTTTCCATTTTAACTTGTTCGGGCCTGATCATCTTTGTTCTCCCTAACCTCGTTCTTGGGTATGAAAGAAAAGATGGGAATATTAAGAAAGAAAACACACAAAAGACTAAGTAATTACACAAGGCAGGAAGAAAGAGAAAGTTAATAAAGGAAAATTACAGGGTGACGAGCAGGAATAAAGACCTTGTGATGTTTGATGTCATGTGCATGAATATAGCCCCCTTCTTACAGTGATACAGATGAAAGAATATTCTTTCCACTATTCCAATACGCTATGCTCTTTTGATGCACTGCTAAACATATACCAAAGCTATTTGCCACCTAAAATGCATACAAATGAAAATCATCAAACTGTCCCAACAAACCTGGTCTCTGTGCAGGGCCCCAGCAAATGCCCAAATACAGGCAAAGACAAAGTACAACTCGCACAGGTCCCTTGAGGAGTCTGGTGGGACATTCTCTGGGGTCAGGAGACAGTCCAAAAGAGAACACAGAGTCTACAGTGATAGACAATACAGTAAATAAACACAAATCAGAACCTTCACAATCACAATGATTTATTAACTAGATTGTACAATAGTCTTAAAATCATGAATTAATATGTTCAATGTAGTAGAAGACATAAAAATACCTGTCAAAAATTTATATTTCTTACTGGTATGTTCTTTATTCTTTAATTTATTTTAAATTCTTTAAATTATTCACCCATTACCTGTGTTCTGCCCTCCCTCTCCTCTGCTGACAGTCTCTCAGCCAATGGCAATCTAGAGCTCTGTTGGATTCTAGTACTTGAACTGGATAGATACAGTGAAAATGACCAAGCCGTGGTTGGATATGACTTCAAGTAACAGGGGAGAGGTATCTGAGGGATGGGAGGGGGAATTTGCTACATAGATGGAACAAATTAAATATCTCCCTTCGCATTCCTCTCATGAACCAACATATTTTTACTTTAGATTATATGTTGTCAGTTTGTTATTTGGTATTCGATTAGTCAACAAATGAGAAATAATACATTTAAAAATTGAATGTCTACAGTCTGATTACTGCCATGCTGTCTAGGCACCGGGGCTGGTATAGAGTGGCATCAGGTGTCATACTGCCTACAGAGTTCATTTTAGTAGCATGTTCCAATATAACATTTATTTTTTTCATATATAGGTATATGGCTATGCACAGACATACAATATGTTTCCTCATATATTTTGGCAGAAATGCATTAAAAGCACATCAGCAAATTTAGTGAATTTGAATTTAGTGAGGGCAGCTGCTCGCTATCTTATATTTAGAAGGTGAAGCTTCTTACCTGCACCATGCTGTTCTCAGAAATGGGTGTGATGGTTTTAAAGAGACCGGTTCGGAACTGCTCCAGACATGGAGGCACATACTTGTCAAACAGTATGGTCAAATTGGCTCTTTCAGTTTGGCTATTTCTGGTTTCTATCCAGCTGGTCACATAACTGACAGGAGTCAAAGAGAAACATTAAAAACAAGTGCACTGTGATTATCTCATTGAGAGAGACTCACCGGACCAATAACCATTGAATTTCCAAAAAAGCTGACCATTCTGTCCTTGTGTGTGCTATTGAGGCTATTCACTATAAGATTACTCACCCTTAAATTTACCTATCCCTCCCCCTAGAGGCCTGAATCTGTAGAGCGCTCTATTGAAGGGTTATGGACAGCAGTTGTGGCTCTTGGCTTCATGTAAAGAGGTCTGGAGGGCACCACCTATTTGCTACATGGAGGGGTAGGTTTTAATAAGGAAGGGGTGTCTAAAAGCTGACAACCTATTAAATATAATACTGCAAAGGAATCATAAGACAGGAAAATACAGCAGCTTCAGTATTTCTTTAGATATTCGTATTACAAATGACTTTAGGAGCTGCAAATAGGAAAACCAGCACTTCCCAGTTCTATTCCAAATGCTGTCATTCTGTGGTATCAGGTGTCAGACACACAGGAGCCGTAGGTTGGCTCCAAACTAAGCAAAACTGCCTGTGTACAACAGCTGCTTTCTGCAACTATAGAACTCAATAAGCATCATACTATGTATTGTCATTGTTCAGTCACAGAGATCAAATGATTTCTTGCCACCAATCTGCTCAGTAACATATGGAATATGATATGGAAATAAAAAAAGTCAGTCAAAAAGTTGTAAAGAGCGCAAATGTAATGTACAGCAAGATTGTAACAGATACTTATGTGTGCTACATGGTAAGGCAATGCCATGTTAACCATTTATTTACAACTTTTGAATTTTACCCTGTAATTGCATGGAATGGCAGTACTTTTGGACAATTACTCAAATATGGACCCCTGAATATTATAATTTTTACATTAATGTGTTTTGCAATTTTATTATTTTATTTTTATACAAATTAACTGTGTTTCTTGTGTTACTTACGGATTCCAGCCAAGATCCTGGGGGTTAACATAGAGGATTCCTGCTCTGGATACAGTGGCAGGAGTGGCCGTCTTCAAATGGTGAATCTCAAAAACCAGACGCATCATTGGAGTCAGAGGGATTCTCTCGTTGCTTGCCAGTGTCAGGACCTACAAAGAGAGAGTCAATAAGCCTTACGATATGATAACGTCTACTGATCCGATCAATAACATGCAATCAAAATCATAGTACATTTTAATATTCCTATCATCCTATTATCCCTTGCAGAAGATAAAATAATAATAAGATAATTTTTGATCATTTAAACATTCTTAATTATAATAAGCAAATTTTAATATAACAATTATTTTAGTTTCAGCTTTATTCATCAGAATCTCTTAAAATAATTTGGTATTCAGCTGAATCCTTAAATATGAATTTGGCGTATCCCATTTTCTAATCCCTGAGTTTTCATATTATTCATAAAACTTTACAGACGATGTTACCATATGCTGGAATATAAATAATCTCAATATCATAATATAAATAAAGACTCTCCGAGTGCTATTTATGTAGTATATACAAAACATCAACAATAATTGCAACAGATCTTATTGGTCATTCAAAAGCTGCAGAGACAAAAGGTCTGAGAGGTGGCCATAGATGAAGGCTAATATATTCCTAATTATAGATAGACCAGTCTTGTGTATTTACACTTCAGTCACCTTATTGTCATCCATTACTGTGTTCAGGGATTCAATCCACATAGGATCAATGTCACCATCAAGGACAATCCACTTAGGACCCTCGTGATTTATGTTAGCTTGTTCCCTCATAAGACTAGAAAAGAGACCTGGAAAATAAACAAAAGCTTACAATCCAGATGGCGGGTTGTGCCTGTGTTCATCTGTTACCAAATATAAACATCCTTGACCAAGACATCACCAGAACTCTACAGCATGCAAGCATGTCAATGAATTAGTCACTAATCTGCTACGGCGCTATATAAATAAATGTGGATGATGATGATTACCTTATTAAATCAGATATATCCGGCAGTATGCTAGTTAGTAGTAAAAGTCCAGGTTTGATCATGTGACCACTGGCTTAAGCTCAGTTAAACATTAATTAATGTATCAAGTTTTTGAACCTGGTTGTCAATGCAAAAATGTTCTATTGTATTGAGTTTTATATAAAAAAAATTAAAAATCCCATTGAATTTAATAATTTCTATTTTTCATAGATCATTTCTGAACTAAAGTAAATAAAATAAACGAATAATGGTTCAAACAGAAACAAGTACAGCTCAAATATTAATATGTAAATAAACAGACAACTGGTAAGCTAGTAAAATTGTGGAATAAATTAATGGAAGACACAAACACTACCAGAACAAACTTTAAAAAATAAACAAATAAAAAAAAATGCATAAGAACTACTTAACACCTGCCCCCCAAATAAATACAATATATGGTTCTGGCAAGTTCCCATAAAATACAATAGGAATAGGAAGAGTCAGAGGTGAAACTTTGGAGAAATATTCAAGTATATGTTGGCAAAAAAGTAACATACAATAAAATACTGGGTTTAATTGGATCCAAAATGACATTGTGGATCAACTGTAATCTGATATTTTTAACCAAACTAGTAATATGTTATCATCATTTTTAAGAACATTTTATCTTGCCCTTTTAAATTAAAATGGACATGAAATGCTATGTTATAACCAGCTTTGGAAAATACAGTGCGGTCTTGCGAGAGGAAAAGTTTGCTAATGGGTTCAGATGGTTTGCTATTACCTGTGTTTGGTTTAATAAAATATATTGGGCTTAAATACTGTAGCACAATTTAGCACACTTAACCAATCTACTAACACTGCTCATAGGTGCCACTTGGATTAGAGAGTCTTCTCATTGTGTAATGCTGCCTACATGTGCTGCAATATCAGAGCCAATATTAGGCATTTGGCCCAATATTGTAGAAAGTCCCAAAAAAGACTGATCTGATTTCAATAGAATTGAAATCGATCAGATCAATATTAGGCATGTAACATTTGCAACCAGACAAAGTTAAATGCTGATTAGTAGATTTAGTCTAAAAATGTGCACCTTTAAAACAGTATTATTAATTAAACCTCTAAGTATTTAAAGTTGGTGTAGATCAAACAAATAATTAGCTACTAACGACAATAGTCAGCTTTTTTAATGATCACACAGATAGCTACCGTCTTTCCACTCTCTTGTGCTCGGGTGGATAAAGCCAAATAGTTCATCAGTGGTCACAGCTTTTGGGTTCAAATCATTCCACACTGGTTTCTGTTTGCAGTTTACGTATGTCCGGTTTAGAGTCTTTAATACCTGAAAAGGTTAAGAGGAGTAGATTTTTTTAAAAGAAAAAAAAAATCCTACATATAATATAATATACTCAGTGGTGATATATTTTCCTTTGCATTGCATTAATTTCCAATTAGTTTTGGGATATAAAGCTTCGGTAATTACCAAGACGTTTGGAGTAAAATGGAAGCAATTAAGTATACAGACTGTAGTGTAATTAGTTGTGATGACAGATATAAGTACAGAAGTATTGTATGTGTGCAAGAAATTATACAAATATCTGTCACAAAGCCAGATCTCAAATGAAGTCACAAATTACAGGTTGCAGGGTTTTTTTCCACTTTTTTCAAGGTCAATTGATTTGAAAGTAAAATAGCTTAACATATAAATTATAATTGTTCACTTATGTGGAAAACCTATGCAATTTTAATAAGATTTATTTTTAACAACCATTATAATGACAATTGTTTTACTACTTACATCCTGACACTAGGAGAGAATAAAAAATACTTATATAACTACTTACTTGTAATAAGAAATCCTGGATATTACAACTATAGATTTCTGGCTGCTGTACAAGTTAAAAGAAAATCCTTCACATATATTTAGGCGTTAAATTTTCCATTTAACACTATTCTGTTAAAGGGTATTTTTTCCCAAAATGCCAACAGGTACATCTAATGTACCCACTTAAAGGTCCTTGCACTTGAAATAACTGGTAGTATTTATGACAAAACGGGGTCTTACTGGACTGAAGACTTTTTATTCATCACCCACTTCTCACAGTGTATTGTACTTTTTATACATTGGCCTAGTAGAAGCATATACACCAGAGCACTGGTGTATTATGTGTATTGTTATTTCAAGTTATTGGTTACATATCGTCCTTGCTATAACCTGCCATATTGTATGTATTGGAAATATAAAGACTGTTGCCATATTGCGTGAAAATAGCAGGACAGCAGAAGCCATATTGCATGACAGGATGGAAAGTTGTGTTAGCTAAGGGATTTCAGTTAGCTAAGGTAATTACCATTTATCTCAAGTGTCCATTGTTATGAGGTGTGGCATAGATCTGGGCTGTAAGTAATCAGAACAATGTCTGGGTAACTTAATATAGCTAGCTGTCAGCCCAATACAATGTCCACAGTACTATACTGCCTGAAATAGCATTGGGAAATGTATTAATAAGTATCAATATAAATGTTACTGTATATAAAAAAAAACACCACAGGCTCAGATTGTGTAATGCTGCAGATACATTGTGTCCAATGTCTTAATGTTTCATGCAAGTGATATTGTAACCCTTTGTTAAGTGTATCCAGCCAAATAGCTAATTCGGTCAAGCCATTCCACTATATAATCAAGGTAACAGAGTCAGTATGTCTAAAAGTTAAATAATTTACGTGTCCACTGATAGAGCCCTGCTGAAAAGGGAAGGATTGGGACATTTGACCCTACTCCCTGTGTAAACAGCCAGGATATAAGGAGAGCAGAATGCCAATAGCTTCATTCTATCTTGGATGATCCTGTTGTACAACAAACTCACAACAAACTCTGAGCCAGGCCAGGTGTGTGAGTCAGTATCCAAGGCTGGGCGACAGAAACTGTCTAGCAAAACGTTAGTGGTAACTGTGGCAGGATAAGACTCTGAAGGATACTGAGATTGTTACTTTGGAGTGCTGACTGCAAGAGGCTGCTGGAGAGTACACACTACCATTTACCCTGTATCTTGTGAATGTCTTATGGTGTTGTGGTAATAAAGCCTTATTTTGGATATATTCTGGTATGCCAAGTGAGTTGCATTGCACAGAGGGTAATAACTGTCCCAGCTAAGGGTGGTTTTCTCACAGTATTATATGCTTCTTTTGTCATATATTAATCAGGCATTGCTCTATGATAACGAACAGCAGAGGAGAAAAACCCCATTGCAGAATATATTTATTTGATCACTCTATTATTGAATATACAATGCTTGCCGGTCCCATAGTGGGCTACTTTGGGCTGGGTCACTGGGCTACCAACATTTTTCCCTTTAAAATGTTACTAATAGGCTGCAGAGATGAGCCTTGCCCCCTGGGGTAAAATTTGCCAGCCAGCCCCTGAACACTTAGTACATGAAACACACAGGTGCAGTTTAACTAAAGGCTCAAACTAAGGATAGAGAATTTGGATGGAAGGGGTAAATATACAACTCTCCTTAAAACCCTCTCTTTTATAAGCACAAGTACTTGAAATAGGGAAACGTGATGATTTAGGAAATGGGGAATTGTTTCTTCCTAAATTACAACCTGGTAGTTGCACTGCTGCTACTGATGTCTATAAACAGTATGTTATGCCAGGCTCATTTGAGTCAGATGTAAATTCAACCCAAAAATCTGAAATGTAGGCGAACAGCTTCCACAAGTACATTCATAACCATGCTCAGAATTCCTGCAATCTATTTAAGAAATCAATTTGCAGCTAGCTGTGCAGTGGATAATTCATAGCACTTTTATGGAAAATTCCCAAAATAAAATATCTAGTAAGCTATTTGTTACTGAATAACTGATTTTTCAGCAATTAGTTTACACAGAGAAATATATTACACACATTAGAAAGCATGTCCCTGCATGCACGGTCAGTCCGACTGGTAAAATAAATGGAATGCATCTGCTGCTGACCACATGAATGTGCAATCATTGTTTCATCCTACCTTGCTCTTCCCTGTTCCTGCATTGCCAACTACAAAGACTGAGTGGCGAACAGCAAGCAACTCCTCCAGCTGAACAACCTGCACGAAAATACAAGTGCCACCAGATGAGTATTATCTAAATGTACACTGTATATGGCTCTGTATATATAATGCCATAAAATGCATAGCGAGGAAGTTCCCATCTTATCACACAATACAATTACTCAACATATTATAAAACCAAATTAACGTTGGAATAAGAATATAAATTTATTAAACTGAATGTATTAACTTAACCTCCTAAGGACTGGATGGAGAACGAGAGCATGGCAGTCAGCAACAGCAAAACCAATAATGGTGGAAAGGTCAGGCCATATTACCACCAACCCAGGATGATACCTTATCTATTGGTTGGTGCTAAAACTATCTTTACGGCAAAACTACACTTCCCCCCTCTTAAATGCTGGTTTTAACCTGTAGATACCGGACGAGAGTCCTCCTCACAGGTGGACCAACCATCTGTTTACACCAGTGATGGGCAAACTTTTTCAGCCAAATAAAAAAGAAAAACTTTAGGCAGGCCAATATAATTTATTAAAAAAAACTCAAATATCGAAATATATAATACAAATTTTTATAAAACTAATGTGATGAATGAAGCTGTGACTGCATTTCTATAAGTTCCTCATATCTATTTTTTTTATTTAAATATAAAAACAAAATAATTATATTTTAATAATTTTATGCATATTTTAATGAATTTTTTTAAATATTGGCAGGCCAGATAGAACCTCTAAGTGGGCTGGATCTGGACCGCGGGCCCTAGTTTGCCCATCACTGGTTTACACCAACTGAAGGGGGGGTGATAACCTATGACAAGACGAACCCAGCAGCATTTGCAAACCTACTGACTGCAATGCTCCCCTACCTACAACTAGAAAATAAATTAAAAGCCCCTATTCACATACACCATAACCTGCCGTGTGCTGGGCGGGAGGGTGGAATCCGGATGCAGGAACAGGAAGAGAACTGCATGAGACAGCATTTATAAAGATCAGCCAGAACCCTCCTCTCTGTCTCTATTGGCTGCTATTCTTTCTTCTGCAACCACATTGAATGGTGAGTACCCCTGTCACTCACTCGCATGATTTTAACTGTGTTCTGGCTTAAGGCCTCACTTCCCTTATTATTATTATTAATTTTTATTTATAGGGCGCCACAAAGTATCCGTAGCGCCGTACAGTGACAAACAATGGCACAGTACAAGGTGAAACAGCACAGTACAAGTAACAGTAAGCACTATAACTCTGGGGGCTCAGGCACAGCATGAAAGAGAGGGAGGGAGGGGAAAAGCAAGTATAGGCAGGTAACTATGGCCCAAGAGGGTGGGCACAGATGACAGGTTGAGAGTCACTGAGGGGAGCGGAGAGAAGCGAGAGGAGACAGAGGGCAGAGGGACCGAGAGGCGGTGAGCAGAGTAGCTGGAGAGCGCAGTTAAAAGTGATGGAAACAGGAGGTAGGAGAGCCCTGCTCAAAGGAGCGAACAATCTAAATGGAGGGGAAGACAGACAGACACATGGATGAGACGGAGAGACGGGAGAAACGGAGACGGAGTCGAGGAAGGGGGAGAAGGGAAGAAGGGATGAGAAATAGAGGTAGCCGACCGGTGGGAGTTTAGGCATGAGACTGGAAGGCTTTAAGGAAAAGGTGGGTTTTTAATGTTCATTTGAAAGAGGACAGGGGAAGTTCTGATGGAGTGGGGGAGCTTGTTCCAATGGAGGGGAGTGGCGCGGGAGAAGTCTTGGATACGTGCGTGAGAGGAGGTAATCAGAGGGGAAGAGAGGCGACGATCATTGGACAATCGCAGTGGGCGGGAGGGAGTGTGAATAGAGATAAGGTTAGAGATGTAGGGAGCAGTGGAGTTGGCGAGGGCCTTGTAAGTCAGAGTAAATGTTAAACATTTTATTTTAGATAAAGGAGACATATTGGTGAACCCATAGTTACATCACATGCGAAGAGAAATTATATACAAAAGGTTTTTCTAACTCATAATGAGATCTCGGGTAATTGTCCCACTAAACTCTTGCATCTGAAGTTTAATCTGTACTCAATATGACCTAAAGTAACTTCAACATCGGAATACACAATCCAAGGTAATTCTACCAATTTCTTAAATTAATACATTACTCTCTTTATACATTTTCTAAAAACCTATACAAATAACACAAATGATAAAAACACTGTAAAACACACTGCATACGGTATTCTATCATCCTGTCCTAAAATAGTTTACAGCTCACTATGTACTGTGATAAGACTGTGATAAATATGCATTCGAAGCAATCACTATGTGTTACCACTTGCTAGCCACAGGTTATACTTTTTATGCAAGTCTCCAACTTAACAAGCAATATTTATAACTTAGGGGATTCAAGAACTATGTGCTTGCCCACTGTTAGAGTTGCGGCGGTTCCTCTCTGGGCGTCCCGGCCGTCGCTATGACGACTGGGACGTCACTTCCTGTGGGCTCGTTCCGGTTGCCTGGGCAACAACCGGGACGCTGGAGAGCTTCTGGCGCCGCGCCCGGCCAGCTGTCAAACAGTTAGGCGCGTGCGCATAATGGGGTTCAGGGCCAGCCATACAAAGCTGAGCTTACTCAGTCAATCAGGGCTGATTAGGTTTATGTTACTGCTGGTACTTTGTTATTCCCATTGGCTGCAGGCTCTGCATATTCATTATACTGCAGCTGAGGACACATTCTGAACTCGGTTCTGATTGGTCATCTGTACTATTTTAGGCAGTGAGGTCTGCAGCCTCATTGCCGGTTATAGCGTCCTGTTCTCAGTTCCGCTGCCTGCTTGTTCTCTCTCTGCTTGGTGATTAGTACCTTTGATTGACTTCCCGTGTATGACCTTTGCTTGTTCCTGGACCACTGAACCTACGCTTCTGACCCTGACCATTTGCCTGAAATCCGGATTTTGCTCCTCCGCTAGTGCTCCTGACCTTTCGCTTGTCTCTGGATTTCGAACCTGTGCTTGTGACCTCTGACCTTGGTTTTCCTGCCCGCTGCTGTCCGCCAATCACTATACTCCTGGGTTCTCCTTAAGTCAGTATACGTTACTCGACCCTCTGTCGGCCTTCAGCCAAATCTGTCCCCACCACTAGGGGCTCCAGCGAACACCGGGCCTTTAGAGTAGACCCCGAGTTTCATTGTGCTGGCTTGGGAGTTCCTAACACCCACCAGCAGTATTATGTGTTAAAGCCGCATATATTGTAGATATCATTCATGCATTAAACATTGTTTGTAAAATAAGCCATGACCATGCTAATCTTTTAAAGGGAAGGTGGGAGTGTCACCTGCCCATCAAGCGAGGGCTGTGGGAGAAGTGGGAGGTATAAAAACCTGTCTGTTTCACTTTTCGCTGTTCGTCCATTCTCAGACGCATATATAGGGTGGAATTCCACCTTGTTACCACCTCTGCTTCAGTTGGTGGCAGGGGAAATTAAATTGCTCTTGTAGCTGCTGCAATCTCCTACATGCTTGTTGCTGAATGCCGGAAATGTCCAGATATTTTACAGGCCACAGACAGCATCTCCTGCACGTCCCTGTCATTTTTTAAAAAGCTCTGCACCACCAAGTTTATTGCATGAGCAAAACAGGGAATGTGAAGGAATTCACACAGCTGTAATACTCTCACAATATTTGTGGCGTTATCAGAAATGATATATCCTAAGGAGAGTCCAAGCAGATAAGCCATGTTGCAATGACATCCCTTAGTTTTGGTAAAAGATTGTCAGCTGTATGCCTCTTAGTGAAGCCAGTGATACACAGAGTAGCCTGCCTCTGAAAAATGTGATGTTCTTGGATACATGCTGCTGCTGTTCCTGCTGGTGAAAGCGAATCACCAACCCAGTGGGCTGTCAAAGTCATATAATCTTTAGTTTGTTTAGTTCCGCTTGTCCACATATCTGTGGTTAAGTGCACAGTGGGTAGAATGGCATTTTGTAGCCCAATAATTACATTTTTACGAACCTTCTGGTAGAGAGGAATAACTTTTCTTGTAAAATGGTGTTGTGATGGAATTTGGTAACGGGGACACAAAACCTCAAGTAACTGTCTAAAACCATCTGCATTAATAGTGGATATTGGACGCAGATCTAATACTAGCATAGTCGCCATGGCGTCTGTGATCCGTTTTGAGACTGGGTGACAGCTTTCATACTTGCTTCCTCTTGCAAAGGATTGTTTAACAGTCAATTGTTGTAAACTACTAATAGTCTTCTTCTTGGTCTGCTTCTGGGATGCAGATCCACCCCCAGCAGCAGCAGCAGTTGGACTAACGCTCAAGAATTCTTCTTAGGAATCCAGGATAGTGGAAGAGTCATCTAGCCTTAGCAACTTGGATGCAGGTCTAACTCCGATCGCTACTGAGGATATTGATGAGGACCGTGTTGTGGTTGTAGATGGCAGGTGTTGGGATCTAGCCGAGAGAAGGGACCTAGCTTATGCTGGACTGGTTGTTGTTATTTTTCTAGCATAAGTTTCCAATTTTCCCAACAGCTTGCCATGAACTCGCTTCAAATGGTGTAACATGGATGAGGTTCCTAGATGGTTAAGGTCCCTACTTCTACTGACTGTAGGTTTACAAACGCTACAAGTGGTTAGACAACTGTTTTCAGGATTTGGGTAGAAATGATCCCACACATAAAGGTGACAATGGCCTTCTTCTTGTCACGTGCAAGTACTGCTTCCACTGGTGCAGGACTTACACAAACAACATCATCCTCAT
This sequence comes from Mixophyes fleayi, assembly GCF_038048845.1. Taxonomy (NCBI): domain Eukaryota; kingdom Metazoa; phylum Chordata; class Amphibia; order Anura; family Limnodynastidae; genus Mixophyes; species Mixophyes fleayi. The sequence continues at coordinate 52,368,883 of NC_134406.1, forward strand.
CAACATCCTCTTTAGCGCCCTCGTCAGCTACACAAACATCCCCCTCAGCCTGTTGCAATTCCAAAGTGGCATCCTCAATTTGTGCATCACAGGCTACACTTGGGCTGCTCATGCACACATCTGCAGAATGCTGAAAGGGGCCTACTTTATTAGTACACTATCAGAAAAGTCAGGCTTACACATAGTACTCGTAGATAGACTCTACTCAGGGGTTTGTGTCATTTCTGAATCTAAACACTTCTGGAGTCAGAATGACAAGGTCTTGCTTGGTCATGACTGACCTTACAACAAGATGGCTTAGTGACAGTTGCAGAACTAGCACTCATAGAGAATGGCGAAGGCCTCCTTCTTTCCTTGCCACTGCGTGTGTAGAATGGCATGTAGGCAATTTTATTTTTTTCTGTAGATAACTTTGCCTGGATTACAGTTTTTTTTTTCTCTTTACCAAGGTAAAAGGTGTTTTTTTGCATTTTTGTTTCCCTGACTTAAAAACACTATGCACTTTAACATAGGCTTTAGCAGATGATGTAGAGGGATTACCATCTGTCAGGCGCCGCCCCCAAACACACGCTTGGTGCCGGGGACAGTCGCCTTTCTTATTGCCCTGCCGTCCCGTTGCCAAGAAACGAGACGCTACTTCCGGGTCTCAACAGGAAGTTCGGGCGCATGCGTCCAAACATCGCGTCTCCATTGCTAGGCAACGGAGACGCCGGCCAGCACTTCCTGTCAGCGGTCAAAACAGCTGACCGCCGACACCACGTCCACCAATGATAAATAGTCAGCATGTATTTAAACCTGACTCTGGCACCACTAGGGTGCCAGAGAATATAGCTCTCCATCTCCAGCATGGTGTGTTTCCTGAGCTTATTGGGTTCTGACCCCACTTTTGCTTGACCATTCTTTCGGATCTCCCTCCCTACCTCGATGGTAACTAACTGGGAGGGCCGCGATCTGCACCTCTCTGCAGCTACACCCAAATACCCTTGCGCGGGTCCCTGGTGAAGACCTGAGGAGTGTTTAGACTCTGCGCCTTGCTTAGCCACTGCAATACCGGCAGGTAAAGCCATCAGAGCCTGTCGATTTGTGACACTATCATCATGAGTGGTGCCAGCAGCTGCTTGGTGCTCCTGGTCTTCTGTTTACTGCTGTGAATCCATTTTGATAGCACAGTAAAATGTGACTGCAGATTTTGAAGAACACTGCAAGCCCTATTATTTCTATTTCAGTAATGACAATTAGCAATGGAACAATGGAGCTCTCCTGTTTGTGTGTGAGCTATAACTCAGTAGAATGTCACTGGAGACTTTGAAGAACTCTGCTTTTTTCTTTTCTAGCTATGACGCTGCCTAACTGCAATAGGGACTGCCAAGAACTGTGCTACCCCTTCTGTGTCTCTCTGTGAAATGACACTGGATTGCCTTGGAGGTCGGTACTTATAGAATCCAATACTCATGAGATCTGACGAAGTAACAATGAAGTTTTACCTCACTTTCAATTCCAAGGGTGCGTGAAAGTACTGAGCCAGCTCGGTACTCGGATCTGCTAAGTTCAGGTGGGCTTGGTTCCTCGGAGAACTGAGCCTGAGCATCTCTAATACATACACACGTCCACCAATATGTTCAATGTATTTTATCATAATGATATAGAAATGGTGGACAGGACCCTTATCATAATAAGTTAAAGGACAAGTTATGTGGTATCTCTCCCACTAAGGCTACATGAACACTTTAAAACATCTTGAATAATTTTGAAAAATATGTAATAAAACTTAACCTTCAGTTTTATGGCAGCTTGACTGCGGTTATTTTAATAGAAAGTAATTAAATATAAATTGATTTTGTTTTTACTTTGAGGATAAAGCTCTCTTCGGGCTGCAAGTGAAGCTCCAGCATAGACTGTTTAACCATCTGTTCAAAGTGAAGGTCCCTCTTCCTCGGTACATCCAGTGCTGGAAACAGGTCACTGATCAGGCCCATGAAAATCGGGACATCATCTGTTACTATCTTAGGTAAATTGAAGTCTCGTAAAGCTCGCATGAGCACCTACAAGCAGGAATTAGAAAATGAACATTAATCTGCATACATGCAAAAATCACTTTCCTTATGAAAAATGATTGGATCTGATTTTAAGGACATGAACAAATGATGTAGCAGAAAGTGAAAAGATCTATGGGTTGATTTGTCAAAAGTAAAGTTCTCAATGAAAATATTAAACATTATGCAAAATTAGGCATGACACTAATTTCTTCATTATTTTAATTAAAGCAATTACAGGAAACAAGTTCAGGCTCAGAGCACACAAATCTTGTTGATCCAATGTTTGGGGTTTGTTTTTTTTTTAGGATTTTGCACCCAAGTGCAAATATTATGTAATCAATGAGAGATCAGATATAAGATCAGGGGGTAAATGTATCAAGCTGAGAGTTTCCAGAGTTTGAAAAGCGGAGATGTTGTCTATAGCAACCAATCAGATTCTAGCTGTCATTTTGTAGAATGTACTAATTAAATAACTACAATCTGATTGGTTGCTATAGGCAACATCTTCACTTTTCAAACAAGCCGGAAACTCTCAGCTTTATACATTTACCCACAGATGTGTTGTTAAATTTAAAGCAGTAGTTCTCTAACTATAGATGCCCTTATGTAGTCAAATCCTGGCGCTCAATCTAATCTATAATTTGGCAAAATACACATGTGGCTGTTTGCCATTTGTTCCCCATCAGATCTGGCTGTTTGGCCCAACTAGTGCAGTTGACTATGACACCACACATGATGAGATAGCAGATACTGTCCAAATGTATCATTCATCAGGCCTAATTGACCATCAGAATAGCCACGAATATAGGCACCCCAAATATCCACTCCGCAGTGCAAACCTGCTTTAGATCTGCCATTTTAATTTATTGAAATGGTTGGTATTAAAGTAGTACTAGATTGGACTATGTTGCAACATTTACAATTTCATCGCCTGTCTCTGGAGATTTTTCCACCTCTCAATGCCACACCAAGGCGCACTTCTAGGTTGGTGAGGCGGCTGAGAGCAGAGGGTGTGCAGGCACCTTGATTTGTGCTGGCAGGACCATGCAGATGTACCAGTGCAAAACCAACCTATGTTATGGGGAGTATTAGGTGTGCTTTGTAAATAACCTCCACCGTTTAATCAAAATGATAATGATGAACAAGGATGGTAGTGTATTTCTGCATAGAATCAATGAGAATCTGTTAACTTCTGTTTCCTATGATTAAATCTCCCTGTATGCCAGGGGCAGGATGGGCTGGGAGGCAGGGGGGCATCTGCCCTCAGGGTGGTCCCATATGGGGCTACCTTGGGCTGGGTCACCTGCACATTGTTTCCCTTTAAAATGTTCCTAATAGGCTGCTGAGTCGAGTCTTGCCCACCAGGATAACATTTCCCAGCCCTCCCCTGCTGCATGCACCTATTATACCCTACGCAGTAAGTTTATGAATTTGTGGAAAGGCCAATAGGCAAAATGTCAGGGGCACATTTCCTTGTGTATGCTAAAAATTGGAGGTAGAATACATTTATTTATTTTATCCACATGCTCCTTGGGATGTGGTGGACTTGGGCTATGGGGCTTGACAGCTATAAAAAAAATGTAGTGGGGCTCGACAAATATAGCCTAGGCAGGACCAGCACAAGCTCTGGGGAAGCACCCCACTGCTTATCTTAACAGGCAGGAGGTGGGGGCGGCATCCTGTCCTCCTGGGACTGTGAGCCTGACACTTGGCTGTTACACTGGGAGTCTGATGCTTGGCTATGATGTAACACCAATCAGTGGCGGATCCAGGGGGGGGGGGGGGGGGGGGGGGGGGCGATCGGGGCGATCGCCTTTCCCCCTTACCAGGGGCTTGCTGCCGACAGTGTGCTGCCCGGCTGCTCTGATTGTGTTTTAAACACAATCAGAGCAGCGGGACAGCACACTTTCACTGCTGAACGGACCTGCACATACTGTGCAGCCGCCGGCAGCCTTAGAACACAGAAAGGGGCGGGGCCTAAATCCCCCCCCCCCCTAAAATCGCCCGGGGTAGGGCAAATGTCTGGGTCCGCCCCTGACACCAACAAGGAGGAACAGCATCTTCACATGTAAGATGTTACTGGTTGCTGCTCCTTCAAGACAGCATCGAGAGCCTAAAACACTGGATGATGTCCCCCTAACCACTGGCACACCCAGTAACCATCTATATTCATCTAGATGGTTGCCGGGTGTGCCAATGATTAAGGGGACATTATCCAAGGTGACGTACTAATGTCATTAATCACTTATTATGAATATATAATTCATTGAAAAGACCTCCAACAGGATTATCAGGCAATAATTGATGAGAACAACAGATTATTTATTTTTACCATAAAATAATACCTGGTTTTCCGGTCGGTTACTGTCACCTCGTCTTAAGGAACCTGCCACAACCAGAACAGATTTAACTGCTCGGAGGCCCCAGTCATAGTGATCCTGTAAAAGGTGCATCATCAAGTCATTTGCACATCATAAAAACTTGTCTAAACATTTTTGTTGTCATACAATCTGATTATAAATTGAAATATATCAAGTGTTCTCTATCTACACATAAGTTTCAAGGTGGCCATCAAACCAAGTACCAGAAATCTCTGTGACTAGCGAATGGATGGGAATGATCTAAAAATTTGAGGTGAAAATTAATATTTATAATTGGATTAATGGAGATGAACATTTTTAAAGGAAAACTAAAATAATTTTCAACTAACAACCAACAGTCAGATAACAGCAGAGGGGGTAAGGGATGTAAACTTTTCTCATTCACAAATGTATAGGTTGCACAATGCCATTTTTAATTATGGCTCAACGTTAATGTCATATTTATTGTCCCTTTAAATCACATCCCCTACTAAGCAATTCCTGTATCACTTATAACTGTAGCATTATAGCAATCACGACCGGCCTTATCACTAAGTAGATCATGGTCACATCAGGACCAAGACTCAAAAAAAACCAAACAATTAAAATATATACTGGAATTATCAGCCCCAATAGAACCTTCACTAGTTTATGACACTATATGGAACAAGAATTAGGTCAAGCAGCAATATGTCTAGTTTTATTGACCAATTTAGAGCTCAATGGAGAAACAAAGACACAGTCATTACCCAGGAATTAAACGCCTAACTGTAATGAATCATTTAATGGGTTTTGCCTTAATTCAAATGTAATTTTTCATTATGGTAAAAAAAAAAAGAAGAAGTAAATATATACAAGCCACAGGGGTAGTGTATACCAATAACAATAGTAAGCATACCATGTAATTAGCAAAATGTTCTAGAACTTAAAATAAAGACCAATTTTCTGCACTGCTGTGTTCAATTTGAAAAATATTTTTGACTTGTAAGATGCATTGGGAACAGTTGCAAATACATCTAACAATGTGAAGTTGATGGTCTAGAAATGAAAATTAGATATAAAACATGTTTAAGAAATAAATCATAAAAATATTCGCATTACCTATCCTACTAAGCATAGGATTGTGGCATAACGTTTAATTACACCAGGATTGCAGCAGATTTCTAAACTGATAATATGTTACCTTTGTGTAGCAGATGGCGTTGGTGTCATCTATACTTTAAAACACCTTTTGTTATACTGTGCTGTATATTTTATCATAAATTACCTGTCTCTAATCAGGACGTCTGCATCATACTGTATTAAGGGGGTGCTTATTAGCTATGGCATAGATACAAAGCATAACTAATTCTGACATGAACATGTTCTGACTCGTAGCTAACGACGTTGTTTTCTTAAAGTACAATTATCTTCTCCAAAAATGACTGCGGGCAAAATGTGTGAATAATAGAATTGTAGAAAAATGAATTGCAGATATATTGAAGCAGCCCTTTACAACGTGCTCTCTATTAACTATGTTTAAATCATTTCTATTTGAGTCATAAGAAAGTTATGAATAGATAAAATACTTTGACACATCTCTGACTCGCAACAATACTATTTTGAGTTTAACATGAAAAAAAAATGGGCTCTATCCTTATACCATAGATCATATCTCTGCATGTGCCATAAATCAGAACCTTCTGAACTACACAAAACAAAATATAGTTCCCTACTGCCATGTTGATGTTATTAAAATGGACAGATCTGTGTTGCATATCATGAAAGCAAAGAAAATGAGTGAGCGCCATCCTAAAAACTGTGTGTGTTACTATGCAACATTGCTAGTCTAACAAAGCAATATGTTTATTAATCAACACTGAAACGTGGGGTGAACTTTTTCACAAATATGGCAGCATCATGTAGCAATCTGAATCGTTACTTTCAAGTATATATGCCATATATAATAAATCAATTTATTTTTCTTGTTGGGGGGGTTGGTTAGTTCTACTTTGAACTGTCTTTTTCAAAAATTTAGACTCGCATATAGTGAGTATAGTCTACTAGATTGCGAGGAAAATTAATCTTCTGTATGTAGTAAAATAGAACATTACCTGTTTAGAAAGCAGCTCCTTGCACAGGGTGTAAAGGGTAATAAATTTCCTGGCTAATGGCCGGGCATCAAGGAAGCCCTCGGCTATCAGCATTATTTCACAGATCAGCTCTGTGTCTGGAACAACCATGGCGCATGGCCTGAAAGAAGAGTCAATTTGTAACCATTAATATTGTAAGCTTAGAACAAGAACAGTCCTCACAGGTGTGAGTACACCGGTTTTACCAACTGCCTTACGAAATCTAAAGCGTACAAAACATGTGTAACTTAAGTATAGACCCATCTCAAGAGTTTAGCACTGTCACATATATAGCTCCCTATTACTATTATGGAATCTGAATTTTTTCACAAGTTGCTTGTTTCTAGCAATCAGGGCCGGTTTAACACGGGGTCTAACTGGGCTAGAAGCCCAGGGGCCTCGGGCATCTCGAGGGCCCTTGAAAATGCTTTTTTTTCTTTAGAGCTGCTCAGCTGCAGTGCGGCCGGCAACATTATTCATCAGGCTCTGACTGTCGGCAAGTCACGGAGAATGTCAGGTACCCAACAGCAAATGTTATGCTGTTAGCTGCCTGCTGTCACTGTTGTCCTTCTGCGGCGCTCAGTATTCTCCTTACTGAGGAGATCTCGTGAGAGCGAGACTATGAGTCATACTCTCACTCTCATGAGATCTCCTCAGTAAGGTGATTACTGCGCACCGCGGAAGCACTACAGGGAGTGGAAGAACGCCTGCAGCCAGGACGGATCAGGAATAGGAGGTAAGCGGGGGAAGGCTCAAGGGGGGTGGGGCTCACAGGGGGGAGGGCTCACGGTATCCTTAGCCCGGGGCCTCCATTCCCTCAATCCGGCCCTCCTAGCAATCCACATGTCTGGTCATGGACAAAAAAATTAACCCTTGCATTTTTTTCTAATAATGCACTATTTCTTAAAGAGAATTGTTGAAATTATATATATTTTGGTATCCACATATGTATTTCTTTTATATTATATTGCATTAGATTTCAAATCAGGTGATTGTACCTCACTTTGGAACTGAACTGAACTGTGGTGAGTAGTAAGTACCAGCAATATAAAAAATACTTATTAAATGAGCTTGAATAGAGAGAAGGAATCATTCTCCTGTTTCGTCTCACTGTATGTACTGGAATAAGCATGGAGAAAAGAAAGCCAAAGAATTGTTTGAGGAAGTCATACAGAAGATTGTAGCACAGCATGGACAATCTCAAGGCTATAAATCAGTCTCCAGAGACTTTGATGTTCCCATTTCCACCATACATAATGTTATAAGTATGTTAATGTTACTAGACCTATCGCACTGTAACCAACCTCCGCGGATGTAGCTGCAGGAGGAAGCTTGATTGAAGATTGCAGTGCAGGATTGTTGGAATTTGAGAAAACATCTCAATCAACTCCCAAACAGATTCAATCTAACCTTCAGACACAAGGTATTAAAGTTTCAATTCGCATCATCCATTGTTAACTTAATGAAAGTGGGTTATAGGAGAAGAGGCCCAGGAGAGCACCACTGGGAGAAAGAGACACATAAGAAAGTCTGATGGGAGTTTGACCAAACACACCTGGACAAGTCGAATTCCTTCTTGGAGATAAGAGAAGACCAAACTGAGCTTGTTAGTAAAGCAAAATGAACACCTTCCATACAGTCAAACATGGAGGAGGTTCAGTGATCTTTTGGAGTTACTGTGCTACATATGGCATTGGCTGCCTTGAACATGTGCATGACATAAAATCTGGAGATTGCCAGGCCATTTTGGAGTATAATATTGAACCAAGTGTCAGAAATCTTAGTCTCCATCGAAGGTCATGGGTCTTCCAGCAGGACAATAACCCCAAACATACTTCAAAAAGCACCCAGGGATGGTTCAAGACAAGATGCTGGACTGTTCTGAAGTGGCCAGAAATGAGTCCAGGGGGTATATTTACTAAACGGCGGGTCCGAAAAAGTGGAGATGTTGCCTATAGCAACCAATCAGATTCCTGGAACCTGTTTATTTTATTAAAGGGAAAAGGAATATGGAGTGAGAGAGCACAAAAGTAGTTCTTGCCGTATACAAGGAACACGGGGAAATTGGCAGAATGGCACAAAAATGGTATAGGGATAAGGCTGTGGGATAAGTCCCATTGACTCAGGATTTTGTTAAATTTTAGGACCGCATATCCACGATGTATGTACTAAACTGTGAAACAGCTGATTTTTTTTAATGCCATCCATGTCCAAAACTTTAAAGCAATGAGATATCTTTCTGTAGACTACCGAAAATATTTGTTCACATTATTTTGTAAATCAATCTGGCAAATGAGAAACACTTTTTTTTTTCTTTTAAATCAATAGGTGCTGTTACAAAGAGGGTGTCAACAATGATTCCATAGCACTAAAAATAAAAGAAGTAGTGTTTTATATACTAAAGAAAGGTGTGCAGTCTGGGGTTGGATTTAACACGAGGGGCAATAGTAGCTCTATTATTTCACCAACAAAAAAAACAACAACTGAAGAAATAAAAAACAACAACAACTGATGTCTGTTAACCAGTTGGAGTGTATTGGGAAAATATTTGATTTATTGGGTGTGGGATAAAATAAATGGAGGACACATTGTGTATTATGGTGCTGTTATGTTCTAGTCTGTAGCTTGACCTGTCTGTAGGCTGTGCTAAAGGGTTTAAGTTATGTATTTATGTTTATTTCACACTTTATAAATGATCGTTATTGTTGTAATACAACACATATTTTATTTGATAAAATACTCCAATGCATTAGTTAAAAAATGATGTAATTACAAATCCTAGTTGTCTCTTGATTTTTAATTAGGAAGCATTTGGACTTTTTATTCACATGTTTAGGATCTTACTATACTAAGTAAGTAGCATAAAGTAACAATAGGTGGCGTTAGCGCTCCAACTGCTTGCCTGAAGAGAGCCTTGAGATTCTCCGGCAGTTCCGTGCGGCCGGCGTATCCAGGATTCATAGTGATAAATATTCCCACTGATGGTTTCAATGTGATGTTTTCTCCAAGGAACAGGAATCTGTCAGGAGGAGAGGGACACGCTGTGAAATGCGCTCCCTGCAAAAGATTACATTTTGATTTGATGTACGGTAAGTTATCATTTCTGGATAGATGCTCTACTTGCCTCTTTTTCTTGTTGCGAATGGCATCTTGAATACTTTTCACTTGTACCGCAACCACTGATAAAACTTCTACTGCAATCCTGTTAAATTCATCAAAACATCCCCAGGCTCCTGTCTGCGCCAGACCTTTATATATGTTTCCTACAGACTACAAGACAAACTGCAATGAAACTGCGCTGCGAGAAGAAATGTTTTAGGAAGCACAGATTGTGAATTTGTCATTTAACTTACTTTATAATCCATCTGTTCAGAGCAGTTGAAAACATATACCATAACCCCCAGGGCCCGTCCTAAATCTTTAGTGGTTTCAGTTTTGCCAGTTCCGGCGGGGCCTGCGGGAGCACCGCTCATAGTCAGATGGAGAGACTGGGTCAGGGTGATATAACACCTTGGAGGGAACAATTAAATCAATCTTTAGGAATCTTGAGGAAACATGGTAACTATTTTCATAGAGGAATCACTTTTTTATTTTTGGCATAAACCCCTCTTCCTAACTAGCAGAACATGCCCTCCAGGCGTTGTCAGTTGTACCAATGTCCTTCATCTGTAGCAGAATCCTAGGCTGTGAGACCTGGAACATTATAGACAACATAGGTGACAATCTCTCGAACTGCAGAGGTCCTGTGCATGGGACCCCCATAGTTGTAAGGAGGTAATCTATATCGGGCTGGTCAACCTGTGTCTCTCCAGGTGTTGTGAAACTACATGCCCTGCCAGCTAATGGGTTTTGTAGGGTCGAATCTAAATCAGCTCAGCAAAATCACATTTCACAGCACCTGGAGAGCTACAGTTTGGCCAGTCCTGATCTATATGTTGAGTTCATGCTTGTGGACGGTCAAGAATGATATATCCTTGGTTTTGGTTGTTTAATGGGCATTAGATCTGTACACTTACCTGCACAAATACGAGTGCATAATTAGTACGATTGCCTGATAAAGTAAAATTCAGCGATTTTGGACAAAAAAAATAATTAAATTATGCTAAGAATAAAGGCATACTTGCCTACTTTTGAAGGCAGCTGTCCGGGAGGGGGTCCGTCGATGGGGATGTGGCCACGCGTGGTGCACCATTAGGCTCCGCCCCTGTCAATCTTAGGCAATTTTAGCCAAATGTGGTAGGGGCGGGGCCACGAATCTGCATTTAGCCCCGCTCCCACCATATTCAACAACGGCGACAGCTGGATCCGGGATTAATGCCTGCTCTCTCGGGAGTCTGGGAGAACGCCCAAAAATTCGGGAGTCTCCCGGACATTCCGGGAGAGTAGGCAACTATGAATAAAGGGCTGTTAACATTAAAAGACAACTAAACCTAACATACAAGTTGCCTTATATAAAATACCTGCTAATAATATTCCTAAATATATATGTAAAAGTTTTAGGAACTTATCAGAACTGAAATCATTTTTATGTACACACAGCAGACGTCCTATCAGTAATCACATTGGAGGACAGTACAGCTATTCTCTTCTCTGCCTGGCTGATAACAGAGATCAGTCGCTTGCAACTACATAGTACGTGTAAATACAAAATCAAATATCTCAAGTTCTGTCAAGGTATGAAAACCTTTATCAGGGTTCTATTCTGTAGATCTCTGATAGAGGTTTGTGTCACTGTTCTACCCATAAGTTTAGTATGTCTTGTTAAAAGTCAACTACACATAGCGGAGGTAACTATTTTGTCGACTGAAGTATTATTTATGAGAACGTAATCCACAAAATGTCTCTTAATGCCTCAGTGATGTCACCGATTCTTAGTGAAATGACATCCTGCATTCTCATGAATAGTGGTCTAGCTCATGGATGCCTAAGTCTTCTTTTCTATATCAAGGGAAAATAGCCACACTGACAGTCAGTAAAGGGCAATGGTCCTTGGTTGATGTCACATGCTTAGTGTTGTGCAAAGGAGCCAGTTTTTACAGGCTCAGCTGGCATCTGGTTGGGGTTTGGGGCAGGCCTTGCCGTGTGCATAACAGGCGCATGTGTGCGTTTTACTATGTACTTCAGAGGGAAAAATAAGATTTAATTTTGCAGACTGGATTATTTAAATGATGATAGGGGTAGAGAAGGTGCATTTTGGGAGGCAGCCCTCATTTTACAGGTGAGCACATAATCTTCTCCTACCCACAAATAGGATTTAAATTCTATGATTGACCAGAGGTGCCAGAAATCCAACCTCATCTCTACTGGAACAAATATTTCACCTGAAATTTTGCTGAAATTTCTAGTATCTCTTTTAACAATGTAATAAAACAATTCAAACATGCAAAAATACACATAAATTAGAGACCGCCCTGATGCCCCCTCACTATCATAATTCACTTAAGACATAAAAGTCATTTTGCAAGACTATCTGCAGACTAGTATCCCACTTTTAAGTGCGATCCCAAAGACTTCTATGCTTTGTAACAAATATGCATCTGAATTTAGCAGAGATTAAGAGCAAAAGGCTTCTGTTTACAAAAACCATTCCATAAAAGATATTTACCTGTCCGTTAAGGGTGTTATAACCAGTCGGGGTGTATTTCCCAAATACTCATAGGAATACTGGAACTGGGCATCACAAATATTGGCAAAGCAATGCTTTTGTTTATCGTCCCATCGATGCCTAAGTTGAGACAACCAAGCAAAATCTTGAGAGTTGCTCACCTTTAAGATGAAAAAATAACAAATTATTATATCACCATAATAAATCTCAAGAATATAGCTGAACATGATCAGAACAAATCTATAAGGAAGATGATGCACACAGTACTGTAAAGTGATAAAATAAAAAAATACTTTTATTTCATACATGTGAGTGCCCTGTGTTGGGCTTATTGTTAAAGACATTATAGCCAAAACAAATGTTAATCTAAATGAAATACTCCGTTGTAACATCTACAAAGATAGATGTAAACAATTACAGTTTTTGTTAGAACTCAGAACTTAATAATGAAAGCTGTTCTAATGGTAACTGTATAAATGCAACCTGTTATCTGTCCTATTTATATACTATCTATAATTACTTAATATTCTATATTACTACATCAATATCTGGCTACTTCTAACAAACCCATATTGTGAGATATTTACAGTTTCACACAACAACAAGTAATAATATCTGCCAGGTGCTGATTAAGGTTTAAGGTCAACCTAGGCTAAGGCTAATTCGCTCGTAGCACCCTCTTGCCTTTCACGCCAGGCTAGTATGGTAGGCAAAAAATGGACTTGTTCTTAATTTAAATCTGGCTTCCTTCATTCCCCAACAACCAATGTTTATGTTCCCTTGTTTTTAAAACTCAGCTACACTTGGCTTTCTAAAAGGGTCATGGCAATCGTTGGCATTTATTTCATTTTCATTGAAATCAGATCATTAAAGCAGTGCAGAGGCATAAATGAGCGATACTGAGGGTGCGTCTGTCACCATCCTAGTCTCTCCTACTCACTTTTTCTTAAGCGCCCGCCCAAGGGTGACTCATTGTCTTCAGCCTTTACCATGGGCATACATCAAGATTAAAATCTTACTACAATGTCTTTCATGTTTTCTTCATGTTCTGCCTATCTCAATTTTCACACACTCAAAAATTTTGCACCCCCCAAAAACCTTGCACCCTAGGCTGCAGCCTACTCAGCCTATTGGATAATCAGGTCCTGATATCTGCCATCCTTTGATACTTCCTTCCTAATACCATTGGCATTCTATGCAAAAGAAAGAGTGGCAGCAGAGTCAGCATACATTTAGTATGTAAAAGGAAGATGAAGCTAGTCATCCACCAGTTTTGCAGAGGAGAAGGAGCTATCATCAGAAGCAGCAGATACTTAATATAGCACCACTAATTTCACAGCGCTGTACAGAGAACTCACATCAGTCCCTGCCCCATTGGCGCTTACAGTCTAAATTCCCTAACACAGACACACAGACTGAGAGAGACTAAGGTCAATTTAATAGTTGCCAATTAACCTACTGGTATGTTTTTGGAGTGTGGGAGGAAACTCACACAAACACAAGGAGAACATACCAACTCCACACAGATAAGGCCATGACTGGGAATTGAACTCCAAACCCTTTGTGCCTTTATCATATAGTCAATTAGGCAAAACCCTTATTTTTGTACCTTAAAGATCACATTATATAGTTCTAGACATTTGTTCTGAAGTTTAGGTCTCCCAGACACATTCTGCTGAATCAGGCTCATTTATTTTGCTTCTATCTTACAGCTTCAGCATAAAATCTCACATAGTGTGACCTTGAGGTATAAGACATATGCTAGATTTATATCTCTTACCTTATGCATAATGAGCTTAGCAACTACATCTCTGGCATGGACATCTATTGTACATATTGTCATGATCTTCTGTCTGTCTCCAGCTGTGAGTTCTCCCAGCAACATGGTAATCAGGGCATTTAACTGACTGATCTGAAATAAAGGAGTGCACACATAGGTTGCATCATGTATGAGATTACAGTCTTCATTATGGCATATTCCATTGTGAAGAAGGGATGTATAGCAACTTTTGGCCTGAAAGGAAACAGAAGTATCTGGGCTTACAGGTGCACAACAATAAGCTGGTACTTGAAGGATAGCAGAGTTAGCCAGTCACTATGGTTTAGTAAAGGCGTCTTCCTGTATAATAGTCATGTTTATTAATATTTCAGCTGCTGAAGCCTTGAGAGAAATCTGCTATATGAATGTTCATATGGGCCACTGACATCCAGTAATTAGCCATACAGGTGGTATGAACAGTGGCGAAGTTGACTATATGCAGTTCTTAAAAAGTTTCAAAAGTCTCTCAGTCCCAGTCCTAATTGGCAAAAACAGTAATTAGCCTTGGGAAGAAAGAGAAGAGGCAAGCTTAATTAAAAGTAGGAATTTGATACATAAATAACCCCTTAGGTATAATGCAGTAAGCAAAAAGTGTTTTATATCATTAAAACCTATTAAATTTAGCTACACAGATGGCAGATCCAGATGTTCTATGGGCCAAGGAAATTAATGGATTGCCAGGGGCTCCATGTCACCGGTCAGCCGATTACCCCACATACAGGCCGATATATTTGTTAGTAGACAGAATTCTTCTTCCTGATCAAACAAAATAATCAAATGGAATCTGATTTTGATCATTCAAGATGATCATATCAGGGTCACGTGTCAATTTTGGCCTAGTTTAGTTGAAAACAATTCTGTAATTTGGACTGTGATTTCTGCAGTCTCACATGCTCAATGCAGTACGAGAAAAGTTGAAATGAAAGAGGTGTGTGTGTGTGTGGGGGGGGGTATTAATGTTGTCAATGCAGGTTACTCTATGCCCTAATGAATAAAGATAACCATTCAAATCAGCTGCAACAGGAAACTGCCACGGTAGCAGATAGCCAGACAAGACAAGGGCAGTAAAAACATTAAACCCTTTAGATCTGCACTTTACATTTTCCTAAACAAATAGTTATAGAGAAAAATTAAAGCAATGTTACAGGGTGAGGATAAATAACTTGCTGTGCATTACTGCACGGTATATAAATAGAATTATAGAACATAACGTGGATATTTACATATTCTACTCCTTTAGCTCGAGGCTGCTCCTAGCAAACCCATGTAATTAGTTATTTACAGTTTCACACATAAGGAAAATGAAAGCAGAAATGCTACATTGTAGACCAAAACAAAAGATTAAAGGGCACTATATGGTACTGATAAATACAATCTTGCTAAGAGAATAATCGATATAACTATCTGACAATACTAGCAGCTTCCAATAGACATTCTACTGAAATGTCTCATAAAGAAGAAACAATGGAAATAATGGAAGCGCCAGTGTATCAGATAATATTTAATAGACTGAAATATCTATTTATCGTTCTTTGTTAACAATCTGATATTTTTGAAATTCATTATTTCACTGTAATATCAGCAGGTGGTTCCATTCCGGTGTTTTATACACAATTGTTTAGTTTTTAATCTTTTCCTTTCTTTTTTTCTCTCTATTTCATATATATAATTTTTGACATATTTATAATAAGCTATGTATTATTGTGGTCTATTAAATATTATCTGACACACTGGCGCTTACATTATTTACATTGTAGACCAACCTGTTTTTTGTTGTAATCCTTTAGTGCAGTTTCAAATCCCTCTTCCAGTCTTTCAAAAGCAATTCCAACATCAATGGTCCACCAGATCTGGTAACTGGTCAGTGCAACCTGAGCTGGGTAGTCAAAAATCCACTGATCCCTTGGCTTGTCCTCATACGCAGCCACCGCCTCTGCAATGTGGTATCGTACGGTTTCACCCATTGTATCTTCCACGTTCTTCAGCCAGTGTTCCACCTTTTCAAACCAAAGATCAGAGAATGTGGCTATAAAACATACAATGTTTTAACCCTTCTCCTGCTGAATCCCTGGCTTATCTACATCAACTGATCTACTGTGTACCGACCCGGCTTGTCAGTTAACCCTTCTCCTGCTGAGTCCCTGGCTTATCTGTATCAACTGATCTACTGTGTACCGACCCGGCTTGTCAATTAACCCTTCTCCTGCTGAATCCTTGGCTTATCTGCACCAACTGATCTATTGTGTACCGACCCGGCTTATCAATTAACCCTTCTCCTGCTGAGTCCCTGGCTTATCTGTATCAACTGATCTACTGTGTACCGACCTGGCTTGTCAATTAACCCTTCTCCTGCTGAATCCCTGGCTTATCTGCACCAACTGATCTACTGTATACCGACCCGGCTTGTCAGTTAACCCTTCTCCTGCTGAATCCCTGGTTTATCTGCACCAACTGATCTACTGTGTACCGACCCGGCTTGTCAGTTAACCCTTCTCCTGCTGAATCCCTGGTTTATCTGCATCAACTGATCTACTGTGTACCGACCCGGCTTGTCAATTAACCCTTCTCCTGCTGAATCCCTGGCTTATCTGCACCAACTGATCTACTGTGTACCGACCCGGCTTGTCAATTAACCCTTCTCCTGCTGAATCCCTGGCTTATCTGCATCAACTGATCTACTGTGTACCGACCCGGCTTGTCAATTAACCCTTCTCCTGCTGAATCCCTGGCTTATCTGCACCAACTGATCTACTGTGTACCGACCCGGCTTGTCAATTAACCCTTCTCCAGCTGAATCCCTGGCTTATCTGCAGCAACTGATCAACTGTGTACCGACCCGGCTTGTCAGTTAACCCTTCTCCTGCTGAATCCCTGGCTTAACTGCATCAACTGCATATAAAACATTATTTTATATGCCATTATTTTGTTTTTCCTGATTGTACATTTACAAGTTTCTACTTTTTACCTGTTATTATTCTACTATTTATATGCCTTCATCTTGTTTTTCCTGATTTTATATTTACCAGCAACTAGTTTTACCTGTTATTATTCTTGCCTATTTCCATTGTCCTTATTACCTCTCCTTCTATTATTCTTTGCCTTCCACGCCCTAATTGGTTATTGTCCTCCATCTTGCTATTGTCTCCCTGCTTATTCTTACCTGTTATCCGCTGTCCTTATTATCTTACTGTTCTGCTATCATTCTTACCTGTCTTCATTGTCCTTATTATCTCACTGTACTGTTGTTCCATGCCCTCCACGCCCTAATTCGTTATTATCTTCCACCTTTTCATTGTCTTCCTGCCTTTGTTCTTACCTGTTTTTCACTGTCCCCACTATCTCACTGTTCTGTTACTCTCTCTCCCTACTATGCCTCCCCGCTCTTACTCCATACCCATACTCTCCCCCCGCCCTACCTCTCCCGTTCCTCCCCGCCATCCCCCGCGCGCTGCTCATCTTGCTAACCTCATCCCCATTTCCCCCCTCTCCTCTCCCCCTTTCTTCTGTGCCCTCTGGAATGCCAGATCCGTCCGCAACAAGCTGACTGCTATCCACGACCTCTTTCTATCCAACTCCTTTAACCTTCTTGCCGTTACTGAAACCTGGCTCTCCGATTCTGATACTACTTCCCCCGCTGCCCTCTCCTATGGTGGCCTCTCCTTCACCCACTCCGCCAGGCCTGGTGCCCGCCCTGGCGGTGGAGTTGGCCTCCTCCTCTCCTCCACCTGTACTTTTCGTGTCATTCCCCCTGAACCCTCCCTCTCCTTCTCCTCTTTTGAAGCTCACTCCATCCGCCTCTTCTACCCCATCCATCTCCGCGTCACTGTCATCTACCGCCCCCCTGGCCCCACCTCCCTCTTCCTTGACAACTTTGCTAGCTGGCTTCCTCACTACCTCTCCTCCGATCTCCCCTCGATCATTCTCGGTGACTTTAATATCCCCATCGACAACCCCACCTACCCTGCTTCCAGCAAACTGCTCACCCTCTCTTCCTCCCTTGGTCTCACCCAATGGACCTCCTCCTCTACCCACTGCCTTGGTCCCTCCCTTGATCTTGTCTTCTCCTACCTATGTAATCTCTCCGACTTCTCCATCTCTCCCTTTCCTCTATCCGACCACCATCTCCTCTCCTTCTCTCTCTCCTCTTCTCCTGCTCCCCTCCCCCTGCCCAAACCTACTCTGTCCATACGCAACCTCGATGCTCTTGACCCTGCCTCTCTGTCCTCCTCTCTCGATACCCTCCTTTCTCCCCTTTCCTCCCAGGCCTGCCCCAACCAAGCGGTCTCCCTCTACAATCACACCCTCACCTCCGCTCTGGACGCGGTTGCCCCTGCCCACTCCGTCGACCCCCGCTGCTCCAAACCCCAACCCTGGCACTCCAAATTTACCCGCTTCCTCCAAAAATGCTCCCGTTCTGCCGAACGTCACTGGAGAAAATCCCGCTCCCTGGCTGACTTCCTCCACTTTAAATTCATCCTTTCATCCTACAGCTCTGCCCTCTCACTCGCTAAACAATCTTTCTTTAAATCCCTCATCTCTTCCCAGTCCTCTAACCCCCGCCGCCTCTTTGCCACCTTTAGCACTCTCCTGGCCCCCTCCCCTCCCCCCACCCCCTCCTCCCTGACTGCCTCTGATTTCGCCTCCTTCTTCTCCTCTAAAATCGAGGCCATCCGACTTGAAATCTCCTCCTCCACTCTCTCTTCCACCCCTCCCACTCTTCTGTCCTCCCCCCCCAACCACCTTCCCCTCCACTCCTTCCGTCCCACCACCGGCGAGGAAGTCCACTCTCTCATTTTATCATCCCCCCCCACTACCTGCCCCCTGGATCCCATCCCCTCCCACCTTCTTCGCTCCCTTTCCCCCACCACCTGCTCCCACCTCGCTCACCTCTTTAATCTCTCCCTCTCCACTGGCATCTTCCCCTCCTCCTTCAAACATGCTCTCGTATCCCCCATTCTTAAGAAACCTAATCTCGACTCCACTTCTCTCTCGAACTATCGCCCCATATCTCTTCTCCCATTTGCCTCCAAAATTCTTGAGAGGCTCGTCTGCAGCCGTCTCACCTCCTACCTTTCTGAATACTCCCTCCTTGATCCTCTCCAGTCTGGTTTCCGCCCCCTCCACTCCACTGAAACTGCCCTGGCTAAAGTCACCAATGACCTCCTCTCTGCAAAAGCCAGGGGCCACTTCTCCCTTCTCATCCTCCTTGACCTCTCTGCAGCCTTTGACACCGTTGACCACCCCCTCCTCCTTCACACCCTCCAGTCTTTCGGCCTCTCCGGCCCAGTCCTGTCCTGGTTCACCTCTTACCTTACTCACCGTTCCTTCTCTGTCACCACCTCTGGGTCTCTCTCCCCCCCATCCACCCTTCCAGTCGGGGTCCCTCAGGGCTCTGTTCTGGGACCCTTACTCTTCTCTCTATACACCTCCTCCCTGGGTGAACTCATCAGCTCCTTCGGCTTCAGCTACCACCTTTACGCTGACGACACTCAACTATACCTCTCCTCTCCTGATCTCTCTCCCCCCCTCCTCTCTAGGGTGTCCGCCTGCCTCTCTGCCATCTCCTCCTGGATGTCCTCTCGATTCCTCAAACTTAACCTTGCCAAAACTGAGCTCATAGTTTTTCCTCCCTCTCATACCCCATCCCCTTCTGACCTCTCCATCACTGTCGACAACACCTCTATCTCCCCTGTCCCCCAACTTCGCTGCCTTGGTGTCATCCTCGACTCCTCTCTCTCCTTTGGCCCCCACATCCTCTCTCTTGCTAAATCCTGCCGCTTCCAGCTGCGCAACATCGCTCGCATCCGGCCCTTCCTCTCCCAAGATGCCACCAAATGCCTTATCCACTCTCTGATCATCTCCCGCCTGGACTACTGCAACCTCCTCCTCACTGGCCTCCCCCACTCTCATCTCGATCCCCTTCGATCCGTCCTTAACGCTGCAGCTAGGCTTATTTTCCTCTCTCGCCGCTCCTCTTTTGTCTCCCCCCTATACCTAGCCCTTCACTGGCTCCCATTCCCCTTCAGAATCCTCTTTAAGCTCCTCACACTCACCTACAAGGCCCTCGCCAACTCCACTGCACCCTACATCTCCACCCTCCTCTCTATTCATGCTCCATCCCGCCCTCTCCGTTCTGCCTCTGACCGTCGCCTCTCTTCCCCCCTTATAACCTCCTCCCACGCGCGTATCCAAGACTTCGCCCGCGCTGCCCCCCTCCACTGGAACAAGCTCCCTCCCTCCATCAGAACTTCCCCTAATCTATCCAGCTTCAAACGGGCCCTAAAAACCCACCTTTTTCTTAAAGCCTTTCTGTCTCCCACTTAACTTCCTACCTTATCTTCTGCCTCTGTCCCCCTACTCTCCCTCTCTCCCCTGCGTCTCTCTGTCTGTCCACCCCTGCCCTTAGATTGTACGCTCCTCTGAGCAGGGCCATCTCTCCTCCTGTTTCCACCACTTCTAACTCTGCTCTCCAGCTACTTAGCCCTCCTCCTCAAAGGTCCTCCACCCCACATCCACTTTCGCTCCCTCCTCCCCCCTGGGGGTCTCCCTGTCTTCCACACCCCCCTTCTTGGGCCCCGTCATTTTCGGATCCTCCCTCCCCCTTCCCCGCCCTCTCTAGCTGTGCATTGAGCGTACTGAGTTGCTGTGTTTACTGTACTGTGCTGTCTCCCATTGTATTGTGATTTTGTTTGTCTCTGTACGGCGCTGCGGATGCCTTGTAGCGCCTTATAAATAAATATTAATAATAATAATGTTAAGAGTCCAAAATCTATAAGAAAAAATTCTGAGATACTGAAGCAATGAGAATAGAACTGGTTTACCGAAAGGTTATATATAAATGCAAAAGTTAAGCTAAGCTATCTGGAGGTATAAACGGTTAAATCCCCCACAAAAGAACATGTTATTTAATGTAATAATTAATTTGTCATTTGGCAAAATATATGATCAGTATTGAACACTAAAATACCATATAGCTTGTTTACTACTGAGGTAGCTAATATACTTGAAAAACTGATTTTTATTTATTTAGTTTAGGCAAATCTGAATAGACACATTCCAGGGCTCAAGGCAGATTTGTCTTAAAACTTGTAAGGGGATCAAAGCTTCTCTCTTATGAATGTGACACCATTTAAAGGGGAAGGAGAGGAAATGCAGTAACATTGACTGTCCAGTTTTTAGGCCATGGAAATGATTAACAGTAGTGTCAGACAGGTGCTTAATAAGCCCAGCGTATAACTGGCGCAGTAAGCTGGTGTTTATCCTCTATTTATGCAGATAGCGCTCATAGTAGCATAATTGGAACATGGCAGTTCTACCATCTCTAAACCGCTGGCTCCTAGAACAGTTATATGCTGGGCCGAGAAAGCCCACATCACCATCTTTACATGGATTTGGGATTTCTCACATTAGTCAGTGATGGTGGAGAATAATTCAGTATGCTCCTCTTTGCAATTCCAGCTTCCTGACCAATTTAATCTGCTGTTTAGTCATTGACGGAAGTTATGTGATATGTTTTTGATGATGAAGAAAAGAGGAATGGGGAAAAATTATTACTCTAGTATTTACTTTTAGCCATCACAGCAATGAAGACACTAACTACATTTTTCATATACAATATATATTTTTGGTTTAAAACTATCTTTTAATTATCTTCAGCACTGAACTCATCTCAATATAGGGTTGTACCTTATGATACACATGTCAATTATATAATAATCACAATCACCTGCCCAGTGCACTGACACTTCACATTGAATGGAACAAACTCCTTCTCTTTGCTGTACATTCCTGTTGCCTCATTTTCAGCATGCTCTTGGAACTGAAGATCAGCGATGTTGTCAAAAAGTTTAGCTAAATGACGCATCACCTGAAACAGATAAGAATATAAGAAGGATGATTTCACTACGTAGTGCTGCCTCCCGAGGAATCACCTCCCATGAAGCATTACTGGAAGCTGAAAGCTGCTACACTCTCCAGCTCTCGGAGCTGGATGATTAAGTCCAAGCATAGTTAACCAACAACACTCCAAAGAGTTCTATTGTAGGTTTCTACAGATCATGTAAGATTATCTTCATGTGGCAGAAAGTCTTGTTATCTGAACAGACTAATGTGGACCTTTTTGGCCAGAATGCTAAGAGGTATACAAGTCAAATGCTGAAAAGATTTCATGGACTGAACAAAAGATCTTATTCAGTATAACTAGTAGAATTTATTAGAAATATAAGCATGTGCTTTCCCCCTTAGGGAGTTCTTCTGGACACAATCCACATGCAGTCCATAATACTATACATTATGTAAACACAGAAGTGTGTTCAATTCCACAGTGGCACCAGCACCAGTGATTTATAACAAGCCAGTTCATGCAATTGTAATGTGTACATTGTGTTTGAAGTACAAATCAAACAATACACATCAGCCAGATAACACCATCCCCATCACAAAATCGTGCAGAGGTAAAATCAGGATTGCCAGTTACATTGCCAGACATTACAGATGAATGCTGGGAAGAAACCTGCTACCTTCTGCCTGGGAGGAAGTTTATCTGTGATCCATAACAAACTACAAGAACAACACTTGAGTGTCTTAAAAAGAAGAAAATAGATGTTCTTGAGTGGCCCAATCAGATTCTTCATATTGATTTCTGTGAACAACTGTGAGAAGATCTCAAACTGGCTGTCCATCACCTTTACCCTAATCTGTCCAAGCATGCCCAATTTCACAAGAAGGAGAGGGCAAACATTGCTCTACTGAAGTGTTCAGTCAACAGAGATTACCAAAGAAACTTCTTGCCATAACAGCTGCTTCAGATGGTTCAACTAAGTATTGACCAAGAATAAATATTTTTCAAGTCATGATATTACAGTTTTACTTTTCTATTACTTTATGGTGTACTGTTATCTTTTTCCATGGGTGGTGCAGGACAGGGACTGAATGTGCTTACAATCAGCATTTCCAGCACTACCTCTGAAAGTCCCTACCTCCCAAACTCCATCAGTATCAGTTCTGTACCAGCTTGTTGAATCCGACAAAATTTCACAATCCTGTTTGTTTGCCCCATCCAAACAATCAATTTTATTTGTAAGCCAATGGTGGGTGCTATGGTGATGCTACTCATACCAACTAATTATATTCTACATACCATTCTTTTAGTGTAAATACCAAATTGAAAGCAAATATCAGTTTGTTTGCTATTGGCAACAGCAGCTTTTTCGTCTGCACCAGTTTTGTACAATTCAGTACACTCTGCACTTCCAAATAACAACAAATCTCAATAAGTATAAATAACAAAATGCTAAAGTTATACTGATGTCTAAAATGTACATTTGAAAGAATAATACTATGTACTGTATATTTATAATTTATATTGATGGTCTGGTGACTTCTTCAAAAGAGGGTCATTTATTAGACATGCTCGCTGGAAGGATTTCAAAACAAATGGCATTAAAATAGAGCAAGATAAATACTGTCCAGTGCATAGTTTGGCGGTTTTACCCTTGATCTTTGAACAGCTGGAAAATAGATATTTCTCAAGGCAACAAATTCTGTCTGGACGGATGGCCATTGTCTGTTTATGAGCAGCACAGTGTAAATCTTGTGCATAATTATCTAGCTGAAGAGCTGAAGTATTAATGGATCTTTAGCTGTCACACAGGTTGGCAGATTATGGCTGGAGGGAGGATATCAGAATGACAGTTAAAGAAACTCAAGGAAGCTCATTACCATCACGAACAGCTAGGTCACTGACACTATGAAAAACAAGACTGCTCACTTAGCACTACTTATCATTGCTGGATAAGACATGACCCATCTATGATCCTTAGGATGTTTAGTCTGATGTCAGACGGTTCTCCGCATATGATCATCAGGAATAAAGGCGGGTTACTCTACATTATGTTCTTTTTACTGACAGACATGTGTCATAATCCATGCCTACAAGAGTGTTGTTTTTTTCCAAGTGTTTAATTTATTGTTCTTACAAAAGAGAACAACAAGAGAGCTTCTAGCTTCTGAAAGATTCAGGGCCCAGTGCCGCAACCAAGCTCACCGTAGTCACTCCTTCAATGTATACATAATCTGTTTATTATAGCTATATTGGCCAGGACGGCCATGCTGGAAATCTCAGTACATTGGCAGCCTGTTCTACAGAGAATATAAAATATTATTAGTGTTGTTTATTTCTATAACGCTGATATCATATTATGCAGTGCTGTACAGAAACTATGTCCCTGCCCCATTGGAGCATACATTCTAAGTACGTCAATGTTATTAACATACTGGTAGATTAACTGGCTTCTAAGATTCAGTATATATTAGTAAAATATTTATTACATTTCATAATAAATGTCAGTAAAGAATACCATAGAAACTGCTGGATTTTCTTATGTAGCAAAGACTCCTACAATTATTTTCTGTTGCTGTTAAAAAAAAAAAAAATTCATACACAGTCCATCCACTATCAGTGACAGAGCTTCTAATAGTACAATAAATTCAGGTCCACTATAGACCAGGGTTGCTTGGGGTCACTACCAGCTCTGTTGCATCTATGACAGCTGCAAGACAATACAGCTTCAGAGTACAACGTACCTGTTTAGGCTGAGTTCCCTTTGATAGGATATCAAGCAAATCTGCAGAGGACACAAAGTAGAAGCGGGGAAAAGCCAAGCGCTTTGTTTCCAAATACTGAGACAGAGCTTTCTCACATAGAGAAAGTCTAAAGAAAAAGAAAGCATCACAGAAAGAAATGTCACAATGTGGTATAATCAATAACAAACAGTGAACCAGAAAATACAGCACTCAAGACAAGAGGTCAAAAAACAAAACAATAAAAAATTTGGTTAAATATCTAATTAAAAACCTCTATATCTACTTCGCATTATATGTTACGCCAAGTATGACACAGAATATTCTTCTGCCTGTAACAGAGCTTGGATTTTATAGGTACCCAGATGATGCCAGTAATCAAATTTGCCCCATACTGTTAACAGGTTGCCTTTTATACATTTCCGGCACATTTTATTTGGGTAAACACATTTCTATGTGCTTTTTGACCAATGTAATTAAAAAACCCCATTCAAACAAAGACACAAAATTGAAAAGTGAGAAAAACAGTACATGTGTTTCCTCACACTCATGATTAACATAAGAAAGTAAGTTTGACCAAGCAGTATTCTAGGAGACAATAGAAATGTTTAAATAATGAAGGGAGTGGTCCTAAAGGGCTATTAGGAAGTGATGTTTTCCCGCATAGCACCATGAACAATTACAGTCAGACCCTCAATTCTGCCAGACAGGTGCAAACAATGGCTGTTCTAAGAGCTGGGCCCAAAACCCGTGAAGTGGGCTTGTTTCCATGAATGTGTTAGTGGTACGAATAGGTGCATTTGCGCAATTAGTAAAACTAATGTCTTGCACTTTCATAAATGACTTTTCAGTATGCACGATGTAGACAACATGACCAATATACTCATCATCCTGTTCAACGGGGTAATTTCCATGTAGTTTCTTTTCACATGTTTTTTTCCTCTAGCATTGCACCACACTCAAGCATACATGTAAATGTTATAATATATATATATATATATATATATATATATATATATATATATATATATATTTTAATTAAAAAACCTAAGCTTACCTCTTCTGCAATTCATCTAGAGTTTCATAAAGCTTAGGCCTGTTTGTTGCATCCAAAACATTCTTAATTTTCTCTGTCTCACACATTAGTTCCTGTGTTAAATAAAAGACAACATCAAAGTGTTCAGAAAATTAATTAATGAAGACCTATTCACAGGGTTTCCCAAACATCAGGCAAAACCCAGGATGTTTTTATGGTGGTATTGATAGCAACTTAGCCAGGGGCATGCTGGGCTATGGGACAAGGGGGCATCTACCCCCCGTGCCAGTAACATAGTGGACTAATTAGGGCTGGATCACTGGGCCACCTGCATTTTTTTCCATTAAATTGTTCCCAATAGGCTGCTGAGTAGAGTCTTGCCTCCCGGGCACAAGATTTGCCAGCCCTCCCCTGAACTTGGTCATCTAGACATATCTAGCTCACCATAGACAAGTACTGTATGTCTTTAATACACAGTTGAGGGCACAGGAGGAAAAAAATGTTAGTAAATATAGTCTATAAGAAATCTATAAAAATTAGATGGGGCCATTTAAAAGTGAGCAAGCACTATTTTTTGGTTTAAAACAATATACGCTTAGTATAACACAACTTTGTCTGTTAAGCACATATAGTAATGACATTCTACAATCATCGTTCCTAGTAGACTATCGTGCTGCAAATAAGCCTTATAATAACTATTAAGTTAGCAATCTAATTTCAGATGACACAAGTGACAAGAAAGAGCACTGAAGCAAACGAATGGTTAAAGGACTGATTTAGTGGGAACTGTTACTTGCATAAGACATAGAAACACGTAACAGGCTTTGCAGTAAGTCCAATTAGATAAAAAAAATAATTACACTTTAAACTATGGGACTATGTGCTTTTATGTCCCTTCTATAATCACTGGAATACACAGTTGTATCAAACTGATAGCAAAACACAAACTGTAGTTACTCATATTTCTCTGCAAAAGCTCATTAAAAATAATTTACCAAGCACAGCATGTCTTTATACACAACTGCCATGGTGATAATACCGCAATAATGCAAATTTGTCACAAAATGGCACGAACGGGAGTTGCCCTATAAAGGGGTGGAATGTAGCAGGAAGCAAAGAGGATATTCTAGACCAGAGGTTCCACCCATTTTCATGTTGCTACACTGCTGACACATTGGTCTTGCAATTCATTTTTCCTTGAAAAACCTGTGTTACAATATCGTGATGAGTAAAAGTTATAATCATGAAAAAAATATGTAAATCTAAGGCAAACCATAGTTTTAGATTTCCATGTTATAATTCCATCAAGTATTGAAGGATTATTTTGACAGGAAGACTTTTCACCTCAATTCTTGTTGCACTTCCAACCACTAATGGTGATATACATGTGTGTCTAGAACCACTAGTTGGAAATCACTATTCTAGACACTGGGGGCCTGATTCATTAAAGTAAAGCAAAAAATGAGTAACTTTGCATCTTGGCAAAACCATGTTGCATTGGAGGGGGAGGTAAATTTAAAATGTGAGGACAGATTTATAATGGGGGTAGAGCATGTCCTAGATCAACTTTAGATGTCAGTGTAAAAATAAAGCTATCAAGTATTTGTGCCCTACATGAAAAAACAGCCAGTATTTAATTTATGTGCAAAATAATAAACTAATTTGCACCCCTTACAAAAAAGGTTTTGCCAAGTTGTAGTTACTCATTTATTTTCTTTACTTTCTTAATGAATCAGGCCCTGGATTACTAAGGTGAAGTGACCAATCGTAATCAAGGTGCAAATGTAACGAACCATAGCATAGATGACTGCATGTGCCTTACTAAGAAAATCACAAACATGTCCCTTTCCTTTATCCCAAGCCTCTAAGGGGATAACCATGAATAATTCTATAACCATTAGGAAATAAGCTCTACGCACATTTGGTGACACAATGAAATGGTTACATCAACAATTTTCCACACTTGGATTCAGGGATTCTTTAAAGGTAGCACATAGTAAAAAGGTAAATGGAGTAAGGTTATATAAATAATATATTTTAGATGACCTTGAAGTCTGCATCCACTCCATCAAACCGCTTAGCGTCATCTGGCAGCTGGTTTCTTATATCTGCAGAACCAATAAATATGCTTTCTAGATGAGACCAAGTACGTTGGACTTCCATCCAAATGTAAATCACTGAATCAGCCAGGTTTAGTCTCTTCTGCCAATTTGACACTTGTTCGATAAAATATTCAACATACTTGCTCTGCATAATTGCCTGCAACTGCACCTGAAAAAAAAACAACAATATTTTCCAAAATCTATTGGTGCAAGTTATAATTGGACATTCAGTTTGAATACTTTTGTTTTTGGAGATTACATTTACATGGAATACAAGTAGTACTAGTATAGTTGAAAAGCAATAAAAAGTTTTGCTCTGCGGGGCTGTGCCCATTAATTGGACTTTTGGGTTTATGAAGACTGGTGAACATGAAAGATTTACTGTAATGAATCAGATAGTAGTTGACATTCTTCTAGTGCAGGTTACAAAATTAAAACAAATATCTGAGTGGATGCTATGGGTCACAGCACCTTTATCTTTTACATCAGTTATTATAAATGTCCCCAAGTTAAAATGATGGAAACAAATTTAGGAATCCTAGCAGACAGCTGAATGGCAGCTTATAATGCCAGGCAGCCGCTGCAGAAAAATCCTTATATATGCCTAAGTAGGGGGACTCATATACAGTGTAAAACTTTGTGTGCTTGCTGCACAAATCATTGTATGATCATATTTTGAATACTGGGTACAGTTTTGGGAAGAGAAAGATAGAGTATGCAGAAGGCAGCTTAATCATTAAGGAAATACAAGGGTTAAGCGAAGGTTTAAAATTTAACTCATAGTTTGAAGTTGTTCTCTCCCTCTGTTTTCATTTTGTAATTATGAGGTTGATATATATTCATATGACTTGTATTCCAATGGTAAATTCATTAATACAAAATGGAATTTTAAAAAACTCTAAACAATTTGTATAAATCTATACAAGCTCAGCACAGAAAGTTGTTTAGGATTTGCAGGTGACAAGAGGACATCATCAATATAGAAAGGAATATTTCACTATCAGGTTGATCAGGTTGTGGAGTTATCTACCCTGGAAGATGGTGGTGGTAGACTCACTGAAATTATTTAAATAAAGACAATCCATTTTAATACAGTCTGCAGTTATAATTGCTAAATACCTGATCCAGGGAAATAATCTAATTGGCATGAGGTCAGGAAGGATTCAACCTCAAGTGAAATTAAATTTGCATTTGACAAAGGCAAATAAGGAGGTCTAATTGGCCTTCATCTGGATGAGGAACAAAATTGGGAAAGGTTGCACTTGGACTTGTTTTTTTTCCGCCAACCACACTAACTATGCAGCTATACTTTAAAACAAAACAAAACATTGTTTTAGCTAAAAACTTGACGTTTGAAAGTGACAAAGATCTCCAGTAACATTTCTTAAAGGTGAGCACTCTAACTAAAAAAAACTGAACAGATGCTGCGACCTGGTCAATAGAGGCATTCTAGTAAGGTCACTGGCACATTCTATTGAGCATTCTAGCGGGTGACTTAAACCCTCGGCAACGCAGTAACACAAGATAGAGATGGGCTAATGGTTAGAAGCAGAACCTGCACATTTTTACTGGTCATACCTTTTTAAATTCACTTTATATAAGACAGTTTAAGCACCAATTGCATAGTTTTAAAAATACAGCTTGCTTATAAACCTATATAAAAAGTGCCATATTCAAGATTTTTTTTTTTTTTTACAAGTGTCTTTTGCAGCTAATGTATCCAGACTAACCTGGTTGCTATCCAAAGTCTCAAAAAGTTGCTCATCTGTTTTTATCAGTGGTGTTTCTGTTCGATGGTGCTTTTCATAGGAAAATTCCAGTGTGGTCCAAGTCTGACTTATCTCTGTAAGTATCTAATCATTAGGAATGAAAGTTATTATGTGATTATAACAAACAGGTATTACAGAATTAAACAGAAGATGAAGGAAAGATGGGAGTTGAGCAGTCAGAAACAAAGCAAACTAATCAGGAGACATTACGATAAAAAATAAAAAGAATATTGATAACAACATGTTACGGTTAGTGATTTATAACCAGATAATGTAGATTTAAACTAAAACAAAGGGGGTATAATTATTTTTTAATATAGTTTGTGACAGGATGGACCACCTATGCCACCCAGTCTGTTGTTGCTGGGAACTGGCTGGGATTACTTCGCCACTGTCCCCTTTCGTTATTCTGAATATGCCCCTCCTGTCGCAGTAGGAGCCGCCTGCTGCCTCCACTGGACTCCTTTATGGCATCCTTCTGGGTAACTGTCTCTGCTAGTGTACTCCCGTGCTGGTACACTTGGGTTGGTACCCTTGACCGCTTACTATGGATCAGGGTGCTGTAGATGGATCCCCCTGGCCTATCACACTGGCCAGAGCTGCTGGGTAGCGAGCAGAGCGGTGGTACTAGGAGCTGGGTCCAAACTTCAGAACAGTTGAAGGACGGATTAGATTTAGGGTGTAATCTGTAGGTCACAGGAATACAGCAATATTGAAGAAGTTGTCAAGCAAAGTCTTGAAGCAGAGAATGATGTTTATTTCGCTCAAGTGTCCTGATAAGGACAGTTCCACTTATTAAAGGTATCAGTGGTCAGATCAGATAGAACATCAAAATGATACATTTTGTGTACAAGGGCTCTCTTTTTATACAGTTTTAGACACAGCTTCACAGGCTATTTACAGAATCAGGATGCAATTTGTTTACCCAAACAAGGATTTACATGCAATGCAAAGCTAACAATATTTATGCTTATCTGTGATATCCTAAAACCTTGCTGTGATTTCATGCTTCTTGTTATGGACACAGTGGACACCGGACAGCAAGTCTAATTACCCCTTCCTTTCCCTTAAAAGGTATTGGACATGCACATCAAAAGGTCTAATTAACAGGAGATTAGCATGGGTGCGTTCTTCAACAGTTGCAGAATACACATTTCCTCCAAAGAAAAGGATTCCCCAAGGAAAGTTGCAAACCCCAAACAAGGCATTTCCTTACACCAAGATATAAAAAAGACTTTCTAAACAAAGGCTTATTGTATCAGATATATACATCAGAAATAATGCATTTCCTCTAGCAAGGTTAAAACAGAAAAAAACTAATTTTCTCCCCTCATCTCAGAAATAAAGATTTCCTATAGTAAAATATACACAATCTCAAAAATAAGTGCATGTGCAATTATATAAATAAGCGCCCTGCGCTCTTTCTTTTAAATACATTTATACCAAAAGTTAATTATAAGTGATCCAGTCACATAGTTCATTTATCAATCTCCAGACCAGTACCACAATTTAAATACTTACCTCACCAATTTATACACATTACCCTAACTATTATGTGCATCATCTCAGAATCTCACTTTATAGTCTACACAAAAGAATATTCCATTGTGGTCCAAATCAGTAATTTGGTTTTATCTCCTACACAATTGCTTCCTGTATCATAAACGTACTTTAATTCTTTTTGCAAAAGTCAAAAAAATGAACTTATTTTCTTGCCTACTTTGTCATCTCATAACATATAGGGCGTTTTGTCAAGTGTAATTTGGGGTGTTTGTCATGTGTAAGTTATACTTGGTAGGTAGCGATACACACTTCTGCATAGCAACCCAACTGCAGAGATAGAGGTGCGCAGTTCTGGAATTTTGGTCACAGTAAACAGATTATATTAAACTTTAGTTTGCATACAGATTCAAGTAAAAAGTATTTTGTCGTTGAGCATCCCTTTAAGAATAGCCACTTCAGTTATTTATTTATTATTAATTAATTATTATTTTATAGGCTTACTTTCTCAGTACCCATCTCTTTCACAGCTTTGTCCACAATGTTCCGGACCTCATCTTCAACCTTATGTAGCTGAAGAGCAAGTAAGTCTGATAGTGTGGTATGCTCAGTCATTGAAAATTGCACCTGTCAGTGTGACAATCATTTCATAAAACATCATCATGTTATAAAATCAAATAAATATAGTTTATTGTTCAGCATCACACACAAGGAGCAATTTGCATTGTTTTAGTGCGTGTTAGGTGACAAGAAGTGCATAAAACAGACATAGGTCATATTATACTACAATTATATCATATATCCGAATGCCTGCCAACCTTACATATCTTATATCTTATTGTTTGTTTAATAGCCGTTAAATAGCAATTAACCTACTAGTAAGGTTTTGGAGTGTGGGAGGAAACCAGAGCACCCAGAGTAAACCCACGCAACACAGGGAGAACATACAAACTCCTCACAGATAAGGCCGTGGTCGGGAATCAAACTCATGACCCCAGTGCTGTGAGGCAGAAGTGCTAATCACTAAGTCATAGGCAAACCGAGGGGGGGTTTTCTAGTGCCTGAAAACCCCCTCCAAGCCTGGGGCACTATATAATTGAGGTGGGTGGACCCTGCCCCCGCTTCACACGGCTCTGCTTGAAAAGGGAGAGCTGCGCGCACTTAACAGTAGTGCACACAGCATTGCCCATGTATATTATGGGGATAGGAAGAGTTGGAGAGCACTGTCTAAAATATAGCCATGCCCCATGCATGCTGGTCATGCCCATAGTAGTGTCCTAATCATTATTAGAGTGCAAAGTAAGTGCATTTAAAGGCTACTCAGTTGTGGATGGAATTCCCATAAGTTATACATAATTAGGATAAAATGAAGGCAAAATTAAGCTTTGGGTACAGTCCAGGAGTGGTTGTGGCACATTGCAGCAGACATCAGGTGGAATGAAATACCCCACGTAAGTTATATTCTGTGATAATGTATCGCTTAGTGTATAACTGCAAGTTCTGTTTTGGGTGGAGGTCTCCATTAATGCAGGTGACTACAGTAATCACTGATCCTTATGGCCACAGCATCAGAAGCCCATGTTCTGTTCCAATGCATTCTCAAGAGACTACCCAACAAACAAGTTATTTATTATTCCAATTATAAAATTCTGGAACAACACAATAACTGGATATTTTAAATTCTTTATATATACACCCATATACACACTTTTGTATTGTATTGCCATCTGAACATCAGAATGAATGATCCATAAATACACAATCTATCTTCCATGTATGGTCAAAATCAAGAATATCATATTTATTATTATTGTTTATTTATATAGTGGCAATCATATTAATCAGCACTATACGGAGAATATGTCTTTATTCACATCATCTCTACTCCAAGTTTACATTTTAAATACACACATTAACCTACCAGTATGTTTTTGAACTGTGGGAAGAAACTGGAGAAAGGTTCACACAGCTGGACTGATGGACTGAGGTAACTTTGGTATGTGCTAATGCCACATCAGAGGTAAAATCTAACATTCACATCTTATATTAACGTAATAAAAATAGCTATTAGGAATATACCTAAACAAATGACTAAAACAGAGGGCTTCCAATAAAATACAATCTTTAGATCATGACACAAAAGTTTAAGGTGCATGCAATTTAAGTATTAATATAATTACAGATCCCATTGGCAACTCCTATTCTCTCATAAATCGCTCTAGAGTACATAGTAACTACTACAGGCATTGCCAGGAACAAACTGACCTTTGTTGCAACTATTAGCTGGTGCCAGTGTCTATCACGAATAGCTGGGTTCTGTAGATCAGTTATAGCTCGCAAAGATGTGATCAGGTTTTTCACAGTCATATCTAAGCCCATGTACGCATCCCAGGAGCGGACCTGTTTATCTAATGACCAGATGTCCTGCATAAAATAGTTTCATGAGATTGTTATAGCAATTACATAACCAGACAAGGGTTTTGTTTCACAACACCATGCTTAAAATCTAGTAAAATTTAAAATAACCCCGGTCTTTTCCCATGCTGCCCCTGACATTCCTCTCTGCGTTAAACTGTTTGAGAGACCTCCAGTATGGAGGAGATTCAGAGCGATGTGTCTCCGAAACAGGTCATGGAGACACACAGCTCCGATGTTGAGGATGGACGCAGAGATTCCTTACTGTGATAGCCGGCAATGTGCGCAGCTGGACATAGCGGTGACATCTGGAGGCACAACGCGGCCAATTGAATCTCTCCCTGCGTGTATGACAATCACCAAAGAGCCTCAATATTTTACATTTTTTTCTTTATGATTTCTGCGACTTTCTGGACAAAATAATAATTACTTATTGTTAGCTTTGACAACTCAATTAGCTAAACATACCAACATATTAATAACATTTGTTGAACATTCTGTAGGGGGAATCACACTTTTTCTGTGCCAGTAATACTTCAATGTTGAAATATCTTAATATTTATTATGCCTTGGCTCTCATTTTATAATATTGGTCTGAATAAATAAAAATTAGGCTCACTATGGGCAAACCCTTATACCATGATATTTAAATGGATACCTTATTCTCATATTGTTTTATCTTTCACAATTGATACAATATAAATAGCAAACCATTATTAGAACTAGATAGCCTGCATTTAAATGTATCAGTTTCTCTACAGCAGTAGGAAAGAAAGCTAGTGTCATACAGGCGTGTGTGCAGCCATAGAAACGTATGATCTATTAGTTCTATTTGTCTACATATAATAGTCAAGGTAAATGGTAGACTTAG
Source organism: Mixophyes fleayi (assembly GCF_038048845.1). Taxonomy (NCBI): domain Eukaryota; kingdom Metazoa; phylum Chordata; class Amphibia; order Anura; family Limnodynastidae; genus Mixophyes; species Mixophyes fleayi. Next base: position 52,403,088 of record NC_134406.1, read on the forward strand.
GGTGGTGTCGCACCGGCTTTTTGAACACTAACGCTTGATTTCCCTGAACGACAATATTCAGCAATTTGATGTCTCACACATTCTTTCATAATATATCCCTATCGGCTTAGATGCTAAAACAGTGGTCAGGGAACAGGGGTAAATTACCCCAAATGGGGTAAAAATTAAATTCCTGGGGGTAATGCTGCCGATTCACATGCTGTCAGTTGGATTGTAGACCCCTTTAAATGTGAAATTGTTGTTGTACCAGAAGAGCCTCAAGGGTTGGCAGAGGCACTTCATGAGCTTCGATGCAATAATGAAGCACGTATTGCATTTAAAAACAAAGCAGATCTGTCATATTTTTGGATGTCAACAGCTGCAAAGGCATTCAAAAGTTGCTGCCTTTTGCAACAACTTACCTTTACGAACAAGGATTTTCCACTCTAACCAACATAAAAACAAAGCAGAGAAATCGATTGGACGCTGAAGACTGTATACAAATTGCTCTGACATCAAAATGCCCCAATATTGATGCTCTCGTATCAAAAATGAAGCAACATCATTTCTCCAAAACCTGAAGTTTTGAAGTTGAAGCTTTCAAATAAACTATGAATAGAATCAATAAAATTTTGAATTCCAATAATTAATAATATATGATTTCCTTCCTTTCAAATCAAGGGGGTAACGTCGGCGTATCTAAATATATTTTGGAGTAAAAGGTAAAAAGTTTCCTGATCCCTGTGCTAAAAGGTCTGAATAGCAACTTTTAATCCACTTTTTTCTCACATTTCTTTTCATTCATTCACTTGTCATTGTTTTTAATATTTCGCTTAAATGTGATTTTTTTAGTAAAGGCTTATTTTGCCCAATGATAGGAATTATAATGGTTATTAAGATTAAGATACTACACATATAATTTTCATTGATAATTAGTGAACTGGAGTGCCTTCTGTTTATATACTTAGACCGTACTTCGGTCTCCTGTCTATAGGTTCTATATTGGAAGAGCACCCAATCTAGGTTACATTCAGTACAGATTGAATCTATACCATAATGAGGAAGTTCCATTCCTTTTTTATACAGCAATAACACTGCAAGGACTCCCTGCCTCCCATTCATTATTAAAGGGAAAATCTGATATTTATGATGCCACATACTTGGTTAATTGCAACAAAAAGTACCGTGTTATAGTATTCTGCTTATTCCCATAGACCTTACAGTTAGTTCAAGTTTATACCAATAACAAGTATTATCAGTACAGTATTCTGATCACCATAAATGTGGAACATTGCACATACTTTGAGTCATCACATGTTTTCAGCTTCCCATCTCAAACCCCCTGTCCCACAAATAGGTCATGATAATCAGCATATCATGCCTGGAAATGTACAGTTAGGTGTATAAATCCCATTTTTTGATAGTCCATTGTCCCAGTAATACAAAAGGGTTGGCTTTCTTTAGTTAAAAAATAAAAATACAAAAAAAAAAAAGTGGAGCATTTAAAAAAAATTATATTTGTAAATCTAGAATGAAAAGCATTTTCCCACCCCCTAAAACCCAAATTGCACCTTTATGTCCATCATACAGAATATTCATTTTGTAGCTTATTAACTTGTGAATATTGCACTGCAGAACAATATTTTTTGCAAAGCATTTCATAAAAGCAACAGCTGTGGAACTTGCCTTTGAAAACCTTCTTAGCTCAACATCCATCTGTTCCACATTAATCTGCCTCCACTGCGTTTTAACCCAATCAGCGATGCTGGACTGTAAAACAAAGATGAAATATGGGCCAATCACCTGTGTCATTACTTACATGTAAACACATTTGGATTGTCGCACATACTGAAGCTCCCAAAAACATATTCTCTATCATTCAAATGACGTCAGAGCACCTGAGGTCAGAAGTTGTCTATTTGAACAAGACGGTTTGTTAATTATACTTCTGACTTGTTTTAGTAACTATTTCCTCAACAGCAATTGTGAGCCCATGTGACTGCTCTGGAGCCCAGCAGCATGTGGAATGGACAACCTACATGACCAAGCCACAAATCCAGGCCTATGTGTCAGCTTAACTGTGGGAGTAATTGAAGGAAGCTTTCTATGGGGCCCAGTAAGTATTAGTTATTTCAGCTTTTGAACAGACAGCTTACCTTTTATGGGAAAATTTCTTGTGGCCTTTTTCCTCCCTTTAATATATGTGCATAATATTTCATAATTGTACCCACCTTTGTTAACCCTTCCTGATGTACATAAGCTGGGGAGATTACAACATTTTACTTTCTATTTATATGGGTGATGCTCACTCCTGTATAATAAAGGCAACTAGATTTAGGAACTCTAGCCTAAGAAACTTCTGTCCCTGGAAAAGTATTCCGGAGGATCTGCACACAGGTCTCGAACTGGTCACAAAAGAGATGATGGACATACCAGCCAACACCTTCGGCTGTTAATGATCAGTGATACGCTGATCATCAGCTAGGGGGCAGACCTGAGCAATATACAGCCAACAACTGGAGGGTGGTAGTGTCTGATAGTGTAATATATGGGCAGAAATTCTGAACTTTGTGCACCATATAGCCGACAATAGTGGAGTTGACCTTTGTGCAATATAGGACTTCCAATCAGGGCTTGTTTCTGAGCAATGTATAGCTGGCAATATGAGTATCTGCATACAAGAAATGGATGGCAATAAATGGTTTCTCTGTGCAATGTATGACTGGAATGGAGGGCGGGGGCTCTGTACAGATTAGGAGAGATGAGTCCTTATAATTCTAGTATTTCAATATAGCTATATAAAAATATCCGAACACATACCTATTATTAGCTTTTAAGCTAGAATATGTACATCTCTCGTGTACTGTATATACTTTGTTGCTTTACGTGTCTTGTATGTAATGTAATTGCAAGCTAAACACCCATTTTGGGTGTGGCATTGTGCACAGCAGTAATTTAACACATTAATTTACATGTTTATGTTAAAAAGTGCCTATTGTACTGTGCTCCCTGTATGGTTAAGAGGGTGTGTCCAAAATGTAAACTAATGTGTCCCCGGATTTATTATTCAGAAACTGATGACCATACTACATAAGGCATATCTCCCAACTGTCCCGATTTAGGAGAGGACAGTCCTAATCTAAGGGGTCTGTCCCACCATCCTGATCGGGACAGCAGCGGTGAACAGGTGTTGCACACAATGGAGGTGTTTGGAGGAGAGAGTGCTAGGCATGTCCCCGAGATGTGTGGCCAGCCCCTATCGTGACATGGCCAAGCCCCTGTCTCAATGCCGGAATCCCAAATGTTGAGAGGTATGTAAAAGGGAATGTGGGTTTGTGGGTTTCTTTTTTCTAATTTTACAAATTAACTAATCTTAAATTTAGTTAAAAGTATCAAAGTTGAAAAATTCAGGACCTTTGGGAATAACAGAAGACTCTCAAGGAGCTATTGCCATCCTGAGATGACTAATGCCATGAGTCACCTGAAAAAATGCTTTGTTACTAAAATACAGCATTTTTCATTTTTAAAAATTATTATTGTATTATTTATTTCTTTTTTGTCATTTATTAAATTTTTAAACAAATGTTTACATTTTTTAGCAAAGATAGAACTGGAAAATGTTCGAAAGAAGACTTTGCATCTCTGCAATAAGAAGCAAACGAAAATATTTCATTTCACAGAGTCTTCAAAAATAGATTCCTGAGTGTTTTGCTCTGTGATTAATTCTCTTTTTTTAATGAGAGAAAGTAAATTTGTCAGCTGTGTCATGTGAGGTGATAGGTTACTACATGGGGGAGTAACTGGGTATGTTTATTTTTTGAGTAAAGTAAGGTCTGACTGAGGTAAATGTATACACCCAGCTGTCCCAGTCCTGATTTGAGGGCTCTGTTCTGTCTCTCCGATCAGGACAGCTTTCTTCCACATGTCAGGATGTTGGCAGGTATCTCCTGCACACAGCATAGTATAGTAGTGGTGAATGGGTGCTCTCAACAAAGAATACTGGTTAGGAAGGAATGGGAGAGGCATAAGGTGCAACTTAGCACTTCAAAAGAGCTAGGATAGCCCCATGGGGTGTGCCCACACCCCCTTTTGTAAAATAACCATGCCCCATCAAAACGTGCTCATGTTCCCTTCCCCAATTTCTGGCTCCAAAATAGTGAGGTGTGTAAATGTTTTGAAGTAAGTAAGGACTGAAAGAGGAGCAGTAGGTAATATGGAAACATGATTAATAAACATTATATTTAAAATGTGGAATATTGTATAATTATGTTGTCACTCTCTGCCATGGAGGAGGTATGTCCTAATATGAACATTACAGTGAAAATGAAAAATTAAGTCACAGATTTTCTAAGATAAGGATACCTTTCACAGTTCTCAAACCCATTTAGAAATGTTCTTGGCTATTGTTAATTGGCTATTTATTTTCTTGACCATTTAAATGATTGGCAAAATGTTATGTGCTTACAGTAGGTAAAACAATCTACACAGATCATTTATTGTTTTTTTAAAAAAAGTTGCAAATTATATTTTTGTTTCAATTGGCTAAATACTAATTTTGATGTACATTGCTTGTGCCATGTGGTTAAGACAAGCCTATAATCCCTTCAGACCAATTAATTGGTGATCACAGACACTGTAGTGAGGAATCCATACCCGAACATTATATATAATATCCCATAATTCCTTAAGTAGTCTTATCTCTTCACGACATTTTCTCATCTGCTTGTAATCGGGAACAGCCACTTCAAAGAGATTAGCAGATTCTTGTATGTCTTTCACTTCTTGCTCCAAGACACACAGGTCCTGGTTGGCCTGTGGGATAAACATGGTCATCAGCTGTAACAATGACATGATCATTCTTCTTTTCACTAGCACCTGTTGTCTACACACTGTGAACCATTATTTAAGAGAATGTAATTTATCGATTCATTAGGCACTAGCGATATCACAGACATAAGGCACTTTCATATTATGTCACATATTCCCAACAAATTAATAGTCCGCATTCTTACGGATGCTGGTTTAGCGAAAACATTGAAATCTCTATTGCGGGAAAGAATAATGCTGTGGAACTCCATTCATTTCAATGGGGTCATACATTTCAATGGAGTGTCTACATTTAGCACACATGCTGGAAACCCTATTATAATTAGAGATGAGCGGGCTCGGATTCCGCTAATCCGAGCCCACCTGAACAGTGCGGATCCGAAAGGGATCCGAGCACTGTTCGGATATTTCCGGCGGGCAAAAAAATGAAAACGAGGCTCTGTCGTCCAAGTCTCGCGTCGAATCTCGCGAGGGGTGGGAGGGAGGGCGCAGAACAATTCCATCATGTACCTCTTTTTTTGGCATTATGTGCTCAAGCTACCTCGGTGCAACCTTTTGGCCTAAAAACAATATTGTGAGGTGTTCAGAATAGACTGGAAATTAGTGGAAATGATTGTTATTGAATGTTATTGAGGTTAATAATAGCGTAGGAGTGAAAAAAAACCCCACAAAACTGGTTTTTAGCACTTTTTATGTTTTTTTCAAAACAAATCCGAACCAAAACCTTTCGTCAGGTGTTTTGCGAAACAAATCCGAGCCCAAAACCTCAAGCAAATCCGAATCCAAAACACAAAACACGAGACACCAAAAGTGGCCGGTGCACATTCCTAATTATAATTAATGGACCATTGAAACAAAATGAAAAGCTCTTATATTTAGAGAATATGGCCAGTAAATATCTTTCTTTAAACAAAAAAAAAAAAAAAATCCTCACATGGCACTCAGACCTTATATTTTCTCCAAAATAGCCCCATATGACCTCAGATCCCACAAGAACTCAGATCCAACATGTAATCTCAAATGCCCCCATATGTCACTCACACCTTCCTTACATGCCACTCAACCCACAGAGAAAGTAGGAGGTGCAGCATGCTCTGCACTCTCTCCTCCTCCCCTGATTGGCTGTGCAGAGTGCAGAGAAGGTCACGTGACACTGAATCCGGCTGCTATAACAAAGAATAATTCAAAGTGGGGTACAGAGCTGGGGGCTCAGGTGAATGTCTGTCAGGGCACTGGAGGCCTGTCTGATGCCAACAAATTATGTAGTGCAAGGTAAACAATTAGAGCAAGTGGCTGATGAGTTGTTATGGTTTAATGCAATTTTGTACATAAATTAAAGGTTAGTAAATGATCCCTAATGATTGGGAACAAAGGGACTGCAGGATCAGGACTTGCTGTCTATCTTACATACCTTATCCAGGAGAGTATATGGCATTTGAGCACCATATGAGAATGGAGCCTCCAGACAAAACCTTTCCCTAAAATGATTCTGTTTCATCTGGGGGACAAGAAAAAAAATAAGAAACAGAAAAATTAAATGATTACCTAGGAAGACTATTAAAAATACAATGTATGACTTTACTTACATCAAAAGCAGCACATCTTTTCCTTATGACAGAAACCTCTGCTATCTGTAGGGGAGCCAGATCATGCTTCACAGTAATTGCTGTTTTTTTAGTATTGTTCCATTTTTCTGGCAGCTCCTACAGGAAGTAATATGAAAGAAGTGTGGAAAACAAATTCAGAGGCCAAAGCTACATTTATACAGGGTTTTCCTTCCAAAAAATGACTCAAAAGGCTTACAGTATATTACACACTAGAACTTTCCTAGATTAAATGGGCTATTCAAAGGCTTGAAAAAAAAAAAGGTCTTTTAAATAAGTTCAAGGATGTGGTCCCTCTGATAGTACAGAGAAATGAATTCCAAACTGTGAAGATGAAAGTTAGAACAACAGAGGATTCAATAAACCAGTAATAGGAAACATTATATGCTTCAGGGGTCGCATGGGTTGCCCTTTAAGCCTTCAAATGGGCTGCTCATTACCTTTAATCTCAGTACTGAGTTAAAACAATACTTTTAAGAGTGAGATACCGATCTGTAAAACATATCAGCAGGCATGTTAAACAAGTGTTACAATCTATAACAAACAAATCTAACAACAAAGCAGGAAGATGCCACAGCTGATGGTCCGGACAATTCACCTGTTGCCCCTCACTACTATTCACAGTGAGGAGACCCATTCTTGCGGATGCGAGTGGGTACAAGACTGTATTGGGGATCTAGAGCTCCCCTATACAGTTTGAACTTCATTTATGTAAAATACTGTATGTTGGCGAGCCTTGCTGATTATATTGACTATTAAAACACAAATACTCTGATATTTTACAAAAATCATAATGTGTCACTCTTTGGCCAGTTAAAATGTTGGGAGGCAAGTATATCAAGAAAAGGTTTACATACAAACGCAATGTATTTTATCTTGTTACTTGCCCTCTAATTTCAAAATCTAAAAACAGAACTGCCATCAACAAACGCTAATATACCTTGGATATAAAATGATTTATTGCAGAAAAGGGAGTGAATAATATTTATATATTATATATTTACTTTTATCAAAAAATGTTGTGGAGTTAATGCAGAACAAAATGTAATTGTACGGATACTCCATTCGTCAGATCAGTTGGTGTCTCCTATGGTTGTAACGGTCCCACTCCAACCTCCTCCTTCTTATTGGTCGACAACAGGAGCAGGCTAGAGTTCTTCTTTAAACCAATACATATCAAATACTCGAAATTATAAAATCATTGCCTGTGGCATATCTAATGTACACAACAAAGAGCGTAACAAAATGTACAGTGCAGAGTGTATGTATTCTACCCTATTGAAGAGAGCACACTACTACTGGTCATCAGCCTGTAATATTTTCAATTTTTACACCTCATTTAATGGTTTGGGATTGTTCCAGATACACCTAATCCCCCTAAACTCATTAATAGTGCAGCTACATAAATTGTTACCTCCAGCTGTGTGTAAATCAGGTCTGGCAGTTTTTGTCCATAGTTTTCTAACAGTAGGATTGTTTGCTTGATAGGGTCAAAAAGCTCATCAGTTGCTGCTTGTCTGTCTCTCACAGCAAGGAGATGCTCCATGACTCCAACAAGTGCAGCGTAATTACCTTCTGGCACCTTCTGCTGCAGACCAGAATCAGTCTCCTTAATAAATTCCTCCAAGTCATTCAAGCTAAGTGTACAAAAAGGATCAAATGTCAGCACTGAAAACATTTAACCCAAGTTACTCCTTTGATAAACCTGCTTTATGCAGTCCTCTCATATTAAATCACTCTGCAAAACAAACTGAAAGTATGGCTTTCTGGAAAACAGAACACCCATACCAATATGATTGTTAGAATTATGTTATTTCTTAATTCTTATTATTGTTGCTTGCTATTTCTATAAAACAGATTATTACACCACCACAACTGATCTGAGTTTATGGTAGCCTATAGCCAGCTTCCTCCTGTAGGCTGAATGGAAATGCAACACAATGATCGATCAATCCATATGTTGGTTAAGAGGATATGAGAACTTAAGCTGGGTACACACTACAGAATTTTCCACCAACTTTTTATGCAGATCGATTTTACATACGATCGATGGTCCGATCGCTCGGTCCATGGACTGCATACACACTAGCCTTGTTTTAGAAGATAAAGGGAAGAGCGGACGTCCCTTTAGCGACTTTTTACAGCCATGTTGTCGTGAGCAATAGTTGAAATTTCGTACACATCGGTCTGAAGTTTATACACACTACACAACTGAAACGAGATTGGAACGAAAATATTCAACGGTACGACCAACCAAATGAAGCAACAATCGTCCATTTGGGCAGAGTTTCGACCATCGTGTCACTACACACACTGACCCGACTTTTGAACGAGCGGTCGTATGTCGGCTGGTTGAGCCGATTATTGGACAAAAACAGTGTAGTGTGTACCCAGCTTTAGTAACGCCTTACTTTCTGCCTGGCTGTGGGGGAGAGGGGTATAAATCTGATCACTTTACAACCACACATTTCTTTAAGCTTTAGATTTTCTCCTATAATACTGCACATTGTAGCCTCAGAAATGACTTAAACGAAAATTATTAATATTGTTAAGTGTAACATTTTGGAAGATCATCTATATGGAAAAATGCTTATATACTGATTTAAAAGTACCGATATGTAGTAGTGGTACTAGTGTAAAACTAATACTAAAGAAGGACTCATATCTATAGGTGAAGCCAATGCCTTTCTCCTCTGTGAATGACAAAATACGTCTCATTAAAAGTATAGGACAAGCCCAAAGACTGCCAGTTCTAAGTTGAAAGCTCATTTACAAAGGGAACATTTCTGCATGCCCTTCCACACAGCAAGGAACACCCATAAAAATGTGCATTTTATCATCATCATCATCATTTATTTATAAAGCGCCACTAATTCCGCAGCGCTGTACAGAGAACTCATTCACATCAGTCTCTGCCCCATTGGAGTTTACAGTCTAAATTCCCTAATATAGACACACACTCACAGACAGACAAGGAGGGAGATGGACACACAGACAGACAGACAGACAGACAGACAGAGAGACTAGGGTAAATTTTTTGATAGCGGCCAATTAACCTACCAGTATGTTTTTGGAGTGTGGGGGGAAACCGGAGCACCCGGAGGAAACCCACGCAAACACAGGGAGAACATACAAACTCCACACAGATAAGGCCATGGTCGGGAATCGAACTCATGACCCCAGTGCTGTGAGGCAGAAGTGCTAACCACTAGGCCACTGTGTTGTTTCTATGGTACTGCTCCACAAAATGTTTGTATTGCTCAGTATAACTAGGCTCACATGTGTGCCAGCTCTGTATTTAGCAAGGAACACCCTCACTCAAGCCAACTCCTCCAATGGACAATGCAAACGTATGCTCCTCCATATGCCATATTTCTCCTCTAACACAATGCCATATTGCTCCATTAGCCAAGCACTTTGGCGGAAACCAACGCGGATTAGTGTGTTCACAAGTAAAGATTGCAAATTATGAAATGAATTGATGTTGCTGAAAATAGATTACAGGGACAAGTCCCACCTACTGATCTACTCCAAAGTGAAACAACGGCCTACTGTTCAGGACAAGAATCATTTCAATTAATACTTTATTTATATAATCAACCTGTGAATAATAAAAATATATGGTTATATGAATTTTCTCTTCAAAGAATGATATTATTGATAATAAGAAGTGTGACTGATTTTAATTACCTGCCTGAAAAAATAATAATATTAATAAATAATAATCATAAGAATTTGAATTGAATTATCCACCTCATGTTGGGGTCACACATGATGCAATACTGGGTCAATTGTCCAGACATTTTTACTAAATGTTTACATACAGCAAGTAAATTTACTGACGTCTGGTAATCCTAAGCTATTGTACCTATGACTATACTTGCATTCAACCAGGTAATAAAAGTGTAGAAAATGCTAATTAATTATAAATTTAGATGAATCAACTACATCTACATTTGTGAAGATCATCTTTCATGTAGATTTATCTTGCATGTCAGTTAATATTTGCCTTTAAGAATAAAATTCATAAAAATATAAATAAGTAAATAAATAAAGATAGGTCTTTCAGCCATGTCTGATACAGTCCACAGAGCTCACCTGTCAATGACAAATCTGAGAAGATGTTCTTTAAACATCCAGCTCCATTTTCTTATGGTGACAAGCATGCTCGTTTTAAAGGGCTTCAAATCTAACCTGAACCAACTTTCAAAGATCTTGGTGTCATCAGAAGAAAATATCTCAGTGTAAAGGTTTTCATATATATCAATCTAGAATAAAAAATAATAATTATTTTAAATATGATTCTATTATTAAAATGATTGGTGTATTGATTCATATAATGCTACTTCTTGCCTGTTCTTTAAATTGCTCAATGGATGGAGGACTTTCTGGGACACCATCATCAACATGCGCTTCAATTTCTTCAGATGTCAACACGTGACCATACAAGAGAAATTGTCTCATGAACTCCGACCGGTCATCTGTCCACAGGTAGGAATAGGAGTCATATGTGCTTCTATAATCTAAGACTTTGTCAATAACCACGTTAACCTTGTCCATAATTTCGTGTCGCAGTTGTGAGAGGTCAGTCATCTCATCTAGGTCAGTCTGTAATATATACAGAATATATAGAAATACTTGAACTACTACAACTTATACATGTTTTACAGGGGACAATTAAAATTTAGTCATGAAGTAGAATTAGAAGATATACAATATTTTATTGTACATACCCAATAACAACCTTATAAAATCCCAGACAAAACACATTGGTAGCAACCACAGTTGCATTGCAAAGGCTACTTAAATGTGTTGTTGTGTGTCATGGGAATTCAATGTACAACACCTATTCCATATTAGGTGTTTGGTAAGTGCGGTAAGACTACTTCCAAAATCTAAAAGTGTGTCATGGGAAATCAAATTTTGTTAATATATTCATATGAATATTCATTATTTGACTAATTATTAAAAACACTTACCTGGTAATTATCTGCTCCAAAATGTTTTGCAATTCTCTTTACTTGTCCTGACATTTTAAAAATATCACCCAGAAGCTCTTCCATGAGGTCGTATAGACCATCCCCATCTTCTTTCTGTAACGAGGGCTTAAATACAATTTCACTACCATTAAGAGACATTTGTGCCTCAAATAAAGGTGCTGGTTTTAATCTTTCATCAGTGTTCTCTACAAAGAAATCTAAAGAATTCAAAATGGTATTGTACAAGCCATCCGTTACAATGTCATCCATGTATTCCACATACAACTTCCATGAGTCCACGTCTGGAACAGCCTTCAAGAGTTTCATGTTTTCCTGTAGAAACATTAGTTTTCATTTGTAAATAGGAACATGAATCAATGGAAGTATAAATCTCAAATATTATATGAACAGGAAAAGCTGAAACTGCGAATAGTTTGGTTATTTATAAGACTAGACATGTCCTATACTATTATGTATAGGACTAGAAGAGTTAGTTGTGTCTTCGATGTAATTGACAGGACATTATGGCTCATATACCAACATTACATTTGCAGAATTTTACTGTGATCCATCTCCCCCTCTGGACCGCACCAACAATTTCTTGAACATTTCTCTGCATGACTCACTCACTTCCTATTTTCTGACATCCCCACCATCATCATGGGTGATTTCAACATCCCTATTGCTAATCCACGTTCCAACGCTGCTTCAAAACTGCTCTCTCTCTAACCTCCTCAGTAGATTGAATTTGCTACTCGTCGGGATGGCCAATGTCTTGATCTTGATTTCTTTAGACTATGCTCAGTTTCTAATTTCCTTAATACTCCTTTCCCCCTCTCAGATCATCACCTTATTAGTTACTCGCTCACCCCCAGTTCTTTAACCTCCCTGCTGTCAAACTCTTCCAAGCCTACTCATACCCGCAGGGATATTAACTTTATTGATTTTCAACAGTTTTCCACCTATCTCCAACACCTTTTCTCCCCAATTTCTACATTCTCCTCCCCTGATATGGCAGTTCCTCATTTTCACCATACCCTAGCAACTGCCCTTGATTAAGTGGCTCCAGCGACTCGTTATACGCCGCGTAGATTTTGTTGTCAACCGTGGCACACTAAAGTAACATGAAACCTACAAAAACTCTTGGAAAGCTGATCACTGGTGTAAATTTTGTACCTCTAATGATTTTAGCGCATATACTGCTATCTACCACTCCCATCAAAATGCTCTGGACACTGCTAAACAAGCATACTTCCAATCTCATCTACGCTCAGGCTTCTAACCCCAAACGCCTTTTTAAACACATTTAAATCTCTTCTCAATCCTCCCGCCCCAAACCCTCCAACTACAATCAGTGCCCAGGATCTTGCTCCCTATTTCAAAAACAAAATTGATAAGATCAGACTTGAAATGGTGTCATCTCCCTCGACTAGCAATCAGATCAATTCCTTCCCAGCATCCTCTAACACTCTCTTTTCATTTGATCCCATGAATGAAGAGGAAGTTTCTACTCTCTTGCTATCTTCCTACTCTACCTCCTAACCTCTTGATCCCATACCCTTACAAATTGGTAGGTCATTGTCTCGTGTGCTTATTCCACCTCTAACTAAAATTTGTAATCTCTCTCTCTCGACTTGTATCTTTTCATCACTATTCCAGCACGCAATGATTACTCCTATTCTAAAAAAACCCCTAAATTCTGAACCAAACACTCTCTAAAATTACCGCCCCATCTCTCAGCCTGAGAGAATTGCCTACACTCACCTCACATGTTTCCTTTCTGCAAACAACCTATTGGATCTTTTTCAATCAGGCTTTCGCTCTCAATACTCCACAGAGACTGCACTGACCAAGGTTGTCAATGATCTGATCACAGCTAAAATTAAAGGGGATTACTCTGTTCTGATACTCCTGGATCTCTCTGCTGCATTCAACACTGTTGACCACTCTCTCCTCATACAGACGCTACAATCCCACAACAAGATTTTCCTCTAGTCTTCAAATCTTCAAGCGTTCTCTGAAAACCCACCTCTTAATCTCCTTAGGTTACCCTATTATCACCGTCTACACAGCTAACACAAGACAACAACACTCTGACCAACATAGTTGTGTGACTGAGCATACAGCCCACTAAATACTTTGTAACCTTCACATTCTAGCTGGACAAATATTCAATATGATGTAGCACTTACCCTTGTGTATCAAACCATTCTACCATAGATTGTAAGCTTGCGAGCAGGGCCCTCTTACCTCTCTGTATGTATTACCCAGTATTGTTTTATTACTGTTTGCTCCCAATTGTAAAGCGCTATGGAATCTGCTGTCGATATATAAATGATGATGATGATTTTCCACTAAACTATAACAACCAATCAGATACCTGCTTTCATTGTCAAACTTGCATTAAACAGATAAAAAGCTAATTGATTGTTGTGGCTCAATGCATATTTGGCTAATGTAATGTTAGTAAAAGAACCCTTATGAATGGATTGAGTCCCACTCACCCATACACAGGTGTTTCTGAGGCCATCCCCAAACCAGCTCCTTTTAGCTGCTGAAATTAATTACTTTTGCATGAAATAGTTATACTATGAAACACTGTCAGTGGATTTAATACCCTATTGCTCACAATATATAGACAGCAGGCTTGAGTGGTGAGCAGGTACATACTAGACAGGTGTCCAAAAGTAATATTAACTAAAAGTGTCTATGTCACACAGAGAGTACTTACAGACCAGACGCACACATACACCATAGACAAAACCCCTATAGACGCTAAACTGGTTAAAGAAAGACACCAATTGGAAGCAGCTGTCATATAGGATAGTGGCAATATCCCAATAAATAGACAAATAGGATAAAGTGTATAGTGACTGCACTAGTAATAAGTATTAAATCAAAATAGCCACATTCCCAATAAACAATAAGTTATTGTTAAAAACTGATATAAACAGATGCATTTAGATTTAAAAACCTTGATAAAAGAAACACAATTGCATGAACCATATAAATAAAGTGTTGATTACTGGAATGGTGTGCACTAGATATGACCTGGTCTGATGGTATATTCAGAAACAAAACAGTCTCTGTTTGGTTTCATCTCAGTTTTCTAAAAAGGGCGATGGTATCATTTGCACATCAACAATTCATTCTGTCATCCATATCATTCATACTATCGCATAATTATTTTGTATTTGACAAATATTTTTACTTACAAAACCATGGCACAACAATGGGGGCCAGGTTTGCCCGATATTTGCCAATCTCTACACGGGCTTCTTTGAAGAGGAGTACATTTGGAGCAGCGAGCTTGCAGCGAACCTGGTCCTCTACATGAGATAAATAGATGACCTCCTTTTTGTATGGAAGGGGGATTCATCAACAGTTTCTGACCTCATTAGTCATTTAAATAGAAATCCCTATAATCTTACATTTGTAGGACATTCTAATACTTTCACCATTGATTTTCTTGATGTTACTCTCAAAATTGTAGACAATTGTATTGAAACTTCGACTTTTCGAAAAGAAGTTGATTCGAACAACTATATTCATTATCGCAGTAACCACCAAAATGATTGCTTAAAAAATATCCCCTCAGGTCAATTAAGGAGATTACGTAGAAATTCCAATGATAATATATTTAAAGAAGTGTAAACATTAATAGAGGCATTTAAAGAAAAAAAATACCAGATTCCGTTATTAGAGCATACACTACAAAACTCACTTTCCTTACGGAGAGAAGATTTATTAACCACGAAAAAAACTAAAAAGAAAAACTAATACATTGCTATTTTATCATACCCATTATTGCATCAACGTAGAGGGGGGACTTATGTGAGTAGCCGTTTATACAGTAATTTAACCACGCTGTGTAGAAAAATCATTTATATTGCTACAATCCAGCTCCTGGAGTTATAACAATTGGACAGTGCCCTTTTAGCAAACTGAGGTGGAACTAAACAGAGACTGTTTTATTTCTGAATATACCATCAGACCAGGTCATATTTACTGCACGCCATTCCAGTAATCAACACTTTATTTATATGGTTTATGCAATTGTGTTTCTTCTAAATATATCTGTCCTTAAATTGAGGCATAACATTCAATGGGGACATTTATATGTGATTTAACATTCATTGGGGGCATTACTGTAGCATAATGTGAATTGGGGGCACTTAGGTGTTGCATAAAATGAACTGGGGGCATGACTGTGGCATAATGTGAATTGGGAGCATTACTGCGGCATAAACTGAATTGGGGGCATTACTGTGGCATAAACTGAATTGGGGGGTATTACTGTTGCATAATGTGAATTGGGGGCATTACTGTGGCATAAAGTGAACTGTGGGCATTACTGTGCCATAAAATGAACTAGGGGCACAACTATGTGCAATGATATGAACTTGGGGCATTACTGTGGCATAATATGATTCAGGGGCACGACTATGTGGCATAATATGAACAGGGGGCTCTACTATGTGGCATAATATGAATTGGGGGCATAACTATGTGGTATATGAATTGGGGTAATAACTAAGAGGCATGATATGATTTGTGGGCACAACTATATGGCATAATATAAATTGAGGACAATACTGTGGCATAATATGAACTGAGTATACTACTATGTGGCATAATTTGAATAATTATTTGTTGGTCCCATCACTGTTAATATTATCACGTTTCAGTCATGTCAATAGTTCCTAGTAAATAGAATGTGGATTCAGCTCACTAAATGGCTGCATCCAGTGTGGGTAGGTGATGGGTACACTCTACTTTTTTTTAAATAGTAAATACATTTAATACCTCAGTCAGGCTACGTAGTTTATATCCATCTTCTTGGATTGATTTATATTTTTTATTGATTCGTTCAACTTTGTCCTCTAGATTAATCAGGGTATCTTTCTTGTTTTCTTTCCGTGAAAACAAAGCTTGCTCAGCCCATGTATTCATAATCTGCTGCATTGCTGTTATGTTGTCCTTTGATTTCTGTACTCTCCTCTCCAAGTCATAGACTATCGATTTCACTTGGACAATATAATCCCAGCAGTCCTCTCGATTCCATGTATAGTGAACCTCTGCATCTCTCAGCTGTTCATTAATGGCTGCCATGTCCTCTTTAATCAAGGGGTATTCTACTTCCAATACCGTTTGTTTTAGTTTATTGTACCACTGAACGAGGAGATCCAAGCTTCCAATATACTATCAAAACAGCAAACAATCAAATGTTAAACAGTGTATAATATATATAATATACTGAACATACTGTATAAACTGCTTGTTTCCCTTAAGATATGATTCCTTCCCGGAACTTGTCAATTCTAACCCCTCCTGTGTCTTCCTCTTTATTTTTCCATGTGTAGCCCATATATATTCTTGTGATTGGAATGTTATTGGTTGCTCTCGTCACCCTTTAAATAATGGTAAAATAAGCAGCACGTGATATATATAAACTGCAAGGGCTCCGAACACGGAAAGAATATTGCAAACCATGGTAAAGAGTATCTATTTGATGTGATCTTGTGTCCAAGGCTAAGGGGCATGTTCAATTGTTGGCGTTGCAGCCAAAAATAACGCGCCCCGTGCACTATTACCGTCATCACGGTAATAGTGCGCATAAATACCGATATTACGGTACTTTTCTCGCTGCATTTCAGCTCGCGGCTCAGGGAGCTGCGCGCTGAAATCCGGCTTACTATTACCGTAATACCGGTAATAGTTTTTCCACGCCGGAAACCATGGACAATTGAATATGCCCCTAAGAGTCTGTATCATCACCCACTGAAACTGAATTACAGTAGCAAAGACTGGTATAAGTGATTTGTCCACAAATCAATAGTCACTAATTCAAGAAAAATACAAGATACACATTATAAACAGTAGCTAATATCACAGACACATTTTATTTTTTCCAAATGTTTAATTAACTCTCTCTTTGTCCTAACTAGATGTTTAGTGTAGTTGTCCAATCTGCACGGACATTCTCTAAGATTTTTCTCTTTTTTTCAGTACTGAATAATTGCCCAATAAAATCCTTCCTTTTCTACATGTTGGATCTATTTCTTACAATCTTTTCTTATTCTCTTGGCTTTATTGCTTAATTGTATAAAGTGTAAAAAAAATCATGTTCTGGTCAAATTCATGATAGGACTGGAATTGTAGTGACCCTGGGTCTGCCGAGATAGAATCACATGTGGCGTTCTAGGCTACGGCTTTCAAAAAAAAGAGCATTGCTACAACTTTTCTTCTGTTCAGTGAGGAGAGATGACTTTAAATATTGCAAATAGATTTCAAAGGAATCATGTTTCTAGAGGGCAAATTATTTTCAAATGTGGCAGTCTATTTGCTGGAATTGTCATTGTTTTTTCCATTTTCAAACACAAGATAACCAAACATTGGTCTGGTAAGTGTAGCTTTACAAAACGCATACTGCACTGAAATAAGTGATTCTAACCATTGTTTGTACAAATTACACTGGCAATTTAGAACAGTGAATGGTGCAGTTTTAGTTTCAGCAATATGTTTTTAACAAGAAAAAAAGAGGACAGGTTATTTGTACACACATAGATGTCCTCTGAATGTACAATTATATTCAGATATGAAAGAAATAATAAAATAAAACCAGTGTTCATTTATAGTATTATATTAGCTCACAACTGACCTAAAACAGCGAATGTAGAAATACACTTACTTTATGTAGGATTTCCTTCTTTTCGAAAATACCTAATGCAGCCTTGGGTATATCTGTATGATCTTGTACTTGGAGGTATTTTACCTCTCGTAACACTGCAACTAGCTGCAAAAATAATTAGACAAATAAAGCTACTGTATAGTGAAGCACTTTCACACACACACACACACACACACACACACACACATACACACATACACACATACATACATATATATTATCAGACATGGAACCAGAGACATCTAGTAAACATGTGGATGTGACAAGCAAGATGTAAGTTGCCAGTATTTATTATGTAAGGGGTCCTTAAGAAAATCATTAAAACATTATTAAAAAAAACACCCCAAAAGTATATAATAATAAAATCAAGGATGAGCGGGCTCGGATTTCGCTAATCCGAGCCCACCCGAACAGTGCGGATCCGACGGGATCCGAGCACTGTTCCGGTACTTCCGCCCGCGAAAAAAATCCCAAACGAGGCCATGACATCCAAGTCTCGCGTCGGATCTCGCTAAACTCGGATGTCATAAATTCAAGTGGTAATGCCATCGGAGGCTCAGACTGAGTGCCATCTCCACAAGATTCCTACACTGGGACTGGTCTGGTGTAGAATGCTGCTTCCTCTGCTCCTGATACTGCTACTACCACAGTCTAAACCAGGTAAACACTGAGAGCATGAATGGAAGATGCAAGAGTGCTGTATAGTACAGCCTGTACTGTATTTTAAGAGTTTCAGTTACAAGCCTGCCAATTAATTACAGCATTTAAATCGGGATGCACACAAGAATTTATCTTGTATTTTAGGCACCTGCTCCCTTATATTTTTTTTTATTTTCAATTGACAATTATTGTAAGATGATTGTTTCAGATTCAGCACTGCTTTATGGACAACTGCAAAAGAAGTGCTCTAGAGTTAATGTTATAAACAGATTAACACAGGTGTAGTTGAACTTTAGCCGTAATGTGACTAAAATGTAATCAAACAACAAACAGGTCTGTGAACTGTCCCTGAACAGGCATACATAAGCACATTAGTACAAGCTTGAATGGATTGTGCGATTTATTGCTATTTTGTTAACTGAAATTTAGAAAAAGTATTTAAGAGTAAATTAATATTGATTGCTATTTAGTTCAATCACTTTTTAAAGAGCAATACTTTACATTGATGTATAACAGCAAGTTCTATTATGCAGTAACAATGCCATTTATGTTTTTCCAAAGGTTGCTAGTACACATTGTACACTATACTAACAAATTATGCAAATGCTTATTATTGCTGTTTATTTATTTTTTTGCCAGTTTGGTTGTATGTAAAGGCAATGTGGAATGAGAATAAGTTATATTATAACAATGCTAGCATGTTGGGGTGCACTATCAGATATTTTTGACCTTCTGGTTTATGTAATTAATGCAGCTTGTAATGATGTGATTTGCATTTCTCTTACTAGTTTATTGCATATTTGTATGACTTATGCAGTTTATTAAAATTACATTTACCAAAACTTTAGCAAAGGGACTTTCCCTTAACTGGTTCGACAGGTTTTGTGGGGGTCCAAACAAACCAATCATTTCAGCCACAGTTTTGTAGGCCCTGTCGCTGAAATGATTGGTTTGTTAAAGTGCGCATGTCATATTTCAACAACATCAGGGTGGGTGGGAAGGCCCAAGGACAATTCCATCTTACACCTCTTTTTTTGGCATTATGTGCTTTTTGGGACCTAGTTTTTCAAACTGCCATCCTGTCTGCCACTGCAGTGCCACTCCTAGATGGGCCACGTGTTTGTGCCGCCCACTTGTGTCGCTTAGCCTAGACATCCAGCTACCTCGGTGCAACCTTTTGGCCTAAAAACAATATTGTGAGGTGTGAGGTGTTCAGAATAGACTGGAAATTAGTGGAAATGATTGTTATTGAATGAGGTTAATAATAGTGTAGGAGTGAAAAAAAAATAAAAAATTTGATTTTAGCACTTTTTATGCTTTTTTAAAAATAAATCAGAACCCAAAACCCTAAATCAGAACCAAAACTCTTCGTCGAGTGTTTTGGCAAAACAAATCAGAACCCAAAACATCAAGCTAATCAGAACCCAAAACACTAAAAGTGGCCGGTGCACACCCCTAAATAAAATAAAAGTATAACATTCTAAATGCATAAAAGTTGAAACTCTGCACATCTGTAAGTTTTGGTAAGTGCTAACAAAGTCCACAAAATAATCAGGATAATGAAAGACTAAGGTAATACCTTGGGATCGAAGTTTACACTCAGAAGACCATCTTCAAGGTTACGTTTTATAAGTGGCTGGTCTAAGTTGAATTTGCAAACTTCATCCACTTTCGATATCCACTTCTCATAGGCCAAATCCTCATGTTGGTCTAGTAGGGTCATCATCTCCATATATTTCTGATAAATGGATGAGGCTTCTGGACTTTCCATGCTTCTAAAGGAGATAGTAAATGGCATATATAGATAAGTTATAATTTGCTGGAATGATCAATGCATCTTCTTAGAACACTAAATTATCAAAATCTTCAGAAAGTCAGTAACTACTCATGAAAGAAAGTTTGACATGAACAAGCCTGTGTTAACCACATGGACCACAAGGATGTTCCATTGAAACCTGGGTTAAACACAAACGTGCCAGATTGGAAACCTAGGTTAACTACAATAATGTCACATATCTAGTTATGTGCATAGTTCCCTGGAAATTTTAGTACTCTAAGGGGCATATTCAATTGTCGCGGGTTTCAGGGAGCCATGAGCTGAAATCCAGCAAGGAAAGTACCGTAATAACGTTTTTTCCCGCTCACTATTACCGTATTAACGGCAATAGTGCGCACGCCATGAGATTTTCAGCGTTTCTGCCGACAATTGAATATGCCTCTTAGGGGGGAATTCAATTAGCCACGTTACTTGCAAAAGTACCGCAGCGTTAAAACTATTACTGTTATTCCGGTAATTCTAACCCGGATTTCTGCTCGCAGCTCAGGGAGCTGCGAGCAGAAAGCCGGCGTTAAAGGTACCGTAATAACGGTAATTACCGTAATAACGGTAATAGTGCACAAGCCACGTTACTTTTTCAAGTAACACGGCAAATTGAATTCCTCCCTCAGATTAAGTTTCAATATTATCCTGTGACAATTCTATAGTGTTTTTTTCTCCACTAACAGGATAAACAAAATATTTAGGACCAAGATCACACGCTGTTCAAGAATTTCTTGTTCCAACTCTACAAATAAATAATATCACATAACCTACATAATTATAAAACTATTGCATCAGGCAACCTTACGGTTATAAGAATGGTTATTATAAGACAGCAGAGTAGAGGATCTCCAGTAGGAGAACAAACTTTATTTCACCAGTAACAATTTACAGGCAGTTACACAGCTGAACAATAGACAGTAAAAACAGCAGTAGTGGTGTTCAAAACCATGATCAATGGATGACTATGAGGACCACTCTGAGTACTCACTATCAGTACTCCTGGAGAATGCAAAGCAAAATACCACAGGAAGCTATGAAACTGCAGCAGATTGAGAGCTGGGCCAGGGTCCACACATCCAATGTTACTGCTAACAATCAGAGGATGTAAATGGCTCAACAAAAGCTAAAACTATATATAAAGCACCTTAAAATCCCCATTAATAAATATAATTTGCATTTTATTATAACTGTTTTGTTTCCACAGATATATAGTGAATCAGGAAAAAGGTGTCCTAGTACATTATAAGGAGGAGTACAGTTTATTATTATTGAAAATGTAATAGCAAACCAATATTACACATCTTCCCAAAAGGACCACATGCATTTATGCATATCCTATTGCCCCAAAAGCAGACGTGGAAGTATGGTTGCTATATACTGTATATATTATATTATAGTGTCATGTAATTATATATATTAGGTAGAGTCTTACTCATGCTGGATATATCTGAAATTTGACCACAATGTCTGTATCCGATCCTTAAGTTCCTTTGTCCATTTCAAGATGCCAGAAATTATTGGCATATTTTTGTGTACAACACAAGTTTCCATCTAAAGAACAAATAGAAAGTGTGGTATGATTATATATGATTTACTTTACAAGCATGTTATTTTATACATGGTAAAATGCATTATATTTGCAATGTACCTGTTTAATTTGCTCATCATATAACCTCTTGCATTTATTAAGTTCCTCACTGTACATTTGGAGAAGTATGAAATAGTTTGGGCTGAAAATTTCCAAAATCACCCGTCTTTCAAGAAAATAACCAGAGATGGCCAGCAACTGCAAAGAGACACGAGTTATCAATATCTTCATTGAAGATACAAAGTATCAGAGATTGTTAGTCCACAGTGATGCTAACTATTTGAATATTTTGTATGATGTTATACAACAAGGAGTACTGTTTGGCTATGATCATATACAGTATATGCTACTTACATATAAAACGGCAAATAGACATTTGTGATTTAATTCACGGCATTAGCTTGGTGTGGCTCACAAGAACTCTATGTCCAACCATGGATTAAAACCAGAGAGTGAGAGACTAACATACTCTGTTATCTTTTGACTATCTCTAAATTCTTGTGCTCTTCCCTTGATGTACTTATCTTTAGAGATCCAGCTATGTGTTATTAGCTGCAGATGAGTGCCCAATACCAATTTACACAGGTTGTAGAAGCTAAAACTTAATCTCTCTTTAAGTTATGAATACCCATCAATAATATCCAAAACAGACCCCTCACATTCCCTGTGGTTCTGTGGTATCTCAGGACATCTCCACTAGATGACAGGAGGATGAGCGGCTAGGCGAAGCATAAATGAAGGGTAATAAGGACACAGGCAACAGTCACATTCAACTATCATACTTACAGGATTGTGTTTTATGTAAATGAAGGGAAAGTATCAACATCTTTATAGAACCTTTTGGAAAGAAGTTAGGCCAATAAGAAAACTCCCTGATGTGAAATCTGTTTTTATTGGCTGTCATAAAACTTATCTCCATTGACACAGGGTGTCTGGTTCTGACATCACAGTGGAAGGGGCGCTGTGTGCACCTGAAGCATATATAAAATGTCAAGCTAAAATATTTGTTCACTTTTGGCAATCAATTTCGTATTGAGAAGTGTTCCAGCGAATTCAGACAGAAATCTGAACATTTGT
Source organism: Mixophyes fleayi (assembly GCF_038048845.1). Lineage (NCBI taxonomy): Eukaryota > Metazoa > Chordata > Amphibia > Anura > Limnodynastidae > Mixophyes > Mixophyes fleayi. Next base: position 52,426,315 of record NC_134406.1, read on the forward strand.
GAGTGTAGCATTTTCTGTTGTTTAATCCTTTATATTTTACAAGAAACTATAATAAACTATCTTTGTATGTCATTTTTGTCAACTGTATTTTTGTATGTTAAGAATTGTGGAATTATGCTTTATATTAAACTACAGTTAATAGTTCATGTCTCTGTGTTCTTCTGAATTTACATCTGAGAATTAGCTTTGTATTATAACGCTACATAGCTGAAACAGGGGAGATCATTTGTGTTATGATAAACTCTGATTAAAGTAAGCTGTAACAGATTAGTTTGGATTGGGCAAGGAGAACCGAAGGTGTACTCTGAATGTCAGCTCTTTAACCAAAACCTTGTGGTGGCATGATTGGTAAGGCAAGAGAGTTTTAATCATTCTTAAATGGGCCAGGTGGTTGATTTTGAATTTTTGAGTAACGCTTTGTCCCACACACATTACACAGGATCAGGTAAGTCACTGATTGTTTCAGGTAGCATTTTTGTATGATACAATATCAAACTACTTTGAGGTCTGGACATGTTTGGATGTAGTCGCAGAAGGAAATGGAAGTTAGTAAATGGACAGTAATTATAAGTAATGTGATAGCAACCATCTTTTTAAAATAACTTGGGGTGTTCATATTATCCCCCCCCCCCCCTTCCTCCTTATGTTGTGCATAGACATGGTTAGTGGACACACAAATATTGGAAGTGTAATACTTCTTTATGTACTGTGTTGTGGCAGGAAGGTATAAAAATCTGACTTGGATTGCCAGCCTCACCAAAACACCCATCGCGCACTCATGAGCTCAAAATGAGAATCACTGTTTGCACATGTGATTATGTCTCAGTGACGACCCTTCTCATAGTCTGAAACATAGTATTGTTCTAATGTCCTACCGCATATATGGCATAGGATTACTATTGGTATTCCTGATAGTTTCCCGTTTATGAGGTTGTTGGAAGTCTACCATAGTGATCACATACTTATGTGTATTACTCAGTCTACTTTTCTGACTTAAAAGAAAGTATAAAGGTATTTTATCCACAGAAATCATCATATTCTATAGTGGCCATATTTATATGACTAAGTATATGTACTAACACATCAATTTATGTAAACATAGAACATTGACATAATGCAAGATAATATTTTTATATACCATATCAAGGATGTGCTGTGTTACTGTGTATCTGTATGTGTATTAACACTAAAACATTTCTTCCTCTAACAAACTACAAACCAGACTCATTAAAATACACAATTAATTGGTACTTTTCATTAGGCTAGATGTAGTTTGCCAGAAACAAGTCAGCATTCTCAGCCATGACTTAGGGGGAGGGGGACAAGGCTGGACAATGCACCATCATATTCAAAAGTACAGGAGATGCCACAAGGCACAACATATGAAGGCAGTCATGAAACAAGTAGTGTTATGGTATCATGTAATGTTCTGTTTTATTGACCCTGTCTGTCCATATCCAGTTTATACCTGTTATAAGCTTCAACTGCACCTACACATACAATAAATATAAATAAGCAGACTGTAAGACCACTTAAAAAACTACTAACAAATCATTAATGTTCTTTAGCTGCAGTTCTATATTTGCCAACATGTTGTGTTATCAGCCTGTGTTGAATTACAGCATTACAGGCATAAAAGGTGAAAATCTGAGGCTTTAAATGTGCTCACATAAAATTTCTTGGTGTAGGCTATTAATCCAACAGCCTCTGGTTGTTTGTGGAAATGCTGTTCTTGTTCGGATGGACTGAGTGTGTCAGTGCATTCTTTATACAATAAAATAACATAGCAGTTTACTAAGGTCCAGCAAGGTCTAGAACGAACATGCTACATTATATAGTGTATGTGCTTACTGTATGTACTGTACACTATGTATGATTATAAATAGGATTATGCACAATTTTGATGATAGATTCTCTGCAAAAACAGCATAAATCACCTATTTCACTAATTTATCTTATAATGGTTATCTTATGAAAATGTAACATACAATACCTTGAATGCAGATTCTAACCCAGAACAGTCTTTAAATGCAAGACATATCATTGTTGCAATCTGGGTCTCTAGATCCAACACTTTGGCCATGAACTCTGTGTAATCGCGTTCAAACTCCTGTGAAAGGTGGCAAAAATATTATTAAAATTGATACAATATAAATATGACAATGTCAAGACCTTGCAGCTATCCTGGCAGTTACCAAGTTATTGCATATGGCAAGAAGAAGAGAATAATGGTACACACTACAGAGACTTACTGCAGATGCGATTTCTGTAACGAGTTTACCAGATCTGAGCTCACCATCTATCATAACCATCTGCTGAAAATATTGTGGCTCTGCACACTCTATGGAGATCTGCTTACACTGCTGGTAGTGAGTGCATACACACTTCCACATTTGCCCTACATTGTTCCATCCCCGACAGTGATTTTTAGTCACCATATAAAATCAAACCAAGCAATACGATCTGCTTTGGTAAGATAAAACATGATTGTGGGAGTGCACATACTAATGCGATATCGGACAGTCATTTATCATGTGATTGGCACGATTATTGGTTGAAAAACTTGTAGTGTGTACCCAGCTTTAGAATAATCTTCAGAAGTGTGCCAGTATAATAAATATTGTAATATAATATGTATCACAACAATAGAGAGTGTCCCAAACCAGCACTCCATGTCTGCAGTGAGAACACACATGTAAGTGTTAAGTGTACTGTAGAGTTAATAAAATCTGACAATCGATTTACTGATAAGCCAAAATCTTTTTAAGCCCCCTTCCCCATAATAGTACTTTGGTGGAAGTCTAGCCCCTGGTACCTCCATCTTTTGATCTTTTCAGCAGGGTCCCAGTACTTCGCCTCAATTGGGAGCACTGCTGGTCAGATGCAGTAGCTATGATTGTGCGCTTGAGGAAGGAAAGATCCCATGCCCTTGGTTGAAATGATTGGATGGTTGTACGCCTGAACGGTCAGGAGCCAACTATCATTCCAAGCAAGTGCATCGGATCCCTACCTTCTCTGGCATGCATACATTGTTGCTGAAGCCTGTAGAAGTCCCTACTGGTTGGAAGTATCTGGACCCCAATAAATAAAACCCAGGGGAGTTAGAACACAAACATGTAATCATGGCCCCACCCAATACTGTGCAATGCAAAGACTTCCCTATTGAAGTGGGTTCAGGAGTGTACACTGCTCTCTTGGAAGTCCAGCAGAATTTCCAGAAATTCGGGAGTCTCCCAGACATTGCGGGAGAGTAGGCAAGTATGGTACTAGTATAAGGAACTAGGTCAGTTAAAAAAAGAATAAACAAATGAAAAAAAAAAGGTTAATTTAAAGTGGGAAAACTCTTTAAACAAAGCACATTATTATGCCTGTTATTTTATCACTTGCTTTAATTTTTTAATGTATATATAAAACATAGTTAATAGTTAGGCAAATAATTGTATTGCAAAGTAAATACTAGGTTAAACTGAGTAAAGCAAATTAAAACATTCCAAGACAGTTTCATAAAATGTACACTCATCAGGTTTTTAAAGAGTCATTTAAAATGCTTACAAAGGCAGGAGTGTAATTAAAAACACATACATGTATATCCAATATATAGGGGCATTGTTTAGTGTTAGGACAACCCTATTAGCAGAAGTGCCTTGATGGGGCAGGTGGCTTACCATATATTTGCAGATGTGTGTAACTGAGAATGCTGCATTTTTATGTACAAGCAACTCTTTTAAAAGGCAGTGTCTAGTTTCTCAAAAGACCTGGTTAAGCTCACCACCACTGTAGCTGCTACTATAGTGTGCAGTCACACAATATAAACTTTTTTTATATACAATATGCTGGAAATAAAACAATCATAATAAATGCCTGGGACACTGTGCTCAGAAGACTTAAAAAAAAATCCTGCACAAATTTCCTATATTTTGCCGAGCATATCTACAACAATACACCTCCACAAATATGTGTGGCAGCCAAGTCTCTAACATCGGATGGTTAGACCGAAAAGAGGTATCAAAATGATAAGTTATGGAAGGACGGCGCCTTCAGGTGTACAAACAGATAATTGTGTATATATAGTCAGTAAGCTCAGAGAGTCCAGAGAACATAAAATCCCAAGAAAAATAGTAATGCAGGTGGATATCAGCATATAGCAGCATATATCAGCAAATCAGGTGAGACACTGTGCAGATTAATAGTGTAGTAGTGTGCGTACCAGAAATAATTGTTTTATGTTCTCTGGACTCTCTGAGCTTACTGACTATATATACACACAATTATCTGTTTGTACACCTGAAGGCGCCGTCCTTCCATAACTTATCATTTTGAGATATATATATATATATATATATATATATATATATATATATATATATATATATATATATATATATATATATATATAAAAATAAATATATAAAAGACCACAATAGTCTTATAATGAATGTTATAAGAAAGTTGGCATCAAACTTTAACAAGCACAAAAAAAAAGTATATAAGTAGGGAGGCAATACCGTATTGGTGTAATCCGTTGGATCTAGTGTGCATTCTTGGAACACTTTGCACCTCACATCAAAGTCTTCATGAAGATGTATCACCTGTTCAGTCAACGTGTATCCCTTACTTCCTCCAAACTCTAGTTTTTCTAGTTTTTGAAATTCTATTGTTATTCGCAAAACATCCTAAAATAATGTACAAAAAACAGACGATTTATTGCTATCGATGCAAAGTGTGTAAAACAGCAAACAATATTATAGCAGTGAGTGGGTTTGTTAAAATAAGTTAAATTTAGGTTAATAATGTCATTATTTTAACACATCCACTCAATTCTGAAATATTTTTTGTTGTTTAATACCATTAGGCTGACTACTGCGCTTAGATATTGTATTGGTACAAGTTCAGTGCAAATTAAGTCACTACCATATCTGCAGAGTACGCAATTCCTAAATTTACAAAAACTGGTGCAGGGAGATGGTATAGATGGTATGTCAAGCTGTATTGTTATTTGTTACTGTCATTTTTCTAATGCAGTTAATAAAATGAATGCAAACATCTGACTTATAGCTATGGAAAACCCCAGATTTTCCTGCCACCAAATTTCACAAATGTCCTCCAAAAGTTTGGCCTTGAGTTGCTGCCCATTTAAATATCTGCAAGTCAGTCTTCTTTTTTAACTTTTTTTTTTTAATCTTGTACAGGTACTAAACTTAACATGTATATTTACATAATCAAGCTTCGATGCTCCTATTTTTCAGACTTTTTATTTACACCAATGTTGCAAATTAATAGTTTTTTACATATATTTTATACACTATTTATCATGAATAAAAATTGAACTATGATGAAATGAACAAAGTGCACTTACAAAGCCATAGCCAATAAAAGAATGTAGGTGGTTAAGCCTTGCTGTTCCCCCCTGCTATGCGTTTCGGATAGAATTCCTTCAACAGACAATTCAGAATATACAGAGTGTTCTTTAAATTGCCTATTGAAGGAAACTTGTCTGAAACCCATAGCTGGAGAACACCAAGGGTTAGCTCACTGCATACTAGTACTGTCTATGGCATTCTTATTTATATTGTGAATACAAATTGGATACGCTTGATCTATTGAAGTTCTTTTCTCTTTCAACGCCCTGCCTTCCTTATACAATACTGTGATTTTACTGTAGCAGTGTAGTGGTGTTTGCCCAGTGGTAGTAACAGAGGTTTCCATGAAATTATATGGTAGCTATGAGATGGCACTCTCTCCTCCTACATTAGAACATCCTCGTATTTCACCACAGTGTAATATTTTCAGTAATTCTGGGGCTCCTTGTGAAGGTGTTGATCTTCTAAACAGGGGGGGGGGGATTTGGTAGAGAAGATTGTTGGACTTAACCGATATACATATGTTAAAGTACTTATCCACCACGGTCTATCATAGGAAGACATGTCATCTTCCATATCCTCAGTCAATATGCTCTAATGCAGAGGTTTTCAATCTACTGGTCATCGGGTTTTGAAATGTGGGTCACCATAGTGGGTTTGTTTTGCAACACTATTGATTACTGCTAACAAGAAAAACTCATTCTTCATACTTCTGTAAACATTAATTCTCTTTTAAGAAAAATAATATACTTAATATCAGGGGTAGAAAAGTGCCTCGCCAGTCTCCATAACAAATTTGGAAGGGGCCAGGCAACGCAGCTCTATCCTCCCAGTCCCCCTGCTCTGCACTCAAATGAACAGTTTCGGTGGATATGTTCTTACAGAAGAGGCCTCTGTTCTACTCTTAAGAGCCTGCAGTTCTGTCAGTGCATAATTTATAGACTAGAGCAAAGTAATTCAAAGTGAACAGTAATATGCAACATTTAATCAAACTACCTCTCAGTGCCTGTGCCCACTCTTAAAAGGTTAGAAACCTATGCTGTAAAGCACTATATTCAATACTTAAATAAATAAAAATTATACTTTAACGTGTGCATCAGTCTATTGATGCACTATATGAACGTGAAAATTTTATCTATTAAAACAAACTCTGAATTTCTACAAATTTAAATATTTATAGAAAATGGACTGTGAATACTTTATATTCACTACCATTTTCTAGAATTAGATATTAAATAGATCCAAGCATTACAATACAGAATATGTGTTACCTTTCATCAAATAATAGAAAATAAAAAAAGTGTGAACCAGGAAATTATAATTTGTTGCTTTAAGGTTCAAAGCCTTAAAATATAATATCTATCCATCTATCTAATTGAACATAATTGTTGTGGTCACTGACTGTGTCAAATGGGAATAATTATAGTAATAATTATAATAATTACAAGTGTATTATTTTAAGTAGAATTTAGGTCTTATATAAGGAGAGAAAGTAGTGTTTTCCCTTCATTTGCAATTCATAGCATACCAACGTATTTATAGTGCTCAAATCTGAATAGGACACAATTAGAAGAATTAAATACCTCAATCTTCATTAAGCGCTCAAGAAATCTGTCATATCTAGCAAACACAAGTTGAGAGCGAAAATCCCAAGATTTAAATTCATTGCTATCCCGGTAAAATGACCCCAGATTGCTTCTGTGACTTTGAAATGAATGCTTGAAGCTCCTGATGACATTCAGTGCAATTTGTACATGTTCCAGTGCTTCCTCCGTTTCCTCTTTGAAAAGATCTTCCGGTGAAAGGTACAATTTTGCCTAGAATTTAATGAGCGATAATCAGACTTGTACTGGAAAAGGAACATAAAAAGGTCACATTCTGCCAATTAATAATATTGTATAGTTAAATAAAACACTATCACAACAAATCTGCTGCATTAACACTGTCACAAAACAGCTTATATCTTTGGTGATTTTTGGAACAGTTTGTTTCGGATCCCCAGTCTTTGCAGGTCATAACCAAAACCTTTACAATCAATAATAACTGATTGGATGGCATATGAATAATTAAATCAACAATCCCATGAAAAAAAAAATATATATATATTTTTTTTAAACATAAATCACTGTGGCAGGCTATAAGAAGAATGTTGATATTTACAATTTTCCTTGGTTTGTTTCTACAGGCTGCTATTAAGGATTTATAATTGTGCAGAGTGTCATGGACTACCATGGCAGCCACAGTCACATTGCACATGATGTAGTGAACAAAGATGCTTTGGAACGCCCCTCTGAGCCCGATGTATTGTGAAATCCTCCCCTTGCTCCCTCCCTCTTCTGCCTTCCCATGGCATGTTAAGAGCTGTGAGCCTGTGTCTGTGTATATTGATATAATGATTTTAGGAAGAAAAACAACCATCAGATGCATGACTAAAATGGTACTTAACTTGCAATTTAAAGAATGAAAAAATCTTCTATGGGGGATTGTTGCTTAAATAATTCTCTCTTCTGTACACAGTAAAATTGGATACAGTGTGGATTGTTCAATCCATTTCCAAAATAGTGGAAATTTAGAATATAAATTACTTGTTCTATTTTGATGATACAGCAATCTGTAATGTTAAAATACAACCATACCAAAATATGACCAGAAGTAACCAACCTCTGTTGTGGAATTACCCCTGCAGTATTGGTTTGCACAGTCTGGCACAATGCCACAAAATCAAGCACGAAAGAAAAATAAATGTCCTTTGTACTAAACTTTCCTAAACCATAACATTTTCAACAAAACCATCTGGCAATGTAAATTAAGAGGTTAGCTTTGATATATTTTATTGAGAACTAAAACATTTCCATTTCAATACACGTCATTCATTTTAATGTATTACTCTAGCCAAGGTTTTCAAATAGATTGTATACAAAACATTAGACGGTACCTGATCAATGAGCAAGTTACAGAACTCCTGTAGTAGAACAATGATCCGTGCAGGTGTGTTGTAAAATGAGGAGTGACTCCAAATCAGACAGATGGTGTGGAACAGTGGAGGAATTAGAACATGAATCTGAGGGAAATCCGTTTCCTCTAATAGCCTTATTAGTGGTCCTAGTGTTCTCAGATGTACGTCAATATCTTCAGCTTCAACAAGTGCTTAAACAAACATGTATTAATGACATTAATGCATGGCAATACTTCAAAACTAGAGTACATCGATTCAGCGAGTAGACAGCTAGTGCAAATTTTATCCACCATTATTATCCTGTTGAATATACTAGACCATCTATATATACATTCTAAAGGCAATTTTAAGTCATTTTTTAGGGGACTGTGATCACTTATTAAATTAATTACACTGAGTTTCACCCCAAATATACACTATGGTCTTTGTTTTGCTTCTTCTTCTCTTTGAAGTACCTACTGCTAAGGATGAGAATGGATCATTGAAACACCATTAAGCATTAAGAGGTATAATTCTCCATACACAGGTGAGTAATTCATAACAAATTTACTAATTATCATATTACACCATGGTATACACGACTGTGTTTTTTTTTTAACTCTTATAAATCAGATTTTAGAGCAATCATCTTAGCTATTCCAATATTACACTTTGGAAGAACTACATTAGTCATTGGAGGGAACAGTGTTTATTGCAGGCTCTCAAATGTCTACTTTATTAGGCGAGTTCCCTATAAACATGGTGTGATATAATGATAAATGCTATATTAGTTTCTACTCTTATGGTTTCTGTGTTGGATTTTTTTGAATCTTAACCTAATTTGAAGCTAGTAGATGTATTGTGGTTTGTTTGAGGCAGTTTCTTTTAATGTGCCTCATCTATTTTTAGTTTTTCTATTGGGAAGTAATGATCTCATTGCAAGTTATGTTTATGGTACAGGTCATGTTTGGGCAGCCCAGAGCAATGCTCATTGGATGTCATGCAGTTAAAATTTTTCTTGTCAGTCCTGCAGGAGGGAAGGGCATTTAAGGTTGGCATAATGTGTGAATCTTTTGGTTTTTTTAAATTAAAGTTAAGGAGTATCCAAGCCATAGAAGCAAAAACCGATATTCAATAACTGATCTTACAACGTATTCCATAGCTTGATCTTTGTAAGAAAAATCCATAAAAAAAGACTGAATTTCTGTAATGCAAAAATGACCAAATATTGTTTACTTGAAATTAAAGAAATGGTTCTGTGAAGACGTTTTCCCATTATATATTTTGTCAGATTGGCACATTCCCTATAATAAGTCAGTCAGGAATAGTAAAATAATGTGGTCTATGAAACCCTAAATAAGTCTCTTTCTAGGCACAATTCACAAAGGCCCTCAAAAAACCTGTAAATGTTTTCTGTCAGGACATTCATTCATACGATTATAAAATGGCCAGATAAAGTCTAAAAAGAAATCCTGAAAAGTATCATGTGTTGAGACACACATCATCTGGCTCCATACGGGACAAGCTTGCACTTTTCAAGGCTTTATTGCTAAGTTGCTAGGCAGACAAAAAGACCTGTCATAAAACTCAAGCAAAATGACCCGAAAGGAAACACCCTGTGGTGCTGAAGTGGTACGAGGTAAACAATGGTGCAGTGCCAAAGTCAGTTCTGTAAAAAAAACACTTCCAACAAAAGAAACATACAAGACTTTCAAGGTCTACAAAGTACTTACTCCGGATGGGAGCTCATTATTAAATACTTCCATCACAGAGCAAAACAGTGGAAACATGTTTGAAATAAAGGTGCCAAAATCTTTTTTTCAAAGATATATTTTTATTTTCTTGATGGCCTTTAATTGGGTAATGACCTTCCAATAATTTCCTTCACAGTATGAATCTTATTGTGTCTATCATACTAATGTTAAACTCAATTAGATAATTACTGTACAAAAAAAGTTATTTCTTGTACTTTGGACACTGAATTTAGATGTACAAGATGTTTGAGACGCAATGAATTGCCCAGAATCACAAGAAACAGACTTGGATATGCAAAATGTTAAAATGGACCTAAAAGAGACTTTAAAAGTAGCCTCACGCAACACATGTCACAATGAATGCTTTGGTTCAGCATCAGACATTTCAGAATGTGACAAATAAATTTTTATAGCTCCAAAATTCTGGAATAAACATTTTGATTAAACATAAGAATTGTGTTGTGGGAGTCTACTTAGGCATTACTTAGGTTTCTCCTCATACATCAAAGGGTGTCACACCAAAGACCCAGGCTGAGAATCTCAAACACAGTGCCCCAGACATATTTATAGTGGCAGCATACTAAGTTTTATACTAATTTTAAAAATCTATTATGGGCACAATAATATCCTAAGAACGTGACCCAAGTCAGTAAAACACCCCAAACTCCAACACCCCAGTTAAGGCTGCCCTGGCTTTCCCATTCACTCACTTGCTGGGATCCCACCAGCAGTAAGCAGCACCCACTGTTGGCACTTCTACACTAGAAGGCCCGCAGTACCACCTGATGTTGGGTGTGGAGGCTGGCAGTGCACATCAACATCACAGCACTGAGAGTCAATCGTCCAACCAGCAAGACCACACTGAACAATACTGGCTGCTGAGAACAGATAGCGGGAGGCAGTGCCGGAGCAGCCCTACTTTCCAACAGCACTGAGAGTCAATCATCCAACCAGCAAGACCACACTGGACAATACTGGCTGCCGAGAACAGATAGCGGGAGGCAGTGCCGGAGCAGCCCTACTTCCCAACAGCTCATACCAGCAGAACCTGCTGTCTTATAGAAGACCACAGCAGCCAATTTAACAGGGCCCTTGCCCCTGTAATAACCTACTTCCAGGCAGAAAACACCAGGGTAAAGTCCTGTCCCAAAAGTTACAGATCAGCAATATCCCCTTCATACCTTAAGAGGGTCCCCTCCCAGTGAGCTACCACTCCCGCACAAGCTAAATAACAAAAAAGAAGGCTGAATATCTTAAACCTGGAGAAAAATACTTCTTCTGAGATGATGTTTCATTTTCTATACTGGGAAGAGAGGACAAAATGAAGCCTAGGCCCAAGGCGGTTGTGGATGATTAACTTTATGTGGTGCTCCCCATGCCTGGTGGAACTGTCCAAAATCAATTCACAGTCACTTCCTATACAAGTAATATTAAAGAATAGCTTCCACTAGAGCAATAGAGCGGGAAATGCCTTACAAAAACAAAAAAGCAGTCTAGTCCTTGATTTGGACAAACTCCACACTGGGTGTTGGCGACAAGCTGTCTTTTATGCATCCCCCCCCCCCCCCAATACAAGATAAGGGTCTTCCCACCAGTGGATGAGCCAAGGCCATGTCCCTTAGGCACAATTTTTCAAATAGTCAAATTACTGTTTTGCAAGTCCTATAGGCTTCTATCTTTCCAACCACTCCCCCCCCCCCAATTCTCAGCTCCCTAAGCACATACCCACCTGACTTAATATAAAGTCGTCTCCATAGATTAGACTACCCAAAAAAGAGCACTTTCCCCATTAATAAAAACAAAATCCCTTTTCCTGTATAGACCAATCAGCAGTTTACTTCATAAAATATATTCTTATTACTCCCACTATACCCAAACATGGCCTCTTGGTGCCTAAACTAGTCCCTATTACTATACCCTTCTATTATGGCTGAAATCAAAACAGCAATATAGGACTGCTTGACTCTTAGCTCACAGGACATCTCCTCTTAGAGTAGCAGTTATCCCCAAACTGGGCAGTGACTCTAAATTTGTGCAGCTCCTTATGCCCCATATTATTCTTAATCATCAACTTGAAATTACTTGGTAAAGCCTAACGATTAGACTTAAACTCCGACCCACGAGATTCCATCATTACCCAGATGGCTTTATTACCGTATCCCTTACCTGAACAACTTTCATGTCAAACGTCATGATACAGTTGACACTGTCCTTCTAATTTGCTCAAAACCACAAATACACAAAAAGGTCTGAAATACTTGGACTGTTGTATTGTTTATTGTAATTAAATATTATACTGTAGTTCTTATTATATATATATATATATATATATATATATATATATATATATATATATAATTATAATTTGTATTCTCTTTATTATGTGAATACAGCAAGAAAACAGTCCAAGTATTTGAGACATTTTGTACCATTGTGGTTTTTGAGGTTTCATTCTCTTTTAAACCCTGAAAAGTAATATTATGTATAGAGTTAGATTTCTGTGTTATTCTGCAGCGCAGGCCATAAGAAAACATATGAACAGTGTCTGCTACTTCTTTGCCTACTCTGCATCATATTTTTAGACCTTTATAAAGCTAACTGTGCCCTCAAAGACATCAAACTCTGGTTCCAGTGATTTCACTTGCTATTAGGTTATGATCCCAAGTTATTGTGTTGAGAGACAATTGTCAACTCTCAATATGATTGACAGGAGAGCTCTGGGAGGAGATAAAGAGATGATGAAGACGAGAAGAGAAACAATGGCAATGTCAACAGCGAGCTGCACAAGCCACCTACCTAGCACCATCATAGACCGCCATTAATATAATTGAAAATATTTAAATTATATAAGTACCAAGGAAAAATCATTAACCTTTTATTATTTAACCGTTATTTATGCAGCTTTTTACAGAGAATATTTAAACACTCTCGTCAATCCTTGCCCTAGTGGAGCTTACAATTTCTATCCCGTACCACACAAACACACTTGAGTTAATTTCGTCAGAAGCCAATTAACCTGTGGGATAAAAATGGAGCACTTGGAGGAGATGCACAGAGACACGGGGAGATCATATAAACTCCCCACAGATGGTGCATGGCTTGGAATCAAACCCATGGCCCCAGGACTGTGAGGTAGCAATGTTAGCCACTGTGCCACCAAGCACAAAGTTAAATCTATTTAAAGGCAAAAGTAATCTTTAATTAGCTATAATCATTGGATCCCATTTATAAAATGTCATCCTTAGAAATGTTCTAAGGATATATAGAATATACCTGCAAAAATGTGAATTCAAGAAGAACTTATGTACTTACCATTTTTTACCTCAACAATTATGGTTTGCAAAGTCGGGTAGTAACTGCTTTCTTTCTCCTTCAAGACGGCAGCCATTTTCTGAATGACAGGTGCCTGAAGCTGAAAGGTGAAAGACAGATGAACATATTTAACTTTTTGTGTTTTACAAAATATATACAAAATTATTCAGTGCAATTACTGTATACAAACACTGTTAAAAAAACCAAAACAGATTTTTTAAATTGATAAACGTATTAGGTATTGTCACAAAAGATTGCAGCCTAAAGTGATAAAGTCAAACATGAGCTCAGATTCAGGAAACTCAAAAATCCTCATTTCATAAATATGCGGAAGAACAGCAAATTTTATTGTGCAAAAATGTGCTCATTTGTCTCCCTTGCGTTCACACAAAATCAATCTCCGTCCCTTGTGTGCACCATATCCCTGTGCATATGCTCTGCATGACTGTTTGCGGGATTGTGGGCTAAAAACAGCTAAAATGAAAATGTGTTTGGTGGAATAATGGTTACCTCCCAACTCTCCCAATTTAGGTGGGAAATACCCAATTTGTGTCTGTTGCATTTCAAGGGTGTTTTTATGAAAGGGGACGGTTAAGGGTAGTCTTGCATTTCTAAAGTACTAGGAATATCCCTGGGAAGTGGCACTACCCACATGGTCAAACAATGCCCCCAATGCACCACAGACTCCAAAGGAATCAATGTTGGGAGGTATGAAAATTGTAAAGTCACTTCAAAGTTGAGAATATTTTCACTTTTAAATTGTTCTCCTAAAATTGTCAGGCGCCGTCTCCATACTGGAGATGGATGCCTGCACCTTCTCGTCAGCCACATCCCATTGCCTAGCAACAGGACGCTCCTTTTTCCTTCACGCAATGCTCTGTTCAGTCGCGTCCCGTTGCTAGGCAGCCGGACGTTATCTCTGCTCACCTGCCAGCGGTCAGCATGCCTGACCGCCAAATCTCCATCACCTAATCAGGATGCACCTAATGGTTCATAGAGCACCATCTGACACATGTTGGGTGACAGAGTATTGGTGCACTCCTGCTACGGCATTTCTGATCCAGTGTTCTTCGGTTCTAACCCGGATTCCTGATACTATTCTCCTGTGTTTCGTTTTGGTACATCGCTGCCCGGCTGGTTTGACTATTTGGCTTGACCTGACTTCTCTCTGGAACCTCCCTGTGTATCGCACCGGTCGTTTGGCTTTGACCTGGACTGCCTGACTACTACTGTCTACTACTGTCGCTACACTGGTGACTGTTTTGGAGAGCTGCAACCTGCGTACCCTCTGCAGCTAAGCCCAAACTCCCTTGCGAGGGTCCCTGGTGAATACTGGGGGTACGTTAAACTCAACGCCTCCCTGTTCAGTTGCGCCAATACTGGTTAGCGGCCATCTCTGAAATTCCATGACAAAAATACAGTACATTTATTATATATGTGTGTGTGATTGAATGGTCTCACTACATTGTGAATTATGCATATTAGAACATGCTTTCCTGCATAAAATAATCGTGGAGGGAGCAAAAGACATCGCTCTGAAACCGTAGGCTAACATCCAAGGCACCTCTAGGGACGTGTGAAGATACGGAACATGAAATCTTGGTTTTACCATGTGGGCACAATAAGTGGTACATGAGTGTGCCTAGCCTACACTTAGCAGTAAACCAGTCCACTTCAACAAGCTCCAAAATTGTTAATTTCTGTACTACTAGCACATGATGCCATCATGACCTGCTAATCTAGGTCTTCTCATAAAATGTGGGAGTATTCCTGCAAAAATAGCCACAAAACATCACAGAACTGCATTTGAGCTGGGATTATGCAGTTTTGTAAATATGCCAGAGGCAAACGAGGAAGGGTTATTCTGCCTTTACTGCTTAAAATTTAAAAACATACAAAAGATATTTAAAGGGATACCATGATTTCTATGTTTTATTCTTTAAAATATAGTGGACTGTTTGCTATCAGTGTTACAACAATAACATCTAAAATGTTAATTCCTGCATGTTATTGATTTGGAGTCAGTGTTCAAATCAATAGTGATTCTACAAGAGCAGCTAAGACTATGTTTATGTTATATTTAACTCAGCGATGGGAATATACTGTATATTTAACTCAGTGAACAGGTTGCCCTAGGGCCACATGCACTCCTTCGAGCCTTTACCTGCGCCCCCTCAGCTCCTTCCTAATTTAATGTCATATCTGTTTGTTATAGCTTGTAAACCATGTTTATCTGACATTATAATGCCTACTCTTACATTATCACAGATATGCTTTTTTTAAAAAAAAATTATTTAATGTATTGGTTTTACTTATTACTAAGAGTAGGGGTAATGTGTAGCTTTTTGAAGGTTAGAAGGCAGCCAATGCAGCCCCCTGAAGTCTATCAGGTTGCCTATCACTGATCCAACTCTATGGACTCATGCTACATAGGCTATATACAGTTAATTAATAATAATACCAAGTTAACTGATTTTTGTTTTTTTAAAGCATAGTTAAAAGCTGCTGGTCATTGACTTTATTGCAGACAGTAGGTTGTCACTCGCAAGAAGGCCAACTTTAAAAAAAGTGGGCAAAATGTCAGTGTTATTTCAGGTCTGTAATTGACACAAAACCTTTGCACAATGCAAGTTGATTTGTAACAGTAAAAACAAATACTGTAGACAGACAAACTACAACAGAATGATTCCATGAAGAATAGTAAGTAAGCATTGGTATAGAGAGAGAGTCAGTTGGATGGGTGTATATAGATTTCATAATACAATGCTCTAGTATATTGACTTAGTGAATATTAAAGAATGACATTGATCCAAGGTCATGTTCAGCATGAGTACGCATAGGCGCACAAGGAGAACTTCAGATTTAAATTTTTGTACCCATTTCTTAACCCAGCTTACAGAGCTGCCTCTGCCAGAGCTCTCCGGGCTGTTGGATAAAGTAATCTGTTTGCTTAAGTAATTAGTACCATTGAAATAGTCTTTCAATAAAGAAAGAACATTTTTTCATTGTTCCACAAATATTTCTGTGTGCAGTTTGCATGTAGTACAAGAAGAAAATGTGGAATACAAGAGCCCGAATGCCTTGTGCATTCAACCACAAACATGAAAGCATAAGTAATTTCCAACTTAAATACAGGTAGAAAATCCTGGGAGTTGAACAATCGTACATCTGTTTGATCAGGACATAAATAGACTCTACCTAAAGACAACAGACTTATATAAAGATGACCACTCTCTTTAAGAAAATTAAAAGGCAACTATCAGTAAGATGGGACATGCTTTACATACCTGCTCATATATGCCAGCAAGATTTTCCCGTCTTTCTTTCCAGAAATCAAGCTCTGATGATGGACCTGGATTAAGGCCTTTTAAAAGAGGCTGTGAAGAATCTGTTTCAATTACATCTCGAATCTGATAGGACCATTTGATCAACATTGATTCAAATGCATGAAGTGCGCCTCTATCAAATACATAGTCCCTACAAAAACAAAAAATTACAATTATCTTGAAATCGTGTATCACTGTCATAGATCTGATTGTATAGTATATTAGTAAAATCCCAACATAAACAAAATATGATGAATTTTAACCTACAGCCATGTTCGTATGATAGAAGACCTTTCTTCCTTTTCTTTATTATCATAGATACATCAACAGGTATTAAAAATCAGCATTTTTTTTTTTATGAACAATATGATAGTTTTTGACTAAAGGGTTCAGAAATTTTTCTTATCTATGGACGCAAATTGATCACTCAATTCAATAAAAATTTATTCAATAAATCTTTGCACCTGTTTGTGTAGCTCTAAGGAACAGGAAACATTGTGCCCTTGTGATTGGTTTGTTGGGCACATCCATGTAATCTTTAGATCTACCCAATCTGGTCATACATATGTTTTGGGATTTTTTAACAAGTTTTTGACCAATATTTTTTTATCTTGCAATGTCACATGTGAAAGTAAGCAAGATTCCCCTCTTTCTTGACTCTTAGGGGGAAATTCAATTTAACTCGATGTGCCTCTGGACGAGACAGCGGAGACCCTCTTAGGCAATGTCCAGGCTGAAATCGCTACTTAGCTTTTGTTGCTCCCCATAGAAGTGTGCAGAAAAATTAGCATAATAGGCACAGTCGGACATTGCATTCAATTGGAAAAAGTAGACAAAATCGCACTAAATCATCGTTAACATTATAAATGACATTGGTGACATTGTTGCAATAAGTTTTCAGCAAAAGAAGATTTAATTTTCTTCTTTTTTTTAAACTAAAGTGGTGAACAAGGGTTTTGGAGAATCTTTTACTCAATTAAAATTGATTTTCAAAATTATGTCTGCATCTTCTTTTTTTTAACAGTTTTGTTATAAATAATTTCTTTTTTAAACGCTGCATGTCTTGGGGACTACTATCAATTACTGGGACCACAGAGATGGCAAATTTGCCTCTGCAAGGCTCCTAATCCTTTGGCTACACAGATTTTTGCCCTCTCCCTTTCCTATGGAGTCACCAGCACTGTGCTGTCCAGCCTGGGGCCTGGTTTTCATTATGGCAGGGGGACCTGTTATAGCAGATACTGGTTTAGGTTGCCAAGCACTTGAGCTGGTTGAGGGTTTTGGGAAAGGGCACAATACCAATGTTTTAATGATTTATTTGTTTTAAATTTAAACTGTGCATGACTGTTTTAGAACCGATAGCGAATAAGCGTGTTGAATTATATTAAAAGTGCATTTTCAATTAATGTTCTAAAAACCTTTACACACACACACACACACACACACACACACACACACACACACACACACACACACGTAATAAAAACAGTTCTGATCTCCCCTTAATTCCACAATTTAAGTCATAAATAAAGCTAATCCAAGCAATATTTTAGGAGAAAAAAAACAAATACATAATTTATTCTAAATGGTTAGGAAGTTGGACATTTAGATACGTTATCAAACATCCCTACCTCTGTCTTTATTACATCATACACTAAATTTCTAAATTTGTGCAGTGTATAAGAAATTCAGTGTTCATCTCAACTGAAGATAAAACATTGTCTGAACTGGTAACATGGGTAAATGGTAAGAAATACTACCATAAACACAGAGATATGGACTAATTAAAGGGTATTGGCCACAAAAAAAAGAAAAAATCTAAATCACAGCACTTACCAAGAGCAATGAATTAAGAGGAAGAGGCCACATGATTCAATCCAAGAAAATTTTAAAACATGCAAAATGAACAAATACATTTTTTGAAGTAAAAATATTTATGTATTCTGCAATATCATTCTGTATTCTAGTTATGCAGCTTACAAACCACCCTCCACTTCTGTTATCCAATAACAAACACTGGGCTCTTGCAGGTTTCCAGCGACAATACTAGAAGAGTATTCTCTTACTTTTTGATTGTGCTGAGCTGGTTTGGTCCATTTGTTACTAATTTGGTGGGAAGGGGTAAAATGGTTTTTCCAGACAGAAGTCCTTTCACTATGAGGATCTTGTTCTTCAGAGCCTCCACATGAAGCTCCATATCTTGAGAAATTACACTTGGCAAAGACTTGGAATTCTTCTTACTAGAAAGGACAGGCAACAAAACCTGGAGAAAAGAGACATCATTAGTAAAACTGGTCCTCACGAGAAGTACAGACTCTTGACCTATTACAGCTTCAAGGCCAATTTAACTTGGCTGATACTCTAGTGCAGTGGTTCCCAAACGGTGTGCCTAGGCTCCCTGGGGTGCCTTGGTTATCTTACAGGGGTGGCTCGGCCAGGGCCAGTGGTAAGCAAGGCGGGAGAATACTTGGTAATTATTTTGGCTTAGGGGTGCCTTGAAAAAATTATGGAGACCCTAAGGGTGCCTAGAACTGAAAAAGTTTGGGATCCACTGATCTAGTGTTATTCTGGGCAGGATAATTTACTGCCAAGAAGGTTTGTAATAGCAATGAGGTAGCAGGGCAAAATTTAAGGCTTTATTCTAAAGTTCCCTTAAAAATACTTCACTGATTGTATTGAAGATTTTTTTTATCAGCTCTTTAGTGCTGCCCAGCACTAGTTCTTGGATTCTGTGGATTTGACACAAAAAACAAAACATTGCTATATACATCCATTCTTTGAACTGGCAACTATCTTTTTGAGATCTTCATGTGCGAATTATTTTTGGGAGCAATTCTGCTTTACATGTTTTTCAAAGAATTTAGAATTTAAAAGGTTATAATTCATCAGAATTTTATCATACACACACATACCCAATCAGAATGCAGGAAACCGGTTATCTAGTCGTGCACAGTCTAAGTGCACCAACATGCTGGAAAACTTCTGCTGCTGCTGCATAAACACCATCTTACTATGCAAACCAAGGTGTTTGGACAGAAATGCAGGGGCAAATCGAGGTGCAAAGCAGGATAAAAGCGGATTTTGCACTTAGGGAAATGGGTCATGTTGGGATGCATGCTACTCCTTAGACCCCGAGCTGTGACTGTCCCCAAGAAGTAATAGGACAACAGGTCTCAATGACAGCAGGAGCATCACCAGCCATTCACTGGTCACCCCACCAATCAGTGATCGTGTCCAAGTTAAGTATCAGCCGAGCAGGCAGAGATTAAAAACATGCAGGAAGAGCCCAGAGACGACAAGATGATGGCAATTATGTAGCACCATACACTCACACTCGATGGATGAAGCCATTGTGTGGTCCAGTGTTGGCTAACCTGTGACACTCCAGGTATTGTGAAACTACAAGCCCCAGCATGCTTTGCCAATATATAGCAGCAAGGGTATGCTGGGACTTGTAGTTTCAAAACACCTGGAGTGTCACAGGTTAGCCAACACTGGTGTGGTCTGTACCAATATTTGTGAGAATGCAGACTTTTAATTCACTAGGTATGAATGATGTAACACTCTGCATGACCGATATTCATGATGCATTGGTTTTCAGTGAATCAACAAGTATAAGGAGGCGGAGTTCTTTAAGTTTTTACTTTGTGTATCTTTAGTCAGCAGCATTGTAATCAACAATCCAACATCATTTTTGACCACTAGAACACCACTCTTGCATCGTTTTTTGTTCCTTCCCCATCGTGCTGCTGGTGAAAATTAACAGGTCTGTTGAGTGCAAGAAGCACTAGTATCAATTTGCTTTTCCATCAGTGAAATCTGGTAGCCAATTGGAATTAACCACAAAAGGAGCAAACAGTCAATGACAGCACATATTGTTAGAAGCCTCCATGACCACCTCAGTCGCACATCAACTCCCCTCTGGAATCTCTTGGAGTGGGCATGTATGATGTATACAATTTTATGCAGCATTGTTCACAAATTTGTCAGTCATAGTTTCCCTGTCAACTTTAGCTTACAACCCCTGGGTCATGTGACAGGGGGAAGAAGGGGGCTTGGTGACACCATTGCATCACAGTAGCCCCGCCCCTGCTTGGAAATGCCAAAATTCACAGCATTTCATAGCAGGGGCATGGCTTAATGATACAAAATCACATCATTTAGCCCCGCCTCCATCCGCTACGGGAGGATGCCTGCTCTTCTGGGAGTTTGTGAAGACTCCCTGAAATTCCGGAAAAGTAAGCAAGTATGTCTTACAATCTACTAGTCTATATTGCAGAGATCTTCACTGACCCCCGTGTTTTGGTTTTGGTTTTGGATCTGTGTTTTTTTATAAATAAATAGATAAAATATGCTAAAATCATATAGGATTGCTCTTTTTTTATTCCTACATTATTATTAACCTCAATATCACTAATTTCCATTAATTTCCAGTCAATTTTGAACATCTCACAGGTCACAATATGATTTTCATCCACTTTCAGACAAAAACTGGAGCGAGCTGGCTGGATGCTAAGCGAAAGAGCAACGACACAAACACACGGCAGTTCAAAGCACATCTAGGAAACATTGCCACACAACAGTGGCATAAAAGAAAAGTGGAGCAAGATGGAATTGTTCTTGAGCCCTCGAATCCACCTTTATGCAAGATATTAAAAAGGACATGTACAGTTTAATAAAGCAAGTGCTCCAGCGACAAGGAGTGCAACTTTTATGGCTTAAGTGCTTAGTTTCTTAGGGCCCCCACAAAACAAGCTAACAATAGGCATGTAAGCAAACAGTGCTTACTCTACTGTGGCAAGTCATGCATCAGTGGAAGCAGTTCTTGCCAGTGATAAGAAGAAAGCCATTGACATGCCTGGGCATAAGACCAAAAAATCCACCTCTTAAAATCAGAAACGTATGCTAAAAAAATAACAACAAGCAGTCCAGCATCAGCTACCTCCCTTCTCTCATCTAGATCCCAGCACCTGCAAGTGACACCCCCAACACCTTCATCATCAATATCCTCACAAGTGATCAGAGTTAGTCCTGCATCCAAGTAGCTAAGGCGAGAGGACTCCTCCCCTATCTAGGACTCCTCAGAAGAATCTTTGAGCATTAGGCCCACTGCTGCTGCTCCTGCTGCTGGGGGTGGATATTCAACCCTGACGCAGAGCAAGAAGAACACTACTAATAGTTTACAACAATTGACTGTTAAACAATCCTTTGCAAGAGGAAGCAAGTATGGCAGCTGTCACCCAGTCGCACAGCGGATCACAGGCACCATGGCGACTATACTAGTATCTGCGTCCAATATCCACTATTAATGCAGCAGGAATAAGACCGTTAATTGAGGTCCTGTGTCCCCGTTACCAAATTCCATCTCAACACCATGTTACTAGACAATCAATTCCTCACCTGTACCAGGAGGTTACAAAAAGAAAATAATTGGGATACAAAATGCCATGTCAAGCAGAACTGGGAAAACTGAACATTATATGACTGACAGCCAACTGGGTTGGTAAGTCGCCTTCAGAGCCAGGAACAGCAGCAGCATCTAACAAACAACGCCAGATCTTTCAGAGGCAGGCTACTCTGTGTATCATCTGGTTCACCAAGATGCATACCGCTGACAACCTGTTTAAAATACTAAGGGATGTCATTGCAACATGGCTTATCCTGCTTGGACCCTTCTGAGGATATGGGATTTCTGATAACGCCACCAGTATTGTTAGAGCATTACAGCGGGGGGAATTCCATCACATTTCCTGTTTTGCTCACACAATCAACTTGGTGATACAGAACTTTTTAAAAAATGACAGTGACATGCAGGAGATGCTGTCTGTGTCCCAAAATACTTAGGGTCATTTTCGGCATTCTCCACCAACATGTAGGAGAATGCAGCAGCTGCAAGAATAATAGAATTTCAGGGGGAATGTATTTTACTCAAGCGCAGTGGAGAATACTTTCCGTGTTGTGCAAGGTGCTGAAACTAGTCAAAGTAGTCACCTGTAAAGAGAGTGCAGACACTGCTAGCTTGAGTCAAGTGATTGCCCTAATAAGACTTTTTGAAAAGCAGCTAGAGAAATTGAAGGAGGAAATGAAACAAAGCAATTCTGCTATGTTGGAGTTATAGATTAAGTACTTTATTTGTTTCACAAGGATCCAGGAGTTATCAACATCTTGAAATCGGATCACTACATTTTGGCAACTGTGTTTGAAGCTAGGTTTAAGAGCTATGTCTTCTATTTCTTTCCAACTGACCCAGATCTCAAGAGATGCAATGAGCTCCTGGTCAGCAAGCTGACAGCTCAAGTGGTACATGACATAACGATGTCTCCTCCTTCAGTTTCTCTGGCAACTGCTTCTAGGGAAAAACTTAGCTTTCCCAAGACACCCTCTGGTGACGCAGATGAGTCAGCACAACATTTTGACATTTGGACTGTTCCAAAAGAATTGCCCAAAAATCGTGACAGCTCTGCCATAAAATGAACTACAAATTCCATGAGGATGGCCATTACTGGCAATTACATCAAAGTACACAGGCTTCAGTGGTGGTGGATTCCAGCGGGGATGAATTAGTATTGTTTGAGGATGATGTACACACTAATGAGGGTGAATATGATGACACTGTAGATTGCAGGTGCTGAAATCTAGCTGAGAGAAGGGAGCTACCTGATGTTGGTATGCTTGTTAATATTTTGGATAGAATGGCATCTTGGCAATTTTATGTTTTTCTTCAGTAAACTTTCACATTTATTAGAGAGGTTTTTTTTCTTTAAAAAGGTACAAGCTTTTTATGTACAATTTTGTTTCCCTGATGTAAAACCATTATGCACTTGAACATAGGCTTTAGCACATGAGGTAGAGGAATTAGTATCATCATGACTGAGACTGGAGAGTGACAAGAACAATGTGACTGAAGACTGGAGAGTGATGACACTGCCACCTCTCCTGTTTCTGTATGCGCTATGGCACAGTAGAATGGCATTGGATACTTTTAATAACACTGACAGCCCTATTATTACAATTTCTATTTCAGCACTGAACACTGCCACCTCTCCTATTTCTGAGTGAGCTATGGCACAGTACAATGTGACTGCAGATGTTGAAGAATACTACCAGCTCTATTATTTCAATTTCAGCAATGACAATTAGCAATGGAGCATTGGAGTGCTCATGTTTCTGTGCGAGCTATAACTCAGTAGACTGTCACTCGAGACTTTGAAGAACACTGCTACCCCACCTCTTTCTTTTCTAGCTATGACGCTGCCCAACTGCATTAGAGACTGCCAAGAACCGTGCTATCCCTTCTGTGTTTCTCTATGTAATGGCATTGGATCGCCGTGGAGGGCGGTACTTATAGAATCCAAAACTCACAAGATCCAATGACGTAACAATGATGTTTTGCCTTGTTCTCAATTCCGAGTGCGCGCAAAAGTACCCAGCCGGCTCGGTACTTGGATCTGCTAAGTTCGGGTGGGTTCGGTTCTCGGGAAACCGAGCCCGAGCATCTCTACTATATTGCTTGGGACATAGGGAAACAAAATCACTAATCCAAGGTCATAAGCCCCTGACACTGCTATTTAAACCAGAGTCTCTAACACAGTTACCAGTGTCAGGCAAAGTACTCAAAAGGACCACTTTACATAAAATACAGTTTGCTATACATAAAAAGCTAACAAATAACATTCAAAATTCTAGATAAGTCCAAAAATCTTTAAAGAACTCCAGATGTTTGGCAATTTATTTACCAAAGGTGTGTGGATTAGTGTAAGCTATAGTTCTCTGTTATCAATCATCTTCTGCAAAATGGCTAAAAGAGGCTGACTGCATGGCTCTTCAATGGCATTACCGATAGGAAGTCTGCTCTGTGTAGGAGATCTTCCCCATAATCAAAACAATATCTCAACTATATTCACATCTGGAAGCTTCAGAACACTTACATATACATTTGTAAATGAAACATGCAGTCCTTTTATATAAGCCAACTTATATAAGTATTTTACATTTTGTGATAGTTAGGTGAAGAGGTTGTAGTGTCTAAGGTACTGTTTATCATACCTCTACTGGCACTGATGCAGTAAAGAATAAACACACACACTATATGTGTATATATATATATATATATATATATATATATATATATATATATATATATATATATATATATATATATATATATATATATATATATATATATATATATATACAGGAGGTAATTTAACATGGTCTGATAAGCAGCGAGAGGTAGAGGGCATGTTGCAACAACTTGGGAGCTCGGGGTAGTGGAGGAGTCCACCAGCGAGTGGAATAACCCCATAGTCCTTGTGCCAAAGCCTTAGAGGGCCATCCACTTCTGTAACGATTTTAGGAAATTAAATAAGGTGTCTAGGTTTGACACTTCTCTGATGCAGTGTGTGGATGAGCTAGTGGAAAATCTGGCCAGTAATCAATATCTGACTACCCTAGATTTAACAAAAGTGTACTGGCAGATACCACTCACTACCTCAACCACATACAAAACAGCCTTTTTGACACCTGCAGGGCTGTTCCAGTCCAGGGTATTGGCATTTGCACCAGTCGCGTTCCAGTGGGAAATGGAAAAACTGCGAAAGCCTCACTGGGAATACACCACAGCTTACCTTGATGACGTAGTTATTTACAGTCAGGACTGCAAGCACCATCTTCCCAAGTTGGAGGTGGTTTTGGATTCATTAAGATGTCACAGCCTTACGGAAAATTTCATTAAGTGTTTGCTAGCCATGGCAGAGGCTAAATATCTGGGTAATGTGGTTGGCTGGGGGTAAGTAAAACCCCAGGTGGATAAGGTAGAAGCCATGAGGATTTGGCCTAAACCAGAAAGGAAGTCTCAATTACAGACTTTTCTGTGGTTGGTCGGGTATAACTGACGGTTTATTCAAACTTTCGCTACCCAAGTCACCCCATTGAAAGTGTTTCTTAAAAAGAAGTACCCAGATAAACTAATTTGGTTAAAGTATTTGGAGGTTGCCTGGGAAAATTTGAAAGAAGTCTTGTGCACCACACCGGTGGCTACATGCACCTAATTTTAGACAGAGGTTCTTTTTTTCAGACAGATGCTTCCTGGACAGGTCTGATGGCAGTATTGTCCCACAGAGTGAAGACTGAGGAGAGACTGGTTCCTTTCCTCAGCCATAAACTTCAAAGGGAAAGGAAATATGATACAGTAGAACAGCAATGTTTGACGTTTAGATGGGTAGTGGAAGTACTACCTACTTGGTAGAGAGTTCACCCTGGTTACCGACCACATGCCGTTACAATCAATGTACACCAATAAGGAGGTGAATGCCAGGGTTATCTATTGGTTCCTGGCGTTACAACCTTTTAGCTTTACAGTGGAACATAGGACTGAGGCTTTATCAGAATAATCCCCTGTTGCGAAGAGATGCACTCCCCAGGGCGGCCAAATTGCCTGATTTAGTGAGGCCAGAAGAAGGGGAGTTAGTAAAAGGAAAAGATTTGCCAGGAAAAGAATATGCTTCGCCAAGTATACCAAAGCTAAAAGGGAAAGATATGTGGAAAAGGGGGATCATTTAACACGGTCTGATAACCAGAACAGGACCCGTTCCCCAGGGAAAGGTTCAGATAGGGTTAAGGACCTTAATGAAGGATTTTACTCACAGGTGCACAACATTGCTGAGGTGAGTTTGTTGAGAATAAAAGGATTTTTGGGATCTGGTGGGCGGGGCTTTCGATGCTGAATAGCAGCCAGACGATAGTTAGGCTTGGTGGGTTTAGTTAGTGTCAGGAAGCCGTGGGACATTTAAAGATTTGGTTACAGTGTTATTGGACAAAATAAAACATCAACTGGTTACAAAGACTGGAGTCACTTATTGGTAATTCCTACTAATAATGATTGCAAGCTTGCAAGCAGGGATCGCTTACCTCTCTGTCTGTCTGTATTATCCAGTATTATTATTATTATCATCATTTATTTGTTAGGCGCCACAAGGTTTCCGCAGCGCCGCACATAGTACAAACAGTAGACTATCCAGGGTATAACAGTACAGAACAATAAACAAAAGTACCAATACTCCAGGCAGGCAGATGCGATAGACACGGAGCAGAAGAACGGGTAAGGAGACAGGAGGGAAGAGGGCCCTGCTCATGCAAGCTTACATCCTAAGGGAGGGTTAAACAGACCAGGCACAAGAGGAGCCAGGTGAGGGAATGGAAGAGAGGGGAGAATGAGCGGAGGAGATGGGGGTTAAGTGGATGGTTGGTAGGCTTTGAGAAAGAGGTGAGTTTTGAGTGCACGTTTGAAGGAGCACAGAGTAGACTATTGTTTTATTAATGTTTGCTCCCAATTGTAAAGCGCTACGGAATTTGCTGGCGCTATATAAATAAATGTTGATGATGATGTTGATGAATATATAGCTAAAAAAATAAAACTACTAAAAGACAGGATGCTACTGACCACTTTTATCAGCAGAGAATAACACAGTACAGGCTTCCAAAAGCCATCAATTATTCCTTTATCTTCAATATATTTGCATATATGGAACAATCGGATAGACAAATATTTGCTCTGTGTTCAATAGCTATCGAGTACTAGCCGTAGCTATATTTGTTGCTAAAGAAAACAGCATTAACCTGGCAGCCCAGCAAACAAAGATAAAACGGTTTCACATGCCATTCGTTTGCTAGGATTTCCACACACTTGTTTATTGGGACTTCTTAGCAACAGACAAGAGAATGCTACTGTATTGCAACACCAAGTTTGTAATAAAACAGTATATATCCCTTTTATACAATCCACGGGAATAGTTCTGACTTTATAATGTAAATGGCTCATCAACTGATCACCAATTCTAAGGTATATTTAAGAGTGAATGGCTTGTTTTTGTTTTCTCCTGTCTATTAATGGAGTTGCTGGTTCCCATTGATCATAGTATTAAGTGCAAGTACCACCCTAAAAGCGTTATCAGAACAGGAATAACATAAAATAACATTTTTAATCTTGAAACAAAGCATTTTTAGTGCAGTAGTGTTTACGTCAGATGTTGTAGACATAGAGCCTGTTAAGGGTTAGGGTCGCAGTATGGGCCCCCACAAAATGGCTATAATAAGGTTGGGGCGGCTAGACAGCAGGAACTACCATTATTGTAAGAACAAAATACAGCATTTTTTTTTTTAGGTTTGTGCCTTTTATGTATGATAATTAATTACCCTAAAATGGTCCATTCAAGTTAGCAAATATTTTGGATCACTTAAGAGAAAGTAACTGTTTTCGTCTGAAGTCTGAATAATAGTTTTATAAAGCAAATGCAGAGGCTAGGGCTAAAACATAAATAGTTTTGTTTATGGACATACATTCTGAAATCTCTGGGGCAGAAGTTTACATTATTACAGTTTACTATTAGGATATTCATAAATTAAGTCAATACTAAAGTTAACCAATTCAGGAAGCACCACTTTCTAACACCAGCTTGTTGAACCAGGGTGACTCCATAACTTAAGGTGACATTTCAAAGTTACAGTATTTCGGTATGCCAACTGCATATATGCAAAACACAGTTTAAATTTATATTCCTGACACCAACCCCTATCGTTTGATCAAAGTGAACTGAGTTGATCAGATAGGGCCCGATTGATCAATGCATGCATTCTGAGCGCAACCCACGTTCAATATTCTACCCACCTATTTAGGCTTTTCACACTCCAGAATTCAGCAAGGCACGGATCTCAAGAACGTGCCCTGTTGAATTTGGGAGCAGGGCTGCTGTGTCCTAGTACACAAGATGCTGCAGGTATCTAATGGTGTCTAATAGAGCACAGGAGACCGGATGGGTCCGGTGGCATTACAGCTGCTGGACCCACAGACTCTATATAGTGTAAAAGGATTTAATTTAAAAAAAAAAAAAAAAATGCGTTGGTTCCTCCCTTCTAACGATATTAACCCTTGTGCTGCCAGCCTACTGCTGGTAGTACCAAAATCTGGGGGGGTGGGGGTGCATGGGGTTCAGACAAATTTTACAAAAACCAGCAGTAGCCAGTCGGGGTTGCAGTTGTAAAAGAAAAAAAAAAAAAAAATCTTCTTTTCTTCTTTCTTGAAGAATACAAAATAATTCTCAGGATACTGCTTGGCAAAATAAGAAACCATTAACCAGAGAATTAACCAGATGATGTAAACTTTGTTCCTCTATGGAGGAACAACTGTCACAGAATAAATAATTGAAAGACGCAAGGTCTATTTATAACATGCTGTCAGTGAGAAGCACGGGAAACCCCCTAGCTTATAACCCCACGCCTTTTTAATTTCTATTACTTAACACAGTATCATACATCATCATCATCACCATTTATTTATATAGCGCCACTGATTCCGCAGCGCTGTACAGAGAACTCACTCACATCAGTCCCTGCCCCATTGGGGCTTACAGTCTAAATTCCCTAACACACACACACACAGACTAGGGTCAATTTGTTAGCAGCCAATTAACCTACCAGTATGTTTTTTGGAGTGTGGGAGGAAACTGGAGCACCCGGAGGAAACCCACGCAAACACGCCAACTTTCACAACTTCTACCCTGGTGGATCCCGGGGGGCAAGTTATGTGACAGGGGTTAGGAGGGGGCGTCGTTGCATCAACATAGCCCATCCGCCACTATAAAATGCTGACATTCACTGCATTGCATAACGGGGACGGGGCTTAATGATGTGATTAAGTCCCACCCCGCCATTCAATGCCGTGAATTTCTGCGAATCTGGGAGGCTTGCCTACTCTCCTGGGAGGAAGGCAAGTATGCTCACTATAGAGCCCGTGTGCAGGCCCGGCGCTCCCATTAGGCAACCTTAGGCAGTTGCCTAGGGCGCCGGGACCTTTGGGGGCGCCGCTGACTAGATTTTAAAATCTAGTCAGCGGCTTGTGAGAGAATTGCAGCGGCGGCAGGGTTTTTTAACTGTCCGCCGTCCTCTTCAGTGTGATGCGTCGGCTGCCCGGCACATCTCACACATGATCACTGACGTTAGTCAGTGATCATGTGATAGTCTGTCCGGCGGCGCCTGTCTTCAGGTTCACACTGTCTGTGACAGACAGTGTGAATAAAGTTCCTACCCAACGCCCCCTTCTCCTCTCCTCCCCTCCCCTCCCCTCAATCACTGCCTGCTGAGCCATTAAAGGAGAGCCTCCCTGCATCTGCTGACCAGCC
This sequence comes from Mixophyes fleayi, assembly GCF_038048845.1. Classification (NCBI taxonomy): domain Eukaryota; kingdom Metazoa; phylum Chordata; class Amphibia; order Anura; family Limnodynastidae; genus Mixophyes; species Mixophyes fleayi. The sequence continues at coordinate 52,456,177 of NC_134406.1, forward strand.
TCAAAAACGGTGAGTATATTTAATTTTAATTTTTTTAAAAAAAGGGATGCCCAAAGGTAAAATTATTAAGTGTGGAGGGAAAAAATAAATGTTGGGGGTGGGATTTCATTATTATTTTGCACTTTATGCTCTTAGATTTAAAAACTATGGTGGATAAAATAATTATTTTATTGCACCTCATGATCTATATTTGACTTGTTGCAAGTCAAAAATAGAGTATGACGTGCCAATAAAATAATTATTTTATCCACCATAGTTTTTAAATCTAAGATAGAGCATAAAGTGCAAAATAATCATTTTTCTCCCACATAGCTTGACAAATAAATATAGAGCATGACGTGGCAAATAGTAATTTTTCAATGGTATAAAAATGACTATTTGCCACGTCATACTCTATATTTGATTTGCAAACTATGTGGTGGAAAAATTACTATTATTTGGCACTTCATGCTATATATTTGATTTAAACACTATGGTGGATAAAATAATAATTTTATTGGCACCTCATGCTCTATATTTGACTTGCAATCTATGGGGTACAATTTCTACACCATAGTTTGCAAGTGACACAGAGGGGGGTCCAGTGGTGTGATTCAGAGGGGGGTGCAGTGGTGTGATGCAGGTGTCCTGAAATCTAACACCTGGATACCTCCCCTCTAGAAATCCTGTGTCTGCAGTGGAGTCTGGACAGTGTTCTGCATCAAACATCACGGCATCTGGACCGCTGAAGAAGGTAAGGTAAGGCTATTTTTTTTTTTTTTTTTAAACACAAATGCACACAGTCGAGTAGGTAAGGGTCTGTGAGGAAGGTATTTGGTGTGTTCGCAAGGGGGGGGGGGGGGAGGGGGGGGCGGTATCTTGAAATTTTGCCTAGGGCGCCGAGAACCCTAGCACCGGCCCTGCCTGTGTGTAATACTGCCAGATCCGCCAGCTGAAGTTTGACTAGCCCTAAAGCTAGTGCAAGAGATACAGCAGAAAAACAGGTTACTCTGAAAGCCTTAGAGCTCAAGTTTGGCATGCCCCGACTGTACATTCACTAAGGCAAAACGCCCCTTCCCCACGAAGGACACTCCTCGAACTCTGTGTCATTTCCATACGCTGGAGAACGGAACAGGCCTGCAATCACGCCCATATCTGCCGGTTCTGGACATGTGTCACGGTGGCTCCTTACTACCCATGCATAATGATGCAAATTGCACCACTGCTCAGCTGGGAATGGGGTCGTGATGGCGCAAATCATGTTGTCATGCCCCATGCATTTGTGAGATCCTATAACTCCAAGGCAGGTATGGAGTAACATGACTAAATGGTGACATCAGAGAGCTGTACATGTATTGTTTATAGTGGGAATTGGGAAATTAGGCAACAGCCATTGGGATGTACGGTATTTCATAAACATTGGGCTCTTTATGATGGATAAAGGGCTACATAATATGCTGAACAGCTAAATAGATGTTAAAAAGTATTTTTTCTTCTGCTGAGCTACTTATACTCGTTTTAACAAGAGATGCTCAGACTCGGTTCCCCGAGAACCAAACACACCCAAACTTAGCAGATCCGAGTCTTTCGTGCGCCCTCGGAGTTGAAAACGAGGCAAAACGTCATTGTTACATAGTCGGATCTCGCAATTTTTGGATTCTATACGTACTGCCCTCCACGCGATCCAGCACCATTTCACAGAGGGACACAGAATGGGCAGCACAGTTCTTGGTAGTCTGTAGAGCAGTTGGGCAGCATCATAGGTAGAATAGAAAGAGGAGGGGTAGCAGTGTTCTTCAAAGTCTACAGTGACATTCAGGAGAGCTCCATTGCTAATAGTCATTGCTGAAATACAAATACTAGGGCTGGCAGGCTTGGTGGAAATCTGCAGTCAAATTGTACGGTGTTATATAGGTTACACACAAAGAGGAGAGCTCCATTGCTCATTGTCATTGGTGAAATAAAAATAATAGGGCTGGCAGGCTTGGTCTAAATCTGCAGTTACATTTTACTGTACCATATCTCACTCAGAAACAGGAGAGGTGGCAGGGTTCAGTGCTGAAACAGAAATTGCAATAATAGGGCTGTCAGTGTTCTTAAAAGTCTTCAGTGACATTCTACTGTGCTACAGCTCATACAGAAACAGGATGGGTGGCATTGTTCTTGTCACTCTCCAGTGTCAGTCATGATGATACTAATCCCTCTACCTCATGTGCTAAAGCCTATGTTCAAGTGCATAATGGTTTTAAGTCAGGGAAACAAAAATGTACATAAAAAGCTTGTACCTTTTATAAAAAAAAAAACCTCTCTAATAAAGGTGAAAGTTTACTGAAGAAAAACATAAAATTGCCAAGATGCCATTCTATCCAAAATATTAACAAGCATACCAACTTCAGGTAGCTCCTTTCTCTCAGCTAGATTTCAGCACCTGCAATCTACCGTGTCATCATATTCACCCTCATCATTGTGTACATCATCCTCAAGCAATACTAATTCATCCCCGCTGGAATCCACCACCAGCCTGTGTACTTTGATGTAATTGCCAGTAATGGCCATCCTCATGGAATTTGTAGTTCATTTTATGGCAGAGCTGTCACGATTTTTGGGCAATTCTTTTGGAACAGACCAAATGTCAAAATGTTGTGCTGACTCATCTGCATCACCAGTGGGTGTCTTGGGAAAGCTAAGTTTTTCCCTAGAAGCAGTTGCTAGAGAAACTGGAGGAGGAGACGTCGTTATTTCATGTACCACTTGAGCTGTCACAAAAAGTCTAATTAGGGAAATCTCTTGACTCAAGCTAATAGTGTCTGCACTCTCTTCACAGGTGACTATTTCGCTGGACTAAAGTACCTTCCCCTCAAATGCTAGTCTTCTTGCAGCTGCTGCATTCTCCTACATGCTGTTGCAGAATTCCGAAAATTACCCTAAATATCTCGGTACGAAGACAGCATCTCCTACATGTCATTGTCATTTTTGAAAAAGTTCTGTACCTACAAGTTGATTGTGTGAGCAAAATAGGAAATGTGATGGCATTCACCCAGCTGTAATGCTCTAACAATATTGGTGGCGTTATCAGAAATCACATATCCTCAGGAGAGTCCAAGCAGGATAAGCCATGTTGCAATGACATCCCTTATTTTTTCAAACAATTGTCAGCGTTATTACCTCTGACCTGCGCCTTTTCTCGTCTCTGATAACCACCTCTCACTCCCGCCTTCAAGACTTCTCCCGTGCTGCTCCCCACTTATGGAATTCCCAACTACGCTCAATCTTTCCCACAGCCTTCAAATCGTTAGATGCTCTTTGAAAACCCATCTCTTTTTCAGAGGTGATCTAATTCTCGATAACACTATTCAAAACTATCCCAATCTCCACTCTGAGCCACACTCGCTCCTCTTGTTTCAGCTGTGCCCTCTTCCCTTTAGAATGTAAGCTCTCTAATGAGCAGGGTCCTCCATACCCTTTGTTTTCATGGCTCCATTCATTTTGTCTGCCTTGTCTGTTCTTGTTTTACGTATGTTTTGTTTTAGGTTTGTCCTTGTCTTCCCTACAGTACGGTCGCTGTGGAGCACTGTGGTGCCTTTCAAATCTGTGATAATAATAATAATAATAATAATATTAATATGCCTCTTAGTGAAGCAGATGATACACAGAGTAGCCTGCCTCTGGCAAATGTGACGTACTTAGATCTTGTACTTGAACAGCGCACATACTGCTGCTGTTCCTGCTGGTGAAGGCGAATCACCAACCTAGTGGGTTGTCACGATCATATAATCTTTAGTTTGCCCAGTTCCGCTTGTCCACATATCTGTGGGTAAATGTACAGTGGGTAGAATGGTATTTTGTAGCCCAATAATTGCATTTTTACGAACCTTCTGGTAGAGGTGAGGAATAGCTTTTCAAGTAAAATGGTGTTGTGATGGAATTTGGTAATGGGGACACAAAACCTCAATTAATTCTCTAATACCAGTTGCATTAATAGTTGATACTGGAGACAGATCTAATACTAGCATAGTCACCTTGGCGTCTGTGATCCGCTTTTCGACTGGGTGACAGTTTTCATACTTGCTAAGGATTGTTTAACAGTCAATTGTTGTAAACTACTGGTAGTCTTCTTCTTGGTCTACTTCTGGGTTGAAGATTCCCCCCAGCAGCAGCAGTTGGCCTAACGCTCAAGGATTCTTCTGAGGAGTCCTGAATAGGGGAGGAGTCATCTTGCCTTAGAAACTTGGATGCAGGACTAACTCTGATCACTTGTGAAAATATTGATGATGAAGGTGTTGGGGGTGTAGATTGCATGTGCTGGGATCTAGGTGAGGGAAGGGAGGTAGATGATGCTGGACTGCTTGTTGATATTTTTTTAGCATAAGTTTCTGATTTCCCCAAGAGCTTTCCATGAACTCACTTCAAATGCCGCAACATGGATGAGGATCCAATATGGTTAAGGTCCCTACCTCTACGGACTGTGGCTTTACAATGCTACAAATGGCTAGACAAGTGTCAGAAATTGGGTAAAAATAATTCCACACATAAGAGGTGGATTGTTTGGTCTTATGCCCAGGCATGACAATGGCCTTCTTATCACTGGCAAGAACTGCTGCAATGTTTGTTTGAAAGTGTATGAAAATAATATTGTGACCTGTGATGTGGTCAAAACTGACTGCAAATGACTTGAAATTAGTGTTATTGAGGTTATTAATAATGTAGGAACAAAAAACGAGCAAAATTATGCGATTTTAGCTATTTTTCTTAAAAATGCAGATGCAAAACCAGAACCAGAACACAAGAGGGCGGTTTTGCCAAAACCAAAACACGAAGTTAATCAAGATCGAAAACCAACACCAAAACCAGAAAAAGGGGGGTCAGTGAACATCTGTAGTTTTAACGTAGCTCACAAGTAATTAATTTATGGAGCAATAAGCACATCTTTTTTATACTATACATGACACTTTGTCACTGTACCACGCATACCAAGAATATCATTTTGCCATGTTGTGGCTCTGCATGGCATGCTTCACACTAGGATGGAAAAAAAAAGCTGCATTTAAATGAGTGCATATAATGTCCTACCTCTTCCACAAGTGTAGATGTCTGGATGAAAGATATGCCAGATAATTCCCCAAATATGAGAACTTTCTTGCAGTTTTCTATTCCAACAGTCGTTGGCATCTTCTTCATGATGTAAACAGTTTTACCCCTCGCGTTTACAATAGTCTGCAAAATACAGGAATACTCATGTAACTAGCAGTCAAGCAAACAAATCTCCTACATTTTTCTGCTGGAGAAGCATCAAGGGCTTAGGAGTTCTGAGCGACCGGCCATACATCTGGTTTCTGTCTGGACTCAGAAATAAAGTGTCTTACCAATGCAGTAATCACAGCGAGTACAAAAGGTTTTTTATTTTCCAGTTGGAAGAATTGAAACCATTATAAGGACTGTTTTATTCACTTTAGAGATGTAGTAAAGCTGGCTTATGATCTGAAGTGTGCCCACAAGATTTGTTTATTATAATAATATAATATATATATATATATATATATATATATATATATATACCTGAGACTAAGCCTTTAACATATGTCCATAAGGTAATTGTTCTCTTTCTGGGTCCTGAGCCATAACCGATTGGTATCTTCTGTGTGGAGGCCATTGACATATTTCTCATGAACTCTTCTAAGATTGAACTCTTACTAATTTTATACCTGTCATATTGGTCTTATGATGAACACTTAACACTTCATTTGATGTGAGTGTATATTGTTTTGTTGGTCTAATAAATGTTACGATTGAAATACTACACTATATAGTTTTCTACTTTTACTATATATCTGCTTAATGTTACCTGCGGCTGAGCATGATAAAGAATAGACAAGCTGTCTTCCTACTTGGATGAGCTGAGGAAGCCATCACAGAACTAAGTCACAGATAAGCTGTTTTTTTATATTATTTCCGGTACGCAGCCACATTGGAATTTATATGTTCATATTCACGAATATTGTTTTATATATTTTGCTTTCTGGTACGCATATATTTGGGTGGTGGCACTATATGCAAGTATCTCTGTACGGTATCACACTATATGGGTTCTTCTCTCATTGCATGAACTTTTGAGAAACAGGCAAAAATCCCGGGATCCAGAAGTCGCCGCTGTTGACGATGGCCGGGGTCGGGGCTAAACACGGCATCATGACACCGCCCCCTGCTGCGATTGGCTAAAATGGGCTAAGATTGACAGCGGCGGAGCCTTACAGCGTACCACGCATGGCCATGCCCCCTCGACGGACCCCCTCCCGGGCAGCTGCCTCTAAAAGTAGGCGAGTATGCTTTTTATGTGTAACAAATAAGCAGTATGATGTATTTACCATCACAATCTGCCTGCATCATTTTTACAGGCACCTCAAACCATTACTCTGTGCTGTTGGGTAACCCTGTTCCTTGCATTATATGAATCTCATACTGTGGCTTCTTACTTGCCACCATTCTCATCCACACATAATCACACTGACCCTGTCACATGAGGCTCTGTCCTGTGGACAGGTCACTGTCTTACACAAGATAAAAAAAAAAACCTCAATATTCTGCGCTGCTGTGAGCATTCCACACATCTGTCTACAGGATGTTATATTATTACCCACCTCAACACTGGAGACAAACTGACATGCAGCAGATAAAGAATGATAAAAATAAATGTGCTCTGCTCCTAGACAAATTCCCCTTAAAAAATTAAATTAAGTATACAGTAATTGTTATATACATATAACATTTTTTATTTGCTACCTCTGTCATTGCACAATCAAACATTCCGATGTGTTTTATTAGCTCTTTTCACTAGGGTGACAAATAGCCCTAATTTATAGACCCACAATCCTACAGGTAAAATATATTCAAAATAACTTTCTAATGAAAAACATTGTTCTTTGAATGCAATGTACACATAACATTATTGGAGTAAAATCAGGATATTTCTAATATGTTATGACATGAAATTCTCGGGATAATGTTGCATTATGTACTGGTTACATTGGGATATATGGATAAATAATTCAGTCATATTAAAAGAGTCCTGATGACTTTAGTATGCTGGCTTCTACAACTTTTACTTAATACATAGCTTTACTGTTCAGTTTTCCTTCTCTGGTTTTCTGCTACCTCTTTATATAATCCACACAGAGCTGATATTTTCATTGGCTCTGCGCTGCTGTTCTCTCTTCACTGTATATAAAAATAGAGAAATTATAAGTCTATCCCAGAGCAACAAAAATAAAACTATATTGCTTGATGGTAAAATACATGACTGGAAAACAATGAGGCAAGCTAGAAGAGATAAGCAATGCACTTAGTTAATGTTGCAGGAGGTTATACAAGCATACTTGCCAACTCTCCCTGAATGTCAGGAAGACTCCCTGAAATAGGGGTGATCTCCCTCACTCCCTGAAGAGTCTGGCATTCTCCCTGATGCTGAGCCAGTACAATACGTTTTTGGCTTCGCCATCTGTGGCATGATGACACAGTTCAGAAATTGTGTCCTATGTCCATGTATTGATGCCTATGGAGGTGGCCATTTTCATGGAGACCAAGATTTAATCAAAGACTGACAGGTAAGAGAACATGACTTCAGTAATGGAGACAGAAATGTAAAAGACACTTCAGTCTGTAGAAATTCATTCGCTGCTTTTCTTTAACGCATAGTTGCCTACTCACATTTCTGAGAGACCTCCCGGGCTCCTGGGAGAGCAAGGCAACCTCCCGGTTCTCGCCCCCGCAATAGATAAGTGGTGGGGCGGGGTCTTAATAACGCAAATATCGCCTAAAATTTTGAAATTCATCAGGCCCCGCCCCCGCAGCCCCACCTCCCCCGGGATCTACCTGAAGCCAACAAGGAAAAGTTGGCAAGTATGGTTTAAGAATGTGCTGGAGTGAAGGAGTGTACATAAAGAGTTTATTTTGCAATATAGATGGTCTGACACCCGCATTATTGAGACATCTGATTGCACTGCACCTTTAATTTACATCACCTGTGTCCCAACATCTTCACAGAGACTCTGTAACAATAACCTGCATGTGCGGGGACCCTCTGGTCATCTACATCCACGCCAGGAGCTAGCCCAGGATGAGAAGGAGTTACACTGCCTAAACTCGGCATCTCAACACTACACACAGTGACAGGGGGTTATATGTGCTCATTCTAGCGGTCATGCACTAAACTACTCATGGCGGGACACATGGGATGGAACAACACCCACGCTAACAAATGTTATTTTTATCTTTCTATTGAAGTAAAAATAGATAGGATTTAAAAACATTTTTTTTTGAACATCTACCACTAAACTATTCTGACCATTCCTTTTACATTTCTCCTGTTCTAACCATTAAGTAACTGAGCCCTAGATCAACTATCACCCTTACCCAATCTATATTAGAACCTACTCATATGAAGAGCCTTGGTCTCACTTCTGCCACCAGTCAACATTACAACAAGTTTATCTGCCATGTGTAGTACTGTGAATTTTTGTGCTTAGCCTATTGATATTTAAGACAATTACGAGTCATTCTAGATTAAAATGAATTCAGAAGCTGCATACCTCTTGAGTGACTGACAATCCTCCTTTACTTGTAGCAGAAAACATCATCATGATGTGATCTCGTTGATCAAAAAAGTCCTTCAATATCTTGTCATTCTGCTCATCTTCCACAAACTTTATCCACCTGTCTTCCTTGATTTTAAGGATACGCTGGAGCCATCTTCCCATATAGGAGACTCTCTCATCCTCCCAGAAGGGAGGCACTGGGGGTTCCTCATCATCTATATCCATCGTTTATTCACCACAGATTATTTTATATGGTCACCTGGGAAGAGTAAACAAATCAATGTCATATCTGTATAAAATTTTAGGACATGTCCAGCATCATCTAGAAAGAATAAAGAATAAAGCATTTTTTCAATAGTTTTGTTCTGAAAATGTGTTAACAGAACAGGTATCGCAGAGCGACAAGTACTTTTGTGATACTTGCCGAATAGGCAGTAACACCTTTCCTGTTTCATTTGGTCCTCCAGCGATATAATTCTAATTAGGCAGGAGGAGATACCCTAACATCGTAATAACACTATGGTCTACATCAGGTCTGTCCAACCTGCGGCCCTCCAGATGTTGTGGAACTACAAGCCCCAGCATGCTTTGCCAGTAGACAACCTGTTGATAGCTGGAAGGGCATGCTGGGACTTGTAGTTTCACAACATCTGGAGGACCGCAAGTTGGACAGGCCTGGTCTACATCTATAGACAAAGTACTAAAATGGGCCTCCTGCCAATATCAGGATTTAATGACTAGTATAATGAAGAGATCACAATGTGGAAATCCTCCAAGTTGTGATTGTGGACAGCTAATTTGATGCCTAACATTGTGGTTTACTACTATTCTACTGTTTGGAGACGCTTCTCATTATCCCTGTGTGTGTTTTGAGATAATACTGTTTAGGCTGTTATCTATTGGTTGATTGTTAATAAATAACTGACAGTTAATGATCCGTCACAACTCTTTTTTGCTTGCTGGTGTCTTCTTATCCACCGTTGTGGTGGTGCACACACTTCTAGAGTGTCCTTGTTGAAAAGTTGCCAATACCCGATGCCAGAGCTGCTTTAAAGAGTAAAAGTCACAATAGTGGGTCAATCATACACTCTTGCAAAATACATGCGCTAAACTACAACTGTAGCCTAAAAGTAAAATGTATTAACTTGTCTCAAGTTTGCAGTACAAGACAGAAAAAAAATCACTGGTACAAATTGTAAAATATGAACAGGTCATATATTTTTAGAATTCAGCCAAGTGGATTGTTTATTGAACTTGAGCTAGGTTTATGCTATAAATTTGCAGTTCACAATAAGTAATGGAATTTGGCTGGGTTAATTCCTATTAAGGTCATGTTAAATCTATGGTTAAAACATGGGCTAGGTTCAGATTAGGACGGATTAATATTAAGGCTCTGTAACGTTTAGGATTAGGACTAATAGGATTACGTTCTAATCTTGTAAACCATTTAGGTTCCCCACTTTAGTATGGCAATTGAGGGGCTGATAAGGGAGAACCAATCAGAAGCCACTATCTCTGTGACTAAGGCTTCCAATAGTCCTTTTCCAATAGTCCTGTTTTTTTTGTCCGAGGCTGTGAGACGAACTGCAACTCCCAGGGTTCTGGTGAATAGTGCAGTGAGTAGGATAGATTATTCACCCTACCTGGGAGTGCTATTTTAGGTGTAGCAGTCTTCTTTTAGTTCAACATTTTTGTTATTGACCCAGACCTTAGAATCATATTTCAACTAATGAAAGTGAAAAAGGACATTGTGATCTTTAAAACAAGGCGTCTCTTGTCTTTCCTGTATGCCAGGGGCTGCTAAGATTGACGTTACATTAGGACTGTTGATGCAGAGAACAGGAGGTAGTATATAGGCCAATGGAAGAACCATACATACATAACCAAAATTACTTATTGGGCACTTGGGCCATCAGGCATTCAAGCAAAATTAGTATGCCTACATTACATTGCCCAATGGTATTGTCCTCAGGGCCAGTGTATACCGCTGAGCGTATTCCAAACCCTGCTCTGTTCAGTACAGAGGCTTGGAATACAATCACCACCACCAAATAATATATGTTTTTCGGCACAGATGAGCTGGAGGGACACCCCGTTGGAGCGGCACTTTCCTGCTCCATTACTGGGCTTACTCATTCTTACATTCCCGACACCCATATAGCCACACTTCAATCCATCCTAAATGCTGCTGCAAAACTGATCTTCCTCTGTCACCGTTCCACATCTGCTGCACCACTTTACAAATCTGTACACTGGCTCCCTCTGTCCTCCAGAAACAAATTAAAATTACTCACCCTTACCTACAAAGTCCTCAACACCACCACCCCTTCATACACCTCAAATCTCATATCAAAATACTCTCCCTCCCGCCCTCTTAGATCTACTGCTCACCTGGGCCTCGTCTCGTCTCTGGTAACCACTTCTTACTTGTGCCTACAAGAATTCTACCATGCTGCTCCCCACGCAGTTTCCTACCACAGCCAATCAGCCTTTTACGCAGCCTTTAAGACGTTCTCTAAAAACCCATCTTTTTTTAAAGCTTACCTTAACCCTGATGATACTATTTACACTAATATACCCTCACAGCTGTCCCAATCTCCAGCTGTGCCCTCTTCCACTTAGAATATAAGCTCTTTAATGAGCAGGTTCCTCCATACCCTTTGCTTTCATGTCTGCATTTATTGTGTCTGCCTTGTATATCCCTGTTTTATGTATGTACAGTTTTCCCTACTGTACAGAGCTGCGGAGCACTGTGGCACCTTACAAATCTACGATAATAATAATAATAAAAATACTGTGCACCGCTGGCCCTAACTGCCCTGCTCTAGGTTCTAAAGGCTAAATGATATTTAGTCTTTTCCAGGTCAACAGCTATAATTTATGAGCATACCTCCCAAAAAATGTCCTGTTCCAAACTGGGACAACTTGTCTATGCCTCTGTGCCCAATATGGTGACTTCCAGAAGCCCCCCAAATCCACTCTGCTAAAAAGACCCTTTAACTTTCACTGGTACATGCAGGATCAGCTTGTTACGGTGAGCGAGACAAATACGTCAATATTCCCAACAATCCAATTGGCGATACATTCCCCTCTAATTGGGGACAGAGCCAGATTTAGACCTCATGGGGCCCTAGGCAAGATACTGGTTTGGTGCCCCCTCCCTGAAAAAATCCATAGCACTATAGTTTTTAGCATAACATATACCCCTATTCAGGGGCTGGCTGGCAGACTTTAGCCCAGGGTGGCAAGCACATAGCACTGGCCCATAAGTAGCGGCTCATTTTTAAATGTTGGTCTCACCGCCGGCCCTGGGAGGGCCCTCTAGGGACCGCTGGGCCGTAGGCAATTGCCTAGGTTGCCTAGTGGTAAATCCGGCCCTGATTGGGGATGTCCTGCCTAAAAACAGGACAGTAGGAAGGTGTGTATGAGAAAGGCCACACACACATGTATTCATCACTTCACATGTTCTCCACCTTTGTATTTATGCATTACAATTTTATAAACAGCTAGAACTTAATGTTCTATCATTTATTTAGTACTGTACTTTCCCTTTCCCTTACCACTTACATACAACATACTCTATAAGTCTACAACATGTATATGCTTACAACATGAAAAAAAACTTGAATGCATGAATATTTTACATAGAGGCACATGTACACATATGAATTAAGCTTTTTTTTGTAAGTCATTGTTACCAAAATTAATTCCAGAAACCCTGATGTGCAGGTTCAACTAATGCCACATATTCACTGCCATTTCAAATATTTTAACACTACTAAAAAAGCATATTCAAAATGTGATTGATATAATTTTACAAATCATTGTATTGTTTCAAATTGGAAAGCTGCAAATGCACAACAATGAATAAAGTAATGTTTTGAAAAATACAAAGAAAGAATGCAAATTATTTTAGCGTCACATCCATTTACATTAATTTAACTAGCATTAAATAAAAACTGATGTAAAATACTTAATAAAAACCGCCAAGTGGATATGTTCATGCAGAGTGATGTTGAGTTGGTCCATTATCAGCTAAAATCCCCATCACAGTATTTTTTTTTTGCATTTTGAATACTCCTCTAAAATAAACATTATCTTATAGCCTGAATATATGAAAACATAAATAGTGACAATTAGATTCAGCATCATCATCACCATTTATTTATATAGCACCACTAATTCTGCAGCGCTGTACAGAGCAGTCACTCACATCAGTCCCTGCCCCATTGGAGCTTACAGTTTAAATTCCCTAACACACACACAGAGGCAGGCTAGGGTCAATTTGTTAGCAGCCAATTTTTGGAGTGTGGGAGGAAACCGGAGCACCCGGAGGAAATCCACGCAAACACAGGGAGAACATACAAACTCCTCACAGATAAGGCCATGGTCGGGAATTGAACTCATGACCCCAATGCTGTAAGGCAGAAGTGCTAACCACTGAGCCACCGTGCATTCAATCAATAGTGAAAAACAGAGATAGTTACAGGGCACCAAACAGAAACAATTGGAAGTGAGCAATTGCAAGACTTGATACGTTTTTATTGGGCACTGAATTAAATGGTGTCTTGCTCAACACATGAAAAACTAATGTCCTGCGTGTGTGCAAAACGTATGTCCCCTCCACACTGTGATCCTTGTGTAACATGCCTAAAATGACCATGAAAATATACAATATTACCAAAGTACTCAAATCACAATAAAAATAGGGACAAACAGCAATCATGTCTTGATGGACATAAGGATTAAAAACTAGTTTCCCATGTTGCTGGAATAATTTAAATTGCGATAAACAATTACTGGACAAATTGTTGTTCAAATCTGAAATATAAATTGTCCTCATATGTTCATAAAGTCTGTTATACATCATCTTTGGTGTTATATTAATACAATGCTGCATTCTACAAAATAAAGTTCGATGTTGTTTAGCATGCATAACAGGGCTGCATGCAGTCATTTCACACATATAGCCTGAAGGTTTAACTTCTAGATGTACTCACCTGTCTCCACTTAGTCATCCAAACATTCATTCATCCTCATGAATACCATTTCAAGGCCACCTGAAAGGGAGTAAGATCCACTGCACCTTTCAAATCCCCTACCCCTGGAGTTTGCTGAATATCTCCAAATTCTTGCTTTTTACAGGGTTTGTGACCTTAGCCTGCTACCCGAGCTCTCTCTGCTTTCCTCTAATTCCCTGTGTATGTGACTTCTTTTGTTGCCTTGCAGGTTCTTATCTATGCATAATCTCTTCTTAGTTTACTGATCATTCACGCTACTCCTAACTTCCCCAAATAACGAGGCTTGGGTTTAACGTAGGCGTGTCCCAGCAGAGTGCACTGACTTCTTATTGTGCGGTGAGGTGCAGTCGGTGGCGTCCTGTTGCCCTGGGACACACAAATCTCTGACTCACGGAGCAGTAAACAGTACACGCCCTCAGCTTCCTCTCATCTCTGCTGACTGCTGTCATACACACTGATTTCTGTTTTTTTCTCCAAGGGTACCACAAGAAAACAGATGCATTGTATCAGCCTAAAGCCATCAATCAGAGTTATGTATTTAATGATATGCAATGTTTATTCTCATCGAGGAAGGTGTAGAGCTAGTGGTTAAGGCACAGCTCAGAAACAAAAGAATGGAATTTACTGAAGATACCATATCTAAAGTAAAGTTAGTGCAAATAACTAGTTGTTTTGTTACGCTGTAATGCAGTATTTTCTTATCTCACTGACCCATTAATGTATAGGTTTTTAAAGTGAAAATATATGCTAATTAAAAATAGGAATTATTTTCACTTAATCGTTCCAACAATTTTAATTTATGGTCATTATAAACATGTATTGCATATTTGACATTATCTGAGTAGGGAGTTGCTTCCATCCATGTTGATTAGACAATCACCCACACATGCAAATAGGAGGGACCAATTTATTATGAAAAATATGAACAAAGAATCAATACAGTATCACTTTAGAAAAGATGAAAATGTATATTGTTTTCAAAATAAACTATGTTACAGGTTTATGTACCCCTCATATCTCTATTGAGAGGAAATTTACTAATTTATAGAGGGAAACGCCCAATTATCTGTGCGATGAAATATTCTTTAGGTTTATGTACATGTAAATGTATCTTTATATATTTTTTTAGAATTATACAGTATATATAAAACCATTACACATAAGTACAAAACTGTAAAAGTATTTATAGGACACTGCTATTGAGAGTCTACTTTTTTTTTTTAAAAAAAGAGTGGACTCAAGAGAAAGAGAGAGGGTTGGATAAAGCATTGGTGAGGATAGAAGCTATGAGAAGCCAGGGTATGCTTCTGTGAAAAAAATAAGTTTTAATGACAAACTTAAGTTGACAAACTGGGGGAGAACCTGATTGGGTGAGGCTGATCGTTCCACAGGAGCAGTAAGTGCTGCTCTGAAGAAGTCCTGCAGATCATGTGAAAGTAAGTAACAAGAAGTGGTTAGTAACAGGTCCTGAAATGAGCATAGTGTTTGGCTTGGAGAATTGAGACAAGAGGGTATATTTACTAAACTGCGGGTTTGAAACGTGGAGATGTTGCCTATAGCAACCAATCAGATTCTAGCTATCATTTATTTAGTACGTGCTACAAAATGACAGCTAGAAGCTGGTTGGTTGCTAGAGGCAACATCTCCACTTTTTCAAACCCGCAGTTTAGTAACTATACCCAAAGGTTGCATATGCAGAGTAGGGCAGCACTGTGGATGACTTTCTATGTTAATCATAGAATTTCACATTTTATTTTGAATTGTAGAAGTATCCAGGTAAAGAACTAGCAGTGGGCTAGGTCTGGAAGTTGCAGACTGTGGATGTAGTCTGCATGTAGTCAGAGTGTGACATGACAAGTGTATGAATTGAGATCTTAGTAATTTTGTGTCAGAAAAGGGAGTGTGGCTGGATCACTTATAAATAACTTATTGTATACATTAATTTCAATTAGTGGTGCAGTATGCCAATGTATATTATTGCAAATGTATTGATTTTTGTATTGGAAATGTTTTAATTTGGTAGTATGCCATGTTGGAATTTGTTTTGTAACCTTGCTGTAAGAAATCCTACGCTAATAAAGGCTTTTCATCAGAGTGACCAACACATCTCCTAAATATACAGTATGATTGTTTCCTTGTTGTGTCCTGTTCTGCTAAAATGATAGGAGACTATTTGAATAATGAAACAACAAGTGATTTGGGAAATCACAGATTGATATAAATTTTTTAAGTATACATTACATAAAATTCAAGTTTAGAGAATATATCACATCCTGATGCTAAATATAGGTTTAATATATCAGACCTTGTGGTGCCAACTAGGATCAGGGGGCTGGTTTACTCCCGGCCAACATATGTGTCAGAAACAGTATATAAATCTGCATTTTATATTTTAACTGTATTATACCATCTGGACTCCTTGAAGGTCACTAGTACCTCTAACTAGTGTGTAACTAAAGACCTTTTCTGAGTAAATAAAAATCACTGCTTCAAGATCCTGCTGTGACACCTACTTACCAGCTCTAATTTCTGTGACCTACAGATTAGAGCACTCTAGTCCGTTATCCGGCTGTTCTGAGGTTGGATCCCAGCTTCTAGTACCAACGCTTTGTCCGCTACCATGCAGCTCTGGCCATTGTGAGAGGCTAGGGGGAGCCATCCACAGCAACCCTGATCTAAAGGAAGAAGTCCGGGGTACTAGCCCAGGTGCCTAGCAAGGGGGTGCACTAGCATTAAGAGTTACCCAGAAGGAAGAAATGAGCTGTAAAGTGATTAGGTACAAAGTGGAGTTTTGTTATGGAAGTCAAAAGTGTTTCTCAACTGTCCAAGAGAGGATTAGTAGATTAACAGCGGTAGGAGGCCTAAAAAAAAACTTGAAAGAACAATTGAAAGGCGGGCAAGAAGGATGCACCATTGTTGGACACACAAAATGTGCTCTTGGAGACGTAAAAAAACAGAAAAGGGCAGTGCAGATGGTTTCAGTGGATGTGGGTTGGATAGGTCAGGGAGTAGTTTAAGCAGGTTTGGGGGGAATGGCCCAATTGTCCTGATTTTACAATTGGAAATGTTAGCAGGTATGCTAAATGGAGTATTTCAGAACCTAACACTGCTGTTTAAAGCAGACAATAATATGCAATGAAGTATAAATTGCTAAAAGGGTTGTTTTAAGATAAATAATAGATAGCTGGATTTGGCTTGGGGGGCGGGGCACTTAAGACATGGTCTAAAATTTAAGAACCACTGGGTTTCTTCTCAGTTGTCTGCACATGACTCTCTATACAGTATGTCCAAGACATGAATAACACTTTGCATTTCTTACTTCTAATAAACCTTTTTTAAAAGATACAGCTAATTGTAGAATGATCTTGGCTATTATTACAGCAGAACCATTGCATGACTGAGTATTACTATTGTCTCCCGTCATACAGGTTGGGCGGACTCCCCAAAATTTGTGAGCCTCCCAGACATTCCAGGAGAGCAGGCAAGTATGAGTAAGTCCAGACAGTCCTCACATGTGCTCGCTAGTGGTTTCTCGCCCCCTGACCCTGCATTCAGTGATGTGGGGTAATAAGTTATTTTTCTTACTAGGAAGGCCATTTGTTTACTGAAAAGTTAATAAACTGAAAGAACAAGCATTCAGAACACCTTGTGTGAAAGTGACATTTCTGTACCCAGAACCTTGCAGCCTGGTTAATAACTAAAAACACAAAAAGCATATACTGTAAATCATATTGCTCAATTGTCTACACCAGAAGTATTGTGTGACACACCTAAACATAAAGTCAGAGTGAGTATTAAAATAGAATAAAGGCGCAGACATATGGAGTTATATAACTCATGGCATCAAATAAGCAAAATGTATGGTAAATAAATGCATAAACCAGAAACTAACACAGACCACTGTTGAATTATTTAAGAAAAAATTATGAAAAAACACCCAGGCCACAGCATGTGTGCCCAATTTGACTTCACATACTAAGGAGGATGCACAGGGAGAGCAAATAAAACTTTTGTACTCTCTTTTATTCAGCATCTCATAAGCAACATACAGTCATTACAAAGGAGGTGGGATGAGTAGACACACTCAGGTGAGAAGAGCTAGCAGTCCAACCAGGAACATATGACAGTGTAAGGAAACACAATGCTACTGTGTGACATGGAGTCCAAACTCAGCCACACACACCAGTGTCAATGACAGGCCTGTATCCAGAGCCTACAGTAATATCACCGCCCACCTTCCTCTATAAGCTATTATGTGACTGCAATCCCTGTGGAACCCGTAGTCCAGTACCCGTAGTCCAGTAACTGGACAGTTGTGGGCCCCAAAGTAAAATTTTGTAAGGGCCCCTCATATGCCATTCAAGGGTAAAAAACACAAATATACATGTGTCTTTGACAGGAGAGGTGACCTCTCCCCAACCAGGATCTGGCTGTCAAGTCTAGTGCCAAATAACCAGGCCAGTAGGGAATTTAGCAACATATATGTAAGGTCGAAGAAACAGATCAGAATAGTATCTCTGCAATTCTGATTGAATGATGACCACAAACATGTATGAACAAATGTGAAACGTATCCTCATTCAACAAGGCTGTCTGCCAAATGCAGTCAAATCCAAGGGAAATGGATTACATTTTAGCTGCGTAGCCTGAGATTAAGAAAAAATTGCTAAAATTGCTCAGCCTAATAAATTGGACAGTGCAGACCAATTTCGGTAAATATTTTTTTTTTATTTTTTTTTACAGAAACTGTATCACAAAGAATAATGCCATCAAAATATGCAAGTAGATGTTCATTATAATAATCTACAATACATTAAACATATAAAACAATAAATCTTGAAACAGCTCGATCAACAACCAAACTGGTGACAGCTTAACTTTCTTCAAGATGTCTGTCCCATGTGAGAAAACATTTGCACGTCACTAACACACACTATAAATAATCTCTGTATGACATGAATTAATCATTTAATATAATCTCAAACATTTTTTTCAAAGTATACTTGACAATGATAATAATCTCTAAATTAATTATTTTATATATAAATACAGTTTCTTTGTGAGCCAGGAATAAACACAGACATCATGGACTATAATGCATGAGCAGTAAACAAGCATTGGGATCTGGTCTTATATAGCTCAGTGTATTGTCCAGAAATGATCTTTTTGCCTGATCAAAATGAATTAGTCTTCAACGGGTTAGATGGACATGACTTAATTATGCTGCAATCAATTTAGCTGTCTAGATAGTCACAAGACATCACAGGATGGGTGACGTTTGTTGTGATAGGTCCATATTTCCAGCAATGTCTAATAAGTATGTCCACTTTAGCAACTGTTCTCCATTTATTTTCTCAAGGAGTACATTAATGCTGACACTTTGACAGCCAAATTGGCTATTTCACGTGTAATTTCTGCAAATCTAAGTGATTATGAGCCCAACATTGCCACTGATCCTGATCAACATTTCATCATGATCTAGCACATGTTATTCAAGAAGGACAGTAAATCCATTTGAACTATGGTGCCCCATTGTTTAGCCAAAGTGTTGGATATTTTGCTTTTGGACATAACCATATTTGGCTAAATCTCAAAAAGATCTGTCCAGTTGGCCTGACCCACACATATATGAGCATTTTAAGGATTAGTGTTTGTTTAACAAATATTGCCACACACAGGGAATAGCAAGAGTTGCCCTACAGCAAAGCAGCACAAATATGACAATGACAATGAAAATTGGATGTTTTTCTTGTTTGTTTGGACATCATTTGCTTTTAAAAGTGTTAGTTAGAAAAGGTTTGTTTTATTTCCCACATGGGAGTACATTAGGAGATTACCCAATCAACAGGAAGTAATGCAGATTAACCACAGTTTCAGACAAGTGGACTTGGATTAGTCAATTATCATTAAAATATGATATTCATGCTTACTTTTAAACAGTGCTAATTATCTAGTGTAGAGCATTTCATAGTATTTGCCAGTTCGCAAAAGTAATTCAGCTGTTTTTCCTGCTGTATTTCAGGAAACAAGTTTTCCATATGATTCTGCATTTACTATCTACCTTCATCATTGATAATCTCTTGAGTCTCATTTGCTCTTCTGCTGGGAAACAGAAGCAGCTAGTTGTGCTTTAAACAAGTTTCAGTCTTTGAGTTGCTATGAGCTACATGTTGCGCCTGCAAGTGGTGGCAATTAAACTAGCTAGTAATATGATTTATTTATGAAGCACCAACATATTTCAGTTAAGTGGTAGTTAAGGTGAAGTGAGTGGTTTGACAAAGGTGTACCAAAAGAAAATATACCAAAATAGAAGTAGAAGATGCTTTGTGTTATATTTTTTTGTGTGATAAATTAGAGAAGTGTGAAGTACAGTTACAGGAGCACTATTAATAAAGGATAAGGCCACATGTGGCCCTTTCTGTTTGGGAAGAATGCAAGTGGCATTTCCCCTCACCCCTGCCTAGTTTTTTGACCTCCCATTTGGGCAATTTGCATCCTCATGCAGAGGAGGCAGGACTTTATGCAGGACCGTAACTAGGGCTGTGCAATAGGGGCGACCGCCCAGGGCGCAACGCTTAAGGGGGGCGCAGTTTAGGAATAATTTATTCTAATTTGGTTAAAATTGAGGGCTATTGGGCGGCATCTGACATTCTCGCACCAGACGTTAGAATTTTAAGTTACGGCTCTGGCTTTATGACACAAATTATCAAGGCCTTGCCCACTTTGCAACCAAGAGAAGTGGGAAATGGCAAGGTGGCATGCTCTCTGGACAGTCTGGGAGGACTCCCTGAAATTGGGGAGTCTCATGGACATTCCTGATTTCATGGAACTAGCAGAGGTGGCTACTAGCTGGTATTGATGCAACTGAACAGGGAGGCGCGGTGTCTAATGTACCCCTGTATTTCACTAGGGACCACCGCAAGGGAGTGTGGGCTTTGCTGCAAGAGGCACACAGGTCGCGATTTTCCAAGACAGTCACCGGCGTAGTGACAATGGTAGACTGGCGTAGACAAACACTCCGGGTCAGAACCATCCGAGCAGAATGATACACAGGGAGAATCCAGAGAATAGTTAGAACATGCCAGGAATCATAAACCAACCTAGCAATGAGGCACCAAATCGCAAACCAGAAGAATAGTAGCGTAAATAAGCCGTTTCAGAACCAAGAAATACTAAATGCTGGAGCAGGTCAGTGAACCAATACTCTGACACCCTAGTGGTGCCAGAGGCCTCTATTTAAGTAATAAGATGCACCCTAATTGGGTGAAAGAACTCAGGTGTGTGAGAAGCGGGGCGCTTCTCACATTCCTGAGAGAGGACGTGGTGTATTTGGGCATGCGCATGCGCAGTGTGCAGAGGGAAGGAGGAAGTGTCCCATTGCTAGGCAGCGTGACACGGCTGTCGGCGAGAGACAAGCGGCCGTCTCCTGCACTTAGTGCAACTGCGGAGACGGCGCCTGACACCTGGAGAGGAAGTAAGTATATTTCCCCTTTTGTTCTTAAATTTTGCTGTGTGGCATTGTTGCATGAGCTATGGCCACTCTCCGGACTTGAAACACTGAAGACTTGCATGGAACTCCATTTATTCCAGAAGCGATAAGCGCTGAACGCTACTTTGGGGTTTAGCGGTCAGCCACTATGGACTGGAAGTTAATCCCCTTTTGTGAAACAAAGTTATTGTACATGTCTTCATCACTTTCGGCAGCAAGGGGTCCCATAGGATGTGCAGCAGATCATTTGCCCTAAACTGCTCCGAGAAGATGAGGGCCACCAATCCAATCATCTCATAGGACTAGATCCCCCTTGATATACAGCACTACACAATCTCAGAACTGTAGGGGGTATAGAAAAGGATATCTGGAAATCTTTAAGAAACTTGATGACTGACAGGAGTGGTTGAGGGTTACGGTTCCTGCTGGACTCTCCGGAAAACATTGACTGTAAGTTTGGATAAGAGAAGAGGAGAATTCTGGGTCTATGGAGAAGACAACAAGTAAAGACTGATGGTGCATATCAGTCTAGATGCACTTGAGAGATCCAATGAGAGATCCCATATTCTGACAATTACAAATGGCAATATCATACTGTTAAAGCTGTTGATGTAATCAAGTGGATCTGTTATATGAGCACGATGGAGATAGCTAATTTGTCAGTTCACTAGGACCTATTGACAATATTCATCTTATCAATTGACTCATGGTATTTAACTTATGAATATTGAGTTTATTAATTCTTCATGCCTTCCTCAGTGATGTCACTAGTTCCCAGTCAATTGATAGGCTTTTTCTTCAGTGTGTAAAATGTTTTTCTCTATTGTGTGCAAGCAATGTGTTTATTGTAAGTGAGCAGGAATAGGATGAAGATTGAAATAGTTGTTGCAGAACTTTATGAATTACGGAAACCAACCAGGTCAAGGTGGTTACCTCGAACACAACGGGACAGGAACTTAGGTTTATGGATAGTACTGGGTTATTACAAAAAAGTGCTTTAACTGTTACAATGTCCTGCGACGACCCTCAGTATATGGGAGACAATGTTTCTAAAATAAAGGAAGAACGTAAAATGATACACAAATTGGGTGGAAGAGATAACACTGTAACATTCACCAGTCCAATACGGACATAAGCTACTTAGAATGTACATATGGTAATGAAATACCTATTGCATCTAAGGCTTTTAAAATCATTCAATGCCATCTCTGGATGAGTTCTGTATAATGCTGGCACAAAGTGCCAAACATTGCAGTGATCAGAGATGTGGTAAAAGAGCAATTAACCAACTAACTGATGCCAGGACAGCTGCTCCGATAAGCAGCTGTCCCACCGGTTAAATATCCCCAATACTTAGATTTGCTGCCTTATCCCATGCAAAAAAGGTTATTTAAGGCTTGATAAATAGGCTCCTACATGCTTTAGTGAAAACGTCCACAATCTACATCCCAGCTGCAAACAGGGTCAAAAGTATCTGAAGCCTATATGATGTCTATATAAAGTGAAAAAAACTAATGTATTATGAAGTGTATTTTACAGATTATACTACTTTTTGGATGTTGTGTGTGCAGTGTCCATCTGTTATTTAGGTATATTAATTTTGGTATTAATTTAGACAGTATAGTACTCAATCTTGCAGCATAGATTATTTGGAAAATTCTAAAATCCCAAAGAACAATGGGCCTCTAATTGTCAGTCATTTCTTTGTCATGGGGGTTTAGAAATGACAGTGACATTAAATCATACTTGCCAACTTATGGCAAGTATGATCCGGGAGCCTGCCGGGGAAGGTGGGCGTGCAGGGGGCGGAGCTCAGAAAATAGAGTAATTTTGGCCCCGCCCCGTGATGTAATGACTCAAAATGCGTCATTTTGATTCCCGGTGAATCGCTGCGTTTTGGACCTAATTCTGCCCACTTCACTAGGAGATTGCCACACTCTCCCGGGAGTCTGTGAGACTCACGCAAAATGCGGGAGTCTCCCGCACATTCCGGGAGAGTTGGCAAGTATGCATTAAATTACTGCCAATCGCTAAGAGTTGTTTGTTAGCTTTCCACAAAGTAGTAAATAAGAGTGCTTCATTCACTAATAAATGACTTCTCAGCCGTCTACTACTCAGCAGTTTGAAAACTTCCACTCAGAGGGTCTGAGTCATTAAGGAGAGCAAAGCATAAAAGAGGAGTAAATTTGCACCTGGGCAAAACCATGTTGCATTGGAGGGGGAGGCAAGTTTAAAATGTGGGGACAGATTTATAGTTGGGGAAGGGCATGTCCTATATCAACTTTAAATTTCAGTATAAAAATAAAGTTATGAAGTATTTGTGTGCTACATGAAAAAACAGCCAGTATTTATCTTATGTGCAAAGTAATAAACTAATTTGCACCCCTTGCATTGTAACATAGTTTGTCCCAGAAAACATTTACGCCTTTCTTTGCCTTACTTTCCTTAATGACTCAGGCCCAGAGAGTGGAAGTTTTCAAACTGCTTATTTTCTGTGTCAGAAACTCTTCAAGTCATTTTGATTTTACCTTGGCAGGATTATATGAAAAATATATTAAGTAATTGGTTTTAGATTAAAATATCCCATAGCAGAGAAGAAATTCCAAGAATAATATCTTGAACTGACATGCGCATGCTTAGTTAAACAGTAGAAACTAAGAGCCTTGACAGCTTTTCCCAGTGATTAAGGAAACAAAAGTCCACCAACATAATATACTTATATTACTTAACATACCCTATGTTATATTTATTGTATACTTTTATATATAAGAGCTATGTGTACAAACATTATGGGCCTGAATTGGAAACAAACCTAACGCCAGTGAACGCAATTGCATCAAATTCATGTCCAAATGCAAATTACACTTCCAACTTCCTGTGATTTGAAGAGTGTCATAAAGGGCAGACACACGTAGGCAATGTACAGTAACGACGTGTCACGTGCCGAGGTCAAGTGATCACACATTTTTCAATTCAAGCTCTAAGCATCTTTGAGGTACATGTTATTTAGCTATATCACTTGTACCAGCTACAGGGTAGGTGTAAGTGACAGCTGATAGTGATGACTGACACGTAAGCATGCCACAACATGTGTTTGCAAGTAAAAGAATAAAAAAATGCTTTTATGTACGTGTTAATATCATCCTGATTTATGTACTTCTTGTAAAAAAAGGTAATAAAAATATTTTATTCATGTATTTTTATTAAAAATTATAGTATTAAGACTTAATTTACTTAATGTAATTTGTTTTTGCATGTGTTCTGATTGGACTTTGTATTGCACAAATGCATATGCGCATCTTGCTGTCTTCTCTGCCTGCATACGGCAAGTAACGTATAGTAAGAGAAAATTTATGTACAGATTCAAACTGAATTATTTGTTGTGATCCGTTTGTATGAATATGGGTGGACGTGCAAACAAGTTATGTCTGATTTTTTGTATGTATATACAGTATATATATATACACACACTGAATGTACTCGGTCCGAGCCCCTAGAGATATGTGCTTGGTCCGAGCCCCTAGAGATATGTGTTCGGTCCGATCCTCTAGAGATATGTGATCGGTCCGAGCTCCTAGAGATATGTGACAAGTCTGAGCCCCTGAGATATGTGCTCGGTCCGAGACCCTTGAGATATGTGATCGGTCTCAGCACTTAGATATATGTGCTCAATCCAAGCCCCCAGAGATATGTGTTCAGTCTGAGCTCAATCATTTGGTTCCTATTTCTGAGCTGCCAGAGACTGCTTTAATCGCCTACGGGCATGAGCTTAATTCTGCCCTTGCCTTTTGGCAAAATATCCTAGCTTTCGTCCCAGTTGGGGACTCCTGCTCTGCTGTCCCAGTGGGGAATATTGCTCTGCTGTCCCAAAGGGGTAATCCTCTCAGATTGCTACCCAGCTTGAGTGTCCAGAGCCTGCTGTCCGGTCCACTTTTGTTAGCGGTATTTCCCTGGCCTCTGGGCCTGAAGATGGTATTTCCCTGGACTCTGGGCTTGAGGACTGTATTTCCCTGGCCTCCAGGCCTAAGGATGCTATCTCCCTGGCCTCCTGGCCTGGGGTCCCTATTTGCCTGGCCACCGACATCTGCTCCACCTGAGGTGCCACTGGTTACTGCTGATCAAACCTGCAAGAATCAGACAATTATTTTTAATGGAAACATTACTCAGTTTGTTGCAATAATGCATAAATGTGCAAGTCAATATGTAGATTCTACCGACACCACTCAGCAGGACTTAATTCCTTCCATAATTATGTCTTTTAGAGGAGAGGCTCTGAGGTGGGCGTATTCCCTTATAGACTCCAAACATCCCATACTACAAGATCTTATTGCTTTCAATGCTATGGTCATAAAAAAAGATTTGCCGATTACCGGTCTTCCCATTTCTTGAGGATACTGGTTTTCCTGTGCCAACCTTGGATCAGAAGTTTCTAAAAAGAAGAGAAGAGTCTGAATTTTGAGACATTGTGGATTGCCTGGAATCCAGTCCTTAAAGGGGGGCAAACCAATAACCCTCTGTGTGAATTCAGCTGCTTCATCTAGTTGCTGTTATGTGAACTGCAAACCATTAATTAACCCTTGTGTGAATTCAGCTTGATTCTGCCTGCTGAAATAAATACTTTGGTTTTATTCC
This sequence comes from Mixophyes fleayi, assembly GCF_038048845.1. NCBI lineage: Eukaryota > Metazoa > Chordata > Amphibia > Anura > Limnodynastidae > Mixophyes > Mixophyes fleayi. Next base: position 52,481,885 of record NC_134406.1, read on the forward strand.
TCGTGTGGATTCACCTTCATTCCAACTGCTTTTGTACAGATTCCAGCTATTATCTTCTGTGTGGTCCCTCCTCCCAGTTTCCACTACACTCCTGGCACAGCTAGTCCCAGGGGTCCCGAGACGGATTCCAGAAACCCTATTGCCGTGACAGTTGCCTGTTGTAAATGTACGGTATTGCTTTACCTTTCTTTCAATAAAAATATATTATACATAAAAAAATGTGCATAAATAAAGTTCATCTACATAAATATAAGGTGGATAACCCTACCAAAAAGCTGACATGAATAGACAGGAAGGAAAAAGGAAATGGAAATCGCTCTGGGTTTCTCCTTCATTCAAGCTCTATGCAGACAAACTTCCTAGTCAGCAGGTAACCACCCCAAATTTCCAGTCCATTTCAACTTTTTAAATCCAAGCCTTTGTCAAGGCATAGATGAAATCTTAATGACTGTCCATCCTTTTAAACTATGTGACAGCTAATAAGCACACAAATCATGTACAGAGATATCCACCTGGTTCACAATAAGGGCTGAATAGAATTGAAAGTGAGGCCAAATTCTCCAAACTGAGTCCAAAACAAGGCTTGGACTAGGTTACAAGCAGTGCTATGTATGCATACACATAGCAATCCAAAACAAGGCTTGGACTAGGTTACAAGCAGTGCTATGTATGCATACACATAGCAATCCAAAACAAGGCTTGGACTAGGTTACAAGCAGTGCTATGTATGCATACACACAGCAATACAAAATAAGGCTGGGACTTACCTAGTCTGTATCCAACAGATTGATACTGGTATGTTTCTTAGTGAAACCAGTGATACAAAGAGTAGCTTACCTGTGAATGACCTGACATTGCACTACTCTTCTGAAAGGATGAGAAGGATGTCGAAGTCAGCAAATTGGATAAAGTCATTTCAATTAAAGTCAAGCAAACTTGGTAGTCTTTGTCTGAAAAGATGCGTACGGTACGCTACGACGTACAAGGGCACGCTACGGCGTGAAAGGGCGTACGCATCCACTACACGTGGCAGCAACAGTAATTGGTCTTTTACCATACATTCGCACAAACACGCATACTAATAAAATAGTACACATTAATGGTAGTTGCAACACATAGTCAGTTATGTTGAAATATAGTAGTATTTATATGTTATATTAGAGTTACATGCATATTAGTGAAATACACGGAACAGGTTGAAGGAATCATATCATGAGTGGTATCATAATAAATCTCTTTACATATCCTACTGTTTGGTTCACTCTGCGAAGGAATCACAGAGTGCATACACAAGTTATGAATGATAGGGAATTATGAATTACTTAAGATTAAGGAATCTTGACGGGAAGAACCGAGCATACCCCCTGGAGAGGTGACCCCCTCCTTTGGATTCCTTAGGATGAACTAGCCAATGATTGACAACCCCTTGGACCTTCCTGAGACCTGGACCAATAGATGCAAGCTATACCATCTTCATTGTATTACTGTATTTCATTGTGTATATAAGCAGCAGCTTCACATCCAGTGTTCAGACATCTTGTCCCCAGACTTCAGGATTGAATGACTGCACTGGATCCAGAGCGCCTGCGATAAGTAACGGCTGTATTTACTATTACTTCGCTTGAGCATATTATTCTACTTATTGCGAATAAATCTTTGTGCGTTGGAAACACAAATCGAGGTTCGACAATTGTTACTGGTTAGCGACAATACGCACATAACAAGGAGGAGGATGAAACAACAGGCACAGCCATTGCTGATGGTGATACACCTACTCAGTGGGCTGTCACAGTCATGTAGTCTGTTGTTTGACCAATAATGGTTGTCCACAAATCCATAGTTAAGTGGACAGTTGGTACAATGGCATTTTCTAGGGACCAAATTACTTTTTCTTTAACCTCCCAGTACAGCTGAGGAATTGCTATTGGGGAGAAATGGAATCTAGATGGAATTTGGTAGCGTGGACACATGAACTCAACTAATATGCTAAAACCTAATGCATTGATGGTGGAAATTGGACGCACATCCAATGCTAACATAGCTATCATGACTTTAGTGATCCACTGTGCAACAAACAGGATGCTGGCTGTCATATTTGGTTTATCTTGCAAACACTTGCTTCACAGGCAATTATTGTTTAAAACTATGTTTATTCTTCTTGCTCCCCTTCTGTGTAGAATTATCACCCCCAGAAGCAGCTGTAGCACACAAGGATGCCTCTTGGGAATCATGGATTTCATTAGGGGAGTCAGTTTGAATTTGAAAATTGGATGCTGGACTACGTACTAATAGTGAAGGGTTGATGGTGAAGATTCCATGAGGTGTCCATCCATTCGTCTGTCAGCTGATGCTGGGCTTCTGGTTACTATACACAATTTTCCACCATTTTATAAATTAATGAAATTGCTGCAAGTGATATAACAGGGAGGATGCGCTCAGATGAACAACTTTCCAACCTCTACCGATAGTGACTTAACAAATGCTACAGATGCATTGATAAATGTTATCTGGGTTGGGGTAAAAAACTTGCCTAACACAAGAGAGGCTTTTTTTGGTCTTATGCCCAAGCATGACAATGCGGTTGTCATGTACATGAGGTGGTAACACTGGTGGCTTTCTTACATCAACACAATCCTTCTCATTATCTTGTACATGTACAACACATTCATTTTCAGATCTACAATTATCCCCCTCATCATCTTGCACATTAGCAAGTTCCAAAGTAGCATCCTCAATTTCTATTTCTAAATCATCATCACTACTACTCATCCCCACATTTCTAGATGGTTGAGAAATTTAGGGAAGGAGGCTGCTCTATAATTACAGTGTCAGAATCTGAAATGTCAGACATATAGCACTTATGGATACCCTTAGTCTCTCCTCAGGATTCTGTGAGTGCCCAAGTTGTTCTTCAGCCTCAATGTTTTTTTCATGCACTGATGTGGCTGTTTTGGAGGTGATCTACACTCTGAGTGAGAAGGTATTGCGCATAACTTAAGAAATATGCATCACCGTGTTGTCACTCTCTTTTGCAATGGGCATTCTAGTACATGTACTAGCAGTACGGGGACCCTTACTAGTAAAAAGTGGGCATGGTTTGAGCCTTGTCTTGCCACTGCTAGTAGTGTATGGAATGTTAGCTATTTTATTTTTATTGAACAAATCACCACATTCATCAGAAATTTTTCCCTTGATCCTTGCATTAAGAGTTGATGTTTTCTTTGAGTTTGACAAACAGTGAATGAATTTAGTGTTTGCTTTCTTATACTTTCTAGAGGTTGAAAAAATTCTACTACTCGTTGTACTGGTACTTGGATACTCCTGATTTGTTGACTGATCTATGGTTGACAAGAGGAGTTAAGCTACTTGAAGTTGGAGCTACCTGTAGCTACCACCATACCAGTTGAATGCCCAATGAGATAGGAAAAGGAGGGAATGTTACCTTACAATTCTTCTGACAATGTAATTTAAATTTAGACAAATGGTTCTTAAAAAACAAAAGTGTTCTTTATTTTTGGGTGGATTGTGCTCCTCACAGTCAATGAGCACCCTGTTTTCTGGCCACTTACTGAAGAGGCCACTGATAGTGCCCTCACACCTTTGCAGTCAGATTGAAACACTTGGAATTTTAAAAGCAAGAACTATAGTTGTTTTTTTGGGGCGTGCTGCTCACAGTCATACAGCACCCTACTTGTTCTCCACTAAATAGTTCAGAAAGAATATGATTTGTCCACTCCTAATTAGTTTACTAATATATTATTACAACCAGTAGCCACTGCTTGTCTACTCTTCACTATCTCGCACCACCCAATTGATCAGCACAGAATTCCAGCAGACTGATATCTAAATAAACTCTGAAGATTTCTGCATTAAAATCACAGCTACTGCAATATAAATTGCCTCTTTTACGCTGTCCAACCCTCTACAAGCAATTTTCTGAGCACAGAATTGCTGCAAGTGACCTAGGCACATGCTATCACTTCTAAAATGGTAGCTGAGAACAGGAGGTAGAGCTATATATAGGAAAATCTATCCAAAACTAGCGAGATCCAACAATTTACCATAAATTAACTTTTGCCTTGATTTCAGCTCCGAATTTGGCATGAGAAACTGAGACATGACTCGGTATGACTTGTAACCCGAAAATTTGTTGGATTTCTCTGAATCTTATCCGCTCATCTCTAATGGTAGTACATGTAAACATTTTCCAAACTTTTATGTAGTAGATTTATGAAAAACAATATTGCGTTCATTATTTTGACACCTTCTCGATACTAATGTGCATTTCAATGTTGGGGTACATAGCTACCAATTACATTTCTGGAAAATAGAAAATCTTCTGAAAAAACAAGATATAAATTGTATGGATGGTGCATGGAAAATGTTAAACATTGATGGTGAAATGTGGACACCCCAAAAGTGACAAAAAAAAAAAAGGTCTCGGCAACAAAGCTGTTAAATGAATACTGTGCAACAGTGCTTTTCTTATGTAGTAAAGTATTAGGTTAGGTCATTAAGAAAAATACATATAATATATTAAAAATAACACAATCAGATTTTGTTAGTTCCTTCTGCAGAATTTATTTCTTGTGATTTTTAACAATATAATTTTTTTTTTATATTTTTTTTTTTTTTTTTATTTCTCTAGGATGCCCTGTAGTAGTTGCCTGGCTCCAGCGCCTGTGTATGAGAAGAAGTAAAGTATTTAGTTTAAGAATATATTTTTCTTATTGTTTGATAACAAGTTAACATGACATGCTGTAACTCCTGAGTTCTTCCAGCATTGTTTGAAAAGTGAATGTTTATTAGAATATTAGGGGCATATTCAATTGACGGCGGGATCGCCGAAAATCCCGCGCTCCAAAAACATTACCGTTATTACGGTAATCCTGCGCGGGAAAACCGTTAATACGGTAATTTACTCGCTGGATTTCAGGGAGCTGCGAGCTGAAACCCAGCGAGATATTACCGTATTAACGGTAATATTTTTTGAGCGTGGAATTTTCGGCGATCCCGCCGTTAATTGAACATGCCTCTTAATATCTTTATTCATAAATGCCCAATTTGAACATATTCCATTGCAAAACACAAGGGGCCTGATTCATTAAGGAAAATAAAGCAAAAAAAAAAAGAGTAATTTTGCACATTGGCAAAACCATGACCGATTTATAGTTGGGGGCAGGGTATGTCCTAGTTCAACTTTAAATTTCAGTGTAAAAATAAAGCTATCAAGTAATTGTGTTCTACATGAAAAAACAGCCAGTATTTAACTTATGTGCAAAATAATAAACTAATATGCACTCCTTGCATTGTAACATGGTTTTGTCGAAGAGAAAACTTACACATTTTTTTGCCTTACTTTGCTTAATGAATCAGGCCCAAGAAGTCTGTCCCTGAGGGCCTTTATCACTGAATCTTTTCAGGATTACATTGATGTTTCACATATATTTTTGTGAAGTTTATCAGCAATAAGCATATATCTTCCTAAATGTTTGGGGGATTTAGATTTAGGAGAAAATACAGCAACTGGGTTTAATATTACCGCATAGACAATTTATGCTGTGTTTCTGGTTGAGAAAATGTTAAACCCTTCCCCCATGTCATTTAGCTACATGAACAATGGTCGTTCCAAAGCTCATCGTATTATTTCATATGGTTTTTAAACCAGACAAGAAATTTTGTTCAACGATGGAACAATGTCCTTCCAATCCTGCAGCACTGGCGGATCCGGGGGAGGGGGGGTGTTCTGTCTGCAGCCGCACACTATGCGCAGTCCGTGTCTGCAGAGACAAGCAGGCAAGGTATGCTGCCCGGCCACTCGGATTCAGAGCAGTCAATACTGTTAAAAGTTTAAAAAAGGGAGCGAGAACTAAATCGCCTTTCCTAAAAAAATTCTAGATCCGCCCCTGTCCTCCAGCGTGTATGCACTCACGACCAGCAGTGTTCCTAGATCTCTATGGAGTGTGCAGAGTCATAATCTTTTCAGCAGATGATTATGACAGATGAAGATTACGGATCTGAGGATAAATATTTTAAAACATGCATAGTGTGTACACATGAATTGGCATCCTGATCGGGACATTTTTTTTTTCAGTTGCTGGTAAAATCGTCCCTGATATGGCATCTCGAGAAATTTCCTGTAGTGTGTACCCAGCCTTACTTTAAGATAAGATTCCTTTTGGAGAATAAAATGTTAGATAACATTGTGTTTTGAAGCAAAGTAAGGAAATGGGTTGAATATTTTCACATGGACAATTTATTCTGCACTGCTGGTGGAGAGAATATAACATAGCAGATAATAGCTGAAGTAGCACACATTTCGATTGAGAAACATTTTGGTATGAAATGCATTCCCTGTCAGACATGCAACCTGTGAAATTTAGGTAATGTATTATATGTAATAGAGAATATATAAATTGTTGGGGTTCAACATTCTCCTCCATCGCCACATCAACCAAGAAAGTACATTTTTATTATTGTACATGAAAGCATAAATTGTTTTTGTATAATTTTCTTTGAAAATCTGAAAACAATAAAAAGTTGAACCTAAATTGAAAGATTCTAAGGCAGAAAGGAACACAATATAGTATTTACTTACTTCAACAGTGCAAATACATGCACAAATGCATGCAAAATAGAATCTTGAAAAGCGATTATTTATTCTAGATGACCTGTATGTTCTGCAAACAAACAAAAACATATGTTGATACACGAAGGCATAACTTTGTTTATTAATGCTAATTAAAATGTTTTTTTTTATAAAACAACAGCATGTGTTTGATATGTAAATAGTTGACGGAGTACAAAAAGTAGCCACATATATGAACTGCAGACTGTACTCTGCCTAACAGCACTGATTTACAAAGTGTAATATTTCCCATGCACGCAATGTGCCAGACAACATTTGTAAATGTTGAGCTAGCCATTGGTTTACACTTTTTGGCAATTGAAGATTTTGTGGCCATTAGGAGGCGAAAGACCAGTTTTGTGGTTTGATCACTAATATGAAGAGGTGGATGGAAAAGCAAATGGGGCTTTAGGGATTACTTCTTTTGTCATTGAGTTAATGATGGAGCGCACTTTATCCCAGAACAGAATGATACGTGGACAACTCCACCATATTTGATAGAGTGCACTCCTGTGACCACAGTATTTACAGAAGTTCAAGTTAATATTTTGAAACATTTTAGATAATTTCTCAGCATTGTAAACCCACCTATAATAAAGTTTATATGCGGTTTCTTGTTAAAGTAAACTAGTGGCTTTACTCTCCCTTATTTTTGTCAGCACCTTTCTCACTCTATCTCATGATGTCCCTGGGAGTTAAGGATGACATCTATCTATACATTATAGATCAATGAGATCATATAGTTACAAATAGGAGATGTTAAACATATTTTTCAAATGGAGTTGGGTCTCTTAGAGTGTCTGTTGGAGGCAGATTTTAGGGAGTGTATAATGGAGCCTAAAAGATGTGAACTTTTGCTGTACACCATTCATCTGTACATTACGGTCATTCACTACTCTATCCCCAGCTTGCATTCATTATTTGAAATGATGGATAGAGAATTCTGTAGGGAATTCTAATTTGTCCTAAATAGGTGCAAAGGACAAATTTATAGGTATAAAATTAAGCACAATAATTCTTGTTCTTATCAGACATTATATATATATATATATATATATATATTGTGGCAAGAGCCCGCTACTGCTGAAGCACACGCGAACAACTTCTTCCTTTTTATGTAGTTTTATTGTCAGGATGGTAAATGTTTTGACACCGTACAGATTTCACAGCAATACTTGGAGACCCTAAACGCTAGCTAGACATAGCTCAGCTCTCTCAAGACCAACCAGCTTCTCCAGCGTTGATCTCAGTGCACAAATGATACAAACAAGCTTTTATACCTGATACTCCTACCCCCAGCCTTAGCTTGATGGACAGATGACACACCCACCTTCTCTTTAAAAGGAAACACCCCATCACTCGCTCTGTTTTGCACTAAAGAGACACACCCTGTCTATTTGCTAAGAGGAAGGATTTCTCTGCAAGTAAATTAACCAAACTTAAACTATTGCTTGTTACACATAGGTCTTTACATTCAATCTAGGTGCATTGCTGCACAAATGTTTTACTTTACTTCCCTGCTTTCTCTGCATATTGCCATCTAATGCCTCCTTTTGTTACAATATATATATATATATATATATATATATATATATATATATATATATATATATATATATATATATATATATATATTTTTTTTTTAAAGAAATACAGTTACACTCCCCGCATTGGAGGCTTTTGTAAACTCTCGGGAGGATTATGCTACCCGCTCACTGGAGGCTTTTGCTACTTATAGCTCTCCTTTGTTTCTTTTGCATTGCAGCCTTTTAATCTATGCTCAGATTGTGGCCAGGTGAAATCCAAGTGCCCCCTCCGCCTCAGTGGGAGACTTGGTATTTCCCTGAAAATGGCCGTTCCTCAGACGAAGTCCCTACGGTCGATGCCTGAGGCAGCACCGGACCCGTCGTGAGAATATAGTGACAGTCACATAGTGGCTGATTCTTTTCTATTTTCTTTCTTTAATAAACAAAATCGGAACTATATTCCCTTTAAAAACCAGCCTATTAAGAACATTTTAAAGGAAAAGAAATGCAGGTGGCCCAGTGACCCAGCACAAGATAGCCCAACATGGGAACGGCCCAGGGGGAAGATGCCATGCCCTCCAGCCCAGCCTGCCCCTGCTTACATGTAAGTTGTATGTTTAAAAGCGCACAGAACTTGTGCATAGTTCTGACCATATTCAAATTCAAGTATATCTCAAGATACATTCCGATTTGAATCTGGGCGTGAGTACGCTCTGCCTAAACAGTACTTGCCGTATGTAGACACACAGAACAGACGGCAGTATACGCAGTTGCGTAAGTACAATAAAAGGTCACATAAGAATGCATACAACTTTTATTTGAGTAAAAAATAAAATAACTCTTAACAGTGTAATCATTTATATAAATATACTGTATGTTTTATATATATTTTTTATTTATATTTTTATACTAATTACATAAATGAAGATGATTTCAATGTGTACTGTAAATACAATGCGTTTTATCTGTATATTTTAGTTGCATACAGTTGTTCTGTGATAGGTAGTGGCACCCATACTTATAATATTTAAATCAAAGACTATGATGTGTCAGTCATCACTATCAGCATAGTTGGCATTTACAAATGCCCAAAAAATATGTCTAAAAAGAAGCGTAATTAGCACAAACACAGGAATTGAATCAACTGCATCTGCGTTGGAACACCCTTACTGTACATGACCTATGCTAGTTTGCGCCTACCCTCCCCCGTTCCACCTCTCAAGTCGTGATGAGTCATAAGTGTCACTTGCATTCAGACATGAATTACATGCAATTGCATTTATTGGCACAATATTCCTTTGTGGACATGCACAGAACTATTTCACGCCAAATATGCTAAGCAAATGGACGTACATTCGGATGTTAATAAGGCCCTATATTCTTATATAAACACCTAGTAAGGTAGGTATATAAAAGTCACTAAAGTCACCTAGGAGGTGACAGATACTAACATAGAGATCACTGATCTTTATGGTGAGACACTGGTGCAGTGCACAAGGCCATCCATCCAAAGCAGATGATGAAACTGGGAGAGGGAAAGTAGAGGATGCACTATATCTGCATTTCTCCACAGAGATATATTATCTATATGTGAGTATACATCTCTCCTCCATTCACCTATCAAAACACGGAATGGAGGAGAGGCAGGATAGGTAAGTAAATAAGAGACAGGATAGGTAAGTAAATAATAATAAACAAGAGAAACTGGAAGCGTCCCATAGGAACACAAGGAGATTAAACACACTCTCTATATATAGTGCCCTGGTTGAACTCTATCCCATGGCTCCAGTGCTGATAGATATGATAGAGGTGCGAAGACAATAGAGGACTCCAAGGGGAAGAGAGACCAAGGGGAAGGTGCAAAGTGTAGCTGGTGAGCAGAAGTCATAGGTAACGAAAAAAGGATAAACAGGAGGGAAGAGGGACCTGCTCATGAGAGCTTACAATCTAAAGGGAAATGTATGATATGATATGGTATGATATGTATGGTATGATATTTACAGTAACTTGCAAGTCTATATATAAGAAGGAATATTAGATTCTAACACCCGGAAATGTATTTATTCATGGTACATACGTGCACACAGACTCTCCGTCCTCTATGGTGTCCATGTCACTGTTAGACAAATAAAAAAGTAAAACAAAATGTTAAACATGTCAAAAAATTTTAAAGGGGCTTTCCACCTTCAAACTACTTCACTTTACTGGTATACATTTCTGTAACTTTTACTACATACATAGCTTTATTTTGCTGTCTTGTGTACCATTTGTACTTTTGAGCGATATATTTATACCACCCAGCAGAGTTGTTGATGTTTTGTTGCCATGTGATACATCACAAAGCTGTGCTTTGTACACAAACAGTGATCGAAGTGAGGGTGTATACAGTGCTGTGCCATACCGCTACCTCTCTTACTGCCTTCATTGTAACACTATCACATTCCATTCACTTGAAATCCCATTACATTATTCTGTCACCGTTACTTCTAAATTTCCACACAGCCACTTCTAAGTGTCCACTTCGACCACTGTACACAACTGTATCTGATGCACAAAAAAACAGCAGAGCAGTAGTGTATTATAGAGCTACAAAACTAAACACTGTATGATTACTATATAAACACCTGGTCAGTCAGGTAATAAAGCACTGTATATAGTAACAGATGCAGAAGGTCATGTACAAGTCACTAAAGTCATCTGGAGGTGACAGGTTCTCACATAGAGATCACTGATCTTTATGGAGAGACACTGGTGCAGTGCACAAAGCCATCTATCCAAAACAGATGATGGATCGGGGAGAGGAAAAGTAGAGCATGCACTGAATCTGCGTTTCTCCACAGAGACATATTATCTGTATGTGAGTAACCATCTCTCCTCCATTCACCTATCAAAACATGTAATGAAGTAGAGACAGAATAGGAGAGTAAATAATAAGATACAAGAGAAACTGGAGGAGTTCCATAAGAACCGAAAGAGATTAAACATACTCTCTATATATAGTGCCCTGGGTGGAATCTATCCCATGGCCCCAGCGCTGTTAGACAATAATGCTAATTACTGTGAAACAGTCAATGTAGACCCACAATCACTGACTGTTACAATGAAATCAGCTTTTGAGCATTTCAACTGAGTTCCTCACCTCTGTGCAGGGTGGAACATGACTGAGATGTCCACATCTGGGGATATTCACCACTAATTATCATGGCTGGGTTGGAACAAGAAAGAGATCTTTGGCTCAAAGATGTTTAGCCCCACTACTATAATACACCGCAAACTGTACAACAGGTCCACTAAAAATGCCCCTTCTGAAATGGCATAGAAGGGTACATTTCAGGAGTCTGTATTGTAATCATTCTATTATTATTATCCTTTATTTCTAGGGTGGCAAAAATGGTCTGCAGTGCCGTACAGAAGGCAAACAACACAACAGTACTTGGCATTACAGAACAATACATTAAACAAATAAAAATACAAATCTCAAAGCAGCTAATAAAAGCCTAAGTGGGCAATGGGATGTAAGGGGTATAGTCAGCACAAGCTGAAACCTGTGCCCATAAGTGTGGGTGCGGCTAAAGAGGATCAGAGCCACTGATAGAGGTGCGAAAACAAATGAGGAGTGGAGTCAAGGGGCAGAGAGCCAAAGGAGGAAGTGGAAAATGTAGCTGATAAGCAGAAGTCATAGGTAATAAAAAAAAAGGAGGAATGGGAGGGAAGAGGGCCCTACTTGTGAGAGCTTACAATCTAATGGGAAATATATGATATTCACAGTTCCCTGCAATTCCATAAGAAGGAATACTATATTCTAACACCAGGAAATGTATTTATTAGTGGTACATACGTGAACTGGAACACCCTGTCCTTCTTGATGTTCATGTCTCTGCTAAAACAAATAAAAAAGGAAAACAAAATGTTAAACATGTCAAAAAATTTTAACGGGGTTTTCCACCTTCAGATTACTGGCATACCTTTCTGTAACTTTTACTAATATATATTGCTTTATTTTTCTGACTTTACTCTGTACCTTTTGTGCCTTTGAACAATATATTTATACCACCCAGCAGAGTTGTTTATGTTTTCTTGTCCTGCGATACAACACAATGCTGTGCTTTGTATACAAATGTATCCCATGCACAGAGCACAGCAGAGCAGTAGTTTATTATAGAGCTACAAAACTAAACACTGTATGATTATTATATAAACACCTGGTAAGTCAGGTAATAAAGCCCTGTATATAGTAACAGATGCAGAAGGTCATGTACAAGTCACTAAAGTCATCTGGAGGTGACAGATACTGACATAGAGATCACTGATCTTCATGAAGAGACACTGGTGCAGTGCACGAATTCTTGTACAAGTGTCAGTGTCGACTCGAAAGACTGATAGTGCACTGAATTATATTGTGTGTTGATTGAGTCATTGACCGAGTTGCCAGTCGACTAGCAGGGATGTTGAATTAAGCGGAATTTACCCATTTTCTTCTTGGGCATCACCCCTATGGGGGAGACCACTAATTTTATGTAGGGAAGGGAAAGAAAAGGGGCCTAACATGGTGCCTAGGCTGGTTTCTTTCGAGACCTGAGAGTAGTTGATGCCGCAGCTTCTCTTCTCCTACCAGTGTCCAGAGTGGGCCTAGAATATTCCGTGGCGGGGTGGGGGCCTCTGCAGGTGGAGCACACATGGGGATACTTACACACCGTTCAGCAAGAACAGACTCCCGCATTGTATGCAAAGCATTTTTATTGCTGGGGAGGGGCACAATGGCCCTCCCTGAGGAAAACCGCTTGTGTCCGGTTGTTACTGCAGTCTGACTACTAGGGTGCATTAGTTTCATCCAAATTTTAACTGCTTTGAAACCTAGTGGAAGACTTGATTGCTCGCTAATTTTTCGATTAAATCATTCGTCGTATGAGCGCCAAATCGTGGTATCACCATCGTCCTTACTTTACGGTCCCAACTTACCTTCTGTCCAGGTCTCCGCCGCTCCCCAGCATGTATCGCCACAGTTTCTGTCTGGCGCCATGCTGTAATCGGGTCTACGCATGCGCAGACCCGTCTTTTAAGATTTCTTAATATGTTCTTTTCTCATTGGTCGGCGCCCCCTAGTTGTCACAGTATTTAAAGCAGCCCATTCATTCATTTGATTGTCAGTTCTTTTGTGTTTCTCTACCTGTGTAGACGGGATTATTCTAACGCCCTGTATTACGTGATTCCTATTCTCTGATCCAGCCCTCCTGCTAGCCGCAGCCTTTCGCACCCCGACGCTCCTGTTACTGTGCTTCCAAGCATTTCTAAGGAACTTTGTGTGAACTGCCACTGTCATTACTATATTCTGATCAAGCCTCTCCGCCGCCAGCACTTTTTGACCTCAGCGACAATCAACCGTAGACTATCACACCCTGTTGATTCTGCAATTGTGCTTCCCAGCACTACCAAAGACTCTCGTTTAAACTGCCACTATCATTGCTACACTTTGATCCAGTTTTCCCTGGCGTCAGCACTTCGGGACCTCAGCAATAATCAGACATAGACTACTGCACCCTGCTCCTCATCCTATCGTGCTTCCTGGCACTACTAAGGACATCTGTGCACTCCGCTTTTGCCTGTTGTTACATTCAGATACTGTCACGCAGTCGCACGCCACTTTCCTGTGCTTATCTCCACCCCTGTTGTCTTTCCACTGGATCTTGCTTAGCACCGACTGGGAGAACAGCAACCTGCGAAACGAGAGCGGCTAAGTTGACATCCCTTTTCATGGTGTTAGACTCTGCGCCTTCCAGTAGGTGGCGCTAAACTAAACAGATTCAAGGAAAAGGATTCTTTACGATCATCGAATTGTGACAGGTAACGCCAAACGTCAATGTATTCTGCAGGCCCAGTCTCAATGTATGCGGCAGCAAAAACACAATATCCGTTCAGCCAGTTTGGGAAACATCTATTTGCTTCCCTGCCTATACAGTTCCTCTTGCGAGAGGCGGCCAAGTTCTGTTTTGTCAGGTCCATGATCGTTAACATGTCTATGAGCACAATTTTTCTAATTTTGTCTCTGCCACTGTTTCTAATTCCCCACATGAGCGCTGTGTTCACACACAACATCATGTCGCTGCCCGCGCAGCCTGGGATGCGGCGACATGGGTTGTCCATGTCGACTGATTGCCAAGCAAGTGAGTCTCTAGTAACTTCAGCAACTTCAGCAGCTTGTGCGTGCCCTGGTCTGTGTCAGAGGAGTCTTTGCTGGTGCTGTCAATTGGGGGACTAGTGTCATGGGTATGGTGTCGAGAAGATAAGGAACACTCACCGGAAGTGGCGAAGCCAACTTTGTCGCTCCTTGCTGTCGCAAGGAACTGTCTCCCTTTCGACACCTCGGTGCCTCTTCCGGAAGGACCAGGCCTCACTACGACTCAGTGTGATTGCCTGAATACTGGTTCCATCCTTTGACTCTGCAAAACTGGGGCAAGAGTAACGTTAGTATTTGCTGCCCTATCAGAGTTCAAATTCAATCTGTCATAGTAACTGGTGCGGGCTGAAGTGTTCAAGGCAATTGGGGTCAGGACTGTACAATGTGGTTGGGGGGATACCACAATCCCAGGAACGTGATTCTGGATAGCGAGGGCAAAAATTAGCATAGCCCTGTGGGTGTTGCAAACTGGTGGGAGGAGGTAGTTTACGATACCATTGTGGGGTCCTTTGTGTTGCCAGTGAAGAATAAGGGGGTGCCCGTGCTTGGGTGGGCCTGATTTCCAGGTTCTCTGCATCGGACCAACAGTGGGCCTCATCAAAGTGGCTATCGTGAGGGCCCTCACCAAATATGGCTGGAAGGGAAGGGCCACTGTGGTGGGTTAGTTGGGGGGAAAGAATGTTGACTGGTCCTTGCGTGACTCCAAGCGGGCCTGCTGTAAGGGGACCCTAAAGGGCACAGGTGATGAACATAGGCCTGGGAACCCTACCTGCTAGATGGGCCTTCATTATAACTCTCAGGGGCTGAAGAGAATAGGCAAGGGGACTTTGCGTCATGCCCACTGCCCCCCTGGACTCCTAGCCCCCTGGTAAATGGGCCATATGCTTTGTAAAAGCGAGAAGGTGGTTGTTCGCCCCATGATCTGCCTGAATAAGGCGCGTGCCCTACATAAGTGCTCCTCTGTATTGAAACCTCTCTACCTATGGGAGGGGGAAAGGGCACACGTGAGCTATAATGGTGCTGCCTGTATCTTTGAGCCCCCCATTCATTACCCCTAGCAGAAGGGGGGAGGTGCCTCACAGCGCATAAGTTTCACACTCATCTGCTTGTCTTGTTGGGGATAATGGGGCCGGATTGTGGGGTATGGAAACACTCCCCCCCCCCATTGTGCAGCTAGCAACCCGGTTACTTATCCTACTGCCTACTGCGAGGGAGGTAATTGGGCCCGATCCCTGGTGGAAATTACCTCCCTCAGATGCGCCAGGTGAGAGATTGTTCTTTTAGGATGGGGCATGACAGCAAAAATGTAGAGAATGAAATAAGAAAAGCAAAATATGGCAGGTGCGGACAAGAGAGGGGGGTGGTGAACGGGATGTGGGGAAAGTAGAAAAGGGGGTAGCATGGGGAGAGCGATGAGAGGGGAATGAGGAGAATAAAGCAAGATGCTGTAGAAAGGGAGTAGATAGTAGAAGGTTGAATCAGCAGGGGAGAAGAATACAAATGAATAAAATGCAGATAGAACACATTAAAATACAAATCCATTCTCCTGCAGGTCTACCACCGTTTTCCGTGAAGAAGAAAGAGGCAGCCCTGCAGTCAGAGGGGAAATATATCTGGTAATGCAGGTACTCCCCCTGTCTGCCATTGGCTGACCTGGTTTCAGGAAATGTTAACCCTTGCATGTAAGGTTTAGTGCACAGAGAAATACGCGTCTGACTTTGTGCGTTTGTTTTGAAGCACTCTCTTGTCATTAGCTCCACTACCATAATATACTGTAAACTGTACAATAGGCCCACTAAAAATGTTCCTTCTGAAATGGCATAGAATGGTACATTCCAGGAGTCTGTATAGTAAACATTCTATTATTATTATCATTATTATTATTATCCTTTATTTATAGGGAGCCAAAAATGGTCCGCAACCCAATACAGAAGGCAAACAACACACCAGTACTTGGTGTTTCAGGACAATACAGTAGACAAATAAAAATACAAATGTCAACACAGCTAATAATAGCCTAAGTGGGCAACGGGGTGTAAGGGGTAGATTCAGCGCAAGCTGAAACCTGTGCCCATGAGAGTGGGTGCGACTAAACAGGATCAAAGCCTCTTATAGAGGTGCAAAGACAATAGAGGAGTGTAGTCAAGGGGCAGAGAGCCCAAGGAGGAAGTGCAAAATGCCGCTGTTGAGCAGAAGTCATAGGTAATGAAAAGAGGAGGAATGGGAGGGAAGAGGGCCCTGCTCGCGAGAGCTTACAATCTAAAGGGCAATGTATGATATTTACAGCTCCTTGAAATTCAATAAGAAGGAATACTATATTCTAACAACAGGAAATGTATTTATTCATGGTACATACCTGCACCGAGACTGCATGTCCTTCTTGATGTTCATATTGCTGTTAGACAAATGAAAAAGTAAAACAAAATGGTAAACATGTCAAAAAATGTTTAAAGGGGCTTTCTACCTTTAGATTACTTCAGATTACTGGCATACATTTCTGTATATTTTGCTACATACATTGCTTTATTTTGCTGCCTTTATTCTGTACCTTTTAGCAATATTTTTATACCACCCAGCAGAGTTTATGTTTTGTTGCCATGTGATACAACACAAAGCTGTGCATTGTACACAACTTTATCCAATGCACAGAGCACAGCAGAGCAGTATTGTATTATAGAGCTACAAAACTAAACACTGTACAGTATGATTATTATTTAAACACCTGGTAAGCCAGGTAATAAAGTACTGTATATATTAAAAGATGCAGAAGGTCATGTACAAGTCACTAAAGTCATCTGGAGGTGACAGGTACTGACAAAGAGATCACTGATCTTTATGGAGAGACACTGGTGCAGTGCACAAGAACATCTATCCAAAGCTGGATGATGGAACTGGGAGAGGGAAAGTAGAGCATGCAATGTATCTCTCCTCCATCAAATAAGGAATGGAGAAGAGACAGATTAGGAAAGCAAAAGAACACAAATATTGCATGCTTGCTACCATTTCTTGTTCAAGCACATTTTCTTATTGGAGAGATGAATATTTGCAGTTGAATTATTTAGACTTAGAGGTATGTCTGCTTCTTTCCCCATAATATACAAATTTCTGTATTCTTATACGCATAAAAATGTGTCCCTATAAACATTTCTCATATTGATAATTTGCATCTACTTATGCCAGCAGAGACAGATGGAGGGATGCAGAGACGGATAAGTGTAGGCCGAGTACAGTAAGGGTGTATTCAGGTAATTGTGACACAATTAGATGTGAACACACCCACAGATAAGCCTTTCAAGAGGCGTATCTGTTGTGGATGCCTAGGGCAGATTCCACTATAGGCAATGATGATGATGACAGTTCGCAGTATTATCTAGCTGCTTACGATTGGTTGTTTGAGGATTCACCTCTACATGATAGTCACCTTCCAATCAGGGAAGGGCTGACAAATTTTGTGCCTTGGGCAAGATTCGATTCAGTAGTCTATTTTAAAGGGGAAAAAAATGCAGATGTCCCCCTGCCCCTTAGCCCAGCCTGCCCCTGCTTCCAACCATGTCTCTATTATGGTGTTGACCAGATTAATGTTGATCATGTTACAGTGAAACATATGTATCACACCCCTGTGAAGATAGAGAGACAAATAGATAATGCATTTTACTGTGTTGACCCAATGTGGGGTCTCAACAATGAACTATATTTCTACAATGCAATTCACTGATGCATTTTATCAATAAACTTTATTGCAGCAATGTAGTTCACTGTGGTTATTGCTCATTTTGGGTCTCAACACAACTAATCAATACACAGCCACTCTATACTGATTAGTGGAACAAGCTCAGAGTCTGCTTTTTGTGATGTGGCTACACAAGCAGCAGTTCTTTGGGTGAGTAATGAATGGGCATAAGAGGGTTTTTGTTGGGGAGTCTTTTATTAATTATAAGGCCTTGTCATAGTTTTTGTGATTTTATTACAGTGTTTTTCCTAGTGTAGTACAGGCCCCAGTGGGTCCTGGATGCCAGGGCATCTTGGTGCTTGTAGTTCTACACCCACTGCACAAGTGCCAGCATGCTATGGTTGCCATGGGCATATTCGTAAAGTTTAGGGCTGGCATGACTTGCTGGGAATGGTAGTGCACCATTTTCAGGTTTCCCGAAATGCATCCTGATTTAGGGAAGGCTCATGAAAGACTGACAATTTGGGAGGGGAAACAGTCAACGTAGACCCACAATCACTGACTGTAACAATGAATTCAGCCTTTGCGTTTTTTAACTGATTTCTATGTGCCTTGGAGGAAACAGTTTAAGGTGAGGTGATTATATTAAAGTGGACAATATCTTTAAGAAAAGAGCTGAATCACACATAAACTGATAGGAAATGTCTTGTCCACCATTGTTTTAACTGTGACATACCAGACAACACCCCAATCTACCTATGGTACACCCTTTTCCAGTGAAGCCCTTTTTGCTTACTGAAATTCAGGGCAATCTAATGAAAAGCATGACAGTTGGAGACATGTTCTAGTCAAGAACGGTTCATTTGGTCACTGAGCTTATAACGTTTATTCAAGAAAAATAATCACAAGTTATGAATGGTCATCCAAAATAAAAGATACATATAGTGTAAAGTGCAACATTGTTTTGACAAAAATATCAGCTTGTGAAACAATATGCTAATATTAATGTGGCTTTAACATATAGAAACGTCCAAGTTTTAAGAAATAATAATATAATTACCTAATTTCTGGCCAGGCTTCTGAAAAAAACAAAATGAATAATTTAGAATCTGTTTATTGAAAACATTTGTATAAAATCAAACTGATTTAGTAATGTTAGCTGACATAAACTATAACAGGACATACCTTTCACTTGACTGATGTTTGGCTATAAAATTTAAAAAAAATGGGTAAGTACAGAATAAACATAAATATTTAAACATGTAAAATACCTTTCACCATTCCCATATGTTTTTTTGTAAAGTAACTTACATGAGCCTTCATGCCTATAACTGGCGTTGCACTACAAATAGAAAAATGCAGAATGTTATCACGTACAGAAAGTCACATCATACATATGGGTGACATTATGGTTCTTAGCGCTGTGTGGCTGCACTCAGTGTTTAGGGTAAATGAGGTTTACTATAAATGCAGCACTCTAATCGGTAAAGGTATGCATTGCAATATAGTAGTATATTCTTTACATACATAATCAGTTTAAAACTGCTCAAGCACATCAAATGGGAGACATATCTTGTGAAAAGTGGCCAACCAGTAGGGAGAAAGGGGTTCTAGCTCTAATAATAGGTGTCTGAGATGTTGAGGGTATACAATGAATATGTGGGTATTGGAGGGTGAAAATTAGGGTGGTGAATAAGTAGGTTACTCAGGGACAAGTAATATATAATGCAAGATGGAAAAAACACTGGAAAAGGTACAGAGCATATAAAGGCAATGTACATATCTTTTTGGTATCAACCAGTATCATATTATCACAACTAAACCATACAAATACAGAAATTGCTGTGAATAGTGGTACTGATTGGCAGAGGACAGGGCCATGGTAACACAATTGTGTCACCACGCCACCTCCCCATTTGTCACTTGACATCCCAGAGGGAAGACTCGAAACGTTAGCAACTATGCTTTTGCGTGAGCATTACTTTAGCAAATGGCACATCCAATAACCCTGTATCTTAACGCACTCTATACGGAGGAATAATACAGTATAATGCCGGGAAATGTATCTATTTGTGGTACATACGTTACTGCAGATGAGAAATCATTTCTGGTGTTATTTATTCTGTTGGACAAAAATAAAAAAATTAAAAAGAGATAATCTTAAAACATAATAACAAATAGTTAAAGGAGCTTTACAACTTCTAATTACTTTGGTTTGCCTGCATAACTTTCAGAAACATTTACTAAATACATAGCTTTATATTTCTGCCTTTAGTCTGTACCTTTGAGTCATATCTTTATATCATATGGCAGAGTTGTTTATTTTTGTTTCTCTGGGATACAATACAAAACTGTGTTTTGAATACAACTCTATCTAACGCAAAGAGCAAAACAGAGCAGTAGTGTATGCTAGAGCTACAAAAATAAACACTGTGGGCCTGATTCATGTGTGAACGGTACTTGCATGTAAGTTGTTTGTTTAAAAGCGCACAGAACTTGTGAGTAGTTCCGACCATATTCAAATCCAATCATATCTCAAGACACATTTCGATTTGAATCTGAGTGTAAGTACACTCTGCCTAAACAGTACTTGTTGTATGCAGACACACAGAACAGACGGCAGTATATATAGATGTGTAAGTACAATAGGAGGTCACATCAGAAAGCATACAACTTTCATTTCAGCAAAAAAAAATAATAACAACTCTTAACAGTATAATCATTTATATAAATATATGCTTTAAATATAATATTGTTAAATTTATTTTTTTACATTAATTACAAATATTTAGATTATTTCAATGCATACTGTACATAAAATGCGCTTTAATATTGTAATTTTAGATGAATACAGTTCTTCTGTGATAGGTAGTGGAACCCATACAATTTTAAGCAAAGACTATGCCATGTCAGTCATCACAATCAGCATAGTTGACCTACATTGTTGATGTCATTATTGTCAACTTTCCAACCATGTCTATATTATGGTGTTGAGCATATAAATGTCGATCATGTAATAGTGGAACATATGTATCACACCCCTATTTAGATAGATAGATCGTGTATTTTTTTGTGTTGAGCCAATATGGGGTCTCAACATTAGGTGCAATGAACTATATTTATAAAATGCAATTCACTGTTACATTTTATAAATAAACTTCACTGTAGCAATGCAGTTCACTGTGGTTATTGCTCAGACCCCATGTTGGGTCTTAGCACTGGCTATGCAAGCAACAGATCTTTAGATGAGTAATGAATGGGTAAAAGAGGGTTTTTGCTGGGGAGTCTTTTATTAATTATAGGACTTTGTCACTGTGTGTGTTTTTTTATTAAAATGTTTTTTCTAGTGTAGTACAGATCCCAGTGGGCCCTGAATGCCAGGGCATCCTGGTGCTTGTAGTTCTACACCCACTGTATAAGTGCTAGTATGTTATGGTAGCCGTGGTGTGCTGGCACTTGTAATTCTACAAGTGCCAGCATATTCATAAAGTTTAGGGCTGCCATGACTTGCTGGGAACAGTGGTGCGCAATCAGGTTTCCAGTAGTGCATCCTGATTTAGGAAAGGTTCATCAAGGCCTGACAATTTGGAATGGAAAAAGTCAATGTAGACCCACAACCACTGACTGTAACAATGAATTCAGTCTTTGAGCTTTTCAACTGATTTCCATGTGTCTTGGAGAAAAAAGTTTAAGGTGAGGTGGTTAGACTAAAGTGGACAACACCTTAAATAAAAGAGACGAGTCACATAAACTGATGGGTAATGTCTTGTCCACCATTGTCTTAACTGTGATATACTTGCATCTCCCAACTTGAAAACTGGGGACAAAATAAGTAATGTCTCTAATCTGTCCAGATAACACCCCAAACTACCTATGACACACACTTTTCCAGTGAGGCCATGCACTTTATGCCCACTGAAAGTTAGGAGAGTCCAATGAAAATCAGGACAGTCGGGGGTATTTTCTTTTCAAGAAGGGGTCATTTTGACACTGAGCTTATAAAGTTCACAAGTTATAATTATTATCTTTTATTCATATGGCACCAGAAAGGGTCCGCAGCGCCATAGATAGAGCAAGGGACAAAACGGGACACAGCATACAGGCATAACAAAAACAAAGTCTAGTAAATTATTGACCCAGTTCAGCATAGGACAAAGCAGGACACTACATACAGGGTAATACAAAAAAAAAGGTAAGTAAATTATCAACTCAGTTGAGAGCTGGTACCCTAGGAAAGGAGGTATAAATAAAGACCAGGGGCCTGATTCATTAAGGATCTTAAATGAAGAGGTATCTTATTTCAGTCTCCTGGACAAAACCATGTTCCAATGCAAGGGGTGCAAACTAGTTTTCTGTTTTGCACATAAGATAAATACTGACTGTTTTTTCATGTAGCACACAAGGCCCCTTCCTGGGAGTGGAGGGGGAGGAATCCAGATTGGAGAGGATCGAGGAGGGACTTGTCAGAAAGATAGCTAGAGAAACGGTTGGAGACAAGCCGTTCGAGCACTTTAGAAGCAAAGAGGAGGAGAGAGATGGGTTGGTAGTTCGGTGGTGGGGTCAAGATTCAGATTTTTAGGGCTGGGAGAGACAAGTGCATTTTTAAGGGAAGAGGGGAAGATGCCAATGGAGAGGGATATGTTGAAGAAGTGAAGAAGATGTGAGTAGGCAGTAGGCGAGAGGGATCTAAGAAGATGAGAGGGAATGGGATCAAGAGGGCAGGTTGATGGAGGAGAGGACATAAGCAGAGAACGTACCTCCTTACCCGAGGTGGGGAGGAAGAAGCACAAAGGATGATGGCTGGAAGGCAAGAGGGGGAGGGGAAATCAGCCAAAATAAAAGATACATACAAAAGAGTACAACATTATTTTGCAGGAAAAATCAGCTTGTGTAAGAATATACTAATATTAATGTGGTTGTACCATTTATGAAATGTTCAAATTTTAAGAAATAATAATATAATTACCGGTTTTCTGGCCAGGCTTCTGAAAAAGCAAAATGAATAATTTAGAATCTGTTTATTGAAAACATTTGTATAAAATAAAACTGATTTAGTAATGATAGCTGACAAAAACTAGTGTAACAGCATCACACTATAACAGAACATACCTTTGACCGGAAACATTCTTCTCTATAAAAATAAGAAAAAATGGGTAAGTACAGGATAAACATAAATATTTAAACATGTAAAATACCTTTCGCCATTCCCATATGTTATTTTGTTAAATAACTTACATGATCCTTTAGATCCATATCTTTCTTAACACTACAAATAAAAAATGCAGAATGTTATTACATACAGAAAGTCACATCACATATATATGGGTGACCTTATGGTCTTTAGCCATGTGTGGCTGTACTGGGTATTCAGGGTAAGTGGGGTTTATTACAATTGCAGCACTCTTAGGATAGTCTGGCCTTGCTACGCCATATATAGTAATGTTCAAGTCAACGAATCAAATTATTTATTTATCCCGGCAAATGATGCACCCTTGGCGACCCTGTCTAACAGGAGTCTTTAGTCTCAGTGGTTTCTGTAGCACATTGCTGTTACTGACTGTTAACCAGCAGCAGGTATGGGAGTCATATGCTGGCTCTCAGGCCTGTCCCGATCTAATAGACACCAAGTACCACAAAGAAACAAATTAAAAACAAAGTTTCCCCTTTAACACATATGGTAAACAAAGCCCTTCTGAGAGACATATTTCTAACTCTTTTCTACTGCTGATGGAAACCTGTTAGGGATATGTGGACAACAATTAAATAATGCAAGATAATACAAAGATCCCGCTTTATACCTCCAGCTTAAAAAACAACATAAACTTGGCATTATATTGAGGGACGAATTATAAATAGGGTGACATAAAAAGTAATGAATATATTTACATTTACATTTATACAGAGAATACACCTGATGGTAAGTGAAGGTGGTGTTGTAAAGGGGGTGCTATAAAATGGGAGTTTCTTATATTCATAATATAGTGACTCTTGGAAAACTAGTAGTAGTGTTAGCATTGACCATATGTTAATGTCGCCTTATTTCTAATCCTCTGACAAAATTACAAAAGAGGAATCTGATGGCTGCAAACAGATAGAAATGATATTGCTTGAATTTTAGCCCATCATTGAACTTCTTTTGTTACCTTATAAAATTGTTTCTTTTGCCAGCCTTACCTATCCATTGGAGGTACCTGGGGTGAGAGGGGATTGCAGTGTTCACTTCATCAAAAAAAAAGTTTAAAATCATGTTTATCATAACAAAACATTTCCTGTCTGGAAGAGCTGGAACAATACAGTGTTGATGATTTATATGTATGTAGCATTTACTACATATAATGGTAAATGGCACATCCAATAACCCTGTATCTTAACGCACTCTATAAGGAGGAATAATACAGTATAATGCTGGGAAATGTATCTATTTGTGGTACATACGTTACTGCAGATGAGAAATCATTTCTGGTGTTATTTATTCTGTTGGACAAAAATAAAAAAATTAAAAAGAGATAATCTTAAAACATAATAACAAATAGTTAAAGGAGCTTTACAACTTCTAATTACTTTGGTTTGCCTGCATAACTTTCAGAAACATTTACTAAATACATAGCTTTATATTTCTGCCTTTAGTCTGTACCTTTGAGTCATATCTTTATATCATATGGCAGAGTTGTTTATTTTTGTTTCTCTGGGATACAATACAAAACTGTGTTTTGAATACAACTCTATCTAACGCAAAGAGCAAAACAGAGCAGTAGTGTATCCTAGAGCTACAAAAATAAACACTGTGGGCCTGATTCATGTGTGAACGGTACTTGCATGTAAGTTGTTTGTTTAAAAGCGCACAGAACTTGTGAGTAGTTCCGACCATATTCAAATCCAATCATATCTAAAGACACATTTCGATTTGAATCTGAGTGTAAGTACACTCTGCCTAAACAGTACTTGTTGTATGCAGACACACAGAACAGACGGCAGTATATATAGATGTGTAAGTACAATAGGAGGTCACATCAGAAAGCATACAACTTTCATTTCAGCAAAAAAAAATAATAACAACTCTTAACAGTGTAATCATTTATATAAATATATGCTTTAAATATAATATTGTTAAATTCATTTTTTTACATTAATTATAAATATTTAGATTATTTCAATGCGTACTGTACATAAAATGCGCTTTAATATTGTAATTTTAGATGAGTGCAGTTCTTCTGCGATAGGTAGTGTAACCCATACATTTTTAAGCAAAGACTATGCCATGTCAGTCATCACAATCAGCATAGTTGACCTACATTGTCGATGTCATTATTGTCAACTTTCCAACCATGTCTGTATTATGGTGTTGAGCATATAAATGTCGATCATGTAATAGTGGAACATATGTATCACACCCCTATTTAGATAGATAGATCGTGTATTTTTTTGTGTTGAGCCAATATGGGGTCTCAACATTAGGTGCAATGAACTATATTTATAAAATGCAATTCACTGTTACATTTTATAAATAAACTTCACTGTAGCAATGCAGTTCACTGTGGTTATTGCTCAGACCCCATGTTGGGTCTTAGCACTGGCTATGCAAGCAACAGATCTTTAGATGAGTAATGAATGGGTAAAAGAGGGTTTTTGCTGGGGAGTCTTTTATTAATTATAGGACTTTGTCACTGTGTGTGTTTTTTTATTAAAATGTCTTTTCTAGTGTAGTACAGGTCCCAGTGGGCCCTGAATGCCAGGGCATCCTGGTGCTTGTAGTTCTACACCCACTGTATAAGTGCTAGTATGTTATGGTAGCCGTGGTGTGCTGGCACTTGTAATTCTACAAGTGCCAGCATATTCATAAAGTTTAGGGCTGCCATGACTTGCTGGGAACAGTGGTGCACAATCGGGTTTCCAGTAGTGCATCCTGATTTAGGAAAGGTTCATCAAGGCCTGACAATTTGGAATGGAAAAAGTCAATGTAGACCCACAACCACTGACTGCAACAATGAATTCAGTCTTTGAGCTTTTCAACTGATTTCCATGTGTCTTGGAGAAAAAAGTTTAAGGTGAGGTGGTTAGACTAAAGTGGACAACACCTTAAATAAAAGAGACGAGTCACATAAACTGATGGGTAATGTCTTGTCCACCATTGTCTTAACTGTGATATACTTGCATCTCCCAACTTGAAAACTGGGGACAAAATAAGTAATGTCTCTAATCTGTCCAGATAACACCCCAAACTACCTATGACACACACTTTTCCAGTGAGGCCATGCCCTTTATGCCCACTGAAATTTAGGAGAGTCCAATGAAAATCAGGACAGTCGGGGGTATTTTCTTTTCAAGAAGGGGTCATTTTGACACTGAGCTTATAAAGTTCACAAGTTATAATTATTATCTTTTATTCATATGGCACCAGAAAGGGTCCGCAGCGCCATAGATAGAGCAAGGGACAAAACGGGACACGGCATACAGGCATAACAAAAACAAAGTCTAGTAAATTATTGACCCAGTTCAGCATAGGACAAAGCAGGACACTACATACAGGGTAATACAAAAAAAAAGGTAAGTAAATTATCAACTCAGTTGAGAGCTGGTACCCTGGGAAAGGAGGTATAAATAAAGACCAGGGGCCTGATTCATTAAGGATCTTAAATGAAGAGGTATCTTATTTCAGTCTCCTGGACAAAACCATGTTACAATGCAAGGGGTGCAAACTAGTTTTCTGTTTTGCACATAAGATAAATACTGACTGTTTTTTTTATGTAGCACACAAGGCCCCTTCCTGGGAGTGGAGGGGGAGGAATCCAGATTGGAGAGGATCGAGGAGGGACTTGTCAGAAAGATAGCTAGAGAAACGGTTGGAGACAAGCCGTTCGAGCACTTTAGAAGCAAAGAGGAGGAGAGAGATGGGTTGGTAGTTCGGTGGTGGGGTCAAGATTCAGATTTTTAGGACTGGGAGAGACAAGTGCATTTTTAAGGGAAGAGGGGAAGATGCCAATGGAGAGGGATATGTTGAAGAAGGGAAGAAGATGTGAGTAGGCAGTAGGCGAGAGGGATCTAAGAAGATGAGAGGGAATGGGATCAAGAGGGCAGGTTGATGGAGGAGAGGACATAAGCAGAGAACGTACCTCCTTACCCGAGGTGGGGAGGAAGAAGCACAAAGGATGATGGCTGGAAGGCAAGAGGGGGAGGGGAAATCAGCCAAAATAAAAGATACATACAAAAGAGTACAACATTATTTTGCAGGAAAAATCAGCTTGTGTAAGAATATGCTAATATTAATGTGGTTGTACCATTTATGAAATGTTCAAATTTTAAGAAATAATAATATAATTACCGGTTTTCTGGCCAGGCTTCTGAAAAAGCAAAATGAATAATTTAGAATCTGTTTATTGAAAACATTTGTATAAAATAAAACTGATTTAGTAATGATAGCTGACAAAAACTATTGTACCAGCATCACACTATAACAGAACATACCTTTGACCGGAAACATTCTTCTCTATAAAAATAAGAAAAAATGGGTAAGTACAGGATAAACATAAATATTTAAACATGTAAAATACCTTTCGCCATTCCCATATGTTATTTTGTTAAATAACTTACATGATCCTTTAGATCCATATCTTTCTTAACACTACAAATAAAAAATGCAGAATGTTATTACATACAGAAAGTCACATCACATATATATGGGTGACCTTATGGTCTTTAGCCATGTGTGGCTGTACTGGGTATTCAGGGTAAGTGGGGTTTATTACAATTGCAGCACTCTTAGGATAGTCTGGCCTTGCTACGCCATATATAGTAATGTTCAAGTCAACGAATCAAATTATTTATTTATCCCGGCAAATGATGCACCCTTGGCGACCCTGTCTAACAGGAGTCTTTAGTCTCAGTGGTTTCTGTAGCACATTGCTGTTACTGACTGTTAACCAGCAGCAGGTATGGGAGTCATATGCTGGCTCTCAGGCCTGTCCCGATCTAATAGACACCAAGTACCACAAAGAAACAAATTAAAAACAAAGTTTCCCCTTTAACACATATGGTAAACAAAGCCCTTCTGAGAGACATATTTCTAACTCTTTTCTACTGCTGATGGAAACCTGTTAGGGATATGTGGACAACAATTAAATAATGCAAGATAATACAAAGATCCCGCTTTATACCTCCAGCTTAAAAAACAACATAAACTTGGCATTATATTGAGGGACGAATTATAAATAGGGTGACATAAAAAGTAATGAATATATTTACATTTACATTTATACAGAGAATACACCTGATGGTAAGTGAAGGTGGTGTTGTAAAGGGGGTGCTATAAAATGGGAGTTTCTTATATTCATAATATAGTGACTCTTGGAAAACTAGTAGTAGTGTTAGCATTGACCATATGTTAATGTCGCCTTATTTCTAATCCTCTGACAAAATTACAAAAGAGGAATCTGATGGCTGCAAACAGATAGAAATGATATTGCTTGAATTTTAGCCCATCATTGAACTTCTTTTGTTACCTTATAAAATTGTTTCTTTTGCCAGCCTTACCTATCCATTGGAGGTACCTGGGGTGAGAGGGGATTGCAGTGTTCACTTCATCAAAAAAAAAGTTTAAAATCATGTTTATCATAACAAAACATTTCCTGTCTGGAAGAGCTGGAACAATACAGTGTTGATGATTTATATGTATGTAGCATTTACTACATATAATGGTAAATGGCACATCCAATAACCCTGTATCTTAACGCACTCTATAAGGAGGAATAATACAGTATAATGCTGGGAAATGTATCTATTTGTGGTACATACGTTACTGCAGATGAGAAATCATTTCTGGTGTTATTTATTCTGTTGGACAAAAATAAAAAAATTAAAAAGAGATAATCTTAAAACATAATAACAAATAGTTAAAGGAGCTTTACAACTTCTAATTACTTTGGTTTGCCTGCATAACTTTCAGAAACATTTACTAAATACATAGCTTTATATTTCTGCCTTTAGTCTGTACCTTTGAGTCATATCTTTATATCATATGGCAGAGTTGTTTATTTTTGTTTCTCTGGGATACAATACAAAACTGTGTTTTGAATACAACTCTATCTAACGCAAAGAGCAAAACAGAGCAGTAGTGTATCCTAGAGCTACAAAAATAAACACTGTGGGCCTGATTCATGTGTGAACGGTACTTGCATGTAAGTTGTTTGTTTAAAAGCGCACAGAACTTGTGAGTAGTTCCGACCATATTCAAATCCAATCATATCTAAAGACACATTTCGATTTGAATCTGAGTGTAAGTACACTCTGCCTAAACAGTACTTGTTGTATGCAGACACACAGAACAGACGGCAGTATATATAGATGTGTAAGTACAATAGGAGGTCACATCAGAAAGCATACAACTTTCATTTCAGCAAAAAAAAATAATAACAACTCTTAACAGTGTAATCATTTATATAAATATATGCTTTAAATATAATATTGTTAAATTCATTTTTTTACATTAATTATAAATATTTAGATTATTTCAATGCGTACTGTACATAAAATGCGCTTTAATATTGTAATTTTAGATGAGTGCAGTTCTTCTGCGATAGGTAGTGTAACCCATACATTTTTAAGCAAAGACTATGCCATGTCAGTCATCACAATCAGCATAGTTGACCTACATTGTCGATGTCATTATTGTCAACTTTCCAACCATGTCTGTATTATGGTGTTGAGCATATAAATGTCGATCATGTAATAGTGGAACATATGTATCACACCCCTATTTAGATAGATAGATCGTGTATTTTTTTGTGTTGAGCCAATATGGGGTCTCAACATTAGGTGCAATGAACTATATTTATAAAATGCAATTCACTGTTACATTTTATAAATAAACTTCACTGTAGCAATGCAGTTCACTGTGGTTATTGCTCAGACCCCATGTTGGGTCTTAGCACTGGCTATGCAAGCAACAGATCTTTAGATGAGTAATGAATGGGTAAAAGAGGGTTTTTGCTGGGGAGTCTTTTATTAATTATAGGACTTTGTCACTGTGTGTGTTTTTTTATTAAAATGTCTTTTCTAGTGTAGTACAGGTCCCAGTGGGCCCTGAATGCCAGGGCATCCTGGTGCTTGTAGTTCTACACCCACTGTATAAGTGCTAGTATGTTATGGTAGCCGTGGTGTGCTGGCACTTGTAATTCTACAAGTGCCAGCATATTCATAAAGTTTAGGGCTGCCATGACTTGCTGGGAACAGTGGTGCACAATCGGGTTTCCAGTAGTGCATCCTGATTTAGGAAAGGTTCATCAAGGCCTGACAATTTGGAATGGAAAAAGTCAATGTAGACCCACAACCACTGACTGCAACAATGAATTCAGTCTTTGAGCTTTTCAACTGATTTCCATGTGTCTTGGAGAAAAAAGTTTAAGGTGAGGTGGTTAGACTAAAGTGGACAACACCTTAAATAAAAGAGACGAGTCACATAAACTGATGGGTAATGTCTTGTCCACCATTGTCTTAACTGTGATATACTTGCATCTCCCAACTTGAAAACTGGGGACAAAATAAGTAATGTCTCTAATCTGTCCAGATAACACCCCAAACTACCTATGACACACACTTTTCCAGTGAGGCCATGCCCTTTATGCCCACTGAAATTTAGGAGAGTCCAATGAAAATCAGGACAGTCGGGGGTATTTTCTTTTCAAGAAGGGGTCATTTTGACACTGAGCTTATAAAGTTCACAAGTTATAATTATTATCTTTTATTCATATGGCACCAGAAAGGGTCCGCAGCGCCATAGATAGAGCAAGGGACAAAACGGGACACGGCATACAGGCATAACAAAAACAAAGTCTAGTAAATTATTGACCCAGTTCAGCATAGGACAAAGCAGGACACTACATACAGGGTAATACAAAAAAAAAGGTAAGTAAATTATCAACTCAGTTGAGAGCTGGTACCCTGGGAAAGGAGGTATAAATAAAGACCAGGGGCCTGATTCATTAAGGATCTTAAATGAAGAGGTATCTTATTTCAGTCTCCTGGACAAAACCATGTTACAATGCAAGGGGTGCAAACTAGTTTTCTGTTTTGCACATAAGATAAATACTGACTGTTTTTTTTATGTAGCACACAAGGCCCCTTCCTGGGAGTGGAGGGGGAGGAATCCAGATTGGAGAGGATCGAGGAGGGACTTGTCAGAAAGATAGCTAGAGAAACGGTTGGAGACAAGCCGTTCGAGCACTTTAGAAGCAAAGAGGAGGAGAGAGATGGGTTGGTAGTTCGGTGGTGGGGTCAAGATTCAGATTTTTAGGACTGGGAGAGACAAGTGCATTTTTAAGGGAAGAGGGGAAGATGCCAATGGAGAGGGATATGTTGAAGAAGTGAAGAAGATGTGAGTAGGCAGTAGGCGAGAGGGATCTAAGAAGATGAGAGGGAATGGGATCAAGAGGGCAGGTTGATGGAGGAGAGGACATAAGCAGAGAACGTACCTCCTTACCCGAGGTGGGGAGGAAGAAGCACAAAGGATGATGGCTGGAAGGCAAGAGGGGGAGGGGAAATCAGCCAAAATAAAAGATACATACAAAAGAGTACAACATTATTTTGCAGGAAAAATCAGCTTGTGTAAGAATATGCTAATATTAATGTGGTTGTACCATTTATGAAATGTTCAAATTTTAAGAAATAATAATATAATTACCGGTTTTCTGGCCAGGCTTCTGAAAAAGCAAAATGAATAATTTAGAATCTGTTTATTGAAAACATTTGTATAAAATAAAACTGATTTAGTAATGATAGCTGACAAAAACTATTGTACCAGCATCACACTATAACAGAACATACCTTTGACCGGAAACATTCTTCTCTATAAAAATAAGAAAAAATGGGTAAGTACAGGATAAACATAAATATTTAAACATGTAAAATACCTTTCGCCATTCCCATATGTTATTTTGTTAAATAACTTACATGATCCTTTAGATCCATATCTTTCTTAACACTACAAATAAAAAATGCAGAATGTTATTACATACAGAAAGTCACATCACATATATATGGGTGACCTTATGGTCTTTAGCCATGTGTGGCTGTACTGGGTATTCAGGGTAAGTGGGGTTTATTACAATTGCAGCACTCTTAGGATAGTCTGGCCTTGCTACGCCATATATAGTAATGTTCAAGTCAACGAATCAAATTATTTATTTATCCCGGCAAATGATGTACCCTTGGCGACCCTGTCTAACAAAAGTCTTTAGTCTCAGTGGTTTCTGTAGCACATTGCTGTTACTGACTGTTAACCAGCAGCAGGTATGGGAGTCATATCCTGGCTCTCAGGCCTGTCCCGATCTAATAGACACCAAGTACCACAAAGAAACAAATAAAAAACAAAGTATCCCCTTTAACACATATGGTAAACAAAGCCCTTCTGAGAGACATATTTCTAACTCTTTTCTACTGCTGATGGAAACCTGTTAGGGATATGTGGACAATAATTAAATAATGCAAGATAATACAAAGATCCCGCTTTATACCTCCAGCTTAAAAAACAACATAAAATTGGCATTATATTGAGGGAGGAATTATAAATAGGGTGACATAAAAAGTAATGAATATATTTACATTTACATTTATACAGAGAATACACCTGATGGTAAGTGAAGGTGGTGTTGTAAAGGGGGTGCTATAAAATGGGAGTTTCTTATATTCATAATATAGTGACTCTTGGAAAACTAGTAGTAGTGTTAGCATTGACCATATGTTAATGTCGCCTTATTTCTAATCCTCTGACAAAATTACAAAAGAGGATTCTGATGGCTGCAAACAGATAGAAATGATATTGCTTGAATTTTAGCCCATCATTGAACTTCTTTTGTTACCTTATAAAATTGTTTCTTTTGCCAGCCTTACCTATCCATTGGAGGTACCTGGGGTGAGAGGGGATTGCAGTGTTCACTTCATAAAAAAAAAAGTTTAAAATCATGTTTATCATAACAAAACATTTCCTGTCTGGAAGAGCTGGAACAATACAGTGTTGATGATTTATATGTATGTAGCATTTACTACATATAATACATCTGTGTAAATCACACTTGCCAATTTTAGGTGTATACCCTCTAGGAGATCCTGGAGGGGAGGTGAACTACAAGAGCAGAGGGAGGTGGTCCCACCCTCGCAACCAAATGCAAGCAAATCACTTCATCAAGGCCCCCATCCCGCTGGATGCGGGAGAATGGCCTGCTCTCCCGGGAGTCTGGGTGACCTACCCGGAATTCGTGCGTCTCCGGGGCATTTTCGGAGAGTGAGCAAGTATGGTGTAAATATGACCTTATATATTCCCATAATTGAGTACATCAATGCCAGGTCCACCAGAGATACTGACTACCCAGACAGTGGTAATTTCTGCTATTGTTTAATACTTGTGTGAACATTATGTAAATCATCTTTAAGTAATTGTACAAGACTTCTGTTTGTTCATTAAAACCACATATTCTTACTACACTGTGGACATTGTTGAAGTTTGCTTAGAGGGAGGTAGAACTGTGGTGCCCCAAAATCTGAGTACCCTGGGGTGTATCTATATGTTTTTAATTTGTTAATTTAATTTGTTAATTGTTAAGAGTGTTTATAAAGATTTAAAAAAAAAATGTTTCTTGAGGGAGAAGTGACAGTTGGGAGTGGTTGGTGGTTGCCGGGAGTGACAGGAAGGAGGAGTGTGTGGCATAGCAACAAGTCCACTAACATTGGTAATAACTGTGAACTCCCAGAAGGCAGTGGGGAGAGGAAAGTTCTAGACTTCTGAGGGAGAGAGATCCCTGTGTCTGCATAGACTGAGAGAGAAGAAGATAAGAAGGTGTGAGTAAAAAGGAAAGTACTGAAAACAAATAAGCAGTATAGAGATCTGTGACATCACACTAAACAGACTGAGCTATGTACTGAGAACAGTGTGAGAGGAGAGAGAATAGAGAGGTCTGTGATTACACACAAAAGAGACTGTAATACAAAAGATCATCAGCTTATTTGGCGTGAAAAAGTAATTTATGGGCCCCAACCACGTGCAGCACTTCTACTAAATTCCTGTGCACAGTTCAGCCCAGGACTGAGTGTAAAATATGGTAACGTTACCAGGGATAATATTGGTGCACCAAATGTATTAGTTAAATGTTAATGTTAAGTGATTTACCTAAAATTGATTTATTGTTATTGAAGATTTTATCGCAATTGTGCTCTATGTTGATCAAATGAATATTTTGTTATTACCATTGAGTTGAAGGGGTCAGTGGCGCGGTGGCACCAAAATTATCTTTACCACATTATTAATAAACCCCAGTTATTTGACCAATCCTTGTCCCTCTCATTGAAGTATTTATCTCCTGACCACCGGATGTCCGAATAAAAAAGAACCTGAATCGTGTCTGGAGGACAAGGTAAGGGAAGGAAGTCCCATCAGTACTCGACCACCACAGAACCACAGTGCTACGAGATTTTATTTAGTTTTCCTCTTAAAAGTATTAACTGGTCACTAAATGTCACTAAATGTTATGACACTATCCCATGTGTCAAATCAGTGACTTATGGTGAGTAAATAAATGCCCCTGCTAGCAGTAATACATGGTTTCACCTTGTTGTACGTGTTTGCAGATAACAACACCTTTATTTGACAACTGAAAGTACCTTTTTATGTGCATTCCATTTAATTTTGTATGGCATAAATTATATATATATTGTTTGCATTTGTTTGAACAGTTTTGAAGTCAGCAGTTCAGCATAAGGCAGCCACCCTTATTTCAGTACACCTATCAGTACAAATTAGTAATACCGGTATAGAAAAGTAACGTATGGGGGGTAGATGGTAAATGGATAGGTGACAATGTTACACTCTATTTTGGCGGGACATGCCCATTCGCGGCCCACATTAGGGATGGGATTTAACAGGAAAGTGGGTGGACTTTGACCAAATATGGCCATTTGTAGCTGGAGTTTGGGAGTAACAGGGCAGGTTGGGTGTGGGGCTTAATTTTCCTTGCTTTCGGGATTCTGAAAGTGGGAAACTATGCCTTAAATACTTTAAATAAATTGTTATTTTCATTGATTTCTTAAGTTACCTATATTTCCTTATTTTCATGTTATTTTTATTTCATCCCTCTCTTTACATTATAACAAGAAAGGAGAAGAAAGCATTTCTGACAAGACAATTTTTTACAATGCTTTAGCTTTTACCAGGTCTAATACAGGTATAGTAATTCTATTAATTACCTACCAAAACTTAATAATCAGATATAATGACTTTCCCTAGATCCAGTAAATTAATTAAATTTGGATTTTCCTAGACACACTAGGTGTATTATAAAAATTTTTACCAATCTTTTTAAAAATAAATAGGGTATTTACAAATAGGACTTAACTATAGTATAAATATGACTTTTATCAACATTATTATGTCTCAGCCACTCATGAAAATATCAGTCATGATTTCCAAACTTTTTGTAATATTTACACCTAGGCCAATGAAATGGTTAGTTTTTTGTAGAAAAAATAATACACAAGAACATAAAAGTCTAATGGAAAGCCAATTCATAAATTAACACGTGCTTTTGCTAATGTTATTGAAAAATGATAACAGAGAAGGGTGGAAAACAAATAATGTATTCAGTTAATAGAAAGTACAGAAAATATAGATGTAAATGAGGATGAGAATGGGAGATAGCAGAAAAGAATAAGGGATAGGATTTGAGCTACAAAAAAAACATACTTACAGTTCAACTCGCAGTAGAGAAGTGAGAATTCCAAGTCAACAGCCTTGTGCATCACATGATCACAATGGGTGATGTCATAATGCCCAGGCAAAGTGAGTGAGTGTGACATCTCTGTGTATCATCTCCACCAACCATCATCATCATCATCATCTGCTACAGAGGCTCAGAGGCTCATGAGTTTATTGCAAATAAAGCTTATTGTCAGTTAGAGGAGCGGACAAATGTTGGGAGGGACAAAACATTAAGGGTGATATTTAGTAAAAGTCACTTTGTAGATATAGTTATATAAATCACTAATTTTCAGTGATTTGCAGGTTGATTTCCTAATTGTTGAATCTATTAAATGGAAATCAACCTATAAATCACCAATATTCCAACCACTGAAAACAAATTCCCAGACATGGCAAAATCACTGAAATCACGTTCATTTCTCAGGTGAATCTATGAGAGATCAAATTACTTGATGCATCTTGGAAATCATCAAAAATGTTTTTACTGGCTTTTACTAGACATTTAACATTAGTTCAAAACCAGTAAACTAAGCATTTATGCACATTTAAGCATTGGTATGAATGAGTCCAGATAATCTTTTAACCCTGTTTAAATACTGAGGGCATTAAAATAAATGTAAAAAGGCTGCATCTATGAAGTTTTCCATTATTAGCCAAATGGGCAAGTAACAGATTAATCTGACATTTGGACATCATTCTGGAGTTCTTATATGAATTCCAAAGTGGCCCTACATTTATTGTGCCTATACATGTTGCCAGACATCCTCAGCACCATTTATTACATTTTTTTCACCACAAATACATAAAGAATCAGAAGCTTTTATTTAAGTGTTTAAGTCATTGGTTATAACTTTGATTATGATTAATATTGAGAGCTTACTACTATATCAGAACATTATTGTAGAGGGAGCTTTCAATATGCAGCATAATTACTTAGTGTTAAGAAATGAGTTAACCTCTGCTGGGGAGAAGTGGAAACATGAAAAAATGCAGGATCATTTGGAATAGACCTGACAACTGAAGAAGCACCAAATACCTGACTATTCTGTAACTGGTCTGTTTAGCTAGTAATGGAAAACTCTTCCCAACCGTTTCAATGGGCCCATTCATTAAGTGAAATTTCTAAGCAAAGTGCACACACTGAAATTAACTGATACATTAAAATGAATAAAAAAAAATCCTGAGGATTTGTAAACATCACTAATGAATTCACCTGTTTTAAATTGATGAAAATCTCTAAAAAACAGCTTTATAGATTAGAGAGTTCGGGCAAAGAATTACCCTTTTTTGGGTGACTCATAGCAAATTTGGTTAATTTACTAAGGTTAGAACTTAAAGCAGCTCCCTTCCCTAATATTCTGTGGTAAATCTAATTGTTTTGCCACCACAAAGACAACCTGACATCCCAAACATGATTTTCAAACAAGAAACCATGTTGGCTGCACTGCCAGTGTAAATGAGGTAAAGAAATGAACTGAAAAGTTATCCGCACAAGAAAGTAAGAAAAAAGCATATCAATTCAAACAAAAAATAAGAATTTTATGTTTGTTAACGTTGAAGACAATAAGGCTCATTGTAATATAAAGTGCAAACTGTGCCTACAGCACTGTGACACAAATGTGTCTCATTTTAATGTGAAACATGTAGAATCAGTTCATCCCGTCATCTGCTTGGTGTAAAATTTAGTATATTCTGATGGGAGGAGCCATCTGGGGACTATTTCCGATGGGCTTTGTCTTTAATAAAATTGCCGTTTCAAAAAGTTTCTTAAAGCGTTGGAACTCGGTGGTTCTACGGAACCGCTGCATAGTAAAAATACCCCTAAGTTTATGAATAAAAATAAGGGGTATATTTTTTAGATAAATACAGTTAGTAAAAGCAGCTAAAAGAAGAATGGTAATAAGGAATATTTTTCAAAATGCTTCATCTTCCCACCTTTCTAGTTTATGGGAACTGGAGTGATGCTATCAACAGGAAAAAGTACCACCGAATATCAGATTTTATTTACCCAGACAATGTTTTGGTACTCACAGGACCATGCCATAATGCCCTAGTAACATGTGTATTCAAAAAAATGATCAAAAATGGAGAATATTATTGTGACATAACTTTCCACTAGTGAAATATAAACAGATAAATACAGGGTGCTTGGCAGCATGAGGGGGAGTGTGACAGATGGGGGGGTGTGGTAGTAGGGAGGGGGATGTGACAGATGGGGTGTGTGGTAGTAGGGAGGGGAATGTAACAGATGGGGTGTGTGGTAGCAGGGAGAGGGAGAACTTATAGGTGGAGCTGGGCCAGTGGACGAGTGAGAAAGGGGGAAATGTGTTAAATAAACTGTGATTTACCCAAACTGTACTGTGAGCTCATGGATACAGATCACCAAACTTTCCACAACTCCACAACATGCCCCCACCACCCTTAATTTTCACCTCTATTGCACCTATTATGCAAAGCTTGACTCACACATACTCACATTCCTTCATACACATAGACTCACACATTTCTCATACAGACAGGGATGTCGCCACCATTAGGCAGCTGCCTAGGGTGCTGGGCTCTGGGAGGAGGCAATACTGTGGCCAAAAAAACAAAATATTAATGATGTTTCATTCAGAGACATTATTAGTTAAGATAACGCGGCAGTGTGATCGCCCAGGGCGCCACTCCCACCCGCTACTTACCTATACTATGCGTCACAACGCTGTCAGTGGAGAGGAGCTGAGAAGC
Source organism: Mixophyes fleayi (assembly GCF_038048845.1). NCBI lineage: Eukaryota > Metazoa > Chordata > Amphibia > Anura > Limnodynastidae > Mixophyes > Mixophyes fleayi. The sequence goes on from NC_134406.1 coordinate 52,520,351, forward strand.
AGCTGAAAAAGCAAAAAGCAGAAAACAGTCAAGCAGAGAAAAGAAGAAAATGTAAGTACATTAATACAAAGAAAATGGGGGGAGAGGAGGCTACAGAAAATGGGGGGGAGGAGGCTAAAAAAAATAGGCGGAGAGAGGAGGCTACAGAAAATGGCAGAGGGATGGGAGAGGAGGTTACAAAAAATGGGGGAGGCTACAGAAAACAGAGCAGAGGGATGTAAGAGGAGGCTACAGAAAATGGCAGGGAGCTTACAGAAAATGGGGGGAGAAGAGGCTACAGAAAATGGGGGGGGAGAGGAGGCTACAGAAAACGACAGAGGGATGGGAGAGGAGAATACAGAAAATGGGTGGCTAGGCTACAGAAAACAGGAGAAGGATGGGAGAGGAGGCTACAGAAAAGAGCAGAGGGATGGGACAGGAGGCCACTGAAAATGGGGGGGCTACAGATAATGGGGGGAGGAGGCTATAGAAAATTGCAGAGGGATGGGAGAGGCGAGTACAGAAAATGGGTGGCAAGGCTACACAAAACTGCAGAGGGATGGGAGAGGAGACTACAGAAAATGGGGGGGGGAGAGAAGGCTATAGAAAATGGGGGGGGGGAGCTGGAAAAACTAGCAGAAACAGCTTTTTCTCCATGGTTTAAGCATTTGTAAGTAACCTAGCTATCTAACAAGCGCCTAATGCAGGCGATATCATAGATTTTTCCTGTATTAGGCTAATTTTCGCATTAAACCGCAGTCCCCGTAATTTTCATTGGGGACTGCGTCTGGGGCAATTTAACAGGCTACAAAAAGCCGTTAGCCGTTCTACCCTATGGGGAGAGCATTGCGGTAGAGGGATCTTCAGGATTATACTAACAGACAGCAACAGAGGAGAGGCAAGTTGTGGGAAAATATTAAAAAAATAAATGGTTACGTATGCATTAAGCTGTTTATTTATTAAAAGCTTGAGGGCAAGAGAGTGTGTGAGAAAAAAGCTGGTTGGTAAAGGGGCAGGTGAGAGGAAAGTGGTTTGGCAGGGAAGCATGTTTGAATAAAGCATGTAGGCAGGGGGAGGGATTTCAAAGAAAAGATGTTGACCAGAGGGTCATGTGTGAAAAAAATACTGGTTAGGTTGCCTAGGGCAGAGGTGTATGTGAGAGATAAGCTGGTGGGCAGGGGGCATGTGAGTAAAGCTGGTGTTTTGCAGGTAGCATATATGACAAAAACTGAAGGATAAGGGGTGGCATATGTGAGAATAGCTAGTGGACAGATGGGCATGTGTAAGAAAATTTGGTAGGCAGTTGGGAACATGTCAGTGTGTAACAGTTGTGTGATGTCAAGTTATTTTTTGTCTTTGTTCTTTGTATATTGTGCAGCGATACATAATGATTGGTACCAATGTGGAATAATAAATAGACCCCTTAGTGATAAACACACTTGGTCATATAGGAAGATCTGGCCAAGTGAAGAATTGAGCAGACTCACACACCCAGACATTCTCATACATACTGAATCACACTCAGGGCTGCCAAGAAGAATTCAGGGCCCGGGTACAACAAATTCATGGGGCCCCCCTCATAGTGAAGTAAGCCCCAAAATTTTTTTGCGCCGCCTTACGGCGGCGCAAAAAAGATTAGGTATATGGTCATATATTCAGGGGCGTGGCTAGCCAAACGGCAGTGCAAAAATTTTGGGAGGTGCGGTCATGCATTTGGGGCGCGTGGCAAACGTGCCATTGGGGCGTGGCTAACATAAAAACCACTAGGCTCTCAATTCGCCGGAGCGTCACATATGTTTAAGCACTCCTGACTTTCAGGACATCTACCACCACAGGGTAGTATACAAACAATGCAGTGTGTACACAAACAGTTCAGTCTTGGCCTACACCTTACATTGGACACAACATTCACCAAAAATTGGTATTGTCCCTACTAGAATCACAACATTTCACACACTGTGCTGCTCTCTCCTACCTGTTCTTCTCACTTTCTCCACCTGTGGCTGCTGCTTTCTTTAGTTGTGGCTTGTCCGGATCCAGAAATGTTGAAGGACCTATTTTGAAAAAAAAATGGCTACATTTAGAAAATTACAGCCAGCCCCAGCGTTAAATCAATAGCACCCACGATTAATAATTAGGCCTTCCTCCAGCTCCAATATTACAATAATGTGCCCCTTCATCATCGCCATGCCTTATGATCACACTGTGCCCTCCATGCTGTTTTTGCCCCCTTCATCTGGCTCCCCTTCATCAGACTATACTATGCTGCTCCCCCCCTTTTTCAATCCCACTGTGCCATGCCTCCCCCCCCCCTTTGTAACCCCACTGTGTCATGCTGCCCACCATTTTTTAACCCCACTGTGCCATGCTGACCCCTGTTTATTAACCCCACTGTGCCATACTGCCCCGTTTTTTAACCCATCTGTGCCCCTCTCATTTTTTCACCCCCTCTGTCATGCTGCTTTCCCGTTTTTTAACCCCTCTGTGCTCCCCCCTCAATTTTTAACCCCTCTGACATGCTGCTTTCCCATTTTTTAACCCCTCTGTGCCCCCACTCATTTTTTAACCCCTCTGACATGCTGCTTTCCCATTTTTTAACCCCTCTGTGCTCCCCCTCATTTTTTAACCCCTCTGACATGCTGCTTCCCCGTTTTTAACCCCTTTGACATGCTGCTTCCCCGTTTTTTAACCCCTCTGTGCTCCCCCTAATTTTTTAACCCCTCTGACATGCTGCTTCCCCGTTTTTAACTCCTCTGACATGCTGCTTCCCCGTTTTTTAACCCCTCTGTGCCCCCCCTTATTTTTTAACCCCTCTGTCATGCTGCCCCCCCGTTTTTTAACCCCTTTGTGCCCCCTCATTTTTTAACCCCTCTGTCATGCTGCCCCCCTGTTTTTTAACCCCTTTGTGCTCCCCCTCATTTTTTAACCCCTCTGTCATGCTGCCCCCCCCCCCCCCGTTTTTTAACCCCTCTGTGCCCCCCTCGTTTTCCTCCCTTCACTTACCTTTTCTCCTCTCTTGGTCTTCTCTGCTGCTCTGTGCTCCATTGCTCCAGACTGACTGAATGCTGGGCATGACATGATGACATCACACCCAGCATTCAGACAGTCTGAATAGAGCACAGAGCAGCAGAGAGGAGGGATGCCGGCTCCGCGATCAGGTGAGTATGTTTTTTTTTTTTTTTAAACTAGCCTGCTCCCCCCACCAACGACCGAGCCCCCCCCCACCCCCCCGCCAAAAAAAAAAAAAAAAGGAAAGGAAAAAAAAACGTTATGAAAAAAAAATTTAAAAATTTAAAAAAATCAGCAGCGCAAGGGCCCGGGCCGGGCCCCCTGACATGCCGGGCCCGGGTAATTAGTACCCGCTCCCCCCCCCTCTCGGCGGCCCTGATCACACTCCCTCACTCATACACACACACACACACACACTGAATAACACTCTCTTTCTTACACACACACATTTCTCACTCACACTGTCTTTTATACCAAAGGACTCCTTTTTGTTGGACATTATTTTGTAGGTTATTATTCTTGGGAAAGGCAAATTTGCAAAGAGCAGCATTTGAAGGATTACAAGATAACATCAGTAATTAATCTCTCACAGGCTAAAACATCCTATATAGACTTGAAATAAATGACGATAGCTATAATAATCAGGGCTGCTGAGAGGAATTTGGGGCCCCAATACAGCAACTTTCTGTGCCTCCCCCCCAAACACATAGCAGGTGAAGAGATGGGGTCGTAGCCACATAGTGGGGGCGTGGCCAACATGGGCTGTGGCTGCGCCTCTTTACACATGACATTATGTGGGGAATTCAATTAGCAGCCAAATGCCTCCGGAACGTCCGTGAAACACTTTTGACAGAAATCTCTGCTCATTTTTGCTCGCACTCCATAGAGGCGTGAGGAAAGATGAGTGGAGATTTCTACCGTAATTGCCGTCAATGTAACCGGCGTGATGTCCGTACGCCACATCACATTGAATCCCCCACATTATGTATTTATATAGTGTTATTTTGACCTACCTGTTATTGCAACTTTCCAAACGCCTCCCACTGGACAGAAAAAAAAAAAGTCATTTACATTTTTTAACTACTTTGCAGCGAGGCCCACCAGGCAGCCCCCCTCAGTGATAATGATAACAATAGCAGTAATAATTAACACAGACACACTAGCACACAAACTCACACACACATTTCCATTCTGCTGTGCTGCCTCCATTTTCTTCCTTTGGTAATGGTAGTGTAGTTAGGGGAGTGTCTATGCTCTGATTGGCTGAGTGACTGCTGATGTCACTCAGCCAATCAAAGCAGAGGACTTCCTGCCTGAGCAGGAATCTTTCCACAGTATTACTGAGCAGCAGCAGGCTGCTTCTCCACTCCCTGGCTGGCTGTGGGGGCCTGAGTGCATCATTTTAGCCTTGCCCCCTAAGGAAAGTGGGCAGTACCTGTATACAGCGTGCACTTTAGTTTACACATATTATTCACACTGCATCATGGAGGTAAAATAAGTATATAGTATGGTGTTAACTTAGTGATGCAATAAAGATGTTGACAACAGTGATTTAGTGCTATATCCTAGTTTTATAGGCGTTTTGGTTAGTCATTATACGTTCAATTTCACATTGTGATGAGTTTTCCATTAATACATCATACTTGCCAACTCTCCTGGAATGTCTGGGAGACTCCCGCATTTCGGGGGAGTCTCACGGACTCCCGGGACAGTATGGCAATCTCCCGCAGCTGCCCACTTCCTAGTGAAGTGGAAAGAATTAGGTCCAAAATGCCGCAATTCCCGGTGAATGACTTTTTAATTGACCTCTCAATACAGCGGAGAGATAGTTCGGGAGAAATGGAATCAAGATGGAATTTGGTAGCGTGGACACATGACCTCAACTAATTGGCTAAAACCTGTAGCATTGATGCCGGAAATTGGATGCACATCCAATGTTAACATAGCTGTCATGACTTTAGTGATCTGCTGAGCAACAGGATGCTGACTGTAATACTTGTTTCCGCTTGCAAACGCTTTCTTCACAATTGTGTAAACCTCTTCATGCTCCCCTTCTGTATAGATCTATCGCCCCCAGCAGCTGTAGCGTGGGAATCATGGATTACATTAGGGAAGTCAGTTGTAATTGGAAAATTGGATGCCGAGGAGGTTGATGATGAAGGTGTTGATGCCGGTGAGGATTGCAACTGTCTGTCCATTTAGCAGTTGCCTGATGCTGGGCTGCTTGCTACTATACACAATTTTCCACATTTGGAAATGCAACTTGAATGAACTCGCTGCAAATGACGTAATCGAGAGAAGGAGGTGCCTAGATGATCAACGTCCCTACCTCTACTTATTTTGGACTGGCAAATGCTACAGATGCCCTGACAAATGTTATCTGGGTTGAGATAAAAAATATTTCCAAACATGCCCTGGCATGATAATGCGCTTATTATGGGCATGAGGTGGTGGTAACGCTGGCGGCTGCCTTAGTTCAAAACAATCTTCATCATCCTCATTATCTCGATCAAGTAGAACAAGTAGAATCAAGTAGAACACATTCATTTTCAGGTCCACAATGATTCCCCTCATCATTTGCAACTTCTAAAGTATCTTCCTCAATTTCTAGGTGTAAATCATCATCATTGATATATATAATATGATCATAATAGTACTACTAATTAAAGCACTACTAATATAATAGTACTACTACTCCGTCACATTTCCAAATGATTGAGGAGTTTTGGAAGGAGGCTACTCTATAATGACAGTGTCAGAATCAGAAACATCATACTCACATGGCACTCATGGATACCCTCTTAGATCCCCCTCAGGATTCTGTGAGTGTCCAAGTTGTTCTTCAGCCTCAATGTTATTTCCATGCACTGATTTGGAGGTGACAGTGACAGACATACACTCTGAGCGAGAAGGTAATGCATGGAAAGTTAAGGAAGGTGCATGATCATGTTGGGCACTCTGTTTTGTGTTGGCCATTCTAGTACATATACCAGTACCAGCAGTAGTAGGACCCCTACTAGCAAAAAGTGGACATAGTTTGAGCCTTTACTTGCCACTGCAGGTGGTGTATGGAACATTCGCTATTTTCCTTTTTATGGACAAATCACCACATTCATCAGAAAATTCCCTCTTAATCATCCTCCTTATATCAAGAGCTAATGTTTTCTTTGACATTGAATTTGACAGTGTCTGGATTTTAAGAACGTTTGCTTCCCGCATGACCTTTTTTTTTTTTTTGTTTTTTTACTAGTAGAGGTCGTAATGGTAAAAGTACTACTACTGCCAGTACTGGTACTGGGATGCTCTTGATCTGTAGAGCGATCCATGGCTGCCAAGAGAAATAATGCTACTTATACAAGTTGGAGCTACTTGTAGCTGCCTGCCAACACACCAGGGGAACGCCCAATGAGATAGGAGGGAATGTTATCTTACGGTACTTATGACACTGCTCCACAATACACTTCTAATTTAGAAAATGTGTTCTTATCTCTTAACAAGTTTTAGATTGTTTTTGAGGGGGTTCTGCTGCACAGAGCTAAACACCACCCTGCTTTTAGCACGCTTAATAAATATGTCAACGACTGCCCCGGACAATATTACTTTGAGTACAAGAAAAAAGAAATTAGATTTTAGAAGAAATATCTGTCACTGCTGCAGCTATCCATGTTCCCAACCACCAGTGAATCCTAGGTGTGGAAAAGAATGGAAAGAAGTCCTGTATCAACCCATGATTAAAGGTTTACAACAGATAAATAATGAAATTATCATAAAAAATAAAAAAATGTGGAAAGTGGTCCAAGTGCTGCCCTTAAGGTCTTGTATCCAAGTCTGTGCCTCGGTGGCCTTTTTAGGAACTCACATCATAAAAAATTACTTCTAGATTGCACCCTCCTTAGGAGCTCCTATAGATTGTGAGGTTATGAGCAGGGCCTTTCACATTTTTGTCTGTTTGTTAATAGCAAGACTTGTTTTATTACTGTGTTTGTTCACAACATGTTGGCACTATATAAATAATTGTTAATAACAGAAGCCAATTTGCTGCGTCAAACAGATGTGCATAACATAAAAAAAACAAAATACATACATTTTGGACAGCAAATTTCACATAATTTTATTTCCAAATCCACAGTAAAGAACAAAAGTTTATACAAATCAGCACTGTAAAAATGACAAGTTAGAGGCTATGCTGGCAAAATGTACAGGGAACTCTTTATTGTTCTGCCTTCCTCTTAATTATTTCACTCTCATAAATGTACAACAGGTCCTATAAAAACCAAACATCTGTTTCAAAACCTTTATCTCATTGTAATGTTCCAAAATGATGTGCAATGGAATATCTAGTGCATATCAATATAGATATATAGAGATATATATATATATATATATATATATATATATATATATATATATATATATATATATATATATATATATATCTCTATCACACACACAGAGAGAAAGAGATCAATGTATATCATTTCAATATAAGTGCTCACCCTTTGACATGCACAGAAGGCATCAAAATTAAATAGAATTACTTTTGTAATAAAAGTGCCCTAAAATTGAAAAAGTTGGACCAAACATGCTTTCTCACATCTGACAAATTAACTCTCATTCTACAACAGAAAAAATGATAAATAATTGAAATTTCTAAAGCAATCTGTAGCACGTCCACGTGTCTACTCACACAAATACTCTGGAGGAGAAAAAACAAAATCTAACACTGACATTTGAAGCATGATAAATATACATAAATACACTAACTTGTTTTTATAAAATAGTGGCATATGGGTGGACAGTGAAATGACATTACGACTGCCGCACCTAAGTGCCTTATAAATGAAGACAGCAATTAAAACTACTGCAGGTTAAACCACATTCTCCTAATCAGCTGTCTGGCTAGTTTAATAAGGTCAAAAAGGAAGAATTTCTAATGTATCGTTTCTTATTTAGTTTATTAATATTTGAAAATTAGGCTTAATCTTCATTTCTCTTTCAGTTACCTGAAATATAGCAAGATATAACTCAGATATATGTGCTTTCTTACGAATTAAAATATACACAGTCATATACAAGATGTTTAAATAACACTTCTGGCTTTAATGTACTGCCTGTGGGACTTTATAAAGCCTACTTGTCACCTATATAAAGTGGTGGTTTTGTGATTTGAAGCAATACAAATGAAAATGCAGCCTATCGATTCCTTAGGAACTGACAGAGGCAGGAGTTCTATTCCGTGATGTCACGAGCCACCCTAGTGAATTGTGATGTCACTGGTAGATCAATTTCATTCTTATGAATATAGCTTTTAGCCCACAAAATGAATTACTGCAACATGTGCACTTTAATAGGACAGATGCATGGAACATGTGTCCTTATTTACTGTACTAAACAACTACTAGCACATTTCCTTTCTTTGACTTGGGATAAAACGCCACATCTTGGTATGCAATGTATAAAAGCTAGCAATGAATCAATGAATACTACAAATGAACCACCACAGTGCATGATTACAAACATGTAGCTAATCTAATGTCTAGCGCAGGTCAGTCATTTCTGAAAACAACAATATATAGTAAGTGATGAAGAGGAAAAAAAAAAAGTTATCAGAACTGAAAATGAAATAGACTTGGGTGCATGTGTGTGTGTTTTTATATATATATATATATATATATATATATATATAAATATTACACACATATACACACACATCCAGCTAATATGATGAAGTTAAGATAACTTGATTATACAATGCACCATAATATACACATGCAGAAATTCTTACAAATATGATTTGATGTCAATTCAATGAAAATAAATATTGTGTTTGGAACTATAGCCAAAAGCACTGTCTATTCCATAAATTATAAATGGTACGTACGTTTGCAGAACCTTGCAATAATTAAAATAAAAATATGCATGTGTATATATATTGTCTATACATATATAAATACACACTCGCACACATATACACACACACACTCACTGAGTCTGAAGTGGCATCATTCCTAGTACTGGGATATCAGACATATATGTTAAATAGAGTTATTTAAGGGAAACAAGTTAACCGACTTGCAAATTTATACTTTGTAATCAATATATCCTCACCTCAGTCTAAAAAAATACTTGTAAAATTATTGGGGGGGGGAAGAAAAAAAAAGACAACAATTTGATATAATTGCCTGTTAAAATACAAACAGAAAGGGTAATGGTTAGGAAAAATAATCTCACATTTACATATATTTGTTGTGCTTCTTGAAATTACAAATATTTGCAACAGCATATTTTTAGCTGTGAAAATATTTTTTTTTTTTTTTTTTACAAATGTCTCAATTTTATTTTGCTATTTAATTAACTTATGTGATGAAAACATACAATTAAGTCTTCCAATCAAATTTGCATCCTACATTAACCCCTTTGTGCCTCATAAATTCTAAGCAGCATTGTGATGCATACAAATTTTACCAAACGGTAGCAGATTCAAATAAAAAAAAAAAAAAAAAGTTAAAAAATCTATAGCATGGAATGTGGAAATAATTGACTGCAGCAGTTTGTACATGTTAGTTCCTAATGATTAATGCATATCTACAAAATGTTACATCCATAAGAAATAAAGAGGCATTTAGCATATTCAATGTCTCAGGTGGCAATAAACTATATGCAACTTGCATAAGGTTAACATTAAATCTATATAAATAAGATATTCTCCAAAGTTTACACTTAAATAACAAGTCTTCATACAAAAATGACTTCTTTGTAAAGGTATTTGCAGACTCATTTTGCTACCATAAATACAAAGTGATTGTATGGCCTTTTTTTTTATTTTACAAACAGAGTTTGTAATACATTAGTGGACCTGAGTCTATCACTATTTTTTTTCTTTTTTTTTTCTTTTAAATTACATGATTACATTTCTCTTTAAAGGGAAGGAGAGGAATGAGAAAGCATTAAAATTTAGAGGCTTTTACAAAATGTAGCATACATGATACAGGTAAAATATTTTCATGTTTTAGGTTTATATTGCCTAATATTAGAAAAATGGATATTGTTCACAGCTTCATCCCTTTTTATCGGAATAGTTAATAAAAAACAAACAAGAAAAAAAACGAACATTATTTTCTCAGAAAGGCATTCTACAGACCAGATCACAATTCTGTTAATTACATATATTTAAGTGCAACGAAATAAGTCCCCATCAGGGCACCTTTCAGAATTCATCTATGTTTGTGGAAACGTTTGGGGTGGCTGGGTTTGAATCTTGAGAGATCGCTGCAACTGTAACAATTCTTGGTGAACCAAGAACCCCAGTTACTGAAGCATCCAGGTCTCCCGATGTTACAATGGCCAGGGCGGTTCCACCTCCCTTTTTGTTCTGGTGAGTTTTCACGTGCTTCGAGAGATGGTCGCTCCTCATAAACCTCTTTGAACATTCCGGACACTCAAATCTTTTCTCTCCTGAAAAGTAAAAAACAGAGTTTAAGTAGAGGGCAATAAAGATTTTTTTTTTTAAAGGATAATTCCACACATTTTTTAATAAATTTCCTACTTTCCCACAGGTAGCACAAGTCTTTGGAGTATATTTACTAAACTGCGGGTTTGAAAAAGGTGGAGATGTTGCCTATAGCAACCAATCAGATTCTAGCTGTCATTTTGTAGAATGTACTAAACAATGATAGATTGGTTGCTATAGGCAACATCTCCACTTTTTCAAAGCCACCGTTTAGTAAATATACCCCTTTGTGTCCTTTGCTAGGTACCAAAGCAGTTTGGAACTGAATGCTGCATAAGTACCTATAAGACTTCAAATACAAACAGAGGTACTTTAATTTATAACACAGGTGCTAATTAGACAGAATCACTGTTCTGGGCAATCTGTCTTCGATATAAACACAGCCCTTGTTTTCCTGCTAATGGTTCCATTAGAGTGGAAGGCTCGGTGCTGACCCCTTCCTTAATATTTTGCTACTGCACTGACAGGGTCAGGTTACGTTTAAACTGTAAAAGTATCATCTAAAATGCGGTGCTGCATTTTTGCAGTGACAATAATGACAATAAATATTTAACATATGCAAAATGTATTTTTCAGTTGTGCCTATTGCAGGTGAAAGCATATGTTAGATCCCTTTAGGCTACATGTATCTGTATGTGTCATATGCAAATTTAGGATGTTATGTTTTTTCTCTCCTCTTTTTTCCTCTCTCCCTCTATAATAATTTTGGACATCTGCTTGTCAAGCCCTACCTCTAATCATCGCACACCCTTGCTGTTCCATTAGAGCAGTGTTTTCCAAACCCAATCCTAATGCCCCCTAACAGTATAAGGTTTTCCAGGTGACAAGTGAATGAATTAGTACAGCCTGGATCTGTTACAATGTGTCAGGCAGTGATGAATCCACCTGTGCTCCAGCAAGTGAATATGGAAAACCTGCACTGTCAGGGGGCCATGAGGACTGGGCTTGGGAAACCATGTATTAGGGCAGGCCTGTCCAACCTGCGGCCCTCCAGGTGTTGTGAAACTACAAGCCCCAGCATGCTTTGCCAGTAGACAACCTGTTGATAGCTGGAAGGGCATGCTGGGACTTGTAGTTTCACAACATCTGGAGGGCCGCAGGTTAAACAGGCCTGGTCTAGAATTACAGCTTGATCTGCTTTGGGGCTAGTCATTCTTCTACTTGAAGTGGCTACTGAAATGGTGTCTTCCCATCCCATATACAGACAGACATATACACTTGTAGTAATGTAATGTACATTACAAAAGACAAATATTGTCAACTGTGAAGGAATACCTTGAGATGGCTGTGTAGTTTATTTATTAGGCATGTAGTGCAAAGATTTGTTAGGTTAGTATTGTTACAACAATGGTTAAGTTATTTGGTGGTTAGCATAGGACATTAGTGTTTAATTAGGTCAGGTATAGGTTAGTTGAAATAGATTATAGCTTTTCTAAGAGTTAGGGGCACAAGATAGATTGGCAATCAGCTGGTTAATGTTCCACTAGGCGAGTGTTCTGAACCTTTGGGAAGCTATAGTTAAGTTGATATTTGTTCGTTATTTAAGTTAATATCTGGGGTCTCATGCTTATTATAGCTCTGATCTGTTGACCTCATAATAAAATCATGTTGTAGCATAATCCTGGTGTCAGTTGAGATATCAAAGTACCCATATACTCATATTAACCATTATTAAATTTGCCTACTATGTTGAAGTCACTAATATACACTTTGGTAGCAAAAATATCCACATTTGTCATTATTTCCATAAATGCTGTGACCCAAAATATTCGGCTGCCTGTCTCAACTACCCCATTGCACACACTTTGCGTTGATGTTGTAATTGTTGCCACTTAATGATACCCTGCTATTATGTACATGATTTTATGGCAACCTTTACAAAATGTTTACTACTTTGTTATTTATTAAGATGATGCTGGTTACATATCAGATACTGAAGTTCTGTGTTGTAGATACTATGTTATTTAATATGAATACTATATTACATGCATCAATACTGATTGTATGCATTTGTCTTACTCAATCAAGGACACATATTTTAGCTATAGTTTATAATTAGAACTATAGGGTTTCCGTGCTATACCAGTGTACCCTCTGCTAGTCTGGGTATGGGATGGTCCTTAAAATACAATTATTGTTCTTTAAAAACATTTAAAGCAGCAATCTCACATAGTGTTTTTCCTTTTAATAGCACGTTATGCACATTTGCAGTATGCATCTGTAGTCATCCTACAAATCATTATCACCTTTTCAAAATCTCTGTTTGGCAAACAAATATGGCTGTCAGACACAAGCACTCTGCTACACAGACACAGGCTCACAGCAGCATGTCATGTGATGGCAGAGGAGGAGAAAGGGGATGTTACAGTGCAAATAAAGCAAAGAAGGGTGATCCAAAGCCTCTTTGCTCACTACATCATGTGTCATGTGTCTGTGGTTGCCATGGTAGTCCATAAGGATAAATCATTAATAGCAACCTGAGGGAAAAAACAAGGGAAAATGGTTGGATAGGTCACAAAAATGTACGCGTTCTAGGAGGAGGAAAAAGCTGAACTATGCGGGATATGTAAAACAATTTCCACTGATAATATTCAATTTTTTTAATGAGCTCTTATTTATCAACTAAAATACTTAAACATGAATGGGTCACAAATAAATGAACCACTTGTAAGTGGCATAAAAGTTGTGAATAGTGCCAATTTATGAACCCTAAATATTCTCACTGCCAAATGCCCAGCCAGGCAGACTGGAACATCTAGCTGTCTGATGTTCATGTTGACATGTAGTTTGTGACCGATAACTTGAAGTATATAAGTATAAATGTGTAGAAGTATTTCATAGAATCAGTATATTTGATTCCCTTTAAAACAAATTAAAAAATCTAATAAATAAATATAACAATGCTTGCTGATATATGTTATTACAGACAGGTGTCTTTCTTTAATTATATGTATTGTTTTAACTTGGTTCTGAGATTAAGGGTAATGTGTGGCTCTTTTAAAGGTTAGAGGGCCGCACAATGTGGCCCCTGTAATGTATCTTGTTACCCATCCCCACTTTAGAAGAAACAATATAAACCATCATACCTGTGTGAGTTCTTCTGTGCCTCTGTAGCTCATCACTCCTGGTAAACCTTTTGCCACAAAATATCCAGTTGCATACAAAAGGCCTTTCTCCAGTGTGCCAACGAAGATGTGCTCGGAGATGGGAAGTCTTCCCATAGACTTTTCCACAACCTTCAATATGACAGATATGCTGCTTCTTTTTCCCAGGTTCACTGCTACCTCTAATAAAACAAATATCAAATATGTAAACAGATGCTAAAATGTGCAAAGGTAAAAAAATAATATGTGTTGGGCAAACATGATTTTTGCATCAAAAGTTGTATTCTTTACAACACCACAAACAGCCATTTCTAAAATCATTCATTGTTTCAGGGACATATAGAGTTAGAAAATGTTCTTGCAAAACACTAATTACTTCAATCCCTACAATTCCTAGCTCCTAAAACAGTCTATTCCACCAAGCAGGCAAGGAGAATCTGTGTATTGTTAATATATTGGTCGCAAACCTTAAAGTCAATCTTCCTACATAGCCTAGTATAGTAATGACATATAGGGCTCATTCACACAGCCATCGCAGCATGGTATCAATTCCAACTGAAACAGAAGATCTAAAATATGAAGTTGGATAAGCAATCTAAATATCTCTAATTTGAAAACGGTGGGCATTTATGGGCAAATGATACCCTCTTTCTGACCAATTCCACCCACTCATCAGTGCAAATGTCATCAAAAGTGTTTACTTTTTGCAGCAGCTCAGAACTAGGTCTCATCCTATACCTTTTGTGAATTTGCACTCTCAAAAGGAGAAGTGCATTTCTTGCATACTTGCCAACTTTCCCGGAATGTCCCGAAATTAGGGTAGGTCTCACGGACTCCCGGGAGAGCAGGCAAGTATCCGGGGTGCAAAATGATGCAATTTGCCGCACCCTCCAACCATGCCCCCTGTCTGTGATCTCCCAGAATTAAGTTTCCAAAAGTTGACAAATATGATTTCTAGCTGCACTCTGCCCAATGTAAAAGGAAACAAAGTTTAAAACACAATCAAAACACACATAAAAAGTTCCACAAGTAATAAAGACTGTCCCAATGTTCCCTTACTCTCATGATTAAGTTAAGCTATAAAGGCAAGGCTGCACAAACGGGGTTAATAGAACCTAATTAGCTAATATGTATGATCTGACATATGATATTAGGCGGGAAACTCAACTATCAAAGAATTCTACATTTAATTTTGTAACAAAAATGTTCAAGGAGACTCCGTGCCGTGCTGCCAAAAACGCTCATTGATCGGGTAGAGCAGGCTGTACTGTCATCTAGAAGCGGAGTTCCCTCTGAGATAAGCGCCTGACAGATTGTAGCTTCAATCCATCTTGCAAATGTTTGTTACATTACTGGCCATCCTCTCTTGTGTACTACAGAAAGAACAAGGAAGCTATCTGTTCTACGTAAGGATGACTGTCTACATAAACCCTCAAGGCTCTAACCACATCCAGCAGCTGCAGAGATTTTCACTTCAAGAAGCTAGATCCTGACCCAGTGCAGAGGTTACAATATCTTGGGTTAGCTGAAATTTGACACAATCTTGGGCTGGAAGAATGCCTGGTGCTCTGTCATTATGAATAATAATAATAATAATAATAATAATAATAATAATAATAGTAGAAGATATGGTGAGCTGCAAGAAAGGGCAGCCAATTAAGACACCCTTCTTGCTGAAGCAATGGCCAGTAAAAAAGACCTGTTCAAGGTTATGATTAAACAATAAGATCGCAAGGCTCAAATGGCGGCTTCTGAAGCACCAAAAGAACCGAGTTTTGGTCTCACTAAACAATCAGTGGAACATAGAATGTGAAGCACCCCATGAAGAAAGGTCTGGACTGTGAGACAATTGGCCAGTTTTCTCTGGAAGATGACAGACCGAGCTAACACTTGAACTGTGAGATAGGCTAATTGCATCCCACTATCAAGGCCATCCTGTAAGAAGGACAAGTGGTGAGCCAATTTTAAAAGTGTAAAATGCTTAACCCTCAATGAAGTGAAAATAATTTGCTGTTTCAGCAGCACCAACAAGAGATGCCCTACTCCTACGGGCACTAAATTAAAAACCGAGTAACTTACACTAGAAAGGCCTAAAGGGGGTGGGGTCAAACAAGTTTTACAGTAGAATAGTGCCTTACTCCCAGCACAGTGCCCTCTATACCCCATGGTTACACAGTATCCCACAAATAGGATAAATGAGAAGCAAGTCTTCATCATATTCCCTATTGCACACCTCTCTCAGCTTATGTTACACATCTGTGTCCACTCACTGTTGATAAATACCAATGACCAGGCTAGCAAGTTCTTCAACCTAAAGCAGACCCCTTTCCATTAAAGCAAGTCAGTTTCTCCACTAGACCTTTACATAAATCAGGAGTGTGTATTGACGAGGTACACAGGTCATTAAAATGAGAAACACATAGTGATAAAACAAGATTCAAATTCAAATAATACAGACGAGCAAAATAGAGCAATACAGTCCATATGCGGAGTCAGACGCTTCTCAAGATGTGTCCAGCTCTGCATCGTTAGCATATCCACCAGATGTACAGCAAGCATACTTACATCCACATGTACAGTACCAGGCTGTAAGTGCAATAAAACTTTATAAATAGTCGTGTTCATAAGAAAAAAAACACATTTGTTATTAGGATCCTTGTGTGCTAATGAAAGTTAGAATATTTTTTTCTTTTAAAATAGACAGAAAATCAGCAGTATGAAAATGGAACTCTCAATCAGCCAATCAGAAGTGGTTAGCAAGTGCTGGCGGGTTATCATGATCAGAGTGTATTTGCATCAGCCCCTAGGCTGGTGCAAATGATACGGCTGTAAAAGGCGTATCTGCATTTGCGTTCTGGCCTTCAGCTGTTTACAATTCCTCAAACCTGATGGCATGGCATATTTATATATAAAGTGTAGGTCATACAGCAAAATGCAAAAAAAAGCCAAACATGGAGGGAAAATACAAACAAATGCAAAGAAGTGATTGGATCAAAGAATTTGATGTACAAATACAGAAGGTGACAGGTGTCAGATTGCCTGTTGTTTCTGGAGAGTCCTTGCAGATATCTATCATAAATGACCACAGGCTGTGCAGTTTTTAGATTTGATAATATGCCAAGAATTCCAGACCCAAATTGAGCCCTGCTGGTAGAGTGTTAAATGTTCTAATGAGTTTAATTTGCCAGAATTTTCTTTCACTCTCTAAAATTGCAATTTCCATATCGTGCAGACTGTGGTTTGGGCTGCAAAAGAGTTGCCCTATTATGGTGTCAATATTCTTTTTCAGTTCACAATGAAGCATTGTTCCTTATTTAAAACTTTGCCCAATTTGTAGATATTTTTGGCATTTTATTAGTTAAACCACATTGGAACAAATGCACATATAGAACGGCCACAAATGTACTCATGCGGGGAGTTAGAATTGGCATTTTAGAAACGTGGACAGATCTTACATCCAGAAAGCAGAGTTCCATTTCTAATAGGTTTTCAAGAGCAACTAGTGACCAGAAGATTCCTTAGCTTTGGAGGTTGTCTGTATGACAGGACATATGGTTTTAAGGTTGTTATCTTATGTATGTGACAACTAGAAATAATGTACTGCTTGATGTGCCTTGGGTGGAAAAAGCAGGAGTGATGGTCTGTCTGAAAGTTTGTGGTATATGAAGGTGAAGGGGCCTATGTGGCATGAAAGCCTTCAATGATTTCCTATAAGTTCACTAGTAAAAAGTTATCACATTTACTCTTGATTTTTTTGTCCCCCACTTCAAAAGTTTTACACACACATTTTGCACCCAAAATGATCATGAGTAAGGCTCTTGCAAGGCTGACTTTGCGCATATATATATATATATATATATATATATATAAAGCTTTTTAGGTGAAAAGGTATAATACAACTTCAGCATGGTACAAACTTAACTTAAATATGACATATTTCTGCACCTTTTGATGCTGTTTAGTGAATTAAACCGATTGAAAAACAAAAGAAATACCCAGTAAATGTGAGATGTGCAAACATTTGGGTACCCTTCCAGTTGATTCATGATCTTCTTCTTTTTTTTATTTAGGGCCTTTACTTACCACTTGTTTGGCCTTAAATTTAGCCTAGCGAACTATTTTATAAACGTAGTGAGCCTTTGTGTAAGAGTAATGCTTGAACCGGAACGTTATGATTTGCCCACCTGGCCTTGTCACTCTGGATGAAGAGGGCCCACTAGTTGATGAGACACGAAGAGCCCCTTCATGTCTCAGTGAGTCAAAAATATACTCTGACCCCTTCTATCTTCAGGATATTGAGCATACTCTCAACAACTATGGGCTTCTCTAAGAAACTGGCCGAGGACTTATAAATAGATCAAAGCAAAATATGGAAGACCCACAATAATTTCAGATAGAACGGCTTATAAACTGGTCAAATATACAAAAAAAAACCCAACAAAATATGTTACTGCAGACAGGTTTGGCTGGCAGCAGTACAGTGGTCCACAGGACAGTGTTGCTTATACAAAAATAATCTGCATGTAAGAGTTGCCAGATGGAAGAATTTTTCTTATGACTTTAAAAGTCAACATCTTAAAATTTTAGCTACAACACAAAAGATACATTTGGAGAAAGAGAGGTAAATCATTTGAAGAAAAACACACGGTCAGCTGTTAAACATGTGGATGGATCACGCGATAGTCTGGGGTACAGAAAGAATTGTTCAGGTAGAAGGTAGAATGTATTTAATAAAATTTAAACAAATCCTAGAAAGCAGTGAACAAACCAAAGCTGAAAAGAAATTGGATAGTTCAGATAGACAACAATCAAAAATAAACTTCAAAATAAACTATTAAATACTTACTGTGGAGAAATAAGGGTACCAGACACATTGAAAATAAAAGATTAAGCCTGCCTGGCATCCCCTCTTGCCCAGTACTGTAATGTAGGCCATTGAAATGTATGTATTTTAAAATGTGTTGTTCTGATATTCTTAATTGTCTCTAGTTGGGTTCTGTAGGCATTGCTAAATTCTAGAACACCTCCCCTAATAGAAGCAAAATTAAAAGCAGAAAAAGGAGCGCAAATAGCTGCAGATATAATGACAAACAATGGAGAGAAAAACATATATCAAAAGTGACAATGTTTACACTCCTTTGCAATTGTGAGCAGATCAGCCGGAGATACACTTTAGGCCAAAAATAACCCATGGGTTAAATCAGGAATGGGCATTTAGCATTTATGGCTCAACAAAAGGGTGCTCATTGTTCTTCTCCAGCTTTAGCCAGTCTTCTTGAAGCTGCTCCCTGCATGGTGCCTGCTGCAATCCTATGACTTGGGGGAAGCACAGTAGCTGCACTCCATGATGCATGTACCCAATCCAGCGGGGAAGTTATTTTAAACCAAACCTACCAAGGTCACCATGGACGTCAAAGCAGGTTTAAAAGAGGGACATTCTGTCAGAAGTGGAAGGCAGAACACATCATAGACATTCTGACTAGGGGTTATGGCTTCTGTTAGATTGTGATAAGTATCAGATCTGCTATATCTCCATGGGCTTTGCAACGTTGATTTTCCTGACAAAAGCAGGAAGATATTAGGCTTGGTCCCTGCCTTGTGGCAGAAGAGTGAACGGTGTGGCTCGATGTCAGACAGCTCTCCATGCAACTAAAGCCTTTTTAGGGTAGGGCAGTCTAGTAAGCTCTCTGTGCGGTATGCACCCAGGTTGCTATTAACTGTACCCTTTCCCTGTTTGGTTTTGTAAATACAATTTAATTAATTTATTTTAAAAAAATAGCTGTATCTTTCCAGTTGTTTTTCCTAAGCGGTTCCAAACTCACATAGGTAATGGGTACCCCCAAGCTAGCACTTAAGACTACCTCTGGCTGACCAGCTTGCCAGAGGGCAAACGTTTCACATAAGCCCTCATACTTACGAGGACAAAAGAGTACGATTTTGTAGTGGCCTACACAATTCTCAGACTTGAAAATTCTTGAATATCTGTTAGGAGATCTCAAACATGTAGGTCAAGCAAGAACATTATTTCTTAGCTAGACAAGTTTTGCATGGAAGAGTGGGGAAAAAATCCTAAAGGAGGAACAGAAAGACTCTTAGCTGGTTACAAGTAATGTTTGGAAACTGTGATTTTTTCCAAAGAAGGGGTTACCAAGTGCTGACTGACAGCACACACAACATTCACAGTTTTTATTTTTTTTCAATCTGTTAAATTCAGCAAAGAAAAACAGCAATTACTACATGTTAATGGTATTTCCTTGAGTCCCTCAGTGGCAACAGATATCAAAGACATAACCCTCATAGTTGCTGAAGGCTAAACAGGAAAGAAGTTTGAAACATACAAAACCAGCTCCTCCTCTTCTCCTGTGTCTATTGACTGTTCTCTAGCATTCTATACCACATATAAAGAGAAAAACACCAAACTGTGCATAATAATCAGAATAGCAAGGAAAAGGGGGCAGGAACTAGGCTGCCATGAAGTGGAGAATTCAATTCTCCCCGAATTAGCACGATGCTAAAGTTATTACGGTAATTTTAACCCGGCTTTCTGCTCACAGCTGAGGGAGCTGCGAGCAAAATGTCGGCGTTGAAACTACCGTAATAACGGTAATAATGCGTAGGCTGCGTTACTTTTACCAATAACGCGGCCAACTGAATTCCCCCCAAAGTGTCTTAAGGTAATACAATTAACAGGCAACAATTGTTGCATTTCTATTTCATCCTTCAATGGCAGCAGGTACTAAAGAGTTTGTACCCAAGCCTTTAAATTGGTTGGAGTAACTACAGCTTGCAAATTGCCAAATCCAGCATCTGCTGAAGCTGCTATTTCAAGTCTGTAATGTTTAGCAAACGTATTCAGGGAGCTCAATCTTGCGGTTTTACATAATTCCTCTGTTGTGACCTGTGCAAACTATGTCAATGAAGTAGCCATGGTTATAGAGGGCTCTCAGAATACATAGTGATGCTCCCCCTTTACTTTGTATACTTTAACAATACAATCCCTAAGTCATGTTGCTAGGGTGCCCTTACAAACTCCCTCTTGTAAAACAAACATTTTTTAAAATGCCTCAATGATTTGGTACTGTCTAAATAAATCATAAAAGTGTTCTTACTAAGGAGTGCTGCAAATCCTTTTACGTGTGTGGGGGAAAGGGGGGGGGGGGTTAGGATAGGGGCCAAAGGAGGGAAATACCAGTTTATGATGAATATGAAATTCAGAAACCACTTTCTGTAAAAACTGAGACATGTGTCTTAAGACCACATTATCCCTGAACATGTTCACATAAGGCTCCTGGCACCATAAGGCGGCGGTTCCCAAACTGTGCGCCGCGGCGCTGTCACTGGGGTGCCGCGGGCCAGCCATAGAAAAGAAGAAAGAACACAGAAATTTACCAATCCGCCAGGCGCCGGGACCAAGCAGCCTCCTCTCTCCCGCAGCTGTCACTGAATATCGACGTCATTGACAGCTGCGGGAAAGAGGAGGATGCTGGGTCCCGGTGCCCGGCTGATTGGTAAATTTCTGTGTTCTTTGTTTTTTTCTATGGCTGGCTCGCGGCAGAGGAGTGAGAGGGATCGTGACAGAGGGACAGCGGGGCAGAGGAGGCGGACAGAGAGCAGAGGAAGGTGACGGCTGGGCAGAGGAGGGACACAGCGGGGCAGTGGAGGGGGACACAGCGTGAGAGGGGCAGTGGAGGGGGACACAGCGTGAGAGGGGCAGTGGAGGGGGACACAGCGTGAGAGGGGCAGTGGAGGGGGACACAGCGTGAGAGGGGCAGTGGAGGGGGACACAGCGTGAGAGGGGCAGTGGAGGGGGACACAGCGTGAGAGGGGCAGTGGAGGGGGACACAGTGTAGGAGGAGGACAGCGGGAGAGAGGGCAGAGGAGGAGGACAGCGGGAGAGAGGGCAGAGGAGGAGGACAGCGGGAGAGAGGGCAGAGGAGGAGGACAGCGGTAGAGAGGGCAGAGGAGGAGGACAGCGGGAGAGAGGGCAGAGGAGGAGGACAGCGGGAGAGAGGGCAGAGGAGGAGGACAGCGGGAGAGAGGGCAGAGGAGGAGGACAGCGTGACAGAGGGCAGAGGAGGAGGACAGCGTGACAGAGGGCAGAGGAGGAGGGACAGCGTGACAGAGGGCAGAGGAGGGGGGACAGCGTGACAGAGGGCAGAGGAGGGGGGACAGCGTGACAGAGGGCAGAGGAGGGGGGACAGCGTGACAGAGGGCAGAGGAGGGGGGACAGCGTGACAGAGGGCTAAGGGGGCAGTGTGAGAGAGGGCAGTGTGTCTGGATGCAGAGGGGGCAGTGTGCCTGAGTGCAGAGTCTGGATGCAGAGGGGGCATTTTTGCATACAACTAAATAAGTATTTCTGTCCTGACCTAAATACTTATTACAATTTTTTCACCCAACTACTTCTAAAACAGGACTGCTCAATAATTATTTTGGAGAGGTGCCTTGAAAAAATTTGGAGACTCTAAGGGTGCCGCGAACTGCAAAAGTTTGGGAACTACTGCCATAAGGCATGAAACTCTCTAATCCTCGTGGCAGAAGTGATCGCTACAAGCAAGAGTACTTTGAGGGTTTACCACTTAAGGAAAACTTCCCATAGGGGTTCACATGAATCCTCTAGTTGTGCACTAAGGACACAGTTCATATCCCCAGGAGCTACCAAAGGTTTGACCAGACATGTAAATGTTCGACTGCTTGCAAAATCTTTCTATAAATTTGTCTTGTGCTTAGATTTTTAAGAAGCTCAGTACTGAAACTAGAACTTTAGGAAAGCCAGGCCTTTCTTTAACCTGTCTTGTACAGTCATGGCCAAAAGTTTTGAGAATGACACAAATATTATTTTTCCACAAAGTCTGCTGCCTCAGTTTTTATGATGGCAATTTGCATATACTCCAGAATGTCATGAAGAATAATCAGATGAATTGCAATTGATTTCAAAGTCCCTCTTTGCCATGACAATGAACTTTATCCCAAAAACAACATTTCCACTGCATTTCAGCCCTGCCACAAAAGGACCAGCTGACATTAGGTTAGTGATTCTCTCGTTAACACAGGTGAGTGTGTTGACAAGGAAAAGGCTGGAGGTCACGGTCATGCTGATTGAGTTAGAATAACAGACTGGAAGCTTGAAAAGGAGGTTGGTGCTTGAAATCATTGTTCTTCCTCTGTTAACCATGGTTATCTTCAAGGAAACACATGCAGTCATCATTGTTTTGCACAAAAAGGGCTTCACAGGCAAGGATATTGCTGCTAGTAAGATTGTACCTAAATCAACCATTTATCAGATCATCAAGGAGTGAGGTTCAATAGTTGTGAAGAAGGCTTCAGGGCGCCCAAGAACATCCAGGAAATGCCAGGACAGTCTCCTAAAGTTGATTTAGCTGGGGGATCGGGGAAACACCTGTACAGAACATGCTCAGGAATGATAGCAGGCAGGTGTGAGTGCATCTGCACTCACAGTGAGGCAAAGACTTTTGGAGGATGGTCTGGTGTCAAGAAGCCTCTTCTCTCCAGGGAAAACATCAGGGACAGACTGATATTTTGCAAAAGGTACAGGGATTGGACTGCTGAGAACTGGGGTAAAGTAAATTTTCTCTGATGAATCCCCTTTCAGATTGTTTGGGGGATCTGGAAAAACGCTTGTCCACAGAAGGAAAGGTGAGCACTACCATCAGTCCTGTGTCATGCCAAAAGTAAAGCATCCTGAGACCATTCATGTGTGGGGTTACTTCTCAGCCAAGGGAGTGGGCTCACTCACAATTTTGCATAAGAACACAGCCATGAATAAAGAATGGTACCAAGAGCAACGTCTCCCAACCATCCAAGAACAGTTTGGAGATGAACAATGCCTTTTCCAGCATGATGGAGCACCTTGCTATAAAGCAAAATTGATAACTATGTGGCTCAGGATCAAAACTTCAAAATTTTGGGTCCATGGCCAGAAAACTCCCCAGACCTTAATCCCATTGAGAACTTGTGGTCAATCCTCAAGAGGCGGGTGGACAAACAAAAACTCACAAATTCTGACAAACTCCAAGCATTGATTAGGCAAGAATGGGCGGTCATCAGTCAGTATGTGGCCCAGAAGTTGATTGACAGCATGTTAGGGCGAATTGCAGAGGTCTTCAAAAAGAAGAGTCAACATTGCAGATATTGACTCTTTGCATAAACTTAATGTAATTGTCAATAAAACCCATTGACAATTACAAATTGCTTGTAATTTTACTTCAGTATACCATAGCAACATCTGACAAAACGGTCTAAAAACACTGAAGCAGCTAACTTTGTGAAAATAAATACTTGTGTCATTCTCAAAACTTTTGGACATGACTGTACAAACCAAACCCTGTGCTTTTGCCTTTCTCAAGGAACCACAAGCATTTTTTTCCCACATTCCAATGTAAGAAGTTGTAGGTTTCCTGTCCTCGCTAGTCTAACCCACCTAACAGCAGCAGCAAAACAGTCTCTAGGATGGTGGCTATCTCCAGAAACAAGTAGGTGTTCCCTATAGAAGTGCAGCATGGTTTTTTGGCTGCTGCTGCTCCCAGCTTCTATCTCCATGGAATATTAAAAGACGATATTTGAATATGGCGATTTCAAGAGAAGGCCATTCCCCCCCTCGGTATGGTGCGCTGATGTTGCTGCGATCCAGCACGCAAAAGGATCTGTGGGATTCCCCCACCAGGATCCTCAGTGGACCATTAGTAAATAATGAGCTTGTTCTGTATCAGGACAAACCACCACTTAAACTGCCTGCTTCCATTTACGTAGAAAAAAGAACAAATATAAACGGAGGTGTTAGCCGTATATTCTTTCAGTGCAGACTTCTTTCCTTTCTACCCTTCAGCAAGTATGAAAGTGAATCTGCTGCCGTGGAGAGATGGAATGAAAATAGTAATTTTGCAGAAATGTCAAGTTTAAGTTTGTACCCTGCAGAGGTTGCGTTACCTTCTTTTAACTTAAAAGTTTGACAGAGACATGTCATTTGACAAAGTTTTGCATACAACTGTACACACACACACACACACACACACACACACACACACACACTTCCACGCTATTATTTTTTTTTTTAAACTTTAGAGCAAAGTGCATCAAGAACACAACCAAAAGGTAACATACCTTCCTTCACCTTCCCTGCAATTAGGGCAAGAACACGCAACTCTTCGTAATCTCTTTCCAGTCTGCACCTCTTGATCCGATGATGGCTGGGACTGCTGAAGCTGCACTTGTGTTATTTGGTCAGGACTGACAGCACCAATAGTTGCATTTGTAAGACTTCCTACTGCAACAGTAACAGGTGCTATGGTCGCTTGCTGTACCTTGACTCCGTCTCCTCCTTGTTGCTGACCTACACAGCAATACAATTAAAATAACTTAAGAATGTGGGAAGGTTTAAATACAAAATGTGTGAATTAGGAAAACTTGTGCCATTATTAAAATAACATCCACTCACTACCAGACAGGACAGTAAAGTGGATGAGAAAAGATATACATATGATTCCCAAAAAATCTTCCCAGGTGTTAACTCCCCCAACCCCCATCCCCCAAATTAGAAAGTGACCGATTTTTACATACACAGAAAAACAAATGCGATTGCCAACCAAATCAGGTCAATCATCCAGAAACGAGATTACCCAACACACAATCTGGAACGGCCATAATTAAAATAACCACAGACACACACCAATCCAGCCACTCACTGATGACACTGGCTCTACATTTTCTAACCTTACTGATCAATATTCTGAATGGTATGGTATGGTCAGCAAGCATTTATGGTTTTTAAACATATCACCAATAAACAAAATTATTTTTAAATGTTAGCCTGAAAATTGTAGTGGATGATCAAAATGATGCATTTGACTTACATTGACATAAAAAAACAGCTAACCACCTCTTCAGTAAAGAAATATCACAGAGATAAAGAAAATATCTTCAAAGTTAAGGAACACTAAATATAAAATCCGAAATAAACTTATAATAAACTTATAATAACATTCACAAGTATGTGTAGAAAAAAAATCTCAGAAGAAAATATGTTGAAGATCAAAAAAAAAAAGCTCTGATTGCGAGGGGTGATATTTTCTTTTCAGTAGTTCTGTTGAATGACATGACAATACAGTTACTGGAGGGCATTTATGAAGCACACCCAATGAGTATGACAACACATACTGGTTTTCCAATTTGTGTTTCTCGATGGCCTTCCCATGCCTCCTCTCTGCACTTGGGAGTGACCTAAATGAGTGGAGAAAACCCTGTAAGACGTACATGTCACGATTTATTCACAGTGAGATTCCTATTTTTAGCTGAAATTTGTACTAGCAGAACAGAAGCACAGAGTCTAAGGAATCCCCAGTTTTCACAATGAACGCCGCTAGGTAGCATGGCATTCGCTGCCGGGAGCTTGCAGGTCCCAGCTCTCTGCGCTGCCTTCTAACATAACATAGATGGTAAAATACAAGACGCAAACAAAACGTAGGAAATGAGAATAGTCAGACGAGCCAAGGGCTAGTGCACAGACAGACTACATATGTGCCGAATCGGGGTCTAAAGGATAGTCACTAACAAGCCGCGATCAATACCAGGAGTTCCAGGATGAAGTCAAGTGGAGATTAGAACACCTATAAAGGAACCAGATGCAAAGGTTCAGATCACTTTTGTTCTGACATTGAATCAATGTTCAGAGCTAGATTAAATAGTGCTTCCGATTTTAATCTCCAACCCCTGAAGCTGCTGTCATAGGATTATAGGTATAGTAACCTAGAAGTGTCACGCACCTTCTATTTACATTGTTTGCAGCAGAGGAGGATGTCTGACCAGGGACCAGTAGAGGAAACAAGGACCCGAAAGCAGAGTGGCTGAGATTGCCAGAAGCAGAAGGTTCAGCGGTAGCATAACCGTAAACTCTGCAGTAGTGTAAATGTTTCACCTTGTTTATGGCTTAATTAATTCAGGAGAGTTAGGGGACAGTGGGAAGGTTTCTATTACATGTGTCACTTAAATGTGTGTGAAGCATTTTACTATATTGTTCAGAGTGAGTCTAGAAATATGCTTCTCTGCTGAAGGCTGGCAGAGATTGGCTCTAGTCCTATACTTCGAACAGGACCTCATCAGTTGAGCAGTGCATTTCCAGCCTCACGCCGAATAATGTAATAACATTTCATACACAAAATTGCCACCTGTAATAAAAACAGTGCCCATGCACAGTACACGGTTTAAATATAATGCACAAATGCCCTTCCCCAAATTCTCAACCAGCTCCAGTGCCAGACAGCCTGAGACGGTATCCACTATAACAGGGAGACAAAAGGAGTGGTGTCACCATGCCACAGAAATAACCATTTTACTAAGCAAAGGGCTGGTCATTTAAGAGTTGGTTGTGATTTTGTTTGCTCCAGGAAACATTACCAAGTCCTTACGGCATACTTGATAACCAGTGTCTCAGTATCAGCTGTGTGATAGAATAGTATGTAAGCCAAAGAGACTAGGTGGAATAATTATGAAAAGCCATGGCTAGAAATTACTATGCGGACAATCGCAAGGAAATGATAAAGTGTAAGTTCTAGAAAGAAAATAGTGACACATTGGCATCAAAATACCACAGACTAGCAGAAATTCAAAGTCTACTGTTGCAACCAGAGGTGGTTTTAGGCTTTTGGGGGGTCCAGGGTGCTTAAAAGACGGGGACCCCTATGGTCTAAAATTAGTGATGAAAAAGAGAGAAAAACTGTCATATTGTTACCCCAATATCTCTCATTTCTCCTTCATCCACTCTGGGGGACACTGCTACCATGGGGGGGGGGGGGGGGGGGGGGGGGGGTTGTAAGAGGGCGCTTGGAATTGGCACTTAAATAGTGAACAACTAAGTGTGCTGCTGACTCCTCCCCTCTGCAATCCCACAGACCTCAGTTTTGTTTAAGTGAGCAAGGAGTTGGGCTGGGTTTAGTACTGCTTGACAGTACTTGCTGTTTAGTTTAGGTTTTATTATTTTTTTTGTTCTATTCTAGTAATGTTAGGTGAGGATAAGTGTTGATTAACATTTTTTTCCTCTTGGGTTTCTAATGGAACTAGGTTCCATTTTTATTCAAAAAAAAAAAAAAAAAAAAGTTAAGAAAAAAAAGAGGACCAACAGAAGAATCTTTACACGGCGGGCAGTGACAGCGCACTGTCCCAACTGGTTCAGCACTACCACGGGCAGAGAGCGCTGCAATCGGCTGAGGATCCGCCATGTTGGGAGATGCCAAGTCCTCCGCTGAGGGGGGACTTGGATCTCATAGAGCCCTAGGAAGGATTCCGAATGGGCATTGATACGGGAGCACAACGCAGTGTGGAAGCCTGGGCTGATAGAGGCTTCCTCTGGGTGTTTGAACCATCAGACAGAGGGGAGTGAGTGAGAGATTCTCACGAGTACTGGGAATGTAAAGGAGACCCCCCTGCTGATTGGTGCACTCCAAAGGCGGGAAAATTCAGCTAGAGTTTACCTCAGAGTACTCCTGACTGAAATAATGGAGAATCCATCCGCTGCTAGCTGCCCTTCCTTGACAATTGCACTAAGTACCCCAGTGAAGATATAGAATATATACACATATATATATATATATATATATATATATATATATATATATATATATATATATATATATATATTTTTAGAGATGCTCACTGACCACCGTGAAGTGGTTTTGGACCTGGATTAGCTTCGTGTTTTGGATCTTTGAAAAATTGCTAAAATCACATAATTTTGCTCTTCTTTTGATCCTACATTATTATTAACCCCAATAACACTAATTTCAAGTAATTTGCAGTCAATTTTGACCACCTCAAAAAGGTCACAATATTATTGTCATACATTTTCGGACAAATACTGCAACGACCTGGCTGGATGCTAAGCGACAGAGCAATGACTCAAACACACGGCAGTTCTTAGAACATCTAGGACACATTGGCACACAGTAGTGGCAGAAAAGAAAAGTTTTACAAGATGGAATTGTCCTTGGATATGTTGGATCTTAAAAAGGACATGCACATTTTAACAAACCAAGCACTCCAGCCACAAAAGTGCCACTACTTGTGGCTGAAGTGCTTGGTGTGTTTAGGCCCCCACAAAACAAGGCATCAATGGCCTTAAGGCACCTAAGGTAACAGTGCTGTTAATTAACTCTACTGTGGTAAGATGTTGTGGTCATTATCCTCAGCCTCAACATCCTCATTAGCGCCCTCGTCGGCTACACAAATATCCCCTTCATCCTGTTGAAATTCCAAAGAGGCATCCTCAATTGGTGTATCACCGGCTACACTCGGACTGTTCAGGCACATCTGCAGAAATGCTGAAAGGGGCCTTCTTTAGAAGTACACTATCAGATTGGTCACAATTACACATAGCACTCATGGACAGACTCTCCTCAGGGATTTGTGTCATTTCTGAATCTGAACATAAATTTTCCTCTAATGCCTTACTGTTTTCTTCCAGCTCGGCTTTTACACGTAAAAGTATTTGGGCACCACTTTTGGAGTCCAAATGACAAGGTCTTGCTTGGTCACGACTGACCTTTCAAGAAGAAGCCTCAGTAACAGTTTTAGATCTCATACTCATAGAGAAAGACGAAGGACTCATTCTTTCTTTGCCACTGCGCGTGTAGAGTGGCATGTTGGCAATTTTATTTTTTTCTGCAGATCACTTTGCCTGGATTACAGCTCTTTTTTCTTGACCAAGGTAAAAGGTGTTTTTTACATTTTTGTTTCCCTGACTTAAAAACACTATGTACTTTTACATAGGCTTTACTAGATGATGTACAGGGATTACCATCATCATGACTGGTGGCAGCAGCTGCTTGGTGCTCCTGCTCTTCTGTGTACTGCTGTGAATCCATTTTGATAACACTGTACAGTTTTTGGTGCAAATTCAGAAGAAAAGCCTGTATTTCAACAATGACAATTAGCAACGCAGCTCTCCTTTTTGTGTGTTACCTATATAACACAGTAGAATTGGACTGCAGAATTACATCAACCCTGTAAGCACTATTATTTGTATTTTTCTGCAATTAGAATTAGCAATGGAGCTCTCCTGAATGCCACTTTTTTGAACACTGCTACCACCCTCCTCTTTAAATTTTATAACTTTGCCTGCCCAACTGCTCTACACTCTGTACTACCCCTTCTGTGTCCCTCTCTCAAATGGCGCTAGATCGCCATTGAGGGCGGTATTTATAGATTCTAAAACTCGAGATCCAACGACGTAATGATGACGTTTTGCCTCATTTTCGATTCCGAAAAAGGGCGAAAGTACCGAGCCGACTCAGCTCTGTTCTCAGATCCCCTAAGTTCGGGTATGTTCGGTTCCCGAGGAACCGAGCCTGAGCATCTCTAATATATATGTTTGTTTATGTATATATACACACACACGTTTACAGAAGGCATATAGGGTTATAACTAGACTATCTGCGCTTAGGTGATTTTATACAATATCTTCCCCTTTTACATTATTATTACCACAGATATGTATATTACTGTTTTGAGGCTATTAGCCAGAGTCAGAACTAGTAATTATTTTGCTGTATTTTTATTTCTCTGTGAAAGTTGCGTAATCTGTATTTCTTTAAAAAAAACAAAAAAAAAATTGTCTGATAAGAATTCTTGTGCAGAATTGTATACCTGTTCTCAATGCCTTGCCAAATTATCTGTGGGGTAAAGAGACCAGGGGGCCGTTTGGACACAGTGTGAAACTGTCCTAAGCAGCCAAGTACCCCACTGGGGAATAACTAGTTAATGAGGTTCCTTGTGGTAAGAGAGAGAAAACGGTCTATATATATATCTACCTAGAGTTTAGTTTTATTATAGATGGATCTAAAGTTAATGGAGACGGTATTTAACATGAGTGTTCAGTCAATGATTGAGACATTAATTTTATTTTTCAGAGATTAATTTCCTTACCGTTTTGAGACATTGGCCAGGGTCAAAACAAAAAAAGTGATTATAGTATCTATTATCTCTGTGGTGTGATTGTTTATGGCCTGTTTCTTTTTAAATAATAACATATGAAAACTGAGGAGGAGCATGTAATTTTGTTATAGGACTGCTCCCCCTTCACAAATTGTTATGTTCCTTGAAGCCAATTCACGGAACTGGAAAGTAGAAAGTTCAAGAAACTGCTGAGCAGTTTTACCTCACAGACACTGATCAGCAGTATACTGTGTCTAACTGACAGGCTTTTCTCTATCTGTGGGTACTACAGGTATCACTGCTACTGATCAGCAGTATACTGTGTCTAACTTGACAGGCTGCTTTCTATCTGCGGGTACTATGCCCTAGACATGGTTCTGGAGGGATGAGTACCTTACATCAGTTTTGCCTTACGCATATCTGTACAAATAGATTTCTGTAGAATATTTACCAATTCCTTCATATAGTTATCAACTTAATGT
This sequence comes from Mixophyes fleayi, assembly GCF_038048845.1. NCBI lineage: Eukaryota > Metazoa > Chordata > Amphibia > Anura > Limnodynastidae > Mixophyes > Mixophyes fleayi. The sequence goes on from NC_134406.1 coordinate 52,551,373, forward strand.
TGAGATTCTTCTATTGTGAGGATTATTCTGTTATATATATATTAACCCAGGATTGTGTTTGGTAGTATGATTAGCCAAGCAACCGGAGGTAAATGTACTTTCCTGCCGGTGAATGTCCCTAAATCACGAACTCTGTGCTTTGGGTCTTTTTGGAAATCCTTTCTTGTGAACAAGAGTTATTAAGTTCAGCCCGCCAATACAAGTAGGCTCCTTGCAACTCTCGGACAGTCGCAAACGGGTAAAGATGCTTACTCCAAAAGACGTCCAAATCCCAAGATCTTAAACTAAAATAAAAAAACTAATCCGCATGACGGGACCTTTCTCTCCTCGTGACTGCGGAGGTAGGGGGTTATCCACAATCATTCAAATATCAATGGGCGGCGTCCACCTAAGATATTTGGGTCTTGGGGATCATGTCCAGAGTGACAGAAACACCAGGGGCTTTATTAAAACCTGCTCTTGGTGCCCAAACAGTGCGGTTCATTTCAATCAATTCTAAACATCAAGGGCGCTAAACCAACGTCTACTCGTAGATAAGTTTTGGATGGGATCAGTCCTTTGTTTTTACAGTAGGAAGTTCCCATTATCAATTTAGGGCTTTCCCCTTTGGCTTTCCACAGCCCAGAGAGTTTTCACAAAGATTATCGTGGTAATGGCAGAGCGTTTACGTGCCTTGGGAGAGAACATTATTTCGCATTTGGACTATTTTCTCCTCAGACTTATCAGGTTTTTTTCTCTATTAGCATCTGACCCTGTCTATTCGAATTCTGGAGCAACACGGTTGGATAATCAATTATTCCAGATCCCAGTTGATACCCTCACAGAGGATGAGGTTTCTAAGATAAATAATGGGACACTTCTTTTCAGAAGATCTTTTTCCAGAACATTCTCTACAGATCCCTACAACTCTCCTTCCATGTGCTTGGGCATGGGGATTCTAAGGTTGATGACATCTATGTTCAAAACCCTCCCATAGGGTCGTTTACACTCTCGTACGTTCCAGTGGAATCTACTTTTTCATCTGGAGACCCAATGAATCAGACTCTCCAAGGAGACTTGTCAACCTCTGAAATGGTGGCTAGTTCAAGAACTTCTGATGATGGGCCGATCGTTTGTCCTGTGGTTTTGGATTCTGGTGACCACAGATGCCAGTCTGAAGGGCTGGGGAGCTGTTGTTCTCCAGCTTTGTTACCAGGGTCTTTGGACAGACATTGAGGCGCTTCGGCCCATAGATTTCTCGAGCTAAGAGCCATGCTGTTAGCCCTTCAGGGAGCTCAGTCTCTCCTTCAAGGAAAACCAGTCCACCTCCAATCCTTCAATGTCACTGCAGTGGCATATGTAAATCGCCAAGGAGGAACAAGAAGCAGAGGAGCTGTGCAGGTAGCAGAACAGGTCTTCTTGTGGGTGGAGAAATTTGTTCCAGCGTTTTCGGCAGTGTTTATTCCCGGAGTGAACAACTAGAAGCAGATTGTCTCAGCAGGCATGTAATCCTTCCGGAAGAATGGGAACTGCATTCTCAGGTGTTTCAGGAGTTAGTCTGGAAATGGGCCTGCCAGATCTGGATCTGATGGCATCCAGACACAATCACTAGGTTCCAAGATTCTGCGTAAGAGATTCTCTGGCTGTGGTGGTGGAGGTAATGTCCATGAGGTGGGACTCCTGCTTAGGATATCACTTTCCACCAATTCCGAGGGTTCTAAGGCCATTACTGTTGGAAGGTTTTCCGATCATTCTGGTGGCACCGAATTGGCTTGGTTGGCTCTGATTCGCCAACATCTTGCTTCTGGTGGAAGGATCAGGCTGGGCTTTTCCTCTCAGGCCCGATCTTTTCAGTCAAGAACCATTTACACCATCCAGACTTACCTCGGCTGGCTTTAATGGCGTGGCTGTTGAAGCCAACCTCTAGCGGTCGAGGGGGTCCTTTACCAGGGTAGTGGAGACCCTCATAAAGGCTCGGAAGCCGGTATCAGCTAAGATCTATCACAAGGTGTGGAGGATCTATGTACTGTAGGGAAGAAGTGTCATAACCCTACCTTTTTCATATTAGCCATTTTCTGGCCTTTCTTCAGAATGGGTTAGAAATGGGATTAATACCAAGTTCTTTGAAGGTTCAGGTCTCATATATTTCTATTTTCTTTCAGCGCCGGTTGGCTTTCCTCCTTGACGTTTGTACTTTCCTTCAGGGAGTTATTCATGTTCAGCCTCCCAATGTTCCTATGTTGGCCCCCGTGGGATTTGAGCTTTGTTGTGGAGGTTCTTCAGCGGCCTCCATTCGAACTCCTGCAGTCGGCTGATCTGCGTTTCTTGATTTGGAAGGTGGTGTTTTTGCTGCCCCTTGCATCTACTCGTGTGTCAGTGCTTGGAGCCTTGTCCCGTAAAGGTCTTTATCTGGTGTTCCAAGATAAAAGGACGGTTCATAGGACTGTACCTACTTTCTTGCCTAGGGTGGTTCCTGTTTTTTATTTAAATCAAGAGATAGTGGTTCTGGCCTTTAGAGAAGGGATTGCTCCTTCTGGGCCTTCTTCCTCTGCTAGTCTGGACGTGGTCCGGGCTTATGTGGACAGGACTTCTGCTGATTGCAGAACTGAGTCTCTTTTTGTTCTTTACAAATATAATAGGAGAGGTTGACCGTCCACAAAGCAGACCATTGCTTGTCGGATCAGATCTACGATTAAGCATGCTTAATTGTGTAGAAATCTAGCTGTGCCTCAAGTTCTCACGGTGCGATCTACCTGTGCGATGGGGGCTTCCTGGGCTGCTCACCATGGAGCATCTGCAGAGCAGCTGGGTAGGGTGGCGACCTGGGGCCTGATTCATTAGTGATCTTATTGTAACGGACTTACCTTCTCCGCCGTCCCGGAAGCCGCACCTCCGCATCCAACACCACGTGACCGCACCCGGAGGCGGTCACATGACCGCAACCTAGAGGCGGGGATTTCGAACCCGTCAGGATAAAAACCTCACTCTGACACTCGCTGAGTGTCAGAGCAACACTTACCTGTTCCTGGCTCCTGTACTTCGTGGATTGCTGTGTCTTTCAGTCTCCTGTGTCTTCCTGTGTGCTGATCTCTGCCTGTTTGACTACCCTGGCTCTCCTATTCCTGTGGACCGACTCGGCTTGCTGACCATTCTTCTGTTCTTGTGACCCGTGTACCGAACCTGGCTTGTTGACTCCGAGTTGCCTTCTGATTCTGCCCGACTCCATTCCTGTGTACCAAACCGGCTTGTCTGACTCCGCTGACTCCACTAACTCCGCTCCACTCTGCTGTACTACATCTTGGGGCGAACCTGGGGACCGCGACCTGCGACTCCTGGCAGCGAAGCCCACCCCGCCTTGCGGCGGTTCTTGGTGAACACCGGGGAGATCGTTAGACTCCGCACCTCAGGTAAGCCAGCGCTAATCAAGATTAGTAGTAGAAGTATCCAGAATCTGTTACACTTATCTGCCGTTTTTTGCTTATCATAAGCAAATCCACTCTGTGCATGCTCAGAAAAGGGAGAGAAGAAGCAAAATCCACTGCATAAGTGAAGACTTTCTTAAGTTAAGATGAAAATCCATCTAAACTCACTCTTATCTCCCTGTTTCTTCTTAAAAATAAGCATCTTAACTTTTGCACACGATAAGATCACTAATGAATCAGGCCCCTGGTCCTCAGTTCATACCTTTACAAGGTTTTGCCAGTTCAACATGATTGTGTCTGCGGACGCCAGTTTCGGCCGCAGTGTTTTGCGGACTAGTAGACCATAGAATTCCCTCCCTTACGGGCTACTTTAGAAGGTCCCCATGGTAATAGTGTCCCCCAGATGGAATCAGAGAGATTTAACGCAAGTACAAAAATCTTCTTTTCCCCTCTCCATACCTCTCTCCCCCCTAAAGCTTTCATCAGAGCCCCCTACCTATAGCATGATGTTAATTACCTCGCTGCTCAGACAGGAAGTGTCTGATGAATATGCACTTCCTATCTGGGTACTGCATTGTGGGACTGCCTTTCTGAGCGTACCAAGTCTGTGAGGTTAGTTTAGCCTCATGCATAAGGCTAGTAACTCTATCTGATGCTAGGCGCTGGGGGGGGAGGGGGGGGCGCACAGGGATAGTATCACCCTCCCCCTAATCTGTCTCTGGTTGACATAAAATTGGAAGCAAGTTCAACATGTGTGCTGGAAAATTGCATAAAGATGGATGCACACTTCAAACACTGACTGGATGGGCTTACTATGCCACACCGCATCACCACACTTTGAGGTTTCTTTGGATTTAAGCAACTAGTCATCAATGACTGCTTGTACTGGTGACACTTGACAGACCCAACCACTCACACTTTGAACATCAACTGCAAATTAGCGTGGCATTCCCAATTGTCGGAGGGTAATTGCTGCCACGACTAGGTTCCTTCATTGGTACCCAGAACAGCCGACACATCATGAGCAAAATATAGCTGATGCAGCACCTCCAAAGGTTTCCATTAACTGCCTTAGCTTAAAGAGCCAAGTAAACCCAAACCATATCAGTCAGTGTATTACGGAGTAAAATAATATACCCAAAATGTTTATACTTAAAATTATGTCCACCAACACTTGTTAAAAATTAACATAAAGTACATAAAGTGAGCAGCTGTACTTATGGAAAACAATTAAACATTGGTGTAGGATATTTGTATGTTCAGGTCAACATATACCAAGGTTGCCTGCTGAAACCTGTTCCCTATGACTACTGATCTCATTAGCATTGCAGTCCGTTCCCCTTCCCCAGGTAGTGTCTTTTAATTTACATTAACTTGCAGCACACATAGAAGGGATAGCTAGCACCATCAAGCAAGATGTGCAGCCGGACAACACTATGATGTCCAGCTGCGCACATTGCCACCTATTACACTAAGCAATCTCCGCTCATTTTTATGCGCACCACTAAGGGGTGAGAGAGAATTAGCAGTGAAATATCGCCACTTAGGGCTAGATTTACTAAGCTGCGGGTTTGGAAAAGTGGACATGTTGCCTATAGCAACCAATCAGATTCTAGCTGTCATTTTGTAGAAGGTACTAAATAAATGAAAGCTAGAATCCGATTGGTTGCTATAGGCAACATCCCCACTTTTCCAAACCCGCAGCTTAGTAAATCTAGGCCTTAGTGTCTTCATGGACTGTTCCTGAGGAACATCTCACTGAATTGAATCCCCCCCCCCTTAGTTTGTGATCTGCTTTGCAGACAGAGCTACACACTGCTATGTTATAGGCTGCAAAGCATTGTGGGAGATTTATTCATTCTGGTATGAAACAGTTTTTAGGGGCATCACCACTAACTGCAGTCTTAATCCAAACAACAGCTGCAGATAGGTACTGCAACTAAGGTGCAAAGAAGATCTAAAAGAGTATTTAATGTAGGAAAAAACAAACAAAAAAACTCAAAAAAGGTTTATTAACACATTTATGACAAATTAAGAATGTGATTTCCAATCACTTCTCTTGCAGTTTACAATCATATTTGTAAAGATGTTGACAGTGGAACTTTAATTTATTGCATTACTCTTGTGTAGCTTAGGGACACCTTGTTTACAGATCAGCAATTATGTCAGTTCAGGTGGCAAGTGAACAGATCAGGAAAAGAATAAACCACTGGTGCAAAGTGCTGCTAATTACAGAGAACAACTAGTCGGAGAACCAACCTCATCCGAAAAAGAAGCTATGCTATCCAACAATGCAAATAAGTAGCATGTTTTATAAGTGAATAGATAGTGAAAGTCATAGCGAGATCTTTAACCCTTATAACTGCACAAGGGAGTTCTGGAGATGCAACCGGACAGCAAGTTCCAGGCAAGGTAAGACTATTGTGCATTGCCTTTTGTATCTTTATTTGGAAATAAATTCATAATATTAGTTGTCACGAACACGCTCCCAGCTGCCGTGACTTTGGGTGTTTGCTGTATGAAGTTACACGTGAATTCTGCACTCCAGTCTCTCTCTACCTATCACTCAGGTTATAGACCTACTTAATCGTCCTCAAACAATGCTCATACCCCCACACACTTCAGGTTTTGCCACCACCTATTGAATACGGGCAATAGGACCCCAATATACTGTCCTATACTGGCACACAAGGCTTCTAGTCACCACAGGCTAACAAGGCTCCCACTAGCAAACAAAGGGTTAACTCTTCACACCTCCAGACTGTTACACAAATGTAAATGCAAGCACACACTAAGCTTGTTAATCAAATGTATCAACAAATCACACACCAGCATTCAAAGGGTTAACTTGGTCGAGCTATATTCTTCTTAACATGCTAATGGATTCGTTAGAGTGTCAAGGACGCCACATATTAAATTATAGATTTAATATAAAAAAGTACAGGGCATTCAGATATAAAAAAAAAAACCAATTAATAAATTGGCATAACATGCAGTTTAAAATAAAAGGGGTTACATTCAGAGTATCACTTACATGAGTTGTATAATCTGTGCCATAGAAAATTGGCTAGGAAGATGGACAGTTTATCAATGTAGATTGATTTTCCAAAAAGACTGACAATTTGTTGTAACTAGTCTCAGGTTTTTAAAGACACCTTTAACACCTCCCCACCTCCTGGGGGGGTTGTGGTCTGTGATACTTTTTTCAATCACCATTTGCATGCTGTCTGATTTACTACTCAACTCCACTATGTGACCTAACTTTTCTGTGGAGCATCAGACAGATTTTATTATTAATAAATCCCCTACGAATTTGTCCATCTTTTGATACCAAATACGCCTAAATACAGTGTTTTCGTAGAGCTTACACTGATTTCCTTAACTTCTCTGTGGGGCAGAATTCTTAATTTGACATATGACCTGCTCTTCATCATGAGAAATATGTGGTTGATACACTACTTTTATTGATTTTTAAGTGGCATATTTTAAAACTGAAGTATTTTTGTCTAGATCACATATAGCCAAGTCAGCACATGGGCTCTTTGAGCCAGACACCAAGCTAAGTGGTTCCTAAAAGTCTATTCAGGTGTCAAACCTCCATCCCAGGCCAGGATATATCTCAGAGCAAGGGCCCTTTGAATCTGCCACAAGTGACACTCCTATCTTCTCACACTGGAATGTGCAGAGCCATCAAATACACATCCAACAGACTTTGTCTTCACATTTTACCCTATAGTAGCTCAATTTATCAATGGATTCATTTGATATACCATATTTACACTGCAGTTATGATTTAGGCCTTATTCCCCACAATTATGTGATGGGTTAACCCTTATAAATAACTGTTCTCTATGTTCACGACATTAGTGTTGCAGTATTTTCTGTGGTTTCTATAAGTAAGTAAGTCAGCTTGCAGAGGTTACTATTTAGTAGTATTAGGCCTCATACCCATTTTATTTATTTATTTATTTTTTGGGATTAAGAAAAGCAAGTGAAATGCATTTGACTTACATGACGCATTTTACATGCATCAAGAAGCATTTACAAAAGTATTTACAAGTGTTTATTAACATGTGTCTATGACAAAATAGGAAGTTCTCATCTTTCAGTAGTCAGATGCATGGGAAAAAACACACAGATACGCTTGTTAACCACAAGTGGGTATGTTCACAATGCGTTCCCACAGAGATGCATGGATTTTTTTTATTTTTTCTGAATACACTTCAAAATTTCAAGGATCACAGTTCCAATACAATACTACATACCTCATTAACCCCTACCAAACAACATCAATTAACCAGTGGTGGATAGACACCTTGGAAGAAAGAGTATATGCAAAAGCTTTACACATAGTGGGAACGAAAAGCCATATGGGTCGGTAAGGGCAAAGGGATGAGTCTCCTCGAGTCCAGGAATCAACACCGAACTGAACTATAAACCAGAATGAAGTGGGGTGGCATAATGGTGGAGCCAGAAATGGTAGTAGTACATGCGATGTGTTCCATCTTACCAACATACCAAATTCTCCCAATGATTGAAGAGAGTGAAAGCAGTTCAGGCTTTTTCTAAAAGCATGCTGACACTTTGTTGCTTTTAGTATATGACAAATTAAGTTTTGTATGTATGAATGGATTTTTCCTTAAATAGAGCAAAAAGTGTCCCAAAAAAAAACAAAAAACAAAAAAAAAAGCCAGAAGAAACAACTGAAGTTCAACACAAATGGGTTTGGACCCATTGAGTAGAACAGATTTTCTTTTACGTCCATTTACATTCTTTAAACTGGCGCTGGAAACACTAATAAACTGCATCATTGGAACACCAGCGGCTATGAGTCTATAACTCCCTTAACTCCTCAGAGTCTCCCTGTCAACCTCATTCATAAGTGATAACACCCCAAAATACAATTGTTTGTGGGCATGCCTCTATGGCAAGAGCTGAGTAAGGAACCATTGTGGCAGGTTGGGTGGGTCAGAAACAACATTTACATACATAGTCAGGTTGATAATTTAAAAAAAGTACAAAATAAAAAGTTTAGAGTATCTCAAAGAATGCATGGTTTCTGGGGGGGGGGGGAGGGGGGAGTTCATAAATGATCTATCTTTCGGTTTCAGCGACCATCTACAAAAAAACGAGTGTCTGATTTTCTGGATTACTTTAGAACTAACGCAGGCTATTAACTGCTTCAGCCACACACAAACAAACGTTGTCAGTGAACATAGTAGTGTAAGGTGATTGTCCCCTGGATCCAAGAAGCAACAAATTATAAAATAAAGGTAAAAAGCACAGGGAGGAGGTGAACATGACTTGGCCCTTTTTAGTTCTATATTGTACACAAACGGCACCAAGCAATTATTATTCCAAAACGCTTGATATATATATATATATATATATTATTTTTTTTCCTTTGTTTCCGATACCTTATAGATATTAATGTACAAAGGCTGATAGAATTAGTCACCCAAAGGCAAACACATGAAAACACAAGCTTGCAAATCTTTGGCCTACAGTAGGGCTGTCCAAGTGTTCACATGAAGAGGGATGCATATATGTTATTATAAATAAGTGCCCGAGAGAGGAATAGTAATAAAAATACCTATGTAACGCAGATTAAACAGAGGTTGTCAGGATTGATGGGGCCACAGCATCACCTTGGAGAGCCACATCTGAGCCCAAGGGCCTCCACTTGGACAGCCCTGGTCTAGAGATAAAATAAACTTTCATAACAGAATGTGCACAGTGTTTGTTTCTGTACTCAGTTTTAACATTACCAGGGTAACTTATACAGAGAAATATTATGTGCATACATTTAACCCTTTCACTGCCATTGCAATGCAAATACAACAACATACCAATCTTACACATACCTCCAACACTTGTAATGGTGACTGGAACTCCCTGAACCTGGACCCCTGCTGCACCAAGGTTTGCAACACTTACAGTCTGCAGGTTAGGCACAGACGTAAAGTGAGCAGCATTGAGAGTAATCGGAGTGCCAGCGACTGTAACTGGTGCAAGCTGAGCAATCGTCGTACCACCGCTTGTAGACACTGGCGTTAGGGTTAATTGCTGTGGTAAGCCAGTGTTCTGGACCTGTAAATTCTGAAGGCTTTGAATATTTTGAACCTGCACAGTTTGCCAAGTGATTTGACCAGATGGGGTTAATGTTGGAGCCCTTATGAGAACTTGGGTTGGGCTTAATGCTTGAAGCTGAACATTTTGCAGCTGTTGCTGCTGCAGAGTTTGTATGGTCTGTCCTGACTGAAGTTGAAAAGACTGCTGTGGTATGGCTTGTATAATCTGTTGCTGTGGCTGTTGGATCTGGATTTGCTGTAAAACTGGCTGGCCCACAATTTGCACCTGCTGCAAAGTATTTGATTGATCAGAAACATTCTGAAGTCCATTTGTCTGAAGCTGACCGCTGCTCTGGGTTTCAGAATCTGTAACAGAGGATTCTTCTGTGATACGCTCAGTACTAGATGCTGTGCTTGTGAATTGGCCCGTTTCAGCTGTGCTGACAAGTGTATCACTGCTGGTCAGAGTAGTAGACACAGTGGTTGTACAAGTTGAAGAAGAGGAGGAGGAGGGAGATTCAGGCATATTACTGACAGAGGAAGTTGTGATGGGAGTGGACACCAGCTGATTTCCATTGCTAACCCCGCCATCTGAAGACTGAACAATCTGTGCTGAGCTTCCTCCAGCAGCCACACTATTTATCACAGGCAGAGCTAGAGTCACTCCTCCTATATTTATAGGTAAGGTTGTCACAACTTGAGAAGCACCAGGGATGGTCTGCAGCTGTAACGGTATAGAAACTCCAGGCCGAATTTGCACAGTTTGATTTGCTAAGTTCTGTGCAATAATATTTCCAGATGTTGTTCTGTTGCCAGCAGTGATAATGGCTTGATTATTACCAGCAGGAATAAATTGTATTTGACCTTGCAAATCTTGCAATGTAGTGGCGTTTCCAGGGCTGATCTGGATGTGCTGGCCGTCTAGAGTTTGAATTTGAGGGATTACCTGGTACTGTACATTTCCTCCAGGGGTCTGCACCTGGATTATCTGGAATTGCCCTGGTGCAGCAGCTGAAATGTTGGCTTTGGTTTTTGTGGGTGATGCATTATCATTACTATTAGATGAAGCCGCTGTACTAGCAGCTATTGAAATTCCTTGTTGAGATATGCCGCTTTCTTTTGAGACAGGAGGTGCGGCAGCAACAATCTGCCAGGCACTACCAGCCAGTTGAGTGGTCACCAATTCCAGTTGTTGTGGATGGTTTTGAAGTTGAACCAAGCCTTGGCTGGGATCTATGATTATCTGCTGCTGTCCAGTCCCTTGGTTTTCCCCAGTTGTTCCTATTTTACTGCAGGTGGCAGCTAGCAAAGCCAAGGGAGAGGGCTGTGAGTCCTAGTAAAAAAAAAAGAAAGTGGGTGGGTTTAGAGAGGATGGGTGTGTTCCCATCTGACAGCACCAACATCAGATCTTTGACAGGAAGTGGTTGCATTCTCAGAAATGTCTAATGTCTCTAACTATTTCTGCAAATCTGAATGTGTATAATACAGGAAGAAAGCAATTTGTATAAGATATATTCCTCTGCATAAAAAAGGCCAAAAAAATTAATTTACAATTAAACTCATTAACTGTCATAAATAGTGCATCCATCAATATTGAATCATGGAAATAAATTACCTGCGAACCTGATGCTTTGCCCTTTTTTTTGCTTTCAGATTCATTGCTTTTTCCACCTTCACTGGCCATATCTTCCTCTGTCTGATCTGCAAAATAATTAAACAACTAACATATGTCACATGTCAATAAAGAAAGTTACATTTACTAAAAACAAATAAAAAAAAGTCAAAATGTCAAAACACTGTTTGCATTCACAAGTTGTTGAATAATACAAGAATACAATATCTCTGTATTTCATCCATGGCCATATGATTATGTGTGAACATCATATATGACAAGACCCCACCTCCAATATTGGTGGCAACATTTGTAACCTGTATTTTGACACATGCTCTAGTAAAGCCGACCCAATGGATGGTGGCACACCCCACAGGAGGCTGTCACCGTGGTGGGGGTCTGGGAATAAGATAAAAGGGGGGGATTATGGAGGGAGAAAGGAGTCATGGTCCTGACAGTGGATGAGAAGGGGTGGTGGGGGGTGTTACGTACCGCTCATGGTGAATTAATGATGGTACTTATTCGTAGCACTGATAATCAGTAGGAAGGGAAGAGGCTAGGGGATGGGACAGGGGTGGATAAAAAGGCCGGTCGCTATGGCTGAGGGAGGCTGGAGGAGGAGGGATGGGGGGCCTGGCCCTTTCCCTGTACGAATGGCGGCGGTGGCTGGCTAGAGAAGGGGGTTGTGTCGTAGAAGTTCCGTCTCTCCCCGCAGCCGAGGCCCCCTGATCCCCCGCCCTGATTGACAGCCCCGGAGAGGGGTGGCCCGGGGCCGGGCAGAGAGCCGGGGCGGACACCCCCAATCCCACCTCCCCCTCCATCTCGCTACGGGATACATCGGCTCCATCCAGCCCCTCAACATCTCTCCTCTTGTGAGGCCTCCTCCCCGGGACCCTCCTCTTTCCCTCCTCGCCATTGCTTACCAGACGTCCTCCCCGCTTCTTGTGACAGCGATCGCAGCGGAGCCTCGATGCTTCCCGGTCACTTCAGCCCCGTCCCCTGCCCGTCTTTCTGCACAGTAAAGCGGGGATTTAGCGTTTATTCCAACCAGCTCCAGAGAAATAATATTTATTTTATTATTATTTTTTTCCCCAGCTGCTGCCTCTGTCCCCTCCCCTTATCCTCCTCCTTCTCCTCCCCCAGACAGAGAGAGCTGGGCGGTAGTGGCGCAGGCAGGACCCTCCCTCTCTCCCCACTGCTGGGCCATGGAGGGGAGGGAGCTGAGGCAATGGGAGAGACTTAACCATCTCCTTCCCATCACCCGCTCATGTCACCCAGAGAGCTTGTCCTCCATCATTTCTCTGCATTTATACTGGTAATGAGGCAGATGTCTCCACAATTGTGTCATGGATTGCAGTATACCCTGCTCACTTTATACATTACAGTAGCCTTGGGCCACCTGTGGCTCTGCCTCAGCTGATAGCTACATGTCTCAGCCTTTCTTGTCAGCAAAATGCAGGTAGCTCATGCTGAGAATTGTAACTCAACAGCACCAGGAGGGCCACAGGGTGCCCAGGTCTGGATCACAAGGACAGTTGTCAGGATAAAAACACAGGGAATATTTGTATTTTTCACAACAGCATGTGTAAACCACACACCATCAGCCCTATTATGGAATATGTATGTTAGACTTGTGAATATACTGTCACTATTAGTTGGTAACCCCATTGGTTAAACTGGAGTTCAGGCATCAAGTGACCAAAAATGAATCATTCTGAATGATGACCTCTCTGCTATGCTTACACGGGATTGGTTGGAAAGGTGTCGCCGCACTGCATGCCGGGAGTTGTAGTTCGAGGATTTGACGCAGGTTTGTCCCTCCATGCTTGCAGACAGTGTTAGGATTTGGCAGGCGGGACTGAGGTGTAGATTGTCCTCTCTGGGAGGGATGGTCGAGGCGTGCCTGCTGTCAGCAGTGGGAGTAGGGCTGCTCCAGGGGGTGGTAGAAGAGGGAGTTGTTCTCTTTTCTGTCCTCCCTTTCCTCGTGTAACCTCGGACACTAATAAACATCCCGATCTGTCAGTCATGTAGAGGCACCAGGACACCTGTAATGATGCATATTAAGTGGTTCTCATTGCATTTTGTATTTCCCAACTCTTAAATAATTTAACTGCAGCAAAAAGATTCAACATAAAACCTCAAACCACATTTAGTTTTGGTTTTATAAGTGGATACAGACAACAAGAGTTGTTACAGTATGGTGAACAATACGAGAATGACAGGTGTATGTCAGTTATCTGTTCTATAACTGTGAAATTCACTCTACAATCAGCTAGAGAGACCAATTTCCTACAGAATTTTTATTTAAGTGCACTTAGCAATTTCTTTCTATTTATTTGGTGTGTGGCTTTATAAAAGCAAGATACACTGATTGTCCTGATCTGTCGAGACATGGTCTCCACAAGACCTCTGAAGGTGTCCTGTAGTTTCTGGCACTAAGAGGTTAGCGGCAGATCCTTTACATCCTATAAGTTGAGATGGGGGTCTCCATGGCTCTGACTAGTTTTTCCAGCACATCATACAGATTCTGGATCGGATTGAAATCTGGGGAATTTGGAGGCCAAGTCAACACCTTGAACTCTTTGTTATGTTACTCAAACCATTTTTGAACAATTTTTGCAGTGTGGCAGGGCGAATTATACGGCTAAAAGAGGCCACTGCCATCAGGGAATACCACATACATCTAAAAAACATTTCCAGAATTCGCACATATCTCACATAAGACACTACAAAAACTTTAATTCATGCACTTATCATCTCCCGTATTGACTATTGCAATTCCTTCCTTATTGGTCTTCCCCAAAACAGACTCAAACCCCTACAATCTGTTTTGCACTCTGCGGCAAGATTGATTTTCCTTGCAAATCGTTATTCCTGTGTTGAATCACTCTGTATGTCTCTACACTGGTTGCCTGTTTTCTACCGAATACAATATAAAATACTTTTACTAACCTACAGGGCCATCAACAAAGCTGCACCAACATACATCTCCTCTCTTGTCTCAAAATATCTCCCATCTCGGCAACTCCGTTCTACACAAGATCTGCGTCTCTCATCCACACTCATTACATCCTCCCATTCCTGGTTACAGGACTTTTTTCGGGCTGCACCCAGTGTATGGAATTCTCTCCCTCGCACAATAAAATTCCTCTGGTCTACAAGCTTTCAAGCGTTCTCTGAAAACCCACCTCTTCAGACAAGCTTATAATATTCCTCAACCACCCTCTTAACCTCACTACATTACAGTATTACCACCCGTTATACAACTACCCCTTGACCAACATTGTTGTGTGACAGGATTCATTTAGCTTATGAGTCACTTTTACCTTTGCAGTCTGGCTGGGCCAAAATGCAAAATGTAGACTTAACCTCATGTGTCAAACTCCCATTGTCCAATAGATTGTAAGCTTGTGAGCAGGACCTTCTCACCTCTTTCACCTCTTTGTCTGTTTTACCCAGTTTTTTTATTAGTTTACTATGTTTGTCCCCAATTGTAAAGCGCTACGGAATATGTTTGCGCTATATAAATAAATGATGATGATGAAGGCTTGTACTTGTTCTGCAACACTGTTTAGGTAGGTGATATATGTCCAAGTAACATCCACATGAATGCCAGAACCTAGGGTTTCTCAGCAGGACATTGCCCAAACCATCACACGGCCTCCGTCGACTTGCTTTCTTACTATAGTGTATCCTGGTGACATCTCTTCCAAGGTAAATGATGCACATGCACCTGGCATCCACATTATGTAAAAGAAAATGTGATTCATCAGACCAGGCCACCTTCTAACATTGTTCCATGGTCCAGTTCTGGTGCTCACATGCCCATTGTAGGTGCTTTTGGCGGTGGACAGGGGTCAGCATGGGCACTCTGACCCTATACGCAGCAAGCTGCGATGCACTGTTTGTTTTGACATCTTTCTACCATAGCATTAACTTTTTCAGCAATTTGTGCTACAGTAGTTCTTCTGTGGGATTGGAGCAGACAGGCTTTTCTTCGCTCTCCACACGCACAAATGAGTCTTGGGCACTCATAACCCTGTCACCAGTTCACCGGTTATCCTTGCTTGAATCACTTTTGGTAGGTACTAACCACTGCATCCTCAGAAGACCCTTCAAGACCTGCCAATTTGGAGATGTTTTTGAGCCAGGCAGTCTAGCCATCACAATTTGGCCTTTATCAAAGTCGCTAAGATCCTTACGCTTGCCCATTTTTTTTCTACTTCCAACACATCAACTTCAAAAATTGACTGTTCACTTGCTGCCTAATATATCCCACAACTTGACAGGTGCCATTGTAATGAGAAAATCAATGTTATTCACTTCACTCATCAGTGGTTTTAATGTTGTGGCTGAGCAGTGTATTAATAAATGTTAAATGTTTTACTAACTAATCCTATAAATAAATACTGTATCATTTTATTTTGTAGCATGCTGGTTAGTGATTTTTCTTAATGTTTACTGAAAAGAAATCTTGGTTTACTGCGTAATTTTTCTGAGCTATCTAAATAAAAACTTGTCCAGGGGCAATATTGTACTCTGAGTGAATTGGCACATTTGTAACACTGTATTTGATTGATTGTTAATTCATGTAGAGTTGTTTACTTGTTTCATTTTCATTTACCTACACAGCTCAAATCTTTGCTAAGATTATAGGAGGTAAAGGTATTATTGAAATCTGGAAAGCAAAGGTAGGTCACTGGGTCGTGGGGAATCTAGTGAGGCAGTAAAGTGTTATATCTGCAGAGGCTGGCTGAGCCAGTCCCATATTTGGCTACACTGGGCTCGGTCACTGGTCTACATGCATTTATTTTCCTTTAAAATGTTCATAGTCAAGTCTCGCCCCTGGGCTAAACTTTGCCAGCCCTTCCCTATATATCTGTACTGTGTTGCTCTTAAATGGAATACCCTGAATAGCCAATGTAGCAGATGAAAAATATCTTGCAGATCGATGTATACAATAATTCAAATTAAGCTCTGCTATGGCTAGATTCAAGGTGGAAATTGCTTTTATGAACTTAATATTTGTATGCCTAAAAGTATTTTATGTTGATTGATAAAGTCTTGTCACACTAGATGCTTTAATTGTTGATGCTCCAATATTACGTTATGCCTAATTTAGGGGTGCATGTAAATGCACAGAATATAGATGCACCTAATTGCAAAATTGAAGCATTGGGCCATGGCACACTGCATTGCCGGACCCCATAGCCAAATTTGGATGGGGCCCAGCAATATAATTCATCCTCCCACAGCCCCCACTCTGCTTTTTTGAGCATGTTAGGGTCATATGCAGTGAAGCCCTATCTTGGTTTCACTGCGCTTGCGATGGAACGATAGTAGGTGCATGCAATGGTGGATCTACCAGTGTTGCATGGGGCCTCACTTATCTCCAGCTTGTGTAGCCACTGAAACCCTTATAACGGTGAAAGTTACGCCACTGAATTGCAAATGCACACGACTTGCATCTGTATATAGAAATGTAAATATCTAGCTGCTGTGCTTAAAGAGGCGGATCTGGGGGATTGATCTGCAAATGCAGTAAAGGCGCTCAGATGCAAGTTAAGCATGTTCTATTAGAGGTAAGGGTTATTTGTAGTTACGCAGATCTTAAAATACATTAGCTATTAGACATACATTTTGTATCTACATAAACCTGGTGCAAGTTTAGAGTTGATGATTGTCGCCACAAGCCTTTTTTGAGCATGAGTGACGTGTTAGTGTGTCTCAAAATGCAAACCAAAATATCTGCCTGTCTGTTTAAAAAAAAAAAAAAAGTTAAACAATTGCGCACACTGTGACCTATAATCTTACTTAATATAACTAGATTATCTTTGGCATGAAACATGACAGTTTAAAAATAATATGTATACAAACCTTTTGTGCTTCTACTCACTTTGGCCACTCCATAATGGACTTTCAGATCTTCCAGCATTTTGATTGTAGCTCCTTGATCTGCACTGGCAAAGGACTTGACAACTAAGACTCCTGAGTACATGTCTACTGCGGTACAACAGTATTGCACTCCCCCTCTTCGATTTTCCACACTTGTCCAGCTCTTTCTTCTCTATATATGGAGGTAACACCTGCAATTAATTTCTTTCTTTAATTTGTTAAGCTGCTGGTCTGATCACCAACCCACAGAACTAGATGTCTTCACCTATAGCAGCCGCCTTTCCCTTAGAGCTTGATGTGCTCACCGGTAAAAAGAGGAATGAGCCAATCCGCTCCAAGGTCCGGACAAACCTCAATTAAATATGTTTAATTATAATACATAATCTGAGGGGGTGCTCTCATAACTAGAATTATCTAGGAAATAACAAGTACAGGTGATAATAGATATCAACTGAACAAAGTAGTGTGTGAGGCACTCCTGTCCAAAAAGAATATATCAATGTAAAATCAACTTTATTGATGAGTACTTAAAATTGCGACATAGACAAATAGCTAAATCCCACCTGGATCGGTGAATTTAAAATATACAAGTGAACAGAATTGAAATGAAGTGTAGAGAGAATTAAAAAATGACCCAAAAAGGGGAGCCGATCAATGTTATCAAATGAAAGACTTGTATTATGCTGTAGTTGTTAGTAGTAATTTAGGTCTGGTCCTCTAATTATGTGGTTTTAGTGTAACAGTTCATAGGACCATTAAGACCTAATATAAAGTGTCTCTCCAGAAAGAGCCTTTAAGCATAGGCAATTTTCTCTATGGCTAACATGGGATAATATAAATCTCGCACAGATTGAGATATGGGCGTGTATTTATGTATAAAACGCTTCCATATATTGTTTATATATCTCTCATCATGTGTAGAGAAAAGGGGAATACCAGATATATTATAAAGAATGATATTGGTAGCAAGCAGTTCCATGTTTAATTAGTGCACCATCAGAGGGGCATTGCATATAATGGAATACCTATGAGTATAGATGGTTACTTCACATATATTCCCAGTCTAGATGTAAATAACCGGACAATTTGATCTATGTCCTATATTAGTACACATGCCACAGTATAATACACCTTTATTGTAAAGGTAAAATCGATCTAATCTATTATACCATTGTTGCTAGATTGCATTATGGGGTCATTATCTGCCAGAGTACTATCGATATATTTGCTTTCAAATGTATCCCTTCATGCATTAATATTGCAAAGTGTGTGACCAATATTGGAAAATTACAAATGGTTCTTACTAGATTGCATTGCAGGGTGATTCTTAACCTGAGTGCTATCGATATATTCTCAGATATGTCCCTTCGTATAATAGTATTGCCAAATGTATGGCTATGTTATAATTCCCAATAAACTCTCTGATATTAGGAGAGATTGCTTCCCTACAAACTAGCAACAGAAGTTTATAGTATAAAGGGTACAAAATACAGTGCACTTTCTGGGCATGTGTAAATGTACAGGGATATATGTGAGCTGCCTCACCGGTACTCAGATGCCCCCAGGACTTAGCTCCAGGTGTAGTGTGGGTTGGTAATGCAGGCCCACAGCGGCAGGCAAAGGGCTGGGTAGAAAACAGCGGATAGTGAAACGGTAGCCAAGGTCAAGGGTCACAGGCAAACAGGTTGGTCAATAAACACGCCAAAGGTCGGGGTCACAGACAAAGTAGCAGAGTCCAAGGTACAGGTCAAAGGGTCAGGGTCACGAGCAAACAGGCAAAGTCCAGGCAGGGGTCATACACAGAGAATCCAGCAGAGTATCCACAGGACAGGGTACAACAACAGGAGCAGGTCAGCAAGACTGGGTCAGAAGCGTTATAACTGGAAGGGAGGCTAAGCCCTCCCTGCCTTAAATACACAGAGCAACCAATCAGGGCTAAGCCCTGTAACATCACACATGCCAGGGCTAATTAAATAAGGCCACAGGCTGAAGAGATTTCAGCGCCTGCGCCCGGCTGTCCTATTTGCCGGGGCGCGCTGTGCAGGGAATCGGCATCCGGCCGGACCTGCTGGCGGAAGTGTGTCCCCGTCATCAAGGAGACGGCCGGGACGCTCAGCAGGGTAAGAGACGAGTTGCGGTGGTGCCCGTGGCCGCCGCGGCTCCTAACATAATTCAAGAGTTGACATGTTTCACACGTTTTCACAATTTCTCTTGTCGTTAACTGTGTCATTTCTTTGTTCCCAGGCATAATTGCCTTCTGCTCCTCTATGGACACATTGGGCATGAGCCCATTCTCTGAGGTTGTACAGCTCTGTCTATACTTGAGGTGATAGTTCTACTGTTCTCATTTGTACCAATACATCAGCACCTTCATTTTCAAGTCCAGTGGGGGCATTGACATGGCCTATTGACACTTGTCTCTGATTACATTGATTCCATATTTCAGTCCACACCTTTGTTCCTCCCCAGATCACATTGTCACAGTCTTTTCAGCTGTTTTGTTGCCACGTTGGAATTCAGGATGTCAGGTAATGCCTAGCTATCGGTAGATTATTTCAGGGCCCTCTGTTTCTTCCAGTATCATCAATACAGCCTCGAGCTCTGCATACTGTCTGGAACCTCCTTCTCCTGACTCATAGATA
This sequence comes from Mixophyes fleayi, assembly GCF_038048845.1. Classification (NCBI taxonomy): domain Eukaryota; kingdom Metazoa; phylum Chordata; class Amphibia; order Anura; family Limnodynastidae; genus Mixophyes; species Mixophyes fleayi. The sequence continues at coordinate 52,570,994 of NC_134406.1, forward strand.
ATCTCCTGTGTCTGTGGTTGGTAGGCTGCTGCTGTCCAGCTCAGCTATTTGTTGCCAATATGACTCAGCCATCTGTAAACAAAGCATATATCAGCTGTTCTTCTGGACGTATAGCATATGGTTCAGCCACTTGAAAAGCGTCTTCTTGGTCTGTAGTCCATATAAACTCTGACTTCTTTCTGGTATCATTGTATATAGGCCTTAAGATGAGGCCCAAATGAGGAACAAAGGATCTCCAATTGCCAAGTGTACCCAACCCTTTCTGTTCTTTTTTGGCACTGGTGGAAGTTTTCCTCTGTGATATTGTTTCTTGGACTCTTTGGTCCTGTCCAGATCATCCCCAGAAACTTCACAGACTGGCTAGACCTTACACTTTGTCTCTGTTGATTGCCCACCCTCGATTCTCCATGTGGTTGATCAGTGTCTGTAGATCCTCTGTGACTTGCTCTGCTGTATTTCCTGACAGCATGATATCATCAATATAGTGGTAAACACTGTGACTGAGCTCTGGACTGACCATTTCTAAATCTTTGGATGCCAGGCCATGACAGATTGCTGCATTGTGTTTATAGTCTTGGGGAACTACCTGTAAGGTGTATTATCTTCCCTCCCAGCTAAATGCAAGTTGATCTTGACACACTGGTGCTAAGAAAAAAGACATTAGCCAAATTGATCACAGTATGTCAGTCTCCTCATTTATCTTGTATGTTCTCCACAATAGTTATCATGTCAGGAACTGCTGCTGTCAGAGGGGGCGCTACCTAGTTTAACCCCCTATAATCGATGGTGAGGCGGTATGTTCCATCTGGTTTCTTCACGGGGTATAGTGTCTATAGCTATTTGCTTCTCTGAACACCCCGGTTTTCAACAATTTGTTAATGGTCTGTATAATTTCTTCATGGCCTCCATGTATGCGCTTTTACTTGAGGTTCACGTGTGCAGCTGGCAGTGGAATGTAAACTGGTTCCCATTTACATTCCCTATAACTACAGGTTTCACTGCAGACTATGTGAGGGCTTTTATAGAGCAATCAAACATATCATGTCCACTTGAGGAGTCTATGGATTACTCCCTCATGATGTTGCTAGGTAAGTGTGACCTATGGAAAAGTGAAACCTCAGCTCCTGTGTTTAACAGTGCTGTACACAATGTCATTGACTTTCCCTCTCCCCACTTAATTGTACAACTCGCATAAAGGCATCGGTCTTTGGTGCACAGATATCAAAATATCATATTTAATCACCTGCTTTGGTGGGTGAAGTGTCAAAGACCTGCCTTCCTGTCTCTGGAGGGACTTTCCAAACTATTGTCAATGTAGGAGGTGCATGCCTAGTGTCCCATCGCATCCTAGTATCCTTGCTCCTAACAGTAAATGTACCAAGACTGCATACATATGTTTTCTTTAAATTAATGTTGTAAAGCCATTAAACACACATTTGATTGTGTATTTTCAAATTCATTATGAGTCAATAGTTGAAAGTATAAAAATGCTTTATTGAATGAACGAAATGTACAATACATTCATATCAATATTAAATCCATGTAGTGTGAAGTTCAATTCTTCCTTTAAAATTATTCCTTATGACTAATAAGGAAGAGAAAAAAAAGAAATCTTTAGTATTTAAAAAATAAATAATATCCAATATCTGTAAAGTATGTCAAACACATTTCAAAACAAATTAACACTTTTATTAAAATTAACTATTAGAAAAATGCAATTTGTTGTTAAATGTCACTCATATAAGCTATAAATGGTAAACATTTACATCTTTATTGGTAATATAAGGCCTTATCCCATTGCTTCAAAATATGCCAGTTCTATTAGTGGATTCCTGTGATGGCACCTGTGTTATATCATGATGATGTATTTTCATCTGTTATTAGTAGAAATAATATTTTACATTCATTACAATTTTTTTGTAGTCACTGGTCATTATGTACATATAAAATATGTAGTCATGAAAATCTTACCTGTTATAGTGTAGAATTGTCCTTAAAATTTTAATACATTTTTTATTTAAAAACTAAACTACTAACAACTTATCACAAAAAGTACCATACAGGTACTTACCATAGCTGTATTCCCATTAAGGCTAATAAATCTTTATATGTCTCTTTACCGATCTTTTCCTTACAGCTGGCAATCACTGGTCCCAAAACTCCTTAATTTATTCATAATATGGAATAATAAATTAAAAATGTATTATAAAAATATAAAAAAAAATTATGTTTCTAAATACTTGCCAGCCATGGTATGTCTGAAATTGATCTAATTTTGCAAATTTCTGTGTATCCAGAAGTCCTTTCTATTCAGCACCCTCTTCATCTTCGCATACAATTTGTCCTTTAATTTTAATTTGAAAACAGGGACAGAGAAAATAACACACTTTTAGCAAACTGCACAGTTGAAAAAGAAATGGGGGCTGACATGGTGGCGCAGGGGATAGCAATGTTCAAGTGCAGACATTAGTCCAAATACACACTCACCTTGACTTCAAGGGATGGAAGCTAGACATCTGTACTTGCAGATTTAATTCACAGGAGGGAAAGGTTACTAGTGGAATACCCCAAGGATCTGTATGTGGACCAGTGCTTTTTAATATCTTTATTGGTGACATTGCAAATGGTATTGAAGGGAAAGTATGCATTTTTGCAGATGACACAAAGATATGCAGCAGTGTAAACATACCAAGATGGGTAAAACAAATGATTGATGATCTAGGTAGACTAAAGGAATGGTCAGGAGAGTGGCAACTACAGTTTAATGGAAAAAAAAATGCAAAATCATGCACTTGGGTCTCAAAATTCAAAAACCCAGAGGCTAAATATAGTATTAATGGCACTATAATGAAACTCCTGAGGAGGAAGGGGATCTAGGAGTCATTATTTCATGTGACTTAAAGGCACGTAAGCAATGTAACTAAGCAATGAGAAAGGCAGGTCAGATGGTTGGTTGCATAGGGAGAGGAATCAGTAGCAGAAGGAAAGTAGTAATAATGCCACTGTATAGGTCATTAGTACGTCCTCATCTAGAATACTGTGGTCAGTTCTGGAGGGCACATCTCCAGAAGGATATAAATACATTAGAGACTACAAAGAAGGGCAACTAAAATGGTGCATAGCATACAGCACAAAACTTACCCGGAAGATTAAATGATCTTAATATGTATAGTGTGGAGCAGAGAAGGGTAAGGGGCAGGGCCGGATTAACCCGAGGTCTAACTGGGCTATAGCCCAGGGGCCTCGGGCATCCAGGGGGCCCTTCAAACACCTCAGCAGCATTATTGATCGGTCGGGGGCGGGGGCGCCCCCGGCCCGATCGATGCTGCTGAGTACTGTCAGTGCAGTCCTCCGTCCCGGCGCGCTGTAGTCTGCTTACTGAGGAGATCTCGCGAGAGTTCATGAACTCTCGCGAGATCTCCTCAGTAAGGAGCTTACATCGCGCCGGGACGGAGGACTGCACTGACAGGTAAGTGCTTGGGGGGGTCCTCGCGGGGGGTGGGGGGCGGCGGACAGCTCACATTGGGGGCCTCGCGGGGAATGGAGGGCCCCTTAGCCCAGGGGCCTCCATTCCCTTAATCCGGCCCTGGTAAGGGGTGACATGATAGAACCTTTAAAATATATTAAGGGTTTTAACAAGGTACAGGAGGGAATCATTCATCAAAGGAAGAGAAACATTAGAACACGAGGACATGCACTAAAACTGGAGTGAAGTAGGTTCAGAGGAAAGTAGACACTAATGCAGTAGAGCAACTTAAACATGCTTGTAATAGACATCATGATATCCTTACAGAGAATAAAGGATCAAATAGGGTTTCAGGTTACCATACTTTAAAAAAATGGCCAGACTAAATGGGCCAAGCGGTTCTTACCTGCTGTCAAATTCAAAGTTTCTGTGTTTAGAACATCAGCCACATGGTTTCCAAGTCAAACTAGAACAACAAAAAAAAAAATTACATTGGGTTTTGGCCTGGTAGTGCAGGGGTTAGCAGTGTAAAAGTACACACACACACACACACACACACACACACACACACACACACACACACCTTGATTTCAAGGGATGGAAGCTATTCATTCATAATCAATTTAAAATTCCTAGTTGAGATATTTGTATAAAGATGCATTATCTGCATAAACTTAATTGATCCTGATGAGAGCATAGTTCATGTACTGCAAATATCCAAATTATAGGCTATGCCTCTCAAATAAGTCATTAGGTCCAAATTTTCTCTCTACCTCTGAAAGGTTGTTTATCTTGATTTTTGCTCTCTTCCTGGCGGTGTCCTCGGAATGTTTGCAGTTACTTTTCCCAGTTGGGCTCTTGTCGTAGTCTGCTCTTTAACTAAATAGGTTATCAACTTGTAGATACCTAATTTATTTTCGCCAAGGATACTGTTCCACTGCCGATACCAACCTTCCAATTTATTTTGTGTTCTTGGTATCCCCAAATGATTGTTGTCATATACAGATCAAATGCTTAGTGGAAACAATGGTGCTGTTCTTCTAGTTTGGCTACACATCTCCCAAGCACATAGTTTTATTCAAAAATGTAACTACTGCTACTGCATTTTCCAGCAAATGCACTTTTAATTCTTCAAAACTGCAGGAATTTCACTTGCAGGAAAAAATGCAAGATGTTGCATATGCTTCATTAGTAGTGAAAAATCAGTGTCCATGCTGTATTGTTGGGCTAATCCAGCAGTCTGGATGCTTCTGTAAAGGCTCTGTCCCAAATGAAACAAACAGCATTTATGAGTGCTGCTTCCAAATTCTCTTCTGGTGGCATTAATGGCAGCAATTTCAAAATCCATCAGGATGTACCGTGGAGTAAGCTCAATATTATACTCCAATACATACTCCTGAAAGTCTTGCAAAAATATTTTGTAGCATTCCTGACTTTTACTAGAATGTAAACCATACACCAGAGGAACAAAACGTCTTGTATTCTCATTGGTTCCAACCATAACATGTATGGTGTATATTTGTCTGAATAATGTTGAGCATGTTTTAAAAGTGCCATTCATGACCCAATATGGTGCTCCCTGCAGTTTTCGTAAATTGTCAGGAGTTGTCATTTCCCAGAAAATTCATGTCATTGATTTCTTCAGCCATAATTTCAAAAATAGCGTTTTGTTTTTTTTAAAGTGGAGTAAAAGTATATGTCAACTAGTTCCAAAATAGCGTAATATTTGTTGAAATGAAAGTAAAAGTTTATCTCCAATAGTTTCAAAATAGAGTAGTTTTTGTTGAGTAAAAATACAAATGATTTCCCCAATAGCTCAATACAATCATGATGGATTTTGGATTTCTCCTGGTTTGCATCCAAAAGTAACGAACAATGAGCAATGTTGGGCTAACACATTCATGGGAAACATTGTCCAATAGGAATTAAGAATTTAAAGTAATTCCTTCATAAATTAAATACTGTTAGCCAATTAAAATCTACAATGTATTTTATTGTTAAAACTTTGTTGCCTGCCCCTTCTTTTATTAACATGTTGCAACAAAATACCATGGATTTATAATGCGACCATTATTAAATGTGTAGAAATGTTACTTCTTATTATAAGCAAACTTCATTAATTAAATATATAATAATGTATAAATTCGATATAATTGCTTTAACTATAGTTATTTTTACAACATTTGTAACCTGTGCGATAACATTTCTTCTTGATGCTTTCTTATAATATTTCTGCTATAAACAAATGTATTGTCTTGTATTTAGATACAAGAGTATATGTGTTATATATTATGATTTAGAAGTGGTGTTTTCAAGACTACAGTGTCTCAGGTTATGTAGCTGGACTGATTATAACACTTGCAAAAGCACATTACATGTTTTGCAAGCAGCAGTCATAACCTACTCCCAGTTTTAGCCCTACACATGTAATGGACATTGGAGTACAACACCTTCTTTTTGGTGTATTCCGCTCTCCTACTTAAAATCATTTCGGGTGTACGTGGTGTTTTCAAGACTAAATTGTCTCTCCGATATGTAGCACTGCTGATTTTAAAAATTACAACTGCAAGTTCCATTAATATTCTATTAAGTTTAACATTAAACATATGGTTCATTACAACCTCTTTTAATAAGAAACTTCTATAAATATAGCTTTCAGTCTATTTTTGTAAAAAATAAAACTGGTTGAGGTCAGTCACACCGAAAAACTTTGCTACTGTTCTACCCCAGTACATGGCACCTATTCCCCTGATTACCCCACAATATGTGTGTGTGTGTGTGTGTGTGTGTGTGTATGTATATATATATATATATATATATATATATATATATATATATACATATTATGCAGATATAGTTTATAAGATATATCATGCATCTGAATCTAATATCTGGTCTGTGAATATATATAGGGAATATGCAATACATAACCCTAATACCACTGCACATAAAACTATATCCATCCGTAATATCCTGCAGCTATGGAGTGGATGCAATTGTGTCAACGTTCGGTTGTTATTTAATTATTTCTGACCATATACAGTATATTTTAAAAGTGCATATATAGAAAATCACACCTACACACAATAAAAGTACATATTTCGGAACCCAATTTTCATTCAGGTTGAATGCAATGTCTATATAAATATAAAAATTAGAAATAATTGAAACAGTCATATCATAACTAAGAAGGTGTCAGGCGCTGTCCCCGCACTGTGCATACGTGCCGGGGACATGCTGTTGCTAGGCAACGGGATGCTTCTCTCCCCCAGCATGTCGGCAGTCAGATGCATCTGACTGCAGAAATCTTCCTTTACTAATCCTTTACCAATCAGGGGCCATGTTAGGGTATTTCAGGCACCTCCTCCCAATAGTCTGGTGCCAGTGTATTGGTTTACCAGTCTCCAGCGTTCCATTGTTCTTCTCATGTTTGTTGCTTATCATTGCTAACCATTGGCTTGTTTCTTGACCACCCATTGGCTTTGTGATTCAGTACCTCCTTGTCCAGCAGTTTCTGACCTCGGCTTACTCTGACCATTATTCTGGAATTTCCCTCGTACCTCGCCTCGGCTGTCTTGCACTCGCTTTTCTGCCATCCTGTGTACACTACATTGCACTGGTGACTAGTTGGGAGAACCGCGACCTCCGCACCTTACGCAGCCAAGCCCATACCTCCTTGCGGGGGTCCCTGGTGTATACCAGGGGGTTCATTAAACTCCACGTCTTTCAATCTAGTTGTGTCAATACCAGTTAGTGGCTACTTCAGTACTACAAACGTGACCAAATTGAGTAAAATGATGTTCAAAAGTGATCGCTTTCTTGAAGGCAGAAAAGATCCGGAAACACTAAAAAGATTAAAAAGAAAAGAAAGATAAATAGCTTTTATTTAGATCCAGTGGAGTTAGTCTTAAAGCAGAAAATCCAGATTATTTCACGTTCCAAAAAGACATGATCTATATAGCTTTAAAATTAAGGTGCACAGGATCTGATTCATGTTTAACTAAATAATGTTTTAAAATGAGTGGGTATCAACAATATTTTTAATATTTCTTATATGTTCTTGAATACTTTTCTTTAATTAACATTAAGTTTTTCCTACATATTGGAATCCACAACTACATTGCAATAATATAACTAATATGGTCTGACAGTTCATCAGGCTTTTCATTATAAATTCAACATTTTGTTCTTTACCCTTAAAAGATTTGTGGTTCTTAGTACAGAATTTACAAATATTACAACTATTACATCTGTAAAATCACACAATTTTGTGATTCACAATATTAAGCTTCATCTTAGTTTGTAATCTGGGCATACTAAGTGTCAAAATATTTTATACGTTTCTTGATTTTTCTTTAAAACTATATCTGTTTCTTTGGAAGCATATAAAACTATACTGGATAATTTAGAAGAATACACCGATGTCACTGTAAAATCTTCTTTATCTGTTCTTCTCGACAATTGTACTCCATTATACAAGGAATAAAATCCTTTGTAGAGTCTCTTATTTTATATTCTAATACCCTTTTTGTATCTATAGCTTTCATTTTGTCTATTGCTTTTTGAATAACTTATTCTCTTTACATAAATCTCTGTGACTAAATGGTTAACTGCTGATCACAGGTGTCATTCTCACTGCAGTTTTTTTTAATTCTAAAAAACTCAGTATATTATATTTGCTTCCAATTATCTACATGAATGTTTTTGTAGTGTAAATAACTTGTGGTATCAACAGTTCTGATATAGTTATTCATAATGATGTTCTTATTTTACTTTCTAGAACTAGATCTGAAAAGTCAGTTCGATCTTTATTAATATTGCTTGTACATTTTAAATTAGTCATTTATTCTAATCTTTTCCAAACATTCTAAACATTTTCCTTATCCAGTTCACATATAATTAACATATAATCAGTATATCTATTGTAGATTACAATAGTATTACTATATCCTTCATTTTCATAAATGGCTTTACTCTCCTAAGCCCCCACATAAAGTTTGCAAAGCTGGTGGCAAAAATTGTCCCCATTGCAATCCCTACTATTTATAAATAAAATGTACTCAGAACTTAGAAAAATTATGTTTTAAAATAAACATAATTAACACACAAATTGTCAGTACCAGCAGTTTTAGACATCACTGGCCTGCCTTAAACACTCAGCAGTCCACTCATTTCTGGCCTTTCCATTTAGAATCCTTAACAGAACACAGCTGGGCTCAGACTAGAGATGACATAACACCTCTCTGAAGTGTTACCACTAACCTCCAGTACTGATAACACATACAGGGATTTACCAATCAACCAGCCACATTAAGAACCTGCTCAGTGCACTCCATAGTGCTTGAGTATCAATTGTGTCCAACATCGATACTCCCGCTCCAGGACTATACTTGGAAGTATTGTAGCTGTTCATATTTCCTTAACTCCTGTTTACAGTCTCCCTGACAGCAGCACATCCATACCCGCACTTCCAACCCTGGTGTTTTCGGCACAGTCCTAATATTGTCTAAGTACTCTGCTGCTTTCATGGAACCAACAACATTGGGCCGCAACCTGGGTCCTCACTGAGCAAGGTCCATATCCTCGAGTGTATTTGGTTCTGCCAATCCCACCTGCTAGTTATTGTCATCTATCTGTGTGTACTCCGCTACACTTGCTGTCTATCTCTGTTCTGTAGGGTCACTGCGATATACTCTGTTGTATCCATTTGTTAACTGCCTTGTCAGTGCCAATACCTCAGTGTACGATATTACACACTGCGCTTGTTCAACCAGTGCCAATACCTCTGTGTACCTTATTGCATGCTACACACTTTTTAACCACTGCCAACTCCTCTGTGGACCTTATTGCATGCAACACCTGTTCAAGCAGTGCCACTACCTCTGCGTAACTTATTGCATGGTACGTGCTGTTCAAACAGTGCCAACACCTCTGTGTACCTCATTACGAAGGGCTTTATGAATGATATATTCAGAGTTCTTCTGTATTTATGTGTCTACATGAATGACATTTTAATCTTCTCTTCTTGACTCATAAACCACCGACTACAAGTTAAGGAGGTACTCAAATAACTTTGAGCCACCGAATTGTACGGCAAATTGGATAAATGTAAGTTTGAGCAGACCTCCCTACCTTTCATTCCAGGCACGGGGCTGGAAATGGATGCAGTAGTACTGCAGGCGATCAAAGATTGGCCACTGCCTATTGGCCTCCAAGACATTCAACGATTCCTTGGGTTTTCGAACTACTTCCAACAGTTCATAAGAAATTGCTCCACAGTGGCTACACTTGGTATCCATCTCTGTTCTGTAGGGTCACTGCAATATACTCCGTTGTATCCATTTGTTTACTTCCTTAGCAGTGCCAATACCTCAATGTAGCATATTGCATGCTGCCCACTGTTCAACCAGTGCCAACACCTTTGTGTACCTTATTGCACCCTATGCGATGTTCAAACACTGCCAACAGATCTGTACACCTTATTGTACAGCAAGCGATGTTCAAACAATGTCAACATATCCGTGTACCTCATTACACACTGTGCACTGTTCAACCAGTGCCAACACCTCTGTTTATCTTATTGCACGCTATGCGCTGCCCAACCAGTGCCATCATCTTCATATACCTTATTGCACACTATGTACTGTTCGACCACTGCCAACACCTCCGTGTACATGCTACACGATGCCCAGGCAGTGCCTACAAACTCTGTGTACTCCGTTGCACCTTACCAAATCCTCACACTCCGTGTACTCAGCTGTATCCTCAGCAGTTTGCCTACAGTGTCAAACACCTCAGTGTATTTCGATGGGACAACCTCTCTTTGTATCGCATCCATACATCTTCCGGTGTGGCCCCCCCAGATACAAACTCCCAAGTTCTAACACAAATAAAGTTTGTTTGTATAATATCAAGATCTTAATCTGATTCCAAAACTTTTTTAACACACATAGCCCCCTCCTCATGTCGTATACAGGTGTAGATGGACTGTACAACAATAATCTCTTATCACCAATTTTGTTTCCATTTATAATCCTCTAATCAACAGATTGGTTGTATATTTCAAATAAAAAGTCAATTTCACAATGTATTTCTCTAAAGTTTTCAATATACACTAACATTTGCGATGTTACTGAGTTATTACTCACAATTATTTTTTGCAGGTTATAGAACATAGGAATTACAGGACCTTCCTGCATCATATATTTTATTTAAACCTGATTGGAGAACTGTTTGCAAGGCCCCTGTGAATTCTTCTGTAGGATATTTTTCTAGTTGTAGTTTACATAGCTATCCTGTGTTGAAGTTTAATAATTGGATGAAGGTGGTAATCGATATTTTCTGTACACTACATTCAGTTGCAATGAGCTTAGTGTGCAATCGAATAATTATTATTGGAAATAACATGCAATAAGTTTAATCTATTTATTTTAGTTAATATAAGAGTTTATATACGAATTTGGTATCATCCTCTTCGCAATTGCATGCGGACGCATCCGGTATTATTTATGAAGCGTTTACACTTTTTCCAATGCTAGTTATAAATAATATCCCTTTTTCATACACTAAATAGCCAGTTTGCAGGGATCATAAAAGCAGTTCATACAGGTCTACAGACTGGTAACTGATGAAGGACAGCTGTCAGTTTCAAGGAACAATGGCCAATGGAATCTACCAATGCCACATCGAGTTCCTAGGAGGTCAAGGCCCTTCAACCTATGAATGAAGACCTTAATACTGTAACTGTGTACTTTGTGATGTCACTGCTTTTTACAACTGTACGATGTATAAATTGTTGAGCCCTGGATTTGGAACCCAGAGCGTTGTGATAGATGCTTGTGCTAGTGCTAGCACGCGCATGCTTATGCATACCAAACTTTGCCTTGTACTATATTTGCGAATAAAGCCTAAGTGCTTTGAAACCACATCGATCGCATCCGAAAATCTTTATTTTTAAAGATAGCTACGGACTTAACAGCTGATTTAAAACTACAATAGTCCCTCCATTGTCTGTTTTTTTATTTACATTTTTTTTTATTATCTGTGAAGGACTTTAAAGCCAATTCTGCATCTTTAGTTAGATTTTTTCCAATTTTTCTCATTAGTTGTACAATACAATGGTAATTTTTCACAAAAAAACACATTTATACTGTATGATCATCATCATTATCGGCTATTTATATAGCGCCACTAATTCCGCAGCGCTGTGTCATAGAACGCACTTACATAATTTCCTGCCCCATTAGAGCTTACAGTCTAAATTCCCTAACATACGCACACAGACCTTTTGTTTCTAAACAATAGATTTTCAAAATCAGGCCTGATATTGTTACCTTAGAATTATTTGAAATGTGTTATTTCAAAAACGTCTCTTAATAGTTAACCGACATACTTATTTATTTAAATCTATAAATAGTTTAAAATCATCTGGTTTATGTGTTGGTATAAATGATAGACCATTGCACAACAGAAATATCACAGTAAATTACAATATTCTTTCCCTGCCCTTTACATCAATGTTAAATATTATCAAGTCCTTAGTTAACTGCCTAGAAACCCATGGTTGTTGAGGTCCTGAGAGGTTAGAATACAAGTGTATTTATTCAACTGTAAAATCTTCACCTAGCTTAATTTAAGGCCCAACAAGTCAATTAAGCTTTTAAGCCTAAAGAAAAAAAGTATTAATTAATCAACTGGAAGGATGCTCACATGTCACATTGACTATTTTATTTTAATCTGTTCAACAAATTAGTAGTAATTGGGCATTACAATTTGAAAATATATATTACACACACATTTATTTGGCCACAGTACTTTCACATACTCTGTATATTTAATGTAGTTTTACAGCTGACAGCTGTATTCGATCATACTGTTGATATAAATAAGAAAATAGTTATTCTTTGCAGTAGTAAAGACAGAGAACACAACAGTGTCTACAGAGTGCAAGGACTATGAAAGGTTAAAAAAATGAAGAGAATAGATGCCTACTGCCACCAGATATAAAACATGTTCACCTTTTATGTCACCTTGTCACTCACCGGACCGTGAGTGCCTCTTCCCGGACATTTAGGAACCGTGGCCGTCCACCATCCTGAGGGTCTGCGCATGCGCAGCCCTTTTCTATACTTCAGTGTATACCCCTTTAACTTAATTGGCAGATCAGGCAACCTCCCTATATTAAGCACCTGTGGTCAACACCACGTTGCCTGATCTTGGAGTCTCATTCCTCATGAGTCTCTGAAGGTGTTCCTGTATTACTTGTGTATTCAGTGCTGCTGATTCCTGTGGTTTCCAAACCACTTCTACTACTGTGGTTCCATACCACTTCTACCATCAACTGTATCATCATGACTGTTTGCTGATTCCTATCCGCTGCCTCCGTGCACTACAGTCTTCTACACCACTTCAACGTTATTTTATATCAATGTGACTGTTTGCTCATTGCTATCCGCTGCCTCCGTGCACTCCAGCTTTTACCTCACTCACCTGCTTCTCATCAAGTCTGTTTGCTGATTTCTATCCGCTGCCTCTGTGCACTACAGGCTCCTGCTTGCAACTCGCCTGTGTTCAACATCGTGACTGCCAGCTGACTACTATCCGCTGCCTCTGTGCACTACAGTCTCCTGCTTGCAACTCGCCTGTGTTCAACATCGTGACTGCCAGCTGACTACTATCCGCTGCCTCTGTGCACTACAGTCTCCTGCTTGCAACTCGCCTGTGTTCAACATCGTGACTGCCAGCTGATTACTATCCGCTGCCTCCGTGCACTACACTCTCATCTCATCTTTGCTGTGACTTCCTCGAGACTGCCACTTTTCATTACCATCTGCTACACTTCGTGATCTACAGTTCCTGCCCTGCGCTGCACTCCTGTTTCCCATCGCTGTTGGTTCCTGTGGTTGCTACTGGTTACCTCCGTGTGCCGCTGAGTCCTGCCGCTGTGGTCAGCGCTATCGTCCATCTCCTGCTGATCCACTCTCCACGCCTTCACGTGTTCCACTGGCCTCTACCCTCCTGTCAGCATTGGATTTGTATCTCTTCTACTACCCTCTGCTGGATCATCTCCATTCTCCTGGGTTTCCTATGAGTCCAGTTCCACGTGTTGCTGACTCCTGTGGATTCGTGTCCCTGTCGGTCTACTCACCTGTGCGCTGCACCTGCTAGACCGCTGCTTCTCCTATCCAGGGACTTCCTATCCAGTCGGTCTCCAGCCGCTCAGGTACCGCTGCAATCCCATCTGACTGCTACTGCTGAACCACGGTATGCATACTTCTCATTGACTGTGCTGTGTATTGCATATCTTGCTGGACTGTGTTTGGTTCTCTCTGGAGTCTGCTATCCGCTGAGTCTATTGCCATCATTGACTGTGTTATCATTGTGCTGGACTACTTCAAGAGACTTTCTAGATTGCAGACCTGATCAGTCATTTACATATATATATACCTATATTGTGCATATTACTGTGGATCGTGTATAAGGTGCCTGTGTATATCCTGTGTTGCAGTCTTCCCCCGTGCACCTCCTTTCATATATATGCAGTGGTACAACTTGCTGATGTCAGACCACTGATCCCTGTTTCCGGTATCACCTGTTCCATTATCCTCTCACATAGCAGTGGTACAACTTGCTACCGCAGACCACTGACTACCTGGATACCTCCACTTGGATTCCATTCCTTCACTCAGACAGCGGTACAACTTGCTACCCGCAGACCGCTGACTCTCATCACCTCCTTGTTTCTGTTGGACATTCCTCCTCACTATAGCAGTGGTACAACTTGCTACCGCAGACCACTGACTACCTTCACGTGTCCTTGTCCATACAGTTCCTTGTGTATCATTACCTCATTATTACCAGTGTTGCTAGTCATAGACTTTCCTGAGCATCTCATCGGCCATCATTTCATGTTCCGTGATCACCCAGCTACCAGAGTACCCTATTACCATCTACATTGCTCTGGTAAGCCTACCATCTGGTGATCCCTGGGTAAAGACTCCTAGTGCCCGTGACAGTAAGATCAGGCCATGACAGACCCAGATGTGGAACCTACCGCCAAAGAGATGCTGCAACATCTGGTTAGCCGTGTGGAGCAACAGGATGCCCGCCAACAGCTGTTACTTCAGTGTTATCAGTCATTAACCTCCCAAGGAACATCTGGACAGACTGTGACAGCTACTACTGAAGCTCCTGTGCTTTCCTCCGTTTCCCCATTGCCATCCCAGGTGTCTATAGCTTCCACGCTTCACCTGCCTACTCCGTCAAAGTACGATGGAGACCCCAAAACTTGTAGGGGTTTCCTTAACCAATGTTCAGTCCATTTTGAGCTCCAACCTCAAAATTTTTCTACCCATCGTTCCAGAGTGGCCTATCTTATCTCTTTGTTTTCAGGACAAGCCCTGGCTTGGGCCTCCCCTCTGTGGGAGAGGAACGATCCAATATTACAAGATAGTGCCAAATTCATTTCTACATTCCGAAGTGTGTTCGATGAACCGGGTCGTGTGACCTCCGCTGCTTCCAGCATCCTCCGTCTGCGACAAGGATCTCATACTGTAGGCCAGTACGTCATTCAATTCAGGATCTTAGCCTCTGAACTTCAGTGGAACACTGAAGCCCTAGTTGCCGCCTTCTGGCAGGGGCTTTCCGATAAAATTAAAGATGCACTGACTACCCAAGAGCTTCCTTCGTCACTTGAAGATTTGATCTCTCTATGCCATCGTGTTGATATGAGATTTCGTGAAAGAGAGGCTGAGAAAACGACTTCTGCTAAAGCACCTTTTCGCTCTAACCCTCAATTTCGTCCAGTGTCACCCGCTGTGATTCCCATGGAGATTGGACGTTCCAAGTTATCTTCTGAGGAGAGGAAACGAAGAGTTAAGAATAGACTCTGTATCTATTGTGCTGATTCCACTCATGTCCTCAGCTCCTGCCCTAAGAGATCGGGAAATGCCAGGCCCTAACTAGTTCTGGAGAGGTGAAGTTAGGGTCCCTGGAGTCCTCTCCATCGTCTATGAAATCTAAAGTCTGCGCTTTTGATGTGACTATTTCCTTTGCTACCAAGACCTTTGAGTCACAGGCATTGATTGACTCCGGAGCAGCAGGAAATTTTATTTCCAAATCGTTAGTTAATCAATGGTCTCTACCAATGATTACCTTAAAAACTCCCATTACTGTGACGGCTATCGATGGATCACGTCTCATCAACGGTCTCATCACCCAGAGTACGTCTCCAGTAACCCTTCAGATTGGTGCTCTGCATCATGAAGAGATATCGTTTTTAATTCTTCCTGTTACGACAAGTCCGATTGTCCTAGGCCTTCCATGGCTTCAGTGTCACTCTCCCCAGATTGACTGGCGCACCCCTCAAGTCACGTCTTGGGGGCCTGAATGTCACCATCATTGCCTTTCCCAAGTCATTCCTCTCAAGGTACAGCAAGCTTCCATATCAGCTATTTCACCGGGACTCCCTCCTCAATATGCTTCATTTACCGATGTTTTTGATAAAGCTCAGTCTGAACGTCTTCCTCCTCATCGTTCTTGGGATTGTCCGATTGACCTTCTTTCTGGCAAGACTCCTCCCAGAGGCCGGGTCTATCCACTCTCGTTACCTGAAACTCAAGCTACATCTGAATATATCCGGGAGAACCTCCAGCGTGGGTTCATTCGACCTTCCACCTCGCCCGCTGGAGCTGGGTTCTTCTTTGTCAAAAAGAAGGATGGATCATTACGCCCTTGTATAGATTTTCGTGGACTCAATGCCATTACTATCAAGAACCGGTATCCCATTCCGTTGATCACTGAGCTATTTGACCGCATCAAGGGAGCCCGTATTTTTACTAAGTTGGATCTTCGTGGTGCTTACAATTTAATCAGAATCCGTTCCGGTGACGAATGGAAGACGGCGTTTAACACCAGAGACGGGCATTACGAATATCTGGTAATGCCTTTCGGGCTATGTAATGCCCCCGCTGTTTTTCAGGGCTTCATTAATGAGATTTTTCGGGACTTATTATATGTATGTGTCGTCGTCTACCTGGACGACATATTGATTTTTTCACAGGACCTGCCTTCTCACCACCAACATGTGGCAGAAGTCCTCTCCAGGCTACGGAAAAATTCATTGTTCTGTAAATTAGAAAAATGTTCATTCGAATTACCCCAGATTCCATTCTTGGGGTATATTGTTTCCGGAGTTGGTCTGAAGATGGATCCTGACAAAGTAAATGCTGTACTACATTGGCCCCAGCCAACTACTCTTCGTGCCATCCAGCGTTTTTTAGGTTTTGCCAATTACTATAGACGCTTCATTCAAGATTTTTCTTCCATTGCATCTCCTATTGTGGCCCTGACTCGTAAAGGGGCTAATCCTAAGCAATGGTCTACTGAGGCTATTCAAGCCTTTCAAACATTAAAAGAGTCCTTCTCTTCGGCTCCAATCCTTCGTCAGCCTGATGTGACACTCCCTTTTTTCCTAGAAGTAGATGCCTCTAATGTGGGCTTAGGAGCTATTCTCTCCCAACGCTCGGAACAGCAAAAATTCCACCCTTGTGCCTTCTATTCTCGGGGTCTCCTACCCGCAGAGAAGAATTATACCATCGGAGACAAGGAATTACTGGCTATCAAAGCCGCATTAGAGGAATGGAGATACTTGTTGGAGGGAGCTCGCCATCCGGTGACGATCTTCACGGATCATAAGAATTTGTCTTATCTCCAGTCTGCCCAATGCTTGAACCCTCGTCAAGCAAGATGGTCTCTTTTCTTTTCCCGTTTTGAATTAATAATTACCTTCAAACCAGCTGCCAAGAACAAAAAAGCTGATGCCTTATCTAGAGCCTTTGCTACGTCCTCTGATATAGAAGAGGTTTCCAACCATACCATTCTAGACCCCAAATGTATCTCACTGGCTGCTTCATCCACCAAAACGCTACCATTTGGGAAGACCCTCGTGCCTTCTACTCTAAGGAGGAAAATCCTTTCGTGGTTCCATGCCTCTCGTTTTTCTGGACACGCCGGTGAACACAAGACTTTTGAGATCCTCTCTCGAAGTTACTGGTGGCCTTCAATGAGGAGAGACGTCAAAGAGTTCATTGCTTCCTGTGAATTATGTTCGCAATTCAAATCCTCCCGCAGAACTCCAGCAGGGTTGCTGCGACCACTACCCATTCCGTCCAAACCATGGACCCATATTAGTATGGATTTCGTTACTGACTTACCACCTAGTAAGAACCATAACACTATTTGGGTGGTAGTGGACAGATTTTCGAAGATGGCTCATTTCATCCCTCTGTCTGGTTTGCCTTCCTCGTCTATCCTGGCTGAACATTTCATTAAAGAGATCTTCCGTATCCATGGATGTCCATCTGAGATTGTGTCTGATAGAGGAGTACAATTCGTGTCCAGATTCTGGCGAGCCCTTTGTAAAACCTTGGGCATACGATTAGCACTCTCATCTTCTTACCATCCACAATCCAATGGACAAACCGAACGTGTCAATCAAGATCTTGAGACCTTTATAAGGATATTTTCATCAGCCAATCAAGACAACTGGGTAGAGTTACTCCCTTGGGCTGAGTTCGCCCATAACAACATGTACCATGAGTCATCATCCAAAACTCCATTCTTTGTGGTCTACGGTCACCATCCGTCTTTTCCGGAATTTCCTGCCCTCCCGCCCACCCAAGTTCCTG
This sequence comes from Mixophyes fleayi, assembly GCF_038048845.1. Classification (NCBI taxonomy): domain Eukaryota; kingdom Metazoa; phylum Chordata; class Amphibia; order Anura; family Limnodynastidae; genus Mixophyes; species Mixophyes fleayi. The sequence continues at coordinate 52,589,147 of NC_134406.1, forward strand.
CGGTGGAGATTGTTTGTCAGACCTTTAAAAAAATCTGGTCTCAGGTTAGAACCTGTTTAAAGAAGACATCTGTCAAATATAAATCTTTCGCTGATAAGAAGAGGCGGGCTATTCCACCACTAAAAATTGGAGATCGTGTCTGGTTATCCACAAAAAATATTCGTTTGAAGGTTCCATCCATGAAATTCGCCCCTCGTTTTATTGGTCCATATAGGATCATTCAAGTTATTAATCCAGTATGTGTGAAACTCCTTCTTCCTAAGAGTCTTCGGATTTCTAATGCCTTCCATGTATCTTTGCTCAAACCTCTTATTATCAACCGTTTTTCAACTCCTCCCTCAGCTCCGCAGCCAGTTCAAGTCCATCAGGAGGAGGATTTTGAGATTACCGAGGTACTAGATGCAAAAATTTCGCGAGGAGTCCTCCACTTCCTCGTTCATTGGAAGGGCTTTGGTCCTGAGGAGCGCTCTTGGATCAAAGCTGAAGATCTTAATGCTCCTGCCCTTTTGAAGAAGTTTTACTCCAAAAATCCGGACAAGCCCGGTTCCAGGCGTTCTGTGCCCGCCTTTAAAAGGGGGGGTACTGTCACTCACCGGACCGTGAGTGCCTCTTCCCGGACATTTAGGAACCGTGGCCGTCCACCATCCTGAGGGTCTGCGCATGCGCAGCCCTTTTCTATACTTCAGTGTATACCCCTTTAACTTAATTGGCAGATCAGGCAACCTCCCTATATTAAGCACCTGTGGTCAACACCACGTTGCCTGATCTTGGAGTCTCATTCCTCATGAGTCTCTGAAGGTGTTCCTGTATTACTTGTGTATTCAGTGCTGCTGATTCCTGTGGTTTCCAAACCACTTCTACTACTGTGGTTCCATACCACTTCTACCATCAACTGTATCATCATGACTGTTTGCTGATTCCTATCCGCTGCCTCCGTGCACTACAGTCTTCTACACCACTTCAACGTTATTTTATATCAATGTGACTGTTTGCTCATTGCTATCCGCTGCCTCCGTGCACTCCAGCTTTTACCTCACTCACCTGCTTCTCATCAAGTCTGTTTGCTGATTTCTATCCGCTGCCTCTGTGCACTACAGGCTCCTGCTTGCAACTCGCCTGTGTTCAACATCGTGACTGCCAGCTGACTACTATCCGCTGCCTCTGTGCACTACAGTCTCCTGCTTGCAACTCGCCTGTGTTCAACATCGTGACTGCCAGCTGACTACTATCCGCTGCCTCTGTGCACTACAGTCTCCTGCTTGCAACTCGCCTGTGTTCAACATCGTGACTGCCAGCTGATTACTATCCGCTGCCTCCGTGCACTACACTCTCATCTCATCTTTGCTGTGACTTCCTCGAGACTGCCACTTTTCATTACCATCTGCTACACTTCGTGATCTACAGTTCCTGCCCTGCGCTGCACTCCTGTTTCCCATCGCTGTTGGTTCCTGTGGTTGCTACTGGTTACCTCCGTGTGCCGCTGAGTCCTGCCGCTGTGGTCAGCGCTATCGTCCATCTCCTGCTGATCCACTCTCCACGCCTTCACGTGTTCCACTGGCCTCTACCCTCCTGTCAGCATTGGATTTGTATCTCTTCTACTACCCTCTGCTGGATCATCTCCATTCTCCTGGGTTTCCTATGAGTCCAGTTCCACGTGTTGCTGACTCCTGTGGATTCGTGTCCCTGTCGGTCTACTCACCTGTGCGCTGCACCTGCTAGACCGCTGCTTCTCCTATCCAGGGACTTCCTATCCAGTCGGTCTCCAGCCGCTCAGGTACCGCTGCAATCCCATCTGACTGCTACTGCTGAACCACGGTATGCATACTTCTCATTGACTGTGCTGTGTATTGCATATCTTGCTGGACTGTGTTTGGTTCTCTCTGGAGTCTGCTATCCGCTGAGTCTATTGCCATCATTGACTGTGTTATCATTGTGCTGGACTACTTCAAGAGACTTTCTAGATTGCAGACCTGATCAGTCATTTACATATATATATACCTATATTGTGCATATTACTGTGGATCGTGTATAAGGTGCCTGTGTATATCCTGTGTTGCAGTCTTCCCCCGTGCACCTCCTTTCATATATATGCAGTGGTACAACTTGCTGATGTCAGACCACTGATCCCTGTTTCCGGTATCACCTGTTCCATTATCCTCTCACATAGCAGTGGTACAACTTGCTACCGCAGACCACTGACTACCTGGATACCTCCACTTGGATTCCATTCCTTCACTCAGACAGCGGTACAACTTGCTACCCGCAGACCGCTGACTCTCATCACCTCCTTGTTTCTGTTGGACATTCCTCCTCACTATAGCAGTGGTACAACTTGCTACCGCAGACCACTGACTACCTTCACGTGTCCTTGTCCATACAGTTCCTTGTGTATCATTACCTCATTATTACCAGTGTTGCTAGTCATAGACTTTCCTGAGCATCTCATCGGCCATCATTTCATGTTCCGTGATCACCCAGCTACCAGAGTACCCTATTACCATCTACATTGCTCTGGTAAGCCTACCATCTGGTGATCCCTGGGTAAAGACTCCTAGTGCCCGTGACACACCTAAATAGATCCATTACCTAGATGTCTATAATTTTTGGAGTGAATTGAGTGATTTCATACTTATATACATCTTGCACCAATAGTGCATTACCTTGATAGTCTCATTAGAAACATTAGAGGCCCAGATGGAGTCAAACTTGTGTCAGGTATCCGTAAAGAGCCCGACAGCTATGCAAACATCCCAGTTAGAATTTCATCTGTTAGAAACCTCATTAAGAAATGTAAGCTAAAAAGTTATGAGGAAGAACTTAAGTTGAGGTAAGATTTGAAAGACACTTTAAAAGTTCTTATCTCTGATAGAACTGTTTGTAAGCTGGTCAGATATACAATGCAGAACCCAAATATCACTGCAAATGACCTACAGAAAAATTCTCATGGTAGGCATGACTCTGTTTCTTCCTTTCAGCTGACATTAGATACATAAAACCGCATTGCATGGAAAGGGCTCTCATTTTTAAACTCTGAAATAGAGCAGCGGGCAATGGTTTCTTACTGAATATGTGATATTATGTCCACAAGCTCTGTAGAATGCTTTATTAAAGGAAAATAAGTGATTGTCCAACTTAATCACTGTGGTTTCAAAGCACAAAAACTATGTATTAAGATACGATGGAATCACACACTCAGATTTTACAATAATGACCAGAAGCAGGAAAAAGATAAATACAGGATAAATAAACACAACAAAATATCACCAAGACTAGCATGCAGGGCGAATCTAGCACAAGAGCTTTTCAGGCATACTCTGCCTTCACTGGGTCAGAGTAGTACAATATATTCACAGTGAAAGGGTCATAAATTACATTTTTGCCAACATCAGGTTTCAGGTACACAGGTCATATAAGGACAATGGTCTTTGCTACAATGTTGAATTTAGGATGAGAACTACTGCATTTAGCACAGATATGGACAATGAGAATTGTGTACTAACTAATGCAATGTTGATTAAGAATAGTGAGAGGCAAGTAACAATGTTTGACATCCCAAGGTAATGTTGAATCTGGACAAAGACTCAGTAAATTAATATTGGTACAGCTTAAGTACAGTATAGCTAATGTGTAAAATTAGTATTGGATTGGTCTTGATTGCTATTGAGTAAATCCCCATTAAGGAGGCAACTCTCATTTTCCTCAGGCCTCTTTGATGAATTGAAGCCCTGCCATTCACAATACCTATGCCTATCCTATTGCACAATGAGTCTCTATTGGAATATGATGGAACAGTAATATTATACAACAAGCGATGCGGTTACATGTTGCCACTACGAGGCAACTACACGCGACGTCAATTTGTGGTGACATACAATCGATAGTCTTGTTGAATTCCGGTCGATCACACACAGTGAAAACAATTTATAAACAATATTGATTGTATTTGACCGATTATTTTAATTTATCTTTAACATCTTTAATTGGTAAAAGGATTAATGACTACCATTATTTAGAAGGCTGCTGACACAATGTACAAGCTAAGATGGCTGCAATATTAATGGTAAATAATGTAAAAACAATCATGCAACCCACTCATGCCAGGTTAATATGGGTTTGTAATTCTACTGTGTTCTTATATCCTTTTGATAGTCTAAATTCCCCACTATCGAGGGCAATGATGGCCAACAGGCAGCCAACCAAGCCTTCATCTGTAACCTTTTCTTTATTTAAGTCCTGTTGGCACCAGCTACTATTCTCTGCTTTGTGCCCCCACCAAACTTCATCTGTGGCCCCAGCTTTCATTAATAAATGAGTGAGGAGGATGAAAGATGTTTTAGGGCAAGTGGGAGGTATGAGAGTCGTTTTCAGGTAACTGAGCTTTGAGAGGGTATATGGAGGTGTTGGGTGAGTTGGTGGTTCGCGTATCATGCAGGGTCTACACAAAAGGCATTTGGTCTCTCTTTCTTTGATTAATTGCATTATTTTACCTTACTAAAACTAAGGGTTATGTGCTGTCCGTTTGAAGGTTAAAGGACAGCACATGTGGCCCTTTAAGTGGTTGCCCATCATTGATATAATGGCTGGTCCTTAGGTAAATCAGTACATCTGTGAGAAGCTAGGATGTAGGTTTGACATTTTTATTTGATGTGTTTTCATGCTTATTATATTTTTGGTATGTGTACATGCAGTCAACAATGTGATTTGGCAGATTTTATTGTATAATCTGTATAAATCTACTTTCATGAGCACATTTATTATTCTGATGTTTGTTGACCCTTTACATAACCTTTCCCATAGAATGATCTCAAAGTTCTTTTGTATTATTCAAACTATGGAGAAACATAATACCACCACCGGTGAAAGCTGAATTATTTCTATTACAAACTGAACTTACACAAACCTTCCCAGCTCATCATGTAATGCAGCTGTATACAGTATGGTTTTCATGTGATGGTCCACATAGATATTATAAGAATATGTTTGTGGACAATAGTAAAAGAAAATATTCAGTGTGATAGGTTGGTGGGTATAGCGTTCATAGGAAATATTGCAGCAATGATAATCAGTAAAGGGCTGGATTTGGTCAATGGGCCAGCAATGACATAGTTGCCAATTGACCCTAACTTCTTGTGAGTTCGAGGTTTAAAAAATTCTTCAATTCCGTCCATAAAAATGTCCCTTCTGTGGGCCAGCGGTACAAAGCGAGTATTCTATGTATACTAGTTTGGCCTATGCCCAAATGAGTCAGCACACCTCTCAGAAAGATCCATTCTATTCTATCAAATGCCTTTTTGGCATCAGTTGATAGCAGCAGAGACTGAGTGGAAGAACAAGATGCCAAGTATATAAGATCAAGATCTTTATTAGTGTTGTGCCTCGCTTCACGGCCAAGGACAAAGCCTACTTAATCCGAATGTATAATTCTTGGTAATATGGATTTCAATCTATTGGCAATGAGATTAGCATAAAGTTTATTAATAGCAAAACATCCACATTAAGGAGAGAAAAGGGTCTATAACTTGGGCACTTAGATAGATCTGACTTAGATAGATCTGTTCTTTCTTTAGGTATAACTGGGCTTCCAGAGTTTGTTTCGTAAAACACTATCTTGATCTGAGACCGAAGCATCAATTAATTTTTCTTTGAAAGCTTTATAATAAGAGATGGTAAAGCCATCAGGGCCCGGGCTCTTTCCAGATGGAGTAGATTTAATCGCATCCGCCAACTCCATAGTGGTAAAAGGGGCATCTAACATTTTTTTTCTGGTTCTGAGAGAGTGGTTAATTCCATATCCGTTAGATAGGAGGTGATATTCTTTTGTTTCTGGAGTATGTCTTCCTTAACAAATTGGGTAAAATTATATAATTTAGAATAATAGGCATAAAATGCTCTAGCTATATCTTTGATAGTTTTGCATTCAGTCCCCTTATCATCAGATATTGCCTGAATTAACAAAGTGGCTCTCTGGGCAAATAGGGCCTTGGCAAGCATCTTATTTGACTTATTACCCCATTGAAATAAACGGCTTTGGCACCTACATAAATCTAGTTAAGTCCTGTCTGACATAAGCTTATTGAGAGCCATTCTAGTCTCTATTAATTCTGACATGATATCTGCAGTCAAAGAGGACTTATGATTTTTTTCTAATGTTTTAGTTTATTCAGCCCTTATGCGCCTCACAGAATGCTCGCTGAGCCATGAAGTGCCCCAAAATAAAATTTAAATAAAATAAACACACCTTATTCATACCATATTATTTTATTAAAAATAAAATCAGACATACTTACCAACATGTGTGTTTCTTCATCTGTACATTCCAAGTCCTGTAGCTGTCCAAAAAATGCATCCAAGGTTCTGTAGGGCAATAAAACTATTTAAGGCAGTGCCGGTTATAGATTCTGTCTTGTTTTCTGACCAGCTCCTAGTTTCCTGCTACGCTCCCTGCTCAATTGGACTGATATTTGTTGTGACCTTGGCTTGTTTATGGACCCTGTTTCCTTGCTGATAGCCCCTGACCCCTGCCTGGAAATCGGATTCTCCTTGCCTGCTATGTGCCACGATCTTTGGCCTGTCCCTGTTTACTCTGCTTGCTACGGACCCACGACCTTCGGACTGTTCCTACACATGTCTCAGATTCTCTGGTTACGCCTCCTACTTCCTGCTCTAGTCTCCAAACATAAGCTCCTACTACCTAAGAGTTAAGTCCTGGGGGCATCTGAGTACCTGCAAGCAAAACGAGCTCTACAATATGTAACGATTGTCTCTTTGTCTGAACTCAGAGATACCTGGGGAGATGGATGTACGTGTTAGCCAGGTTTAACACTGGCAGAGGTGCGGAGTCTAACAGGTTCCCTGGGCTTCATCAAGAACCATTGCAAGGCAGGATGGAGTTAATATTCTCCCCCTGTTAGTGACCTGCACCTGCCTCACTGACTATTTATGCCTGCTCCTCTCCATGCACCTTGCTGCTCATTGATTGTTTTCCATTGAACATCATTCTGCTATGTTTAGCTTTCCTGATCCTGTCTGGTGCTTTGGCATCCTGCAAATCTAAACTCAGTTCCTGTGTATCCTGCGTTCTGGTCGTTTACCATTATTCAGCTAAGTTTACCTGAAGAGCAGGTTCAGTATTCAATTAGTATTTACCTGTTATCCAGCCATACAGGATGTTTGCTCATATACCTGGCTTTACATGGTCTGTGTTATACCCTGTATTACCTGCATTTATGTTTTTATAATACTCCTGGCTCCATGACTGTCATTGCAAGTATCCAGATATAACACCTAATTCTAAATTGTTGGTCTCTCTTTTCATCCAACATGTATTCAGAATCCATGGACTGCCCTTTTGATACAGTCTCCAATAGAGTATCTCAATTTGACACTCAGTTTTGGATATCCTTTTGTTCCTTGTTGGGAATCAGTCTTAGCCTGTCCTTGGCATTTCACCCTGTCAGGTGCCGCCTCCGCACTACACTAGGTGCAAGAGGTGGCCGCCTGTGCCCTTCTGATCGTTGCATACCATTGCTAGGTAACGGGTCGTCTTGCTACTTGCTACAATCCTCCCCCATAATCAGGGACCACACAGGGGGATATAAGAGAGTCTCTGATACCATCAGGGTGCCAGAGTATTGGTTTCACCCAGCTCCAGCATTTGTTTGTTCATGTTCCTGTTCTAGTGTTTGACCCAGCTACCTCTTTGACTTTCCATTGGATTACACCTTGTACCTCGCTGCTAGTACTGGTTCCCTGATTCTTGGCCTGCCTCTGACTACTCTTTGGATCATCCTTTGTACCTTGCCGCTCGTTTGGTTCCAACCCAGATTGACTAATTATGCTCTGTCCATGCTGTTACTAAGCTGGTGGATCTCCTGGAGAACCGCGACCTGCGCACCCTCTTGCAGCAAAGCCCAAACTCCCTTGCAGGGGTCCCTGGTAAACACCGGGGGTGCGTTAGACTCCGCGCCTCCTTGCTCAGCTGTGCCAATACTGGCTAGTAACTTCCTCTCTGATTGTGACACACCCTAAATCCAATGGCCAGACTGTCCTCAGAGCAGTATCTACAATTTTATATTTCTAAATTTTTATAGTAACTTGGTCAAATATTTACCTTGGGCTGAATTTGCTTACAAAAATGCCTACCTTTCCTCAACCAACATCTATCTGTTCTTTTGTAATTATGGGCAACATCCTAGGGCTAATTAATGATCCCATCTCACACCCACGAATCTCCCTGAAGTACACAAAACCGCTTTACATTTTAAGTCTATTTGGAAGAAAGTCCATTGTGTCTTATTACATGACTCTTTTTGCTCAAAATTGTTCTTGAAACTGTATGATAGGACATGCACTTTTAAAGTGGGTGATAGGGTCTGGTTGTCCATTCGAAAAATCAGACTCCAGCAACTTCAACCTAGATACATTGGTCCATTCAAGATCATTAAGAAAGTTAACCCTGTTGCCTTCTGGTTGGATCTACAGTCATGGCCAAAAGTTTTGAGAATAGCACAAGTATTGGTTTTCATAAAGTTTGCTGCTTCAGTGCTTTTAGACCTTTTTGTCAAATGTTGCTATGGTATACTAAAACAAAATTACAAGCATTTCATAAGTGTCAAAGGATTTTATTGACAATTGCATTAAGTTTATGCAAAGAGGGAATATTTGCAGTGTTGACCCTTCTTTCTGAAGACCTTTGCAATTCGCCCTGCAATGCTATCAATCAACTTCTGGGCCACATACTGACTGATGGCCACCCATTCTTGCCTAATCAATGCTTGGAGTTTGTCAGAATTTGTGGGTTTTTGTTTGTCCACCCGCCTCTTGAGGATTGACCACAAGTTCTCAATGGGATTAAGATCTGGGGAGTTTCCTGGTGAAGGGTAATCTTAATGCTTCAGCATACAAAGCATACCAAGTCATTTTGGACAATGCTATGCTTACAACTTTTTTTTTCATATTTTTGTATTCCAACATGACTGTGCCCCAGTGCACAAAGCAAGGACTACAAAGACATGGTTTGATGACTTCGGTGTAGAAGAACTTGACTTGCCTGCACAGAACCCTGACCTTAACCCCATCAAACTCCTTTGGGATGAACTGGAGCGGAGATTGCAAGCCAGGTCTTCTTGTACAACATCAGTGCCTGACCTCATAAATGGTCTACATAATAAATGGGCACAAATTCCCACAGAAACACTCCAACATCTTGTGGAAAGCCTTCCAAGAAGAGTGGACATTAAAGTATATGTATTTAAATACAATGTCATTACAGTCCCTGTTGGCGTAATGGTCAAGTATCCGAATACTTTTGTCCATATTGTGTATATTAATTTCACGTGTCTTTTAATTATATATATATATATATATATATATATATACAAAGTCGTCTCCCACTCCACTCCCCCATATACCTCCAACCTCCTCTCCATTCACCCTCTCTCCAATTCCCTGTGATTGCCCAATAACTGTCGCCTCTCCTCTACTCTGATCACCTCATCCCACTCCAGAATCCAAGATTTCTCCTGAGCCGCCCATCTCCAAAGGAACGACCTTCCACACTCTATCCGAATGTCTCCTAATCTGTGCACCTTCAAACAGGCACTTAAAAATCATCTGTTTCTCAAAACCTACCAGCTATCCACCTAACCATCTCTCCATGCTTTATCTCTTCACCTCTCTCTTCCCCTGCCCATTACTCACTCATCTTGCACTAGATCCCCTCCACTGATTCCCCAATCATGCCTTTAAACACATTGCCGTTTTAAAATTAGCTGTCAAACTCGCCAAATATCGACTTGCAAAAAATGCTGTTTAATACATTTACTCCCTCGTAATATTTGTTTATTGTTCTGTACTGTTTTACCCTGTATGGTCCACTGTATGTATTCTATATTGCACTGCGGAAATCTTGTTGTGACCTATAATGAAAGGATAATAATAATAATATATCTGAGCCAACCTGAGGCTACCTAAGCGACAAGCAAGACCCTTATATAAGGAAAGGGTCATACAGTTAGTCTAGGAGTGTCTGTGCCTCCTTACCTGTATCACATATGGGATGCTTTGCTGCTATGCCTAGTACATCAGCCTTAGTCTATGAAGTGACATCATGGCCTTTTCAGTGATCCTTTACCAGTGCTTTTACAGGGGAAAGGAGGAGTTACAGATATCATTAGTACACTAAGGAACCCCTTACTGATGTGTCTGAGAATTTACTACAATGTTTTTGCAAATGTTCTAATTAACCTCAGAGACAAGGTAGGCATCTTGGCTGTTAGGCAACAGTCGGGACAGAATTAGAATTAGTGTGACCGATTAGTGTAGCACCTCATAACAGTACCCCTCTTTGAGGAGTGATTAAAGAATCCCTACATCCAGATTTATCTGGAAAGTGTTTGAAGAAGGCCTTTCAGTCTTTCCACATGTAATTGTTTTGCAGGAATCCAAGATCTCTCCTCAGGTCCCAACCCTTACAATGGACTAAAAAATTAATTTAGCCTTGCACTTTCTTAGAATCCCAAATTTTTTCTACAGTGAATTCTTGATGCCCATCAATCTCCACCAGAGGAGGTTTAGCAGGGAGGCTTGACCCAAATTTCTTTGAAAAAACAACAGGCTTGAAAAGAGAGCAGTGAAAGTGTTCTACAGTCATGGGCAAAAGTTCTGAGAATGACACAAGTATTGGTTTTTACAACGTTTTCTGCTTCAGTGTTTTTATACCATTTTGTCAGATGTTGCAGAGCTTGCTCAGTAATGGCAGCAGGCAGGTGTCAGTGCATCTGCACGCACAGTGAGGCAAAGACTTTTGAAGGATGGCCTGGTGTCAAGAAAGCCAGCAAAGAAGCCACTTTTCTCCAGGAAAAACATCAGGGACAGACTCATATTCTGCAAAAGGTACAGAGATTGGACTTCTGAGGACTGGGGTAAAGTCATTTTCTCTGATGAATCCCCTTTCAGAATGTTTGGGGCATCTGGAAAAATGCTTGTCTGGAGAAGGAAAGCGCTACCATCAGTCCTGTGTCATACCAACAGTAAAGCATCCTGAGACCATTCATGTGTGGGGTTGCTTCTCAACCAAGGGAGTGGGGTCACTCACAATTTTGCCTAAGAACACAGCCATGAATAAAGAATGGTACCAAAACAACATCCAAGACCAACTTCTCCAAACCATGCAAGAACAGTTTGGTGATGAACAATGCTTTTTCCAGCATGATGAAGCACCTTACCATAAGGCAAAATTGATAACTAAGTGGCTTGGGGATCAAAACATCAAAATTTTGGGTCCATGAAAAACAGGCCCATTCCATTATTCCTACTCCACCAAAACACAGTTAGCATAATGCAGTCAGGTAGGTAACAATCTCCCGGCATCTGCCAAACCCAGACTCACTCATCTGACTGCCAAAATAGAAGCGTGATTTGTCACTCCAAAGAACATGTTTCCACTGCTCCACATTCCAGTGTCGGTGTGCTTTACACCACTCCATCCGACGCTTGGCATTGGTCTTGGTGATGTGAGGCTTGCATGCAGCAAATCGGCCATGGAAACTCATGCCATTAAGCTCCCACCACACAGTTTTTGTGCTAACAATGCCAGTGGAAGTTCGGAGCTCTTCAGCTATGGAATTAGCAAAGCGTTGACGACTTTTATGCACCATGCGTATTAGCAGTCGATGACCTAGCTCTGTGATTTTACGTGGTCTTCTGCTTCAGGGCTTAGTTACTGTTGTTCCTAAACGCTTCCACTTTCTAATAATATCACTTACAGTTGACTGTAGAATATCCAGCAAGGATGAAATTTCACAAACCGTCTTATTGCAAAGGTGTCATCCTATCGCAGTAGTGCGCTTGATGTCACTGAACTCTTCAGAACAACCCATTTTGTATCACAAATGTTTGCAAATGGAGACTGCATAGCTAGGTGCTTGATTTTATACACCTCTGACAACGGGTCTGATTGAAAAACCTCAATTCAATAATTAACAGATGTGGCCAAATACTTTTGTCCATATAGTACATGAGAATTCTAACTGTGAAATTAGATAGCCTACATCACCCAGTTAGATTAAAGCAACAAGCAGAAGACAAACCATGGTTTTTCATAAATTTATTTGTAAATAAAAATGATTCAATGAAAATTATGCACCCGTTTATCCAAGTCAATGTAAATGATGATGGATGGATCTTTTATATAAATGTATGTGTCTCTAGATTTGAAACAAAAGAGTCAGATGATGGATGGATATTTTATATAAATACATGTTTCCTTAGATTTGAAACAAACAGACAATTATTTTCAGCATATTATTTCAGGACTCAGGACTTGGGTTGTGTAATAAGAATGCAGATCATCTGCAAAGGCTGCCATCTTGTGGTGAGTTTAATTTATAATAGTATTTCAATATTTTTGTAAATCACTCATTTGTTATAATGAAATGTTTGTTTCAGTAATCCACTTATATATGTTTTTTTCTGCTGTATCTAGCACAGGAATGGTGTTAAAAAAAATATATATAGTAACACTCTTGTGCAGCCCTAAATTATGACAAAAAGCAAATAATATGTTAAGGTACTTACTGACACTGCAAAGGACAAAACCATGTGACATGGTTGTGAAATATATGTGGTCACAGACGGCAGTCTTTTCTTAAATCTCGTGACACATTTAGTGTTATTCCTCCATCACCTTACGTCCCCTTAGTTTAGTGAGGTTATTAGCTTCCATGAGAGCAAAGAGTTGTATAGCTTGGCTGAATTTAGAGTTGATGCTGCCATAGGCTTTGTGTGTCAGTAAACTTTAAATTTGTAGTTGTGTATCCTTTGAAATAGTTCTGGCCTATACCTATATAGTAAATGTAGCCCTTCAGCTATTGGATTCTCTCTTCAGGGTGTTCAGATATTCAGGTTACAAAAGAGCAGAAAATAAGCAGTGCAAGGTGACGAACTGATACACAAACTCCATGGGCTGAACAGGGGTGTTTCTTAAACAGCACATAAGACTTCAGTACCCACCTAAGAGACATGTTGCGACCACTCCTTAACAGTCCAGCATCATTGGATTAGGACCGCAAGGTTAAAACAAAGCTGAATCATCTCTCTGATTATGTAAAATCAGCATTTATCCCTTATTGTAGATACTACACACTGCACACTTTTTTGATTGGACTTATAAGCAAACGTTAACAGCCATGTTGGGTTTTTCTTTTTTCTCGTACAATCATGGGTTGGGTATATTTTATTTGACTACTACTAACAGCACATAACAATAAACTATATGTATTAATTATGTTAATTATTTTTATTTATGTATGTCAAGTTGATGAAATAAAATCGCCTTTCTCTGGTGGGATCTCCCATTCAGTGTTCTAGCTTCTAGCAAGTATGCAAACAGAGCTGGATTGCAAGGTAGCTCTCCCAGCCATGGGCTTCACTCTTGCAATGTAATGTGGGATTTGGTCCAGCCCCTGTAAGCTCATTTATTTATCTGTAGCCGGTCCAAGACCGGCAATGGAAAATTTCTGTTTATGCTTTGACAGTCAATATAGATTTATAAAGTCACAAAGAGTTTCATAAGATTTAGCTAACAATATATGCTAATACCTGAGAGAAACATGAAAACCAATGCCTGATGAATACAAATATAAGTATGTGTGTATATATATATATATATATTTCCTTTACGCCCAGACTATAACTCCTACTACTGAACCTTGATAGAGACATGTGAAAAGTTCCAAATATGACAGTTGCCCAATCCAGTGCTACAGGCGATGACAAATCCTACAGGTTTTAAGTTATTTAACGTCAGCGCCATTAAGAACCATATTCTATTTTTGCAGCGTTCCTTCTTTATAATTACAGATTTTTTAACCAACTAAAGTGTTGTTTATGACTAAACCTTACTATAGCTACTTACTATTGATCATTTTGTTTTTCTTAATACAATTGTGACCTATCATGTAACTGTACTGTGGGAACAAGTATACATGTGGATACTGGGAATTTGATTATAAAGCAACAATAATAAAGAAACTACCTTGAGAATATAGTATGATATTATATAACTTGTATTCCTTTAACACTTTATGCAGGCCCATATGTTAAAGTCCCAATCGTATTATAAATAAGTAGTTGACAAATAACTTATGGGACCGATAGACGTTTTAGTATCACTTGCCCAGGGGATGCTGGCATAAGTGCTTTAAAATCCATTTCTCAAGCCAATATCAATGCATAAAGTAATTTCACACAGAAGATAAATATGTCTACAGCAGTATAAATGTAACATAGATTTATAATACAGAGAAACAGTTAAAAACTGAAATAGAAAACATGAAATTTTAAATTGTTTTTTTTCTTCCCATAGCAAACAATGCTATTTTTGGAGATCAAAATTATAGAGTACGGCAAAGGTATAAGCCCAGTGGTCCCAAATTGCTATGTAAATTAGTGTAAAAATCACAGCTGCACCCCATATCAGGAATAGCTCTTTTCTTAACCCTTTTTCTACTGCTTTTCAAAGAACTGTAGGACCGACTTAATGTGGATTATTTAGTCATTTACCTGTACTTATGGTTGATATAATTAAATTGTATGCATAATTATATTAGTATTGCAATGAAAATGGTTAAGGAGGAATAATTTCATGTTAATATCAAATTTTTTAACCATTGACGTTGATGGGTGAAAATATTTCTCACGTTAAAGTGTCCAACCTTTTTAAAAATATTGCATTTTTAATTAATATTGTTGCTGCATGTTTTGTCCCTATTTGTGAATGTCCATCATAAGATATGCATGTGTTCAGTCCAGGGGCAGGCTGGGCTGGGGGGGGGGGTATCTGCCCCCTGGGTTAGTCCCATAGTGGGCTACCTTAGGCTGGGTCACTGGGCCACCTGCATTTTTTCCCTTTAAAATGTTCCTAACAGGCTGCTGAGTTGAGTCTTGCCCCCCCCCGGGCTAAAATTTGCCAGCCCTCCCCTGGTTCAGTCGTACCCCCATCCTTCATTTCCAGCATCAAGTTATGCACATAGTGTCGCTGGGGCATGTTATAACCTAGTTCCCACCCGTCCAGACGATCCAGTGTTGTCAGACTAATAACAAACTAGAGTATTCAACTTTTACGTAACCATTATATTGTTTAGCTTAATTCTAGCCAACCATAGAGTGCTTAAGTCAGGGAAAGGCTAGGGCCTCTCGATTGCAGTCACAGGTAAAATATAGGGCAGCACGGTGGGTAAGTGGTTAGCACTTCTGCCTTACAGCGCTGGGGTCATGAGTTCAATTCCCGACCATGGCCTTATCTGTGTGGAGTTTGTATGTTCACCCTGTGTTTGCGTGGGTTTCCTCCCACACTCCAAAAACATACTAGTAAGTTAATTGGCTCCTATCAAAATTGACCCTAGTCTCTCTCTCTCTGTATGTTAGGGAATTTAGAATGTAAGCTCCAATGGGGCAGGGACTGATGTGAAAGAGTTTGATGTACAGCACTGCGGAATCAGTGGCGCTATATAAATAAATGATGATGATGATAGAGCTCACATTTCTGTGTTGGAAGCATCAAGCATCTCCGAAGTGTATTCAACAGGTTAGATTGAGTTTCCAACACTACATTTATACCAGTTGTAAATTCAAAAACTCAGTTTTCTCCAGAATTACTGGGCTACAGAGTACTAATTGTACTGATGTCTGTACAACATAACACTGCTTGTAACACACATAAGTAAGACCCATCAGGCCATGCTAGGAATTAAAATAACTGACCTGTCTGATGATCCAGGAGAAGAGCACTAACAGGCTAGTTGAGGTTAATCAACAGAGCCATAACTTAGAATTCTAGTGCCTGGGGCAAGAAAGACAAATGCCGCCCCCATAGTACTCAATTTTAACAAAATAATCCTAAAATATTCCTAAATTGCAGCCCCCCTTCAACTTTGCGCCCTGGGCGATCGCCCCTGTTGCACAGCCCTATTTACGGCCCTGTTAATCAAGATCACAAACTGCAGTCAGGATTGGAGAGAGCAGAATGGTCAAAGTCAGTAGCCGAGGTCAAAGCAGGTTGGTCAGGCAGCCCATGATTTTTCACAGCTAAAGCTTAGTCATGTTTATGTAAGAGTTCTGAGAACAGGTGCCTTAAATATGAAGTTGGAAGGTATAGGACTAATGAGATGTGATGTCATAAAACAATCCTGTGGCAATTACAAAAAGACTGAAAGCAAGTTGCAGATACTAAGGCATGATGTCATCATGTATTGACTTCAGGTGGATATAAAGCAAGGAAAGAAATGAGACCTCAACCACTATGAATTATACTACACTATACTGGAGGGAAGTAGGTTCAGAGGAAATTTGAGGAAAAACTACTTCACAGAAAAGGTAGTGGATAAGTTAATAGCCTCCCATCACAGGTGGTAGAGGCTAATACAGTGGAGCAGTTTAAACATGCTTGGGATAGACATAAGAATAGCCTTATAAAGAATAAGGGATCAAATAGGGTTTGAGGTTACCATAGGTTAATTGGGCAGACTAGATGGGCCAAGAATTTCTTATCTGCTATCAAATTCTATGTTTCTCTGTTTCTATAGATCCAGTGTAATATGTAGAAATATTATAAAATGTTTAACTGAATATGTTTGTAATGCTCTTCTAAGGGAGCATCTTGTGAGTATTGAAGATGTTGAAAAATGTTAATGGTACATATAGACCATAAACTGTCAATGGCAGTGAAACTGTGGTCAAATTCCAAAAAAGTCTGGAAATTTGGGTTGCCAAGTCAGATGGTTGGTTGCATAGGGAGAGGAATCAGGAGCAGAAAGAAAGAAGTAATAATACCACTGTATAGGTCATTGGTACGGCCTCATCTAGAATACTGTGTTCAGTTCTGGAGGCCATATCTCCAGTAGGATTTAAATACATTAGAGACTATACAAAGAAGGGCAACTAAAATGGTGCATTGCATACATCACAAAACGTACCCAGAAAGACTAAAAGATCTTAAAATGTGTAATTTGGAGCAAAGAAGATAAAGTGGGGACATGTTAGAAACTTTCATATATATTAAGGTTCTTTACAAGGTACAGGAGGGAAACATTCTTCAAATGAAGGGAAGTACTAGAACATGAGGACATGTACTGAGACTGGAGGGAAGTAGGTTCAAAGGAAATGTGAGGAAAAAATACTTCACAGAAAGAGAAATAGTCTCCCATCAGAGGTGGTAGAGGCTAATACAGTAGAGCAATTTAAACATGCTTAGGATAGACATAAGGATATCCTTTAAAAGAAATAATGATTTAATGGGGTTGGATGTTACCAAAGGTTAAAAAATAGGCAGACTAGACGGGCCAAGTGGTTCTTATTTGCCGTCAAATTCTATGTTTCTGTATAGCATTGGTTGGTGAAAGTTACACAACCCCTTTAATGAATATTTTAAACATACCAATGTAATTATACATGGGAAAGACAGTTACACTTAATGGGCCTGACTCGTTAGGGGATGTAAACCACAGATTGTGTGCATATAATGTGCATGTGCCCAGAACTGGACTATACGCCATAGAACGCAGCAGCGTTCAATTAATCTTCGAGCGCAAAGGACACTCACTACAGCCTATGATTTCAGGGAGGGAACAGCATGGGGAGGGGCGTATGCCCGTAGTTAATGTTCAGTAAGGACGTGTTAAACACAAACACGCTCAGCAGCGTCCAATTTAAGCTCTGGGCATCTCTCGGTTACTTGTTTTTCAGCCGTAACTCTTGCTCCAGACTCAGGTCTAGTGTAATGACTATTACCGTGATGATGGCTGTGTATGTAAGAGCAACTGTAATAATACATTTTATGTACAGTAGACATTTATAACATCCTAATAAATGTATTTAATTGAAAAAAAATAAATAAAAATCCCACTTTTTTATTTATTAATGTTTTATCATTAATGCCTTTATTAGTAACAGGTGACGTTAATTGAATCCTTTTTTATTGTCTGTGGTTTCTTTTGTGAGTTTAAATTCCACATATGTATTGGACATAACCTGCAGTGTCTTGTTTACTACAGCAAAGCAGCCCTACACCTGTATTTGTCATCACACATATCTTCAGATCTAATCCTTTTTGAATTTGGGTGTAGGTATATCTGATTTATGTTTAAAACAAACACACATTGTGCTCAGTATGCATTCCTGAAGGAATCAGGGCCAATTTGTCTATCTTATATGTGTATGTCTGTGTAAAAATATGTATGTGATGTTTTTTACACAGTCTTGCACATAAAGGACATACATGTGATCAAATCTTACTTACCCATGATTATATAACAGTTTATGGGTGTATTGTAATATAAAAGCTTTCTTAAACTCTCTTAAACTTAAAAGGGAGCACTAGACTGAAGCTAATTTTCTATTCTAATTTTTAATGGTGGATCCTCATGGCTTGAGAGATACTCACCCCATCGGTTGCCTTTAATGGATAATTCTCCAGACAAAATCATGTGGAATACAAACTGAATTACATGAACAGTTTTAAGGGATCTCTTTCATGTATGTTTAGTTTTTGCATGTAGTATTATTTAACTGAATTGTGGGTATACTAGGTGACATAATAATATGGAATATGTTTAACCTTTAGGGTACCATTGCCACAAGATTTAGGCGAATGCCTGTAAAACACTTAGGAAGCCAATGTCATAAATCTTAAGTCTACAAAACAAAAATAGAGTTGTTTTCAGCGCTTGTCCTTAACACTGTGTCACGAACCACTGGAAAAGTAGGACAAGTTACCTGCTAGTAGTTGACGCTACTGAGCAAAGAGGTGTGGAGTCAAACATGCCCCCAGTGTTCACCAGAGACCCCCGCAAGTAGGTTTGGTCTTAGCTGCGTGAGATGTGCAGGTCGCTGCCCTCAGTGCCAGATGCTAGTGAGGTAGCTGGTGGCCAGGCGTAATCAGGGGAGCAGAGGTCAGAACCAGGAGATCTGAATCAAGCCAATTTGTGACACAGGAAAATAGTCTGAGTAACCAGGGTCACAACCAGGAAATCCAACTGAACCAGAATTGCTAGGCCTAAGGTAAGTCAGGTAGAAGGTCAGCAACAGGAAGGCCAAATAGAGCAGAACCAGGAGAGTCCCAAGGAACTGACAAGATACAGGTGCCAGAAGTAGACCGAGTGGTGATCCAATACTCTGGCACTGGATCAGTGCCAGAGTCTGCATGAAATAGGCAGTCCTAATCAAGGACCTAATCCCTAACTGACTGGCGACACAGGAAACAAAGGCAGCACATGCGTGGGAATGTTGCTAGGTAATTGGATACGCATATCGGCAGGGAAGCCACCCCCCCCCCCCCTGCGAGAATAGAGAGTGGGGATGGCGCCTGCTACACTGCATATGTGTGTTTAGTTAGCAAAATTAAAACATGAGGTATTGGTTCATATTTCTATCACAATATTTAAGCCTGCATCCCAGCATCAAGGGTACCTTATTATATGCAGGTCCTACATTTATCTATATGCTTCAAACATTGTTAAAGTGCAGTTAAAATCAGATGCACTAACCTCCAAGGGTCTAGGCTTGCAAGGCCTTGCATAGGCCTAATAGACAGTTGTTAAGACATGTTTTAATTTTAGTAGATGCACACACATATGCAGTGTTAAGGACAAGTGCTGCCAACAACTGTCTTTTTGTTTTGTGTACATATAGGGTATTTATATTGCCAAGCAGCTGGTATCATGCATAAATCTTAAGTCGGATTGCACTCTCTCAGTGTACAACTTTGTTAACAGCATATAACTTTCGTGAGCTGGGTGACACCCAACTCACATGTGATTGTGATGGTCTTGCATGTTAACATACTTTATTTGTGAAGAAAAATAAAATAGTGAAATAATTAAAGTGGAAAAATAGGCACATCATACATATATAAAACACACTGTTTATATACTATGTCCGAGTTCCAATCTGCTTGTGGCAGCAACGTCAGCACAAGCACTGTCCGTCAATCGATTGGGTTTCCATGGCTGAGCAACCGCACACAAGCCTCAGATCCCCATGTGCAATAGCAAATATCAAGTGAAGTGGTGTAAAGCACTCCACAATTGGACTCTGGAGCAGTGGAAATGTGTTATCTGGAGGAACTAATCACTATTCACCATCTGTCAGTCTGCTGGACAAAACTGGATTTGGGAGATGCCATAAGAATGCTTCCTATCCAAATGCATGCTACCAACTGTAAAGTTTGGTGGAGAAGGAATAATGGTCTGGAGCTGTTTGACCTGGGCCCCTTAGTTCCAGTGAAGGGAAATCTTAATGCTACATTATACAATGACATTGTAGAAAATTGTGTGCTTCCAGCTTTGTGGCAACAGTTTGTGGAAGGCCATTTCCTGTTTCAGCATGACAACGCCCCTGTGCATAAAACAAGTTCCATCCAAAAATGGTTTCCTGAGTTTGTTATGGAAAAACTTGATTGGTCTGCACAGAACACTGACCTCAACCCCATCGAACACCTTTGGAATGAATTGGAACTCCGACTCTGAGCCAGGCCTTATCGCCCAACATGAGTGCTCGACTTCACTAACGCCCTTGTGGCTGAATGGATGTGAATCTCTGCAGCCATGTTCCAAAATCTAGTGGAAAGTCTTCCCAAAATAGTGGAGGCTGTTATATCACCAAAGGGGGCGGAACGGACCACCAACTCCATAATAATGACCATGGTTTTGGAATGAGATGTTTAAACACATATGGATGTGTGGGGCCTGATTTATTAAGTAAAGTAAAGCAAAAAAAAGGAGTAACTTTGCACTTGGAAAAACCATGTTGTATTGGAGGGGGAGGTAAATTTGATATGTGATGGCAGATTTATAGTTGGGGTAGGGGATGTCCTAGATCAACTTTAAATTTCAGTGTACAAATAAAGCTATCAAGTATTTGTGTGCTACATGAAAAAACAGCCAGTATTTACCTTATGAGCAAAATAATAAACTAATTTGTACCCCTTGTATTGTAACATGGTTTTCTCCAGGAGCAAACGTACTAATTTTTTTGCCTTACTTTTCTTAATGAATCAGGCCCATGATGCTTAGGTATCCACCTACTTTTGGCCATGTAGTAAGTCTCTTAAATGGCATATCTGCATATGTCACCATGTCTAACTGAGTTAATTACATGAACAAATATTTACTCTAAGTGTTCATATCTTCAAATGTTGTCACCCCTTCCCTCTCCCATACCATGATATGGATATGGACTTATGAATACTTTTTATTGTGCACTTGCACAGTACGAAAATATGTATCTTATGCAAAAAAAAAAGAGAGACTTATGTCCAACTATAAATGAGCCCCTTAGCATTGCTGGGGAATATTCTATAACATTGAATGAATGGAAATATTGTCTTAACTTGACTTTCCTTTTCTAGTGATCCATATTCTATAATGTGATTTAACATTTTTTTCTGCCACTTACTTATGCTACTGAGAAATAGCGGACATGGTTTAGTTAAAGCCGCAATTGAAGCTCACTTTCATTTAATGCACATTATATGGTCTTTTATACATAGTTTTTTCCCAAATATCTTGCCTGAAAAAAAGAGAAATTGACTATTGACTTCAAACAGTATTCCCTGCAGATTCAATTGGAAAGAAATATGGAAAAAGAACCACATAACATGTACTATATGAAAGTGATGTCTTATTGTGGCATTAACTCAACCATGTCAACCCTTACTAATTAGCAGAAGAAGAAACATTTTCTTAAGAAAGCACGGAAAACATCTACTTTTTAAGGACTAAACACAGGTAATCTAATAAAGATTTTTAGTTGAACATGAAGTAAAATTGTAAAGTTGTTCCATGAAGGACATTTTTAAGAATACTTTCATAACACCTCAACTTTTATACAAGATCCCCACACATAGCAATCCAGCACTCTGAAGCTCTATAGTGGGACAAAACTACATCTGCTATTGAATACTATGTGAAAATAAAGGGACTTCTGAAGTGCATGTTCTTCTGGCTGGAACATTCTAGAACACTCTTAGTTGTCAGTCTTAGCTGAAAATAATGTACAGTTTATCGTCTAAAATTTAAATGCTTGACTATTTATTTTTTGGTTTCTGATTTATTTCATTATATTGTGTAGGCATTGCTTTTGCTTTTATTATTTATTTCCAATAGGAAGTTTTTGATTATCGAAGGATAGATGCAGAAGACTATATATTTAAAATGTAACCTGTTCTGCATTATGAAAATGATAGTAAATTATACTGATATAGCAATAAATATTTACACAATACTAGGAATTGTCAGTGGTGTTATTTTACACTATTGTCTGTGGATTTTGTCGTTGGGTAATATATATAATACCACGATCATCTTATCTTACATTCAGAAAGATCACTTTTTTTTTTAAAGTTATTATTATTATTATTATTGGTGCCGTACAGGGACAAAAACGAATTACAATACAAGGTGAGACAGCACAGTACAGTAAACATAAGGCACAGTAACTCAGTAAGCTCAATGCACAGCTAGTGAGGGCGGGGGGAGTATCCGCAAATGATGGGGCCCAAAAGGAGGGCGCGGAAGACAGGGAGACCCCCAGAGGGGGGAGGAGGACCGTCGAGGAGGAGGTCAAAGTAGCTGGAGAGCAGAGTTAGAAGTGGTGGAAACAGGAGGAGAGATGGCCCTGCTCAGAGGAGCGTGCAATCTAAGGGGAGGGGTGGACAGACGGAGAAACGCAGGGGAGAGAGGGAGAGTAGAGGGACGGAGGCAGGGAAGGGGAAAGAAGGGGGAGAGGCAGAGGATAAGGTAGGTAGTTAAGTGGGAGACTGGAAGGCTTTAAGAAAAAGGTGGGTTTTTAAAGCCCGTTTGAAACTGGACAGGTTAGGGGAAGTCCTGATGGAGGAAGTTACAGTATATTTTTACATTTTTTGTTTTCAATGCTTGATAAGGATTTGTATTTGTATTGTTTGGCTGAGTGAAGTATATTAGAGTCTATTTACACCTGAAAATAAATCTAATTGTAGAGGGATAAGCCACCTTTATACTTAAGGAAATTTGCTTCAAATATGAATTGATATAATGCCCAGCAACATATTGGCTTTTTGAAATTCAGGTTTTATTCAGTTTTTTATTTCATTAAAAGAACCTACAAGCAATATGCCTATTACTAATATAACTTGTTATGTCTTTGGGCTAATTGCCGTTTGGAATGATACTTTAGGTTATGGCTTTAGGACAATAGAAATATTTCTAATAAACCCCCGATCTAACTGGAAAACAATGCTGCCGTGGTCACATAGTAAAGTACTAGGCAACAGCAAACATTAATAATGGATGAATGGTGTAAAACATATGTTTATGCATATAATTAAAAAGTACAAATAGAAATAACATATGATAGAGACACAAGCCTCAGTCAGAAACATATGGCAGGAACCACAAACAGTCCCACCTCCGTGTCACATTCAGCGCCTGACTCCTTTATTATAATACAGCTGAGACCACATAGGTAATTTGATAGTGTGCTTCTGTACAATACATGAAACCCGAGGTCGTTAACTCAATTGGAGGGCTTCGCTATTCACCATAGCACAGCAATATAAGTTGAAATGCCATTTTTTTAATGTTAATGTCTCTTAAATTTTAGCCATGTATTGTGTATTGTGAAACTTATATAGGCATGTCCAGCAGGAATTAGCTCCCATGTAAGGATGAGGTTAAACAAGCATTTTTGAGCCCAGAGTTTTCACGGGGCATCACTTATTCAGAGTAAAACGACAAAGGTCCCCCGTAAGGACTAGGGGGTATATTTACCAAACTGCGGGTTTGAAAAAGTGGAGATGTTGCATATAGCAACCAATCAGATTCTAGGGGGTAAATGTATCAAGCTGAGAGTTTTCCGTTGTGTTTGAAAAACCAATCAGATTCTAGCTATCATTTATTTAGTACATTCTACAAAATGATAGCTAGAATCTGATTGGTTGCTATAGGCAACATCTCCACTTTTCAAACCCGCCGGAAATCTCTCAGCTTGATACATTTACCCCTAGATGTCATTTTGCAGAATGTACTACAAAGATGACAGCTAGAATCTGATTGGTTGCTATTTGCAACATCTCCACTTTTTGAAACCCACAGTTTAGTAAATATACCCAATGGTGGTGGTGGTGCAGTGTGCCAAGATTTCTGAAAAAGTGGCCTGGGTCTATGGAAGTGCCTGCGGAGAAGCAGAATTTTTGCAGCTATTAGGAAAAGATTGGCGGAGTGAGGGTGTTCCTTACAAGGTATGCAGTATTAACCAGCGTCCCTAGATTTGCAGAACAATACTAAAATGAAAGCTCATTTTGCTGAGTGAGATTATTGAAATAAAGGGAGCATTTTTTTATTGACTTGTTGTTTGCAGCAGCTCTGAGTGTGGAAGGAAGGGACAGTATCACATAAGCCAAGTACAGTGCGGCTCCTGCAGAAACATGCAAATTCTCTTGTTAGGAATCATGTCTACTAGAGGACAACAGTGGCGCATGCAGGGGGACTTTCTGGGTCTCCAGAAACCCCTCCCCTCCGCTAAAAAGGTGCCCTACATAGCGGCACTGTACTATACAGCAGCCGCGGTGCTGTCAAAGAAGCGTCCGCGGCGGTGCTGTCTTCTTTGACAGCGCCGCGGCTGCTGTATAGTACAGTGGTGCCGAAACGGAGCTGTCGCCCATGCGCTGCAGCTCTCTCTGTTTTTTATTTTTGGGGGGTGGTGGAGGGGAAACCCCCCTCTTTAAAATCCTCCGTGCGTCCCTGGACAAGTATGCGCTGCTGCTGATGACTTGGTGTAAACCAGGGGCATAAGTTGCCCATGCAGAGCTGGATGTATCTCACGATGTCCACATCTCTGCAGAAATGTGCTATTTTTGCGCCCACTGTTTTCTAGTGTAATTTACGACCATTTTGCGAACAACTCTGCATCAGGCCCAAGGTGTTCAAACCTACGTGCAATAATAAATGTATTTTAGTGTTTTCATGACTCCTCTTCACTTTTCAATACTTAATGTTTCAAATCTCTCAATCAGTAAAAGTTTGTCAAACTAAACTTATAGACTTGTTTCAGAACAAAGAACTATGCAATCTACCTTTTAGTTAATTTCAAAGCTGAGTTTAACTTTGTACAAGGTAATATTTTACACAAAGGCATTTTTCATTTTGGCCTTTAAATGTTAATGTTAATGGATGCAAACTACAACCTGACAAAATGACAGCGCCTCTGGGGCTGCAAATGTCAAAGCATTATCGGTCCATTTTGAGAAATATATATTTTTAAGATATTTTATTTTTCATGTCTGAATTTTCAGAGCTAGAGACTGGGTAATTCAGATACGCTGGTTGGAAGCAAACTGAATTTCAAACAGGTACAGATTGCAGTTTAGTTTCTAAATACAATCTCACCCGTGCAACAGGAAAAAGTGAACATAAAGGGCGTTTGTCTGAAGATTGGCTGATTTTTTTTCTATTCCCTAATTACAAATTGATTATTTGAACATAATGCAGGTACTTACTCCATAAAACACACAAATATTGAAATTTTCAATTAAATTGCACAAAATACAAGTGTTGCTGCTGTGGTGTCAATTTTTGCAATCTAGGGGCCTGATTCATTAAGGATCTTAACTTAAGAAACTTCTTATTTCAGTCTCCTGGACAAAACCATGTTACAATGCAAGGGGTGCAAATTAGTATTCTGTTTTGCTCATAAGTTAAATACTGTCTGTTTTTTCATGTAGCACACAAATATCAACTTTAAATTTCAGTGTACAAATAAGCTATCACGTATTTGTGTGCTACATGAAAAAACAGTCAGTATTTAACTTATGTGCAAAACAGAATACTAATTTGCACCCCTTGAGACTCCCGAAATCCGGGTAGCTCTCCCGGACTCCCGGGAGAGCAGGCAAGTATCCCGCATACTGCAATTTACTCGCCAAAACATAATTTTATCGCGGGGCGGGCCAAAATGACACTATTGGCCGCACTCAGCACCCTACCGCCCTCCAACCACGCCCCCTGCCCGGGATCTCCCGAAATTCACTTTTCAAAGGTACATGAGGTTAAATTTACATATTGCATATTGGTCCAGCCAGTGGACATGGCTCAGGGGAACTCTGTCAACACCATGTACTGGGCGAGTTCCCCTCTGTTGGCCCTATAAAGCACCGCTATAATTAAATGCTCGGCCTCTGCCCTGTTTTCTGCATCTAAACATTTTAGTTTTTTAGCTATTGCTGCACATCAGGTCATACTTGTCACCTTCTTTTTACATCAGCCTGTTGGTAGAGTCGAGTATCTAACGAGTCCTGACCTCAGTGTTTTCCACCTCCTATGGCCTTTTCTTTCCCCTTCTGCCCGTTTGTTGACCTTGTTGCTGCGTGGTTGCTGAGTGTTCCAGAACTCGGCTGTGTGGAAGCAGGAATCTTCACCGTATCCTCCACCCCATCAGAAAACACCATGAAGGCAGATTGCTGTGTAATAAAAATTAAAATTAAAATAGTTAGTATGATAACAATATTTACGCGTATTTGTTTAACATTATATCAATATTTCTTTTCAAGGGTGAGGAATTGAAAGTTATCACTGAAGAATTTGAAGACATGAAATTTCCCAAAATGAGCGGGGCCATTGATTGGATACATGTCTAAATTATGCGACCAACTAAAACAGGTTTGTAAAATATGAATTCATCTTCATGAACATTGAAAAAATAGCAGTGTCTGATGGTGGGGCATTGAAACAGACTTCCTTCCATGACAAACAATGGACTTAATTTGCTAACACGTCCCCAACTAAATTAGGACTTAATTTGTATTTATGGCTGATGAAATGTTTGTACTCCAAGTTAATATTTTAAAACCATTCCCCCAAAGAGCATTCCCACCAGAAAGGAGAATATTTATTTATAGATTATCAAGAACAAGGCGAGTAGTGGAAAATGCTTTTGGTATATTAAGTAACAGTTTCAAGATTTTTCATATCTCCATTAATCTTTGCCTTGACAATATAGACAAGGTGGTGATGGGATGTTGTGTCCCACACAACTATCTTAGGCCTAAAAGCCCCAGTGTGTGCAGCACAGCTTCTACTTTGGAGCATACTACATATATGTTGAGGAAGTGGTAGGGTCAAGTTAAACAGAGAGGAGTATTTGAAATCTTTTATTGGTGAGGGTGGTATGTCATGGAAGAATAACATATTATAATTTATGTGTTGAAGTATTTTGACCAATATGTTAATAAATATTGTAAGCATTCATGATTGTGTGTTTACTTACTATGCCACTTGCCTGTATGTCTTTGGTTTCTTGTGGGACAGATGATGAACTGGACTCCCCCTGGGGCAAGTTGCCAGTAGTTGGTCTAACAAACTCTTGATCAGCCGTCAACCTCAGGAGTTGAAAGTACCACAACTTTGGTACATAGACATCTTCAGCCTATGTCCCTGATTTTTTGGAAGCTTCCATCTTATTTAGGTTTTTGCGGCACACAGTATGCATGTTCTGTATCTTCCCTCTGACCTATTCTGTAGTTGCCTCTGGATAATGAGGAGGACTGACTCTGACCATATCCTCATAAGCCTTCATTTTTTTCTGCCTGTTGGAGTAGTCTTTGGACTTGGTTTGCCACAAGCAGGGATGTGATCTGTAGACCTTCTTAAAATCCTTCATGTGAAAAAGGTCAGATGTTATAAAGTACTTACCTTGCTATAATAGCGATTAAATGAAATAGAGAATTTGGTTCGGAAAGTACCAAAATTAGAATCAAAAGTTTCAATTCTTAGCAAACACAACCACCGCAGACGAACGCTAATGGCAAATGAATGTTTGTTACTATGCTGCTAGAACTGCTGTGATTGGACCATACCAATTGTTAACGCCCACTTATGCACGAGAATATTCTATATAAACACAGAGGAGTCAGTGATATGTGAGAAAATGAAGGAAGATAACAATAGTGAAGGAGTAGTGGAGGAGAAGAAGGGATGCCATCGGATGATTTGAAAAGAGTCAACCAAATAATTCAGAGGGAGATGGAGATGATGGGCAGGATTGTGGACCAACATGACTATGATTGCTTAAAAAAAAAATACAGAAAAATAAATTACAGAAAGGAAATAATAGCAGAGATTGATTAATATGTTAAAAGATCAACTGGGGAACTCAAGAAGCAAGTTCCAGATACAGAAGCAATGGTCAGATTTGAAGAACAATGAACAAGGAAATTTAATGAAAATATGAACAAATATTAAAAAAATTGAATATTAAAACTTGGGGAAAACTTGTTGCCGATGTAATTAACAATGCCAATATTGATTTAGTACTTATCAATGTCTTCTTTTTATAGAAAGAAAAATATGTGATCAACTATCTACATCAACAGAGAAAACAAAAGTGAAGAAGACATTGCCAATGAGGAAATAAAAGAGGAAGTAAATGAAGGTAAATAACATCTATATTTCATTACAATTAGTATGGACCATCATGACAACATACCTGAACATACCCAAGAGGGACATCAACACAAAGTCATTTCAAGCAGTATCCAATGTGAGCAAATGCTAGTCCAATTGAGTGTTAAAAAAATATGTTGTGTCCTGTATAATTGTTAAAGTTAACTAATTGTCGATTCTGTTCTTCAAGTAGATACCATCGTTATTTCAGATGAAAGTTTGGAAGGAGAAAAATTGTGGTTAAACATCAAAAATGGTGTGGACGAAAAGATGTCAAAGCTACAAGACTGTCTGAACGCATTGAGGGGGAAACAATAATGATGTGGGGGGGGGGGATAATTCAACTTGAAGAAAATTATTTTGATTTCTAACACATTTATGAGAAAATACTGCTGGAAGGCTTTAGTGAGAGGAAAAGCTCATTTCTATGAAATCATATATACCATTAAATCATTGTAAAATTATCTATAGTATTCCATCATAGTCAAATCATATATACCATTCAATCATTTATAAAAAAATATGTCTCTGTTGGAAAATAAAAGTATTTCGAAAGAAAACTTTGGTTTATTTGGTAATATTTCTTGATAAACCTGAAATAATGGCCTATGAGTTGACATGTGCTGTGGTACAGGTGCAGGATCTAAACAGGTCTACTGAACCCATGGAATTGTCCATATGTGTACATGTGTTTACAATTCATGTTGTATACACTTGCATACTGGAACATATTGACATATAGAGCATGTAACGAACGTTTACTATGGATTGCTATGAAAAATCACTGTATTTCCAGAGCACATAGGAGGTCACATCATAGATTTAATTTTGCATGCCTGCAAAGGCGTCATTCTTAGAGGAGCTATCGGCTGAATTGTTCGACAGACGGTCGTGACTACATACACACACTTCCAAATTTTCACAACATCATTCCATCCTTGATGGTGATTTTTAGGATGTTTAGAAAACCAAATCAAATGATGCTTTGTGCTTTGGTAGGATAAAACATGATTGTGGGAGCGTACACACTCTTGCAATATCTGACCAAACGTTCATTTATTGTGTTTATCTGCATGATTATTACGTAAGTGTATACCCAGATTAAGTATGTTCTTTACTAACAAGCTACACAATTCTCCTTATCAACAAATGTACAACGTAAGTGACCCAATGACACCCACAGCAGTTTAATTACAGATAGCAGCACAAGGAAAGCCTAGTAAGACAAGTAAGAATGCACAGAATGTGTATCATAAAATAGATGTATGCAAAACCATATGTATGCATAGCCGTGCGCATTGTTACAACTCTGCATCAAGCCGTATAGTACACACATCAGTACATGATATATACCTGACATACCATGCGGCTGATGCTGAGTGAAACGTTGCATAGCCTGCAAATATACGCTCTTTATACAAGCAATTTTGCTTGCTCTGCATCAGGCCCTTTATGTCTATATATTATGAAATAGTCTTTTTAATATAGATTTTATTATAGAGCAAATATACATTGCTAAAGAAGCAGTTATCTTGCAGGACAGTGTGAATTAAAAGGTTTCCTAGCAACCACATAAACTTAATTGCAAGTTTGCTACTATGTAGCAGTGGTGTTTTAGTATTAATTGTGTCTTCTGTGCAAGTTGATTTGAATCCACCTCTAAGCACATAAATTAACTAATTATTTATGTTACTGTGTTAATGTTTACGGCTACTTAGTACAACAAGAGGTATCACAGCAACATACTGTAGCAGCTGATTATTAGCTTTTAGCTCATATGAGCAGTTTTGGTTTTTAATTTTTAATTAAATTTTAACCTATTTTGTTGATTAAATGATAACTTTCTCAGCCAAGCCGAATGTCTATTTATATTTTGTTTTTAAATGATTTTTAAAAGTTATCTTTATAACTATAATAAGCATGTTGATACGGGTATTTAAACCTCCTTAGGAAATGGTTCTAACACCCACCCTCTGAAGAAGTTGCCAATTAGTAAAGAAATGCGTCAGCCTACAGTGAAAATAAGTCCAAATACATGTTCCACTACTCCCTTTGAAACCTTGTTTGATTTAGCACTGATTTGAATTGAAACAGTGTCTGAATTTCTCGCTGTTGCTTCAATACTTAGGTGACCCGATGATGGTGAATGGGTCCTACAAGTGTATCACCTAGCTGGTGATTATGGGATTTATGAAAGCAATTTTGTCCTAGAATATATCACTGGGCTGGTGATTAAGGAACTCAATAAAGACATTTGGTCTGGTACAGATACATATTTTGAACATAATATTAGAACTTTTCAGTACTGTGAATCATTTGCTCACAGACAGAATAAAGGAATTTTGAATTAAGATCTGGCCAATATAATCCCAACAGGAGTGAAACCTGCTTGGTCCCTGATTAGACTTCAATGTGGATTACATGATTTCTTAAACTTATCATTGTTTGAATTAATCTGTTTTATGCATGTATTTTATATGTATGTACTGACATTTCTATTTATTCATATGACATGTTTGTCTGAATTTTATAACTGAAAAGATATTTGTTTAATTTTGGCTGAGAAAGGTATTTTTTCAGTACTATAGAGATAATTATACATAATTTTGTTTCTGAACATTGCAGATCTATATTACCGCCAAGGACATAGGTTCTTTCCATATGTATCTTAGTATTTGAGGCTTTTTTGCAATGCCTTTTTTTTCCACAGGCAGCTTATATAATTCTGCATTAGTCTCGTTTATAAGTATTGTACTTAAAAAGTGTCAGTATCAGCAGTCTAAGACATCACTTGACTGCCACTGGTCACTGATCCACTGATTGCTGGCATTCCCAATTAGAATCCTCTACCTCTGTCAGGTGGTACCACTAATCTCCAGTACTGATGACACATGTGGGTAATCACCAGCCTCTATAAGAACCTGCTCAGTGCATTTATCAGTGCCTGCGTTTCATTTGTGTGCAACATCAATACTCCCGCTAAAGGGCTATAAAAGATAATAAAGCAGCTATTCGTGTTTCTTCTGTTAGTATATAGGAGCGCTTCCGCTCCGTCTTCCCTGTTGTGTTGCTATGGCAACCGCAGCACGACCCCCTTTGGTCTAGTGAGGAAACAGAAAGTGGGGACACTTCCTGTCTGACCAGTAAAATAACACAGTACTGTTAGCTGCGCTATGTATGTATATATAAATATATAAGTCCCCAAAACGCACACAGAAGGTGATCGGATGCTCCCCACTACTTATATATATAAGGGAGGAGTCTGTATGGCCACAAATGATTCCTGCACAGATGTCCAGCTTATCAAAAGACCTGTCTGCATATCATCCATATACATATATATATATATATATATATATATATATATATATATATATATATATATATATATAAAACTGCAGTGTATACCACCATTATATACATATACAAGTGTATCTGTGTACAAGACTGCATAATACTGTTATTACCTGCTGTACTACAAGTTACCAACTATTGTGAGTACCTGCATTCTGTGTTATCATCTTTAATAAACAGAAACCTGTTTAAGATACAAAAGCGTAGTGGCTTAACATCCACATTAATACCGCTGAACACCTTTATTAACATCAAAAGGTATAACCAACAGGATATGGGCCCAGGCACTTAAAGATGATAAACACTTGAACATAAAGAAAGATAATAAAAGTACAAGAGAAAATAAGGAAGAGGAATAGTCCTTTATTCAGAACACAAAAAAAAAATGCACAGCACAGGTACCAGTATGAAGTTTACTAAATTAAAAGGTTCTGAGAATTCTGCAAAGTGGAAATTTGCAATGCAAATGTAGTTAATGCCGGAAAAGTTGTGGAAAGTCCCAGAAGATCCAGAAGCCAGTCCAAATGCTGACAAAGTAAATAGAGCCATGGGCACCATTGGCTTAACATGTGTATCATTAATGATAAAGATTCAGCAAGTGAGCTGTGGACTGCTCTGAAATATGCGTAAGGTCTGATGAGAAGGATAAACTTGAGGCTATACAATGTACGGGACTAATTTGAGTACTTGTGTGAATATGGATGAGTACATAGACAAAATGCTGTCGATATCCCAGCAATTGGCACCTGTGGGAACACAGGTGGATGACCAGGCAGTCACAATGGCAATGATGCAGAATCTCACACCAAAGTATGATTCCCTAGTAATAGCTTTGGAGTCTAATGATACCAAGTTAACGACAGAAATCGTGAGAGCTAAGCTGCTGCAATACAAACAGAGAATTCCTGTCGTAGCAAATGCTGAGAATACTGCTCTATTCACAAAAAGTACAAAGTCCAAGAAACCTAAGTTTAAATGCTTCATGTCATAAGATGGGGCACAAGGCATCTGAATGGAGACTAAAAGTTAGAAGTGGTGCGCAACAGAAAAAGTGGGAAATAGCTAATGAGTCAGCATTGAATGTAACAGATAGTCATAAGAAAAACTACTGGTATATGGACTCGGGCGTCACGAGATGTTTTAGCTACAATAAGAAATGGTTCAGTTCGTTAAAAGCATGTGATCCAGTTACAGTAAAATTAATTGGTGGAAAGGTTCTTACTGCATCAAAAGTCGGGACTATCACAGTCCGCCTGAATATAAAGGATGAAACCATTGTCACAAATATCCAAGACGTCTTGTATGTACCAGAGTTGGGAACCAACCTTATCACTATAAGCATCTTTAAGAAAAAAGGTTATGAGGTCAAATTCGCAGAGGGCAAATGTCTGGTTAATAACCAGAAAGGTACTGTAATTGCAACAGCACACAGTGTAACCAGCATTATGTCCTAGACACCGTAGAATGTCATGCGATGGCAGCTTCAGATAAAAGTCAATCAATGGAGCTGTGGCATAGGAGATTGGGTCATCTGGGATATGACAACATCCAGAAGCTCGCTGATGGGATGGTGACAGGCATCACTGTGAACATTTCGGAGAGACCGACATGCAAGAGTTGCATAAAGGGTAAGCAAACTCGTTGTCCCTTACCCAAGTCAGCAACCAGAGCTGAAGTACCCCTAACTCTAGTTTTTTGTTTTTTTTTCCCCTCTGAGAAAAATGAAATGTCTCCGGGGGTTTTCTTCACCTTCCTCTGGATCTATAGATCAGTAACTCTGAAACCAGATCCCTGGGAGCCCCAAACATGACCAGAATAATGGCTGTTATTACAGAAATACTGGTGACTTGGTTGAATTAACCACCTAGATATTTAGGGTTCCCTGGGCTAGAGTCTAGTGCATACTGATGTGTGTGGTCCAATGGAGGTGAAATCGTTCAGTGGCTACAGATATTTTCTAACACTTATTGATGACGCAACAAGGATGACGCATGTCTACTTCATAAGAGCTAAGAGTGAAGTCGTAGAGAAAATTGTGGAATACAAGAGCCTTGTAGAGGCTCAAATGGATCTGAAACTAAAAGCCTTGAGATTCGACAATGGCGGAGAATACGACAATACGACTTTAGCTGAATTCTTAAGAAAATATGGCATACAGCACCAACTAACAATTGCCTACACACCAGAACAGAATGGTGTGAGTGAACGAGCAAACAGATCAATTGTTGAACGAGCATGGACTATGTTGAATGACGCAGGCCTGGAGAAATGGTTTTGGGCGGAAGCAGTGTCCACTGCAGTCTACCTTAAAAACCGAGCGTCCATAGTGGCTGTAAAAGGTAAAACACCACTGGAGGCGTGGTCCAGTAAAAAGTCAAGTGTCATCTCCGTATATTCGGCTGTAAGGCGTATGCACATATTCCTAAAGAAAAGCGACGTAAGTATGATTCCAAGTCAGTGGAGTGTATCATGCTCGGGTACTGCCAACAGAGTAAAAGATACAGACTTTGGGACAGTAACAACAAACGTCTTATTAAATCCAGAGATGTGGTATTTCATGAAAACATGCCACCTAGAGGAGTAGTGGAACAGCAACCACAAGAAAAGCTAGTGACACTGGATGTCCAGGCAATAGAAAGAGTGTCTGAGACTGAAAAGGAATTGTGGATAACCAACCAGAAAACAGAAGTTCTATGAGGAGTAACAAAGGTATTCCCCCTAGGAGATATAGTGAGGAGTTTGCTAATCTAACTTTTTGTGAACCGCAAAACATTGAAGAGGCAAAATCAAGCAACAACTGGGAACAGTGGAAAGCGGCTATTGATACAGAGGTAAAAGCTCTGGATGACAATCATACATGTACTGTAGCTGACAGTGACCGCAAAACGATCAGGAACAAGTGGGTCTTTTGAAAGTTAATGCGGACAGTATCATTGCACGCTATAAAGCCCACCTTGTTGTCAAGGCTACACACAAAAGTCCGGGATCGATTACAGAGAGATCTTCTCACCTGTTGCCAGATACAGCACCCTGAGGTTAGTAATTGCCATCTACACTATCCATGATTTGTTGTTGTATCAGCTTGACTTTGCCTCCTAAAAAAGTCACTTTATGGTCCTAAACAAAGTGAGGATGTTGGTACATTAAACTTGATGCTGTACTGCTAGAGATGGACTTTAATAGGTCAGATACTGATCATTGTATAGTGATAGCGCTCAATTGCCCTATTGTAGTTGGGTATTTATGGAGTGGGTGGAGGTTTTGTGCTTGTAATCTATGCCTCCACGGTATTAGTCCTAATGTTCAATGCAGGATCAAGGGAGGAAGAACTACAATAAAGATATAACTTCCATTAAATATGCAACAAAATGCTCATAAGTATTCATAAAATATTTGTAAGAAGGTCTAATGATTGCTCTGTTGTTATGGGGTGGAAACAGCAGATGTAGAAATTAAAATAACAACCATTTAATTCCACATAACACAATGTGGTTAAAATAATGACCAGATACAGATGAGAAATATATGAACAGTAAAAGAGGTGACAATACTATCAAATTAAAATCCAAAAGTCACATCATAAATAAGAGATCCAGTGTCCAATAACACAACATAAATAAGTCCAATAGATGCTGGTATGATATTAGCCTGGGAAAACCTTGAGGAAAAAAGGGAATGATAGAGCCTGTGTGGTAGGTCCGATAGGGAGAAGTTGTCACTCCCAGCATACATTGCTGGTTGTTGTTGTTACACTCTGTTGTCACTTCCTGTTGTTACATGCTGCTGTGATTCCTCTCTGCTGTACTTGTGGTTTACCTGCTACCTGGGATCTCTCCATATCACAAGCACAAGTTTATAGGGCAGCTAAAAGACTGAATGAGTGACATATATGCCAGACCTGGCATTGCTGAGCAGATCCAGCTCCCGGGAAATAAAAGCTGACAATCAGGGAGACAGAAAACTGAGTGCCACCACGAAACATGGGAACCAGAGATGCAATAAATGGCAGCTCCCAGAGGGAGATTTTCACGAGACTGGTACAGGATGGGGCTACTTGCTAGTATCAGCAACTGAACTAGTGGTCGCGGAGTCTAACGTGCCCCTGGTATTCACCAGGGTCCCCCCGCAAGTCAGGTATGGACTTTGCTGCAAGTGAAGCGCAGGTTGCGGTTCTCCGAGTTAGTTACTAGTGAAGTAGTGGTAGGTGAACAGAGAACTGTCAGACGGTCTGAGTTCAAAAGCCATCCAGGATGCGAGATACAAAATGAAGGTTCAGCGGAGAGTCAGGGAAGCTGAGGGTCAAAACCAGGAGAGCCAAAATGAGACCGAATCAAGATCCAAAGAACAGTGAGGAGCCAAGCCAAATCGGTAACCAGGAACAAGGCAATCTGTATGCTAGAGCAGAGGTGAAGACCTAATGGTGCCAGAGTCAGTGTCAGGCGCCGCTCGGCGGCCGCCCGCCTGTCCACACAGAACGTCTGGTTGCCTAGCAACCAGACGCGTCACTTCCCCTTCCGCCCGGCCGGCCAGCTCAGACCCAGAAGCGTCCCCGTTGCTAGGCAACGGGACGCTGCTTGAAGAGATCGCTACGGCGCTGCAGGATGACTAGCGCTACGGCGCTACAGCTATGACAGCACTACTAGTGCTGAGGGCATTGGCTAGCAGCACTATTTAAGTCCCTCTGACCTCACCTCCTGTGCCAGAGTTTCAGGTCCTTTCCTGTCCTCCAGCGTTCCAGTGTTCCTGTGTTTATCTGTTTCCTGACCCTTGCCTTCCTCCAGTTTATTGCCGTTTGCCTGTGACCATTGTGACCCGGATTGCCTTGACTACCCCTTTTGGATCTCCCTTTTGTACCTCGCTGTCAGAACGTTATCGACCCGGCTTGATTCACACCCCGTTCGGATTCTCCTTGTGTACCTGCATTGCCCGCACCATTGCCGAACCTGCCTGTCTGACATTCCTCTCGTGCTTCGCTATCTGACTCGTGGAAGGACCGCGACCTGCGTGTCTCCTGCAGCTAAGCCCATACCTCCTTGGGGTGGTCCCTGGTGAACACCAGGGGCACGTTAGACTCCGCGCCTTCCTCCGAGTAGTGCCAACGATAGCAGGTACGCTATACTAGTCGTGACAGTCAGCTACAAATAGAGGTCAGACTGACCTGATAGGCTGGGGTGGTCAATAACAACACTTACCGCCAACAGCTGTGCAGATATGTGCCCTGCTGCCTAGCAGCAGAAAACATGCCCACTGCGCATGCACTAGTGGCACTGAGCCGGCCAGGAAGACTGCGTCCCGTAGCTATGCAATAGGGCACTTTTCTGTACAGCTGTCGATGCCCCAACCGGAAGTCATAGGCGGCCAATCAATCTCATTCTGAAAGTCTGTATTGTAACGTATTGTTTGTATGTATTATATACTGCATGCTCTGTGTTCATTAATAGCTCAGTGTTCCATAATTCATGTACATGTACATTTTTCAAACAGGCCCCAACATTCCAGAATCCAGACAAGAAACCAACAGGTTGTGAACAACAGGTAGGAGAGAACAACACAGTCCATCAACAGTGCAGAGGCATAGTAAGCAATTGCTCTGTGCGCCATGGCCCCTCCTGTGTGTTCATTGGGCCTGAAGAGATGGGAGTCAAGCAGGGTGGGGGACTGCCTGTTTCATTTGTACTGGGCATCACATCCCCACATTTTCTGATGGTAGCCTTGGGTGGAAGTACGTGCCCACTGAAAGTAAGGTGACATGAAGCAGGACCGCTGTCTTGCCGAGAGCGAGAAGGAGAGAATCCATGTGTCCGACCGGACTGGACATAACAGGGATTGGTTAAAGAGGTAGGTACTATTATATTATACATACATTACATACATTTAAGAAGTGCAGATTACCAATCTTACTTTTAAATTTGGGTATTCAGATATTTGCCTTGGTGTGAAAATACTTACCCACGTTCATGTTACTGGAGACGGATGACACCCTGAACTGTAGCCTGATAAGCTTTGAATTGGTGCATTAACTATTGGTACACTCTCCAAATATCAGTGCAAATATCCTGTGGGTGCCGAGTATTTTAAAATTTCGAGTACCAGTTAGGCAAGCCTCTGAGCCTCCCTGGTATCATGACAACTATTTCATAGTGTGACCAATATTCTGCTTTCCACATTTGCAGGTGGCCAAATAGAAAAAACTTTCTTCACAGTACAATGAATACAACCCTGAATGTATAGATGTTTTGAGTGACATGACTGGAGAACGAACCCTGAAATTCAGACAAAACGAGCAAGAGTTATTCTGAAACTGAGGGATAATCACTTGGAAGAAGAGTCTACTTTCCTGAACACAATTTTATTGTACAGATCTAGTGTTCGAGGGGCTCAAGCTGATTTGGGTGTACGCCAATTTGCTGAACATTTGTACTGTGCATGCCCACAAAAAGCATATATGCCTGTCAGTAGCCATATCAAATACGGGTGATTGTGGGCTGGTGCAAATACACGATGATGATAATGTTGATGATGACCGCCAACACAAATCTCACAAATCTTGTAATGCTGAGATTAGATTCAACTCTGAAGATTTTTTCATTGCTCGTGACTAAATTGCTGTCACGCTTCAAAGTAAATCACAGCTATGACGTTCATACAATGCTTTTTCTGGTTAATGACAAAAGCTGTCTAATGAAAACAAGAGTGCTTATTTAAGAACTACTTTTTTGTACTTACTCTATTTCATTATGAAATACTGTATCTTGTAGCTAAAATCCGTAACCTTTAAGAGGGAAGTCCTCACAATTGAAAGGTACATTTGCTAGAGTCAGAGCACTATTTTGCGATCAGTCTTTGGAGTATATTTATTAGCAAGCAACAATAATGATAATGGTTTCACCACAATTTATCAATAAAATTACTTACGGTTTTGCCAGGCCAGTCTCTGCCAATATGCACATGTGTGAGCTATCTAGCCGG
Source organism: Mixophyes fleayi (assembly GCF_038048845.1). Taxonomy (NCBI): domain Eukaryota; kingdom Metazoa; phylum Chordata; class Amphibia; order Anura; family Limnodynastidae; genus Mixophyes; species Mixophyes fleayi. Next base: position 52,627,939 of record NC_134406.1, read on the forward strand.
CACTTGTGCATGCGCAGTGGAACAGAACCCCCTGACTTGGGCTTTAAGTTCCACTTAGTGAAAACACAATGTAAAAAAATATTGTAAAACTATTGACCATTGAAAAAATGCTTTATTAAAATTACAAAGGACTTTCTCCAAAAATTTGTTCTGTTAGCTCCATCCTGAGATGGCAATAACAAGACATGTAAGTGGTTCTTGTTCAATAGGCTCCCCATACAGGGCCCTCTTAAGAACATCTTGGGCCCCCGGGCACAGCAGTGCACCGGCGCCCCTATATATACAAAAAAAAAAAAAATGATTATCTATATGGGCCCTGCAGCCTAGGGGGGCCCGTCGGAGGCAGCAAAAAAAAAAAAAAACCTGAAAAAAAATAAGACAATACTTACCTTGCAGTCAGCTGGCGATCCGACTCCCTCCCTGGTCTCCTCCTCCGTCGCGCTCCGCAATGGATGTCGGGCGGGCGTGATGACATCACGCCCAATATGCACTGCGAGCGCGACGGAGGAGGAGACCAGGGAGGGAGTCGGATCGCCAGCTGACCGCAAGGTAAGTATTGTCTTATTTTTTTTCGGGTTTTTATTTTTTGCTGCCTCCAACGGGCCCCCCTGGGCTGCAGGGCCCCCGAGCACCTGCCCATTGTGCCCAATGGGAAAGACGGCCCTGCCCCATACCAAGCATGGTGACGCTATTGTCTGTGAATCTTAACGCTGCTTGTGCTGGAGCTATCGTCCTGAAGTACAGGGTGAAACCCTATCGCCGGCCATAGCCCCCATTTTCTGGCCATAAATATTAGGGATATGCACCGGCGACTTTTGAGGTCTCGTGTTTTGTGTTTTGGATCCGGATTTTCGTTATTTTTGGGGTTCGGATTTGTCTCGCAAAGCACTTGACGAAAGGTCTCGGTTCGGATTTAAGGTTTTGGATTCGGATTTTTTTTTAAAAAAACATAAAAAGTTTAAAAATCAAGTTTTTGGGCTTATTTTCACTCCTAGGCTATTATTAACCTCAATAACATTCAATAACAAGCATTTCCACTAATTTACAGTGTATTCTGAACACCTCACAATATAGTTATTAGTCCAAAACGTTGCAACAAGGTATCTTTCTGGACTGCGTAGAGGAGTGGGTCACCACAATATATATTAAAAACCCTGAACTTTTATGATTCGCACCAATAAATGTACCTGGACTGCGTAGAGGAGTGGGTCACCACAATATATATTAAAAACCCTGAACTTTTATGAATCGCACCAATAAATGTACCTGGACTGCGTAGAGGAGTGGGTCACCACAATATATATTAAAAACCCTGAAATTTTATGAATCGCACCAATAAATGTACCTGGACTGCGTAGAGGAGTGGGTCACCACAATATATTAAAAACCCTGAACTTTTATGAATCGCACCAATAAATGTACCTGGACTGCGTAGAGGAGTGGGTCACCACAATATATATTAAAAACCCTGAACTTTTATGATTCGCACCAATAAATGTACCTGGACTGCCTAGAGGAGTGGGTCACCACAATATATATAATAAGAAAACCATCAACTTGTATGATTCGCACCAATAAATGTACCTGGACTGCGTAGAGGAGTGGGTCACCACAATATATATTAAAAACCCTGAACTTTTATGAATCGCACCAATAAATGTACCTGGACTGCCTAGAGGAGTGGGTCACCACAATATATATAATAAGAAAACCATCAACTTGTATGATTCGCACCAATAAATGTACCTGGACTGCGTAGAGGAGTGGGTTACCACAATATATTAAAAACCCTGAACTTTTATGAATCGCACCAATAAATGTACCTGGACTGCATAGAGGAGTGGGTCACCACAATATATTAAAAACCCTGAACTTTTATGAATCGCACCAATAAATGTACCTGGACTGCGTAGAGGAGTGGGTCACCACAATATATATTAAAAACCCTGAACTTTTATGATTCGCACCAATAAATGTACCTGGACTGCGTAGAGGAGTGGGTCACCACAATATATATAATAAGAAAACCATCAACTTGTTTGATTCGCACCAATAAATGTACCTGGACTGCGTAGAGGAGTGGGTCACCACAATATATATTAAAAACCCTGAACTTTTATGAATCGCACCAATAAATGTACCTGGACTGCGTAGAGGAGTGGGTCACCACAATATATATAATAAGAAAACCATCAACTTGTATGATTCGCACCAATAAATGTACCTGGACTGCGTAGAGGAGTGGGTCACCACAATATATATTAAAAACCCTGAACTTTTATGAATCGCACCAATAAATGTACCTGGACTGCGTAGAGGAGTGGGTCACCACAATATATATAATAAGAAAACCATCAACTTGTATGATTCGCACCAATAAATGTACCTGGACTGCGTAGAGGAGTGGGTCACCACAATATATATTAAAAACCCTGAACTTTTATGAATCGCACCAATAAATGTACCTGGACTGCGTAGAGGAGTGGGTCACCACAATATATTAAAAACCCTGAACTTTTATGAATCGCACCAATAAATGTACCTGGACTGCGTAGAGGAGTGGGTCACCACAATATATTAAAAACCCTGAACTTTTATGAATCGCACCAATAAATGTACCTGGACTGCGTAGAGGAGTGGGTCACCACAATATATATTAAAAACCCTGAACTTTTATGATTCGCACCAATAAATGTACCTGGACTGCGTAGAGGAGTGGGTCACCACAATATATATAATAAGAAAACCATCAACTTGTATGATTCGCACCAATAAATGTACCTGGACTGCCTAGAGGAGTGGGCACTGGGCACCACAATAAAATATATAAAAAACCTTCAACAGGTCTGCATTACACTACACATACGGCTGCTCCTCCATCCTCTCCATCATATACATGTTGGAGTTTTAGCGTGTGACAACCTCTTGTTTTTGATAATGTCAGTGCATTTGGAATATTTTTCAATTTGCCCCACACCACTGAATGTACTTTATCTATGATACGCATCTATCTATCTTGACTGCGTAGTGTGGTGGCCCCGGTACACAATTTGGTACCGAGGCCACAATATAATTAAAAAACCCTCCACGTGTCAGAATTCCACCAAAAAAGGGTATGGACTGCGTAGTGTGGTGGCCCCGGTACACAATTTGGTACCGAGGCCACAATATAATTAAAAAATTGGGCATCAACTGTCACCGTTGTTTAATATCTGATACACCTAAATATGGACTGCACAGTGGAGTGGCCCCGGTAGTAAATTTGGTGCCGGGGCCACAATAAAATAAATACACCGTCAACTGGTCTGAATTCCACCAAACAAGTATCTGGACTGCGTAGTGGGGTGGCCCCGGTACCCAATTTGATACCGGGGCCACAATACCTCCTCCAAACATGGTACAGACAATTCGTCATTGAGATCCCATCAAGTATGTTAAAGACAGACAGGGTCGAAGTGTTATTGGTTGACTTTGTAAACCAAAAAACTGTCCCTGTTGCACATAGTCGTGCAATGAAGACTGACTTTTTCATTTAAAGGCACCATCTTTCAAGTGTAGTGTTTGTAAGTCTAAGTCATATTATACTTTTGGTAAAATTGGTTTATTTTGTTCCTCTTTATGGTAATTAGTAATAGAATTAAAGTATTAAATAGAATTAAAGTATTAAATAGAATTAAAGTATTAAATAGAGTGGTATAGAGTTGTAGTGTGGTATAGATAGAGTGGTCCCCACAATATAATAATAAAACCCTCAACTGGTCTGAATTCCACCAAACAAGTATCTGGACTGCGTAGTGTGGTGGCCCCGGTACACAATTTGGTACCGAGGCCACAATATAATTAAAAAAACCCTCCACGTGTCAGAATTCCACCAAAAAAGGGTATGGACTGCGTAGTGTGGTGGCCCCGGTACACAATTTGGTACCGAGGCCACAATATAATTAAAAAATTGGGCATCAACTGTCACCGTTGTTTAATATCTGATACACCTAAATATGGACTGCACAGTGGAGTGGCCCCGGTAGTAAATTTGGTGCCGGGGCCACAATACCTCCTCCAACTTCCAAGTGTAGTGTTTATAAAGACAGACAGCGTCGAAGTGTTATTAGTTGACTTTCTTAACCCTAAAATTGTCCCTGTTGCAAATATTCGTGCAATGGACAGTTACTTTTTTATTGAAAGACTCAAGCTTTCAAGTGTAGTGTTTATAAAATATAAACAACAATACAGTAGTTTTAGAGCACGTCAATACCTCTTGTTTTAAATTATGACAGGGCATTTTACTTTTGGTTTAATTTCTTGAATTTTTTTAAATTTGGTTTTACTTTTTGAACATGGCAAACGACTGTTGATTGGTCATATAATGCAAAAAAAAAAGGTCCAAGATGGAATTGTCCTTGGGCCCTCACACCCACCCTTATGTTGTTGAAATAGGACATGCACACTTTAACAAACCAATCATTTCAGCGACAGGGCCTACCAAACAACTTTGGCTGAAATGATTGGTTTGTTTGGGCCCCCACACCAAAAAAGCTATTCATCTCTCCCTGTACAGACTAAACAGGCTCTACTGAGGCAAGATGTCGTCCTCATCCTCAACCTCTGATTCCTCTCCCCCTACAGTGTGTACTTCCTCCTCATCACACATTATCAATTCGTCCCCGCTGGACTCCACAACCACAGGTCCCTCTGTAGTATCTGGAGGGCAGTGCTGTACTTCATTGAGGAATTGATTATTCATTTTTATAAACATCATTTTTTCAACGTTCTGTCACTCACCGGACTGTGAGTGCTTCTTCCCGGACATTTAGGAACCGTGGCCGTCCTCCATCCTGAGGGACTGCGCATGCGCAGCCCTTTCTAAACCTTCAGTGTATGTTCCTTTAACTTAATTGGCAGATCAGGCAACCTCCCTATATTAAGCACCTGTGGTCAACACCACATTGCCTGATCTTGGAGTCTCATTCCCCATGAGTCTCTGAAGGTGTTCCTGTGTTTCCTCGTTTATTCAGCCCAGCTGATTCCTGTGGTTTCCAAACCACTTCTACCTCTGTGGTTTCCAAACCACTTCTACTACTGTGGTTCCCATACCACTTCTACCATCTACTGTATCATCGTGACTGTGAGCTGATTCCTATCCGCTGCCTCCGTGCACTACAGTCTTCTAACCACTTCAACTCTACCATGTATCATTGGGACTGTTAGCTGATGCCTATCCGCTGCCTCCGTGCACTACAGTCTTTCATTCACATCCACTCACCTGTTCATGATTGTGACTGCCAGCTGATTCCTATCCGCTGCCTCCGTGCACTACAGTCTTCAACCTGCAACTCGTCTGTGTTTCATCATCGTGACTGCTAGCTGATTCCTATCCGCTGCCTCCGTGCACTACAGTCTTCAACCTGCAACTCGTCTGTGTTTCATCATCGTGACTGCTAGCTGATTCCTATCCGCTGCCTCCGTGCACTACAGTCTTCAACCTGCAACCCGTCTGTGTTTCATCGTGACTGTTTGGCTGATTCCTATCCGCTGCCTCTGTGCGCTTCAGTCTTCAGTCCTTGTCAACTCTCCCGTGTTTCCTTGAGTCTGCTGCCACTATTGCTACCCGCTTCTCTCCGTGATCAACAGTTCCAGTTCAACTCTGCTCTCCCGTGTCCCATCGTTACTGCACCTGCTGGTTGCTATTGGCTACCTCCGTGTTCCCGCAGAGACCCGCTGCTGTTACTCCTCAGCGCTACTCATCCATCGACTGCTGATCCGCTCTCCACGCCTTCCTGTGTTCCCTGCTGGTCTACCTACCTGTGCGCTGCACCTGCTAGACCACCGCTTCACCCATCCAGGGACTTTGCATCCTGCCGGCCTCCTGCCGTTCAGGTATCTCTGCACTCCTGTCTGACTGCCTTCTCCTGAACCACGGTATGCATACTTCCCATTGACTGTGCTGTGTATTGCATACCTTGCTGGACTGTGTTGGTTCTCCTCTGGAGTGTGCTATCCGCTGAGTCTATTGCCATCATTGACTGTGTTATCTCGTGCTGGATTACTTCTAGAGACTTTCTATATTGGCAGTGTTGTTCAGTCATATATACATTTATATTGTGCATATTACTGTGGATCAAAGTCAAGGTGCCCGTGTATATCTTGTGTTGCAGTCTCTCCCCGTGCACCTCCTCACATATATATTCAGTGGTACAACTTGCTAATGGCAGACCACTGACCCCTGTTTCCAGTTTCACCTGTTCCAGTATCCTCTCAAATAGCAGTGGTACAACTTGCTAACGCAGACCACTAACTCCCCGGATACCTCCACTTGGATTCTATTCCTTCACTCAGACAGCGGTACAACTTGCTATCCGCAGACCGCTGACTCTCATCACCCCCTCGTTTCTGTTGGACATTCCTCCTCACTATAGCAGTGGTACAACTTGCTACCGCAGACCACTGACTACCTTCACGTGTCCTTTGTCCATACAGTTCCTCGTGTATTACTACCTCCATATTGCCAGTGCTGCTAGTCATAGACTTTCCTGAGCATCTCATCATCTGCTATTTCCTGTTCCGTGATCACCCTGCTACCAGAGTACCATATTACCACCTATACTGCTCTGGTAAGCCTATCACCTGGTGATCCCTGGGTAAAGACTCCTAGTGCCCGTGACAGTAAGATCAGGCCATGACAGACCCAGATACGGAACCTACCGCTAAAGAGATGCTGCAGCATCTGGTCAGCCGTGTGGAGCAACAGGATGCTCGCCAACAGCTGTTACTTCAATGTTACCAATCGTTAACCTCCCAAGGAACATCTGGACAGACTGTTACAGCTAATATTGAAGCTCCTGTGCTTTCCTCCGTTTCCCCAGTGCCATCCCAGGTGTCTACAGTTCCTACGCTTCACCTGCCTACTCCGTCAAAATACGACGGGGATCCCAAAACTTGTAGAGGTTTCCTTAACCAATGTTCAGTCCATTTTGAACTCCAACCTCAAAATTTTTCTACCCATCGTTCCAGAGTGGCCTATCTTATCTCATTGTTTTCTGGACAAGCCCTGGCTTGGGCCTCCCCTCTGTGGGAAAGAAACGATCCAATTCTACAAGATAGTGCCAAATTCATTTCCACGTTCCGAAGTGTGTTCGATGAACCAGGTCGTGTGACCTCCGCTGCTTCCAGCATCCTTCGTTTGCGACAAGGCTCCCATACAGTAGGACAGTATGTCATTCAATTTAGGATCTTAGCCTCTGAACTTCAGTGGAACACTGAAGCATTAGTTGCCGCCTTCTGGCAGGGGCTCTCCGATAAAATTAAAGATGCACTGACTACCCAAGAGCTTCCTTCGTCACTAGAAGATTTGATCTCTCTTTGCCATCGTGTAGATGTGAGATTTCGTGAAAGAGAGTCTGAGAAAACAACGGCTGTCAAAGCACCTCTTCGTTTAAACCCTCAATTTCGTCCAGCTCCATCCTCTGTGATTCCCATGGAGATAGGACGTTCCAAATTATCTTCAGAGGAGAGGAAACGAAGAGTAAAGAATAGACTCTGTATCTATTGTGCTGATTCCACGCATATGCTCAGCTCTTGCCCTAAGAGATCGGGAAATGCCAGGCCCTAACTAGTTCTGGAGAGGTGAAGTTAGGGTCCCTGGAGTCCTCTCCATTGTCTATGAAATCTAAAGTCTGCGCTTTTGATGTTACGATCTCCTTTGCTACCAAATCCTTTGAGTCACAGGCATTGATTGATTCCGGAGCAGCAGGAAATTTCATTTCTAAATCACTAGTGAATCAATGGTCCCTACCAGTGATCACTTTAAAAACACCCATTACTGTGACGGCTATAGATGGATCACGTCTCATCAATGGTCTCATCACCCAGAGTACGTCTCCAGTAACCCTTCAGATTGGTGTACTACACCATGAAGAAATTTCGTTTTTAATTCTTCCAGTTACGACAAGTCTGATTGTCTTAGGCCTTCCATGGCTTCAGTGTCACTCTCCCCAGATTGACTGGCGCACCCCTCAAGTTACGTCTTGGGGGTCTGAATGTCACCATCGTTGTCTTTCTCAAGTTATTCCTCTTAAAGTACAGCAATCTTCCATCTCATCTTCCTCCCCGGGACTCCCTCCTCAGTATGCTTCATTTGCCGATGTGTTTGATAAAGCTCAGTCTGAACGTCTTCCTCCTCATCGTTCTTGGGATTGTCCGATCGACCTTCTACCTGGCAAGACTCCTCCCAGGGGTCGGGTCTATCCTCTCTCGTTACCTGAAACTCAAGCCACATCTGAGTACATACAGGAGAATCTCCAGCGTGGGTTCATTCGACCTTCCACCTCTCCCGCTGGAGCTGGGTTCTTCTTCGTCAAAAAGAAGGATGGATCATTACGCCCTTGTATAGATTTTCGTGGACTCAACGCCATTACTATCAAGAATCGGTATCCCATTCCGCTGATCACTGAGCTATTTGATCGCATCAAGGGAGCTCGGATATTTACTAAGTTGGATCTTCGTGGTGCCTACAATTTAATTAGAATCCGTTCCGGTGACGAATGGAAGACCGCGTTCAACACCAGAGATGGGCATTACGAATATTTAGTAATGCCCTTCGGGCTGTGTAATGCCCCCGCTGTTTTCCAGGGTTTCATCAATGAGATCTTTCGGGACTTATTATATGTATGTGTCGTTATCTACCTGGACGACATATTGATCTTCTCACAGGACCTGCCTTCTCATCACCAACATGTGGCAGAGGTCCTCTCCAGACTACGGAAAAACTCATTGTTCTGTAAATTGGAAAAATGTTCATTCGAGTTACCCCAGATTCCATTCTTGGGGTATATAGTTTCCGGAGTTGGCCTGAAGATGGATCCAGACAAAGTAAATGCTGTACTACATTGGCCTCAGCCAACTACTCTTCGTGCCATCCAGCGTTTTTTAGGTTTTGCCAATTACTATAGACGCTTCATTCAAGACTTTTCATCCATTGCATCTCCTATTGTGGCCCTAACTCGGAAAGGGGCTAATACTAAGCAATGGTCATCTGAGGCTCTCCAAGCCTTTCAAATTCTCAAAGAGTCCTTCTCGTCTGCTCCCATTCTGCGACAGCCTGATGTGACACTCCCCTTCTTCCTAGAAGTAGATGCCTCTAATGTGGGCTTAGGAGCTATTCTCTCCCAACGCTCGGAGCAACAAAAATTACATCCTTGTGCCTTCTACTCTCGGGGTCTTCTGCCCGCAGAGAAAAATTATACTATCGGGGACAAGGAGTTGCTGGCCATCAAAGCTGCATTAGAGGAATGGAGATACTTGTTGGAAGGAGCTCGCCATCCGGTGACGATCTTCACGGATCATAAGAACTTGTCATATTTGCAATCTGCTCAATGCTTGAACCCTCGTCAAGCAAGATGGTCTCTTTTCTTTTCCCGTTTTGAATTAATTATAACCTTCAAACCAGCCGCTAAGAACAAGAAAGCTGACGCTCTATCTCGAGCTTTTGTGACGTCCTCTGATGTAGAAGAGGTTCCCAACCATGCTATTCTAGACCCCAAATGTATTTCTCTGGCTGCTTCATCCACCAAAATGCTACCATTTGGGAAGACCCTCGTGCCTCCTACTCTGAGGAGGAAAATCCTTTCGTGGTTCCATGCCTCTCGTTTTTCTGGACACGCCGGTGAACACAAGACCTTTGAGATTCTCTCTCGAAGTTACTGGTGGCCTTCAATGAGGAGAGACGTCAAAGAGTTTATTGCTTCCTGTGATTTATGTTCTCAGTTCAAATCCTCCCGCAGAACTCCAGCAGGGTTGCTGCGACCACTACCCATTCCGTCCAAGCCTTGGACCCATATTAGTATGGATTTCGTTACTGATTTGCCACCAAGTAAGAATCACAATACTATTTGGGTAGTGGTAGACAGATTTTCGAAGATGGCTCATTTCGTCCCTCTGTCCGGTTTACCTTCCTCGTCTACTCTGGCTGAACATTTCATTAAAGAAATCTTCCGCATCCATGGATGTCCGTCTGAGATTGTGTCAGATAGAGGAGTACAATTCGTTTCCAGATTCTGGCGGGTCCTTTGTAAAACCTTGGGCATACGATTAACACTCTCATCGTCTTACCATCCGCAATCTAACGGACAAACGGAACGAGTCAATCAAGATCTTGAGACTTTTATTAGGATGTTCTCTTCAGCCAACCAAGACAACTGGGTAGAATTGCTCCCTTGGGCTGAATTCGCCCATAACAACATGTACCATGAGTCATCATCCAAAACTCCATTCTTTGTGGTCTACGGTCACCATCCGTCTTTTCCGGAATTTCCTGCCCTCCCGCCCACCCAAGTTCCTGCTGTGGAGACTGCTTGTCAGACCTTCAAAAATATCTGGTCTCAGGTCAAAACCTGTTTAAAGAAGACATCTAACAAATATAAGTCTTTCGCAGATAAGAAGAGGCGGGCTATTCCACCACTAAAAATTGGAGATCGTGTCTGGTTATCTACCAAAAATATTCGTTTGAAGGTTCCATCTATGAAATTCGCCCCTCGTTTTATTGGTCCATATAGGATCATTCAAGTTATCAATCCAGTATGTGTTAAACTTCTTCTTCCTAAGAATCTTCGGATTTCCAATGCCTTCCATGTGTCCTTGCTCAAACCTCTCATTATCAACCGTTTCTCGGCTCCTCCCTCAGCACCGCAGCCAGTTCAAGTTCTTCAGAAGGAGGATTTCGAGATTACTGAGGTATTGGATGCAAAAATTTCACGAGGAGTCCTCCGTTTCCTCGTTCATTGGAAGGGCTTTGGTCCTGAGGAGCGTTCATGGATCAAAGCTGAAGATCTTAATGCTCCTGCCCTTCTGAAGAAGTTTTATTCCAAAAATCCGGACAAGCCCGGTTCCAGGCGTTCTGTGCCCACCTTTAAAAGGGGGGGTACTGTCACTCACCGGACTGTGAGTGCTTCTTCCCGGACATTTAGGAATCGTGGCCGTCCTCCATCCTGAGGGACTGCGCATGCGCAGCCCTTTCTAAACCTTCAGTGTATGTTCCTTTAACTTAATTGGCAGATCAGGCAACCTCCCTATATTAAGCACCTGTGGTCAACACCACATTGCCTGATCTTGGAGTCTCATTCCCCATGAGTCTCTGAAGGTGTTCCTGTGTTTCCTCGTTTATTCAGCCCAGCTGATTCCTGTGGTTTCCAAACCACTTCTACCTCTGTGGTTTCCAAACCACTTCTACTACTGTGGTTCCCATACCACTTCTACCATCTACTGTATCATCGTGACTGTGAGCTGATTCCTATCCGCTGCCTCCGTGCACTACAGTCTTCTAACCACTTCAACTCTACCATGTATCATTGGGACTGTTAGCTGATGCCTATCCGCTGCCTCCGTGCACTACAGTCTTTCATTCACATCCACTCACCTGTTCATGATTGTGACTGCCAGCTGATTCCTATCCGCTGCCTCCGTGCACTACAGTCTTCAACCTGCAACTCGTCTGTGTTTCATCATCGTGACTGCTAGCTGATTCCTATCCGATGCCTCCGTGCACTACAGTCTTCAACCTGCAACTCGTCTGTGTTTCATCATCGTGACTGCTAGCTGATTCCTATCCGCTGCCTCCGTGCACTACAGTCTTCAACCTGCAACCCGTCTGTGTTTCATCGTGACTGTTTGGCTGATTCCTATCCGCTGCCTCTGTGCGCTTCAGTCTTCAGTCCTTGTCAACTCTCCCGTGTTTCCTTGAGTCTGCTGCCACTATTGCTACCCGCTTCTCTCCGTGATCAACAGTTCCAGTTCAACTCTGCTCTCCCGTGTCCCATCGTTACTGCACCTGCTGGTTGCTATTGGCTACCTCCGTGTTCCCGCAGAGACCCGCTGCTGTTACTCCTCAGCGCTACTCATCCATCGACTGCTGATCCGCTCTCCACGCCTTCCTGTGTTCCCTGCTGGTCTACCTACCTGTGCGCTGCACCTGCTAGACCACCGCTTCACCCATCCAGGGACTTTGCATCCTGCCGGCCTCCTGCCGTTCAGGTATCTCTGCACTCCTGTCTGACTGCCTTCTCCTGAACCACGGTATGCATACTTCCCATTGACTGTGCTGTGTATTGCATACCTTGCTGGACTGTGTTGGTTCTCCTCTGGAGTGTGCTATCCGCTGAGTCTATTGCCATCATTGACTGTGTTATCTCGTGCTGGATTACTTCTAGAGACTTTCTATATTGGCAGTGTTGTTCAGTCATATATACATTTATATTGTGCATATTACTGTGGATCAAAGTCAAGGTGCCCGTGTATATCTTGTGTTGCAGTCTCTCCCCGTGCACCTCCTCACATATATATTCAGTGGTACAACTTGCTAATGGCAGACCACTGACCCCTGTTTCCAGTTTCACCTGTTCCAGTATCCTCTCACATAGCAGTGGTACAACTTGCTAACGCAGACCACTGACTCCCCGGATACCTCCACTTGGATTCTATTCCTTCACTCAGACAGCGGTACAACTTGCTATCCGCAGACCGCTGACTCTCATCACCCCCTCGTTTCTGTTGGACATTCCTCCTCACTATAGCAGTGGTACAACTTGCTACCGCAGACCACTGACTACCTTCACGTGTCCTTTGTCCATACAGTTCCTCGTGTATTACTACCTCCATATTGCCAGTGCTGCTAGTCATAGACTTTCCTGAGCATCTCATCATCTGCTATTTCCTGTTCCGTGATCACCCTGCTACCAGAGTACCATATTACCACCTATACTGCTCTGGTAAGCCTATCACCTGGTGATCCCTGGGTAAAGACTCCTAGTGCCCGTGACACGTTCTGAGGAAGCAACCTCCTTCGCCGCTCACTGACCAGGTTCCCCGCTGCACTAAAAACTCTTTCCGAGTACACACTGGAGGGGGGACAACTCAGGTAAAATAGAGCCAGTTTGTACAGGGGCTTCCAAACTGCCTTTTTTTCCTGCCAGTAACAATATGGACTGTCTGACATGTCTACTTGGATAGTGTCAGCAAAGTAATCATCCACAATTTTTTCTATTGTGACAGCATCCAATGCAACGAGAGTAGACATGTCTGCAATGGTTGGCAGGTCCTTCAGTCCGGACCAGATGTTATCAGCATCCCCGCCAGTGCCTCTTTTGGGAAAACTGAGCTTTTTCCTCGCAGCCATAGATGTGGAAGAAAATGAGGGTGGAGCTGTTGGCATGTCACGGTCCTCTTCAGAGGACAATCTCCTGACCAGCAGGTCTTTGCACCGCTGTAGACTTGTGTCCGCCGGAAACAGAGACACAACATACGCTTTAAACCGAGGATCGAGCACGGTGGCCAGAATGTATTCCTCTGACTTTAAAAGAGTGACCACCCTCGGATCCTGGCAAAGCGTACGAAGGGCTACATCCACAAGAGCTACATGCTTGGTGTAATCGCAATGGCTTACCAGCTCCTCCCTCACTTTCTCCAGCTGCTTCTGCAACAGCCTGATCAGGGGAATGACCTGACTCAAGCTGGCAGTGTCGGAACTGACTTCTCGTGTGGCAAGTTCAAATGGCTGCAGAACCTTGCACAACACGGAAATCAGTCTCCACTGCGCTTGACTGAGGCGCATCCCCACTCCTTTGCCTATGTCGTAGGTGGCTGTGTAGGCCTGAATGGCCTTTTGCTGCTCCTCCATCCTCTGCAGCATATAGAGGGTGGAGTTCCAGCGCGTCACAACCTCTTGTTTGAGGTGATGGCAGGGCAGGTTCATGCTTTTTTGATGTGCCTCTAGTCTGCGGTAGGCACTGGCTGAATGCCGAAAGTGTCCAGCAATTTTGCGCGCCACCGCAAGCATCTCCTGCACACCCCTGTCACTCTTGAGGTAATGCTGCACCACCAAATTAATGGTGTGGGCAAAACATGGGACGTGCTGGAAATTGCCCATATTTAATGCCCGCACAATGTTACTGGCATTGTCTGACACCACAAATCCCCATGAGAGTCTAAGTGGGGTAAGCCACTGGGAGATAATTTCCCTCATTTTCTCTAATATGTTGTCAGCGTTGTGCCTCTTATTAAAGCCTGTAATACACAATGTTGCCTGCCTTTGCACGAGCCGCCATTTTGTAGTTGCTGCTACTGATGCAGCTGTTGCTGTTGCTGCGGAAGGGGATGCATCTACCCAGTGGGCTGTCACAGTCATATAGTCCTTCGTTTGCCCAGAACCACTTGTCCACATGTCCGTGGTTAAGTGGACAGTGGGTACAACCGCATTTTTTAGAGCACTGAGGACACTTGATCGTACTTCTCTGTACATTTTTGGTATCGCCTGCCTAGTGAAGTGGAATCTCGACGGGATTTGGTACCGGGGACACAATACCTCCATCAACCCTCTAAATCCCACTCCACTGATGGCGGACACCGGGCGCACGTCTAACACCAACATTGCAGTTACAGCCGCAGTTATACGCTTTGCAATAGGGTGACTACTATCGTATTTTGTGGTCATGGCAAACGACTGTTGGACGGTCAATTGTTTTGTGAAAGACTTAGCGGTCTTACGACTTCCCCTCTGGGAAGATGACCGACTAACAGCAGCAACAGCAGCAGTGGCAGTAGTAGGCGTACCGCTGCAGGATTCCTCGGATGAATCCCGTATTGAGGAGGACTCAGTCTGGCTGCTGACTTGGGCTGCAGGACTGAATCTGATGGAGATTGTGGAGGAAGTTGACGAGGAGGGTGTTGCTGGTGTGTATCCAACTGGACCACGGGATTTAGGTGTCCCTGTACCGATGAGGGTCCTAGCCCCAGTTCCTGAACTAACCACTGAACTATGAAGGTTATTCAGGTGACGTATAAGGGAGGATGTTCCTAGGTGGGCAAGATCCTTACCCCTGCTTATTTGAGCTTTACATAAGCTACATATGGCCATACATTGGTTGTCTGGATTTGGATAAAAATAACTCCAGACCGAAGAGGTGCATTTTTTGGTCTTCTGACCAGGCATGACGATGGGCTTTTTCATCCCATGGACATCAGCTGTTTCCCCCCCTGGTGCCTCATTTACAATAACCACATCACCATCCTCATCATCAAGTTCCTCCACAGCGCCAGCTACATCATCAATAGCCTCCTCCCGAGCCACCTCTTCCCGTACAGTGATGGGAAGGTCAGGCTTGACAACCACCAACATCCTTGGACTCGCCTTGTGGATTTGTGATAATTTCTCTTTAGAAGGCAGAGTTGTTTGCTGTTTTGTTGCTGACAGCATAACTCTCTTCAATTTTTTGTAGGGGGGGGGAGGAGGAGGAGGGCTAAGATCCGTGGGTGAAGCTGAACCACTAGTCATGAACACGGGCCAGGGCCTAAGCCGTTCCTTGCCACTCCGTGTCGTAAATGGCATATTGGCAACTTTACGTTTCTCCTCAGATGATTTTAAGTTTCTCTTTTTGCTACTTTTTCTTAACTTGGGCTTTTTGGATTTTACATGCCCGGTACTACGAGATTGGGCATCGGGCTTGGAAGACGACGTTGATGGCATTTCATCGTCTATGTCATGACTAGTGGCAGCAGCTTCAGCATTAGGAGGAAGTGGGTCTTGATCTTTCCCTACTTTATCCTCCAAATTTTTGGTCTCCATTATATGTAGCACAAGATACTGCAGAATGTGTGAACTTGGTAATATTGCAGTACCAATGGACTTATACTGCTGTATTGGTTTTGCAAATTTGGTTATAATTATTATATATTTATTTTTTTTTAAATTTTTTATTTTTTTTTACTTTTTTTTTATTTTTTAAAAACTTGGGAATAATGGGGAAATAACTATGCCCTTAGAAGCACAGAGCACAGGACACAGCACCACTGGACTGAACAGGACACGGCACAGGATCCAGCAGCACTACGGAACTCAGCAGGACAGAGCACAGGACACAGCACCACTGGACTGATACTGCAGAATGTGTGAACTTTGTAATATTGCAGTACCAATGGACTTATACTGCTGGATTGGTTTTGCAAATTTGGTTATAATTATTATATATTTTTTTTTTTTTTTAAATTTTTTATTTTTTTTTACTTTTTTTTTATTTTTTAAAAACTTGGGAATAATGGGGAAATAACTATGCCCTTAGAAGCACAGAGCACAGGACACAGCACCACTGGACTGAACAGGACACGGCACAGCACCCAGCAGCACTACGGAACTCAGCAGGACAGAGCACAGGACACAGCACCACTGGACTGATACTGCAGAATGTGTGAACTTTGTAATATTGCAGTACCAATGGACTTATACTGCTGGATTGGTTTTGCAAATTTGGTTATAATTATATATATTTTTTTTTTAATTTTTAATTGTAATTTTTTTTTTACTTTTTTTTTATTTTTTAAAAACTTGGGAATAATGGGGAAATAACTATGCCCTTAGAAGCACAGAGCACAGGACACAGCACCACTGGACTGAACAGGACACGGCACAGGACCCAGCAGCACTACGGAACTCAGCAGGACAGAGCACAGGACACAGCACCACTGGACTGATACTGCAGAATGTGTAAACTTTGTAATATTGCAGTACCACTGGACTTTTACTGCTGAATGTGTGAACTTGGTAATATTGCAGTACCAATGGGCTTATACTGCAGGATTGGTTGTGCAAATTTTGTGGTAATTAAAAAAAATTAAAGTAGTTTTTGGTATTTTTTTAAATAACTTTTTTTTTTTTTTTTAAACACAGGGGAATATTGGGGAAATAACTATGCCCTTAGAAGCACAGAGCACAGGACACAGCACCACTGGACTGAACAGGACACAGCACAGGACCCAGCAGCACCACTGACCTCAGAAGGACAGAGCACAGCACACAGCACCACTGGACTGATACTGCAGAACACAGCACAGCACAGCACAGCACAGCACAGAACTAAACAGCACAGCACAGAACTAAACAGCACAGCACGAGATCTACCAGGACAGAGGACCACCTAACACACCCTCCCTCTACCCTGATCAATGCCCGAGTGAAGATGGCGGCGACTAGCGGGGAATTTATAGGATCCGAGTATCGCGAGATCCGACAACGGGATTATGAGTCAGAGCCTCAGTTTCAGATTTGAATTTGGCGCCAATACCCGGATCTGTCTCGGATCCGACTCGGATCCGCAACGTTCGGGTGGGCTCGGATTTCATAAATCCGAGTGCGCTCATCCCTAATAAATATACCCCTAAATCTCCTGTTTGTCTGTATATTCCCAGCTTTTAAGGTTTCTGGGATAGAAACACCTATATTCAAACCTATATGCATACCTATGTCCATAACAGCAGAAAGTACATCAGAAAATTAATGAGCTGATCTTGTGAGAGTCGGTGATCTGTCAACTGTCAACGTTAAGAGCTGCAGAGTAGCTGATGAGGTTATATGCTGTTTGTCACCCGTAAGGCAAAAGAAAAATATACAAAAATACTTGTATGATTTGTTTGTCATCCTATTATTAATTAGGAATTTAAGAAAAATGACTGGACATCTCCTTTAAGGATTTCTTTCTACTAAAGCATAATTGACAACAACATTTTACTTATCAACTACAACTTCTAATGTTGGCCCCACACTCTGCAATTGCATAGCTGAGATTGGATAGGTGAAGTGGCCCTATATCACTTCATGTGTGGCACGAAAATGACCACAATGCCCAATTATAATCCAGTTGAAATTGATCGATTTATTGTCAAGCATGTTACTAAATGGTTCTGTAAAGATTCCTTCCTCAACATCAGTGCAATGTGTCTCCAAGAAATGCTCTGAATTTAATCTCCCCCATAGAGGTGGATCAGGCTT
Organism: Mixophyes fleayi; assembly: GCF_038048845.1. NCBI lineage: Eukaryota > Metazoa > Chordata > Amphibia > Anura > Limnodynastidae > Mixophyes > Mixophyes fleayi. Next base: position 52,645,742 of record NC_134406.1, read on the forward strand.
GTTTCGGACAAATGTCGAGCTCCAGTTCTTGTTTAATTTGCGTTTGTGTGCCCGGTAAGTCAATATCTCAATAAACTAAATGAGCAAATTAAGTGTTAGGCTGCTGATCACCAACCCACAGAACTAGATGACAGAGATCTTCACCTATAGCAGCCGCCTTCCCCTTAGAGCTTGACGCACTCACCGGTACTCGGATGCCCCCAGGACTTAGCTCCAAGTGTAGTGTGGGTTGGTAATGCAGGACCACAGCTGCGGGCCAGGAGACTGGTAGAGAGCAGCGGATAGTCAAAACGATAGCCAAGGTCAAGGGTCACAGGCAAGCAGGGTAATCGATAAACACGCCAGAGGTCGGGGTCACAGGCACGGTAGCAAAGTCCAAGGTACAGGCAATAAGTGTCAGGGTCACGAGCATAACAGGCAGAGTCCAATAATCCAAGCGGGGGGGTCATACACGGGAGATCAAACAAGGTATCCACAGGACAATGCAAGGAAACAGGAGCAGGTCAGCAGACTTGGTCAGGCAGGCTATAACCGGCAGTGAGGCTCAGACCTCACTGCCTTAAACACTGCTGATAGCCAATCAGAGCCTAGCTCTGAAATCATCCACAGCCCCAATTTAATTACTTGTCAAATGAGATTAATCAACCCACAGGCGGACCTATCACTCATACGCCCAGCTATTCAGCCTGCCGGAGCGCCTACAGACTGTTTTTTGGCCTTAAATACCGGAAGTGACATCCCGGTCGTCATAGCGACGGCCGGGGCGCCAGAAGAAGGTAATGTGTGTCGCGGTGATGTCCGCGGCCGCCGTGACTGTCTAACATTAAGTAGAAGTGTAGAAGGTAACCTAACCAATGACAAATGACTACTGTGAAAACAATGTGGTATTAGTCAGTGTTCACATACCACAGTGGTAGGAGACCACTTTATTTCTTTGAACTATGTAATGCCTGGGGGAGTGAGTGTCATTCTCAGTCATAGTGTAATAGGAATTATGACATGATTTAAGGAATGCTGCAGACAAGTGAATATTGAGGTAAAGAGAAGCAAAGACTTATGAGAAGCCATTGTGGGAACGTGTTAGTGTACACATCCATTCACTTACATTATTTGTTCGACTAGCAACGTTAAAGAGAATTCATAGTTATTTGTGCAAAATAACACTGTGAACACACAGAGGAACACAGTATTAGTTTACTTGTTTTAGCTTGTAGGTGTTTGATTCAATAAATAAGAAAGAACCTAGAGCTATTCAAATTAAAAATAAACCATGCAGCAATATATATATTGTATTAAAGCAATTAACTAAATCACAAACTCATTGTTTCCTTGAGTGGTGTCAATTACCTGAAGAGCACTTAATAATAAAGAAACAAAACAACTGCTTAATCATCAAATAGTGCTTCTCTTTCATTTACCTACAGGGAGATATATTGTATAACCAGCTGTATAACTACTGCAAATACACATAACATGGACCTGAGTCCAATGAAGCTCATTGTTAGAGTTATAACAGACTAGGGTTGCCAATGATCCATATAGCAAATAAACAACAGGGTATGAGGTTGTAGAGGTACAGGCGAAGTAATGTAAACTAATGAATCAAAAAATATGCAGAGCATGTCTAATAAACACAACCATATCTGGTGCCCAGTCTACTATGCAAAATCTTATCTGGTGACCAGTCTAATATTCAGAGCCATATCTGGTGCTCAGACTAATATGCAGAGCTATATTTTAAGTCCATTCAAATACACGGAATTATATCTTGTGCCAAGTCTAATATGCAGAGTCTTAGCTAGCAAATATAGTTACTTACCTCGGCCTCCCGCTCACAGTACTGTCATCCTACTACATTGCATTGTCTATATCTTTTTTTATGTTTAGTACAATAAAAATAAATAAGCTTAGGATGTGAGCCAGAAAAAAATACAAACTGCATCCTGTATGGGACAAGATCAATATGCTGTGAAACTGGATATAGGGAAAATGAGGGGTTAAACTTCCCCTAACATTACTGCACATTGCTGCCCACATTGAAAAGACTGTGGCCAGGATATTTTTTTTTATCCCTTCCACAATTATTCCCTTGGTTAAGGAAAAGTGCGTACTGGGTATGTTCGAATAAGGTTAAGCCTCCTGGGACCCAATCCAATATAGATAGCCAAATCATAGTCCTCCTTATGTATATATGTGATGTTAGGTATACCATAATTCTGTGTACATAATATGTCTCTGAAACAGTCGTAGCCTCATTGTAGAGACCAGTCCCACAGAGACTGGACCGGGCACAGCCTACAACAAAGGTGCACTAAGGGTTGGCTCTGTTGGCTCTATTCCGCTGCGGACACCAGGACTAGGGATATAGTGGCCGGCTAGACTCTACCGATAGTTCTGGTCAGCCTGGAGCTAATTAAAACTGCAGAAAGCACCAAATAATATAATCTAGTGAGAATACCACCGTTCACTACATCAGCAGTGATTAGGCTCTTTTGTTGGCAGGGAGTCCCAGAGGAAGACGGACAACACCTGGGTCTCAGTCCAGCCCCAGAGTGATAAAAGTTACCAGTCGGGAAGCCAGAACGTGAAGCACCAAAAGGGCAAACATGAAAACTGGAGACAGGATAAAAAGTCTTGCCTGGAGACCAGAAAAGGAAATCGGTTACTGTAAGGAGAAAACAGCATCTAGGAACTTCCTCCACCTATCTGAATTAAAAGAAACTATATTACTACGTCTACAGTCTAAGACCTATTTTTGTGGGGATCTGAATTTTGGCTTTAACAAAATGGCGACTTTTATTGTTTTTAATTTTGGCTCTAGTGTATGGGTCTTTTTTTTGGCTTTAGTGTTCTTGAGACTTTAGGAAAAAAATATACAGTAAAGCTAAGTTACTCCTCTGCAGTTTCCCGGGTTCTGAGAGAGATGTGAGTCTTGTTCCTTGTGGGTTTTATGGTAGTGTGTGCCTACCAAAAGCGGAGTGACATTAAAGCAGGACCTCTGCACTGCTGTGAGAAAGGAGCCTGTGAAGATTCCCGGGTTTTCTGGACCAATTCTACCCAATTCACACTGGCTGGTCAAACAGGGCTGCCTTATTATGCCAGGGAAACCCACCCCAATACCTTCTAAGGTTTGTATAGTCACTCAGGCAAATGCAGTTAGAAAGAAAAACAATACATTTATTGTAATGAAAACAACACTAGAATATTATGTACACACAGTAAATAAATGCCAGACAGGTTCACCACATTATCTGTCCCTTTCACCACTAACTTAAGGAGTTACAGTCACCTGGCTGTCCTGACTTAATGACCGATGTATTTCACTGGTAGAGAACGGCAACTCATAAACCAGCCACCCTGCCGTTTCCAGACATCAATTCTCCAAATGAACAACCCCTCTCCCCTGGAGTGGCTCCTTATATCTAGGGTCAAATTTCCACAGTGTTTTCCCCTCCCTGGGCAAACCCTGGGTCTCTCCTTCTTAAACATTGGTGAGTGCTGGACAAGGGGTTTAAAGGGGGAGTGGAGATGAGCTGTTATTCCACAGTGGCTCCCCCTCGATTTCCCAAACAGAATGTCTCAGTCAGTCCTGTGGAGGACAATGGGTACCAATTGGCTTTCCCCACCTCCAAAATACAGATAACACTTAACCCTTTACACTACTTTGTGATGTCACAGGGTCCCCAGCTGTTCCATGCTTCCTGTAGAGAAAGGAGGGGGAGAATGAATGCAGATCCAGCCCCCTCACCTGTATCCTGGACACCACCTGATCTTTACCCATAACCCACCTGGCTTCAATTTGAGAACAATGCATAACAGCATCACTGAATTAACAAGCAACATGTTTTTACAATGAGTAACATGGAATGAAGAAGTCTCTTATCTAGGCATGGCTACAATGTCCACTTATCTACATGTAATTAGACACTGCAGTTGTACTCTGTTGAGCTGGGGAACAAAAAAAAGGACATGCTACAATACACATTTTGTGAGAAACGAGGGACAGGTTAAGGTGTTAACAAACTCGTTTCGTCCAGAGCCTTATTGCCAAGGTATTGTGCCCGAGGCTGATATGCCAGGGGTTGTCTATAGAGATACCAGTAATCGTAATGTGTTGTTTCCCTGTATGTAATATTACAATGTTATAGTATGATTGTTTTAACCATTTCATAAAAGCTATACTTCTTTTGGTTAATTGTTAACTAATATATTCTTTAATCAGATATTGTCTTGGGTGTAAAAGTACTTTCCAATTGTATTGGAGCAGGTGTTAGCTGAACGTTAGCTCTGTCAGCACTGTCTTAGCTCGGTGGTCACCGTTTTATTCAACGTGCACTCTCCACTGGTCAGTGTGGGCAAATAGCCTGTAGGCGTCCCTGTAGCGCGATGATGGGTTATATGGGACTTTTGGCAACAAACAGAAATTATTCCACAGCACCTTTAGTATTATCAGCTACATATAACTGATTACAGCAGAGAGGGGAAATGGTTGCTAGGCAATGTGTTTTCTTCTTCCTGTTAATGTGTTATGCTTCCTTGTTGTTCCTGTGTTGGAAAGTGTTATAGACAAATGATGCTATTATAGTTATACTGTGATGGGTTCTCGTATGTCAAGTGTGTAGCTCTGTCTACATTTACAAAGAATTGGAACTTACAGGTCAGTTTTTTAGCACCCATGTGGTTGTGCCCAATTCATGGTGGTCATTATAGTGTGCACCACAATAAGTGAGATTCTGCCAGCTCTTATTGACTGCTCTGGAGTTCAGTGTTTGGACCAGGAACTATGGATTGACTCATGACCTTGTAGTTAGAGCATACAGATTCTGTGTACACAGTATGGAAGATGGGGGGACTTTTAATTCTATAATATAGCATTTCAATATATGAGAATGTGATCTCTATTATCTCCCACTGTTCTGCAGATGCAGGTCGGTGGATAAAGGGAGAAGACTACAGACCTGTATTCTGCACTGATGCAAGTGTTGATCTAGGGATTATTTTTAGAGTCACACCAGTGATGTCACAAAGTGTTTTGCTGACTGTGAACCTAGTTTTAAAGAGCTGTGCCTGATTTTGTGAGGGCAAAATGTAAAGTCAACAAACTTGGCACCAACTGGCCAGACTTGGGTGCACAGGGAGTGTTCCTCACAGCTTCAGAATAGGTGCGATAAGTTCTCGATCTTGTGCAAGTCGTATAAAGCCAATCCATCTAAACATCAATGATGGTTCACATTAGATGCACATGCTCAAGTTGAGCCATGTACCTAGATATATATACAGTACCATAAAAGTAAGTTTATCTATTATGAATGGGAACTGCTGTATTGCTTCTTTGACAGAGCTAAAGTGAAATATCATGCCTGTGCCTCAGTAAAACAGAGCCATTTGAACAAAGCATCACTCAGACATGAGAGTACCCTTGTTTTATACAAGGAGAGAGCAATAAAATGGTGCTAGCATTGGCATCAAAGAATTTACTTAACATTCTTTTAAAAAAGATGCCCTTTAAAGTAATCAATGGTTGCTGACAGGCTGGTAATCTTACAGGGTAGCAACTCCAAAAACATACTGGTAGGTTAATTGGCTGCTATCAAATTGACCCTAGTCTCTCTCGGTCTGTGTGTGTTTGCATGTTAGAGAATTTAGACTGTAAGCTCCAATGGGACAGGGGCTGATGTGAGTTTTTTGTACAGCACTGCGGAATTAGTGGCGCTATATAAACAGATGATGATGATTATGTGGATGATGATGATGAAGTGACAATTTGATCCTGTTTCCCGTCATCCAATTGCTTAAGCATATCTAGATGAGCTTTTAGCTTTTCCCAAAAGTGGCATCTGAATTTGGTGTTTAAACGGCAGCTGATGTCTCTTATAAAACAAAAAAGGTCCTAACACACATATTAAAGGTATAATTTCAGACAAATACTGTATGTTTATACAATTTGTATACAGCATTGAATTTTAACCAGTCAGTTTGCCCCAGACCAAATAAAAAAGAGTAGCAGGTATAAGATGTTTCATGTTTCAGGGGTAAAACATATATGTAAATAATAATAAATATTATTTTTTAGGGTTGATCAGTTTCGTATACCAAATCTGTCTGCCTTTTGTGCTGCAACTAGTTATGCAATGGCTTTCCTAGGCACATTGTGGCAAATAGTCATATTAAGGAGGCTGTTTCTTTGGTAAATATCATAGATTATTTTGTTCCAGACCTAAACAATGTGCTGTCTGTACAAAATAAATGGCTGAGTACAACAGACACAAAAGGGTTACTGAAAGTTTTAAACCAAGGTTATGATTACTGTTGAGGAATATTTTCTTCTCATATCTTCCATGCCTTATAATGACATCAAACATTAGAACAGTGCATTGAAATGCTATAATTAAATACATTATTGTCTTAGCAGAGCAATTTAGCATTGCACTGAACAATAGTTCTTTATGTACGAGCCCGTGTTTGAAGTATTCAACAGTAGCTGTGACTGCCCTCTGGTGGACAATTTGTGTGAGATGTCTATAAGGTTTAGTACTGAAAAACTCCAGGATTTTTTTTGTACTGTGTGGTATAATGCATTAGTTGTCTTTAAACTGAATAACATAGCAAAATACTTTGATTTATGCTAATAATCATAATGGTCTGCATTGATGCAGCGTGTAAACTATATCATATATTGGGTGGCACCGTGACACAAGCATTGGGACCTCGCAGAGCTAGGGCCATGGGCTCCATTCCAGCCAGGCATTATCTGTGTGCAGTTTGTACTGGTAACATACTGGTAAGTTAATAGGCTTTTGATGAATTGGACTTATTTGTGAGTACATGTGTGTTTGTGCATTAGAAAAGTTAGACTGTAAACTCCACTGAGATGAGAACGATGTGAATGATTAAAAACAACTCTCTTAAAGCATTGCATAATAAAATGGCACTATATAAATAACGGCTAATAATAATATATGAAATATATGAATATTTGGCATGCAGTTATTTTATATATAGACATGCTGACTCTTCCAAACAACATTCACTTATCAGTAGGTAAATCGTTTTGAACTTTCCTGAACACCACACGTCGTATGACATTGCAGTTTGCCTGTACAGTCACTCCAGGCAGGGCCCTCTTAAGAACATCTTGGACCCCCGGGCACAGCAGTGCACCGGGGCCCCTATATATACAAAAAAAAAATAATGATTATATATATGGGCCCTGCAGCCCAGGGGGGCCCGTCGGAGGCTGCAAAAAAAAAAAAACCTGTAAAAAAAAAAAAAGACATTACTTACCTTGAGGTCAGCTGGCGATCCGGCTCCCTCCATGGTCTCCTCCTCCGTCGCGCTCCGCAATGGATGTCGGACAGGCGTGATGACGTCACGCCCGACATGCACTCCGAGTGCCGTACGGAAGAGGAGACCAGGGAGGGAGCCGGATCGCCAGCTGACCGCAAGGTAAGTATTGTCTTTTTTTTTTTCCAGTTTTTTTTTTTTTTTGCTGCCTCCGATGGGCCCCCCTGGGCTGCAGGGCCCCCGGGCACCTGCCCATTGTGCCCAATGGGAAAGACGGCCCTGACTCCAGGAAATAATTCAGTTGCTTAGAAATAACAATAAGTCGTTCAGGATAACAGAAAGAAAACGATTAAACATAATAGAGATAGACAAGAATACACAATATTTTAATGAAGTAAAGAGCTTGGTTCAATTTTCATGCTCATCTTGGTGTGTCTCAGAATATATAACTATATACAATGTTTGAGAACATTGCTCTGCAGATCTCTGTATATATTACTATGTAGTCTATAAATTGTACATTAACATAGTACAATACATAAACTGAATAAGAGGAACAACATACAGTATACCCTCATTTAAACATTTGAAATAGACAAAGGTTGACACTAAGTTTGTTGTAGCACTTTTTGCCCTGCTCTTTGCTTTCATAGACATATATGGATACCTCAGCAGATATTCAAATACAGAAGATCATGAAACTACACATCTACAAATACATCAAAACACTGAAACACATAACAGGACACAGAGCTGTTATTTTAAATGTAGAATACAGACACTATTTTAAGCCGTTGGAAACGTTTATCACACAGATCTATACATCACTCAACTGAGAAACAATCTGTAATAAAAGACAGGAGGTATATGAACAATTGCTGTTATGAGTGCAATACACAACTTGTTGATTGTTGCAATAGATAGGAAAAATACAATGGGTTCAGTGACCATATAAAAATTGTCCAGAAATCATAGTGAGTTCAAATATACTTATCACCTACAGTGGAAAATACATAAATTAGCTTTAATTGTGTTCCCACTTCTGGATGATAATGTCACTAATCATTCATTTCCTTTTTAACCTCACAACACACCAATTATAACATGTGATCTGCAAAAGATTATTAAACTGGTAAAATTATTCATATCTTATTTGCAATCTCTGTTAAATAACGTTTTTTGCACTATGTCTTGGAAGCGTTGCCTAATCCTACAGTGTAAATGTTTTGTTGGAGATTTTGGAATCCTGTGACTCCTAAACATTACAGGTCAACTTATGTGCATTACAAATACTAATTAATTAGTTCGGTCCAGTCCTGTAGCATCCTAAGTTAGAAATCCTAAGCTTATTGGTCAGATATTAAATGCTGCTACCAAGTGCCATATGATATCATATTTTAATTTTACTGTTGCCAAATACAATACCTCTGACTGCTTATCATTGGGTTAAATCGCAGTATCTCAAAACATGTTCTCAAGAAGTGATTGTTTAAAATAGATTATGGAAGCAGATTGGTTTTAACTTTCAGCTAATGGTAAAGAAATTGGCAGCCCAGAGCAGAGTGCAAATAAAGTGCATTATGGCTCTCTTATGCCAGACTTTACAATATGGTCATTGTTGATTGAAAGGATAAGACAACATCTTTGTCACCACTATTACGCAGATTCATGTGTTCATATGCAGCTCAGTAATTTGAAGAAAACATTAGGAACGATTTGAAATTGAGAGTGAACAATCGGTTCATTTATACTGCCCAGTGTGTGCTGGTGAGAGAGTCAGATATATCCTCTCTTTGTGCTAATAATTATGCACGTTTTAAAATACATGTGCAGGACTATTCAGGAGAAACTGATTCCCACATCTATGTGCTGAGCACCCCATGGAGCGCGTTTAAGTCAGGATCTGAGAGAAACAAAGCTACACCACAATCCATTAAATTGCTTACTTCAATATTTTCATCTAAAAGGAATAGTCATACAGGAGCAAGACATCCTACTTCTGTAATTCTTATTATGTGCTTTAGCTAAATGTGCACTGATACAGTACTTTTTTTAAAAAAAACATCCTTCTAAATGAAATGAAATAAAAAAGTGCCATAACATTTGATGTTCTTCTTAATTATGAGATATCCAGACTCACAAACCAGACAGCAACAGGCCGCATAGATACGGTATAAAAGACTCAATAATTGGCTCCTGGAACATACGTTTTATGTGTTAATACAAAGTTTTATTTGCGAAAATCCAATTGTGGTCTATGAGTAATATTGTACTTGACAAATATTTAGCACATGCAACAAACAAGTTGTGAGATCTTTACCCTAGCTTTACAGCTATATGTAAGGGTTATTCCTCCTATATGCATGGGTGGTTTTTGTTGTTTTTTTTTTTAACTTTTATTCATTATCAAGATGATATACATTTCTGGCCAATGAGAACATGGCTATAAATAAAATCAACATATAAAGTTATTATACCTGAATCATTTACACATACTAATAAATTCTGGTCTAAAACAAATAATAAAATAAAGTTGGGGATTTGGGGAAGGGATTCAGACAACAATAGTTTTGGTTGGTTGATTTAAACCGTGCGATTGAGATATTGACATTATTACATACTATTGCTGATAAAGGCTATCAACAGATTAACCCATCTGTTCACGGACTATCATGTGACTCAAAGACTGTTGTTGAGATGCAGTAAGTTAACCTTTACCTTTCCAGGCTAGTATTACAAGGGCAACCGAGTCTGGCCCAGCTACATCGGCCATATTTTGTAGTAATTTTCGTTGATAACTGATTTTTTTTACGGCCGCGTGATAATCAGAATTATCACAACTATGGCTTTCTCAATAATAAATATATACCATTGGTTGCTATATATAAAGTGAGGGTTTGAAAAAGTGGAGATGTTGTCTATAACAACCAATCAGAATCTAGCTTTCATTTTGTAAAATGTACTAAATAAATGATAACTAGAATCTGATTGGTTGCTATAGGCAACTTCTCTACTTTTTCAAACCTGCATTTTAGTAAACATACCCCTTTGTCTATGGACAGACCTGTATTTATCCCAAGCATGTTTATATTTATTTACTTTTCCACTTTACCTAATGAGAGTTTGATCCAAGCATTTACTACCCTTTCAGTAAAATAGTGTTTTCTACCATTATACCTGATCTATCCGCTGACCAATTTATGACTTTATCCCCGTCATCTCAAGTTATTTTGTTTATATAGTACATGAGATACAAGGGAGAATCAACACATTTCTGTGACTTTTACAGTGGAAAATGCAATCGAAAAGTTTTATAAATAATTGAAATGCTTATTTTGGTCCCTCTGGACCACAGTGATCCATCACTTTGTGTTGGGGCACCAAGGAACCATCAGGATCAATTAGTGCAAACTGATTTAGATTGGGCGAGAGGGAAATTTCATTCAGCCAATGGCTGCCCTGGTTTGTGTGTCATTGGTTGACCATAATATGCGAAGCCCCTTTCAATCTGATGGCTCGTTTCAGCAATATAGTCCTAACTGCGATTTGTCATACGTCCTCACAAATAGCATACTGTATACGGTTCTAATGTAAGAGATGTGCGCTGACCCCTGTGTTTTTGTTTTGGATGGGGTTTTGGTTCTAAAACTTCTTTGTGTTTTGGTTTAGCTACAGGTTTTGTCCCACAAACGTGAAAGGTTTTGTTTTGGTTTTTGGATCTGGATTTAATTAAAAATTGTGAAAAAGTAAAATTATGTGATTTTGAGCTTTTTTGCTCCTATATTACTATTTATAGCATTAACGTTCATTTACAGTCATTTTCAGTTTATTCTCTAATGATCTCTTCACAACTGTCCAAATTTTCACTACTCCTGGCCAAAGTCTTCAGCGAGCTGGTGTGTATTCCCCATGACTACCTAAGACCTGTACTAAGAAGGCGCAAAAGCGCACCTCCACTATCAAATGCACACTCCGGCGGTGTACGTTCCAACTTGGAATGCATTAGCTGGAAGTGCAATGATGTACTTCCTGTATAACAAGCGTTTTGGTTCCATATTTTCTTGGAAATTACGTTTTGCCTTATTTTCAGATAATATTTTGGCATGAAGAATCAAGTCGTGTTTTGTATCTACTCGGGAACACCAAATCCCGGATCTGTCGGATTTCTCCACTCATGTCTATTATATATACTCTGTTTAAAATGTTCTATAATAGGTATTAGACATCAATTGCAAAATGTATCTTGACATGAAAACGTAATCACATATGGTAACGGAAGATTCCATATGTGTAGTAGATTTAGTAGTTTAGGAATATATTTATCATCAAGAAAAAGGGCCCAATTGCCAGCTAAAACAGATGTTTTTCCCAGCAATAGCCCTCGTTATCACATCACCCAATGAAAGGGGTTACTTATCAGCCGTAAGATTTGCCAAAACTGTCACCATGCAAATCTAACAAGTACCTTATGTACATAAATATTCTGAGAATAAAGTAAAAAAAAAAGTAGAATAAGAATAAAATAAATTCAGTAGTATTTTTAAAAAATAATATTTTTAGAAATATATTACAATTTTTTTTTTTACATTTTCTTTTTTTCATGAGTGGATCATTAGTGGGTCTAAAGCCAAAGCATGCTCACATCTTGACTGGTCAGGCAAAGCGTTATAAGTTAACTCTTACTGTTCTGGGCCTGCTGTGCAAATATCCTTCTGCATCTCGTATAGTTTGCACCCGTCTTGTGTAGTCACATAATTTATGTATAGAATGCATCTCAAAAGGTGTGCCCACAGCTTTACTATACCTAGCATGCGTGTGAACGCCCCTGATCCACCTATCAAAGCTCAAGGCCACAAGTGTCAGATACGTTAGGCTGAAAATACTGTTGCAAGTTGTGAGCATGAGGAGTAACTCTGGGATATAGGACTTAAGGGGGTTCCCTAAAAAAGAAAAAGTTCATGATAGTGGATTTAGATTTAATATGCTTTGAATTTGTTTTGGTTGACTTTATTTACCATGTGACATGAAGAGATGAATGCATGTTTCCCTTGTTCGGTACACCTCTGGCAATAGGAACCATTGATCTCTATGTTGGCTATATCAAGAACGATTGTCCATTTTCACGCACCTGCACGACAACCCATAGTCCACCAAAAGCAGAAGGCTCTGAGCAGGGCCGTAACTAGGGCTGTGCGACAGGGGCGACTGCCCAGGGCGCAACGCTGAAGGGGGGCGCAATTTAGGAAAATTTTAGGCTAATTTGGTTAAAATTGAGGGCTAGGGGGGGCGGCATTTGTCTTTCTCGCCCAGGGCAGTAGAATTCTAAGTTACGGCTCTGGCTGAGCTTCTGGTGCGATCACCATAGAAATCAGTCTGAAAGGGGACATGTAAACACAATGATTAATAATCCTTTTATGTTATAGGATTTACATTATATTGCTTCTCTAAAACTTTAGAAAATGGGTATCATCTTCTTGTAGCATAAATACAGTGCATCTGATAGAATTGTGGTCATTTATTAGTTGTCTATAGCCCTCTAATCATACTGAGCTATTGACCACTTACATTATAGTATTGCCCCTTAATGTTTATGTGCCCTTCATCTTTTTGCCTCACATTAGGTAACAATGAGGGTTAGATGTTGTTTTATCTAAAATTAGGATTTGAACATGACTCTCCTTATAAAACTATATCAATTGAACTATTAAACTATCGCTAAAATCTACAATACAATTAAAAAGAAGGGGAATACTAGTGCCTGTCTCTACCATTAGAGCCAAAATGATACTTACTGGGCTTTAGAAGTTTAATTTGGACAGTAACATTTTAGGAATGTGTGACACATGCGCTAAGCAGCTATATTGCCCATTGTAGTATGTTGCTGAGCTCTTTAAACCCTCCTCATTTTTGTGTGAATAAAATATTTAACAATATTACTTGAAAGGAAGCTATCCCCTTGAAAATAAAGTAGGATCGCTGTATGCTAAATAGGGTGTAATCTCTCCCCCCACTGCTAACTATGGGTACAGCTGCTTCTGTCTGACCTTTATTTAGAAACACACACAACTTTGTCTGACTGCCAACTTCGTCTAGTTATTATGATCCATGTGAAGTGCTGAAAAGGAGAAAAATACTTGATGTAATTGACAGCCTCGTTTGTTAGGGTTGTGGTATCTATCCTGAATGCAACATCATCATTACTATATGGAATTAATTATGATTAAGATTAGAGTAAAATTGGTATGACTGATGGGAATGATTAAACCTTTTCTATAAATAGTTTTGTAATATGTTGGCACTATATAAATAGTTTAATAAATAAAATAAGTATATTTAATATGTGATATTGCAGGGATATGCAACACTATTTATGACGTTCACCAATTTAGCCTTACTGGTCTTTAGTTTGTGGCCTATACATAGTTATTAGGAAAGTGTAAATTATCTATCTATCTATCTATCTATCTGTCTGTCTGTCTGTCTGTCTATCTATCTATCTACCTACCTACCTACCTACCTATCTACCTACCTATCTATCTACCTATCTATCTACCTATCTATCTATCTATCTATCTACCTACCTATCTATCTATCTATCTATCTATCTATCTATCTATCATTACACATACATACTTATATTGAGACTTCACTGCAAAAACATTAGAAATCCAGTGTTATACCACAAATTACAAAGGTTGTGATCTACATTCTTCACAACCTTACACATCGAGGACCTCATTTAGAGTCGGACGCAAAGTCCGTTTTCGGCGCATTGAACAAAAAACCACTACCACGCATGTGCAGAAAGCACGATATCCGCCTGCATCTTGGACGCAATTAACACTTGCGACAGCTTGCGGCTTACTACCAGAGAATGGGTGGAACGCGGAATTGTGAAGGCGTGACCATGTAAGTAAATCCTAGAAGCAGTGAGACGCAGACGCAGCACACGTCAGAAAAGGGCTAAAACTGCGCGGCAAGAATTAGGTAGCGCAAGCGGTTAGCTAGCTGCAGGAACCGCTCGCAGGGTATTACGAGTGGGACACAACTGGGGTTGCTTGCTACTCGTAATACCCTACCAAGCTGCAGCACCCTCCCACTCCTACACTTCTTACACGGGCTTTGTGTCCGACTCTAAATGAGGTCCTGAATGTAAATAGGATGTAGAGATTGTTATTTTAGACATATGCCTGGAAGGAATTATAATATGCAGTTTATAGCTGAATTCCACCTCCTGAGAAGTGTGCTGGCATGTTTGCTTATCTTCAGTGCCCTTAGATATGAACAGTTCTGCTATGTAGATACAATTGTATACAATGCGCAGACATGAGTGTATCTGCTGTTGCATCCAAGGGTAAGTGAAATTAACCTGTTTGGACGATAGACTTCTGTATAGGTGGACTTCCCTATAAACATTTTATTCCCAAGCATGGGATGGTTGGAATTCAGCTATATCTACTTGTCCAATAGCAACAACTCAAGACTTAATGAAAAGGCATAGTGCTATGACCTGGGACAAAGTTAAAAGAGATTCAAAAAGTTTCAGTAAAAGACAATTTTGATTAAATGTTGATGTTTTTGTATTTGCAGTAAAACTATAGCTTTTGAATCATCTAGATCAGTGTTTCCCAAACCCAGTCCTCAGGGACCCCTAACAGTGCAGGTTTTCCATATCTCTTTGCTGGAGCACAGGTGTATTCATTACTGCCTGACACATTTTGAATGATCCACAGGTGGTATAATTATTTCACTTGTGATCTGGAAAACCTGCACTGTTAGGGGTCCCTGAGGACTGGGTTTGGGAAACACTGATCTAGACTATTGACAGAATAACCTACAAATGTTTGTGGAACATACAATTTGGATAGTTACCACCAGTGCTTTTTTTCCCATTGAACGCTGGGACAGTGCAGCACCGCATCTGTGTGTGTGTGTGTGTGTCCTGCTTCCGTCGGCCGGAAGCAGGGCAGCGGGAGGAGCAGCGATCGAACTAAGAAGAGTGAAGAGAAGTATGCAAAGAAGGTAAGTAATACTGACTACAGAAAGCGGGAAGGGGCGAAAGTAGAAGAGGGCTATAGAAAAACAAAGGGCGAGCAGAAAGAAGGCTACAGAATATAGGGGGAGCAGAAAGAAGGCTACAGAATAAAGGGGGAGCAGAAAGAAGGCTACAGAATAGAGGGGGAGCAGAAAGAGGGCTACAGAATAAAGGGGAAGCAGAAAGAAGGCTACAGAATAGAGGGGGAGCAGAAAGAAGGCTACAGAATAGAGGGGGAGCAGAAAGAGGGCTACAGAATAGAGGGGGAGCAGAAAGAAGGCTACAGAATAGAGGGGGAGCAGAAAGAAGGCTAGAGAATAGAGGGGGAGCAGAAAGAGGGCTACAGAATAGAGGGGGAACAGAAAGAAGGCTACAGAATAGAGGGGGAGCAGAAAGAAGGCTACATAATAAAGGGGGAGCAGAAAGAAGGCTACAGAATAGAGGGGGAGCAGAAAGAAGGCTACAGAATAGAGGGGGAGCAGAAAGAGGGCTACAGAATAGAGGGGGAGCAGAAAGAAGGCTACAGAATAAAGGGGGAGCAGAAAGAGGGCTACAGAATAAAGGGGGAGCAGAAAGAGGGCTACAGAATAAAGGGGGAGCAGAAAGAGGGCTACAGAATAAAGAAGGGGAGCAGAAAGAGGGCTTCAGAAAAAGGAGGGAGGTGGAAAGAGAGGGCCACAAAAAAACCAGGGTGCAGAATAGGGGTGAGAATAGCTAACGGCCATATGTGAGAAAAGTTGATAGGCAGCCGCAGCAGGGGACATGTCAGTGTGTAACAGGTGAGTGATGTCCAGTTGTTATGTTTGTTTTATTAAATTAACATATGGGGCCTCCCCTCTAGATATCCTGCGTTTACTCCATCAGTCATCTGGACTGCAGCCTTGCCAGCCAACCAAGAGGAGGTAGGAGTTATTATTTTTATTTTACAATTGTCAAGTGTGTGAGGGGCAAGGAAGGGAGTACATTTATGTGTATATATATATATATATATATATATATATATATATATATATATATAATTTTTTATTTTTTTTCATAAAAGATTAATAAGACGTGAGTTCCGGCACCTTTTTTTTTTTTTACAAGAAAAGCACTAGTTACCACCAAAGGTATGCTGGTAGGCTATGTTAGATGCTTATATAACTGAGGATGAATCAAACGGGATTCTACAAGAGATGAGCAAAAATGAGTGATTTTAACCATGAACATCCCATGTTGGGACCTTGCGAGAGCTTCGTACGGTAACTCCCCGCTAGTTGAATCTGCCCCCCTCTCTACTCGATTAAAATGAGTTAAGGTTTCTGTGCCATAATTCCAGATACTGTGCGCAGTAACCGTTTGAGGTTCTTCTAGGACCTCACTGATAATTGAGTCCCTTAGGTTGTACTGTGAAAAGTAGGCTGATAGTATGGGCTAAGTTGTGGCAGAACAAATTTAGGGATACTACATATTAACTACTGTCTAATAACAGTGTAATAGGATTGCTGGAATAATGGTAGCTGGGTACATGTCTGGTGGGACCATGGCCAAGCACGGTAAACATGGAAGATGATAGAACAATCTGATTGAAATATTCTGAGATGCTCTGTACAGCTGACTACTTATAGAATTACAATGAAATACTCTACAAAATAGTAATAAACCGTCTGTTTAGCAACTTTAGCAAAGCCACAAAGAAAGTAATCACACTCTAATTGCAGATGAATATACTAAGATTCAGAAATTTTTTTCACTTTTACTATAACAATGCAAATGTCATAGATGAAGATTTCTCAGGTGTGAGGGCTCCGTGAGACAGTTGTATCTATGTCAGTGAATAATCCTAATTTTCATAGATTCCAATATTTGATACAATTGTTATTGAATACATTATCTTGATGTATATACGGGTGGAGTACGAATTTCAAGAGGTGGTGTAAACGACAGGCAGTAGGACGAACCGAAATAAACTAAACTGATTTGGGCGACTGATAATAAATGATGACTGACCTTAATAATGACAAAACAAGTCCCCGACAGTGTGATAAAAAAATCACGATCAGCAGTAAGAACGGCAGCGTGTTTTAACGTCATTTTAAATTGCGACCTCTATATCGGTATTTTTAAAGTGGCAATGCTGGTCCTCAGCCGACCTAACTCTTGCACTTAGGCTTAATGTTAGGAATAGAGTTAGGAATAGGGTTAGATTTAGGGTTAGGGTTAGGAATAACAATAAGGTAAGGGTTAGGGACTCGGCATTGCCACTTTAAAAATACCTATATAGAGGTCGCAATTTAAAATGGCGTCAAAACACGGTGCCGTTCTTACTGCTGATCGTGATTTGTTATCACACTGTCTGGGACTATCGGTGTTATCAGCACCGTTAAAGTGACCACCACCGGTATATACCAGAGTTTTCACTGTGAGCTTATGTGTAAAAAATAAGAGGAATAAAAAGTTGTTGTTCCTTCCCAATGTCCTTATTGTTTGTAAAGTGCGATGTCATTGCAAAATGTGTAGACTATGAAAATATAATTTTAAAAAAAGACATTGCTGCCCTTTACATTTTGAACCAAAGCACCTTTTTTTTGTAAACATTATTACCGTTCTTGCTCACTTCATGTGCACAACAGTCTGGGAAAATAACATAACTCATTGGAATGATGCAATATGCTGGAATAAGACAGACGCTATCTAGTGTTCACATTGTTGTTCAAAGATCACCTGAAAAACATGGTGCTTATTCTATGTCTATTATTTTCTGAGCATATATAAGATAAAATGTCAAATGTTTACTACTAATATGTATATCTCAGTCATGTAAACCTGTATGTGACGATTCATTGTAACATCTGTTTCATTCATGCAAAATAATATAACAGTTGTATTTTATACCATTGACGCAGAGAAAGGAAGAAATCTTTCATGAATTATTGCTCTGAAGTTGCTATAGGATTTACTGGATTGATGAGTCTTGCAGTAAGTTCAGAAATTATACTGTACCAGTGAACAAAGCTATCAATTCCTCAGTGTCATGGACAGATAACATGGGAGCCAAGAGCTGATCTTAGATCTGTTTTAGTCCCTTACACCTTAGGGGTTCCCACGTCCACAGAGGATAGATTTGTATTTGACCATGTTTTGGAGAATTACACACTGATTCTTTCTGACGCTGATAATTTTTACAACTCCACGTTGGACACAGCAGCAATTTTGGAATGGGACTAAGAAAATCCTGAAGGACTCACTGGTGAGTTGCAACTAATAAATCTATGTTTAACATATAAAACCTAAATGATTCATTGTGGGATTTATTTTGGACTGTATTTATTTCGAATATGATTGTTTTAAAAGGTAGTGAGTAACAAACTAGATTGAACAATGCACAAGGTGAGGTAGGCTACAAGACACTTGGTAAGAAACCCTGCATGACCAATAGAGGGCGCTCAATGTGTTTTGAAAAAAGCTCATAACAGAAGTGAACTTTGATGCATTTGACACAGTACAGAGATAAGTCAGGCTGCTAAACAGCAGAAGATTCCAAGACTGACCAAACTATCAATTGTTTACTGTGTTGTTAATTTCTGGATCTATGTCCTTGAGTAGAAGGGAAGCTTATTGG
This sequence comes from Mixophyes fleayi, assembly GCF_038048845.1. Lineage (NCBI taxonomy): Eukaryota > Metazoa > Chordata > Amphibia > Anura > Limnodynastidae > Mixophyes > Mixophyes fleayi. Next base: position 52,664,662 of record NC_134406.1, read on the forward strand.
TTTGGTGAAGTGAGAAGTTAATGGTTTTTTTTTTTCTTCCTGTAACAGGATGACAACAAACAAAATATTTATAGTCTTAAATGAAACTTTGCTCAGTATGACTGAACCTATGTGAATGTTTTGGGTGGTTCCAGTAATTATTGCATTATGTCAAGTGTCATGATTAACCCAGCTCCTTAATGGTGTTTGTGACACAAGACGCACTGATATTGTAGATTCGGTTACAAACAGTTAAACAGCCTGCCAGCTAGTCAGTGAACATTTTCAATGCCAACACTGCAGCCTGCAAGCTCAGTTCTTTATTTTCTAAGGCCAGACTTTTTTTTTTTCTTTCTTAATTTTGCAGTTAGGTACCATTACAAATGCAGTGAATAGGAATGTGATCAAACACAGCTGTGTGGTATAATAAAATAAGGCTATTTAAATAGCTTTACAGATATACCTAGTCTCCAGCTGCAATATGCCCCAAACATACCTTACTGTGAACTATGTGAGTCATTGGAATACCGCTGCCAAATTCTTTAGTACATTCAAATCCCAATATTGTAAGCTATAAAGAACATTTTTTTTTATTAACCTTTTGGTATCATCTCTCTAGATCTTTGGTTTCTCTTCCAGATCGTAACATGAAATCTAGGTAGATTGTGCAAATAATCAAACTTCCAAAACTTACAATTGTGTTGCAAACACTAAGACAGGTACATTTACGTGAATACAGCTTCCTCTCATATCGTCATCTTGCATTTATTACTACAGGAAAGAGTCATTCAAGTTTCCAAGGAATATTTTAACAGAAAGAGGCACCACAGCAGTAATGATTGTACCTTATTCAGCAATTACCAGAGAAAACAAAATCTGTGATAAATCTGAAAACACTTGTTATGTGCAAAATAGCTAGAATACATATACGTTTATTATTTTTTTTTGCCCAAGTTCTTAATACATTTTAAAAGCTTTTTTTTATGGTTCTGCAAATACATTTGCAAGCAGATGTTGCAAAATGTTTAAATACTATTTCTACTGATTGCCAACTAACCATAAATTCATTTCTGCATATTTTGAGTTGTAGGCATAAAAATAATTACATGTCTGATTAAATCCACTTATCCCTTCAAGTCTTGATAAATCCATATTAAATATGAAATGCCGTGATGTGTTACATCTAAGTGCATAAATGCTGTAATGAGGTTGAGAGCAGTCCAGATTATCTTTAGCAGGTTGGAAAGCAATATTGCACAAATTGCTGTTATGGCATTTTTTGATGGTTTGTTACAAAAATACCCCCCCCCCCCCCAAAATAAATAAATAAATAAAAAAATACAAAAAAAACAGGGCTTATAGTAACTGTTCAATTAACTTAAAGTAACAAATGTACACCTGTGCTTATTACATATCTTTGTGTGTATAGTACGTAGGATCCTCTTCTTTTTTTTGGCATATATAGGAATTACAGAATTGAAACAATTATATAACAGGTCAGGTTTATTTTCAAATTCATATTATATTAAATTGTTTCCAAATCTAATGTGTAGCTGAGAGCACAGCACAATATTATATACATTTCTAACACAAATATGTAGCAGATATGTTTTTCCAAACCTCTAACCAAATGTAATAAGACAGTATTTAATTGTACTAGAGGTGTTGTTCCCAGCACTCTGTAACACTTAGTACTAAGTGTCCCATTATTAATAATTAATTTGGTATTCATCGCCATATCATGAATCATAATAGGCTCATTTGCTATTCATGTCATAAGTACAAATTTCACACGATCCACTATTAATTAATGTACCACCCCATTTTCTTAGTTAAACAGAAATGTGTCAGAAAAGAATTTATCCTTTGTCATTTGCATTTGTCTCAATATTATGTCACATCCCTCACTTACCTGTACAATACAAGTATGTGTTTTTCCTAAACAAGGAGACATTGTATGAATTGCTATATGTCAAAATGTTATAAATTGATATTTGTCAATCTACTTGGACACAAGTCATATTTTTTTTTATTTCAGTGTCTAGAATATCCAGTATGCTGGACCTGGCTGGTAAGGTGTAATGTAATTACATTATTATAATATATTATTAAAAAATCCATGTGTTAACTTTCTAGCAACAGAACAATTATTTAAACAAAAGCTGATGCATATAGCAATTTAATAAATGTTAGATTTGTACTTATATGTCACCCACTGCTTGTTACTCTTTGTTTAACACAATAAGTGGGCTATCTATGGCCGCGCGGTGGCTGCTGAGCCTTTAATGGAAAACAGTATATTTGTCTGTATTCATTTTAGTATGTCAAAATAACATTATTAATAATCTTTCTGGAAGTAACAATTTGATGCTTTTGAGTTTTCTAGTATGTCTTTCAGTTCTCCACTATCACATGCTAAATGTGTTGTCAGTGAGCTTGTAATGGCTTTCAGGTCACAGGGTTCTTCCAATTTAGCTATCTGCATAATATAATTAGTGTGATAGTAAGAATACCGCTCTTTAGATTTGCTTCCCAGGCATACACTGTGCAAGATGCATTTTCTAAGCCAAATAGTTTTCTGCATTCTTGTTTAAGATGTATAAGTTGCCATATCCCGTCATTTAATCACTGTGGTATCTACTGTTAATCGGCAGCTACTGTAATTATTTTATGTTACATCTTGTAGGAAGAATCAGCAAAAAAAATAATTTGTGATTTTGTGAAAAAAAAAAAAAAAGACAAGTTAAAAAGAGATAAAACCATTGAAGCTGATCATTTACTTTATAATTATGCATCAGCTATATAAATGAAAGAAAAACTCATAGACAGAGAGTCAGGAACCAAACATGTCAAACAGCCTTTTGGTGCTTTTTTCCTCGTAATGCAGGATCAATATAGAGTACATCAAACCTGGTAAAGAAAAAGTTTCTGCATAGAAAGCTATAAGCTATTGCATTGGTTTAAAAACCCTCTTTCTATCTTCCTTCCCTTTATCCCTTTCTCTCCCTCTCCTTCTCCCTCTCCCTCTCTTTCTCAGTTTCCCTCCCTCTCCCATATCTCTATCTCTCTCTTTCTCTATCTCTACCTCTCTCTCTCTCCCCCTCTCTCTCTCTCTCCCTCTCTCTCCTCTCTCGTTCTCTTTCTTCTCCCGCTCCCTCTCTTTCTCAGTTTCCCTCCCTCTCCCATCTCTCTCTCTCTCTCTCTCTCTCTATCTCTACCTCTCTCTCCCCATCTCCCTCCCTCCCTCTCTCTCTCTCTCTCTCTCTCTCTCTCTCCCTCTCTCTCCTCTCTCGCTCTCTTTCTCTCTCTCTACCTCTCTTTCTCTCCCTCTCTCTCCATATGATCTGTGTTTTCAAGCCACATGAAAGCCATAGTTGTAATTGAATTTCAGCCATGCAAGTAAATACCTTATTTTTTACAGATTCTATCGATATTTAATTTTTCTTTTGTACCAACCAGAATCTCTTTTAACATAAACATGCCCTTATTTTTTTAACTTATTATTTTTTTTACATTTATTTGAGAAAGAGGAGGGGTCAAAAAGGGAAAAGGGGAACAAAAAGGAAGGGTAGTTAGAATTAAAGAGATAAAAGCAAACTTTAATTCAATTAACATTAAGTATTAACCAAGATAGCATAAGTAACAATTATAACAGTTTACACTATGTACATAAAAAAAGATTTAATGGACCTGCCAGTTTCATGCCAGTTATTATTGATCGTCTATGTCAGTGCTATAGACATGCCGCTTGTGCCATTTAACCTTTGGGGAAGAAGCTGAAGCTGAAGTTGAATACTCATGCCCTACCGTGTCCATCTCAAAAATCCTCTGAACCATCGCTTATATTTTGTAATTAATAATGTGCAAATTACATCTCCATTGTCCTTTAATGTTCCAGGGATTTATAGCTTTTGTCCATACTAAAATGTTGCATTTGTTCAGGGTGTTTTCTTAAGGTGGTAGTTACTACTGCAAACACGATAATCCCGACAGCACTTACAGCAACATTAAAATTCCGAATGCTGTAATTCCGAGCTGCAGTCAATTCCGACTTGCTGAAAAACTGACTGTAAATAATTCTGGCACTAGATCAAAGCGTTAGTGAGATTCACGTTACTTTGAATTGTGACTGTTACACGTATGCTATTAAGGGGCAAACTCCTTCCCTACCTGTTTTCTTTGGTTGTGTATGAAATAAATATCTCTTTATGTTATTTGGATTATATAAAGAAACTAAACTAAAAAAAGGAAATATGTATCTTGGATACAATCTGACATATATCCATATATCTATACTGCCACTTGTAATATTTGCACGGATACCAATATGAATGCTGTTTGCTACACATATTGTAACCATTAAATGTTAATATATATGTGTATACTTCTCAATGTTGTTTTTTTTGTTTTTACCCCCATTAAGTGAGTCAGATTAGTATTTGTTTATTTTTATTACAAGAGCATGCATTGAAATGGTGGTTTTTGTCTCCACTCAAAGGAACCTGGTGATGACCCATGTGGTGTATCCCACTAGGCGGAAGGCCCACTCCTGGCGCACTAATGTTTTTTATATCTGCAATCTTGCATCCAAGAACCAATTACAAGCTCAGTATGATATAGCATCTATGTAATGTAGTCAGGGATATTATAAGTCTTCCTTTATGCAGATTATAGTGTATGTATGTGTATTTTATAGGGGACCTAATAGCTACCAACCAAGTAATAGTCCCACAGTATCATCATTATATGTTCACCTTACTTAATAAACTGATGCATTTCTTTAGGACAGTCTGTTGCTGCAATTGCAGTAAGGTAAAAGCATCATATATATATATATATATATATATATATATATATATATATATATATATATATATATTTATATTAATCAGATAGCTAAAATGCAATTGAAAAGTAATATATAAAGTCGGAAAACTGTTTTTCAGTGCACAGTGGTTATAAGCAGCCTGTGAGTTTATTCTTTCTATTTTAAGAAAATTGCTTTTTTTTTCAATATCCCCAAATTATTTTAAGTACAACTGAATGGATTTAATTCAACATTGATTCCTTAGTAGTCTACATAATTCAGTCTGATGTAAGAGGCTATTATTAAACAGGATTCTTTGAACTGCCCCAAATGAAACCTGTAACAGTCGCCTCACTTGTTTCTCAAGCTCAGCAATAGACAATTCCTCTAGGTATCTGTACCTCCAATAGCATGAAGCGCTGCAACAGAAATAGATCAAAAATTATGTTTTGTAATGTAATCAGAAAACTGGGGAAATAAGTGTCAGTAGAATCGTTGACACAAGAGCAGGAAGTGAATGATTACTAATAAATAGTTCACTTGCTAACGAGTTGTATGTCACAATGTAACTAAATATTATTAGACTTTATTTAACTGCATAGTTCCAACTTCAGGAATACATTAAGATAAATCTGTTACAGTTGTGATCAGATCTTGTTAAATGTAGAAGTAGGAAATACTTTGTCATGAGTTTTATGCCACCAACCCCACACACTTTGCAGTTCCAGACCACAACAGGGTACAATCTAATTTTATGTAATTCATTCATTAAATACTATATCAATTAAATATTAGCTTAATTTGCATTTTAAATGGCTTAACTTATGATACTAATACCAACATATGTTACATATAGAAAAGGTATCTTTGTTCTTTAATTCTCTTTGACAGTTAATTTTGTTCTTTGTCAAATCTCTTAACCAATGGGTCTGTTATAAAAAGCCATTCTGTAGATCCCATATCCCTGAATGCCTTATCACAAGCGGCCAGCTAGACCCCCGCGGTCAATGAGAGCCTGGGGATCCAGTGTTGGGTCCAGGAACCATTTCCTTCTGTTTCCCGAAGTCCTATTTGCACTGACCCTCCCATCCTATCCACCCTCCACTATAAATAAAACATTTGCTTGGGTACAGTAAAAAAATGAAAAAAAATATTTTTAGAGAACCTGAAGGATTGCAAATATGTTGAAATAGGACTGGTGCTTGTACTACAAAATACCTCAAGTCATTAAGGGGTTAAAGAACACCTGACACTGTTCTGACAATGGAGGCAGCCATTTTGTGGCTAACAAATGTTCATTAGAGTGTAGCTTATCAATTTACCAGGAAGCAATGTCTCATGGATATTGCTTATAAAGGATGTCACCGATTGCTAGTGAATTGTTATACTATACCAGTGGATCCCAAACTTTCTCAGTTTGAGGCACCCTTACGATCTCCATAATTTTTTCAAGACACCCCTAAGCCAAAATAAGTACCAAGTAGTCCCCCACCTTGCTTAACACCAGCCCTGTCCGTGGCACCCCTGTGAGATCGCTGAGGCACCCCAGGGAGCCATGGCACACAGTTTGGGAACCTCTGTACTACACTATCATGAATATTGGTTCAGCCTACAAAATATCTGCCTCCATTGTGTTTTAGGATAAATATGTTATTTTAAAACTATAGGCGGCATATTTGCATATTCTATTGTGAACTTCCATACATACATACATATCATAGAACTTTGTATTTCATTAGAAAGTCAGCAATTACATTTAGGAAAAATATTATTGTGTGTAAAAATAGGCCACATGTAATATTTTAAATGGTCTCAAAATGAGACATAATAACAGAAAGTTGCAAGACAAAGACCATGACCTTATCTGTGTGGAGTTTGTATGTTCTCCCTCATGTTTGCATGGGTTTCCTCCGGGTGCTCTGGTTTCCTCCCACAATCCAAAAACATATTGGTAGGTTAATTGGCTGCTAACAAATTGACCTTAGTCTGTGTGTCTGTCTCTGTGTGTGTGTGTTAAGGAATTTAGACTGTAAGCCCAAACGGGGCAGGGACTGATGTGAGTGAGTTCTCTGTACAGCGCTGCGGAAATATTGGCGCTATATAAATAAATGGTGATGATGATGATGATGATGAAGACAAGTACTGCACACGGTGTAAGCACATGAAAATGTTTCTAATCCGTCACTATGTGTTCTACTGCCATGACCAGTAGAGCACTTTTTCTCTGTTCTGAGATTGATAAATCAGTGCTGTGTATAAAATATAAATGTCACAATTATGTTCTTGCTCTCTTATGAAATCAGAATTTGAACACATATTACATGGCACAGATCAAGAAATAAAATAGTGTCATAAGATGGTTGGTAAATATGGTTCAAAAGAAAAGTATATCTAGGTACAACATAGTTACAACAAAGACACTTTTATTAATGTACCTAACATTTTACTAATTGTATTTTTGTTATGCCTGAGTCAGTAAGGAAAGTAGGGTAAAAAAGGAGTAAATGTTCCCCAGAACAAACCATGTTACAATGAATTGGGTGCAAATTAGATTATTATTTTACATGTAAGAAAAATACTGGCTGTTTTTTCATGTAGCACACAAACACTAGATAGCTTTATTTATACACTGAAATTTGAAGTTGATCAAGGACATGCCCTACCCCAACTATAAATCTGTCCTTGCATTTTAAATTTACCTCCCCCTCCAATGCAACATGGTTTTACCCAGGTGCAAGTTACTCCTTTTATATACTTTGCTCTCCTTAATGACTCAGGCCCTGGAAGTTTAATTGGCAAGAGTTTAATGACTTGCAGCTAATACCACTGTTGCCCATCAAACTGTTTAGCTTAGGACTAAATGCTCTACACAAAATGCAGCATTGAAGAGATGCAGCATTAGAGTCATTAGAACGAAATACAATTAAATGACATATTATTTTCTGGGGAATATTCATAGGTTGTGATAGGTTGTGTTTGATCACAGCAGTCACACATGTAGATGTTCCATTATATCTATAACATTTTTCAGCATTATGTCACACATTTTAAAGAAATAGAAATATATAATTGAAGTTGCTCTGTGCAGTTTTTAGAATATTTGTATTTATTTGTTCTTTAAACATTGTGAAATGAAAATGAAAGAATAGGCTAAGCTTTGAGCAAATAATAGAATATCTCATTTAGCTCAATTGTATATGGATTAATGTGTTTGCAACTCCTTGGTCACTGCCAAGAAAGCAGTACAATTAATATACTTATTGTACAGTCATGGCCAAAAGTTTTGAGAATGACAGAAGTATTGGTTTTCACAAAGTTTGCTGCTTCAGTGTTTTAGACCTTTTTGTCAGATGTTGCTATGGTATACTGGAGTAAAATTACATGCATTTCATAAGTGTCAAAGGCTTTTATTAACAATTACAATAAGTTTATGTAAAGAGTCAATATTTGCAGTGTTCATCCTTCTTTTTGAAGACCTTTGCAATTCGCCCTGGCATGCTGTCAATCAGCTTCTGTGCCACATACTGACTGATGGTCGCCCATTCTTGCCTAATCAATGCTTGGAGTTTGTCAAAATTTGTGGGTGTTGTTTGTCCACCCGCCTCTTGAGGATTGACCACAAGTTCTCAATGGGATTAAGGTCTGGGGAGTTTCCTGGCCATGGACCCAAAATTTTGATGTTTTGCTTGCTGAGCCACTTAGTTATCACTTTTGCCTTATGGCACGGTGCTCCATCATGCTGGAAAAGGCACTGTTCATTACCAAACTGTTCTTGAATGGTTGGGATAAGTTGCTTTTGGAGGATCTTTTGGTACCATTCTTTATTCATGACTGTGTTCCTAGGCAAAATTGTGAGTGAGTCCACTCCCTTGGCTGAGAAGCAAACCTACATATGAATGGTCTCAAGATGCTTTACTTTTGTCATGACACAGGACTGATGGTAGCCTCACCTTTCCTTCTCCAGACAAGCGTTTTTCCAGATGACCCAAACAATCTGAAAGTGGATTCATCAGAGAAAATTACTTTACCCCAGTCCTCAGCAGTCCAATCCTTGTACCTTTTGCAGAATATGAGTCTGGCCCTGATGTTTTCTTGGAGAGAAGTGGCTTATTTGCTGGCCTTCTTGACACCAGGCCGTTTTCCAAAAGTCTTCACCTCATTATGCGTGCTGATGCACTCACACCTGCCTGCTGCCATTCCTGAGCAAGCTCTACCTGGTGGTGCCCCGATCCTGCAGCTGAATCAACTTTAGGAGATGGTCTTAGTGCTTGCTGGGCGTTCTTGTGCACCCTGAAGCCTTCTTCACAACTATTGAACCTCTCTCCTTGAAGTTCTTGATGATCTGATAAATAGTTGATTTAGGTGCAATCTTACTAGCAGCAATATCCTTGCCTATGAAGCCCCTTTTTTGCAAAGCAATGATGACTGCATGTGTTTCCTTGCAGATAACCATGGTTAACAGAGGAAGAACAATGATTTCAAGCACCACCCTCCTTTTAAAGCTTACAGTCTGTTATTCTTACTCAATCAGCTTGACAGAGTGATCTCCAGCCTTGTCCTCGTCAACACTCTCACCTGTGTTAACGAGAGAATCACTGACCTGATGTCAGCTTGTCCTTTTGTGTCAGGGCTGAAATGCAGTGGAAATATTGTTTTTGGGATAAAGTTCATTGTCATGGCAAAGAGGGACTTTTAAATTAATTGCATTCATCTGATCCCTCTTCATGACATTCTGAAGTGTATGCAAATTGCCATCGTAAAAACTGAGGCAACAGACTTTGTGAAAAACAATATTTGTGTCATTCTCAAAACTTTTGCCCATGACTGTACTTGTGTGCAGGGTTACAAACATAAAAACTCATGACAAAACATTTTCCGCTGGCACATTTAACACCCCTCCCCCTTTGAAATTTTCCAGATTTCACCTAATGTAGTGCTCATTGAGGTATAGAATAACACACAATGTACATGATGCCTTTCATCAAGATTTTCATTAGTTGTATTTAATTACACTAGTTCCACTGTGCGTTAGAGCCACTGTCTCTTATGAAGTAGATTCTAGAATGAACACACAACTTCCCGTTGAAAGTATTGATTGCCAAAATCAGAGGGATTTTTGCACATTTTAAAAAATGACAATTAGACTGTAAAGCTCCCTGACTGTCCATTATCCAGACAAAATGTTGCTATTTTGCAAAATATATCATCTTGCTGGAGAAATTGGTGCACAACAGATTTTGATTTTTTTTTATTGTAATATCCCTTTAATTAAAGTAATAGCAAGGCAAACAGTAAAGACACAGTAATAAATAGTAGTTTGTGTGTGGGAGTAATACTGTGTGGTGAAGTCACACTTATGTCCCACCAACTGACATAGTTTGGGACCATATCGCAAAGTCTTCTGTCGCTATGCTCCCTGCTTTTATATTATGAGAAGCAGGAGATAGAGATGGAGTCAGGGAGTGAAGACTTATTCTGTATGGAGGTATATTAGGCGATATAAGGATATATGAGGCTAAATCAGTGGTGGATGTCGGGGTTTATATGCTAGTATACCATACCGCCACGTCTCCTACTTCCTTCTTTGTAAACGTAAACGTACATTCCACTCACTTACAGTTTTCATACCGCCACTTCTAAATTTCCATTTAAACCACAAAGCTAAATGATATAAACTTAAATGTCTCCATGAATGTCACAGTACTTATATTTTGGTGGTGTAATATATATATATATATATATATATATATATATATATACATACAGGATGATTCAAAAGTCGCAGTACACCCTTTTATTTCAAAAACTCTACAGGAAAATGGGAAACCTGAATACTCCAGTAAGGTATGGGTGACGTGGTCTATCTTTTACGGTATGTACCAGACATGGGCGCCATCTTGAAATCGGCCAATCGGCCCAATTCCTGTAGAGTTTTTGAAATAAAAGGGTGTACTGCGACTTTTGAATCACCCTGTGTATATATATATATATATATATATATATATATATATATATATATATATTTGATACAACTCTGTTATATCTTCACTGCAAATGTTTACATTAATTTAATTCCTTGTGGTGCCAGCCTAAAATTTGAGCTCACACGGCACTAGTTTACAGCAGCTAATTTATTCACAAAAATCTCAGTTGAAAAAGTGGCAAGACCGCTCACTCAATCTAAGTAGAATCTTTTGTATTGGTGCAGTGGATCAGTACTTGATATATCTTTATTTTAATACTAGCATTCTTCAAGTAAATAATGTAATATTTAAGTGTATGTATGTATTCACTGTGCAAAAGAGGAAATATTGTGGACAATGATTATCTCTCTTCTCTCTCTTAAATGGTCAGGAGGAATTCTTTAAATTTTAAATGAAGTGATTCTGTCATTTGCTGACAGTATTGTCTGTAGCTCAGAGAGGGTTATTTACTATCATTGCTTAAAGGAGCAAATCTGCACTAAAACTACAGCGGCCAATCAGTAATTAGCTCTCATGTGTCTAGTACAGGTGAGAAAGAATGTAAACAAAAGTCTCATTCGCTGCTATTGTTTTAGTGCAAATGTGAATAGTAAATAGTTTGTCTATATGGTAAATATACAGAGTTGTTGTCCTGCTCAGTTTATTACTTTTCCAGCCTTTTTTTTGCCAGATGGCACCAACACAAAACCATCCATTAAAAAGTAACTGTCAACTGAACACTCAACATTTGGGTGGGCAGCACTGGCACGTGTGGGGATGCCCAGTTTTCTCCTCCCCTCCAAACCCCTTAATTGCCATGAGTACAGCAGCCGTTTATAGTAAACAGTATACCTCCCAATTTTCCCACCAAAGCTGTCCCGATCAGGATGCCGGGACCGAGCCCTAAAACCAGAACTATACCGCCTATATCGGGACGTTTGGGAGGTATACACAGTACAATGACTCGGGTGACAATAAAAAATGCTACTGCATGGTGAGATTGTCATTATTATTAGTACTTGGCATGCTACTGAATAGGCCCAGTTTTATCATTGTATATAATCCAGAAACTATTCCATAAGCGACACTCTTATGCTCAAAGCATGGTGATAATATAATGGTTATGTAACTATTTCTATTCTACAGATAGACTGAAAACACAGCAGTGCAGAACTAAAATGTACATCCATTGTATATGGTCACTATAGTACATATATTATAGGCATACATTTATCTGCACTGCATTTGTACTAATTTGAGTAGGATTGTTCTAATGATGCTCTGACAAGATAAAATATATTATCTGCCAAGTGTCAAATTTGTGATAAATTATACAATGTTTGCTTGGCAAACTTGGTTTTTAAGCACTTCAGACATGTAGGGTGTATGCACTCAGTTGTTATAGCTTCGGATACATTTATTCAGAGCCATCTTTTCGATTGGGCATGCTGGACAATTGCCCGGGGGCCTCACAGGCATAGGGGCCCCATAGGCAGAGCCCGGAAGTAATTAAGAAAAAAAAATCTTATCAGTTCGCTGCGGCAATCCGGCTCCATCCCGCTTTCCCTCTTCCCTGCTGCGCTCGCATTGAATGTCGGGCGGGACGTCATCACGCCAAACATTTTCAGTGAGGAGTGTACCAAGAGGAGCCATGATGGACAAGCAAGGAAGAAAGAAAACAGTAAAGAGCAACAATAAGATAAGAAGGCAATAGAAAGGTAAGTGATGGGGGCAAATAGCAGCGTAATGGAGGGCACAGAGTGTGAAACGGGATAAATGAAGGGGGACAAAAGTAGCTCATGTGGATGTTAAGGAGATATGTAGAGATCTGATGGGCATGCAAGGGGCATTTAGTTAGGTTTGATGGCATGTGAAATGGTGTTATGGGTATTTATGACTTTTTTATCCCAACTTTAATAGTTCCCTCCACAGCGATTGTGAAGTACTGTTAAGAGACTATATGTAGTCCTTTGAACCCTCCTCCGCTGGATACAGCATTGAGGTAAGAGTTATACAGCATGTTTTTTTAATGTTTAAACACTGATTTTGGTTGTGTAGGTAGGGGCCCCAGCGCACTGCTTTGCCCGGGGGACCATAATGCTGTTAAGATGGCTCTGCATTTATTCTGTTCTGTAGAAATAAAGAAGGCATCTACATAGAGTTTTGCAAGAGTTTTCACCTGAGATATGCCTTGTGCCGTACAAAATAGCAATACATAGCTCAGCAACAAGGCTTTTGCTTTTATTATTATTTTAGAGAAAGGTTTTAAATTAGGTAATTTTGCTGACTGGAGGCTGAGGGAAAGGAGAACCTATTTCTTTTTTTTTTGAGTACGTTTTATCCTGGACAACACCATGTTACAATGTAAGGGGTGCAAATTAGTTTATTATTTTGCACATAAGTTAGATACTGGCAGTTTTTTCATGTAGCACACACATACTTGATTGCTTATTTGTACACTGATATTTAAAGTTGATCTAGGACATGCTCTACCCCAATTATAAATCTGTCCTCACATTTTAAATTTATCCTCCCCCCCTCCAAATTAAGATGGTTTTGCCAAGGTTCAAAGTTACTACATTTTTTTGCCTTACTTTCCTTACTGAATCAGGCCCAGCAATCTCCCTAAGAAGTGACGCCCAAAGGGTAGAGCATGATTTTATAAAGTTAACTGGACATTCACTTTTGCCTTTGGCATCTGGCTTTACTACTATTTCACAATTGACTGAGATCCGAGGGGGGTTCTTGGCAAGCAAACTCTTAGTAGAGCACAGAAGCCATTTTGGTCTAAGTATTGTCTGATGGTAATTTATTCGTAGTCCAAAGAGCAAATCTTCAGTAGTTAATGGTGTAGTGTAGGTCAGAGTAGGAAAGTGACCAATATCAGAGATATGTACAGCAGCCTGATCATCTAGCAATGACGTATTCAGTATTGGTGACAGACCACAGAATAGTGATCTTTCTTAAACTCTATTGTGTAATACTATGGGTTCATCTTAGGAACTGTAAAATTATCATTATGAAAATAGTTCCATAGAAGATAATTTCTGCCTACAGAAGACAAGCTGTTGGTGAGACTTGGCGCAAAACTACAATGATCCTGATTTATATTGTGGTCCTGTAATTATACTATGTTCTTATTTTCTTTTTCTTTTTGAAACATGGCTGAAGGCATACATTTTTCCCCAAATTTAAAGCAGTGATAAAAACCATGGAAATATAAAAAGCTGGAAATATAAGTCCCTATTCATCAAAATGTGGTGATAAGGATGTTTATTATTACTCGCTTCTTGTGGCGATAAACAAATCACTTGTGGCTGCAAGAAAATCTTTCGCTCAGCTGTCGTGGCAATATTGGCCCATAGCTGCAAGGGTTAATGTACCACCGCATTGCTGGGCCAGTCTCTGGGGATATTCAGCTCGCTCATGCACAGCGAAACCGAAAGCCCCAACTTGAGAATTTAAATTAGCCGCTGGTGTGGTCAGAAGTTCTTAATCTGTGATCATTTGGAGCTAATGTGCTGAAAGGTGTCAACTTGATGATGTCACAACACGTATCTCAGGAGCACTGTGAGCATGCTCCCTCCAGTACATGAGGTGTAATGTTCACACTCTCATTAATACTTATGAATATTTATAGCTGCTCAAAAGGTGGCTAACTTTGTGCAGACATGTAAAAGAGAATTCTATCACAAAGCACAGCTGTATATTTTTCTCATTATAAAAAAACAGCACTTAGGCCTTGCTCTTTTGGATGACCATGAATCTCCTTGGGGTATATTTACTAAAGTGTGGGTTTGAAAAAGTGGAGATGTTGCCAATGGCGACCAATCAGATTCTTGCTGTCATTTTGTAGAATGTACTCAATAAATGATAGCTAGAATCTGATTGGCTGCTATAGGCCACTAGCATGCAGTATATTTCACTATGGTGTCCATTTTAGGACATGTCTTATCCATGATAAAGGTGACTAAGATTATACACTTCACAGTTGATTACACTGCTCATAAACACCCAGCACAACCCTTCACCATACTTACTTCAGCTCCTCTACTATTCACCAGCTTTTCACAGACAAAATCAGCACACAAAGCACAGCTGTCTGACAGGTCTCTTTCTCCCATTAAATACACAATTAAAGAAAAATATAAGTATACCAAAATATGTGGTAAAAACATACTTGCCAACTTTTAAATAATGAAGTCTGTAAGATCCCGGACAGGGGGCGTGGCTGGAGGTCTGGAAGGGGCAGGGTGCAGTCAATTGCGTCATTTTGGCCTGGCCCTGCAACAGAAGCGCCATTTTGTCACGGGGGCCAAAATGAGGCGATTCACTGCAATCTCGTCATTTTGGCTAGTAAAGACTTGCTTGTTCTCCCAGAAGTCTGGGAGACCTACCCAGATTTCGGGGGTCTCCCAGACATTTCGGGAGAGTTGGGTAAAAATACTCAAATGTTTAATGTTTTTGTCAAAAACTACAACACATGCACTACACACATTACACATATGGGCCTGAGTCTTTAATAAGAGTGAAGCAAAATAAAAAGGAGTTACTTTGCACCCTGGCAAAACCATGTTGGTTTCAAGGGGGAGGTAAATGTAAGAGGTGGGGACAGGTTTATAGTTGGGGTCCTGCATGTCCTAGATTAACTTTACATTTCAGTGTAAAAATAAGGCTATCAAGTATTTGTGTGCTACATGGAAAAGCAGCCAGTATTTAACTTGTGTGCAAAATAATAATCTAATTTGCACCCCTTGCATTGTAACATGGTTTGTCCAGGATCAAATTTACTCCTTTTTTTGCCTTGCTCTCCTTAATGACTCAGGCCCACAGAGGTAACGCACACCACTACTCCACAAAGCAGAGGAAGCATTTTTGCAATGCCAGAAATGGAAGTGCGACAGCCGTTCATTATATTTTACATATAATTTCCCGTGCCCCCTATGTTTGCTCTGTCTTTTTTGGCTACATATGAAAGAGAGATGGTTTAGGTGAGATCTTGTTCTTGTTGTTTTTAGCAAGGCATCTAACAAAATAGACCTACCGTAAAGATGCAATTCTTAGTATGTACTGAATAATTCTCAATTAGAATCAAATCACACAACTGAAGGTCAGTTACTAACTGTGAACAATAAGTAATGCATACATGCCAACTTTTTTTAAATAACAAAAGCTCGTTTGTGATAATAAGATTTGGTGGTTTGGTTATGATAGTCATTAGGGAAGTGAAATCATTTTGGAACTTCGGAGATTTTGACATTTTTTACTGTGAAAAATTCAACAAAAAGCCAAAATTAAACTGTGTCAGTTCATAGCTTAGTGGAAAGGGTAATGAATATTATCTTGGAACCATTTTTTATGTTTTATTAGATTTTTTTTTCAATGGAGAGCAGAATTCCTGCTCTGGATTTTTAAGGAAGAGTTCTACTGGCCGTGAGTTACAGCCAGACCTCTCCTCGATGTCCGGCGGCGCAAATTGTTGTCCAATACGGTCAAAGATCTCTGCTCATTTTCTACTCGCGTCTCTATGGGACACGGCGGGTGAAAACTAGCAGATATTTTAGTAAAAACTCAGATGTGATTTGTCTCCGCTGACAGTTTCGGAGACACCTCGCAACCAATTGAATTGCACCTTAGATGCAGAACAGGACCCACTGGATGGGGGACTTTGGAGAAGTGCATGCAAATGACAGCTTCTTGTTTAATATATCTCGTTTAATTACGATGATAAAACAAATAGTTTTTTAGTGGAATTATCCTTTAATCAGTGATTTTTTTTCTACTAGATTTGCTTATCTGTATTTCAATAAGAAATGTGTGCTAACATTCCTGCATGCTATATCTACATTTGGCTATTTAAATCCCAAGCACATTCCTAGAGAGTAATCTAAACTGAGTATGTTGTTTACATAATATCAATTTGCTTGTAGAACACTAATGAATTCTACAAGCTGGCATCTCAATCAGCTGGGAGCCAGAAGGATGAGATTTATAGCTTCAACAGTACTGGATCTTTATTATAATTTCCAATTTTCTGTTTCCTTATTCTGGGTGTCAGTGTTTGCCACCTTCTACAATATTTTAATGCATATTCTAATAAATTTAAGTATGTTCCTAACATCTGGAATCTTAGAAAATAAACTGACAAATCAAGATGGTTTCTCCACTCCAGTTTATAAATGGAAACGTAATTATTATCTCAAAATCAGGAAAAAACACCATACTGCCCTGTATATAGTAAACAATTGCTGCTGCTTAGCAGTTATGCCATACACAATGTCATGAGTAGGGGAATATCTGGGGCTGTGTGGAAGAGATTGTGTTATTTTTAAATGGGCTTTTAGTTTTAGACATGGCGCTCTAAATAGACACCATGGTGCCAAAGTGGTTAGCATTGCTCTGCCTCACAGCGCTGGGGTGATGACCTCTATTCTGTGTGGAGTTTTTATGTTCTCCCCGTATTGCCATGTGTTTCCTCTGGGTGCAGATGTTTCCTCTCATATTCCAAACACATACTGATAGGTTATTTGTCTGCTGAACTTTTGCGCTGTAGGAACTTTAGACTGCAAGCGCCAATGGCTCAAGGACTGATACAAATAATTACATATTCTCTGTACAGTGCTGCCTAATAGCATTTATGGGACCCATGTTGATTAAATTGAATACACCATCTCATAGTTAAGTCTTCTCAGTCCCTAAAATACTATGAAATATTTATAGGACAACAATTAGCATCAATGTATTTCATACATTGAAAATTTAAATAGTATATAATTTTTGCATTGTCAGTATCCTTTAATTTGTAAGTGTATTAATTATTTACATTAAAATCTACGTTCCACGTAGGTTTTTCATAAGGTTTGGTAATATAATAACATATATAGAAGAACATATTTCTGCTAATAATATCAATACAGATGTATTGAGGTTTCTAGTAAGTGGAGATTTGCTGAAATCAACATTAAAATTGCTATTTTTGGCTATTTTTAGATCTAAAAATATATTAAAGGTGCATATCCATCAAAATTGACATCTTTTAAAACCTCCGAAACATCTCAAAATTGTTAAAATTATAGATTTGTGCATTGTAAAGTATTTGAGTTAACGCAGCGGGAAAACTCTTGCAATTCAATTGAAAAAGAGGGAACGCTGCCCCCGCGCATTAAAAATTGTGCGAGATTTTAGGGGAGTGAAGGGGCGTTTTAATTTCTAACTCCCATTGGATTATTCACAAGTGATTATATTTCCATAAAATATTTATATATTTTATTGGTAAAGATTAAAAAATGATTAGCAAAATATTTTAAATCCTGTGTAATGAATGACAAAAAACTTTTATAACATGTACTGTTAAAAATATTAGTGTCACTCTGCTTTGTCACGTTGCTGCTTTGTTTTATTAAAGTTGTATTCAAAATAATTTCAATTAATAAATGTAAACTTTTGCTTTATTGATCACTTTGTATGTGTTTTTTCTCTCATATTTATTAGTTGGGGCGTAGTGTATAAATATTTCACTTAATTTATATATTAATAATCTATTAATAGATAGATAGACACATGGGCGTCCTCCAGCTCTTCAGTGGTTGATAGGTCAGTTCCTGCACGAATGTCATTCAAGACACAACTTAGTAACATCTGAACTACTGACTGTTTTCCATCATGGTGTTAGATATTCTCTTTATCACATATTAAATGAAACCCTTAATACACACATTGTTTATGCTACGCTTCTTTCCAATAAAGGTGAATCCCTTGAAAATGTGTTATTTTTGGAATGAATCCATCCTTCTCCAAGTAGCACAATCACGTGGTCAGTCTCCGTGAACAATGACAATCTGACAATAACACGTTGATCATCAACTGCAGGGGACCTTGGGATCAAACTCCTGCATTTTGGGAGCCTCACTCGCCCTGGTGCTCGTAGTGCCATGATCACAAGTTAGAGTTTTAATGTACATTTCTGAAGATAGTGGCTGACGCCAAAGTGCGTCAATTAGCTGCGTCCACAATTTCTATCTGCAACTATTAATGCTCAAACTCCAGACTGTGAACTTAGAATAACCTGGGACTAAAGGAGTTGGTGGGAAAAAGCTTCCCAGGTCTGTTAGTTATAAGGAGGTTATATTTAAATGAGAAAATTTGCCCTTTTCAAGACGAAACAAGCACATATATAACATACCTTATATACCATAGTGTGAGTTTACATTGGTGAAGCCATCCATGCTGATTCAGTTCATTGGTTGCCATGTAAAACATGTATTGCATTAAAATAATGAGCAGTACAACTGGCATTTTCATATATCTGTTGTACTCACCGTTTCAAAGTGTTTTAAAATAATGGTTTATGGAGCTATTTACCATAGGTTCACGGAATGTCATTATCTCTGTGGACGCCTCAAAATGTTGCACCAACTTATTAATCAGTATACAGTATCCCCCAAGATGTCCCATTTAACACTGATACCTGAACCAGACCACAAAACTTGCTCCTCACTCACTCATTTTGTACCATTAAATGTTTCTTTGGCTGGTAGATGGGATTGAAGATTAGTAATTACTTACTAGTAGAGTTGTGTACATCTTCATTGCTTTAATTGCGCAGTATTGGGGAAATAGTTGGTTTTTTTTTTCAGGCAAATTGATTTACACACAGCAGCCAATCAGAACTTTGCTTTCATTGCCTATCCTGCACTCAGCAGATAAAAGTTAATTCCTTTTTGGTTGCTATAGTTTCAATGCAAATGTGCCCATTTCACCAATATGAGTAAAGCTAGTATGAAAAATGTTGTTGTCTGTCATAGATTTATTAGTATAATTGAAAGTGGTATGTCTATTAAATTCAAGTCAGGCTTTAAACCAGAGGGTATGCTAATAAATAGTTAACTCATTGTCACTTTAAGCAGGATTGTGCTATCAGCATGAGATACTTTGCTTTATGTCACTGTGAGTCTCATGCTATACTTAGCAGCTTTGTGGAGTATTTGTATGACAAATTACTTAAAAAAAAAGGGAAGTTTTTACAGTCACCTTTCAAGGAAAAGAAGATGCATTCCACATACTGGAGAAGAACAAAGAAGATTATCAGCCTGAGGAGAAGGAGGTCTGACCCCTAGTGTGATATTAATTAGACCCAGGAGGAAAATGCTCTAATTCCTCTGTTTTTATATTTAAATCCTAAAGAAACATCCCTTGCTTATACAAGACCTGCTGATAAAAACCAACAAACACAGGAGGATGCTACACCTTCAGCGGGGGCATTTTCTTATTGGTTTCATGTTGCAGAGTTCTGATGTCTCTAATATCACTATTATTGTTATTATTACAACAACTGTTATTATTATCACTATTATTATTAACATTTATCTATCTGACACCAGCATGTTCTGCTGTGTTTTACAATTGGAAACAAACACAGTGAGAAAGACAACACCGGGTATTAGCAAACAGACAAAGAGGTAAGAGGACCTTGCACACAAGTTTACAATCTATAGGGATATATTGTTGTTTTTGTTTGAACAATCATATTCATTTAATAAAGTTAACTTTTTACAGTTTAGCATCACACTTGTAGCTTGACATTATTTTGCAAGGGTGACACCTTGTCGTGTATTCTAAGAACCATTTATAAATTGTAAGACACGCTGGTATGCTGCACATCTCTTTTCTGTCCAAAGTTCCTAACAGTCTGACTGCCACAAAACCCTTTTGTTTTTTTTAACTTCCCTTGTGAAAACGCTCTACGCAGCCAGCCAGAAATGCGCATGGTGGAAAGTGTAAAACTGTCACTTCAAACTCCAGCATTCTCTCACTTCATCACCTTCATTCATTTAAAATGTTCATTTATTCTTACAAAAAACATTCTGTTGAGCCTCATTTATGTATTCAGTACTGTCCAACTTCTCTGCTATGGAGGGCCAGAAAGCAAAGCGTGCTATGATGGAAATAGTTTGTGTAGTATGGGCAAAACGGATAATCACAGTATCCTTAGCTAAGCATGGTATACAGTGCAATAACTGGCATGCATAGTATGGTGAAAATGCAGACATAGCAGTGTCATAGCAAACATAACACCCCATGTGCACCGCATATAGCCTGACACCCAGCAAATTTAGACTTATGCTGACCTGCATCCAGCATAACAGCATCATAATACAACCCCATGCCCACCATGTAGAGCCCAGCATGACAACCTCATGCCCCCATTATCCTGTGACCACCATATTCAACCCTTACCAAATCATAATAACCTTTCACTTAAAGTTGTGCCCACCACAGTTGTGTCCTGTGCATAATAACCTTGCACCCACCATAACATTATTCTGTACCAACAGTACAATACCCTGTACTTAACAGTCCCATATCTACCACTACATCCCACGTCCATCACAGTTGTGTCCTGTAATTGTGCCTTTTTCCACCTCTTGACGTTCATATAAATTACTTTTTTTGGCATTAGGGAACATAAAATTAGATGCAGAATTTTTAGAATGTAGAATGCCTAACTTGTCTAACTTTGTAGATGTAGAATGCCTAACTTGTCTAACTTTGTAGATGTAGAATGCCTAACTTGTCCAACTTTGTAGATGTAGAATGCCTAACTTGTCTAACTTTGTAGATGTAGAATGCCTAACTTGTCTAACTTTGTAGATGTAGAATGCCTAACTTGTCCAACTTTGTAGATGTAGAATGCCTAACTTGTCTAACTTTGTAGATGTAGAATGCCTAACTTGTCTAACTTTGTAGATGTAGAATGCCTAACTTGTCTAACTTTGTAGATGTAGAATGCCTAACTTGTCCAACTTTGTAGATGTAGAATGCCTAACTTGTCTAACTTTGTAGATGTAGAATGCCTAACTTGTCCAACTTTGTAGATGTAGAATGCCTAACTTGTCTAACTTTGTAGATGTAGAATGCCTAACTTGTCTAACTTTGTAGATGTAGAATGCCTAACTTGTCTAACTTTGTAGATGTAGAATGCCTAACTTGCATGTAGTTATGACCGCCTCTGATCCACCCAGCTTCTCCGACAACAAAATGCAAAATTTTGCACCCCTCAGACCCCAAAATGTCAACATGCCAGTTTTGTGCACATTGTGTAAGATCAGGCACAGTTGTGCAAAAATAAGACCAAATGGCATTTGTGATGTGTGGGCTGCACTTTCATAAATGTTCTTTAATATCTCATTACATTTTCTCACAGCCACTGAAAATAGAGAGAGTTTGTAAACTTTCTTTCTGCTTGTTAAAGAGTTTGTACAATTGATGGTTCAAATTAGGAAATGTCTACCAGTTTAATCCTGGAGACTCGTGGGAAACGCTTGAAGAGTAGTGACAGTCATAATTGTAGTTTATCAGCAACAGCAAGAAGTCTGCCATTCCTTTGTTATGTTTTCATTGTTTTGTATTGCTACTGGCTTCAAACGATGGGAAGTCAAGTAAATACCTAAGAGACACTCATAAATAAGCTGACAGTAGCTGACACTGGTCTGAACTGGAATGCAACTTCTTAAAATTCTCATTGTGAGACCAGTGAGATCAGAGACGAAAAAAAATGGAGGGCTTGATCCAATAACAAACGCAAAACAAACATAATGTGCGTTAAAAAAAAAATACACGTACATCGGGCATACGCATGTTCATCAAGGAACGGATCAAAAGGAACTTCTACTCTAATAGACAATACACTGTAGGGCACTATCAATACATATGTGGAATATAAAGTCACAAAAGAACACACAGAAAAAAAATAATTGTGATGAAAAACGTATATATAGATAATGCATGATGACGCTACATCTTACTTAATCATCTTCTCACAGACACTCATAAAACACTTGAAACAATGTTAGGGCAGTGGAAAATTGCATGGTGGTGCCTAGGAGTATAATTCCTAGTTCTGTGTCTCACAACTAGATTGATGCCAAAGAAAAGTGCCAGGTACGCAGCAGCTCTGTGCTGGCAGATGCCACAGGACTGACCATGCAGTATAAAAGTGAAAACCTTCTCCAGAACCAGAAGAAGATGGAGATTCAGGGAAGATAAATGATAAAGGACAATCAATGTTACCAACGGGTGACTGTCTACATTTCTACAATGACAAGCTCATCGTTCATGTCTCCACTTTCCACAGTCTCTTCTCATCCCAACCATACCACCCCACCGGTAGCTGCAGAGAATTACCAGTCGTCAATCGCTGCTTTAAGATTTATCGCTGATAGTGCTTCTGCTTTTCAGCAGCCACACATACTTTCGCCACCACCAGATATTCTGCTCCTTTATGTATCAATTGTTCCCCACACCTCTGAGAGTGTTTGGGCATGGCAATCTTTACCATCCATTTAATATAATTTATTTGTATTATGATCCTCTCAATGTATAGTGTTATATAATATGTTGGCATTTTATGATTAAGGGACACTTATAATAACATTGAAAATGGCATTGTAAGGTGTAGAATGGGATGAGGGTTTGTAAGCCGAAACATTATAGCATACATTTCTTGGTGGGGAAATGCTGCAGAAACTAGTCTAACATTTGCAAGATTGACTAGTACTTTTATCATATGTTATTATGTAACATCATATGGTTTTCATGTGTCCTGTTTTTCCAGGTCAGTCTTTGTTGACATCTGACCTATGAAGATTAACATAAATAATATTTATAGGATCCAAAATGTCTTTACTTCATTTGACAGCTAAATAAAGCAAGAGGTGACTTGAATGTATGGAAGACCCTTCATGTCACATGGTGCCTTGATTGCAAAACGCTGTGGAAGACCTAGGGCCTGATTCATTAAGGAACTTAAATTAAGAAGTTTCTTATTTAAGTCATAAGTTAAATACTGCCTGTTTTTTTTCATGTAGCACACAAATATCAACTTCAGTGTACAAATAAGCTATTAAGTATTTGTGTGCTACATGAAAAAACAGTCAGTACTTAACTTATGTGCAAAACAGAAAACTAATTTTCATTGTAACATGGTTATGTCCAGGAGATTTAAATAAGAAACTTCTTAATTTAAGTTCCTTAATGAATCAGGCCCCTACTCTTGATGCCCATCTAGCTGTAAACATACTGTATTACATTACGTTCACAAACAGTACTTAAAATATATGCAAATAATGTACATATGATCTATGCAGCACATTTTGACAATGGAAATCAGATTATCAGATTCATTTATAGTATTTATCTTCTCAATGCTTTAACTCGTCATCTTTCTTCCTCTCTTTCTTCCTCTATCTTACCTCTTGTTGGTGCTTTCAGGTGTCATTAGCTGTTCAACTTTCCAACACATCAAAATGTCCATGGTTTCTTTCTAATGTCATTTTATCTGTCACCATTTCATGTCATTTCTTCCCATGTGTTATTATGTCTTAAACTTTATATTCAAAATTTCAATAACCTCTAGAATTAGAGAGTCTTTTTCAATATAAATAAGCACATGATACATTAACATTGCAGATGATAGGGGAGATCACTGAACAGTTCTTAATAAAAGCAATGATTGATTAATGAGTTACACAGGTGAACATCCACAGTATTCAGATGATGTGACAGAAAAGCTGGAACAGATTGGAAGACAAGACAAGGATTCTGCGGTCTGTAGGTAGAGGTGACAGCATTTGCACAGATAGTATTCATCATTCAGGCAGAACTTCTCTGAAGGCCATGTTGAGAAGCTTAGTAAAATCATGTGTGACAGTGTGTTTATTTGTATAGTGGGTGCAAACATTTGTTTGTACTTTACTTAACTGAGTCCTTGTAGCCAAATTAAATCTGTCAGTGATAAAACCACCACTACGTCTTCTCAGACTTAAGCTGGGTACACACTACACTGTTTTCGTACAATAATCGGCTCAATCAGCCAACATACGACTGCTCGTTCAAAAGTCGTGTCAGTGTGTGTAGTGACACGATGGTCGAAAGTCTGCCCAAATGGACGATTATCGCCCCATTCGGTTGGTCGTACCGTTTAATATTTTCATTCCAATCTCGTTTCCGCTGTGTAGTGTGTATAAACTTCCCACCGATCCACAACAGTGAGTACGAAATTACAGTCATTGCTCACGACAACATGGCTGTAAAAAGTCGCTAAAGGGACGTCCGCTCTTCCCTTTATCGTTCTAAACAAGGCTAGTGTGTATGCAGTCCATGGACCGAGCGATCGGAACATCGATCGCATGTAAAATCGCTCGGCATAAAAAGTTGGTCGAAATTTCTGTAGTGTGTACCCAGCTTTTGAAACTAGTTAGGTACCATCATAGATGAAAAATCCAAACCGCACATGAACCCTGTACTAACCTGTTTGAGATCAGTTAGTTATGGATTAGTTATGGATTCTGTTGCATGACGTCCTGTTGGTCATCATTTGTAAGACATTATGATTTATTAGCATGTGTAGAGTTTCACATATTAAACCACTGTCATTATGAGTTTATAAATACCTGACCTGTCTCCAACTAAACTACAGGCATCCTCTGTGAAATCAGAGTATGAATGGTGCTTTTATTTAATAAAAATTATGTCCAGCTGGTTTAAACATTAAGAAAACCTTTCATTCTGAACAATTTGTGACACTACAATAGCCGAGAGTGGCGTATTTAGACATGTTGAACATTTATTGCATGGAAATTGTCTGAGTGCATAAGGGTCCACAAAAGGGGCATCTCTTATTAGACAATTATCATAAATATCTTGAACTACTGACTTTAGTCTATATACTTTCTTTAAATGAATATGTGTATATTATCAATATTCAGAGTGCTCCATTATTCTAGACCACGTTCTTTGGGTTATTTATTTAAAAAACATCTCTCACAAATGTCTGAGATGAGTCAATCTTTTAAAATGTTAGGTTGGTTAAATATAACTCAAATGTACAATGTGTTAGATGACAAAATGCTTGTATATATTTACTGATTATAGTGTACATCTTCGTTTTTATTATATATATTATTATTACACATCAAGTTCCTATTTTCCTATACAGTATATTGTAAGCTTGTGAGCAGGGCCCCCATACCGCTTTGTCTGTTTGCTAATACTGTATCTCACCTATTGTAGAGCACTGGGGAGTGTGCTGGTGCTCTATAAATAATGTTTATAATAACAACAGTAATAATGGTACTAATAATAATAGTAATAATATTATTATTATCACTATTATTATTATTATTATTATTATAATTATTATTATTAATAAGCATGGTGGCACAGTGGCTGGGCAGCAGGGTGGAACAGTCATTAGCATTGCTGTCTCACAGAATAGTGTCTTGACATTGTCAGTAATAAATGTAAAACTCACATATTCCATATAAAATGTAATTAAATACAAACCACCCCTATATCTGTTGTTTACTGCTCTATAAGTCTAATGGGAATATTCTATAGTGCAATTGTTCACAAGGAAGTGACAAGTAAGTAATCCGAATGGATGGCGTGTCTGCGATATAGCCACTACTGAATGAAGTACTATCAGCTGGAGGGATCAAGCAGCCAATCAGATGTAGTTAGCTTGTGCTGCTGGTGTCATCATCATGGGGTAAATGCATGAAACATCCGCTTCTGCAAGTCTCCGGAAATCGGTTACTTTGCAGAGGAAATTTAAAGCGGAGATGCCTTGTGAAGGCAAACTTTACAAACCATCGCCAGTGGTAGTGTTCAGCTCTATATCATCATCATTATCACCATTTATTTATATAGCGCCACTGATTCCGCAGCACTGTACAGAGAACTCATTCATATCAGTCCCCATTGGGGCTTACAGTTTAAATTCACACACACACACAGACAGACCGAGAGAGAGAGAGAGAGAGAGAGAGAGAGAGAGAGAGAGAGAGACAGACTGGGGTCAATTTTGATAGCAGCCAATAAACCTACCAGTATGTTTTTGGATTATGGGAGGAAACCGGAGCACCCGGAGGAAACCCACGCAAACATGGGGAGAACATACAAACTCCTCACAGATAAAGCCATGGTCAGGAATTGAACTCATGACCCCAGTGCTGTAAGGCAGAATATATAATGTATCACTGATAGTACCCATCTGTAACAGTATTCCAAAGTAATTGCTGAGCAGTAGAACGGCCCAGAAATATGCAAATCAGTTGTGTCTGATAACATTTCTATTAGCAGCAATGCCTAACATAACAATCTGTCCAGCAGAAATAGGAATGCCCAAAAATACGGCAACAGTAACAATAACTGCTAACATTCCCTGCAGCAACAATGTCAAATATATTGCCCAGCAGCAACAGTAATGTCCAGTTAAATTCCCAGCTGTAGTACTGACAATTAATATGCACAGCAGTAGTAGAAGTAATTGTCAATAAGATGCCATCAGTAGAAGTAATGCATAATAAGATATCCGGTTATATCTTCTTCAATAGTAGTAATGCTCAATAAAATGCCGGAAGAAGCAGTAATATCCAGAAAGATGTACAGTAATAAGCACAGCAGTAGCAGTATTATCAGGAAGATGCCCAGTAGTAATAGTAGTAGGTCCTAGTTAAATGCACAGCAGCAGTAATAACACCCAGCAGGGGGCACAATTTAGGAATATTTTAGGTTCATTCAGTTAAAATTGAGGGCTAGGGGGGCGGCATTTGTCTTTCTCGCCTCAGGCGCTAGATACGGCTCTGACACCCAGTAAGGATATACTGGTTAACAACATATGTGCGTATTTAGTTGAGCACTATGAGGACAACACTGTCAGTACTTACTGTACTGCCTTTAAATACTGGAAAGACTGAATGCTGCGTCATGCACTTTTGGTCTGCCCATGTACACTGACAACGTAGTCCTCAAAGTGGACAGTCACGTTACACACAATGTACCACAGATAGCCATACATCCTTTGTGAGTTTGTTCCTTAAATTATGTAAAATACTCATCAGTCCCTTTCATAAGTGTGAATAGATACCTCATTTGTTTTGAATGTATCTCCACTTTAAGTTTCAATTGAACTTGGGGCATTTAAAGCAAACAATGTTACAAAAATAAAAATGTAATCTACATGTGTGGTTGGAAAATGATTAATGTGTACTTGTAAACCATGTACACATAATGATGTTTTTTAATTAACATACAAGATGTGGCATTCATTGTCGTCAACCTACATCTGTTTTACTGATCCCTTAGGAGTGGTTAATTACAAGGGTGGGGGGGGGGGGTAGGCTGTGTGTTTTTCTCCAAACCCTCTACTGCAGCCAGTATAATGCAAGTATTGTAGGGAGAGCAGCTTTATATACAGATGCTTAACCCATAGCATGTGATTGTACCAAGTATACCATGTTATTCACGTTTACGGTTAACTGCATTTTTACATCTACCATTAAGCATGAGTTATATTTTCTTTAACTACTACTAACTCAAAACAAGAAACACATAATTACAAAATACTGTATACACTGTAACAGTAAACACATACCATATTCTAATATTCCTCTATCCTACTCTAAAATGCATAAACATCTTTTAAATGTTGCATTTCACAGCGCAAATGTGGATTTGCAAGGAGATTGGCAAATTGAGTCAGTCAATTTGGAAAATACAGCTGAATTTCAGAGTTTTGCAATTGGTGAATTAATTTGCAAATCGTTCAAGATTCAGTCAAAAATTGTCTAATAAATATCAGTATGTCCCTCTCCCACAATCCTTAGCCAGTCCCTAGCATGGTCTGTTTTCCACTAAAAAAGGGAGACCACAAGCGTGGGATCCCCATGCCGTAGGGGAATCCTGTGGACTGGTGCCTCTATGCAGGGAGGGGGAGGGGGGGGGGCACTAAAACAGTATGTGCCCCTCCTAGAGGGTACCAGCACTACACTAGTCTGGTTGGGCTGGAGATTCTAACAAGATTGAAACCCCTGGAATGACACCTTTGACACCCCAGTGCAGTGCCGTAACTAGATGTTTTAGTGCCCTGGGCGAGACAGGCGCCCCCCATCTAAGTGGGAGTGACATTTGCCAAGTGGGTGTGGCCAACCTAATGTGGGGGTGTGGCTACCACTTTACTGAAAGAATTCTGTTACACATATTTGCAAATGCATGATAGCTATATTATATATATATATATATATATATATATATATATATATATATATATATATAGTAGATTAGGCAAGGTGATATTTCAAACCAGTCTGGGTCATGACCCAAGAAATGGGACTTCTAGTTGCCAACCTTCAGTAAATGTACCAGCTTTAATTAAAAATATTGCTTACATCTTTGCCTGTCAGTAGGAATGGTGTAATATAGTGAAGTCCTTCTGATTAGCCAAACCCTCTCAAATCAGTGACGCAGTAAATCAAAAATCAAAAGAGGACACAAGTAAAATGACATATCTAAGAGTGGATAACAGAGTTTGTCATTAGGATGACAAGGTTATTGTTAGCTTACCATAAAAATGTAGTAGGAAAAGATATCATTATTATTTAAGGCGTAGCAATATAAAAACTGTTATAAATATTGTTTACTCCCAATATCTGGCTCCTACAATGAAGACATAAATGATTTTTGCTACTATCTGTGGAAATATGTAACACACCTTTTCAGCAATATGAACTAAAACCGATTCTAATTTTTCAAAAATGTGAAAATCAAAACCCTGTGTCACGAGCCGCGGTGGTACGCCACATTCTGGCATGATCTAGCAGCCGGGCGCGTGCTCTATTTCTATGCTCTGGTTTTATTCTTTGG
Organism: Mixophyes fleayi; assembly: GCF_038048845.1. Classification (NCBI taxonomy): domain Eukaryota; kingdom Metazoa; phylum Chordata; class Amphibia; order Anura; family Limnodynastidae; genus Mixophyes; species Mixophyes fleayi. Next base: position 52,694,113 of record NC_134406.1, read on the forward strand.
GATTATCCTTGTTGCATAGATGCAGGAGGGTGTAGTGACATTCTCCAACTCCAGGGGGAGCTCTCATATTATTTAAACTGGTTCATTTATATTTTTATACATGCTTCCTGGTTATCTTATTACCTATGCTAGTTCCCAGCTAGTAATTAATTAGCAGCCTCCTGAGGCTCATTGTCAGCCCTGTCCTCCTCCTTTCTGATTTGTCCATCATAGTATTTAAGGCAGTGAGGACTGGGCCTCACTGCTGGTTATAGTTCCTGCTCTGTGTATACTTACCTGCTCCCTGCTCAGTTCCCCTTCTCTGCCTTTGGATTGATCTTGCTGTGTATGACCTTGGACCAGGGCCGTAACTAGGGCTGTGCGACAGGGGCGGCCGCCCAGGGCGCAACGCTGAAGGGGGGCGCAATTTAGGAATACTTTAGGTTCATTTGATTAAAATTGAGGGCTAGGGGGGCGGCATTTGTCTTTCTCGCCCCAGGCGCTAGAACTCTAAGTTACGGCTCTGCCTTGGACCATGTACTGGACTCTGCTGTATTGCCTGTGACCTCAATCTCTGCCTGTTTCCTGGATTTGTTGTTTGCCGCCAGCCCTGACCTTTTTGCCTGGACTTCACCACCGCTGTATGCTATTTCACAATATCCCTGGGTTCTCCCCAGTCAGTACACATCTCACGACCCTCTGTCTGTCTGCAGCCAAGTCTGTCCCCACCACTAGGGGCTCCAGTGAACACCAGACTTTCGGAGCAGATTCCGGGTTTTGTTGTACTGGCTGGAGGGGTTCCTGACACCCTGCCCATGATAAAAGTATCATTTCCGATAAATAAAATATAGTAAGGGATTTGAGATATGCCATATTCTCCACCCGCCACCTTTACAAGAAGCTAATGCATTAAGATTTTCATATTAGTGAATTAAGCTTTTAATAATATCTACATGACAATGCATAGTCTATAACAGAACGAGAGAGAGAGAGAACAATATTATTTACCCTCCATATGAGGACCTGCAGACAGGGGAGGGCACAAACAATAGAAATAGAGGAGAGTGCAGACACGACGCATCGGTGCATAGCAGCGGAGCCTTTTAGTCAATACAGCCATGTGTCTTTGACTTCCACAGTGGAATGGATGTGCGTTCCACTGACAGGAAGTTCGGCATTTGAAGCGCAAGTTTGCGATCCAAATGCCGAACTTCCTGTCAGTGGAACGCACATGCGTTCCACTGCGGAAGTCAAAGGCTGTACATATAGAGCTAGGTAGCGGGCGGCTGCTGCTGCGCCCCTTTGGGCTTGCGCCCTGGGCAACGGCCCCGCCCGCACCACCCTAGTTCTGCCCCAGTGGTCCAAGTACAGTTTTTATTGATTTATTTACACAGTACACTAACATGTGAGGCCTGAATCATGAAGGGACGTATCTGCCAAATTTGTGCATCAAACCCAAAATTACTCAGGGAGCGTATCTTCAGGCCACGTATCAACCTCTTTGGGATGTCTGATGCTGATGTGGTCCATCACTGTCTGCTGCCACCTCATGTCATCATGGACATCTTGCGCATTGTGCAGAGTGACCTTGAGCCAATGCGCAACATCCTGACAGCAATACCGTCATTGACCAAACTGTATTGCATTTCTCTGCCACTGAGTCTTTTCAGAGCACAGTGGATGTCGTAGCAGGAATGCCCCAAGCCCCCTTCAGTCATGTGCTGAAGGTTGTGCAGAGGGCGTTCCTGTCGCGCATCTAGCAATTTATCCATCTGCCACTCGATGAGGAATCCTTTGTACCCTTAAAGCAGCAGTTTGCCACCATAGTTGGGTTTTCCGCACATTACAAGGGCAGTAGATGGCACACATGTAGCCCTGGTCCCGTTGGTTGGAAATGCTTTGATTATTTAAATCAGAAACATTTACACTCGATTAATGTCCAGGCTATATGTTATGCCTCTCTCCAAATTCGAGACCTGGTTGCTGGAGTACCCATGACTCCTTTGTCTTCAGGCAATCAAAGACGTGTTACAGATTACAACTGAGGCAAGGAGGTGCAAGGCCACATGGTTACGCGTGGGCATTAGGTACTATTTTATATCTCATAATAACTTTTTGTTGTCCTAAAGACCTTGCTATACATTATACTGTAGTCAGAAATAGTAGTTGTACCACCTTTGCAAAATATTAACATGGTGCATGTTACAATGCAAGGGGTGGAAATTAGTTTGTTATTTTGCACGTAAGGAAAATACTGGCTGCTTTTCATGTAGTACACAAATATCTGATAGCTTTATTTTTACACTGAAATTTAAAGTTGATCTAGGACATGCCCTACCCCAACTATAAATCTGTCCCCACATTTTAAGAGGCCTTATACATCACTTCTCTCTCTGTGTCTGATAGATTGAACTGGCTCCATGCTCTGTCTGAGTAGTTAAGTCATTTATTTGATTAAAATAATTGGAAAATCTTCTTTTCCAGACATAATCAATCTTTCCAGGCTAACATGGGGTAGCTATTTGGACTGTTTGGTCAGAGACGAATTGTCCACCAAAACAATACAGACCATTACTGACGACAGTAACACTAAACACTATGCCAGTGATAAAATAACTGGAGAGTTTTCTTGAATACTATAATAAAATATATGCGTCACATGCTTCATACACACCCCTAAAGATTGCAGACTATGTCGGCTACCCAGATTGTCGCTGGACTCTGTTGAACTGCTGGACTCTTCCATCACAGTGGAGGAGACATACGCAGCCATTTCTTCGTTACCCAATAAAAAGGCCTCAGGAACCGTGTCACTTGTTGCGGCTAAGGCCTTTGATTCCATCACAATGGGACTATATGTGGCATGTATTGGCCCATTTTGGAGTGGGTGCTGGGCTTCTCCGCTTGGTGAAATTACTTTACTCTGCCCCATCTGCCAGAATCTGTGTTAACAGATACCCAACGTTCGGTCTGGTTGGGGAACTCAGCAGGGCTGCCCACTATCTCCTGCCCTTTTTGCGTTGGCTATAGAACCATTAGCATGCCTTATCTGCTCTGACCCAAACATTAGAGGCCCCAGGATGGGGAGAACCACTGACAGCATAGCACAGTACGCAGATGATAAGCTTATTTCACTGGAGGACCCGGACACATCTGCGAACTGCCTCCTCAAGGCAGATTCCCTGGCCTCAAGATAAATTGTAGCAAATACATTGTTTTTCCTCTGGGTTGGCCAGCACCACAGGGCACTGTCACCTGTCACTCATTGTTGTGGTCAAATAAATTTAAATAATTGGGTATTTGGGTGACTGAAAATGCCTCTGATTACATTAAACTTAATATTGATCCAGAAACCGAATACCTTAAAAATAAATGTCATTCTTGGCAAAAGCTTCCTCTCACAGTGACTGAGAGAAGTAACCTGATAAAAATGGTAATTCAACCCAAGTATCTTTATCTGTTGCAACACTCCCTGGTGATTGTGCTGACCAAGGTGTTCCATGTTATCAACAAACACTTTATGTCCGTGGTATGGGGGCAAGAGTTCAATTTAACACACTGTATAGGTCCAAAAACTCTGGGGGCCTGGCTCTGCCCAGTCTCTGGACATATTATCTAGCTTTCCAGCTTACCCATCTAGTGCTTGGCTCGGTGATTCCCTGGGGATGTCTCTGACATATTTTCTGGGTGAGCGGATAGACCCTTGTCTGGGACCATTGCAGGTTCTTCTTGTGAATGAGGGGACTTTTAATGTGGCGCCTATTAGACAACAGGCTTCCAAGCTTTGGTCGGTGGCAGATAGCCTCTTGAGTGGTGTAGGGCAGGACCCACATACTCCTTTGTGGTTTAACTGTGGGCTTCAGGAGCTAGCTAAGCCTGCTGGACCCATGTTGTGGCAGAGAGCAGGAATTCATACCCTTGGTCAGAATTATTTGGATAGTCATTTAAAATTATTTGAACACCTCAGGGTTAAGTTCTTGATACCCAACTCCCAATTTTATTGTTATTTACAACTTAGACTTGCCCTTACGTCCCAGTTTGACAGGGGCATGCCGCAAGTGATAGATTATCCTGCTAAGACCCTTTTATGTACAGTGGACCCATGCAAGGCGATATATGTACGTTATGCCCTGTTGCTCCCTCAGCTATCGCCAGAGGAGTTAGACCCCCTTAGAGTGGGTTGGGTACATTATTCTAACAACAGTGTTACCGACAACAACTATATAGAAAAAGATAATATCTTTGTCGAACTTCTACTAATTGGAATTTATTTGTCTACATAGTTGTTGTTGGTAACACTGTTGTCACATAAAACGAGTACCACCGCTTAGACCTAAGTGAGTGTTTGATCTGTGAGATATCTCTGACGAGGATTGGAGTCTGATGACTGGTGGCACTAGGGGAGGCCGCTTCATGTTAATTTCCCATGGCTGGCAATACAAATGCATAGTGTACTCAAACGTATGTGTGTCCGCATAGTAGCTAGCACATAAATATGCAGAAAGATGCAGTGGTAGGCATGCCAGTTTTTACATCACATAAATTATTTTACTACCAAATTCATCAAGCAGTGTATCTTGAGATCCACTCATTGTTGAATTCGGCTGTGTGAATGCCTGATTTTGCACTCAGTATGCGTGCCTTGAAGAATCAGGACTGTGGACTGTCTTATTACAATTTTTGATTAGCAAAAAGACAATTATTGTGCCAGTAAATCATTAAGAAATTTAAGGCTTAAAGTTATGCTCCTTCCTTAAAATCAAAACTCCAAATATAACTTTTTTTTTTAAACCTGCAAAATATAATTTAGATATATGTGCATATAAAACTTTGACAGAGTTGCCTTTTAGGCCAGAAATACTGTTTACAATATAAAAAAGTCTGTTTCACTGCCATTTCTAGCATTACACGTGCACTTGCAGCAATGGTGGATTAAGATGGTCTGTGGTCCAGACTGAACGCATTCTGTGAGCCCTGATCCCACATGCGAGTCAATTACATGTCAGACATACTTTATGCGGCACACCAGGCATTGGAGGTGTGTCCTCATTATCACATATGACCTCCACCTTCCTTTCCATTTTCACATATTTAATGTGATAATGGGAAGGATGGGATGATATGTTAGTAGGGGCGAAGGGGGGCAAAGCACATGTGCCAATTGGATAGTAAGGAAAGCATATGTAACATATGCTCCTCACCACTATCTCCTTCTCACACCTGCTCCATTTTCCCATTGTCCCTTATGCCCCAAGCCCCCCAACCCTCGACACCACCACCCCACTGTCGCCTACCTGCTGTGGTGTCTGTTAGAAAAATATGGTCTTTACAGCAGCACCCACCACTAATGCTCCATGTGGGAAGGAACTCTATGCATAGTGCTAGTGACTCCTGTCATGGAAGTGCCACTGTTAAATGCACATGGCTTCCCCTTCATGAGCAGAGCAGTGTGCTGCAGGATATACCTCTCAACTGTCGCTGCATTAAGTCCTGACTGTGTGGAATAGACACCAAAATAGGGTCTGTTCCACCAGAATTGGGACAGAAGGCAGATTGTGCTGCTCTCATATCTATTCTTCCAGCATTGACTACCTGCTGCTGATGTCTTAAGTTGTGTTGCGGCTTTGCCAGATACTGGAATGTTGGTCCTCTGTTTGGAAACATAATAGGTACTATTCACCACCTAGAAAACTGAACAATGAGTTACCACTCACACAGGCCTCCCTCTCCCCCACTAGTCCCAACATAAATCAAAAACACCCACATTTAATATATCGGCCACCTTCCCCCCAACTACCCAACATTAAATTAATAGCATTCAAATTTAATAAATAGACCTGCCTACCTCCAATTAGCCCCTGACATTAAATTATAAGCTCCCCACAACTAATATAGAGGCCCAACATTGCTTTATTATTCCCATCAATATATTACTAATTTTAGTGATAATGTCTGTGCATATGATACCAATATTTGGATAACAGCTGTTCCGTGACCTGTGAAAATGCGCTCAGCCTGTGGCCTCATATTTTTATATAGTCACTGAACTCATTGGTGACTTCTAATACCTATATATTTAAAAGTAATGGGTGTTTAGTCCTATAATTCTTGACATTTTTTTTTAATAGAATATGGTTCAAAAACAACATTTTAAAAGAAGAATTTCTTGAAAAATCAAATGGTTCTGGATGATTAATAATAACTTGGTGTTACAGAACTTTTTAAAAATGACATGCAGGAGATGCTGTTTGTGTCCAGAAACATTTAGGGTCAATATCTGGTTACTGCAACAGCATGTAGGAGAATGCAGCAGCTGCAAGAAGACTAGCATTTGAGGGGAATATATTTTAGTCCACCGAAGTAGTTACCTGTGAAGAAAGTGCAGAGACGGTTAGCTTGAGTCAAGTCATTGCCTTAATAATACATTTTGAAATGGTGCTACAGAAAATTATAGTGTGAAATAAAACAAAGTAAATGTGCTAACTATATTTTAATTCTAGATTAAATACTTAATTTTCTTTGCAAGGATCCCAGACTTATCAACATCTTGTTTGGACGTCTTCTCCTTCAGTTTCTCTGACAACTGCTTGTTGTAAAAAAAAGTGCTTTCCCAAGACACCCAGTAGTGATGCAGATGAGTCCACACAACATTTTGATATTTGTTCTGCTGTAAAAGAATTGGCCAAAAATCGTGACAGCTCTGCCCTAAAATCAACTAGTCATTCCATTTGGAAGGCCATTATCGGCAATTACATCATACTACACAGACTTTTTATGATGGTGGGATGAATTAGTATTGTTTGAGGAAGATTATCACTAAACCCTGCCACCTATCCTGTTTCGGAGTGAGCTATGGTACAATAAAATGTAACTGCAGATTTAGACCAAGACTGTCAGCCCTATTATTTCTATTTCAGCAATTACAATTAGCAATGGAACAATGGAGCTCTTCTCTTTGGGTGTTACCTATATAATGCAGCACAATTTGCCTGCAAATTCTACAGGCAAGCCTGCTTGTCTTCCTCTTCATCAATGACTCTTAGCAATTGAGCACTCGTCTTTGGGTGTATATTACACCCAAACATTATTAGTGAAAATGAGGAAAAATACAGTTTAATCCCTGATAGGCCCTCCACCATCCTTTGCATGTTAATAAATTTTTTTGACAAATCCTTCAAGCCAACCCAGATGTCAAACTGTTGTGGTCTGCCACCTGCGTCATCCCTGCTTGTGTTTGGAAAGTGCAAATTGGTGCCAGAACCTCACGTGCCAGAACTGCTGCCACTGGTGCCACACTGCTGCCTCTGGTGTAGGACTTACAAAATCAACCGCATCATCATCAGCGCCCTCGTCGGATACCCAAATCTTCCCCACATCCTCTTCTAAAGACAAAGTGTCATCATCACTTGGTGTATCGGCGGCTACACTCGGGCACACATCAGCAGAACTGCTGAAAGGGCCCCTCTTTATGGGTACACTAACAGAATGCTCACGATTAGACATACCACTGTTGGATGGACTCTCCACAGGGATTGGTGTCATTTCTGATTCAGAGCAAACATTATCCTCTAATGCCTTACTGTTATCTTGCAGCTCGGCTTTGACGCGTAACAGTAGTTGTGCACCACTTGTAGGTTCCATAACATTTTTGGATCTGCCACTAATAGAGAAAGGCGAAGGCCTCATTCTCTCTTTGCCACTGCGTGTGTAGAATGGCATGTTGGCAATTTTTTTTTTTATCAGCACTTAAACTTTTCCTCAGTTACACTTCTTTTTCGCTTCAACATAGTACATTTTTTTTTTGTTTTTGTTTTTTGGACTGATTTCGAAACACTATGTAGTTTCACATCGCCTTGCCCAGATGACATACTGGGAACACTAACATCAGGACTGGTGACAGAACCTGGTTGCTCATTGTGATCATATGTGGACTGCTTTTAGGGGTGCACACAGGATTGTCAGGGGGGGGTTTCCCCTCCCCCTGACAAAAAAACAACAACCACGAGAGAGAGCTGCTGCATACAATACAGCACCGCCGTGGACGCTTCTTTGACAGCACCGTGGCTGCTGCATAGGACAGTGCCGCTATGGTGGGCACTGAGTTAGCACTGGGGGGGGGTTTTCTGAAGACTCAGAAACTCCCCCTGCGTGCGCCACTGGCTTTGAATCCATTCTGAGCCCAAAGCACTTGTAGTGCTAAAAATTATTTGGTAAGATACTGCTGACAGATAGTAATTTTGACAGCCAGAAATATTTATGCACAATTATGGGGGACACCCCAAAAGCACTGGGGAGTGCTAAAATTATTTGGTAGATACTGCTGACAGATAGTAATTTTGACAGCCAGAAATATTTATGCACAATTATGGGGGACACCCAAAAGCACTGGGGAGGGCCAAATATTAAAAAAATAAAAATAAACCTCTATCCTCCTCTCTTCTCTAGCGATTTTTGTTAGAGCAATTGCAAGAAGAATATTGTATTCTCTGTCCCTGCTCTAATCAGCCTGTGACTACACCCTGCTCTCTCCCTCTGTCAAATGGCGATGGATTGCTGTGGAGGCAGGTATTTATAATCTTCAAGTATCGCGAGAACCGAGCCCCGAGATCCGACGACGTCACGATGACGTTCGGCCTTGATTTGGATTCCGAATGGGCGGGAGAGCCTACTTGGCTCGGTACTCGGATACCCAAAGTTCGGGGGGTTCGGTTGTCGGGGAACCGAGCCCGCCCATCTCTAGTCATAATAGACATTTTTTGGGCTGAACCATTATGATTACAATGCAACCTATGAATTCACTAGAAATTAGAAATATCACTGAGGCATAAGTCACTTTATGGAAGAATCACCTCTCTGGTTTCTAGTGAATTGATAGGCCCATTATAGGCTCTCTATTTGTAGGCAACCTCTACACTTCTCTTTACAGATAATACAGTTTTTGCAGATAATTTCTACACACGGGCTAATATTAGTTTACAAACTAGCAATTAAAAACACATTGCTATTATAGTAGGTGAACTATGTTAAACTGCCTTTACTGTAATCTCATTATATGTAAGAGATATTAATATTTGCATCAACAGCTGTGAAAGATAATCTTATCTTTGTCACCATCTGACATCACAAGTCATCAAAGATAGTCATATATTTCATTATGGAGACCATGTTAGGGCATTACTCATCATGCCAGAGAGTGTCAAACTATATTTTACATTTATTTATACTATTTATTTAAATATTACATCAAATTTGCATCGGCATAGAACAACCACTGCACTGTTTGTTTTAATGTAGAATTAGACTGTTTAAGACAAATATAGATTTGATTGTTGTACACTTACAAAACTTTAGCTAACATGGTCTATGTTTACCCAGTTGTATAGGAATCACTAGGCAACAGTAATGCATAATGATATATTAACATACTATCACGCATAATATATGTATCATAGTAAAACCTCACTGCAAAGACTCTACCCTGCAATAGGTCATAATAGTGACTTTAGATAATGGTTTCGATTTATATCTTCTGCACACAAGTGCTATGTACTCTTAGTTGCAAGAGCACTTAGCCACACTTTTCATGATTATGAATAAAATGGGCCTTTGTCAAGTTTGAATGGCTTGTCCAATGCTCGACTGACCGAGGCCACAACATTTAGCAACTCTGCAAACAGCTGGCTCTTCTGTGCTTTTGTCAAATGGTGGCGATGCTCTTTTGTGGTCAAGAGGAGGTGTCTGGAGACAAAAAGAAAAGCAGGTCATACGGTCATCTCTTCTTAAAAACAGACAACTAAACTACAGAAAAGAAGTGTGCTGCTTGGTCTGATCCATTATAACAAACCCACCAGATGCTGCTGCTTAAGGATGACTTTACTATTTACTAGGGCATCTGATCCCATTGCTTTTAACGTTGATATTGATCATTCAACATTCTTTACTTCTCACTGTTACTAATGCTGTCACAAAATGTGTAAACACATTTGTTTAAATGGAGAAATATATTTTCTCACAATGTTATAATAACCAGTATTTTGAAATACATTATGTAACTAATACCAGGTACCAAGGCACAAATGGGCTCAGGAATCAGAGATAAGGGAACAAAGCATAGAACCCAAAACCATTGATGTCTAGAATTTTTACTATAAAACTATTTATTGTGTTATTATATTTAGCTACTATTTTATGTGCTGACACATGAAAATGTGACCTCCTTTTTACAAGATTATATTTAATAATACTGAAGTATCACTATGTGAAACGAATTTCTGACAGGTATATATCTAGCCAAAACCATACCTTGTCTCACAACATTCCCAAATAGAAAATCTGGCTAAATTAGGTCATGCCTAATTTCAGGGATTATCCTATTGGAATATAGTGCATATACTGTGGGGCTGATGCTCTGGACCAAGTGCTCTTACTTTAAGGACCTCGTTCTTGTTCAATTGATATGGGTTGCTAGTAATCCTAGTGGGCTGAGGCCAACATGTGACCACCTGCAGGGCTTCCTTCAGGAGAAAAAGTCAGGGCAGTAGATGACAACAGTTTTTTTTTTAACTTTTGCTCAATGAAGACCTCCAGCTAATCAGAAGTCAGTGCTGTCATTGGCTGCACTACTTATTTTTCTTAAGTCCTTGAATGCGTATGACATTTTCCAGACCCAGCACCCACTGTCTGAAAGTAAACCATTGTCACAGGCCTTACAAGACATTACGTATTATCTGTATATAATGTATGTTAAGTGCCTTCTGTTATTCATTAACTGGGAGTGCTCCTTTAATAACCCCATGGAAAGGACTGATAAAAATTCCCTGGGTTGAATTTTTCTTGCAATCCACCCCTGCCCCCGTTCCACCAAAACCATACACCTATCTGCCTGGGTCCTGCCCAGTTCCTGCAAGATCACACCCCCTTTTGTGTGGGCCACACCCATATTGACCTCCAAAATTTACTATCGAATGAGAATCATGAAGTTTCTGCTGGGTAGACAAAGTAACCATGCTCAATAGTATCATTGATTAAGGCCACCTATTTATAAAAGCTGGGGCTATCCAATGTCATATCAAAATAAAAAAGCAGAGAAGAGATAATAAGGTGTACTGAAGCTCTGACTACAGATCTATATAGTGTGGTATAGAACTTAATTAAAATATAACTTTTATTAGTGATTTTAAAAGCAGCGAGATATGCTAGAATATCCTCTATAAAAACAATGTGAAATAAAAAATAACTGGATGCACCAATCGCCAGATATAAAGTATCATATGGGGAATGATGGGGTTATACTGAAGTGCTCAGATATGCATGCAGACCTCCTAAATACTTCTAAGGAGGATTATTATAAATCTTATCTAATATATATCAGAGATTATTGTGGAGCAGCAATGCAAAATTTCTTCATAATCCTGCAATAGCGAGGAACAACTGCAGCTATTAATATACGGGAGGTGTCTTGCTGACTACCTAACATATGCTCCACTAACTCTGGGTATAATAGAGCAGATCTACCCCATCAAAAAGTAACCCCTTCCAGATGAATAAATAAGGCTAAAGTATCCGGCGAGACGCCGTCACGCGTTTCGCTGTGTATGTTTAATCGTGGCATCCAAGATCTGGTTGTATTGTTATAATCTTAATAAACATCCTCCAGGAGCAAGAAGAAGAAGAGGCACACCAGTTTTCCATATAGACTTTCGGCTGTGTGGGAGTACCCAAAAGTACAAAAACTTTGTATTTTGGATGCTTAGACTAAAAGGACCCTGCCTCGCACTCACATTTGGGGAAGGCCAACCTAACGCATCTGCAGAATTTCCTTAGTCTGAGTGGAGTGACATATGCTTTATGGAGAATGTAAAGCTGCATTTGATGCTATTTGGCACACTTTGTGGTGCCACGAGCATGACACATCATGTAATCCCATTCCTCATCTGACGATGGCTCCAAGGCCAACCTACCATTTCTGTTGGGTGCTGCAAAAAAAATGGAAGTCAGCTGCATTAAAAGATGCACAAAGAAGGCTGATATTCATTTCTGTGTCCCCAATTTTTGGAGGGCCATCTTCAAAGGGACTTTGACGATTATGGGTGCCCCACTCCTAAACTATACCCCCAGAGCATGTCATAGTTGGAAATAATGATAGAACAATGTTTTTGGGATTCTAAATTCAACATAGATTATTTAAAGGATACAAGTGCTCAGTCAGGTTTAGTTGACCAATTGTCAAACCAGACACCCCCCCCCCCCCATTTGTATCAGTTCTGTAAATCTCGAAAACAAGGTTTTGTGTTGAAGAAGGATTTGGGGAGTTTTTTTATTCAATTAAACTTTAAATAAAATGTATGCATATATATATATATATTTACATTTTTGGCATAATGGTCATAGGGACCACTGTCCTTTATATTGGGACCATTGGATTAGCATATGAGACATGCTGTTTTTGCAGCCCCCACTCTCAAAAAGGCATCAGCCCTAAATTGACTACCGCTTGCTGGATTTCACTGCAGGGTTGATCACTAGTTGAGGTTTTGGTGGGGGCACACTAATTTTAATTATTGATTGAATTATTTATTTTAAGCAGTACATTGTAGAAAGGGTCTGTTTTATTACAGGTGATCGGTGCATCTGTAAATGTGCTACAGCTCTGAATATGTCTCATTATTGGCCTTTGGCAGTGAAGAGAATTTCTAGGCAAACTCTGAGCAGAAAGTAAAAATTAACATGTAATAAAACAATTCCAATGTCTCTTCATTTTATTTATTTAAGCCTTGAAACTGAAAAGTTGATTTAATTGAAAGGGTGATACTAAAGTGGTAGGAGGTTCAATTTTGATGTAACTTTTGCAGACATATTCAATTACCTATGTAATTCTTCCAGAAGTGTTGTGAAGGCACTCCACAGTGATTTCTCTTTATCCCCCATAGAGGTGCGAGGAGAAATCCGCAATGTTGAGGTACCATAGTACCTGCAAATGTGTGCAGCTGCGATGGTTGGAGGAACATTGCAGCTATTTGAAAGAATATGCCCCCACGTTTGCAATGTTTTCCCTGAGAGCAGACTGTTGGTGTGACCCTTGAACAGAGCTGGATGGATTATCCACAAAGAGCGGTGCAAAACCAAGGTATTTTGCAGTGTGCTTAGACTGTACTTCATAAGTGACCTCTTGCTTTGTTAAAAGATCAAGTCAAACTTTGGTGGGCTTGAGAAGACTCACTGGTCAGAGCTTTTACATCCCTGCTCTATTCTACAACCTCTATTTTATTCAGTAGGACAGATGTTCAACTTTAGGTTGTGGAGGCTACTTCCAAGTTTGGGAAGGAAGTGTGTACCTAGATTTTGTGCGCTGGACAGACCGTTAAGGAACAATGGTGCATAACCAATGTTTTATGGTGCTCATCAGGTCCTTTTTGGAAATGACCTTAGTTTATGTAGCATTTTGGATAGTCATCAATTTAGTTTTTTTAGTCATTTCAATATTAGCTTTTTTTCCCCCTCAATTTTGTTTTTAAACCATCAGTTAATCAATAGGATCAATAATGGGAGAACCAAAGGAGGTACAATGGTAGGGATTAAACCAAGACACCAGGGAATGTATAGCTCATTATTATCTGTGCACCCTAACCTGATGCTTTTGAGTTAAATTCCAGTCTTTTTGATATTTTTTTTTACAGATACCAGGTTACATTTGTGGGGTTGGGATTTGAGCCTCTGGGAATGACAAATAGAATTATATCTTCTAAGGCACTTGCAAAACATTGATTGTCTGTTCGTTGGCAATCATATTATTTTCAAGATGGCACTGGAGTCATGTTCATGTTGACATGTTTTTCTCTGATAACTGATCCCTTCCTTGTTAGACACTGCTATAGTTAAATAGTAGTAGCAATTTGTCCATACCAAGCAGAGAATGTGAGGGCAATTAATTAAAGTTGGTATAAAAGGCTCACATGACATTCATATTGGTTCCTGAAAAGTCTGAGGTACATGAAATGAAAACACTGAATACCTCTAGTGAATTAAAGATGTATATAACACATATATTAAATATTAAATATTTAGTCAGTTGCCCTGCATAGTAGGTTAATCGGCTGCTAACAAATTGACCCTATGTGTGTATCTGTGTGTGTGTGTGTGTGTGTGTGTGTATGTGTATATGTGTATATGTGTGTGTGTGTATGTGTGTGTGTATATGTGTGTGTATATGTGAGTGTGTATATGTGTGTGTGTATGTGTGTGTGTGTATGTGTATGTGATGAGAATGACAAATATTCTCTGTACAGCGCTGCAGAATTGGTGGCGCTATATAAATAAATGATGATGATAACTGCCAGAACAAAATGTCAGCATATGTTAATCCCCAGCCCTTCCACTAAAACTATAGTACAGAATTAGTTTGCATCTATTTAATAAAAAATAGCTGCTACCTATTGAATCAGGATATGGTAAAAATTTAATTCTATGGAGTAGCTGTGTAATCAAAACAAAGATGATTTACCAGTTAACCAAAACATTTGTCTTGTTCTGGGAATTTGACCTCAAATGTTCCCAGTCCAACCCCCAACCACACCACTCAGAAGAAAGAATCGATTGTCGTCTTTCCAGCTCTATTCATACAATTCCACAAAATGGTAATTTAAAAATACAGTGTGAAATGTCATTCCGTAGAAGCACTTAAAGATTGTATCGCTGGACCTACGCACCTCAGTGATATCTGCCATACCTTTATTCATCTCTACAATACTTGATTGTTCTTGTAGTTCCACTGATACCAAAGTTTTTACGCAGCTTCACATCGCACTCGTTGAAGCTCCAATACTGTTGTAGAAATAGCACGCAGATTGCCATTGGTAATGGTATGAATAATAATTTATTTATGCCCAAGAATGTCCCGTACATAGGAAACAGAATATCATATTCAATCAGATTTTTACACATCTGGAGTAACCATGCCTTGGATCCTTGAAGTCTTATATGATCACCAGAAGCCTCTCCTCTACAAATACATCTATAATAGGATCGGACACCAATACTTGAAACTAAAGCTAAAAAACAGCTCTGCTGATAAGTGGAAAATAATCTGCTACCGGTGCTAAATTAAACTGAACATTTTAAAATGTCTTATCATCTGACTAATCACATGATAGGTTTGTATACATATCTTAAATTATGAAATTTTTATACATTTAAATACTTGCTTAATATTTAATCTGCATTCAGGTACTTACTGCGCAAGTTTTGGTGCACAGAGAGTTTTAATATATCTAAAATATAAGTTTTATTATACTTTGTCACATATATCTAAAATATATTTAAAGTGTTCTTTGGTGTAAAAGAATTAAAATTTAGATCTGGTGCTCTGGTGTTTCCATACATCAGAAAACGTTAACTGATAAAACTTCTTCACCCTAAGGTGGACAAACAAATAGTGGCTTATCAGTCATTTTAGTCAGTTTAGAAATTGTTGTTTTTGTGGTCGGTCCAAAATGATCACGTGTCCTATCAAAGTATGATTGGACCAGACAATCCGTTCACAACTATTTGGATCAATTATATTAAAAGATTTTAAAAGGTTTTGTACTTAGCATCTTAATTCAAATCTACCTGTTAGAAGACAAATATAGACTGACCAGATCATTCAATTATAACAGCAGGGCAAGACTTTCCAACCTGACACATTTACTAAACAATCTGACCATTTTCATTTCTGATCATTTATCAACAACTTACAAAATTATTTACAATTAGTTAAAACGTCATTCTATTGTGTGATTAATCTGATGCACGTGAGGTCAACTTTAACTTGGTAAGTTAAAGATTGTAACTCTGCACATGCAAAAATGGGGGATGAGTACAATGTAAAAAAACTGCAAATCTTGGCCAAATAGTTTAATTTTCAATAAATAACATTCAATCCTTCCTGTATAATGTCATTTACAATATAAAAACAAACATTTTTCTTATAACACCTACATTGTGGTGACAGAGAAATAAGTTCTGACCTAGTGGTTGGGAAATACTACCCTACATGTTAAGCTATAAAATATTCTACAAGTAGCAAACACATTGAGATTCCTGTTATATGGAGTATATACTAGTTATTTAATATAGATACATTTGGCTGAACACTGGAGAGTTACTGGAGTGCATGTTCACCCATGTTTTTGGGAAATCTTGCTGTGTCTCTGTTCCCGTTCTTCTTCTCTTATTACCAATAAACACTTGACAAGCTACATAATGCTAATGCTGTTTTGATAGCGAAAACCACAAGTAATGAAAATAGCAGCCGGTCTTCTCTAGTACAGGTGTGTAATAGGCACATATAATTATACCAAAGATACATAATTGTTTGTTGTTGCCGGTTACACATTGACAACAGCTGACTATGATCTTAATGTCTGGCTCATGAGTTAGGCAATTTACTTATGTCGCTGCATTTAGATGTGCTAATTCCTTGTGGACTCCTATTGAAAAACAGTTTGCACCTTTTGTAAAGTAGATTCCCAGTGCTGCCTGCAATTTGCTAGCAAATACTACAGTGGCTTTGAAGACAAACGTGATTGAAAGTCACCCAATGAATGGCCAAAATAATGTAGTCTGTAATTGATTATTAACAAATAAATAATTATAGTAATAGGAATAATAACAAGGTCTTTTGTAAAGTACAAAGGCTAATATGTGATTTCTAGCACAGTCTTTATAATTTGTGACATTGCACATATGGGCTACTGACAATGATAGTGATATATGATATACAGTGCTGTGAAAAAGTGTTCACCCCCCCACCCCTTTATTCACATGTAAGGATCTCGCAGACTATGATTTTTATGTTTTATTTGTGAGTGAAACTTTCATATTCACATATAAAGACAATAATAATCAACAAAATGAAATAAAATAATAATATAATTTCATATGTTTTAGCCATTCCTTTATCAGTACTTATTTGAACCACCTCTAGCATCTGTCACAGCTAATATT
Source organism: Mixophyes fleayi (assembly GCF_038048845.1). NCBI lineage: Eukaryota > Metazoa > Chordata > Amphibia > Anura > Limnodynastidae > Mixophyes > Mixophyes fleayi. The sequence goes on from NC_134406.1 coordinate 52,711,075, forward strand.
CTTTTTGGATAAGTCTCTATTAGTCTGATTTCTGAGATGGAGCATATTGCAAAGTTAATTGGGATTGAAGGTAGACAGTCTGAGGTTCTGCCACAGATTTTCAAAATAATTGACAAGTTATAGTCTACAACTGGTTCACTCAAGAACATCTTTCTTTATTTTAAACCACTTCAGTAAGCTTTGGATCGTTGCCGTGTGGAAAGACAGCCTTTCTTCTCAGTTCGAGCTTAGAGGGTACAACGTTTTCTCCAGGTTTGGTCTGCAATGTGCGCCATTCATCTTTCCATTAGTCCTGGCAAGATTTCTAGTCTCTGCCACTGAAAAGCAATCCCATAACTTGATACTACCACTGACATAGTTCATGGTGTGGATGGCTTTGCTTGGCTTATGAGCAGTGTTTCATTAGTGCCATACATAAAACCTAGGATACTGGCTAAAAAGTTCCACTTTATTCTCATCAGACAACGAGACTTTCTGCCACATCTCTGCAGTATTTTCTACATGGTGTTTTGCAAACTCTTTGCATGCAAGCATATACGTTTCTGTGAGCCAGAGATTGTTCCTTGGGATCATCCCATTGTTGACCCATGTACAATATCTTCCTTTTCATCATCCAGTGACTCGTTCAATGTCAGAGTTGATTTCATGAAACTTCTCTGGTAAGTGATCTTCTTATTCAGCAACAAGAGGGTGTTAGGTGCTTTTGCTATTGCTGCCCCACATTTGTACATCTCTATATTCATAGCTTTGAGTTGTTTGGTATGCTTTTCCATCTTAATTTTGAGCTGTGTTTTGGAAAGTCTCTACCATGCTGTAGGATCTCACAGAGAGGTAGGAGTATTTATATTTACACGTTAACAACACGTGATCTGCTAATTTCTTACTCGGCTCATGTCAACAAACAAATTTGGGACTTTAAAGATATTGCACCCTGGCAAATTCAAGCTTGCAGTTGCAATTTGGGTATGAATGCATTTTTTGAAATGTTATTATCTCTGCTTTTTAGTTTTAGTTCGTAATGGATATGTTTTGGTATAACTATTTTGATTTGACAAATATGGATTATTGCCCCAAATTCTACTTTAATCAATTTTAAATTCAGAAGCTGCGGCAACAAAATTTGAAAATGTGGGGGGAGATTACATTTTAGAGGCGCTATATCTGCATATAAATAAAAACACCTGTGCTATAACATACATATGTAAACACATCATATATATCTAGGGTTATTTGCAAAGAAAAATGCATACAAAAATAAATAATGCCACTATACTCCTGAAAATGCAAATCATTGGACATGATGAAGGTTTGCTTCACAGCACTGAAATGTTGACCCAATGACTTCATAAAGTTTTGCATCATCTAGAGTGTTGTGGGACTATTTATCTTTGTACTATATCTTCATAACCATACTGCTGATGTACATTCAATTCTATATGAGCGGCTCTGTAATTATTGGTTCACTTTCTAATAGAGAGTAATTGAAATGCTAGTACATTTTTTTTTTACCAGTGAATGTTATAAACAGATGTGGAGCTCTCAGTCTCCAGCAGTATTTCACATAATTTAATGTGTATGTACGTACACTTAATCAGCATCTACAGGTGGTCTGCCACCTGCTTAAATCATTTATGGTCTGCTTTACACAGCATTGAGCCAAATAACAACAATTCACTGAATTATAGAAATTAATAGACCACAGACAATTTGTTCTTATCGTTTTTTATTAAAAAGTGGCTTGTAAGGGAATAGTAATATATTTGCCTATGTAAATAAAGAAGTCACTGAAATGTTACCTTAATATTTCATAATAATTTGACTAGCCTGTAATAGAAGTATATAAATAAAGTTACATTATTTGAATGTGCGTTAGAATTTGTTCTAAATGTTTTCTGCTTTCATTATGATTTATTCCTCCTTGATCTCAGTCTGTATTTCACTATTTTATCCATTTCTACCTATACCTCTGTATACATTTAGAAGTCTTTAAGGTTGTATATATAGTCACCCACCAAATTTGGAATGGGGGGATGGCCACGTAGCTCACTTCATTGTCGTCTACCCCGCTGCAATAGGCTGAAAATAGTGATATATAGCTGAGGGGGCAGGGCATAATTGTACATTCTGCGTGACCATGCCCCTGGACTCGGCAGTGATTTTGATCTCAAAAGTTGGCAGCTATTCTATATTTGTGAAAACATATTAGCATGTTAAGGTTAATTGGCTTCTCCCTGAATTGCTAGTAGTTTGTAGGTGTGTGTGTACACTTGTAGTAGAAAAAATATATTATAAACTTTACTAGTAATGGGCTAAAATAAAAACATAAATAAAATAAAACATCTGTCTGATTATAAAGCTCTTTGTGTTGGTGCGATTAACCATTCTGGAGATCTAAGGTGGTTTTGGACGCGAAATAGAGAACATAGAATGGTCTGTTTTCCCTTTGGTTGATTAATCTCATGAGATTAAACACTTACATTGCATAAAAGTGGAATTGTATTTTCTTCAGCAATTAAACTCATGATAATTAATCACAGAGATGTTGCTTCAACCTAAAGACACAAAAGTGCTTCATTTAAAAAATATTGGCCATCCTTTGATCGATTTATGATAATAGTAATCAAATGTTTACCTATCCTTAGTTTAGTAGATACAATTTCAGACATAAGTACATTCGGATATTTCAACAGCCTAAATAAAAGAAAAAAGAGTAAAGAGAGGTGGTCTGATATCACTGGACGATATGAGAAGCAGGCATAGCAACCACTATGTAGCCAATAGGCCAGGCTGCAACCTAATTAGTTAAGCTGTCTCAGAGATTGCAAGCAGTAACAACCAAGACATATGCAGGACAGGTATGAGAGAGGCAGACAAGGAAGGAGTGGTAGCAGGCATGAGACCAGAGTGTAAGGGGTTAAATTCCACCCATCCACTAAAAAACATCCATCTGGATGTACCCTTATTAGACAGTAGAAAGGATATAAAGAGTGGTAGAGCAGAGCCTGCTCTGTACTCTCCCCATTGCTTACTGTACTAAAGTGTCCACTGTGCCAGTGTCACGAGCTGAATGTTAGCTACTAGCTGGTATTTGCACTGCTGAGCAGGGAGGCGCGGAGTTTAACGCACCCCCGGTGTTCACCAGGAACACCCGCAAGCTAGAATCTTGAGTGGGCTAATAATAGGTTTAGGATCTGGGGGGCAGAAGTCAGATGGATCAAAAGATCTAGAAAGGGCATCAGCCCTGGCATTCTTGGATCCTGCACGAAAGGTCAATGTGACCGAAGGGCCTGCAGAGGATTCAGACATTGTGCTGACTATAAGTATGTGATATTCTTATGATCCGGGAATACAGTAATAGGATGGAGAGCTCATTCTAGAAGATGCCGCCACTCTTCCAGAGCTACCTTGATAGTGAGAAGTTCCTTATCACCAATGCCATAGTTAACCTCGCAAGGAGAGAATTTCTTGGAGAGGAATCCACAGGGAGTGAATATGCCAGCGGAATACTTCTATGAAAGAACTGCCTCAATACCTACAGAAGAAGCGTCCACCTCAAGAAAAAACGGTTGGAGCTGGTCAGGTTGTCTCAGAATAGGAGCATCTTGAAAGGCTTCTTTTAGGGTTTTAAAGGCAGAAATTGCCTCTTTAGGCCAGCCTTTAGCATGTCCCCCTTTGCGGGTGAGAGAAGTGATTGTTGCGATTAAGGAGGAAAAGTTCCTGATGAACTGTCGGTAATAATTGCACAATCCGATGAAACGTTGAGTGGCTTTAAGGCCAGAGAGTTGAGGCCAATCAAGAATAGCCCTCACTTTCTTGGAATCCATCTTCAACCCCACACCAGAAATGAAGTATCCAAGGAAAGGTACTTGTGATTGCTCAAACAGGCATTTTTCCAACTTACAATATAGGTGGTTCTCATGGAGAAAAGGAAAGGAAAGGTCTTGAGAAAAGATCAAGATGTCATCAAGGGAGACAACCACTGATGAATATAACAAGTCTCGAAAGATCTCATTAATAAATTCCTGGGAGACCGCCGGGACATTGCAGAGTCCAAAGGTCATACCAAGGTACTTGTAGTGCCCATCCCTGGTATTGGAAGCCATCTTCCACTCGTCGCCTTGGAGATTCCGAATCAAGTTGTAGGCTCCCGTGAGATCTAATTTAGTGAAAATTTGGGCACCACAGATACGGTCGAAAATCTCCATTATAAGAGGAAGAGGATAGCGATTCTTAATAGTAATGGCGTTCAATTTACTGTAATCAATACAAGGACTGAGAGATCCGTCTTTCTTGTAACGAAAAAGAATTCAGCACCAGCGGGAGAATTGGATTTACGGATAAAACCGCGTTCAAGGTTTTCAGAAATGTAGTCAGTCATAGTCTGAGTTTCAGGTAAAGGTAGCAGAAACACTCTACCCCTAGGAATCCTCTTACCGGAAATAAGATCGATGGGACAATCCCAGGAGCAATGAACCAGCAAAGACTCAGTGGCTGCTTTGCTAAAGATATTCAGGAATTCTGTGTAGTGGAAGCGAGGCAAGGAATCGAAGTCCTAACAGGAAGAACCCTCCGCTCGAGATCTTCTGCTCCATCTTGCTCAACGAGTGGACCAGGTTCTTCCTGATCACTCATCTTCTTGGCCAGAGTATACTGTCACAAGCTGTGAGGTAGCTACAAGATGGTATTTGGACTGCTGAGCAGAGAAGCGCAGAGTCTAACGCACCCCCGGTGTTCACCAGGGACACCCGCAAGGGAGTTTGGGCTTCGCTGCAGGAGGGTGTGTCGATCGCTGTTCTCCGAGTCAGCCACCAGCGTACAAACAGAGTGGACGAAGCATAGACAGTCAACCCGGGTCAGAACCAATCGAACAGCGAGGTACCAGGGAAGATCCGAAGAATGGTCAAAGGCAAGCCAGGAATCGGGAAACCAGAACAAGCAGCAAGGTACAAAAACAGAATCCAAAAGGAAGGTCAGAAGAGAAAGCCGGGTCACAACAGGAGCAGTATTTGGAAACTAATAAGGTGCTGGAGCAGGGTGGAACCAATACTCTGGCACCCTAGTGGTGCCAGAGGCTGCTTTAAGTACATTCCTGAGGGCCCTGATTGGTGTGCAGGGGTGCCAGCGGTCAGAGATGCTGACCGCCGACAGGTGAGGCAGGCGGCCGTCTCCGGCACTTAGTGACAGTGCAGAGACGGCGCCTGACAGCCAGTAGGTTATTATAACCACTACACCACTCCCAGCATTTTGATTTATGAATAGCTAACATATTTGTGGTTCTGCATAGATAACAGAGATTTGGTGGTCTGCATAGCCTCCAGAGATTTGGATTATGCATTATGTAGCCACCCAATGTTTCCGGGTCTGCACTGCTTCACTGCTCTAGGTCAGTATGGATGGTGGCAGGGCTGGTGGAATGTAGTAAGCACGGTAAGTGAGGCAGGGGAGGGGTAGGCCATGCCAAAATGGGCTCCGGAGCCTCTCTGCTCGACCTCTGGCCTGGCCATCTTATATTGAAGAAAGACTTAATGAGCACCTCTGCATTTCAGGGCAGGGCTTTCCTCCCCATGGACAGCCCACCAACTCCTGCTACTCAGAGGGGTCACCGTAGGAAACATATTTCCTAGGTGGTAATACAGTTATAAAGGACTAAAGCTGAAAATTAATTGTTAAAATATGATCAGCGAAGATGAAATAAATTATTCAGTGATTACCTTCCCATTCCATTACAGACAGCTGCAACCCCCCCCCCCCCCCCTCCACATCTTTAAACAGTTTCCTGGCAGGATCTGATACAAGTCAAAAAGCTGAGACTGTTGCTGTAACTATCCTTGCTCCATATAGTTAAAATTCCACTCAAATGAATGGAAGGGCAGTTTAGGAGCACATCTGAATCTTTGGATATACTAAAAAACATCCATCTGAATGTACCCTAACAATTACATAGGGCATTTTTAAATTCTTGATTTCATCCATAAGGGAGGAAAAAAATTATTAATTTCTGTAGTTATTTATATTAATCAGAGTATATGATTTTAAAGAAAATGTGATGGGACATCTCCCTTAGTAGTGGGCAGAAGACAGTTGGCTTAAAAAGAAAGGATCTTGGGGAATGTCGAGACAACCCATGTTAAGTATACCAATCCATAGGATAAATACCCCTATCTTAGAGGAATATTTATCTGGCACTATTTTGTTTACATAACTTTTAAACCTAACAAACACGTTACACCAATTTAAGCTAAAATAATAATAATAAATAAATCCTAATACACACAACTTTTATAGTTTCTGTGAAAACAAAAGATAGTCCGACACTTTAAAATAAATAATATTTAAATCGCTATGTGTCAGCATATACATAAGTAGGAGATTTTGGGCATGATTCATGTCCGGATGTAAACCCATCCTCTGCTCATGCTCAGAAGCTGACATTACACCATTGAACACAATTGCATGCAATTCAGGTCCAAATGCAAATGACAATATAGGCTACGACTTAAAGGGCCAAAAGGAGTGGAAAGGGCATGCCAAGGTGTGCCGACGCAGATGTGGCCATTTCAAGTCCTGGGTTTCTCTTAAGTATGCTTATTTTCAGATGTATCATTTGCACCAGCTACAGGCAGGTATCAGTGCTGACTGACCATAATCAACAGCATCATTTATTTATATAGCGCCAGCAAATTCCATAGGACTTTACAATTAGGGACAGGCTTAGTAATGAACAATACTGGATAATACAGACAAAGAGGAGAGAAGGTCCTGCTCGCAAGCTTACAATCTATGGGACAGTGGGAGTTGGATACATGAGGTTAAGTCTACATATTGCATTTTGATCCAGTCAGATTGCAACGGTAAAAAGTGAGTAGCATGTTATATGTTCCAGTCACATGGCAATGTTGGTCAGGGGTCAGATGGTTGGTGTTTTGTGTGAATGATGCAAAAGGTGGTAATAGGGTAACCTAGTGAGGTTAGGAGGGTGGTTGAGATAGTGATGACTGGCACCGCATAGTTTTTGTTTGAAAAGGTACACATGTGTGCCACTAGATAGCACATAACGTATGTATGTGTATTGCTCATATATTTTATAATACAAATTGTTTGTATACATTCTGATGGTACCTTATATTGTAAAGGTTTAGACAAAGCGTACTTACACCCACATTCAAATCAAAATCTGCTTGGATCTGCTTGGATTTGAATATGGTCCAAGCTACTCTCATGTTCTATGCTCTGTTTTGCTGTTCTGATTTGAACACCCATAAACTTTTTTGCTTTCTTTATTCCTTCACTGTAATATCCTAAAAACTGTCACCTGAAAATAAAAGCTCTTACGTCTTACAATCATCTATTTTTACCTCTCTTCCCTCCTACTTCTATTAGCTTATGATCCAGGTCGTCCTCCCCATATCTTCCAAAATTCTGATTTAGAGCACTATAGACATCTAGCAATTCTAAAGCACATCCCCAGTCTTCCATCACTTCCACAATCTTTAATATGCCCTATTGAATGCAAGTTCTATTTGTAACAAACCTACCTCCATGAATCCTTTCCCAGGGTGCCGACACTTTTATTTACTAAATCCAGGGGCTCTCTCCCCTTTTGCTCATACAAATGCTTCTCTGTGGCCCCTGCCATGCGCTCACCTCTTCCAAGGGTCTTCCATTCATTCATGCCTCTCTTCTCTAGGCAAGCTCTTACAGGCAATCCAATTCAAAGGCTCCTTTCATCATACTTTGTTGGTGAGGACTCTCCCCCTCTTGTTGTGGCACTAAGTCTTTTGATCTGGGGCCTCCTCCAGGGTACCCCTGAAGGTGGGTATCCCCCTCTATCACGGTCACTGTCTATTGGGCTCTTTTACTTTGGGGCACTGGCCCTCCCTTTACAGGGGTTCATCATAAATGTGCCCCCCATCACTTGTGTACCACCCACTTTCTGCCTGGGTCTCAACTACCAATGGCTGCTCTCTTCCAGGGCGGGAAGCCAGAGTCTTTATAGGCCGCTCCATATCCATACCTGGTGCTTGCGCTTTCATCTGTACCATTGGCTACACCCTCACCGATGACGTGGCCACCGGCAAAATAACTTGGGAACGCCTAATTGGTGACATGACCACATGCATCACTGGCATCGCCCACAGAATGAGGCCCTGGCCTCTCTGTGGTTAGATTTTCTTCCCGATGACCTCCTGTGCCGTCATGGGGGGAGGGGGGAGGGGGGGCACCAGACAAATGTTACAACCATTACAAATCTATATGAAATGTTATCCTTTTTAACTAGCAATAACCTGCTCAATTCCTTTTCTGTACCCTCAGGCACCATCTCTTTATTTGATCCCACAATTGAAGAGGAAGTATCTACTGTCTTCTTTTTCCTCCCCCTGTACAATACTTCCTGTCACTAGAAAATCAGTTGATTGCTGTATCCTGTGCTCATCCCAGCCTTAACTTACATCTGTAATCTCTTTCCACTGGGATTTTTCCATCATTGTTCAAGCAAGCAGTAATTACTCTACAGTCCCATCTCTCCACTGCATGTTCTTCCAAGCTTCCTGAAATGCTGGTCTACACTTGCCTCACACACCATTACTCACACAACCAATTGGACCCTCTTCAGTCAGCCTTTCATTACCGAAACACCCCAGAGACTGCACAAACTGAAGTGCTCAATGGTTTCATCACTGCTAAATCTAAATACCATTACTGGCTTCTAGTTCTGTGTGTCTCTGCTGCATTTCACAATGTTGGCCGCTCTCAGTCTCATACAAACTCTACATTCCTTTGCTCTTCATGACACTATCCAATCCTTGTTCTTATGAAACCATCCCTTTAGTATTTGTTTCTCTGGGTCCACCTCCTATGCCCTTCCTTTATCAGCTGGAGTAGAGCAAGGCTTTGTGCTAGACCCTCTACTCTTCTCTATTTTACCTCTTTTCTATGAAAATTATTAAACTCCTTTAGATTTCAGTATAATCTCTATGGGCCTGAGTCCTTAAGGAGAGCAAACTAAAAAAAGGAGTAACTTTTCACCTGGGCAAAACCATGCTGCATTAGAGGGGGAGGTACATTTAAAATGTGGGGACAGATTTATAGTTGGGATAGGGCATGTCCTAGATCAACTTTAAATTTCAGTGTAATAATAAAGCTATCAAGTATTTGTGTGCTACATGAAAAAACAGCCAGTATTTCCTTATGTGCAAAATAATAATCTAATATGCACCCCTTTTGCCTTGCTCTCCTTAATGACACAGGCCCATGAGTATAAATAACCAAATGTATATATACATATCTCTCACCATCTGTGTTGACGTGCATTACTGATTCTTTCTCTTGGATCTCCTCTTGTCTCCTTAGACTCCTTCAATAACTGAGCCAATAACATTGCCAGGTAAAAGAAGCTGCCTACCTGATCTCTCTGTGTCTATGAACTGCACAAAAACAATCCCTACCTCTCAAGCTTGCTGCATAGGTGTCATTCTTGATTCAGAACTGTGCTTTGTCCGCCACTTCCATTCTGTATCCATGTTCTGTTACATACATCTATGAATCATGTTCATAACAGGCACATAACAGTTCCCCTAACCAAACTTTCACCCCTACAATCTATCTTGAATGCAGCAGTTAGATATTTCCTTTCAAAATGTTCTTTTACTGCTGCTCTGATCTGTCAAATATAAAAAATGTCTACAAACTTATAAAACCATTAACAAAACTGCACCAACGTACACCTTTTCTCTTGTCTCAAAATATCTTCCAACTTGACGCCTTCCCAAGATTTACGACTCACATCCCTTTCACTACCTATTCTCAATCACAGTACTTTTTTTCGACTGCACCTCCTCTATGAAATTCCCACCCTCTCCAACAAGACTTACTCTTTGCCTTTAAGCGTTACCTATAAACTCACCTCTTTAGACAAGCTTCCTGAGGCATCTTCTTAACAGACATTTCTACCTGATTACCTCCACTCTACCCAGTTCACTCAGACTTACATCTATTGTCCTTATATATTCAAAAACCCTCTGACCCCAGGCTGGATCACATAGACCACTAAATACTTTTACCCATTGATATATGGCTGCACCAATATGCAATAAGTGACCTCTGTATGAGAAAAAAAATGAAAAGACAAAAAGTAGGTAGGTAGGGTTCCATAAACATTGCCCATTTGTGTCTCAATTAATCTAAAAAGTAAATATAGTTTCACTTTGTCTTTCTATAAACAGAAAAGTGTAAATGTGTATACAGTGTCTGCTGATCGATGTACTATAAAGTTAATGGATAGAAAAATTAGATATGATGATGATGATGATGTATGTATACAACAAAAGCTACAGCAAGGTGAGAATATGAGAATAATGAGGTAGCTCTGTCCTGCTGCCTCTAAAATAAGCAATAAGGAGATGTATCTGGGTAATATTATAATACAAATTAGCCACTTAGCCACAGCGCTGGGGTCATGAGTTCAATTCCCGACCATGGCCTTCTGTGTGGAGTTTGTATGTTCTCCATGTGTTTGCGTGGGTTTCCTCTGGGTGCTCCGGTTTCCTCCCACACTCCAAAAACATAATGGTAGATTAATTGGTTGCTATCAAAAAAATTGACCCTAGTCTCTCTCTCTCTCTCTCTCTGTGAGTGTGTGTATGTTAGGGGATTTAGATTGTAAGCTCCAATAGGGCAGGGACTGATGTGAATGAGTTCTCTATACAGCGCTATGGAATCAGTGGCGCTATATAAATAAATGGTGATGATGATGATGATAATAGACTTATAGCGTCACAATGCAATCTGACCCTTCTGTGAGTCTAATACACAGATCTATATATGAACATGCAAACACAACCTATATACATCTTACATTGTTTACAAAATAAGTATTTTTGTGTTTTAAGTGTTTTGAGGAAATGAAAGGACGTACAAACCCTTGTTCAGTAAATGAACATTGTCTGATGCCACCTGCTATCGTTCTCCTGCAGCCAAGCTTCCCCTGAAAAATCTGAATTCTGCCAGTGGCATCAGCTTCAATTACAGCTTTGTGGACATAAAATGCCAAACGCGAAGTACCATATGATTCATTTAGAAAGCTGCCTAAAAACTATTTGAATGCTGTCTGTGTCATTTTCTTCTTGTTGTAAATGAATAGCTGTTGTTTCTTATGTGAAAAAATACAATTTATCTAACAGTCCTTCAGTCTGCATGCTCGATTCAGGCTCTCTTGTAGTGTGATCTTTCTGGAAATCTGTCTCTTGCTGATGACATCACAGAATCCCACAATGCCTTGTCGGTACTGGCAAATGTAAAAAGTGAGCAGCACACATTCTACAGGGATCATAGATTGTAGTACACTTAGAGGAAATAGTAACAGGTTGGGGTAGGATAGACTACGGTAATGTCATTGGTTATGAGATAGTGGCTAAAAAAATTAAGTTTGGGGGAAAGTTGGTTAGGTAGGGTGGAGAGTTTGAATTTTGATAAATTGGCAGTAGCACAGCAGAGATCTTGAAGGTGGGAGTGAGAGATGGTGAGGCACAGGTCAGAGGCAGATCTAAAATGTAAGTATCTTGTGATGCAGTCAGAGATGTATGTGGGGAAGGAGTTGGTGAGGGCTTTAAAAGTGAGGGTAAGTAACTTGAACATGCATTCTGGATATAATGAGGAACCAGTGTGGGGATTGCAGAGTCACTCTGTGGCATTTGGGATTGTTTGTAGAAGGAGAAGATGGGTGAGGGAAATACCAAATAGCAGGAGGTTGCAGTAATCAAAGTGGGAGATAATGAGAGAATGCTTAAGGATTCTGAGTGCGTAAGGGACCTATTCTGGCAATGTTTTGAAGGAAGAGGCAACATGACTGGATGTATGGAGTAAAGCACCAAGGTAGCAGGAATGGTGTTGGGACATTCAATTGGAGAGCCAGCTGGACACATTGGATAAAAGGAGAGAGGTCGGGGAGGAGATGTAGATTTGGGTGTCATCTGCATAGAGTTGGCAGTGGAGGCCAAATATGAGTTCAATGAGAGAAGAGGTATGAAGAGAGGAAAGCAGATGTCAAGAGCATGCTTATAACATACTGACTATAATATAGAGAAGTGAATACAAGTTACAGAAATATTTATATATTAAAAGTCTTGAGAAAAATTTGTATCAATCAGTCACAGTACCTGTACAGTTTCCACAATTTATGGGTCGTTCAACAGACAGGACAATTACCAGAAGCATAGCTACGGATTGAGAACCAGAGAGGTAGTCAGCCAATCCCATAAACTAAGAGCTAGAAGTATAGTCATTCAGTGTCAAGGATCAAACATGAGTAACAGAAAATCCAGGAATGCTGATTTAAAGAAACAGAGCTAAATAAACTAGAAATCTGCTAGTGGTGCCTTTTAAGGAGTGTTTGATCGCCAGATTCTGACATGTTTGTGAATATAATGCTGAAGAACGTTCCCCATACACAGAACTGCAAAACTTGCGACTCATAAACATTGCCGTGAGCAGATGTCAAAAGAGTCTATTACTTGCTTTTGACGTGGGTGGAAATATTTCACAGGAAAATATTGCATATTGAGTAGAAGAGCACCCATACTATTTTGGAGAAAGTCTGTGATATTGAGGCTGTAGTCTAAACATGGATATTGTGAAGCCCTCAGGACACAGGAGACTGCTGGAGAAGATGTTACAGCAGCTCTTGGGGAAAGCCTTATCAGGAATTGTGTCAGATCCCAATGAGAGAAGGATTGGAGGGCAGGGTGTGCCAGCAGTAGATACACTGAAGCTGTCTATAAGGGGCTATATGGGGCAATGACAGTACACCGGCTGGACAATGCACAAGGTTTATTAAAAAGCACTGTCCAGCCGGAGTACTGTCATTGCCCCTTTAACAGCACTAGCAATACTGTCGCTTTTACCTGTCACGGCATTCCTGTGCACCGGACACTCGATGTGTCTAATTTATTGAAAGTCAGCTTTGCCAAGAGTTGCCCAGTTGAAGATGTCGGGAATGGCAGTTTCGTGATCACGCTGTAGGGGTAAGTAGTGTCGGTTTAATCACGATCGGAATTTAGTACCCAACCCATGTTCCTCACATCTTATATTTTAAACTCATTTTGTCAGGAGCATCTTCTAATTCATTTTCATGTCATTATATGTCATTTGTTCATGTTATGATTTGTAAATAAAGGCTGATAATAACATTTTTCCTCAATGAGCCTCTACATGAAATTGTTAGCCCCCACATACATTTAATATTATTATTATTATCTTTTATTTTTTAGGCACCACAAGGTATCCGTAGCGCCATACACAGTACAAACAGTGGACTATACAGGGTGAAACAGTACAGAACAATAAACAAAAATACCAATACTTCAGAAGCTCCACACAGGCTGATACAATAAGCATGGAGTAGAAGAACAGGTGAGGAGACAGGAGGGAAGACGGTCCTGCTCATGTGAGCTTACATCCTAAGGGAGGTTAGACAGAAAAGGCACAAGGGGAGCCAGAAGAGAGACGGGAGAGCGAGTGGAGGAGGAGAGGTGTTTAAGTGGATGGTTGGTAGGCTTTACGGAAGAGGTGAGTTTTCAGTGCACGTTTGAAGGAGCACAGAGTAGGAGAGAGACGGATGGAACGAGGGAGGTCATTCCAGTGAAGGGGGGCTGCCCGGGAAAAGTCCTGGATTCTGGAGTGGGAAGAGGTGATGAGAGTGGAATAATAAAAGGCTAATAATGTAATAGAGACCCCACGTTGCATTAATAACCCCTACAATATATTGATAGATCCCAACAACCTCACATTATATTAACAGGTCCTATGTTTAATGAAGAGGCATCATATGACATTAATCCCCCCCACGAGAACCAACATAACATTTATATCTCCACTAGCCTCAACATTATTAATTAATATGTTGAACCACCCCAAAACTTGTTTGGTGGGCCAACCACCAAAGCGATTAGTGAAGGCAGTGTTCACACCCTATAAGAACAGGGTCTTCCCCAATAAACCAGATGAGGGCCCTGGCTCACCGACAGCTCTCCCAATCCTATTTTATTTGTTAAAAAATATATTTCATGTATTCATGTGTCTGATTGACACCTTTGAATGATGTGTGAATAAGGGGAGCAGCTCTTAGGCATACCTGAAGTCCATTACCGGGAGTGGATCATTTCAAAATCCACTCCAGTGCCAAGGAAACACTCTGAGTGAGAAAAGGGAGAAACCTGTTTCATTTGGTCTGAGTGTCTTTGAAACTCCACTTTTCTAATGACTTTTCAACTGACATTAGGGCAAGAAATACTGTTAGCAGTGGAGTCTGAGTTCTGAGGGGGCGACTCAGGAACTTTGCCATAGCTAGAACTGTATTCATGTACCAGAGAGACAGCCTGAGTTTTGAGAGAGAGGTTCAGAAACTCGGTGCTGGTGAGTGCTGCACTAAGTCATTTTTCGAGCTTGGAGATGCAGTGGAGTCAGGTGCTGTCAAACTGACCTATTTAACGTGATTAGTGTAAGAAGCATCCACTCTGAAAGGCATCCTGGCAGGTCTATATATGGAGAGTGTCCAGTTGGAGAAGACCAGGTGTGACAGAACGCAGGAGCTAATGGAAACAAGTACTCTTGCTGTGAGAGTAGGGCAAGTGGAGCAACCGGTAAGTAATAGCACTGAGGCTAGAGAGAGAAAATCAAGGACAAATGATTCACTTTTGATCATTCTTTTTGGGATTCCTGAACCAATGAAAAGAGGAACCATATTTGAAACTTGTCTGCAGATAATCATATTGAGTTTATATTTCAAATGCACATCCATTCATATGGTTTTATTACTTCTCCAGGTTCCTAACATATTACACTAGGGTTCCCTCCATTTGTTGTCTTTTATTAACTTAAAGTAATTTGCAAGGACTGCAGTATGAATCAGAGGAAAGAACGTTGTATGCAGATTGTTAAATCATTAAGGAGTAATGCATATATTTACTGTGGGGAATCTGAAAATGTTTATTGCAGAAAAATGTGAATATATCTGTGGTGATGATGAAATTATTGATTAGAAAAGGTTTTAAGTATTAAAAGTACTATTTTATATTGCAATACTGCTAATGTTTTATTGTTATACAAATCAAGGATAACGTGTACAAAGTTGTTCTATACACCCCTGTTTTGTAACAAGTAGAATCTAATGGAGGGGAGGGGTGTAATGCACATTTTTATGGATATGCCGGAGCTACACCCCTATATGTGTACATGGTGTGCTTAAGGTTTAGCAGTGGGACTGGAGCACTTTAGGGATGTCACTTGTTCCACTTGTAACCTGTTAGATTTCATCCTTATGACATTGGTTTGGTCCATAGATTGACAGCCTCCACTGTGTGTAGATAGCAGGTGCAATTTATTACATCACAGCAGCTTCTAATAATTAGGGGTTGAATGGACTTAGTGATTGTGTCATGCATTCCAAATAGTTATGTATGTGGAACACACCTGTTATTTCAGCGATCATGAAGAGACGGATGAGTCAGGTGAGTTCAATACTTATTTTTGGTTCTATTGGCCTCTATAGCTTTTTCTATGATTACTATGAAGTGTGGTGAAGAATACATTTTCAAATTGTTGTTATGGAATTTTGACAACTTTAGACTTTCGATCTCCCTAGATAGGAACACTTTGCCTAGAAATGTTACATGTTTAGAAGCTCACATTTCATATTATAGAAGAACATATAAACTAAAACACGCTTATATATCTTAGTCACACACTACAAACAATGTATCACATGCTAATATACACATCAACTTTAAAATAATTAGTGGCAACATCCAAAAAGGTGACTGATTTTATTATTATCTGTTAAGCGCTAGAGTACAGAGAACAAGATCAAATAGATAACTGTGCAGGGAAAGGTTGTTTTGTAGAAAGATTTAATTTGTATTTATAAAACATGCCATTTACAAGGCGTTGGACAATTTTAAACTTAATATGCCAGCAGAATACGGAGTAAGTTATTTTACATAGCCTGCTTGCCAGAAACTTGTGTAATCATGTATCCGACAAGAATGTACAGATGTCAATACAATAAAGACACAGATGTGCTTTCCTGATACTGGTCACTGTGGTTAGGACATCTTAATTGAAATCTTGAATGTAACTATGCCCTTAGTTTGATGTGACCTGACAAAAATGATCATAAGATAAAATTGCTTCTTGCTGATCCCCACCTATCTAAAATCTTAACTTGAGGGAAGATTGAGGCAAACTGCACCAATTTTCTGCTCCCAACTGCTGGATAATGGACACTTTGCTTTGCTCTCTCCCTTTATTACAGCACAGGTCAGGGCTGTTAACAGGGACTCTTGCCACTTTTGACAGATAGTCAGTCACTTCTAAGATGAATGGCACTAGCCACATGACCACTTAGTAATATGTCTTTTTTTTCTTTTTATGGTCTGTAAAAGCTCCTATTACTAAAAAGAGTCGTTTTATTATTTAACTCATTCAGAGTCAACATTTCATAGCCTGTACAATACCATATCAAGTACTGTTTGTTACTTTGACATAATTGTCATGTTGCATCGAAATCAACTGAACACTGTATGTAAGATCACTAATAAAAGACGGAGAGAAAGAAATGATCCTCATTTTCTATGAAAGTTAGTTGTTTCTACACAGCAATGTCGCAGCAATTTGGAACATAAATGAAAGCGACCTTACATCAAAATAACGCTTTATTAAAGAAAACAACAGATCCAATTCAGGGAACTACCTTACTTCTTGTCAGCTCTCTTTCCAATGGTCAGCTAGTCCTCTTCCCATGTTCACATTAGTGGCACGACTCACAAAGATGTATATATATATATATATCTTTGTGACTCGTGTATATATACATATGTATATATATATATATATATATATATATATATATATATATATATATATTGTAACAAAAGGAGGCATTTAGCTGGCAATATGCAGAGAAAGCAGGGAAGTAGAGTAAAACATTGTCACAGTTATGTATCTAGGTGGAGATTAAACCAGGTAAAAACATATGCGTAGTTTAAAATTGGTTTACTTACATGATTTAAAAGCTGCTTCCTCTCAGCAAACAGACAGGGTGGGTCTGATAGTCTAAACAGAGCCAGGGATGGGCGTTTCCTTTTAAAGAGAAGGTGGGTGTGTCACCTGTCCATCAAGCTAGGCCTGTGGGAGGAGTGTCAGGTATAAAACCCTGCTTGTTTCATTGTTCAGGGAGATCAACGCTGGGCTAGCTGGCTGATCTGGACAGAGAGCTGGACTATGTATAGTAAGCGTTGAGGGTCTCCATAATTGCTGTGCAAGTATACTGTGTCAAAACATTATTACCATCCTGACAATAAAGAACCATAAAAAGGAAGAAGTTGCACGTGTTTGCTTCTGCAGTAGCGGGCTCTTGCCACAATATATATATATATATATATATATATATATATATATATAGTTTATTTTAGCCTTCATGTGAGGCAGTAGTCATGCCAACATATTATTTTGATTGTTTTAACCTTAACATAGATTTTTCTCACGGCCATTTACCCCTGCCGTAGCGTACACTCTTGTCACGGTCCTGTTTATGACTTTGTGTTCAGTATGTGTGTTATCATTCCCATAGCATGTCTGTGCTCACCCTCATACTGTGTTTTAATATTAGCTTTAAGATTAATAATATATGAGAATGTGTCACATTATCTATTACACTGTAGGTGAGGTATTCATGCTATTCCTAGGGCTTCCTATTGTTTACTTATGCTAACAGAGTAAGCCTATGTGTATTCTAGGTCTGCAGAAACAATACATCAATAATTATATTATCAGGTAGACCAGACTAACTTTGTTTACCCAAACAACAGGAGATCTACCTAGGGGTAGTGTCCCCTTCTCTGCTAAAATCTAAGCAGGCAAGTGTTATGTTTAAAGGAAAATGGAGTGAATAGCCACTATTGCATTATGCTGTAACCATTTATATAGATTGTGTATATTTGGCCCTGCTATTTACATTGCTAGTTTACCACACGTTACAAGCTAAAAATGAGAATCTGTATTATTGTGCTTTTAGCTACATCTGTAGGCAAGCTAGATAATGTTTAGTAGTGTATTCACAAGCCAGACATGGTGGCTTTCTGTGTCTGATTTAAGCACCTTAATTAGGAAACCTATATTGTATACCTATGCCTTAATACCCCAAAACACAGCAGGCAGTCAACACACCCATACAGCCTGAGGCTATTCTGTGGGTATAAGAAAGAAAAGTGGAATGCCAGGGGGTTAATGGACGAAAAATCAGGCTGGTGTAGGAGGTAATAGTTCCTGCTAGCTGATGGAGGACGGAGATTGGGAGAAGGACTGCGAGGACCCTTGTTCCTCTTCCTTTGGATAAGTTACCCCAGGTCTTGTGAATCTGTGTGCTCACCAAAAGCGAGGTAATAGTGAAGCCGGACCACTGCCCTGCTGGCAGTCACTAGGGCTTCGCACTCCCAGGAAAGCCTAAGCCTATAATCGGATTTCCCAAGCTGGCCATAATAGTTATTGTATTGTATGTTCTACTCTCATGTCCATTGTGCATACCTGTAATTCTTACTCCTGTACATCCTGTTGTTGCTGTTCAATTAAAAAAAGCTACCATTGGTTAAGTTGGATATTTGCCTAGGTGTAAGTATTTACCCACGTACAGGGAAACTCGGTAGACTGTTCAGCCTTGGTAGACACCATTCCCTCACAACTCTCCAAGGGTCATGAAAATGAGTGCAGAAGTATTTTTTTCTTTATGTATAAACTGAAACACTTGGCTTAGTAAATACTGTAGCTCACCAAATGTTTTTCTTAAAAAAAACATTACAATATTGGCAATAATTAGAGATGAGCATACTTGTGGCAATTGTTTTCTCAAATCGAGTTTTGCAGTAGAGTGGGCCCTTTATCCGGTAGGAAATTTACCTTATACCTGTCACGGGCACTAGGAGTCTTTACCCAGGGATCACCAGGTGATAGGCTTACCAGAGCAGTATAGGTGGTAATATGGTACTCTGGTAGCAGGGTGATCACGGAACAGGAAATAGCAGATGATGAGATGCTCAGGAAAGTCTATGACTAGCAGCACTTGCAATATGGAGGTAATAATACACGAGGAACTGTATGGACAAAGGACACGTGAAGGTAGTCAGTGGTCTGCGGTAGCAAGTTGTACCACTGCTATAGTGAGGAGGAATGTCCAACAGAAACGAGGAGGTGATGAGAGTCAGCGGTCTGCGGATAGCAAGTTGTACCGCTGTCTGAGTGAAGGAATGGAATCCAAGTGGAGGTATCCGGGGAGTCAGTGGTCTGCGTTAGCAAGTTGTACCACTGCTATGTGAGAGGATACTGGAACAGGTGAAACTGGAAACAGGGGTCAGTGGTCTGCCACTAGCAAGTTGTACCACTGAATATATATGTGAGGAGGTGCACGGGGAGAGACTGCAACACAAGATATACACGGGCACCTTAACTTTGATCCACAGTAATATGCACAATATATATGTATATATGACTGAACAACACTGCCAATATAGAAAGTCTCTTGAAGTAATCCAGCACGAGATAACACAGTCAATGATGGCAATAGACTCAGCGGATAGCAAACTCCAGAGGAGAACCAACACAGTCCAGCAAGGTATGCAATACACAGCACAGTCAATCAGAAGTATGCATACCGTGGTTCAGAAGCAGGCAGTCAGACAGGAGTGCAGAGATACCTGAACGGCAGGAGGCCGGCAGGATGCAAAGTTCCTGGATGGGTGAAGCGGTGGTCTAGTAGGTGCAGCGCACAGGTAGGTAGACCAGCAGGGAACACAGGAAAGCGTGGAGAGCGGATCAGCAGTAGATGGATGAGTAGCGCTGAGGAGTAGCAGCAGCGGGTCTCTGCGGAAACACGGAGGTAGCCAATAGCAACCAGCAGGTGCAGTAACGATGGAACACGGGAGAGCAGAGTTGAACTGGAACTGTTGATCACGGAGAGTAGCGGATAGCAATAGTGGCAGCAGTCTCAAGGAAACACGGGAGAGTTGACAAGAACTGAAGACTGAAGCGCACAGAGGCAGCGGATAGGAATCAGCCAAACAGTCACGATGAAACACAGACGGGTTGCAGGTTGAAGACTGTAGTGCACGGAGGCAGCGGATAGGAATCAGCTAACAGTCACGATGATGAAACACAGACGAGTTGCAGGTTGAAGACTGTAGTGCACGGAGGCAGCGGATAGGAATCAGCTAGCAGTCACGATGATGAAACACAGACGAGTTGCAGATTGAAGACTGTAGTGCACGGAGGCAGCGGATAGGAATCAGCTAACAGTCACGATGATGAAACACAGACGAGTTGCAGGTTGAAGACTGTAGAGCACGGAGGCAGCGGATAGGAATCAGCTAACAGTCACGATGATGAACAGGTGAGTGGATGTGGATGAAAGACTGTAGTGCACGGAGGCAGCGGATAGGCATCAGCTAACAGTCCCAATAATACATGGTAGAGTTGAAGTGGTTAGAAGACTGTAGTGCACGGAGGCAGCGGATAGGAATCAGCTCACAGTCACGATGATACACAGAAGGGTAGCTGTGGTATGGGAACCACAGTAGTAGAAGTGGTTTGGAAACCACAGAGGTAGAAGTGGTTTGGAAACCACAGGAATCAGCTGGGCTGAATAAACGAGGAAACACAGGAACACCTTCAGAGACTCATGGGGAATGAGACTCCAAGATCAGGCCACGTGGTGTTGACCACAGGTGCTTAATATAGGGAGTGTTGCCTGATCTGCCAATTAAGTTAAAGGAACATACACTGAAGGTTTAGAAAGGGCTGCGCATGCGCAGTCCCTCAGGATGGAGGACGGCCACGGCTCCTAAATGTCCGGGAAGAAGCACTCACAGTCCGGTGAGTGACAATACCATAGTTGCATTTCTCCTTTTCTTTGCTATTTCATTCATTTCTATTCCACACTGTATTAGTAAAACTTAATTTCACACTTTTTTTTTAGCCTTGGTTTAAAACTTGGGTAACCATGGTCAATTCATTTTGCTGTGTGTTGTGGTTAGAGTGGCACTGGTACACATCAAATTCCAGTAGCAAAATGTACAATAGTTCAAGCCCAGGGGGTAAATGTATGAAGCTGCAGGTTCTTCAACACCCGCGAGTTCCGCGTCTTCAGCGCTTAAATTTAAAGCGGCGCTGCCTTGTAAAGGGAAACTTATGGAATTATGTGAATATTTTGTGGGACAGTTTAGAAAATTGTATTCATCTCTAGTAACAATGTATCAAACTTATGTCTGCCCGTATCTTAATATATTTTTGCATTAGCTTTCTTCATTGACTACTGAGATAATTCTTCAGAAGTGCATGCATCCAATCAAATGTAATTGATTCATTAGGAGACATGTTCATAAATGCATATGAATGGTCTACACTATCAATCTCTGTGTGTATTCCACCCTATCAGTCACAGTGATGTGGTAGTAATTGTGCCGCATAGTGTTCAAGCTGAGTGGAAGTATCGGTCCCTGGGTAGCCAGTGTTTGTTTGATTCAAGAGAGTGTCTTGCTTCAGTTACAAAGCTCAAAATTTAATAATACATTTCTTAAAAATGTTTACTATGTTATACTATCAAGATTGTTACAGACATAGAAACTTATTTTGGGTCTAGAATATACTGTTGTATAAAAGAAATGTTCAACGGGCTGATATAGGCCTAATGACAAGTGATAGAAGGACTGGTATGGTAAACTACAGACCTATCCGACCTGGTTATTAGCAGAGCGTCATAGCATTCAATGGGGCTGATTCAATTGATCCGGTAATATTATTTTAACGCTGCGGTTAAAGTAAAAAAAAAAAGCTCTGCATTTACTCTGAAGCCGCGGCCGTTTTCACGTTCTAAATAGTGCTATTCAATTCCAAAACTATAAATGCCTCTCTCGCGCGTGAATCATAGGTGAATGCGAATGTAATGGGAGGAGAGGGGAGGGCTTAACGCGCCCATGTTGAAGCTATAACAAAAATCTCTGGCAACATCAAACTGTCATCTCCGGGCTTTCTGGTGATTCTCTTGTGACTCCATCGGATCTATGAGTATTTAGCAATTTTTTGCAGTGAAAATTTCAATTGCATTACATTACACTACCCATTTTTTATTATATTGTAATTACACTACAGTAATTTCCAGTTATATTCATACCAAAGTACCTCAAAAGACATTACTACAAACATATATACATAATAGGGTGGATTTGTAATCTTTGGAAAAAATATTTACATGCTTTATAATGCTTTTTTTTTAGTTCTTTGTAATTTTATTAATAAAAAACAATCAATTTTCAGATTTTTAATACATACTTTTTTATTTCATTATTTTTTTGGGGTTTACAATTTTTTACCCGGCTAAGAGAGGTGTGAGATAAAACTGCCTATTTGACTGTTTACATCGCCGGGTAAAAATACAATTGAATAGCCCCCTTTAGCTTTAGCCTATACCAGGGTTTCCCAAACCCAGTCCTCAGGGCTCCCCAACAGTGCAGGTTTTCTGGATCACATGTGACATAATTAGGACCACCTGTGGATCTGTTACAATGTGTCAGTCAGTAATGAATACACCAGTGCTCCAGCAAGGAGATATGGAAAACATGCACTGTTAGGGAGCCCTGAGGACTGGGTTTGGGAAACCCTGGCCTATACCTTAACATGAGGCTCTAACGTAATGTTAGATTTGCAATTGAATTGCGGGGAGCATCATCACGCTCCAAAATTCCACAAAATAGCATTACAGTCATTTAACGCTGTGTTATACTGTCAATTGAATCGTCCCCGAAGAATCTTTCAAAACAATTAGGAATCCATATATAATTTGCCATTCAGTATGCACATAATGTTAGTCAGCCCCAGGTGTTCAGTTTCCAAAGATGCATGACATATTCTTTATTGAATATCAATAAACAAATATTGATATTATTCTGCTTTCCAAGTTATCAATGCATATAAAACAGGTTAAGTGTCTTACAAGCATCAGCATTTCTCATTCTTAAACTTAAATAGTTAGCTAATTTTCTATCATACATGACAGATTGCAAAATCCAAAACATGAGCGATTTCCTTTGTTACAATCTGGTTAGGGCTCTGTTACACATTTAATGTGCTGTGCAGGATGTTACGTGCATATAAAAAATGTAGCATCAATAGGTAGCAGACAAATACGCAGACACACATATGATTGATGCTGACAGTTGTAAATCTGACTCTGTCACTTCAAAAGTAAACATGAGTCATCAGACACCTTTCCCTGTCATGAAACAGGGTCTGCCCGCTTCTTACCAACAGTAACCGTCACCAACTCATTAAATTTAAATGTCATAGAGAAAAACAGCCCTGAGATGTGACAAACGCCAATCACACTATCCTTGTGGAACGCTATTGAAGCTCACACTCACAGAAAACACTAATATCTACTCACAGACACCAAGAGAGCTGTTATTGCAACAGACGTCTATGAATCAATGAATATGTCTTCTATACTGACCAAGGCTAGTTGTCATACCTGTTTCATCCATCTCTGTTCAGTAAATATCATGACTTTAATGACATGGTATCCTTAAAAGAAAACCAAAAAACAGACAACCATCCAGTATTCATTAACTATAACTTATAAAAATAAAAAAGCACAACTAGGGGTTTTCCACCTTCAAAATCAATGTAATATACTGCAAATAGCTTCCCTTGTCGGTAATAGAAATTTGATGGTCTAACTCCTGGGAACCCCACCATTCCTCTGTATTTAGCAGTGTCTCATCACTTATAACAAGGACTTCTGTTGGTCAGCTCTTCCAGTAGCAGGAGAAATTTGACACAGTGGATCAGTTTGCAAGCCTTAGAGCGGCTGTGTCAGATCTCCAATGCTTAGATTCAAGTAGGGCTGTAGGTGCCCAGCAGAGGTCCCAGTTAAAAGTGTTGGGAACCTGCTAAATTTAGTAGAATTGTGATTGTACTAAGAGAAGGATTGCCACCAAATTAATTTGCAAACTACTGGAAATATAACATTATAAAACCCACTAAAATGTTCAAGGATTTCAAATAGAGCAAAAAAAATCAACCCCTTCAGAGTGAGCATAGGGGAGCTTATAAGAAAGAAGGGAGTAGAGAAACATACCCTATCTGACCACTTTGGGAATATACACAACTGCAAGCTAAGTGGGTTTAAATTTATAGCAATTTCAGGAGACAAAATTGTAGAGTGGGGGATTTTATCAAGAAAATTAATCGAGCGGAGATTAGATGGATCTATGAATTAAGAAATCTAGTGCCGAAAAGGATAATATAGAATTAGACTGCAAACAATTTAATTACCCAGAGTAGCCAGTCCATGGACAGGAAACTTCCTAGAACTTAATCCCTATGAGAACTTTTGGTCACTCCTCAGGAGGCGGGTGGACAAATAAAAACACACAAATTCTGACACACTCCAAGCATTGATTAGGCGAGAATGGGCGGCCATCAGTCAGTATGTGGCCCATAAGTTGATTGACAGCATGCCAGGGCGAATTGCAGAGGTCTTTAAAAAGAAGGGTCAACACTGCAAATATTGAATCTTTGCATAAACGTAATGTAATTGTCAATAAAAGCCTTTGACACTTATCAAATGCTTGTAATTTTACTTCAGTATACCATAGCAACATCTGGCAAAAAGATCTAAAAACACTGAAGCAACAAAGTTTGTGAAAACCAATATTTGTCTCATTATCAAAACTTTTGGCCATGACTGTACTTGAGCAGCATGTATACAACTGTCTCTCTTGTAATCTCTTCTCTCCCTACCGTCTCAACTCTCTGAAATAGGGCTTACGTCTCCAACATTTCACTGAGTTTGCTCTCAGAAAAGTGGTTTGGAGCAGAGTCACATCTCCATATTAAGCTTTCAAGACCATCAATGACCCTCTTCTCCTGCACACAATTCACACCTCCGGCCCTCGTGCCACCATTATTTTCTTGTTCACTTCCTAACTATCCAACCCCTCCTTCAGTGTCACTACCTCTGGCACATCCTCCCCTCTATCTCTATTAAATGTTGGGGTCCCACAAGGCTTTTTCACTTCTATCTGCCTTTCTCACTGTATACCTCTTCTCCTGGTGATCTATTTAACTTATTTGGCAATCAAAATTACCTGTATACCGATGACGCCCAAAACTACATCTCCTCCTCTGACCTCTGCTCTACTCTATTAGCTTGTGTGACCAACTATCTCTCAGTTATTTCCACATGTATTTCAAGGCCACTTGAGGCTCAACATGTCCAATATAGAACTCCCATCTCCCACTGTCAACAATACCTAAACATCCTCAATCTTCTAGACTCTGTTCTCTGATTCATTCTGCAAATCCAGTTTATCTCTCAGATTAGTTGCCTTAAAATATTGCTAGAATATGTCCTTACTTATGATTTAACCATTTATCTATTTTCTTATCACCCACCTTAAATACTGCAACCACCTCCTGTCTGGTATTTCCATCACCTATCTGCTGCGCCACTCTTTAAATACCTTCATTGGTGCTCCATATCCTGTAGAATCCAATTCAAATTACTCACCCTCACCTACAAAGCCCTCAACAGCAATATCCTTTTTGCACCTCAACTCTCATTTCAAAAAACTGTTCCTCATGCTGTCTTATCTGAAACCACCTATCATTACCTGTCACACCTACTAGCTTCTCCTGTGCTGCTACACTATAGAATTTCCTATCAAGCCTGATCAGACTTTCTCCCAGTCTTCAGATCTTTAAATGCACTCTGTAAGCTCACCTCTTTGTTAATGTTAAATCTGTCTTGCATGTTGCTGGATACTCAGATCTGCTATACACTTCAGCTGTGTCTTCCTCTGTGAGCTGATTTGAAGACTCCACTATGTAAACCTGTTATGCACTCATTGGCATTGATCACACTGAATACTCTAGTTTCCTGGATATTGTACCTGTGTTTTATCTGTCCCTGACCTTATTTCTCTTGTTCTTGGCTCTGCATTCAATCGCATCCTGTTACTTGGATTGCATCATATAAGTCTGCTGCAGGGGCAGGCTGGGCTGGGGGGGGGGGGCAGGGGCAAGGTAGCCCATAGTGGGCTACTTTGGGCTGGGTCACTGGGCCACCTGCATTTTTTCTTTTCAAATGTTCCTAATAGGCTGCTGAGTTGAGTCTTGCCCACCGGGCTAAAATTTGCCAGCCCTCCCCTGGTCTGCTGGTTCCTGGCTTTGCTTAAATTGCACTACTGATACCTGGATTGCATCATACAAGTCAATTGGTTACTGGCTTTTCTTATATTTACCTCCTGGCTCTTTTTTTTCTGGTCTTCATCTACTTGCTAATCATATTTAGCTCTACTCAGAATCCCAGGCATGGACTGCGCTAACTATCATTTGCTCTCTTGTGGTACTTTTCAGTGATTACTGGACCCTGTGTAAATCTGCACCAGCATTGCTTCAGATACAATGTTTATTATCTTGCATTGCCGCAGACTGTATTAACCTGGACCAGTATTTTTACTGAGACATTGTTCATATTCTTGCATTACCTCAGACTGTGTAAATTCATACAAAAGAGGTGTAGATTTTGTTTATTTCTGTGTTGCAATAAACGACTGTTATACAACTGCATGATTCCTGCATTACATTGTGGCTAATTACACACCCCTGCATTACCTCAAAGCTTGTGCTTTTCTTATCTGCTTTTTATACTGCAGTATACTCGATAATGTTTTATACTACAATATAATTTTGTTATTCCTGTGGCTTTTTACCACTCTTTACTAGAATTTACCCTACTACTCACACTGGTACATTGTTGATACTGTCCCAATCTTGACTCTGAGAAACACTCACTTCTCTTGTCACAGCCTAAATTTCTCACCTAAATTGTAAGCTCTCCTAGGTGCAGGGCCCTTCCTACCCTTTGTTTATACATTTGCTGTAATTTTGTCTACCTTGTATGTCCCTATTATATGTATGCTCTGTTTTTCCCACAAACAGTAGTCCCAAATAGCTGGGAAAATTTTAAAGAAAAAGATCAAAATTAAACCTCATATTTGAAAAAAAATATCTAAAAGATAAGATAAATATGCCCCTAAGTCTCCTACTGCTTACCAAGGTAAGATCATTTTTTTAATGCAATCTACATACTACTGAGAAACAGTGACCTACAAGGCAAGTTCTTAAATACCTACTGGCTTTACCACTGTAACTTTACCACAAAGCATCTCAAAGATATCGGAGTTCCTGTGTTTTTTAGCAGTAATCAGAAATAATCAGAGACGTGTCAGAGATGAGTCTCTTTAAAGTGGCAATGAGTGTACTAGTTAGACCAATCCCTGCCTGTTCTCTTTCAATCTGCCCATTTCATCTTTTACTTGTCTCTCTCTTTCTCCATTTCGCTCTTTATCTCACCATTCTTGATAATATTGTTAATGTTTTCAACTAATCCTCTGAAGTTTGCATCATGATTTTCATTCCTGTGGTGACTTAATTCACAAGGTAGCAACACAAAAGTATTCTATTGTATAACTAAAGAGCAAAAATGAAAAACAAATAAATAGAGTTCTAAAGCACAGTAAAGGGACAGAGTATAACAGGAGGACACTGAGAGAAACAATCTTAAAATTTACCCCGAAGGGAAAAATCTCTCTGGCACCAACTTCCTTCCAAGTGCTAGATTTATGGTTTAACATTTTTTTCAATTAAGATAACTCACTTTCCCTTCTCGACTTGCAGCCTGTGCCATGTCAAAGTCATTTGGCTCAATATATTATAGTTTCTTTTTACCTGTTTATTTTTCCCATAAGCCATTAACATGGTTCTTTATTTTCACATTTCTACTCAACAGTCATAAACATGCCTCTTGTATTCTTTTTAAGTAAATACAACTTAATAAGATAGAATTAAAATACCTTCAGTGTACTACACAAACATAGTTTCTCTTGGCAATATTATTTCTAAAATTTAAGGAATTGTCATCATGTCACCATCTGTTTTGCTAATATACCAAATAACTTCTAACAAAGACAGGGGGCACCTCCATGGTGCATGCTAATTATTTGCAAATGCTCACTTACCAGATATAGGTAAAAGTCACAGCAACACAAGCTGTATATGCCTCCCTATAGTTACCCTCTCCCTTCTTCATCACACCCATTCACCGTTCCATTCACCTGCTGTTTCTTACCATGTAGAGTAGGTAGGCAGAGGAGAGGCTCTGGTGTCATGTGATTATATACATCACACTGTTGCTCCTCAGTGTCAGCTACTGGGAGCCTGGCTCTGCACTGTGACATAACCATACAACACATTGTTCCCAGCCTATCAATAATACTGAGGAACAGCAACATGATGTGTATGATCACATAACCAGAGAGGCTGACACGCTTCTCTAAAAGCCCTCTCTGCAAGGTAAGGACTGGCCAGGAGAGGAGGGGAGTGCTAGACAAAAAGCTTTAACATAATGTTAGCCAATGAGGAAGGAGTGCACTTAATTTAAATTCCCCAGGCACCTGATGCTCAGAGTGCCTATAAAATCCTTGGCACTCTTGTACTTTGCCAGCATATTAAGAAGATCATCATGTAAGTCCATCAGCCAATCATCTGTGTATAATAAATGTATTGTGGATGCAGAAATACCAAATTACGGGGAAGGACGCACTAGATCACTGACTTCTCTCACTAGGTAACTGCTGATAGCATAAAGGTGGATATAGGCCAAAGTTAGCGCAGGCCAAAGTCATCTCAGGCTTAAGATTGAATCCAAACCAAGGTCAGGGGCAGGCAGCGCAGATGCAAAACAAAATAACAAGGATCACAAGTAATTAAACATTCAAGATGGTAGAAAGTACAAGGTTATTCAGTAGCAGGAATAATAATTCAGGCAACTAAAATATAGAAACTGTTCTACAAGTGCATATGATCTATCAGGTTATCGGAAACAGTGGTGTGCTGGGGGACTTTTCTCTCGGAAACATAAAGAAAAAGCCCAGAGTGAGTGTGAGTGCATCTTACTCATTCAGTGTTTTATGTGCCCCTGGGGCACTAGGTGACCACCTAGATTTGCCTAATGGTAGCGTCAACCCTGAGTACAAGGTCCTCATTGCAATTTAGCTATGAGTTAGTTATACCCCATTCATACTGCACCAAAAACCCGGGTTTTTGCAGAGGCGCGCTGAAAAACCCGGGTCTTGGTGCAGTATGAATAGTCCAACCACAAAATCCCGGGTCTAAAATCCCGGGACTTAGACCCGGGATTTTGCGAGGGGTAATTCCCGTGTTGGACCCCGCTCGCCTGCAGTATGAATGGTGCAACCCGTTTAATTCCCGGGTCTCACCATTCATACTGTAAAAAAAAAAAAAATTGGGAAATAAAAAAAAAGATTTTAATTAATAAAAAATACATAACAAATGTTTACTTAACTTATTTTCAGCCAGCGGTGTTTCCGGTGCGTTGCCGGCTGTCAGGGGGACCTCTGGGTACTAAAATGACGTCATTTCTAATGGACTAGAAGAAATGACGTCATTTTAGTACCCAGAGGTCCCCCTGACAGCCGGCAACGCACCGGAGACACCGCTGGCTGAAAATAAGTTAAGTAAACATTTGTTATGTATTTTTTTTTAATTAAAATCTTTTTTTACACTTTTTCTTTTCTAAAACCCGGGTCGGGCAGGTGCAGTATGAACCCGCCCGACCCGGGAATCTTATCTATACTGCCCTGTGCCCCGGGATATTGCCGGGGCGGCAGTATGAAAGTGGTATTAGTTAGTTAGTTAGCTAGTTAGTTTGTTAGTTATGTCCACTTACTTAACCTATTGCAACTTTATTTTTTTATGTATTTTTATATTGTATTATATTAATATTTATTTCAGCAATATTAAAGAGTCATGTAGAAATATGGAAATATATCAGTTAAAAAGGAACTAAAAATGATCAGGAATCAGTGAAGTTACCTTTCCTCACTAGT
This sequence comes from Mixophyes fleayi, assembly GCF_038048845.1. NCBI lineage: Eukaryota > Metazoa > Chordata > Amphibia > Anura > Limnodynastidae > Mixophyes > Mixophyes fleayi. The sequence continues at coordinate 52,741,083 of NC_134406.1, forward strand.
GGCAGCAAGCAAGCGCTTTCTAAACATACTGACTAGCTAAAAGTAAACCTGTTATCTACACACAGTGTAAGCAAACATTTGTACAGCAGAACCAATATTCAAAACTAGAAACAAATAGCATCATTGAAGCATTAAAGCATTATCCTCATAGTGCCTCATGTCTCAGTGATTTCACTTTTCCCTTTTGAAACGATGCACTGCACTCTCAAGAAAATCGGTTTAGCTCACAAAATGGCTGCCTTCACTGTGTGAAATAGGTGATGGATTGGATTTAAGGTTTGGAATAATTCGAACTTCCCTGAGCTGTGAAGAAAAGAAAACCTTTTGGCAAATTTTGGATTTTGTGCAAACTTTGCTGATTCGTAAACGGTCATTTTCAGTATGTTATTCCCTAATTTCTATTTTTTCACTACTTTTTATACATTTACATTATTTTAGTCAGTAAATTCATTGATAGGTAACTCTGAATTATTCCAGGGAATTATGAGCATCAAATAGTTCTAAAACTGGGATATTAATTTTTAAACAAACATGTTTCTCTCTGTAGAGAATTTCTGAAATATTTCTTTTCCAGAGAATGTGATGCATTATTAAGCTATAAAATAATGCCCCTAGTTATAAAATGGGAAAATGTATGTTGTGTGATTATAGATGGCAGATTTATAATCCTATGTCTCTCACACAGGATGTGACACTACATTCCACAAAGACTAAGCTGCAACATCTCTTGCAATTTAGTTTATAAATCATCCTTCTTATCTAGCAGATATATAAGTTCATAATGTTAAATCTTGTTTTAGTTATTCATTCATGATCTGTACCTGCCAGAGCAATTTTGTTTATGTAATATATTATTTTAAATTTCAATTGAATGTGTGTGTCAACCTTATACAAAGATAATGGGGGGAATATCCATGTATTAACTAGTATTATTTTCTTATATGATTCAGTAGCAGTCCCTTTACTAGTACTTTATTAACCCATCTTCTGGGCAGTGTTTAGTGCTAATTCAAAGACCACTGACCAGTATCCATTCCCCCAAATCTACTTTATACTGGTTGTAGATTGCCCAGACCACTGATCAGTGTACAATTCCCCACAAAGAGATAAAATAAAATAAAGATGAAAACAAAAACTCATTTTCAAAAGATCTTCGTAAAGTCCACAACCTGGCGATTCTTGTTCTATGTAATGCTCAGTCCCTTGTTACTCTCTTCTTTATTGCCTTCCAGTAAAAGCTGTAGACCATCTGATGCAATAACCAGGATTCATATAGTCATATAGTCATATACGCATATACTCGAAGCCAACCTCAGATCAAGGTCTATATAAGAGAAACTACTTATAGTCCTACTCATTGTTGTCACCTCAGATGTCCAACTTGTCTTATTCCCCTAGATACCACTGCTACTAGAGTGGATAGAAAAGCCCTGTATTTTTCAGGGTTAGGGCCAATTGCTCATTCTTTTTTGTTCTCTCCACTAAAATAAATCTGCTCAACAATCACTTGCCCGTGTTCAGGGTTTTACCAGGATTTTAAAAACTGATGTTTGTAATGGAGACATGGTTTTAGATGAAGCAGACAGATTTAATCATGTTCCAGTGTTTCATAGTAATAGGAATATATCAATTCTGTTTTAGCATTTTTAGCAAATTAGAAGATTCATATAGAGGTGCAATTGACATCAGTAGTCTGTGCAATTGGAGGACCATGTACCTTTCTCTCTTTAACTCCAAGGGGTGTGTATACTATGTGGCGGTTCCAACGAACCACGGCTTCTCAGTGCTTTGCTGTCATTTGTTTAAAACGGCAAGTTTATTAAAGACAATACTCCATGGGCTTTTTCTTTAATAAAATTGCCCATTTAAAAAATGACAGCAAAGTGCCGAGAAGCGTCGGAATCACCGCTTACTAAATATACCGCCAAGTCTGTGACTTCCTGCTTGCCTCAAAAAAATAAAATAACGCAACTTTTTGATACCATACTGTATATGTTTAACAAATGTCCGAAACCTTAATGAACGTTTTAAATTGTATATTTCATAAATCATCCCTTAGTTATTTAACCAAACTTGTGATAGATAGATAGATAGATAGATAGATAGATAGATAGATAGATAGATAGATAGATAGACAGACAGGCCGACAGACAGACCGACAGACAGATCGCAGTTTGCAGTTTATCAATTAAATCTTTATTTTTTCCTTGTGCTACTTCTGTCATTTAACCACTTTAATTTATTCACAGTAGTTGATCTGTTTATAATATTGATTCTTAATTACATTGTATTGTCTTTGCATATTTCTATGTATTGACCAATTTTGCACTGCTGCTGCAATTGTTTAGAAGTGACATACTTTTCTTCAGCAGTCATCCTGCCATGCAAGGTCAATTGTAAGTCTTTCTTCTCTAAGCAGCTCCATTGCCTCATGCATCACAATGCAAAATAAAAAAAAAAAAATCACTTTTAATGCTATGAATGCAATTCTTATCCCAACCAGTGGCTGTGGAATTAAGCAGCAGTCTCTAGAGTATAGAATATTCACAATAGCTTCCTACGGTTCAGCGAAAACCATTAATTTCACCTTTCAATGGGGATAAAGAACTTGCAAATTTGATGCAACCCAACAGTGCTTCAGCATTTTGAAGTCCCTATGATTTAGACTGAACACATTTTTATATGTCTGGTTTTCATTTTATACATATGATTACTGTTTACTAGCACAGGCTAGAAAAAAATATTTATTGTTAGATTTTAATCATTTTCAATTACAGCAAGTTATTATTATTTTAATTTATCCTTTTTTTGTGTATGCACACATCTAAGTTTCCATTTTCCCTAATTATATAAATTGTTTCAAAAAAATGCACTAATGGTTGAGTCATCATAACTAAATAGCTTCTGTTCTTTGACCTGCAAGATATGTTAAGTACATATAACAATACATGGATGATGAAAATACCACATACTTACAGAGGTGCACACAGTGCTGCTTCTGCTTCTCAATATGTTGCTATTATTTGTATTATTTATTTTTATTTCTACTTTATGTTGTAAGTAACATTTATAGATTTGTATTGAACCATTTTAAAAGAAAACACCCAAACAGAATTTTTAGAAACTATGCTATGCATACTTAGGTCTGCTAATCCTGTATTGTATAGATTGTGTCATCTGCATAGTACCCAGGTGAGTCATTTTTCGGTATTCATGTTGATATTATTGCAAATCAGCCCAAGCTTCACAATTGTCTTGTTTTTATTCTGTAGCAATTGGCACTGGTCATAAGAGAGGCATTTAACCATAGCGTATCTATTTTATTTTTATTTACATACAAATAAATACATGAAAATATAAATAAGTTTTTGTTGTGTTCTGCTGCTATAAATAATAACCCAAGTGTAGTGTGAGGAGTTTGTATGTTATCCCTGTGTTTGCGTGGGTTTCCTCCGGGTGCTCCGGTTTCCTCCCATACTCCAAAAACATACTGGTAGGTTTATTGGCTGCTAACAAATTGACTCTAGTCTGTGTGTTTGTCTCCGCATGTGTGTGTGTGTGTGTAGGTTAGGGAATTTAGATTGTAAGCCCCAATGGGGAAGGGACTGATGTGAGTGAGTTCTCTGTACAGCGCAACGGAATTAGTGGCACTATAAAAAAAATGATGATGATGATGATGAAAAGGTCACAGAACACCTAGGTGAATTCTTAATAGAACAGGATACATTGGGCCTGATGTAGAGTTGAACACACTTTTACGAGCTACTGTGCTACTTGCTCTGGCTCGCACTGGGTTGCTTATTCCACTCTCTTGAGAAATTCCATGACTGCAATAGCAGCCATAGGCTACAAGAGGCTCGCTTCTAATGAAGCATTCTCATTGGCTAGAAATGGACAAATTGATTTAGCAGATTTGTTTTTGGTTTTAGTGATCAGCCGAAATTTTGACATTTTCTCTACTACTATTTTGCTATGGAAGCTGGACCAGCAGTGATAATGGAACTAGCTCACCCCTTTGACCTCAAAGCTGGACCCAGTTTCATAGTAAATAAATAGCCCCGGACTGGTCACTGCAGGGTTAGTGCCTCCATAGAAAAGGAATAAAAACATTATGCATTCCAATCTCAGGGGATTCAAGCTTTGCAGTCTTGTGGAACCGCTGGGATGTGGAGGCTGGAGTAATAAAGAAGATTGAGACCCCTGGAATGACAACTTTGTCACCTTAGTGGTCCCAACATAACCACAACATAAAAAACGTAAGAGAAATTAAACCACAAACACAATATTTAAATATATTTTTTGAATAAGACTCCAAACTTCCTGAATTCTTCTTTACCACATTGTTAAAATAAAAATAAAAAAACAACAACAATTTTTTGTCTTTCTTTGGCATACATAAATGAATGCCCTGCTATTGCTTTTTTTGTTGGGCCCTTTTCATGTACTTGACAAATGTACTTGTCATGATTTTTAATATGTTTATAAAAAGAGGTAAAAAACCCTAACCACATAATACAGTCAATATGTGCAGCATAGGATACAGATTACAAATCTAAAGCATCTGAATCTTTAATATGGGCAGCCAATTGAGCGTGTATTGAGTGTGTATTTAGATGCAGGCTTAGAGGAAAAGTCAGTTTTAATGAGGTCATGTAGATTGCTTCCTCTGTCATAAGCCATACTAGGCAAACAGAAATTTCAGAATAGCAGAGTATGATCACTTGGGATGATACCTTGACCTGATTTGATAATCCACTGGACAGCAGATCTGGCAGATGTCAAAGTGTATGTAAGAAACACCCATTAGTTTGGAAATTATGGGGATATCTTAGGAACAAAAAGTTCCTCCCTGTTTTGTGCCCTGGCCCAGAGCAGTTGATGTTTTAGACTGAAGTTAAGGAACCCCTTTCCCTGAAGCACTGTATTATATTTCCCAGTTAAACTTCATCTGTGCTGTGATTAGAATATATCGGTGTATTCTCAGCAACTAGGCATATGGAATGCAATGAGTGAAAGCGGTCAGCATGACAGAGAGTGTTGGGGACAGTGTTTTGTGCTATAGTCTTGCCATTGTGTCCTGAGGTTTTCTAGATATTTAGGTCTTGAAAAATAATCTCAAAGGAGAGACAGTATCAATCTAAATTGCGGCCCAGACTATTAAGGTATTTGATAGAAGAATGAAGTTAGTAAATAAGCCACATTAGTATCAAGTCATCAATATAGCGTTTATAAAGGACATTTAGAATTTCATAGCCATGTTGTTTTATACAGAGGTTAGCAAAAGAGAGAAAAACCCACAACTGATCCAGACATTTGTAAAAAAATAAGTCTTCAAACATTAGGGGGTAAATGTATCAATCTGCGGGTTCTTCAACACCCGCGTGTTCAGCCTCTTTCGCGATTAAATTTCAAGCGGCGCTGCATTGTAAAGGGTTAACTTCCCTTTACAATGCAGCGCCGCTTGAAATTTAATCGCGAAAGAGGCTGAACACGCGGGTGTTGAAGAACCTGCAAATTGATACATTTACCCCCAGGTATATGCTGTGGTGGGAGTTGGCTGGTATACAGTGGTATGAAATACCCCCACTTCTACTACTGCCTTCACTGTAAAACTATCAAATTCCATTCACTTACATTTTTCATACCACCACTTCTAAATAACTTTGACCACTGTGGGCTAGATTTACTAAACTGCGGATTTGGAAAAGTGGAGATGTTGCCTATAGTAACCAATCAGATTCTAGCTTTCATTTATTTAGTGCATTCTACAAAATAACAGCTAGAATCTGATTGGTTGCTATAGGCAACATCTCCACTTTTTCAAACCTACAGTTTAGTAAATATACCCCTGGGTATATGTATATAAATAGTTCACTCACTTATGTAATGTAACCACCCACTATAACTTTCACAAAAACTGTAAAAGAAATAACAAACTGTAATCCAAATGCAACATTCCGCAGTGTGAAAGTAAACACTAAAATCTAAAAACAGGTGTCAGCTGATCTGGCTTACTAAAGTAAAAGGGAGCAAGAGCCAAATTCCAGAAGCTGGTGAGGTGTGGGCACAACTCCTTCAATCACGGAGTTGTATAAGGGAGTGAACAATTCCACCATCCAGCGAGCAAAGGTAAGCAGTACCTATGGATAAAGAAAACAAAACAAAACGTTGTCAAATAATATTCAGTCAAATCTGTAGACAAATACATTTTGTATAATATTATTAGCACTTAACAGACAATAACACAAGAAACACTAATATTACATAGCGGTTAAAATTGCAGTAAAAAAAGTGCAGTTATAATAGACATGTCTCTAAATTATATAAAAATGTAGAAGTTCTATATTTTTTAAAATCCGTAACCCATGAATCTCATTTCTGAATTAATAGGCATGAATGGCCTCATGGCAGTCATCCAAAAATAATAGGCCTACTGTGTTACTCTCTCACTCTCTCATTCTCTCACTATCTCACACACACATATATATATATATATATATATATAAAATAGATAGAAAGTTATATTTCACTTAATCACTTTCCATGTGTTCCTTGTATAATTACTCCCACCTAAGTTGTTGGGTCTTTAGAGAACAAAACCTGCTTAAAACTATATAAGGAAGTAATGGAAAAAGGAGTGGTTTGTCCTTCACTGTAAAAAGAACCCATAAAAGCTTTTATTGTTGAAACTGGTATTTTACAAAGAGCAGTCTGAAATAGCTTTATGTTAGAGAAAATAACACACAGTAGCCCCAAGTCAAAGATGTTATCAGTATCCTGCCTTAGTCAGATCTGAAGTTATTATATGGTTACTCCACTCAAAAAAAACCAGTCTGTATGCTGAGCCTGTTTTGTCTTGTTTTGTACATGTACCTAAGTGTATTGATATAGCGGACTGCATCTACAAATTTATAGTGCATAAATGCAGACAGCCGGACTAGCAAATATACGTCTTACCGAAGTTTAAAGAGAATATACCATATATATATATGTGTATATATATATATATATATATATATATATATATATATGATATATACCTATATATGATATATATATATATATATATATATATATATATATATCTCTATCTTTACTGCTACTCTATGTACAGTAAAACATGAAGTATACAATCATTCCCCATGGGTTTTCTCATGCTTGATAATCAAGACGTTTATACATTGCAATGATAACAGGCCCTTAGTGCATTGACCAAACTTCCTAGGGTCATGACCAAGGCGATGGTCTGTACAGTTTGGTCCTCCACTTGTAAAAGAGTATCAGGATTTGCTCATGTATAATCAGCTGTAAAGACCATATCCTTGCCTTTTAATACTATAAGAAACAAGAAAACGGACAACTGTACCATGGTGATGGCTATAAAATATACAGTACAGGTTCATGTTGCTGAAACCTTTTCTGAAGATGTCGTTATAAAACTCCAATGGGTCATTTTATCAGCATATGATGAAGAAGTAAAGATTAGTGAAATATTAGCGACACCGTCCAAGCTTCATTTTAAATAACTTACTCCCTCCTTAAGAAGCTCTCTTTTGAAGGTGCTCTGTGTCCAATAATTATCCATATTCATATTGTTACTGAATACAGTTGTTTGAGAAGGGGGCAGGAACATCACTGTGTGCACTGATAATATTTATTAAAGATCTGTGACAACCAGGGGAGGGCTGGCAAATGTTAGCCCAGGGGGTCAAGTCACAAATCAACAGCCTATTAGGAACATTTTAGAGCAAACAAAATATAGGTGGCCCAGTGACTAAGCCCAAGGTAGCTCACTATGGGATCGGCCCGGAGGGCATTTGCCTCCTTAAACCCCAGCCCAGCCTGCCCTGGAGGCAACCGATTCTCTCCTCTTTATTGGAATATAATAACTGAAAATGTTCAGTTCTCTGGAAACTCTGTATTCATGGTTGTAATGCAGAACATAAAATAAGAATCTGAAAACATAAACCTAATAATTTGCTCCCTATATGATTTGTGGAAAATATTGGTAAATAAGCATCTGTTAAAGGAAAATAAATTCCTGATAATAATAATAATGCAACAGAACTGTGTGGGCTACAGAAAAAAAGAGTATTTTTAGTAATAGCTATTTTACTCATTATGAATTCTGCATTATGCCATTATATTTACTTATTTTTGTAATATTGTAAAATAATACAATTATATTTACTTATTTTCTATTGTGCGATAAAAAAAAAAAAGTACTGTCCACCCATGTTCTTTAGACGCAGCTATCCAGAATCCCATGGATATATTATGAACATTTTGTGAAACCCATGGACACATTCTAGGAAAGTTGGTGCTAATTTCTGATTAATTGATATCACACTGATTTGCTTATATTATTGTGTCAAGGAAAAAAGTGGACGTCCATCTATGAAGACATAATTATTACTACTCACTGCTGAACATGACTCCTGACCCCTGTGGATACATTGTGCAAAAGGTGGTACTCATTTACCATAATTGACTTCATGCTGATTTGCTGATATAGTTCATTCTTATGAACTAGCATGAAGGAGGTTCAAAAACATGCTGTATTTTCCATAGAAATTGAAGCACAAAGTACACACATTTCTAATTTCACACTGTAATTACCTAATGCATAATATTTGCCTGCGAACATTCTATAGGAACAAGAAAATGAAAAGTAACTTGTTTGCTTCAAAACTTGAAAGATGAAATGTGTATTTAAATCAAGTGATGTCATCGTTGGAATAGACCTGTATGTAACAATTAGAAATATGTGTCACATGTCAGGAAGCATATCACACGGCGCTTTAAATAACTTCAATGATAGATTTTCTATTACTGTGATTTAAAGGGTAACTAAACTTTAGATACAAGTTGATACACATTAAAAACAAACTTGCAGCATTCTCAAAAATATATATGTTTAAAGCCCTCAAATCCCGGCCAGAGAGTGGGTCAGATATTGTAAGGTTGATCAGACAAACATTAAGGGGCTGGTGTAATATTGAGGACATCACTTTTTACAACAGTCGCGATTCTAAGTGCGTCGGGATTGACACGTTCACCCTGAAGATGTTGGGGTAAGTCTTGTCGAACTTTTCAACATTGATATACAGTACCCAACCCCTTTAAAAGACTTAATTTTACTGTTTCCTGTGCTGGTTGTAGTTCATCTCTGCTAGTGTGTGCTTGTCTTTAAAGTTCCATGTCTGGATATTGTGGATTTTGACCTTGGGTTGGATTTTTGGTTTTTGCCCATATTCTGAAAGATGAAGAAAGCATAGGACTGCCCTAAACTCTTATTCGGCAAGAGCTGCTATAATTATAGGAATCCCTTCCTATATGCTATACATGTGATAATGAAAATTATGCGCTCAATCACCTACAGAATTTATTATGTTATAAGAAAAATATTTGGAGAATGAATGCTTGCCAGAAGTAAACCTGTGGTGAATATAATATGGCATTTATTTGGGTATACTCTATGGTAATAAATGAGATTATCATAACATGCACCACATTGATATAAAAATGTGAATTCACATAACCATAAAAATAAAAAAAACATAAATAGAAAAGCATAAGGCCCAGCGGCTTAGCCATTAATGTAAAAAAACATATGTATAATAAACATAAAGGAACCAGTCCAAGAAGTGGTGTGTCCATACAATTCCAATAGCCCAATTCACTCCAGTTGAAAACCTAGGTCTCAGATCCCAACAGGGTATGTGGTGTATACGGAGGATGTGGAAGAAAACCACGCAGAGGTTAGGGTCTCAATTACTTCAATGTCCTTATGTGCAACGGTCCCGGATGTAGCACCGTTACTGATGATCATAAAGGTTGGTGGGGTGGAATGCAGGTGAATGATAACCACGGGTGGCTGGATGAACAGAAATGAATCGGAGAGAGGCAGAGGACAGTGAGCGTTCCACAGTGGGACGCAAGATGGGTACTTCCTGTGTGACATCAAATTGTGGGCGTACCCAACAAGTTTCATCTGACAGGCAGATTTCTTCAGGGGGTTGTGTTTATCGTCATGAAGGGTGGGTTTTTATAGGTATTCTTAAGCAATCATTTTGATCATCCAGTTTCAATGGGGGTTGTGCTGGTTCAATTAGATATAGTTACTACAATTACCAGGAGTACTGAAATGGAAGGCAGCATAGTCTGATAGTCTAATTACTAAATCCAAAAAACATAATGCAACTTCATTGTATGTAACTATGTAACTATAGCTATTCTGCCATTGTGGGTGACGACAATTAAGATGGAAGGAGCAATGAATTCCAAACCATAATGTTATAATATATAGAGGGGTGACATATATTGTCAAAAAAGCTGGAATTACACACTCAGGGATACTTGATTCAATTAATTGCATATGAAAATACAATATATATATATACTCAACAATTGTGAGCTCTTATATTCTCAGCTACTAAATAATAGCCCCTAATCCTGGATAACTGGTATGGTTCTCGTTAATGTAGGGATGGATAATTATGCCTGTACATACATGAGGAACTGCATATCATATTGTTATTGTATACAAAAAATTCTATGCAATTAATAAAATATGCAGTAATCAAGAATACATAATACACAAAGGTTACATGTCAAAAACCAATTGTGCACTATAAGGAGAATATTTCTTTATGTTGGTGAGGTATTCATTCTTAGGTGGGTATTCAATTCACAGCGGGATCTCCGGAAAACGAGCGCTCGGAAAATATTACCGTTAATACGGTAATATGCGCGTAAAAACTGTTAATACAGTAATTTACTTGCTGGATTTTAGCTCGCAGCTCAGGGAGCTGCGGTAATATTTTTCGAGCGCTCGTTTTCCGGAGATCCTTCTGTGAATTAAATTCCCCCCTTAATGTCATACTAGATGCATATAATGAAATAGATGTACATATCACAATATGGATCTATGGACCCACTAGTAGAAAAGATCTCTCTTTAATCTGAAGTACAAAAAAATCTGTTGATATCTATATGGTGAAATGGAACTACAATACTAAGAGGAGAGGAACATAATGCTTCCCTTTAAAAGAATCATATAGGATCTCTTCAGAGTGGCAGTGGATCTCCTATTTGTCTATATAGGGGACGTGAGAGGGATAACATCAGTCCTATCACTATGGATGTCTCCTCAGAAGGGAAAGCTCTTCTCCAGCCACCCATGGTTATCATTCACCTGCATTCCACCCCACCAACCTTTATGATCATCAGTAGCGGTGCTACATCCAGGACCGTTGCACATAAGGACATTGAGGTAATTGAGACCCTAACCTCTGCGTAGTTTTCTTCCGCATCCTCCGTATACCCTGCATACCCTGTTGCGATCTGAGACCTAGGTTTTCAACTGGAGTGAATTGGACAATTGGGATTGTATGGACATACCACTTCTTGGACTGGTTCCTTTATGTTTATTATACATATGGTTTTTTACATTCATGAATAAAGGGGCTGGCCCTTATACTTTTCTATTTATGTTTATGTTTTTATATTTTTATGGTTATGTGAATTCACATTTTTATATCAATGTTGTGCATGTTATGATTATCTCATTTATTACCATAGAGTATACCCAAATAAGCACCAGATTATATTCACCACAGATTTACATCTGGCCAGCATTCATTGTCCAAATATTTTTCCTATAACATAATAAATTCTATAGGCCTGTATGGACTTTTGTTTAACACTGGTGCTTGTTCACCTTGGGCTTCTCCATGTCACATCCTAGCCGCATGATACTTGTCAACCTAAGGCTGCACTACCTAGAGCTTAAGACCTGCTGGCACCCATGTATTGGTGACCAACTCACACTCTTATAAGAACAGTGGTTGCTATAGGTGAAGACCCCTGCAAGCTGGTTATGCAGGTCTTAGTGTTGGCATACTTAGTAATATCATAACAGTGTCACGAGCATATTGGTCCAGCCAGAGTGTCAAGGTAAAAGTGCTTAGTTGGACTACATCCAATCATGCAGCAATGTTGTTTTGGGGATCAAAAAGTTATTTGAGTATGGAAAAAGAACAAAATTGTTATGCATGGACTGTGTAGAGAAGTGGTAATTTTGTAGGATAACCTTTGGAAGTTAAGAGGGTGGTTTGGGTCATTCATAAGTTTGCCTAAAGAGGTGAGATTTCAGGGAATGTCTCAAGGTTTGTAGACTAGGAGAAAGCCTTGTTGTACAAGTGAGGGAATTCCACAGAGTGGGTGTAGGCTGGAAAAGTCTTGTAACCAGGTAATGAGTGGATGAAAGACACAGGTCTTGAGCAAACCAGAGTTATTGAGTTGGGAGTGATTTAGAAACAATTGAAGAGATATATGTATTTTATATTGGTTTTGGTAAAGTCAGACAACCAATTTAGGGCCTGGCAGGGCAGAGCAGCAAATAGAAGAATGTTTTGCTTAGAAAATTAGTGTAATCGTTTCATGTAGAATATTTTGTAGGGTGCAAGTCTGGTTAGAGGAAGTCCAGTAGGAATGGAATTGCAATAGTAAATATTGGGGATTATAAGAGCATTAATGAAAGTTTTGCGTAGGATACGTGCATATTTTAGAGATGTTGGATGTTAAAGGATTTGGACATAGATGGGATATGTTAGCTAATTGAATGCAAAACAGAGACAGGAGAGCAGTTCAAATGACTATGGGGTATATTTACTAAACTGCGGGTTGGAAAAGTGGAGATGCTGCCTATAGCAACCAATCAGATTCTAGTTAGCATTTATTTAGTGCATTCTACAAAATGACATCTAGAATCTGATTGGTTGCTATAGGCAACATCTCCACTTTTTCAAACCTGCAGTTTAGTAAAAATACCCCCTATGAGTTTATTTGAATATTTTCAAAACAATAGAGTAACTGATGATCATAAACAAAGAAAATACAGCCTGCTATTGATTAATAAGTACAGAACAAAGTCTCTAGTAATAGCAGTCTCAGACAGCTGTGGTGAATTAAAGATCTACAGAGACTAGAGAGTACTTCACACAGAATCATAAAGTTCAGATTTCTAGAAACAATACTCACAAGATATTCCTGATCATCTAAAGGCAGCAAAACTCTAAGCGCCCTGAGACTGAGCCTCTCAGTGTGGTATCAGCAGACATAGTGATATAGGAAGATTACCTTCCTAGCCAGCAAGCACATTCTGACATTCAGTAAGCTGAATGCCAGAATGCTGAGTTGGAGTAGTAATGCTGTTTGCCAGAATGTACAGTCTAAAATCTTTTGCATACTGTTTGCCAAAGTTGTAGAGCCAGAGTTGAAGTAGAAATCTGTAAGGTAAAGAAATCCAGAGAGGAGACGATGCAGGAGTGCAGAGTAAACTCTATCACTGGCAAAGAAACATAAAATAGGAGGGGGTTTTAAACTTCAAAGGTTCAGTCAGATCAGGAGAGAAGTACACCTTTATTGAAACAGGTGTGCAATTACTCATGCTCACCACAGCTAAAGATGTAATGTCACTATACACAGTCAATGACTCACGCTCACCAGAGTTAAAGAAGCAATCCCAATATCCCAACATCATCATCATCATTTATTTATATTGCGCCAACATATTCTGTAGCGCTTTACAATTGGGACACAAAGACAGTTCTGAATCAAGGACTGACAACTAGGCAGTGATCCCAAAGATTATCCTCATTATCATAATCATCATCCTTTATTTACATAGAGCCACCAATTCCACAGCGCTGTACAAAGAATATTTGTCATTTACATCAGGTCAATGTCTATTGTCATGTTATCAACAGAAAAAGGACAGTCATGGGCAAAAGTTTTGAGAATGACACAAGTATTGGTTTTCACAAAGTTTGCTGCTTCAGTGTTTTTAGACCTTTTTGTCAGATGTTGCTATGGCATACTGAAGTAAAATTACAAGCATTTCATAATTGTCAAAGGCTTTTATTGACAATTACATTAAGTTTATGCAAATATTCAATATTTGCAGTGTTGACTCTTCTTTTTGAAGACCTCTGCAATGTGCCCTGGTATGCTGTCAATCAACTTCTGGGCCACATACTGAATGATGGCTGACCAATTTTTGTCTAATCAATGCTTGGAGTTTTTGTTTGTCCAGCCGCCTCTTGAGGATTGACCACAAGTTCTCAATACGATTGAGGTCTGGGGAGTTTTCTGGCCATGGACCGAAAATGTTGATGTTTTGAACCCCCCGCCACTTAGGTATCACTTTTGGCTTATGGTAAGGTGCTCCATCATGCTGGAATTATTTATTCATGTCTGTGTTCTTAAGCAAAATTGTGAGTGAGCCCACTCCCTTGGCTGAGAAGCAACCCCACACATGAATGGTCTCAGGATGCTTTACTGTTTGCATGACACAGGACTGATGGTAGCGCTCACCTTTCCTTCTCCAGACAAGTATTTTTCCAGATGCTCCAAACAATATGAAAGGGGATTCATCAGAGAAAATGACTTTACTCTAGTCCTCAGCAATCCAATCCCTGTACCTTTTGCAGAATATCAGTCTGTCCCGGATGTTTTTCCTGGAGAGAAGTGGCTTCTTTGCTGGCCTTCTTGACACCAAGCCATCCTCCAAAAGTCTTCACTTCACTGTGCTTGCAGATGCACTTACACCTGCCTGCTGCCATTCCTGAGCAATCTCTGCACTTGTGGAGCACCGATCCCACAGCTGAATCAACTTTAGGAGACGGTTCTGGCACTTGCTGGACGCTCTTGGGTGCCCTGAAGCCTTCTTCACAACTATTGAACCTCTCATTGAAGTTCTTGATGATCAAATAAATATGTGGGCAGCATGGTGGCTTAGTGGTTAGCAGTTCTGCCTCACAGCACTGGGGTCATGAGTTCGATTCCCGACCATGGTCTTATCTGTGTGAAGTTTGTATGTTCTCCCCGTGTTTGCGTGGGTTTCCTCCGGGTGCTCCAGTTTCCTCCCACACTCCAAAAACATACTGGTAGGTTAATTGGCTGCTATTAAATTGCCATTAGTCTCTTTCGGTCTGTGTGTATGTATGCTAGAGGATTTAGATTGTAAGCTCCAATGGGGCAGGGACTGATGTTAATGTGTTCTCTGTGCAGCACTGCAGAATTAGTGCCGCTATATAAATAAATTAATGATGATGATGATGGTTGATTTAGGTGCAATCTTACTAGCAGCAATATCCTTGCCTGTGAAGCCCTTTTTGTGCAAAGCAATGATGACTGCACGTGTTTCCTTGCAGATAACCATGGTTAACAGAGGAAGAACAATGATTTCAAGCACCACCCTACTTTTAAAGCTTCCAGTCTGTTATTCTTACTCAATCAGCATGACAGAGTGTTCTCCAGCCTTGTCTTCATCAACACTCTCACCTGTGTTAACGAGATAATCACTGACCTGATGTTAGCTGGTCCTTTTGTAGCAGGGCTGAAATGCAGTGGAAATGTTGTTTTTGGGATAAAGTTCATTGTCATTGCAAAGAGGGACTTTGAAATTAATTGCATTTCATCTGATTACTCTTCATAACATTCTGGAGTATATGCAAATTGCCATCATAAAAACTGTGACAGCAGACTTTGTGAAAAATAATATTTGTGTCATTCTCAAAACTTTTGGCCAAGACTATTGTGTCAGGTAAGTAGCTTTTGTTGACAGATAATCAATGCCAGTTTTAACACTATGATTGTAACTTGCAATGCTAAAAACTGCATGCAGATGGGTGATTTACACTTGTAGCAAAATCATTTAAAACAAGGGTGAATGATGAACCAACATGGAGGAGGAAATGAATTTACACTCTCTTTTGTACAGCCCAATGTTGACAAGTTATTGGTTGGACTGACCAGGGAAAGCAATCAAGAGCTTAGGTTGTAATCTAGTTTCTTAAAACAAATCTAAACAAAATTCTCTTTTACTTTTTACTACTAATAATATTCATAGTGGTAAAGTTATTATATTATGCATGTAAATGAAATCTAGTCAATGCACAGCATGCCCTCCCAGTTTTGGATATCTTCCAGTTAGCTGTATATATTATAATATCCTAAAATATAGAAAAGCTATAATAGCAGGATTACAGCTTGGTTCTGGCACTAGCTGAATGTTATAGCGCATGTGAGATGTTTATTAGGATAAGAAGCTGTGCTAGACCACTGTTCCCATCAAGAGGTTCATCTCCTCTCATTTCATACATCTGTATAGCTTAGCCTTTATGAAAAAAAATTTTACTGAAGAATTTGAGAACTCATTTTAAGAAGTTTCGGGGCTTTTTGTGTTCAAGGGCAATGTTGGGTTACCGATTGTTCAGAAACCAAAACCAACACTCTGCAGGACATTTTTATGACTTGTACAATTTTCCAGTGAATAATAATCTCCATATATAATGTGGTCATTTTGTGGAATGTGTTTAAGTTTGATTTCATTCTTGATGAAGAAAATGAGGACATTCACCAATAACATTGTAAGTAGTGTTACAGCGTATTTTAGCGTGATTGCAACTATTGTATAAGGACAAGCACTGTCTGGGAAATAAATAGAAAGAAATTCAGTTTGATTTATGTATTGCTTAAGTTAATTATAATTGGCACCGTACAGTGCCCAGTCTCATTGAACAAGGTGGATTTCAAGATTGACTGTGTTACTCTGAAGCTTAGCATGTGTGTTGTGTAAATCGGCACACAACATATCTTTTACTTATTCCTGTATGTACATAAACTACTGCTCAGTTTCTTGAATATACCCTTCGAGTAAAATCAAAGGATGACAGCAGTAATAATCTATGGGGCCTTTTATAATGGTATAGAACAGAAGACTTTGAAAAATATCAATAAATAACTTTTCAAAAAAACCTTTGTATTCATTTTCTTTAAAGGTGCATTAAGATGGTGTCACATGGGAGCAATCTCACATGTTTTTCTGGCTCAGTTCAATAATTTCTGTGCTGAGACACCACAATGAAAGGGAAAAGCTCTTCCGTTTTATATAAAATTGCTTCAGCTTTGAGAACATTGCATTCACACACTGCAAGAGAGAGCCTGGTTTGTGGGGTATAATACTGACGTGACTCAGACATTGCTTCTTTCACAATGCTGGCCTACTGTGTACTGCTATTTGTCAAGATAAAAGTATGTATTACCTTAGACGTAGGAGTGGGCAGCTATATTGCATTTAGGGGGCATCACAATCCTTAGTGTCAGGATCTAGAAATCAGTCTAACACCCTGAGCATGCTCAAAACAACCTTTGGAACAGAAACCAATCATCCAGAACATGCTCAATGCTAATACTTCCACTCTTCAAGCTGTTGACAATTCTCTGCAAGCAACACAATATTTAACATGACTTCTAGCAGTTAATCACTACCCAATTTGTGTACTTCTTCACCTTGATCAAGAACAACACTGTTCCTTGGTTCCAGTCTCTAATCCTTCAGTGCCAGCTTGCTCTCCTCTCAGACACCTCTGACTCTATTAGTGACCCTTTGGTCATAACCTACTGGTGGTTGGCTCCACTTGCACTCCCAATGACATACCGGGCATCAGTCATCAAGGCACACATACTGAGAGCAATTTGCATTTGTTTCAGAATGCACGCATTTTGGGCCTGCGCGTGACCGAATTAAAAAAGGAATGGATCTGAATATACGTGTACTAATGAATTGGAGTGTAGGTCTGCTGTGCTCTACCACACAATACACTGCAGGATATGTCCAATACCTGTGTGGAATATAAATTTGCAATAGAACACACTGAAAATTAGATTCACCTGTTAATAATAATAATAATAATAATAATAATAATAATAATAATATAGGCGTTAATGACAAAACAGTTAAAAAAAATGTTTTTTAAAATATTTTTTTCTTTTTTTTTTACATTTTTACGGCAGAAAAACAATTAACTTTCAGATGGCCAGAGCTTGAATTGGACGTGGCTATGAGTGCTCAAGTTTTGCTTACTGTACATTGATAACGAACGAAAGCCCCTTCCCTGCCCCGTTCCCTCCCAGAAATAGTAGGCTGCAGTAAGTGTCCTTTGCGTATGAAAAAAAATTGGACATGGCTGAGCTCACTGGCGTATGAGCCGGTTCTGGGCATGCGCAGAGTAGTTTTGCGTATGATACGCACAATATCGGTAGATACATCCCTTTAGGAATCAGGCCCACCATGATTATGTGGATGTTTTATACGGGAGATGGGCATTTAGTTTTCATCTCACTTCTGAAGAACTTACTACAAAGCACTGAAAATAGACGTATGATTAAGTCTTATGATTATAACAATTAAAAGTACAGACTTGTGGCACTACAAGTGTCAGCGTGCACATGAGCACTTGTAGTGCCACAAGTCTGTACTTTTAATGGTTTCCCCATCATGAAATTTGAAGTGTTGACATATCAAAGAATATACATATTGGCCCAATGCTGATGAAATAAGAAGCCACCGTTACTAAAAAAAAAAATACACTTATTCTATAAGTACATTTCGGCCACTAATTTATTATTAAAATAAATTGACCCCTGTAAGAAAATGTATCATTTTTGCCCCTCTGCAGCGAAAAGCTTTATTTAAACTTCCATGGTGCCTCCTGTTATATTAACATTGTCCTGCAGTGTAACAGTGATGTGTTTGCCAATTTCGCCTATAGAAAGCAGCATGTTGTATCTGGTGATTTTTTAATTCAAACTCGGGTGAGTTTGGAAAATCGCAGCTTCATAGATTTGGCGATTTGTATAGCTGGAGTGTGGAAAAATCGAACCGATTTTGAAAACGGCGATTTTAAAAGAAACTCATCTCTGGTGATTTTACATGAGATCACGGGTTAATAAATCGGCCGAGAAAATCGCTGGAAATTCAAAATCGCAGCTTGATATATTTACCCCCTGGTGTCTTTACTGTGAATTTGTGGCCATAATTCAGCACATGCACTCATACAGATTAGAGGATGGAGAGGAGCATCCAGACTGCAGAGGATCCTCTCCGGTGGTGCTTTAGCTATAGGCTAGACATGCTGATATCATCCTCAGAAAGCATTAGGTATTGGGGACAAGCTTCAAAAGTTATGCTTTTCGGAGCTTGATAAATAGCTCCACTTTGAGAATTATGGGGACTGCTGTATTATTTTGCCCAACACAGGAGATATCTCAGATATCTCCTTCTTTAGATTGTTGTTAAACAACTTAAATGTGACTAAATCATACAGAAACAGGCGTATTCACATTATGTAAGGCTTAATAAATAGGCCCCTATGTGTTATAACAAAGTGTTTAATATATTTCCAATATTATTATGTTATTTAAGTACTGAAACTGAGAGCATTAATGTGTGTTTTTAGTCCCATTTCCATCTCTTCCCATCTTCATCATCGTATTTCTCCCATCACCGTCTCCTTCTCATTCATAATTATCATTTCCCTCTATGATTATCACTCCCACCCCCCCCCTTTGAGCTCTTTTCTTTCTCTCTCATCTTTATGCCTCGCTCATCATCTTCCTCCTTCCATCTTTTAAACCCATCACCATCTCACTTCCATCTTTAAACCCATCACCATCTCACTTCCATCTTTAAACCCATCACCATCTCACTTCCATCTTTAAACCCATCATCATCTTACTTCCATCTTTAAACCCATCACCATCTCACTTCAATCTTTAAACCCATCACCATCTCACCTCCATCTTTAAACCCATCACCATCTCACCTTCATCTTTAAACCCATCACCATCTCACCTCCATCTTTAAACCCATCATCATCTTACTTTCATCTTTAAACCCATCACCATCTCACTTCCATCTTTAAACCCATCACCATCTCACTTCCATCTTTAAACCCATCACCATCTCACTTCCATCTTTAAACCCATCATCATCTTACTTCCATCTTTAAACCCATCACCATCTCACTTCAATCTTTAAACCCATCACCATCTCACCTCCATCTTTAAACCCATCACCATCTCACCTTCATCTTTAAACCCATCACCATCTCACCTCCATCTTTAAACCCATCATCATCTTACTTTCATCTTTAAACCCATCACCATCTCACTTCCATCTTTAAACCCATCACCATCTCACTTCCATCTTTAAACCCATCACCATCTCACTTCCATATTTAAACCCATCACCATCTCACTTACATCTTTAAACCCATCACCATCTCACCTCCATCTTTAAACCCCATCACCATCTCACTTCCATCTTTAAACCCATCACCATCCCACTTCCATCTGTAAACCCATCACCATCTCACTTCCATCTTTTTTTCATGATGCTCCCCTACCTTCCTTGGTGCATAGCTTTGTGTCAGACGCCGTCCCCGCTGATTCCCTGTCAGACGGGGAACGGACGTCTGCCTCTGCTGTCGGCTGCCGCGGACCTACTTCCGGGTATCGGGCACATGCTCCCTGTTCTCAGTCCCGTTGCTAGGCAACGGGACGCCGCTTCTCTCTCCAGTGCCGCCTCCCTCTCTCCGCCAATCACCGCAGCCAGGGTCCTATTTAAACCTGCCTCTGGCGCCATTAGGGTGCCAGAGTAACAGGTTCACCACCAGTGTTCCTGGCTTCCTCACCCTCTTCATACTCTAGAGTATCCTGCTTCCTGATTTTCTGTTGTGACCCCGGCTTGGCGACCATTCTACTCTTCTGTGTGACCCATACTGTACTGTGACTTCGGCTTGGCGACTATTCTACTGGATTACCCTTTGTACCTGATATTCCTGATTGCTGTGAACCGGAACCGTCTGACCCTTCTACACTACACTGGTGACTGGCTAATAGGACCGTGACCTGTGTGCCCTGTGCAGCGAAGTCCAAACCTCCTTGCGGGGGTCCCTGGTGAATACCAGAGGCACGTTAGATTCCGCGCCTGTTAGACCAGTTGCGCTAATACCAGTTAGTGTTCACTCTTCTTCAGCATCCCTAGGCCTACAGCCTGACACTCTGCTCTCAGAAGGGATTGATGATCACACATCAGTCCCCTCTGAGTGCAGAGCTGGATTGACGACATAATGCTCAGAGGGGAACTGATTCTGACGCAACTATTCCCCTCTTTTGTATTCGGAGCTCCAGTCACATAACGCATTTCTAGGGAGTCAAAATAGCACATGATGATGGGGGTCACAGCAGTGAACTGTTAAGCTCTCTGCAGAGGCATCACAAACCTTCTCCCTGAATACTATCACATAGCAATTGTTCAGAAAGGAGAGCTCATCAGTTCAACGTATACGCAGAACTGATACTTTACAAAACACCAAAGCAATACTTAAAAAATCAGTTCTGTGCACGTGTAGAGGTTGTTAAGCATCAGCACTGCCTGACTTAATCACCTTAAGTAATGCAAAGGCGTTACTAATGTTTAAGTAAAAGATGTTAGAGCAGATAACATTTCTTACTTGGTTAAGGAAAGTGGCACTAAAGGTCCTCACTTAAGGCACTTTAGTGCATTTTGAGAGATTGGTACCTTGTGAAGGGAACACTATGACACCACCACAGCATTGATGCGTGGTACCACCAAGAATTATGCAGACACTATAGTAGGTACTATCTTCTTGTGTTCTCAATGAATAATCGTGATGTAATGGCTGCTCATCTTTCAGTAAGCTCCAGAAGACCGGTTATATCATCGTTATTATCTGATACGTGCAGGCAAAAAATACAGAGTGATAGCACAAACAATGCAGCAAGTTATTCTGGCCCTGTCACTTGGTAATGAGCTGGGGCTATATTATGTCCCGGACAATTATATTGTTACTGGGGGAGGGGGGCATACAGACAGTAGTCTCTGTTCATAAAACAGGCCAGCATTGTAAAAGTTTGTGTTGCAAGCTTCTAAATCAGAACATTCACTTATGCTTTATTAAGGTAGTCCTTAGAAAGTCCCTGTAACCTTGCTTTAGATACAGGTAATTATTTTTTATTTGGGATTAGAGTTTGAAGGGCACCAACTTGTTTTCCAACCTAAGCCTCTAAACCTATAAAGAAAGCCCAACAATATTAGGATATCAGGATTGCATTTTCCATTTTCACTACCATAGAGCCAAGCACACAGCTCACTGCAGGTGACAGAAATGTGTGCCAATCACATGCAGTGATAATGGTTATGGGGGAGGAGTTATAAAAACATGTTTCATAAGCTGATCTGTGTCATCTTTATTGGTTTCTTTGGTTTTCTTAGCCAGGAATTCACACAAATCTTAGCACAGCACATACCTTACTTTCAGCAATTTTAACTTTTTCCCATGTCCATTAGGCCTTACAGCCTAATCTTGGGCCGCCAATTGCTCCCATGGTGAGATCATTAAGTAAATCATTTTAAGATCAAACAACCTGCAGCGACAATAGTCCCATGTAAGGTAAATGCTTCAAAGGTCCCCCTTTCCAATTATAGTTCTACAGGCTATTCATCACCTCCCGATGGGGCTTGCCCACTATTACTTGGCTTTTGCTCCAGGCTAAGGTAGCACCACTAATTGGCCTTTGTAACAAAACTGACCTGTGGACAGGATAAAACTTGTTGGAAGATTAAGGAATAAAAAAAATTATTCAAGGTTAAAAACACTTGAATACTGCAAGTACGTCACCATAAAAAGAGAGTGAATGAATGTCTTCCTCTGGTGTTAATGTGAAAGAATGTGCCTATGGACTGCTTAGGTGAAACAAAGGCTCCTTCAGGTATATGAACTGGTCCACTTGTAGCTGAAGGGCAGCTTGGTCTATCATTTTCTTTATTTCTTTCCATTTCTTCTCACTAAGGGGCTTTGATCTTTGAGAATAATGGCAGCAGGAACTATTTATCAGCTCCATACAGGTGCAGAGACTATCTGACAGGTTGCAAGGATATTCAGCCTCATGCATGCAAATAGATTTTTTGACAGATTTGTGCAGGTACAAAATGCTAATAAAAGCAGGATCACACCTGCATGAATGGAGCCACTTAAAAGTTTGCATACATTAAAAGCAGGTACAATCAGTATACTTCCTGCTGTGAATGAGGATTTTACAACTCACAAAGACATTGTGTAGGAGGAAAGGGAGCATTGAAAGGTAAATAAGAGCATCAACTGGTTTATTTGCAGAAGAAAAGGGGCACAGTCTGAGTTATTTTAAGCTGAATGATTCTTGCCAAGTTATATACTATGTGTATTGCAATAGGGCTTGAAGAGGCCAAAAAGTTTAGCAGTAAGCAGTTAGGACCTATTTGAAAATGGCAAAATAAAGTTGGTGGATTTCAAGAACCATCATCATCATTTATTTATTTATATAGCGCTGCTAATTCCGCAGCGCTGTGCATAGAACGCACTCACATCAGTCCCTGTCCCGTTGGAGCTTACAGTCTAAATTCCCTAACACAGACACACAGACACACACACACACACACACACACACACACACACACACAGACACACAGACTAAGGTCAATTTGATTGCAGTCAATTAGACTAGTATTTTTTTTTTTGGAGTGCAAATACTCGAGAGGGTCAAATTCCTTCCTAATCCAGTATGGTCATATGATTGTGTACACCTTCCATTCAGCAGATGTATGTGCTCATAAATAAATGCTAAAATAGTATTTAAAAGAAATGGCATAAGTTCAAAAGAAAGTATGGAAATAAGCATGGGATAACTGGGTATTAGGGACGCAAAAGAAAATAAAAATGTTTCATGGAGCCATCTCTTAAAAAATAAATAAATGTTACTTCTCAAACACAATGCTATATACACAACACTAATATTATTGATACAGATGGATAATATTAAAGATTAAACTATTGAATATGTTACTGTAAATTAAAGCATATGATGCAAGTTAATACTTTCAATATATTATATAGTTTATATACATTTTACTTTTTTGTAGTATAATTATTATTATTATTACATGGACTTTAGTAATTTCACACTGGTGACCAAACTTTACTCCTATCAGTACAAATGTACCTGCATACCTTTCCAAACTCACAATGCGTGAAAAGGCTTTGTCCACTGTGTTTAAATGTTAAGTTAACAATCTCGTGTTACACAGAAAACTATGATAAGCTATTTTCATGCATATCATATTCGAGCAAGCTTAGCATAAATCCTGCTAGCACTTCAGGAGAATATCAATGCAATTAAACACATGACCTGTGTTAAGAACAGGGGCAGAAAGGTGATATACTGAGGAGTGAGAGCTCTTACTCTCTGTCTACCAGTCACTGTACTCTCTCTGGCTATGGTCAAAGCTCTCTGGCTATGGTCAAAGCAGCCCTCCAAATATTAAAACATTTTGTTATCATTGAAACATCGAATAGGAATTAGCATAATAGAGTGTCTGATATATATTTTTGCACAAACACCATGGGCATTAGGAAAGAGCTATCAACAAATACGAAAAAAGAAACAAATTCATTCGTAAATAACAATAAAATAATTGTGTCTTTATGATACAGTATATAGATTGTTCCTTATATACTATAACAAATTGATCATTTTTGGTGGAGATCCACTATCTTGGTAACATTAACATCAAAAGGAAAGAGCACCTTATTTTAACATAATTTTAGGTCGGAACAAATCTAGATTTTTTGGGATTTGGTCATTGCAAATGTATTATTTAGTTAAATGTCTTAAGCAAAAATACCAGTATATTTACACAGAAACAGCAAGATTTGCTCAAACACAGTCACATGTTGTTATATACAGACACATCAACATATGCTCATTTATACACATCAATACACAAATAGGAACACGCAGACAATAACAAATTTAAAATATAGCAAACTAAACAGTCTTAGAGAAATCATGTAATCAGTAAATAAAACTCGTGTTGTTAGAGGCATATTCAATTGTTAGTTTTCCGCGCTGCGGAAAAACTAGTACCGTTAATACGGTAATATGTAGCTGGATATCAGCCCTCGGCTCAGGGAGCTGCGAGCTGAAATCCAGCGAGAAAATTACCGTATTAACTGTTTTTACGCACACGTAACGGTAATAGTGCGACGAGAGCGAGATTTTCGGCGTTTCTGTCGACAATTGAATATGCCCCTTAGAATCCAATGAGAGAGAGAGAGATATCCATGACCATTCAGGAATCTAAGGCCCTCTATTGATCTACTCTCAGAGACAGTTAACTGGGGACCTGTGTGTATAAATATTAATACTGCATTTTCATCTTACATAGTATGTTGCAAACTTAAGTTGTTGTCACATGTGCTGTTTTCCCTCAAGAGAATAACAGCTGGGAAAAACACTCTTCAATATTCTAGAATGTTTTTCATGCGAGCAGAGTTTCATAGGAGCTGTTTAATTGCTCATGCGGCATGGTTAGAACAATAAAACACTTCTACGAATAATTCTGCTTGAGTGACACCAAACATTTACTTCAATAGAATTGCATGAATCTTGAAAGGAAACTCCTGCTCTTTTCCAGAAGACAAAAACTCAGCAGAGAAACAGGTCTCTGCAACTTTATCAATACAATATATCGTAGTTTGATTTGTTTTTTTATCTTTAGAATATTTTCTGAAGCTTATGACTTACTCTTCTGTCTCCAGATCTATTTTTCTCATACATTGATTCACCCTTCAATTCACAGAGCTGATATTTTCAGAGCCATTATGACATATAAATTTGATATAATAAAATATCTATTATAAACATATCTATTTTAAAATAAAGCCCTCCTTTCCTGCCATATAATTCCGATGTAAAAATAGATGAAAGCCCCCAGTGTGGTAACTATTAACCATGGGACATTCAAATCTCATTACCCCACTAAAATAACGTGATTAAAAAAGTTCTTATGTTACCAAAATGAAAGTATCATAATATGGTGAAAGATCTTCCCTCCAATGGGAGTGAGTCAATGGTGGTACAGCACAGATACAGCTTTTTAAAAAAAAAGGCATTTCCAACATTGGAGATGTCCTTCAAATAAACCAAGCCTATGATATTTATTGACAGATTCATCTAGATTGCAACAGGCTTACTCAGATTTGGCTTTTGGTGACAGCAGAGACTGGTTGGCAAATTGTAGCCTGGGGAGGGGGGCTCGGCTCAGTCTCATTTTAGGAAAATTTTAAAGGAAAAAAATTGCATGTCGCCCAGTGACCTAGCCCAAGGTAGCCCAGTATGGGCCCCCCTGCCCAGCAGCCCCTGGGTGACTGTGCCCTCTTTGCGTACTGTCTTATTTTATTTACAGTATGTGCTGGTCCCTATACAAGGAATTTCTGTGGTGCTAAATGAAAAATACACCCATCTATGTGTGTGCAAGAAGAAATGCCCTGTCATTACTGCCGCTTATGGTTTCCCTAAGGACAGTTTTGAGAACCTTTGATCTGTCCTTTCTGTCTTTTCAGTTTATATAGGCAGCTCATTCCTCAAGGAGTATTAACAACTTAGAAACTTAGACTCTGGGGATTTATTTAATTATGGAGCAATTAGTTAACTCTGTTTTCTATATCACTAAGCAAAATGTTTATTGTCTTAAAAATCTGGCCTCTCTCTGTCCCTGAGGAGAACAGCCTTGTATCCCCTTAAATCAGTGTTAAACTGCTAAGTAAAACCAATTATTAACATTATTATTCAACTGAAGTCAGCTTGAAAATATTTTACATAGCATGTGCCATAGACATAGGCAATGACTGGCTTTATCAATCTGTTGCGCCAGATGTTAGTCAATATTAAAAAAAAAATATATATATGTGTAAGTACAAAAACACACAGCGTACACCCACATTTAGAGATGGGTGTACGCTAATTGTTTTGTGTGCAATATATGCATTACTATACTGAACATGTGCAAATGCATCCCTATCTATTTTTGCATATTTTATACTGAGAACAATAAAGGCGTGTTCATGTAATTGCATCAGAATTAGAGATTGACACACCCCTGGATAAGCCTTTTAGGATGCATATCTCTTACTGGTACTGAAGGGCTGATGCAAAGATACAAGATGAAGATGATCATGATTATGATGATGACCACCATCAGCAGCATTTAGCTGTTTCTTATTAGCTGTTTGTGTATTGAACGCTCCAGCTGCTAATATTTAACTAATTAGCGCATATTTGCCAACTTGGGCAAGATTGCCTCCGGAAGATCAGGGATGAAGTGGGAGTGTGGGAGCGGGACTCGCCGAATCGCGTCATAAGTTGACATAACATGTTCTGACCTATTACAGCAGGGGGTGGGGCCATGATGACACAATTGCATCATAAGCCCCGCCCCCTGCTGTTTATCTTATCAAATGGCTGGGAATCGGGAGGTTACCCTGCTCTCTGGGGAGTCCAAGAAATTCGGGGCATTTTGGGAGAGTAGGCAACTATGAATTAGCGTTGTGGCAATACTAAATGAAGCTGTCTATATGTATTATTTAGTTGTTATTTCTACTTCGACTGCGGCAGGAATTAAGTTCCTATTAAATTTGAAATAACGGATGTGGAGGTATTTATATTTAGTGACATTTTCTATGCCAAATGTGACTTTTGCATTTATTAATAACAATAAATACACTACTTACTCTTGTGTATATGTCACCTGATTGCATTATTATAATGTGTACAAATAGGGTAATGTGACTTTAAAAGTGTGAAGCCACATCTCTAAGCTGTTGTTAGGTGTGTACACACTTGTATGTTTGGTGTTTGTCTAGCAAAACTATTACTGTTTTTTTTGAGTTACATCCAACTCAACATGCACATATAAGTATGCTTATTTTGGGCATATATTTTTCTGTGTAAACTGGAAGCATAAATGTGTCCAACTCAAAATGAGGCCCAAAGTAATGGACAAAATTAAGTCGAAAATAAAAACTTTGATATTAGGTACGATGTATGAAACACCCAAAATTCTACTTGGGCTAATTTGGCCAAATGCTACCGTTTCTAAAGCTCCATTCACCAGTCCAAGTTTTCAAAACTGATGTGTTGTTGCAGAGTTGAAATGGCTGTGTAACTTTCCACAAAACAAGGAACAAAGAAGCACACTCTCCAAAATTTTATATAAATGTAATAATCTCGTTCCGCAAGATGAAATATAATTTTACACAACTAGGTGAACTCTTGCTCTTGTTTGGTACATATCACTGTATGCCCTCTCTCCATTCGACTTATTTTATTGGCTGCTGCAAACACTGTCATTTTTGCAATGGATTTTTGTGGAAAACTAAGTGCACACGCATAAATCATGGTGTTGAACATCAACAAAGAGGATTAGCACAGTGCCTTGGCATTTTTACACATTGTAAATGGTCTTCTGAATGTTTAGGTCAACATGTCTCAAGTAGGTTCTGCTGAAAGATTAAACATTTAGGACAAAAATGTGTATTTGCTGTTTAGTATATTATAAAATCTAGATTCTATTTGTGGTGGAATATTCCTTTCTTCCAAATTGCTGTAATGTTACAGTTCTTCATTACGGGAGGTTACTAACTGCACTTTTCGGTTATAATTCCACTGGCAGCACCGAACACGCATTCAGACAACACAATAGAACATGGGCAGGAAAGTATTTCAATGACAATATTTGATCATACTGCTCACTGGTCAAGCTTTGTCTCCCAATATTCCAGTGGATCATATACAGGTGGTAGTACTAGACAGCTATTCAGGTGTGCTTCTACCAATTCTTGTCCATAAGTCCCAGAACTGGGTAGCTCTTCATCCTTGTTTTCCCCAAAAACCTCCATTTCAGTCCTAAAAAAATTGATTATTTGGAATTTTCTAGTTGCATGAATGACTGAAGGGTTTGTGCAAGCAATAAAAAGCTTTACGATGCAGCAAAAACATATGCCCATATTCTTCTTGTAGCTGTTTAATAAATAAAAACAATATTCTGATTGAATTCACAATTGTCTGTGTATTTCTATATCTGAGTAGGCAATGGTGTCAATGACAAGCACATAACTTGTTTTGCTTTGTGCAAATGAGTGCATTTAAACAAATGTACCAGCTGAAATCACAATGGATGGGCTGGTTATTTGTATACCTACATTGCTCATGAACACTAATGCCAGGTACAGAATGTTTTGTTGTGTGAGCCAGTTAGTGTGTTGTAACAAATACAATGGTTGAGATCACAATGTGTATTTATACACTTAGTTTGGTAATGATGCTATTGACAAGTACAGAAAACAGTTGTGTATAGCATCAGTCAGTGTACTGTAGTGAGAAAAAATGTGTAAGAAAGGTAAAAGATAAATCAGGCAGGCAGTATTGCAGTTCAGTATACACAGCTATGTAGCAAATGCACACATTATCATCACCATTTATTTATATAGCGCCACTGGTTCCGCAGCACTGTACACACACATAAGTGAACAGTAGTGTGGGCTACTAATAGCCACGGTCACAAAGAACATCCACAGATATTAGCTCCTAGTACAGTCCAGGAAGAAAGAACTGAATGAGTATAATGCCTACAAGGCTATAGACATGTGACATGTGTGGGTGCTGATTCTCCAGTGGGCAGAATTTATCACAGAATCTTTGGCGAATCAGGAACGATTTGAGCATTAATTAGACAATTGAGAATCTCTGAAATTTTGCTGAAATTTAGAACCAGCCAAATCGTTTTTCTCATTTCTAGTACCAGGGCCCAAAACTGTTATTTTTTATATTGATTGGTAGTAACAAAGTAGATAAATGAATGGGGTATTCATACAAGTGCTGTGTTTTTCCCAATACAGGTGGCCTTTTATGAAGCGCACTCTATGCATACTACAACATGTCTTGGTTTTGTCCCTATATGCCTAGATGGTCTGCCCAGTGCTCATAAAGGTGCACGTCTGACTTCTACACTAAGGAGACACTGTCACTGTGTAAAAGTGTGAAAGTCCAACCTCCTATCACTTTAGTAACACCCCTTTATTTGAAAAGTTTATAATTTTCTACATCTCAGTTTAGCCTTATTTATGACTTAAATTAGGGGCAGCACCGTGGCATAGTGGTTAGCACTGATGTGAGTGAGATCTCTGTACAGTGCTGCGGAATTAGTGGAATTAGTGGCGCTATATAAATAAATGGTGTTGATGATGATGATGAAGTTAAAAAGGGTGAGGGGAAATTGTGGACTGTTTTTATTACAGGTGGCAGTTTTGTGTGTTAAATTTTATGTTACATTGATCCAAACGTGCCTGGATATGCTCTTTATAAAACCATAGGATGAGATCTGGAGACCACCAGCTCTGAACTAACGGGTGCAAAATACAAGACCTTTTGCCTCACAGCAAGGAAAATCCCTAATAATGGTTATATCATTTCAATAATCTCACTTTGCAATGAAGTTTTGATATGAAAGAGAATGGTGGTTTTGCATTGCTTGGCCAAGGAGGCATACCGGTGCGTCTACTCCATAATTTTCTACATACACCCTCACTCCGTCCAATTCCTTCACTCGTCCTGTGCAAACTTACTTCATCTTCTCCACAAATGCCAACACAAACCTTTGCTGGTCTAGAAGTGTGCTATGCCAAGTGTAGTTTATATTTCTGGGAATACATTAATGATTGGATACTATCAAATGTTCAAATTATACCTAAATATTTTATCTGTAGGAACAAAAATAATGTCTTCTGCCTCACAGGAAATACAAATTCCTCTCTGTGATTTCCAGAAAAGATTACCATCTGACCGTAGATTAATTACCAAGGTACTGCACAAAGGAAGTAAAACTCAAAACACTCCGACAGGTCATTAATTGATGTTCTAAATAGGACCTAGTTTTTCACAAAGAGAAACAAATCACAATGACATCATAGAATATTTACCAAGAGTTCAAATGCCCATAAGAATGCTTATTTAACTTCTTTTTTTTAAAATTGCATAGTTTTTATTGCTTTCATAGACATGAACACACAAATCAGCAGACTTTCAAATACAATTTAACATAAAATATAGCTTACTATAAACACCCACAGCATTAAAACACATAATAATAATAATAATAATAATAATAATAATAATAATAATAATAATAATAATCATCATCACATTGAAGGCTTATATAATATGGAGCGAACAGAGTTATTCATGGAGCTATACAGTATATACATCAGACCTGAAAGTGGGACAGAGATTGCTGTGAGATAGCAATCAATGACAGTTATACTGAAATATTGCTTATTCCATACTTCCCAACTCTCCCGGAATGTCTGGGAGACTCCCGCATTTTGGGTGAGTCTCACGGACTCCCGGGAGAGTGTGGCAATTTCCCGAATCTGCCCATTCGTGGCATTTGACCCCGCCCCCGGTGTAAAATGACGCGTCATTACGTCACAGGGGGTGTATCCAAAAATGACGTGATTTTTGGTGCCCCCAGAATCATTAAGGAGAGCAAAGCATAAATAATAAGTAACTTTGCACCTGGGCAAAACCATGTTGAATTGAAGGGGGAGGTAAATTTAAAATGTGATGGCAAATTTATAGTTGGGACATGACATGTCCTAGATCAACTTTAAATTTCAGTGTAAAAATAAAGCATGTGCTACATGAAAAAAACAGCCAGTATTTAACTAATGTACAAAATAAAAAAAAATAATTTGCTCCTTAATGACTTATGCCCGTAGAGTGTAAGGAGTGTTTAATGTATAACAGCTTGTACACTTATTTTATGTATCATGTTTTTTATCTCTTAGATTGCAAGCTCTTTAGGCGTGGCCCTCTTACCTTTTGTTTCATGTTATGTTCCTGTAGTGTTATCAATGTGTGTTTAATTCACATTTAATGTGACAAGTAAGTGTTAGTAGAGCATTAGAGTGAGAGATATGTTTTACAAGATATCTCCAAGTCCCCACAGCATCCCGTCTTTAAAAAATTAAATTGATAAAATTCAGACTAATTCACATGTTAATAATTAGGCAAATGTTAAATTGTTAATGTAAATAAATGAATAAATAAATAACTAATGAAGTGCAAAGTGAACTGTGTGCCGCTCATACCTATTTGTCGTTTTTACAAATACTATCCTGCGCATGTGCCGGAGACATAAAGAGAATATAGAAAAAAATAACAAATGACCAAGACATCGGTCTTTATTGATACCTGTCAAACAGGACACAGCACATGATAGACTGAGAACTTGCACTGCTCATGTCATGTCCAGGTAGGCATTCACACCCAGAACAGCTTTGATATCTGAGTTGTAGAAACATGTGACCAATTGTCCTCATGCATACACTTAGGGTCTGAGTCATTAAGGTGAGCAAAGTTAGAAAAAAGAGTAACCTTGCACCATAGCAAAACCATGTTGCATTGGAGAGGGAGGTAAATTTAAAATGTGAGAACAGATTTACAGTTGGGGTAGGGCATGTCCTAGATCAACTTTATATTTCAGTGTAAAAGAAAAAAGCTATGAAGTATTTGTGTGCTACATGAAAAAGCAGCCAGTATTTCCCTTACATGCAAAATAATAAACTCATTTGCACCCCTAGCATTGTAACATGGTTTGTCCAGTATCAAATTTACTCCCTTTATTTCCCTTGCTCCCCTTAATGACTCAGGTACTTAAAGAGCAAATAAAGCCACCATTACCCATTATTACTTTTCAAAGGCTGTGTATTACTGAGCTGAATATTATACATTAAAAAAAATGAAAGTGTTTATACTTAAACCAATAAGTACAGCATGCTTTCTCTTTTTGTCATGTTAGAGGCAATATGCTTTGCTAACAGAGTGAACTGACAGCTAAGCATACTTGCTTTGTGTGGATTGGTAAATTCATACAAAGGAGCATGGTCAGTGATGTCACAGTAGCTCAAATCACTGAATTCTTAGCTGTTAGAAAGTTCTTATGATGATATTCAGTTGTTTGTAATTAAGTGGGGAAATAATACTTTGCTTTCTAATAGAGCTGCAGTGTACTGTCAGGTGGACAGTGCATTTTACCCTCATATACTCATATTTGCATATATTTGCTCAATGCGCTCTGTCAATAATATTACATTTTGTATTCCAATCTGAATATGTGTGTCTCTCATGCACTATTTGCAGTTATGTCAGAACATGTATTGCTTTGACCATCTCCCCTGTTAAGAGATCCAGTGGTTGCCCTAACACACTGGGCCGGTTGCCTATCAACAGCAGTCACATCCTCTTCCTCTCGGGCAGTAGCAGACAGCACCTTGATCTAAGCTACTTTTCATGTAAATGGTCCAAAAGTCCAGGTGATTCAGTATTGGATCAAACCTACAAATTTGAAAGCCTTAATGAGATTCCTGACCCTTACATTTGGTCTCTGGAAGATATTGAAGCTTTTTTGACTCTAAAAAAAGACATTAGCATAGCACCTGTGCTCAAACACCCTAACCTTGAACAAACTTGTATCATTGAGGTAGATGCCTCTGACTTTGGAGCTAGGACAATTCTTTCCCAAGTCAATACAATTGATAAGAAGTTGCATCCATGTGCATTCTTCTTGCAAAATTTCTTTTCAGCAGAGTGGAGACATTGATTGGAAGGAGCTAGATACACTATCACTGTGTATGGTGACCACAGAAATGTACAATATATAGAATCTGCAAAGAGACTTAACCCAAGACAAGCACAGTGGGCTCTGTTCTTTCTCGGTTCAATTTCACCATCACATTCCGTCCAGAAGTTTTTTACAGCAACACTAAGAACCTAAACCTCCTACTTTGCCTACCACGATTGTTGTCGTCTTGACTCAGGATCTCTATATGCAACTAAAATGAGCTCAAAGACAAGCCCCTTCTGATAGTCCTTCTAATATATTATTTGTAACCAAGCATCTCTGACAGCAGTTCTCAGAAAGTCTCACGAAAATAAACTGGCCGCTGAACCAAATACTGACAAAAATATCCAAATCTAATTCTAGTTCAGTATGGTGTCCTTATATCAAAAAAAAGATACTAAAGTGTTTGTTAGAGTCTGTCAGGTCTGCGCTAAGAGTCTTAGAAGACAACCAGTGTGACATCTCTTGCCACTCCCTATACCAAATAAGCCATAGTCATCCATTTTCAATGAAGACTTGACCCCTTCTAATGGCTTTACCACCATATGGGTGGCCATTTTAGCAAAGTGGCCCATTTTATTCCACTTTCAGGGAAGTTGGTGAAGAACTTTCACAAAAAATTACCCTCTGAAACCTTGTTATTGGGGTCCCTTGATCCCTCCTCAAGGGGGGTAATGTCAACATCCTCTTCCTGTTGGGCGGCAACATGCCACATCTTGATCTAAGTTGGTTGCCATGTAAACGGCAATCAGCATCCTCTTTCTATTTTTGCAGGCATATAGCCAGTTGCTAGGCTGCATTAGCTGTCCAGTTACTTACAATTAGTGTGCTGCACTTGTGCAGCTAATCTCTCATTGATTCCTCTGGCTTTATAAACCCATTCCTGTTTTACACAATTGCTGGTGATGGTTCCTGCATGACCTAGTGTGCTAATGTATGCTCACCTGATTCTGTCTGTATGTTTTTGGGATTGTTATTGGAATTTGTTGTCTTCCCTGCTCCTGACCTTGGCTTGCTAAAAGGATCTGCTCTTATCGCTGCCTACATTGATCTTGGCCTGTTTAAACCGGAATTCCATTTACCTCTGTCTGTCCTGACCTTGGCTTGTTAAATGAATCTGCACTTATCTCTACCTGCCCTGACCTTGGCTTGTTTAAATGGTTAACTCTCTCTGTCCTGACCTTGGCTTGTTCCTTGGCTTGTTTAAACGGAATTGCATTTAACTCTCTCTGTCCTAACCTTGGCTTGTTTTAAGGAATTGCATTAACCCCTGCCTGTCCTGATCTCAGTAAGTTTTGGCCTATTCTGAAACCATCCCGGTTGCTCACTACCTAGTTTCATGTTCTGTCCACACCATTGGCAATATCAACATCTATCACTTCTACAAGCTTAAGACTTGGGGGCAACCGAGTACTGTGAAACGCATCAAGTTCCTTGAATTGGGGACTGCTATAGGTGAACACCTCATGAAGCTGTTCTTGTAGTTGAGGATCACATGCCATATTGCCATTAAATTATATTACCTCCTCAGTAAATCATTGTAATCTTTGTATGGGCATTTTTTTGCTCTTTTAACATTTGGGTCCATAATGGACAATTCATAAAAATTAAGGGAGTGGCCACACATGCTGCGATATTGCCTGTAATATTGGCACACAGTTTGTTTTCCCAAAGTGAGCACCATAACTGAGAGTTATCTGATCAAAATTGATCAATTTATAACTTGATGTATCCGTAAACCCAGTAGGCAGATGATAGCTGTCTTACTGACTGACCTTGAACCATCCATTTTAAATCCATGTACTGTGCACATTCTTAATGTCACCATCATCTATTGCAAAGACATCATATTAGTGGCATGACCAATGCATAAAAGCAATGATATTAAAATATACCATCTTGACTTTTGCATTAAGTTCCAGTTGTGATGACCTTGTGAATTTATTTACTAATGAGCGCATTGCACCTAGTGTACAAACTGATATAAACATTTCTCTATTATAGCACATTTTACTATGAGACATTAGTTTTGTCCCTTTGAAAAGAAAGTTGTTGTTCCAGGCACTGCTGTGCCTAATAGGCTATCAAACTGTACAAGAAATCAGCATTTCTAATGTAAACCAATTAATTTGTCACTGGCTTTCGTACAATTGTTATAGTAATAGAAATAATTATAATGCAAACTGATGAGCAGTATATACTTGAATTCCTAGTATGCTGTGTGATACAACAAGATACAAGCTGTCACCTCATACTCACCTTTAGTTTAAAGACCACTTTTATGATGAATTTATATAAATGTTTCAATAGCTGACATTCCTATTATTCATTGTACCCTGTAGATCATATCAGTTACCATCAATGTCCTGAACAAAATTAGTTACTAGTACTCGCCTTTTGTCAGCAAAACCTGAGAGCCGCTGTGTTATTGGATTGTGAACAGACTCTCTTAATTAATATAAGGACGGTTTAGCAGGAATTATGGATTTTGTCCTTTTCAATTTAATGAGCACTAAAGTGTATTAGTACATATATTATTCTGCCCTCGCTACAATCACAATGATTCCTTGTTGCGCCATCCCATTTTGAATAGGGTCCAAATTGTCATATTTTTTTGTTCGAGTAATGACAAACTATTGATGTTCCTGGGTTCACAGCAATGATACAACCTTGGATGAAGCCAAGTCAATAGCTTCTGATGTTCACATTAGGGACTTTATAAATCAATACAGTTTCCCTGTTATTCTTTTATGATTAAATCAATCCATGTTATTTACTCATTGCATAAAGAATAGATCATTGCCAAATGCCCAACCTCCTTACAGCTCTGTGCAGTATAAACAGAATGTTGTCTTTGTAGCAAGTTCAGAAATATATTCACAATGTAGGTGAAATATATTAAAAAAGACAATGGTCTAAAAAGCAGTTTAATAAAAATACATAAAATATATTTATTGTGTTAAACACAAATATAAACTGATCTGAAAACATATGACCTAATGATAGTTACATGTCTTATTATTAGATATGTCCCTATACAGAGGGGGAACTAGCGAGCTGTGGGCCCCAGTGCAGGGAGGCGGACGGAGGGAACCAGGGCCCTCTGCATCTGCCATGCAGCAGGCCCCATTATCTCCATGGGCCTCAGTGCACTGCACCTGACGCACCATTGGTAGTTCCGCCTCTGTCCCTATAGGCTGAGGACCTGTTTATACAAACATGATTACCTGTTATACATTTACTCTAGATAATAATAATAATAATAATAATAATAATAATAATAATAATTTACCCATTGTAGAAGTCAATCAGGTCCAGAGTGTCTTAGGAGGAGTTTAGACAAGGTTCCTCTAAAGATATGACTTTTTCTGATTTTAGCTTAAATCCTCAAGAATATTGTATGTAAATTAGTTTGCAAGGATTCGCTTAATTTCAGCATGTGATCCCTTTTCACTGATATTGTATCACTTTGTCATTGCTTGCATAGAGTTATAAAGTAGTTCCTCCTCATAGAGTGGAACATATGCTGGTTATGTCTGAAGACAACCTCAGCTATGTGGCTGATCGTCCTGCGAAAATTTCTTCTGCCTTTAGACCCACACACTGTGCTAAATATGTGAGTCACACTGTGAAGTATTATCCCGAACATTCTGAAAAATTAACCAGAGTAAAGCTACTATATAATCCAT
This sequence comes from Mixophyes fleayi, assembly GCF_038048845.1. Lineage (NCBI taxonomy): Eukaryota > Metazoa > Chordata > Amphibia > Anura > Limnodynastidae > Mixophyes > Mixophyes fleayi. The sequence continues at coordinate 52,778,199 of NC_134406.1, forward strand.
ATGACCTACAACTGTTTTGCAGACTAATGGATACTTTGTCAAGTTCCACCCGAAGGAGTCACTATTCCAATGCTACCATCTAGATTCCGGCTGCTCAAGATGCTCCTAGTATAGCACAGGTAGTATATGTTCCAACTTTACAGTTGGCATACTTTCACCCACACCCACATACACAGAACCAGGTCATAAGCTCAATAAGTCATTTAAAAAAAAAAAAATCATAGGCAAAAATACATTTGCTCTTAGGCTTTATAAGGTACAGCAGATATAGCCTCCCTTCGCCTGTATGAATTAACTCAATAACTTTATTTTATTTTTTAAATACACACACAAAATCCTTTAATATTTGCTTAATCAATGAAGAAAGTACCCAGCATCTTCAGAGGTGAAACCGCAATCAGCCAATCAGAAGCGCTGGTAATCCTCATCATCAGTATGTATTTGCACCAGTCCCTAGGCTGTAGAGTGGCTGGGCATTGCTTATACCCCATTCACACTGCCACAAAAACACAGATTTTTGTGGGGGCGAGCCCAAGCGACCCAGGTGTAGGCTCAGTGTGAAATGGGGTCCCTGCATCTACCGGGGGCTGATGACCCGGGAATTAGACCTGCGGCTTTTGCAGGGTTATTCCCGGGTCAGTCCCGTGTAGCTTTCAGTCTGAATGGTGCTTCCCAGTTTTTTCAACCTGGATCTCACATAAGGGAGTTGATTGGGGGGATCAGGGATGCTGGAGGATGACGTCATTTCAATGCTGCAGAGATGAGAGAGGAGAAAGCATGTCACATTGGTGAGAGGAAGAGGTGCGTGAGCTGCTGGCTATTAGAGGAGAGGAGGAAATAAAAAGGTAAATCACAGGCACTGTAAAAGATTTCACAGTGTACTACAACATGGCAAAAATTTTAACAGCCTGATGGATCAAGCGCAGCCAGCAGCAGGTTGTAAACAATTTAAAGGCACTTAGAAAACAGTACTCAAAAGTGCATGACCACAACCGCAGAAAGAGTTGTGCTGGCCATGTGGAATAGTCCTTTTATGAACAGTGTAATGTGGTCTTTGGCAATTCTGCCCTGGCAAATCCATTAGCACTGTCCTCCTGAAGCTGCCATGATGCTTACAGTCCAAAACCTGAACGCACTCAATCTAGCGTGCTGTCACTTGTGAATAGTGATGATTCATGAGAAGAACATGTAGAATTAGATGCCTCAAATGAGGCGCAAAGACAGCATGAATATGTCTACAGAAGAATTGGAAGACTCACAACCTTTCCCAGCGACACAACCGTCACCAGCGACACAAGTTTTGCCAGAGAAACAACCTTCGTCAGAGACATAACCGTTGCCAGGGACGCCGAACCAACCGTTACGTTCATACAGTAAGTTAAATAAAAACAAATGAAATAAATATATGAAAGTTTAACATTAAAACACTAAACTTAAAAACATATGAAAAAATGAACTTACATATGTTGCAGCGTGAAGCAAGTGGGCAGAAGGGAGGAGGCCTCGAGCACATATTAGCTTACAACACTGCTATTTTATTTTGCAGTAATATTCACTCATCCTCAGTGGCCCTAATGTTTTTGTTTGTTTTTCCTATCTCTAGCACTTGCAATGTTCCTCAAAGGAAGAAGAGGCTAAATAAGATGGAACAAGCAATAAAAGCCATGACTACAGGAATGGTTTAACAGCTCAAGGAAATGGATATGGCTATGCAGGCACAAAAAGATGCTGATCTCCAACGCTTCTTTGGTAATGAGCGCATGTGGCAGGACTCTTTCATTACGCAAGTAATGTGTATGCAGGAGCGAGTTCTCAGTGAAAACAGAGAATTTATAATGGCTTTCCTTGATCGCCTGGTGTCAAGAGTGCAAGGGCCTGCACAATCTCAACAACACTCCATACCACCTTGACGGGCCTTGAGTTGATCCGGGAATCTCCCAGATCCAAGGTGCAGTGTGAACGGGGTCTGATGAGCTGGGATGATGAGAGATACAACAAAAACCCGGCTTAAAAAAACCCGGGATATTGCAGGGGCGGCAATGTGAAAGTGGTAAAAGTGTTTTTCTGTGAAACTCATCATCTGTCACCTGTATGAATGCATGCAAATGAAACAGAGAGACTGAGGGCATTTGGCCTCATGCCATGGACCAACAAGCCAGCCCTTGCTAGATATAAGCCCCTATACCTGGGAGGTGAGTGCATCTGATTTTAAGTGCATTTAATGGTGTTTAAAAACATATAGGTCAGTGTACCTGCATACAAAGAGATACCCTTGACGCTGGGATGCAGGTTTAAATGTTTTGATCAAAATATGAACCTATACCTCATGTTTTTGCTACATACACACAGATATGCTGTGTTGAGTATAAGCGCTGACAACATTTTTCTTTTTGTTAGTGGTAAATGTGTTTTATTCAGCTATATTGGTAAAAAAAAATATTAAAGCAGGTTTATACATTTTGTGGAAGCTGAACTTAAAAAATATCTTCACCAAAACATATTTCAATACTACAGCCTGCTAATGACCTCTGTCATTCGGCAAGATATAATCCCACCCCACTGCCATTCCAATCGTTGACTCCCCTACTTCTGATGGCTTTTAATATATTTACAGCACTGATCAATTGTGACAACAATTTCCAAATTCTACTGTCATCAGCAGCAAGAGAATCACCCATTAGAGAGGTATTGTGGTAGCAGTGAGTGTCTTCCAGGCATCAGAACCTTGTATTTATGACAATTGTGGGATGGAAACTAAACTTTTAAAATGTGTTTGGGTGAACATCTCATTTAAATATATTCTTGTCTTTTATATTTTTATAAGTAAAGTTAGGTTGACACTGAGAAAGCCATATTGTACCTTTTAACAATTGTCATGTTGTTTATAGCAAAATGATTCATGTTTTTCGTTTACTATTAAATGTAACTTTTTACTTACTAGTATATTGATTTATTTTACATTTTCTTTCAAGAAACTGTTATAATTACCAAGTGTGTTTTTTATTTGGTTGAGATTCCTGGCAGAGGCTATGTCACTCATATATATTTGCTCTGCTACACAGTGAAAATGACTAATACTGCATATATAATTATCAGCAAACTCGTTATTAAAGTGTTCTTTGCAGTTTAGAGAAATAATCAACAGTTATTCACACTTATTTCTTACATGTGAAAAAATTATAATGTTCAATTGTTCTATTTAGCATAAAATAAAAGCTTATTTTAAATAAATGAAATTGACACCTGATAGCTAACAATAGACTATAAATTATATTGACAAATAATTCTAGTTTATTTCAAATCTAATGTGATAGACAATAGAAAATATATCCAGCTGTTTGTTTGTATAGTACTTTATATCTTTATATAATTTTGGAGTCACTATTTAGGGCTGATGGTGAGTTGTACATAATGTTTAGGGTTATATACGTAAATTGGTACTGAGCATGCCCCCCCCCCCTCCCAAAAAAAACCCAGTAGCCCACCTCCCTAAGCAAATTTATTCGCATCTTACATTTGCGACTCCTACGTCTGTAGAGATGGGAGATGGAAGGGACGGCCAATCACAGTATGAGAATAGTAAGTGAGTGATCGTGTAATTGCGTATTAGGCAGACCTAAACTCAGCTGATGGTGCAAATACACATTAATGATGATGGTCGCCAGCACTAACATTGGCTAATTGTGGATTTACCTCTGAAACTGCAATGATGACTTCTGATTGGCTGATTGTGTAATAACCCCTCCAGCTGTTGGCACTTAAACATTAGTGTTACAACTATATTACATGAAGTCGCAGCTTTATATTTGTCACAAATAAACTTCTATCTGCTAAGTCCAAAGGCCACTTCTCCCTGCTTATCCTTTTGGACCTCTCTGCGGCCTTTCATACAGTAGACCACCCTCTCTTGCGGCTCACCCTTTGTACCATTGGTCTTTCTGACACTATCCTCTCTTGGTTCACCTCCTACTTCTCTAACCACTCTTTCTCTGTTTCTACATCTGGCTCTACCCCCCCTCCACTTTAGAGCTCTGTCATTGGTCCTCTGCTCATCTCCCTGTATACATTTTCCCTGGGTGAACTTATCAGCACCTTCGACCTTCAGTATCACCTCGGTGCCAATGACACCCAAATCTACCTTTCATCTCTTGACCTCTCCCTTTCCCTCCTCCTTCAGGTGTCCTGCTGCCTCTATGCTATCTCCTGCTGGATGGCCCAATGAGTTCTTAATGTCAACATGGTCAAAACTGAACTTACTGTCTTCCCTCCCAATAGAGTTTTCTTCCTTCCCTCCTCTCTAACACTGTTAAGAGTACCACTATCGCCTCTCTTCCTCAAGTCTGATGTCTGGGTGTCATCCTTGACTCCTCCCTCTCCTTCACCTCCCACATTCAATCTCTCGTGCAATCCTGATGCTTCAATCTCTGCAACATCGCTCAAATGAGCCTCTTTTTTTCCCGTGATGCCATCAAAACTTTCATCCACTTTCTGATCATTTCTTGCCTTGATTATTGCAACCTTCTTTTGACTGGCCTCCCCCAGACTTGGCTTGCTACTCTTCAAACTATACTCAACGCTGCAGCAAGATTTTCCTCTCTCTCTCCGCTCCACTGCTACCTCCCATCTCTGCCAAGCCTTATACAGCTTTTCTTTCCCCTACAGAATCCTCTACATACTCCTCACCCTCATCTACAAAGCCCTCTCCAACTCCACTACTCCCTACATCTCCAATCCAATTTCCATACATACTCCCTTTATCCCTCTCCAATCAGCCAGCGACGTCGGCCTCCCCTCCCCTCTGGTAACCACGTCTCACTCCTGCATACAAGATTTGCCTCCACTTCAGGAATGATCTCCCTCGTTCTATCAGTCTATCTCCTAGCTTGCAAAGCTTCAAATGCTCCCTTAAATCCCACCTCTTTATTAAAGCCTACAATTCCAAGTAAAATATATGTATTGTATCCTTTTTAATAATGTTCAGTGAATAAATAAATAAATAAATAAACACATTAAATAAAATAAATTCAATTGTTAAGCATTAGGGCTGAGAGGCTGGTAGCTGTGGAGCTCAAGTTATAGCCTCTTCATAAGGTATGTTAATGTCACCCTCACAGGTCTATAAAATCTGCCTCATACTTTCTTATAGGTTCCAAATAAGGTAAAACAACTACCTCAATCCCTTTCCACTTGCCCTATTCATTTGTATTTATCATCACTTTTGGATATGGGAAAGTAAGTATTGTGAATTAAAGACTTTGAGTAGAAAAATGGGATTTGATTTGGAAATACCAGGACATAGTGGAGCCCTAGAAATAGGTCAAACATTCTACTACACGTCCATAAACATACCTTTGAAAAGTACCAATATTGCAGTTAAAGGGACATAAGGAATAGGGACCTCAGTCATTAAGGAAAGTAAGGTAAAAAAAGGAGTAAATGTTCTTCGGGACAAACCATGGTACAATGTAAAGGGTGCAAATTAGTTTATTACTTTGCACATAAGTTAAATACGGGCTGTTTTTTCATGTAGCACACAAATACTTGATAGCTTTATTATTATTATTATACTAAAATTTAAAATTGATCTAGAACATGCCCTATCCCAGACTTGGCTAACCTGTGGCACTCCAGGTGTTGTTAAACTGCAAGCCCCAGCAGGCTTTGCCAATATATAGCAGCTTATTGCTGGAAGGGTATGCTGGGACTTGGAGTGTCACAACACCTGGAGTGCCACAGGTTAACCAAGCCTGCCCTATTCAAACAATAAATATGTCCCCACATTTTAAATTTACCTACCCATCCAATGCAACATGGTTTTGCCCAGGTGCAAAGTTACTCCTTTTTTATGCTTTGCTCTCCTTAATGACTCAGGCCCTAAGTGTAGCATGGGAGCTTTGGGAAATGTTTTAGCTGGACAATTTTGTGAGGCATGCCATAAAGGCTAGGCAATTTTGTGCTATTAGGTAATTTCAGTGACTCTCCTTCTCTTCATCTAAAATATCATGGAAACATATTTTTATAATACCCTAAATAGCATTTTTTCAACAGTACCACTGTCCTTCCCATAGACATGTCTTTAAATTTATATATAATATAATATGTTTCTATTCTAAATGAGAAAGTTTTGTAGGTTATTTATGACGCTTCACTCTGGGCACACTTAGGTTCTCACTACTGTGTAACAGACACACTACAAAATGCTCTGCTCATGAACATCACAATTAAATTACTATTACTGGTGCTGAATTTATTAATATTAATTGATGTTTACAAAAACCTTTTTCATTAGTTATTTACTTTCATGGAATGTTAAAATAGGTGTGTTTAATGGAGAAAACTTTTATAAGTTACTCACTAGTATTTGCCATATTTCACAGAAAGTCTGTACCCAAGCCCTAGTTACTAACTAGGATCAATAATCTGTCTTGTTAGCAGCAATGCGTGTTACAGCAGCTTTTTTATTCAATGACCTATTTTCATATCACACTTTCTAAAAATTGACATTCCCAGTGGAGCATTTTGGTTATAACAATTTATTTCGGTCCTTACAGCATAACAATGTCCTCTTTCAAATACATCCTCATGGCAGCTCCAAATCAGCAAAGATTGAGATAGTAAAACTAATACCGGCAAGTAGATAGTATACTTATTAATACAGGCAAAAAAACTGTTTTTATATTGGGTTTCTATGAATTTCAGAGTTTTGTGTCTGGCAAGTGAACTCTGAAACACCACACTGTAAAAAATAACATTATAAAATTTGTATTGAAATGATCTTTTAAAATAGTATTTAAAACGGCAAATTATTTTGAATCAAGTTTTTAATTGACCAGTAAAAATGATTTCTGATTCAAAAGAAAATTATTTTCTCAATCTCCAAATCCCAAATTAACAGTGTAAAATTTGATCATCTGATAAATTGTGAAATGTCCCATCCACGCTCATAACAAACTAATCACAATTAAATAAATAATGATAATGTCCAGTTACAGGTATTAAGTAGAGATGTTCACTGACCCCCGTGTTCTGGTTTTGTTTTTTTGTTTTGAATTTGGATTAACTTCGTGTTTTGGTTTTGGCAAAACCGCACTGGTGTGTTTTGGTTTTGGATCTGGTTAACTTCGTGTTTTGGTTTTAGTTTTGGTATTGGATCTGTATTTTTTAGAAAAATTGCTAAAATATGCTAAAATCACATAATTTTACTCCTTTTTTGTCCCTACAGTATTATTAACCTCAATAACACTAATTTCTAGTCATTTGCAGTCAATTTCTACCATCTCACAGGTCCCAATATTATTTTCATACACTTTCGGACAACTACTGCAGCGACTTGGCTAAGCGACAGAGCAATGACTCAAACACACGGCAATTCATAGCACATCTAGGAAACTTTCGCACACAGCAGTGGCAGAAAAGAAAAGTGGTGCAAGATGTAAATGTCCTTGGATCATGAAATCAGTTACGGTTCATATGATCGCTCCACCCATTCCTTGGATAACTGGTAATTCTACAGCTAATACATGGACAGAGTGAAGCGGGCGGTCATGTACAAGGAGACCCTCAAAGTTGGGAAAGGGATCCCGTATATCCCCACCATGCTGCGAACCTTCTTTGTCTGTAACTGCATCCGCAGAACTCTAATTGAAAAGAACATTTGCTCTGCTGTCTCGCTTTATCCTCCTGCCTCTTTGGAGGACCCTTGGTTGGGACCAGTGGGACAGCTCCTTCCCTTACAACTGGACTAAACCTTGGTTTTACCTGGATGTTGGACAATTTGTGAGAGAGACTTAAACCAGACTTGTGGAAGCCAAAAACTGTCCACAGGCTCATCAGAACTAAACAAATTATGGAGTCTTTTCCAGGGATCTCTGCTGCAACAACAAAACACGTGTGGAAGAATGGGGCCTCAAAGAGGCTAATAGAAACAAATGCATTGTATGGATGGCTATATAAAGCGGTCTGCCTCTCAGGACATTCATGCACTCTCAGAACCTTTGGCAATATGTCCACTGCCCCTTCTGCATCACCAGAAGTGAAACAGCACAACATATTTTTTGGGACTGCCCCACTGCACAGGACAGTGTGCCCAGAACTTGCCTTTCATACCATTTGGTATTTTATGGATTATTTCCTGGGACCTACACCATTGGGGCAATCCAAGAGGCCTGGTGCCTTATGAACTGCTCTAAGGATACTATTTGGCTTGCCAGGAATTGCCTCAACTTGAAAACGGAGAAGATGACCATCCAGGACTGTCATAGGCTGATCCACAGCCTGCTAAGAGACTATAACACCATTGACAGTCCCGAGGAAGAGGAAGATGATTCATTTTCTGTCTCCCTGTTCTCCTTCTCCCCCTATGTGTCTTTTTATTCAATAAAACCATGGGCTTGTGTCTCCCCCTTCCTTACCACCTACAAACCATTCCCCCATCACTGTTTGAAGTTTTGTTGAAATAGTTTAAACATTCTACTACAGGTCCATAAACATACCTTTGAAAAGTACCAATATTGCAGTTAAAGGGACATAAGGAATAGGGGCCTCAGTCATTAAGGAAAGTAAGGCAAAAAAAGGAGTAAATGTTCTCCAGGACAAACCATGGTACCTTAATTTATGCACCCTTCCCTATATTTGTGTCTGTCTCAATAAAGCTTCGGTCTTCTGTGTACTGCTGTGAATCCATTTTGATAACACAGTACAATGTGACTGCAGATTTACACCAAGCCTGCCAGTGCTAGTATTTTTATTTCAGCAATGACAGTTAGCAATGGAGCAATGAAGCTCTCCTCTTTGTGTGTTATCTATATAACACCGTACACTTTGACTGCAAATCCAGAAGACCAAGCCTGCCAGCCCTAGTATTTGTATTTCAGTAATGGCAATTAGCAATGGAGCAATGGAGCTCTCCTCTTTGTGTGTTACCTATATAACACCGTACAATTTGACTGCATTTTTACACCAAGCCTTCCAGCCCTAGTATTTGTATTTCAGCAATGACACTTAGGAATGGAGCAATGGAGCTCTCATCTTTGTGTGTAACCTATATAACACCGTACACTTTGACTGCAAATTCAGAAGACCAAGCCTCCCAGCCCTATTATTTGTATTTGAGCAATGACAATTAGCAATGGAGCTCTCCTCTTTGTGTGTAACCTATATAACACCGTACACTTTGTCTGCAAATTCAGAAGACCAAGCCTGGCAGCACTAGTATTTGTATTTCAGCAATGGCAATTAGCAATGGAGCAATGGAGCTCTCCTCTTTGTGTGTCACCTATATAACACCGTACAATTTGACTGCTGCTTTACACCAAGCCTGCCAGCCCTAGTATTTGTATGTCAGCAATGACAATTAGCAATGGAGCAATGGAGCTCTCCTCTTTGTGTTACCTATATAACACTGTACAATTTGACTGCAGATTTACACCAAGCCTGCCAGCCCTAGTATTTGTATTTCAGCAATGACAGTTAGCAATGGAGCATTGGAGCTCTTCTCTTTGTGTGTTACCTATATAACACCATACAATGTGACTGCAGATTTACACCAAGCCTGCCAGTGCTAGTATTTTTATTTCAGCAATGACAGTTAGCAATGGAGCAATGAAGCTCTCCTCTTTGTGTGTAACCTATATAACACAGTACACTTTGACTGCAGCTTTTCACCAAGCCTGCCAGCCCTAGTATTTGTATTTCAGCAATGACACTTAGGAATGGAGCAATGGAGCTCTCATCTTTGTGTGTAACCTATATAACACCGTACACTTTGACTGCAAATTCAGAAGACCAAGCCTCCCAGCCCTAGTATTTCTATTTGAGCAATGACAATTAGCAATGGAGCTCTCCTCTTTGTGTGTAACCTATATAACACTGTACACTTTGACTGCAAATTCAGAAGACCAAGCCTGCCAGCCCTAGTATTTGTATTTCAGCAATGACAATTAGCAATGGAGCATTGGAGCTCTTCTCTTTGTGTGTTACCTATATAACACCGTACAATGTGACTGCAGATTTGCACCAAGCCTGCCAGGCCTAGTATTTGTATTTCAGCAATGACAATTAGCAATGGAGTAATGGAGCTCTTCTCTTTGTGTGTTACCTATATAACACAGTACAATGTGACTGCAGATTTACACCAAGCCTGCCAGCCCTAGTATTTGTATTTGAGCAATAACAATTAGCAATGGAGCTCTCCTCTCTGTGTGTTACCTATATAACACTGTACATTATGGGACTGCAGATTTAGAAGACCAAGCCTGCCAGACCTATTAATTCTTTTTCAGCAATGACAATTAGCAATGGAGCAATGGAGCTCTCCTGAATGTCACTGTAGACTTTGAAGAACACTGCTACCCCACCCTCTTACTATTCTACCTATGATGCTGCCCAACTGCTCTACAGACTACCAAGAACTGTGCTACTCCTTTTGTGTCGCTCTGTGAAGTGGCGCTGGATTTCCGTGGAGGGCAGTACTTACAGAATCCATAAAAATGCGAGATCTGAGATCCGACGACATAACAATAACGTTTTGCCTTGTTTTCAATTCCAAGAGCATGTGAAAGTACCGCCAGCTCGGTACTCGGATCTGCTTAGTTCGGGTGTATGCGGTTCTCGGGGAACCGAGTCTGAGCATCTCTAGTAATAAGCCTATGAACACCTCTTGATTCAATAATCTAATATGGACACACAGATTTACAAATAAATCCTCTATATAAATTAGAGATCCTCGGTTCTCCGAGAACTAAGCCCACCCGCTCTTTGCGGATCCTACGCTCTGTACTTTCGTGCGCCCTCGGAAGTGAAAATGAGGCAAAGGGTCATCATTGCATCGTTGGATCTCACGAGTTGTGGATTCTAGATGTACCGCCCTCCACGAAGGTCCAGTGCCATTTCACAGAGAGACACAGAAGTTGTAGCAGGGTTGTTGGCAGTCTCCATCGCAGTTGGGCAGCGTCATTGATAAAAGAGAAAGAGGAGAGGTGGCAGTGCTCTTGGCAGTCTCCAGTAAAATTGTACTGTGACATAGCTCACCCACAAACAGGAGAGGTGGCAGTTTTCAGTGCTGAAAGACACATTTTACAGCTGGCAGTGTAATTAAAAGTCTCTAGTGACATCTTACTGTGCCATAGCTCACCCAGAAATAGGAGAGGTGGCAATGTTCAGTGCTGAAAGCAAAATTGTAATAATAGGGCTGGCAGTGTTTTTAAAAGTCTCCAGTGACATTGTATTGTGCCATGGCTCACCCAGACACAGGAGAGGTGGCAGTTTTCTGTGCTGAAAGACACATTATAGGGCTGGCAGTGGAATTAAAAGTCTCCAGTGACATTTTACTGTGACATAGCCCATCCATAAACAGGAGAGGTGGCAGTTTTCAGTGCTAAAATACACATTATAGGGCTGGCAGTGTAATTAGAGTCTCCAGTTACATTGTACCGTGCCACAGTTCACCCAGTAACAGGAGAGGTAGCAGTTTTCAGTGCTGAAAGACACATTATAGGGTTGAAAGAAAGAGAAAAATTATGTTATTTTAGCATATTTTAGCAATTTTTCAAAAAAATACAGATCCAAAACCAAAGCCAAAACACGAAGCTAATTCAGATCCAATCAGACTAAAGTGTTTTTATATTTGAGTATTAGATTGATTTGATTTTGACAATATACAACTGATAGATGCATATTAGGTTGTTTGACATATTTCATTCACTTTTCATTGCATTAATTGGGTCTTCTGACCCTAATATTTGTTTTGTTTGTGGTCTGTGGACATCTAAATTGCAGTATTTCAAAAAACATACAAACTGACTACATGAACTCACTGTAGAATTTCTTATGGAACTATCTATGTCAAGTCTCCATTGGGACATATATTACAACTAACCTCAAGACCAAGGCAGCCACGGTGATGCATTCAGTTTCTGTACTTAAGACTATTTTTTGATTTTCAGTTTTTATACTTTTTTATATTATTTTATTGTATTTTTTTTTTATTGTTTGTAACCATTACATAATTCATTTGGGACATTAATCCTTTGCATTGTCTGCTATATATATTGGCACTAGATTTCATCTGGTCGTTACCATTTTCCTATTAATACATGCATTTATATAGAGGATTTATTTGCAAATCAGTGTGTCCATATTAGATTATTGAATCTAGAAGTATTCATATAGACTTATTACCCGTAACTGGACATTATCATTATTTATTTAATTGTGATCAGTTTATTATGAGCACAGATGGGACATTTCACAATTTATCAGATTGATTATTCAAGGAGGGATACCTTGGTCCCACTGCTGCTGTAGTGAACTTGTGTTGCCTGAATGGTTGAGCACAGTGTAAGTATCCATTTACGTAAAATTTGATCCTCACTACTACTTTCAAATATAGATAAATGTATCTTACATCGAGTCTTAAAATAATTGTTTTCATTTTATGGATTAAGCTCAACTTTTATTATAACTAAATGCACAGTACTCCTTCTTCAGTTTGCTGATTGCAGTTTCCACAGTTTTTATTCTGTATGGTGTATCAGTTATTCTTTTTAAAAAAATTCAAAAGAGGTTACAACAATCTTCTCCAATTTGGTTGTTGTTGTCAGAGCTTCCATCAGAAATGGTGGGGTCCATTACATATAAAACAGGCAGCCCTCCTCCTCCTTGTCCTTGACCACCCTTGCCCCACTCGGTCCAGTGGATACAGCGGTGTAGTGTGGAGACATGACTCCCAGACCTCCCCAGATTCCCCTCCCATATGTACTTCAGTCTTCCCCCTGCCCCACAAGCCTTCATATATGACCCACAGACCTTCCCTCATTTTCTTTATGTACCTGTCCGATGCCTTTCAGATCTCCTCACATGTCCCTCAGATCTCCTCACATGCCCCTCAGATGTCATCACATGCCCCACAGATCTCCCCACATGTCCTTTACCAAAGAGAGAGAGAGAGAGAGAGAGAGAGCGCCTGGTCATTTGAGATACTGAGTGGGAGAGGGAGATATCTTGTTTATTGGACTGATTGTGGGACAAAATACTAGTATTAACCCCACCAGAATCCTCGTAACATTAATACTCACCCTTAATTCCCACCCCTAATATTAAAAATTAACACTCCACTCTTAACAATAGCACCAACTCTTAGCCATAATACCCAACTTATAAAAAAACCAACCCCCATTCATAACATTAATCACCCCATGTCACTTACCTGATTTCCAAAGCAGCAGGGGTCATCCACACAGCCACATGTAGAGAGGGGAGGGATGGATAATGCAGGCTTGAACAGGGGAAGTAGGAGGAGAGGGGAAGACTTGGATAGGAGAAGAGAGTGGAGAACAGGAGATGACAGAGGGGAGTAGGTGGAGCTAGAAAAGAAGGCAGCTCATTGGTGGCTGGTCCCAGGGGGAGGAGCCAGCCACCAAGAACTGCAATGACAGGATTAAAAGAGAGTATTAAAAAGAATGCGCTGAATTTGGGCGGCGGGCCCCCTGATCATTCCAGGCTCCAAACACTGGTACTTCCTTTACACCCTGATGGCAGCCCTTGTTGTGCTTAGTATGGTAGGTGGGAGGGTACAGTTCTATATGTGTCCAAAGAGCAATAACATATATGTACACATGTTCATGCTAAGTTGCAAACTGCACTTGTAAATGATACTAAAATATTGACAAATGTCAATGGTCATGAACACTGTCATTACTAATATGCAGAGGCTGTGTATCATAGTTACTAGCTGTAGGAGGGCCCCCTTTTATTATTATAATATAGTAACTGTGACTCACAGTAACATTTCTTATAAGTAAAATTTATGTTATTTTAGAAATATTTTGCTAACCTTTTCCATATTTTGATTTGTAAGGCTTATTAGGTTTCTCAGCTTGTTAAACACAGTCAATTCTCTATCCAACAATTTTACCATCTTTGTCTCACTTTTTCTATATATATTTTACTTGTGGTTGGTTTTGCTAAAGCCAACATATAAAATAGGAAAACAATGGAAGCTTTCACATTTGAGGAGCTATTCAAATGCAAAAACTGCACAGTCTGGTTAACTTGTATAATTGATCACTTAACTGTCTTTCATTGTAGCAACCTAAATGCTAAAGTCTCCCACTGTTCTCTTACTCTGTGGGTTAGGTTATGTAATTTAAAATGGCTCTGGGTGTATATTTTACAACAGTTGGGGCAAACACAATATAATTGTTAATGGTTTCTTTCTTTTCTTTTTTCTTGTTTTTTTCCCCTTGAAAATCTGTTTTTACATCCAAGGCTGTTGTAAATAGAAAATGAAGCATAATATTTAATGGATGAAAAGAATAGGCAGAAACCCAATCGTATCCAAAGCTAATTTGCAAACTTTATAAACTAATTATTACTTTCTAATAATGTGATCATACATTATAGTTTTGATTTGTAGTCTTCTATCTATAAAAATGGAAATAGGCTATTTGGCTGGTTATATTTACACAAAGGTCACCTCTATATTTTGGAAATAAAGTGAGAATTGTATGATGCTTCCCCCTCACATACACTAATACACATAGTACCACTAAAGTATTGCTCTATACAGCTATCAGGTAGGGGAACATCTACCTCCAAAGATCTGAGTCTGGAAAGAATTCTTCTATTTCCAATAAAAATAGATCAATGTTTACATTAGAGATACTTTCTCTTAAAATCAGCATTGTCATGGAGCTTTGTGGGGTGGGGTTCCTGCAATTAGTGCAATCAATAGTGGACTATGAATGTAAATTAAACCTATGTATCTACTTATCTGACCTCACTGGCTCATATCAGCTCTCAGGACTTCCTCAAAATCCCATTAGAAAGAATGGTCCAACCAGATTATTTTGCAGGCGGACATGACTGACACCTCTGCAATTCTTCCTATACTATAAGTATGGAATGTGGTACTTTTGTACCACAAACAAAGTTCTTACTAGGGCTAGGCCCATGTCAGATGTTGCTAGGCCTACCTAGGTTAAATATCCATAATTATTTTAAAAGAACATCTTCACATGCAGTTTGCTACATCACCAGTAATCATCTTTGACTAAATCAGTGACAAATGGCTCATATTTTGCACTGGGGAATAAAGAGAAGTTACTGAACGGGAGAATGTTCTGCAGATTTCTACAGATGTCAATGAGTAAACAGTCTGCAAGAAAAAGTATTAGATTCCATGTGGTGCAGGTACACAAATCAAAACGTTCAGTAACTATAAGCAAAATATATACTTTACCACCTTTGACTTTTAGCACTGATCACACATTCTTTAAGTGTTAGTATCACGTACATAACACATAATCATGTACAGTTGGCAAAATCCATAACAATGTGGAAGAACTTCAGGAATATAGATGGTAGATTATGACCTAGTATGACCCAGATTTTGTGAGTCATCGCTAAACTTAGTAAATTTAGGCATTCTCCTGATTATAGTAAGGCATGTAACTCTATAAAACGCCACACCTTAGAAGCAGTCTGGAGCCTGCCAACACACATCTCTTGATTGATGGGCTTGTTCTACATGTTTTCTACTCGCTTTTGTTTTACAAAAGCAATAAATACTAACAAGTCAGTAAAGTTGTTAGTATTTCACAAACTGCACCTTTTAATATGGGTGGGGTGGAAGGTCTTTACAAGGGATAGGTAATGTTTGCTATTCCTATAGAAAATATTAAATGCTGGGCGCCAAACAGTGCTCCATTCGTTAAATGTTGAGACCCAATTGACCACAGTCAATTGGGTCTCAAAACATTGGGTCTCAAACGAATATGTTGCTTAGGGCCTCATGGAGTCTTAACCCAGTGCTGCACCTGACCTCTACCTCTTCTGCTACTCTGCATGTCCAGAGGGGATCAACTTCTAACCCTTCCGGCCATGTGCAACCCAACAGGATAGCTTTGGTAAAAAGTCTGGTTCTAGCAGTCTCTTTGTAGGCTGAGAACTGTTGAGGAATATAATAGGAGGACAGCATAATCCTAATACAGAACAGAGATGGAAGCCTTCCTGACCCTCCTCTTCAAGATAAGTAGCGTAAATTGTAAACGTTATTTTCTGATTTGTAACATATGCTCAGTTACGGTTACATGGTTATCATACCGTGTGGGTGGGCCTCATGATACCTTTTTGCGGTCTATTGTGTACTACCAACTAATATACTAATCGCTAATCAAGTTTTAATATTATTTTGTGCTAGTCTACAATACCATAAAGATTATGGGCCTGATTCATCTTCCAGCGTAAATCCCTGTGTGCTATATCTTGCGTGAAACAGCACAGAAACGGACTTGAGATGAGAGCAATTGTATGCAAATCATATCTGAACGCAAATGATATATACTAGTGCCTACAACTTGAACAGTGGAATGGAGGAGGAAGGGGGAGGCTGAATGTAGGCAATGAACAGTAAGGAGGTGCCGAGGACATTCCAATGCAGATGCACTAGTTACAGGGCAGGTGTAAGTGCCGACTGATAGTGATGAATGTCACAGAATAGTCTTTGTATTAAAAAGTACATGTATGAGTGGCATTAGCAAAGAAAAGGAAGATTGACTGTATTAATGCATTGTTTCCACAGTACGCATTAAGAACATCCGGATTTATGTATTTAATGTAAAAAAAAAATTAAAAACTATATATTTTTTTCTAAAGACATATTTTTTATTAATGATTATAGTATTATGAGTTGATAATTGCTTTTATAGGTTTTTTTTGCCTGCATTCTGATGGGATTTAATATTGCACATATGCATGTATGTATCCTGCAGTCTGTTCTGTCTGTAAACATATAACAAATACTGTTTTAGCAGAGCGAAC
This sequence comes from Mixophyes fleayi, assembly GCF_038048845.1. Taxonomy (NCBI): domain Eukaryota; kingdom Metazoa; phylum Chordata; class Amphibia; order Anura; family Limnodynastidae; genus Mixophyes; species Mixophyes fleayi. Next base: position 52,795,017 of record NC_134406.1, read on the forward strand.
TTATACCCAGATGCTCATATACACATATCTAAAGATCTGCTTAGATTTGAATACGGGAACACGTAGGCACAAGTTACGTACTTGTTTTAAAAACGCAACTTGTGTGCAGGTTACGTTCAAAGATGAAACAGGCCCTATACATTTAATTTAATATGCATAATGTTTAGACAACAGTAAAGTAATTCATAGGAAATACTTTGCTAGTGTAAACCTGGAAGAAAATGAAGATCTCCCTATAGTACTATTTGTCTAGTCCATGTTAAAACTGCGCTTTTCAGCAATTCTGCAGTAAGCAATATGTTGTGTTGAATGTGTCAGCAACATTGGAGTTTCTGACAATTTCTTTGTTTTGCAGCTGTTTTTGAACACAATTGTCTCATTTTTGAACAACATATTTTTTTTAAGAAAAATAATGTATCAAACACATTTACCTTGTAAACATTTTATGCTAAAACATATTTTTAAGACTTAATGTACACCCAATAATAAAATATGTGCAAATTAAGTAGCTAAAATAGACCTATTGTTGAAATATTATGATTCATTCCATAAATCTAACAAAAGGAGAATCTTTCATCTCTGATGACATCAAAAAGGTTGTGGGCCTGAGTCATTGAGGAGAGCAAAGCATAAAAAAAGGAGTAACTTTACACCTGGGCAAAATCATGTTGCATTGGAGGTGGGGGGTGCTAAATTTAAAATGTGGGGACATATTTATAGTTGGGTTCGGGCATGTCCTAGATCAACCTTAAATGTCAGTGTGAAAATAAAGCTATCAAGTATTTGTGTGCTACATGAAAAAACAGCCAGTATTTAACTTATGTGCAAAATAATAAACTAATTTGTACCCCTTGGATTGTAACATGGTTTGTTCAGGAGCAAACTTACTCCTTGTTTTTTTAGCCTTCCTTAATGACCCAGGGTCTGTAATGTTCCAATGCTAATAATTGAAATAGGTTGTGAAATTATTTAAAGGGATAAGGTACATATAGACTGATGTGCGTGAGTTCTCTGTACAGCGCTGCGGAATTAGTGGCGTTATATAAATAGCTGATGATGATATAACTTAGTAACAGTTTTGTACTCGCCCTACATTCTGATTCTGAGTTGTATCGTGGAAGTTGCAGCTTCCGCTTATCCCCATTCTTCCTCTGCTGATCCAAAAAGCAGCACCCTGACTTAAGGTTAAAAAAAACCACCCTTTTCTTCCTTTTGGGTGTCTAATAAAAAAAAATAGCAATAAAAAATACTCTCGCTAATCCTGTCAATCCTCTAGATACATCAGGTTCTAGAGAAAAAAAGATTGCATGGTAAACATTGCAAGTGAAAAAAACAGGACTGTCCTGAAAAAAGCAGGATATATACTTGTGTGCACTAGTACTAATCCTTAAATGGTTCTGAGAACTCTCCAGGCATGCTTTACTGTAACAGAAGAGACATGGGACTTTAGTAAGCTGTGGAGTTAAAAGCTATTCTTCTCACCTTCTTGTATTGAATGCATAGTGACCTGTGTTACGGTGCTGTGAATGAAGAGCTGTTATCTGATTTCAATGCACATTTGTGGAAAAGTCTTATATTTGTAAGGGAAAATTGCAAAGATAACTGCACGTTTTCTGGCACTATCAAGGCCCATTTATCTATGTAGTACATTTAAAAATAACATAAGCTTGATTCATTGTTGTGTTCAAAATCTGAAATCCTGGTATTAAAAAATAGTTACATACTTTGATGGAACAATAAATTTTAATGGCACTATATCAAAATTTGCCTGACTGCTGTCTTGGATGAAGTAGAAAATGTTAGCACTATAAGGGAACAAACTGCACTTACTAATGCAGACAATAACTCCCGCTGAAGGCTCTTTCCAGCTTCAGACCCCGGAGCATTGAGAATGTATCACACCAAACTGTCACTTAGGACTGAAGCCAGAAAATTGTTGTTTCTTGTGGTGTTACTACAGGAAAATCACCTCTCTGGGTTTGCTTGCTGCTGCCAATAAAATGACAGCTTAATTTATGCCATTCTAAAGCTACATTACTGAGCCATTCAGACTCACAGTTAAGTGCACTCCATGCTAGTGCACAGTGCTGCAATAAGAGCAACAGGTTATTGCACGGGGCTCGTTAAAGTGACTGAAAACCTGATAATGTCTGAGTAACAAAGGTCATGATTGCGAGCTTGCAAAAACATTTAAGTAAAACTGAAAAATGAAATAGCAAGAGAGATGATGTTGCAAGCTGTTGAGACCAATGGTATACATACAGAAAAAACATTAATACCATAAATATATATATATATATATATATATATATATATATATATATATATATATATATATATATATATATGTATGTATGTAAATATATATATATATATATATATATATATGTACACACAGTGGTCACAGTGGATGTATATGCCTTACTGCCAGGGGAGGGCTGGCAACATTTAGCCCAGGAAGCAAGACTTGACGGGCAGCCCATTAGGAACATTTTAAAGAAAAAAAAAATGCAGGTGGCACAGTGACCCAGCCCAAGGTAGCCCAACATAGGACTGGCCCAGCAGGGGTGCAGATGCCCCCCCCCCCGCCTCCTGTATACCGCCAATTCTCCTACTGCCATACACTATCAATTGTATTCACTTACATTTTCCATGCCGCCACTTCTAAATTTCCACCACTTGGACCACTATATATATATATATATATATATATATATATATATATATATATATATATTGCTACCTCTTTAAACCATCGGCTTAATTAAATAATTTTGAGATGCATTGATGTAAGCCTGTGAGACTGTAAGTATGTCTCTGGAGTCTTTCAGGAAACCAGAACACGTGGAGGAAACCCAGACGAATATGTGGAGAACATACAAACTCCACAAATATAGGTCCCTGGTTGTTATTAAACCCATGGCCTCACCACTGTGAAGCAGCAATGCTAGCCACCGTGCCATCACAAAAAGGTAAAAACTTCTGAAAGCAAAAAAGATTGAAGTTTAAAAGTTGGTGTGTAATGTATCTCAAAATGTAACTAAGCATCTTATATTAAACATTACTTACTGCACACTGTGAATAATTGTTGTTTGCAGTTTATTTGAAGTCTGCTGTGTAATATATTTAACCCCCCCTTTGTTTTATTGCCTTTTGTATAGGTGATGACAAAAGGAATCAGAGGTAAGTGCCTGAGGTGACGTCTGGCTAGTTCTATCATATTTAGAGGTAAGGTTTTATGACCACAGGTTATCCTCAGCTGAAGTAGGGTTGCTCACCAGTATTATGAAGAGATGGGGCACATGCCAAGAAACACAGTGCTGAAAAATATCTATCTTGAACTTTCTTTATGCATCATGACTAGAGATGTGTGCTGACTCTCGTGTTTCGGTTTCGGAACCCGTGACGGTTCTAAACTGCATTCGGGTTTTGGCTTTGCTACTGGTTTTGCCAAGATATATTGGTTTTGGATTTGGATTGAATTAAAAATTGTGAAAAATAGAGAAAATAATGTCATTTTGAGCTTTTTTTTTTTGCTCATTTATTACTATATATAGCATTAACATTCCTATCTAGTCATTTCCAGTCTATTTTCCAATGATCCCTTAACAAATGTCCCAATTTTCAACAAAGTCTGCAGCGATCTGACTAGCTAAAATTAATGACAGAGCAGTGGGGAAAATATATGGCACACATACATGGCAATTTAATCAAAGATACAATCCCTAGACTAGGGAACACAATAGATGATCTGGCAGCCTTTCAAAAAATTGCTAACTGTTACGTAATTTGATAATGCTATATAAATAAATTTGGATGATGATCGATGAAGGTGGAGTGCACCCATATTAAAACTTTCAAAGAGTAGGCATACAATAAATTTCATTGGATGGGCAGTGGTAGAATTAATACCGTCAGACAAACTAAATAGACGAAGGTGGCCTGCACCTTCATCTATTTATTTACTATGCACTTATCATTGGGTAGAGGATTCACCTGGAGCAAACTGCAGAACTTTCAAACACCTTGTAACATTATAAGTGCTTGTTATGGTATGAGTAAGGTAGATCTGACTGAAAAGAAATTAGTATGTGCTGTAATGCTGCCCTTGTGAATCAAACAATGGGACTCATCACTCGTATATATTTGAAAGCATATAAATATGTCATGTATAAAATACATCATATTAATATGTAATGGATATAAATATGGAATGTATAAATAATACATATATGTCATATTGGTGAAGTGTAAAATATATGTAAACCCAACAGTTCAGATTGGACAATAGTTGGCCTTCCCACAGAAGTAAATATGTATAATTCACACTGCTGCAGATTAGGGGGTATATTTACTGAACTGCGGTTTGAAAAAGTGGAGATGTTGCATATAGCAACAAATCAGATTCTAGCTTTCATTTTGTAGAATGTGCTACAACCTTTTGATTGGTTGCTATAGGCAATATCTCCACTTTTTCAAACCCGCAGTTTAGTAAATATACCCCTTGGTTGCCAAACATCTGTCTTGACAAGACAATGCAATTGAATTTAATAGTCCACATTCTGGGAAATTAAGAGACAAAATTTGACATATTGGTCACCCAACCAGCAGTCAGTTGACAGGTGGCAGCACTAGTAACATACTGAAAACACAGTTAGGCATTGCAATGAGTCACATAAACTGACCAAAAAAAGGGAATTTTGGTGCTAGAATGGAGAGGGTCCGCAGCAAAATCATTAGAGAGAGTCAGCAGCAAATACATTGGAGAGGGTCAGCAGCAAATATATTGGAGAGGGTCAGCAGCAAATACATTGGAGAGGGTCAGCAGCAAATATATTGGAGAGGTGGAAGCAGTGGCAGTATCAAAGCTCATTAGACAGACAGCGTAGGCATCAGTATACATTAGTTAACAGATGATGAGACAATGTTAAATAGTGCAGGATGACATTGCACTTGGGGCCACCCACCAAAGTGTGATACATACATGTGTTCGACAGCTACAGAACTGACATAATATTAGTGGTGGGCATCAAAATAGACAGGGTTATAAGTCAACAATATAATGACATCAACAGCATTATTAGGACAACAATTGAAATGTTGACAGTATTTATTTGATTGACAATTCAAATGTAGACAGTATTATGCCTAACTCTATCCCTGTCCCTATCCCTATCCCTGTCCCTAGCCCGTCCCGATCCCTAACCCTGCCCCTATCCCTGTCCCAATCCCTGCTCATAGACCTGTGCCTCTCCCTAAACCTGTCCCTATACCGGTCCTTAACCATGTCCCTAGCCCTATCATTAACCCTATAATAATTCTTTTGACACCTCAATTGTCGACTATTACACAAGCTGATAGACCAAGGCCCACCCACCCATATGTTAAAAAGGACTTGCACATAGTTTAACAAACTAAGCACATCAGCAACAGGGGCTGCCACTTTTGTGACTGAAGTGCTTGATTTGTTTGAGCTCCCACAAAAGACAACATTTTGGTTTTTGGTCGTTGAACTGAACAAAATAGATAGCAATTTAATTTTTCTTTACAAATAACTAATGGTCATTCCAGTGGTCATCTTCCTCTATGTTGTTGACAATGTCATCACCCTCATCATCATCCTCATCACTGATGTCCTGATCATCATCACACAATATTAATTCATCCTCACTGGAATCTACACATTCTGTTGGTAATTGGCGGCAAGAATAGTATTTTTCATACAATTTGTAGTTCTTTTTGATGAATACCAGTTTTTCTACATTTTTGGGAAGTAGTTTCCTCCAACGATCACTCAAAATGTTTCCGGCTGCGCTAAGCACTCTTTCACAATGGAGGGTGGGCAGCTTAAGTACACCATAGCTAGTTTGTACACGGTGCTCCCAATTTCACAAGAAGCTGTTTACATTTGTGAAGATTTGTGTCTTTCTGAAAGAAAGACATGACATATGACTTAAACCTAGGATCAAAAATGGTTGCCTAAATGAAGTGATCCAATTTCAAGATGCTGCAAACCCTTGGGTCCTGACGAAGTGAATAAAGTTAGGGTATGGGTAAGTAAAGGGTATGACTGGCAGTGTCTGAGCTCACTTCATTTGTTACAATTGTTAAAATGTTCTCCTTCTTCCAATATCATGGTTTGCTGTCTAGGTCTTGATGGCTTGTTGCTGTTCCTCTAGTGCCTTAAGCATATAAAATGTGGAATTCCTCCTTGCTACTAACTCTTGCTTCAGTTGGTGGCATGGCAGATGACATTTTTTTGTAGTCGATTCAATGTTCTACATGCGGTCGCTGAATGTTGAAAATACCCAGAAATTTTACGCACCACAAACAGCATCTCCTGCATGTCCTGCACTGACTCCTCATTTTCTTTAGCAATTCTGCACCTCAAAATTTATCGTGTAATGCTCACACAATGTTGGCTCTGTTATCAGCAATGAGGAATCCTGACAAGAATCTTAGTGAGGTGAGCCATTTTGCTAGCCCATTACTGAGTTTTTCTAAAAGATTGACACCAGTATGTTTCCTTGTGAAACCAGCGATACACAGAGTAGCTTGCCTGTTAAAGACCTGGCATTGAGTGCTAGGTTTACTATGCAGAAAGGATGAGCTGTTGCTGATGGCGTTAAATATACCGAGTGGCCTGTCATGGTCATATAGTCTTTATTTTGACCAGGAACGCTTGTCCAGATATACATAGGACTGTCGGTCCAATGGCATTTTCTAAGACTGAATGACTTTTTGCTTAACCTCACAGTACAGCTGAGGAATTGACATTCTGGAGAAATAGAATCAAGATGGAATATGAAAGCATGAATAGATGACCTCAACTAATCGTCTAAAACCTGATGCACTGATGACAGAAATTGGGCGCACATCTAATGCTAACATAGCTGTCATCTGCTGTGCAATAGGATGCTGAGTGTCATACTTATTATTATTATTATTATTATTATTATTATAATAGGTTTTTAAGGCGCCACAGTGCTCTGCAGTGCCGCACAGTAGGGAAAATAGTACATACATAAAACAGCGACATACAAGGTAGACAAAATAAATGCAGACATGAAAACAAAGGGTATGGAGGACCCTGCTCATTAGAGAGCTCACATTATAAGTGGAAGAGGTAAACAGCTGAAACAAGAGGAGAAAATGTGGTTCCCAGTGGAAATTGAGACAGTTGTGAGGATGAATTACCGTGAATGGTGTTATCAGGGATAAGGTCACTTCTAAAAAAGAGATGGGTTTTCAAAGAGCTTATAAAGATTTAAAGGCTGTGGGAAAGTCTGATTGAGTGTGGTAGGGAATTCCATAAGTGGGGAGCAGCACGGGAGACGTCATGTAGGCAGGAGTGAGAGGTGGTTACCAGAGACGAGACAAGGCGCAGGTCAGAGGTAGATATAAAAGGGCGGGAGGCAGAGTATTTTGATATGAGATTTGAGATGTATGCAGGGGTAGTGTTGTTAAGGCTTTGTAGGTAAGGGTGAGTAATTTGAATTTGATTCTGGAGGACACAGTGAACCAATGTAGGGATTTGCAAAGTGGTGCAGCATATGTGGAGCGGTGAAAAGGGAAAATCAGTCTTGCAGCAGCATTTAGGATGCATTGAAGTGTAGATATATGGGTGTCAGGAATGCAAGATAGCAGGAGGTTGCAATAGTCAAGTCGGGAGATGATGAGAGAATGGATAAGAGTTTTGGTAGCATGTTGAGTAAGAAAAGGACGTATTCTGGCAATGTTTTTAAGGTGGAGATGACAGGGCAGAGTAAAGTGTGACACCAAGACAGCTGGCTTGGGAGACTGAGAAAATTGTGTGAGATTTTTGTGTGCTGAAAAATAGAAACATATAATGTTCTTTTTGCTGCCTCACCTTACATGCTAACACCCTTTTTTTAATATTGATGTCACTAAATGAACCTTCTAAAATCGACAAGTATTGAAAAAATAGAAAAGATTAGAATATATAGCATTTTTTTGGGGTGTGTAGCTGTTGCTGACCCTCACATGCAAGCACTCTTTTTTTTAATATGGATGTCACTAAATGAATCTTACAAAAGTGACAAGTATTGAAAAATAGAAAATAGAAAATATTAGAATATATAGGTTTTTTGGTTGTGGGCAACTGTGTGCTGACCCTTACAAACACTCTTTTTTAAATATAGATTTCACTGAATGACCCTTTCAAAATAGACAAGTATTTAAAAATAGAAACATAGAAAGGGTTAGAAAATATACAGATTTTTTTGGGGTGTGCAGCTTCGTGCTGACCCTCACAAACACTCTTTTCTGAATAAAGATTTCACTGAATGAGCAGTTCAAAATGGACAAGTATTAAAAAATAGAAAAGATTAGAATATAACAATATATATTGTTTTTTTCGGGGGTGTGCAGCTGATGATGAACCTCACCTGCAAACACCCTTTTTTAATTAAGGATATCACTGAATGAGCCTTTCAAACTGACAAGTATTGAAAAATACTTGAAAACATTAGAATATAAGAATATATATAGCCTTTTTTTGGGGTGTTGCAACTGCTGCTGAATCTCACACGAAAAAACCCAGTTGTTTCAAAATTATTTCAGTTGTCACTGCCACTCAGTTTTAAAAGAAATAAATCTATTTGATTTTTGGATTCTGCTGCTATAGTCAGACAGCAAAAGCACTGTTTTTCTCCAAGATATATAAATATACTACTTAGATCGGAAAGATATCTATCTAACTCAGTCTGTATATGCTGGCTAGTGCAATTATATATATGCAATGCATTAAAAACAACCAGTAGCCACTAGTCCATATAAAGTGTATTTAAGAAATTAAAAGTAATTGATCAGCAAACTATTGTAGCTGATTATTTTCTAAAGAACTGCTTTACAATAATGTCAAGATTCTATTGCTTTCCTATGTCCCTCGTTCACCTTGAACGCTATTTTCTGAGCAGAGCACCGCAGCTAACCTACTCGGTACACGCTGTCTGTTCTAAAATGGCACTTGAGAAAACGAGAGTCGGACTATATATACAAAAGATGACGATCCAAAACTCGAGAGAGTTTTTCAAAACATTTTTCATGGAAATGATGTTCTGTCTCATATTCAGGAGAAACCAAATTACAACCTGGTTTCACTCGGTTCCCCAACATCGAATTGTGTTGGATTTCACATAATCTGAACCGCTCATCTCTAATTATGACTATTTTAAAAACTGCTGTTTTTTAACTTAAATAATTGTGAATGGGGCAAAATCCTATATTTCCAAAGAATGGTATTTTGTATATACATATAAAGTGAATTTCTTGTCCGATAGAAGAGATGCAAATGCACAATTCACAACTAGTCTCAAAAGCCCACCTGTTTTAATAATAAATATTTGGCAATTGTGGCAACTGTGGCATTCATTTTGACAAAGTGTACTTATGGATTGTTCATGCTATCATTCTTGGGAGAAGAATATTTAGTCCTCAGGTTCTAGTCCTCAGAACATAGCATTATTGCTTGTACTAATGTCAATCGTGTCCAGTTGCATGGCTCCTGCATCACTGGTGAGATTTCCTGACACTTGTTGAGGTATCAATGACCCATGCTCTTCAATTCCTAACTATCCATCCTATTAAGTGACTGAGTGAGTTTATTATGGCAAGGATTAGTCATTGTTTCATTCCTTGTGAATACACTGGTAATATTGGCCCTAATAATAAGGTATAGTTGATAATTGTATATAACTTCTTGATCAATTTTAAAGAACCAGCCTAGATTCTATGGAAATAAGACTTGCATTGGACCTATTATCCTCATAATTTACAGAACAAATCTACCGAACAAGTGTATGCTATGTTTGCTTCGGACCTTTCAATGTTTCTGATTTAGGAATCAGGGCAACTGGCCATACCTATCAGTGTATAAGGTAAGCTCCCACTGGCCATCTGTCACTCTCTCTGACAGTTCCTGATCCATTCAGTCACATCCCAATTTGATTAGACCATATCTTGATCCACTTACGCTACTCCATCTACCCCCATTTGTGAGTGCGCCCCCAATTTCGAAAAAATATCTACCTACATGTCCCAGTGAAGCTGTGATTGTCAAGGAGTATACTTTTGAATTGGTGATTTATGACTTAGATGTGGCCCTCAAAACTTTTTTTGTGAGACTATCCATAGATTTTGTTGTGTAACATAGTTTTAATGGGATTTTGCCTGAAACTTGTACTTATGATGTACATATGGCTTTATTCTCTTTTTGCAACAATGCCACTGACAAAACAGATAAATGGAGTGAAAAAAAAATAGTTACTACAAACTATGTATTTTCTATAAAATATGACTGTCATCATATATAGGAAACTTATTATATGAAAGTGAATTAGGAAATATTCAGTAATGGTCATAACATCCACTTTAAACTGTACAAACATTTCATGAACCTTTTAGTATGGATCCTAGGTGAACAAGAGTGTTTTGGCATCTCTCACTTCTTGAATTGAATGCACTAATCCTCGGCAACATCTAACATAGATAGAGGTGGTGCCATTTTAACCCTGCAGCCTTGTCAAAATGTCCCACCTCTCTCTCATAAATGTTTATTCCGAGAATTTCCTTTATTGCTTACTAATTACTGGTTGTCTTTGCTGAGCTGTCATGACTCATAAATATGTTTCTCTTGCAAAGATCTTGTAATATATCTCCATTGTTAACATTTAATTTCACCAAACACATTTATATATTTCAATTAATAGTGTTTTATTTATATTTGTTCAAATTACTTTGATTATAAACAACATATGTTCCCTTTTGCTTGTACAGTGCCTTGATAACCATAATAACAATATAAGCCTGAGTAATATCCTTCTTGCCCCTTGTTGATTCCACTTATTAGGTGATGTCATTGACTGAGTCATCATCCTTTATTTTTCTAATTTTTGTACAAATTTGTTTATGATTTCAAATATAACAAGACAAAGACAACACAAACATAAGGTACATATATATAGTCAACAATTACATTGAGAAAGACAAAGAAGAACAACAAATTCCTGAGACACATCTAAGTAAAATTGATAATTTGGATAAAAATAACCATAAACAGGGAGGCCTGCATGTTTCGAAGGTGCATATAAGAATGCAAAAAATAGAAGGTGGGGGAGGAGAGGGGAGGGGGCAGAAGGGGAGGCGGTTAACCCCCGGGGCCCGACAAACCCACCAGAAGACAAATGTCTGAAAGAGAACCTTGAAGAATCGCGTGAGTGGTATGCTGAGCATTAACTACCAATTAAGGTCTAAAGGTATTATAATAGTACCGGAGATTCAAATTTTTTTTTTACGTAAATTTATGAGTTTTGTTGTTCAGGTAAGCGGATATTTAATTCATACTTGCGATATACCAAATTTTGTTATACGCCTGTTGAATAGACGGGGGATCAGCTTTCTTCCAGTGGCAAGAGTCAAGATTTTGTTTAGCCAATTTGTCAGAGGAGCATTAAAACCCTCCATTGGCAACCCCAAGAAAAAAGACCATGAATTTTTAGGGATGGGTGAGGAGCTAACATTAGATATAATGGTGGCTATATCATCCCAGAACCTTGCAATTTAAGGACATGTACACCAATTGTGAAAGAAGCGAATTCACCACAACCTCTCCAACAGTAAGAGGAAGCCAAGCCAAATATCCTCCAGAGCCCAGTGGGTATAGAGAACCATTTGTTTAAATTGTATGTATATTTTTCTTAATAAGGGTGGAGATTGAGGATTTTGATACTCTTTTCCTAATCATTGATTCCTGGTTTGGGGGTCTGTCTAAATAGTTTTCCAAATTGATTTCATGTTTAGGGATAGGAGATTATTTGGCATTTACTAGATGACTGTACTGGAAGAAGAGCAAGCATTTTGAAAGGGGATCCCTCTCTCAACAGATCTACAATTGAGTCAGAGGTCTGGCAATTAATGTTTTAGGGAGAGATGAGGCGTAATGTCGTAGTTAGGAATATTCAAAGAATCTCACCAACTGGAGTTCATGTTTCTGTTGCAGCATCTCCAAAGTGGCACTTTTACCCTGGTGTAGAACATCATGCACCACTGTAATACCATTGGAGGACCAATGAGCAAAATAAGTGGAAGATTGGCCAGGAGCAAACTCAAGATTGTCCCAAAGTGGGGTGAGGGGAGATTGGGCCAAAGTGGTATTAAAGCAAGTTGTGCAATGGTCCAAATTTCCGAGGAGATGTGAACTAACAGATGTGAGAGCACAAGTGGGGGTTGTAGATGGGACAGACACAACAGAGGACAGAGAAAAATTTTTGCAAGACCTTGCTTCTAGTGTAACCCATCTAGGGGCTTGGTTGGTTGTAAAACAGGCGACAGTCTGGCTTAAGTGAGAGGTAAAGTAAAATAGACGTATATACAGGAAACCACTGCTGCTTTGGTGGTGGCTCCTCTCAGGTTTAAAAAGCTAATTCTCTGAGGCTTATTTCTCCAGACAAATTGTATGAAACATTTATTCAGTTAGGACAAAGCACATTTGTGGACTTGGGTGGACAGAGTCTGAATGAGATAAAGAAGTCTAGGCTGCAAGTTCATTTTGTGAGCCCCGATGCTTTCACCATCTGAACAGGTCCAATTTGATTGTACGTATAATGTAGGGAAGTTCTCCCTGTAAAACAAATCATAGGAGGTAGTAAAGAAAACTGCTAAATATTTAATTTAACATTTTTCCTTTTAAGGAGATCAAGGGCGGCAGAAGAAAAATGGAGTGATAGAACCTTGTATCCTGATAGGCAACCATAATAGGATAAGACCTGAAAAAGGTTTGTGAGTGACGATGTATGTGGGGACATCAAGGTGAGCAAGACATCATAAGCAAACTGAGAGATGTTGTATACATCTAAACCCTCTGAGACACCATTAATGTTTTGAGATAAATGTAGTATCGCGGCCAGGGGCCCTATGACTAGCGCAATAATCAGGGGTGAAAGAGGACACCCCTGCCTGGTGCCATTAGCTTTAGAATCAGAAAGCACAACTTTCACTAAGACCCAGGGAATGTGGGTGCTCGGTACTGTCCATATGGCAATCAAGAGTAGTATTGAAGGTTTCGGTCATGATCACATTGCCTCTTCTGGGTAGTGATATGATATCACACTTGTGAAAGAAGTGAACTAGGTTCGTGTTGGGGACATACACATTAACTAAGGTATAAGGTGCATTGCTCAATGCTCCAATAAAAAAAGTATCTTCCTTCTCCATTGCATAGGACATTAGAGGGCTTACATGTTAGACCACAATAAAATAAAATAGCAACACCTTTTTTTAATGGAAGGTGTCACAAACATGGAAGGAGGAGGGACCCAGCAAAAATGGGTCTCCTGAAGAAAGACAACGGGCTAGATTTACTAAGCTGCGGGTTTGAAAAAGTGGGGCTGTTGCCTATAGCAACCAATCAGATTCTAGCTCTCATTTTGTAGAAGGTACTAAATAAATGAAAGCTAGAATCTGATTGGTTGCTATAGGCAACATCCCCACCTTTTCAAACCCGCGGCTTAGTAAATCTAGCCCAACATCTCCTCTGATTTGTTTTAGTGCACGGAACAAGATTCAGTGTTTTTGGGACCAATTCAGACTATTAACATTAAGGAGTAAATTTATCAAGCTGCAGATTTGAAAAAGTGGAGATGCTGCCTATAGCAACGAATCATATTCTAGTTATCCTTTATTTAGTACATTCTACAAAATGACAGCTAGAATCTGATTGGTTGCTATAGGCAACATCTCCACTTTTTCAAACCCGCATCTTCATAAATGTACCCCTAAATGTTAGTATTTTAGTAGACATATGCATATGAAAGTTCGAGCTGAGCAATAGAGATGGTAATATCTGTACCCGGAGAGGTGACCTCAAGGGCAGGGAGGGAGGCAGGGGGAAAGGGGGAGACCACCAGGGGATCTGGGAGGAGGCTTTACAGGGAGGAAGGTAGCATAAACTAGGAGATGGGAAGCATGGAGATAGGAGGAACCGGGTCATCAATATGAATAGCCCTAGGAATGGCTAAATGCATCCAAAGCTGTTCAGAAGAACCAGAGAGGAGTAGTGTGGCAAAGAATTCACAATATGGGAGGGGTAGAAAATTTTAAGACAGCGGATTCCAAAGTGTGTGGGGCACTGCATTATATGTAAATTAGGTTTGAAGAAATGGGCATATATGAAGAGAAAAGAGGTGGAGAGTTAGTGCAGTGGGGAGAGGGGGTTATGTGTCATATAGTTTAAAATGTAGTGTACAGAGTGAACAGTTCAACAAAAACATCACACAGTAAAGTGCAACTTACCCAATCGCTATGGTTAGAGTCCCTCTAAGTCTAGTTGTAGAGTGAAACTTGGTCCATATCCTAGTATAATAGACAATAGACGGTGAATGTACATGGACCTGAGAGGAAACGACAAACATACATGCAAAACACAATACAATAGTAATCGTAAGTCAGCTGTATAAAACGTAGAAATAGTCTCCTGTAGTAATTATAGTCATGACTTGGCTTATTTATTAAATTAAAACACTACTGGTTTAATGTTGGGTTAAATGGGGGAGGGAGGCCTGCATTGTTCACTCACTGCTTAGCTTTACAGGAAGGGAGTAGTAAATATTTCTTTCCAATTAGGGCCCCAACATTCCAGGATCCGGCCAAGTATCAGCTGAGCTTAAGACACCAGCAGCAGCAGAGCCAGGTAGTCAAAGCTGCAAGAACAGTTAGGAAAGAGCTGCACAGGATTGAAGGGTTGTCTAAAGTTTGTTATATATGATGCTGGCCACACCCCCTCTAGCGGCACAATGCTGCTCACAATAGGCCCTCAGTAATTTTCAGCTCCAGGCCCTTGTGACCCTTAATCTGGCCCTGAGTGTATAGAAACCACCACTGGTGATCCTTGGAAAAGTTTGCACTTGGTACACATGACAAAGGGGTGTAGGAAGCAAATTGGTTGGTGTTAGCAATAGCAAAGGTTAACATTGACTGAAGTGTTTAGGACTAGGGTGGAGTATGAATGTCTCTGTACAACTAGAAACCTGATCTTAATATTGGTTATAAGTGTATACTGCATACTCTGTATCCCTGTATCACACTTTTTTATGAAAATAATATAAAATAAATATTAAAATACATGTTTATTTAAAGTATATCTCTTTTAATGTACAATGTTCCTTATTTAATTGTCTTTAAAATCTTATAAAATATTCTGAAAACCCATCTATTGTAAGGTGGCCGTTGGAGGTGATGGGAGATTCAAAACTGCTATAAACGGGAATAGAGCAGTGAATGCAGCATCTGACTGGACAGATACTGCAGCCAACCAATTAGGTGTTAGTATTGGATAACAGTTTGAATTTCCCTTCCAGTCTTCCGGCCTTGAAATATGGATTTTCCATAGGCTGACCTGCAGTGATTATATGGTAATTGTGGGGAGGGGTCATGCAAGGAACATATACTGAATTTCATGGCTACTGTTCATGCAAAATTAATTTTTCTACATATTCTCTGAAAATCAGACAAAATGAAAAAGGTATGAGTGAGTTGGAAACACGGCTGATTTACTCAACCTAGACAAATTGTTATAGCTTGGAACTGTGGCCACTGACTATTTTCAGATCCGTCCTGCCTTCACCTACTTACTGCACTACCTCAGTATGTGTATTTGTTATTACACAGCCAGATGCACAACTAAAAGCTTTTAAAACAGGTGAATATTTTAACATCAGTAACTATTATCCTAAGTCATATAACTAAATATTTAAGACATAAAAATGTGCTTAGTACTTGTGACTTGTTGGAAACATATATCTTGGTTTTTAAGAAATTGCACTGCCCCCAGCATTGCTGTGAGACTGGCTTTATCGGGAACATTTATATAGGCTTACTTTATTCAAACTATAGAGTAACAGCACAAAACACACTATGCGCCTAGATTGTATATTTTTTTTAATAAAAATTTAACTATCAACAAATAGGGTATATTTTATCTACATATTTTTCAAATTGCACACACCTCAACGTATGTCTTTGATTATACATTTTAAACCATAGAACCCTAATCTCTGTCCAGCATCCACATGTTGTCCTCCGTAATTAATTGTTACTATGTATTTTATGTGCCATTAGGAAATCGTGAAATGGTCTCCAAACACACACATTATCTGCCACTCTGTCGCAGAAACAATATCTTCCATTGCGGGCTTGTCTACTTGTTATGCCAAGGGAGTTGGTGTTTCCTACATGGTTTTAGTCATAACATTACACTGTAGTGTAACTAGACCCATCTACATGGATGCCTATAATAATATAACTTACCTATAATTATCACCCAGTGACCCACAAATAACTAAAAACACAAACTCTGGTCTGCAAAACAAGACACAACAGAACTACTGATCTCTAAAATAGTGAAAGTACTAGATTTCCTTAGTGGAAAATGTTTAAACATTTAAATTAATTCAAATTGCCAACCAATTTGCTGACTTTGGAAAACTATTATTACTTAAAACACGTAAGACACTGAAAATGAAGGAAAAGCTGTGATATTTATAGTGATAATGAATCACAGAAATGAATGACAAGTGTAATCTGAAAATTATTTAGGTACTTTGAATAGCACCATGAATACAGTTTCAAAACAATCTGAGTGATCTGCTCATCATCAGTTGTTGAGACTAATTAAAGAGCAAGCAAAAGCCCTAATTCATATTAATATACTGTATATCAAAGGTGTGTATTAATGAGCTGAATAATATACAAGGAATAACTGGAGTGTTTTGTTTAACTAAATAAGTCCACCATATTCTCTTTTAATGCTCTTCAGCCAGGTGTTATGATGGGAAGGAGGTGCTTCTCTTAACTGAACAGACACAGAGTGACTGCCAGATTGGGAGACCTGTTCTGAAAAAATGCACTCTGTTGGTAGGTTGGATGGTTGATTGATTCATGTATAGAGTCAGGGCGAGTGATATAGCTCAAAGTGCATTCAGAGCTTTTTGGCCTGTAACAGATATTACTGGGATCCTGTCCTGAAGACATTGGAGGAGCCTTGGCTTTCCTGAGAAGTAGGGGGATGCTATTTTAGTTTTTAACAGAGCTACAGTGTCAGATTAATACTGAGCAATGTATTTTACCTTCATGGTTTATATCTGAAAATGTGGGGCTTTAACTGGCGGAAATGCAGCTCATGAGTGAATTTGTCAAATTCAGATGATTCTTTGAAGATTAAAATTTGGATATCAGTTAAATAACGGTGTTTTCAGCATTTGAAAGATGTTTTCTGTAATTTTTCTAATGAATGAGTATCAGAAAACTAGTGGAGCAAGAAAAATAGTGGTATTTATTTTAATTAAAGGGTGTTGTTATTTGGGCATTGTTTGATTGAGGTTGATGCTACGCATAAATGAAAATAAAGAAAATGTTCAACCTCAATTATTAACATTAATTTAAAGATAGAAATTTATGTGTGTGGACTCCATTTAAGTACATTAAAACTGAATACAATAAGCAAAGTACACCCTGTATATAGACAAGATAAGAGGCACTGTTCTTGTGCTATCAATTAATGAAGAAAAATGACATTCTGAAAGATAGCACTGGCATGCATGGACGTAACACTTGTTTTACAGATTCCTAGGAACGTGAAGGACACTTTAACATGGAACATAATACTTTATGGCTAAACATGGAGAGAATGAAGCTACCAGTCATAGGGGCCATAAAACGTCTTAATGTTAGCATATTCACAATTCATGGGGTCATAGATAACGGTCCACTTTGGCAAGTGCAACTTCAATTATGAGGGTGCAGGAGCTAAATACAACAAATAGTCTACATAAACTCCTGATTACTTAGTATTGTTCTAGAAATTAACAGTTATCCATTGAAGCCAGTGTGATTGGAAGGGAGCAGGCCAATGCATATGACATTGGTGGATCTTTTACTGTTTCAAGTTTGGTGTTTTTTTCTTTTGGAATATTGCTTTAACCAAGTGTTTTAAGCTACATAAATGCAATGTAAAAATTGGATCAAACATTATTATTATCATTGTCATTTGTAAGATGCAACAGTGCCAGACAGTGGCACACAAAATACAAGGTAGACAAAATAAATGCAAACCAGGGCCGTCTCTTCCATTGGGAACAATGGGCAGGTGCCCAGGGGCCCTGCGGGCAAGGGGGCCCGTCCCAGGCAGCTCTGTAAAAAAATCCTGAAAAAAAAATAAAAATGAAAATACTTACCTTGCGGTCACGTCAGCGGTGATACGGCTCCCTCCCTGGTCCACTCTTCCATGCTGTGCTCGCAGTGAATGCTGGGCGTGATGTCACGCTCAGCATTCACTGCGAGCACAACACGGAAGAGCGCAGAAGAGACTAAGCGGCGCGGAAAAAAGGAGAAGTGGATGGGACTTAAGGTAAGTTAAAGGGGCCCCAATATATTTATATATATATATATATATATATATATATATATATATATATATTTATATATATATAATTTATTTATTTTTAGGGGCCCGGTGCACTGCATTGCCCGGGGGCCCATAAAGTAGTTAAGGTGGCCCTGATACAGGCATGAAAGCAAAGGGTATGGAGAGCCCACCTGATGAAGCAGCTTACAATCTATTGGAAAAAGAACACTGGTGAGACAAGAAGAGTGAGAGCGAGGTGGTTACTTGAGACAAGACAAGGTGCGGGTCAAAGGTAGAAGTAGGATCTTGCCTCAGCATTTAGGAAAGATTGAGCCGGTTATAGGTAAGTGGGAGGAATTGCAGATAGCAGGAGTTTGCAGTAGTCAAAGCAGGAGATGATGAGAGAATGAAAAGAGAATTGTTTGCATCTTGGGTAAGAAAAGGGCATATTCTAGCAAAAAGTTGAAGGTGACAAAACTGGGAGAGAGACTGTGAGGACTAAAAAATTACTTAGCATACTATCAGTTGGAGATCAGTATGCTACAAAAAAATGGTTATCAACATTTATATGTGTCAGTTATTGTTAGCAACCTGACTCACAATCAGGAGGTATATACAGTCAAGACCATAAATATTGGGACATCGACACGATTCTCATATTTTGGGCTCTATACTCCACCACAATGGACTTGAAATGAAACTAATAAGATGTGCTTTAACTGCAGACTTTCAGCTTTAATCTGAGGGTATTTACATCCAAATCAGGTGAACGGTGTAGGAATTACAGCAGTTTCTATATGTGCCTCCCACTTTTTAAGGGACCAAAAGTAATGGGACAATCAACTCAAAACCTATTTCATGGACATGTGTGGGCTATTCGCTCCTTCTTTCATCATCAATTAAGCAGGTAAAAGGTCTGGAGTTGATTCTAGGTGTGACATTTGCATTTGGAATCTGTTGCTGTCGACTCTCAATATGAGATCCAAAGAGCTGTCACTATCAGTGAAGCAAGCCACCATTAGGCTGAAAAATCAAAACAAACCCATCAGAGAGATAGCAAAAATATTAGGTGTGGCCAAATTAACTGTTTGGAACATTCTTAAAAAGAAAGAACGCACCGAAGAGCTCAGCAACACCAAAAGAACCGGAAGACCATGGAAAACAACTGTGGGGGATGACAGAAGATTTTTTTCCCTGAAGAAAAACCCCTTCACAACAGTTGGCCAAATCAAGAACACTCTCCAGGAGGTAGGTATATAGGTGTCAAAGTCAACAATCAAGAGAAGACTTCACAAGAGTGAATATAGAGGGTTCACCACAAGATGTAAACCACTTGCGAGCAGCAAAAACAGGAAGACCAGATTAGAGTTTGGCAAACAACATCTAAAAAAGCCATTACAGTTCTGGAACAACATCCTATGGACAGATGAGACAAAGATCAACTTGTACCAGAGTGATGGAGAAGGAAAGCAACTGCTCATGATCCAAAACATACCACCTCATCAGTGAAGCATGGTGGTGGTAGTGTCATGTGTGGGCATGTATGGCTGCCAATGGAACTGGTTCCTTTGTATTTATTGATGATGTGACTGCTGACAAAAGCAGCAGGATGAATTCTGAAGTGTTTCAGGCAATATTATCTGCTCATATTCAGTCAAATGCTTCAGAACTCATTGGATTGCGCTTCACAGTGCAGATGGACAATGACCCGAAGCATACTGCAAAGCAACCAAAGAGTTTTTTAAGGCTAACAAGTGGAATGTTATGCAATGGCCAAGTCAATAACCTGCCTGAATCCGATTGAGCATGCATTTCACTTGATGAAGACAAAACTGAAGGGAAAATGCCCCAAGAACAAGCAGGAACTGAAGACATTTGCAGTAGAGGCCTGGCAGAGCATCCCTAAGGATGAAACCCAGCGTCTGCTGATGTCTATGCGTTCCAGACTTCAGGCTGTAATTGACTGCAAAGGATTTGAAACAAAGTATTAAAAAGTGAAAGTTTGATGTAGGATTGTTTAGTTTGTCCTATTACTTTTGGTCCCTTAAAAAGTGGGAGGCACATATAGAAACCCATGTAATTCCTACACTGTTCACCTGATTTGGATGTAAATTCCCTCAAATTAAAGCTGAAAGTCTGCAGTTAAAGCACATATTGTTTGTTTCATTTCAAATCCATTGTGGTGGTGTATAGAGCCCAAAATATGAGAATCGTGTCGATCTCCCAATATTTATGGACTTGACTGTACATATATTGGAACTTTATTAATTAATTGATCATTGGTATTTGTATTTTTCACTGTATATATAATAAAAACATGTTTCTTAATGGTTTTATAAAAATGTATTTAAGAAATAATATTTTAATATGCTTAGAATTTTTACTTTACTTATCAAAATAGTGCTTTAATTATATCTTGGTAATGTTTACTTTATTTTTTTCCAGTAGTGTATTTTAATCTAAAACTTGCTGGATCAACCATATAGATATGGTTAATTTTACTCTGGTTGGAACACATTATATACTATATATTTACTATATATAAGACAACTATTACTTACAGATGAGAACTTACCATTAGTTAGGTACCTTTAAGGCCATGAAGCCATCATAGAATCATGTAGTTGCTGCAGATTTGTCATGGTGCAATCTCCTATTTCACAACATCTCAAAGGTACTCTATTGATTTGAGATCTGGGGGTATATTTACTAAACTGCAGGTTTCAAAAAAGTGGAGATGTTGCCTATAGCAACCAGTCAGATTCTAGCTGTCATTTTGTAGAATGTAATAAATAAATAACAGCTAGAATCAGATTGGTTGCTATAGGCAACATCTCCACTTTTTTTAAACCCACAGTTTAGTAAATATAGCCCCTGGTGACTGTGGAGGCCATTGGAGTAGGCTGAACGGGTTGGGTACTAACTATCGACTTGACAAATTCCGACAGCACTTTCCCTGATCGGAGAACTCAGATTTGCATGTTTCCTACCTTGAGGTGACATTGACAACTTCCTATGCCTCCTGCAAAGAATTGTGGCCAACGAACATGTCAGTGTGTAAATATGATGTCATCTTAAACTGCGATACAGACATCCTTGGTATTAAGGTGGTCATTTAGGGTAGCACCGTGTGTACAATATAGAATAAACATTGTACATTTTGTGGAGTCGCTGAAGTGACTACCACCGCACTGAACTTATTGTCATGCTCGTGGAACCAGCTTGAGATGACGTGTACTTTGTGGCATGACGCTTTATCCTGCTGGAAGTAGCCATTAGATGATGGGTAGACTGTGGCCATAAAGGGATGCACATGGTCAGCAATAATACTCTGGAAGGCTGTGGCATTTAAATTATGCTCCATTGGTATTACTGAGCCTAATGTGGCCAAGAAGATATTCCCCACACCATTATACCACCACCAACCTACAGCATTGACACAAGGCAGGAAGGATCCATGGATTCATTTGTCAGACTAGGAGAAATGTTTCTAATCTTCAACTGTCCAGTTTGGGTGAGCATGTGCCCACTGTAGCCTCAGTTTCCTGTTCTTAGCTGACAGCAGTGGAATCCGGTGTGGTCTTCTGCTGCTGGAGAAAATCCACTTAAAGGTTCGACATTCTGTTTGTTCAGAGATGCTCTTCTGCATATCACTGTTGTAACACATAGTTATTTGAGTTATTGTCCCCTTCCTGTCATTTTGAACCAGTCTGGCCATTCTCCTCTGACCTTTCTCATTAACAAGACTCTTTCGCCCACAGAACTGTAACTGTTTGGATGTTTTCTGCTTTGTGCACCATTCTGTAAATTCTTGAGAAAATCCCATGAGATCTGGGGGTAAATGTATCAAGCTGAGAGTTTTCCAGTGGGTTTGAAAAACCTATCAGATTCTAGCTACCATTTATTTAGCACATTCTACAAAATTATAGCTTCAATCTGATTGGTTGCTATAGGCAACATCTCCACTTTTCAAACCCGCCGGAAAACTCTCAGCTTGATACATTTACCCCCTGGTGTTTCAGGGATACCACTTTGTGTGGCACGACGTCATATATAATGTGCGTGACCAGAAAGCGACCGTGATGCCCAATAATAATCAAATCAAAATTGATTGAAAGGCTATCAAATGCACTGTTATACTGTACATCTATTGGGGATTCAGCCAAATGAGTACATCTATACAATGTAAGCTAAAGAACGATAAATAAAGTAATATAAAGATTCACAGTTAGACAGATCGATAGATCTCCCATTTTCTTACAGGGTAACTCAAAAATGAAAAAAAAAAAAAAAATAACTCCTGATGTTTGAAATCAGACTTCTACCTGAGATTGTCAACTGAAGACTTATAAAGGTTGCTGCTATCATTTGGCAGACTTGTTGTAATTATCTGATACTCCATAGCAACATCTGTAACCAGAGAAACTGTGGATTGCAATGTCGATTTGTTTCCATTGCTACAGATGTTGCTAAAGAGTGTCAGATATTTAAATGTCCAACAAAGGACAGCAACAGCAAAATCTGAGTGTTCCAGCTGCCAATTTTGGGTATTTCAAGCATCAGTGGTTATCCCAGTAAGCTGTAGTAAGCAGCATGATAGTTTAAATTATTTGAATTAGGCAACATTCTTTTTTGAGTGGACTTACTTTTTTGAGCAAACCAACATGACACCAATGAGTCATGGTCATTTTTGTGTAGCTACAGATGTACCATGTACTTCATATTACTTGTAAAGTGCTGTAAAGTTAATTACTATTATTCCTTCTAATTCAGAATGAGGATTGACTGTCTTAGAAAAAGTGGAACACATGGGAAATCTAAGAGAGACATTATTGTTTAAATAAAATAAGTATTGAATCTTTTGCAGATTTTTGAATGTAACCAGTGAAATAACATTTGGGGCTTTCAGCAGTTGCATATGTGGCTTGTCCTAGGGGAACAGGGGAACCAGTTTTGGAACCTCATCTGCTTCCCTGTGACAGCAGTTACAGACAGTTACTCTCACATTTTCACCGCCACAAGCCACGAGTTTGTGGAGTAGGGGAATCTCAATGCAAGGCGTAGGTCATTGTTCAATGGAGGATTACAGGCTTATTCATTGACCAATGTAAGGAGCCTGTCTCAGATTTACCCAGTGCTAAGCCACTGACTGTACAGTAATGTTTGGGCTATTTATAAGAATAAGCACTGTGAAAACATTTAAAAGATTCCTATGTTGACATCCATGACATGAATTACAACTCTACTTAGACTTCTTCCTCATAAATGTTTTAATTCACAAAGTAAAATGTATTTTTTAATACATAGCTTTAGTATAGTATTATGCAAACAAACAGAAACAGTCAATACTACTTGACCTTCATTCCATGCTATTTAAATCAGGAGAATTTATTGGTAGACACATTTTACTTCAAATAAGTCATGCTACATTTCATTGTCAATTTTGTCTAGAAAGTAATTCAATACAATATCCAATAGGCTCAGTCATCTTCGTTTCTTGGAGACGTACATGGTGGGGAAAAATTAATTTCATGACCAGACAATGGCTGTGCATGTGTACAACACCTATATACTAAAAGGAATGCTTAGATCAAGCTATTTAAATGTTACAACAATAGCTTCTTTGATCCATCTTAAAGAGGTTATGGCTGGAGGCCAGTAATCACTACAAAACAACATCCCTTTGCACTTCAAAATATTTTTAGCCATTTATACTTACTGCTAACGGGGATCATAAATTCAGAAATCTTTGAATGTGGCTAGTGAAGAAACTGTCTTCGGAGTTGTCTGTGTATAGAAGTTACTCATGCTGACTTCACAGACATTTGCCTCTTGGCCTTGTAGACTACAGTACTGAAGAATTACTGCATCGTTTAAAGTTCTGTTTGCGTGTCACTGCTGCAGGCCTAGAACTAGAACTGAATCAAAAGCAATTTGCTTCAAATGTAGGCAAGAGTAGCATGTTAAACATTCTATCATCAACCTGGATTACCAGCAAAAGTGCCAAACAATGATCATTAATGGATGTTGTATTCTAAATGACAATCTGAAACTTGACCTTGAAGTATTGCATAAAGTGTATTTCTACATAATTTCTTTGTATCATAATCCTCTCAAAATAAAGCACAGTGTAATTTGTTAGTCTTCAAAAATAAAGGATAATAGTAATAATAATAATAATAATAATAATAATAATAATGGAATTTTGTGCCCTTTTATATATTATATAGGGCAGCACAGTGGCTTAGTGGTTAGCACTTCTGCCTCACAGCACTGGGGTCATGAGTTCGATTCCCGACCATGGCCTTATCTGTATGGAGTTTGTATGTTCTCCCTGTGTTTGCGTGGGTTTCCTCCGGGTGCTCCGGTTTCCTTCCACACTCCAAAAACATGCTGGTAGGTTAATTGGCTGTTATCAAAATTGACCCTAGTCTCTCTCTCTCTCTCTGTGTGTGTGTATGTGTATGTTAGGAAATTTAGACTGTAAGCTCCAATGGGGCAGGGACTGATGTGAATGAGTTCTCTGTACAGAGCTGCGGAATCAGTGGCGCTATATAAATAAATGGTGATGATGATGATGATGGTCAGCTCTCCCAGTAGCAGGAGAAATTTGACACAGTGGATCAGTTTGAAAGCCTTAGAGCGGCTGTGTCAGATCTCAAATGCTTAGATTCAAGTAGGTCTGTAGGTGCCCAGCAGAGGTCCCGTTTTCTCTCCCTCTCTGTCTGTCTGTCTCCCTCTCTGTGTATGAGTGTGTGTCTATATTAGGGAATTTAGACTGTAAGCTACAATGGGGCAGGGACTGATGTGAATGAGTTCTCTGTACAGCACTGCGGAATTAGTGGCACTATATAAATAAGTGTGATTTAGCACTGCACTCTACAATGAGTATTTCCAGGTCAAGCTCTGGACAACATTGCACCTTATAGTAGGAAAGTTCTAGAGATGAGTTCAATGTTTGATAAAAATGTAGATTCTGTGCAGCTTGATAATCAGTTTGCAAATGCTGTACTAAAAAAACAACAACTCAGAACTAAATTTTTCACCTAAAACCTTTTTTTTTTTTAACAACAATCCTTATAACACATAAAATGACAACAGACTGAACAGATATAGCTTTTAAATGACATTTGTCAGCAACAGAACCATTGGCTAAATATTAGAAATAGACAAATGAACCAAACAGTTTGCAAGATTCATTCATCCCTTGTCCAGACTATTGCTTATTTAGAGGAATACCACAGTACATTTTATCTTTTGTTTAGTTGAATTACTTTGTGCACCAATTGGGCCTTTCACCACTTAAATTGGCAGACATTCATAAAGTAACTAGGGAGAGGAGAGGGTTAGGCTGGGAACACACTACAGAAAATGTATCCCTTGCTGATGTCATTAACAATTTTACCAATGACTGGAAGCATGTCGATTCATGTGTACATATTAAACATGCTTTACAAGATTTACTTTCAGCTATGTGCTCTTCATCTGTCATAACAATCAGCTGAAAATATTGTGACACTAAAAACTCTATAGAGATCTGGTCGTGAGTGCATATAGTCACTGCAGAATTGGAACAACATTGTTCCATCGCTAAATTAGATTTTCAATCCATTTATAAAATCAAATCAAACAATACAATGTGCTTTAGAATGATCATCGTCTATTGTTGGAGTGTACACATTAATGAATTATCGGGCTGAACAGTCGATTATCGTGTGATTGGCCCAATAATCAGGTGAAAAAACTGTACTACCTAGCCTTTTATGGGGCCCTCTGGTAATGGTAAAATTTCGGATGTGATATTGGGTAACAAAGCGTGTCAAAAAGAATTGTATGGGGCATATTCGATTATGATTCAGGTCCACGGGATCGCGCCGGAACGGGACGCGAAGTTAATCCACGGTACCGCAATAACGTGGATTGTCATTCGTAGCCCATAGGGTTGCATACGAAAATCTGCGTTATTGCGGTACTGTATTACCGGCAATACTGCGCACTTTCTGCGGTAACTGGAATCGTAATTGAATATGCCCCTATGTGTGTGAATGGGTTAATGTTTAGTCACGTCTCTGTCAGGTCTAGTTTACAGGGTCCAATATAATTACTAAAACAGATATGCTAAAGAAGAGACAAAGTGAGAATAATATAACACATTGTGCAGACCATTTGAGGTAGGACATTCCATATTTCCCCATGTATAAGGTGCTCCCATGTACAAAACACACCTTAATTTTTGCCCCCAAATTAAAAAATATATATATTAGCTGTCAAAAAGTGTGCGGAGATTGCAGGGGCTTGCTGCCGGCGGCTGCATACTATGTGCAGGTCCGTTCAGCAGAGACAGGCAGGAAGAGTGTGCTGGGCCAGCACACCCAGGGCCGGTGCCAGACATGCTAACACTGGCCCTGGGTGTATTTGGCATTTTACTGTACCAATGCCACAACCCAGAGTGACCCTCCAAAAAAGGGAAGAGGAAGCTTTTCTCCAGTGATTGAGGAAGACTGAATGGTCTCTAACACTGTTATTTCAGATGAGCCTATATATTCTCTATTTAAAGTACACAGATTAGTTTTATTATTAGTGTAAAAAAACATCAAGCATATTACACTATCAGCACTCTTAATTTTGAGTATACACTCCCGTTACTGGAAGGTGGGCACATACAGCACATATGGGCATGATAAAATAAATTTATTGATGATACTTGTAAAATATAGGGGCAATCTATAGAACAAAAAACTTTATAAATAATGTATCTGCAATGAAACATTAGTAGTATATATCTAGAAAATAATAAATTTACATAAATCTGAAACATTCATAAGGTCCTTGAATTATTAACAGCTGCAAGAATCCTTTTTAGGGGCTTTTAATACATATAAAAATATACACCCTAAAAAGGGTTCTTGCTGATTCTTATTCATTTTTTAGGATTTGTTACTTGGATTGTCGAGTGCTGCAGAGTTTTGTGGTGCCTTACAAAAAAGATGATGATGATGATTATGATTCTTAGAGTTACACTTTCTCAATAAGATGGATCAGGAATCTTGTATTTTAGGCAGCATCATTAGAACACATTTATACATGTACATACCATACAATAATTATATTTATGGATGAAACAATTATCTTTTAATCGGATTTTTATCTTAGCAAGATTAACTACTTCCTCAGTTCTTACATATAAACACAAAAGCTAAAACAGTCTCAAATTTTTTCTGTTGAAATATCTTTTAAGCCAGGAAAAAAGTACTATAGATTTTATTTTAAACTATAAGTTGCCTTTAAAAAAAAAACCATAACCATCACCTATGTGCCTGGAACAGATATCTTGACTGCAGGGCTATATTATCTCTGAGCTGTTTACAAAGAACTTCAGCAAAGTGGATGGTAAATTGTATTTCTTTAGATTGCTCTATCTGCTATCACAAAAAAGATGGACACTCATTCTCAAATCATTTCTTATCTAAAAAAAAGTTTAAGCTACAGCTTGACAAGTGCAGTGCTCTACAAATTAGATTGTCTGCTGTGTTTTATTTGTCCCTCTTTTATCACTGACTTTTTGTTATCGCAAATGTCTTCAGAATTTCTTGAGATGAATATAGATAGTGTATTAGGACAATTCCTGAAAATGTACCTTCCCAGTGAAGCCTTATTATCATTACAACAGCGCCTGTCTTCTTTGTAATGACACATAGCAAACAAACATGTTGGTGTCCTGCATTGTACAGTTAGATATCAAATACAGTATATATAAATAAATATAGTCACTTATCCATAATAAAGAAGGGATGTTGGTACCCAGGTGCAATTGATAATGTAACAATTTTTATATATATATATATATATATATATATATATATATATATATATATATATACATAAATAACATAATTTATTTTAATGCAAACAGTGTATACATATGCAATAACATTGATTAAATGATAGTGACATAGATATAAAAACAATAATTTTCAGAACACAGACATTGAACTATTCCAAGGAAACCTATATATGTCAGTCACACGGATTTGCAGTTGTTAAACTGAATACCACATCTATATAAGGATCTAATGTGGGACCAATTATCTCGCTGGCACTTAAATCTGTGGTCTATATGTTTCTGCAAATATCAATGTTATTTATTGCATTTACATTTTGTAATTATTGCTTTTATGTAATGATCATTTAATCGATGTTATTGCATATGTATACACTGATTGCATTAAAATTGCTTCTTTATATATATATATATATATATATATATATATATATATATAAGGAAATTATTAAATTATCAAT
Organism: Mixophyes fleayi; assembly: GCF_038048845.1. NCBI lineage: Eukaryota > Metazoa > Chordata > Amphibia > Anura > Limnodynastidae > Mixophyes > Mixophyes fleayi. The sequence goes on from NC_134406.1 coordinate 52,823,737, forward strand.
TGCACCTGGGTACCAACATCCCTTCGGGTGATTGAGGTCCATTATATACAGTTTAGTGGAGTGATGATACATCCTTATTACTAACTCCTTTGATTTTATATCTTTAATGAACTGACAAGGTCGATCCCACATTGTCTCTACCACAATATGGTTTCAATGATCACATAGGGACCTTGCCATATTGCTTGTAAGGGCTAAAATATACAACCTATCACCTGATTCATAGAATACCCAACTTTTGCCATAATCTCCTTAGGCCTCTGCCTTATGCTTATAATTTACTGATAAAGTAAGTTCTATTCTCCATTTGTTTTGCACGGTTATTATTTTATAGTCCATTATGGGGAGGGGTAGTTTCCAGGTTCTTGGCCTTGATTAGCAATCCAGTAGAGCATGAGCCATACAAATGTTTATTTAAGGCAATGGTTGTACAGAACAGAGTACTTCTCATTCTATAAGAATATGTACTGTCTATCAATCTATCACAAACATATCTATTTACCATTGTTGGTAATACCACTGCTATTTACCATGCCAGGCCTCGCTGACAAGCTCTGGCTAAATCCACCCCTCCGAAATGAGCAAAAAACCCTTTCACTGGTGGCATACGTGCTAATGTTGCCGGCTAAAGGAGGAAGGGACTGTCTGTGACTATTGGGTATGCACGGCTATGGCTATGCATGTCCATAGTGTTAGGTGAGCAGTGGTAGTCATTATCACAAAGCTAAAATATGTCGACATGGAATAGCCTGACATGATAACACCAAAGGTGTTATGCACGACAGCGTGGTAATAGTGACAGCTTGGAAAGGAGACTTCAAACAGTTCTGGCGAATGAACGTCCCGGCAGCTTACAATGACGTCAGTTTCATTTGTGTTGTTAAGCTGCTAATTTAAGGAGGCGCCGACTGTACAATGTTCTTGGCTTTCTAAGGCTAGGTACACACACACATTGCAAGAAAAACCTCCAATAAGCCGACATCCGACCATTTGGTCAGATATCGTGTGAGTGTGTATAGTGACATGATAATCTAAAGTCGTCCCAAAGTGCCGATCATCATTTCATTTGGTTGGTCTTATATATTGTTTAATATTTTCCAACCAACCACCAAACGATCATGTAGTGTGTATGCACTCATGCTCACGATCTCCATGTCATGTTCTTTTCAGCCGATGCCAGCAATGAATGTCCCAGTGAATAAATGTAGATAGTGCTTTAGAAGGAATCATTTATTTATTCGTTCCGAGACAGAAGGTTTAGTTTCAGAGTCACAGAAGCTAGCAAAATTCGTTAGGACATATGGATAGCTATAACAAGGCTGTTTTAATCAGTGTGACAATGTGACAATAATGAATGAATGAATGAATATTGTGCTGTCACTGAAGTCTAGAGGACCAGATGAAGAGGACAGATCTGAAGGTAAATCGTGTCAGTGTGTATGCATGAATCGTCAGACTGATTGGACCTTCAGTCGCAGGTACAATCTGTCACGACTTAGTGTTGCGTACCTGCTATCGTTGGCACTACTCAAGGGAAGGTGCAGAGTCTAACGTGCCCCTGATATTCACCAGGTACCCCCGCAAGGAGGTATGGACTCAGCTGCAGGAGACACGCAGGTCGCGGTCCTTCCACCATTCGGATAGCGAAGCATGAGAGAAGAATTGTCAGACAAGTCGAGTCGGTAACGGTGCGGGCAATGAAGGTACACAAGGAGAATACGAAGGGAAGGTGAGTCAAGCTGGGTCAGTAGCGTTCTGGAAGCGCGCTACAAAGGGAGATCCAAAAGGGGGTAATAAAAGGCAATCCGGGTCACAAGGGTCACAGGCAGGCAGGCAAAATATCAGGAGACAAGCAATGAACTGGAACACTGTAGGAAACGCTGGAGGCAGATAGGGACCTGAAACTCTGGCACTGGTGGGAGGGCCAGGAGGGGTTGAATACTGCTGTGGCCCAATAGGAGGTCAGCGCCGCAGAGCTGTCATAATTAGCGCCATAGTGCTAAGGTCTAGTGTCCTGTTTCCTAGAACGGGAACGCTGTCATGTAGCGGTGGCCGTCCGGAAGTGACGCGTCTGGTTGCTAGAGGAGAAACACAGGCGGCCATCCCGGGAGATCACGGGACGGCGCCTGACACAATCGTTTGAGATAACAGGCCAATCAGAAAATTCTTCAGTGTGTGTCTAGCCTAAAGAACATTTTACAGCAGGCACCTCCTTAAATTAGCAGTTTAACAGCACAAATGATAGTGGGGAGCTTGAAACTGACATCATTGTAAGCTGCCAGGATGTTCATTCGTCAGAAGCTGTCACTATTATCACGCTGTCGTGCATGACACTTTTGGTCTCATCATGTCGGGCTATTCCATATAGGTGTTTCTAAAGCATCGGGATAAGGTAACCAACCCCTGGCGAGCCACATAGAGCTATCTCTCCAGCGGTGATGAACCCCATTAAAAAGTTAAGCTAACACAATCTTGATATGGTGTTATGCAAAACTTTTCACTACTTATTAAATTAGGTCAGGTTGCAGTCCCCTTAGAAATCAAAGGGAACGGCAGTAACTGGTGGAAAATAAGTTAAGGCAGGATACATCTTAGATTTCTCCTGCTTTAACCCTTTGATGTATTGAGAAAAGATCTGCAACAGCTATTCTCTGAAGAAAAATGCAGCTTCATAAATAGACACCATAGTCTTTTATATTTTAGTTAAATGATTAAGAGATTTTAAGGTGTTTTATTGGTGCTACCAAATATATGATGCCTAATGTCAAAATTCTTCCGACAATTTCTAATATGAAAAAAAAATGTAAAAATAAATGTCCAGCTAAATATGAAGAATCTAATTAAAAAAACATAATTAAATTTTTCCTTGTTGGGTAATTCAGAATATTAGGCTGAATCAGATATGTTATAGCACTTTCCTCTGTCAGACTGATGTACCTGGAGACTTGCCTGCAACATAATTTATTATATAAGTTTAATATAAACAAGTAAATGTATGGAAAATGAATATAGTCTGTATTCCTGACAGATTTTATACAATTCTGTAGGACTAACTTCAGGGGGTAAATGTATCAAGCTGAGAGTTTTACGGCGGGTTTGAGAAGTGGAGATGTTGCCTATAGCAACCAATCAGATTCTAGCTATCATTTTGTAGAATGTACTAAAGAAAGATAGTTAGCATCTGATTGATTTCTCAAACCCGCTGGAAAGCTCTCAGCTTGATACATTTACCCCCAGGTGTGAGATGACTGTTATACTTTTGTAGTTCCCTCACTATTTTCATTAAACCGTGATTTAACCACAGTTAAAAAAAGTTTTATAGTGTTCTTTGGCAAAAGTAAAAATCGGGTTTATCATGCTGACTTGATTCTGCCCATTTGCACTTAAAGGCATATACTTCCCTGTGCCTAATTGCTCTATTTATCACAGCCATCTGGGACAGATTACAAACCCCAGACGGTTTTATCTGGCCAGTAAGGATGGCCCATTATCAGAGGTGGGATGATTAAATAATTGTCCCATATCCAGTCATGCTCTGACCTCTTCTGCACTACTTTTGAGTTTGTTCTCTTTCCAAGCCAATTGCAGTAAATAGTGCATTCAGGCAAAGAAGTCCATTCCCTTTACGATACTGCCCACCCGCAACTCACTTGTCCTTTACTTGACTTATTTTTAAAGGGTTCCAATAATAAAATACTTATCTGACTTGGTAAAACGTTTGCTAATTGGGGAAGAGTTTTATGGCACACCAGGTAAATCTCACACTATAGTAGCATGGTAAAATACTATGAAGGTCAGGTTAATCTAGGATAATATGAGGAAGTCCCAGGTTGACTTCATTCCAGTATGTATATATTTATATAACATGTAATATATATTTATATTTTGACACAGTATTAGCTCTGGAGCTATGGCAGCCCTGTAGACATAGATGATCACCACCTCCTTTCAACCCAGATATGGTGAAAATGTTGTTCTAGTGATATTTTAGTGTACTTGTAATTTGTGTGCACCCTGTATTTTGTAACGGAGTCTAGCAGCTTATGAATTGGTCCAAAGCTACATTCATTACTTACTTCTGTAATAATCTGTTCAATCTGTTCATAAATGTTAAATTTTCCTTCAATATTAGGATTTCTTAGTATTTTTAGTTTTGCAATATAACTGATTTACTTTATTGCATGTTAGGTATCTTGCAACGACTGTCTGAGTTTCCTTTCATTGTTGCACATTCTTCTCTTCTGAATGTCTCTACTTGTTGGACTATTTTGTTACATTTATAATTATTGATTCATCACCGTCGTAACTGACTATGTACATTTAGGAAGAATTATACAAGGAATCCCTTCAATAAACAGCCAGAATTGAAAAATATCAAAGGATCATTTCAGTAGCTGCTGAAGACATTTCAAAGGCACTTGTTTTATTGCAGTGTCATTTTGTTTTGCAGATGTCCAGAAATCTTTTCACCTGAGTGTCCCTTTATGTCTTATCTTCCCGATCTAAATGTCATGTTCCTTTGATCTATTAAAACTGACGCTTTGTTCATATCTAGAAAATAACCTCCCAGCTAGCGTTTAGCTGAAAGCCACACACATAACCTCTTTTGTTGAACTAAACTTTGGTACAAAGATCTCATAGCCCTGTTGTCTCATTGAACACCCAGAAGCTTGTGGTCACTATTCTGGATAGGTCACCATTGTAAATGTCTTGGCACAGGTATGGCTGTAATCAGAAATATTTTACTGTACAAGTATTGCAATTTGAACATAAAATATATTTCTGAAAATAAATTTTTATTATGGCTAATGCTTTACGGTGATTTATTCAGTGCAATTTTAAATGTGAAAATATCCATATACATATCCATATAGCAGCTTCTTTTTGCCGACATTTTAGCAGCCTGATCCCAGAGCAGCCTATAGTGCTCCGCTAAATAACTGCTTTCTAATTAGCATGTTAATCATTTGAACAAACTGTAAATGTCTGTTTACTAAAGTGGTTTCAAAGGTACTTGAAAGCAGTTTGTTTGCTGTCACTCTTAAGTGGGCTGAACATTCCCTCCAGCAACCTGTTTCCACTATTAATTTGCTTAGCAAACATTTTTTGTCGACAGGGAGACAGAAGCTTTTACAGCTCTGTTTGGAGTGCTCTTATAAAGAGAGGCTCAGGCTCAGGCAGATGAGGAGGCTAAAATCTCAATTTCTTTCAAAGGCATAATGGACTATTTTGCTTATCTAATCTTCTTATCTGATTGAGGGAAAAAATCAAAGGTAAAATTCAGAGGACATGGAATTAAAAGACAAATGAGATGTCATAATTATCAAAGTGGCTAATTAAGCTGTTCAAGTAGGTGACATAATTACTTGTCACAATCATTCTTTCTTTTTTTTTTCCTCATTAGAACTGTTCCTTTGTAGCACCTAACTACTGTGCACAAATCTAGCTCTTATTAACATTATTTTGCTTCAGAACTGTTTATATACCCATATACTTACCAATATATTTATTTATTTGCTACAGCTATTTATATAGCGTCTACACATTACATAACACTTAACATATAATATTATTTTATTATTTTATTTTATTACTGTGATTATGTGTTATTAGATATTTTATTCTCAGTTTTTTAAAATGGCTATTTTCATCATCATGAAACTGTGTTTAAATTTGCAGGCCTTCATTATATTTGTTAGACTATATATTAATTAATTTTGCTAGGGTAACCCACGACTCACAGGATTTACTCTCCATAAATTATTTATTATATTTTGTGTATATTTTATTATACCGTATACATATATATATATATATATATATATATATATATATGTGTGTGTGTGTGTGTGTATGTATATATATATATATATATGTGTGTGTGTGTGTGTGTGTGTGTGTGTGTGTGTATGTATATATATATATATATATATATATATATACACACATATATATATATATATATTATGACAAAACTATTGGTGTGCACTGTATTGTAGCATATAATGAGCTTGCTTCAAGGAATGATTTCAAATGTCTTCAGTGATCCAAATGGAGTAGAAATCTTACATGATTTGCCATGAGTCAGAATAAAGAGAAATGAGTATGGACAGAATACAAGAAAATGAATCCAGTTTTCTATTGAAGACTTAAAACATGACATTGTAAATGTGCAAGGTTACAGGTTTTGGATTAAAACATGACTGTAAGATTGATTGGGGACTTACAGGCTTGTAAAGTTGAAAGAACAAAATTGACATGAGTTATTGTTTTGACAAATTCCCAGCTGACATTGGTGTCATTCATTTGAAGGAAGAATTTGTCCTGGATGTATACAGCTAAGCTGTCATCAGTATTTTTCACAAATATACATATAACTAACATGTTTTAGTGACACTCAAGTGAAGTGACTCAACAGGGAAGGTCAGGAGATAAAAGCAGGATGAACCATTGTTTGTGATGAAATGTTATAGAATGTTTAGTATATAAGAATGTTGCTATTAGATTTAAAATAATAGAAAGTGGAAAAGCACAGTGACACAGTGGTTAGTTGTCACACCAAGGTCAGCGGACGGTAGCTACTTGTTGGGATTGGCGCTTCTGAATCTGGAGGCACAGAGTCTAACCCCTGGACTCCCGCAAGGAGGTTTGTAATCCACTGCAAAGGATGAGCAGGTTGCAGTTCTCCAGAACAGCTACCAGCGAAGTAGTGGGTGTATAGAGTGGTCAGATGGACTGAGTCAGCGCCGAGTGGGATATGCAGTACCAAATCAGGATCCAGAAAGGGAAGGTCAGACGAGTTGGGGATCAAAACCACAAGGTGGTAACGGAGCCAAGGAGAATCCGGAAGAAAGGTTAAAAGTATAGCTAAAGGTCAATATCACGAGGAGGTAATTGAGCCAGGGGAAATCCAGAAGATTGGTCAGGAGGAATAGCCAAAAGTCAGGAGCCAATCAATATGAGGGATTGGCACACAAGGAGCAGGAACGCTGGAGCACAGAAGATTACCTAACACTCTGGCATCCTAATGGTACCAGAGCATGGCTTAAATAGAGGAAGGGGGGAAGGTAAATTACCGGCGGCGTTGATGTCAGTAGCAACGGGACACGCATGCGCCAGGGAGCTGGCTGCCAGGGCAAAGACATTGAGCCTGGTTGCCGAGCAACCAGACACAAGAGGCCGGAAGCGAGAAGGCAACCACCCCGGAGCAGGTACGGAGCGACAACGCCTGACTTTAGCATTGCTGCCTTACAGCACTGGGGTTATGAGTTCTACTCTGGTCAGGATTCTAACTGTGTGGAATTTTTATGTTCTTCCTGTGTTTGAGTTGTTTTCTGCTAGGTGTCTGTGTGTGTGGTAGGGAATTTAGAATGTATGCTCCAATTGGGGTAGGGACTGAGGTAAATGACAATATATTCTTTACTGCGTAATATGACTGGTGCTATATGAATAAACATTTTACATTTAAAAAATATAATATTCAAACTAATTTTAGAAAAGCAGCTTCCTCTTCATCACTTGCACTTCTACATTTGCTAGTTTACTTGCATATATTTAGGCAGTCATTCATTTTGGGTGGGGAATGCTCTTGCGCATGCAACTTTTTTTCAAAGTAATCATTCCAGTGTGATAGTGGATGAGCATTCACATCAAATCCGTCATCATAGAGTGGTTTTAGCGTTGTGTATATATTATACACAAATGTTATATTATACATGTATATGACTTTGAGTCCGCTCCTGTAGTTCTCTCTACCTGTCATGTCCTCTACAGATACCTCTCTCCATCTTACCCGTATTCTCTCTCTTTCTCACCTCTCTATTGCTGTTCTCATACTTACCTTATCTTCACTACAGTCAGACATTACTTTTTTGAGCTCTTTTTGTCTTACGCTAAACAGACGTCACATGTAAAGGCGGAACTAGCGAGCTGTGGGCCCCTGTACAGGAACCAGGGGCAACAGCTAACTAGTTCCCCGTGCAACAGACCCCATCATCTCCATGGGCCCCAGTGCACCGCACCTGCTGCGCCAATGGTAGTTTTGATACTGGTCACATGATGTATTAAAACCATAATATTTTTTTAAAAAAGCAGCGGCTCTGCATTCTTTTAGAAAGGAGTAACTGTCTACAGTTCTGCATGATAGTATTGGAACGTTAAGGTGGATGGGGCCGAGCTTCTCTGGCTCTGAGTGGTCACTTCATCCGCCCAATATTGTATTCCACCACGAACACTGCATGACAGTCACTAGATCACACGGTTCATCTAACTAAAATGTGTTTCATCTGTAAAAGTGTTTTTCACTTTAAGATACTAAAACATCTGCTTGGACAAATTTTATTTCTATGATGATGTTGATGATGATAATGTAATGGCTTTCATGGTACTATCGCTTAGTTTGTGTTTTACCAGTCCTGCATTTAAACAACACTTGGGGGTAAATGTATCAAGCTGAGAGGGTTTGAAAAGTGGAGATGTTGCCTATAGCAACCAATCAGATTCTAGCTGTCATTTTGTAGAATGTACTAAATAAATGATAGCTAGAATATGATTGGTTTTTCAAACCTGCTGGAAAACTCTCAACTTGATACATTTACCCCTTGATATTATTACCCACTGAAAGCAAAAAAAAAATATCAGCTGATAAGTAATTTGGTGGATCTATAGATTCATTTGCATGCTACTTCCTTTCAATAATGCTATTCAAAATTATTTAAATGTTAGAAGAACAGTACAATAATTAGTATAATTGCCAAGGAAAATAGTATAGAAAGGTGTTTCCACACATTTCCCCAGCATTAATCACATTTTATGTTACTGATTTTCTCAATGCATAATCAACAGACAATCATCTGACTGTAACTTGAAAAATGTAGACTATAATAGCTGGAATTTATATTTCTTTCAGATGTTATGAATAATTTGCTGTAGAAGAACAATGGTCGCTACAGGTTACAAAAAGTCTGAACTTTGAGGGTTGGGAAATGTTAGTACCAATAGCACAATCCTCCGTACTGAACTCTCTGCCTACACTAACATTATTTACAATACAGTCCTCTGTTCTCATATATATGTCCTTGGCTTAGTTTCCTTCCATTTTCATAATGTAACAGGAAATTATGTTTTTCGAGGAGGAAACAATGTAAAGCATCTTATATCAAGGCACTGTACACATTGTGATAACTGTTGATTGCTTGATTTACTAGAGTGGAGTATTTAGTGCCATAGTAGACATGGCATCTGACCGGCACAGAACCAATTATATGTCATGCAAGAGGGCAGTGAACTTTTTTTTTTTTGCATCAATATTTTTATTCAGATTTTGCAAAAGTATTTGGGGTACAGAAAAAAAAAGGGGGGGGGGGGGGGAGAAGAAAGTACATACAATGGGGCACACATAGGGGTTCCCCACGCAGGGGGAAAGGAATCACTCATTTAAACCAAGGCACACAGTATCAACAGTATGTATTCACAAATATAAGAGACAGTAAGACATATTCGCTTTAACTTTCACTGTGGTTGTTGGAAGATAGCCTCTCTAGGGGGAGAATACCCGGGGATGGGAGCTGGTCAATGGGCTGGGGGGATTCTACAAGGGCCGCTGGTGAATGAGTCGTTGGGTAACCAGAGATATCCTGGGGAACCCCTGGGCCATCAGTGATATATTCATGCCATCTGAACCATCTTATAATAGGGGCTAATGCAGATGAGGCATAGGGCGTATCAGTTGTTTCCATCTCAAAGCTATATTGTATCTTAGAGATGATTCGAGTAATAGTAGGACAGCAGTGAACTTTTTTTACTCTTTTACAAAACTGTCCTGCTTGATTTACGTCAAACAATCTGCATTTACTACAATATCTGCATTTACTACAATAAATATTTACAACCCCTTACACTAAAGTTATATAAAAATTCCACATAATACAGACTGATGTTGATATATGTCATGGACATGAGAGGTTGGGTTTATCAGGTAATAATAGTAGTGGAGACCTATTAAAATATCTGATTACTCCCAGCAAACTACATAAGGAAGTTTGAGTTCAGACATTGCATATAGCCCTGTTTCTCAAGGCTTTATTAATTCTGATTTGGTGAGTTCTACACTAATGTATACCGTTAGAGAGGTCACATGACTCTTCTGTGAGGTCACGTGACTCAGCCTCCCACTGCAGAATACTTCTATCTGATATAGTCTGCTACAGCCTCATCATGTTTGTTTCTACATCTTATATCTTTAGAATATTGGGCAAGAGGGGCAAAGTGGGATGAGGATATCAAATGAAATCAGAGTAATATAAAGGGTCAAAGTGGAGTATCTGCCATACACAAACAAATACATGGATTGTCTTCACCATGTGTTTAATTTTTAAACAGTTTTCGATTCAAATTCACCATAAAGTGCTGCTAATCTAACAGAGAATTTGGATACATTACAGTAGACGGTTAGTGACACACTCAGGACTGGCCATAAGACCCATGATGTCCATTGTCATTAAAACATTGGCCCACCCTTGTCCTTGATCAAATGACAGGGTATTACATTAGCAATCCGCTAATCCTTAAGCCTTCAGAGAGAAATACTGACTACAATTACAAATATAATGCCAGATAGGAAAATAAAGGGAAGTGGAGTGATTGTGAGCAGTCTGGTTTCCCCTTGTGTAAAAGAGGGGAAAAGGGAATACTATAATGTTTAATTGTAGTCCAGTATTATCCACTTTTTGAGGCAAATGTTTTAAAAATTGCACCAACCAGCTCCATTTGATATAATATATAAATTCACTTCTAGGGTGCTGCCACTTGTTCTGCCACAATGCCCCTCCCCTTATCTTTATAACTTTCTTTAGTTTAAATCTAACTTCTCTAGTAAGAAGGCAATGTAGTGTTATTTTTAATATTGTATATATTTTCTTTATTCATCAGTTTCTGGGAGTGCTGCAAAAAAGTTATATCTAAACAAAACAATTCTGACCTTTTATATGGACAAGTCCTGCAACTAACAAATACATCTAAACTGCTTTCCTATCTGGGCTGCCAGCTCAACCCTATAATGCTTGGCATATATAAATGTAGCTATCCTGAAATTATGTTTTTCAGAGTTTAGTTCACTGTGTCCCAACTGCAAAGACAGGATGCTGCTAACCCAGACCCAGGGAGAGCTAAGACCCCAACCAACACAAGCCTCAGGGGCAGGCTGGGCTGGGGGGCAAGGGACATCTGCCCCTCAGGCTGGTACCATAGTGGGCTACCTTGGGCTGGGTCACTGGGCCACCTGCATTTTTCCCCCCTTAATTTAGGACGTTGAGTCGAGAATTGCCCCCTAAAATTTGGCATCTCTTCCCTGCCAAGCCCCCCAAACCCCCAGATATTGTTTCTGGGAAAACATGGTAAGATAATGCTAGCAATCACACCATATTGGTATATATATATATATATATATATATATATATATATATATATATATATATATATATATATATTGGATAATTACTCATTTACTAATATTTCAGCTACTGGCAGATTATCACATAACTACTAATTAGCCCATACCTTCCAACTGTTCCAATTAAAACAGCACAGTGCCTATTTGAGCGGACTTTCCCCATCATCATGATAGCTGACACTTTGCTAAGACTCCTAGTAAGTTGGGAGGTATGTCCCTCTGATGTGCATGCAAATTATGGGTGCCTTTAGGAGAGGGAAGTGGGTTTAGGGGTTGCCTAGCGCCTCTGAAGTGTTAGGCACAAACTCGAATGACATAACACCCTCCCACACGGTTTGACCACGCCTCCGCTGGTGTGACCACACACCCTTGTCCAAATTCCCAGGCCAAGTTTGGGAAATAGGATTTACCGACTAAAGCAGCACAATATTTCACTGACAAATTATTTTTATTATTATTATAATTATTATTGTATATTTATATAGTGCCAACAGGTACACAGCACTGTTCAGAGGATATTTGTCATTCACTTCATAATACTTATCACTATTCTCACTACCTGACCATGTAACTGTTATATTTCTCCCTCTCTCCTGTACCTTCCTATTTTTTTGTAATTTTCCTTCCTGTGTCTTACTATTATCATCCTCCACTCTATACTATTTTCGTTGGTCAAACGAATTTTGTTACACTTCTCTTTTCTTATATGCACCCACAATTTACATTCCTCATTATTATCCCCCTATACCCTCACTTATACCCCATCTTTTCAACCACATTTCACTTTTGGTCTATTCACTCTGTCTCTCTTTTGTATCCTGCCAGCCACTTCTGCTGCCTGCTTTTCTGCTTCACGTTTTCCATCACTGTCAACTGCTCTCCGTTCCTTCCCCTCCTCTCCTGACAGCTGTTCAATCCTTTCTCTCCAACACTGGCTCGAGTCCTCCGTGGCTCAAGCCGTTCTCTGATTGGCTGGCCTAGTGGGAACTGTGGGAAGCTTGATCCAGCAAGGTGCTCAAAAAGGGGATGTAGCCCAGCGCACCTTGTACTGCTAAGTTGTAGTTGTCTGCCATGTACATGTTTGTACTACTATCTTTTTTTTAAATAAATTTAAAAATGGTGGGGAAGGGGAGGAAGAGGGGGGGGGTAATGGGAGGGGGGTAATGGGAATGAAGGAGAAACTATGAGCCCCTGCTTACTGAACCCTGTTCTGCTGTCACATAATTTACATAGGTTCTATGGAAGATTAGAAGTGGAATATATCTTACTTAGCTTTAATTAGCCACAGTACCTGTATTACTTACTTACACCAGTAAATAAAAAGATGGAAGATGGAAACCAGTATAGTAGAAATTAGTGTCCTGGCTCAATTTGTCATTCACCATCATTCGGAAAAGATGAAAAGTCGAGTGATTTTTTTTCAGAACAAAAATAGATTTACACGTTATGGACATCTTATTACTATACATGCCAGGTAAATCATGAGATAGTGAATATGCAAAATTACAGACAAAATTAAATAAACGTATCATTGCCAATTAAACCTTGAACATCATTTGAGAAGTAGACTAAATGCTCTAACTGGAAGTGATGAGCAAGAGATAATAAGGATGTATGAGTTAGTGTTAAACAGGAGACACAAAGTAGTGATAGAGCTCAAATATATCCGTTGTAGATTCTGGCTAATTACAAAGATTACTTTGGGCTTTGATAACTTGACTTACTGTACTTGGAATCTTATTGAGGGGATAAATCATATTTATATATTCAGCAGCAAGATAAATGTTTGACCGGAAGGAATTTATTACCTCTCTGATCGCCTACATATCTATTCCAACAGGGCAGATCACTGTTTAATCTTTGCAGCAAATGATGACAGAGACACAACTCCAGCTGCTGCTCCTGGTAATGCCCATATTCTGGTGCTTTATTTTTTTTTCATGTCTCCACATTTCCTACAGCAAAAATTAACAACAGCTGTGGCAGCGAATATCTGATTGATGGCTGAGAGAAGCAGATGGCAGAGTCTGAAAGATGTTTTTGCCTTGAACCTGCGAATGTCTCAAATACTGTTATTCATATCAAGTTATACAGAGTTCTTTCTACATCACTTGCTTTAAGGTTCTAATCATGGCCATGTTAATGGCAAATGATTTTTGGGATCACCTGAGCAGATGGTCGCACATTACAGGAGACAGAAAGTCTCGGCCAGTGATACCATTGTTGTTATCAATACGGAATCACCAGTACAGTTTTGGCAGAAATGAAGGCTAAAAAAATATATATATGCGTCATATGTATATATATATATATATATATATATATATATATATACACAGAAGATATAGATTGATGTTCTGGATAAAACATTTTGGATACAAGATTTTTTTTCATGGTTCTACTACAATTATTTAATTTGGTAATTTGCATGGAGGTAGATGGAGCCTATGGCAGGGGCAAACGCAGGATTTGTAGAGGGGGGGTTTCCACACCATGCCGCCAATGGGCATGACCAGCATACATGGGGGCGTGGCTATAACTTTAGACAGTGCTTGGCTGCTCTCCAACTCTTCCTATCCCCATAATAAACATGGGCAATGTTGCGTGCACTACTGTTAGGTGCACACAGCTCTCCCTTTTCAAGCAGAGCTGTGTGAAGCAGGGGCAGGGTCCAGCCACCTCAATTATACAGTGCCCCAGGCTTGGGGGGGGGGGGGTTTCCAGGCACTAGGAAACCCTCTCTTGGTTTGCCTATGTATGGGTAAAATTAAACACTTCCATTAAATTTAGATGATTAGATTTTATTTTATTCAGATATTTCTCAGTGTCATGATTATGTCCTCATCAGGAATTAGTAATGTAAAATATAAATATGGCTTTGATCACTCCCAAAGGTATATCTTGTATTAGATAATCTGTGAAATCATTGTCTAATTAAACAAAGGGTTAATGTATATTGATGTATGCTTCAGCTGGGATTGTTTTATGCAGAGATGAATGGGTGCCCAGATGACCAGTCAACTATGGTTTATTGCACAGTCCCACAGATGCTAGAAGATTGGGGATTCCTTTGTAGACCCAACGTATAATAGCTGTGGTCCTCCAAGGGCAGACATGTTCTTTATAGGGAAAATAATACTTTCATAATCCTCATTTGGAGAAGTCTCTGTAGAAATTTGTGGAACCAACCACAATACATGTGTAGATAGAACTCCCCTTTGGGGTGTTATGGAGATACTGTATCTCCCCAAGGAATCTATATAGATATCCATGCTTCACTGTATAGTTTAATGGACTTACTCTGTTTAAAGAACCCAGAGCCGTAACTTAGAATTCTAGCGCCCGGGGTGAGAAAGACAAATGCCGCCCCCCTAGCCCTCAATATTAACCAAATTAACATAAAATATTACTAAATTGCACCCCCCTTCAGCGTTGCGCCCTGGGCGGTCGCCCCCTGTCGCACAGCCCTAGTTACGGCCCTGAAAGAACCTCTCATCTTATATCTGGTATGTTTTAAAAGAGAGCTAAAGAATGTCTGGAACATATTAGGGCAATAAGCAGGTAAGCATACCAGCACACCTTCTTCCCTATTATCACAAGGAAAGGGGGATTTGAGTGGAGAGAGGATGGTTTAAAAAGTGCTCAGTATTCCTACTCAAAAGCAGAAAATTACATGATTGTACTATGACCTTTTTTATTCCTGTCATTTTAAGATAACTATTTTGCAGCTATATGTTCTATATTTCATTTTGTTGTCACCATTTTATTAAATAAACATTGAGACTTTTTGTCATATTTAACGCTATTTAATAACGTTTCTGTCTTTGTGTTGTTAAAATGTTAAAGCATATTGTTAACATATTGTTAACATATTGTGGCAATAAGTTAACACTTATTGCCACAATGACACCAAGTAGCCCCAATAGTATAAGTATTTACACATTCTCTCAGTTAAGAACCTTGGACAAATTTTAAATGTTGCAAGTGACACAATTTGTAAACCCTAAATGTATAATTATACAGGCGTATGGAAATAAATGAACATTAAAATTATGTTGGAACTCATTTATTCCGATATTACATGACTCTGAAATTACAGTACTTACTTGCTGTTATCTTCACAGAAAATACATTTTTGTGTTCTAATTTCTAATTGTGTGCAAATTTCTTAAGCTCATAAGGCTGAGGCTATTCAGAATTCAGATTGGAAAATATCTCCCTGCGTTGGGCCAAAAACGACATGTGAAAGTTTTATTATATGTATTGTGATTTTTTTTTCAGCATAGACAAATAACCATACATGCACAGTCAATGAATTTGTAAACAAAGTTACAGTATCCGACACCATTGGTCTTATATTATCTCATTAAAAGTTTAATATGCATACATTGACATGTTTTAGTATATTCTGTAATAAAAACTAAAATTTAAGATATATCTATATGTTTTTAACATGTAAACATGTCACTAATATACAAAATGTTCCATGTAATAATTGTCTAGAGTATGTTTAAGATTTTTAATATTTAACTCTAGGGGACTAACCCCTCTTTGTCTATAAGGAGGTTTTAATTTCATGTTTACTTCATTCAAACCCTCCCTTTACTCATTTCAAATGTTGGGTCTATTGGCTGGAGTTGTTCCCTTGAGAGTTTCTAATGCACTTACTGTGTTTTGCTATACTTCCTTATAGCCAGGTAAGAGGGGGTTATCTCACAATCTCTTCATAAAGAATTAGGCTAGGTACACACTGAAGAATTTTCCGATCAACGTGTTATCTCAAACGATTGTACCTACGACTGAAAGTCTGATCAGTCTGACAATTCATACATACACAGTGACACGATTTACCTTCAGATCTGTGCTCTTCATTTGATCCTTCATCTGGTTCCTTGGTCTTCAGAGAATGACAGCACAATATTCATTTATCATTATTGTCACATTGTTACGCTGATTAAAACTGCCTTGTTATAGCTATCCACCTGTCCTAACAAATTTTGTTAGCTTCTGTGACTCTGAATCAATACATTCTGTGCCTGATTCATTAAGGATCTTAAATTAAGAAGTTTCTTATTTAAGTCTCCTGGACAAAACCATGTTACAATGCAAGGGGTGCAAATGAGCTTTCTGTTTTGCACATAAGTTAAATACTGACTGTTTTTTCATGTAGCACACAAATACTTGATAGCTTATTTGTACACTGAAATTTAAAGTTGATATTTGTGTGCTACATGAAAAAACAGTCAGTATTTAACTTATGTGCAAAACAGAAAGCTCATTTGCACCCCTTGCATTGTAACATGGTTTTGTCCAGGTGACTTAAATAAGAAATTTCTTAATTTAAGATCCTTAATGAATCAGGCCCTCTGTCTCAGAACAAACAAATTAAATATTCCTTCTACAGCACTCTCACCGGGACATTCATTGCTAGCATCGGCTGAAGAGAGCACGACTCTGTAAACTCTATGGAGATCGTCAGTACTATAATAATAATTATTATTATCAGTGCATACACATTACATGATCGGTCGGTGATTGGTCGGAAAATATTAAACAGTACGACCAACCAAATGAGCCGACAACCAACACTTTGGAGCAACTTTCAACCATCGTGTCACTATACACACTAACCCGACTTCCAACCGAACTGTCGTATGTCGGTTGATTTGCCTGTTTATTGGACGAAAACGCTCCAGTGTGTGCCTAGCCTTAGTTCATGTATGGATAGCAGTATCCCAAAGTACTGTGTGTCTTGCCCTCTACATTTTAGAAAATGGTCAAGCAATGTTGGAATCCCTTCAACCCCCTATAAGCCAAGGAGCTCAGATGCCCACCATGGAAGGTTAAGATGGTCAACTTTGTTGAGATTACTTTTGTTTTGTATATCTATCTGTATAGTCAGCCCCAAAGGTATTCACAGGCTCACTGTTACTTTATAACAACCAGCAATACTACATAGAGCCTAATAACTGTCGCTGTACTAGCATAGCTATAGGCAAAAAGGCAAATTCAAAAAATCCAGTTTGCAGATAACCATCAATCTTCATAGATCTCATCAATGCAAGAAATGAAACAATGGCTTCTTCGGTGCGTTGCAGTGGAAAAATTACAGTCTTATTGAAGAGAGATATAAGGAGCATAAGGGTCCTCCGCTACGATTATTATTATAGTGGAAGGAATTTACTATAAAAAGGCTTTAACTGCATTATTTTTAGTAGTGTGTTATTAGGTCCTTTGGAGACTATGGATCCATCCTGCTGAGTGTCAAAAATGCAGTTTTGGTTTAGTGTAATCACGTGGGGTGTGTTTTTGTGGCACACCTTCAGTTCCTTGATACGAGTGGATCAACTTTGCAAGTTACAAGATGTCTTATTGCTGCTTGAAATCAAGAAGTGCATATACTATAGAGGCTCAGGACTTGACGATCACAAAATATATATATGGAAAAAGCACAAAGGGGGTGTCATTACAAAAAAGTTATAAAAGCACAATTGACCAACAGCCTGTTCCCCTGGTAGTGTGGGTATAAGAAGACATAAGTCCTGAACACTGATTGGGTTCATGTGGATAGCCACATTGGATGAATAATTCTATTAGGGGGCACTACAACATTCCCAAATTGTGATAAAAATCAGATTAAATGCATGAAACTTAGTGAACAACTAACATAAATGCAAATGAGGTACATGATGTACACATCTGTGTATAAGCTTTTTCAGATCGATAACACACATGCCACAGTTCTAGGAAAGTCCTGGAATGGTTTTAAAAATATGTTTTTTATGTAGAGGCACAAGATAATTCACAATTACTACGGGACACATTGGAGTCAACATGAGCCAACATTGATACCACTCTTTCAATGCCATGTTGAGTCACTTAGGAATCAAGGTTAAAGTGCAAATGGAGGAGCAACTGGCTATTAGGTATACTGACATAATGGTTTGACTACACTGTATATTTAAATTTGTTATAATGCAGTCTTTCCTATAAGCAAAGTTTTGCAACAGTTTTCATCAGTAGAGAATTCCTAATCTGTATTTATATCTCAGTACCTGTTGAGTTTGCGTACAGTTTAAGGATTATAAACTATTTTCCTAGATCTGACACAATTAATAAGACCAATGAACATATACACAGAAAATTATAGCCATTCTTGATCGATTATAAACATTCACAGGAAGCAAATGACATATTCTCTTAACTGCACCCTAGAGCCTGCTTTGTCATAAAAAATTACCCTGTCACATGGAATGTGACACTACCTTTCTGATGCACTTTGGAAGCATTTCAAAGTGATTTTTTTCCATCTGTTGTGGTTTCTCACTGCATGAGATGCAGCTTAAATATACTGTCAGTTTTCTAATGCAATAAATCAGAGTGATGATAAAGAAGTTTGCTTGGTGTGCCATGTTGAATTAAAGATGTCGGACATAAAAATGTTTCATGAAAGGACAGTAAAATTTCAGTAAGTTCTAAATGAGAGAGTGTTTCTATGGGTTTCCAGTCAGAACAGAATTTATTTTATTATTTTTTTTTCAACCAATTGTGACCCAAAATCTACTAGCCATACGCAAAGACCACTGTCAGTGTGATGGTTACCAATATACTGCATAACCACATCTTAGCAGAGAACTCACTTGCATCAATCCCTACCCTAATGGAGCTTACAGTCTTACAGCCTAAATCCCCCCCCCCCACACACACACACACACGTGTCGATTTGATAGCAGCCAATTAACACACATTGGAGTGTGGGAGGAAACCGGAGCACCCAGAGGAGACCCACACAAACACGGGGAAAACCTACAAACTACACACAGATAAGGCCATGGTCGGGAATCGAACTCATGACCATGAATTCCATCCCCGACCATCTTATGTATCCTGCAGCAACACCCTTTAAGCTATTTAAACTGGAGGCAGGGTCAGAAAAAGCCCCTGTGAGTGTGGCCGTTGGGACTTTAAAATCACTGCATTATATCAGTCATTCAGTGTTTTAGGTGGCCCCTAACATTGATGCCTAAGGCAACCACCTAGGTTCGCCTAATTGTACCGCTAGTCCCACTGGTAGGGTGATATGGAGACATCTATTTGAGCAGTGCAAACAGATTTAAAACAAAGTGAAGAAGGTTTCTTTAGCTGGAAACCTTGTTAAATATGTTAAGAAAAAAATATAGATGTTGAGGTTACTATGCAGGGGAACAAAGGCGTTCTAGTGGTTTTAGACTGTTACTCCCATGAAGAGCATACTAGGACATCCTATAGATGATCTCAATTCTGTTAGATTGCTATTTAGGTGCTCCTGCAGGCAGAGTAACCTCAGCTGAACTTTTGTATTTAAAATAAGTTTAACTCAACAGGCGCAGATGTAATGCAGACTATTGCTTTTACCATCATCATCATAAACATAGTTTATTTATAAGGCTCCACAGATTCTGTAGCGCCTGACAGTCAGCATTCAGATAAATGAATACAACATAACAAGTAACTGAATATTGAATACACATACAAATAATAACAAATACAATTAAGCAAAATAGCAGATGTGTGGTACAAAACCCAGGTATGAGTAATGTTCGAGCAAATACAGGAAGCCCAAAAACAGGTGTGAATTCCGTGTGTATTAGTAACCAAGCTGCATAGCATTTGTACCCTTGACTACTAGGGAGGAGTGGAGTTGGGACAAAGGGGGAGGGGCAGAACTTCAACATTAATTTTTGTTAGTTATTAAACAGATAAAAAGCCATAATCCATAACAGCCAACTCAGCAAAACTAAACTAAGTACAATAACACACAAAGAAGGGCAGACAAACCAAATTCTTAGCTAACAAATATTAGCAATAGAGATATTTCAAGCATGAATCATGTTATATATGAGGCTATCTATTCAATGTACAATGCCTAGACAGGCTAATACTTAATCACTCTGACAATTATTGTTGTTATTATCCTTTTATTTAAAAAGCGCCAACATATTACGTAGCACTGTGCATTCAGGGGCCATATGCAGTTAAATAATATACAGTAGCATGAAACAGAGAGTAAAGATGGCTCTGCCCAAATGAGCTTACAGTCTAAGATGTGCAGGGAACAATGATAAATAAGGCAGTGGAACAACAATTGTAGCTGTCCATGGGGAGAATGTGTGGATATTCTAAGTAAGTAGCATTATCAACCACCAATAATAAAACTGACATTGTAGAAACCTAAAGACAGTTTGCTGCAGGCAACCACGACTGTCTTCATTGTTTATCTCAACTGAACCTCCTTCCTTTTCTTTTTCTGGAGAAGTCTGTCACCTATTATTGTGAATGTAATTTATTACAAGAGCTTTATAGGGCCTGATTTAATGTCTTGCACATTAACAGCATTTACATGACATAATGGTGCGTCCTGGTGCAAATTTTCTGCACTGCATGCACGTAACTTGATGCTGTCTTTAGAGTTGCACGTATCTTGTACTTATGCCTCTTTGTGCTTTGAGAGGCAGAGCAGGGGAGTCAGCATGAATGTGCAGTAGAGTAAGGAGGTGCAGGCGCAGGTTAGGCATGTCCTTTGAGATTCATCTTATTTTGATTTATACAGTTCTTGAAATACGCTAGCTATGACATATGCATTTTACACCTACATCAATTGGTTGCAGTTTTGGAGTTGATGATGATGATTGTCGCATCGCTGCTCCACATGCATTTAAAGCTAGATTTAAGGTTGCACATATCTTAAGTTGCATGCAACTCAAAATGTAGAAATGCAAATGTGCAGATGCATCTGTACTCATGCGCAAGCAGGTCATCTGTACGTTCAATTCTAAATCATTATGACCATTGAGCAGCACATTTGTAAAATGAAGTTTAATGTCAGTATAACTCTATTGGAACATGAAAAATAACTTATAAAAAGATACATTGTGCCTCTATTTCTATTTTAGAATTTGAAACTTCATTTTGCATTTTGTTAGAAACAGTAGCCTTAAACAAAACGCTTATCTTTTCTTGATGTTGTAAATGGAAAGTGGATTTGATTGAAACAATTTAATAAATGTATGATATTGGAAGTTCAGGATCATTAGAAATTAACCCCAGAATATTTGTTGTTGCAATGTTTGCTCAATAAAAAATATTGGTAAATATATGTATATTGTAAAGACACAGACGGTCGCTGGATGTGGTGTGAGAATTAGCTTGCAATAAGAAATGCCTTCAAGGGATGAACACAGAACACCTCTGACGCCAGTTACTAATATTTGTGTCTGTATTTATCAAGTCAAATGGCAGGACTCTGAAAATAGCTGCTGAATTTGCCAAGGGCTCTTCCGCCATCCTGTATCACAGATATGATTGAGATTCACTACTGTCCTTATCATATAATCTTACTGTGCATAAGTAGAAACTCCTTGTTATTTATGTTCTCAAGTGACAGTGCTAGAGCTTTGTTTTTTAACCATTTTTCAATCTTATCTGCTTTTCTTGTGGTCACATAGCTTTCTATATTCAGTGGAAAAGGAAGTTGAAACAGAGTACACTTGATTACACTCACACAGATGAGTAGAATGCCATACATGAACTTTCAAATATTTGAAAATGGATAGAAAAACTATTCTCTTCTCAGACTATAAGTTTCTGTCACTTACCTTATCCTACTGTCTGATCTCAGGCTGAGCTTCTTATCACCCCAGAAATGAATAGTTCTAAAATACAAATGTTTATTTACAGTGTTAAAAAAGTAGGTTTACTAATAATTACAATTATTATAGTGCTTATAATTCCAGGAACATGGCTATCAACATATTAGCATGTGTTATGATATACTTCAATAGTATTAGTATAGTGGTATAGAAAACTAGAGATAAAGTTGCTCAAAAGATGCAATTGGTGTGGTTTAATGGCACAATCATTCATTAAGCCCCACATCCTTAACAATCCCGGACGTTGCCTACTCTTCCGGGATTCCGGGAGGCCCCCCCGAAATTTGGGAGCTTTCTGGAAATTGTGGGAGAGTAGGCAAGTATGAGGCCAATTTAAAATGTGATGACAGATTTATAGTTGGGGTAGGGCATGTCCTAGATAAACTTTAAATTTCAGTGCAAAAATAAAGCTATCAAGTATTTGTGTGCTACATGAAATAAACAGCCAGTACTTAACTTATGTGCAAAATAATAAACTAGTTTGCACCCCTTGCATTGTAACATGGATTGTGCAGGAGCAACTTACTCCTTTTTTTAGCTTTGCTCTTTTGAATGACTCAGGCCCTACATGTTTATGTAGCTACATATCTGATAAATAAAAAGCCCAATAAAGATTGGCTATAAATACTAATAATAAAACTAACAAGCATAATAATAATTCTGGTTATTATAAGCCCTGGTAGATGAATAACGGATCCTAGCAGCGGACATTAGGTTTCCCTGCAGATTGCTAGACACACTCTCCATGACTAGGAGGAGTTCGACAAGCCAGGGTGGGGACAGCCATGGTGTTTTAGACACCTCATAACTGTGCAGCACATCCAACATGGAGGAGGTCGCAGGGTAGACCCAGGATGTGCTGAAGGGTTCCCCAAGGAGGAATTAGGCTCAGTAGCAGGGAAGAGGGATGTCTGGGCCAGCCTGCCCAACCTGTCTTCTCAGCCCTCACCAGGAAAACTGGAGGGCAGATGAGATATTAATATTATTATTGGTAGAAGTAGTATTAAATATATATGAGATTATATAACCAAAAGTCCGATTTTGTTGTGTCCAACACCTACGTTCAAGAGTCCAAGAACTTATGATGAACTGGGGGTTGCTTTGGATTATTCTAATAAAACTACACAGTCTAATAAATCAGTAGACAGAGTTAAAAGTGATATCCACTTTTGAATAACCCCTTCTTAAACAATCCTGCCCCATAGGTATTGGAAATAGGGGGCCATTTGTATATAAAATAATGTTGTGCACATCTACAACATATATATGCCTGTTTGAGATGGAATTGCACAAAAATGCATCCACACACCCAGTAACTTTATAATAAAACTATAAGCACATTCTCAAAACCTAAAATCTCGGTACACTTTTCCTCTGTCTTAGTGCAATGTCAGCACAAAAGGCAAGCTTGCCTTTTTGCACTACACTGTCCGTTCTAAGTGTCCATGAATATTTTTTATTTCTACATTGTATGTTTGCATTGTGTATACCAGGGGTGTCCAACCTTTTAGCTTCCCTGGGCCACATTGGAAGACGACAAGTTGGTTTGGGCCGCACATAAGATACACTAACAATAACGATAGCTGATAATCCAAAAAACCATAGAAAACATAGTTAACACATATATATATATATATATATATATATATATATATATATATATGTATGAGAAAAAAAGGTGATATATATATATCACTTTTTCTTCAAATCCCCCTATACTTACCTTTCAATCGCCCTGTTCAAAAAATCCTCTCTAGTTATTATACTATAATCACTTTTTGTATTGTTTTAATACAATATTAATAAAGTGCATTTAAGCCAGGCATTGTATATCAGGGTGCCCTGACCAGGCCTGCGGTACCTGACATATACACCACTGTGACCCCAAATTGTGACCTGTTTTGCTAATTACACCAATATGTTAGTTAAGGGATAACAACTTATACTGGGCCAAAGAGAATAATATATAATGCCCCGTTAGTATTACAAGTAGAAGTATGTAGCAGGGAGACAAGGTCCATGATGCTCCAGGACAAAGTGACTTTTATTCACTGGTCAGCGTCCCTTGAAATAAAAAAAATCCACCTTAACTTACCTTTTAATCGGCTTGTTCTCCTGTCCTCTTCTCTTTTCTCCAATTCTGTGCTGCTGATTGTTCTTCTCGCGCGGGTGACTCCTCTGTGCTGCGCTCCGCAATGGATGTTGGGCTTGATGACATCACGCCCAACATTCCCTGCGAGCACTGCACGGAGGAGGAGACAAGGGAGGGAGCCGGAGTACCAGCTGACGTGACCGCAAGGTAAGTATTTTCTTTTCTTTTTGCAGGATTTTTTTTTTCATTAACAGTGCTGCCCCCTTTCCACAACCATAACTCCTTCTGGGCCACATTTACAGGCGTGCTGGGCCGCATGTGGCCCGCGGGCCGCGGGTTGGACAACCCTGGTGTATACAGTAGTTTAAAAGTGATGGATGCAGTTTTGCGCTTAGCTATAATTGGGGTGCTGGGTGTATGCGATATCAACACATTGGGCCTGATTCCTCAAAGAAAGTAAGGCAGAAAAAGGAGTACGTTTTGGACAAAACCAAGTTACAATGCAACGGGTGGAAAGTAGTTTATTATTTTACATATTAGTTAAACACTGTCTGTTTATTTCATGTAGCACACAAATACTTCATAGCTTTTATTTTAGTCTGAAATGTAAAGTTGATTCAGGACATGCCCTACCCTACTATAAATCTGCCATCACATTTCACATCCACCTCCAAAGCAACATGATTTTGCCAAGGTGCAAAGTTACTCAATTTCTTTATCAAATAGCATAGAATAAAATTTAATAACATGGAAAATAATAAAAAAGCATACAGTTAAATCAAATAAAATAGAATAAAAGATAAAAACTAGCATAATAAAAATAAGAATAAAGAAAAAAATTAACAAATAAGTGTGAAGAACTAGATTTAGGGTAAATAAAACAATTGAAATAGATTAATAGGATTCAAAATAAAGAGAAATTAGAATGAGAGATAATGATACCGATAGTAAAAAGAATGAAGTAAAAAGAGTTTTATATCTTTGTAGGTTTATTTTGATTGTTCTGACAGTTTTGGCGAGTATAATTGATTTGTTTGACAGGGTCAATTAATACCTAAATATTTAAGAGAAGAAGCATACTAAATAAACTAAAAGGAGGTCTTTATGGGCTCTACTTTTGGGATACCTACATGTAATGTTGGTGTTTTCTCTTGGTTGAGTTTATAGTAGGAAACTTTGCAGAAGTGCTGCATAATATTTGCTAATGATGTAGTTGATGACATGGGGTTGTACATTATTATAATAAAATCACCGGGAAAAAAAGGCCACATTTGTGAGATCTAAGCCCCAACTTATTTACCTTGCATATGACCTATTATTCTGATTGCATGTGTTAAGGGTTCCATACCTAAGGTTCAAATTATTGGGTTGATGCCTGTCTTTAGTTATGAAAAATTGTCAGAAGTAAACCTGCTGTTGATGAGGCAGAATATAGTGCCATGATTACTTTAAAAACGGGCTCACCCAAAAACAATACTTATAAGTCACCGTTACCTTTAAGCTGAATGCACGCTGTCAATAGCCTTCTCTACATTTAACAAAAGATGCAGAGAAGGCTTGCAGTCACCCAGGAAAATTTAAATTAGGCCTAAAAATCTACGAGCAATTCACAGTCGGCTGGCCATATTGAAACCAACTTGGTAAATTTTAATGAGGGATATAAGAATTCTAGTAAGTTGGTGTGACAGTGTACACCCTTTTTGATGCACCTGGGCTGGTACCCCTGACCTCTTCCTATAGATCAGGGTTGCTGTGGATGGATCATCCCTGTCCTATCACACTGGCCAGAGCTGCTGAGTAGCGTTCAGAGTGCTGGTACCGGAAAGCTGGGTTCAAACCTCTGAACAGCCGGAAACAGATTAGAGTTTGGTCTAATCTGTAGGTCACAGGAAATTGCAGCAGGGAAGAAGCTGTCAAGCAGGTCTTGAAGCAAGTGATGTTTATTTAGCTTAAGTGTCCTGACAAGGACAGTTCAAACTGGTTGAAGGTACCAGTGATCAGAAAGTCAGATTGAACAATAATGATACATTTCAGTACAAATCAGTACAGTTTTATACAGTTTTGGACACAGCCTAGCAGGAGGTAAGCCAGCCCCTTGAACTTTGCTGGCCCCAAGAAGTGTGAGTTATTTTTAGTATCAGGATGCAATATGTTTCCCCAAAACATGGAGTTAAATGCAATGCAAAGTTATCAAAATTTACATTAATCCGCTATATCCCAAAACCTTCTGTGAGCATTATTTGGGCATGCAGGATCGAAGCTACACAAACAGAGAGGCAGCACACCCCACCCAGACTGCCAGATGTGTTGGCCACTGAGATAAAAAGGTCTAATTAACATGATGGACTTTCTTTAGAAAAGTTATACAAATCTAATCATGACATCATCTCTCAGAAGTTACAAATCAATACCTCAGAAATAAATGCATCTCCTATACAGAAATATAACACAATATAATAAAAAAAAGTATATTTCTAATACACAGTATCAAGAATCAGTACATTGCTATGATATAAATAAGCGCCCCTGCGCTATTTCCATTAAATAAATTTATACAATAAGCTATTTATAAGTGAACCTGCCACAGTTGGGCCAGATTTTAGTATATTTTTAGTAAGTTTAATAAGGAGGAGGCCTATAGTTGCTATGGAAAGAGGACTGTTTGCTAAGTTTATATTGTGAATTTCAGCCTTTGCCCTTAAATATACAAATTAAAGCTACATAAATATAGGACTTAATTTCTATATGGATTGCCAACATAAGTTTAAGTTATGATTGATAAAATATATTACCTATGGTTACAGATACAGGTGTTTGCTGTGAAAGTAAGGGTTTGGTGTTATACAGGAGGTATGGGGACGAAAAATATTTTAGATATAATAGTGAGGTTGCAAAGGGGGAGGGGGTAAAAATACATCTTGTTTACCCACTAATGATAATTTGATATCAAGTGAACCCTACTTCCTGGGATTGTCTGTTGTAGTGTGTAATCACAAGACATAAAACATGGTAGAATCTTTAAAGCAAAGTTGTTTAAAGTCGTGTTGCCTGGAGCTACACAAAAAGACGTCTGCATCCATTGTAGTCTAGGACATCTCTGAGTTTTAATGCCACAATGCCATTTGGGTCTGTCAGTCATATCACACAAGTATCTTTTAATGCATGAATTGCATAAATGCAAGCTGGTGCATAGATAACTGGGCATAAAATGTGTTGTAATCCATAGCTAAATCTATTAGATGTGTTTATATTGCCCATATCATAATATATATATATATGCTGTATATATATGTATATATATATATATATATAAATATATATATATATATATTCACATATATATATATATATATATATATATATATATATATATATATATATTTATTCATATATATATACATTTATACAGATAGATAGATAGATTGATTGATAGATAGATAGATAGATAGATAGATATGTATGCTGTGTATATATGTATATACACATATATATATATATATATATATATATATATATATATATGTACATACATATATAAAAAATAGATAGATAGATAGATAGATAGATAGATGTGGACACACACACAGATACAGTATAAATATAATTTATTTACTTTCTCTTTACTGAGACACTGTTATCCAGTTCTTCATTAATCAAAGGGTCACCACTTCCTACGTGTCATGCAATCTTCTGTACGGTTTTACCAACTAGTCATTGTGACACATGATCACAAGAATCTGATAAAGTTGAAATTATCGTACTCAACAACATCAAACACAAACCGGTTGTAAATCATTCAAAATGTTCAGGTAAGAGGAGACGCAGGAACAACTCATTCTTTATGCTTTACTGGCTGAATTTAAAACAGGTAAACTTTTTGCAATGCAGAGAAATGACCTACAGAATACTTCACTCTGGGCTAAAATTGCCACGACTGATTGCTTATAACAATGCACAGTAAGGTATGTTTCTGAAAAAGACAATAATGCTGAATGATGTTTACTGTGAGCTAATGAGACATTCTGTCTGTAGTTACCAACTCCGCTCATGTAAATATATCAGATTCACTTCTAGAAATAGCTTAGCTACTTTTTATGTTTTATTATGAGCAAAGCTAAGAGAACAAGAGATATTAGAGGTTATATCTAGAACAGAATTCTATGCTTATGTGTTTCTTCTTCAGCAATGAAGAAATGGGCGACTTTCACCCATCACAGCATCAGGGCCATCTTAACAACATTATGGGCCCCCGGGCAGAGCAGTGCCCCGGGGCCCCTATATATATATATATATATATATGTGTGTGTATAGAGATACAGATATAGATATATAGAGATAGAGATAGATAGATGTACTTGCTCAGTGACCCTGAAGGTTTTTTTTGCAGGTTTTTTTTTTGCAGGATTATTTATTCTAATTAAGAGACCTGCCTATGGGGCCCCCTTGCCCGTGGGGCCCCCGGGCACCTGCCCATCGTGCCCAATGGAAAAGATGGCCCTGCACAGCTTTTTAGGTGCCATTGACTATGGTTAGAACATTTGATTTTTATTAATTCTTCATCTTCATAATATCAATAAATTCTGCCTTCATAATCTTATCTCTCTATCATCATTTCCTACGTAAAAAAGGACTTTTCTTTAAAGCCACTCCCCAAACCACCAATGTCACATCCCCGATCTGCCCAGCTATGGCCCGAGTCCGTTCAGCTATGCCCTCAATCTGGAAAGCCATTTTGTCATAGGAAATATCTACTGACTTTGGGGAAAAGAAATAGTTGGTGTATATTCAAATGATTCTGTTATCCATATTAACAGTGGGTCGGTATGAACAAGTCCTAAAGACAGACTCAAGTCCTAAAAGTTATGTTTACAGGAAAAATCAAATAACTTACTTTTACAGGTCTTATGGCATGAAATTGTAGCCTGCATTGATTGCAAGTTACCCTTCCTTTGCAGACATGCTAATTATGCTATTAGTTTTGCTATCTACAAAATCTCTTTCCTATGCTATGATTGATGTAAAAACTAGTCAGTGTCTGTTTTAATTTGTGCAATATGTCTTCTGTGGTAACTTCTGCCTTACATAATGTAGGCAATCAGGAATGCTTATTTTAAAGTATTCCAATGCAGTGAACACAGTTCTGTTTACTTATCAATTTATTAACTCTGTGAGTACTATAAGTTTGATAAGTCTGATATAGATTCTGGCCTGATAGGTGGGGAGCGACACTGTAATGTTCTTGTGAATATAAGGTCTAATTTTATTTGCATGTACATAATTATGCAGATACTGCATTGCACTGTATCAGAATTATGTTTTCCCATGACAGGTCTACTTTCAAGGTACAGGAAACCTCTGGCTGCAAAGCAGTATTTAATGCAATGTAGCAGGTCGGCTTGTATACTTACCTGCGGTAACCTTTTATTATTATTATCATAGATTTGTAAGGCGCCACAGTGCTCTGCAGCACCATACAGTAGGGAAAACAGAACATACATAAAACAGGGACATACAAGGTAGACAAAATAAATGCAGACATGAAAACAAAGGATATGGAGGACCCTGCTCATTAGAGAGCTCACATTATAAAGGGAAGAGGGCACCGCTGAAACAAGAGGAACTAGTGTGGCTCAGAGTGGAGACTGGGATAGTTGTGAAGGTGCATTAGTGTGAATAGTGTTATCGAGGATAAGGTCACCTCTAAGAAAGAGATGGGTTTTCAAAGACCATCTAAAGATTTGAAGGCTGTGGGAAAGTCTGATTGCGCGTGGTAGGGAATTCCATAAGTGGGGAGCAGCACGAGAGAAGTCTTGTAGGCAGGAGTGAGAGGTGGTTATCAGAGACAAGACAAGGCGCAGGTCAGAGATAGATCTATAAGGGCGGGAGCGAGAGTATTTTAATATGCAATTTGAGATGTATGAAGGGGTGGTGTTGTTGAGGACTTTGTAGGAAAGGGTGGGTAATTTGAATTGGACTCTGGAGGATACAGGGAGCCAGTGTAGGGATTTGTAAAGTGGTGCAGCAGATGTGGAGTCGTGAGAGAGGAAGATATTTTAGGCCAGATATGCCCTGCTGCTGCTGCTAAGTTCTCCTGTTACATAGTAATAAATATTGTTGTGTAGCTGGAGGTTCCCCACCTTTTTAATGTACTGCATACTACAGTGGCATTACTGGAATGATGTAACTATGTGTAAGTGTTTTCTTTTAAACTATTTGAACCTTAAGGTCTGTGGCTATTGAAGGACAGAAAACAACCAATATTTATTACGCTATGTATATGCTATTTTTCATAAAAAGGCAAAATCAGTGTTTTGAATTAGTTCTAACTAACAAGTTAATAAGTCAATGGGAAAACATCTATTACATTCCACTTCATGCTTTCCCATTATGTTTGCAGCATGTTGTATCTGAAGTTTACCAAGGAGCACAACACAATGTAAGACTAAACACGTGAGGGATAAATCGGACAATGAGGGAAACAACTGAGCCCAATAATACACCACAGAAAGAGGTTTTCTCGCACTTTCTTGATAGCGATCCTTTGTTCTCTCCGCACAGCATTTTTCCAGATTGCACTTTAATTATCCTGCACTTTCTTTAAAGAAGATAGGTGTTGACTCTGTGCCAGCATTAGCTAAGATTCCTCTTGTCACTACAGTGTCTAACAGCATGTACGGAACAATATCCCAATTAGATCTTTAGAGTGCTGGAAACATGATATTCTCACTCTTACACTATGGCCATTTTCAAATACAGAACCTAGGTGAAAGCTGAAATCCCTTTATAAGCATCCTTCCTATGAAATGTGCTGGTAAACAGGTTTTACAACTTGCATTGTAAAATACGTCTACAAAGAAAGCATGCCCTCTGTACTGCCCATAAATACATGCCGTTGAAATGCTTGGTGAAATGAAGGATATATTTTTGTTTCGTAGTACTTACTAAAAATATCATTAACATCCAGAGACATAAAGCCATATGGCATTGTCTTGTGGATAAGGTTATCTTTGCTGTATAAACTTTGGTCCCAGTAAATCCTTGTTGTGGTAACATTACTAATTTATGTTTCACCTTGATGTTTATTGTGCTGCAAACTTCTACTTCTACCAGGAATATGAATTTAATGTTAGTTACCTGTATCCTTGACACCACTAATGACAAGACAATCATTAGAAGGTACTGTATGCTGCTACTGTGTTAATGCTGTGCATACCCTGTAACAGTCCCGTTTTCTGCCAGACAGATATTCGGCAGTAAATGTGGAGTGAGTTTTTTGGTGGCGTGTCTTGGGGATGGCTGTGTGGATTGAGATTTTGGCCTGGGTAAATTTGAATGTGGCTTAAAATGTTCCAATTCCCCAAGTGGCATTTTTGGAAGAAATGCTGTTGTGGGAGTCCTGGAACACAAAGAGTACAACTGAATTGTAGCAATGATAAGGAGAGATCGGATTCACCTTATAGCATTAGTTCCATATTTACCTATAGGTCTATCAGAGTATTTATGGTGTTGTGCCTCCCAGGCGCTCTATACATGTGCCTAGTTGAGATAATGGAGATAATAGGAGAATAATAAACATGACAACCAGAACAATGCTTTAGAAGTTCACATCTGACAGGACCACTGATTAGACAAGTGTGGTCTAAAATATTCTATGCTAATGTTGCCAAAGACTTCCTGATTAATTTTTTCCTACTACTGTCATCAACTTAGGAGGGGTGTCCTGATCTTGTCAATGTCCCTATTGTGTCACATGTTTCCTACTTATTGATGATTATCTTCATAGCGTTCCATGGTTTATGTTATGTGTTTGATATTATTTTGTACTTCTCTCCTGATTGATACCTTGCAACAATGAGATCCCGTAGACGTTCCGAAAGCTCTTTGGAGACAATGGCTATTCCAGTAGGATGTAGCTAAGAAAACTGCAACAAAATCCTACAGATGATCTCCATTTGGGGTTATTCACAATTATTTTCAATACTGGCAGGTATATGCTAATTAACTGTGAACATGACTTTGAATGATTTTGAATGTTATTATTTAATTCTGAGCATAGCCACTGTCCCATTCTGAAATTATGAGCACACTTATACAATCAGGATATTGTAGGTTTAGTATTTTTACTTATTTTTCTAAAAGCTGTCTATCTCTATTTCTTTTTCACTAGAATGTTTATGTCTGGTTGAAACCACTATTATTTTTGGCAGTCTTTAATTGTCCTGCTATCATGGTTGCCATAAAGCATTCATTTTATTATAGTGATCTTATCAGGAAAACTTGACAAGATGCTACTCAACATAACATAATACACTGCCATCCCAATACTGGTTTGGATCTGGAAGGGAAGTGTACCCTATACATTTTCTTCTTCTTTCGCAGAGTATATTTTTTGTTCTCTATATTTGTTTGCCATTAATGTCATTTTGTCCTGCTCTCTGATGTGGTTGGAGTATAATAAAATATATGTCCAGGCGAATGAAAACTTATAAAGGAATTCAGGGCACTTAAGTACAAATTCTTCCAGAGAAACAGGCGCAAATCAGCAGCCAAATGGTAAATGAAGCGGATATTCTGCAGAACAATTTTGAAAATTTCCCTGATCTCTTCTTTTATATTTTACTTACCTATTAAATGTAAACTCTGGTGTTGCATTTAATGTCCAAATAAACACGATATTAAAACACACACCCTTAAATGCGCTTGCATTAAATATAAAAATATCCTTTCAAGCGTTGAAAGGCCAGCAAGCAATTGTATAATGAGTTCCCTAGAATGCTTTCTATTATATGAGACCAAATCTATTCAGTTATCAATAGCTAAATGCTAGCAACATTTGTTGTCCAGTTGTTAGACAAGCATCATTTCATTTACACAATGGCAGGGAATATTTAAATGTAACCAAGAAGAGATAAGTAGTCTGAACACACTGCCGTTCTGAGGTGTTGCAGACACTAACCACTAAAAGAGATTAATATGGGCCATTTAATATATGTAAATGTTGGTATATTTTTTTCTGCACATGAAGGGTAAGTGAAGTAATGGCTGTGTACATAATACACAGTACCATCTATTTTCTTCTGCTCTTGTTAAATTGCTAATTATGTGCAGCAAAGGAAAAAAGAACAAAGCGCTGTACATTTTCTGCATATTAGCTGTCAATTTAGTAAAACCATATAAAATAAAATAATAAAGAGACGTGGACAAGTAATGGATTAAAAAAACATGTGCAATTTTTAGTTTTTGCTATCACAGTTTCCAATTAATAACATACAATAAAATATTCATACTATAATCATTTTTAGGTTATACTTTAAAAAATAAATGTTGACAAATTGGAAACTAAATGTAAATGGGATCATTTAATTTTGCTGCCATCCAATCAGCGCTGAGGCGAAGTGTTCTCCTGTCTGCTGCAGCTGGGGAATGTACTGTTACTGAGTAGCTGGGGGAGAAGGAGATGGACTATTTCATGAATGGCCAAATTGTGATTACTGGTGTAGGAGGGCTTATTCTGGAAGAGTAAGGTTCACTAGTGTTCTTCTTTAGCACTGTCAAGTAGAGGAGAGGCTAGTATATCTAAAATCCTAAAACATATTTCAACACATATTTTAAAGTTCTAAAACATACGGGGTCTGAGTCATTAAGGAAAGTAAGGCAAAAAAAAGAGTAAATGTTCTCATGGGCAAACCATGTTACAATACAAGGGGTGCAAATTAGCTTATTATTTTGCACATAAATTAAATACTGGCTGCTTTTTCAGGTAGCACACAAATACTTGATAGTCTTATCTTTACACTGAAATTTGAATTTGATCTAGAACATGCCCTACCCCAGCCATAAATCTGTCCCCACGTTTTAAATTTACCTATCCCTCCTATACAACATAGTTTTGCCCAGGTGCATAGTTACTCCTTTTTATTTGCTCTCAATGACTCACATCCAGTAGGCCCGGTTCATGTAAAATAGCTCTACACATGCCCAGAAATGGACATCACACCAATAAACACAATTGCATGTAATTCATGCAACTGACACTTACATCTGTCTTCAACTTGAGAGGCGGAACGGCGAGGGAAGGGACGGTCTAACATAGGTCATGTACAGTAAAGGCATTTCAATGCAGATACAACTGAGCCAAGTCCTGTGTTTGTCGTAAGTACGCTTGTTTTCAGCCGTATCTTTTGCACCCACTGAAGGGCAGCTGTATATGGCGAACGATAGTGATGACTGGCACGGCATAGTCTTTCAATTAGAAATTACATATATGCGTGCCAGTAGCTATCACAGAACCACTGTATGGAACTAAGATATACTACAAAAATGCATTGTATGTACAGTACGCATTGAAATTATTTTTATGAAAACATGTAACAAAATATAAATAAAATGGAAAACATTATTTTATATTTGAAAATAATTATGTATATCAGTGATCATACTGATGAGAGTTGTTATTTTAAATTTTAATAAAATAAAAGTTTTATGCGTTCTGATGTGACTTTTTATTGTACTTACACATGTATGTCTACTGCAGTCTGTTCTGTGTGTCTACATATGGCGAGTGTTGTTTAGGCAGAGCATACTCACACCCAGATTCAAATCAAAAGGTATTTTGAGATGCACTTGCACTTCAATATTGCTCCCATTGCATACTCTATTTAAACACGCAACTTAAATGGAAGCTGCGTTTGGACATGAATCAGGCTCACTGTTTCTTATATGCAAGTGGACTCTACCATTATTGAAATTTAACTTCTCAGAGTAAAATGTGTGAAACTTGTGAATCTAAAATTTTCCCCATTTTTTCAACAATTACTAAGCATTGGACATACAAGTAGGTGCCCCGCCCATTTTGGGAAGTGTCAATTTTTTTTGCGCGCCCATTTGCAGGATTGCAGGCAAACATGGAAATGTGTATACCAGAAAAATTAAAAACATCACTTCAGAGTTTTGCAAATTATCAGTTTAGAACTACCCACTTACTTTAATAAAACATTTACAGTCATGGCCAAAAGTTTTCAGAATGACACAAATATTGGTTTTCACAAAGTTTGCTGCTTCAGTGTTTTTAGACCTTTTTGTCAGATGTTGCTATGGTATACTGAAATAAAATTGCAAGCATTTCATAAGTGTCAAAGGCTTTTAATGACAATTATATTAAGTTTATGCAAAAAGTCAATATTTGCAGTGTTGACCCTTTTTTTTGAAGACCTCTGCAACTCGCCCTGACATGCTGTCAATCAATTTCTGGGCCACATACTGACTGATGGCTGCCCATTCTCCGCCTCTTGAGGATTGACCACAAGTTCTCAATGGGATTAAGGTCTGGGGAGTTTCCTGGCCATCGACCCAAAATTTTGATGTTTTGATCCTCGAGCCACTTAGTTATCACTTTTGCCTTATGGCAAATGCTGTAAAAGGCATTGTTCACCACCAAACTGTTCTGGTCAATCCTCAAAAGGCGAGTGGACAAACAAAAACCCACAAATTCTGACAAACTCCAAGCATTGCTTAGTCAAATATGGACAGCCATCAGTCAATATGTGGCCCAGAATTTGATTGACAGCATGCATGGGCGAATTGCAGAGGTCTTCAAAAAGAAGGGTCAACACTGCAAATATTGGCTCTTTGCATAAACTTAATGTATTTCTTAATAAAAGCCTTTGGGGCCTTTTTATTAAACCTAATTTTTCATGTCAATTCCCAGAAAACTGCTGTTTTCGGGCAATAGACGCCAATTGAAGTATTTGCCTCATCTATCAACAGTGCATCGCAAAAGATATCATAGATATCTGCTGCTTTGCACTTTTTTTCATAATACATAGCGGTCCCCATAGATGTCTATGGGGACTGCAGCTCAGGCTGACGTACATTACCTTTTCTGCTATTTTTCAGCACTGTTCAGCTCTGCTCCGAAGAGCAGAGCTTTACAGCGCATGTGTGGAGGGATCACATGATCCCTCCCTGTCACACTCCGCTCTCTGCAACACTGAAGTGCAGAGAAGTTTTCAGAGGGAGCATGCGCACAGGACTTCTGTGGATCGCACAGAAGCTTCGGGAACGAAGAGGCAATGAAAAGGTACGTTTTTAACTCCACAGGAACAGCAGTTTTTTGTGACTGCAACTCCTGTGGAGATTTTTTAATAAATATGAGAAATAGTTCAATCCTAATCAATGCGATAAGGATTGAAAACTATTTTTCATTTTATGCGGTTGTTGATAAATGTGCCCCTTTGACACTTATGAAATGCTTGTAAGTTTACTTCAATATACCATAGCAACATCTGACAAAATGGTCTAAAAACACTGAAGCAGCAAACTTTGAGCGTAAACTGACAATGAGATTGTCTTTATGTCATGTGTGACTGTTTTTAGATGATATATTATGTATTATATTATTATTTATATTGTTTATTATTTTATTTTATATCATTCATGTCACTTTATTATAGTTTCACCCAGGGCCGGATTTACCACTAGGCAACCTAGGCAATTGCCTAGGGCTCAGCGGTCCCCAGAGGGCCCTCCCAGGGCCGGCGGTGAGACCACCCTTTAAAAATGGGATGCTACTTGTGGGCCAGTGCTATATGCTTGCCCCCCCGGGCTAAAGTCTGCCAGCCAGCCCCTGAATAGGGGTATATGTTATGCTAAAAAACTATAGTGCTATGGATTTTTTCAGGGAGGGGTCCCCAAACCAGTATCTTGCCTAGGGCCCCATGAGGTCTAAATCCAGCTCTGGTTTCACCTATTAAACTTTGCTGTATAAACTGTGCCAGCTTGGTGTAAAAGGCATCCCACTTAAAGCATGCTCAATAACTTATATCTACTCTATGTGACAAGAACTCTCTTTTTACATGTGGGCATAATATGAGATAAAATACTACACATAACCTGTACTTCATCCTTCTGGCAGAAGAATGAAGAAAACTCAGATAACAGCCACAGATGGAGCCATTTTCCCGCCCATAGCTACACAAACAGGGCCAATTGCACATAAATAGGTTCATAACTTCACCAAAAAAACCTTTGCATTGGACATCCACAGTTTTGCAGCCTTGTTAATCACCCATCAAATATAGTGGCTATTGCAATTTTTTTTTAATTATAAAAATGCAATGTATATTGTCAACTGTTGTTTTAATGAATGTATAATTGAATTTACATTTTAATTTAATTTAAGTTTTAATGTAATCTGCAGAATAACTTTTGCTCTTGGTGGTTTGAATATTGTTGCTTTAGCCTCTTCTTCCACTATAAGTTTCTTTCTTTCTTTTTTGTTATTATTATTATTTATGGCTGTCCAGATGTTTGGTTTATTTTTAATCTTCTGAATATTGCAGGTGAAGAAATGTGTATAAAATGTTAGCAGGCTCTTGACTAGTGACAGGTCGTAAGACAGAAAATCTGTGATGACCCCTTTTCCTCACTGTTCATTTATCTGCGAGGTGGTGTCCTCTGATAGATTTCTACCGTGTGATTTATGGCAGTAAAACACCACATGGAAATGGGCTTTTGATAAAATTGTTCAAGGATTCTTGCACAATATATCCTAATCTTTACGTGCACACTACAGGACGTTTTACTTTTTTTGTGCTATAAATATCCAATGCCAAATTTTGTAATAAATGTGCACATTTAACCGATGCACGTGGAACAGCAATGGTGTAATGCTGTACGGTAATGTGTCCAATACATAGGAATGAGAAAATCATTTTTTTTATTTGAAATTTTAATGTTCAGTGCTGTTTTCTGAAATCGCAGTGCTTTTATTTGTCTGGATATCGATTCAGTGTAGTGTTTGTTATGTGCTATACCCATAAAAACATTCTGGGATACATCCCAACAGAATTTAAAATGTATTTCAATGGTAACAATAAGCCAAGCAGTTGTTCTATTTACATATCAGGAAGTAGTTTATTATTTTAGTCGTTGGATATGTATTTTTATACTTAGGCTTTTTCACCAAAAATGGGAAAAGGTAGTTTGCGCTATAATATGAATCCAAGGCTTGTATATTCTTCTCTGCTTGAGTGCTAAGGCATTAGAACTGGATTCAACATTTTAACATAATACTATTCATTTTAACACCAAGGCTAAGGCAATTTAACATCTGGCTTGTAAGGTATCTACTTGGTGGGGGTAAAGCTTATGGCAGAAATAATGTGGCACAAATCTGCCACAGAGCTGTTGCTTGTTCATATGCAAATATATTTTACAATGTTACTACAATAAAAAGAAAAGGAAGGAAACGTTATTAAAGTATACACAGAAATATAACATATTATACAAAGGTAGGGAACAGATTTTAATGCAAAGATTCCGAAATGTTGACTATGACAGCTAAGGTGGAATCTCCGGAACTTGGTTGTTAATGACAATTGGACAGGTGACAATAATTATGCCGCAAAGTGGTGAAAGTATGTTCATATTGGCAATCGTTTGTTTCATCTTGTTTTCTGCTCCTCTGAATAGCAATACTTCTGTTCTAACAGAACAATGTGCATGGTGTTGATGTCACAGAATACCCACAAAGGATCCCGCTCAAGGTTTGTCTTATAGTACTGTATAAGGAATCAGCTTTCTTCTGCAGCACTGCTCTGTGGAAAGTTATTTTAAGGTAGGGAACCCGAAAATCTGTAAACTAAGAAAAACACGATGGTGATTGAACAGTGTAACAACGAAGGCACAAATAATTTGTTTACAATTCTTTATAGTTAGAGACAGTGGTCAAAGTGGTAATTTCTAAATGGTGGTATGGAAAATGTAACTGAATGGAATGTGATAGTTTTAAATGAAGGTAGTAGGAATAGTGGCAGTATGGCATACCACCATATACCAGCACACTTCCACCACTGGTTAGAGTAAGAAGCTGTGCATATGAATACAGATTATTTTGTACCTGTTTTTTATTTGTCCAAGCATAGGATCACAAAACATAGCTATAGTGAATTAACTACACCAGGAAACATGATACTGATTTACACACTAAGTTTTAAAATTATAGTGATGATATTTTTCTTCTCACATTGGCTATTTTCAAACGTTTTCACCATTTTCTCTATATACTGTCATTGTCTCTAGGTACTGTTATTGTCTCTATGTACTGTCATGCACTCCATGATGTTGTTGATCGGAATCCATCACTTACAATCCTCAAAACATTTGTATTTTCCTCTTCTTTTTTTAATTTCTCCTGGGCTATGCACATGTTTCAGGTTAAATTTACAATGGCTGCCAGGAATTTTGTGCTCATATTTTCCTCCAAGCTACTTGACATGATGCCATGCTAACCTGGCATCTATAACTTGCCCTAACACTTTCTTGGAGCAATCAGAGGGTTGCTGTCAGTGCATTACTCATGATAACCACTCCATAGTACAGGTAGTGAGGATCTCAGAGAGTCAACATGTTTATAAGTAACCTTCTTTATTTTGGAGCCACATATAGAGCCTGAGTAATTAAGGAGAGCAAAGCATAAAAAGGAGTAACTTTGCACCAGGGCAAAACCATGATGCATTGGAGGTGAGGTAAAGTTTGGATAGAGCATGTCCTAGATCAACTTTAACTTTTAGTGTAAAAATAAAGCTATCAAGTATTTGTGTGCTAGATGTAAAAACAGCCAGAGTTTAACTTATGAGCAAAATAATAAACTAATTTGCACCCCTTGTATTGTAACATGGTTTGTCCCTTTTTTTGCTTTACTCTCCTTAATGACTCAGGCCCATAATGTAATTTACCTTCGGTTACAGTGTAAAAAAGTGATTTTCTATACCTATGCAGTAAATATCTGCTAGTCTGTAGTTCTCCCAAGAATTTAACTCAAGCAACCATAACAAAAGCCAATTGCATAACAGAACAGCAGAACTTGCAATGGAATAGGGTAAACCACACACTCCAGGTACATGGAGTTATAGAACTGCAGGACACTACAAGCAATTAATTCTGTGATGCATAATTATGAGTGAAACTTACAGGAAATGTAAATACTATGTAGATAGATATTTTTTTGAGCTGTATGTTGTGTAACAACCTGTTACTAAGAATATGCCTTAAAACTTCTAATACCAGAAGAAACTAAGAAAATGCAGGATAATTAAAACATCAATGGTCAACTATACTTAATAGTACATACTCGCACTCAGTAACAAATGCAAAGTTGTTCACTGGGAATGTAAAAATGAATGAATGAAATATGTTAAATTGTTTTTATTGTGCTGCTTGGTGGGGCATATGTGAAATAGTAGAACACATTCAGACTACCACCTGGTCCCTAAAGATATGGAGAACCCCTTTCACCATCATCATCAGTTATTCCACTAATTCTGCAGCGCTGTACAGAGAACATACTCACATCGGTCCCTGCACCATTGGAGCTTACAGTCTAAATTCCCTAACATACACACACACACAGACTAAGGTCAATTTGATAGCAGCCAATTAACCTATTAGTATGTTTTTGGAGTGTGGGAGGAAACCGGAGCACCCGCAGGAAACCCACGCAAACACAGGGATAACATACAAACTCCATACAGATAAGGCCATGGTTGGGAATCGAACTCATGACCCCAGTGCTGTGAGGCAGAAGTGCTAACCACTAAACCACCATGCTGCCCTTAATTAAACAACAAAAATAATTATAGAAATCACACCCCCTATATGCAATGGTTAAAGCAATAAAGTACATATACCATACATTGAATGCATTACAGCAGCACTAAATAGTATCTGCCTTTTCCCTGTAACATCAACTGAACTGAATGTGTTTGAGTCTTGCCTGTAGACAGCTAACAGATGCAGAGAAGATAACACAGAATTAAGTTTGAAGTGGGAGGGGAAGACCAGATAATCCTAATGTAGCACAGAGCAGTCAAGCTGCAGGAATCAATGCAGTTTCGTTGCTTGAAAATTGTGCCAAATATACAAAAATTCCAGAAAAAAAGATAAAGTAATATCATGTTATAAGATACAACTTGTACTATATGTAAAATAAATATTAGTATTATTTCATAAAATAAGCCCTTCCATTGAGGTTTGGTGATAGCGGATGAAAATGATAGTAAAGGTATAATTTACATAAATCAACTTCAATAAATAATGCATGATTTGGTGTCCAAGAGGAATTTCTAGTACTAATTATCAAATTCACAAACTTATAAAAGTGTCTTTGTGTTCAGTCACACTTGCTAATCATCACAACTCAGACTGTGTTTTCAGTGTACTGCAAGTTCTGTCTGTGCACATAGCAATAAAAGCTCAAACCATACAACTGATTGTGATCCGTGTAACAGAATTACTGTTACTGTTGGTTATTATTTTTTGCAAGCTAGTTAGTGCACACATATCTGTCAATCAATTTAAGAATTGATCTTCCCTTCTCCATCATCTTCCAATATATATTATTTTTTTTGTTCTATTAAAAATATAGTTAATTAGACATGTACAAACAGAAAAAGAGTGTGGCAAAATGAAGACCCTAACTGAAGATTGAGATGTAGCCATCAAGGCCATGATCAAATAAATGGGGATCTCAGTGCTTGAGCATTCATCTCAAGTCAATAAACCATAGATTCTATATTTGGTTCTGGTCGTCACCAAAGATATGGCCTTCACAAAATTGTACTTTCTTTTTGACTTGCTCATACTATTGGATTCTAAATTTACTTATGAAGGTTATTTTTTAATTAATTATTTTCAAAAGTAGTTTTACAATACAGTTTTAAAATGCTTAATAAACTTTCACGTTTCCATAGGTATTGGTCAAATGTAGAATTTTAGAAATGGCGGTATAGAAAATGTATAGAAAATGTGAATGTAATTTGATAAGTGAATGTAATGTGATAGTTTTAGAATCAAGCAGTAGGAGAAGTGGTGGTATGGCATATCATCGTACACTAGCCCACTTCGACCACTGCCTATAGGTTTAACGTAAATGAAAAGAGAACTTTAGAGAAAATTGATTGCAGCAACTATTTGTGTGTGGTGCATATCCTAAATAAACTAAAATTACATGACAAACTACAAGTACACTGACCTCCGTGTTCTGGTTTTGGTTTTAATTTTGGATCTGGTTTAACTTTGTGTTTTGGTTTTGGTTTTGGTTTTGGATCCCTATTTTTTTTTTCTAAAATCCCTATTTTTTTTTTCTAAAATCACATAATTTTGCTCCTTTTTCCCCCCTACATTATTATTAACCTCAATAATACCAATTTCAAGTCATTTGCAGTCAATTTTGACCATCTCACAGGTCACAATATTATTTTCATACACTTTCGGCCAAAAACTGCAGCAACCTGGCTGGATGGTAAGCGACAGCGCAATGCCACAAACACACGACAGTTCATAGCACATCTACGAAACATTGCCACACAGCAGTGGCAGAAAAAAAAGTGGTGCAATATGGGATTGTCCTTACCTCCCAAACACACTTATGTAAGATATTGAAAAGAACATGTACAGTTTAACAAATCAAGTACTCAAGCAACAAGCAGTGCCACTTTTGTGGCTGAAGTGCTTGGTTTGTTTGGGCCCCCACAAAACAAGCTAACAACAGCTTAGCTGCCTTAAGCCTAACAGTGCTGTCAATTAACTCAACATTATTAAACCATGTCTGATCATGCTGCATATTTAATCTCCTTCTCCCCTGTCATCCCTGAAGAACTGCCAAACTTATATAGACACAGGAATGGATATTACAACTGGAGAGGCAATAGATCTGCTTCAGATAGACTGTGTCACGGAACATGTGGGCATCATGGAATCTGTCATGTTGGAATACGCTGCACTGAACAGAGATTTAAACCAATATATAGACGTAGTTGAGGATGCCGTACTTAAGTTAAAACGTGACCCACCAGATGAAATCCCGGACTTAAGAGAACTTGTACAAGAGAGATACACTGCCCTTCAGAAGAATAATACAGAGGAGGCCCTGAGGCATGACAATACATTTTAAAGTTTAAAGAACAGCTAAGAGACCACCGTAAAGAAAAGTGTGTGTCACTGGCCCCTACAGACTAAGCTTTGGAAGATGATGATGAGGACATCGCTGTCACCCTGTGCCCATGGCCGGTACAGTGAAACTGAGAATAAATCATGAAATCAGTTATGGTTCATTTGATCGCTTCACCCGTTCCTTGGATAACTGTGGTAATTCTACAGCTAATACATGTACAGAGTGAAGCGGGCGGTCATGTACAAGGAGCCCCTCAAACATGGGAAAGGAATACCTGATATCCCCAGCATGCTGCCAGCCTTCTTTGTCTGCAACTGCATCCACAGAACTCTTATTGAAAATAACATTTGCTCTGCTGGGAAGTCCATGTCTCGCTTTTTCCTCCCACCTCTTTGGAGGACCTTTGGTTGAGACAAGTGGGACAGCTCCTTCCCTTACAACTGGACTACACCTTGGTTTTACCTGGATGTTTTACAATTTGTGAGGGAGCAACATCTGGAGGGACTTAAACCAGACTTGTGGAAGCCAAAAACTTTTGTGAATGTGGCCTCTAAGAGGCTGACTAATTGACATAAAGACATTGTATGGATGGCTATCTGGGGAGTCTGCCTCTCAGGACATTCATGCACTCCCGGAACCTGTGCCGATATGTTTACTACCCCTTTTGCATCACCAGAAGGGAAACAGCGCAGCATATTTTTTGGAACTGCCACACTGCAC
Source organism: Mixophyes fleayi (assembly GCF_038048845.1). Lineage (NCBI taxonomy): Eukaryota > Metazoa > Chordata > Amphibia > Anura > Limnodynastidae > Mixophyes > Mixophyes fleayi. Next base: position 52,867,638 of record NC_134406.1, read on the forward strand.
AGACAATGTTGGATGCCTTGGAACATGAACTGAAGGATAGTGTGCCCATAACTTGCCTTTCATATCATTCGGTATTTTATGGATTATTTCCTGGGACCCACACCAGTTGTGCAATCCAGGAGGCCTGGCGACTTATGAACTGCTTTAAGGACGCTATTTGGCTTGCCAGAAATTGCCTCATCTTGAAAAGGAAGAAGATGACCATCCAGGACTGTCACAGGCTGATCCCCAGCCTGCTAAGAGACTATAACACCACTGACAGTCCTGAAGAAGAGGAAGTTAAATCATTTTCTGTCTCCCTCTTCTCTTTCTCCCCTATGTGTCTGTTTGTTCAATTAAACCTTGGGCTTTTGTCTCCTCCTCCCTTACCCACTTTAACCCATTCCCCCATCCCTGTTTGAAGTTTTGTTGAATGTCTTTCAACATAGTTCTAATATTGGATCCAAACTAATGATTGCTGTACAGAAATTCAAACATGACATCTCAAAAAACTCTCAAACTGGGACCCATATTCTAAATTAAATTACAAGCCAGGAATGTCTACACAACATTTAGTCTACATGAGCACAACAAATCATGACCAGATGCATAAAATGAAAAAGGCAACGACAAAGAATATGTTCATTTTCACTAAACCACCGTTACCCAGAAAGCAAACTCACAACATTCTGTTTCAGAAGCAATTATTCCCCTTCCCTATCACCAAATTAAATATTTCTTTAGACAGGGAATCTTCCCTTGAAAATGGAAACAACAAAATAAATTGGAAATGGAAACAAAATCCATAAGACAATTCTTCAACCGAACAGCTGCAACAATACTCTGTACACCATGGACGTTCATTTACACACAAAAACAATTCATCACCTCAAACATGACTATTTGTTCAGTGTGTAACACTAGTGCTTTGATGGTTATATGGCTGAATGATAGAATGCTTCAGCAGTGTTGTCAAATCTTTTTGAAAATGCTAACCATTTTTTTAAGATATTTACCAAATACTAGTTCAAGGTTTTGAAGGCACCAGCACCACCATGCCCACACATCAGAAAAAGATGAACTAGACAACAAAGATGTAAAATGAAAAAAAAATATATTTTACTGAAGACAGATACTAGCATCATTAACCTATCTTTTTTTTCCCTTAGTACTATGTATCTGTTGTCTAAAGGTGTAACCGTTCATCTCTCCTGCTCTCCTATTTTATTCCATTTGTTTGTTGATCTTCAATTTGTAAGGCAACTGATTATCAAGAGACATGTTCCTGTAAACCTCTTAAAGACAAACCGAACATCAACCTCCTTTTTCTCATAATTACAATACAATGGCATCTAAGTTTCCACTCTTGCTAACTCACCCTATGATCAATGCTATTCAGAATGAAGCAGAGGATCTTTTTATTCATTTATAAAATTATTTGATTTAATGTCCCTTCAGGGAAAAATCTGCTGCCCTTTAAATGTTAAAGATACATTTATTGATATCTTTTGTCAAACCAATTATTTTTTTCATGACAACAAATATTACTTTCAGATTTGCGGAACAGCTATGGGTATGAACTTTGCCCCAAGTTTTGCCAAACTTTTTAAGGGGTGGTGGGAGAATGTAACGTACACAAAAAAATATTTGCCCAATGTCTCAATACCCAAAAGCTGCCTTATGGAAGAAAGTGATCCACACCTTCTTAAATCTAGTAACAACAATATGCATGAATCCTCTAGGGCTACAATCACTTCAGGGAGATCTTGGTCTTTTAAATACATTATATTGATGATGTGCTTATTATATTGAAAGGAGTTTAAACTATGTTACCAGACTTTTCACCACATGTTGTTCTAAAAATTAAAACATTTTAATAATACTCAAGATTTGTTTCCAGCGCTTCAGGGAATTATCGTAAGGTTGCTGCAGATGTAGTTTCTAGTATTGCATAATGTAATCATTCATTGAACAAGTCCAAAACAGGTACAGGAGAGATAGTTTCCAAAAAAAAGTCATCATTTACAGCACCATTTATATTGTTTACCTAATTTAATTTGTATGTGACCTACAATCTGTAAGAAGAACAACAAGACAGTTAAAAGAACGCTTCCCTGAATTTTAATATCTATTAAATCTTACAGTTTAACTAAACACATATCAATAGTACAATAATGCATTCCTAAATTCCTATCAGTATTGAGGATTGAGCACATTGCCGCTAAAGTGATCAGAAATCAGTTCAAAACATTATGTCAGAAGAAGTCCTTCTATACCTTTTGCCTAAAAAGATTTGACTCAAATGGACTCAATCATAACATTGAACTTTCAGAGTTTTAAATATATTGCCATTCATTTATGTTTTAGAAATGTTCTCCCATTTCATTCCATTTTCCTTTCATGTGATTTGTTATTTTTTGGAGGGACGGGACATCTGGAAATAGATTATTATTAGTTCCACACAGGAAACTTAATTAGTGCAGGTATTTTAAGGGATCACCCTGTTAACATTTATATTTGTATCTCATTGATCAGCTTATCTTTTTCTGCATTCAGGTAATTTGTGGATTTGGCTTTGTAATGTATTAATCGGATACATTTAAAGATGGTGCCTTGCACACACTGTTATCCTGCTCCCGAGAACAAAGTGTTGAATTCTGAGAAATATTGGGCTTTCTTTCACATGGTGAAGTTTAAAGCTTGATGTTTTAAATCATGATAATTACCTGTAGCTATTTGTGGATATTAGTCCTGAGCCCAGAAATATCTCTTGAGTTCAGATGATATTTGATGCTCTAGCACTTCTACTTCTGTAAGTAGCCACATCCTACATACACTTATTTTCTTTACTACCCCATTAGGTTGTAATATTTTGTTCTCTCTTTTACCTTGTTAACTAAAGCTCACAGGTACCATGTTGTACTAGCAAATATGCATGTTTGGCCATAATATATTTAATGGAAACCACTTGTTTAGAATGTCCTCTAATCCTCAATTTTAAAACAAAGTTGCTTTAAATTTGTAGCATCTATATAGAATACTAGTAACCGACTTATTTGCCATGGGGAGGGAGGTGGTTGAACATTTTGGACTCTTGTGGTATCTTTTCATGGCAAGGATTACACATGTCAGGAATGTCACTTTCTACACAGTCAAAATAGGAAAACAAACTAGAACACTATTAATAATAGTCAAACTATTATTTCACAAAATGTCCCAAAGCTGATTATTTGGAATATAGAAATCAGAAAACATATACATGGAATGTTGCCAGCTCAGTGATCCTGAATCACAAGAAGTTAACTCATGGGAGTTATTTGATAAGTGTAATTACTGAAATCTAGTCTTTCATTTATAAAATTCCTATGCCAATATCAGAAATGTTTCAGTGAACCAAACAAGCTGGTATCGGTGTGCACTATTTTGCTTTTGCTGATTCTTAGGCATCTGCAGCAGATATTTTAAATGGAGGGACCCTGTTATTCAGTACATAGTAGTCCATGGTCATGTGATACTACCTTCTGAGGGAACCTCAGGACCTTCATCTAGGACATCCTATGTATTTGATACACATGCATCATAATTTATGTTTATATTTATGTTATATTTTCCTCCCAATATGTAGCCTGTGGTTCTGAGCACTCCTGGAGCATTTTGTGAATTGCACCTGGAACTTCTGAAAACCTGTTTTTCCATGGATATAGAATAGAAATATTAAACATCATTATGAACCCTATTGGGACATTTTTTGAATTGCGTTTTGTCACACAAGTGACAATACAGTCAGTATGACAAACATATACAAGAATTTAATAAATAATCAAGTCTATTAAATAGTGTTATTCTTGCATTGGTGGTTTGCTGAATCTGTACACTAATCAAACACCAGTACGGTTACATGAATCTCACTGACTGCTGCATTGTTACATTTCCAGGTTAAGGTGAAGAGCCAATAGAAATAAGGCTTGCACACCTGCATATAATTGTTATTTCATGTAGTGAAGCTGTAGTGGTTTCTTAGTTATACCATTATATTTCTTAATTGGTCACGTAGCAATAACAATTTCAGCCAATGAAATGATGGACTGCTCCAACATACAAAATTAAAGTCAGAGCAGTCAATAAAACCACAGAAATTGTTTATAGAGGCAGCAATAGCATGGCAGAGGCCATGGGCAGAAGCGCTCGGGTCACACAGCAAAATTTAAGTAAAGGCCTGGCGATGCCGCTCTCTCCTCCCAGTCCCTCCACTCTGCCCCATGCTCTGGTGGGGAGCAGGAGCCTTGGAGGGAAGGGTGACCTGGGCACCCTCTGCACCACCTATTGCTACTCCCCTGTATTTTGCAGACTGATTTGCTGATTTGAACAACATAATTACAAACAATATCAGCATTGTTGGCAGACATATGAAACTGTACAATGACGTCAGATGTCACTTTTTCTTTTTCTTTATTTGTGATACTTAGAGATTTTACACTCTTCACAAACTGCTTTTGTGCATTTCCGTCAAAATAAATAATCATTTCCACAGCACAGCCAATTTAATATTAAAATCTTTACATGGGCATTGTCCCAATGCCTTCTCTAAACTGAATATGGTCAGAAGTCACAGAGATGCTTAAAACATCTCCAAACCGGAATGATTTAGAAGTGTAAATATTGCGCATAAGTATAAAATGAGCAAGACATTGAGGACTGGAAAAACAACTTTCTTTGTTTGGCTTGACTAATGCAGTAATGTTTTATAGAATGTTTTCCGCTGCTCATGAAAGGAAGCAAAATCTGCTGTCTTATTTGTAGAATGTCTGCCTTCATAATATAATTTCTGGTTTTGGCACTGAAATCTAATCTACCAGTGCTAAACTGTATTGTGTGGAAACCCACAGTGAATTTCACAGTTGCATATGGCTAATTCTACGTACATGCTGCTACCTGCTCTATAGGGGTGCCTCTCAGACAAAGATGCTTTTATCACCTTATTCAGTAATAATGAGGGGCAGTCATGCAATTTTCCAGGTACTTAGCATGCTAACATAGAAACATATTATGTTTGGGTCGGTTTGAAAAGTCAACCTGTGTTTCTTTCAGTGCTGCCATCTCAATAAGCTTTTTTATGACAGCATTTAGATTGCAACACCTCCTTCCCACACTATTAATATTTGTTATACGACTGATAATTAATACATATGGATGTAAACTGGGTGTATGTGGATACATTTGGAAATGATGCATAAATATCTAATGTATAACTTTATTTATATTTGTAAAAGAGAAAAGATACACAGCTTTATACTTTTCCAGTAAATTTGTCTTTAGTAGTTAGATACAATTATATATAATTGTACTGTTGTATAGGAGGCAATGAACAGAACTGTACCACAGGTGTTGTTGTAGATGTTTTTTTGTTAAATTAAATAACAAAGATCTGGAAAACACCATTTATATAACTTATACTGGGATTGAACATTGGCTTAAAAAAAACAGAGTACGGAAAATATATACCTGTACCTCTGTCCCCCTGTCCATTTGTACCTCTGTCCCCCTCTCCATGTGTGCCTCTGTCCCCCTGCCCATGTGTACCTCTGTCCCCCTGCCCATGTGTACCTCTATCCCACTGTCCATGTGTACCTCTGTCCCCCTCCTATGCATGCCTCTGTCCCCCTCTCATGCAGGCCTCTGTCCCCCTGTCCATGTGTACCTCTGTCCCCCTGTCCATGTGTACCTCTGTCTCCCTATCCATATGTACCTTTGTCCCCATGCCCATGTGTACCTCTGTCCCCCTCCTATGTGTACTTCTGTCCTCCTCTTATGCGGTCCTCTGTCCCCCTGTCCATGTGTACCTCTGTCCCCCTATCCATGTGTAACTCCGTCCCCCTCCTATGTGTCCTCTGTCCCCCTGCCCATGTGTACCTCTGTCCCTCTGCCCATATGTACCTCTGTCTCCCTGTCCATTTGTACCTCTGTCCCCCGGTCCATGTGTACCATTGTCTCCCTGTCCATGTGTACCTCTGTCCCCCTCCTATGTGTACCTCTGTCCCCCTCCTATGCGGGCCTCTGTCCCCCTGTCCATGTGTACCTCTGTACCCCTGTCCATGTGTACCTCTGTCCCCCTGTCCCCATGTCCATGTGTACCTCTGTCCCCCTGTCCATGTGTGCCGCCCCCCACCCCTTTGAGTGAATGTACCTCTGTTTAGGCTCACTAAAGCCTTAATCCAGCTCTAATGGAGCCAATGTAATGTAGCCACCGGCAACAGCAGTTGAATCTCCAGCTTAGTGACAGATAGTTAATAAATAACCCTTGACAATAACCAATAAATGTCAATTTATATGCATCAGAAATGCAGACATGATCTAGAAGGATGTTATACTCCTAATTCACACTTAAAAAATAACCTTTATTATATTTCTATAAAACAAAAACATGTTAAATATCAAAATATTAAAAATGATATGATACTATTGATTAGGTTCAGGGTGTATTGCGATTTTACCTCACATGTAATACTCTTGTATATATCTCAATAATAGTGTGAAATTATAAGTCACTTATCATTTACCTCATTTTGCTATTTATTGAATACCCGGTCTGTTTTTTTAATCATTTTAAATTTAATAAGCACTATGGAAATGCAAATATTCCTTCACTTTTAAAGTGAAATCAATTGCATTTTAATACAAGTCTGCCACAACTTGTCTATGCCAGTATTCCCAGCAATGTTGTGGATATCATTGTCTTCAGCCACCATAAGTCTCACAAGATTATTCCTAAAGACTTCTTTATAGACTTGCCTAATACCAACCCAAGACCTGGCATCATAAATCAGAACTGGCTAAAAGGAACAGTCATTCGCCTCTTTCATCCCATGGCACCAAGTGCTCTCTTGCACTCAGAGCTTTGGACATATTTTGGGACTGAGCAAAATGAGTATACTTGCACAAGTTCTTGAGGGAACACTGAACTAAACAATAGTTGGCCTGCCTTTGGTGGTCAAAATTAGAAGACAATACAACATGTGGGCTAAAGTTGAAAGTTAGTAGTACAGTGTTTTGTTCTAGCACTTTGCTTAGTTTGGATCAATAGCTGTCTCAAAAATGTAAATTTATGCTTCAATGAATACTGATATTCCATTATATAAGGCTCTTCCATTAATGCAAAAGTCTGTTCTTTGCAAAACGATTGGGTACATTACGGGCCTGATTGAGAGTGAGTCTTACACCTGTTTATGCAGAGTATCTTTGCATTTGCTCAGAAAGTGAACGTACACAACTGTGACTATTCAGACCTGTGACTTTTTGGTACTTTCGATTCCTAACATCTGAAGAGGTGTGATATGGGAGGAAAGGGGTGGTCTAACAATGGCAATGTACAGTAAGGGTGTGTTCAAGCGATTGTACGGATTCAGACTGGTACAGAGTTGCAGATACAGCTGTAAAAGTGTTTTTTATTTGCTGCTGATTAGAGGTAGGTGTAAGTAGCGGATGATGAGGACGAACACCCAAACTAGCGAACTGTTTGTAGTCGCTCGGCCATAGATTAAGATTTGCCGAGCCTGTTGTTGCCAAGATAAAAACATTATTTTTTTGTACATGTCAAGCAGCTGTTACTGCTGTATTAGCTTGGTTAATCAAGTTTAAATGATGCGTCATAGCAAATTTGTTTGCAACATATAAAATAAAAGGTTTTTGCACAGGTTAGCAAGTTGGACATAAGTGTCTGAGGGGTGTGTTTTCCTTTAAGCAGACGCATCTGCTACTCATTCAGATCTGGTGGTATATTTGCTAAACAGGTTTTGAAAAAGTGGAGATGTTGCCTATAGCAACCAATCAGATTGTAGCTGTCATTTTGTAGAATGTACTAAATAAATGATAACTAGAATCTGATTGGTTGCTATAGGCAACATCTCCACTTTATCAATCTTGCAGTTAAGTAAATATACCACCCAAACTCATCTTCAACTCTGGCACCAAGATGTTATCAGCAGATTGTTTAAGTCCTGTAAATTAGGAAGTGGGGCCATCATAGCTCGGACTTGTTTTTCCACCCCATCCCACAGAAGCTCGATCAGATTGAGATTTTGGGAATTTGGAGGCCAAGTCAACACCTTGAACTCTTTGTCATGCTCCTCAAACCAACCCAGAACAATTTTTGCAGTGTGGCAGAGCGCATTATCGTGCTGAAATCGGGCACTGCCATCAGGGAATGCTGTAGCCAACAGCAGTGTACTTGGTTTGCAACAATATTTAGCTAGGTGGTACATGACAATGTAACATTCACATGAATGCTATGACCAAGATTTCCCAGTAGATTATTACCCAGCGCACCACACTGCCTCCGCCAGCTTGCCTTCTTCCCATAGTGCATCCTGGTGCCATCTCTTCCACAGATAAACAACGTACAAGCACCTGGCCGTCCACATAATGTAAGATAAAACATGATGCATAAGACCAGGCCACCTTCTTTCATTGCTCCACGTTCCAATTCTGGCGCTCACGTACATATTGTTGGCGCTTGCAGTGTTAGACAGGGGACAGCATAGGCACTCTAACCGGTCTGCGGCTACGCAGCCCTATACACAGCAAGCTGTGATACAGTTTGTGTTCTGACACCTTTGCATCATAGCCAGCATTAACTTTTTCAGCAATTTGTGCTACTGTAGCTCTTCTGTGGGATTGGACGAGACGAGCTAGCCTTCCGCTTCCCACATGCATCATGACCTTGTCGCCGGTTCACTGGTTGTCCTTACTTGGGCCACCTTTGGTAGGTACTAAACACTGGGAACACCCCACAAGACCTGCGGTTTTGGAGATGCTCTGACCCAGTCGTCTAGCAATCATAATTTGGCCCTTGCCAAAGTCACTCATATCCTTACGCTTGTCCATTTTTTCCTGCTTCCAACACATCAACTTCAAGAACTGACTGTTCACTTCCAGCCTAATATAACCTTTGGCAGGTGCCATTGTCAGGGGAGTGCTGGCAAATTTTAGCCCCGGGGGCAAGACTCAACTCAGGAGTCTGTTTTCAATGAAAAAAATTGCAGGTGGCCCAGTGACCCAGTCCAAGGTAGTCCACTATGCAACCGGTCCGGGGGGGCAGATGCCCCCCTGCCCCTGGCCATTGTAATGAGATAATCAATATTATTGTCTTCACTTGTCAGCAGTTTTAATGTTGTGACTGATCGGTGTACTTGGCTATTTTTCTTTAAATGGAAAATATATTTTCCCCATTAAAAGCAATTGGAAAATGCTTCAATGAGACCTTCTTCTGAAACAACAGTAATCTCAATGGCATCCTGCAAACTAAAGTTAGCCTGTGTCATTAAGGAGAGAAAGGCAAAAAAAGGAGTGCATTTGATCCTGGACAATCCATGTTACAGTGCAAGGGGTTCAAATTAGTTTATTATTTTGCACATAAAGAAAATACTGGATTTTTTGTCATGTAGCACACAAATACTTGATAACTTTATTTTTACATTGAAATTTAAAGTTGATCTAGGACATGCCCTAACCCAACTAAAAATCTGTCCCCACATTTTAAATTTACCTCCCCCTCCAGTGCAACATGGTACGGCCAAGGTGCAAAGTTACATTTTTTCTGCTTTGTTCTCCTTAATGACTCAGGCCCATTGTCCACATCTAATCTGTGAACACAGGTCTCACTGAGCTTGGGTTTGGAATCATTGATCCGTATACAATACAGACAGTTATAATTTCACATCAAAATTTATGGTATATTTATACATTTGAATATCAGCAGTGTCTGTGCTTAGACAAGTTATTTGTACAGTTCATGGGTAGCATTTCATGTGTAATTGATAGTTTAGCCATCAGTCAGGAGATAGAAAGATAGCTTACATTTTTTCTGGTACCCTGATGGAAACTGTACATTTAGTAAAAGTCTATAAATGGCAACCTAAGAGTTTCCTATTTACCAGCATTTTTGCTGAGTCTGAGTTTACTATAATGCCCCTTAGTCTGTACTGCTGTATAGGGTTGGGTACTAAATATCGAAGATGATAAGGCTGACACTACTTACCCCTACACCGTGATGACAAAAGTGTCAGTATTGTTTGTGCTGATAAGGGGGCAATGCAATTGTGCAGCGGCTAGACAGTGCTTTTTAATAACCCTTGTACATTGTCCAGCCGCCGCGTACTTGCATTGCCCCCTTAACAGCACTAACAATACTGTCGCTTTTACCACTGACGTCATTCCTGTGCGCGGCCCACTCGATCTGTGGAGTTTCTTCAAAGTCAGCTTTTTCAACAGTTGGGGAGATGAACATGTCGGGAATGACACTTTCGTCGTCACAATGTAGAGGTTAGTAGTGTCAGTGTAATGGTAGTCAGGAAACCGACTACCACCGGCTGTGTAGGCTAATCATTAATATAGACTGCTTGACTTACTAAGCATGGCTGATGGGTCCTCACTTCCATTTGGACTTCCTTTATGCTATTGTGATATTCATACATGTTCTGTGAGATTTTGGCTTATGTGTAAAATGCTTATATCATCATCATCATCATCATTTATTTATATAGCGCCACTAATTCCGCAGCGCTGTACAGAGAACTCACTCAAATCAGTCCCTGACCCATTGGAGCTTACAGTCTAAATTCCCTAATATAGACACACACTCACACACAGACAGACAGACAGAGAGGGAGATACTAGGGTCAATTTTGAAAGCAGCCAATTAACCTACCAGCATGTTTTTGGAATGTGGGAGGTAACCGAAGCACCCTGAGGACACCCACGCAAATACAGGGAGAACATACAAACTCCACACAGATAAGGCCATGGTCAGGAATTGAACTCATGACCCCAGTGCTGTGAGGCAGAAATGCTTATATGTCACAGTCTTGTGAATTTGAGACTTGGGACCTGATGTAGAGTCGGACGCAATTTACACTTAACTCATAAGTGTAAATTGCATCCCATAATTTACAGAGTATTTCAAGTCAAACAGATCTTTATCTGCCTTTTGGGCCGGTGTGCATGATACACTTAGGTGTATCAGTCACAGCAGCCTTGTAATACAGATTAATGAATAAATAAATTAATGTAAAACAAAACAAAAATAGTGCTTCTTACCCCTAAATAGCGCTAGGGTTGGTTAAGCCATTTGGGAGGGGGTGTACACCTTTCTTTTTTATTTAATCATTTTTTTAAATCTTTTTTAAAACTGCAAGGTCTGTTGCACCAGCAGAAAGCACCCACAAAAGAGACCAATCTGCGTCTGCTTTCAACTCAGCATAGTATGTAAAGTGTGTGAACACGCCGTTACATTGCTAGGCTCGCCCACTACCTCCCCTTTCCACTTCTCTAAGTGCAGAGAGGTGCAAGTGGGAGAATCGTCTCAGTCTGAATGCAAACTGGGATGGATCCTTGGCTAAAGAGCTTTTTGCGCTGTTCAGTTGGACTTGCGTCAGACTCTACATCAGGTCCTGAGTTGAGAAAATCAGAGAAAAATCTGGACAATTAAATAACAAAATAGAATAAAGATTCAGATCTTTTTAATGAAAACGTAACACAGAGAGAAAACTAGTTTCTACGAACATTTGGGGCTAGATTTACTAAGCTGCAAGTTTGAAAAAGTTGGGATGTTGCCTATAGCAACCAATCAGATTCTAGCTGTCATTTTGTAGAAGGTACTAAATAAATGAAAGCTAAAATGTGATTGGTTGCTATAGGCAACATCCCCACTTTTTCAAACCCACAGCTTAGTAAATCTAGCCCTTGGTGTGTTTTGACTATATTTCCATTGGAAAATATGTATGTATGTAATGAATGTAATGAAATATAAATGGTCTTCTTAATAGGGTTCTCCGCCTTTAAACACATTTACTCACCGTTTCCGAAAGCATTTTTTTCATAGAGGATTATAATTATTGCTTAAGTACTGCTAAATTAAGTTGCACTGACCTTGTACTAGACATTGTTAAAATAAGAATGTGTAATGATGGAGTATTAGGAAGCTTGGTTAGGTTACACTTTATCTACTTTGCCCTGGGTAGTGGATTATATTGCTTGGTTGAAATGTCCATACTACATGTTATTGGTGGGTAAGTGACCTTGGGGTAAATGTATCATAGTCCGGTTTTTGCATCCCGCGCGAGATCGGCAAGATGACAGCTAAAATTTAAAGCAGCTCTGCCTTGTAAAGGAAAGTTTCCCTTTACAAGGCAGCGCCGCTTTAAATTTTAGCTGTCATCTCGCCGATCTCGCGCGGGATGCAAAAACATTTACCCCCTTGACTATTTATGGTCCTTCTGCTTCATTTGGAGCCACATCTGATTCAGTTTGTTATTGACTGTAATAAGAAAAAAATGTTTTTATCCAATAGATGTCATAGCAGTGGGTGCAAACTGCTTCTGAAACCGTGTGATAAATTCTGAATTCTAGTTCTTTTTTGTCATTTAAAAAATCCGCTTAGCATTAACAAAATGATTTCAAGCCCCCAAATGAATGATATTTTGAGACGATCTACCCTTGACAAAAACTTTTACTCACTCCTATTAATATCCAGAAATTTTATGTGTGATTTGTGGCTTGTAATTACATGCAATGTTTGTTTACTTTACATATAGTTACATGTGTATAACCTATGTATATAGCTAGAGCACATGGAAAATACATAATGATCTTTTTATCCATTGTGCAGAAATGCAGTCCCACTTTCAGAAAATATCAAATCTTGGAAGTATTTGTCACTAATAGTATCTCTGATTGTTAATACTGTACATTGACACTTTGTTCTCTTTTGTTCTGTAACATGATTGCAGATCTTATTCTGCAAAAAAAGACTTATTGGGGGGTATTCAATTGACGGCGGGATCGCCGAAAATCCAGCGCTCAAAGAATATTACCATTAATACGGTAATCCTGCGCGTAAATACCGTTAATACGATAATTTACTCGCTGGATTTCAGCTCGCAGTTCAAAAATCCAGCGAGTAATTACCGTATTAAAGGTAATATTCTTTGAGCGCGGGATTTTCGGCGATCCTGCCGTCAATTGAATACACCCCATTGAATATGGGTATTTAATGTTACACAATGTTTTGACATTAAATACCTTTTTGATTTTTTTTTTTGTCATTTGAAAAGATAAATAATAAAACATTAAAAAAAAAAAAAAAATCATCTCTAGTCCAGGGATATGTATGCCTTTATGCTGCATGTGGCCTGTGGGACGTTTGTATGTTCTCCTTGCATTTGCATGGGTGTCTTCAGTATTCTCTGGTTTCCAGTGCAAAAACGTACTGGTATGTTAATTGTCTTCTGACAAAATGGACCCTATTGTGTGTGGTAGCTAATTTAGACTGTAAGCCCCATTATGGTAGGGATTGATGTGAATGATTACAGTGGCCTAGTGGTTAGCACTTCTGCCTCACAGCACTGGGATCATGAGTTCAAATCCCGACCATGGCCTTATCTGTGTGGAGTTTGTATGTTCTCCCTGTGTTTGCGTGGGTTTCCTCCGGGTGCTCCGGTTTCCTCCCACACTCCAAAAACATACTGGTAGGTTAATTGACTGCTATCAAAATTGACCCTAGTCTCTCCCTGTCTGTCTGTCTCCCTCTCTGTCTGTCTGTCTTTGTGTGCGTGTGCGTGTGTGTCTATATTAGGGAATTTAGACTGTGAGTCCCAATGGGGCAGGGACTGATGTGAATGAGTTCTCTGTACAGCACTGCGGAATTAGTGGCTCTATATAAATAAATGATGATGATGATGATATTTATCTCTATAGTGCCTCATAGTATGGTGTCACTATTAATAAATTACACTAAAGATCTATGTGACATGCATAGATGGACAGACACTGGAAATAGTAAACTACTGAAACATATATAACATCTATGTCATAATGTTCCTTCTTGATCATAGCCAGGAGAAAATTGTGATTAAAAATAAAACAGGTCCTTTTATCATCATCATCATCATCATTTATTTATATAGAGCCACTAATTCCGCAGCGCTGTACACAGAACCCATTCACATCAGTCTCTGCCCCATTGGCGCTTACAGTCTAAATTTCCTAACATGCACACTCAGACAGACAGACACACAGACAGACAGAGAGAGAGAGAGAGAGAGAGAGACTAGGGTCAATTTTGATAGCAGCCAATTAACCAACTAGTATGTTTTTGGAGTGTGGGAGGAAACCGGAGCACCCAGAGGAAACCCACGCAAACACGGGGAGAACATACAAACTCCACACATACAAGGCCACGGTCGAGAATTGAACTCATGAACCCAGTACTGTGAGGCAGAAGTGCTGACCACTAGCCAACCGTGCTGCTTTTAGTACAGTTTTGTCAATCCTGTATGACACACCTGAAAATGTGCTACTTGGCATATGGTAGGCTGGGAGATATACTTAGTATAACTCTAAACCTCCCGATTCTGGACTCAGCTTCCAATAAACCACACAAGTGGGGCTTATTAGATTCGTAGACACTGCTATTGTTGGAGCGGCTCTATAGATGTCATATACTATTAACAAAGAAGGAGCATCCAAGCCATAGATTCTGTATACATTAAATGCTATATTTTATGGTCAACAAAGTTGACTGAATTCAAGCAGAAGGCGACTGGATTCAGAGCTTACTAAAATAGAGGCATCTCAGATTTCATGTAATTTCTTATGCGCTGTTTCTCCTTCATTCTTTGATGAGAATTTTCTGCTAATAAAAGAATTATTGTCAGCAACCTAAATCTGATCAGATAGTCAATAAATGGCTGCTTGTAAGCTCCATTGTTTGTTTCCAGTTACTATAATTTAAAATAAAAGTGTAAACATTAATACGCTACAGATGTGTATATGTGTATAGAATAGATCACCTAAAAATACATGAAAAAGAACTATATATAAATAAATACACAAGTTTAAATACATGTATGCATATAATAGGCACTAATATATTAGTATCCTTTGAACTCTCATATAACCTTCTTTTCAGAAACATTTACACATCTGGTCAATTTTATTAGGACTGAAGTTGTACTTGCTGCAATACAGTGCACAACTCAACCACCTGGGACTTGTTTGTCAAATTCAGCCACCAAATAAATTACTCAGTGTAACTGAAGCTGACATATAGAAGAGATTTATAAGCGATGGTTTATTTAAATATTGTAATGTAATTAAATTATGTGTCTTTCAAGACCTGCAATGTGTCACCATCAGATGTACAGATAATGGTATGTACACATATAGAAGCCATATTATATAAAATCAGTATCTTTATTGTTATTTATGCATTGTCTATAACATAGTGCTTACATTTTGAATAGTGGTGTGCACAGAAATATGTATGTTCAATTTCCCTGCATAACCAAACTCTTGGTACCCAGGGCACATGCCCAGCAACTATAGTTGCCACCTTTCCTGGAAAAAAAAGACTGTCCTTCCTATCTTTGATGTGTTTCTGCCCCTTAAAACAATGGCACTAAGTTCTGTTTATACATGCCAAGTTGGCAAAATACCAGCCAGGTATACAAATTCAAATTCACGCGGTGATTCAAACCAGAGTCTCCGGCAAGTGTAACTCATACTTGCCAACTTGCTAAAGTTGGCTTCTGGGAGCCTGACGAGGGAGGTGGGAGTGATGGGGGCAGGGCTCCAAAATTTGCGTCATTTTGGACCCGCCCCTGTGACGTAATGACGCATTCGCGCCATTTTACAAAAGGGGGCAGGGCCAAATGCCGAGATTCACAGGAATCCACATTCCGGGAGAGTTGGCAAGTATGGTCTAACTCTCTCTGATATGTAGCTGTCCTTAGTGCTTTATTGTTCATAAAACATAAGCCATAATGGCAGCAATAAGGACTATAGATGCTCGGGACTCATACTTTAGGTTCAACCAAGTATTGAATCTGGTCATAGAGGTTACAGCTAATCCCTGAACAGAATCTGAACTCCAATTTATACATTAAAATTAAGCAACATGGACCAAATGTTAAACTCTTATCTTTATTTTTAGCTCCAGAAAGTGGAAATTCTGTCTTCCGTACACCAAAATTGCAGGGAAATCTGGATTCAGTTTCTGTTGTCCTGTATTCCTAACTCTTGTTAAAAATTCCTTAGGATTTGTTTGGATCCCATAATGAATGCTGGATTTGGTGCATCCTTAATATGAACTGTGTCTTTGAGTCAAAAAATGTCTATGTTGTGTGGCTACGTGATCACTTATCATGTTGTCGAATTGATTCATCTGTGGTTGAGAATTCTGCCCAGAACTGACCATACTGGTACTAATTTACAGCTAAATGCAAATTGTATGTTCGCACTTATACGCACTTATATTAAGATACGTGGAAATTTAGATCTTGCATATAGCTATGCTCGGCACAGAAACGGATGTCATCATCGTCAACTCAGAAACTTGCACCAGGCCTATTGGAAATGCAGAGATACTCCTCCTTAAAGGTGTATCTAAAAGTAAATTAATATTGGATACATCTCGAAAGGGCAATTGTAATAAGTATTGAGACTGTAGATATAGGCACTATATAAAACATCCTTAATCTAAAAACACTAACTGTAAAAATACATAAAAAGTCTACTTTTATCAGAGTACTTATTCTAGCCCAATTATTAATATTGATATCTGCACAATTTTGTTACAATCTCTTGTCAAAGGACAAAATAACCCACTAATACTGTAAATGTATACAAAAAAAATAATAAACTCATATATAGCTAAGAAGAATCTAAAGCTTAATGTAGGCATATATTTAAAGTATTTCTAGTTTTTGCTTTTCACCTGTTACTCTCTATGTGTGAAATAGCCACATTAGGCCACATTACTATAAAACACTATTACTATATACTGCTGCAAACAATGAAACCTCACATAAATGTACAGAGTGACTATTACTATGTGACTGATCATAGATTTGTAAGGTACCGGTGCTTTTTAGAGCTGTACAGTAAGGAAAACAGGACACACTTAAGACATACAAAGTAGACAAAATAAATGCAAAAATTAAAACAAAGGTTAGTGAGGGCCCAGCTCATGGGAGAGCTTACATTAAACCCTAAGTGGAAGAGGGCACAGCTGGAACAAGAGGAACTAGTGTCGCTCAGGGTGGAGATCAGGACACACTAGTGTGTGTGCATTATATGTGACACTAGTTAGGCTGTATAAATGTGAGTAGTATTGGTGCTGTAAGCTCTAAGAGAGATGGGTTTACAGAAAGATTTGAAGGCTATGGGAGTGTCTGATTGGGTGCGGTAGGGAATGCCATTAGTGGGTAGTGTCACAGGAGAAGTCTTGTAGGCAGGAGTGAGAGGTGGTTACCAGAGGAGAGATGAGATGCTGGTCAGAGGTAGACCTAAGAGTACAAGAGAGAGAGTATTTTGGTATGAAATTTGAGATGTATGAAGTGATGGTGTTGTCTAAGCTTTGTAGGCAAGGGTGAGTACTTTGAATTGGATTTTGGAGGACAGGGGGAGCGTCGAGAAAGGAAGATCAGTCTAGCTACAGCATTTAAGCTGGGTTGAAGTGTGAAACGATGGGTGAAGGGAATGCCAGATAGCATGAGGTTGTAGTATTCAAGGTGGGATGGATAACAGTTTACCTACAAAGATCTATACATACAGTTGCAACACTTGTTCTCACAAAATGATTTGATTAGGATATCTCTGGAATCATTTGCTGGGATACCTGGCACTTTAACTGTAAGAGGAGAAAGCTATTTTAGACCAGGTGAAGGAATGTCACTCTAAAAGGGGAGCAATGCACATATGATTGCTAATTTATTTTACACTTGTGATAGTTGTTCTTAATACATAAAGTTTAATTGTGTGAGTTATTGATTTTTATTTAGCAAATATTTGACCTGGCAGGTGCCATAGAGCAGGGCAACACACATAAGTAATGTTGTAGAAGTGTTCAGAGCTGAAATGGTTAATGCCCTCCCCTTAAATGTTAGCGGCAGTGTAAAAATAAATGTTAGTGGCAGTGCAAAAATAGATGATCTCATCCTTGTAATCAGTTGCACGGTGCAGGAGGGCAGCAGTCTCTGGTGCCTCATCTGTGAACTAATCTTTCATTTCATAGCGGATCTTTCCATATCAAACAACACAAATGACTTAATTTGCATGACAGGATTTGTAACGGGGCAAATCTAGTGTCAAAGTCGATTAAAGATTACATCGGAGAACTATTATAATCAGTACTCTAATGAGCCTAAAGAGTACATGTAAAGTCTCCCCTCTTTGCCATTCCAGTCATGTATAAAAGGAAATGTGTTTCTTTTCATCGATGAGCCAGTCTTTTCGTTTGCACATTACGCCCTATGTTGAGCTAGAGTCATGTCAGGCTGGTTTCAGAGGGAGAGTACGGGAAATAATAAAGCAAACATCACTTCACAAATGACATTGCTTGGTATAAGCCAACATTTGAAGCCCTTAATTCTTCTAATCTGCAAAACAGTCAATGCTAATGGGTTTTTCCCTTTGTGAAAGGCAATGCATAGGAATAAAAACTTTAATGAGCTGCCTGGGTTGTATGCTTACAGATACCTGTCAAATGTCTGTCATTTTAGCTATCGTTGAAGCATTATAAAGAAAGCAAGAAGGAAGGAACGACAGTATTTGTACAAGCATTTTCATGCTAAAATGGAACAATTTTCTTTCTGTCATAATTTCACTGTTACCAGAAAGTCAGAAAGCTTAACCCATTCTCTAAAATGCTTTGAACCGGTGCAACTTTCAGCACGAGGCTACTGAAAAATGACTTTGTCACCAAAACTGTCACTCAGAATAACTGTAGAAATGTGTATAACTAAGCATAAACAACTCCACTCCCGAAATGAGCCATCTATTTTATTTTTATATTTGTATCTGTATTTTATCTCGTAATACAAAGCGACCTAACTGGGCAACTGTTCGCAGTAGCTCACTGAAAGCAGCAGGAAAGTAGATCATCTGATATTAACATTCACACGGGGAATGGTTCACAGGTTCTGAAAAGGATTTGATCCTTGCAGAAACCACCCCTTAGTCTTATTCTGTGTGATGATTACGCTACAGCAAACACATATACACACTTTTATTGAACTGCTTATTGATTTTTGTTGCCCGTGTGTGCTTTTCAAAAGTTTGAAAAGAATCATTTTCACTTACATAGGCTATTTTAAAAAGTTTATTTAAGCGCAGCGTTTACAATTTTTTTAAAAAAAATAAGTCTACTAGGTATACAGCATGTGTTTCCCTGACTTAGAGACCTCCATCCCTTGAATTGTGTCCATTTTACGGTGTGTGAATAATTCATTTAACACCCCAGTGGCAATTGTTCTTGTTAAGCCGTAACATGAATTAAAATGCTATTGGCCAAGGTAGTGAATACAGTAGCGCTTTATTCAGATGGACAAAAAGACTGTATAAACAGGTACGATTTCCATACATAAATAAAGTGAGCATTTTCTTTTCTTTTTTTTTAATGCTGTCCTTAGGTAGCCATATCCTTGAGCGCTGCTGCTGCTGCTTCTGTGACCTGTTAGTATACCTCTGATCCTCTGCACCCCAGAGCCTGTCACAAGTCTCCTTCCTTCCCAGGAGTGGAACACACAATAGAGAAAAGACCCTGGCTGTGAGGTTCAGCGGCTATTAACCCCTACCAGCTGTTCCTGCAGGGAGCCTTCTGTGGCTGAATGTCCTTTCTCTGCGGAGGCCCTCATTTTCACTAATCTAACTATTGTTGGTTAGGAATGCTGACAGGAGAAAAGAATTTTTTCTTGTGTTCATGCAAGTGTGTGTATCCATGTGTAAGTGAAGGAAGAGTGAAGGCTAATTTCTATAGTTGGCATGAATGGAAGGATTGAGGGAAAAAACTAGTTAAAATGTGTTTACTTGATTAAAAGGCACTGTCAATTTAAATTATTTCAGCTGTATTTTTAGTGGAAAAAAGTACTTTCTCTTAAGACTCCGCACTGTACTTGGGTAGATTGCTTTAGCTCTCGGTTGCAAATGAACAATGACTAAGACATTCAGTTTTGCTGACCCATGATATAAGTTGGGAATCTAGCAAAGGCTCCAAATAAGTGCCCAGACACACCTCATGCTATAAGCTGAATTTTTATCACACAACAGTTTTCTATACATCTGACACATCCAATAAATATATAATTAGCAACACTGCACTAATACGTTTAATAAATAACATTTGTGAAGGAAATGTAACATTGAGACAATAAAACAACGAAATGGATAAAATCATATTATATTTTGTTGCCATTGACGTCTGTATTTTTAAAACTGACATTATACTTCAGTGCTAAGATTATCTATTAATATATTAAAAAAAAAAAAAAATGAAAGGCTAAAGTAAATATCTATTTTTAAGTGCCTTTTTTTTTAAAAAGAATTCACGTAAAATATACAACAGTTGGTCCATTTAAAGTCAAATTACAAATAATTCATGTAGAAATATATTTTCTGGGCAATTAGACTGTAAGGTACTAGGGCAAATGTCCGGTATAATAATGCTCTACTCTGCATCTGTCTCTGTGTCTAGACTGCTGCAATTACTGCTCATGCCACAACAGAAGAGAGAAGAGAAAAACAGCCAATATGGAGCTGAGAAAAACAGATGCAACATTTTTACCCCGGATTTAATTATGGAAATAGCACACACACAAAAAAATGTTTATTGCACTGATATTTATATTTGAAATTAAAAACAGCAAAATGCTATTGCAATTTTAATACACCTAAAAGGATAATTACATCTTTAAATATTTTTTGTCATCCAGCTAATATTTGCCAAAGAAATGTATCTGTTTATAAATTTTCGTATAGCGACCCGAGAAATAACTTTAGTAGGAGTTTCTATGAATCCCAGTAGCAGCTTATGTCTGTGTATCTGTTCAAAATACAGTTCTAGTTGGGGGGGCAGGGGGGGGGGAAACTTCCATGACATTACAGCATTGTGTACAATGATTGTGTCTATAAACTACAACTCCCATCAACGATTGAACGCATGCATCTAATAGCAGCACTAAACACTGGAGGTCTCTCTCCTTTGATATTATCACCAAGCTGTTTGGTTGCGTCCGCTAGAGTTTGAATCATGCACAGAGTTATCAGAACAAACAGCTGCACAGAAGGTAACACAAAATGGTATTTTAAACTGCTTGAGGCAGGCCATTCAGTCCCATTGTTGTATGGTACTTTCTGTGTCTAACAGCAACCAAATTAAACAATATTACTCCACAGAGAGGCCAGACATTTCTATTGTTTTGGTAAATATATGCTTGGACCTAATATGTTTTAACGAAAACCTGCTATTGAAAGTAGGAATATCCTTTATCTTGTTTCTAAAAGATTTTTGCACTTAAGCATGCAATAGAATAGCATTTTATATTATATGCAAGCATGCAACTTTCAAAAAAAGAGACAAAACTTAACAGTGTGAATGCAGTCTGACTAATTCTCGGATTGCTAAAATATTATTTATAATATATATGAAATTAAATATAGGAGGCCTATTATTTTCTAGATGTGGGTCAAGTTTTTATTTGGTATTTCTATTTCTATAAGTGCATATATGCTTTACCCACAACTTATTTGTAGCAAGACCAGCTGCTTCTCTCTATATACCGTCCGTCTGTAACAATCTCTGAACTTGCATGATGCACAAGGAGAGGTCAGAGAGACAGACAGAGTCCGAAGGCTGGATGGCGAGTAGAGAATAGCAGCAGCAGTAGCAGACCATGGTGGATCAGCCAGCTGTAGGTCAGGATTAAAGAGTTCAATGTGATCTGGAACAGGAGTTCAAACATAGAATAGGCACAGGCAGGATCAAACTACCAAAACAATGCGCTGGACCTGGCTGAACACTGGAAGCTACTTATGGTGCTGATTTCAGAAAGTCAGTGTCAGCTGTAGGTAGACATGGCACTGACTTCAGCACTGAGTATGCCCAAGGTATTAGTGAAGCTTCTAAACAAAGTTTGTCTGGGCACGGTTTCTGGAAGATCCTGAGACTGTCTTTTTTTTTTAACTTTTTTGTGTATTTGATATACTCAGTGTTTATAAAGATTGCCCCTTCAAGGTTATCCTGTTCTCACTACAGAAAGAATCTGTTGGTTCTTGGCGATAGACTTGCGCTTTTTTAGTACATGAAGCCGCTATGCGATGTAGATGAATGTCTGGGAGAGTTGCTTTGCCCTTATAACGCTAATTTTGCAGAATGTGCATTCCAGATTTATCATACCAATTTTCTGCACAAAGGAGAACAGGCTGAGGAATTGGCATCAGAATCATTTTGAGCAGGTTGATGCTGCCAAGACTGAAAGGAACAATTTTATACAGGCTTTTGTTTTGGAAATAAAGGGTGGCCAATTATGAGTTAGGTCCAGCTACTGGGTTCAAATTTGAACCAGGAAAAAACATTTTTTGCTGCAGAGGGGAAAATATAATATACACTACCTGATTTTGACTTGTGAAGGGAACTTGGCTTAGTTCTCTCTAAAATCCAGTGTAAAAAAAAGAGTTAGCTACTACTGGCCTGTTGCAGAATGAGTTAGGACACAGATACATATATGCTTGTCCAAGCAGTTAGTTGCAGGTGGTCAATGGCAAATAGTGGAGGACAATGATGGCTTTTTAAGTAAACGCAAATAGAGCCTGCAGTTTGGGGCACCACTTTGGGCAACTCTGCATCAGACCTTATGTGTGTGCATCAAGATCACAGTTTATACTTGCACCCCTGCAGTGTTACTTGGCTTATTCCTCTAAATTCTGCACCTGGGCAAAGTTCGCACCTAGTTCTAATCTCTTAAAGGAGTAAACAAAGGGACTACATTAAGATATTTAATGGGGAACTAGAAAGGTAACCCCTTGATAGGTGAATTGGGATGTCTACAGTAACCCAAGATCGACAGCAGAGGGATGAGGCCTTTGGGGTCTTTGGGGCAAAGTCAGATATAACTTCAAGTGTTCCTCTGAGACGCTACTAAACAGCACAGGTAATTCTAGATCAGTAAGATAAAATAAAGGATCAATATTAAATATTGTCAAAATTTTGTCCCCATTATTAAAAAAGTGATGCTGATAAGTTGTTGTAGGAGCCGCCCTGCATTTGTAACTGTAACGTACACACACATTTTGTGTAATTGAATATAACTAGGTATGAAATAACTGATGAGGACAGATGTAGACACAATGTCAAACATCTTTTCTGTCCAGGTTTATTCTTTCCATGAGGATCTCACATGAAAGGATTACTGAAGAGCAAGTATTCTAAACATGTCTGCCATTTCCATGAAAATGTATCCACAAGGGGCACTGTAGAAAGGGCACAATGCTCTAGCACCTGCAAAAGTGGCCAACTTAATGTATAGAGCAGTAAGAGTCGCCCGAGTCTCACCAAAGATTGCTTCCCCAAGCAACACATGGGTATACACAGCGGTATATATACCACAGTAATCCTTCATCTCAGGATGGCATTATTAGAAGAAAATGAATGAAAAAAAATGTTGTATTATTTAAATAAAAACATTTGTAATCTATTTTCAACTTTTTCTTTTACTGCAAAGACCAACTGAAAAAACAAGTCTGGGCTAGCCAGGTCATGCACGCGCATTCCCCCTGAGACTGGCCTGGCAAAGCGGTAAGCTGATCCTTAGTATCACCAAGGCAGCTGAGTATCGCTCAGCGGTCTCAGCAAGATTTTAATGATAGATTGCGGTGATAGGTGATTTTCTAGAATATCAGCCTTACCGCCACATTTGTATAAATTGGCCCCAATGACCGATATTTCAATCTATCTACCCAGCATTACAACAGCTCCCTCTGAACGTCTGCCTAGTGGAACAGATCTCTGCTTGCTTTTAAAAGCTATATATAGCCACATAATGTAGGGTAAAGGACTTCTGGTAGACCAGATTTAAGCTAGAGATATTTTACTGAGAC
The DNA here is from genome assembly GCF_038048845.1 of Mixophyes fleayi. Lineage (NCBI taxonomy): Eukaryota > Metazoa > Chordata > Amphibia > Anura > Limnodynastidae > Mixophyes > Mixophyes fleayi. The sequence continues at coordinate 52,891,542 of NC_134406.1, forward strand.
AGACAGGGGTCAAAGGTTACTGTAAAATTACAGCCCAATCACTATGATAAATAATGAAATTAAACTATTATTTTCAGTAGAAGTTAGTTATGCAGTAAATCTGTGTTGACCAGACCTGTCCAACATAGACTAAACTTGTTTTTTTTATAGATATAGGAAAGGGGCTGATATATATATATATATATATATATATATATATATATATATATATATACATATATATATATGCAATATGTTTAACCTGGTTCATGCAGTAAATCAGTCTGACAAATCAGCTTCCATACTTTCTCTAAACCTCTTACATTTTTTATCTTTTGAATGGCCATGTGTATTACACTTGCTATCTACAACTGACCCGAGTCAAGTATTTTTTATTACATTCAAGTTCAATCTGTGATGCCCACAAGACCCACAGTTCTTCAAACACCATGTGACTTCTCAAGGTTGTCCCCCCAGCTTTTATTTTGACCATTGAACCTCCTTTCCCCCCTGCTTAAATAATCTGTAAATATAATGACTGCTGACATATAAATGGCAAACAGAACACACTGCCATATTCTTAATGATTCTTATTTGACTATTTATTAATGATAACCTCTGGGTCATAGATCAGTTTGCCTTTTCCAGTAACAAGATTAGAATCTTGGCATAACAGGAAGGGCTTTGTTTATATTGAAGAAACCATGCTGCTATATATATCAGTTCAATCATTTACAATAAAAGCATAAAGATATTTTCTGTTTGGATTCTACCATACCATACGAGTAAAGTCATCCTTAACTCTGTACACAAATATCTATATGGAATTCTTTGAACAGGAACTCATCATCGCAGTCATCATTGTTTGTTTTTTAGGCGCCACAGATTCCGTATTGATGGACAATCATCTCACTGACATGACATACATCTTACAGGTATGACATACATGAATATAATAAATATAATAACAGATACATAAGTACAATTAAGCATAATGAAACTTGCATGGAGAATGATTTAAGGGCATACTTACCTACTTTCTTCAGCTCCCTTCCGGGAGCCAGCCAGTGGAGGGGGGCGTGAGGGGGCGTGGTGGCCCAAATTGCGTCATTTCGGCCCCGCCCCCTAAACGCCGCGATTGTTTGGGATCTAATTCTGCCCACTTCACTAGGAAGTGGGCACTTCCTAGTGAAGTGGGCAGAATTCGGGAGATTGCCACACTCGCCCGGGAGTCCGGGAGACTCTCGCAAAATGCGGGAGTCTCCCGGACATTCCGGGAGAGTTGGCAAGTATGTTTAAGGGCATGTGAGTGAACAAACAGCAGAAGATTCAAATTAAGACATGACATTAGGGTTGTTCGAAGTGGACAGACATGAGACATAGGGTAGAGAGTTTTAAAAAATAAAACAAATTTATAGATTAAGAAAACTCCACCAGAAATTGTTTTCCCCATGCCACAGTTGATCAGATTTGCTGCTGATAAACCTGCACAGGACTGGGGAACAATGGAAACTTTTAATTTAAAACTTGAGGGTAGGGGGCTTTAAGGTGGAGACATGGAGTATTCCTTTAGACCTTTGATTTTGCACTGATGCAATTTTTCACTAAAACTCTAATACCAAATGAAGGTGCTTAGCAAAGGTTAAAAAAAGTAATCTTTGCATTTGTGGTACAGAAACTTCTATTTAGCATTTAAAAAAATATTATATTGGTTCCAGTGGGAAAAAAAAGTTTGTAATGTTTTTCCATAGTCTATTAAGACTTTTATTACTGAAAAAGGACAAAATTAGCATTTAGATATATAGAATAAGCTTTGGTAAATATAAAGGGCTCATAAACACCAATGCTGTGTAAATGAGATTTTCATGTCCTATTTAGCGCAGAACAGCTACAATAATATGGTCAATCAGACTTTGACACATGCACTGATCCATGTTGATCAAAGCAGCATTAAAAAAAATTTGCATGCAGCAGTTTTGGTGCAGAAATGCACATTGAGAATATAGTGAAAAGTATATGCAGTGCATTAAAAAATGTTGTACTAAGCATTATACATTGGGAAGGTTTATAAAGGTCACTTCCTGTTTTTAGAGGAGGATGACATTAGAACATGCACTAGAATCTATTCCAGAGGCTCTCCCACAAAACTACTAGGATATCAAGAAATAATATGCAATTCAGTAACCATTTCACTTAACCGTTAAAAGATTATAAAGTTAGCATGATAATCTGGAATTTCAAGAGATAATTAACTACTCTGTGAACTAGCGCTGGCTGGACAGAAGCTTCTAGGCAGAAGCTCAGCAGGTATCTAGGGGTAATTTGTAAGTATAAAAGGAGGCTGGGAACTGTCTCCATACCAAACGCTTTAAGATTTATTAGGAGGGAGAAATAGACCTGATTTCTCCTAACATTGAATAAAGAATAATCACTACTCTAGATTTAAGTGTATATTAAATGCTTAATTTTTTGGCTATTTTATAGTAGAGATACATATGTAAATTCCATGTGTTTTAACATTGCATAAGTAAAGTTTGGAAGCACAACTCAATGAATATGTTAAATATATAATTATTTGTATAGTAATGATATGATATTAAGTTTATAAATATTAAAGTTTAAATATGATTTGCTGAGTTATGAAATCATATACGTACACAGTTTTGTTATATTTATTATATAATCTAGCAATATTTGACATTTTTTGTTTAGGAATAATAGGAAGGAGGACACAGACGAAACCTTTTCTGATACACCACAATATAAATTCAATACCATATATACTGTACATGTTGTGTCATTCTCAGCTGTTCAACTACAACTTGAAAACACATTGCTGAGGTACTACATATTTTAAATATACATTTGAATGTACACAGCCTTTATTTTACTACAATAATATGTATGTAGTCTTGTGGTGATGTATTAGCCCTTGCCTTGCCAACACCTTGTGCTCAAGAAAAAAAACTTGCATATACTATACTTCCAATATAAATACATACTTGTACATAGGCAGACTCCCCCGAGACAGTTTCATTGTTATTACTCAATGCTTTAAACAACAAGCTGGAAAACAACGGAAATGACATTCAAGGTGGATATCATCATATTGATAATGGGACAAAGATTGACACTTTTGGGAGGCAGTGAAGAGTTGCAGCCATAGAGATCTGCACAATACATCCAATAGAACCCCCTCTAAGATAGAACTGTCCGTCATATATAGAAACTATTCAAATGCGTGACAGAGATACTTCCTCTAAACTTGAAGGCAGTAGAGAGACTGGAAACACATAAAGCTATTGTATACTAAACTGTTACAGCATAGGCAATCCATAAGTAGACTTAGATGTGGCAAAACTGTTTAAGGCTCCAGGTCCATATTCAACTAAAACTTTTTCTGTATAGATAAATTAATCCATTGAGGTTCAGTTTGTAGAAAGATTAATTTCTAAATTACATTGTTGCTTTCCCACAAATCAATGCTGTATACTTGAAACCCCAAAGAACTGTACAAACCATTTTATTTAATTCAGAACACTGAGATCTGCTGACCTCACATCTTCAAACTCATCATTATCTTTTCCTTACTATAGAGCTCCCCATAAACTATCCCAGTATTGTAATAATTTGAATTTATCAAAAAAGTTGCATCGAATATCTTTTAACTATGAGAATTGAATGTTGGCCACACATGCTGTGGTAATGCAAGTAATATCGGGAAGTTGTCTCAATATTATGTGTGGCCTAAAACACCTATCATGACTGATAAAGATCCTGGCAACATGAAAAGGATCATTTTGGTAAATGGATTCTGTGGATGACCGCTATTGGTCTGTGTGTGCAGTGATATTCCAGCCACACTGACAGTCCCCAGTAAAGGGAGTCAGGTACTGAGTAAACTGGTTTGTACAAAAGCTAAACTTGTCCACTGACATGTTTTATAATTATTATTATTATTATTATTATTATTATTATTATTTATATAGCCGCAATCATTTTACACAGCACTGTTTAGAATATATGTTGTCATTCCCTACCTCACACACACTCTAGGGTCCATTTATGTCAGAAGCCAGTTAACCTACCAGTATGTTGGAATGTGGGTGGAAAACATGCAAACACATGGAGAACATGCAAACTCCATGTATGTCCCCATACAGTATGTGGCTCTTTGCTGCTCTAAACCATGCCTATGTAGTTGTTCTACATTACTGGACATATCCTATTTCAGATCATGTTATTTTATACTGACTATCTTAAAAATATATCTTCCAACAGTGGTCCACTTTCAAAGTGCTAAATTTAGAACAATTAACTATGTTATTACCACACCCTCCCTCCCTTGTCTGGATTTATTTTAAATGGCACAAAGGTGTTCTGTACACAACAGGCAACATTGCATGGGAGATATATGTATATATACAGAGGGTGAAATAAGTATTGAACATATCGACATTTTTCTCAGTAAATATATATTTAATGTGGCTATTGTAATGACATTTACACCAAATGTCAGCAACAAACCTTGCAAACCACACATGCAAAGAAATCAAACCATAGATGTCCATAATTTAAGTTTTGTGTAATAATATGAAATGACACAGGGAAAAAGTATTGAACACACTTCCTGAAATGTCTTTAATACTTTGTGCAAAATACTTTGTTGGTAATGACAGCTTTAAGACGCCTCCTGTATGGAGAAACTAGTCACATGCATTGCTTAGGTGTGATTTTGCCCTATTCTTCAACACAAATAGTTTTTAAATCTTGAAGGTTCTGTGGGCTTCTTCTATGAACTCTGATCTTTAGTTCTTTAAATAGATTTTCAATTAGTCAGATGATTTGCTGGGCCATTCTTGCAGCTTTATTTTATTTCTCTGAAACCAATTGAGAGTGTCCTTGGCTGTGTGTTTGGGATCATTGTCTTGCTGAAATGTCCACCCTCGTTTCATCTTCAGCATCCTGGTAGATGGCAGCAGATTTTTTATCAAGAATGTCTCTGTACATTTTTCCATTCATCCTTCCTTCAACTATGTACAGTATGCCAGTACCATGTGCAGAAAAACAGCCCCACACCATGATGTTCCCACTCCCAAACTTTACTGTTGGTATGGTGTTTTTTTGGGTGATGTGCAGTGCCATTTCTCCTCCAAACATGGTGTGTATTATGGCATCCAAAGATTCAATATTGCTCTCATGTGACCAGCTATATTCTCCCAGTATTTCACAGGCTTGTCCAAATGTTGTGCAGCAAACTTTAAACGAGCTTCAACATGTTATTTGTTCAGCAAAGGAGTCTTGCGTGGTGAGCATGCAGACAGGCCATGGCGGTTGAGTGCATTACTTATTGTTGTCTTTGAACCAATTGTACCTGCTAATTCCAGGTCTTTCTGAAGCTTTCCACAAGTGGTCCTTGGTTGTCGGACAACTCTTCTGATAATTTTTTCACTCCTCTGTCAGAAATCTTGCAAGGTGCACCTGGTTGTGGCCGGATTATGGTGAAATGATGTTCTTTCCACTTCCGAATTATGGCCCCAAGAGTGCTCACTGGAACATTCAGCAGTTTACAGATCGTTCTGTAACCAATGCCATCTGTATGTTTTTCAACAATAAGGTAGCGAAGGTCTTGAAAGAGCTCTTTGCTTTTACCCATCATGAGATGTTTCTTGTGTGACACCTTCGTAATGAGACACCTTTTTATAGACCATCAGTTGTTGCTGAACTAGCTGGCAGGATTGCTTTCTAATTTCTGAGAGATTTCAGCTGGTGTCTTGGCTTTCCATGCCTTTTTGCACCTCCTCTTCTTCATGTGTTCAATACTTTTTTCCTGTGTAATGTCACATTACTACACAAAACTTAAATTATGGACATCTATGGTATGATTTCTTTGCAAGAGTTGTTGCTGACATTTGATGTAAATTTCAATACAATAGCCACATTTAATATATATTTACTGAGAAAATGTTGATGTGTTCAATACTTATTTCACCCATCGTGTACAAATATATGAAAAATATTTATATATACATATATATATATATCTATATCTATATCTATATGTATATATATATATATATATATATATATATGCCCATATATATATATATGCCCATATATATATATATATATATATATATATATATATATATATATATGCCCATATATATATATATGCCCATATATATATATATATATATATATATATATATATATATATATATATATATATATTATGCATTGGCTATATTTGAATTGCAGACATTGACATGTGTGATTTTGACAGTACCTAATCATCTTCTTCTAGCAGAAAATGTATTTCTATCCACTCCCTGTTGAGAGATTTATCCTGTATCTCTAGAAATGTTAAACCTCCCCTGTTTTGTGATCAGCACATAAGAAGGAATAAGCACAGTTGTTGAGGTGATGGTCACACAGGGGAGTGGATGATAGTCTGATACATTATGGTGAGCCTTTAAATCTAGTATCTCTTGGACAAAACACAACTGTGCACATGGCCTTCTGGCACTGTTGTGACAGCCAGAGGTATCAGCGTCAGTCAATTATCTTCATAAATGGCTCTTGTGCTAATGAGTACTTACAAAAATCACCGGACTTTTCTGGCAAGGAGAAAAGATCAGTTTCATTGCTTGCAGAACTAATTCAGTGTACAAAAGTGAAGGCTCCACCATTGCTGCCTCTTTTACTGCCCCTTTTGTGAAGGCTTTTGATGTGCAGTGAAGAGATTGGTCTGTGTTTGTGGCTCTTCATCCTCAGTTCATTGCTTGCCATTAACATACATATCCATATGAAAAGTTTGGTAAGTCACTAACAGCTGTCCAGAATGGCGTTTCAGAAGCGAGAGAGAGAGAAAAAAAAAGAATCTAGCCCTTCTTAAAATGCTGACAGAACTATTTAGCTCTTTTTGGCAATGATACACCTAAGTTTTAAAAGACCCCATTCACTCAGAAAGTAACTGGGCATAATGCTACTGTCTTGCATCGACTGCCTCCTAGTCTGAAACAGTCAGTTGTTCAACTTACAAAAGGCCCAAAGTTGTATAGCGGCTGACACATTGTATAATCTAAAAAAAAAAGTCTGATGGCGTTGACATGGCTTGTGGATACATATTCTTTTAATAGGCATACAACATTTTCCAGATATTTTCATTATAATTAATGTAGTAACAATAAATACAATAGCAAAATAAGAAGCAACAACAAATATATATAGTATACCACTTCTATATACTTAGAGCTGAGCAAGGACCACCACTCAAACAAGAACGTCCTGTAGACAATCTATATTTTTATATATATGTATATAAACATATATATATATATATATATATATATATATATATATATATATATATATACATGAATATATATATATATATATATATGTGTGTGTGTGTATATATATATATATATATATATATATATACATATATTATTTTTATGTATATATACATATATATATATATATATATATATATATATATATATATATATATATTATATAGCACCTATTTATAATATAAGTATGCAATATACTACAATATGGGCACCTTTTGTAATGGTTTTATGTTATCAAAGTGCAATAAAGTAACCTTTGCAATGGTTTTTTTCACTATCACCATGCTATATGAGCCCAGCTAGGCTTGGTGCTCACCAAGGAATCTTCTCATACTTTTATAATGCTGTTGTGAGCCAAAGTTTACTGGTATACACCACACCATTAAGTAACATACAGAGCTAAATGTGATTTTTATCTTTTTATGATTTTTTTTTTTTAAATATTAGCTGAAAGTTTGCGCGGGTCAGGCTTCTCTTTTCCCTCCATATTTTTAATTGACATAAAAAAATGATATGACTGCAAATTGTAAAAAATATTTGTCAATTTTTTTTTCTTGTTAATCATTAAAAAGCAACAGGTGAAGAGATGTAGAAAAAGTAGATCACTGTAAGAAGAATGAGTAGCAAGCTTCTTCCTAATCACTTTATGTTATGTGGGCGAATTTTGTCAAACTTAGAAAACAGCACATTTGATTGATAAATGCTTCTCTGCCCGCCCCCCTTGAGTTCGTGACCTCTAAGCCATAATTTACAATACATTGTGGGCAAAGGTTTTTCAGAGTTTTAGTAGAGGAATCATTGTTGGTGTCCAAGGATCGGACATAAGTGAAGTTTTCATTATAAGTGAAAATACTGACATCTGCCATGGATATACAGCAAACTTTCTGTACAGGGTTGCCAATACTTTTTACAGACAGTTATTTTAAACATTTACTGAGGACCACAATAAATAATTGATATATTAATATATAATAGCAAAATGTATCATAGAATAACTAATCTGGTACATAGAGCATACGTTTGGTCAAATAAGGCTATCACAAGTTTTTTTTTATTGATTTAAGGGGAACACAACTGTAGAACTATAGCCTTACACTGTACCAAAATGACCAATATATATGGTCATATCTTGTGTAGTTCAATACTGTCAAGAATGTTTCTAACAGTGTACTTTTATTTCAACTGATGGGAGTAATGATGTTTTTTTTATTTTTATGAACTTGCAAGTTAGTGAATTTACTGACATTTTCTGCTTCTCAAAAACAATTAGTAAATTGTGTCTCATGTTTTAAAAAGTTTAGCTGCTATTCCCTTAGCGGTCACTCTTTTAGATGCATATTTGCCTCCTCAAATGCCTGACTATGTTTTATTACACAGCGAGATATAGTTTGAATACGGCAAGACATTGTATAATTGCATTCATGAAATCGGTTTATTGCATGAAGACTGCTGTCGTACGTTTGGTGTGTGCATGACTTCTCCTAAACATATTTCTCTCATGCTGCATTTAAACAAAGTGGAACTGTGATTAGTCCACTGCAGGGGGCAAAGAAAAAGGCACCCTTGAATCCAATTGGGGGGACCTGACTGTGCATTATGGCCTCACAATGCAGCAGTTTATAGCTAAAACCTGCTTACCGCCCTACACTGCAAACCATGGGAACTGCAGTCAGGTGGAAAGTTATTCTCATTTCTTTGGCTGAAGTAGCTATAAGTATCATAAGGACATCTATAGCCACTAAGGCTTGTCCTAGTAACTGAGACATTTTGGATAATCTTTATAAGACTTCTTGCATTAGATTCTTCTTCTTTTTTGTTGCGTTAAGAAGTAAGTTAATGATGAACTCCCTCTTTTTTTTTTCCCTTGTAAGCCAAAAGCGCCTGTTTAAGTGAAGTACCACCTCCCTTTAGCTCTTGGGAAAGCACTCAAGAGGGATTTGCTTGGCTCTGTGTGCATGACACATAATGAAAACAATTTTACGCTGTGGAGGGAAGTATTGGGCAATTACTGATGTGACGGCCACCTGCAGAAGCGAGCCCATTGCAGCAGCATTGGCTGTTCATGAATATTTTATGGTGTGATGCTATTTTGAATGGCTGGGGCAGGTGAAGAGGGCCAGGGTGTAATAAGTAACTCTGCTGGAGACTGTGTAGCAGTACTGTTTCTCTGCAGCAGTCCATAGTGTAAGACCAAGGAGAATGCTGACCCTGCCTGGGTCTTGGTAAGGCCAGCTGAAGCTGAAGAGAGATGATGTGACAAGTCATGGTGGGCACTTTTTAAAATCTCTTGTCTCCAGATTTCACACACGATGTCCATCTTGAAAGCCTTCGCATCCATCTTGTCTGGTTTAATTTAATAAACTGAGTGTGAATAAGGATTAAATGAGAAGTTTGCAATGGGCCAAACGTGTTCTTATTCCTTAATCCAGTTAAGTTATTAGTATATAAAGGAGAAGGGAAGATATAAAAAAAATGCAATGTTTTAGTCAGAATTCTCACACATTGGACTTTTTTTATAAACCCATTCTTAGTACGTAGCACAAGAGAGCCTCCATGATTTTTTATTATAATGTATTTTTGCTGCAGAGGAGAGTTTTAATAATAAATAACGTATCCCCTGCTAAGGACCACTCGTTTTGATGCACAGCAGGAAGTTGTTAGGCACACGCAAGAGTGTAAAATAATTATTTCATAGCCGTCATGTCACAGCCCAATTACTGAATGACTAAGGATCTATTACAAGGTCTGGCATTAAACCCTGAATTTAACTTATTTCATACATAGGCAGATTCAGATACTAATATATTTGGAAGAAAATTTGAAAGCCTTAAGTACTGAAATACCCATGTTGTCCAGAAATTAAATTAATATTAGCAAATATTACCAAAAAACTTATATTTTTTTCTGCAAACCCTACTCTGAAAAGTTTATATTTAATTTTAAATTTAAATAGGTATTTTAAATTATTATTTAGTATAAATACAGTTAAAAATTTCAGGATTTTTTGCAGCTTTTGGATGAAGCCTATATTTATTATCTTATTATACATGTGTTATATTTTAGGTTGCTACTATATTTTATGCTATTATCATTGTATTTATGCAAAATGAAGTTTATTAAACGCACCCTAAACTTGTAACAACACTCTTAATAACACAATGAGTTGCAATGTTCAGGTTGTGCCTATAATAACAACAATTTGTTTGCCTAATTGTTTATATCTGCAAAATGAGAAACAATCTCCTAAAAAAAACTTGTAAAAAGGAGACTGATTTAGGACTAAAGCACAGTTCTTATTAATCATACCCACTGTTGCATGGCTAAGCCTATTATTCTCTCCCTCAGCTCCGAATCCTTTGAAAACTCTCCACACATTCCAAATGGCTATAAAGAGTATTATGTCTCTGGAATTCAAGGGACTGGAGTTTTGTATACAACAAAGATCAGTTTCTTTGGTGTTTTATTGTTATTGTTTTTGGAAGATTTGTAACCTGCTTTTAATTCAATGGATCATCAAAGTTTCTACAGTCAGGGTCATATCGAATAATAATGATAAAAACAGCAACAACAACAATTACTTTAAATATGTCAAATTGCATACAAAATATGAGATATTTATTACATATCTAAAAAGAAGTGTAGTTGCATTAAAACTTATGAATATTGGCATCATTTTATGTTTGTCAATGCACAGTGTGGCTATCTGGCAGCTCGGGCATTGCTAGAAGGCCTAGTGTACAAGATAGTTTTAGTGGTCTGGTCTTTGCTTCCAAACTTTTTTTTATAATGAATTGCTTAGTCTCAGTCAACCTACCAGCCCTTCTTTTAATACAATTATCAAAGGCTGCAGCCACTGTGTGCTCTGCACTTGGCCTCCACAACTGTACTGGATCGGTATGGTTGCCAGTAGATAGCCATGTCTGTAAGTTCCCCAAGGAACGATTTGGGGACTTACAGATATGATATAATACAGAACGATTTAATTTTTTTTATACTTTAAGGGCCTGAGTCATTAAGGAAAGTAAGGCAAAAAACAGAGTAAATGTTCTCTGGGACAAACCATGTTACAATGAAAGTTGTGCAAGTCAGTTTATTTTTTTGCACATAAGTTAAATACTAGGGGCTAGATTTACTAAGCTGCGGGTTTGAAAAACTGGGGATGTTGCCTATAGCAACCAATCAGATTCTAGCTTTCATTTATTTAGTACCTTCTACAAAATGACAGCTACAATCTGATTGGTTGCTATAGGCAACATCCCTACTTTTTCAAACCCGTAGCTTAGTAAATCTAGCCCTAGGTGTTGTTTTCGTCTAAAACACAAATACCTGATAGCTTTATTTTTATACTGAAATTTAAAATTGATCTAGGACATGCCCTACCACAACTATAAATCTTTTCCCACATTTGCATTTTATCTCCCCCTCCAATGCAACATGGTTTTGCCATGTGCAAAGTTACTCCTTTTTTTTTGCTTTGCTCTTCTTAATGACTCAGGCCCTAAGTGTGGACAAGAATGTAGGCTGGGGAGCGTTGCATGCCAAGGCTTGCTTATTAGTTCCAATTTGGTCCTGTTAAATGTCAGTTTGGTGAAATCTTCTTGCCTTAGCGCTTACTGTAACTAAAACACAACATTTAAGATCCATAATGGATCCTGAAGTGGTCTGGGGTGTATCCCCATTTTCCTCTTGTTACAAGACAATATTGTATTGCCAATTAATAAGTTAATTATGAATGATAGATTAACATATTTCTACAGATTTTACTTTCTGTATAAATATCATTATTTTGCTTCGATGGCAGACAATAGTAAAGTAAATAAATATAGATCATTAATAAGTTTTTAAAATTTTAGGCAATCCTTCCTATTTATCCCCATTCTCTTTGTTGAAGTTAATTTGGAGTATTACATTTTTGGAAGCCGACCTGGCATCTAAATCTCAAATTTGCATGCAAGCATTAGCCTAAGCTTAAACAAGATAGAGGGATCTGAGTGTCAAAGAATAGCTCCACCCACAACCAAAAATTGACCTGATTGTAATTAGATGTCATTAATAAACACAAAACTCTTACTTTCCTGAGTTCCCTGATCCTCCAATCCGACGGGTCCCACTGTATCTCTAACATCTTTGAGAACTAGAATTTCTCTCCTGCTCAGGGTAGACTTCTTTAAAACTTCCATTTGGGAGAAAGACCACCTTGAGTAGGAGAGAGAATCTCCTGCTTGACACGCTTGATTGTACGATCTGGGGAGTGCAGGTAATTTTTTTTTCTTTTATTAATCTCACCTAGCACCACCTAAACTAAGAGTCTCATTTAAATTTAGGAGAAAATCAAATAAGGAGCAAATCTGCAACTTGTTAAAAATATGTTGCACTGTAAACAGGCAATTTGCGTGTCCTAGCTCAACTCTAAATTGCAATGTAAAAATAAAGTTGGCCAGTGTTTGTGTGGTACATGTATAGGCAGACAATATTTTCCCTGCATGCAAAAAGAAATAGAAATGAATCTGCATCCCTTGCAGTGAAGCATGGTTTGTCCAGGTGTAAATTTGAACCTTTTTTGTGTTTCTCTTAACTCTAAATGAGACCCTAACTGTGTTATTTTTGGTGGAGTTATTAACTATATAATTCCTGGGGATAGAGGGGCTTTTTAGGATTCCCAACACAGCTCCAATTTGATAAATTCCTCAAATCATTTAAAATGTAATTTGTGAAGAATCCTCATTCCATTTCAAATGATTTTCTGCCTCTGCATTGATATTGTCACTTGGTAGTAAAAATTGTAGAGAATAGCAAAGAATTTGGCAGTCGCCCCCCTAGCAACACACTACAATCAAGGCAAAAAGTTTTGAGAATGACACAAGTATTGGTTTTCACAAAGTTTGCTGCTTCAGTGTTTTTAGACCTTTTTGTCAGATGTTGTTATCGTATAATAAAGTGAAATTACAAGAACGGCAAAGGTATGTACAGAGGTTTGTGAGAGGTCTGATCAAAATTAAGGAGGGTTGGGGTCCACCAATCCGATTGAAGGAGGGTGTGGCTATGCTAAATGCCCCACCCCCACCCAAGTCTAGGTCTGCCCCTGACTGGAACAGGTAAATTCATTTGCCGGGCACTGACAGTGTTTTGTATTGAGGGGTGTAGTCATATGTACCAGGTGCAGCAAGTCACAGGGTATCTGTGTCTTTTCAAAATCTTTGCTGCAATTTGGTTCATTAATTTCAAATGACAACAAATTGTGGTTTGAATATTTTTTTCCATGGAAAAATGAACAATAGTTAATTCTACTTTATTAATATATGTACAGCGCTGCAGAATCAGTGGTGCTATATAAATAAATGGTGATGATGATTATGATGATACAGTTCCTTCAAAACAGTGCGATTTGGACCTTTCACTCTCTTAGCCTCATAATAATCCTGCCCATAGTTTAGGATTTGCAGATTTGCTATACTATTAGAAGACGGAGGCTCATTTAAAGACGCTATGGATAGGAAAATGGAGATGTGTTTTAAAAAGTTGCATGTTCCCACAGGTACAGTGATAAAATAAGGTGTAGCCATGGTGTTGCCATGGTGTCCATTTCCAGGGCAATCAGAATCTGGATGGAAAATCTATATGCCGATTCTCAAGAAAAATGAAGTAGACAATAATTGCTAAAAACAGGGAGTCATTGACTTCTTATGTCAGGTATCACTAGATACTCTCACACTTTAAGCTAAAAGTGTAGGGTCCTCAGTGGTGTTCAGAAGAGCTCTCTGGCTATGTCCATGGACAGCCGACCAACCGCTTAACTGCACTCCCCTTTGAGGGGGATTTCTGTGAATATCTCTGATATCAGAGAGTAAATGACATCAGTTATCTATGACTAGAAAAAATCACGATCTGTTTCTTCTCAAAGCAACAATTCAAGGAAGCCCAAACTTATCATTCGAACAAGCAGCAAAGGAGAAAGTATGTGGGCAAGCCATCCAATCGGCCTTTCGACCCTTTTGAGGGAGGGAAGGAAGGGAGACAACCAAGAAATCCACAATGAATATGGACTAGTCTCCAACAGCCCTGGTGGGTGGCAATATTTCAAGGTATGTGGAGACTAGGACACTTACTACATAGGACGGCCCAGAACATTGTAAGCAATGGGTACAAAATAGAATTTCAGAGGGTGCCCAAGAAAAATGTTTTTGTAAAATAACGAAGCTCAAAATCTCTAGTGCAAAGGAAAGCTTTATGTGGCAGTCTACACACACTTTTGGAGAAACAAGTAATTCACCTACAAATCAGAGGGCAACATATATTTACTTTTCCTGGTAGAGAAGCAGTCAGGAGACTATCAAACTGTTCTAGATCTAAGACACCATTCCCAGATTACATGTCTACCATTTGGCTTCTCAACTTCTCCAAGAACATTCACAAATATGTTGATGGCCCTAAAGGCTGTTCTCACTAAACAGGGCAGTGTTGCCATATTTGGATGATATTGGGTAATAAGAATATCAGAACACAGTGCCAAAACCAAAACACTGAAGGTGATTGTGTTTTTACAGAAACATGGCTTTATCATACACTTCAGCAAAATTCACCTGCAATTCTTGGGAGTACAGATAGATACAATAAGAGACAAAGCTTCAGTGTCACAAAAGAAAAGACATAAGATTCAACAACTGACTTATCTCATTTAATCTCAGCTATCTTCTGTGTGGAATGTCCCAGGCTCTTAGGTATGTTCTCCCCAACCATATATATTCTACCATGGGTGAGCTGCCACATGAGAATCTATAACTTGAAAAACTCAAACAATGGGATCACAATCCAGAATCCCTGGACCAACCACTATGATTTACCTAGAGCACCAAAAGGTCTCTAGACTGGTGGCAAGATCCAATATTAAAGGAAATGGGGAAATTTCACTCAGAAGCCTAATAAACTGTGGTAATGACATATTCAGCCTCCAGTGGCTGGGGAATGCTTTGATCACAGAAGTAATACAAGGTGCAAGCAGTCAAAAGGAAGAGAGATTGCATGCAAATATCCTGGTAGCAAGAGCAATGTAGCGTGCTATACATGCCACATTGTATTGTATTATCTCAACTGCAGCATAAACATCTAACAAAAATTCAGACAATCAGATGTTTGTAGCTTTTATAAACAGACCAGGAGGTACCAAGAGCAAGCATGTGCAGAAATATCAACAGTCATATCATTGTCACAAAAATATCTAAAAGGACAACAAGGTAGCAGATTATCTCAGGTGGTGTCAGATTCATCCAGGCGAATGGCCTTTTAATAGAGAAGTATTTTAGCAAATAATAGAAAGGATTGGAAAAACACAGATCAATTTAATGGTGACAAGCCAAAACACCAAATTCTTGTTTCAAGGACTAAAAAGCAATGGGAATAGATGCCCTAACAAGCCTTGAAAGTTCAAATTGGGGTAGATGTTCCCTCCTGCTCCTATAATTGCACGTATGCTGAAGGAATGATGACGGAAGCAGTAGAAGTAATAACATTTCCTTCGTTTTGGTCTTGCAGACCCTGGTTTGCAGTTTTTCTCCCAAATTCCGAGAGTTTCTCTTTCATGGTCTGAAGATTGAGCAATTACTGTTGAAGAGTAAGGGTATCTCTGACAAAGTGATTAAAGTATTGCTACAGGCAAGAAAAGAAGAATTATTCTATAGCATGCTACAGAGTTTGTAAAATATGTATAGATTGGTACAGGTCCAAGTCAATCAATGCACCAGGTACTAGCATACCTCAGACATTGGACAGAAAGTACTCTTAGTACATTGAAGATACTGGTATCAGCAATATGTTCCCAGTACAGTATATTCCAGGATACAATATTAATATCAGAATAAACAAGAGATTATTTAAAGCAGCAAAGAGAATTCACCCTTGCAGGAAATCCTTTGTGTCACATTGGGATCTCAATTTTATTTTAGAGGCTCTAACATCAGAACCCTTTGAACCCATACATTGAGTATCACTCACATGGCTCACAATCAAAGTAATATTTTTGATAGCCAACATATCTGCTAGAAAGTGGGAGAACGTCAGGCTCTGTGGTACATTTATGAACATTCACTCAGTGGTGGTTCTATGAACAAATTCAGCATTTTTAGAAAAAGTAGCACTGTGTCCAGAACCAACTAATGAAAAAGAGTAAAAATGCCATACCTTGGATCTGGTCAAAGCAATATCTGGGTCTCCACAGAACACAAGATGTTAGAAAATCAGATTGGCATTTCCTGAAGTTCCAATGCAAGGTCAAGCTCCTTCCAAAACCACTTGCAATATGGATTACATAATTTATTTCACAAAGTTGTAAGAGGAAGGGACCAAAATATTGAGGGCACATTACACATTCAAGAGTAGTAGCAACCTATTGGGCTCACAGGACACAGACTTCAGCAGAAGAGCTTTGCGAAGCAGCAAAATGGTCATGATTCATACATTCTCCAGAGACAATCTCCTGCATGTCATTACTCCTGAGGACACTCAGTATGGAATTAAGTTTCTTCAAGCAGTTGTCTCTTTTATGTGCATAGATTGATAAGAGTTTGATGGATTTATTCTCTTTGTCTCTCCATATTTTGATTGCTTGGGATAAATCCCAATGGAGTCTGGAAAGAAAATATGCAAATTATGTTTACCTGATAATTTATTTTCTTTGAGGACTCCATGGTAGTTCCAATATTCCCACCCATGTTTCTTTGGATTGATTTTGCAGTGGCAGTTTGGGAAGTCACTCATAAGACAAGAGAGGAAAGGAGAAATCGCATTATATACCTTCCTGAGGTGTCAACTTGTTTTTTATCTATACTCAGCTTATTAAGAATTAACCCATTTGTGGAGTCTGCCATGGAGTTCTCAAGGAAAACAAATCATCAGGTAAACATATTATGTGCATCAAAGGATCATGTAGGGGGTAGCTGGCAAAACTAGCAAAAAATATATTTTTTTCTTGATAGTACAGTATAGTTATAGAGCCCAAGAACAAAGGAACTAATTTTAGTTGTAAATTTTTTAACCTAATGGTATACTTTGTGCAAAGCAGAAAACTGGGTGCAATATGTGGTTCACTGCTGTGGCACATTTTGTCGAGATCATAACTGAGGTCTATGATTATGTAACATAGTTGATGAGGTTGAAAAAAGACACCAGTCCATCAAGTTCAACCTATTTTGGATCTCCTGCGATCCTGCACTTATATTTGAAATTAATCCAGAGTAAGCAACCGCCCATCTGTTTCAATTTTGAAAATCCCCCCAGACTCAATATTGCAATCCAATTTTTACCCTATATCCACTACTATCCTTTATTTTAAATTAACGGTCGTATCCCTGGATACACCTTTCCGCTAAAAATTTGTCTAACCCTTTCTTAAACATATCTATTGAATCTGCCATCACAACCTTCCCTGGCAGTGAATTCCATATCTTGACTGCCCTTACTGTAAAGAACCCCTTCCTTTGCTGGTTGTGAAATTTCCTCTCCTCTAACCTTAGGGGATGACCACGTGTCCTGTGTATGGTCCTTGGGGTAAAAAGTTCCCATGAAAGCTCTCCGTATTGACCCCTAATGCGGCCGATTCAAGTCCTGGGTTTTTCATAAGTACACTTGTTTCAGCCGTATCATTTGCACCATCTACAGGGCATGTGTAAGTGGTGGCAAATAGTGATGACTGTCACGGCATTGTCTTTGTTTGGAAAAGTACATTTATACAAGCCACTAGCTAGCACAGCAACTAAGACTATAAAACGACTGTGTATGTACAATATGCATTAAGAACAACTTGATTTATGTATTTAATGTGAATATATATATATATATATATATATATATATAATATTTTTATTTAAATCCATTTTTTTAATAATTTTAATAATGTATTTTTATCCATATTTCTTTATCTCTTGAAACCATGGAGCACCTCTTCTCCAACTCTTCTCCTTCATTCTCTACATTCAGTTGGGATTAGACATGAAGTACACAGTTGTTTTTTAATACATGTCTCAATAGTTCATTAGAGTTTCTGTGTCTAGCACCTTATGCCCATCTGTGAATATTTCTGGTGATGTTACCCAAGACCTGTACTCTCACTTACGTCAGACTCTACAAGACCCCATGAATGTTACTGATTGTGATTAGTGACCTGTATGTGTCTATGATTCTTCACATTCTAACCACTAACGTGACTGGGAGAGGAGCTTGCAATGCAAACCACATTTAAATAACAATCATAATTTTTAATTGTTAAACTGTGATAACAATGTGTCATGACGTCTGGTCAGTCCATAACTTGTGTAGGCAGATAAACAGGTACAGTTGATAAAAGACGTCTATACACCTTTATGAATGGGAGCAGAGCAGTGTCCTCTTCGGAGCATGTGCAGCAAAGTGTTCTGGCTGATCATGGTCAGAAGTGGACCACACTCTGCTCTTTTCACAGGCACAGAAGTTTACAGCTGCATCACCGGGACCCTACCAAAACTTTTCTATAGGGCCCGTAGGTGCATCATAGAAAAGTTAGAGTTCAACACCTGAACACTGCTCAATAGTACTTTAATTTTGAAAATTGGGTGAGTCAAATAATGATTCACCAAGGTGGGCCAGCAAGTAGGAGTAAATCACAGATTCGCTGGTAGAAATTGTGATACACAAAATTCAGTGCAATTTCCATGTTTGTATCCAAATTCAGGTGAATCAGTGCAAATAGAATTTCTGGGGCACCATACATTTCTGATACTGGAAAACAAATTGGATAAATGAAAATCAGCTTATGTAGAGGTGTGTTCGACACCATGGTCTTCAGTGTGACATGAGCCTCACATCAAGGAGTCCTGTCACACTGTCCCTGTTCTTGATTCTTCCACTAGTAAGCCTTAGTAGGTGGCTTCTTGCTTGCCTCCAACTTCCTCCCTAAATCATGACACTGCTCTGGTCGCATGCAGACCAGTACTCACTAACATAATCACATGAGTAAACAGGTCACTGCCTCCCACAAGACCAGCACAATCATGAACTGCTGATGATCTAATTGGCTAACAAACAGGGTTCAAACAAATGAGCAGGAGATGAAGACTTAATACAATAAGGTGCTCAGGCTGTAGTCAAACTCAACTTAAAAACACAGCAGCTGTTTAAAATTGTATTTGGTGGGGAAATTGACTGCAGATCATTTTGGAAAATGTTTTCTTTGAAAGGCTAACACTTAACTCCTCCCAAATACAAATTGTTAATTAACATCCCCCTCCTCCCAAGTAGTGAAGTAGTGAAGACCCCAGGCAAGGGGGCCCCACAGCTTGAAAGAAATTGCTCCAACCAACTGCTTCTAATCCCCTGCTAAGAATTATCATAAGACACTGTTTTAGTTTCTAGATATGTAAAATCAGCTTCCATGTAAGAAAATGACACAGCACTCCCAGGTTGTCAATACCAGGATAAAAGTGCTGCAGTGTTGACTGAGGTGGGTTCTCCTGAACCATCAAGGTCCATTACATTAGCTGGAGAAAGAAGAGCGATGTTAGTTAAAAAGCATTTTTTGAAATTAGCTTTAAGCTTCTAGTCAATAAGCTGAATTACTAACCTTCTTTTCTTGCTCAGCATCTTCAGTGTATGAAATTAGAGTAAAAGTGTTTTGTTTATATATAAATCAAGTTGCAAGAAAGAGTTCTGTTGTCATGGAAATATACTCGCTCGCACTATGCAGTGGTATTGTCATGTAAGCTGCACTACCAACCACATATAGATCCTTATTACAGCTACAATGCCTTATGGGAGCCACCAGAATACATGTAAATGTTCATATCTCACTCTGTTTTTAATGCAATGCTAATGATGTTATTACAATATTCAGTTCACTGTTTAGGGGTAATTCTATAGTTCTTTCAAGAGCTAACAACATTCTTAATACATATTTATAACACACTTAAAGGTGTCCAGTGCACAGAACATTCCATATTCTTAGCCCTAGTGAGGAAATTTCTTCAAACCATAACTGTATGATTTAGGGGCATACTGCAGAAATATACATTTTCAGGAAAGTGTATTACAAATACACAGACTGACACTGTAAAGTATTTTAAGTGCTATCAAAATATTAATATTTTTGCAAAGAGCCATTTTTACTCTTTTTTTTACACCGAACACACACAGCATTAGCATTTTTGTGTATATTGAAAAACTATAAAAAGCAAACATACTGTAAATTTTATATACCTATAATTAGATTTTCAGCATTAGAGATGTTAAGCTGTGCATATAAACTGCATTATTCAAAAGCCTACCCTCTTCTCGAAAATTACAGTTTGACAATTTTTATACAATATTCAGGAAACATAATTATATTGCATTGGTTGTACAAGATGTGGGTGCTGAATAACATCAATGATTCAAATCCACAAGTGAAATATTTTTTATTTTTTTTTACAGAATTCAGATTTGAACTGTAAATAATATAATTGATCACTGAAGGAAGCATTTAGTGCTGAGTACAACATTGTCCTTACAGTTTACCATTTTGGGCGCCTATCTGATACTGACACTGTTACTTTTGATTTAACATGGTTTCTGCCTCGTGAACTTTATAAAAAAAAGTGTTTGTGAGAGAACATAGAAAAACGGCACACCCTATATCATAGTTTCCCAAACCCAGTCGTCAGGGCTCCCTAACAGTGCAGGTTTTCCATATCTCCTTCCTGGAGTACAGGTGTATTCATTACTGACTGACACATTGTAACAGATCCACAGGTGGTCCTAATAAGAGATGAGCGGGCTCGGATTATCGCAATCCTAACCCACCCGAACAGTGCGGATCCGACGGCGATCCGAGCACTGTTCATGTATTTCCGGCGGGGAGAAACACTGAAAGCGAGGCTGAGCTCCAAATCCAGCCGTCGGATCTCGCGAGACTCCGATTCTATAAATTCCCCGCTTGCCACCGCCATCTTCAGTCTGGGTCAGATCAGGGAAGAGGGAGGTTGGTTTTTTGAGTGCTGCTGTGTCCTGTCACTCTGTCCTGCTGAGTCCAGTGGTGCTTTGTCCTGTGCTCTGTCCTGCTGAGTCCAGTGGTGCTTTGTCCAGTGCTCTGTCCTGCTGAGTCCAGTGGTGCTTTGTCCAGTGCTCTGTCCTGCTGAGTCCAGTGGTGCTGTGTCCTGTGCTCTGTCCTGCTGAGTCCAGAGGTGCTTTGTCCAGTGCGCTGTCCTGCTGAGTCCAGTGGTGCTGTGTCCTGTGCTTTGTCCTGCTAAGTCCATTATTATTAAAAATTTCTAAAAAAAATTATAAAAAAATTATACAAAAATAATAAAAAAAATGATAAAAAAAATTATAAAAAAACTATAAAAAAAATTCTACTGCAATATATAAATACGTTCACTGTTCCTGCAGTCCAGAAATATTAGTACTGCAATATTTAACTACGTTCACTGTTCCTGCAGTCCAGAAATATTATTACTACAATATATAAATACGTTCACTGTTCCTGCAGTCCAGAAATATTAGTACCAGAGATTAAACTACGTTCACTGTTCCTGCAGTCCATAAATATTAGTACCACAGATTTAACTATGTTCACTGTTCCTGCAGTCCAGAAATATTAGTACCAGAGATTAAACTACGTTCACTGTTCCTGCAGTCCAGAAATATTAGTACCAGAGATTAAACTACGTTCACTGTTCCTGATTGGTTTGTTAAAGTGCGAATGTCCTATTTCAACAACATCAGGGTAGGTGGGAGGGCACAAGCACAATTCCATCTTGCACCTCTAGCAAACTCTTGCAAACTGCCATCCTGTCTGCCACTGCAGTGCCACTCCTAGATGGGCCACGTGTTTGTGCCGCCCACTTGTGTCGCTTAGCTTAGACATCCAGCTACCTCGGTGCAACCTTTTGGACTAAAAACAATATTGTGAGGTGTGAGGTGTTCAGAATAGACTGGAAATTAGTGGAAATTAATGTTATTGAGGTTAATAATAGTGTAGGAGTGAAAAAAAAACCAAAAATACTTTTTATGCTTTTTTTAAAAAAAAAAATCAGAACCCAAAACCCAAAATCAGAACCAAAACCTTTAGTGGGGTGTTTTGGCAAAACCAATCAGAACCCAAAACCTCAAGCTAATCAGAACCCATAACCCAAAACACGAAAAGTGGCCGGTGCACACCTCTAGTCCTAACTATGTCACATGTGATCCGGAAAACCTGCACTGTTGGGGAGCCCTGAGGACTGGGTTTGGGAAACTCTGCCCTATATCATACTTACCAACTCTTTATCCCTCCGAAATAGGTGAAGTGTGAGGACAGAGGGGGCCAAGGGTGGTGAATCACATAATTTTGTCCAGGACATAGTGACATAGTGATGCTGAAGTCTCATTTGGCCGCGATGGTGGTGCAAAAATGACGTAACTCACTGTAAATCACTTGGAAAAGCAAAATATAACGCACCAGGAAAGTCCCACACTTCCTAGAGAGATGGATTAAACCAAACAAAATATGATGACTACCAGGGGCAGATTGGGAACTTAAAGTGGCCCTGGAAAAAATTATTGAAGTGGCCTCATGTCGACGGGACCAAAATAACTGTAGGTGGGGCCAACACAAAAGTAGGCGGGATTTAGAACTACAGGAATTTGGTTGTAGTTTAGGTGTCACAGGCACTAGGAGTCTTTACCCAGGTATCACCAGATGATGGACTTACCAGAGCAGTATAGGTGGTAATATGGTACTCTGGTAGCGGGGTGATCACGGAACAGGAGACAGCAGATGGTAAGAGAATGCTCATGGAAAGTCTATGACTAGCAGCACTGGTAATAAATAGATAACTGTACACGAGGAACTGGATGGACAAGGAAACGTGAGGGTAGTCAGTGGTCTGCGGATAGCAAGTTGTACCACTGCTATAGTGAGGAGGAATGTCCAGAGGTAACGAG
Source organism: Mixophyes fleayi (assembly GCF_038048845.1). Taxonomy (NCBI): domain Eukaryota; kingdom Metazoa; phylum Chordata; class Amphibia; order Anura; family Limnodynastidae; genus Mixophyes; species Mixophyes fleayi. The sequence goes on from NC_134406.1 coordinate 52,914,800, forward strand.
GAGGTGATGAGAGTCAGCGGTCTGCGTATAGCAAGTTGTACCGCTGTCTAGGTGAGGGAATGGAATCCAGGTGAAGGTATCCGGGAAGTCAGTGGTCTGCGTTAGCAAGTTGTACCACTGCTATGTGAAAGGATACTGGAAACTGGTGACTCAGGAAACAGGGAACAGTGGTCTGCCTCTAGCAAGTTGTACCACTGAAATATATATGTGAGGAGGAGCACGGGGAGATAAATGCAATGCAGAGTATACACGGGCACACTGAACTTGATCCCGCGATGATATGCACAAAATAGTAATAACTGAGCAGCACTGCACAAATATACAAAGTCACAAGAACTATCCAGGCTAAAAGGTAACACAGTCAAATGATGGCAATAGTCTCAGCGGATAGGAAACTCCAGAGGAGAACAACTCAGTCCAGCTAGATATGCAATACACCAGCACAGTCAATGAGAAGTATGCATACCGTGGTTCAGGAGAGCAGGCTGTCAGAAAGAAGTGCAGGGATACCTGAACGGCTGGAGGCCGGCAGGATACGAAGTCCCAGGAGGGTGAAAGCGGTAAACCAAGTAGGTGCAGCACACAGTAGGTAGACCAGCAAGGATGTAAACAATACTCAGGAAGCAGTAGTATATAGAACTGGACACCTGGAGAACACAGGAGAGTAGAGGCGGTCTAGCCGAGATGAAAGCAGCGGAGCGTTGATCCGATGCAGACAGGCGAGTTGATACAAGCAGGAACACTGTAGAAGCACGGAGACAGCGGATCGGCTGGCGGCAGACACGAGGAGTACTGGAGGGTTGCGATGAGCAGGACACTGCAGATACACGGAGGCAGCGGATAGGAATCATCTGGTGCAGTCACGATGAAACACGGGAGAGTTGAGGTGAGCAGGATACTGTAGATACACGGAGGAAGCGGATAGGAATCAGCTGGTGCAGTCACGATGAAACACGGGAGAGTTGAGATAAGCAAGATACTGTAGAAGCACGGAGGCAGCGGATAGGAATCAGCTGGTGCAGTCACGATGAAACACGGGAGAGTTGAAGTGGACTGGAAACTGTAGAAGCACAGAGGCAGCGGATAGGAATCAGCTGGGCAGTCACGACGAAACACAGGAGAGTTGAAGTGGACTGGAAACTGTAGAAGCACAGAGGCAGCGGATAGGAATCAGCTGGTGCAGTCACGATGAAACACAGGAGAGTTGAAGTGGTCTGGAAACCACAAACGAACAACAGGAATCAGCAGGAGCTGAATACACGAGGAAACACAGGAACACCTTCAGAGGCTCATGGGGAATGAGACTCCAAGATCAGGCAACGAGGTATTGACCACAGGTGCTTTAAATAGGGAGTGTTGCATGATCAGCCAATTAACTAAAAGGAACATGTACTGAAGGTTTGAAAGGGCTGCACATGCGCAGACCCTCAGGATGGTGGACGGCCACGGTTCCTAAACACACGAGAAGTAGCACTCACAGTCCGGTGAGTGACATTAGGAAAACCTAGATGTTATGACTTTACACACAGTGGGTCATCTCTAAAGCCATGCAGGGCAAATGTATAGTATACTATAGGCAGCCCCCTCTTAGTATAGTATAGTCAGCCCCCCAATAGTATAGTATAGGTAGCCCCCCAATAGTATAGTATAGGTAGCCCCCCTTAGTATAGTATAGTATAGTATACTAAGCCCCCCTCACTTACCTTCAGTTGCTCTGAGCAGCGTCTCTTCTCACATCAGGCAGACAGGAAGTGAAGTCAGACTTCCTGTCTGCCGAACAGCACCGTGGGAGCCTAGCAATTGGCTGCCTGTTGCTGCCCACTGAACACCAATATTTTAGATTGCTTTCCTGCACGTGCCTCCACCCGCCGCATCTAAACGCGCCCCCCGGGAAAATCTGAGGTGGCCTCCAGGTGGCCTCGTTAGGCATCGGCCTACCGGGAAACTTCCCTGTAAGGTCTATGGCCAATCTGCCCCTGATGACTACCTATATATCAGCCATCTTATTAAATACTGGTTTTGGTTTAATTGATATTTCTCGTGGAAAGGGGAATACGAATATAATTATATTGAGGGTCAGAACGATATACCAATATCATCATTCAAAGCACCTACTGAGATATATATATATATATATATATAATATAGGATTGACAGTGCGTTCTAGCATAATTTCTGCTAGTTTTATCAGTTTATTTCTTTTTGGTTTATCATCATATTCACACTTTTTTTAACATTTCGCTAACCTAATTATGAGTACATTATGTGACATTAATTTAATGCATATCAATAAACTTTGAAGTACGTTTTATATTATCCTATCCCCTGAGTGCCCCTCATACACATTTCTGTTCTCTTCAAATATTCACTGTGAATCACGTCATGGAGGCTTCACTGGGAGGTGAGCAGGATGCAGGGGGGGGTGAACTGCTCTTTCTGGAGTCTGGGAGATCTACCCGGAATTAGGGAGTCTCCAGACATTCCGGGAGAATGGGCAAGTATGCTCTATATTGAAGTACAGGGACTCTATGTGAAAGTCATCACACATATTGCTCTATACTTACTCCTGATTGGAGGGAACATAGAAACACTGTCTTTTTTAAATTTACATGGTGCATTAGTCACTATGAATTAGGGGCGGAGCATGGTTATTGCAATAAGGAAAAACGGTGGCTAAAGTGCATTTTTAGGGGTGTTCCTTGTTGCGCTTCACAGTTAAACAAACTGAAAAAGTGTGAAATGTGGTCTGGTCACAAACATTGAAAATATTGTCAGTCATGAATGGGTTAAAATGATTGAAAATATGTTTGCTTATAATAACACACACTACAAACAACTCTGTAACCCTGGAATCACCTACAATATGATAAATGAAAAAAAAAAAAAGAAGTCTGATCATTTCAGTCCTTTCTAAGTGCTGGTAGTGTAAAGGACAAACTAGCTTTCTCATATTCAGTTACTAATCTATGGGACTGCAAACCATTTTCAAAGTGTTATTAAGTATTCCAAATAACGCTAGTTACTGCTTAGTGTCTGACAACCACAGTGAACAAATGGTACTTATAAAGGACAATTAAAATGAATGAATTTCAGGTAAAAAAACAAAATCTGAAATTCTGCAATCCTGTCAGTATTGAGGACATTGGTGCCAAAAATGTTGAAAAGCTGGTTCTCATCCAGACTTACTGCATAATTGTATACCATCTCTTGCATTCAGAAATACTATGCAGATGGTTATAGAAGAGATAAGTCTACAGTGTACGATCAACAGAATGACCAGATGATTACACATCCTGATGCACATATAATTGTCGGACTGAACACACAGAGCTTGAAGTAATGTGTCCACTCTGAATATTTTTTTTCTCTCAAAATGATTTAATCAAACTTCAGAAACATTTCATTAAATTCATGTAAATCTTTTTAAGTCTCATGTTGCAAAACTAGTGAAAATATTAAACACATCTACATGTTCATGTGTATGTGCAGTATTGTTTCAATAATGTAATAAAAATGGAAAGCCATACAACAAATTGAAAAAAGATTTAAAACATACCAATCATTTTTATTTATTTTATTTTACTGAAAAATTCGTTAAGCAGTTATCTTAAAATATTATTAAAGTACATCACTTCTGATGAACCAGAGCCGTAATTAGAAATGTTGGCGCCTGGGGCAAGAAGGAAATGGGATTCCCCAAAACCCTCTTTTTTAACCAAATTAATGTAAAATATTAAATCCCTGCGCCCCCCTTCATGTTTGCACCCTCCCACATAGCCCTAGTTATGGCCCTGTGATGAACTAATATTTTCTTATTCACATAACTGTACTGCTACAGTAGACATTTGTTCCAGTTAGTTAGTTCCAGTTAGTTAGTTAATTAGTTAGTTAGTTATCTTTTCTATTAATCCAGCTTGATGCTATGGTAATCCTATGCATAGAATGTGGAGGGTGAGAAAGATTCAATAGGCATCCTAGTAGTTTGACAAGAAACATGGACTCTACCATCATTATTTTGGGAAGGAAGGTAATTCATGGCAGTCATATTTTATCTGATTTTATCTTATTTGACATAGAAGTAGTTCCATATGAAATGACAGATCTACTTCAATAGATTAAAGTGATTCTTAAGAAGATGTCCGGTTTAGAACCCACCACCTTAGTTAGCCATAGCCCCCCTCCTCTACATGTGCAAAAGTTCAGTTAGTCCATGGAATGCCCACTAGTGTCTTGTAATCACTCTACTGTTTTTCAAGTCTATATTTCTGAGCTGAATAATACAATTCACTAGAACTAATTCAAACCTGGATTGAGGTAGAGGTGCAGTGAAAGCAGCACTTTATTTGGCCATGACAACTGTCTAAATAAGATGCCGTAATCACTGCTTAGTTATCCCAATACAGGTTTGAATTTGGCATCATTGTTTGATTTAACAGATCTGAAATCTAAGTTGCTCCTGTATTCTTCAAGGCCATACAAACAGTGGGCACCAGAAGCAGTACAAGGTGATGAGGGTACTTGGAGCGTAGGGTGTAATATAGCTCTTTAATTATTGCTGCCTCACCTTTTAGATAACACAAAATCATTGTTCCAAAGCTTTATCATCATCATCATCATTTATTTATTTATATAGCGCCACTAATTCCGCAGCGCTGTACAGAGAACTCATTCACAACAGTCCCTGCCCCATTGGAGCTTACAGTCTAAATTCCTTAACATACACACACAGACTAGGGCCAATTTAATAGCAGCCAATTGACCTACTAGTATGTTTTTGGAATGTGGGATTAAACCGGAGCACCCGGAGGAAACCCACGCAAACATGGGGAGAACATACAAACTATATACACACAGATAAGGCGATGGTTGAGAATCGAACTCATGACCTCAGTGCTGTGAGGCAGAAGTGCTAACCACTAAGCCACCATGCTGCCCTTTATAACTTTTATTTGCTGTGTCTCCTAGTTACTGTCTAATAACAGGTTATGATCATAGAACCCCATTACGTCTGTGTTATGACATTGTACGTGTGTCATTTAATCAGATTTTCTACATCCAGAAAAAAACAATGTATTGACTTATTCTTTTCTCATTGCCAGGTAGCCTGGATCTGATTTCTTCCCCAGTGCACCTTACTGCATGTGTCATATCCCATCTATGTTTAGCCTGATAAGGTCACAAGTGAGAGAATTGATATATGAATCAAGATGGGAAACAAATAGATAAATGTATTGTATTGGCTTCAAACTGTGAAGACACATCTAGATTAAAGCATTTGACCACAAAATGAGTGAATATTAAAATAAAATGCCTACTTGGCAAAAAAAATCACAAAGAAAAGGAAAGAAAGAGTAAATTAATCTTCATCTACTACATTAAATAAAAATGTGTGATAATCTTTATTTATGGTAACAATTCATGACAAATGAGCCTAGCTGGCTTGTAACTTCTGATGAAGGACATGAAGAAAAGACAATAGCTTTGCATTTTTAAGTTAATCAGTAGCCAAGTGGTGTATTTATCAAAAATAACTGGATTAATCAAGCGCGTCGGCAAAGAAGAGGGCAAAGTGCTTTATTTTCCCCCACGTGCGGATGAAATATACATAGCATAACAAAAGACGGCTATCTGTAGCCACTGGAAAAGCACCTGGAAGATTAAAGTTGTGGACATAGCATTAACAAAGTAGAGACCACACTGAATTAATGAGTGCTGGAGATAGACATTCATTCAAGTCTTAATTTATTTTTCTTTTCTAGCTCATCCTTTAAGAAAATGACAGTGTCTTCTTATCGATTTTACACTCAGAGATCAATCAGCATTGCCCTGACTCAGACAAAATTTACAGCATTCTCTGACACAGCCTGCAGCTTTTGGGCCCAGGCAGACATTACAAGGAAGCAATATATCATGTTTGTATGTAGAGCCTGACATGCTTAAAAATAAGCTAATCTGTAGTGGAATTTCCTTCTTTTTGACAAGCTGCTGTGCCCAGCAAATCGGCCTTCTTGTTGTAAATTTCTCTTGCAGCCCCGCTATTAATTATAACATTCGCACAGGATACATGTATTAAAGCCCGCAGGGAGGTCATCTGCTCCGTAGTTTCAGATGGAATATAAACGAATAGATCACTCCAATTTAAACAGTTTAAAATGTCAGTATGAAATACCTTATAGAATAAAAAAACAGTAAGGCTTCCATCAAGAGCTGTATAGCAATTCAACAATATTGCTGTACGGTGATGGGCAAATACTGAAAACTACTACATGCGGAAGGTATTTTGTGCAAGGTTCATTATAACTATAGAAAACTGTAACTGTGATACTTAAGTTGGGGTTAGCTATGATCAGGCTAGGGTGTTTGAGAAGGAACTCCTTGCTCAGACTGTAAAAAGTCTATAAGTAGAGGGTATCTGAATCTGATTTAAATTTTAATGTGAAAAATACATTTTTAAAACACTACTATTCAATAAAAATAAGTGTGGGCCTCCTACAACCGGCTGCACATGAAGCTTCTGGTTGTATGAAAGCGCAGACCACCTTAGTCTGTGTAGACAGCCTAGACAAAAGCCAATGCTGTGCACACAGCCTTGGAGAGGTGTGACCATGCAGACCAATAGGAAACTATTGATCTGTACAGTCATTTTGCCCAGTCATTGATCTGTACGGCACAGTGAATAGTCTCAATTGACGGTGCAGTGCAGAAATTAGATTTTAGTTTATGGAGGGAAGTTATTGAAATTAGACAGAAGTGTAGACAGTGTGCATTTTCAGGGGTGTTTCTTATGATTTTTGCACTGGCTCAGAGCTGGCAGAGATTGGGTCTCATCATATACTTTGAATGAGCCAAGTTTTTTTTCATCTGCATATTTGCACTTTGGCGGAGAAGAGGATATCCAGGCACACTCTGTGTAAGTAATAATACACGTCGCACACACCAAATTGGCACAAGTGATAAAGACAGTATCCTTATCCACACACTCTCGAGATTAATTTAGGCTATATATGAATCTAAACCAAGCAGTATTTTAGGAGAAACTGTTTATTTAATTGAAAGGTGAGTTTCTAAAGGGGTAGGTGGTTGTGCAAACTATGGAAAAAACACAAAACACATATCATAATTTAAAATAGTGAAAACACAGGATTTTGTTCGGTTTCAGCCAAATCTTATTAAAAGGGCTTTTAGTAAAACTCGCGACTATATATGAATTTATTGTTTTAACATCTCCTGCTTAATTTTAGAATGCAAATTAGGTTCCGAATCATTTTGCCATTTTGTAGAATCCATGTTAGAAAAAGACTCAGTAGCTGGTTGAATCCTGAAATTTGGATTGGGTGCATCCCTACCTGAAAATAATGGTAAATGTGCAAATGATATATGATAAAGGAAAATATATTCTTTTTATAATTAAGGTTTATAGTCCCTTTTTTTCATCATCAGAAAAAGTATTTAAACTAGTTATATACAAATTATATAAAGTATTTCTTTTTTTCCTTTTTTCCATTTTTTATATATATATTTATTATAATGATTCTGGAATCATATAATGCATAAACATTAACAATTATTAATTTCCAATAACTCATTTGTTTTAATTGAAATAATTAAACAGGAAAATACAAAGAGAAAATGAAAAGGGGAAGGGCGAGGTCAATATCATCTCTGGCTTAATGTAGATCATCAAGAAGGGTATGTAAGGTGGTAGGGGTAAGGGCTAAATGGTGAATAATAATGGAAAAGGGATGACATTTCCTTCAAAATTGTTATTGCAAAATGCTAAGTGGATGTGGTGATTGCTCAAGGAGAGACACATATTTTTTATGTAGCTCTTGAACAAAAACCACATCAACCGTCTCAGTGTGAAGGGAGTGTAGGAACCTTTTTTCTGGATGTTTAGTTCCTCAACATTAGTGAGGTAATAAGATCATTTTTAACTTATCAATATTGGGGGTAAACACAGAAAGTCAACATAGATGGATAATCTTTTCTTCCTGTTTTGATGAAACAAAATCACTGAAGCGTCCATAGGTATGACTCTGAGAATCCTAAAAAGGGGAGAGTGTGGGACTCTGTGGGCTCTGTCAAACATGACAAACATCTGAATATTTCTGTCGCTGTCCATTATTACATTAAAGATTTTAGTGAGCACATCCACTATGCATTGTTGAGATACATCTTCTGGTAGGCCCTGAATTCTCAAATTGTTGTGCCTACCTCTGTTACTGAGATCAATGAGGCACCTTTAAATATCTCTCTACTCCCTCACCTGGAGATTTACCATTTCTTGCTTTTCAGTATAAAGATCTACTTCTTCCATATTTTCCTTCAGAGTAGAGACCTTGTTTGCCACCAGGGTATGGTTTGACTGGAAAGTAACCTCTCTTGCAACTTCAATGCCTCCTGGAGCCTCTGTTCCAGGATCTGGAGAGCTTGTTTTAAGATACTTTAAGATTTTGCCTGGCTTTCAATTTGCTGTCGGTGCTTGGAAAGCTCAGAGTTGGAACTGCTGATTAGGTTGGTGACATTTGGGCTTGCATTTGGGACATAATGAATGAGTTTCCAGATACTGTGGTTGGACTAGAGTTTGTCAGGAACTGAAGTGTGGTCTTTCCTTGTGTCTGTCTTGAGGACCCTTTTTGTCTTTCAACATTGATAGAGTTATATCACTGGCTACTTCGTTAGCAGGGGATTATTGCATGAAAAGTGAGAGGCAATCAGCGAGTTGTTGATAGCTACCTTCCCCCATTAGTGTGTTAGGTGATGGGAATTATGAGCTCTAGAGTCAGCACCCACTGCAGAGGCAAGATAATGTGGTGGTTGCTGCAGGGACATGGTCTCGTTTACAGGTAGGAATTTATTCCCAATTACAAAATCCAGGACTATAATACCTAAGAAACTGAAATGTTAGGCTGAACCGTATTTGTGAAGAGAAGAGCCAATGCAAACTGGAATGTTTGAAAAAATATCACTCTTCAAAAATACCGTTGGTCTCGGATACATTTTTATATGGAGAAAAGCCTAGGGGGTTTTCTAAAATTAAGACTTTCATGTTTTATTTTTTAGGCATTATTTATGCAACTATCAAATTTTTAATTACAAACAATACAACTGATAAAACCCACACCTGCTTAGCAACAAAATAAATTTAACAAAGGTAAATCAGAGTATAAATCAAGCATATATTTTACTGCTAAGTATAGTATAAATATTATTTACCTCAATTTCTTCATAACATGTTTCAGGGGAACCAACCCACGTTGTCCAAATTTTATAGGATGTTACACTTATGTAAGTGAGCTTATAGTATGCTAGGGCCAAGTTAATTAATTTAGTCAACAAATGTTGACAGATGTCGAGCCTGGAGGCAGTTGAAGTGGGTTACCAAATGCTGGGTCTGCTAGACTAAGGTGGAGGTGATAGCTCCCAAGGTTTACCACCCAATGTGCACCTGTCCAAAAGTTACTACGCTCTTTCAGAGAAGCCTTTCTGGAGTACTGACTGCCTATACTGAGCCACTTTCAGTAGTTTATGCTTTTAGATAATCTGGAATCCCATTTCATTTACCTTCTCCTCTATTAATCACTAATGAACCATTGAAAACAGTTTATCAAAAAATGTCTGGTTGTAACTCTTTCCCAAGTGCATTTCACACACAAATACATTTCCACTGGGACTTCTCCAGGTCAAAAGGACTCACATACATCCCCCTGAGATAGATTATGTCACAGGCAGTAACCACCACCCTGATTTACACAATGCCATCTGTGACAAATCCTGAACGAGGTAGAGTGTCTCTAGATGGAATGGGTGGCAGGGGGAAGCAACGCACTTTGGGAAGAAATCTATAAGTTTACGTGTATAGTTTCTGTGCTAATTAATGAGATGTACATCCTCCCAGTTGTAACACAAACAGACACACCAGTGACCAAGGTTTAGAGCAGAGATATTGATTTATGCTGTCGTGGTTTCTCCAACTAGTACTGTGTCAATAGACATGACTGGCTCTCATAGCAGCAGGGTTCTCATACAACATTAGTAGTCATACGAATGTCCAGATGTTTCGTTTGCATTTTCTAGTGTCATCTTTTTAATGAATTGAAACCCAAATTGTGATTTAGAGGAGAGTAAATTATGAAAACCTTAGGAAAAATCAAAATGGTTTAATTATGTTTTATTTTCTAAGAGATGCAATTTAATGTTATTCTTGCAAGTTACCTAATTACTAGCCAACTTTTTTTTCACAACAACTATAAAGAGATTGTGACCATGAAAGACCAAAGATTAGATCAGATCAACCCTCATTATTATATTTCTATCTCTTCCCTTTTTGAAGCTATTTGTTTGCAAATCGTCATTACCCGCAGTTTTATATTAACTCATATGTGTTTCCTATGACATGGTAGTATAAAAAAAATAATACATTGAAACTCTGTTTGTCATGCATTGAAGAAGAATGAATGGTCAATTATATGTGCTAAATACTGACCAAAAATACAGGGATCACTTACACTTGAAATAATTGTGTATTTGAAGTTGTGGCTCTATTACCTAGATCTCCACCCCCTCGTTGGTGACCAAAATGCAGTGATTCTCAAAGCCTGGAAAAGTTTGATACAGAATATAATCAGTCATGAAAGTGGTCAGCTTAGTAGAGTTAAACATGTAAGCTATGTCTTGTCTGAGTATAAGTGTAAGAAAAGTCACTTTCTTCAGTAGCTGTAGCAAGTTGCAATGAGTGGTGAAGATTAAGGCAGTAGGCCAAGGTTTAGAGCTCTAGGGAGACCACAGTTTTCTGATCTCTACCCAGTAGCATACATGTGTGCATGCAGAAACCTTTCATTTTCCGGAAGAGGAAAGCTGCATGGAACCAGAGCCACCTACATCAATGTGACTCACTCAGGCAGTCTTTCTGAGTCACTCCCTCAGTTTGTCTGAGCATGGTCTTTTCACTGAACATGTGATTTATCACAATAAATTGCAAGGATGCTATCTGCTCCTGTGTGATCCAGTGACTGGTTTACAGTTAAAAAGTGGTTGTAGAAAGTTTAGGGGGTTCATTGACAAGCATCCCATCAGCAACTGGTTCTAAAAATACATATTTTGTTGTATGCCACAGTACCCAGAGAAGTTCTTTCATAGACCAATTATCTTTAATATCTTTGTTTTGGATTTTTAATTATAGAAAATTAAAACACTTTTCAATACAATACAAACAAGATATCCAAACCCAATATGTCACCTGGGCTCCCAAAGCCTAACCAATGGAAATACGGAGGATTTCAGGACTTCTACTCCTTGTGACCTTCAATACTAATCCGTGTAAACAGGAGGCCCTCGAATCCTCTAGCAGCCCCAGGCTCAAAAATTCTGCAAGATTGTTTTATCTCCTTCTCAGCTTGGTTCTAATGTTGGTGTCATACTAGAAATATGGGGATCTGACAATAAAAGCACTCAACTTCTCCATCTTTTCTATATGCATTTGTCTTAGTGCTGTTTGATGCAGTCTTATTGCTTGTGTGTGAGCTGCCTGCACCAACATGATTTTTATGCAAAGGGGGATATCTGCAATATTAAGAGAATATTTGCTAACACTAGCAGAATAGAATGAGCAGTGATGATGTTGAAAGGATTCACGTAACAGAAACTGTGGACAGTGTAATAATAAGATCCAGGTTTGGTTTAACCCAGACATGCCTATAGAGTTGTACCATGTTTTTGACAGGAATTAGCAGCAAAACCTTGGCAAGGTGAGGGGCCTTGCATGTCATAAAGGGCAGTATATGATGACTTGTGTACTACTTACAAATAATATACTTCTATTGATCCCTGCTTTAGACAGAACTATTTACTGAATAGAGGATGGACAACCCTGGCTGAAGACCATGTTAGACAAAATCAACTGGATATTGACAGGTCACCCATACTAATACTACATTAGTAAGTGAGGAGAAATTGAAAGCATCGTTTTGGGTAGATTTGCTAAAACATCTAAAAAGATAAAGTGGGGGTGTTGCCCATAGAGGCCAATCAGAATATAGCTATCATTTTCTAGAACATACCAGGTAAATGATAGCTAGAATCTGATTGGTTGCTATGGGCAACACCTCCACTTTTCTTTTTAGAAGTTTAGGTAAATCTATCCCTTTGAGTCTGAGAGATAAACTGTTTAAACATAGATTTTAATTATATAGAGCTTTATTTAGATCTAAATAGTTTATTTTCTTCATTTTAGACAGCACGCTAAGCCTGCTAAATTGTAGCTAAAACTAGTATTTTGAAATGAAGAATGTCTTCTCAAAGTGAAGAATTGAATAATATGAAATCCACAAATACAGCTTTTGTGCATCGTCTGAAAAACCCATACAAAGTTAATATGCTCCAAGTGATGTCTGTTGTGAAAAACACATTTAGAAAATACGGCTTGCAACAAAACACATTTTTTGGCTTCCAAGAATTGGACTTGCTGGGTGGCTATACTTGAAATGAATCATTACATTGTATCAAAAGACTGAAAATCAACAACTAGCATTTTTCTCTCACTTGATCATCAACAGAGAGCTTGGCTTTAGCTCAATCTCTTTTATTAGTGGGAAAAAAAGAAGAAAACAATAAAAAAGAAATCTTTTCAAAATTCGTATGGCACAATGCAAGTCAAAACTGTGGGAAGCAGAATGGTGCATCAATTTCCACTTACTGTATTAAGGAATGGCTAAATTGCTTGCAGATCTTTTTTGATGTACCACTTGTGAGTAATGATATAATTTCCTAAATCATAGACATAAATACATAAAGCTGCCTCTCAGTGGTTAGGTATTATCTCATATTATTATGTATTGTAAAAGAAAAGTGTGCACAGCTATGCATAGAAAGAAAGTTAATTTTTAGAGGAAAAGGCTTTTCTTGCGGAACATTTGATATTGCATAAATGTCGGAGTTGCTTTAAAATATTTATAGTTCCATTAAATGTTAGATCATTTTACATTCACATACAATATATATAGTATGTATATCGATCTATCTATTTATCAATCTTCTATCTATCTATCTATCAATCTTCTATCTATATATCTATATATCTATCTGTCTGTCTATCTATCTATCTATTTATCAGTCTTCTATCTATCTATCTATCTATCTATCTATCTATCTATCTATCAATCTTCTATCTATCTATCTATCTATCTATCTATTAATCTTCTATCTATATATCTATCTGTCTGTCTATCTATCTATCTATTTACATGACATGTATATTTTGCATATTAAACCCTAACCATTCTATTATTTTTGTTATTATTTTTTCTTACTCTGTTATAATGTAATCTCTAACGTTGATTGAGATTATGTATATGTAAAAAAAAACGTCAAAAGCACTTCCTGTGTACTTGACAAGGTGACAAAATATTTCTCCTATCTCTATCTAATTGAGCTGCAGTACAAAAGCAGACATTATAATAATATTAATAATAGTTACATGGATATTTGTAGATACTATAACCCTTCAGTCCATTTTCCCAGACAATGGTACCTTAAAAAAAAAAAAAAATAGACTTCAAAATAGAACATCACGCACGCTATGAATGCCACTGCTTTCTATCTTACATTTTAAAAACATCATTGAAATCAGAAAGTTCATTTACAAAGGACTGGCAGTTGCAATCAAAGCGATAATGCAGTGCTGAGAAAAAAGGGTAATTGGTTTGGTAAAGATCGCTTTCCATTACACCATAAAGCACTACACAATAGGAAAGGTCGCCAATTAAGCAATCATGAATACCAAGTACTGAAGCTGATGAAAATAGGGCAGTGGTTTAAATAGATTTGCAAGCAATTTACCTTTTCACAATGTTGGCAATCTGATGCAATTTGCTTGCAATTTTGTGTGCTTTCAGTACACTTGAAGCTGACACTACAACGACCAAATGGCAAAGAGGCCTGCATAGAAAATGTAAAACTATCTTGGCTGCATCAGGCAACCAGAATAGTGGTTCATCAGGAAAATTACAACAATTAACATAAGTGCTGCAAAAATCAACACTTTAAATGTCACACTCACTAGTCTGACCAAGGACTTTAAAAGTGCCATCTCCATTGCTGGACGAACAGTAAATATGAAGCAATCACCAATATGCTTCGAGGCTGATGGCTTTACAATTGATGTGACATTCTCTGAGTGAACAAATAGCTGCTTATTTTATGAAAGTAACTATATATTTTTTTTTATTTTACTTTAACTCAAATTGTGCCAACAGAAATTGACCCTTTAGGAATAGATATATTTTTATTTTTCTAAAGATATATACACATATATATATATATATATATATATATATATATATATATATATATACGTAACTATATATATATATATTTATTTTTGGATCTTATTTTGGTTTAAGTCAAAATGCACTGTTTTGTTTCTGGAAATCTTTACCAAGTAGATTACAGAGAAAACGCTGCGGAAGTCTGAGAGACACACACATATAGGCAGTAACTGCAGGTGGCAAATTGTACAAGTTCACCTCTCTGCTGGATTCTAACTTCAGCTATCTTAAGAAAGACGGAATTGCTGTACTGGCTGTTATTATATGGTGGTACATTTCTTACCAACTGCTAACTTATTGTAGCGATAATGAGAACATGCATCATATCATTGAAATGACAACCTGTAGACTGCACTCAGTATACTCACAGGCAACGGTATTAAATGGTAATATATTATTTTGAACTTTTCACTATTATCAGTAAGCAATCCCGGAGTATTAGCCATGCTGAGCACATCATTCATATTAACTATATGTATAACTGGAGGCATGAGGAAATAACATGTGATGTGTCCTGATGTATCAATAAGAGAGGACCCTAATTCATTCACTTACTAATCTTTGTCAGATGGCAACATAATATGGGATATCCCATTTATTCCTATGATTTTAGTACAAAGAGAATGACACATTTTATTTTGTTCTAATTAGTTCTTATACAAACCTGGTTTCACATGTAGGTAAAAAGTTAGATAGGAAGTTTCACCATTGTGTCTATAGATTTGAATCTTCTATCAACTGTTTCTTATCCTCATTGATAGTGTTGATGGGATTTGTGTTCTATAGACAATACTGGTTAGAGAAACTTGTAGATGATTATTTTGTTGTAATTAGTTCTTATACAAACCTGGTTTCACATGTAGGTAAAAAGTTAGATAGGAAGTTTCACCATTGTGTCTATAGATTTGAATCTTCTATCAGCTGTTTCTTATCCTCATTGATAGTGTTGATGAGATTTGTGTTCTATAGACAATGCTGGTTAGAGAAACTTGTAGATGATTCATCATATTTACTACTTACTAGAGTGCTTTAATCTACTTAATAAATAAATATATATATAAAAATAATAATAAGCTGTCTAATAACAGGAAGTCTACTTTTAGGAGTCAACACCCTGTCTACAATTTTCCAGACAGAAGAATCCAGTACAATTTTATTAAATATGACAGACCATTTTATTGTCCTGGTTAATTATTTTTTAGCAACTCTTTTACATACTTTTTATTTCATATTATAATTAATATTATTTTAATTTACTTTTTACCTTTTATTAGCTAGAAAAGACCCTGATCATTTAGAAATTACTTAGATCTGCTTACACTATTTTTTCTTGTCAGTTCTGTTCATATGTCATTATCATAATTATGATCCAATAATCGGTAACTAATTCTTTTGACTGCACTACCAACCCCAACTATTTAATCTCTAATTCCTGTAACTGTGATGAGCTCTCCCAATCCTAGAACTATTTCTTTTGTTTGGACAGGTGAGTTGCAAGATGATGACACCAAGGATCCTGTGCCTTAATCTCAGGCATGGTACTAGGAGTAATTTTAAAATACATTTAATTTAGTTTTAATATAGAAACATATTTGATATAGTTAAACTGCTATTTGACTTAAACACTGGTATAGTTATTATAAACAGACATTTCTTTTTATATCAGGGTCCCTTGTGACTTGATATTGTTTGCATGTGCATGGTAGGAGTCACTCCAAATGTGGTGAGCTTCGTTGTAGGGTCAGTCCATGGTTCTTTTGAAAATCTAGCAATGTCCCTGTGATCAGGAACTATGCATGTTAAGCTGGGTACACACTACAGAAATTTCAACCAACTTTTTATGCCGAGCGATTTTACATGCGATCGATGGTTCGATCGCTCGGTCCATGGACTGCATACACACTAGCCTTGTTTAGGACGATAAAGGGAACAGCGGACGTCCCTTTAGTGACTTTTTACAGCCATGTTATCGTTAGCAATGACTGTCATTTCGTACTCACTGTTGTCGATCGGTCGGAAGTTTATACACACTACACAACGGAAACGAGATTGGAACGAAAATATTAAACTGTACGACCAACCAAATGAGGCGACAATCATCCATTTGGGCAGACTTTCGACCATCGTGTGACTATACACACTGACCCGAATTTTGAAAGAGCGGTCGTATGTCGGCGGATTTAGCCGATTATTGGATGAAAACTGTGTAGTGTGTACCCAGCTTTAGCAAGCAGTGTATTTTGGATCTGTCAGGTAATGATTACTAATTATTTATGTGATCAGTGCTTGGCTATAGAAAGCATGTTCACAGTCACTCAGGAACCAGGGCTCCCTTCTAAAATGTTACATTGCACATAACACAACATCGCTATTCTGATCATTCATTACATGACACAGCTGATGTTTGCTCAGAAATCAGTTTTGTTTCAGGATAGAGATATGCCACCTTCAATCTTTCTTTTATGTTCTACAGATAAGAAATTTTGAATGAAAAATGATGATATTTTACCTAATTGTCAGTTTTCTAGATGCATTCCACCATTTACAAAGAGGAAAAGAAAGTAAGGTTAGAAGCAGCGGAGGAGGGAGAGGTCAATGCCTTTGGGGGTAATTCTGTTTGGGGGAGGGGGGCAACACTGGAGCTTGATCTGTTGTCAGTGTATTTTTTAAACTTAATTTTTTTTTCCTTTTCAGCTCTTTTCTTTTTTTTTGCCGAGAAGGGGGAACGGGGGCTGGGGACGGAGCTCCGCCCCTTCATTGGTGGGGGGAGCAGGGTAGTAAAAAAAAATATCTATATACATATACTCACATGATCGCGGCGCTGGCGTCCCTCCTCCTTCCTCTCTGCTCTGTTTACACTGATTGTCGGGCGTAACGTCATCAAGTCACACCCAACATTCAGTGAGGAGCGGCGCAGAGAGGACCAAGAAAGAAGCAAGAAGAGAGAAGACAGAAGAAAAGAGTAGAGAAGAGAAGAAAGAAGCTAATACAGAGTTAAGTAAAAGAAGGGAGAAAAGCAGAAAAGCACAGTGAGAGGAAGAACGAGGGGGGGGGAGAAAGGCACAATATAAGGAAAAAGGGGGGGAGGCACAGTATGAGGAAAAAGGGGGGAGAGAGGCACAGTATGATTAAAAACGGGGAGTGAAAAAGGCAGAGTATGAGGAAATAAGGGGGGGCAGCAGAAAGGCACCGAGTGATGGAGGAGGGGGCAGGATGGCACAGTGTGATGAAGTCAGGAGGAGCAGCATGGCACTGTGATGACGGGGGGCCAGGTGAAGGGGGCAAAAGCAGCATGGAGGGCGCAGTGTGATCATAAGGGGGCATAACGTGGTGATGAAGGGGCACAGTAATGTGTGTGTGATGGCACAGGGGGCTTGTGGCAGTGTGTGTGTGTGATGGCACAAAGGGCTTGTGGCAATGTAGTGTGAGGTAGGTGGTGGCTAATTAATGGGTGCAATTTTGTTTGTGGGGTAATGGTGGGGTAATTTAATAGTGGGGACTATTCATTTAAGATGGGGTGGTTTAGGGGCTACTCAATGTGGGGGTGAGTTTGGGGAGAATGAGGTCTATGAATTATTTAATGGCAGTGATGGTTGCTGGTATAGTAAATACTATTAATTTATTGCTGGGGCTGTTTGGAGGGAGAGAAATAGGTTTATTTATTAAATGTGAATACTATTATTTTAATGTTGGGGCTGGAGGAAGGCCTAATTATTAATCGTGGCTGCTATTAATTTAACGCCAGGGCTGGCTGACATTTTCTAAATGGCCGCTCTGCCTGTGACCACCATCTCACTGCTTCACTGATTACCTCTTCTCACTCCCGTCTCTAGGACTATGCCCAGGCTGCTCCCCAGCTGTGGAATGATCTTCCACATTCCATCAGGTTAGCATCTACTCTCAAAGGCTTCAAGTGTGCCCTTAAGACTAATTTCTTTATTCAAGTCTATCAGTCCTCCTCCTAACTCCCTTGTCCTGGCTCTCTCACCCAGTTTGTACCACCCTATTTGTGTCTCCCCCTTTCCTTTAGAATGTAAGCTCTCAGGAGCAGAGCCCTCTTTCCTTATGTACGCCTTCTACTATTCCATCAACATCTGTCCCTCTTGGCCTGCTTGCCTAGCCCTATATTCTTAAGTTTCATCCTAATTCACGCTGATTTGTACCATCACTTTCACTCATTGTCCCAGTATTAATTTGAGTTGCATTACCGTGTTACCTGTGTCTGGGTATATATTTTTGTTTTTGTTTTGTTCTTTCTGTACCATATTGTGTCATGGCTCACTGTTTACAGTATGTCATGTACGGCGCTGCGGACCCTTTGTGGAGCCTTATAAATTAAAGATAATAATAATAATAATAATAATAATAATAATAATAAAATATATCCATTTTTTTCCAAATAGGGCACCCAACATTCCAGGATCCAGACAAGTAGCAACTAAAGAAACCTTCAGCCACAGGTGGTAAAAGTGAAAAGAACAGGTAGGAGAGAGCAGGAGAGTCTGTGAAATGTTGTGATTCTAGTGGGCCAATCCCATTTTTTGGTGACTGTTCAATGGTGTACACAACAATGCAGGTTTATTTTTTGTAGGAGCTCGACCTGGCCACGCCGAATGATGCATAGCCATGCCCCCAATTGTATGAAAACACCTGTCAGTAATTTTGCGCTGCCCTGAATTCCTGTTGGCAGCCCTGGACGCAGGTAGAAATGTGTGGAAAAGACACATATTCATATCACATCGGGTCTGCATGTGTGAATATTTCTGTGGGAGACACCTTATAAACAATGCGTAATCATTACTTCTGACATTTGTGCTGAAATCCAAACAACTTATTAAAAGCATCACAAATTGGCATTTGAACTGAGGCCTGCATTTTTGTAAATTAACCTTAATAAGTCTTTTATGACCAGATGGCACATCACTGGTGAACACATTAAGTTACCATGCTGTGCCTGTTAGCTCTGCTTTTTCTTACACCTCAGTTCAACGCCAAACTACAATGTTTACTGTTTTTATCAATGTCAGGGATGCCTTTAAGTCAAGTGTTATGTGTTTAGATATTTTTATTTTATGTGTGCCTGAAGGCCATTGAAAGTAATGGTTAACACCACCTCTAAGGTGGTATTAATATCAAAGCCTTTTATGTACGACTAACAAAGTGGGGCTTCAAGATTACTCTAGCTCTAACTCTTGTGTCTCATTTAAATATCCTGTGCACATAACAAAATCTTGTTCTTGAAATGTTGACACTTAGAAAGGCGCACAATTGCCACTTGATCATTATGCATGCAGCATGCCCTGATCCTATCCAGAGCCAAACAATGGCCCTTTCATGAGAGTAGTAGTAATAATTATCTGTCTATGAAAGCACTCAGCCAATCAAAAGCTTTCTGCAACTAGTGGTAATTCAGAAAGTGTAAAAATAATTGTCATACCTACTGTATTCCCGTGACAACAAGGCTACAGCTGCTGTCTGATATGCTCTGGTATCAAAGTCAGTTATTAAATGTAGTATTCCTGACAATGTTACTAACTCAGGAAAAGTTGTAATGCATGCTGCACAAGTATTTTTTTTTTTAAATAAATATTACTTACAGCATACATAGGCATGTCTCAATGGGCATGTCCAGTGCTTCCAAAGCCCACCCACCCCTCCCAAAATTACCCTTAAATTGCTGCAAGCCCCAGATACACCTGCCCCTGGGCACCTGAGAGGACCTGAGTTTATGTCTGGTGTATACCCTCATGCAGCTTTTATTAAGCACATACTTTTATCTTGTTTCCTTTTTTTAGCAATGTTCTTATGGCATGAGGCAGTGTTATTTTTTTTATGGCTGTGGCATATGATGCAGTTCTCATGTGATCTGTGCATTACATAAAATAATATTCAGAGGCCACCTTTGTGTCGTACCTTAGGGCAAATAAAATAAACAAATTACGATAGGGCGAACAAGTTGCATGTATGAACCTTATTTTATAGAGGTGAATTGATCACAATTTTTCTGCACCAGTTTGACAGACACCTTTCATCACAACTCTGTCCTGTTGCTACTACAGTCATGGCCAAAAGATTTGAGAATGACACAAAATATTGGTTTTCACAAGTTTGCTGCTTCAGTGTTTTTAGACCTTTTTACCAGATGTTGCTATGGTATACTGAAGTAAAATTACAAGCATTTCAAAAGGCTTTTATTGACAATTACATTAAGTTTATGCAAATAGTCAATATTTCCCGTTTTGAGCCTTCTTTTTGAAGACTTCTGCAATTCGCCCTGGCATGCTGTCAAGCAACTTCTGGGCCACATACTGACTGGTGGCCGCCCATTCTTCCATAATCAATGCTTGGCGTTTGTCAGAATTTGTGGGTTTTTGCTTGTCCACCCTCCTCTTGAGGATTGACGACAAGTTCTCAATGGGATTATGGCCTGGGAAGTTTCCTGGCCATGGACCCAAAATTCTGATGTTTTGATCCCCCGAGCCACTTAGTTATCACTTTTGCCTTATGACAAGGTGCTCCATCATGCTGGAAAGGGCATTGCTCATCACCAAACTGTTCTTGGATGGTTGGGAGATGTTGCTCTTGGAGGAAGTTTTGGTACCATTCTTTATTCATGGCTGTGTTCTTAGGCAAAATTGTGAGTGAGCCCACTCCCTTGGCTGAGAAGCAACCCCACACATGAATGGTCTCAGGATGTTTCACTGCTGGCATGATACAGGACTGATGGTAGTGCTCACCTTTCCTTCTCCCTGCCCATGTGTCCCCCTGCCCATTTTGTGCCTGTGTCCCCCTGCCCATGTGTGCCGTCTCCTCCTGCCCATGTCTGTGCCCTCCCCACTTTGAATGTGTACAACTCTGACTAGACAATAGGGACCCCCCCCCCTCCCGTCTGGGTGTTCTCTGGGCTCCCTAAAGACCTAAGTCTGCTCTGATAGTGCCTATGTTCCGTAGCCCTTGAAGAACAGCAACAGCAGTTGAGCCACCAGCTTTACTCGCCAGGCTGGGGCCTTGCCTAGGGTGCACAGAAAAGTTGCCCTGTTCCTGTTCACAAGGATGTGATGGTACCCAGAAAAGAGGCTATTTCCAAGGTTTGAAGTTTGCCCACAGCATAGTCAATCCCACCCCTTATTGAGAATAGACTGGATACCAGGGGATTGATAAGACATCAAGCTCATACCACATAAGTAAATAAACCAAGTTTATTTATAACTGCTCACAGCGCACATCAAGCTAAAACTTAAAGCAAAATACTAAGCAGTAAACAATTACAGTATGTAAAACATGGCAAAACAGGAAACAGGAATAATGAGCAACAATTTTGTGGTTAGGTCTCCGTCTTTTATTCTGTACATCCAGAGCTATCTTAGCCTCAGATTCTAGAGTTCTCCCACAGTTAGTGGGCTCCCACGAGCTATCCGAAAATCATAAGTAGCGGTACATATCTTGCTCTTGTGTGTGAATAATCCGAAAGCATTCTCTCTCATGTCAACTGTGAGGAGACTCAGGTCCATCAAAAAGGCCAACAACAGATAATGGTGCAACACGATTTTATTTAAGCAATATAACAGTGCAGGAACCAGAACAGCAACAACAGGTGGTATAAGCTTTCCAAAGAGAGAGCAAACTCCAGCAAGCGGCAGAAGACTGTGCCGATAAGGTAGCAGGAGTCCCAGGCATTAATGAATCCCCACGGTTTCAGATGGTGAGATTACCCAGACCAGGGTATGACCTCTTCAATCTGTCTCACAAAACAACACCTTCAGCCCTGTTTTCTCTGCCTATTAAAAATAGTATGTCGAACTTGCCCTCTAATCTCATTATCCTGGCCAATCCCCCACTCCCAGTGATACAATGTATTAACATTCAGTCACCATTTTGGGACATGTCATCCACCTGGCATAATTGAAACATTCTCTTTTACAATATACATAATTCTCCTGATAACTATTCCTCATGGAATATAAGCAGGCACATGGTACCAACTAACAATATGCCAATCACATAGTGACAGAACTACCATTGGTGCGGCAGATGCCGTGCACTGGGGTCCATGGAGGTAATGGGGCCCACTGCAAGGCAGAGGAAGAGGGTTGAGGGCCCCAATTTCCTCCTCCCCGCTTCCTGCACTGGGGCCCACAGCTCGCTAGTTCTGCCTTTGCAATCACATA
Organism: Mixophyes fleayi; assembly: GCF_038048845.1. Classification (NCBI taxonomy): domain Eukaryota; kingdom Metazoa; phylum Chordata; class Amphibia; order Anura; family Limnodynastidae; genus Mixophyes; species Mixophyes fleayi. The sequence continues at coordinate 52,937,292 of NC_134406.1, forward strand.
TCGGTTAAGGTTCATGACAGGGCTTTCTAATAATGTGTTGTTTAGCCTTGTTTACCTCACATCAACCAAAAATAACCTTAATGCCCAGTATCTGTTCGCTCACAATGTACCTCTCCTGTACCTTCTCCTTTTGTCGTCAACCTTTTCACCATAACTCTCCCCTGGGAACATATGAGTTGAGGGTCTGTGAGAACTTATTAGTGATTACTTTTGGTTGAGGGATGGAACAAGTTGGGTCTTTCACCGCTATTCCAGCTCTGAGGTGTCTAGTTTGGCACCATCAATAACAAAAGGTTATCAACAACACAATGGTGCCATCTGCCAAGAATTGTGTCCTCTATCCCTTCACTTCCATGAAATTGAACTGTGGTTATCCAAGTCCCCTCAAAGTCTGTAAGATAGAGGAGAACCATGTTTACAGTGGTGGTAATTGTTGATGGAATTGGAATCGTCAGGTTCTGGTTGAGCTCCTGTTATGGACTAAAACTTTATCTGGTTCCATCCTCCGTAGATACACTTGTAATGAGAGAAGGATGCTGACCAGGCTAATTCTGGTTTTATTGATGCCCAGGACATTATTTTGTCACACAGGTCTGCTAGTGAACTCTACTAAAAGCTACACACAGAACTGAATTTTTGGAAAATCCAAAGAGTCTGGCCATAAAGTTACTTAATTTTATTACTTCTTTTTCTCACATGTGCCAGCCTAAGCAATGTAGAATCAGTTATTTTATTTTTCTATACAAATGAAGTGTGCTAAAGACTGGAGTCATGGAGCTCTGCAACAGTGTGAGAAGGTGGGAGACAGGCAGCAAAAGTGGCCTAACTGTATAAAGAACGTATACTCTGGCCTCTCATCTGGTAAAGGAAGAACAAGTATGTGGGAAAAATTCTTCCCATAACCCTCCTATGCTCTACATGGGTATAATGGGCAGGGCCGTAACTAGGGCTGTGCGACAGGGGCGACCGCCCAGGGCGCAATGCTGAAGGGGGGCGCAATTTAGGAATATTTTAGGTTAATTTGGTTAAAATTGAGGGCTAGGGGGCGGCATTTGTCTTTCTCGCCCAGGGCGCTAGAATTCTAAGTTACGGCTCTGATTAATGGCGTTAAAAAAAGAAAATAAAACAACAAATCTGCTATGGTGGTGGGGGGAGCAGAGTTTACAGCATTTTTTAAATAAACCCCTGCACAGTATTAATTGCCTTTGCATATATTTAACAAGTAAATTCACTCATGTCATTAACAAGCACATGAACTCTCTGTCAATACTAGATAATAGTGTCATCTGACATGGCTACGGCTTGAAGCCTTGTGTTATACTTAGCAAAGCTATGCCCTTTCTTAAAGAAGACAAAATGTTTAGCCACAGATTTCCTTTCAATTACCAAGAAGAGCCAGTTCACAAATACGGAAGTCTGTAAACGTGAGAGCACAGATTAAAGGATTATCAAACGGATCTGTTATCAAGACTGTTAACTTGGGCTATTCTTAATCTGGCGGTAATAAAAAAAAATGCACAGATGGGACAAAAAAAAAAAAATGACCATAACTTGCCCTATTGTATTTCCCGCAATCTCTAATTACAGCAGCACACAAGAATAAGAGATTTACGGGCAGGTGATGGGATAGGAGAGAAACCTGTTTGACTTAAACAGCACAGGATCCCTCACCATCAAGGCTGATGTACATCAGCCTGACAGCTAATTAGGGTAGACATGAATTTTTCCAATGTAACAGATGTTTGCTAATCAGGCCAGATTTGGAGCCCTTGCGCCAGAAACATTTCATGCACAATTTAACTATCTAAAAGGAATAAACTACTTAATGCATTGTACTGGAGGCACAGCTGTTTCACAATCAGAAAATTTGCTGTCAAAGATGTTCCCTTTAAAACTGACATGTTTTTATATAACTCTGATGGGGTGTTTATAATGTATTAATAGTTGTCAGCAAGTGCTTCTGTCATCATGAAGAAATTAAATATTTCTGAAGGTATATTAAAAGAACCATACTCATTTCTATTCTGAAAAAAATCCATTTAGATCATTTAACTGTATGGCATAAAGGATAATTTAAAAGGCGTAATACTTTTTATTCCTAAGGTAAATTCTTCATGAATGTGAAATACTAAACAATACCAATAGAAAGCTTTTAGACAAATAATTTTTTTTTATTATTATGCTGTGGAGAATAATAAAACATTAAACACAGTTATACAATGCGTGTTTTGCTTTGTTACAATGTTAGTTCTGACTTTTACACTATTCATGCAAATAAGCAACTCATTTCCAGAAGTCACTTCTGGGAAAGTCACTTCCCGGAAGTGACTTATGTTGGATTTAAGTTCCTAACCTGAATAAAGCATATTATAATATATAATATTATAATATTCTCAGCTTTGAGTGCAATCGATTGTATAATAGATAATAGAGATGTGCAATAGATTGCATAAAACTATAAGTTAGAGGTAAAGGACCTGAGACTTTAGGAAGAGTAATGCATAAAAATGAAGTAACTTTGCAACTGGACAAAACCATTTTGCATTGGAGGGGAGGTAAATTTCAAAATGTGTGGACAGATTTATAGTTGGGATAGGGTATGTCCTAAATCAACTTTAAATTTCAGTGTAAAAATAAAAGCTATCAAGTATTTGTGTGCTACATGAAAAAACAGCCAGTATTTAACTTATGTGCAAAATAATAAATTAATTTGCGTCCTTTGCGTTGTAACAAGGTTTGTCCAGGATCAAACTTACTCCTTTTTTTTTTTTTTTGTTTGCTCTCCTTAATGACTCAGACACAAAATACCTTGCATGTTCTACTCTTTTCTTGCATAGGAACTGCATTTTTTGAGAAAATTTAATATTTATCGATAACTACGATTTTCTAACCCATAAAAAAAGAATATAAAACCGGAGCCTATCATGGGATGGGTGGAGTTTGTCCCAATAATATACCTGTCATGACAATGTCCACCTTCAATATAAACACTTCTTTGGAAAAGCTACATTAATTTATTGTCGTAACATATAGGTCAATAGTTTCAAATAGAAGCCAATGGCTCTCAGCTATGGCCATATATATTCCCAATACTGTATGACAATCTCACTCAATCCAAACTTGATATTTTAGTATTTGGTACCAGACCCAGCGGGCAGTGATTACGGCCACTTGTACATAAACACAGGCCGAATACACTAAAGGTGCGTTCACGTAAATGCGGCTCATGCAGACATGGAGAACCACACATATACACATGTTAGGAGGCGTGTCTGTTCCACCTGCAATAGAGTGATAAATAATCTGCTTTAACTATTCATCATCATCATCAACATCTATTTATACAGTGCCAGCAGATTCTGTAAGGCTTTACAATTGGGAACAAACAGTAATTAAACAATACTGGGTAATACATACAGAGAGGTAAGAGGGACCTGCTTGCAAGCTTACAATCTATGGGACAATGGTTTGATAGAAAAGGGTAAGTTCTACATCATATAGAATATTTGTCCAGCTAGAATGCAAAGGTTACAAAGTATTTAGTGGGCTCTGTGCTCAGCCACACAACTATATTGGTCAGAGGGTTGTTGTCTTATGTTAGCTGTGTATAGGGTGGTAATAGGGTAACCTAGTGAGATTAAGAGGGTGGCAGAGGAATACTATAAGCTTGTCTGAAGAGGTGGGTTTTCAGATAGCACTTGAGACTAGGCTAGAGGAAAGTCTTGTGGTGCGAGGGAGTGAATTCCATAAAGTGGGTGAAGCCCGAAAAAAGTCCTGTAACCGGGAGGAAGTGTTGAGAGTGGAAGAGAGACGCAGATCTTGTGCAGAAAGGAGGTGTCTATTTGGAAGATATTTTGAGACAAGTCAGGAGATGTATGTTGGTGCAGTTTTGTTGATGGCCTTGTATGTTAGTAGAAGAATTTTATATTGGATTCGTTGAAATACAGGCAACCAATGTAGAGACTGACAGAGTGACTCAGCAGATGTAAAACGATTTGCAAGGAAAATCAATCTAGCCGCTGCATGTAAAATAGATTGTAGGGGCTTGAGTCTGATTTTGGGAAGACCAGTGAGGTGGAATTACAATAGTCGATGCGGGAGATGATGAGTGCATAAATTAAAGTTTTTGCAGTGTCTTGTGTGAGATATGTACGTATTCTGGAAATGTTTATTAGATATATGCAGCATGATGTAAATATAGAGTTGATATAAAAGGATAGTTGCAAGTCAAGGATTACAAGGATTACAGCCAAGTCAAGGATTACACCCAGGCAACGAGCTTGTGGGGTGGGATTTATGGTCATGTTATCAACAGAAATAGAGATGTCAGACAGTAAACTTCTATTGTTGGGTGGGAATATTATTAATTCTGTTTTGGAAAGATTGACTTTGAGTTGGAGAGAGGACATCCAGGATGAAATGGCAGAAAGACAGTCAGTAACGCGAGACAACAAAGATGGTGAAAGATCAGGAGAGGATAGATAAATTTGTGCATCATCCGCATAGAGATGATACTGAAATCCAAAGTGGCTTATTAGTTTTCCTAGAGAAGTGGTGTAGATAGAGAATAGCAGAGGACCTAGGACTGAGCCTTGTGATACTCCAACTGATAAGGGAAGTGGAGTGGAGGCTGTTCCAGAGAAATTAACACTGAAAGAGCAATTAGATAGGTAGGATGAGAGCCAGGATAGGACAGTGTCTTGCAAATCTTTGGATTATAGCGTCTGTATGAGGAGAGAGTGGTCAACAGTGTTAAATGCAGCAGAGGGATCCAGAGAATTAGAAGAGAGTAATCACCTTTAGTTTTAGCGGTGATCAGATCATTGACAATCATGGTCAGTGCAGTCTCTGTGGAGTGTTGAGAGCGAAAGCCTGACTGAAGAAAATCCAATTGGTTGTTTGCAGAAAGGAATCTGTTTAGATTTTTGAACATTATGTTGCCTGTGGATTATTTTAAATAGGATATTTTTTTAGATTAAAGTTTTGCTATTTCAGTTTATGTAGTGGACTTAATATTTACTAGTAGTAGAAATTGGTGGATTTATACTTTTTTAAATTGGGGTTCAAATTAGTATAGATGTTTAATTTTAATTGGGGCTTGTGTTCTAGTGTTTGGTGAATATTGAATGGGACAAAATAAAAAAAAAGTATTACTTATCTGCTATGCACCATGTGTTGCATTCACGTTTAATGTAACAGTACCACAACACTTTATAGAATTCATTTACACCAAATATATATTTAGTTGTGTGTAGATATTTTTTTTAATTTGAGGGCATTTAAAACATTTGAGGCATTAGAATAATGTGTGATGTTATTAAATATTAAATGGGCACTGTTTTATTAAAGTGGATGTCAGCAGGATGGTGTGTTTTTCATTTCATTTTAATTTAAAATGAAAACTTTAGTGAACTAAGTTGTGGACAAAAAACACTATTTAACCCTGTTGCCCGGTGCACACAACCTCTTCTCTTGTTCTCTATGCTGCATTGTAATCTCAGTATCTCTCCTTATTATGTGTTTATGTACATCTGTACAATACTGCGACACCCAGGGCTGCCACCAGAAATTACCAGGGCCCAGCACAAATCTAACAAACCCCCCCTCTTCCTTCTCTCATCCCACCCTTATTATTTTTAAATTATTCTCTACCCAACATTCACCCCCCCCCCCCACCACCATCATCTACGGTCACTCCTCATCCCCGAATCCATCTAACCACTGCAGTAGTTTACTTACCTCTCTGCGTCTTCTTGCTGTCTCCTTTCGCGTTCTCTCTATTGACAGCGCTGTGACATTATTAATAACATGACATCAGCGATGCTGCAGGGAACCTCTCTGCCTTATTGCAGCTTTCTGTCTGAGGGTTGGGCACCTGGGGGACTGGGACTGGAGCAAATGGTGGCAGTTGTGGGGCTCCAGCATCTTGGGAGTGGAGGAAGACATGTTGCCTACAAGGGGGTCTGCTGCCACATCCTTAATTACATGCACAGGTCTCTCCCCACAGCACCTCTCACATCTCAGGAGCAGCAGTTGCCTAGAAATGGCGCCCACTACCTCCCTTGATTCATTGCGGAGGTCCCCTCCCATAATAAAACTTTCTGGGCCCTCGGTTGGAGGGGCCTCAATCTGCTGTTGGGCCCCATATTGCTGTACTCCCTATACCCCCCTGATGGCGGCCTTGGTGACACCCCTCTGGAATCTGGTTTTGAGATGTGCACACAGTTACTTGGCGTATCCTGATTTTGCTTGGCATCCCACTTGCTGTCGCCCTCCTCTACTACTTCGACTATTGCATGAGTATGGCATCTACCACAATGGGGTACCCTGAATAGTCAGGGCTTTAATCACAGTTAAAATGGAGCGGCCTCTAGTGGCGATGCAGTGCAAGTGTACATAAATATTGAGCGCCAGGCTCTCTCTCTCTCAGTTCAAAATAGAATCAAACTTTATTACACTCCTCTTCCTCCAGCACGATAATCATAACGGTTGCAGACAAATTTCCTCTAATAATTCCAACTCCTCCAGCAGATACTTTGCAGCAATAAAATAAATCTGTCAGTTGACTTGTTGTAGGTACAGTTGTTACACAGCAGCAGTCAGAGTTCATCATATACACAGTCAGACGGTGCGCATGGTCCTGAGGTTCTTGCACTACTCTCGAGCACACCATCCCCTACATCAGGGAACCTCCTTTACAACTTTAGCCACACTGCCTTTATACAGCAACCCCTCTCCCCCTCACAGTAGGGGGGTACTTTCCAAGGGAGCGTCAACTGCAGCTATAAGGAATGATTCCCCACTATACAAGGACATCCCTTCATTTCTATACTGAAACTGGGAATAACTGGTTAGGGAACACTTCCAGAATAATTTTCGGGGACTACTCCACTACAAGCACTCAATGTCTCACAGCAATTACCTGACTGCAGGGTACAACCATACTGCTGTATATGACCATCTCCCTCCATATAGGGACACAGTAAATCACAGTCTCCCCTTGCATCTGGACATGAATCCTCTCCCAGGGTGCGGGCATTTATATTTAATATATCCAGGGGCTTTTTTCCCCCTTTCTGTATACAAACGCTCCGTGACATCTGCCATGCACTCACCCCTTCCAAGGGTCTCTGTCTGCCAACCATTTATGCCTCTCTCTTCCAGGCACACTCCTACAGGCAGTTTTCCATCCAAAGGCTTTAATATCCTTAGGACCATTGATGTTGGGGACTCTCACCCTCTTGTCCACTGTCATCCAGGTGCACCTATCATACAGAACTGCATTTCTTCATGCCTTCCCCCTGCAATGGTGCCTCTTCTGGGGTAACCCTAAAAGTTGGGATCCCCCCTCTCACAGTCCCTTTCTAAAAGGTTCTTAATAACCTGAGGTTTTCACTTGCTCGATTACCACCCCTCTCTGAGGCTTTAACACAGGGGCTTTTATAACCCTTACTGGAGTCTAGAAATGGCACCTCGCCGCACCTGCCATTCACGCCCTCTGTATCTGCCTCCTTCTTAGATGAGGGGGTCTCTGAACTCGCTAGTGGAGTCATCCACACTTGCTGGCTTGCGACACCTGCCACGCCTCCCCCTTTCTGATGGGGACCCAGGACCTCCATCCTACCTCCCGAGTCACAGCACTTCAAAATGGTTTTCGCACTACACCATTGGCCACGCTGGTGTGGGCACTCGCGTCACTACGAAGGGTCGCCCATCAGGTAATGTGACCGCATGTGTCACCGACAACGCCCACAGAGTGAGGCACTGGCCTCTCTGTGGTTAGGTGTTCCCCTCGGTGACCTCGCGTCCTGTCACTGGGGGTGAGGCTCACAGAAGCAGCGCTCCCAACTTTTACAGTACCATGTCTCTTGTTTTGCATGTCATGTGAAATTTCTAATATTTTTTATTATTCGATATGTATAAACTGCACAGTGCAGCTTCTCATGTTCTGTGTGCAGTTCTTAGTATTTGTTCTTATTCTGCATATATGGAGAACTGTGTAGTACTGTTTCCATTGTTGCATGCTGGTTGTAACTATAACTCGAGCAGGTCTAGACCAACAGATATTCCAACAATAATGCCGTCCTGATGTTAGGGAATCCCTGTATATATCTCCATTACTTTTGTTTAGCAGTTTAATCTATGCAATTTATAGCAATGTATTTGAACTATTTACACTCTTGAGCAGCCCCACTATAGCTATAAAAAATGCTGCTTGTAACTATGTTTTACAAGTGTGTTTATGTGTTTAGAGTGTTAGACATTGTAGTGAATTTGGTTGTATTCGAAACACCTTGGAATTGAAAAATTGTTGCTATTCCTGTTCCTGGGTGTACAATAGTCACTATACAAACAATGATCACTAAACCAAAAAATAGTAATTACCTTATGTAAAAGAGCTACTAATAAGAAAGTAATAGTTTCCATATTTTGACAGAACTCGAGTTGTTTGATTTTATAACTGACCTTTGTTATGCTGCTGGATGCAAGGGCTAAAATCAGAAGATGCTGGCTGTAGTTTACTACAATAGGATTACTTATTGAAGTCTGCTGTATCCAGTAATATATTTCTGCCTGTGGCAACAACTTTATCTTAAATATTTTTATTCTGATAAGGTCCAGAAATGTTTACATGTATATTTTTGAATATTACCCAGAATTCTTTTACATAAGACAGCATGACTTTAGGCTTTAGTGGCAATTTAATTTGTTTTTATTGCATTAAATACTCAAACACCACTAATGATAGCTTTAGATATGTTTAACTACTTATGTGCAAACAATTTTATAACCTATTTACTAAATGTAAACCAAACATATTAGGAAGTATGCTGCCTGAATATCCTACGCACCGATGTACTGGTGACAGGACCGGTGCTAGGGTCCTCTGCGCCCTAGGCACAATGTCAAAATTTGCCCGCCCCCCCAAACCTCTTCACCCCTGCCACAATGTAAAAAACTACCCCCCTCCCCCCCCCCCCCCGGCACAATGTAAAAAAATCCGCCCCCCCTCCCCCTTCCTTACCTTGGCTCCATAAAGCTGCTCCTCTCTGCCGGGTCCCGTCCCTCACTGACACTGTTGGGCAGTGATGATGATGTCACGTGAGTGGAGGAGAGGAGACAGAGCGCCCCATCAGCTGTTGGAGTGGAGGGCGGCAGTGGTGATCCATAGCCCCTCCCCGTAGTTCTATCTCAAGCTGTGCGGCAGCCATTTAGGGTATGCTCAACGGTCGCCGCACAGTTTTAAACTAGACACTAAAAATGCTTTTTAATTCTGTGGCGCCCAGCAGAAGGTGAGGGCCAATAGTGAAAAGCACTGACTTTGAAGAGAGTTCTGTTCAACATGCTAAGTGCTGTCTGTATGTCCCAGGAACAGCAGAGGAAAAAGGGGGAATTTGTGTTTTTGTATTTTTGCTACAGGCTTGTAATAGAATGTACATAACAAAAGATGAACTGACAGGTGAAACATCCTCTTTAAATACATTTTTACATTATAATATGAGTTTTAATATCTGTAGTTTTCAAAATATGTAGACATTTATCTGACCTTCTATAGGATATTACAATATTCTGGTGTTCTGTTTCATATTTCCAAGAGACCAACACTGTAGAGAACTCTTGTCAGTTAGTAAGAACCCACCTTTATGTGTGAGAACTGAGTTACCGCAGATCACTTTACACGACCTGCAGGTGTCTTTTCCAAAGCATAATGTACTGAGACATTCATAGGTTTATCATGTTGCACTGAAACTAAGGCCTGGCCGAATAACAATAATACACACATAGAAAAACATTTCACTTTGACATGAACTCAAATGAAATCAAATATATTAAAGGATAATTACTCCTCTCCCTGAAAATACATGATTTAAAGATGCCATTTAAAGCAATAATCAAAGATTATTTTATCTTATTTTTGTGCTGGTATAAAATGCTGTTTGCATTCCCTATTCTGGCGGGTGTGTCCTGATTTACATGGCATTGTGATGAGCAAGGTTTGGTCACATCTGGCATGGTTTGTTCTAATGTGGACAGATAGTGGGAGGGGCTTATTTGTGTCCCGGTTTTGTTGTTTGAAATGTTGCCAAGTATAGCTAAACAGTCAGGATTTCTGGACCTAAGTGGGTGTGGCCTACAGGGATGATATGTGGCTTTGGCAATAATCGGTTGTTGCCTGGGTGGCTCCTGGGAGAGAATTCCTCGATGCAAGAGTATCTGTGGTTTAACCAAAGCTCTTGCATTTGCCTCACTGCTAATGCACCTGTGTGGAATAAATGTTTCAAATTATTTAATACTCATAGATGCACCAATAAGAAGTTTTAAGTCATGTATTTGTTAGATTGTACGCTTCTTTGAGCAGGGTCTTCTCTCCTCCTGTCTTCTCCACTTTTAACTCTGCTCGCCAGCTTCCCCGCCTTCCTCCTCGAGGACCCTCTTCCCCCGTCCCCTCTCGCTCCCTCCTCTTCCCCCTGGGGGTCTCCCTCTCACCCGTGCCCTCCCTCCTAGGTGCCGTTGTTGGCAGACCTTCCCCTCTCCCCTCCCCCGCCCCGCTAGCTGTGCCTTGAGCCCACTGAGTTACTGTGATTATTGTTTACTGCACTGTGCTGTTTCATCTCGTATTGTAATTTTGTTTGTCCCTGTACGGCGCCGCGGACACCTAGTGGCGCCCTATAAATAAAAATTAATAATAATAATAATAATAGTGACATCTGGTACCTTTAGTTTTCTGTCTATGAAAGCTGGGTTGCTGCGGATACAGTTTGCCTCTTCATGGACTTTCTGCAGCAGTGTCAGTTTTCACATTGCCTATTAAGCTCGTAGACAAAGGAGCCCTTGAAATTGCAGTTGATTTGAACATATTGGGCCTGAGTCATTAAGGAAATTCGGGTCAGTCTCCCGGGCTCCCGCGAGAGTTGGCATCTCTCCTGCATCCCGGAATTCCCTTGTTAAAATGGCGCGATTCACCAAGAATCGGGTCATTTTGGCCCCCGTTGCATTTGGCAGCTCCCCGCCCCCTAGTAACGCCCCTCTTCTGGAAGCAAGTTTCCGAGAGTAGGTAAGTATGAAGTAAGGCAAAAAAAAGGAGTAAATGCTCTCTGGGATAAACCATGTTACAATGCAATGGGTGCAAATTAGTTTATTATTTTGCAGATAAGTTAAATACTAGCTGTCTTTTCATCTAGCACACAAATACTTAATAGCTTCATTTGCACACTGAAATTTAAAGTTGATCTAGGACATGTCCTACCCTAACTATAAATCTGTCCCCACATTTTACATTTACCTCCCCCTCCAATGCAATTTGGTTTTGCCCAGATACAAAGTTACTCCTTTTTTATGCTTTACTCTCCTTAATGACTCAGGCCCATTGTGCCTTAAAAGAACCTTGGTTTCCACCAGAAACACTTGGTGGAAACTGGTAAACTATTATTTCAGGACTTCAGATCTAAAACATATTCTCCCGATCTAATCCAGGTGAGAGCATCCACTCTAAACATAAATGCTATAATCACGGTCTAGAACTCTTGTGATTACACCCGAGCTTTCGGAATGAAAGGCCGTTATAGTCTCTAATATCCTCTGGGAGGAGGGCATGTCTTTTCTTGAGGGCCACCCTTCCCCCTTTCCACCACCACACACACACATATGGCGGCCCCATCCCTGCACTCACCTGCTTCTGGCTGATTTTCAATATAGCAGGGGACACTTTGCTTGTGGTCTCCCTTTTTTACACAGTGTGTATGTGAACCATAGGGCTATGCGGGAGAGGGGCGTCAATGGTGCACTGCAGGAACAGACCCATAGGAAAAAATGTCAAGGCAGCGGTTTTCAAGCAATAGAATATCGCTGGTCACTCACCATGGCTGTTATTTGTAAGCAAAATATTTGGTGAATAGGGAATAGGGAATGATTTGCAAATCAATCCACCAGCAGTGATTCTCTGAAATTGATTTTCTCATAACCAAATCTATGTGCAACATCTATATTGAACCACATAAACCAATCAGAAGTGAGCTTTTATTGGTCTAGTGCAAGTTATGCATTGAAAGTGCTATGACTTCATGCTAATTTTGCACCTAAATTGAATATTGAATGAGCTATGAGCTCACATATAGAGATCCTTTCTGGACAGTTATAAAACATAGTGTACAGGAAACTGCGGCGTTGCTCATATCTGAAATTTTTGTGGTACAGATTAGAAAATAAAAGAACATAACAGCTGATCGGTTTCTATAGGCAACACCACAATTTTCCTGTCTATTACTTTTCATAAATGCTTCTTATTTATCTTCCAGGGTGCATGCTGGTGCAGTACACACAGACGTCTCTTCTCCCTTCTGCCATACTTCTTCGACCATCCATTTTAAAAGTTTCCTCCTTTGCCCATTGCATCAGTATATTACCATAGGGATTAATGATCCTACTTTTCTCTGTTCACCTGACATAGTTATGCACATATCCTTAATAAACATAAAAAATCCTGTTAAACAAGTGTCATCATATCATTATGATCGTATGGCAGACTTGAAGCCCCAAGACACCAACTGTAGGATACTGACATATCCACAGACTGCAAATACAATTAGATGTGTACATATTTGATATATAGCTCTGTTAATTGCATGTGGCTCTTTCCCTAGATTTACATATGATAATCTGTCTGGGTGAAAAGGTCATGGCCAATCTCACATAGATCATGTGGAGTCAGGTTAATGTGGCAAATAACGAATGTAAGGAAAACAACAAGACATACTTTGGGCTTCATCTAGATTTGGACGTACATCATTTTTTTTTCATGTAAGAGAAGAATTTCCGTGCTAAACATATGCACAAAAAATGGATACGCATATACCTGTATGTAGATTTTCTTTGGATCGTTGACTAGCGCCACTTTATACTTAGAGAGACAGAATTTGATCCGGCATGGATGGGCGAGGGTAAACTGAGTACAGTAAGGGCATCCCCAGAAAGCCTTTTAGGTGGATCTCTTACAGGTACTGGGAGGCTAATGCAGTGATACACAATGATGATGATTATAAGCAACACAGAGATTAATAATAATAATAATAATAAATTAAATAAATTAATAATAATAATAGAGATAATCTCTGTTGAAAACTGCCTTAAAAACTTCAATAAAGATAAATATTGTAAGCAACACAAGCTAGCTGCTTCTGATTGGCTGAATGCATATTGACCACGGCAGTTGCTAGTACTTAACTCCTTAGCATCACGGCTATATTTTATCTATTTGCTTTAGATGATATGTCCATTATGGCTACTGCAGGAAAGAGGATTCTCAGTGGTAAACAGCAGATGTGGAGGTATTTGTATTTCAAAAAATTTTAGATGAAAAATGCAACTTTAGCATTTATTAATAACATTGTCAAGACACCCTTCTCTCTTAAGTATATTACATTAATATATTGTGTACTGATAGGGTTATGCAACTTTAGCATTAACTACTAACACTGTCAAGCCACTTCTCTGTGCTATCTTATTGCATATGTATACATAACTATTATGCCTGGTCTCACACAAATACGGCTGCTTTTGAGCTGGACGCATCACATAAGTGCGCATTATTTGCGCATGTTTTTTTCTATGTACGGTCAGAGTGCAAATACAACCACCTCTAAATGAATTCCATCATAAACAACCTATCTACCTGTCTGATCTTCAGAGAACTAAAATATAGTCAAGATGAGCAAAACTCTTAAAAAGTTTGGAAATTTGTACAGTTTTGTAGCCAATGCTGTAAAATGTATCTGAAACTGAATTATTCATCTCTAAGTTTAAATAATTAGAGATGAGAGAGTCAGTATGTTGCCAGGTTTTGTTGGGAGGCAAAACGATATAACATTTATGAAATGCACAAATGTATAGTTCAGTGCAAAACAACCTACTTTACTTGTATTTTCCTCTTCTAACTTAGCATTTGTAGTTCCACTTAAATGGAAAGAGACAACTTCAGAACACGGCGATTCATGCAAAATCTACAACATACCTCTCTGGGTTTCTATTGCTAGAAATCAGGTCATTGCCATGCACCCAAAAAACATAGTGGTCTCGTCTTTTCTTGGGCACAAGTTTGTCACGTGATGTGTATGCCATGTGGACTACTCTTTTGTGTTTTGAAGGCCCACGCAGCCCACTGTTTTCTGGTTTGCGGTCCTATGACTCTACTATGAATTTCAATTGAATGTACCCCATATGCATTTAATTTGTTTTGGTGTATTTTTAATTATTTAGCAGTTGAATTAACAGATTATATCTTCTTGTAGGTTGTAATATGAATGTAGTCATTCTAAGGATAAATTTAGCCTAATGCTGAGTCAACATAGTAGTAAGACCATCTTAAATAATGTAATCTTCCTTAAGATATATTTGGCTCTAGAACTATTGCACTATTGCACAGAACTATTGCAGAACCCATCATATGTACACTATCACCGAAGAAAGACTTTAACTATTGAAATTTAAAATGAGGCAAGGTGCACTCACTAGCAAAAATCCAAATAAAAAATTGGAAAAACATTAATAATATAATTTTCCTTAAAGACCAGGATTTCATCTGTAATATGTAAAAGGTTTTGACAATAAAAGTCTAGGAGATGACCTAACTTCTATCATTCCTTCCTCAAATGGTCGCAATTATGTGTCTGGAATCAATATCACATAATATGAATATATGGATATTGTGGATGAAAACACTTTACTGACCATTCTGATAAGTGAATGCGTTTATGACAGGCTTCTCTAAGCTGCTATACCTAGTATGCAGACTTTTTCATTTAGTCTATTGTCACTTGTATAACCTACCCCACACCTGCTCCAAGTACTGATATAACATGTATGATTTTGACATTAATCCCTTAGTAACTGTCGTACATTGTTTAGCGTTTTTGCTATGTGTTGGTTAAATGACAATAACTTTATTTGTTAGGGTATAAGAATTAATTTTCTATGAGTTTTTTTGTGTGACAGATATGACTTTTGTTTGTTAACATTTTCACATACTTTTATTTTTAGAGTTTTAAAAGATACAGTAAATTACATTTGCAAAAAAAACACAATTTTCCACAAATATACTAATGATTATTTTCAAATAGGGTGCACCCCTACAAGATATGTATTCCCCTATTTCTCCCATTTATTTGGATACTTATTATATGTAACTTGCTCTGGTAACTTGCTCTGTCCCTTGCGCAGGAGTTGCTGGCTAGCAGCCCCATCCACTAGTGTTTGGAACGTTGTAGAATTGACACCAAGTGCAGACATCACTTCTTTGTACGGCAGACTGTAAGGATCAAACCCGTTTCAGTGTTCGTTACACTAACTAAATTTGAGAAGTGCTGCGACTGCATTAGTGATGCTAAACTGTCAGTTAGTGTGTGAGTGAGCTGGTCGGTGAGGGTTTTACAGGCAACTGGAACCCTTCACTAAGGGCTAGATTTACTAAGCTGCAGGTTTGAAAAAGTGGGGATGTTGCCTATAGCAACCAATCAGATTCTAGCTTTCATTTATTTACAAAATGACAGCTAGAATCTGATTGGTTGCTATAGGCAACATCCCCACTTTTTCAAACCCGCAGCTTAGTAAATCTAGCCCTAGGTGTCCGTTTGAGTTCTCCAACATGACCCCTTCCATCAAGTACAAAATGCTGTGCTCCTGAACTCCCATATTGATGTACTCTTGTAGTAACTTGGCCTGAATTAATTGATATTCAAATCTGCTGTCTTAATCTGAGAGATACTTGAACCGTCCTGCTCATATTGATACTGTTTTAAATGTTAAAGGTGAACGACAAACCCGAACACCAATTTTAAATGCAACAGTGTTCACCATTTGAATTAAAGAAAATTACTTTTTATAAAAAAAATACTATTTGAATGGTGTTGAAAAAAAATAAAAATGAAAACCGTGACTGCAAACTGCAGACAGCAAATTCAAAGAGCAAGCACCAAAATTTCAAATCACAAATTTAAATTGTGTTCAATTGGCGATTGTACCGCAAACATGTTAGTGGCTATCAAACCGGTGAAATTCAATCAATTTTCAAACCAGTTCAAACTTTTTTGGACCATTCTCTAGTGAAATGCATTGGGAGCCAATATGACAACACACAGAAAAAGGTATAAACAATGACATGAAATAACCACTACATGATAACTATAACAATACTACCTACCATTTGTAACCACTAAAAAGAAAATTACAGACATAGTTAAATAGTTAATAAGGATGAAAAATTACACAAGTTCATCATTTTATAAATTCTATATATGTTGATCCAGAGGAAGGCAAAACAAAGTCCTTCCTGATCCTATACTTGAAAATCAGATTAATTCCCTGCATCAATCATGCTTAATTTGCTCATTATCATCATTATTGCTAGTTACCCCTCCTGGTAATAAATCCATCTGCCATTACTAACCCCCTTGGCAGTGAATTCCACAGTGAAATCTACATGGGTATTGAAAAATTCTTCCCTCCAAATGTAGTGGGTGCCCCATTGTCACCCGAACGGGTCTGGGTGTAAAATGTTCATCAGATACATCTTTATATTGCTCTTGAATATATTTGTAGAAATTAATTATGCCACCTCACAGTAACTAACTAATCATATATTATGTAAAATTCAAGTGTGCCCCCTTTGCCCAGTATTGAAAAGCTGTTTAAAATGACAGCTTTGTAAAACTGGTACAAGAAACATTCAAGCATCATATTATCCACCACAGTGTGGACATATTTCATGTCATTGTCTATACATTTAAATATGCAAACATATGGATTTTTCTTACTGATTGCCAATGCTACAACAGACATTCCTGACAGAAGACCCTGATTACAGTATATTTGTAGCGTGGGTACAGCAGTTGTTACCTCACCTGTGCTTTTTATTTCCTATGAGGCATACAGTGGCAAAACTGCATCTTTCAACTCTCCCTCTTTTATCTGATGTAGTGGATGACAGGTAATCTAGCTGAAAGTTCCTACAATTGCACTACGAGAAAAACAGTGCCTGATGAAATCTGAGCAGTTATCACACTAACCATCACCTGTCAAGCCTCCTGCTTCAATTTAAGGGTGCATCAATTTTCTGAAGAGGAAATCAAGGGCAGAGAATAAAAGCGCTACAGATAAACACTGACAAAGGCCCTTTCTGCTTTATTTTTTATTTATGATGAGATGTACTATCATAGGTTGCTCTCTGAGGTTTTATCAACTGTCCTGATACATCCCAGATAGCTCCAAATCCTTTGGCCATTGATGAAGTGCTAAGACTCGCACTTACTGAAAAGGGCACAAGATTTCTAACTGAAAATTACTTTCACTAAATACCACCAAGATATTGAAGGCAGAGAGCAGGGAGATGGAACAAATGACAGCTGCATATAACAATGAACCTCCCTGTTCTCTGAGATGGCAGACAAGACTGATTAGGCTAAGAACATGAAATAATGTTTTCTCAAAGCCACAGAGCATATTGTGCAAAGTGTCATGTTAAAAAGAGAGTAAAAAAAAATGTGCTCTTTGTAATAAAATGCAGTCAGACGGCATATTGTTTACCCGTTATTGGTTTAGTTTTGTTTTATTTATTTATTTTCTTCTTCTTGTTGTTTGTCTGACAGAACATTTCAGATTTATTATAGAATAGCATGAATATTTTAAGGCATGAGGAACAGTGGAAGCACCTAATCTCTTATACAAATCCACCATTTCACCAAAATGTGTCTTTCTTTTTTACTTTTTTATTGAAAGAAAAAGAAACAAAAACATGACAAAATAATTTGTCACATTCAACAGTGTGCCACCAATGGGGACATGGTGGGATAGGGAAGTCAATACACAAATGCATTATTTTGTATAAATCGTACAAAAGGTTATACTCTCTTTTGGAGTGAGTGTTCTTATATGTTTAATTATATGGTAATACTATTTTGAATAAGTCACCAATGTCCTTCTTTAATTAATATACTTAAAAGCATAGATGCTTACTCTCCCGGAATGTCCGGGAGACTCCCGGGAGAGCATGACAACCTCCCGGTTCCTGGCTACTTCATTGGGTTAAGCTTCATTAGTTAAGTGGTAGGGCGGGGCTTAGGACGCAATTCATGTGTCATTCTGCCCCCCTCCCCTGCTACAATAGGCTAGAAATTGAGATGACCTTATAAAGGTGGCCGGGCAAAATAACACGATTCATCGAGCCCCACCTCCACACGCCCACCTCCCCCCGGATCTCTCGGAGGCCAAAGTTGGCAAGAATGCCTAAAAGGGATATCCCTATTGAGGAAGAGATCCACTCCATGCACTGCTTTGGCTGGGCATCCTGCCACCCAGAACCCTTTTCACTTCCAGTGCTGATAGTCTCTCTATTAGCGAGACTACTGGAAGTGAAAAACTGTGTGGGAGATTCAAACATCAGTATGTATATAGTAAACACAGTCCCTTACTGAGCAGATGCCCTAGCCAAATCAGTCAAAAGCCATGTTTACTACATGAGCACATCCTAGTTGTATTTGCTATCAGCTATTTCTTGTCTCAACCGCCATCAGTAATAAAGTTAATGTCACTTGTTCTCCTGACATGCATATACGATCGTCATCACTATCACTTGGCACTTACATCTGCCCTGTAGCTGGTGCCAGTGATACGGCTAAAAATCACATACCTGAGAGTTGCCCAGAGCTTGAATTGGATCAGGGCCATCTTAACAACATTATGGGCCCCCGGGCAAAGCAGTGCACTGGGGCCCCTAGATATAGATATATTTATAGATATTGTACTTGCTCAGTGACCCTTGAAGGTTTTTTTTTTGCAGGTTTTTTTCTTTTACAGGATTATTTATTCTCATTAAGAGCCATGCCTATGGGGCCTCCTTGCCCGTGGGGCCCCCGGGCAGCTGCCCATCGTGCCCAATGGAAAAGATGGCCCTGAATCGGATGTATGTGTCTGCACTCAACCTTGACACGCCCTTACTGTACATTGACTACTGCATACGCCTCTTCCCTCCCCTATTTCGCCATTGAAACTGTAGGCTGTCAGACGTGTCCTTTGCGTTCGAAGATTAATTGGGTGTACATGCATTCACTGGCTTATAGTCCAGTTCTGGGCATGCGCAGAGCAATTTTACACAAGATACTGCACGTATCGGCATTTACATTCCTTAATGAATCATCTGATGCATAGAGAGCTCCATTGATTAACATTGTGGAGCTTGGGCCCCCAGAAGCTTCAAAGAGTTTAATAGTGTGAAATTAATTTTAGATGCTTTTTAACACTCCTGTCACCACCTGAGACAAACTCAAATGTTAGACCTCTTCAAAAGAAAATTAGCTATCTGCTTTTTTTAGTCTGTCGCCCTCTTCAAAGTGCAAAGTGTGTAATTTTACCTCAGGTTAGTCACTTTACAGCCCAGGACTTCTATATGGCATTAGTGCATGTTTTTAACTCTGTCTGTGCTGAGGATTCTGCCTGATTGTAATTAACCCCGTAGGACAGTAATTCTCAGTCTAACTGAGCAAATCAGGAAATCTGACCAAACACATAAGGGATTCAAAATGGCAAATATTGCAATTCGGGTTAATACAGTACATAGTTACATACATCTTTCTGAATAAAAAGATATACCATTTTCATTATAGACTGAGCAGTAGTACTTTATGAAATAAAAAATATCACTTCTGTAATGGTACATCTTTAAGAAACACACAGAACTGGAGTATATCGCCTACATTGCCAAACTGCCACTTAATATACAGTACTGCTAAAAAGGTTTAAAGGTTTGTTGAAACCAGACCAGCTTAAGCTAAATGTTGGCAATCTGTGGCTCTCCAGCTATTGTAAAACTAGAAGTCACAGACTGCCCAGGATAATGGAAACTGCAGGAAGCGTGGGACCTGTAGTTTTATAATAGTTGAAGCTAACCTATTCTGGGTACCTATTCGTAGGTAGGAGTGTGTCTGTAACCTGAGAGCCCTGTTACTAGGCAACAGACCAGAACAAGCAGCCTATACCAGTGTTGACTAACCTGTGACACTCCAGGTGTTGTGAAACTACAAATCCCAGCATACCCTTCCAGCAATAAACTGCTATATATTGGCACCTGGAGTGTCACAGGTTAGTCAATACTGGCCTATACAGACAAAGCAGTGCTGCACTCACTGTCCAGCGCAGTCTTGCCCAGTCAGAGTGGCGCTGGGAACCGGTGGAGAAGTAGTAGGAGTCAGACAAGGGAGGGCTGGCAAATGTTAGCCTGGGGGCAAAACTCGACTCAGCAGCCTATTGGGAACATTTTAAAGGATAAAAATTGCAGGTGGTCCAGGAACCCAGCCCAAGGTAGTCCACTATGGGACCGAACCGGCCAGATAAAAAATGCAGATGCCCCCCTGCCCCCCTGCCCAGTCTGCCCCTGGAGAGCCAGATGTAAGTGCTCAGAATTAGAGAGTCCACTTTAAGCACTGTGTGTAGTTGAAAAGTCATAGCGTAGACATATATATATATATATATATATATATATATATATACACTGTGGAAAATAGCACAAAATTTGTATATATTTTTTTGTTATTGATTTTCTGTGAGACACGCAGGCCAATAGTCATTGTATTTTCCATGTATATATGAATTTATATAAAGGACAGAAAATCAAAATAATAAATAGATTAGTGGCCATAATTTGGATTTCAGTGGGTGTTAAATACTAAATACCGATATAAATCATGGGGCAATATTGGTCCTATTATTACTGAACAAAGCTTGAAGTGGTATTTTAATTGGTTTGCACAATGTTACAGTTAACAAAAGTATACATTTGTTAAGAACATTGAAAAAAGGTTTCTAATGATAATAGTATTATGCATTATCTAATGTTCATTTCATATGAACATTAGGGCGTTAATAATAAGTAGAAGAAATGCAGCTGACCAGGCTCTCTGTAATTATATGTGAATTCTAGAATAATAGAATAATAATTAACTTGTGTTAGAAATATGCTGCTCAAAAAATAAAATATAACTGAAAGGCATAGAAACAGAATAATTCAAAGAAACAGACATTTTTTCACATAAAAAATAGGATTATTTATTTTTGAATTAAACATAAAACAGTTCTGCAAAATATGAAGGAACTAGCTTTTTGGGGAAAAGGTCATACACATCAGATCTGGGAGTACAGCAAAGTAACTATTAAGATCATTTGCGTTTTAAAGTATATCTGACACCTGGACACTGTGAAAGAAGGTATTTTGTGGACAGAACCATTATTTTGCTTTTCAATTCACTGTAGACTTTAGTCCCTATAGACAAACACAATTAAATAGTGACAGTGTTGCATTCGAGCTTACACTTACCTGAAGGGGATAACTTTGTTTCAGGCCTGACCAATGAATGGCAGATGGGAGGGTCTTGGGTTCTTTATAGGTCTTCTCATTTCCTGGTTTGCCTCATTCTGCTTTGCAAGATCCCACCCACCCACCCACCCACGCCAGGTGCTGGTTTGATAGCTAGGCCTGTTTTAATTTGTTTGTTATTTTTCCCTTTGCCTCAGAGCAGACACAGTTGGTAGGATGACACTGCAATCAGCGGCTGATACATAAGGCACTATCGTGATTGGTCGCAGGTTTCTCTCCCCTTCGAAGCAATGTTAACTCTTGGCCCTTCAGTGGGGAGGGTCCTTGTCCGGTTTAGTGAGGGAGGGCATGTGAGTTTAGAGGGGGTGCAGTTACTCTGACACCAGGTTAGGGCTGGCCAGGCAATTAAGGGTACTTCTGTTTTAGGCGGCTTGACGGCGGTTCGCCATGTCCACATTTGGTTTTGGGTATCAGTCTGGTAGCTGTCCGCAGTGCTCTTTCTCCGCCACCAAATTTAATTCATAAAACTGTGACCTTCTTTAACCACTTTATTTATGTCTCTGTGTCTTTATTTTTAGATAATGTTGTTAAGTATGTAAAGGTCTTGTGAAGGGTAAGAAGGGCAAACACAGTGAACTAGTTAATGCCACAATGATGTCACTAGTGTCTAGTGAATTAATAGGCTGCATTCTGATTAATAACAGAATGCAAATATAGCTGCCTGCACTGTAAGTTAGGGGATACGCAGGGGAGGGCTGGCAAGCTTTAGCTCAGGGGCCAAGACTCGACTCAGCAGCCTATTAGGAACCTTTTAAAGGGAAAAAAATGCAAGGGGCCCAGTGACCCAACCCAAGGTAGCCCACTATGGGACTGGCCTGGGTGGCAGATGACCCCTGCCCCCCAGCCCAGCCTGCTCCTGGGAGTACGTTTATACATGTTAAACAGTTTGGGACTGGTTTAGAGATGAACCATTTGCATCATGCAAAACTGTGACCTGTGTAATACTGTTACACTGCGCATACCCACGACTTATGCCTGTGTTTTGCATTGAGCATATGCTTGCGGCCCCTTCAGAGGTGGAACAGGGAGCGTTCACATGCAAATTAATTGCAGTAAGTCCCATGCCCCTTAGAGGTGCTTCTGCTTTTGATTTACACGTATGTTTAAGATATGCCTTATAGGAGGCTTTGCTGTGCGCGTTCCATAGGCCTGATGATGATGATGACGGCCACATCTTTGCATCGGGTGTATCCTACACACTAGATTTAACCAAGTCAAAATACAGAATCAGAAAAATCTCATTTTTACATTTACCTCTAACGCTGACTCTTTATTATTATTATCCAAATGTGTATATTTCTCAATAAATCGAATGCTGGAATTAGATTTGTATTGGTAGATCTCCATTGGTAAACGCTCCCACATTTGTGCAAGACTCAAGCATTCTCTTTACCAAAAATGAACAGCCTGCCTTATTTTCAGAAACAAGGTCATAACTTGTTTAACCCACTTCACAGGGGTACATAAAGTAAAATTACAACACACACAATTGACTGTCTTGATAAACTCAAACATGAGTCACTCTGCCTTAGGCTACCTGCACTTCCAGTATTACTACTGAGCAAATACCTTTTCTGACTATCACTGCAGCAATCGTCTTCAGGTTTCGAAATGTTAACTAAAACATTGGTCTTAGTTTCCCAGCTGATGAGTTTGAGACTCTACCTCTCTTATACAGAGAAAGTCTCATTTGTCCAACTGATCCTCCCTTTCAATCAATGCTCTCTACTGATATCTTTGGACAACCAAGAAAAATAGCCCCAAACCAGTTTTTAACAGAGCCAAATAAAAAGCAAGAGGTATTCCATTTAATAGACCAACATGCTGGAGTCTCTCCCAAGTATGTAAGAAGTCTGAGAGATATATTTCTTAACCAAAAGCTTTCATAATGCATATGAAGACTCTTGCACAGCTGATTAAATAAAGCAGCATCACTACATCAAATCATCGTCCTTGACTCAACAGCCTAGTAGTAGTAGAAATTCAACAGTGGAAGTAAGCACACATTTTCAGACGCATAACTGCATTTTATATTATTGCAGGAATGTGTAAGATGAACATGAATCTACGCAAATTAGTCTTCAAATAAAACTGTTTATATTTTTATTATTCCACAACTATGAGACTGTAGCTATTTGGGGTGACTTTTGGGTGTTTTGAATTAAAGAGTAGATTCCACTTTAAACATTGGTTTATTTCCACTCATCTTAGGTATGACAAGACAGCTGATTCAATTATTCCCAAACCACAGGCCTAAGTTTATCTGTTGCTGTATACAAGGTCAATGAAAATAATTAAATCTGCCTCTAAAATAATATTTTCCGAATGTGGGGATAAACTTTAAAAATGTAATTAAATAACCTAGTACAATGTTTTAAACTTATTACCTGTTTTTATGTACTTTAAAATTTTAGCACACCCCAAAGAGGTGCGAGATAAAAGAGCTTATTGGCCTATTTAACGCGCCGCGTTAAAAAACAATTGAATAGCTTTTAACGCAATGGGCTCTCACCCACCCTATACTTTCAATAGACCTTCCACTGGAGCGCGAGAGGACCGTTTCATGAAAAAAAAACCGCTTGAAAATGACAGAAAAGCTGCATTAAATGGATTAATGCGGTGATAAAAAATATATCCCGGTCAATTGAATTCCCCCCTAAGAGTTGTAGGTCAGAGTTATTTTACCAGCTAGAGGTTTAGAGCTTGTACTTGTTTGATATTAGGGCAGATGGAAGCTCCACAGATGCCTTTGGAACCTCACTCCCCCCAGGCGCTGTGCCCCCAAACTCCTAGCCAATCTGCCACATGGACAAGTCATTTTAAGGTGGATGTTATTATTATTATAGTCATTTTTTTCTGTTTACTATTGAATTTGACCTAGGTGATCCTCTGATCATATGATCACCAGGCTTAAAAATCTCATATGATCCCTTGTTTTAGAAGAGGAGGGCAGCACAGTGGTTAAGTGGTTAGCACTTCTACCTCACAGCACTGGGGTCATGAGTTAAATTCCTGACCATGGCCTTATCTGTGTGGAGTTTGTATGTTCTCCCCGTGTTTGCGTGGGTTTCCTCCGGGTGCTCCGTTTTCCTCCGACACTCCAAAAACATACTAGTAGGTTAATTGGCTGCTATTAAATTTGACCCCTAGTCTCTCTCTCTGTGTGTGTGTGTGTGTGTGTGTGTGTGTGTGTGTTATTGAATTTAGAGTGTAAGCTCCAATGGGGCAGGGACTGATGTGAATGAGTTCTCTGTACAGCGCTGCGGAATCAGTGGCGCTATATAAATAAATGGTGATGATGATGATGATGAGTCTCTCCTTTTATAAATGACAAGTAGGCTCACCTGGCACCGTGCGAGTATGATTTGTAATGTGTAGCAGTTTTTATAATATTAGCAAATTATTTGGTAAATAGACCAAAAATGCTATTTAGAAAATGTTGCGTTGTCGTTATGTCCTGATGTTGAAAGGTTTTCTTCCAGCAGTCAAACAATTGTTTACAACCAAAAATTAAGTTTTCAATATTTGGCGATAATAAATAACTATATAAGATTTTACAGCTTTACCTAGCGAGCTGTGGAAGATGTTCACCAACAAATAAAACTTCATATATATAGAGAGAGAGAGAGAGAGAGAGAGAGAGAGAGAGAGAGAGAGAGAAAGAAAGAAAGAGATAAGTGACTGCTTTTGCAATGCTAAGATGGAGAAACTGATAAAGATTGCCCTATTTTTACTCCATTATTATGGACACCAATATTGGGACCAGGCCAAAGGCCCATTTTGCCCACTTGTTAAAATGGCCATGGAGAAGAGGTGCCCTATTAGAGTATTAAATGAAGAAGGAGAAAATAACTCCTATAGGAGCCTATACATAATTGCTAATATGAATAATAAAAAAAAAGCTTTTGTCATAATGTTCCTGATAATTATTTTGGGGGTTTTGCAAGTAGAGCCCTGAGATGAAAGTCACACATCACCATGTAAAATGCTTCAGGCATAACATTCTTAACTAAACTTGTTACAGTAATTTCACAATTAACACCTCTTTGAATGAAGTTTTTTTCTTTCCAGGAACATTTCTTTCTCTGTTTGTTGACTGTGATTAGCATCTTTCAATACATGTTGAATTAAGTACAAATTATCTTCATTACAATGCAAAATAATAATTTTCTTTCTGTACACGACAACAATAATTGGCATTCATTCATCACTAAGAATCAATGTGCTAATCAAGTAAGAAATCATAATGTTGTTTCATTCCACGAGCTTTTAAACTGAAATGTGCCTACTATACAGTGAGTGTTAGCTGAGTAATCAGCATATTAAATGCAGATTTTTTTAAAGTCAGGAAATAGCAACAAATACCTTTTTATTCAATGAACTGTTAGAGCTCATACATATAGGCATTTAAAACAACACCTTCTAAAAGCAAAGAGCCTTAACTTTGTCCTTACTTTTATAACTTTTTATTTTGGAAATATCAGGTGCAAACATAAATGAAGAACAAAACATAGGGTAGATATAATAATAAACAAGAAAAAAAAGACAGTCATGCTAAAGATACAGTGTTTGGAATAGTAAACCATAAACATTTCAAAATACAAGATACTGCCAATTTGGATCACATGTTGTTACCAACATTATTAATTTTTAGGCTGGGGAGTCAAAGGGGCCCTGGTTGTCATGGGCAGGGGGTAAAACCTCAAAGACGTATGGGAGGCGAGATTTCGGTGAGGGGCTCAATCCGCTGAATGGGGAGGTGGGAGTCTGTTCATAGAACAGGAAAGAGATGTAATACTAAAGTGATTCAAGGGGGTTTAGAGTTTTAGGGCTAGATTTACTAAGCTGCGGGTTTGAAAAAGTGGGGATGTTGCCTATAGCAACCAATCAGATTCTAGCTGTCATTTTGTAGAAAGTACTAAATAAATGAAACCTAGAATCTGATTGGTTGCTATAGGCAACACCCTAACTTTTTCAAACACGCAGCTTAGTAAATCTAGCCCTTAGTCTTAGCCAGGGTGCCCAGACCTGATGACATTTGTCTTCCATCTCACGTAAATTGTGGGTAATCTTCTTCATCCAGGCAATGAACCAAATAGAGGACCCCAGAGCAGAAACGTGTGGAGGATCGCTCTGTTTCCATGTCTTGGCAATTAATCACCTAGTGGCGGCAACAACATAGGAGGCCAATTTTGCAGAATGCTTATCAGCATCTGGAAGTGGATAAGAGAGAAAAAAGGTCCATGGATCCTTACAGATGGGGCACAGGAGGAGCAAGGAGAGGAGAGCTCTGACTTGATCCCAAAAGGAGGAGATTTTAGGCATAACCATCAGATGTGTATAAACTAACCAAACTGTTCACAACCATGCCAGCAAGCTGAGGAGCTAGAGGGAGACATTTCAGTAAGTTTATCAGGGTTAATATACCATGTATAATAAAGCTTATAAGCCTTCTCCTTAATCAGTTTGGAGAGAGAGCTGGTGACCACAAGTTCTCTGATAATTTCCCAATAGTCTTCCTTCGGGGGGCGGACCCATGTCCCTCTCCCACTCCCTCTCATGTCTGTTTCCAGGACAGCATCAAAAGCAGTACAGTATAGAGAGAACATTAAGCCCTTTTGGAGGGATGAGGAGATATTTAACATTACAAACAGGGAAATAGCCAGAAGGGGGACATATGGAGACCATATAAAATGTGTCTAAATTGAAAATATTCAAAATCCTTCAGGGGGAATTCTGGGAATGTGGCTCACAGTTCAATGTAGGCTAGAAAAGCTCCTTGGTGTAGAAGGTCACCCACAAACCTACTGAACCCAGCCAGTTATAAAGAAGGGAGGTGGAGAGGCCTTGAGGGAAGTCCTCACTTTTATCATAGTTCAAAGCATGTCCTTAAAGTCTCCTTGCAGTGTATGCTATGTACTTAAGGAGCGCACTAACAGATTAACTTTTTATTTTTACTGAGCGTTAACATTTGTAAACACTGCAGCCAAACTTGATTGATGCAAGGCAAACAATTATCAGAAAATGTGTGTACAGGTCTATTCCCTTACATTTATTTTGCTGACTGTATGCCTTAAAACACCTTAACTAACTTTCAAGTGCGAGTATTGAACGCCTGATTTTAACATCCGTGTGTGCAAGTGTGAAGACGTCTCTTGTGGCCTGATCTGATTATCATGGGAGGACCTTCAACATGAATAGCTGGTGAGTTAAGGCAACAAGCACCCGACCCCCTGCCCTCTAGCACACATGTGTTTCACACAAGTTGCGTGGAGTGGACACTAGTTTTGTAGTGTGGTGCAGTGCAGATAATAAGAACTTCTCCAGCTCAGTTTTAGTTACGGGATAATTGCAAGTAATGTCACAGTTGCATACCCTGCTGGGTGCAGTGATTCCACACTCTCTTATATTGATGTTTCACTCACTCTCATGTACAGGCAAACAGTGTTTGCAATTCAGAGGTTCTTGCTGCTCTTATTCAACATCTCAATAGTCAGGGATTTTCTCTGTGCACATCATCATATTCCACAGGGACTCACCTACAGTTCCCCTGCTGCTGGCCACAGTCTACTTAGATGCAGGTTATTCTCTTCACAAACCACATACTACATCCCAATACCCAGGGATCCTTGTGTCCTTTGGCAATCCAACTTCTGCTATGCATTTAAATATATGGCAATACATTTCCTCAGGCAGATCTCTCTCAATGTTCCAATACCCAGTGGCTCTGCCCCTGCAAATAACATTGTCTTTCAATCACAAGGCTCTTTCTCCTTCTTACCATGGGGAATCTTTACCTCTTGAGTAGCCACATTGCCTGAATGCACTGCCCCCCTCTCTGTATTGGAGCACTTTACAAGGGAGCTCTAATATAGCAAAACCTCCTCCCCTCATTTAGGATAACATTGTACTTGGCCACACTGCCTAGTTACAGTGATCTCCACTGACAGTGTTCGGGAACTTTCCAAGGGAGCTTTATACAAGGATCTCTCTTACTCCCTGTGGTTTCTACCCACACACATTTACCTTTTCTAGGGTCTCTTTGACAGGTGAATCCATGTAACTATCCTGGCAGCTTCTCCCAAAGACTCTCCTGTCTCTTAGGGCCCTTGCTTGTTGGAAGCCCTCACTTATGCAGCACTCCTTTCTGGTGTCTCATTGCGTTAACCCTAAAGCTGGGTATACCTCTGTGTGTATGTCCCCTCATGGACTATGTTTATTGTTGTCTCATAGCATCCATCGTGCACCCCCTTCTCTGGGGACCTGGGACCTCCATCCTTTCCCCTTGGTCCTGGCTTGCAATATGGCCACTACTCTCTAGCAAGGGGAAACCAGCATCTTCATAGACACTGGTCCCCCATGTCAGCCTACTATAGCTGGAGCTGGGTGCTTTTGCAATGGCAATGAAGGGGAGCTGTGAGTGGGTGAAGCAACTAGAGACCAAGGCTTATCGTCAAACTCCTGCTCATTCACAATCTGCACCTCCACAGCCCAGATTCTCAGCTGAGGCTGTGAGAACAACCGCAAAAGATTTGGAAATAGAACTGCAGGATTTATGGGAGTGAACAAGGTGGACAAGGGGCGTATAGATCCCTGTATAGAGCCCCCTTGTAGTCAATCTATAGTAAGGGCGTGCCAATGTTGAGCGCACACAGCCAAGTCCAAATCAAGCTTTGGGCATCTGAATGCTACTTGTTTTTCTGCCTTATCTCTTGCTCTAGCTACAGGGTTAGTCTAAGCCCTGATCAGTAGCCATGACATCCTCGTATGCATATAACATCTGTTTGCAATCACAAGCAACTAAAAAAAATATTTTATGCTCAATAGACAATAAGAATGTCCTAATAAATGTATTTCATGGGGAAAAAAATCAACATTTTATAACTGTTTTATCATTCATACCTATATCATTAACAGGTGACATTAATTAAATAATTGTTTTTTATGTGCATTCTTTTGCAAACTTATAATCCACATAGGTATTGGACGTATCCTGCAGCGTCTTGTGTAGTAGAGCAAGCAGACCTACACCCAATCAGGCCCACAGAGAAAGCAATCTTATGAAGGATGCTATTCTCATGTGTCATATACATAATGAACAGAGACGGACAAATCGATCCTGCAAATTCTGAAATTTGTCCAAGTTTCAGTGATTCTTAATTCATGAATTAATTTGAAAATTAATAAACATTTGCCCAAAATACACAGAATAATTTACACCTGCTGGAGAATTAGACCAACCCCAGTGCATGGACAGTAAAGAACCCATTTAGCAAGGATCATCAAATTCAATGTGTCTATAGCCTTATAAAGGGAGATTACAGCTCCTCTGGCACTCATTCTTCCTGGGGAAAATGCCTGTGAATGCTATTATCTGTTACTGTGACTTGTGACGTGTTCAAATAGATGGTTGCTCTCTTAACTGGTGTATATCTTTTAAATCACGGTGGCAGGACAAAAGAAATATTTTCTTCCACCTATAATTAGTGGCCTTTAGTGTACAAACACCCAGGCAATACATTGCCATCTCAACATACACATACACATTTCTTACAGCACACTGACTGGTACAAAAGAAAATGTTTTTCTTAACTTGTCATTACTGCCATTTGTTATTTACTATCTCAAATCCACAGGCAATACATTGGCATCTGACTTGGGTAACAGAAACATATAGAAGCATAAAAATTGATGGCAGAAAAGAATGTACATCTAGGGCTAGATTTACTAAACTGTGGGTTTGAAAAAGTGGAGATGTTGCCTATAGCAACAAATCAGATTCTAGTTATCCTTTTTTTAGTACGTTCTACAAAATGACAACTAGAATCTGATTCGTTGCTATAGGCAACATCTCCACTTTTTCAAACCCACAGTTTACATTCATTTTTAACACATGCTGAAAGATCATAAAATGACAATGAAGACTTACCACTAAGTAATAAGCCTCAATATGACAAAAAAGGCAACTCAAACAACTCCACATTGCTAAGTACATTGTACGAGAAAAGAAGCAATGCCAATGTCAGTGGTGACTAAGTAAAGAAAAGCAGTGCTGATGCATCCTCATCCCTATGCACCAGTAATGAGTGACAAACAATTGTCAGTTGAATGTAATGCAGCGTGATCTGTGCTTGGAGATTTTGGTGACATGGACAAATAAAATGATGTCACATTACACAGCCTGTTTTTCCTGCTTGTATCCTCGGTGAAGGTTTAATAGTCACGAAACAAGATGCAGCTGCTATTCCGGAGGCACATAATGAGTGTAAAAAAATTGCCTGTCCCAAAAACCAAATGTAAAAATCCTGATTTATTTTTAAATTTTAACTAACTTTGATCTTTGGAAAGTCTCACATTTGAAGATAAACCTGTATACACAATATTGTGGGGAACCAGTGTTACTACCTTCTACGGTGTCAACACATTCTTCTTTTTTCTTAGATTCAAGTTATCTTTGATAATCCTCTGTTTACGTCTAATTCTGGTGGCAAAACTACCCTTTCTTTCATTTTGAAAATCCCTATTTGCTGCATTCCTTTTACTGTGATTTCATAAACCATGGAAATTTTGTATGACAGGTCTCGATCTAGTCTTTTCTCATTTTGGAAACTCTACGCTGATTCATGCCTCATGGAGACGACATGCTTTCACTAAATTATCAATAATTCTCACATCTTAAACATGAATATAACCATGACAAAGTATGTTGCAGGATTACCTTTTGTGTAATACTAGAAGGAAGAATACATTTGTCTGGATGCACCAGACCATGTGATTTATAACTAAATTGTTCAGATGAAGCTCGAAGTTTCCCAGTATTCATTTTATACAATCACCAGACAAAATCTTATAGCTATACAACTGAAATAATGCACCTGGGAAATAAAAGTCCTCAGTAAAACAGTAGAGGAGTTAAGCCAGCCACTGGAATCTATATCACAAGTGAGGGTCCAAAGGGGAAGACATATAAGTTGTAAAACAAACATTTATCAAATAATAATAACAGGAAGAAGACCATGAGATCTGATAAGCTACAAATTATCAGTAATAGACAGGAAATATAACATTTTGCTTTAAATGCATATTTGCTATATTTCTGTAGTAATGCCTGGTAAACACAGCAGAAATAAATGTGTTCTTGCTGAGATTTAAAGTTGACTTTGAATTGCACTGCTGCAACACTTGATTTGCAATTCATCGGGTAGTCAACAAGTCAACAAGGAATGGATCTCAAGAAACATGGTTTGCTCTGCTCTACCAGATCAAACACTGCAGGACACATACAATGCCTATGTGAAATATTAAATCTTAAAAAAACGCATAGAAAAAAAATAATATATATATATATATATATATATATATATATATTCAATTAAGGCTACATGTCAATATTATAGTCATTTATGAATATACATGGAAATGTGAAAAAAATTAATTTTTCTTGATAAACATTTATTAGGATGCACTGAATATCTACTGTATTTAACAGACATCCTTGTTACAGTTGCTCCTGATTGCAAACACATATTATAGCATATATGCATACGTCACTGACATAACTAGGACTCAGGACTTAGACTAGACCTCTAGCTGGTGCAGGAGATACGGCAGAAAACCAGCTGACATCTGTGTGTGCCTGAACCTGACTTAGGCGTTGCAGCACGAGAAAGTCCTTACTGTACATTGGCTACGTTCTTCCACTCATTCCCCACCCTGGTCCCTGCCCAAAATTGTAAGTGTCATTTGAGCTTGAAGATGACTTGGACGTGGCTGCGTTTTGTTGAGTATCATCCGGTTCTGAGCTTGCCGAACAATATGCACAAAATCGGCAGATACGTTCCTTAATGACTCAGGCCCAATATGTTTTTGTTGATGATATTGTTTATTTTATAGGTGATATCGCCCCACACTTAAAGAGTCAGCACCCATTTATTTCAGTATCAGTGACAGCATAAAAGGATTTTACAAACAGTTGATTTCTCCATGGGGCAGTGCTTAAATAATTCAAATTTAAAAGACCCTACATCTGCAGGTACTGTGAAGACCACAGGGTTTGGAATGCACAATGTTACTATGAGTCTGTTTAGAGTAAACAGTTTTTACAAATGAAACAATCAGTAGCTTAGATTTGTTAAACTATGGTTGTAAACAGATTTGGTTCAAATTGCAGAGAAAATGGATTACAAGTTGCCTCTTCTCTTACTCATACTTACTGCATTGTTACTGTGCTGAAAAGAGAAAAACAGAAACAGGTACAAATCATAATCCTGTTCACTTAGTACCCCTCATCTGTAAATAATGTACAATTTCCTTTTTTATTTATGAAGATGCAATTATATTATTATTTCTATAAGTGCAATTGGAGTTTGTTTCTATAGCTGAAGATATCAATAGAGATAATATTTGATTAGATGTATGATGTCTTAACAGATATTTAAAACTTTATATAAATATATAATGTATATGTAAATAATTCAGTTATATAACATCTTAAAATGAATGAACTCATGGAATTAAGGACTCAAATAAAGCAGAAAGACCATAAGTTAATTCAATATCATTGCACAGATGGAAATATGCCAGGACAATACAATTCCCTGAGAGTGAACTATCCCTTTAAACTGCCCACACACAGACAAATTAATGAAATTGGGCCAATATTACTCCATCTATGCATTCAAACCATTAACTTTGCTTGATCGAAATTCAATCGGGATCAATAGGGCTTTAATCGGGCTAAATGGAGAATCCAATTAGGTAATCAAAATTTGTGTTCAGCCATCAGTTAAACTCCATTAGTCCACCTATGGGATTTGACCATGTATGGCTAGTTTTAGGCATGCACAGACTCCTCAGAAGTCTTCTACACCCATATAAATATAACGCCCTGTTACTGGAGCAAGCTACAAACACCATATATCACTTGCACAGTACATAGTCTTATAATTATATTTATAATAAAAAACTTAAATGTAATTGAAGTGCTGAACTAAATGCACCAAATATATGATTAATACAACTAAAGAAGTTTTGGGTTTTCCTGGTGCTGATATACAAAGATAAACTTGTAGCATATATGTGGCTAATGTTGCTTTTGAATAAATATTTAATTTTATATCATATCTACCTGTTTCAAAATATATACTGAACAGGGAGAACACACACTCATAGAGATGCATTAGTCCAAATGTATTACCATACAAAAATTACTAAACACCACAGGAAATAAAATGTTTTACATGATTCACAAAGTCCCAAAAGATGCTAATTATACAGTGAACACTTGGAGTGGTTGTGCATTCTATGGTCAGCATGTTGGGTGACATCAAACCTTCTTTAATTGTTTTATATTGTTTCTGGTTTATTGTTATAGTTGCTGTAAGGAATTGTCTTAATAAAGTTATGTATGATTTTTACTCATGGTTGTGCAACTCTTCAGCTATTTATTGGATAGATAGATAGATAGATAGATAGATAGATAGATAGATAGATAGATAGATAGATAGATAGATAGATAGATAGATGTTCTGTGGGAAGTTGTAGAGGTGACTTTAAAGTCCATAGTCTTTGTCAGTCCGGTGGACCTCATTGATCTGTAAGAATCCTGCACTATTTACTGTATTTGACTCTTAAACTACATGGACACACTCTTCCTCACCTCTCCTGACTTCGTAGTGTATAAAACCTAACTTGACAGTTGAATGTTACTTATAAAAGGTCACATACTTTCCTAGTCATCAATCAAACCATCCCGTGTACACTAAGGTCAGCAAATCTGCTGTGTGGCAAAGATTAAATATTCATGAAAAAGTGAAATAAAAGACAGATAAATGTGTTAGTGATCATTCACATTTTTCAGAATAGGTTTTATTGGTGGTAACTGGAACCAAAACAAGACAGATTTCATTAAATGTCAGGTAGAAGTTTTCATTTGCAGAGAAATATTTTACTATAAGGGTCATTTTTTGTAAAACGTAAAAATGGGACATATTGCATAAACATTTTTGCAATAGTGACTTCATCTAACATAATCTGTGGTGAGAATACACAAGTGTACATTCACATTATGCCTTTTGCAATTATCCACATGCGGTTGACGTAAAGTACCTAACCATTTCCAGAATTATAAAAGTAATAAGATTCCTCACTACTATGCCTTTCAGGTCCTTTTAATTAACCCCAGATTTTCACCTTGGAGCCAAATTTTGAAATGAAATAAGTCATGAGAGGGGGAGGGGGGAATTGGATCTGTATTATGTAATGTGTGACTTTTGATTATTTTATAGGATGTGGGACAGCAGTGACAGCGACTATAAAATTCTGATTGCTGTAATGCCAAGATGCTGTCAATTCCGAAAAAATGACTGTGAAGATTTCCATTTATGCCATTAAGGGGGCAATGCGAGGACCTAAAAATACATTACATACCTGCCGGGACCTCGCATCGTTTCAAGAAACAATGACCAAAAAAATCCACCAATGATGTACCGAGTTCCTGGGAGGTCAAGACCCTTCGACCTATGATTGAAGACCTTAATACTGTAACTGTGTACTTTGTGATGTCACTGCTTCTTTCAACTGTACAGTGTATAACTTGTTGATCCCTGGATTTGGAACCCAGAATGTTCTGATAAAGGTTCTGTGCTAGAGCTAGCAGGCGCATGCTTATGCATACCAAACTGTGCCTTGTATTTTATTTGCGAATAAAAGCTATGTGCTTTGTAACCACAGTGATCGCATCGGAGAATCTTTCTTTTAAACGATAGTTATGGGCATAACACCTTGATCCCCACCAAGTTGTCACAAGATAGAAGTGCAACACAATTTAAGTATATTTTCATATTTACTCCAATTTCCTCCCACACCAAAAAAACATAGAGGTAGTTTAATTGGCTTCTGACAAAATGCACCACAGTGTGTGTATATGTTAGGAAATTTAGGCTGTAAGCTCCAATAGGGCAGGGACTGATGTGAATGATTGCATATTCTTTGTACAGCGCTGTGTAATTTGATTGGCTATATAAATATACATCACAGTATCACAGTTACCAGTAACTCAAGGCACTACAAGGCTTAGATTAAAACCTGAAGGTGAAGTGTGAGGTCCGGGTGTTTGCATGTGGCCCATCTTGGCCATCAACATGAAGTACATAATTTACCGTTTTATTTGCACCACTGCACCTAACCGCCACATTATATTAGAAGTTTATACATTATAAACTGTATATAGACAGCGTTAGACACTGAACTTTGAATCATGACAGTGTAACTCCACTAAACACATATTGGCTTTTCCACCTATTACACTTGTGTTGTAAATTGGCTGTCCCGGGTGAGACTGGTAGTGGTTCTCCCATGAACACCTGAAAGTGGGAGATCACTATTTATAAGGTGACAGCATAAAGTGTTTTACAAATGTGGACAAACACAGCAATTAAACAAGACTCATTATTAGCAAATAGACAATAACATAAGCTTAAAATCTATAGGAGAATAGGAGTTTTATACATGAGGTTAAATGCCCTTATTGCACTGGGCTATATGATATAGTCACACAGTAATGTTGGTTTGATGATCAGGTTGTTTTGAGTGTAGAAATAGGATTAATGTAAATTTGAGTGAACTGGGTGGTAATTGGGTAGAATAGCCTAGGGTAGTTAAGAAGGTGGTTTGAGAAGCTTATGAATAGAGGTGTTTTTCAGGGAATACTTGAAGGTTTGGAAGGTAGAGGAAAGTCTTGTTGTATAAAGGAGGAAGTGCCACCCAGTGGGTGCAGCCTGAAAATAGTTCTGAACCAAGAATAAGACCAAGTTCCCTTATTGACAGTGTTACATACTAATCCGAAGTAGCTATGCTACAAGACAGCTACATAATAATTGTTTAAAATATATGCAAAAGCTATTAAACCAGAGAATCAAGAAACTCTGGAAAAATGTACAGTACTTTCTCCATATATGTACAGTTCTGTTGAAAACAGTTTACTATTAACTGTATAGAGACTACAAACTGTTGTAAGCATTAAAAGTAGGATTCACATGGATTTTAATAGTAAATGCATGTTTAAAAAGACAATAATACCTGTAATTAATTCCTTTATGTCTGCTTAAAAAACACCTGCTGTGGAGAGTGTTTTAACATTTAGTGGGAAATGTTGAAATTGTAGCAGTGACAGCTGAAACAGTGTGTAGGAGGAAGAGAATCAAGCTGTGTCTATTGTAGACAGTTCACATAGAAAAAATGAACTTATTTCAGTTACAATATAAAAATTGGACAAAGTGGAAAGGAAATGTACAATGTTATCTGCTGTTCACTCTATGGTGGTTTGAGCAAATAAAACAGAGGAATAAATTTGCTTATCAGTGACCCAAGATAAATAACAACAAGATCTTGTAAGAAGCTCGAGAGGAGCGAAAATATTCGGCACAGTTTGATATTTGTCAGATTTCAACTGATTAGCAAACTCATTAGTTCAGCTTAAAAATGATTTAATGGGACTGGTGAAACATGGAGCATGAAAGCGTGCACAATTACACATCATTAATACTTGTCCTTTTACTGCAATGTGTAATCACTGCCCTCACACAAGTAGCAAGTGAGAGGTAGAAGGTCAAACAGGAATTGAGAAAACAGTTGGCAATATATCTGATTGCAGACATTAGGGGCCTGATTCATTAAGGATCTTAACTTGAGAAACTGCTTATTTCAGTCTCCTGGACAAAACCATGTTACAATGCAAGGGGTGCAAATTAGTATTCTGTTTTGCACATAAGTTAAATACTGACTGTTTTTAAATCAGGCCCCAGAACTTTTATTAGCCTATTAGTTTCCCTACTACCCTGGTTAAAGCACTCAATAAATAAATATAGCAATATATTCAGTAAAACAAAAAGGACATGATGATAGTAAAAAAACCAGTAAAAAACTTCATAACACATCATACATTACAACCATAGCACTAAATTAGGCTTCAGACAATTTGTGTCTCAACACAGTGACCCATTCTCCAAACACAAATGCTAGGATCAGCCTACAATACAGCAACCAATTTTTGTTTTGAATTTTGTTTTCAAAAACAATCAATTTTCTAAAAAATTTCTAACATTTTACATCAAGTAAAAATAAATAATTTCATAATTCAAAATAAAGTAACAAACCTTACCTTTGAGGGAAAAATTGCTTAATCAAAAGGTTTTGAAGCATGTAAAGCCAGGATCATAGGGTGCCTTAGGTAATTGAGTGCCTCCAATATTTGTGCTACCACTAGCCATGTCTATGCAATGCATTTTATTATGGGGAGGGGTAATGTGAGAACTCCAAGTAATATTTAAAAGTTGACTCCTATGGCCAGGATGCAAATTGGTGCAGAAGCAGCTACTGAGAGGCGTTTGCTCCAATGTTTCCCCTTGCTGGTTTTATTCATGGTTTTTAAGGAAATTTGACCCTGATAAGGAAAAAAAAACGGAATTCTAACTTATTTTGATATTTTAAGTTTAACTTCAATTTTAAAAAAACAAAACAAAACAAAACATGACTCACATACTCTTGGCGGTGCATGGGCAGGGGACATTGTCCCACTTGTGCGGCATGGAAATTACATAAAGAGAAGTGGTACTGTGCAGTGTCCATACATTCAGCATAGCAAGACAATTCAGAATTGCATACAAAGCAGTAATTAGGAAGATTTGAAAACTAGAATTAGAACAGTAAAATGTACATTAGTGTAATAAAATGTTACATAAAAAAGAATGAGGCATAAAGTAAGCTGTACATTAATATGAACACTGCTTTAAATAAATCTGTCCATCTAATCCAATTAATGTTACGCTACAAAACTAATATTAATCTCTCACACCCAATTAAAATGAAAAACTATTCAAATTAGTGTTATAATTACTGACCCAGTTTGCAGATGATAACAGGTCATTTACTTTCTGTATTTTCAATGTCAGACAAACTCTAGAGCACTATAAACAAAACTGTAAAAGTAACACACTAGAGACAAAAGTGATGGTGGCCATTTTGTAGAAGCCAAAATTCATGAAACCATATGGAGATGCTGATGAAAATGTTTTATATGCTGCAGACAATGCGTTATAGTAACATTAATGTACCTACTATCTTGGAGGTTCCATGATTAGAAAAATGTTTTTTGGGGGTAATTGGAAATCCCCAAGGCTGCTTGTAATATGGAGAAGTGATAAAAAGTCTATTTCTGTTAAGGATTTCCTTCTGCTGTTAAAGAGTTAGCAGTACAAGTATTTGACCACTGGGGTGTTTAAATAAAGGACATAAGGAAGGATATTATTTATGGATGAGCAGCAACTCCAATCAGTGTAGATTTTGACAGTAAAATTGGGTATTATAAATTAGTCGAGACTTCAAATGTTTTGATCTACCTAGATTTAACATTAAGGGGCAGATTCAATTCCCTGCTTTGTTCTTTAGCGGTTAAAGAGCTGCGAGCAAAAATTAGCATTTAAATTACCGTAGTAACGGTAATAATGTGCAGCTATTACCATAGTAACAGTAATAGTGTGCGGCCCGCATTGTTCTGAATGTGCCCCTTAAGGATTCTACTTATTAAACAGAAAAGAAGTCGTATCTCTGGCCAAAATGTCTGTTTTCATCAGAGATAGGGATTCTCCCTACCTATCAAGGTGTCACTACCTACGATAGCACTGTTATTGCCGGAGGCAACCCCTCCGGCAATAAGATTCACCAGCTTTTTCCGACAACAGTTTCCAATGCAAAGCGTGAGGTAGCCTATTTAACAAGAATTGCGGTTGTACCGCTGCAATCCGTCTTCTGCTGTCACCATCTAAGAATGAAGATAGCAGAAGATTATGCATAGTTTTCAATATTTTACCTTATCAATTTTTAAACCTTTTTTTTTCTCTTAGCAGAACTGTAAGCACAACCTGCCTCGGCCAGTATTACAGAGGCCGGTGAGTCCCGGCAAGATTTTGATGATAAATCATTGCAACAGATGTTTGTCTATCACTGCAGTAAGGGATGGAAGAACAGCGCTATTCACATTTATTAGTAAATCGGTCTGTATAAGACATTTCTGTTTCTAAGAAAGGAATCTCTGTGTGAATGGTTAACCATATTTTGGGATAAAATAAGTGCAAATGTACATTTTAATTTTTCAAATACACATACACTAAACACACTGTATTAAGATACCTGTTTTTAAAATGGTGCATTTTCCCCACATTAGTATCCTCTTTTCATCTCTTCCGGGCGCTATAAAAGAAAAAAGAAATCAACAGCTTAATAAACAGGCAGAGTGGTTATCTAAGTGTAGGGAGTAAAGATTATTGGACTAGACAATTTGCTCTTAATTTTCCCGAGTAGATAAAAACTACAGTATCTTGTAAAGCCACTTGGGAAATTAAGGTCTTGCTATCAAATCTGCTAAATAATCTACATCCTATGAAAGGCAGCATGTTCCATTACACTATTTATGTAAACCCTCAGTGGAGTAGTCAAGATAACTTTTCATTAACGTCGCTTTAGAAATGTAAGTAAAGATAGGAAACATGTATTTTCCTGTAACTTTCAGTTGTCCTTTGATAAAGGGACAAATAATTTAGTTAAAGTGAGTGCATAATAACAATAATAATAATAATAATAATAATAATAATAATACAGATATATAAGTATAATAAATTAAGTTTTGCATTAGTGATTTTCAGCTGAACTAAATATTATTATTGAATGAGATCTTAAATGTGTCTTTATTCGTCATGAGTTAGTAGTGTTATAATATAAACTATGTTACAACTCATTTATTGCACAAAATAACATAACCATATAAACATAACCTTACTGTGATCCTATGAAAACACTAAGAGGTATATTTACTATACTGCGGGTTTGAAAAAGGGGAGATGTTGCCTAGAGCAACCAATCAGATTCTAGCTGTCATTTTGTATAATGCACTAAATAGATGACAGCTAGAATCTGATTGGTTGCTATAGGCAACATCTCAACTTTTTCAAACCCGCAGTTTAGTAAATCTAGCCCTAAATGTCCAACATAATTCTACATCCTCTAATTTCTATAAATTACATGAGTAATACTGTGATAAAAATAGAACTGACATTTTATTGCTATAACCATAGATTGTGCTGGCTAAATTACTAACCAGTTAGCAGTGTGACATATACATTAATAAAAAAAAAAGAAACTGCTTTGTTAGACAGGTCAAGAAATCCACCTGTTGGGCTGGTTAGTGCTAAGTCAGTTAATTTTAGTAGATGTGGGGGCACACAATGCATGACATTGCTTTCTACTAAACACAACCAGCTCCCGATACAAGCAGGGATTTTTGTAACCCTCTGCAGCTATTAGGGGCTCTGGTAATTAATGGATTCCAAAGAGATTGGGACTATGTCATTCCCATATTCCTGGGTAATAAGGCACAGGGTTTCTAGGGAGCCTTAGTAGCAATCTATTTACCATTATTTTGCGGGGAAACTTTGGACTAGCATGATTTTGGAGAGACACTGGGACTGGCTAACTGTCTCTTCTACTCTCTCACACCATTCTCCCCTCCCCAGCCTACTGGACAAATGAATTTGAAGATTAATAACAAAATCCTTGTTATATGCACCTTGAAATCAAGAGGAATGTAAAGGCAGACCATTAGCCACCGAAATGCAAGCAAAATATTTGCTACAAATATAAAGGCCACAATTATAATAATGCCAGTGTGACTGTATTTTGTCGGGCAAGTAATCATACTTTCCCACTCTCCGGTAATGTTCAGGGGACTCACAAATTCTGGGTAGGTCTCCCAGACTCCAGAGACAGCATGTCATTCTCCCGCATCAAGCCCATTTCATAATATCGGAATACTCTGGCTCTGCCCATGACAAAATGACAAGATCATGTCATTTTGCTGTGGGCCAAAATGATGTCATTCACGTGCCCTCCACACTTGCAATTCACTTTTCCCCTGGGATCTCTAATATAAAGTATACAAATAATATGTATATAAGCTAAAGTCACACTGTTTGCATTTAATATAATGTTTATCTACAAAAGGCTTATTTTAATTTGATCTGAGATCAAATGTAATAGTCTACAATAATACATAAATACAGACATAGTTAAGTACAATATTAATTTATATTTTCACAAACTGTTTAGATTGTAAGCTCATTTGCACAGGGCCATCTTTACATTCTGTCTCATGTCCCTGAATGTAATTTCTTTATGTCATGATTATTTCATGATCCCCTCAAAGTTCAGCACTGCTTAGTACGTCATCGCATTATAAATAAAAGATAATAAAAATAAATGTGGCATTAAAGGACTAATATTGCCATATATACCAAAGAAAAGTTTGTCACACCATCTAGACAGTAATAAACCTCTGTGTCAACATAAATTAAACACAAAATTTGCTGCACAGTGAAATCAAATAAAAAATAATTAAAACAAAGCAAACAGGGGAAAAAAACTACAAGAGATTTGCTGACATAGACCACATACGCCTTTGCACTATTAAGGGGTTTATTTCAGTAGAGACTCTGGTTGTCTCAATCAATGAGCTCATTCTTTCAACCGCATCCAATTATCAGTTTACTGTATTGGGATTTCTTGTAATAAATCAGCATATATTACATCACATTTCACAATACGCAAATTGCCGTGTATAAGCACAGACCTGTTATTAAGTGTCCAGATTTGTACATGCCTTATAAATATATTGATAAATAACCTTCGCCCATTAGCTATAGGTCTATTGTTTTTAACAAATTAATTAAATTTGTTTTCTTATTTGATATGTGTTTTTCAGTTGTGAAACAATTTGGCATGATTTGAAGTTAGTTGGATTTTGGCCATATATACTTAAAAATAAATGCCTGATTCATTAAGGAGTGTAACTATTGATTCTTTGCATATAATGTGCAATATTACTCTGCGCATGCCCTGAACCGGACTATACGCCACAGAACGCAGCAGCTTCCAATTCATCTTCGTGCGCAAAGTACACTTACAACAGTTTACGATTTCAGGGAGGGAACGGGGTAGGGAAGGGGTGTATGCCCATAGTCAATGTACAGTAAGGACGTGCCAAGCTCAAGCACATAAAGAAGCGTCCAAGTCAAGTTCTAGGCATCTCTAAGGTACTTGTATTTCAGCCGTATCTCTTGCTTCAGCTACAGGTCTAGTCTAAGTGCCGATTACTAGTGATGACGGCTGAGAACATGTGTTTGCAATTGGGAGCAACTGTAAAAATGTTTTTTTTTATGTACAGTAGGCATTAATTACATCCTAAGAAATGTTTTTCTTGGAGATAAAAAAAAAGACAACTTTTTTTTATTGTTTTGTCATCTGTATCTTATTAACAGGTGACATTAATTGAATAGGTTTTTCGCCTGTGTGTTATTTGTGAGTTTATATTCCTCATAATTATTGGACGTATCCTGCAGTCTCCTATCTAGTAGAGCAGAGTTGACCTACACCCGTATTTAGTACCACACGTATCTTCACATCGGCTCCTTCTTGAATACGGACATGCGTAGACCCGATTCACTTGCGTTTAAAAAAAAAACTTACATTACATTAATTTTGCGCGCCTTAATGAATCAGGCCCACAATGTTTACCCAATAAATTGTAAAAGGGTTTTCTACTTTTCTACT
This sequence comes from Mixophyes fleayi, assembly GCF_038048845.1. Taxonomy (NCBI): domain Eukaryota; kingdom Metazoa; phylum Chordata; class Amphibia; order Anura; family Limnodynastidae; genus Mixophyes; species Mixophyes fleayi. The sequence continues at coordinate 52,980,364 of NC_134406.1, forward strand.
AGACCAATCGTACTAAATTGTACTAAGTAACTTCCTTAACCAATACTAGTGCCTTTGGGGATCCCTCTGCAAAGAGCTGTATTTAGCAGGGCTCTGACACTTACATATAGTTGGGCACATTGACACTCACCATTAGCGCTGCTCGGCTCCCTCCATTGCTGGGAAGAGCCAACATATCAGCCCAAAGGCTTTCAATAAGAACCACTGTTTCGGGTCTCTCCTGCTACACAGAGAGACAAACATCACCGACTGTGATCATCAGGTCTCAGGTATATGCAAGAACTGGAACTAAACTAAATAAGGTAAACGGTGTATTGAGGAATCGCCACCAAAATAATATTATTGGTGATAGAAGATCTTTAGGTTGAAATCCCTTTAAGTGGATTTTTTCAAATAAATTTTAAATAACTAATTCTATAAAATTATATAAATAGCAAATGAAAAAAATTAGTTAAATTATCTGTTGCACACCTTTTTTTTAGTTTGGAAGAGAAATTAAAGATTCACAGATTGATTGAGCCAAAATGAGAAACATTGGTCTAACTTTGCCAATAGATTCATGGATTGAACCATGGGAAGCTCTGGTTAGTGAAAATAGATATTTGAAAGAATAACTTTGAACAGAGTTCAGTATGTGTGTTAAATGACATAACTACTAGATGGGACATTATTCTGTTCTTCTTTTCCTTGCAAAGACTCCACAAACACCCTATATATTATACTAAAAAGTTAGAAATAAACACACAATGCAATTGCACACACAGTGTTAGGCATTAGTGTGTAGGCTGCAACGATGAACGATAGTCATTCAAAAGCACATCATATTAAACTAAAAGTCTCTTTCAATGATGGAACAATGTCATTCCAATTCTGCAGTGTGTGTGCACTCATGACCGGTAATGTCCATAGATCTCTATGGAGGGTGTAGTGTCACGTTCTTTTCAGACGATGGTTATGACAGATGAAGAGCACAGATCTGAAGGTAAATCATGGTAAATGTGTTTAGTGTGTGCACAGGAATCGGCATACCGATCAGGGTTTATTTTTTTAAAAAAATAATTTGTTAGTAAAATCGATAAGGATATGTCATTGGGAGAAATTTTGTATATTGTGTACCCAGCCTAATTGAACAAAATACACACACTCCCTTAGCAAAACGTTTACTACAATAAAATTAAATGACTGTGTCAAATCAAGTCTGTTCTTGATGTGACATAGTCCAACAACGGCTCTACTTTTATTCTAAACAAACCTAAGGGAGAAATAAAATTATAATTAAAAAAAACTAGAAGCTACAAAAAATAGGGAAAAAAACATGAAAAAAGTGACGGCGTTGGATATAAATATGACCCTCAAGTTATTGCGGAACTACAAGTGCCGCTATGTTCAATGTGTAAAGTTGTAGTTTCACAGCAGCTGGACAGTGATAGGCTGCCCAATTCTGCTGTATACTGCCTATACGGCAGGATTTGTCTTCTTTAGGCAATTATGTCATACTGACAGCTGTACACAGCTATAAGTAAAATAAGTAAAAAGATAATTGTTCTATAACAGACCAGGGGCTAGATTTACTAAGCTGCGGGTTTGAAAAAGTGGAGATGTTGCCTATAGCAACCAATCAGATTCTAGCTTTCATTTATTTAGTACCTTCTACAAAATGACAGCTAGAATCTGATTGGTTGCTATAGCACTGCAGCTTAGTAAATCTAGCCCCAGAAGTTAGATCCAGTGGGAAGGGGATGTGGGTGAAGAGGTAATTGTTAGATCTTAATTAACACAAGCGATTCCAGAGTTGAACAAGTACCTCTCAGGATGTTTTACCTGCTCTTAACAAACATGAGCTCCTATAAGCAGCTGACTGATTACTTAAATATAAAGATAATAAAGATAATTGACTGTTATAATGCAGAATGAGTCTATAAAAACATATAGAAATGCTTCCAGCTTTGCATTTCTACTGTCAGAAGCATCATTAAGAAACTGAAGATAAGGGGAACTGTTGAAGACAAGGCAAGTTCTGAAAGACCCAGAAAAACCTCTGATATGTGCCTGTAAAACGGTAACATATGCAAAAGAGAACTCATATTTCCCTGCAAAGGGCCTGCAGAAAGGTTTAGCTAACACATGAACAAGTGAATTGTGCAAAACAACAGTTACATTTGCCAGAAACTTTTGGAACAAAGTGTTGGGGACTGATGAACCAAAAACAGAACTTTGTGGATACGACCACACTAGATACATTTGGAGAAAGCAGGTGAAGCATCTGAATAAAAGATCCCCTTTGGCATCCATGAGGAAAAAGTCTTTGGGCTAGATTTACTAAGCTGCGGGTTTGAAAAAGTGGGGATGTTGCCTATAGCAACCAATCAGATTCTAGCTTTCATTTATTTAGTACCTTCTACAAAATGGCAGCTAGATTCTGATTGGTTGCTATAGGCAACATCCCCACTTTTTCAAACCCGCAGCTTAGTAAATCTAGCCCTTTGTTTTGCAGGATGGACTTTGAAGGGATGTTCACTCTTTCCCCTATATGCACTATATTACCAGTCAGACCCGCAATACCACACAAGTAGACACATATTGATCTTAAAGGGGCAAATAGGAGCATTTGCATAAAATGAAAATCTATGTTGTGTACTTTATTACCTGCATTATTCTGTTTTCATGGATGCCAGTTTCCACTTGTGGTTGATCAATGCAGTAGTCAGTTTAAGTTCAAAAATTATATATTTGCTTACATATTTTTGGTTTGATGATTTAATTGATGTGATTGGTTACAATATCAACAAATTGTAAGATGGATTGTCAAATGTTCTTGAAGTACCAAATCATTTGGTCTACCCAGCACAGCAAGTGATTAGAATATACCATTCATGTTGGCCAAGCTTGATCTCTCCAGACCCTCACCAATCCTAGTGTTATTCATTGGTCTAGAGCACCTAGAGTGTTGGTAGGCAGGACAGAGAGTTGGCAAGATTAAGTATTAGCGTAGTGGCCACTTTACTCACCAGAACCATTCCTGAGTGTATAGTGAAGGTAAGGGAATTACTTTTTTAAAAATTAAAAACGTTTTGTCATAGATCCCAATGTGTATCATTATTATTAATATATAAAGTGCCACAATTCTCTATAGTACTGTATCATTTATATGATAAAAAAAATTAAATGTATCAAATGTAGAAAAAAAATGTTGCATTCTAACACAAACAATAAGCTTTTTATTTCTATCACGTACAGCTGTACTGATGTCGATGTAAAAGATTTGTAAACAGACAATCCACATGTCACTGTCATAAAGTGGATGTCAGCAGTCACAACTGCGGAATGTTAGACACAAATCAGAGGTCACTTAGCATGGAGGGGCATGCAAGAAAGCCATGTTAAAGTCAGCTTTCTCTGCAAGATTTCACAAAGTAAGTAAGTGTTGGATGGATTGCTGGAAAGAAGAAAATCAGATTAAATAATTAGTGTCAATTAGCTCCAGCAAAATCATTCTCCAAACAATTGGTCTCAAGTGCCCTGCTTAATTATGTGAGACTTTCATCGCTCCTTATCAAGTCTGCTTTGATTCATGTTTGACTCTTGAGGCTCCCAGAGGTGCAATTAATTATTGTCTAGTAAATAAACCCCTTGTAATTAATTGCTAGAGGAAACAGAATAGCACCTTAATAAAATAAAAAAACTTTTGAGAGCTACTGCCTGCATTCATATGGTCTTTAGATCATTTGCCATAAGTATGAAACTATAACATAATACTCAGCAACAGTGAGCCATATTATAGAGCAGGAAAACCTGTCTGCTTTGATTACTGTACAGCACTGATGGGGTAGGCATCCTCTAAAATGTCCAATCAGGTTAATAGAGATCTTGTATAATGACTTATTGGTTGCTGCTCATAAACACACAGCCAACCTAGTGTTCCTTTACAATTAAAAGGAAATAGACATGTGTAAATAATATACTGACCTCATTACTTATGAAATGGTTGTAAATGAGTATTGTCCTCTGAATGGTCATTTATGTTTATTGTCGACTCTCTACACTAAAAATAAAATACAACAAACACAAAATTAAGACCATAAATAGTTGATACTTGTGTAGGTTATTTCCTAATTTAATTAGTAATAGAAGTAATATGATCTAAATATCTAAATATCCTCTTTAAATCTGGATGCTAAAGATAGTAAGAAAGGGGGCATATAAGATATCAATCAATCAGAGACATTAAAGACCTCATTTAGAGTCGAACGCAAAGTCCGTTTAAGAAGTGAAGAAGTGGGAGTGTGCCGCAGCTTGATAGGGTATTATGAGTAGCAAGGAACCCCAGTTGTGTCCCACTCATACTAGCCTACCGAGCTGCGAGCAGTTCCTGCAGCTAGCTAACCGCTTGCGCCACCTAATTCCTGCCACACAACTTTAGCCCTTTTTTGATGTGTGTTGCGTCTGCGCCTCACTGCGACTAGGATTTATTTACATGGTCACTCCTTCACAATTCCGCGTTCCTCCCATTCTCTTGTAGTGAGTCGCAAGTGTTAATTGCGTCCAAGATGCAGGATTTGGTGCTCGTTGTACATGCGTGATAGTGTTTTTTTGTTGGATGCGCCTAAAACGGACTTTGCGTCCAACTCTAAATGAGGTCCTAACTGGATGTAGAATCTGTTTAAGCTTTGCTGATGGTCAAGATATAAGGAATTCCAATAACTTTAGTTCTACAGTATTTCATTCCTAGTAACTGATTGGTGTTCAGACCCTGTTAAAGGGACACCACCTGCTATACAATAATTATTTACAGAAGTTTGTTTATATATTAACATATTATTTGTGTTTTCTGTATTATTATAAGGATATTAGAAGTGTCATTACAGCTTTATGCCCCATATATAGCCTACAGCCTTATGTATATATAACATTGGAGAGCTCCTTGGTAGCTTCTAATATCAATACAATCTACACTAGGGAGCACATCATCCAATTATATCCAATGCATTATTAAAACAGAAAGATGTTTATCTTTGTTCTTTATCTGGTAATAAATATTGTCAGTTATTTAGAACCTAGATAACCTAAAACACCAGGTTAAGTGCAGTGAAAGAAGACTAGTCAGTGTCTTATTCAAAAATCAAAGATGGACAAATAGCGTTGCTGAGATTGATTAACTGCAAAGTTTGTTGACAGTAAAGGATTAGATGAAGGTTAAGAGTTCGAGTACAGGGAAATAGGGAATATATTTTGGTATAAAGCATTTTAAAGCATATTATAACATAGATATTATAACAGATCAACTTCTAATATCATCAATGTGGGTGGATGAATACAGTATGTCAGGAAAAAATAAATGTTTTCTTTTTTGTCTTTAAAATGCTTATTATTGAGAAGCACAGTGTAATAATGTCTATATTTCTTTAGCATGAAGACTTTGGTTGTTTTTGATTTATGATCTAATCAGCTGCATTGCTGCTTTGGGATATTATGCACATGTCACCAAGCCTATAAATCTCTTAGGCACCATGCACATTGTCAAAGTGGTGTGTTATCTTTTAGATGTATTCCGAAATATGTTACATTGGGTAAGATGCTCACAGCCTCAATCAAATTGAAACATAGAGCACAGAAAACTGAAGACAATTTATAGAATGTACTCACCAACAAACCAGCTTCAGTTCATGTGTTTAAACCTGTTACAATGGAATGCTTGCATTTTGAAACACATAAAAATGAGGATGCCATTCTTTGATTAAAAGTAATCTTATGATTAATGTAAGCATAGGACAGCCAATGTTATTCATAATTGCAGGTATGAAAACTATCCCAGCAACACTTTGCTGATGATAGGTTAGAGTAGCAGATCAAGTATATCACACACATAGTACAACCATAAAATATAGCACAACTCCACATGAGCTGATTACTAAATATATAAACATACAAGCTTTTCTATAATATATATATATATATATATATATATATATATATATGCATATATATATATATATGCATATAGAGAACAGTTAGGATATATAGAGAGATTATTAGATATTAGAAATTATAAACAGCAGGCAGTTATAGTTATTAACTGTATTAATAACAACATCTGAATCACAGTTATAGGCATTTAATCCCAAGTTTCAGAGCTTTCTCATGTCATTTATTGAATGGGCTTATACATAAATACATTTATATAAACATTTGTACAGAAACTGGACGTTATTTGACAGTGTCTGCTACAAACAGTAATTAAATATCCCATTTGAAATACCTCAAATGTTTTTATTGTTTTTCCAAAAGAAGACCATTTCTTATATATTAACAATCTCCTCCACTATCAGCATGGACCTCCCCTTCTACTTCTTTAGTAAATCATAAGCAACATTGATACTATGTTAAATTTGCCTAAAGTACCATAAACCAACCTGGGAGAATTAATTTGTTTTAACCCACCTGTGCTAATCATGGAATGAGACAAGGGGTATTGTCCACTAGAAGATGTCCTATAATGTATTCCATTGATTTTGCTATGTTGATCCCGGAAGTGTAGAGACAAGGAAGGAGCAGTCGCCGGCTGGCAACTGTCAAATGCTTTCTCAGGTACTGGAAATTATACTTCCCCAACATGCGTGAGGAGCGGAGAGACAGGAAGTGATGTCAGAGACACTTGCAGAGAGATTTGCGGCAGAGATTGAGAAATGCAGGAGTGCAGACAGAGAGAAAGGATCTACAGCTCATATTTTTCTAACTCAGAGAACAGGTTTTGAATTCTTATGACCCTAGTGTTTATCCATTTCATTGTGTCTCCTTAAAGGGACTTTCACTAGTTTAGGGTGTGTGCCTGTAGGCCTTAATGTGAATAATGTCCATGTTAAGTCCATGCTCTAAGTTTAAGTAGCTATTTGTAAGAAGTGAGATATCTGACATGGTACTGCTACCAGTCACATTTATTATTGTCATTAAGTCATTGCGGATTCTACCATTGTCAACAATATTGTTGCTGATTCTTCTAATGAATGTTATTACTGAAGGCCATCATGGAATGTCATTACTTAAAGTCATATAATTGTGTTATTGCTTAACTAATCGTTTGCATAGAAATTGTGTTATTGTCTTATGACATGCTATTTGCATTTCATACTTACAGTCCTCTCAGCCACTTTATCTCTTCTGTACTAAGTCTCGGGCCTCTCGTTTATCAAGTAATTTACTAAATGTACCAAGTGGCTTTTCCCTTTTTACCTGGTGTGTGTGACTCATCACCAGTCATTTAGTCGGCAAGGGTTTCCTGAGGCAACCCCTGGTAGACCTTACCAAGACCTGCAACACCGAAGAGAGTAGACTACTTGGGTGGCGGCACTGCATATGAAAAGAGGTGAGACTAACTTAACTGTGACACTTACTACCGCTCCCTCCTCCAGGTACGCTGAGGCATCCAGCAGCTTAGGGGATTACATTACTAGAGACATCACCTACCTGTATTGCCTTAACAGAAAGAGGAAAATTTAAAAGTTTGAACAAGTGGATATAAATAGTCTTTAAAAAGCACCTCTTTTATCTCCAGGTTGTTACCAATATTTTTGATGCCCCCAACCCCCCCCCCCCCCCCCACCTCCCCCTGCCACAGGGAGCTGGTGGTACTTAATGTCTAATTTCAGATTATATTTAAGGACCAATAAACCCCAAAAGTGAAACTTTCAGATATGGACAATGAAATATATTGTTCAGTGTTAACCTGGCATTCTACTGCAGCTCTGTTCAAAAGTAAAGTATTACCTTTGTATTCCCTTATAGACAGGGACATTTTTAGCCCAGGGGACAAGACTCGACTCAGCAGACTATTAGGAACATTTTAAAGTTAAAAAATGCAGATGGACTGGTGACCCAGGACAAGGTAGCCCACTACGGGATCGGCCCGGGGGGGGGGGGGGCAGATGCCCCCTGGCCTCCAGCCCAGCCTGTCCCTGCTTATAGACAACTAAAGCTCATCCCACGTCATCAGGTCAGAAAGCTGAGAATGCAGTCACTTGAGCTCCTGAGAATGCAGTCATTTGAGCTCCTGAGATTGCAGTCATTTGAGCTCCTGAAACATCTCCAGCTTTGCTCCTGTGTATGAATCAACCAATCCACACAGTGCATTTTTACACAACAAATCTTAATTACCAGTCATTCACTGCCTGCTCCTAACATGGCAACCTGCAGCAGAAGTGTGAAATGGACTTATTTAATTAAGTATAAAAAAAATCCAGTTATCTCCTGTGTATTATTCAACTCAATAATGCATAGCCTTTGATATATATTAATGTCAAATTGGATTAACTTGTTTTTTAATCAGATTGTATGTGCCCTCCGTCATCCTTTACTAAATACTTTGCTTGATCTTCATGGCTTCTTTTTAGTAAGTTTTTACATCATATAAGCAGTATTGTTTATTTTCTTAATCCCATCTAGTTACTCTTGGAGAACTTAAAAATGTTATTTTATCTCTTTTATAGCACATTATGTCATAGCAGAAAATATTAATTTTGCTAGTTATTAAAATGATTTCTTTAAGATATATTTTTATGTATTTACCATTATAAAGTGTACTTTGAGATGAAAAATATCTGCTACATGACTTACTCAATTGCTATACACGAGGCAAAGATAATTACTGTTTATGTCAATAATCAAAACAAGCTTACAGGAAATTAAGTAACACGAAGTAGCTGCTCTGATTGAACTCTTTATTTCTCTATAAGGTGATGCAAATCACTGTATTTTTAATGAATGTATTAATGGGAAGCCGGGGGTACAGAGCTGGTACAACTTGCCTGAACGTTGTTGTGTAGAGAGTTAAAGCAGACAGAAGGCACAATGACATGTTAAATTACCTGCATGATGTATGACTTAATGAACCCCCTTGTGTTGATCACGCTTGGCATTAATCAAGAGCCATGAACAGATTCCCTTATTTTCTCAATGCTTCTCTGATAAACTGCAATTTCATTTAACCTTGGACAGCCACTTTAATAGCTTCCACGGGACAACTGTCAATACTTCCCTGAGTGAATATACAGTGATTAAACTGCAACACAAGATGCATGCCATGAATTTTCTTCATTTGAAATTAGAAATTTTATTTTTGACTATTTGCATAAAATATGCTAAAAACATTAAGACATAAAGATTTATATTTATAGCGGGATATCACCTGGAAGGAAGCTTCTCGATTTCTTAAGGAAAGTAACATGAATTAAAGAGGAAAATATGCGGCAGTTCAACTTAAAATACATTTCTGATGATTTTGGAACTTACAGAAAGCATCACAGCTTCAGTGGAGATTTCAAACAATTCTGTAAACAGATCAAAGGGCCTTTAAAGCTACAGGAGGTATATCGATATGTACCCCATATTTGTGATCACCTCTAATGTGCTTGTCAGAAAGAAAACATTGAAAGGTTATTTTTTGTTTTATTCCTCAAAAGGTCCCCATGACCTCATTGTATTGATTATTTTTATGTATGCACACACACTGTATATGATATATAGAATATATAGAGGGCAATTATGAAATTTATGAAAATTCAGAATTTGGCGCTGCGTAACTCTAACTATGTTGGGAGCTTTGAAGTCCTGGTATTTTTGTTTATTGTTCTGTATGGTTCTACTCTGTATGGTCCACTGTCTGTACTCTGTGAGGCGCTGCAGATACCTTGTGACGTACCATTGGGGCTTACAGTCTAAATTCCCTAACATACACACACAGACAGAGAGAGAGCGACTAGGGTCAATTTTGATAGCAGCCAATTAACCTACTAGTATGTTTTTGGAGTGTGGGAGGAAACCTGAGCACCCGGAGGAAACCCACGCAAACACAGGGAGAACATACAAATTCCACAAAGATAAGGCCATGGTCGGGAATTGAACTCATGACCCCAGTGCTGTGAGGCAGAAGTGCTAACTACTTAGCCACCGCGCTGCCAGTCCTTCAAACGCTCACTCAAAACTCACCTTTTCAAGCTTGCCTATTCTAGCACCTCCTAACCATTCTATCCATCATCTACTCTTCCTCGCCTGCCATATCTATTTTCCCCCACTTGGTCCTACTGTCTCTCACAACCCCTCCATCTAGAATGTAAGCTCTCGTGACCAGGGTCCTCACTACCTATTGTCCCATGTCTGTCTCCTGTCTGACTCCCTCGTACATCCTGTCATGTCTTTTGCTGCACTTTGTGTGACTCCCTAGAGAATTACTCACACTCACACTGCAAATGCTACTTATTTGTATTATTTGTATTACCTCATCTATTTGTTACTTGCTTCTATATCCAGCGCTATGGAATCTGTGCCACCTTATAAATGAATAAAGAAATAATAATAATAATATACCCTAAGCAGTCAATCTGGTTCATGAATTGCTCGGATAATACATATAAACTTTTCAAAGTTGCATTTAAACCATCAATTATCCACTGGAGCAGACTGCTATAAAGTATGCATTAAAGTGTATCACACAATGAAACTTTATAGGATCAGGCTCAATAAGGCTAGGCACACACTGGAGGTTTTTCAGTCAATTATCGGGACAAACACCCGATAAATGAACATTTAGCCCGATATCGCATTAGTGTGTATACTTACGAGATGAACGATAGTCGTTCCAAAGTACCACTCGTCGTTTAATTTGATTGCTCGTTCTGTGCAAAAATTTTCTTTCCAACCGCCTTCCAATCCTGCTGTGTGTATGAATTCACGACCAATTGCTCAACCGACTGCCAATAGCAACTCCTTTCTGGGTGTATATATGTAAATTTAAGATATCTCTACCTCTGCCACATGTGGTGCGTTGTCATAACGTTAGGCAACTGGGAATAATGTGGTTTTAATGGAGAATCAATAGTAAACCTGTTTTACACGCTCCATATGACATTTATGTGTTGCTGTATGTAAGTGTATTTCTTTCCTGAAGTGTCATGTGACATTATAATTTATTGCTTATTATTTTAATATTCTTATGTTTATGTGTATTGATTTTACATATTATAGACAGTAATACCTATGTACACGATACACAAGATATGTTATAGAATGAATGGCAATTCCGTATTTCATGTTCCTGAATATAAGTTGGTGGGAGTTTTTGACGGTTATGTTCAGCCCTTTTCTTTAAATTTATTTGGCCTATCGCTGCAGGGAGGTTATATATCGCTTCAGTGTGTACGGAATCGCAAAGATTTGAGACAACGTTATGCCTGTCACAATTCGCTGCCTAGTTAGTTGGTCGTGTAAAAAATCATCTAAAACGTGTATAGGGTGTGTGCATGAATGGACCGACCAATCGGACCTTCAGTCATAGGTACAATTGTTGTAGACAACACATTGGCCAGAAAATTCTTCAGTGTGTACCTAGTCTAAGTGAAATAATGGACATCAGGCCTCCATTGTTGGTTAGTTGTGATTATTGCACAAGAGCACTGTGATATATTAAAGCATGTGTTGCTCACAGTCCAATATTATGCTGTTTTCTAGAATGTAATATGCTAGACATATCAAACTTCTCATGGAATAAACAACACTTCTAGTTTATTTTACACATCTGGGTTTGTCGGGTTGTTGCGTGTAGAGGCCTGTTACTGTCTGACACCAGAGGGACATCTGTGGAGGACCAGAAAAAAAAGTTCTCTCCCCTACCTCATCCAAGCAAGCACAAATTCCATTAGTTTTTAAAGGAGAGCTCCAGGCAGCACTGCCTGCTATTAGAATCATGAGGAGCCCAAACATGAGATGCCCACACAACAGCAGATACTCAGATACTCACCTTTGCCAACTTCTGTAAAATGATCCTTTCAGGCCTGACGTTCAATACAATCTAGGCCATGTGGGGTGGTGTCATAGAGAAGTTGATTGGATAGAGCCGTGACCTTTTCCCCATTATCATTTCTGCACTCTACATACCCATAACGTAGCAGTTTTATCTGTACAAGGAATGTGAACAAATGCTAGATTTGGCAATTTGTAACAATGTGAATGTGGTATCCATAACGTAGCAGTTTTATCTGTACAAGGAATGTGAACAAATGCTAGATTTGGCAATTTGTAACAATGTGAATGTGGTATCAAATAGAAGGATAAAAGTTCAGACATGAATAAAAGCGAATAAATGCTTTAGACGGTGTATATCTTATTAAACCTTATTATACACATACATCTACAATCAGTCAGGAAGCATTGCTGTGACAGTTGTACAGGAAAGTGTACAGTCTTTACCAAACCATTTGAGAGGTAAAGTAGCAACACAACAAGCAATGGCTTAGACGGGTGTGCTCCATGTGAGACAGACACAAAAACCCAATACTTGATCTTACTATTTCTCACTGTGCAGAGAGGGCAGCTGTATTTTCCTTGATATTGGGCCACACTTATAAAAGGGATGACAGATGTAGAGCCACCCCCGTAAAGCAGTCATGAACTCCCCCCTGCTAAACAATGCATCCTGACAGTTGAGGAGATTCATTTGTTTCTATAAAACAGCCAGCTGCTACTCTTGTAGCTTCTGCAACATGGCAAAGGGACTCTCTTACACAATTCTTCAGATGTGAAGAAGTGATCACATGGAAATACAAAGACAACTGTCGCTCTAATGGGATATGTATCATTAGATTTCCACCTTCCCTCTACAAATAACTAAATATAAAAATATATATATATAATATATATATATATATATATATATATATATATATATATATATATATATAATATATATTTATTTATTTATATATCTACATATAGATAGATGGGTAGATAGATAGATAGATAGATAGATAGATGGATAGATATAGATATACATATTACGGTGCGCCTGTCAAACCGTAACGCAGGTGTCCTAAGGCGAGCTTATGGGGGACAGAAACCTCTATCTATATCTATCTACATGTATATAGATAGAAATTGATATAGATATAGTTATAGATATACATATACATATACACACACACACACATATATATATATATATATATATATATATATATATATATTAACACTATTAGTAATGCACACATTTTCATGATCACAGAAAAATTGTAAGTGGTTTCTTTTCTGCCTGGCTGATATTTTGCAATGCAATTCCCTGTCAATTCTTCTTGTTCCATTCTGCTTTGCATGTACAGTAGTTCGGGAGGGGGATGCTGGTTTGGTTACTGATCTAGAAGTTAGTAGCTTGGAGGAGAGGATGATGATTCCAACCATCTAGCAACCAGGGTTCCCTGTCAGATAGAAATATGACTGTCCTGCTGCTCCAAAAAATAGGTGCACCACCCAGCTATCTTGAGTATTTGAAATATGCTATCATTCCATTCCAGCCACTTCCAGACTAAGCATTATGGATTATGTCAACCATCTGAAAAAACGGTTTGTCAAATCATTGCTATAGCCATTTGGTGATTGAGTTTTGATTATAAATAAATAATACTTTATTTGAGAATAAGATATTTGCCTAGGTGTGAATTCTGTACCCACACTAGCAGTCTACATTATAGAGAAATACTTTTTTTTATATATAAAACAAAGCTAATAATAATAATAATAATAATAATAATAATAATAATAATACATTTTGTAGCTGTTAAAATGAAGTAGTCAGAGGATCTGATATTTTTAAATAGAGTCAAGTTTATTAAGTTGCATGATCACAGACCATCTGACTAAGCAGATCAGAATGGTAACAGTAATACATTTGTATACATGTCTTAAGCAATGATCTTGGCACCCTTACGCAGAGGGGCATTTATCTTGGCATTTACACTGATTGGAAAACTATTAATTACATGCGCCTCTACTCAAAGAATGTGCCAACTTAACCACAATGTGTTAAAATATGAGGCCTTGCCTCAGAGGTTTTGGAGGCACTAAGGGGTAAATTTATCAAGCTGTGGGGTTTAAAAAGTGGAGATGTTTCTAATTATTAGTTATTTAGTGCATTCTACAAAATGGCAGCTAGAATCTGATTGGTTGCTATAGGCAACATCGTGAAGTGAGCGTCACAAAGTGTGAGTGTACCTGAAGAAGGGGTAGAACCTCATAAAACATTGTGCATTTTATGATGTTCTCTTGTCAAGGTAAAATAAATTAGCTCACATGAGCATGTAACATTTTTCTGCTGTTGCATGTTGTGTAGACTTAAGCATAGAGAAATTGGGAGTATGAGCAAACAAACAAGAGGAAATCATGCTGTTTGGGAGCATTAATATCTCCGCTGAATGCAAACAAAGGACTTAAGCCATATACATTGTAATGTTCTTAAATGTTGCCATATGCATTGTTATATTATGATGGTAACTATACTATTTAATTGTGGATTTATTCACTAAAGGAACTGTAGTCACTAGGGGGATCTTTGTCATACGTTAGATCTTGCATCTTTACAGATAATAGTCTCCCGCTGCAAACACTATCAGTAACGGGACATTGTACTTGCAGCCAACTAGAGCTTCCACCAACACAAACAGGATTAATTCTAGGAGGAAGCCCCTAATCAGTCTTTCATCCAGGTGTAAAGCTCGTTTTTTGAACAAGGTCAGTGTCCATTAAATACGCTTTTCTGAAGACATGGGGAGCCATCCTCTGCAGGGGGTCACAAGGTATGTGAGGCAACAAATTGGCACTTGCCCAGCTGCAGAAGATAAGAGCTACCAACCTGGATTTTGGACAGTTGTCTCCCCTTCTGCTACTTATTGAGCCACATTGTCAGAAACTTAAAATATGTAGCCCAGGTCTGTTTGGGAGTAAAGGCTTCTGCTGGACTCCCTGTAATTAGATATGAAAGTGCCTACACATTGATGGGCACAAGCTGAGTATGTCACATAAATGTAAATAAAATAAGCTCTAAAATGTGTATGTAAAAACAGCATATTTCTGCCCATATGCTGAGGCATCTCAAGATGCATCCAGCACTGAACCAGCCAGGGGCGGATCTAGACTTTATATTTAGGGGGGGCGATTTTGCATAATCACGCCCCCCCTTAGCTCTGATTGGCTGGCCCATGTTAAACCCTGCCTTCCGCCCGCGGTTGGCCCCGCACCCTCCCGTTGTGATCGCCGGCTGGGACCACTCTGATTGGCTGGCCCACATTTAGCCCCCCCCCCCCCCCGCTCGCGCTTAGCCCTGCCCCCCCACGTTATGATCGGCGGCTGGGACCTAGCTTTTGCTGCGAATGCCCCGACCCCCCCCCCTGGGTCCGCCACTGGTACCAGCCACCAATGCGCCAGGTTTATGTCAGGTGTATATGAGATACACTTATACCTAACCAGCTCTCTGGAATTTGTAAATTGATTCATTTTGTCAATAACTTTGCAAACTTGTACAATTGCTCCTTCCACTTAATTTCTAACTGTTTTGAATTTCTAGATCAGCCTATCTAGTATAGCTGTGTCATGAACAACACATTGGAAAAGCTTGCTTTACTATATAAATCCTATTATTATCCCATAATCAATGTGATAAAATCGCAACCTCTGACATCTCATTTCCTTTAAGAAACATTGACATTAAGTTTGCATCCATATTCAAATAGTAATACAGGTACACTTATGTGGCATGTAATACATTTCTCATTAAGCAAGAAGCCTAAACGTATTCATTAGAATTCTGATCTCCGATAAACCTCCAAATTATGTAAATGTATTGACGCTCATAAGGTGTGTGTTTAATTAAAATAAACAGATACTCCGACAGGACCCCTTCCACTGTCCCTGCTCCCGAACTTCCCACATAATTTACTGTTGCACTGCCTATGCTGAATAAATTAATTGATCTGAAGGGTGTATTTTAAAACATAAATTAATTAAGGTATTAATTAATTCAGCATAGGTAACTACACTAGTAAATTAAGTGGGAAGTTCAGAAGCAGAACATTTAGTACTGGATGGAAGGGGTCATGTTGGAGGGTCTGGAGTAAACAGCAAAAATAAAGGGTTCCAAGTAAAAGGACAAAAAAAAAAAAAGGAAATAAATAAATACATATAAAAATAAAACAATAAAATAAATAAATAAATAGCTATTTTAAAACACAGACATTACATGATGCATTTTACATACATTTTCACATTTGTGTTACCATAACTTGACATTATTTGAGAGGGCTTGTTTAATGTACACCTGAAAATGTAACCGAATGTGATTTAAAGCATAGCTTTAAATTAAATTGGTGTCAGGTAGTCTCAGCCTCTGCCATGTGTACAACCTCAGACAAGTCCCATGGGTACGTCATTCTTTTAAATTTATTTGAAGTAACAGTTTTTTTCAGCGTATTAAATATATGCAATCATAAGGGAGTACTTAATAAAGAGATGAATGAAAGAGCCAGGACTAGTTCAACAATGCTACCTACTTACAAGGTGTATGCGGTAATTTAAAGGAACATTTTTTCTATTATGATAATACTACGTATAGTAAAATTACCTTGTAGTTTTACGTTTAGAATGTAAAGTAGGTCAGTAGGTGGTATGAGAACGTAGATAGATGCAAATGAAAACAAATTTAAAAAAAAAACACCAGAAACATACATTTCATACACATTACTAATTGGTGTAATTAATACATATACAAAATTAGCAATAAACTACCCTGTCACAGTATTTTATTTGTGCTTTACGTCTCACAATTCCTTGCAACTAATCATAAGGTGAAAAGCACAGGAGCTTGGTCAGCCTATATTTCAATAATCACTTTGTGAATAGTCATTTTAAGATCATTTTTGTTATACCATGTTTAATAAAATTGCGAATACATTGCTGTAACCCATAGCAACCAATCAGAAATGATCGTCCATTGGTATAAATAGATGAGACTCCTAAAAAATGGTACCTGTTTGGTTGCAATGCATTATATCCCATTATTGCTCTTTGAATTGTGCTATTAAGGGCATTCTGAAAGTATATATTTTTGAAATCCCTTTATATTTGTCTAATGCAAAAATTAAGTAATGTATAAAATAATATAGCTAAAGGACTCTACCTTGTTCCTACAATGGTGCTAGTAAATCTGTTCTATAGCTCATCATTCTGTATAGTTCTCTATGTTTTATTTTCCAGAATCCTTTAATCTACTCCCACTGAGATGTGATAATCATCTAACAACAAAATATTTTGGGAGTGTGACCTAGTACCATGAGATGTGTGACCTCATTGGGATGCGGTATTACATCACTGGACTTGAGGTCAAGCCCGGTAAGGATCAAAAAAATGACAGTGAAAGGCAGGGGCGCAAGGAGGGTTTTTCAGGGGGGGGGGGGGGTTTCCACTCCACCCCCGAAAAAAAAAAAACCTAGAGAGCTGCGGGCGCATGCGCGGCAGCTCCGTTTCGGCAGCACTGTACTATACAGCAGCCGCGGCGCTGTCAAAGAAGCGTCAATACAGCACCGCCGCGGACGCTTCTTTGACAGCGCCGCAGCTGCTGTATAGTACAGTGTCGCTATGTAGGGCACTTTTTTAGTGGAGGGGAGGGGTTTCTGCGTGCGCCCCTGAAAGGGGCAGCAGAGTCAAAGCCCTGAGTTTGGTCATAGCCTGCAGAGAGGTTTGCCATAAAACTGTGTCTAGCATACATAGTCTCCAGAGCTGAATTAAGATCCCAAGGGGCCATAGGCAACATACTAGTTTAGGCCTCCTTCCCACCCCTGTTTGCTAGAAACTCCAAAACTGGGGGTTCGAATAATCCATGCCCCTTAGAGCCCACAGGGCCTTAAGCTGTAGCCTACATTGCCTAATGGATAATCCGGCTTATAACAGTCCCTCCTAATAGATACAGTTAAGAAAATAATATATTTAATGTTACAGTCCCTTTAAATTAGAACAAAAGTACTGCAATTATGCCTCACTTGTTTTCCAGCCAACATGTGAAATTGCTACAATCTAAAATTTTCCAAATGTTTTTTAATTTCTGCTCCGTTCACATTTCCATTAGCACCTTTGATAGACTGTGACTATGTGGCGCTAAAATACCAGTTGATTGTTTTCCTCCTGATGGACAGTATATTCTCCTAATAATCAACATAAATAGTTGTTTTGACAAGTGTCAGAGGTGACAGACTTGGTGTATCAACTGCAGTTGTTGAATCAATCAAGTATTGTACGCTAGAAATCTCCATGCATTAGACCCTTTCCTCCTTGAAGTGATAATGGCTGAGACTCTTATAGGGACAAGGGATTCTGTTGGTGTCAAAACCCTGATTAGTAATAGCAGTAATAGCCCACCTCTACTTTCTACTTGAAACAACAGTAGTCAGCCTGAATAACGTTCTAAGCATTGGGGACTCAATTTGCTCATTATTCAGGAATATCCCATTATACAGAATATCACTTCTCATATCATTGCATGTATTCGCTTTTTTAAATAGCACCACCAAAATTGTTATTTCATTTTCAAAATATTTGCTGTTAAGCTTTATATCTGTAAATATTTTACTCAGGGCTGTGAGACGGGTTCACAATAGACTAAAAATAAGCATGTGAAAATAATTTCTTTAGGCTCTACTTATGCCGTGCAAATAATATATATATATATATATATTTTTTTTTATTTTTTTTTTTAAAAATACAAGATACAGCAATTGGCGCTTGTAACAAATCACCAATAGTCCAGTATAGAGTCTATATTCTTTTCAGTAGACACTTCCCATGTGCAGGTGGCTGCCAGTCCTCTTTATCAAGCGGTGTAGCATGGAAATAACCTATAAAAGAAAAATGGAGGAGGAGGCGCACAATAGTGTAGTATATTGGTATAATATTGGGATCACACAAGAACCCACAGTAGGACCGGAAACACCAGTGGAGAGGAAACCAGGAAACAAAAACTGTAATATAACATCCAATGTGTAGATGTAGAATACAAGTTACAGCTTATTCTCAAACAGAGTCACAGTGGGTGAACTCGTAGAATTTCCATATATTAAACACCCAGGACACACCTATGCATGTCGCTGCATACTAACGGCCATGGTGTATACCGCTCCGTGATTGGCTGGTGCTGTAATCCCGTCGTGCGCCGCTTGAAGGTCGGCTGAATGGCGGCTCCTTAATAACATCTGACAGAGGAGAGGAGACTAAAGGCTGACAGTTATGTATCCAGTCGTGTGACCCGTTTGTGACCAGATGAAGGATATCTACGTACACAAAGCTTAAAAGTTTTGCTATCTGGTACGCATACATCTGCATAAGTGTGTCCTGGGTGTTTAATATATGGAAATTCTGCGAGTTCACCCACTGTGACTCTGTTGGAGAATAAGCTGTAACTTGTATTCTACATCTACACATTGGATGTTATATTACAGTTTTTGTTTCCTGGTTTCCCCTCCACTGGTGTTTCCAGTCCTACTGTGGGTTCTTGTGTGATCCCAATACTATATCAATATACTACACTATTGTGTGCCTCCTCCTCCATTTTTCTTATATATATATATATATATATATATATATATATATATATATAAATAAATGTAGGTGTAACCAACTCCAGCTCTAAAAAACTAGATTATGCACCATGTTTACATCAGGAGAAACAAGTGTGTATATATATGCACCACGGTAGCACAGAGAAAGTGAAGAGAAAACATAGGGATAATGTAAGGGTAGTATAGGGATAGCGTAGATAGCGTAAAATGCAGAAATGTGGCTTGACAGTATTAGTAGTAAATGCAACTTTCATATTACCCTATTTGTACACAATATAATAATGCAATAAACTGTCATGTACACATTAAAGAATAGTGTCTGGACAGTATTAATAATAAATGCAAAAGTTGTTTTCCCTTTTAAAAATCAAAAGGATATCTTCTTTATTGATGCAGTCCAAATGGGAATATCAGGTAATGCAAATAATGTAGGAGCCCCACTAATGAATGAAGTGGGTGTGGTCAGAAAATCAGAAGCAGATAGCTAGTGCTATGGTTATTATCCCTCCAGCACCCGCAAGAGATATTCCTCCTGACTGGTTTGTATTTGTATGCATCCAGGTCTACTTAAGTTGCAATTACGTGAACATGCCCCTATAGCCTATACTCACCTGCTCCTCCCCTTCCCATTCCGCCTCTCCAGTCTTAAAGAGCCGTAAGTGTACGATGCAACATAATCTGCGTACGGACATATGTGTAAGCATTTTTGGTGCGCATAAGTAATATTTAAATGTGAATTTTACAAGAAACAAGTATGTGCATCCAACTCTACATTAACCTGTGTATGTATATGGTACATGCAAGGTGAGAGACCACAATGTACTGCTGCCAGAGGTAAGGTGCTCACTAAAGAGAGTATAACCTTGGTGGAAATGATTGTTTTAACAAAATTCAAATTGCATAATATAACAGCTATACTGTATTTATTATCATAAAGAAAGTAAAACATTTGATGGACTGAGAGATTTCTGTGAAATAGGTGTTCCTACTAAAGGAAATTGGTAATCAGCATTGCATGCTTGTCTAAGGAGTCCTGCTTGAGCCAAGTTGAAGTGAAACTACTCACAAACTACTTGCAAACTGCTGCTATTTCTAGAGATTTGCTGAAATGTGTCACTTCTATCAAATAATTCATGCAAAAGCTCTATGGAAATCAGCACTATATGCTGGTTATATCACATTTTTTAAAAAATAAATTTCTGCTAGAGAGAGTGAATCCAACTCTAATTACAAGAGCAATATTTACCACAAAGGACAACACTTTTGAATTTATCTAATAACTCTCACTGACTTGGGGTACTTTGTTGATGTACCCCACTCGCTGTGGCCTCCTGCTTCGGCTATGGTGTGGCTGTGACATACATATCCAGTGTGTCCCCTGAATACTCAGGGATTTAAACACAGATACAGTGTAGTGGCCACTAGTAATTGGACACCAGACTATCTCAGTTCCAAACATGACATAAACTTTATTTTACTCCTCTTCCACCAGCACAATGAGCATAATGGTTGTAAAGAATTGTAGACATTCAAAGTGCCTTCTCCTCCTGCACATTCTTAAGCAGATGGTAATGCTTTCTTTGTTTCTCACTAAACTCCTGCACACGGCCTGTCAACACATAATATCACTAATTTTGGGTGAGGAATATGATTGCCTTCAATGGACATTCCTCTTACAGTGAGAACATGTCGGTGGCCATATTTTTTTTTTAATTGTCAACATATACTCTCCCACAATGATAGTTTTTACTCATGTGGTTAAAGCGAAATACTGTAAACCTCAAGAATAACACACTATGGTTAATCATTTCATTTGGATTCTTTATTCCATTGCAGGAACTAGAAAAACTTAAACACTGGAATCTTGGACCTTGGCCACTCCAGAAGCCAAAGAGCTATGGATAAAATTATAAGCTGAAAAAAATGGAGTTGCTCAGGAACATGTAATTTAGGAGAGAAATAGACGGGTTGTGTTTCAAGATCACATATATTATAAATATCATATATCAAACCTAATTCACTGGTAAACTAGAATGAAATTCATAGATAACAGGGATCCTATTCAACCTATTGAATGTAGCTCACCAATAGAGGATGACAGAAAATACTGACCATATGTAAAATTGATCAGTCTGCTGTGAGCTCTTCAGGAAAATGAAATTCGGGGACTATAAAATTTTTGCAGCCCCTTTGGCACTAGCCCTGGCATACAAACTAAACCAGCCTACATTTGTGAGTGTACGTTGAACTCCCCTACCTCATATTCTACACTTAGGGGCCGATTCAATTGTTAGTATAACACAGCGTTAGACCATTCTAACGCTATTTTGTGTGATTTTGGAGCACGATGCTGTTCCCCGCAATTCAATTGTCAATATTTTTTATTTTTTTTTACTGAAAACAGCCTATCGCTGCGGGTTAGGCTAAAGGTATAGGCTAAAGCACAAGTGAGCAATTCAATTATATGTTAACCCAGCGATGTAAACTGTCAAATAGGCAGTTTTATCTCGCACCTCTCCTGGCGGGGTAAAAAAACTGGAGTATGTATTAAAAATGTGATAATTGATTGTTTTTTTAAAAAATAAAATTACAAAGAACTAAAAAAAAACATTATAAAGGACACAAATATTTTTATTCCAAAAATTGCAAATCTACCCTATTATGTATATATGTTTGTAGTAATGTGTTTTGAGGTACTTTGGTATGAATATAACTGGAAATTAGTGTAGTGTAATTAAAATATAATATAAAATGGGTACTGTAATGTAATGCAATTGAATTTTTCACTGCAAAAAATTGCTAGATCCTATGGAGTCACAAGGGAATCACCAGAAATCCCAGAGATGACAGTAATGTTGCTGAAGATTTTTGTTATAACTTCAACATGAAAGCGTTAAACCCTCCCTTCTCCTCTCATAACATTTGCATTCACCTATGATATTCGCACGGGAGACGCATTTATAGTTTTTGAATTGAATTGCACTATTTAGAACACGGCGGAAAATGAAAACAGCAGCGGGTTCTGAGTTAATGCAGAGTGTTTTGTTTTCTTTTCGTTTCAGCGCAGCGTTAGAAAAATTAATTGAATCGGCCCCTTAGGCTGGGTACACACTTTACAAAATTACTCCCAATGTGATATCCTTAATTAAAAAATAGGGAGCATTTAGCTTGAATAAAATCACAGAAGTGCAGTCATTCTGCAATTCTGTAGCCCTGTATATGCCAAGGGCCAGAATCAGTTGTTTGCTGCCTCACTGTGTACCCAACATTATATTATAACTGTGCCATACGTTTAATGCCATCATGTTGCTCCTCACATCATACCTTCACTATGCTCCCTGTGTTATCAATGTTTAGAGCTATCTCTCAGAACCTGCATTGACTTTCAGCAGGATGATTGGGTGGATTTAATCTCTATTGCCAAGTTTGCATATTATAATGCCATATATAGCTCTACCAAACAAAAGTCCAGTTTTTAGTAGTTATTGGTATCATCCCCGACAATGGTGCCCATGTTCCTGAATCTTTATAACAAACAACAAGACAATTGGAAGCTTTTGACAATTAAGCTTAGTGAAGCTCAAAAGCTATATAAAATTCTGGCAGACAAACTTTGCAGACCTGCTAAAGATTATTGTGTGTGGGATCAGGAGTGATTGGCTACCATCACCCAAATTAGCAAATACATTTATTGGAGCATTTTCTCTGATAGGCAGACCATCCCCATCTGTGGTGAAACATTGTTTTCCATTTTGGCTTGCTGTGCCACTTTCTTTGCAAAATCTCACCACCCCATCCATCAAAGTCTGTAGTCATGAGAAGTTTTTAGTAGAGAAGATTTTGAACTCTCATATTTTCCATGGGGAATTATAATACCTTATTAAGTAGAAGGATTAGTTTAGATGAATGTTCATGGAAACCCGCCAAGAACGTGCATGCCCCCAGATTACTCTGGGCATTTTTTTTCTGTACATTCAACTGAGCCTGAAGCGCCTAGAAGTCACTCATTATGAAGACGGTACTGTCACAAAAATCTGCTGCACTGTTCCAGCATCAGAGCATCTACATTATTAGGGCTAGTTTCTATAAAGTACTGGCATTAAGGTATGGGTGATATACATTTTTAAGATTGGCATCCAGATTGAGATGTAGGAAGTGTGGAGGTTGCGGTTCCCGATCACCAGCAGCAGCCAGCGGCTCTGAACTATCAAGTGCACGTAACAACCAGCTGGCAGAACAGAGTGAGGAGTTTCTTATCGACTCTGCTATCACATCATCACCGACGCCTCTAAGGCGCTATATTAATTCAGCAGCCTATTCACTGGGTTACAAGATTATTGAGTATGAATCCTTAGCACCAATATTTGCAGTAAGTAAGATGACTACAACCAAAGGAAAAAGTCAACCTTGCTCCTGAAACAAATTTAGCTTGGAGTATATTGCGGCATACTTATATCCTTATCAGGAGGTCTCTTGCTGGTTGGTACATACATGATCCATGTTCTTTTAATATTTGACTGAAAAAAAAGAGAAATAAAACAATAATGTACACTGTGTGCTATAGAGGTTATTCTAATAATAAAACTGCACTCACCTCAAATGGGTGAAAGGAGCGCTTTGGACGTTCTTAAACCACTGTCCACCAGTGGATGTGTCACAGTCACTAGAAGTTCTTGACCAAATGCTCTGCTAGTTGTTATCACTACTCTCGAGGCGCGGAGTCTAACGCAGTGACTGGTCTTCTCCAGGGACTCCCGCAAGAGGGTTTGGGTTTTGCGGCGTCACAGCGCAGGTCGCGGTCCTCAAGAGAGTGCCGCAGAACAACGGAGTACAGCTAACTTTAATGTTGATAAATGGAACTAGGAAGTATCCGGCCAACAGGTGGGAAGCAGCAGTCACTGTAGCATACAACAGGAGGCAGGTTTACCACGGATGTGGCTAAAAGTATCCGGCCAACAGGTGAGAAGCAGCGGTCCCTACAGCATACAGCAGGAGGCAGGTTTACCACGGATGTGGCTAAGAGTATCCGGCCAATAGGTGAGTAGTGGTCACTACAGCATACAGCAGGAGGCAGGTTTACCACGGATGTGGCTAAGAGTATCCGGCCAATAGGTGAGTAGTGGTCACTACAGCATACAGCAGGAGGCAGGTTTACCACGGATGTGGCTAAGAGTATCCGGCCAACAGGTGAGAAGCAGCGGTCACTACAGCATACAGCAGGAGGCAGGTTTACCAGCAGCCACAGAAAGAAGGTACACAGCTGACACGAGGAGGTGAGAATCAAGATCAGACAATTAAGGAGGGGTCAGGAGTGCCTAAATAGAGACAACGCTAATGGATAGCCAATACCAATAAAGGAAAGGTTATAAAGAGAACTCCTGATCTGCACATGCACAGAAGGCTAGTCAAGATGGTGGATGGCCAGAGGGACAACTGGCCCAGTGTGCACTGTGTAATAGAGAAATGAAAACTTTCTATTTGTGTTAATTACAATCTTCTCTCAGGTTATTGGATGCTAGGCAACCATGATGAAGCGTAGCCCGGCATTTGGTAGACACATGAACGCATGGCATCCAGTGACCTGCTAGGGGTTCGCTCTTGGGAAGCCTACAGTTTGGCTCCCTGGGAGCGGAGTAATTGGGAGGGAATAGGGTCGAGTGGACAGGTTGTAGGGTGAGATGATAAGATGAGTGCAGAGACTTCGTCTTCAGTTACTGCAGAGAATGAATTAAGGGGGGATTGGGGAGCGTAGATAATGATGGGTAGAGTGATTGGAGTGAGTGGAATTTGGCATGAGGAAATATCCTGTCGAATGGTGTCAATTTTGCCTTTGAAATAGGTGGCAAAATCATGGGCAGTGAGGGAGGAAGAAGGAGGAGGTGCAGGTGGGCAAAGAAGTAAGTTGAAGGTGGCAAAGAGGCGACATGGGTTAGAAGACTGTGTGGATATTAGAGATTTGAAGATTGTTTGTTTGGCAATTGAAAGGGTAGTGCTGTAAGATGAAAGGATGAATTTATAGTGGGGGAAATCAGGATAGCAATGACATTTCCTCCAGTGTCGCTTTGCAGTGCGGGAGCATTGTTGCAGGTGGCGGGTCTGTTTGTTTGCCATAGCTGGGGTTTTGATCGTCGGAGACTATGGGGTATATTTATTAAACGGCGGGTTTGAAAAAGTGGAGATGTTGCCTATAGCAACCAATCAGATTCTAGCTATCATTTATTTAGTGCATTCTACAAAATGAAAGCTAGAATCTGATTGGTTGCTATAGGCAACATCTCCACTTCTTCAAACCCGCCGTTTAGTAAATCTAGCCCTATATGTAGTAGCTAGAGCTGCATTGTCAAGGGTTGTAGTGAGTGTTTTGTTATAGAAAGAGGCAGCCTGATTAGGATATGACAATGCAGTCACTGGAGAAAATAGTTAAATATATATTATCAATAATTACCACTTTTTCTGTGACTTCTCTCCTTTCCTCATATCTGAGCTCAGCCTAGTGCTCTTACATGAGCTTCTGTTGCTTAGAAGTTATAGTAATGTCATGCAGCTCATCTCTAGAACCACTTCTACCTACTAGACTTCTCCTTTGCTGCTACTCACTTATGGAATTCCCTACCATGCCTGATCAGATCAATTTGATATCATTAGATGAACAGAGGCATCAGGAAATATTTAGATATGTAGATACCCAATTGTAAAGCGCTACGTAATTTACTATCGTTATATAAATAAATGTTGATTAAGGTGATTATAACAATGTTGTTTGTCATCACTGAGGAAGATGAAGGTGGTCTGCACTCATTCTAAAAACTTTAAAGACTAGTACTATGCACTTCTCAAAGGGAAAAGCATTCATCATTTTACTTAAGTGGTTGTTTAAGCTACGATTGCGGTAGATGTGGACCGTAATGCTGCCCTTGTGAATCAAACCGTGATATATATGCCAGTTACAATGTATATCTACATCCATTTACCATGGATTTACATATTAATGTCCAGTTTGAGATTCTTGTCCATGTAATATATTTGTATACATGTAATTAGTGTAAATAAGTCAAGTTGTATACAGAGTGGTTGTAGTGTAAGAATAAAGTCCATTGTTTGACAGGGAAAAAATCATTCTCCAAACATTCCATATCAAGCTGAGACTAATGAAACAATTTGTTAAGGCCTTTGACAAAGATAGCAATTATTTCAAATACATTTGTAGATCCTACCCTGTGCTAAGTATGGAAAACATAAAAGCTGGAATCTTTGATGGCCTTCAAATTCGTAAGCTTTCACAAAAATTATGAATGGCATTGAAGCTTCTGCCTGGTGCAGTTATGCCTCAGTTGTCAAGAACTTCTTGGGTAACCACAAAACAGACAGTTATGAAGAACTGTTGCAAAACATGCTCAAAAGCTTAAAAATGAGGGTAATACTATGCCTAAAGGTACACTTACTCCATAGCCACTTAAACAGATTTCAGGATAATCTTGGTGGTTTAGTGAAGAACAAGGGAAGAGGTTTCATCAAGATATAAAGGTGCTGGAGGAAAGGTATCAATGCCGATGGGACAGACACATGATGGCAAACTATTGATAGAGCCTCCAACGTAATTGTCCTGATAACCCACATAAATTAAAATAGTACAGTGTTTTACTATGTATTAATTGTAATTATCTGAATCAGCATAAAATGCCATTATATATTTCATATGTTTACTTTTGTATGGTTTGAGATCATTTCAATGCGACTTGTAAGTAGGCTCTGCCTGACATTACATTTTTAACATGTTTATGTTTATCAATGGGGTACCAATTATCTAAAGAATTAGAGCCAATCTAGGAAATCCGTTTTGATTTGGAATCAGAACCACAATTTTAGCCCAAAGGCACTCTATTATGATTGAGAATAAAATGAGTGTCGACCAATGTAATCTATATATGTTATATTAGTGAAGTTTAAGAAATATGTAAAACAGACTGTTCAGTTAGGCCAATAATTGGCCTTCCCACACAAATAAGTGTGTATAAGTGACATTGATGCAGATTTGGTTGCCAAAAACATCTGTCTTGAGAAGACCATGCAATTGTCCACATTCAGAGAAATTAAGATGACTAATTGGCACTGGCAAATAAAACATGTATAGATGGAGATATGATGGCTGACTATGTGATGGAGTTAGAGAACTGTATAGACTGATTAATGATTTTTTGGATTGAATCAGAGAAAGCAAATGCAATGATAGCAGAGTTATAAAATCCTTCATTAAGACGAGAGTGGACACAAAACCTCAACTACGGACAGCAGCATTAATAGACATTTAAAAGATGATGAGAGGGCACAATGTTAAATTGTGCAAGTCAAGATGACATTGTCCTTGGGCCCACACCCATATGTTTAAAAGGACATGGACATAGTTTAACAAACCAAGCACTTCAGCGACAGGGACTGGCACTTTTGTGACTGAAGTGCTTGATTAGTTTGGGCCCCCATAAAAGCCAACATTTTGGTTGTTGAATTGGGGAATAGATAGGAATGTTAACAAATGAAACCTGGGGGAAAACCTGTAACAAAGCCAAAACACAAAGATTTTTTAGAACCAAAACCACATCCAAAACCAAAACACGTGTGTCAGCACACATACAGGGGCTGTGCACACACATGTAGTAGTACAGTGAGCTGCTTCTTTTGAAAAGTCCTCTTTGCACAGCGGAGGTAATTCTGCCCCTTCATTCATCTCAGCTCTGATTGGCTCATCCTGCTTAGTTCTGGTTATGCACACCAGCAGGTCCTTCCGCCAATGCAGAGAGCTGGAGCATGGAAAATGGTGACAAGAGGCAAGTAACGGTCACCTGTTCAGTTCCCAGGACTCCTGAAACCCAGGCAGGGCATCCAAGAAAATGAACTGTCCCTACCAAAGACTCCTGTGTTTGAAAACATTAATTGTACTGCGCTGTAAAAATCACTAATACTACATTGACAAAGGATGATAACAAAATAAGTTATTTTGAATTTAAATATATATATATATATATATATATATATATATATATATATATATGGATAGATAAATAGATAGATAGATAGATAGATAGATAGATAGATAGATAGATAGTACAATGACAAATACATTACATCAGCTGTACTCGCTTATTATTCTTAGCAATGTTTCTGTGGAAAAATTGGAAGTCCCCATAAGGCACATTACCAAATAAAAATGGACACGTCCTAGAAAAAGAGGCTGTTGGGAACTCCAATAAGTGACGGTGGATTAAACTATGAATATTATTGATTAACATTAAAAAGATAAGTGAATTATCAATAGCATGTATTAATAAAAACATTACTTGATAGTCAAAAATAAGCAAATATCACTGAAAAATGTCAAAATCAAATGAAATTTTTATGGATCTTTCTGATTGTCTTTGTGTTACAGGTCACATGAGACACAATCCAGTCTTCCAGTGCATTATGGGTCTGATTTAGGAGCAAATCCAGCTGGAAAGTGCAATTTTGCACCTTAGCAAAAAAACATGTTGTGTTGCAGATGGGGTGCATTTAAAATGTGCAGATAGATTTAAAGTTAAGAGGGGGAGCAGCCAAGCTCAATTCTAAAACGCAGTGCTAAAATAATGCTGGCCAGTATTTCTGTGCTACACGCAGAAGCAGACAGTCTAAATTAGGCCCAGTACAGCTGTTGGATTGTACAATACAGTGGAAACTATTAGACTTGAAGTCCTGTAGTTACACAAATAAAATCTGCAATCAGCTTAATGGTAATGCTGAGGCAAATTTATGGATTATACCTGAGGAGAGCTATTAAGATCATTCCAATGTAAAAGGATATTAGAGCTTCTAAGCTATACATTGGGAAATATAAAACAGTCTCAGGAGATTACAAAATACGTCTATCCTTTCACCTCCACACGTACTTCAGTAACAAGGCATTCTATTCTATGGGAAGCAGCCCATCTTTTGTGCTCATTGAAAATAGTCAATTTGTATTATGCATGAGGAAATGCGGTCTTTTAGACTTATTATATGGAACTGCAAAATCATGTATGTGCAGAATCATGTCTATATATTTACATACCATATTTATCTAAATATGTCTACTGGTATGTAGGACAACAATTCTACATAACATTTTAAATTTAGAAAACAATCATATAGTTATGCAAATATAAGGTAGCTGATGATTCCTTTGTCTGTCTTTTTATAAATGTGGCATGCACATTGCTTACAGGGCTAGTGCGAGTAAAGCCACTATATACTTAACTAATTCACCATGGTCTTTTCATTGCTCTGAGGCGGGATACCATGCCATGAGGGAGGTCCTTCTATAACTTAGCCATACTTGCCAACTTTGAATAGTCAGCCTGCGGCAGATAACGGAATGGGGGTGTGGTGGGAGGGCTTAAGGGGGCGGGGCATGGTGGGGAGAATCACATCATTTTAGCCCCACCTCCAGCGTCAAAATGTTGATTTCATCACGGAGGCAGGGCATAAATGTTGCCTCCCGACGGGCAGGATGCGGGAGGCTTGCCTGCTCTCCCAGGAGTCTGGCAGACCTACCCGGATTTCAGGAGTCTTCTGGACATTCCGGGTGAGTGGGCAAGTATGAACTTAGCAGATACAGTGTGACTGACAGTCTTGCAACTATGCTCTGCAGAAATGCCTAGTGTGAATTGGTAACTTCATACACAGGGGCAAGGACACTGGTGACAGAGCAGCTTACCTGCCTGGAGTCTCCATATTTTGGCCTACATCAGATCCCTTTAGGATACTGCTCTACAAATGTGGTTGGTAGCTTCAGCACTGTGTAACTGAGTGTACATTTATTTTGCAACCTCACCCTGGAAGTGATCAACTTGTGTGACAAATTGGACAGTGCTCCTGTGAATGGCTGAGCTGCAGGATAGCAACATCTATGGCCACATTTAGAATGTTGCAGAGGAATTGGGCAGCTTTCCTTTGAATGGCTGAGCTGCAGGATCACAGCATGTGTGGCCACATTTAGAATGTGTCATGGTGCAGAGAGATTGCGCAGTGAAAACTCATCAATTTTTAACCCATTCAATTTTTTGAAAGAATACATTTTATATTATAATGGGTAAAATTAATATTCTGCTAATAGTTTAGTCTAGTATTTTAACTTTTGCTTTTAATGTTTTGCATTCGTAAGTTAACAGATAATGTAGTGTCTTACAATAGCCACACTCAGTTTCTAACCCTATCTCCGGTACTCATCCCTTCACCAGTGTGAAAATAATCCTTACCTAATGTGTGTGTGACCTATTTATTTTTTTTAATAACTTCATTTAGAAAGTACTAACACACAGTGTATAAATACAGGACCTCATTTAGCGTCGGACGCAAAGTCCATTTAAGAAGTGTAGGAGTGGGAGTGTGCCCAGCTTGGTAGGGTATTACGAGTGGCAAGCAACCCCAGTTGTGTCCCACTCGTAATACCTTACCAAGCTGCGAGCAGTTCCTGCAGCTAGCTAACTGCTTGCGCCACCTAATTCCTGCGGCACAGCTTTAGCCCTGTTTTGACGTGTGTTGTGTCTGCGCCTCACTGCGACTAGGATTTATTTACATGGTCACACCTTTACAATTCCGCGTTCCTCCCATTCTCTCGTAGTGAGTCGCAAGCTGTCGTAAGTGTTAATTGCGTCCAAGATGCAGGCGGATATGGTGCTTTCTGCACATGCGTGGTAGTGTTTTTTTGTTGGATGCGCCTAAAACGGATTTTGCATCCGACTCTAAAAGAGGTCCACAATGTAGAAAGCCAAAGTAGACCAAAATAGGTGACAGTATATACATATGGAGGGGGCTGTTTGACAGCACCAGCCTTTACACAGAAGAACGTACAAAAAAGGTAACAAAAAGTCAAATAAATTACAC
Source organism: Mixophyes fleayi (assembly GCF_038048845.1). NCBI lineage: Eukaryota > Metazoa > Chordata > Amphibia > Anura > Limnodynastidae > Mixophyes > Mixophyes fleayi. The sequence continues at coordinate 53,011,671 of NC_134406.1, forward strand.
GTTCCATTATATGGTCTGAACTGTATCAAAATATTAAATACCAAACCATTGAGTAATATATTGGATTGTGAGGTCTGTTTTCTGTAATGTAATAAGGGAGGGAGAGAGAGGGAAGTAAGGGGGAGTGGGGGGGGGGGGGTAAACTGAGACAAGACATGGGGTGTGTGACCTATTTTAATGTTATCGCATATGAACATTCTAAGGCCTATTTTCTAAGAAAGAATGGTAAACGCACAAGGAAAGGGACCAGCCTCCATCAAATCTTATTCAAATTCAAATATTCCCTTATATCAATGAGGGAGTGCTCTTCCAACAAACACAAACTATAACACTAAAGAACCAGAGTTGGAATTAGTAGAACAGGCACTCCAGGTCCACTGAAATACATAGAAATGTCAATTTTATTCATTATTGTTAAAATCAATGAGCTATCTTTGTGGACCTCATTTAGAGTCGGACGCAAAGTCCGTTTTAGGCACATCATCCAAAAAAGCACTATCACGCCTGTGCAGCAAGCACCATATCCGTCTGCATCTTGGACGCAATTTACACTTGCGACAGCTTGCGGCTTACTACGAGAGAAAGGGTGTAACGCGGAATTGTGAAGGTGTGACCCTGTAAGTAAATCCTAGACGCAGTAAGGCGCAGACGCAACACACATCAAAAAAGAGCTAAAACTGCAGGAATTAGGTGGCGCAAGCGGTTAGCTAGCTGCAGGAACTGCTCGCAGCTCATTACGAGTGGGATGCAACTGGGGGTTGCTTGCAACTCATAATACCCTACCAAGCTGCGTAACACTCCCACTCCTCCACGTCTTAGACGCACATTGCGTCCGACTCTAAATGATGTCATGTATGTTAATTAATGGGCAAGTAGCCTTTATTATCAAGATATGCTGGCGAAATATTAAAAACAAAGAATAAGGGAGTGAATGTACAGAAAGTATGAAAGATAAAAAAACATCACCGAATGGTTTTAATGTTTGATGTTTGACACCTCCGGTTAGTTTAAGATCCACACTGATGATGTCCATTGTGCATAAGATATGTTTGGCTTGTAATACAAGTAAAGTACAGGATGCAATTTACACTTACATGACCCCCACAATGAAAACATGTACACAATGCTGCAAATTACATCAGTACTGAATATGAGAGGACACTGCTTACTGGAGTATATACAGTATTTTACCTTCTTCAATCCTTGTGTAGTATTTTATTTATGTACTTGCACCACAGTGCATTTCCTGATTTTTGTAGCACTAAATTAATAACAAGCACAAATGGTGACATTATTGATTTGGCCAATATATTGTATATCAATACTTAATATGTAGAGCGTAATAAAAATGAATATTCAGCCTTTCTGCAGTGTGGCATGACTACAATAGGATGGTTCTGATAAGTAGGGTTGTATTATGACAACAGGGTTGTATGCCAGATGAACACTGCCATACAGAGAAACAGCTGCACAGCTCCACCAGACTCACATTCACCAATAACAGCGAAAACTAAAACTTCACTTAGGAATATTATGTCATTTATATAAAGGCAAAATATGCTCAACAGATGATAGTAAAAATGCAGCCAGAAAACTACTCCAGCTATTGAAACTGCCAAATGTGACATAAAGCTGCATTGTAAAAATCATCTGGAAAGCAGGTTTAGCCATTGAAGTATCTATGTGTTAATTACTGTGATCTGGAAGAGCTGAGTGTCTGAGTCTGACTATCACTCCGCATATGTAAATGCTACTGGTGCTGAATCCCAGCCAGGGGTTTCATAGCCCGGTCCTCTCCCCCTGTTTGTGCCGAGACATCATTGTGTAAGGCTGGTGCCTGCTGCAAACTCACGTTCTGGGCTCCTTTACGAAATTATTCGCGTTATTATGTATGCTACATTGAGCGATCTAATTTCTTCCTGAGAGTCAGCTAATTGCTATGGCAGGTAATTAGAACCGGTTTATAAAGCAAAGGAGTTTTTTTTCCTTTGCCCCTTAGATTATTAAATGTGCTCTGTCAAAAATATTCCGTATATGGGATATTATTTAAAGAAGTGAGTGTCTCATCTTTTCTAGTAAAATGTATTGAAAAAATAAACACAGAAACAAAAGAGAGAAGACAGATCGGGTGAGGGATAAAGAGAAAAGGAGAGAGATAAAGAAAGAGAGAATGGGGGGAAGAGAGAGATTGTGATGTTTTTGATTTTAAAGTTTAACAGAAATAAAAAAAATATATAAATAAAGCTGGAAGTCTCCACCTAAAACTCTGGCCACAGTTTCCCTGAAATGTAAACTCTCTTTAAATAGTGGCAACTATCAAAGGGTGCAAGATAGTGTCAGCATTATCGGAATAAATTCACCATTATCCATAAGTAACATTGAGTTTTAGAAATGATTCATATAATCCACAGTCACTCTGATATTCTCTTGTTGGAGGACAATGGTTTGTACTTTCCCACTGCACAGGTGTGTTAGAAAGAGATTGCGGGTCGTGGTTGTTGAGAGCAGAGCAGTCACATCATATTCTCTGCCTTTCACAGCTAAATAATTCTTTCAATCATAGTGAACGCTGTATGTAGCTGTGGACGCTTTGTTATAAATTCACGCGTTCCCATTTAACGCGCAATTTGCGACTGACTGGTAATTATCAGCTTTCCTTATTATTTAATATCCAGACCCCTTGCTTCAGTCCCCAATAAAATGCTTGCGATTTTCGACTTTTTGACCATATGTGTGCTTAAAGATGAAGACCCAGAACAGCTCCTAGATTACTTCTAATTAAGCTCAATTCCCAAAGCAACATTTATCTTCCAAACTGCGATTACAATTGTCATCCGTCTGGGGGAGACGCTGTGTAATCTGGATACATCCCCACCCCTTTAAGAGGAGCATGAACAGAAATCAATACGGGGCAGGGATGAAATGCACTTTTTTTTCAACAGAAACCTGGACCAGTGAGAAAGTGATATATAATGTTAAAAAGAGTACAGACTCATCCTTTCTCTCTAACGAACAGAAAAAAAAAAAATAGAATACAGCAATTTATATATCCCTCTATACATTGAGCTTATGGCAGTAGAATTTACACTGTTCATCTTTTTATTGACTTACCTGATCAGGACTCAGACACATGATTTGTAGGGTTATAAGTGAATAGCAGAGACTTTATTTAATCTTACTAAATGCACATACTTAATTTAGTGAGTGCATACACATATATTATGTATATGTATAATAAGGCACATGTGCTCAATATTAGTCATTTTGAGGAGTATGTGGCGGCTGTGTCTTTGGCACCAATAATCTGCAGCTCTTAAACTGAGTTCTGATTAAATCCGCTGCTAACAGTCTGAGCTGTGCTCTCTATCTGTTTTAAAGGCACAAGACCAACATATATATATATATATATATATATATATATATATATATATATATATATATTTAACAATAAATGTGAGCACTGTATGCTTGATTAAGTTTTGAACAAACAGGATGGTTTTATGTCTAGCATCCTTATTAATTAAATATTATACTGCTGAGACAGTTACTCTACCCATAAGCTTTGTCAGGAACAATGAATTAACTGTGAGATTCTTCATGTGTTTGCGGAGAAATATAATTTCGGTGTGCACACAAGATAACCCCTTAACATTGACTTAATAAAGTGCTTTACAAGGAGTAATTCAATACACTCTTTCAACGATTGTAAAAAAAATTGTGCAAAATGTTTACAAACATAATTTTTAACCATCTAGTTAGGTAATTTTTAAACAAGGAATATATGCTAATACAATTAATACAATGTGTATTTCTTATATTTGCAATAGAACACTATACAGATATGTAAGGACTATATGATGAGCAATAGATAGATAGATAGATAGATAGATAGATAGATAGATAGATATATGGAAAGATAGATGGATAGATAGATGTATCCCATATCGCCATCACTAGCAATGTCACAAGCTTACAATCTCTGTACGTGTATATTTGTAGCTTGTGTTCCATTGTGTTTTGTTCAGTATAGGTGTTTGAATGGTAAAGCTACTTACTCGCCCTCCCCTCTAAAAATAAAATCTGGTTGGGCATCTTACACGACTACTCGGTGCAAACAAGTCACTTCTTTGAAGGTTGTTTGCAGGATGTAAATTAGGTCCCAAAAGCTGTTGTCCAAATCGAAGAAACAGAGAAATTAATCTGAAATACTATCCATCATACCCTGTAATAAAGGAAGCGACGTAGATGAGACAGATGATATGATTAAGGAGCTGTGGTCGTTTTAATTAACTTTTTGCTGTCCTGTAATGATCAAACTGGTCAACAGACCCGGTCAATAAGCATGTTAATATCAAACAAATAAAACCGGGGATGATTAAAAACCTCCTGGTTTATTAAATTTGAAATTCAAATGAAATTTATGCTGTGGATGCTGTCGGAATGTTAATACTTGTCAGCATTAGAAGAAATCATACAGGTTTTAACGCAACAGCGTCTTCTAAGACCGTGTGATCTGCATTCACATGGGGGGGGGGGGAGTTTTACCTCCTTAAAAATTCTTATATTATTTAATTTATTTATTGAAAAAATACTTCTTTTGTGTCATGTTCGCCCAATAATCTACAACAGCGCGCTTTTCAAAAATAGTAATGGGAAGTAATAAATTCAATTTATTTTTCTTATTTCTGATTCCATTATATATGCTTGTATTTTTCATCTTTAGAACTGAATGTACATGCCACATTTAATTGTCATTGTTCTCTAAAGTTCAAATATATTTTGCTTCTGTACTTTACAGAAAATATTACAAAGATTTTAATTTATCATATTGTCAAATGAGTTTTTTAAATACATTGTCAGGGCCAACAAAATCCTAAATAACATTTAATAAAACAACGCTGTGAAGTGCATCACACAAATAAACTAACGAGATGCATAGTAAACAGCAGATATAGATATATATATATATATATATATATATATATATATATATATATATATATATATATATATATAGTGAACACTGTATGACACATTTTATATTGATGCACAAGAACTAATGTCTGAATCTATACTTATATATGTATCTATGAATCTGTGTGTGTCTTTTAGATTTTATCGATATCTGTATGAGGTAGTAATAACCTTTTCATTGCCAGGGGTCTTCATATCACACCCCCGGGCATCGGATGGGTTAAGTTCCCAATTTAAACAAGTGTGCATTAGATCCTGGAAATGAATATCATTATAGGGAGCAGAGCAAAGCAATGAAGTTAATTCTTTTTTATTTGTTAAACGGAGTCCCCTCCTTGTACCACCCCTTCCTCCTTTTGGGCCGGGCTGTCACGCCTTCTCAACAGGCTAAAATCATTCAGAGTATCTCGGAGAGATAAACACGACATTTATGTTAACCGTCAACCTTCCCAGAAAGAAAGCAGTTCATTAATTTACTTCCCACTTCCCTTCAAAGTGCCATAGTGTAGGTATCAGCCCGTAATCAATAGATATGATGTCCAGCAATAGATCGACCCCCAGCAAGAGAAAAATGAAAGATGAATCCGTTTTGCTTAGAGAAATCAGGAGGCACTAATAACCCAGACTTTGCAGTGTGCTGTCATTACAAAAGCTTGCTGCAAGACAAATAAAAACTATAGAGACCTTTATGGTCCCTGAAAGTGACTTATATGACTGTTTAATAATATGTCTACATGTTGCATCATCTACAGCTGAGGGTCGATAGATAGATAGATAGATAGATAGATAGATAGATAGATAGAGAGATAGATAGATAGTTATGCACTTCCATTCTATAGATCGGGTTTAAGCAATATGAGGCTATTGGGGAACTATAAATCGCTGCCAACCTCCTGCAGTTCCCCAATATCTGGAGAGCCATAGATCTTCCTTATCTCTTCTTAATAGTTTCACTGCCCTTAACCCCTTCAATGCCAGCAATGCTTTCTGTCCTTCCCTAGCAGTTCACTGTTTAATAGCTTGGTGGAAATGAGTTTCTGAAAAGAAAAGGCTCGTTCAATATATCAAACAAACTTTAAGTTGGTGAATCAACAACATAATCCACAACAAGTACAATGTAAACAGTCAGTGTATGCAAAGCGGACGTCTTTTGCTTGGGAGTTGTTGCAGCCACTGCCAAGCAGTCACTTCCGATTGGGTAAATTGCTAACTCCTACTCACAGAGAGAGACAATAAGGGAAAAATCTGAAGGAAGAAAAACTGATGAACAGATTCAGGCTGAATTTGTACAATAACAGAATTCGCATAGGCTGAAGAAATGGTGCTTGTAAAGGTGGAGGGGGGGGGGGGGGGGAGACGCTGGGGAAATGTCATTGTATTGGTTCCACTCCCTCCTGTTTCCAGCGCCCCCTCTCCCTCTGCCGGGGAGGAGGGGAGGGGTGACAGTGTCTAGATGACCTCACGCAGCAGAGGGTCTAGGCGACCCAGCAGCGCCTCTGATTGGCTGGCTGGGGCTCAGCGGTACTTCAAAGCCAGAGAGGAGCTACAATTGTGCTGGAATGGGCGGACCTGATCATTGTATTGCACACCTCTAAAAAAAACACTGCTCTGATTTATACATATAAAAAAAGATCCTCTGAGGAGGGCACTTTTGTGATGGCAACTTCTCTACTAGGGGTGAGTCTAAGGATTTTCTTGCTGGTTTAATTAGATCTTTTATTCTGAATCTTTTTTTTTTTTTCACTGCCTGAGTGGAGGGGTTAAAATAGCCCTGGTCCAGACAAGGGCTATCAGTCTCCTATTGAGTCCTATAGTACGAGGGAGTGAGAGGGTGAGAGAGAGAGAGAAAAGAGGAAGGAACTTAAAGGGGGGCAGAGTCACTTTGAGTGAGGATAAGGTATTGAGGGCATTTGTACCAACATCCTTACAGCACGTTCCTGAGGAGAGGTGGCTTCTTACATGACTGCAGACACAACTTAAATATATCGGCTGCCTTTTGTAATAAATCTCAGCCCTCTTCTCTGCCAGGTACGTTTAAATGATCTTGTTTATATATATATTTATGCCACTTAAATACGTTTTCATTATTCACTATTATAATTTACTGTTATTTTTTAATACTATTCAATAATTGGCCGATAAGTGGAATATGCACTACGTACCTTTTGCACTAATGATGTAGTGGATGAATAGGACTCAATTGCTTTTATATGTATTATTGGGCTATTATAATTTTTTTAAATGATTTGCTATATTTATATTTTGAGTGCTCGGTATTTTGGAAAAGCTGTTGCTTAAAATCTATTTAATATGAAAGCATAGGCAAAGTTTGTTATCTCAATGCATAAAACAATACATCAATGAATTAAATGACTCGGGCAGAGTAACCAATCTGAATTTGAATCCTTAAAGTATTATGTATTTCGTATAAATGTTTGTTTAAATGTAATGATATGCAGAGTTTTTTTCAAATTAGATTTTAAACAATCTCGAAATATTATTGGTCATGATAGTATCCCGTTCGTATCTTACTGGTGTAACATGCTTAAAAGTCAGACACTGATTCATTTTTATTGAGGAATCGATATAAAAAAAACATTATAAAAATTATTTTTTTCATTCGTGAAATATCTGACTTACCATGAGTTACAGTTTGGTAACTGTTGCATTGTAAAGTTTTTCTTATAATGAATAACTAAGTAGCTCATATAGAACATTATTAAACAAACATAATATTATTAAAGAACCACTGATGATGTTACTGATGTATGTGATAAATGTGTGTACACTGCAGCGTTTATGTCTAACTCCACTGACAAAGTTCCCTGTTCTCTTGTCTCTCTCTTTCTGCCCCAGGAAGAGCCCAGGTTGGGATCCACACCCCTGGCCATGCTAGCCGCCACCTGTAACAAGATCGGCAGCCCCAGCCCGTCCCCGTCCTCCTTATCGGACAGCTCCGGCTCATTCGGGAAGGGTTTCCACCCCTGGAAGCGCTCATCCTCCACCTCCTCCTCCGGGAGCTGCACTCTGGGTTCCGGCTCACTCTCTGGCTTTGGGGTCGGCGGCTCTCACCGAGTCGGCTCTTCTTCCTCCAGCGCAGCAGCGGCCGCGGCTGCTGCTGCTGCTGCGGCTGCCGCAGCGGCACTAGTGTCGGACTCTTTCAGCTGCGGGGGGTCCCCAGGCTCCAGCGCCTTTTCTCTGACCTCTTCAGGAGGGGGCGGCGGTGGAGGCGGAGGAGGAGGGGGGAACGGAGTGGTCTCAGCAGCCTCACCATTTGCTAACGAGTACTCGGTGTTCCCGGTGAGCGGGGGATCACAGGAGGCGGCGGCAGCAGCTGCGGCAGCTGCAGCAGCGGCGGCCGCGTCCCACCACCAGCCGGTCTTCCTGTCCAAGGTGCATGCCTCAGTGGACAGCCTGCAGAGCATCTATCCCCGGGTCGGGATGGCGCACCCGTACGAGTCCTGGTTCAAGCCCTCACACACTGGAGAAGTGAGCGCCGCAACTGCAGGGGGCGCGTCCAGCTGGTGGGAAGTTGGAGCTGGCTGGATAGACGTTCAGAGTCCCGGTGCGGGAGCAGCTCTACACCCGGGCACCCTGCAGGGCTCTCTGCACTCTCCTTTGGGCGGATACGGCTCTGACTATACAGCCGCTGGCTTTGGACATTTCACCACCGGGGGAGGCGGAGGAGCTGGTGGAGGAGGAGGCGGAGGAGCCAGCGGTGGAGCTGGAGGAAGCCCTGGGGGTCACTTATTAAGCCCAGCAGGGCAGCACCTGATGGACGGATTTAAGCCAGTAATAGGCCCTGGGTCCTACCCTGACCCGTCCTCTTCACCTCTATCTGCGAGCTCCATGCTGGCACCGACTGGGCCATTAGGGGGATCGCCCCGCTCCTCGGCCCGGCGCTACTCTGGAAGAGCCACTTGTGATTGCCCCAACTGTCAGGAGGCAGAAAGGCTGGGGCCGGCCGGGGCCAGTCTAAGGAGGAAAGGGCTCCACAGCTGTCATATCCCGGGCTGTGGCAAAGTGTATGGCAAAACATCCCATCTTAAAGCGCATCTACGCTGGCACACCGGGGAACGACCCTTCGTCTGCAACTGGCTCTTCTGCGGCAAAAGGTTCACCCGCTCAGACGAGCTACAGCGGCACCTGCGCACCCATACAGGTGAGAAACGCTTTGCCTGCCCTGTGTGCAACAAGCGCTTCATGCGCAGCGACCACCTCAGCAAACATGTGAAGACGCACAGCGCAGGGGGAGGTGGCGGTACTGGCAATGGGGGGCCAGGCAGTGGGGGTAAAAAAGGCAGCGACACCGACAGTGAGCACAGCCCTTCGGCCAGCCCGCACTGTCACTCCCCAGAGTTGCTGCACACCACGGACAGAAACGGTTTGGAGTGAGATATGAACAGTTAACCCCCTGCCCCCTACACTCTCCTGCAATATACACTAGGACCTGGTATCTTTGCCCTCTGCCCCTCTGCTCATTCTGTTTTGTAACTAAGGACATGGACATGTAAGTGCATGCATTGTTCTCCGGACAGTTGGAAGGCTCAGTCACACTTGAGCTCATGACACCATGCACTATAACAAGAGTCGTGTTTTCAAGGAATTATTTAAAAAGGTAAAACCCAGCAGCAAATTCCTCCATCCCTGCTCACTGGAAGAATGCAGTTAGAGGACCTAATATCTGGAGCTAAACTTGTATGTAACAGGGCAGTGGGGAGCACGGAGCCAATAACTGAAGTTAATGTCACCAATTCATACTTGCTTTGCTAGGGCAGAGTCGTGTTTGCATTTCAGGCTTCATTATCGCGTTTTTAATGTAGTCTTGAAATATGTAATTAAGGGTCAATGTTTTTATTGTAGTCTTGAAATTTATCATCAAGGATATTGCCATGGACAGCAAAGCATACCAAGGCCTAACTATATACTGCCCAGTTCGTGTTTAATGCACTGTATACATGGAGCAACACCCTCACAACTCAAACTTTTACAAGCTGCTGTCTATATTAGTGGGTTTAACAATACAATGGGATGTTTCAGTAAACAGGTAAACACGTGACAATTCCACTGGAATTCAGTAATGAATGTTGGTAATGTTAGTTTACTTGATTTACACTTATACATTTGACCTATTTGCAATATCAAACAGTAACCTTTTCATGATAACTGGGCATATGCCCCTAAAGACACTAAAGTGATAATAAATCCAACCAGGGTTTTAGTAAACATATCCCATTATTGGGCAATCCATATACTAACCCTGTTTCAAAATATTTTACAATTTATGGATAATTGAAAATGTTTGGATTTTATTTGTTATTATTGGTGTATGTACAGCTCTAAAAGCAATATTTAAATATATATTTACCTTCATAAATATTGCAGAGTAAATTCAGCCCATCCAAACCCCTTATAGAAACATTACCCATCATTTCACTTTCTGCAAGCTCTTGGCCAAAGGCCCACACTCTAAATAAATTATATATAAACAGTCCTTATAACTGGAGAAACTCAAACGGGTTAATATCAAACACCACTAATACGTGGACTAGAGGAACTGAGTACTGAAGTCGATTTTGTATAGTATTTTTCTTGTATATTAATTACAGTAAATATTTGAAAATATATAGGAGTACAAATGAGTTTCTTTTTGTCACAAAAATACTGAGTAATTGTCGCAGATCACTGCATTCTTTTTTTATTATTATTATTATTATTATAATTATTATTATTATTATTTTGTTTCTTGAAGTGTACATCAAACAGAAAATGCACTTTGAGGATCTAGTTTTTGCTTGAATATGACTTTAGATAGATATACACTGTAACTAAGCAGACACTATTTCATTAATGTTGAATGACATTTAATTTACCCGAGCATGTACTTTTGCTGGCAGTTCAGATATAGCTAAAAGTGAGAATCCTTTATTTCAGTACGAGTGGGTTAGGCAAAAACTCATGTATTAAATAAATTTGTCAGAGTGAAACTGAACTGTCTATGGCCTGTGTATTTCCTACTCAAAAAAAAATAAATCACCACAGACCTATATGTCTATAGCTACTGACAACACTACATCCATAGTTTGCAAGTATTGCAGACTGTACTCCTTGTTGTAATGTTGAAATAATTTGAATATTTCACATTGAAATGGAAAAACCTTTCACTGGGACGTTTTAGATTGCATTTTAAATGCATGAGATGTAATTGGTTTTATTTGTAATATTTTAAATAATGGTATTAATAAACGCTGAAAAAAAATCGAAACATTTATTATGTGTTTATTATTCTAATTGTTATGCTTACTTTATTTCAAATTATTTGTCAACCAGTTTATATTACTATTATTATTATTATTATTATTATTATTATTTATTTATTTATTTAGACCCTATCACACAAAACTTTTTTTTAATCAAATAAATAGTACAATATTATTTACGCTATTGGTTGAATTTATGATGTAAATGTATATACAGTAATGATTTACATTTACGGACACATTTGGTTATTTTAGCTTAACTTGTGGTCAAATGGTTGATCTTTACCATTTAAACTGTGACAATGGATTGATTACACTCATTACTTCTAGACAGGTGGCAGCCAGTGAGCCTCTAATAGAGATTATTCTTGATGTATGCTCGCCATGGTCTCTTCACATGTCATAAATTTGAACTGCATTCTAACCTAAATAATGCTATGGACTTTTAAATGGAGATCGGGTCCTGTAATGCAAGGAAGCTTCTATTACTTCCAAAGGCCCACATGGCCCTTCAGGTACAATTGGACTAAACTGAGGGTAATTTATCCAAAGCGTCCGGTTGTTAAACTGAAACAAAACCTTCGCATTTGTCAAAGGCACTTGGATTCCATAAAGTGATGAAAGCCGTTTTTAATTTACAATCATTACTTAATCAAAGTTGTTTTTGTTTCTAGATATCTTGTAATTCTACAACAAAAATAGCTAGTAATAATAATTATAAGCCCACTAACTGTGATGAAAAAAACATACAATCGATGTTTGCTTAAACTCTCCATTTTACGCGTTTCTAAGGTCATCTTTCAGTCTTTGTTTGTTTAGCCGAGTATCCTTAAGATAATTAAAAATGTCTGACTCCAAAAAACATTGATTAATGATGCTTTATATATGTATAGAAAATGTATAAGATGTATGAAAATAGCAAGTATAAGTAGGGACTGGAGGCTTTATATATGCATAGAACATTTATAAGATGTATAGAACATCTATCTATCTATCTATCTATCTATCTATCTATCTATCTACATAGATATATATAGATAGATAGATAGATAGATAGATAGATAGATAGATAGATAGATAGATAGATAGATAGATGTAGCTCTTTAAGCTCCTGAAACCAATTGGTTAATATTATTCTACAGCAGTTACGCTTCAATGTAAACTCCCTTGTAAGTCATCTGAGTAGTTTTAAGTGTTCTACAGCCCCGGTACAGTATTATGAACTTTGTTAGTTTGCAGAATAACCCGAGCCCAAGCTTAACTGAGACTGATATAAAAATATTGATTCTCCACCCAGCACTCAGCCAAGCGTGGGACACTGGACAACACGAGTGTTCTGGATAACTGCGCTAAATCTTTAAAGCGGAAATCTCTCTTCATGGATTTGTTGGGCTGAGTTGAAATGGATTTAGGAAAAAAAAACACAATTGCATACTTAGCAAGTCTGCATCATCGCCCCCAGCTCTATTATCCCCGCGGAGTTTTAAGGCTGTCCATCTCGGTGGTGGGATTGTACAGTATGCAATAAAAGGTATACGCATGTTTTCTAGCAGACCTGGCACCTTGTATTTATTTATTTACCAATGCAACCGTTACAATTGCTCATATTGTTTGAAAACATCAACTTTCCGTATCTCTTTGAGTCAGTGACGCATGGCATGGCACAGATCAAGACCTACTTAAACTAGCTGTTGACCTCAAGGTCAACCAGTTGTCCATCAAGGCATTTCCCCGCTACGCTCGATCAGATCGCCAGCCCCTGTTATATTTCATTCTTCACTCGGATCTGCTTTAAATTATACACTAGTAGCCCAAACTATAACATTCTGTACAATATCCAAATTGCGTAAAAACAGTTCCCGTAAATACGTTATACAAGCTGCAGTGAGCACGTTATCCGGGGTATTTACAATGTCACAGTGCGTGAAACAATTTGCTCAAAGTTCTGAAATGTGTAAAGAAAATATGTAGCTCTTTTTAAAGCAATGTTTAAAAAGTAACAGTAGTTTGTTGCAGTGTAATCTAGTTGTAACCTTATAATAGAATGTAATTGTTTCCGATAATCACAACAGTATGAAAAATAAAACTTAGAATATTTTGAATACATTTCATTAACATTTTTATAAATGACATTAATGCGATAAAGGTCTTACAATTAATAACTGCTATGCTGCGCCTTTGTGGCAAATAATTTCTGCCATTTTCTTTATTAAATGATGATCGTTTTTAGTAAAATTGGTTAAAAGCTGATATGTTTTATTAACGGGTCAGCATAGGAAAATTCTTAAAAATATAGATTTAAGTCCTCAGACAGGTAAATTAATGAAAATGTACTTTGGGAAATTACTTTCCAGCAACACTTAGATGGTAGAGAAGCATTTTGTGCTGGATCTACCCTGTCCAGCGCTTGTCCTCACCACAGCTGGAGCGAACAACTGACCGGTTGATCCGGAGTGGCAACAAAGGGTGAAGTTCCTGTGGCTGTTGTCAACCCGCTTATGCGTTAAATCTAGTTGTTTTGCAAAGGAGAGGAAATAACAATACTTATTTCCCTGCCAGGATTAAAAAGCCCTTCATTACTAACTAAATGTAACCTGTTTCATTCTTCAGTGATTACAAACCGCACTCCCTAAAGTTCCTATTGGGTCAGTCAAGCAGAACATACTTGCAGCACTATGTTTGTATAAGACGATAGGATATATATATATATATATATATATATATAGTATATATATATATATATATATATATAGATAGATATGAGACAGACAGATAGATAGATAGATAGATAGATAGATAGATAGATAGATAGATAGATAGATAAGGCTAAAGCATCAATCCAAAATTTTCTACAAAAGAAAAAAAACTCTGTCAATGCTTTTTTTAAAGGAAGATATAATTATTATACTACTATCATCCATATTATTTAAATAATTATCAAAATTCACAAAATAGATATGTCATTTGCACAAGCGAAGATTTTAAGCAAATTGGTGTATTTAAAAGCACACGCACACACACACACACATATATATATATATATATATATATATATATATATATATATATATATATTTATTCTGAACATTGAAGTAATTTATCACTGAGATGACAAAAAAAAGCAAATGCTATGTTGTGATTTTACCCACAGTATACACCAAGGTATGTCTTATTAGCCAACACTGCGCCTGATTTTATTGTTACCATACCAGTACGGAAAAACAAGTGAAATTGTATTTATAATTGAGAAAAACAACCTATTTGGCTTGCTAGATATCGAAATAAATTGTAAAACAAATAATACTGAAACAAACTAGTTATTCACAGGTATTATGTAATGAATACAAGAGTCATCAGTGATCACTTGTTGATAAGGCATTGGTAAGCTGTGTCTCTCTTGTTGTTGGGCAGCTACAAGTCCCAGCATGAAATTCTACGACTTGTGGTTCCACAACATCCGGAGAGCCACAGGTGGCCTAACTCTGCAGTACACAGCCTACGGTGAGCATCTTACAAGAGCAATAGGGACATCTAGCGGTGGACTCTGGTAGTTCAACAACCGGTGGAACAATTTGCGGTTTCATTATTACTATTAAAATAACCTTCATATTTCCTTTCCTTGAATAGATTTTAATTTCTATAGCTTTCTCAAAATACGGCTCAGTTAGCTGTGAAATTATTTCTTCACCCTTGATGAATATGTTATCTTTCAGGCAGACCTCAATAATGATATGAATTAAACTCTACACTGCCTCAGCTATAAAACACTTATAAAAAATAACACTCCACAACTGAATTTATAATTTTAATGATCAATAATAAATATAAAGTGTCGTCAGCCTCTAGACTGTGTAAGTTTGTGGCATGTGGCAACGTGATCTAATATTAATACAATATTTGTACCGTCAATATCAAACGTACATCCAATGACTATTTTTCGCAATTTATCATGCGTTGTTTTTTATTAAATGGAGTTATACATCTTATATGTTCAATTTACAGCTACTTCAGAAAAAAAAACTAACAAAAAAAAATTATAATAAGAATATTAGGGATAATAATTACAATTCGTTCTGCAATACTGTTTCCATGTATAGATTAAATGTAGAATTAACACCTTTAGCTATAGGTTTTCACAATTCAGAAGACCTTTGTGACATTGATCCTGCTTCGATGGTCAATAACTGCTAAACTGAGGTAACAGAAATTGACGTTTCTATCCGTGTATAATTCACACACTCCTAACTGGTTTGTCGATAGGTGAATATTTCTACTTAGAGGACCAGTCGGCTTAAAAAAAAAAATCTTCCAATAAATACAAACACTCAGGTGGTTTTCTATTTAATAGAAAATCAAGCTGGTATATACTTTACATGACATCTCCATTTCGTTTTCCCAGTTGATTCCACCTTAAATGCTTAAGCTCTTCTCGCTGATCGCTAATTAAATTTTCTTTCTTTGCGGATCACTTCTAATGGGCCCTGGGTAAAAGAATAATTATGCAGTAACATTTCATGGCTTGTTGGCCGAGGAATTCCCAGCGAGCTGGAGTCAGCATTTTATACCCCAGACAGAATTCCCCGGTGCTGTTCTGTGTTAAATGAGGCTCCAGCGATGAGAGCAGTTTTGCAGCCTTAATTTGCTCCAAGCTGGTGAAATAAGCGGGATAGACACATAGATCCCGATACTTAAATTCCTGTAGCATCTCCAGACTATATTCAATTTCCAAGGCTAGAATAACACTCCTCAGACGAAGTACATTTCTCCAGGCTTTCATGATTTCCTGCAGAAATGGGAATTGTTATAGTTTGCAATCTAGGACTATGAACACTTACACCACGGTATAGTCATGTCTTATAGATAGTATACTGTAATAAAACGTTTATGAATTATTTTCTTTTGTTAAATCAGCACATATGAATATAATATGTTTTATTATTCATAATACCGTTTAATTACATCCCTCCTGAATTATTATTTACTTATGAATCTATGAAGAGGCAAGTTGATACATGTAATGGTATCAATATAGGAATATACAATAATAAGAAGATATGATGATGTTGCTTGAGTTTACAATATAAAGGAGATAAGGAGAATGAAATGTAAGGCACAACAATTCCATGTTATGGTCCAGCCACATACTGGGTATGTTCATAAATTTTAAGTAATGCAATTTAATAAATTCAGCTGATGAGTTGGGTGGAGTTCAGTATATTTTTTTCGGATGAGAAGTAGGAATGGGGTCTTATGACATTGTAAATATTAATCATAGTTTCTAAAAAAAGATATATGTACATATATAATATGTACAGCACTATGTGCACCACACGTTAGTAAACTATTAGGGCCTGTTTTTAAGTTAGGAGCAAAGCAAAGAAAAGGAGTAACTTTGCACCTTGGCAAAACCATCTTGCATTGGGGAGGGGGTAAATTTTAAATGCAGGGACAGATTTATAGTTGGGATATGGCATGTCATAGATCAACTTTAATTTCAGTGTAAAAAATAAAGCTATCAAGTATTTGTGTACTACATGAAAAAACAGCCAGTATTTCCATTGTGTGCAAAAAAATAAGTAATTTTGTACCCCTTGCATTGTAACATGGTTTGTCCAGGTGCAAAGTTGCTCCTTAATCTGTAAATTATTAGTACATAAACATAAGGGACAGCTATACAAAATTATATACATTTTTACTTAAGTTTGGTTCCTGTGAGATAAAAACATCTCAATGCACAAATGATTTCAGTTATCCTATTCATCGTCGGACATTGAATTTCACATAACTTTATTTCCGAGTGGAAAATAATTACGGATCCCTGGATGTCTCACTAAATCCACCAATGTGTGAAGTCTGTGCTTCTGGTGGGAAATATTAGTCATAGATAGAACAAAGAGATATTCATTTCCTCTATAATCTGTTATTTGAAAGTCTGTTGGTACTGAATGAAAGTCACTCGCTTTTATATGCTTTACATACTTTATCATCATCATCATTTATTTCTATAGCGCCACTAATTCCGCAGCGCTGTACAGAGAACTCTCACATCAGTCCCTGCCCCATTGGAGCTTACAATCTAAATTTCCTAACACACACAGACAGACAGACTAGGGTCAATTTTGTTAGCAGTCAATTAACCTACCAGTATGTTTTTTGGAGTGTGGGAGGAAACCGGAGCACCCGGAGGAAACCCACGCAAACACAGGGAGAGCATACAAACTCCACACAGATAAGGCCATCGTCGGGAATTGAACTCATGACCCCAGTGCTGTAAAGCAGAAGTGCTAACCACTGAGCCACCGTGCTGCCCACTTTACATACTTACATACTTTGCATACTGAACCTACCCTATGCAAGTAAAATATAAATATATTCTTTAGTAAACATTAAAAAGCAGATTACACCTGAAAACTAAAGTATTAATAACTTCCACTAAAACCAACCTTCTACATCCTTCCTCTGCCATGATACCTAAATTGGATATTTGAACCATACAATGGAGATTTGTCCAGTAAACTGTAATTTAAAAACAGGACGAGATACATTTAAAAACTTTTCTATCCTCTTTTTTGGTTCCATAGACTTGCTGTGTTGCATCATTTCAACTTGAACAGCCTAGCTAATACAGCCTAGCTAAAACAGCCTAGCTAATACAGACTAGCTAATACAGACTAGCTAATACAGACTAGCTAATACAGCCTAGCTAAAACAGTCTAGCTAATACAGACTAGCTAATACAGACTAGCTAATACAGCCTAGCTAATACAGCCTAGCTAAAACAGCCTAGCTAATACAGCCTAGCTAATACAGCCTAACTAATACAGCCTAGCTAATACAGACTAGCTAATACAGCCTAGCTAATACAGACTAGCTAATACAGACTAGCTAATACAGACTAGCTAATACAGCCTAGCTAAAACAGCCTAGCTAATACAGACTAGCTAATACAGCCTAGCTAATACAGACTAGCTAATACAGACTAGCTAATACAGCCTAGCTAAAACAGACTAGCTAATACAGCCTAGCTAATACAGACTAGCTAATACAGACTAGCTTATACAGCCTAGCTAATACAGACTAGCTAATACAGACTAGCTAATACAGCCTAGCTAATACAGACTAGCTAATACAGCCTAGCTAATACAGACTAGCTAATACAGACTAGCTAATACAGCCTAGCTAAAACAGCCTAGCTAATAAAGCCTAGCTAATACAGCCTAGCTAATACAGACTAGCTAATACAGACTAGCTAATACAGACTAGCTAATACAGCCTAGCTAAAACAGCCTAGCTAATACAGACTAGCTAATACAGCCTAGCTAATACAGCCTAGCTAAAACAGCCTAGCTAATACAGCCTAGCTAATACAGACTAGCTAATACAGACTAGCTAATACAGCCTAGCTAATACAGACTAGCTAATACAGACTAGCTAATACAGCCTAGCTAAAACAGCCTAGCTAATATAGACTAGCTAATACAGACTAGCTAATACAGCCTAGCTAAAACAGACTAGCTAATACAGCCTAGCTAATACAGACTAGCTAATACAGACTAGCTAATACAGCCTAGCTAATACAGACTAGCTAATACAGACTAGCTAATACAGCCTAGCTAATACAGACTAGCTAATACAGACTAGCTAATACAGCCTAGCTAATACAGACTAGCTAATACAGCCTAGCTAAAACAGCCTAGCTAATAAAGCCTAGCTAATACAGCCTAGCTAATACAGACTAGCTAATACAGACTAGCTAATACAGACTAGCTAATACAGCCTAGCTAATACAGCCTAGCTAATACAGACTAGCTAATACAGACTAGCTAATACAGACTAGCTAATACAGCCTAGCTAAAACAGCCTAGCTAATATAGACTAGCTAATACAGACTAGCTAATACAGCCTAGCTAATACAGACTAGCAAATACAGACTAGCTAATACAGCCTAGTTAAAACAGCCTAGCTAATAAAGCCTAGCTAATACAGCCTAGCTAATACAGACTAGCTAAAACAGCCTAGCTAATACAGCCTAGCTAATACAGACTAGCTAATACAGACTAGCTAATACAGCCTAGCTAAAACAGCCTAGCTAATACAGACTAGCTAATACAGCCTAGCTAATACAGCCTAGCTAATACAGACTAGCTAATACAGCAGGAACAACTTTGCTACATGCATGCAAAACAAAATCATTTTTCTAACTTTGCTCACAACCGACTACTAAAGTCTCAATAAGTGTCTGTGAACCATTTGTAAGCTTCTAATTACTAGCAGTTCTCTAGCAATTACCTGAACATGCCCATACTGTACATTGTCTATGTTAAATCATCCCTTCCATCCAGTGGCGTATCCAGGGGGGGGGGGGGCGATCGGGGTGATCACCCCCCCTTAGCAGGGGCTTGCTGCCGACGGCTGCCAAAAAGGGGGTTGGGACTAAATTGCCCACCCTAAATCGCCCCCCGTAAAATAAAATTCTAGATCCGCCCCTGCTTCCATCCCCCTTCACACCTCTTCAGGCATAAGGAGTCGTAAATGTCAAAAAGTTGCAGGTTGGAATAGTCCTAGTTGTATAGGTCCCTTTTTGAGCATGTGCAGTGTGAAAAAACGCAAAGAAACACCGCACTATCGGGTGTACGACTCACTCTGAATCAGGCGCTTAATCTCCTTTTTGACCTTTTCTTTACTGATGTGATAAAGGGCAAGCACTACGACCTTAGGCAGTTGCTTAGGGTGCCTAGGAGTAGGGGAATTTCTCACATTTTAATTTGTTACATCACAGGATAACATGTAATGTATTCTTACCACTGAATAAGACAACATTCTAAGCTTTTTTAAATTAGTTACATTGGGCTTAATGCAGCATATTTATGCCCATATGCTGAGCCGTACGCATCTTAAGATCCGCGCAGGTCGACATCAGTATTATAGGTGCTCAGTTTACACCAGGTCATTACGCCCAGCATTCGCTAATAGGCCTCAATAAAACTTAAGTAAAGCCAAAACAATTTTTGTCTCATATACAAAAAAACCCCACACAAATGTAGCTTAAATGCACACACATAAGCATAATATATGCCTGAGTGATGAAAAAAAGCACCAATCACAGAGAGCCAATCACAAGCAGTTCACTAGTGCCGGAGACTGTCATCATTATCATCTGCTATGTACAACTTCCCCTTACTACCCATAAATAAAATTACTTTCTCAGACATATATACACATCTTTTTCCCAGTATGCATCCATTAGTAATTGCATGGGTACATACAGGGCCGCCGAGAGGGGGGGGGAGCGGGTACTAATTACCCGGGCCCGGCATGTCAGGGGGCCCGGCCCGGGCCCTTGCGCTGCTGATTTTTTTTAATTTTTTAATTTTTTTTTTGAAAACGTTTTTTTTCCTTTCCTTTTTTTTTTTTTTTTTTTTTGGCGGGGGGGGGGGGGGGGGTGGGGGGGGGCTCGGTCGTTGGTGGGGGGAGCAGGCTAGTTTAAAAAAAAAACAAAACATACTCACCTGATCGCGGAGCCGGCATCCCTCCTCTCTGCTGCTCTGTGCTCTATTCAGACTGTCTGAATGCTGGGTGTGATGTCATCATGTCATGCCCAGCATTCAGTCAGTCTGGAGCAATGGAGCACAGAGCAGCAGAGAAGACCAAGAGAGGAGAAAAGGTAAGTGAAGGGAGGAAAACGAGGGGGGCACAGAGGGGTTAAAAAACGGGGGGGGGGGGGGGGGCAGCATGACAGAGGGGTTAAAAAATGAGGGGGAGCACAAAGGGGTTAAAAAACGGGGGGGCAGCATGACAGAGGGGTTAAAAAATGAGGGGGCACAAAGGGGTTAAAAAACGGGGGGGCAGCATGACAGAGGGGTTAAAAAATAAGGGGGGGCACAGAGGGGTTAAAAAACGGGGAAGCAGCATGTCAGAGGAGTTAAAAACGGGGAAGCAGCATGTCAGAGGGGTTAAAAAATTAGGGGGAGCACAGAGGGGTTAAAAAACGGGAAAGCAGCATGTCAAAGGGGTTAAAAACGGGGAAGCAGCATGTCAGAGGGGTTAAAAAATGAGGGGGAGCACAGAGGGGTTAAAAAATGGGAAAGCAGCATGTCAGAGGGGTTAAAAAATGAGAGGGGCACAGATGGGTTAAAAAATGGGAAAGCAGCATGTCAGAGGGGTTAAAAATTGAGGGGGGAGCACAGAGGGGTTAAAAAACGGGGAAAGCAGCATGTCAGAGGGGTTAAAAAATGAGTGGGGGCACAGAGGGGTTAAAAAATGGGAAAGCAGCATGTCAGAGGGGTTAAAAATTGAGGGGGGAGCACAGAGGGGTTAAAAAACGGGAAAGCAGCATGTCAGAGGGGTTAAAAAATGAGAGGGGCACAGATGGGTTAAAAAATGGGAAAGCAGCATGTCAGAGGGGTTAAAAATTGAGGGGGGAGCACAGAGGGGTTAAAAAATGGGAAAGCAGCATGTCAGAGGGGTTAAAAAATGAGTGGGGGCACAGAGGGGTTAAAAAATGGGAAAGCAGCATGTCAGAGGGGTTAAAAATTGAGGGGGGAGCACAGAGGGGTTAAAAAACGGGAAAGCAGCATGTCAGAGGGGTTAAAAAATGAGAGGGGCACAGATGGGTTAAAAAATGGGAAAGCAGCATGTCAGAGGGGTTAAAAATTGAGGGGGGAGCACAGAGGGGTTAAAAAATGGGAAAGCAGCATGACAGAGGGGGTGAAAAAATGAGAGGGGCACAGATGGGTTAAAAAACGGGGCAGTATGGCACAGTGGGGTTAATAAACAGGGGTCAGCATGGCACAGTGGGGTTAAAAAATGGTGGGCAGCATGACACAGTGGGGTTACAAAGGGGGGGGGGAGGCATGGCACAGTGGGATTGAAAAAGGGGGGGAGCAGCATAGTATAGTCTGATGAAGGGGAGCCAGATGAAGGGGGCAAAAACAGCATGGAGGGCACAGTGTGATCATAAGGCATGGCGATGATGAAGGGGCACATTATTGTAATATTGGAGCTGGAGGAAGGCCTAATTATTAATCGTGGGTGCTATTGATTTAACGCTGGGGCTGGCTGTAATTTTCTAAATGTAGCCATTTTTTTTTCAAAATAGGTCCTTCAACATTTCTGGATCCGGACAAGCCACAACTAAAGAAAGCAGCAGCCACAGGTGGAGAAAGTGAGAAGAACAGGTAGGAGAGAGCAGCACAGTGTGTGAAATGTTGTGATTCTAGTAGGGACAATACCAATTTTTGGTGAATGTTGTGTCCAATGTAAGGTGTAGGCCAAGACTGAACTGTTTGTGTACACACTGCATTGTTTGTATACTACCCTGTGGTGGTAGATGTCCTGAAAGTCAGGAGTGCTTAAACATATGTGACGCTCCGGCGAATTGAGAGCCTAGTGGTTTTTATGTTAGCCACGCCCCAATGGCACGTTTGCCACGCCCCCAAATGCATGACCGCACCTCCCAAAATTTTTGCACTGCCGTTTGGCTAGCCACGCCCCTGAATATATGACCATATACATAATCTTTTTTGCGCCGCCGTAAGGCGGCGCAAAAAAATTTTGGGGCTTACTTCACTATGAGGGGGGCCCCATGAATTTGTTGTACCCGGGCCCTGAATTCTTCTTGGCAGCCCTGGGTACATATGCATGCGCCCCATCCTCTCCTGTTCCTCCAGCATACACAGCCCAGCCAGTAACAAGTTGCATATACTTTAGGTTAGGAAGAAATTGCCATTGCACAAGATAATAATGGAGGTCCCCACTCCTCACCAGATGCAATATACCTTTTAGGTTCTCATATAGGGTTGATTGCAGGACAATTTGCATTGCGTATAATACCAGTTTCACTACTACTCATGCCTACAAAAAAGATTTAGGGGTATATTTACTAAACTGCGGGTTTTAAAAAGTGGAGATGTTGACTATAGCAACCAATCAGATTGTAGCTGTCATTTTGTAGAATGTACTAAATAAATGACAGCTAGAATCTGATTGGTTGCTATAGGAAACATGTCCACTTTTTCAAACTTGCAGTTTCGTAAATATACTCCTTATACTATTTGCAGAGTCAGCCGCATTTTACGTATACAATTTCTTTCACTTATAGAGGTCCTATCAGTGGAGCCAAGGGACATGCAAGCTTATTATTATTATTATTCTTTATTTATATGGCGCCACAGGGTATCTGCAGCGCCGTACAAAATACAAAAATACAGTACAGACAGTATACAAGGGTACAACGGTACAGATTAAAACGAGTATAGCCAAGACTTCAATATCTCCAAGCATAGCAAGTACAGCAGTGTAGGAGTAGATGAAATGGTATTGAGGCAGAAGGGAGGATGGCCCTACTCATACGAGCTTACCTACTAAGGGGAGGTGAAACAAACAGCAGGCACAAGGGGAGTCAGAAGTGGGGTTCAAGCACAAGAGGAGACAGGAAAGTAGGAGGTGATGAGAACAAAGATGGAGAAAGTCAACCAAGCATAGACAAAGTACAATGAGGGCACGTTCAAGTCAATGCGACTGATGTAGACCCTGGTATAGACACAGATGCGACTGTCAGGAAAGCAGTCTGTTGTGGGTGGGTGAGTTACACCTGGTGTAACTTCTGAACTGATGATAATGATGCCTTCCTACTTAACATACTGGACCTCAGTTAGAGTCGGACGCAAAGTCCGTTTTAGGCGCATCCAACAAAAAACACCATCACGCATGTGCAGCAAGCACCACATCCGCCTGCATCTTAGACGCAATTAACTCTTGCGACAGCTTGCGACTCACTGCCAGAGAATGGGAGGAACGCGGAATTGTGAAGGCGTGGTCATGTAAATAAATCCTAGTCGCAGTGAGGCGCAGACGCAACAAACGTCAAAAAAGGGCTAAAGCTGTGCGGCAGGAATTAGGTGACGCAAGCAGTTAGCTAGCTGCAGGAACTGCTCAGAGCTGGGTAGGGTATTACGAGTGGGACGCGACTGGGGTTGCTTGCCCCTCGTAATACCCTACCAAGCTGGGCACACTCCCACTCCTACACTTCTTAAATGGACTTTGCGTCCGACTCTAAATGAGGTCCACTGTGTAGAATGCTGCTTCTTTCATGCAATTTACCCCTGCGTTTTAGGCAGAACTTACTTCCAACTCTGCAGGAGACCCTTAGCTTCATGAGCAGCAACAAGCCATCAGCAACTATCTCATGGACACATTATACACTGCACATTGATTCCAGGGCAGTGGCAAATTTCTTTTGACTTCTGTCTTCATTTGCAAATAAATTTAGCAGGAATCTAAACTTGGTTATACAGGTTTACTGGCATTTTTCAAAACTGCTGCGTTAAATTCTTAAAGCAATGCTTCGTGTTTCCTTTCACATTCTTATATAGTTGTATATTTTTAGACTCCAATTAAAATGATCAGACATATTTATTGGAGGTGAAATTTAATTATGTCATTTTATTGCAAATTACTTTCTAAAAATAATTACAATGCCTGAATTGGAACAGAATGATCACAGATCGAACTACTTTTATTATTTTATCACGTATTTATCACTCAAATATTATCCTGCATTCCAAATCACCACAAACAAAACACTATGGGCCTGACTCATTAAGGAATGTAAATGCGATACACGCCGTATTTTATGTAGAATCACTCTATGCATGTCCAGAAACAGACAAGGCTCCAATGAACATCCAATTCAGTCAATTCATCTTCTAGTGCAAAGGATGCTTACGACAGCCTATGATTTCATTAGTGAAACGGGGAGGGGAATGGCCGTGTGCACGTAGACAATGTACAGTAAGGGCATGCCAACCTCGAGCACAGGCAGCAGTGCCCAATTCAAGCTTTGGGTATCTCTAAGGTACATGTTTTTATGACGTATCACTTGCACCAACTACAGGCAGGGCCGGATTAACCATAGGGCTAACTGGGCTACAGCCCAGGGGCCTATGGCATCCAGGGGGCCCTTGAAAGTGCTCAGCAGCAGTATTGATCGGTCGGGGGCGGGGGCGCCCCCCGGCGCGAACAGTGCTGCTGAGCACTTTCACTGCAGTCCTTCTCCGGCGCGCTGTAGTCTCCTTACTGAGGAGATCTCGTGAGTCTCACTCTCACGAGATCTCCTCAGTAAAGAGCATACAGCACGCCGGGGAAGGAAGTAAGTGCCAGGGGGGGGGGCGCGGGAAGCTCGGATCACGGGGGGGAGGGGGCCCTCACGGGGGAATGGAGGCCCCCTTAGCCCAGGGGCCTCCGTTCCCTTAATCCGGCCCTGACTACAGGTCAGGTGTAAGTGCCGATTGACAGTGATGGCGGCTGTGTCTGCCTGCTAGAACATGTGTATACAATCTGGAGCAACTGTAAAAAAGCACTTTATGTACAGTAGATATTAAAAACATCATGAAAAAGTGTTACAGAATTTCCTGGCACTATATAAATAAATGTTGATGTTGATGATGATGATGATGATAAATGTATTTCATTGCAAAAAAAAATGTAAAAAAAATTTTTTTTGTCTTTTTTGGAAAAAAATGTTGTCATTAATGACTATATTATTAACAGGTGACGACAATTGAATATTTTCTTTCTTTTTCTGTGTTGTGCTGGGACCTTACATTCCACATATGTATTGGACGTATCCTGCAGTGTATTGTGTGTGTCAGAGCAGACCATACCTAGAACTGTATTCATCAAGAGCTGTTTCTTCCTACCAGCTTCTAGTTGAATACTTACGTGCGTCTGACCGAATTACATACATTTTAAAAATAACATAATTGATGTTCGTTTAGCGTACCTTAATGAATCAGGCCAAATTTTTATTTAAAAAAACAAACAGTATCTCCTCCTAGACTTTAATATAATTGCTACCACACCATTGTGACAAATGAATGTGAATCAGCGTATAAAAACCATACAAAATATTTTTACCTTAATGTTTATTATAAATAAATCTTACAGTGTCTTACCTACAATATCAAGTAGATATTATCAAAATATCTTTATATATCCACTAATAGCGCACAACAACCGAAGAGTAACAAAGCCTATTATTGCAATATATTTAGGAAAAGGGCTAGTCAATATATCTAGTCAATTCTGTAACCTGCATTGTATCATCATCATCATCATCACCATTTATTTATATAGCGCCACTAATTCCGCAGCACTGTACAGAGAACTCAGTCACATCAGTCCCTGCCCCATTGGAGCTTACAGTCTAAATTCCCTAATATAGACACACACTCACACACAGACATAGACAGACAGACAGACAGAGAGGGAGACAGACAGACTAGGGTCAATTTTGATAGCAGCCAATTAACCTACAAGTATGTTTTTTGGAGTGTGGGAGGAAACCGGAGCACCCGGAGGAAACCCACGCAAACACAGGGAGAACATACAAACTCCACACAGATAAGGCCATGGTCGGGAATCGAACTCATGACCCCAGTGCTGCGAGGCAGAAGTGCTAACCACTAGGCCACTGTGCTGTATTAATTTGTTCAATTTATCAAGTTTCACACTGTAACAGTACACCCCTTCTCTCTGGTAACTCATTTTCTGTAATATCTGCCATGTCAACTTTTATGTTTCTATTCATAAAAAGTGATGGACTTATTATGTTCCTGATCTCACATTTGTGTTCATTAATCCTCAATACACTGACTCTTACAGAGAACCCACTGAGGAAGCCACGCACGGTGGCGAACGTGTTTGGACACAAACACAGTTTGATTCTTCCCTTTATTTATATGTTTTTCTGTTTTATATTTGTTTTTTTGTTTGTTTATTATTTTTTCAGTTTTCAAAACATTTACACTGTTTACCTTATTTTACATAATCTTCTCTGAGAAAACACTTCACACAGCCATTCGCATCCTCACTTTCCAAAACTTATCCCTAGCTCCATCCTGCTTTCCACTTACACCCCCAACACCTATACTTCCCCTCTCCCGATCTAGATTTCTATATCCACATACATATATCTAGCATATATCCTATACTGATATCCACATTAGAATTATCCTTTATACACAATGGGCTCAATTAGAGTCGGACGCAATGTGCGTCTTAAATGCAAACTCACAAGCATCTGTGGGAACTGGCCGCAGCTTGCCACCTTATTTCCTTATTTCTACTTTTCTTTAAGACTATTCTTCACTACTTACCTCTCATTTTTCAATACTCATATGTACCCCTTTACATTTTAGCATCTCATTTCCCAAACCATCAGTACCTCATTTTGAGAGAAAAAACTGTAGAACAACACCTGCCCAGACATCAATTATCAGGACCATTGAAAGCGCACCATGGCTAAGATCAGATAAATCCTCAATACACATTTTGGCCCATCCAGGGCACCACAATTATGTCTCCCTGACTCTTACTGTCACTGCTTATCCCTCTGTCACACGCCGCTCCCTTAATCAGGTCCCGGCTCTGTGACTTTCCCTTTAAGAACCATGATTCTGCTTGCTTCTCCTTCAGACCTTACTTTCACAGGTGTTTCCAGCTACTGTGATCTGGACCACTCCCTAAACCTTATTGGTCCTGCAGCACTATATTAACCTCCCAAGGTTATGGGTTTATTGCCTGATCTTCGTGTTACTCAGTCTACCCTGGTCTAGGCTAATCTGCTACTGCTGTTACCTGTGTGCTGGACTTCTACATCTACAACCATCATACCTGGTACTTGTAGTTCCACACTGCTTGCTGGATCTCCTACTGCTGTTACCTGTGTACTGGACTATTATGGCCACGCTGTACTTCTAGCAACTTTCAATTGCATGATTACTGATTAACCAAGTTCTGGGACTGCTTTAACATTTCCTGTTCCGCTGTTTGAATCATTATGTTACCTCTATCACCATCTCAGCGTTGAACTATTTCTTTCAACCTTCATGCCGTTGCTATTGGTTACCAACTGAACTCCTTTTGTGATTTCATTGTATTTTGTGAACTGCCGTGTACTCAGCTTGCTGAGTTGTACATATCTTATACTGTTGCTGTTATACCATCTATCAATATACTATATTGCAACGCTACTAACATCTTCTGTGTTTTGTTCAACCTTCACCATCCACTGCTAATAATATCTAAGTAGTGGCAAAAGAGATCCATAAAATATCCTTAGCCGTGATACCCTCTCTGGTCATGTGTTCTCCTTGGTAGTGATGTTTAGTACGGAGGACAATTGGAGGTTCTAGAAGAAGGGTCAGGTTCACCGTATGCAAATCACCTTCTCACAGCAGCAGTTAGTAGGACATACCCCGTTATTCTGTGTTTCAGGTTACAGCATACTTACCCACTTTTGAAGGCAGCTGTCCGGGAGGGGGTCCGTCGAAGGGGCGTAGCCACATGTGGTGCACCATTAGGTTCCACCCCTGTCAATCTTATGTAATTTCGGCCAATCGCAGCAGGGGGCGAAGCCACAATGCCGTGTTTAGCCCCGCCCCCACCCATCTTCAACAAAGGAGACAGCTGATCTGGGATTTTTGCCTGCTCTCTCGGGAGTCCGGGAGAACTCACAAAAATTCGGGAGTCTCCCTGAAATTCCGGGAGAGTAGGCAACTATGGGTTACTGTACGTCGTGGAGTGGAACCAATGCGGGTGATAAATGTTAGTCCGAATTTTGTGCTGAACACTAATGACCAAAGTACACTAGAGAAACCTGCAAAATGCTGCAGTAAAACACGAGAAAAATATTTTGCAGAACAGTTTTGAAAATTTTGCTCATCTGTGATATGTGATTTTAGTCAATATTGTATATATATACTCTGTGGCACTATAGCAATAAATACAATAATTAAGACATCAAGACATTTCTATGTTCTATATAGTTAAAAACATAGATGATTTTGGTAGGCCTCACTTCTTTCTAAATATTTAAATAACTTTACTTCTTAGATCCTTATATAGATTGAAAGTCTAAAAAACAGATTATAACAAAAATGAAAAGTACAGCCAGAATTTATGCATCACTATGTATGACTCATTCACCTGCTAAAGCAGTCTAAGAACCTTGTGAACTTGACACCTTAGTAGGAAGTGGTATAATAGGATTAAATGAAGTACCCTCTAAACTTCTGACATTGACTGACAAATCTCTTTATTGCTACAGGGCTTTCAAAAGAGGCAGCAGATGATCGATGCATTGCTGTTAATTCCAATGAAGGCCAGATTACAGGCACTACTATACAAGCTACTGCCAAGGTGCTCATCCAGGAAAACAAGTTATGCAATCCAGAGAAATTATGCCAGCAAAGAAAGTCACGCAGTGGTCTAAACTACGAGAGGTTTGAGAAAGGAGAAATTCTCCCCGAAATGTCACCTGCTGATATCCGGGTGTAGTACCTTTTAACGGTACTGACTACCACGACACCAAAGAAAACGACATGAGGAGTCCGATTGTATACTACAGCGACCTGCAAAAAAATGTACTTACCAGAATGCAGAAGACTTGATGCGACGACTCGCTGTGTTGCAGACTCTAGTAAATGACGTCATCATAAACCGCGACGTCTCTTAAAGCGTCGATGGACGGACCCGCCTGTCATTTATGTCATGTAAGTATTATTTTAGGGATTTTAGGGGTATTAGAGTTAGGATTACCTCTAACCCTAACCCTAACCGTAACCCCTAGAATACTGCATTCTGGTAAGTACATTTTTTTTGCAGGTAGTATACAATCGAACTCCTCATGTTGTTTTATTCGTTGTCAGGGTAGTCAGTACCGTTAAACTGACTACCACCGTGATATCCAACTAAATGCTAAATTGTTTATTTTTTTAAACCTTGAGAACTTGAGATGGGATGACCAATGAGTGACTTCCTTTGCTGACACACAAGCACACACACACACACACACGTATATAAGAAAGAAAAACAGATTCCTTTGAGATGGATATATAATTTCTTGATACTGGAGATGGTCAGGCTCGGGTTTCCGAAAACTGTATCCCCCGAACATTGCCAATCCAAGTACCGGCCTGAGCCGGCTCCGTACTTTCCCGCTTCGTCGGATTTGAATAAAGACAAAACGTCATGGTTGTGTCGTCGGATCTTGTGGGTTTTGGATTCCATAAGTACCTCCCTCCCCAGGAGATCCAGCGCCATTTCTCACACAGAAACAGGGGTAGCAGTGTTCTTGTCACTCTCCATTCTCCAGTGACATTGCTCATACAGAAACAGGAGGGGTAGCAGTGTTTGTGTCACTTGACAAAAATTGACTGGAAACGTCTGAAAATTAATGTTGTTGAGGTTAATAATAATAATGCAGGGACAAAAAGGAGCCAAATTATGAAATTTTAGCATTTTATAGCATTTAAAAAAAAAAAATACAGATCCAAAACAAACACCAAAACCAAATCGAGTGAGGACGGTTTTGGCCAAACCAAAACCTAAACACAAAGTTAATACAGATAGAAAAATAAATCAAAACCAAAACATGGGGCTCAGTGAACATCCCTACTTGATACACCCATTGTAACATTAAGGACAATGGACATTTACATACTGGAAAAATGTATGTCTGCAGCACGATTCATTATGTAAGATGCACCCATAATATCTACACTTTCTTTTATGGGATAGCGGTTTTAGCAGGAAACATATATGGTGAAAAGAGTAAAAACGACACTTAAGACCACTCCATTAATTTAAAATGTTCAATTTTTTTACTAAAATATTGTTTCAGTTATGCCTTAAATGAATCATGAGAGTAATGGGATATCCAGACTGCTGTTATTTTATGAATCGTTATCATCAGGGCCACCAAGAGGAACCGGTACCAACAGCTCACTAGTTCCCCGTGCAGCGGCCCCATTATCTCCATGGTCCCCGGTGCACAACACCTGCTGCCCCAATGGTAGTTCCACCATTGCCTTGAGTCTGCATAATACGGAAATTGTAGACATTTGAGTAACATACTGTTAAAGTGTAGGGTACACTAAAAGTGTATGATATGCTTTAAGAGCATGATTTGGAAGAAATTACAGGCATCATCTTTAATGGGATGAGAAAGATGCCTGTCGTCTACACAGGCTTGTTTAAATAAATAAATATAAAAAAGCAGCACTGTGTTGAAAACACTAGGGCAATTCCCAGACCCTTGGAGCGCTTAGTGTGGTTTAATTATTATAATTAAAGTGATATTGTATAATTTTTACATGGTGCACTACAGATCCTTGTATGCCCTGGTCACCTAAAACTGTTTTGGAATGCTGGCTATGGTAGAGCTACAAGTGCCAGCATGTCCTGGCATCCAGGGCCCGCTGGGACTTGTAGTGCACCTTGAAAAAAAATGACACACAGTGATAAAAATATTTTATTATAAACACCCCCCCCCCCAGCCCCTGCACAATCCTAATTCCTGAGGTGGTTCTTTAATTTATATAGAGTGGGAATCTCCTATGCCCTAAACATAGGCAACATTGCACCCAGTTACAGACATACAGGACATGCTGGGATAAGTAGTGCACCATGTAAAATTATAACAATTATAATCACTTTAAATATAATAATTATAATAATGACCCCACACAGCTCCAGGGATGTCGGAATAGCCCTAGTGCTTTCAGTGTAATATTTCTTTGGGGTGCAATTTTTTGTTTTGCGGACTCGATCCCCCAGGGGAATTCAGCACTGTGCTGGTTGGCACTATTGCAGGGGGACCACAAGGTATGTACTTCCCATCAACACTGGCTGGCACAGTCTTATGCTGGTATCAGCATTTTTGGGAAGATTCATACTTTTCGTCCTCTCAATTTTGTCGACATCTGCCTAGGCTGGTTTGACTTTTTTGGGTGGAGAAGGGGCACACTTTTTATTTTGTGGATGTATTTTATTTTTTTAGCAACCTGTGCAAATGATGTATCTGAGCCTGTTTCCATCCCTACATAGGTCGTTAGGTATGTGAAAAGTCTTTACTGTACACTATGTTAAGCTGGGTACACACTACAGGGTTTTCGTCCAATAATCGGCTCAACCAGCCGACATACAACTGCTCGTTCAAAAGTCGGGTCAGTGTGTGTAGTGACACAATGGTCGAAAGTCTGCCCAAATGGATGATTGTCGCCTCATTTGGTTGGTCGTACCGTTAAATATTTTCGTTCCAATCTCGTTTCCGTTGTGTAGTGTGTAGAAACTTCCGACCGATCCACGACAATTCTCCGATACTTCCTCGACCTGGCTGGCGTGTGTATGTAAATTTGTGATGCCTGTACCAATCCCACGTGGTGCGGGATCCGCACATCACAGGCTTGTGTTTTGTATAGATGTATATTGCACCTGTCTGGCTGCAGACCATTACACGTGTATAAAGCACGTGTGTTATTACCCTTTGCATCTATGTTGGCAATCTATTCACATTTAACCTTTATAAACTTTAACCTTTATAAACTATTAAAGTTATAAAGTCATATTTACCTTTATTAACTAATAACCAGTACTTTGACCATCATCTCCACCTCTCTTGGGCTCATTGGATTTGCTCTTTGCTCTTCTTGAGTATCTCCATCCTCCACCTTAACTTTTTCAACATTTTTTGGCCCTTCCAGCACCATCTCTGACTCTGTCTCTGTCTCCATAGCTGCAACCATCACTGACACCTTCTCCTCACCCGCAACCCCCACTGACACCTTCTCCTCACCCGCAACCCCCACTGACACCTTCTCCTCACCCGCAACCCCCACTGACACCTTCTCCACACCCGCAACCCCCACTGACACCTTCTCCTCACCCGCAACCCCCACTGACACCTTCTCCTCAACCGCAACACCCACTGACACTTTCTCCTCACTCGACATCGTCTCACGCTCCGCGGCGCCAGACAGGTTCGTCTGTCATTTTATACACTCAGACATGGGCGTTCGCTTTTGCTGTGGACCAATAAGTGATGATGCCCACAGAGAATGGAGCATTCCATTACACACAAAGGGATTTTATTATTAGGGAATATTCATTGCATTCGACTTTACCAGTTAAATGTTTTTCTAAATTTTATGTATGGTAGTAAACTTCTATTTTATAGGAATGAATGAAGAGACAAGTGTTGCCTTCTCTTTTTATGCGGCTTTGGGTGTTAACTATAGTGAAAGCTATGCCCTTTTATGCTAATGTCTTTGGTATATCATTACATGCCCCGCAAATGATGCTTCAGTGTGTACGAAATTAAAATTATTGGTCACAACAACATGGCTGTAAAAAGTAGATAAAGGGACGTCCGCTCTTCCCTTTATCGTCATAAACAAGGCTAGTGTGTATGCAGTCCATGGACCCAGCGATCGGACCATCGATCGCATCTAAAATCGATCGGCATAAAAAGTTGGTGGAAAATTCTGTAGTGTGTACCCAGCTTTAGCGCACCCCAACCCTCCCTCTTCTGTCTTTTTAAACTTAGAGGAGTGCAATGGACAGATACATCTAAATCTGCATTCTGACTGCGCATGCACAGTTCAGAAAAGTTAATTTTGTGTTGACATTTTAGACTTCCGTGCAACTCTACACGAGCCACATAATATCTCTGTTGCTAGGCTATAACTAAAATTGCATTAATGAAGGATTACACTATCTTTCCTCTACAGCTTTGTTAATAATCACATTTTTAGGTAGCATTTTTTCAACTTCATCAAAAACAGCTAAAGTCAAAACCATTAGACATTGGCTACTGAAGTGTTGATTCAGGCCAAAACACTCAAGTGTCACAGCATAACATGTCAGTTGTCAATTATGATAGCTGTGCAATTAATGGTCCCACCTTTATGGGAGGGGCCACATCTCTATCCAATCAGCATGTGTGTTAGAAATTAACATGGTGCTGTTTCCTTTTCAATCTTCTGTGTTGTAGACAGGGGGTAAGAAACTGGTGTGGCATGAGTGTGCAAATAGGAAGAAATTATCATGAGAGCGTAGCAACGTAGTGAGAAGAAATGAAGTTAATAGGGCAAACAATAAGGTGGTATTTGTAGAGGACAGATGCAATTGTTTTCATTGAAGGAATAAAAGTGACAAGGATGTGTGGGGGTGGGAACGGATTGTATAGCTGATTGGGTATTTGTAGATTATAAAGACTGTTTTTTAAAATAATTTATTTACACCTCTAACAATTACCAGGGAAGACACATATGTTCACCTCAGTTACAGCATACTTGAGATATTAATGGGCCAGATCAGTTCAGAGGCACGTAGGACATTTCTAGACAGTGTATGGTTGGCATATATCATTTTATGGAATTTGATTGAACCATTAGCTACATACATACTGGAATCCATGTGTCTTGTAATGTGCACTGAAGACACTAGAGCAATTCCCACACCCCTTGGTAAAATCTTTAAAGATAAAGGAGGTACAAGATAGACAAAGGGGAAAGTTAAGGGTGTTTTAAATTGAACTATCTTATCCAGGAACACAGTGCTGATCTTGATATGCGAATAAACCAACTCCCAGGTTATTGATTTTTTGAGTTTGGAGAATTGTATTTTAAAGCAAAAGTCATGGATCTCTCATTACATGTGTGTCTACTGAACTATGTATACTATCACATTACTGTGCAATCAAGCATGGACTTGTTGAAAGGTCACAAAGGCCTGGTCAGTGGCGGCAGAGTTGGGGGCTTTTCATTTTAATTTTTATTTATTTATTAATAATTATTTATGCATTATGAACATTTATTGATAGACCCAAATTAGTAATTCCTATGTATATATTTTATGTAAATTGGAATAATTAATGGGATGGAATAATGGATGGATGATGGAATAATGGAGAACAGTGGTAAGGGTGGGGGAAAAAGTGGCCTAGCTGGGTTCACGGTACCAGGGCCGCTTTCTACTCACACCAATCAGCCAAACTTGTTAGCTGGCAATGAATTTCACACCTCATCGGTGCTTATTTTCATGCTACAATCACCAAAGCGGCCATAGCACTTTACTGCCTAGTTCACATACACTGTATATCACAATGCAACCCAGAGGGTAGCAATACTTAACATAGAAAGTACTTGGCACAGGTTATTACACATCTTCTTGGCAGCGATCCACTACAGACGTTACCACACTTTTTGCTGGCACACACAAGGGGTATGAAGGGGGTGTGAACCTATGGAGATGGGTAGCGGACAGTGCTTCTGCTAGCAATGATCACGTAGAGTGATTTTGGTTCTCGACAGTCCAGTGGAAGCCGTAACCTCCAACCAATCCTGACCACAAGTCTCTCATCTGGCCTCAGGCATTGTCCTTTTAAAGAACCCCATGGCCCTAGAGAGCAATGGAGTGCTATGAAGCTATCCCACCCCAGCATTAAGACTGGTGGCCCTTATTTTTGATGAAGTGATAGGATGCTAGTCATATCCAAAATATACTCCCTGGAGCACCTGCTGTTCAGGCTCCTCAATGGCTTTTGCTGAAAATATGAGCAAGTTTGGAAAATAAACTCTCACAAAAGGAGCTTAATCCCATTGGATAAGATTAAATGGTGGCTGCTTGCTGATGTTAACCCCTAAATGTCTTTCCAACCAAGTTGGACCTCCGGCTTAACTTGGACTTCCAGCCTGAGGTAACTGACCACTATAGCTCAAAGTCCCACAGTCAGTAATGACAGTGGTCAGGGCCTGGAGGGGTCTCCCAACAATCCCCAGGATCACTGGTATCAGGGTGCCCATAGACCTCTTATTGACATTTTAACTACACAAAAGACAAACACATTTAACCGTGCTATAAGACGCAATTCAAGAATATTTACGTAAATCTTGACTTGTATGCTATAACCCCTGTATAATTATAATACAAGCCAATTAACCTGCTAGTATGTTTTTGGACTGTGAAAGAAAACGGCAAAATTATTGGTTGAACATATGAACCATGGAAAACATGCGCAAAATTCAAATTACTAGATCCATAAAATAAAAACTAACATAAATATTCGCTGGGCTGAGGGATAGGATGTTTTCATCACTGTCCGTGCTGAATGCCTGTACATGCTACTTATATTTAAAATGATTGCAAAAACAATGATAGAATGCAAGGGGATAATAAATATGTATGTATGTTGGTTGTAAAAAAAAAATTAATTTTCACATTTTTTCCATATCTACTTATAAAATGTGTATCTATGTTGAGTATGTGTACCTAGTGGAAATCACTGCACTGAAGCATTTTCCTGTTCTTTGCAATACTTATTGTAATTTAATGTTATTTGTATTATTATGATTATACACACATATTTATATATTTCTGTGCAAAATAACTATATAATCAGTCAGTTCTGAAATGCCACTGGAAACATATATATTCCTTAACTTATAGTAAAAAATACAATTTCCTTATTACAAGAGGTAATATACCCTGCACTTTTTTGAAAATAAGGAAATTAGAAGTCACAGCAGAGATGCTGTGGCTTTGTGTCTCTGTATGGCTATAGAGCTTCATGGGGGGTTCTAATTAGAGATGCTCAGGCTCGGTTCCCCGAGGCCCAGACACCATCATGGTTCCTGCACCATCCTGGTCATTTCCCAAATAGTTTTGGACTAAAACGAACTTTGGGATGGTTGTACATTTTTTGAAAATTGTAGAGTTCAAGTTTTGCTGTTTTTGTAGTTTCAATACTTTTCATAGAGAGTTTTATTTTAGTTCACATTTATTGCACTTTTTTAGTGTATATTCTTTTTGAGTATAAGATTATTGATTGGCAGCGCCATCTTTGTTCTCGAATTTTATGAATATTGTTTGATTTTTTGGGTTGCATTGTGATATAAAGTGTATGTGAACTAGTCAGTAAAGTACTATGGCCACTTTGGTGATTGTAGATCAAAAGCCAGAAAACAGAGGGCAGCTCTTGATTTTCTGTGCTAATACACTAATATCTTTTATTCATTTCCCAAATAGGCCTCTGCACCAACTGGACCATCCAGAACGCTGTACTACCTAGGCCCCTTCATCATCATGGCCCAATCTAGGCCTCTCTACTTCATGGCCTCAGTATCTTGTAAAACCTCTGCACCCAAAATGTCTATTGTTCCCACTTGCTCCTTTTGTCTCCCTCCCTCTAGAATGTAAATTCTCATGGGCAGGATTCTCTACCCTACGCCTCATGTCTGTGCTCTATGTCTCATGTCATACTCTCTGTCCCTGTTTTATCTTATGTTCAATTGTTTTTGTATGCCATGCAATTTGTTCTGTTAGTTACACCCATGCATTTATTATTCTGACAATTTGTATCCATTGTTCTTAACTGTAGGTAGTTGTGTAATATTGTAATTTTGTTGTATGTTCCCACCCACTACAAACGGTGCTGCAAAAGCCTTGTGGAGCCTTATAGCTAAAAGTAAATATAATAGTAATAATAATAATATACATATGTAGGATAGTTTCTTAATCTTAGAAATGCACATATAACCAAGAAAATGTGCATAGCAGTATAAACATGGGAAGTAAGTTAAATGCACAATACATTCAAAATAACTTTTACCTATACGATTTTTTAGTGTTACAAAGAGTTATTTCATAGAAAAGATTATGCTCTTTGATGTAAGAGCAAAAACCATTGTTTTGTGAATAGACCGGCATTAGTAATTTTCATGCTGACTTTGCCTGTTTCGATTCATTTAACTGTCCGTAACACATTGTTCAGCTTTTAAACAAGCCATACAGTAAAACATAATCTGATAGCTTTAACGTCATACTTACATAAGATAACCACAGGTCTTCAGGTAACAAAGTAAAAGAATCCATCTATTCTTAGAATTCAAACAATCTAATACTTAGTGAAAGGGTTTCTGCAGAGAAGTGCTTGTTATACTACATATGTGAAGGGAAGGAAGTCAGCAATTTAATGAATTTCTGGAGTTCAACCACAAAGGTCTATACTGACAAAGCTTTAATGCGAAGAGAGTTGTACATGTCATAATGCAGACACAAAAGCTTTGAAAGGTGCCACAGTTTACCTTTGACCTTGAGAGCGCTTTGTACTTCTCTAGTGCATCTGTCATGCCAGGAGGTGAGTATCTAGCAGATTTTACTATAATTAGCATGCAATGCTTTGGTCAGGAACCTGATCCTTATCCCTTGTAATTTGTGCAAAGTTCACCGGGTTGTCATATTTTGTAAATTACCTAGGGTGAGCCCTGGAGGCAAGAGCGTCAAGGAAGGCTGAAGAAGAGATTTTCATTGTTTATTGTTTTTATTATTCGCAGAATATTAATATTTAACAAATTTAAAAAACAACAAAACCCTGATGTTTAAAATAGCACAATATGTAGTAACTCTTCTTTTCCCAATAAGGTGATTAATAGGGTTAACTAGTTTAAACTGCACTACCACCTACTGTAAAAAGTCACTAACATGCTCCTCCCCCTAGCTGGTGCCCAGGGAATGCTACATACCACCTTTTCCCGATGCTGCTCCATTCTAATTCTTCTAACAACGTGCTCCCATCCTTCTATGCCATTTAAAATTGGTGAATGGAATTGATTTGCTGGTTCTGTATTACAGACCTGTGGAGCCCAGTGACATATATCTGCAGGAGCACATTAATAAGTTTTACAGTAGGTGTTTTGGTGTTTTAAATAACAAAAAAATCCTCCTCACACCCATTTGGTTATTTTGTTTATACTTAGACATATCCAGAGATGCAGTTCTGATACAGAGGTGGTCCAGCTAGCATAGCATAGAATTTGTCAGGTATGTATAGACCTGTGTTTTAACACAAGTCTTCTGTGTATCTAATAAACTGTGCTATATGGATTAGTACAATATAGTGCAAGGTTTAGAATGTGAAAATAAATATAGCATATTCCAGAACAGTAGAGTAGCAGAAAACGTGCATAATAACTTAGTTCTACAGACTGGTCAAATCCGTCACCATGATGCTGGATCAGGGAGAGTGTCAATATAGTGTCTGCAAGCTACTAACTGGATAGCTAAATGTAAATAAAAATAAACAAAAACATTATAGGGTTGGTGGGGTCATAAAGGGGTAGATGGGGAATTTTCAAACTAACTGGAGGACCCCTTTACTCACTTCACCTAGCAACCTGTTTTTACTATAGAAAACTCTAGAGTCACTGTTTGAAATGGAAATGCCCTGTTTTTGTCAGCATATATTTATTTTTTATCAAAGCTGCTGCATGTTGTATTCTGGAGCAACCTAATAAATTATAACTGCCTAGTACAGTTAGAAACTTAAAGCAAATGTCTTACTGGCTGCTGTGGGCTATAGCACTGACTTTAAAGTTACCTGTACACCAGTTGTCATGAAAATCCCCTAATATGTTTTGAATGTCTCCTCTTTTCTGAAATCAAAAAGGATACTGTCACATATGAAGGATGTTTTACCTACTATGTACTGCAAAGCAGAGATGATCAAAGTTGCGGAGGAATTTTGGCTAAATCAAATTTTGTGGCAAAACAGGCCACTTTGCAAAGTTTGAAGGTTATGAGATAAAGGCCTGATTCATTAAGGAACATGCCATATTTGCGGAAAATCACTCTGTGCATGTCCAGTACTGGACCATACGCCAGTGAATGCAGCAACATTCAATTTATCTTCCAACGCAAATGATCTTTAAGGTAGCCTGCGATTTCATGGGCGAAAAAGGTAGGGGCTAGGAGAATTCATATAGTCAAAGTACAGCAAGGGCGTGCCAAGCTCAAGAGAACGCAGCAGAGTCTGATTCAAGCTTTGGGCATCTCTAAGGTATTTGATTTTCAGCCAAATCACTTGTACCAGCTACATGTCGCGTGTAAGTACTGATTACTAGTGATGACGGTTGTGTATGCATGCTACAACATGTGTTTGAAATAAAGAGCAACTGTAAAAATGCTTTACATGTACAGAAGACATTAATAAAATCCTAATACATTTATTTTTTTGAAAAAAAAATGTTTTGTCATTAATGACTGTCGTGAACACAGAGAACTTAAAGTTATTTATAGTGGTTAACCCATCACATAATTATGGGGAATAAGGCCTAAATCATAACTGCAGTGTAAATATGGTATATCAAATGAATCCATTGATAAGTTGAGCTACTAAAGTGTAAAATGTGAAGTCAGAAAGTGTGTTGTGTGTGGGTTTTCGGTGGCTCTGTACATTCCATTGTTAGAAGATAGGAGTGCCACCTGTAGCAGCTTCAAAAGGCCCCTGTGGTGAGATATATCCTGGCCTGGGATGGAGTTTTGACACCTGAATAGACTTTTAGGAACCACTCAGCATGGTGTCTGGCTCTACTAGACTATAAGCTCTACTAATATTGTATTTAGGCCTGTTTGGTATCAGAAGATGGACAAATTCATAAGGGATTTATAATTAATAATAAAATTGGGTCTGTGTGACGCTCCACAGAAAAGTTAGGTCACATAGTAGAATTGGGTAGTAAACCAGACAACATGCAAATGGTGACTGAAAAAAGTATCACAGACCACAACCCCCGGGAGGTGGGAAAGGTGTAAAGGTGTCTTTAAAAAACTGAGACCAGTTACAACAGTCAGTCTTTTGGGAAAACCAATCCACATTGATAAGCAGTCCATCTTCCTAGCCAATTTCCCA
The DNA here is from genome assembly GCF_038048845.1 of Mixophyes fleayi. Classification (NCBI taxonomy): domain Eukaryota; kingdom Metazoa; phylum Chordata; class Amphibia; order Anura; family Limnodynastidae; genus Mixophyes; species Mixophyes fleayi. The sequence continues at coordinate 53,052,435 of NC_134406.1, forward strand.
TGGCACATATTATACAACTCATGTAAGTTATGTTCTGAATGTAACCCCTTTTTTTTAAACTGCTTTGCTTGTGTATGTTATGTCAATTGTTTGTTGTTTTTTTGATATCTGAATGCCCTGTACCTTTGTATATTAAATCTATAAAATTAATAACTGGCGCCCTTGATACTCTAACAAATCCATTAGCCTGTTAAGAAGAATTTGCCAGTGTGTGATTTGTAAATACATTTGACTAACAAGCCTAGTGTGTGTTTGTGTGTTTGCATTTACATTTGTGTAGTAGTCTGGAGGTGTGAAGAGTTAACCCTTTGTTTGCTAGTGTGGGCCTTGCTAGCCTGTGGGTAGCCAGAAGCCTTGTGTGCCAGTGTGGGACAGTATATTGGGGTCCTATTGCCCATATTCAATTGGTGGTGGAAAACCTGAAGTGTATAGGGGTGTGAGAGCACTGTGTGGGGGCGATTCAGTAGGTCTATAACCTGTGTGATAGGTAGAGAGAGACTGCGGGCTAGAATCGTATGTAACCTCATACAGCAAACACCCCAAAGTCACGAAAGCTGGGAGCATGTTCGTGACAATGACTATGGCCTGATTCATTAAGGAAAGTTAAGCAAAATATTGAGTACGTTTTCGTACTCAAGTTTTCTGAACAAAACCATGTTACAATGCAAGTTAGTTTATTATTTTGCACATAAGGAATATACTGCTTTTTCATGTAGCACACAAATACTTGATAGCTTATTTGTACACTGAAATTTAAAGTTGATTTAGGACATGCCCTACCCTAAATATAAATCTGCCATCATATTTTAAATTTACCTCCCCCTCCAATGCAACATGGTTTTGCCTTACTTACGTACGTTTGCTTAACTTTCCTTGATGAATCAGGCCTAATATTACTAACAGGTGAAATTAATATATATTTATGATTCTTCTGTGTGTTCTTTTGGGACTTCATGTTCCACATATGTATTAGACATATCCTGCAGTGTGCTAAATCACAAACAAATAAATATAGAAAATACATACACTACAGGCACACAAATATAGATGCAGCCCTTTCTCACCCTCACAGTAACACCAGACTGCAATAAACACAACTACAAAAAAAGAGTGGATTCAGCGCTTCCATTTATTAACCCTATAATAGGGAAAAGAATCAAACCAGTCCTCTTATCAAAGAGAGACAAAAATGGCAAAAATAATACGTTCGTCACAGCAGTGCCGTAACTAGCCATTTTAGTGCCCTGGGCGAGACAGGGAATCGGCGCCCCCCATCTAAGTGGGAGTGTCAATTGTCGGGTGGGTGTGGTCAGCCTACTGTGGGGGCGTGGCTAGCACTTTACAAGTTCTAGACTGCACTGAAACCCCCTCCCTCTCCATTATTCTTGGTCTGGCTTTGTAAGGATCTTTATGTAACAAGCCTCCATAGAATCAAAGTACTTTAAATGCAGCTATCACATGCTAGCTGTATAAAAAAATTAATTGGTTATTGAAATAAAACTCACTGAAACAAATTAAAACATAAATGTAATGGTACCATCTGTATCACACTGCCCCTTCATCCCACTGTGCTCTCCATAACAGTTTCTCCTTTATCACACCGTGCCATGGAGCCATCTCTATCATTGTGCCCCCTTGTCACCATCACACTAAATATAATATATATATATATATATATATATATATATAAACACAAAACAAATGGGAGGGGCGCCAAATAGTATAATACTGTATATAAAAATACAGAAAGGTGTACCAAAAGTCAGAATCTTAACCACTAAATAGGTATAGACACTCAGGTAATAATAGTGGATCAACAGGAAGAAGGAAATGAGGAACCACTCTAGAACACCAGCGCCGTGCCAATATAATATGCGTACCAGATAAAAGATCTTTAAAGCTTATCTGTAGGTATAACCGGTATCTTCACCAATCAAGTTGAGCCTTATTACCCCATGGGAATAGCAGATGCTTCATACAATGTTGAAAGGTTCCGGAACTGGCACTTCATATATACTCAGTAGTATTCAGGATAATGGAGAGGAAGAAACTCACATAGTGTAATGCTGTATAGCAATACATTTATTACATAAATAATGTGGATGTGCACTTACATAAAAAATATATATATATATACACACACACATACAATATAAAGAGCCTCCTAGTGTCCGCCATACCTTACAGAGAGCATTCCTGTGACCGCCATACCTTACAGAGAGCATTCTGTGACCTCCATACTATACAGAGAGCATTCCTGTGACCGCCATACTATACAGAGAGCATTCCTGTGACCTCCATACTATACAGAGAGCATTCCTGTGACCTCCATACTATACAGAGAGCATTCCTATGACCTCCATACTATACAGAGAGCATTCCTGTGACCTCCATACTATACAGAGAGCATTCCTATGACCGTCATACTATACAGAGAGCATTCCTATGACCGCCATACCTTACAGAGAGCATTCCAATGACCACCATACAATACAGAGAGCATTCCTATGACCGCCATACTATACAGAGAGCATTCCTATGACAGCCATACTATACAGAGAGCATTCCTTTGACCACCATACTATACAGAGAGCATTCTTGTGACTGCAATACAGATAAATACCTCACCTGAAATTAATAGACCCCACCATTAAATAAAAAAGCCCCATCAATAAATTAAATTGACCCACCAGCACCTCACAAATAAACTAGTACCCATTAAATAATTAGCCCCCACCTAAACGTCACCATTAAATTAATAGCCTAACTCCCACCCATGTACTAAGACACCCAACCTCCCTACCCTCATATCACACATTATATTAATACATACCCCCCTTCCCTCACACATTATGGCAGCATACCACCCCATCCCTCATAAAGCATAGCAGCATCCCCCCCCTCCATAATAGCAAGATGCAGCACACATTCCTCCCCTCCCTAATAGCAGCACACATTCCCCCCCTCCCTAATAGCAGCATACATTCCCCTCCCCCCTCCATAATTGCAGCTTACATTCCCCCCCTGCCTCCCTCCATAATTTCAGCTTACATCCCCCCCCTTGCCTCCATCCATAATTGCAGCTTACATTCCCCCCTCCCCTTGCCTCCATCCATAATTGCAGCTTACATTCCCCCCCCCCCTTGCCTCCATCCATAATTGCAGCTTACATTCCCCCCCCCCTTGCCTCCATCCATAATTGCAGCTTACATCCCCCCCCCTCCCCTCCATAATTGCAGCTTACATCTCCTCCATAATTGCAGCTTACATCCCCTCCATAATTGAAGTTTACATCCCCCTTCCCCTGCTTTGAAACTTACCTCCTGTCCAGCCGTCGCTGCCTGGCTCCTCTCTGCTTCTCTGCTCCTCTGCTGCCTAGCAACGTCATGACATCAGACGCTGAGGCAGAGGGCAGAGTTCAGAAGGGGGTGGAGCCGGGTGCCGGCCGCCATCTTGGATGCGCCGGGCGGCCGGCAGTCTGAATCTGAGGTCTGTTTAATTTTTTTTTTTTTCTTTTCACTCCTCACACAGAAGTCGGTGCGGGCGGCCACTGCGCCCCCTTGGGACTGCGCCCGGGGCGGTGGCACCGCCCGCACCGGCCTCGTTACGGCTCTGCGTCACAGCAACTCATATAAAGTCATGAAAACACTCAATAGTGTAATTAATAAGAGATATCTCTAACTTGTCCTATATGTGTCCATTCAGAAATATTGTAATTTCTTCCTGCCCCCTACCCTATGTGTTTGTACTCACAAGAGGATGATAGGAGATCTACAGTTTCAGCCCGGGTATCTGTAATGATCCAGTAAATAATTTCTTTTAAACAGGGAACACCTTTCTCAAATGACTCCCACTGAAGCCAAAAACTGTATAGTAGAAAACTCGTACCGGATGTTAAATGTCAAAAACGCTAACAACCTGCGAGGAGCGACAGCCGTAATACTCATCACTGCACCAGCTCCAGACTCCACGAGCTCCACGCAACAATCTAAACAGTCATAAACTGCTCCCCTGTTGTGCACCAATGTGTTTCAACTATTACAAGTCTTTTTCAACATGATTCAGGGGAAGGAGTATTTAAATACTCCTCTTTAATTAGTCCAAAGTATACCTGCTGGTGGTCAATTAATGTCATCGGAGACCTACCGCACACCTCTCACAATCTCAGTTCTATTAAGCCCACATATAAAAACACATATGGCATATAATTTATCTGAAAAGTTAAAATATGTGAATCGCATTCATAATGAAGACTGGAACTTCAGGCCTGCACTGACCGAGGTTTCTCAGTGGACTTCCACTGGAACCTCAAGAGGAAGGAAAGTCTTATCTTGAACTACAGTATGCAGTGCAATGCAGACTGGAGCATTACAGCGAAGGGCAGTGCTCTCTATAATTCAAGACACAGAGTAATCCTTTCTGGGCCGTAAGAGCACAGTGCAGCCCTCCCAACATCTGGGCTGCTCTGCCCAAGGTCTTTGTGAGGACTGCCTCTGGCATTTCAATTGCACTTCCCTCTTCTTATGAACTGCAGTAGGCAATGCAATCCCATCTGGAACCTTACAGCCAAGGGCAGTACGTTCTGGCCCTCAAAATTCATGGCAATCCTAGGATGTAAGGCAGTCCTGTGTAAAAAAATCATGTTCGTACGCATGCCCTGCCTCCAAGAAGAGGTTCTTCCCTCTCAATGCCCTCTGTACCTCTTCTTTGTGGCAGGGATGGCTTTCAGAAATTAAAAAGCACACCCAGTTAAATAGAACGTTTGCTAAGAACAAATAAATACTGACATCAACATATTCTATCAAACAATAAGTTAAAGCAAATATTAGGAAATTAATGTTAGAGGATTGCAAATGCAGTACAGGAATTTGGTACCTCAAAATACAGGGTGGTTCTGCTTGGAACATCAGGAGATTGGGCTGTCCTCTGTTGATCCTCAGGAGGCACTGCAAACCTTTCTGGAACAGCAGAGCAGTGCAGTCCTCTTTGCAACCTCGGAATTCAAAGCAGTCCTTTCAGGAATTGCTGCGCTGCACTGACCAAGGTCTCTGAGTGGACTTCCCTTGGAACCTCAAGAGGAAGAGAAGTCTTATCCTGAACTACAGTATGCAGTGCAATCCAGTCTGAAACATTACAGCGAAGGGCAGTACTTTCGGTACTTCAAGACACAGGGTAATTCTTTCTGGGCCATAAGAGCACAGTGCAGTCCTCTCTACAACATCTGGGCTGGTCTGCCCGAGGACTCCGAGAGGGCTGCCTCTGACACCTCAAGAAGCTGTTCACTCTTCTCCTGAATATTAGTAGGCAATGCAATCCAGTCTGGAACCTTACAGCGAAGGGCACTACTTTCTGGGCCTCAAAATTCATGGCAATCCATTCTGAAACTTCACATGCTGAGATGTCCTGTAAAAAAACGCAGGGCGCAAGCCACTCCTCTGTCCAACCTCTGGGCTGCTCTGCCTGAGGGCTCTAAGAGGACTTCTTCTGAAACCTCAAGTGCCAAGTTAATCTTTTCTTCAAACTCAGTAGGTAGGACAATCCAGATTGGATCCTTAGAGCATAGGGCAGTTCTCCCTGTAGCTCAAGAGATAGGGCAATCCATTCTTGAACTGAAGTGTGCAGTGCAGTCCATTCTGGAACATTGCTGTGTATGGCAGTCCCCTCTGGAATAATGGGATGTAGGGCAGACCTCTCTGGCACTTAAGGTCACAGGGAAATCCTCTCTAGAACCTCTGGGCTGCTCTGCCTGAGGTCTGTGAGAGGACTTCTCTTGGAAACTCAAGAAGAAGGGAAGTCTTACCTTGAACCACAGTAGGCAGTGCAATACAGTCTGGAGCATTACATTAAAGGGCAGTACTTTCTGTACCTGAAGACACAGGGTAGACCTTGCTGGGATATTAGAGCACAGTGCAATCCTCTCTACAAAATCTGGGCTGGTCTGGCTGAGGTGTCTGAGAGGGCTGCCTCTGGCATCTCAAGAGGCAGTTCACTGTTCTCCTGAAATTCAGTAGGCAATACAATCCAGTCTTGAACCTTACAGTGAAGGACACTACTTTCTGGGCCTCAAAATTCATAGCAATCCATTCTGAAACCTCACATGCAGGGATGTCCTGTCTAAAAAATCAGGGTGCAGGCCAGTCCTCTCTACAACCTCTGGGCTGCTCTGCCTGAGGGCTCTAAGAGGACTTCTTCTGGAACCTCAAGTGGCAAGCTTTTCTTCTCTTCAAACTCAGTAGGTAGTACAATCCAGTTTGGATCCTTAGAGCAAAAGGCAGTTCTCCCTTTAGATCTAGAGAGAGGGCAATTCATTCTTGTACTCTCGTGTGCAGGGCAGTCCATTCTGGAACATTACTGTGTATGGCAGTCCCCTCTGGAACTTCATGGCCCAGGGAAGTCCTGTCTAGAACCTCTGGGCTGCACTGCCTGAGGTGTCTGAGAGGACTTCCCCTGGAACCTCTAGAAGAAGGGATGTTTTACCTTGAACCACAGTAGTCAGTGCAATATATTCTAGAGCATTAGAGTGAAGGGCCACACTCTCTGTGCTTCAAGACACAGTGTAATCCTTGCTGGGACATGAGAGCATAGTGCAGTCCTCTCTATAACATCTGTGATGCTCTGCCTGATGTCTTTGTGAGGACAGCCTCTGTCATCTCAAGAGGCACCTCACTCTTCTTTTGAACTTCAGTAGGCAATGCAATCTTATCTGAAATCTTACAGATAAGGGCTGTACTTTCTGGCCCATAAAATTGATGGCAATCCTAGGAAGTAAGGCAGTCCTGTGGAGATAGTCATGCTCGTATGGATGCCTCTGCCTCCAAGAAGAGGTTCCACCCTTTCAATGCCTTCTGTACCTTTTCTTGGGGGCAGGAATGGCTTTCAGAAATTAAACAAGCACATCCAGTTAAATAGAACGTTAACTAAGAACATATAAATACTAGCATCAACATATTCTAGCAAACAATGCTTTAAAGTAAACATTAGCACATTAATCTTAGATGACTGGAAATACAGCACAGGAATTTGGTACCTCAGAATACAGGGTGGTTCTGCTTGGAACATCAGAAGATTTGGCTGTCCTCTGTTGATCCTCAGGAGGCATTACAATCCTTTCTGGTACCGTAGAGCAGTGCAGTCCTCTCTGGAACCTCAGGGAACAGTGCAGTCTTTTCTGGAACTTATGGGCTGTACTGACCGAGGTCCCTGAGTGGACTTCCCTTGGAACCTCAAATGGAAGCAATGCCTTATCTTGATCCACAGTAGGCAGTGCAATGCAGTCTGGAACATTACAGTGAAGGGCAGTACTTTCTGTACTTCAGGACACAGGTTAATCCTTTCTGGGCCGTGAGAGCCCAGTGCAGGTCTCTCTACAACATCTGGGCTGGTCTGCCTGAGTTCTCTGATAGGGCTGCCTCTGGCACCTCAAGAGGCAGTTCACTCTTCTCCTGAAATTCAGTAGGCAATACAATCCAGTCTGGAACCTTACAGCGAAGGACACTACTTTCTGGGCCTCAAAATTCATAGCAATCCATTCTGAAACCTCACTTGCAGTGATATCCTGTCTCAAAACTCAAGGTGCAGTCCAGTCCTCTCTACAACCTCTGGGCTGCTCTGCCTGAGGGCTCTAAGAGGACTTCTTCTGGAACCTCAAGTGACAAGTTTTTATTCTCTTCAAACTCAGTAGGTAGTACAATCCAGTTTGGATCCTTAGAGCAAAAGGCAGTTCTCCCTTTAGATCTAGAGAGAGGGCAATTCATTCTTGTACTCTCGTGTGCAGGGCAGTCCATTCTGTAACATTGCTGTGTATGGCAGTCCCCTCTGGAACTTCATGGCCCAGGGAAGTCCTGTCTAGAACCTCTGGGCTGCTCTGACTGAGGTGTCTGAGAGGACTTCCCCTGGAACCTTAAATGGATGCAATGCCTTATCTTGATCCACAGTGGGCAGTGCAATGCAGTCTGGAACATTAAAGTGAAGAGCAGTACTTTCTGTACTTCAAGACACAGTGTAATCCTTGCTGGGATATGAGAGCATAGTGCAGTCCTCTCTAAAACATCTGGGCTGCTCTGCCCAAGGTCTATGTGAGAATTGCCTCTCAAGTGGCACTTCACTCTTCTTTTGAACTTCAGTTGGCAATGTAATCCCATCTGGAACCCTACAGCTAAGGGCAGTACGTTCTGGCCTTCAAAATTCTTGGCAATCCTAGGAAGTAAGGCAGTCCTGTATAGAAAGTCAAGCTTAGAGGATTGGAAATACAGCACAGGAATTTGGTACCTCAGAATACAGAGTGGTTCTGCTTACAACATCAGGAGATTGGGCGGTCCTCTGTTGATCCTCAGGATGCACAACAAACCTTACTGGAACCGCAGACCAGTGCAGTCCTCTCTGCAACCTCTGCGTACAAAGCAGTCCTTTCTGGAAATTCTGCGCTGCACTGACCGAGGTCTCTGAGTGGACTTCCCTTGGAACCTCAAGAGGAAGAGAAGTCTTATCCTGAACTACAGTATGCAGTGCAATCCAGTCTGAAACATTACAGCGAAGGGCAGTACTTTCTGTACTTCAAGACACAGGGTAATTCTTTCTGGGCCATAAGAGCACAGTGTAGTCCTCTCTACAACATCTGGGCTGGTCTGCCCGAGGTCTCTGAGAGGGCTGCCTCTGGCACCTCAAGAGGCAGTTCACTCTTCTACTGAAATTCAGTAGGCAATACAATCCAGTCTGGAATCTTACAGTGAAGGACACTACTTTCTGGGCCTCAAAATTCATAGCAATCCATTCTGAAACCTCACATGCAGGGATGTCCTGTCTAAAAACTCAGGGTGCAGGCCAGTCCTCTCTACAACCTCTGGGCTGCCCTGCCTGAGGGCTCTAAGAGGACTTCTTCTGGAACCTCAAGTGACAAGTTTTTCTTCTCTTCAAACTAAGTAGGTAGTACAATCCAGTTTGGATCCTATGAGCAAAAGGCAGTTCTTCCTTTAGATCTAGAGATAGGGCAATCCATTCTTGTACTCTCGTGTGCAGGGCAGTCCATTCTGGAACATTACTGTGTATGGCAGTCCCCTCTGGAACTTCATGGCCCAGGGAAGTCCTGTCTAGAACCTCTGGGCTGCACTGCCTGAGGTGTCTGAGAGGACTTCCCCTGGAACCTCTAGAAGAAGGGATGTTTTACCTTGAACCACAGTAGTCAGTGCAATATATTCTAGAGCATTAGAGTGAAGGGCCACACTCTCTGTACTTCAAGACACAGTGTAATCCTTGCTGGGACATGAGAGCATAGTGCAGTCCTCTCTATAACATCTGTGATGCTCTGCCTGATGTCTTTGTGAGGACTGCCTCTGTCATCTCAAGAGGCACCTCACTCTTCTTTTGAACTTCAGTAGGCAATGCAATCTTATCTGAAATCTTACAGATAAGGGCTGTACTTTCTGGCCCATAAAATTGATGGCAATCCTAGGAAGTAAGGCAGTCCTGTGGAGATAGTCATGCTCGTATGTATGCCTCTGCCTCCAAGAAGAGGTTCCACCCTTTCAATGCCTTCTGTACCTTTTCTTGGGGGCAGGAATGGTTTTCAGAAATTAAACAAGCACATCCAGTTAAATAGAACGTTAACTAAGAACATATAAATACTAGCATCAACATATTCTAGCAAACAATGCTTTAAAGTAAACATTAGCACATTAATCTTAGATGACTGGAAATACAGCACAGGAATTTGGTACCTCAGAATACAGGGTGGTTCTGCTTGGAACATCAGAAGATTTGGCTGTCCTCTGTTGATCCTCAGGAGGCATTACAATCCTTTCTGGTACCGCAGAGCAGTGCAGTCCTCTCTGGAACCTCAGGGAACAGTGCAGTCTTTTCTGGAACTTATGGGCTGTACTGACCGAGGTCCCTGAGTGGACTTCCCTTGGAACCTCAAATGGAAGCAATGCCTTATCTTGATCCACAGTAGGCAGTGCAATGCAGTCTGGAACATTACAGTGAAGGGCAGTACTTTCTGTACTTCAGGACACAGGTTAATCCTTTCTGGGCCGTGAGAGCCCAGTGCAGGTCTCTCTACAACATCTGGGCTGGTCTGCCTGAGTTCTCTGATAGGGCTGCCTCTGGCACCTCAAGAGGCAGTTCACTCTTCTCCTGAAATTCAGTAGGCAATACAATCCAGTCTGGAACCTTACAGCGAAGGACACTACTTTCTGGGCCTCAAAATTCATAGCAATCCATTCTGAAACCTCACTTGCAGTGATGTCCTGTCTCAAAACTCAGGGTGCAGTCCAGTCTTCTCTACAACCTCTGGGCTGCTCTGCCTGAGGGCTCTAAGAGGACTTCTTCTGGAACCTCAAGTGACAAGTTTTTATTGTCTTCAAACTCACTATGTAGTACAATCCAGTTTGGATCCTTAGAGCAAAAGGCAGTTCTCCCTTTAGATCTAGAGATAGGGCAATCTATTCTTGTACTCTCGTGTGCAGGGCAGTCCATTCTGGAACAATGCTGTGTATGGCAGTCCCCTCTGGAACTTCATGGCCCATGGAAGTCCTGTCTAGAACCTCTGGTCTGCTCTGCTTGAGGTCTCTGAGAGGACTTCACATGGAAGCTCAAAAAGAAAGCAAGTCTTACCTTGAACCACAGTACGAAGTGCAATCTATTGTGAAGCATTAGAGTGAAGGGCAGTACTCTCTGTGCCTGAAGATGCAGGGCAATCCTTTCTGGGACCTAAGAGAGCAGTGGAGTCCTCTCTAAAACATTTGGGCCGCTCTACCGAGGTGTATCAGAGTGTCGACTCTGGCAACTTAAGAGACAGTTCACCACTCTCTTAAACTTCAGTAGCAGTGCAATACAGCCTGGAATCTTACATAGAAGGGCATTACTTTCTGGATACAGCAGTCCTGTGTAGAAAGCCATAAGGTAAGGCCCAGTGCCTTAACTCTTATCTCTATGGACAGCTTTCGTCATAGCATTGTACATTGTTCAGCTGCCAAAACAGTAAAATACTATTAAATCGCACAATAACAAGAATTTTGGAAAATGGGAAAATATAATATAATCTTACCTTAGACGCTGCAATGTCTAATCAAAGAAACAAGGAGTGGCTATATGCAACCCACACTCATTCACAGGCATCTGATAATTGCCCAGCACTAACCTTTATACCCAGGCTGAGTGACAAAAGCTCTTTATGGTGTAGGCTAGTGACATAATCAGCCTAGTCAAAATTGTTATTTCTCAACCAGCCTGCTTATTGTGGCTGAATAGATTTATCGCTATCTCAGGAAAATGAATGAAAAAATGTATTCTTTGAATAAGGCATTTTTCAATGGTCATTATTTTTGTTGCATTTTTAAGCACACTATTTTCACTTTTTTCTATCTTTATTTTTTTTTAACTTAGTGGAACTTAAAGCCCAAGGTCTGGTCTTTCAGTTCCACCGTGCACTATTGAACCAGCTAACATAGACTGGAGTGAGTTAATATTTACTGCTCCGAGCCATTATTGCCAAGACAGCTGAGTATTGTATTGATAAATTGCAGCAACAGGTTATTTTTTATATATAAAATATAGATCAGCTTTATCATAGCATATTAATAAACCCATTAGTATCTAGTTATTAAAAATATTTAGGATAAAGCAAAACTTGAAGAAAAAAACTTAAAAAATAATAACACAGCTGGATATTTTAAACCTGATACATAAAATCTGTGGTAGAAGAATGTCAATGTGTAAAAGTGCAAAAAAAGTTTGGATAGATTATTAAGATGAATAGACTCCAGCTCCGAACCAGTGACTAATTCTAATTACTTATTTACTCACAGTCTATGGAGCCCCCAGCATTACCTCACAGCTCCAAGCTCCCCCTGCTTGTAATCAATCATTTTATATAACCCTTACCTTGATGACTGTGAGAGTAATCTGCCAAAATACACTCTCCTCACACACTGTACCTTGCAGGAGGGGTTTATTAGCCATCATCAACCAGGAGCCAGGAGGGGAGGAGTAGAGCTCAGCATGGGCAGTCACTGTTGCTAGGTTATGGAATGCTGGGGGCGGGGCAGGGGCTCATACATCATACAGAAGCGGGGCTCAGACATCACAATGTAGGAGCCAGGAGAGGAGGAGTAGAGCTCAGCATGGGCAGTCACTGTTGCTAGGTTATGGAATGCTGGGGGCGGGGCAGGGGCTCATACATCATACAGGGGCGGGGCTCATACATCACAATGTAGGAGCCAGGAGAGGAGGAGTAGAGCTCAGTGTGCAGTCAGTGTTGCTAGGTAATGGAATATTGGGGGCGGGGCTCAGACATCACAATGTAGGAACCAGGAGGGGAGGAGTAGAACTTAGCATGTGCAGTCAGTGTTGCTAGGTAACGGAATGTTGGGGGCGGGGCTCATACATCACAATGTAGGAGCCAGGAGAGGAGGAGTAGAGCTCAGCATGTGCAGTCAGTGTTGCTAGGTAATGGAATGTTGGGGGCGGGGCTCAGACATCACAATGTAGGAGCCAGGAGAGGAGGAGTAGAGCTCAGCATGGGCAGTCACTGTTGCTAGGTTATGGAATGCTGGGGGCGGGGCAGGGGCTCATACATCATACAGAAGCGGGGCTCAGACATCACAATGTAGGAGCCAGGAGAGGAGGAGTAGAGCTCAGCATGGGCAGTCACTGTTGCTAGGTTATGGAATGCTGGGGGCGGGGCAGGGGCTCATACATCATACAGGGGCGGGGCTCATACATCACAATGTAGGAGCCAGGAGAGGAGGAGTAGAGCTCAGTGTGCAGTCAGTGTTGCTAGGTAATGGAATATTGGGGGCGGGGCTCAGACATCACAATGTAGGAACCAGGAGGGGAGGAGTAGAACTTAGCATGTGCAGTCAGTGTTGCTAGGTAACGGAATGTTGGGGGCGGGGCTCATACATCACAATGTAGGAGCCAGGAGAGGAGGAGTAGAGCTCAGCATGTGCAGTCAGTGTTGCTAGGTAATGGAATGTTGGGGGCGGGGCTCAGACATCACAATGTAGGAGCCAGGAGAGGAGGAGTAGAGCTCAGCATGTGCAGTCAGTGTTGCTAGGTTATGGAATGCTGGGGGCGGGGCTCAGACATCACAATGTAGGAACCAGGAGGGGAGGAGGAGACCTCAGCATGTGCAGTGAGTGTTGCTAGGTAACGGAATGTTGGGGGCGGGGCTCAGACATCACAATGTAGGAACCAGGAGGGGAGGAGGAGACCTCAGCATGTGCAGTGAGTGTTGCTAGGTAACCGGAGGCTGGGGGCGGGGCTAACCATTAAAGTAACAGGAAATCCTGGTTTCTTGGAGGGCTTCTCAGAACCAGGGGAGACTGTGATTGTGACTATAACTTGCAGAGTGCAGTGTGGGCTCATATGTCAAGGAGCCATCGCAGGATTTTTGGCCAACTGGGGGGAATAAAAATTTTGGGGGTTTTATACATAAGTCAAAAATCTAACATTGATATCATAGCGCAAACACTCCCAACCACAATTGTAATTGCTAGTGGGTATGGGATCAATACAATTATTTATATGCTTTCACTAGCATTTAAAAACTAGTTAAACATATATTTTGTAGAGTACAGTCTAGGCCCATAGTTTATAGTGGAACACGTATACTAATTATAAATGCAAACAAACCAATGTAATAAAGCTTAAAATGAATAATTGTGACATATGAAATAAAGAGACCTCAATGTTCTTTTACTGTGACAAGCAATATTATAATCATAAAATAAGTGTCGTTCATGAAGAGGGAGGAGGTGCAGGTGTCAGGCAACTTTGCAAGGAGAAAAAGATTGGTAGCATCATGCAAACTCAGGAGCACATTTATATATGGCCAAAATTCACTCCTTCCTGATATGCCAAATGTTTCACCCTGCAAAACAGTGCAACAGAAACTACTGTTTATCATAATTGCCTATTCTCCCGGAATGTCCAGGAGACTCCTGAATTTCGGATATGTCTCCCGGACACCCGGGAGAGCAGGCAAGTCTTCTGGGAGTGCCGGGACGTGGAGAGGTAGTGTTTCTTGTTTTGCTGGAGGGCACAAAGTATTTTCCTCTCTGCACAAGGACATAACTTTTTCACCACCTCAGAGTGTGAAGGTTCTGTCTTATCCTGGACTCGTCATCATCATCATCATTTATTTATATAGCTCCAACATATTCCGTAGTGCTTTACAATTGGGGACAAACATAGTAAACTAATAAACAAACTGGGTGAAACAGACAAAGAGGTGAGAAGGCCCTGCTCGCAAGCTTACAATCTATTGGACAATGGGAGTGTGACACATGAGGTTAAGTCTACATTTGCAGTCGGCCCAGCCAGACTGCAAAGGTAAAAGTGACTCATAAGCTAAATGATCCTGTCACACAACAATGGTGATCAAGGGGTAGTTGTATAACAGGTGGTAATAGAGTAATGTAGTGAGGTTAAGAGGGTGGTTGAGGAATATTATAAGCTTGTCTGAAGAGGTGGGTTTTCAGAGAACGCTTGAAAGCTTGTAGACTAGAGGAGAGTCTTATTGTGCGAGGGAGAGAATTCCATAGATTGGGTGCAGCCCAGAAAAAGTCCTGTAACCGGGAATAGGAGGATGTAATAAGAGTGGATGAGAGACGCAGATCTTGTGCAGAACGGAGTTGCCAAGTTGGGAGATATTTTGTGACAAGAGAGGAGATGTATGTTGGTGCAGCTTCGTTGATGGCCTTGTAGGTTAGTAAGAGTATTTTATATTGGATTCGGTAGAAAACAGGCAACCAGTGTAGAGACATACAGAGTGATTCAACAGAGGAATAACGATTTGCAAGGAAAATCAATCTTGCCGCAGCATGCAAAATAGATTGTAGGGGTTTGAGTCTGTTTTTGGGAAGCATTTTGCACTTTTACAGGAAAGTGAATTTCTACGTGCACTACAACCAATGCAATAAAGGCATTAAAATACACAAAACTCAGTTAGACTCAGCAATTTGTGAAAGAAGTGTAAATCTTTAAATTAAAAGAGGGCTATTATTTTGTTTTGTTTAGGCTGTACTAGTGAGGGTTCACTCTTTCCACCAAGTACATTTTCAGAAGTAGCGAGGAACAGATTGAATTTCTGCGGACAGCTGCAAGGACAGGGAAGTGGGCATGCAATTTGATAATTTCCTAGATCAGCAAGTACACATAAGAGGCATTGCGGACCTGACAAACCACGTTACAATGCAAGGAGTGCAAATTAATTTACTTTTTTGCATGTAAGGAAAATACTGGTTTCTTTTTCATGTAGCACACAAATACTTGATAGCTTTATTTTTGATAGTAGGTGTAAGCTGCTAGTTCATATATAGGTCTTTCAGCATTACCTGGGGCAATGATTGAATGTCACAGTTTATGTCAATACCATTTGTATGTATCAGATCTATTTGATTGTTCATATATTATTATATAGCAGTACAGCTGTGGATTAGTAAGTACATATAGTAGGTGTACCACATAGTTCCAGGAATTGTTATTTTGAAGTAGCACTTTAAACCTAGCATGGATCTGCAAGGAAGCCTATACTCCCATCTGTTTCCATCCATCAGCAACTGCACAATTTGTTCATTCATTACAGCAGTCATATTGTAGTGCAAACATATACACAGTGCTATATTTCTATGTTCTTAGCTCACAAATGGTAATACATGATGCTACAATAGCATTTGAGGGTCCAAAGACCTGTGGGTCCTCTTCGCAAAATACCCCTACTGTCTATGTAAAATAAGACAGTTATCTTATAAAAGTTATTTTTGTTACACCATATTTAGTTCCTTACACTAGATGGCAGTAAATGTATTATTTTTTGAACACTTGGCTTCTGCAACTGTATTAAGTTAAGTGTTTCATGTACAGTATGAGAAAGACTAAATAAATTAAGAAAAAGAAAATATGAAAATATGTCGGCTTATGTAAACTTAATTTCATAACTGATGGCCTGATTCATTAAGGAACTTAGGCAAGAGATTTCTTACTTAAGTCTTCTGGATAAAACCATGTTAAAATGAAAGGGGTGAAAATGAGTTTTCTATTTTGCACATAACTTAAATACTGCCTGTTTTTTCACGTAGCACACAAATACTTGATAGCTTATTTGCACACTGAAATGGAAAGTTGATATTTAAATATATAGTTGTGTACTACATGAAAAAAAATTATTATTTAACTTATGTGAAACATGATCTCAAACTGATAGCTCAGGTATGGACTGAGGCCAAGTGGGCACTGAGCGGCCCGGATTACCCTAGCTGTTTTTATGTTTGTGGGTTTTTTCTGAGGGGTTCAGATTACTTACTATTTTAATAGTTTTTTGTTTTTTTTTTACAAACGAAGTGAGTAGAAGGGCAGTGGCGCACGCAGGGGGGGTTTCTGAGTCTCCAGAAACCCCCGCGCGCTTACTTAGTGCCCACCATAGCGGCACTGTCCTATACAGCAGCCGCGGCGCTGTCAAAGAAGCGTTCGCGGCGGTTGTATACAGCACCGCCACAGACGCATCTTTGACAGCGCCGCGGCTGCTGTATAGGACAGCGCTGACAAAACGGGCGCATGCGCAGCAGCTCTCTCTCGTGTTTTGGTTTTTCCCCCCCCCCTGACAATCCTGCGTGCGCCCCTGAAGAAGAATTATCTTGCCCCATGGGATCTTAATCAGGCTCTGGTACCTGGTAATAGGTTTGGGCGAGGGAATTTCCAATTGAGTGGGTGTGGGCATTTCAAATATTTTGGCTATATCTTTTTATATTTAGCGGGGCCGCCCCTCAGCGGGTACTAGAAGAAGTTTTTGTACAGAAGGGTAAAATGCACATTTACAAATCTAATCACAGAAAGGTAGACGTCAGTAGCCTTCCATCTCTGAGCTCTGACATTACATGCAGTGAGAAGCACCTCACAAAGAAATCTGTAAATTGTTGTTAAATGGTTAGAGATGATTCCCAGGGGCCTCGTTCAAAGGGGATTCAGGAGCACATATAACATACATGCTAAGTTTGGAGATCACCCCTCCGGGAGACCTCCAAAGTTGGCCGTGTCTTGGGAGCATGGCCACGCTTATCACATCATTAGGCTTCGCCCCTGCTATACAATACCAATTTTGGCCTATTATAGCAGGGGGTGGGGCCAGGATGACAAGATTAGCCCCACCCCCTCACACTTCACACTTCACCAACGAAGTGGCCAGGATTCGGGAGGTTGCCCTACTTTCCTGGGAGTCCGGGAGAGCTCCCAAAAATTCGGGAGTCTCCTGGACATTCCGGGAGAGTAGGCAACTACAACATATAATCATTTAGAAATAACTTTTCCCAGAATAACTCATCCATGCGGTGACCTCTACATGACTCTCTGTGCGCAAAATGCAACCTATTAACAATGAGTTAAAAATGTAGAAGCAGAAGACACCATGTGACAATACACTACAATATGAGTCACCAGCTAGCCTCAGGCTACCAGGCCCCAGACAAACCCGGGCCACTAGGCCCCAGCATCCCTTGGTCCCTGGCTTGTACCCCCAGCACCAGAAGCACCTGAGTAGGCCACCCCTAGTCTAGTGCCCTTAGCGATTTTGTGTCTTATTATATTGCCTAGCATAGCATTCCAAGTCGCACAGATCTTTAGATCCATGCAACTTAGAATACTATGCAAATTGTACAAACACTCCTCTTTATCTGCCCTATTGGCTGGTGTGCAAGACACACTTAAGTGTATCAGTCATAGTGGTCCTGTAAAGCATATAAATGAATGAACAAATAAATTAATATAAAAAAAATGTACTTCTCCCACCCAAACAGGGTTGGCTAAGCTGTCTGGGAGGTGATGCACACTGTTTTTTAAAATTTAGGGGTTTTTTTTACTTCTTTTTTTAACACAGCAAGGTCTGTTGCACCAGGAGAAAGCACCCGAAAAAAGATACGTCTGTGACTGCTTTCAGCTCAGCATAGCATGTAAAGTGTGTGAACACACCTTTTCATTGCTAGGCTCGCCCACTACCTCCCCCGTTCACCTCTCTAAGCGCAGAGAGGTTCAAGGGGGAGATCCGTCTCAGTCTAAGTGCAAACTGAGACGGATCCTTGACCAAAATTGCTTTTTGTTCTGATCAGTTGGACTTGCATCCAACTCTGCAGAAGGCCCTGTATCGTGACTGTGTGCTGAACTCTGCCCCTCCTTTTCTATTATATTCCCATTGTCATATTACTGCTGTGTGGTGTACTTTTCATTTGTGAATTGCACACATAGGATAGTTGTCAGGGTTGGTGTGCAAGTGATCAGATGAGTATTATTGCAGCTAGGGTCGGGTCAACTTAAGTAGGGAGACTGTACTCTGTTTACAGACAGCGGTTGGTGGACGAGGACATTGGATGACCACAGCGAGTGAGATAAAACCCCTGGAGTAGCCAGGACCAGCAAATTCTGAAATTTTGTTTCAAGAGACAATCTAGCAGAGAGAAATACCTCACTGTCGTTATGGAGAAGCTTCTAGTACCACCTTCCTTCAATCTTCAAAACGATACTATTCTGTCCCGTTTCAGTCCATCTGATCTTCTTTAGACATTTGATTACACATATCTATAAGTTATTTTAAGTGCGTCATGTACTGATGAAAAGGTATTTTATTTTTATTTTATTTTTTTATATCTGGAGTCATGTAGATACTGATTTCTATAATATGGTTTTTATGTAGTAGTAGTAGTAATTAGAGATGCTCGGGCTTGGTTTTCTGATAACCGAACCCACCCAAACTTAGGGGATCCGAGTAGGCCCTCGAGCTGGCTCTGTATTTTTGCGCCTCCTCAGATCTGAAGCAAGACAAAACGTCATTGTTGCGTTGTCGGATCTTGCGGGTTTTGGATTCCATAAGTAGCTTCCTCCCCAGGAGATCCAGCACCATTTTCTCACACAGAAACAGGGGTAGCAGTGTTCTTGTCACTCTCCAGTCTCCAGTGACATTGCTCAGTGCCATTGCTCATACAGAAACAGGAGGGATAGCAGTGTTCTTGTCACTTGACAAAAATTGACTGGAAATGACTGGAAACTATTGTTATTGAGGTTAATAATAATAATGTCGGAAGAAAAAAAGAGCCAAATTATGTGATTTTAGCAAATAAATAGGGATTTCAGAAAAAAAAAATAGGGATCGAAAACCAAAACCAAAACACGCAAGGGCGGTTTTGCCAAAACCAAAACACAAAGTTAATCCAGATCCAAAACCTAAACCAAAGCACGAGGGTCATTGAACATCTCTAGTAGTAATAATATGATGTTCAGATTCTATGCAAAAATATTGCTCCTATTTGAACATTTCTGATAGGAAATATGTATATATATCATTTTTGTAATTGTGCTGTTTAGAGGAGTCCAAACTAGTGCAGCTGATTTTATTTTGACACAACAACCAGGGTTAAGAGGTATAAGCCATATGCTCTGGAGTACTCGATAAAGAGAGTAAAACAATGGAAGAGAAAATCACCATTACTCTTAAAGAAAAAAAAAGATTTCCCTCTGTGCTTGTCTATTTTCGTTATCAACTTTCCCTATTTTCCCATATTCTTTTTCAGCAAAAAGATATCTATTTATAGAGGCTTGGTAGCAGTTTCATGTTTTTCCCACCAGATGGCAGTAGAATCATATAAACACCAGCAACCCAGCTTTACCAAAGCATTTACAGCTATAAATGGGAACAAGCCAATGTGGCACTTTTATTGCAAAGTGGTAGAAGATAAGAGAGGGGTTTAATGGCTGGATGAGCTTGGGATACGATTATAAAAAGCATGTGCAAGGTAACTAAATGTAAAGGAGTCTTGTTGCACAATTTATAGTTACAATAATATTAGATTTGTTTAATAATCATCATTTATTTATATAGAGCCACTAATTCTGCAGCGCTGTACAGAGAACTCATTCACATCAGTTCCTGCCCCATTGGAGCTTACAGTCTAAATTCCCTAATATTGACACACACACACACACACACAGACACACAGAGAGAGGCTAGGGTCAATTTAGATAGCAGTCAATTAACCTATCAGTATGTTTTTGGAGTGTGGGATTAAACCGGAGTACCCGGAGGAAACCCACGCAAACACAGGGGGAACATACAAACTCCACACAGATAAGGCCATGGTCGGGAATTGAACTCATGACCCCAGTGCTGTGAGGCAGAAGTGCTAGCCACTAGGCCACTGTGCTGCCCCAGTAATGCCCCAGTAATGCCCCAGTAATGCCCCAATAATGGTATAAAAGCAGCCTATCTCACAATATGATGGATACTACCAAACTCTGGCCAGAACAGTGGCTTAGTGGTTAGCACTCCTGCCTCCCAGCACCAAGGTCATGAGTTTGATTCCTGACCATGGCATTATCTGTGTGGAGTTTGGAATTTGATAACGGAAAACCACTTGGCCCATGCTCCCCGTTATTTCCTCCCACACTCCAAAAACATACTTATAAGTTTATTGCTGACAAAATTACTGTGTGTGTTAGGGAATTTAGACTGCAAGCTCCAAAAGCACAGGAACTAATGTGAATGACAAATATTCTCTGTACATTGCTGTAGACTTGATGGCGCTATATAAATAAGTGATGGTAATGATATGCAATCAATGAAATATCAAGTCTAACACACAACCTTGCATTGTAATTTTATGTAGCTAAACAGTATTTCTCTCTAGTATGGTGCGGCTTGGCAAGTTGGGAGTGTGATTAGGATCGGCCTCTGT
The DNA here is from genome assembly GCF_038048845.1 of Mixophyes fleayi. Taxonomy (NCBI): domain Eukaryota; kingdom Metazoa; phylum Chordata; class Amphibia; order Anura; family Limnodynastidae; genus Mixophyes; species Mixophyes fleayi. The sequence continues at coordinate 53,073,146 of NC_134406.1, forward strand.
GAACTTGGACTTGAACGTATAAGATATGAGAACATTTGCGTTCCTCTATCTCTTTGTGCCCACTGATAATCAGGCTGTGTAAGTTTATTGTATTTTTGTTCACATACGTGTGCTAAAATGTGCATTTATTTTTCCTTCGTAATTTAGATTATTGATTGTGTGTTAGATGAATTTATTCTTAAATGTCGCCAAGTGGAAGAGTTAATCAAAGACAGGACAAGGGGTCTGGGCTAAACAATGAAAGTAAACAAACTCTATATTATCCTCTTCTGTCTAGAGATGTTCACTGATCCCCATGGTTTTGGTTTTGGATCTCGATTAACTTCATATTTTGGTTTTGGTTTTAACAAAACCGCCCTCGCGTGTTTTGATTTTGGATTTAGCATTGGATCCCTATTTTTTTCTAAAGTCCCTATTTTTTTTTTGCTAAAGTCACATAATTTGGCTTTTTTTGTTCCTACATTATTATTAACCTCAATAACATTCATTTCCAGTCATTTTTTGTCAATTGACAAGAACACTTCTACCCCTCTTGTTTCTGTATGAGCAATGGCGCTGAGAAATGGCACTGGAGAGTGACAAGAACACTGCTATCCCTGTTTCTGTGTGAGCAATGGCACTGAGCAATGCCACTGGAGAATGGAGAGTGACAAGAGCACTGCTACCCCTGTTTCTGTGTGAGTAATGGCGCTGGATCTCCTGGGGAGGGAGGTACTTATGGCATCCAAAACCCGCGAGATCCGACAATGCAATGATGACGTTTTGCCTTGATTCAGTTTATTTCCCCCTTAGTGCATAATTGCCAATTCTCCTTAATTTCCAGGAAAAGTCAAAGGTTTTATAGTTTTATGCCTGGAGATGATGCCCTATTTTCAGTATTGATCACCTGCACAGTACAATTGCAATATAAAAAGACATTCTACATAGTATGCTGATTGGGACACATCTCAGCAGATCGTCATCATTATCAGTTGGAATCTTACACCCGGGGTAGAACACCCGTGAAAGACACGTTTCCTGACAGGCCTATCTGTGTCTGTGTCCAGGTCTACATTAGATGCATTTACTTAAACACACCCTTATTGCACTTAAACTACGCTGAAACGCCCCTTGCCTCCCCCGACCTGCCTCTATAAACATAAAGAGACGTATACACAAGGTGAGACTGACACTGCATACAGACTCAAGCACAAGGTTTTGTTGTGCGCAGTAGTGACATTCGTATTTTACGCTACGCAAATGGACTTGTGTCTAACTCTGCTTGAGGCCCTGTGTTTGTAACGTCCGCATTCCACATTCATCCTGTTCTGTTATGCGAATGGGGTGTCAGTCTGGGCGAATAAAAATTATAGGAGAATCTTGCGCAGAACACTTAAGGCAAAGTTCTGCCAGTGAAACGTGCTAAATTCTGGTCCCAAATACAGATTGAGGTCAATATTCTGCAGAAAGGTTTGAAGAATCTTGCCCATCTATGAATATATATATATATATATATATATATATATATATATATATATATATGTAGTTAACTGAGCTGCCTTGTAGTAACACTGCTCACCATTCACAAACACTAATCAGAAACATGGACACATGGGGGTATATTTACTAAGCTGTGGGTTTGAAAAAGTGGAGATGTTGCCTATGGCAACCAATCAGATTCTAGCTATCATTTTGTAGAATGCACTTAATAAATGACAGCTAGAATCTAATTGGTTGCTATAGGCAACATCCCCACTTTTTCAAACCCGCAGTTTAGTAAATCTAGCCCATGGTGTCGTCATCCACTACACATACTTATATATTATCTCTTATTTTCTAGTTTGTCCAAACTGCCAGTAACTCCAATGACATTATACCACAGAATATTATGTAAGTTTGTCAGTAGGCCAAGTTGTTGTATTTTGATTATTTTATCACACATAAATAGAGTGATAGGAAAGCTTTGGTCAGAGATATGTGCTTTATGGGATAAATACAAAAATATAGCTCTCTATTGACTGTTATGCTCTGCAACAAAATCCAGTAACATCTTTATAGAAGCAAAGTAACATCACAAAAACAAAATTATTAATATAGATCAAAATTTTAATTTGTCAAATACAAGGGAAAAAAGAAAGAATGGGCTTTGTGCACATTTAAAGACAATTAACGATTACAGTGTTATTTATATTAAATATAGCAACAATTTTTGATCAGTAATTGGTGCAAAGGGGCAAAATATTTAAACTATATTTTTAGGGTTAACAGTTTTCATTAGTAAAAAATTCACTTGATAAAGGTTCAGCTGTGGTAATTGATAGGAATGTTGTGTAAAGTGTAACACATTACATTTGCATTCTCAAGTGGTGTTTTTTTTTATACCAGAACATAATTCATATATATAGAGAAGTGAAACAACTTAACAAGATGTGGAATTTGACAGATTTCGGTTAGATCACAGAAAGTTTGCGCACAGCTGAAAAATTTGATAACTCTAATTGCTAAAAAAAAAAATGCATTAAAATGCATACTCTCAGCAGCAACCAAAATAAAATACATTTACAGGCGCAGTGCCATGTGATATGTTAAACACCACTAACAGCCAACAGAACTTTATTTTATGAATTATGGGTTATATGCGATTTATTCACCTTTGTGCAAGCTAATATTTGATTATCTCTTGGAGTGTACCTAGCACTAGTTACAGCAACCAGTGCTATATAGATTATGAAATACCACTCCGCCAGCAATTCTTATGTAATACACAACTTTTAGATGGTATCTTACGTCATTTGAGGTCTACACACAAGTACAGTGTTTATTGACAGGTAAGAAGGAGGACAAGAGGCATTTGTCAGTGTTGAGCATCAGTTAGGCCTCAACACTCACACTGGTGACCTTAGACACACCTTGTGCTTTGTAGCACTTTCTACACCTCACCTTAACACCTGACGCATACACACATACCTGTGCATATGTTCTATTCTTTGCGTTGCTTTACACAGCAACAGTCTCTCTTCTCAAGACCACTACAGTGCACTCGCAACAATAGAGTATCCAGCTGACTTTTATCCAGGCTTTTTTGTTTTTTTACATTTACGTTATAGTTTGTGCATTTACAAGATCAAAATATGCCCCTTTCTTTGCTAGAAGTTGTTGATGAGTTCCATGTTCTATTATCCTCCCGTTCTTCATGACGACAATAAGGTCCGCATTCTGAACTGTGGACAGTCTGTGTGCAATCATGATGCAGGTCCTTCCTTTCCTCGCTTCATCTAGTGCTTGTTGTACAACCTGAATATGATAGAAATTATATTGTAGTGAGCAAATCATTTCTGCTTATTGTAAGATTACGTTAGTGAGTATATACAAGAAGCCTAGAGATATTTGAGATGAAGCTCTGAATGTAAAGTAAGCTTTTATTTCTGTAAGCACAAGACTTCCTCTTTTCCTTCTCCTTAGACAGGGTAATTGTACATTCAGGGGCTCATGTAGAGTCAGACATAATTCCAAAACATAAGCGCAAAATGCACTTTTCTTTACTGTGCCTGTACAGTAAAAAGGATTATTCTGCAAACAGACTGAGACATATCTCTACATTGTACACCTACATGTAGAGAGTCAGAACGATGGAGGAGGGGGGCGGGCTGGCTTAGTTCGAGAACAGCAAGGGCGTGCGTACTATGTTGAGAAGGAAGCAGCCGCCTCTAGGAGGTGTATATGTTGTTGCTACTTCCCCCCAGTGTAAGATCTGTGCTGATCATCATCATCACAGACAAGAATTAATTTTTCATTTGTATGTGGTGTGCTACAGGCCCCAACATACCCAGGCTTCCTTTAACTGTTTGCGCATGCTGGCGCTTGTAGTGCTACAAGAGCCAGCATACCCATGGCTGCCAGAGCATGCTGGCACTTGGGGAACCACATGTGCCAGCATTCCCTGGCATTCAGGGTCCACTAGGACCTGTAGTGGACCAGAGAAAGTAAACACACACACATATATAAAAAAAAACAAATCTCCCCCACACCATCCTCATTGACCCACTTGGGTTATTTGAAAGCAAAAAAACATTAATAGACTCCGCAAAACCAGCTCTGTTAAGAGCCCTGATGCAAATAAGCTCTTAGCGGCTTTGCAGTTATATTTACAATTGGGGAATTTCTCATTGTTTGATGTGCTGAGGGTTTTCCTGCTATAGTGCCACCCAGCCCAGACTGGCATAGTCTAGTGCTGGATTTTAGGGGGACCCCATGCTTCCCAGATTTTGTCAATTCCACCCTACGCTTGCAGCACTGGGACTGGTTTGGCCTTGTCGTCTCTTTTTAACAGTGATTTAATTAACTATTTTGGCCCCATCCTGCAACATAAGTGTATCATACTTAAGGTATTTTTTTGCGTACTGTGCACATTCTCACATATATTAGGAAATGTGCAGCTCTACATACAAAGTAAATCACGTATTTTAGATGGCTTTTGTAATTTACAAATACTCTTTTGGTGTAAATTACGTCCAACTCTACCTCAGTCCCATAACATCTTGAATTCTGGGAATTTAGATGCATCATGCATCATACTGTGTGGAGCTTGTATGTTCTCCCTGTGTTTATGTGGGTTCCCTCTGGGTGCTCCAGTTTCCTCCCATACTCCAAAAACATACTGGTAGATTAATTGGCTACTATCAAAATTGACCCTAGTCTCTCTCTCTGCCTGTCTGTGTGTGTGTTAGGATATTTAGACTGTAAGCTCCAATTGGGCAGGGACTGTGCAGCACTGCAGAATTAGTGGCGCTATATAAATAGATGATGATGATGATCATACATAACCTGTAGGATGCCAATAGAAATGATGCTCTGAAAGAGGTATGAATGTGTCAGCTACTGTATTTGCTGTTTGTTGTCAGTAAAAATGAAGATATATGTTGATTATATTTAGCGCTCACAATAATTCATCTGCAGTTGTCTCACATGTCCAGGTTTTCCCGAAACGTATTATTTACCACTGGAAATCATTAACTTGCTTATTTTCCTAGAATTCAGATTCCTGATACATTGGACTTTGCAGGATTAGAAGGAGAAGAAGCCTAAAACTTAGAAAATTGCTGTGGGGTAAAACTACATTTTCTTGAGCACCAGTTTTCAGAAATGTGCCCATATGAGTCAACAGCATTCAGCCAATCAGAAAGCACATTTAATGGGAGTATTCAATTTTGTACGGTGTGCCGTGATGCGCCCCTGGTACAGTAGCGGGGGCACTCCACGACCATGCAACATGGCTGATTTTGCCTTGTGCCCCCATAGAGGTGTGCAGAAAAAAACCCTCTATTTTGGGGTACCTTAGTAACCGCAGATGCGCTCAGTCAAACATCGCAGTTATGCTCGCGGCACATCGTGGAGAACTGTATTCCCCCATTATTTGTGAAAAGATAAATGACAAAATAAGTAAAATTCTAATTATGAAGTTCTGTTCTCACCTTTTCACTTTCATTGTCTAATGCTGAGGTGGCCTCATCGAGCAGTAATAGTTTTGGAGAACGGATAAGTGCCCGGGCAATGGCAACTCTCTGCTTCTGACCTCCAGACAGCTGAGTTCCTTTCCCACCAACCGGAGTGTTATATTTCTGGAGAATTAATAACATACATCAGAAGCTTTGTTTCAATGGGACAATAAGGTTACATGTATAGTCAGATCACATATAGGTTTTATCCAGTGCTTGCTTCTGCTCCTATAAAGACATTCTTCTATCTTTACACTGGAATAATTGTTTTCATAGATTTCAGACTCCAAGAGCAGCTAAATAAAGAATATGAGGCAGGTTTTACAACATCTTTAGAAGGGAAAGACAAGGTAATGACACATCGCTAATCCGTTTGTTGGTTTCAGGAAACTGGGAATCCTAGGTGTAGAGGACGGAAAGTAGAGGAAATTGACCTTGTAAATCTTGGCCTTGGTGATAGTTGGTTGACAAAAGGATTTAGTAGGTGTGTAAGAAGGTACTCAGAGGCACATGTGATTTAGTAGGTGTGCAAGAAGGTACTCAGAGGCACATGTGATTTAGCAGGTGTGCAAGAAGGTACTCAGAGGCACATGTGATTTTGTAGGTGTGTAAGAAGGTACTCATAGAGGCACATGTGATTTAGTAGGTGTGTAAGAAGGTACTCATAGAGGTACATGTGATTTAGTAGGTGTGTAAGAAGGTACTCAGAGGCACATGTGATTTAGTAGGTGTGTAAGAAGGTACTCATAGAGGCACATGTGATTTAGTAGGTGTGTAAGAAGGTACTCATAGAGGCACATGTGATTTAGTAGGTGTATAAGAAGGTACTCATAGAGGCACATGTGATTTAGTAGGTGTGTAAGAAGGTACTCATAGAGGCACATGTGATTTAGTAGGTGTGTAAGAAGGTACTCATAGAGGCACATGTGATTTAGTAGGTGTGTAAGAAGGTACTCATAGAGGTACATGTGATTTAGTAGGTGTGTAAGAAGGTACTCAGAGGCACATGTGATTTAGTAGGTGTGTAAGAAGGTACTCAGAGGCACATGTGATTTAGTAGGTGTGTAAGAAGGTACTCATAGAGGCACATGTGATTTAGTAGGTGTGTAAGAAGGTACTCATAGAGGCACATGTGATTTAGTAGGTGTGCAAGAAGGTACTCAGAGGCACATGTGATTTAGTAGGTGTGAAAGAAGGTACTCATAGAGGCACATGTGATTTAGTAGGTGTGTAAGAAGGTACTCATAGAGGCACATGTGATTTAGTAGGTGTGTAAGAAGGTACTCAGAGGCACATGTGATTTAGTAGGTGTGCAAGAAGGTACTCAGAGGCACATGTGATTTAGTAGGTGTGTAAGAAGGTACTCATAGAGGCACATGTGATTTAGTAGGTGTGTAAGAAGGTACTCATAGAGGCACATGTGATTTAGTAGGTGTGTAAGAAGGTACTCATAGAGGTACATGTGATTTAGTAGGTGTGCAAGAAGGTACTCATAGAGTCACATGTGATTTAGTAGGTGCATAAGGTACTCATAGAGGCACATGTGATTTAGTAGGTGTGTAAGAAGGTACTCATAGAGGTACATGTGATTTAGTAGGTGTGTAAGAAGGTACTCATAGAGGCACATGTGATTTAGTAGGTGTGTAAGAAGGTATTCATAGAGGTACATGTGATTTAGTAGGTGTGTAAGAAGGTATTCATAGAGGTACATGTGATTTAGTAGGTGTGTAAGAAGGTACTCATAGAGGCACATGTGATTTAGTAGGTGTGTAAGAAGGTACTCATAGAGGCACATGTGATTTAGTAGGTGTGTAAGAAGGTTCTCATAAAGGCACATGTGACTTAGTAAAACTACACTAGAAAGTTGGTATATGTTGCTAAACAAATATCCCTATTGACTTATGATACATTATGACTATATATAAATAAGAAACACTGATATTAAATAACAACATAGTAAATGTAAAAACAATATCTGAGTTTATATTCAATTTTACTCATTGTAATATTATTAACATTGAAAATATGTAGACTATATTATATATAGATTTTCTATATAAGTGTTGTATATAAGTGTCTTACAAGTGAGATGCAGTATACTTATACAGTAAATATGGATCTGTTTACCCTTCTTAATGATTGCACCATTGCTGTGCACTTGTACTGAATATCACATTGCTACCGATGAGCAAAACGATTTAGTCATTTTCATAATTTTGGCTGATTCGAGAGTCTAAAACTAATTAATACTGTTCCGAAAGCTTTTTTTTTTTTTTTGCAAAGCCTGCAGACTCACAGGTATACACTTCTGTGTACACCTGTGTATAGTTTGAAAGAGGAAACACAAAAATGTCAAACTTTCTGGTTCAAACATCACTGGTTCAATGGTTCAGACAAACTAAAAGATTTTAACAAATGATTCAACAAACTTAAATGTTCAAAACAAAGCAATGAAAGTTTGTTCGCCTATACTAGAGATGCTCGGTCTCGGTTTTCTGAAAACCGAACCCACCCGAACTTAGGGGATGCGAGTAGGCGCGCAAGCCGGCTCGGTACTTTCACGCATCCTCGGATCTGAATTGAGGCAAAACGTCATTGTTGCGTTGTCGGATCTCACAGGTTTTGGATTCTATAAGTACCTCCCTCCCTCCCCAGGAGATCCCGCGCCATTGTTCACACAGAAACAGGGGTAGCAGTGTTCTTGTCACTCTCCAGTCTCCAGTGCCATTGCTCATACAGATACAGGGGGCTAGCAGTGTTCTTATCACTTGACAAAAATTGACTGGAAGTGACTGGAAATTAATGTTATTGATGTTAATAATAATGTAGGAACAAAGAAAGAGCCAAATTATGTGATTTTAGCAAAAATAAATAGGGATTTTAGAAAAAAGATAGGGATTCAAAACCAAAACACGTGAGGGCGGGTTTGCCAAAACCAAAACACAAAGTTAATCCAGATTCAAAACCAAAACCAAAATATGGGGATCAGTGAACCTCTCTAGCCTATACCCATCATCATTTCTCCTGCATGTAATAAACGTGCATTAGTTCACAGCAGCAAAATGAAAGCTATTTACCCAAAAGCAAAACTAACAGGGCAAGTCTTAATCATCGCATCATCGCTACTGCAGTCATACTATAGATTAATCAAACATATTCCAAAAATCTTTTCAAGGTCTCATCACATCAGCATTGGCCAAAGATGTGAAACTGAGGCCACATTTAGCAAATTGAGTTTCATAGCAGAACAGTAGTTTCTCAGGTGTGAAATGTCACCAATACAGTCTTAAGTCATTAAGGAGAGCAAAGCATAAAAAAGGAGTAACTTTGCATCTGGGCACAACCATGTTGCATCGGAGGGTGACATAAATTTATATTGTGGGGACAGATATATATTTGGGATAGGACATGTCCTAGATCAACTTTGAATTTAAGTGTAAAAATAAAGCTTTAAGTATTTGTGTGCTAGATAAAAAAGCAGCCAGTATTTAACTTGGAAGCAAAATAATAAACTAGTTTTCACCCCTTGCATTGTAACATGGTTTGTCCAGGATTAAATTGACTCCTTTTTTCGCCTTGCTCCCCTTAATGGCTCAGACCATTTGAATTGGCTTTACTATTCCACCAAATGCCATTCTGAGTTTCCAAATTCCACATTTTGAGGAATTTATAGTCTATAAATAGAGCTGAGACAACAATGGTTAAGTCATTCTGCCCTGTAGTGTGGCTTTATCTCCTGGTAGGACACAGGACAAATTTCGCAAGAGAAAAATGTAAAATGTGGAATATTCTGCAGAACAATTCTGAAAATTTTACTCATTTCTCATCCTAGGTATTTACCTCTGGCAGATTTTCTATAAAAGAGTGAATATTGGCTGCTTTTGCAGCCTGCTGTATTTCCTCCATTGACACCTGGCGGGAGTTGTCTCCATAGGCGATATTCTCAGCAACGCTGCAGTCAAACAGCATTGGCTCCTGTGACACGATTCCTATCTGAGATCGGAGCCACTGAACGTTTAAGCATTTAGCATCAACGCTATCGTACAACTGAAATAAGAAAGGTGAAACATTCAGAGCTTGCTGGACTGCTAGTGAGCAGTATTAGACAGAGAAATACACTTTTTTCCATTTGATACATTTACATAACCATTTTCCTCTTTTATTCATATAGAGTTGATGTCACCCTGTGGCATTGGTGAATAGCTGTTTAAAGGTATTTGTGTCCAATTTACGGCAAATGGTAGTGCCGCTAGGGCACAGAACATTGCAGTATCTTGGATAGTAACCCAGATTGTTCAGCAACCATAGTGCTGGTTCTGAATCAGTCCTTCAATAAGTGTGGGTAAATTCTATAGTGATACTCACTTGTGTATGCAGCTATGCAGTGTATAAAATAATACACTCTTTTGGACAACTATCTATTTTTCAATAATGTTCCACATGTAATGATTCAGCCATCTTTCACCCACTGTCAAATGATCACAGCTGCCAATCACAGCAAGGGGAGAGATTCAGTCTGATAGGATGGGAGGTTTGTAGTGAATGTAGAAGCTGATTGGATGTCCACAGCTCCTGTCCTATCAGATGCTGCATTCTGTACACATTTCCAGCCTGGACAGAGTTTAACTGCCCACGAAGGCTTGGTCACCTCAATCAAATCTCCTTAATGATCCTCCTACTTTGTCCACTAGTAAAAACTGGGATCCTGGTTGTGGGGACTACACACTAAAGCCCTATTTTGGGGTCAATATGTGAAGAAAGGCGCTTCAGGTGGTTTAATTTAACCTACTCCACTGTATGAAGGTGACTGCCTCTTCTGATTGAAAGGATGACTTTTCTGGAGATCAGAAACACTAAAAACAAGAATCCAATTGATTCTAAAATGTAGCAAGTTTATTTATAATAGGATCTAACTTATTCCTCATTCTCCATTATGAATCACAATAGCATCATCTAATGTGCGGTTATACAAAATATATAGCAAGGTATAGCTAAATCATTACTGGTGGCAGATAAAATAATAGCTAACTTTTTACAGGGTTTTTTTTTTGTAATTAAGTGACTCAATAGAGCATTAAAGAAAAAACAATTTGTTTTATTCATGGGTTTAAAAAAATATAGCCCACTTAACCAAGGTGGTTTTATTTTCTGTTTAATGCTATGCCCTGTATCGTTTCATAATGACTATTTACTATTTGTGTTTCACCAAGTATTTTGTAAATCCCAGATCTTACCACTGCCCCCTGGTGGGGATCATAGAACCTCTGCAGGAGCTGGACAGAGGTGCTTTTGCCACATCCGCTGCTGCCCACAAAAGCCACAGTCTGCCCACTGGATATTCTGACAGATAACTCTTGTAGCACAGGAACATCCGGCCGCGATGGGTAATTGAAGGAAACTTGACGCAATTCCAAATTTCCTTGAAACTTTTCCTAGTTTAAATACAAAAAAAACTGATTTTATACCCCAAGACAATTTTTACAATTAAAATAAATAGATACATGTAAATCACATGTCATTATATGTACACATTGGTGGTGTAACGTAATGCTCACTTACTGGTTTCTGTCCCTGCAGGCTGTAGCTGTCTATTGCTGGTTCACTACTGAACAACTGAAACAGGTGGGAAGCTGCAGATTTTGCTTTGGCGTAATCAGGAGCAAAGGATAAACTCTGTCCTACAGTTATAGCTCCGTATGTCAGTAAGGAAAACACACTGTAAAGTAAATCATAAAGTCAATAACTAGATACCCAGAATGTACAACTTTTCATGCACGTGTCTCACCATGCTCATCCTTATATGTACATTTTGCCCCTGTGATAACATATGTGAAATACTGTTACAGTGTTACATAGTGTAATCAAGCAATGTGTGAAGGCAAAAGCACAGACTACTGGTACTGATTATACAACTGTATAGGTCCTTACAAGGAAATTATGCCTAAATATTTGAAGGTCTAGGGCAGAGGTGCCTTTTGGGGAGGCTTTTCAGTTGCCCAGAAACCCCCCCAACACTAAAATCATGACAGTTGTGTGGTTTAGAAAGCGTAAATATCTTATAGAAACCCCCTCTTCCAAACTGTTTTAAAAAATAATAACTCATAGGGGCATAATCAATTGTTGGAGTTGCAGCCAAAATTAACGCTCCCGTCATTACGGTAATAGTGCGTGTAAATACCAGTATTACGGTACTTTTCTTGCTGAATTTTAGCTTACGGCTCAGTGAGCTGTGAGCTGAAATCCGGCTTACTATTACCATAATACCGGTAATAGTTTTTCCGCAGCGGAAACCGCGGACAATTGAATATGCCCCATAGGGCCTGATTCATCACGTATCTGCTGATTTTGAGCGTATCATATGCAAAACCACTCTGCACACGCCCAGAACCAGGACAGACGTCCGTGAATGCAGCCCTGTCGTACGTGAAGGACACTTAATACAGCCTATGAGTTCGAGGAACAAATGGAACAGGAAGGGACGTTTTGCTGTAGACACTGTACAGTGCTGGTGTGCCAAGACACCTCCGAATCAAGCCCTACGCACCTCAAAGTTGCTTACTTTTATGATCCCTTGTAGCTATAGAGCTATTCTAAGTCCTGAGTCCTAGTGATGATAAAAAACATTTTTGAAGAATGTCGAAATGCTAGAAAAATATTACTATAGGTGAGATTTTTTCAACCCATTTTTTTCTGTTTATTTATATTAAAAAAAAACAGTTCTATAAATTGGTGGTTTTTTTTTTAAATAAATGAAAATATGTATTCATGTACATTTTGTACCATAAAAAAGGATCATGTTGAAGGTAAGCTAATATCTATTATACATTTGTCCCTTTGTATTGGATATTAACTCCCAGACAAGATAAGAAGTTTGTGATGAGAGTAGCAAGGCTAAAACTATTGATGACATCAACCCCTACTACTGTAATGACCGAGGAAATTATTTGCATTCCACACACACTATTATGGACTCAAAGCCATTCTGCCATTTCCATCATATGGGATATTGCCATAAATCACTACATTTGTACAGACAATAGAGTAAAAAATCATTTAAAAAAAACGGTGAACAGCCCAGAAACAGCTTATCCAACTCTAGTGCTGCCAGGCTAGACAGGAACAGCAAAAGACAACGTGGGTTCACCCCGATTTCACTATTCCCAGCACTAGAGTTTGCCCACCTGGGCTGGTGGCACTACAGCAGGGAATCCTGCGGCATGGGGTCCCTCTGCCATAATGACAACCAGCCCCAGAGTAGTCAGCATTGGGCAGCATTCCCATGTGGTCCTCCAACCACCACCCCTGTGTAGAAAGATCTATGGCTTTTCCCACCCCCTGGGCGATGGGTGTTGGGTAATATTAATAGTATAATGCATCAAAGTATTTTGTCTCTGGTGCACTACAGTTCCCAGCATGGCCAGGCTGCCAATAAGTGTATGGGCATGCAGGCGCATGTAGTACTACAAGCACCAGCAGACCCATGGCTGCAAGCCCATGCTGAGACCTGTAGTGTCCCAAAGGAACATGTAAATAAAACACAGACATAAGTGTTAGCATTATTTTGAATGATATAAATACACCCTACACACCCACTGACTATGTTTGTTGGTCACCTACATCAAGGGTCTTTCATAATACATTGCGGGATTCAAATAAAATCAAAACCCTGGTAGATTATGCAAAATCAGCTCCTAAGAGCTTCCCTGCAAAGCATCAATGGACGCACTTATAACAAGCAGGCAATATAAATGCCTAACGTACTCAGACGTACGTGTGCTATGTAGTCAGTAGTGGAACACAGACTTTTATGAATTCAGCCGTTCACAAAAGCCAATATACGTGCGGGTTGCACTCAGACTGCGAGTCTTGATGAATCAGGACCTTATTCTGCAGTCTTAAGTATTAATGAACTTTGGCTTCAGTAAAATGGCCTCCATGACTGTTCTCACATTTGGCACTAATGTTTCTGTGACCTAGAATATGCAGTAAAAGTTTTATTTAATTGAATGTGAGGGAGAGATTTGTATTCATTTGTAGAGCTGTCTTATTTTACAAGGTATTTCATTATGTTTCTTTGATAACATGGTCATCTGCCCAGCTGCCCTTGGGCCATTTTTATGGTAAATTGGCTAAAAATAGACTTTCAGTCACTGAGATCAGCAGCGATCAAAAATCTACCTCAACAGTGGGTCTTCCTAAATAGACCCTCTAGTCTCTAGCGCAATATGCCTAATATTTACCTTCCCCATGAAATCTCCATCATCTGGCTGATGCAAGTCGTTTGAACTGGATAATGCTAAAAACCTATGATGCTGCTCAGTTCCAACCGGGGGTCTGGCTATAGACATGAGATTGCATATGTCTGGCCCTCAAAGATGGAGGAGGAAAAGCAAGCCCTAGAAGCACTCTGCTAGAAAGTATCTAGCAGGCAATTTTGAAACCTTTAGCCCTTGAAAAAAGTCTTGTAGACTTTTCATTTACCTGTTTTAAAGATGGTTCGTATAAAGCTGTTGCCTGGGTAAATGGAAGCTGACCTGTTATCATATGTGACTTCTCTCATCCACCTCTCCCTTTCATATGCCTAGTAATGACCTACTTTACTTACTGAACATATACAAAATATGTTTCTCATTAGTGCCGCTCATGAATACCTGTGCATGCTCATTAGTGCAGTGCATGAATACCTGTGCATGCTCATTAGTGCCGCTCATGAATACCTGTGCATGCTCATTAGTGCCGTGCATGAATACCTGTGCATGCTCATTAGTGCCGCTCATGAATACCTGTGCATGCTCATTAATGCCGTGCATGAATACCTGTGCCTGTGTAGTCACACCAATGTGTTCGCTCATGGTTTGTTGATCAGGTAGTTAAGGTATGGAGAACAGAACTTGGGTAATGAAAGACAGGTATATAATAATATTATACTTACAGAAATACGTCCTCTGCTTTCATCCTTTCTATTTCAATCAGAAAACCCCCAAAGCGGTAACATGCAGCATAGGTAAAATGTAAGAACGACTGACTGAATGCGAAACAGATGCCGTATATCATAGCCTTGCGCTGAGCGTTCCTAAAATATATCAATTTAAGAATACATTGTAAATTACTATTAAGGGAACAAAGGGGGGCATTTCAATGACAAATAACTGATTTATCATGGTATTATCCCTGTTCACCAGCTGGTATAATGCAATGAAACTTATATGTGCAATAACTATGTGACATGGCACCCACTGTATAAATATACATTAATAACTGCTAATTTCCCCTTAGTGAGCTCCTTCTATTTTACAAAGCGCTAAAATATCCTATAGCGATGGAAATAACTACATGAGACATAGATACATAAACATCCAGATGTAACAGGTGGTGATGGTCAATATGCAAGATAATAATAATAATAATAATAATATTAATAAGTATTATAGTATAAGATGAGGTAACTGTTATTACCTCAACCCATCAATGCACAGAATTCACTGCACATGGCCAGTCCATGATATAAATTAATCTATTAATTGTTTGTTTGGCTTCTAAGTCAAGTAGCCAGTGGTGGAATTTCCGATTTTATATCCAACTTTATTGTAACCCCTTCCAGTGAGAAGTTTTATTGCTAAAACGCCTAGTTAATAATACATATGAGACCTATTTCATTATAGTATGAATAATTATTAATTAAATATATATTTCTGACCTGTAGGGTTTCAGTAAGCGCTCTGCATACATTTCTTCAAAAGTTCGCTCTCTAGTTAATGATACAACTGTTCGAATGTTATCCACTGCTTCCGTTGCAACCTATTAATTTGTTGAGAAAAGAAGAAAATTATTATATGCTACAATACATACCTGTGACATCATTGAAGCACTTCGGTAACGAACATCAATGACAAATGTTTCAGCTAAAAAAAATATGGCTGCTTTAGTTGTGCTTAGGAAACTAGTAAACTTTAATGACTGCTATTGGTACATGTTGCAAGGATATCCAAATTTAGGCGCACCAGGGGGTAAATGTATCAAAGTGCGATTTTGCAACTCCAGCGATTTTCTCGGGAGAGTTGAAACTCGCCAATGTATGAAGCTGAGATTTCATGCAAAATCGCCAGAGTTCTGCTTCTGTCAAAATCGCTACTTGCAAAATCGCCAGAGATCAAACTCCCGACTGTTTGCCACTGCAGCTATACAGCTCTCAAATGTATGAAGCTGCGAGTTAGCAAACTCAGGAGAGTTTGCTTCAAAACACACCAGATACAACACGCTGCTTGATAGCAGCGTGTTGTACAAACACATCACTGTTACACTGCCCTGGTAGTGTTAAAATGGTAAAGAACAGATAAAAGTTGAAAAAAAAAAGCTTAACCCTAGTGCTGCCTGACTAGTGCTGGTCCCGTGAAAATCGGGGAAAAATTTTGCGTGGGGTCCCTCTGATTTTTTAGTAATTACAGCTTACGCAAGTAGCGTTGCGCATGCGCAATGAGCTACGTTACTTGCGTAAGCTCTAGGTACAGTATTAGGTGATTCCCCCACTAGCGTGGGAAAATCACATAATACTGTAGTTATAGCTTACACAATGAACGTACGTTCATTGCGTTTAGGACCTCCTACCTATTAGGAGGTGTTTGCGTCGGGTAAAGACTTTTTTTATTTTTCTACAATCAAGAACAAAGATTTGGGATCTTACAAATATGGGGCCCTCCTGGCCGAAGCAATGAAGATATTGGACAAGCCATCATTTTTGGAAGTATAATTTGCTGGGACTGGGGCAAGCACAGACTATTGGAAGAAGAAAGAAGACATCTTTGGTGAGTATTTGGGGTGTTTTTATTTTTAATAAAAAGATGTGATTTTAATGAGGGTGGTTAGTGTATTTATTGTGGGGTTTTTATTTTTAATAAATATGTGTGGTATTTACAAGGGTGTTGTTATTTATTAAACTTTTTTTTGTGGTACTACAGGTCCCAGCAAGCCAGGGATGTCAGGGCATGTTGGCACTTGTGGTTCTCCAAGTGCCAACATGCCCTGGCTGCCTTGGGTATGCTGGTGCTTGTAGTTATACAAGCACCAGCATGGCCACACTGTTTTTGGCAACCTGGCTGGCTGGGACTTGTAGTCCCACAAAACAAAATGGCGTCCGTTTATTTTTTTCATACTTTTTCGCCGTATTACCTTACTACCCACAGACCAGGGGTAGTAGGAAGAGCCCTAGTGCTATCAGCACTGGGCTGGTTCTTTCTAGGGGGGGGGACCGCTCGTTTTTTTCGGCGGACCCCACTCCCTAGGGAATCCAGCCCAGCGCTGAACAGTCTAGGGTTGGTTAGTCATTATGGCAGGGGGACCCCTGCCGCGTGTCCCCCTGCTATAGTGCCGCCAACCTTGGCTGGTTTGCCTAGTGCTGGTAAAGTGAAAATCGGGGGGACCCTACGCAAAATTTTTCCCCGATTTTCACGGGACCAGCACTAGTCAGGCAGCACTAGGGTTAAGCATGAATAGTGGGGGACCTCAGGCTTTCTTTTTTTTTTCAACTGTTATCTGTTCTTTACCATTTTGACAGCTGCCGCAGCTCCAGCAGCTGTATGACAGGTCAGTGTAACAGTGATGTGTTTACAACTCACTGTTACAACACAGCAGAGTTTGCCAAACACAGGAGAGTTAGCTATACTCGGGAGTGTTTACATCGCACAAAATCGCCAGAGATGACCAGCGATTTTGAACATGAGTGTCAAAATCGCAGCTTGATACATTTCATGTTTTTTTTTCAAAACTCGCAGGTAAACACCCGCGATTTGCCGCGATTTAAACACGCTGGCAAACTCGCACTTTGATACATTTACCCCCAGGTTACCATTAACTAACTCACTTATGGCAATGTACAGCAGGTACATCCTAAAATGAACTATTTGTACTGCTAGAAAAACAATACAGTTATTATATGAAGTTTAACAATGTGTTAGATATGAAATAGAAATTAAAGTGTGAAAACTGAACTCATTAAAAAAATCCACAGTGAGTTGTTGCACGGACCAGTAGATTTTCAAAGCTTTTAGCTATTTAATTTCTGCATTGGTCAGCTTTAAAAGGAACATTATTGCAAATGATATGATTGACTTGAGAATATATACATATTGAGATGATATTATTATTATTATCCTTTATTTGTTAGGCACCACAAGAGTTCCGCAGTGCTGTACACTGCACAAACAGTAGACTATACAGAGTAAAACATTACTGAACAATAAACAAAAAATACCAAAACTTCAGAAGCTCCAAGCAGGCTAATGCAGTAAAGACAGAGCAGAAGAACTAGAGATGGGCGGGTCCGGTTCTCCGAGAACCGAACCCACCCGAACTTTGGGTATCCGAGTACCGAGCTGAGCAGCTCGGTACTCTCCCGCCAATTCCGAATCCAAATCGAGGCCGAACGTCATTGTGACGTCGTCGGATCTCGGGACTCGGTTCTCGCGATACTTCAACTTTATAAATACACGCCTCCACAGCAATCCATCGCCATTTGACAGAGGGAGAGAGCAGGGTGTAGTCATAGGCTAATTAGAGCAGGGACAGAGAAAGAATACAATATTGTTCTTGCAATTGCTCTAACCAAAATCGCTAGTGCAGAGAGGAGGATAGAGGTTTATTATTTTTTCTTCATATTTGGCACTCCCCAGCGCTTTTGGGTTGTCCCCCATAATTGTGCATTAATATTTCTGGCTGTCAAAAGTCATATCTGTCAGCAGTATCTACTCAATAAATGTTAGCACTCCTCAGTGTTTTTGGGGTGTCCTCTCTAATTGTGCATTAATATTTCTGGCTGTCAAAAGTCATATCTGTCAGCAGTATCTACTCAATAATTTTAAGCACTCCTCAGTGTTTTTGGGGTGTCCTCTCTAATTGTGCATTAATATTTCTGGCTGTCAAAAGTCATATCTGTCAGCAGTATCTACTCAATAAATGTTAGCACTCCTCAGTGTTTTTGGGGTGTCCTCTCTAATTGTGCATTAATATTTCTGGCTGTCAAAAGTCATATCTGTCAGCAGTATCTACTCAATAAATTTTAGCACTCCTCTGTGTTTTTGGGGTGTCCTCCCTAATTGTGCATTAATATTTCTGGCTGTCAAAAGTCATATCTGTCAGCAGTATCTACTCAATAAATGTTAGCACTCCTCAGTGTTTTTGGGGTGTCCTCTCTAATTGTGCATTAATATTTCTGGCTGTCAAAAGTCATATCTGTCAGCAGTATCTACTCAATAAATTTTAGCACTCCTCAGTGTTTTTGGGGTGTCCTCTCTAATTGTGCATTAATATTTCTGGCTGTCAAAAGTCATATCTGTCAGCAGTATCTACTCAATAAATTTTAGCACTCCTCTGTGTTTTTGGGGTGTCCTCCCTAATTGTGCATTAATATTTCTGGCTGTCAAAAGTCATATCTGTCAGCAGTATCTACTCAATAAATGTTAGCACTCCTCAGTGTTTTTGGGGTGTCCTCTCTAATTGTGCATTAATATTTCTGGCTGTCAAAAGTCATATCTGTCAGCAGTATCTACTCAATAAATGTTAGCACTCCTCAGTGTTTTTGGGGTGTCCTCTCTAATTGTGCATTAATATTTCTGGCTGTCAAAAGTCATATCTGTCAGCAGTATCTACTCAATAAATGTTAGCACTCCTCAGTGTTTTTGGGGTGTCCTCTCTAATTGTGCATTAATATTTCTGGCTGTCAAAAGTCATATCTGTCAGCAGTATCTACTCAATAAATTTTAGCACTCCTCAGTGTTTTTGGGGTGTCCTCTCTAATTGTGCATTAATATTTCTGGCTGTCAAAAGTCATATCTGTCAGCAGTATCTACTCAATAAATTTTAGCACTCCTCTGTGTTTTTGGGGTGTCCTCCCTAATTGTGCATTAATATTTCTGGCTGTCAAAAGTCATATCTGTCAGCAGTATCTACTCAATAAATGTTAGCACTCCTCAGTGTTTTTGGGGTGTCCTCTCTAATTGTGCATTAATATTTCTGGCTGTCAAAAGTCATATCTGTCAGCAGTATCTACTCAATAAATGTTAGCACTCCTCAGTGTTTTTGGGGTGTCCTCTCTAATTGTGCATTAATATTTCTGGCTGTCAAAAGTCATATCTGTCAGCAGTATCTACTCAATAAATTTTAGCACTCCTCAGTGTTTTTGGGGTGTCCTCCCTAATTGTGCATTAATATTTCTGGCTGTCAAAAGTCATATCTGTCAGCAGTATCTACGCAATGGATTCAAAGCAGTCCACATATGATCTAAATGAGCAACCAGGTTCTGTCACCAGTCCTGATGTTAGTGTTCCCAGTACGTCATCTGGCCAAGGCGATGTCAAACAACAGAGTGTTTTCAAATTAGTGCAAAAAACAAAAACCAAAAAAAAATTTACTGTATTGAAGCGAAAACGAAGTGTAACTGAGCAAAAGTTAAGTGACGATAAAAAAAAAATTGCAAGCATGCCATTCTACACACGCAGTGGCAAAGAGAGAATGAGGCCTTCACCTTTGGCTATTAGTGGCAGATCCCAAAAAGTTACCCAGCCTACAATTGGTGCACAACTACTGTTACGCGTCAAAGCTGAGCTGCAAGATACCAGTGAGGCATTACAGGAGAATATTTGCTCTGATTCACAAATGACAACAATCCCTGTGGAGAGTCCATCCAACAGTGGGATGTCTAATCGTGAGCATTCTGCTGATGTGTGCCTTAATAGCCCGAGTGTAGCCGGTGATACCCAAATTGAGGATGCCACTTTGGAATTAGAAGAGGATGAGGGGGAGATTTGTGTAGGCGACGAGGGCGCTAATGAGGATGTTGATGAGGATGAGGTTGTTTGTGTAAGTCCTGCACCAGTGGCAGCAGTTCTGGCACGTGACAAGAAAAAGGCCATTGTCATGCCTGGGCATAAAACAAAAAAATCCACTTCTTATGTGTGGAATTATTTCTACCCAAATCCAGACAACAATTGTATAGCCATTTGTAGTGTATGTGAAGCCACAGTCAGTCGAGGGAGGGACCTTAACCATCTTGGAACCTCGTCTATGTTACGCCATTTAACGAGAGTTCATGGCAAAGTGTTGGGAAAAGCTGAAAGTTCTTCCCAAAAGAATACAAGCACTCCCTCATCAGCTAAGACCCTCCGCTCACCGACATACCGACGGCCACAAAATACACCCACCACACCATCCTCATCAATATCCTCAGTAGCGCTCGGAGTTAGCCCGGCATCCCACTTAAGGCTGGATGACTCCGGCACTATTATTGATTCCTCTGAAGAAAGCGTTAGTCCTGCTGCTGCTGTTGCTGCTGCTGGGGGTGAATCGTCATCCCAGAGGCAGGTGAATAAAATGAGCAGTCCTACATTTCAGCAATTAACTGTGAAACAATCCTTTGCGAGGGGAAGCAAATATGACAGCAGTCACCCAGTCGCCAAGCGAATCACAGACGCCATGGCTGCAATGTTAGTGTTAGATCTGCGTCCAATCTCCACCATAAACGCAGCTGGTTTTTCACAGTTAATTGAGGTTTTGTGTCCGCGTTACAGAATTCCATCGCGACACCATTTCTCCCGTAAAGCTATTCCACAACTATACCAAAAAGTGTGTAAAAATGTAGAGATTGCGCTGAAAAATGCCATTCTGCCCACTGTTCACTTAACCACAGATATGTGGACAAGTGGAAGTGGCCAAACCAAAGACTATATGACTGTGACAGCCCACTGGGTTGGTCATTCACCTTCACCAGCAGGAACAGCAGCAGCATGTACACCACTACGTAACATTTGTCACAGGCAGGCCACTCTTTGTATCACCGGCTTCACTAACAGGCATACGGCTGACAATTTGTTACGCAAACTGAGAGATGTGATTGATGCATGGCTTATACCACTCGGACTCTCCCCAGGGTATGTCATTTCAGATAACGCCAACAATATAGTGCGAGCATTACAGCTGGGTGATTTCCAACATATTCCCTGTTTTGCTCACACCATCAACTTGGTGGTGCAGAGCTTCCTACGAAACAACCGTGAGGTGCAGGAGATGCTTTCGGTGGCCCGTAAAATTTCAGGCCATTTCAGGCATTCAGCCACAGCATGTAGGAGATTACAGCAGCTCCAAGAGCAGTTTAACTTGCCCTGCCACCAACTTAAGCAAGAGGTGGTAACTCGGTGGAATTCCACCCTGTACATGCTTCAGAGGATGGAGGAACAGCGCAAAGCCATCCAAGCATATTGCACAAGTCATGACATTGGGAAAGGAGGGGGGATGTATTTCACTCTTGCACAGTGGGGAATCCTTTCAGTGCTGTGCAAGGTGCTGAAACCATTTGAAGTTGTGACATGTGAGGTCAGTGCAGACTCTGCTAGTTTGAGCCAAGTCATTCCTTTAATTAGACTATTGGAAAAGCAGCTTGAGAAAATGAAGGAGGAGCTGAAAGCAAGCAATTCAGCAAAGTATGTTGGCCTTGTCGATCAAGTACTTAATTCGCTTCACAATGATCCTCGAGTTATTAAGATCTTGAACTCGGATCAGTACGTTTTGGCCACTGTGCTTGATCCAAGGTTTAAAACCTACATTGAGTCTTTACTTGTAAATGAGCGAGATGTGAACTTTTGCAAGGAGCTATTGCTCAGCAAGTTGGCCGCTGAACTGGGCCTCGGCTTGACGACGTGTCCTCCTTCACTTTCTCAAGCTGTTGCTCGTAAAAAATTAAATTTCCAAAAAAGAAGCAGGGAAGACACAGGGGGCAGACGAGAACAATTTAACATCTGGGCTGGTTTGAAGGATTTTTCAAAAAAAAGTGTCACTTTGCCCATAAGTCCATCCAATATGAGTATAAACATGCAAAGGATGGTGGAGGATTACTTTCAAGAGGTAGTTGATATGGAAATGTCAGACAGTCCCTTTCCTTACTGGGAAGAAAAGCAAGCTATTTGGAAACCCATGTACAAACTTGCTTTGCAATACCTAAGCTGCCCACCCTCCAGTGTGTACTCTGAACGAGTGTTCAGCACAGCAGGGAACTTAGTCAGTGATCGCCGTAGAAGGTTACTTCCCAAAAATGTGGAGAAAATGATGTTTATAAAAATGAACTACATCTTCCACGAGGAAGGCCTTCACCATCCAAGACATGCAAGCACTGACTGTTCTCTAATGGCGGATTCAAGCGGCGATGAATTGATAGTCTGTGATGATGACGATAACACTGATGAGGGTGAGGATGAAGCTGAAGATGATGCCGATAACATCTTTTTAAAACTTTCTATGTAAGTGTAGGGTGCAATCTACCCCCAAAGAGGAAAGGGACTTGTGGCATTTCCATATCACATACCATCTTGAAAGGCTGCTGTTAGGGCAATTTATCCTTAAGGGTAGGGTGTCATAGACAGAGTGACCCTAAACTGGCTTTGTCCATTTTTCATAATATTGTACAGTCTATAATGGCTGAATTTTTTAGTATTTTATACAAGTGGAGGGGGGCCTAGAGAGACAGAAACCAAACTGGCTTTCTCCATGTCAATTAATATTGTACAGTCTATAATGGCTGAATTTTTTAGTATTTTATACAAGTGGAGGGGGGCCTAGAGAGACAGAAACCAAACTGGCTTTCTCCATGTCAATTAATATTGTACAGTCTATAATGGCTGAATTTTTTAGTATTTTATACAAGTGGAGGGGGGCCTAGAGAGACAGAAACCAAACTGGCTTTCTCCATGTCAATTAATATTGTACAGTCTATAATGGCTGAATTTTTTAGTATTTTATACAAGTGGAGGGGGGCCTAGAGAGACAGAAACCAAACTGGCTTTCTCCATGTCAATTAATATTGTACAGTCTATAATGGCTGAATTTTTGGGTATTTTATACAAGTGGAGGGGGGCCTTGAGAGACAGAAACCAAACTGGCTTTCTCCATGTCAATTAATATTGTACAGTCTATAATGGCTGAATTTTTTGGTATTTTATACAAGTGGAGGGGGGCCTTGAGAGACAGAAACCAAACTGGCTTTTTCCATTTCTTTACATATTTAACTATAAGTGTAGGGTGTAATATACATTCAAAGACGATGGCTGCCTTGCCAATATGCATAGATGGAGAGGAAGACAATCTGTTTTGTGTGTAGAATAGGCCTACCAACGAAGAATTAAACTGTTTTTTGGGATGATTTATTACCTCAACAATTAGATTACTTGTCTCTAAAACAGTTGGAGCACTAAATTGGGTTAATTTAGGCCCAAAAACATGGATTTTCCCAAAAAATAGCAAAACAAAACCAAACAAAACCAAAACCAAAACCAAAACACGCAATGGAGGTTTTGCAAAACCAAAACCAAAACCAAAACACGACGGTAATCCAGATCCAAAACCGAATCCAAAACCAAAACACGGGGGTCAGTGACCATCTCTAAGAAGAACAGGTATGGACACAGGAGGGAAAAGGGCCCTGCTCAAATGAGCTTACATCCTAAGGGAGGGTGAACAAAACTCCTGCACAAAGGGAGCCAGTTGACGTATATGGAAGAGAAGTGGGGCAGGGAGGAGAGAGAGGAGAACGGGTTAGGTGGAAGGTTGGTAGGCTTTGAGGAAAAGGTGAGTTTTAAGTGCCCGTTTGAAGGAGTTTAGATTAGGAGAGAGAGACAGATGGAGCGAGGGAGGTCATTCCAGTGAAGGGGGGCTGCATGGGAGAAGTCTTGGATTCTGGAGTGGGAAGAGGTGACCAGAATGGAGGAGAGGCGACGGTCATTGGCCGAGCGCAGGGAGCAGGCGGGAGTGTGAATGGAGAGAAGGTTAGAGATATAGGGGGCAGTAGATTGGGAGAGAGCCTTGTACGTAGTGGTCAGGAGTTTGAAAAGGATTCTATAGGTGACGGGGATAGCAGCTTTAGATAAATGAAGTTTTAATTTTATAGAAAATGAATCTACAATGCCAATGAATACAAACAGCTCCCTATCAACAAATTCTGAGAGTGTACAACTGAGAAGAATTGGCCGGTCTTTTTTGAGCTTTTAAAGATAACATCAGAAAATTGTACGCTTAATATTGACATTTTTGATTATTTTTTATTTTCTAGAGTTACTGCTATATTCTTAAACTAACCAAATATCACAAGAGAAAAATACCTTCCCAGCAAGTTGAAGTTGTTTTTTATCTCGATTTGCGAAGCCAGTAAGTGCTCTGGTCTCAAGGAAACCAGTGACCCCAAGGATAGGAGTAATAACTAAAATCAGCAAAGACATTTCCCAGCCGAATGCAAAAGCAATTATGATGCACAGAACCGTTGTGGCAATGTTTTCTGCAATCAAGCCAAGTCTGGAACCAGTTGCCTGTATATAAATGAAATTGAAAAAGGCAATGCAAATAAAAATAAAATAACAGTAACATAAGTGTAATAAACAAAATCCTAAATCAAGCATATATCCTCTCTCAACCTGAGGTGCATCGCACTGTTTGACCATGAGAAGAATGGTTTAGGTTACGGAAGGGGAAGAACAGGTCAAAAGATGTAAGAGAAACAAAGATCACATATGTATCTTTTATTTAGGAATTTGGGGAGTTATGACTCTGCTTTCGCAATTAAGTAAAGTAATTTGCTATATAATCTTATTTATACTGTTTCTGTGAATTTAAAACCTGACTTTTGGGAAAAAACATTATTACAAATTACACATTTCACCTGTCAAGAACATATTTATCTTGTAAAACTGTGGTGTATATGTCCTACGACATGAGCCCATGCACAATACTCCTGAGTACCGGAAAGTACAGTATAATGGTTCCATATTGTTAACTAAACTACTAATACATTTAAAATTTATTTGAAAGCAATTAAAAAAAAAACGTAATGCTCATTTTGACCTAGTGGCTCTTTCTCTGGCAATAGCCTGAAATTAAATAAATATTTGTGAAGGAAATTATTACCAATGTTTCAAATGGAAATTTACATCTATATCTAACAGACACTGTTTAGATGCAATAAAGAACCTTAAGAACATTAATAATATACATCGGAACCAAAAGAGGAACATTGGGGAAATTTAGGTTGATAGTAAGAGAGACAATGTGTGGATAGATATATATACACACACACACACACACACACACACACACACACACACACACACACCTTGGACACGTACTTTTTACTATTGCAGGTGTGATAAAATCTATTTGCTAGTGTAATGTAAGGTAATGTGTGTTTGTGGTATACTTTATTTGCATGACTACAGGTGCTGGCCAATCAGTGAAGGAGAGAGCTGGATGAGTTGCACATGGAGGCAGAGCGGGAAGCTGGTAATGCTGCTGATCGTAGTCTTGGAATTATAGCCAAGCTACATAGTAAAAAGGGACAGGTGCAGCTGACATCACAGAGGCTCATTGTATGTATTGATGTTTGTGAGAGAACAGCTGATGCTCAGATCTTTTGCTGTGGTAATTTTAATATGAAATTCAGAAAGAAAGCAATAAAACCAGTTATAAATACTGTATTTATGTGTTTATGAAAATATGTATGCAAACACAAATTCATGAATAGCCAGTAAAGCTGAGGGGCTGGTGAGGCAATTAGTGTATAGTAATAAATCATACTTATCATACGTAGCAGCTGTGGTGGGTTTATGATACGGCATTTGCATCATTTCGGCCTGACCCCCTCAACGGAAAAAGGTAATCACATCATCGCGCTGTGGCCAAAATGACACGATGTGGGGAGGGGGGGAGTGCGCAGTATGCAGCAGGGGGGCCTGCTGTCCCGGGAGTTTGAGAAAACTAACTAACATTCAGCAGTCTTCAGACATTCCGGGAGAGTAGGCAAACATGGCATAAATAATGCTATGTCTGAGACTGAACAGAAACTGTTATGAAGATATGTGAAAAAATGACCCAGTACAGCTGAGGTGCTGGTGTAACACTGAGGGGTATATTTACTAAACTGCGGGTTTGAAAAAATATAGATGTTGCCTATATCAACCAATCAGATTCTAGCTGTCATTTATTTAGTACATTTTACAAAGTGATAGTTAGAATCTGATTGATTGCTATCGGCAACATCTCCACTTTTTCAAACCCGCAGTTTAGTAAATATACCCCTTAATCTTACAGGAAAAGCATACTATAATGCGTTAAATTTTCACTGAGTACTATGTTGAAGAATGTGTAAAAACATGTGAAACTATAAACCAGTCAAGCTGAGGTCTGGTGGAATATAAATATCTGTGCCAAAACAATGTACTATTAATTTAATTATCTGAGACCATATCAAATGATGTTATTTTACCCTGTATATACTGTATGTATGAAGTAAACTAACCAGTGCGCTAATGCTCTGGTTAATCCACCTGTAACTCAAAGGAAGAAAGTGACTATCAAAGTTTTGAAGTGAAGAAGTAAACTTATGAACCGTTCAGATATAACCAGGGCAGGATTAAGGAAATGGAGGCCCCTGGGCTAAGGGGGCCTCCATTCCCCCGTGAGGCCCCCACCCCTGTGAGCCGCCCCCTGTGAGGCCCCCCTTGGCCTAACGTAGGCCAAGTACAGTACATGCAAATGAGGCTGAGGCATCCTGAGATGCCTACGACATATGGGAGTAAATATGTTGTTTTTATGGGTGGCTTTTTTATATGACAATTACACCAAATATTCATCCAACCCAGCATCAGGCTCTACATGAGGTTAGTTCTGACTGGAGATGTCAGCCGGGAAGAAGTTGCTATTACAGGTGGCTGCAGAATCGAACTCTTACTAATGGGAATAAGGCTGTGTTATCAGGGATAGGATGTTTCTGTGGTGTCTTCCTTCCATGCTAAATCCAGACCTGAACATATTGTACCAAATGTGACCAAATGACACAATTGCAGCTACTTACAGTCTGTATCTGAGAAGCATCTGTGGCAAGTTTGGTTGTTAAAGCTCCAGTGTTGTTTTTCTTGTTATCAAACCATGAAATATCCTGAGGAGAGTAAAATGAAGACAACATGAGAAAAATACCCAAACAAGTAATCACCTGGCTGACATTGTCATATATGGAATAGGAAGTGTCTCCAAATTAACCTGACGAAGCATGGCCTGGAACGCCATCTGTCTCAGCCGCATGGTGAGGACTTCTCCCGACCTTCCAAACATGAAACCCTGACAAAAAGGGGGATGATATGTTGTTATACAGATACATACATTTCTTAATAAAAATGTTTACAATCAGCATATATTATTAACAAGGTTTAGTCTTCATAACTAAGAAAAGAGTATATATTATTAGATAACATATATAGACTAATAATAATAATAATAATAATAATTATTAGTGCTTTGCTGATGGTATGATTATATATAATATCACAGTGGTAAAGTGGGCATAAAGTGCTCAGACGCCCTCTCATTAATCATCTAGCCCGCACATGCAGGGAGAACGCACAGCTCTCTGTGAACAGCATATGGTGCACCATGGAGAGGGCGGCAGGTGTAACTTGGTATGGAAACCAATTAGTTTGTGGGGGTGTCAGTTGTTTGAGGGCCTCACAGGTATGACCCTGCTTGCCTTGGTTATAATCCTGCTCTGAACTAGGTGGCTCTTTCTCCAGCCCTTGCAGTCAAGCAAAATAACTCTGAATGCTTCAATCAATAAAAAAAGATGTGAGGCTGTGGGACCGATGTCTCAGATGTGAAGGAGGAGTGGTTCAGCATCAATGACAGTCGGAGCACCCGTGACCCACTCCTCACTCACATCATCATGGTACTACCAAGTGCCAAAATGCAAGAGGCACCATCCGGTCACTTGTCTCACTTTTCCTCGTACCTGCCAGCCATCACTATGCTTCTGGTGGACCCATTTCTCAACTCCTTCTCTCTCCTCCATTCCCCTCTGTCTCCTCCACTCCCCTTTCCACTACCAACTCCCCTCCCTCACTCTTCCCCTATCTCTCCTCCCTCCCCTCTCTCTACCGCTACCCATTCTCCTCCCTCACTCTTCCCCTATAACCCCCCCTCCCCTTCCGTCCTACTTCAGGGACTGAACTGAGCTGGTGGCAGAAGGACTTGAATAGAGCCACTGTGTGTGTAGGGAGGGGAAATTAAATTGGGGACTTGGCATAGTATTGTTATGTGGGGGTATTAATCTTATGTTGGAACTGGTGGGGGTATCAAATTAATGTGGGTTTGGAAGGCTATTAATGCAATATGGGTCTCTGTTAAATGTGAGGGCTAATAGATTAATGTTTGAATGCTATTAACTTGATCTTGTGGCTGGTTGCAGGCTATAGGCCTATTAATTAAATGGGAATATTATTATTGTTTAACCAAATACCTATTTTGTCCCTTGGTAGTAGCATAAATATATGCCGAACTCTTCTCATTGTTTCAGTGAGCATGTCTCTATGGTGCCAAAAAATCCTATCCTACACTGATGAGTCCTTATTAGGGCAAAGAAAGCTGTCTGTAGGGGATATTCTTTGCTAGCACAAAGCCCAGGTTATGCTCTAAAAATCCGGTCGGCAAAGCATTGACTCAAAAAGATGCCATGCAAATGATATCAAACATATGTCTGTCTCCTAATGTGGCTTATTTTCTTATGTTTAACCCAAAATACATAAAAACATACAGTACATTCATAGAATGCTAATTATGAACATTGATTGTATGTAAAACAATTTACCTGTATAAAGTATGTAAAGAAAGAAACCACAGCAATTATAACAATTATAATGGAATAAAAATTTATTTCACGTTGAATTCTCTCATCATCGTTCGTCCCAAAAATCTATAGAGAAAAAAATACAAAAATTTACATATGTTCATATATTTATATAAGCATGCATTTAAAATGGTGTAGCTGTGATCATTGTGCTTTTCTGCCATTTACAGTCATCTCTTCACGGCTCCCCTCCCACTACAGAGTCCTGTTAAAACTTCGCACCCTCACTTATTAAGCCCTAACTCAATCTTCTCCCCCATACATCTCTAACCTCATCTGCCACTCGCTCTCTTCATTCTGCCAATGCAGCCTCTACTCCTCACTCATGACTTCCTCACAATCCCATAACCAAAACTTCTCCTGTGCTGCACCCCTCCTCTAGAACTAATTCCCTCTCCCAATCAGGCTCTCTAAGTCTCTCCAAAGCTTCAAGTGGGCTCTTAAAACCCATTTCTTCATCAAAGTCTATTAGCTCTCCTCCACCTCACCCCCTCTGTCTCACCCTTTTTGTATCACCCCTTTCGTCTGGCCGTCCCTATAGATTGTAATCTTTCGGTAATAGCATCTTCTTCCCTCGTGTCCTCCGTTCTCCATTATCATTATCACCAGCTTGCCAGTGTCTTCCCTTGTTTCCTCAATCAGGGACTCTGACCCTGTTTGCTGCACCCACTTACTGGGTACAGGTTCAGCTTGTGCTGTTTTGCTTCCATTTATTCTGACCTATCCCCATGCCTCATTATCTTGTAAGCGGTTATCCCTCACCTAGCACCTGGTTATGCTATTCCTTGCAAGAATATTGTTTTGCCTCTATAGCAGTGCATTGTTTATATTGTTATTGTACTGTTTTTGTGCCTTTGTGCTGTTTTTTCATTTAATGTCTTACTGTATATTCTTTGTATGGTGCTGTGGACCCCTTGCGGCACCTTATAAATAAAAGATGATAATAATAACTTTGAAGTGCCCCCAAACCTCGCGGCATGTGCTCATTTACGCATGGTAAAGGGCTCTCAGCTCAGCAAAAATGAGCTGAGATTTCACATTGGACATCGCCACGGAGCCTCATCGCACAGAACTTTGCTTAGAATTGCCCCTTTGACCTTGATCTAGCAGGTCTATGATTGTTATACACTTAATTATGCTTGTTTTGTGCTACTTAAACCAAAACATACATACTGACCCTGACATCATTCAATAATTTATTAATATTAAAAATGTATTTTAGCATCAATCATTTCATTTAAATAGAAAACATAGATTATAATTAAGTGGGTAACATTGGCAAATATGCATCTAATATACTTACAGCTATAATTTTGGCAAATAAAATGCTGAAACCTGGATGGACAGCTCCATTGACAGTTGCTGCAAGCGTTCCAAACATGATATATGGCCACTCTGATTTATTTAGCTTCAATATCCTAAAAAATGAAATTTTAGGAAGTTTTTCCTGGAAAGAGGAGAAAAACAATACATTGATTTGAATATTTGTAATATCTTGTCTATTATCCCTATATGCTTGTGAATTAGGGTTTTCCTTATAAAGGGGTTTTCAACAACTTGGAGCATCATGCTTTAAAAATAATATATTCATTAAACATGACCCCTCTCTTTCCCCACGCTGCCCCTGACATTTCCCTCCAGCTTCCTTAGGATTACTCCACATAGTAGAGCTTATTTACTAGCAACATTTAGGTGCACAATTTACACTAAATCGCACCAACCAAAGAGACACTTTCATCCATTTCTGTGAGTTAATGCAAACTTTGTATCCAAAAGCAATGTTAGCAAATGAGCATACGTGTCACACGTGATACACTCAGCGATCGTGTCTGTGTGTGTGACATCACCACAAAACACCTAGCATTTGCAGTTTTAGTTTTCTTTTTCAACTTTTTAAATGTTTCCAGATGAGAATTCTGGGAGGAGAGTCATTATCTTAACCCACTATGTTCCTGAAATGGAATCCCCACAACACCCCCAGACTACACAGAATAGTGGTTACTGAATATCACTTTGCCAGATGGGTACAGTGCTGTGCATACAAATAAAAAAAAAATCAGATATTTATAATTATTCACATTTGTAATTACATGCGCCCAGGAGGCAGCCGACAACTGGCTGAATATATGCAAGACAATAGGCAGGGGCAAACGCAGGATTTGTAGAGGGGGGTTTCCTCACCATGCTGCCAGTGGGCGTGACCAGCATGCATGGGGGCGTGGCTATAATTTTAGACAGTGCTTGGCTGCTCTCCAACTCCTGCTATCCCCATAATATACATGGGCAATGCTGCGTGCACTACTGTTAGGTTTCAAGCAGAGCCGTGTGAAGCGGGGACAGGGTCCAGTCACCTCAATTATACAGTGCCCCAGGCTAGGAGGGGTTTCCAGGCACTAGGAACCCCCCCCCCCCCCCTCGGTTTGCTTATGATAGGGGCTTAGATTTTGATACGGCATTCCAGTATAACACATTAGTTATACTAAAAAGTGGTATATATAATTTCAGAAAATATTTATGGGACTTATTCACCTATATGTAAACACTGTTAGTTACCTCTTCTACGTCCTCTTTTATTTCTTCTTCCTCTCCAACTTCAGACATGGAATATTTCCCATTGGACATATTGGAATGTAATCTCTGTATCAAGGATGGTTTCCCCTGTTCATTCTCCTTTGTTTCACTATCATCTGCTGTCTGTATAGTCTGAAGAATAGATATTAACCGGTTACAAGACTCTCGTATTGTTTAAAGTCCCTAGCACACATAGGCTTTTATAATATTGTCTGTGTGCTTGTATATATCATCTTTATTAATATGGAGTGCTTTAATGTGATGATTTGTATATGTATCTATGGTCCATGGTTTTCAGGGGGTAACGACACCAAATATGTCATATAATAACTGGGCAAATCCTGTTTATAAAATGTCATTCAGCAGTGACTTTGGGATTTTCCAGGGAACCTGCAGCCCCCAGAATGCCTTAGTGAACAATCAGTTGTCAGGGCAATTGAACAGCTATGGCATGTACTCGGCTCACACATTTCCTGAAATGGTAGGTTTGTTATTACTATGTAGACAAACTAGGCATGTGCCTTGAGTAAGTACCATTGCTCAGGAAGCAACATAAGATGTTATTTATTTTTTCATTTTTGCTACTTAGTTTTTAGTTTTACACCTATGAAGGACAAGGATGGGATAGTACATCATAGCAAAATTTACACAGGGGCCCTGCAATGCCATTCCACCCTCTCTGCTCTCAATAGAGCACAGAGAGACCTCTTCTGAGCATGCATGACTACTACAGCACCAGAAGAGAACTCACTCTACTCTACTGAGCAGAGCGGGCATCAGCGGGAAGCGAGGTGTCAGAGCATTACTGGGCCCCCTCACCTCTAGGCCCCATAGCCACCGCACTCACTGCACCCATGATATATACACCCCTGTAAGTAGACATGAATATGTGGGGTACACAATTACCTATTTAGCAGGAGGTTCACTCACAATGCCTAATAACAGTCATGGAAATGGGTAAACCCATTGTTTGAATTTTGTAAAGTCATCTATGTACATGTATAAGCCATCTATGTACACATATAATTGCCTACACATTTTTTTTGCCATACTGTTGCTGGTTTTCACCATGCAATCATCTGGCTATTTCTTAGATCAAACTCAGTAATGTTGGGCCAGTTAAATATTTTGCATTCATCAGGAAGTTCGAAGTGAGACAAGAAGTACAGTGAGTTTAGTTATATAAGGAAGCCTGACACGCTGGAAAATTAAATAACTCTGTAAGAATTGCATCTCCAATGTTGTAAATGTACCTGTGCTGTTGCAAGTGAATGGTATATTCCCTGTTTTTCCATTAATTCCGAATGTGTTCCTTGCTCAGCCACAGCACCATTTTGTAGTACAACTATAAGATCCGCTGTCCAAACTGTACTCAGACGATGAGCAATGACAATCGTGGTACGACCTTTACTGGCCTGAGAAAAGGATATTATCGCTGTTATTGAGTCAGATGATGATGGAACACATATAACAACTTCACCTCTGTAGTACAGAAAACCATGCAGTACGACAATCATATGACATCTTAAGTTTACAAAGATTTACCTTATCTAGAGCAGCTTGCACAATAGACTCACTCTCAGTATCCAGAGCAGAAGTGGCCTCGTCCAGCAGAAGTATTTTAGGGTTACGTACTAAGGCTCTAGCAATCGCTATCCTCTGTTTTTGGCCACCGCTCAGCTGAGCTCCTCTTTCCCCAACTAGAGTTTCAAAAGTCTAAAGAAGCATCAGAAAATAGAGATATACAGGATAAATCTATACGCAATATGTATTTGGAATCTGAAACACAGAAGCTGAGATTCTTACCCTCCTGTGGTAGCCAAAGAACCACAAACTAATACAAAAGTCAGCAGTTTAGAATCAAGAGCTGTACCTGTATTAATGTGATGTCTAGCTTAAAGCTTTGCTACCCCACATGTGCTTTACAAATTGCATTGAGAAAGATCTTTTTGCATTATGTGAATGAAAGGTAAACAGTACAGAGGAGGCACCTGTGTGCCAGCTTTGTAGAGCAGTGCAAAAAAATGAGAGCTAAATGATTATAATGAGACAAAGGGAGATGCATTTTAGGGGTGTTCCTTGCTTTGAGTGAGAGCACATAGCAAATATCTGAATCAGGTTACAGCCCAGAGCTGGTGGATATCAGGGGGTAAATGTATGAAGTAGCGGTTTCTGCAAGTCGCCGGATATCGGCGACTTTGCAGGAGAAATTTAAAGCGGCAATGGCTTTCAAGGCAAAAGGTGAAAGCGATTGCCGTTTTAAATTTCCTCTGCAAAGTTGCTGATATCCGGCGACTTGCAGAAACCGCTACTTCATGCATTTACCTCTAGGTCTTGTCCTATCCCTTTATAGAAACACATTTTGCATATTTAGCTTAAATTGGCAGAGAAGTATTTCTAGCTGTACTTTCCCTAGTATGAAGAATGATTAAAAACACACAAAAGTCCCAATGTCCCCTGATGAGTAATGTGGGCCAAAAATGAGGCTTTAACGAGCTGTACGGAAGCCTGATGAAAGGGGTGGATCTAAAGTTGTAGGTACTTGGACTTTTTATTGAATGTTTACACTTTAGTGAACCTAGAAGCACTTCTAGTTTGCTGACTGTTTTCAAAAAGCGTAAAGTAGGCATGAAAGTGCGCTGGGTGGACCATACAGGGGAACCAGTGCAAACCAAAATGTTTAGCAATCAGCCTCCAGCGCACTTCATAAATGAGTCCCAATGCATTACCTGTGAGTCATCATATTTAGTGTAATACAAAATCTCATTTTCTCTCGGGTTGCAGATACTTACATCAGGCAGTGCCATAATGAAATCATAGGCGTTGGCTTCTTTAGCTGCAGTTTCAATGTCTTCATCAGTGACATCTAATCTTCCATATTTGATGTTGTTCTTAATGGTAGTTCCAAACAGAACAGGCTCCTGGCTCACCACACCAATCAATTCTCTGTAATGTCTGACATTCAAAGATTGTATATCATGACCATCAACCATTATCTAAAAAATAAATTCAAACAGAACACTAGTGGACAAAAACTTATTAAGTGGTAGCAAGTTGAATTTCTGTAGTCCATGGATGTTAAAATAAAAGGTATTCTGTGAGAGGAATGGATAAAGCATATTTACCACGCCCTCTTGTGGATCATACAGTCTCTGCAGGAGCTGCACTGTGGTGCTTTTACCACATCCACTTTGCCCAACCAGTGCCACTGTCTGACCAGATTTAACCTTCAGATTAAGTCCTTTTAAAACCTACAGTCAAATGGAATATAAAAAGAAACACAAATATGTCAACAAATAAATTATACATCCCCTTAAAATAGAAACTGTTATTTGTAATTTAAAATATTTTAGTAATGCCGGAGTCCCGGGGGCAGCTACATGCAGAATTTTTTCCCCAAAGCTCACCATCTTCCCATGATTTCACACATCTCTACCCATAGTGGATTAAGGGGGTGAATGTATCAAGCTGAGAGTTTGAAAAGTGGAGATGTTGTCTATAGCAACCAATCAGACAATCAGATCCTAGTTATCATTTATATAGTACATTCCACAAAATGATAACTAGAATCTGATTGGTTGCTATAGGCAACATCTCCACTTTCCAAACCCGCCGGAAACTCTCAGCTTGTCCAAATACTATGTTGGAACAGTGTAACAATCCAATCTGCAAGTTGTTATGGCAAATGTTAGAACGCTTGTTTGACTTTACCAAACAGTGCACCCTTTAGGGTTAAAGTGAGATGGGTAATGCACTATAAATACTGCAGTAATAATAAATGCAGTCAAAAGCAGACACTTTTCAGTTCTGTGGAATAATGCTGGTTGTTATAAACCAGCTGAGAGAATGTCTTAAACATTTACTGCTCAATAGCAAAGCATCTCTCAGACACATGATGATCCCTGTTATAAGTGAGATAATTTTGCATAACACAATATAAAGTCTAATTCTGCAGAGTGCATACACACTGCAGAATTGGACCGACATTGTTCCATAACTGACCAACATCTTTTAAGCAGCATGACCAATCAGACCGACCGATTACCTGTACTTTGGAACAATGATCATTCCAGGGGAAACACTCATGTGATATCGGGCCAATCAGTCATTTATCGTCTGATTGGCCCAATAATTGGCTTAAAACAGTGTAGTGTGTACCTAGCCTAAGTCTAGGTAGGTTATTTTATGAAAATATATAATTTGTCTGTTCAAATTGATCAGTGACATAATGAAACACAAAATCATCATATGACCATTTCTTACCTGAACCTTTGGTCTTGAAGGATAACAAAAACGCACATTTTGAAATTCAATGTTTCCTTTTGTATAATCAGGCTTGTACCCCTCTATTGAAAAGCTGTTTATTGTTGATGTCTAAGGTCACAATGAAGAGAAGACATAACTATTAATTAGCAACATGGTTAAGCAAACAACAGACATAGCCCTACCTTTTCCCAGCTAACAATGAACATTGTGGGCAGCACGGTGGCTAAGTTGTTAGCACTTCTGCCTTACAGCACTGGGGTCATGAGTTCAATGCCCGACCATGGCCTTATCTGTGTGGAGTTTGTATGTTCTCCCTGTGCTTGCGTGGGTTTCCTCCGAGTGCTCCGGTTTTCTCCCACATTCCAAAACATACTGGTAGGTTAATTGGCTGCTAACAAATTGACCCTAATCTGTGTCTGTGTGTGTGTATGTGTGTGTGTGTTAGGGAATTTAGACTGTAATCCCTAATGGGGCAGGGACTGATGTGAGTGAGTTCTCTGTACCGCGCTGCGGTATGGTGCTATATAAATAAATGGTAATAATAATTTAACACTCATCAAATCAACATCTCGTTGAGTTCCCAGGGCCTGATTATCCAACAGGCTGACTAGGCTGCTTCCTAATATGCACAGCTTTTGCGAAGGGGCCACTACATTTTTAGGCGTGCAAAATCGTGGCAGGAGAGTTATAAACTGAAATTCCTTTAAAATATAAGAGAATTGTTAGTCTCCAAAGTAAAACGAAAACATGAAAGAAAAATAAGGTTTTAATCTTGATGTATTCCCATGGTAAAGGCTGAAGACAATTTGGCATATTCAATTAATTTCTGGATCATGGCTTTGTGTGGCCGCCTCCTCCCCTATACCGTCCACCGCATATTTCCCTTCGCACCCCTTAGAGTTTCGAAGGGAAATCTGCAATGCGGCGGTACCGTAATGGCACTTTATGTCCCGGAAGCTAATTTAATATTCCCCAATTAGTCATCATTGGGCGGGCACTTGAGGATAAGTGAGTAGGAAAGACAAAGATGACGACAGCCCCCTCCACATCTTCACCCTGAGTAACAGTCATTCATGCCTCCATTGTGCTATACTGTTCTGACTTTAATGAAAGCTAAATGAGTTGCAAAGATAGCTGTGACCCTTTTAAAAAAGCCAAAAGGAGCCGAGTTTCGTAAAATTGAGAACTTAAACATTGTTGGGGGAAGGGGGGGTGAAGGAAGCAGGATTTCAAATTAATGACAAGTTTGTTAATACCTACCACGTACTAGCCTGAAGTGGGAGGCGAGGGTGTGTTACGAGAATATTAGCATAGGGCGGACTAAACCACTGAGCCCTCAATCAATCCCCGTGAGTTTGCAAATTAGAGCAGGATTTAAGGATATTAATGATAATGAAAGGAATGGAGAATGTATTTCCAACTGTTTTCCTAATTATTCCATTAACTAAAACACAATGTGATCCATACAGAAATATTATTTGCAACAAAACCAACCATATATGTAAAAGTTACCATATCAAGACTGGCGCTAACTTTACATCTACCTTAGTTTTTATGGTTGTATTAGCTGTGTTGGAACACAAAGAATTGCAAATTTCTGTAAACTCTCAAATGCTCCTACACTTATAGCAGATGTATTGGAAAAACAATGGCCATTGCTTAAGATGTTTGAAACTATATGTAATCACATTAGGTGGGTGACTAAAATATATTATTATTATTATTATTATTATTATTAGTGCTAACCACTGTGCTGCCATGCTGTTGTCCCCTAAGACAGTGTAGGCTCCTGCAGCATGTTGTATAATTGGCTTACATGCAGAAGTCTGGTGTGCACAGAAATGCTTTATCATCACAGTCTTATCACAGACATTTTAGGTCAACACAAACTAGGTTACAGCTATATAGAGAATTCCAGTAAACATTATATTTCAGTAATAAAGGAATAAGGCTGACTTGTCAGAAAAGGTTTTTCTTGCAATTAAGACAAATAATACTCTTTCTTACCTGATCAATGGTATTAAATATGTTATAAGCAGCTCCTCTAGCCACAGAGAAAGCTTCAAAGTGAGAAGCAGCCTGACCAATGCAATAACTGCTAAGGATCACACTGAAGAAGACCTTTAGGGAAAGAAAGGAATTAACCAATGAAATAAACAAATGGATTGTCAAAATTTACAGAGTAATAAATGTATGTAGTTAATGATCTACTAAAGTAAATCAAATTAGGAGCCCAGGCAGGAAGTGCTGAAAACGGTGGACAATGGATTTAGTTTTATTCATTTATAATAGCGTATATTATATTTAAGTCATTGCATATTTTTTTTAAACTATTAATTTCAAATGTAAAGCTTACCACAAGAGTAGATCCAATGGTATAGCCTTTACCTCCCAGTATCAAGGTTGTACCGTACCAAAATCCAAGTCCATAGGAGGCATAAATAAGAAAGAACATAACACCAACAGCAAACTGGGAAGTAATGGATTTTCTTATCCCAATTTTTTTGGCCTCTCCCAAATTATTTGAATACCTGGAAAAGTAAAGGGAACACATTTGAAAATAGTGTAACATTTTAGTTTGTGAAATAACTTTTTAAAGTAATTACACAAAAAAAGACTAATACCTTTTAATTTCTTTCTCTTGTCCTCCAAATGCCACCACTGTCCGTATCGAGGAGAGAACTTCTTCAGCCACAGCTCCGGCCTTTGCGTAAGCCGAGAGCTCCTGGCTTGTCAGTGATACCACCATCTACGGAATTACAGATAATTAGCGTGGCATC
Organism: Mixophyes fleayi; assembly: GCF_038048845.1. NCBI lineage: Eukaryota > Metazoa > Chordata > Amphibia > Anura > Limnodynastidae > Mixophyes > Mixophyes fleayi. The sequence continues at coordinate 53,111,932 of NC_134406.1, forward strand.
ACTAGTGTGAACCCAAAAGGGTTTAGATAGCTAGTGTACAGCACATCTTTATTAGATATATGTTGCTATGTATTTCTGTATATTGGTAAGAAGCTTAATCAGCATCACAAACATTTATTTTTAGTGCAAGTTTCCACTGATAGGCCTCAACTCACACAAGAAGTGCAAAGAAATTCTGCAGAATTTGATAGCGCAGATTAAAGTGAATACAAATCACACCAAAATTAAGCACATAAAAATGTATAATCATTTCCTTTTGTTTATAACCCTTTTGCTGTAGTTGGATACCATGAAATTCCTGATTTAGATTTAAAACGTTTCAAAATCCAGAAACATAATATTTTCAGGTTTTATGAGGCCTCTAAACACTTTCCACTCATTATTCACATTTATACTCACCCACAGTGGTCAGGGAAGACTCATCCTTACCACTCAAAAGTTTAATCCCTTAAGCATGAGTATTTAGACATGAGATCATTAGGGGCCTGATTCATTAAGGATCTTAACTTGAGAAACTTCTTATTTCAGTCTCCTGGACAAAACCATGTTACAATGCAAGGGGTGCAAATTAGCATTCTGTTTTGCACATAAGTTAAATACTGACTGTTTTTTCATGTAGCACACAAATATCCACTTTAAATTTCAGTGTACAAATAAGCTATCAAATATGTGTGTGCTACATGAAAAAACAGTCAGTATTTAACTTATGTGCAAAACAGAATACTAATTTGCACCCCTTGCATTGTAACATGGTTTTGTCCAGGAGACTGAAATAAGAAGTTTCTCAAGTTAAGATCCTTAATGAATCAGGCCCTAGATGTTTAAATGGGGCAGTTTAACTAACAGCCTATGGTGACTTTCAAGTCTGTGCTCTCTCAGTTAATATGAGAATTTTCACGTGGTATTTTGTATGTTATATATTTTTAATGAAATACAGTCACTTTAGTTTAAATAGGACATTTGATTTTTATTTTAACAAAAGTGCTTTAATGCGTGTGCAAATTTGTTTAATAAGGTAACAGAAAAGCCAAGTGAAAACATGTTCAGATCTGCTCTTAGCAGCTAGTACAATTCAGCAACAACAGGTTTAGAAGCAGGGCTGGTAGAACACGATAAGTCCGGTAAGCGTGGCAGGATGGCATCGTACCAAGGCTGACTTTGGCATTGCCCCTCGTCTCCAGACCCAGTAGCAGTCGCATCCATGCACCCACTATAGATCTGCCACTGGCTTAATTCACAGTGTCTATTTTTATCACCTTGAAACTTTAGCACTACCTGTTTGTCTAATAATTGACTACGCATATATCTAAAGGCCACACTCATACCTTTTCATATACTTCAAAAACATTACTGATATTGCATTTTATAGAAAGAATTGTAGTCTTTACCTTGGAGCATATAGCCGTTGAAATTGCTACAAGTGGACTGGTGGCCATGATGACCAGTGCAAGTTGCCAGCCTTTAATAAGTCCGACTACTAGTCCTGCTACAAAAGTTGCACAATTCTGCACAAGATGACCGACTTTATCTCCTATTCCGTCATTGATTTTATTGATGTCTCTAGTAAAAAAAAAAGTGCAAACAAGAATGATTGGAAAATGTTGTATAAATTATAAATCTCATTGGGGCAAGAATAGGACATAGGTCTCTTACTCTGTAAGACGAGTGTTGAGTTCTCCAGATTTGGTGACATCAAACCAGCTAATTTCTTGGGACAATACTGAATGGAAAAACAGTTGCCTCATTTTCCGTGTCTGTCTGGCTGCAGTTAGAACCCAAAAGGACACCTGGAAGTATCCACAGACTATAACAGCAGCTCCTATTCCTACATAGTACAAGGAAAACCTGAGGAGAGATGTAGATACCGCATAATAATCCAGCCTTCACACATAATAAAGTGGTGCAGAATATTTAACCATAGCATAAAACAAAAAAAAACTTACAGAGCCATCTGTTCAGATAGTGGTTTTTGAACACATGCAGCTGTTTGAAAAAAAAGAAAAAGTTACTGTTTTGTTTCAATTTTATTACATTACCAGTTTATTAAACTGTGTGATTGTTTTTGTTATTATTTAGACAATCACTGTATATTTTAAATCCCAATATATTGATCACATGACTTAAAATAACTCTTTTTTTCATTCAAATATAATTATACACTGAACTCCTAAGTGAAAAAAATGGTAATAGAAGCTATTATTGAAAAAATAAATAAATTATATATATATATATATATATATATATATATATATATATATATATATATATTTACACACACATATATATATATATATATATATATATATATACATACATACATATATACATACATATACATACATATATACATACATATATACATACATATACATACATATATACATACATATATACTTGTGTATATATAAATTAAATAGAGATACTCATAGACCCTCCTTTAGAATGGAGCGTAAGGTACAGGCACAAATGTACACATACAATTTAGGCTGCAAAATTGCGCTATTACCTGTATTACCTGTTTATTTTGAGTTGCATGTATTTTACAATATGTGTCACTCAAAATACTATGTAACTATGTGGTCGCATTAAGAGGTGTTTGAAACATATTTTGATGAGGCCTCAGTACAGATACACCATGGCGGGCTAAGGGTAGGTCTGTTGTTGGGTTTATTCTGATCAGTGTAATGTCTGGCTGAGGAAAATTTGATGGAAAAAGAGAGGGCTAAAGCAGATAACCTATAACTATTACTCAAACATAATGTATGAACAAATGTGATGCATAGCTGTCTCACTGACCTGGATGAGGTAAGTCCTAATATGGTCACCGTAGTGTACAATATTATCTTCCATTACTGGTGATTTCAGCTACTATAGTTATACAAGACACACCATATGTATAATAATAATATTTAATAATAATAATAATAATAATAATAATAATAATAATAATAATAATAATATGCATGCCCATGGTCCTTCAGCATTTCATCACCATCATCATTAATTTATATAGCGCCACTGATTCCGCAGCGCTGTACAGAGAACTCATTCACAACAGTCCCAGTGCTCCATTACAGTCTAAATTCCCTAACACACACACACACACACACACACACAGACAGACAGACTAGGGTCAATTTTGATAGCAGCCAATTAACCTACTAGTATGTTTTTGGACTGTAGGAGGAAACCGGAGCACCCGGAGGAAACCCACGCAAACACCGGGAGAACATACAAACTCCACACAGATAAGGCCATGGTCGGGAATTGAACTCATGACCCCAGTGCTGTGAGGCAGAAGTGATAACCACTTAGCCACCGTGATGCAGCATTTCTATCAAAGTCAAATTAAAGAATTTTTTCATGTTCATTAATTAATAATTTTTCTGTTAACAGGATTGAAATACATTTGGTAATAATGAAAGATTATTAGTCTTACATGTATTTTGAAGTGACGAGTTATGACACACGATGCTGTCAGCCATGTCGCCAAACACAATGAGCATTAAAGGATGGCAGATACCATTCACAATTCCTCCAAGAACTCCAATGATCATATAGAGAATGTCAAGCCCTTCTGAAAATCGAAACTAGCAACAACAGAAGAACGTGACTATAACACATATCACTTTACACTGAGTAATGCACAGTATCTTACATGAGACACTCAAAGCAAATTCTCTTTTTGTGTCTCCTTTAATCCACTTAAAATCTTTAGCTGACAATTACTTCCTTATAATTCAGACAATTGGTCCTCCATAATTAGCAGAATATGAATGTATAGTTTCTATAACTGTTCTACCTTACTTAAGACCCTCATTTGGGGTGGATTTCTGACCTGAGCACATTTCAGGTCACATTTGTGTTCCAGTCTTTCAATAACATCAGATTCCTATTCTATATGTAAATTCCCCATGTAATATTGTAATGTGTGTACAATATAACTATTGTTATATGATGAAACTGGACCAGTTTTTACAGATTTAATTAGTGATGAAAAAAAGGAGCCAATCAGCACAGTTCATCATAAAACTCACCGTGTGTCAGGAAACTGCTGCGCTTCAAACTCCAGGCCCTGCATGAACTAGATACATACAGTATTGCTGAGCCACATGTGTATTGCATACTTTGCAACAACTCCCTTTGATCACTAGATATGTAATCTCTGTGTTAGCTGCCTTGTTATCTCCCAGCTGTTAATAAACTGACAGCTCCTGACCCTTGTTATGGATACTTTCCTACCATAAAAATTTCTTCCAGTCTGATATTCATTTCTGATGTTACTTGGTCCATGCTCTTGGTTATTCCTGACTTGTTTCTCCTGGTTTATGTATTGGTGTAATTTTCTTGCTCCTTGAATCCATTTCTGATCCAGTGCTGGACTGTATGTCTATGATTCTGCCTCCTCCCTATATATGTTAATATTCTGCACCTGAGCCGACCTATCGATTAGGCAACCTAGCCTCCTGCCTACGAACCAGTGCGCATTGAGTGGCCCGGGTTACTCTAAACTATTTGTGTGTGTGTACTTTTTTTGACAAAAAAAAGAGGGTCCAAACACATATCTAGCCAAGGGCTCCGTGGGGTCTTAGTCAGACTCTGCCCTGCACTCCTACCCCATTCCTTTATTTTTGCCTTGGTTTGTGACTTGGCTTACGTTTGATCCTGTTCTTTCTCTGCTGACGTTTTCCCTGGTTACTGCCTGCCCTGCCCCTGGACTGTCTGACTACAGCTCTGTGTTTTACTTACACATGTTGTTATCCTGTAAGGTGTCCATGCACAGCGGTGTGTGCAGAAATACTTTCTGGGCTCTCCAGGTAATATTATTGAGCTTTCTATATACTGTCTTTCTGCTATATGCCCCCTCATTACTCTGCCTACGCTGGAACTTCAACATCAGGCTCTACTCTAGTTATTCTGCAGAGACCAGTCATGTCAATGTTTTTGTTTGATTGGCTCATAACAGTGTAGCTCGTTAAATGGGGCTTAATTGATGTCTACAACTCATGGGGGCCACCATCGCTAAATCATTGACACAGATTTATTTATGCAGTAAAGACAAGGAGCTACTGTTTTTCAATGCACTACAGTAACATGTTGGTGTTTAGGAAAAAGACATATGAATAAATGTACAATATAATTGTCATGTTGTATAATTAAAGTGTCCATCTTATATTGACTTACAATTTGAATTGGTCCAACAGTTTTCGGCTTTTCTTTCTGTTTGTTTTTCTCATTTTCTTTCCTTTAAAAAGCATTAAATGATTCAGTAGACTATCAGAAAAGGTTTCTAGTAATCCTGAACAGAACCACGTGATAACCATGGTTTTGAATGGGATGTGAGATTGTTAATAATTCTGTAGCAATAACTCTAATTGCCTGATGGCTTCAAGGGGTATATTTACTAAACTGTGGGTTTGAAAAAGTTGAGATGTTGCCTGTAGCAACCAATCAGATTCTAGCTGTCATTATGTAGAATGTACTAAACAAATGATAATTAGAATCTGATTGGTTGCTATAGGCAACATCTCCACTTTTTCAAACCTGCAATTTAGTAAATATATGTGGCCAACGACACTGATTGATATTTTGGGAGGTGAGACATCACAAATATTATACCAATACAAACTATACTAATATTCAAACTTCTTTTTACACTCAAAATATAAAATTAATATAGCTACTTATTACACACCTAAATAATCAAATATCAATATAATCTATTTATCGAAGGGCAATAGGGCTTTTTTTCACTTCACCCTATATCAAAGGCGCTACCGCAAGCGATAACTGTGCTAATGGTAAGTTTCACCAGCAAAGCCTATTTATCAAGCGTTACTTTTTCCACTACTTGTCCATCCACTATTGCTGTTCTTTTGACACCATTAACAGCGAAACTGGACAAAAAAGTATTTTGCTGAAAACAGTTTTTTTCAATCTGTAAGATTTTAAAAAGAATGGGACTAGACCCCAGAAAATAAAAAATATTATTTCTATTTCTGTTAGTGGTGGGGAAAGTTAATATAACATTTACATTATATTATAAAGTTTACATTTTATCGATCTTATTTTTTACATGTAAAAGTTTTAGATATTTTTGGAAATAAAAACATGCTTTATTTGTTTCAATATTTGAAATGGAAGATTCATACATGGTCACTGAGCATGCTCGGCAAAGCTGAACGGGGTCCTCCCTAGCAATAAGTAACCCTTATCACCCTGGTTGTTTGTCAGCTGACAGCTGAGTATTGCTTAGAATTGCTCAGCTGCCACAGTGATAAAATTATGGAAAATCGCAGGAAAAAGTCATTTCTTACCTCCGCGATAAGCAGTGCTGAAAAAGAACATTTTTTGCTGCAATAACCATTTTGAGGAATAAACTGAACCTTTGGCCACAAATGTTTACCAAAAATAATTACATACTGTGCTCACCACAACCATTTAAACAAAATGATATATAAGGTGTGATCACATACTACAAGCAAGAATGGATCAAATTCCTTCTTGTTTGTGATATGTGGCCACACTCTTTTTTCATCACAGTTTTGTTTAATGGTTTTGGTGAGCATGATATATCCCTATGTTTGTTAAATAGGAGCAGATCAGAGCTCTCTATGTCTTTGGTATGATGCAGCAGCCTTCATAGGCAGGACACTCCCAATTTGAGAGATGTCCTGTCGTCCCGACAGTCAGTACAGTTGTCTCGACTCCCAGGAAGTTGGGAAGGGTGCCCCCGATCAATCACCATGGTTGTGCAGGTGCTGAGCACACCAGTGCCAATCCAAAGTGCTTAGCATGCCCCACATGGTGTGACCACAGCTCCCTTCTGTGTGGCACAGCTTGTACCGATGTCCAGCAGACCAATGTTGGGAGATATGTTAGAGATGGTGTATTCTGTTTTTGTCTTTTGTGCAAGAATATGTCTTTTCAACTAAACTTAGCTATCTCACCTCCCACTTAACCCCCATCCCCCTCAAAAAAAAATGTGAATAAGTAAACAATTATACAGAGCAGTAAGCATTGGATAGGCAAGAATTCATGAATATGTTCTGCCCACCCAGCTGTAATTATTCAAAATGGTGCCAAACGGCACAGCTCATAGGGAGGGCAAAAAAGTGTGTGTGTATACAAATCACATTGCTATTCTACTAAAAAAAAACAAAAAAAACAAAGAAAATACAGGCAAACTATAATATTATCCTACTTTCATAAGTAATGTGAGTGAGTCGTAGTTAAATGTCCACATATTTTCACCAATCTAAAGACACTTTATCACATTTCCCACTTTCTGAAATACTTCCATTAGTAAATATATATTCGAAATATAAATGATGTAATATGTGTCAAAACAATACAGATGTGAATAATGGTGTGATATTGTACATACATGTTGTCTTCTTGTATTTCATCCAGTAAGGTTTCTGTTGTAGGGTACGTGTTATTGTCCTTCACATCATTGGTCTTTGCGTCAGTCATTCCTTCGCTTAAGTCACGCAACCAAGAACACCACTATGGAGAATGGAAGGATGACATTAGACAAAATCAAATGTAAAATATTTGTTTAATCTAAGTTATAAACATTCTATTATGTTTATATTTAGACCTGAATTGTCTTCCCCTCACTCTGTTACACATTGGATCAAACAACAATTTTAAAACGAGTGAATGTCTAGAAGAGAGTGTAACCTGTTCCTTGTGTCAATAAGGACAGACTGATCAGGTGAGCAAAATATGTGGTTCTTCCATTTGCCAAACTGCACTAAAAACTAACATTTATATTTTATCCTTTATTGAATTCGACACAAATTATACCTTGTTTTTAAGAAGACTGAGTTTTCCGAAAATACCCTTTATTTTTTTTATATCTCCAGACATGGCAAATAAAACCCACCCAAATTGTATTGAAATTTTAAGAAAGTGAACTAAAAGCAAATGTGGGTATTTTTTTTAAACATCACTAACATATACTGTGTAGTTTTTGCTTTAGTATCAATACACCTTTCCAAAACAACAAAAATCAGGATTTTATACCTAGGTTTCAGAATAAAATCTGCACTTGAAAATGCATAGGAATAATATGTATAGCGCAACAATGTATATTGATTTGCAACTAGACAAAGTACTGCATCAATTGAGGATATCCCTGGGTTTCGGATGGAGGTAATCTCAGGGCCGTCTCTTCCATTGGGCACGATGGGCAGGTGCCTGGGAGCCCTGCAGGCAAGGGGAGCCTGTCCGAATCCCAAAAAAAATTAAATACTTACCTTGCGGCCACATCAGCGGTGATCCGGCTCCCTCCCTGGTCCCCTCTTCAGTGCTGTGCTCGCAGTGAATGCTGGGCGTGATGTCACGCCCAGCATTCGCTGCAACCACAGCATGGAAGAGGGCAGAAGAGACTCAGCGGCGTGGAAAAAAGAAGAGGATCGGACTTAAGGTAAGTTAAGGGGGCCCATATATATATATATATATATATATATATATATATATATATATATATGTAAAAAAAAAGTGATTATATATATATAATCACGTTTTTTTTTACATACATATATAATTTTTTTACACAAACACACACACACACACTATTTATATATATATATATATATATATATATATATATATATATAAAAGACAAAAAGAGAAGCGCCACGCATAGTGTATTAAATGACCAACAATTAGTCTTCTCAATGTGGCAAACTGTCACGGGCACTAGGAGTCTTTACCCAGGGATCACCAGGTGATAGGCTTACCAGAGCAGTATAGGTGGTAATATGGTACTCTGGTAGCAGGGTGATCACGGAACAGGAAATAGCAGATGATGAGATGCTCAGGAAAGTCTATGACTAGCAGCACTGGCAATATGGAGGTAGTAATACACGAGGAACTGTATGGACAAAGGACACGTGAAGGTAGTCAGTGGTCTGCGGTAGCAAGTTGTACCACTGCTATAGTGAGGAGGAATGTCCAACAGAAACGAGGAGGTGATGAGAGTCAGCGGTCTGCGGATAGCAAGTTGTACCGCTGTCTGAGTGAAGGAATGGAATCCAAGTGGAGGTATCCGGGGAGTCAGTGGTCTGCGTTAGCAAGTTGTACCACTGCTATGTGAGAGGATACTGGAACAGGTGAAACTGTAAACAGGGGTCAGTGGTCTGCCACTAGCAAGTTGTACCACTGAATATATATGTGAGGAGGTGCACGGGGAGAGACTGCAACACAATATATACACGGGCACCTTGACTTTGAACCACAGTGATATGCACAATATAAATGTATAGATGACTGAACAATACTGCCAATATAGAAAGTCTCTTGAAGTAGTCCAGCATAAGATAACACAGTCAATGATGGCAATAGACTCAGCGGATAGCACACTCCAGAGGAGAACCAACAAGGTATGCAATACACAGCACAGTCAATGAGAAGTATGCATACCGTGGTTCAGGAGGCAGTCAGACAGGAGTGCAGAGATACCTGAACGGCGGGAGGCCGGCAGGATGCGAAGTCCCTGGATGGGTGAAGCGGTGGTCTAGTAGGTGCAGCGCACGGGTAGGTAGACCAGCAGGGAACACAGGAAAGCGTGGAGAGCGGATCAGCAGTAGATGGATGAGTAGTGCTGAGGAGTAGCAGCAGCGGGTCTCTGCGGGAACACGGAGGTAGCCAATAGCAACCAGCAGGTGCAGTAACGATGGGACACGGGAGAGCAGAGTTGAACAGGCACTGTTGATCACGGAGAATAGCGGGTAGCAATAGTGGAGGCAGACTCAAGGAAACACGGGAGCGTTGACAAGGACTGAAGACTGAAGCGCACAGAGGCAGCGGATAGGAATCAGCCAAACAGTCACGATGAAACACAGACGGGTTGCAGGTTGAAGACTGTAGTGCACGGAGGCAGCGGATAGGAATCAGCTAGCAGTCACGATGATGAAACACAGACGAGTTGCAGGTTGAAGACTGTAGTGCACGGAGGCAGCGGATAGGAATCAGCTAAACAGTCACGATGAAACACAGACGGGTTGCAGGTTGAAGACTGTAGTGCACGGAGGCAGCGGATAGGAATCAGCTGGCAGTCACAATCATGAACAGGTGAGTGGATGTGAATGAAAGACTGTAGTGCACGGAGGCAGCGGATAGGCATCAGCTAACAGTCCCAATGATACATGGTAGAGTTGAAGTGGTTAGAAGACTGTAGTGCACGGAGGCAGCGGATAGGAATCAGCTCACAGTCACGATGATACAGTAGATGGTAGAAGTGGTATGGGAACCACAGTAGCAGAAGTGGTTTGGAAACCACAGAGGTAGAAGTGGTTTGGAAACCACAGGAATCAGCAGGGCTGAATAAACAAGGAAACACAGGAACACCTTCAGAGACTCATGGGGAATGAGACTCCAAGATCAGGCAATGTGGTGATGACCACAGGTGCTTAATATAGGGAGGTTGCCTGATCTGCCAATTAAGTTAAAGGAACATACACTGGAGGTATAGAAAGGGCTGCGCATGCGCAGTCCCTCAGGATGGAGGACGGCCACGGTTCCTAAATGTCCGGGAAGAAGCACTCACAGTCCGGTGAGTGACAGTACCCCCCCTTTTAAAGGTGGGCACAGAACGCCTGGAACCGGGCTTGTCCGGATTTTTGGAATAAAACTTCTTCAGAAGGGCAGGAGCATTAAGATCTTCAGCTTTGATCCATGAACGCTCCTCAGGACCAAAGCCCTTCCAATGAACGAGGAAACGGAGGACTCCTCGCGAAATTTTTGCATCCAATACCTCAGTAATCTCGAAATCCTCCTCCTGATGAACTTGAACTGGCTGCGGTGCTGAGGAAGGAGTCGAGAAACGGTTGATGATGAGAGGTTTGAGCAAGGACACATGGAAGGCATTGGAGATCCGAAGATTCTTAGGAAGAAGAAGTTTAACACATACTGGATTGATAACTTGAATGATCCTATATGGACCAATAAAACGAGGGGCGAATTTCATAGATGGAACCTTCAAACGAATATTTTTGGTAGATAACCAGACACGATCTCCAATTTTTAGTGGTGGAATAGCCCGCCTCTTCTTATCTGCGAAAGACTTATATTTGTTAGATGTCTTCTTTAAACAGGTTTTGACCTGAGACCAGATATTTTTGAAGGTCTGACAAGCAGTCTCCACAGCAGGAACTTGGGTGGGCGGGAGGGCAGGAAATTCCGGAAAAGACGGATGGTGACCGTAGACCACAAAGAATGGAGTTTTGGATGATGACTCATGGTACATGTTGTTATGGGCGAATTCAGCCCAAGGGAGCAATTCTACCCAGTTGTCTTGGTTGGCTGAAGAGAACATCCTAATAAAAGTCTCAAGATCTTGATTGACTCGTTCCGTTTGTCCGTTAGATTGCGGATGGTAAGACGATGAGAGTGCTAATCGTATGCCCAAGGTTTTACAAAGGGCCCGCCAGAATCTGGAAACGAATTGTACTCCTCTATCTGACACAATCTCAGACGGACATCCATGGATGCGGAAGATTTCTTTAATGAAATGTTCAGCCAGAGTAGACGAGGAAGGTAAACCGGACAGAGGGACGAAATGAGCCATCTTCGAAAATCTGTCTACCACTACCCAAATAGTATTGTGATTCTTACTTGGTGGCAAATCAGTAACGAAATCCATACTAATATGGGTCCAAGGCTTGGACGGAATGGGTAGTGGTCGCAGCAACCCTGCTGGAGTTCTGCGGGAGGATTTGAACTGAGAACATAAATCACAGGAAGCAATAAACTCTTTGACGTCTCTCCTCATTGAAGGCCACCAGTAACTACGAGAGAGAATCTCAAAGGTCTTATGTTCACCGGCGTGTCCAGAAAAACGAGAGGCATGGAACCACGAAAGGATTTTCCTCCTCAGAGTAGGAGGCACGAGGGTCTTCCCAAATGGTAGCATTTTGGTGGATGAAGCAGCCAGAGAAATACATTTGGGGTCTAGAATAGCATGGTTGGGAACCTCTTCTACATCAGAGGACGTCACAAAAGCTCGAGATAGAGCGTCAGCTTTCTTGTTCTTAGCAGCTGGTTTGAAGGTTATAATTAATTCAAAACGGGAAAAGAAAAGAGACCATCTTGCTTGACGAGGGTTCAAGCATTGAGCAGATTGCAAATATGACAAGTTCTTATGATCCGTGAAGATCGTCACCGGATGGCGAGCTCCTTCCAACAAGTATCTCCATTCCTCTAATGCAGCTTTGATGGCCAGCAACTCCTTGTCCCCGATAGTATAGTTTTTCTCTGCGGGCAGAAGACCCCGAGAGTAGAAGGCACAAGGATGTAATTTTTGTTGCTCCGAGCGTTGGGAGAGAATAGCTCCTAAGCCCACATTAGAGGCATCTACTTCTAGGAAGAAGGGGAGTGTCACATCAGGTTGTCGCAGAATGGGAGCAGACGAGAAGGACTCTTTGAGGATTTGAAAGGCTTGGAGAGCCTCAGATGACCATTGCTTAGTATTAGCCCCTTTCCGAGTTAAGGCCACAATGGGAGATGCAATGGATGAGAAGTCTTGAATGAAGCGTCTATAGTAATTGGCAAAACCTAAAAAACGCTGGATGGCACGAAGAGTAGTTGGCTGAGGCCAATGTAGTACAGCATTTACTTTGTCTGGATCCATCTTCAGGCCAACTCCGGAAACTATATACCCCAAGAATGGAATCTGGGGTAACTCGAATGAACATTTTTCCAATTTACAGAACAATGAGTTTTTCCGTAGTCTGGAGAGGACCTCTGCCACATGTTGGTGATGAGAAGGCAGGTCCTGTGAGAAGATCAATATGTCGTCCAGGTAGACAACGACACATACATATAATAAGTCCCGAAAGATCTCATTGATGAAACCCTGGAAAACCGCGGGGGCATTACACAGCCCGAAGGGCATTACTAAATATTCGTAATGCCCATCTCTGGTGTTAAACGCGGTCTTCCATTCGTCACCGGAACGGATTCTAATTAAATTGTAGGCACCACGAAGATCCAACTTAGTAAATATCCGAGCTCCCTTGATGCGATCAAATAGCTCAGTGATCAGCGGAATGGGATACCGATTCTTGATAGTAATGGCGTTGAGTCCACGAAAATCTATACAAGGGCGTAATGATCCATCCTTCTTTTTGACGAAGAAGAACCCAGCTCCAGCGGGAGAGGTGGAAGGTCGAATGAACCCACGCTGGAGATTCTCCCGTATGTACTCAGATGTGGCTTGAGTTTCAGGTAACGAGAGAGGATAGACCCGACCCCTGGGAGGAGTCTTGCCAGGTAGAAGGTCGATCGGACAATCCCAAGAACGATGAGGAGGAAGACGTTCAGACTGAGCTTTATCAAACACATCGGCAAATGAAGCATACTGAGGAGGGAGTCCCGGGGAGGAAGATGAGATGGAAGATTGCTGTACTTTAAGAGGAATAACTTGAGAGAGACAACGATGGTGACATTCAGGCCCCCAAGACGTAACTTGAGGGGTGCGCCAGTCAATCTGGGGAGAGTGACATTGAAGCCATGGAAGGCCTAAGACAATCGGACTTGTCGTAACAGGAAGAATTAAAAACGAAATTTCTTCATGGTGTAGTACACCAATCTGAAGGGTTACTGGAGACGTACTCTGGGTGATGAGACCATTGATGAGACGTGATCCATCTATAGCCGTCACAGTAATGGGTGTTTTTAAAGTGATCACTGGTAGGGACCATTGATTCACTAGTGATTTAGAAATGAAATTTCCTGCTGCTCCGGAATCAATCAATGCCTGTGACTCAAAGGATTTAGTAGCAAAGGAAATCGTAACATCGAAAGCGCAGACTTTAGATTTCATAGACAATGGAGAGGACTCCAGGGACCCTAACTTCACCTCTCCAGAACTAGTTAGGGCCTGGCATTTCCCGATTTCTTAGGGCAAGAACTGAGCATATGTGTGGAATCAGCACAATAGATACAGAGTCTATTCTTTACTCTTCGTTTCCTCTCTTCTAAAGATAATTTGGAACGTCCTATCTCCATGGGAATCACAGAAGGTGAAACTGGACGAAATTGAGGGTTTAAACGAAGAGGTGCTTTAGCAGAAGTTGTTTTCTCAGATTCTCTTTCACGAAATCTCATGTCTACACGATGGCAAAGAGAGATCAAATCTTCTAGTGACGAAGGAAGCTCTTGGGTAGTCAGTGCATCTTTAATTTTATCGGAGAGCCCCTGCCAGAAGGCGGCAACTAATGCTTCAGTGTTCCACTGAAGTTCAGAGGCTAAGATCCTAAATTGAATGACATACTGTCCTACTGTATGGGAGCCTTGTCGCAAACGAAGAATGCTGGAAGCAGCGGAGGTCACACGACCTGGTTCATCGAACACACTTCGGAACGTGGAAATGAATTTGGCACTATCTTGTAGAATTGGATCGTTTCTTTCCCACAGAGGGGAGGCCCAAGCCAGGGCTTGTCCAGAAAACAATGAGATAAGATAGGCCACTCTGGAACGATGGGTAGAAAAATTTTGAGGTTGGAGTTCAAAATGGACTGAACATTGGTTAAGGAAACCTCTACAAGTTTTGGGGTCCCCGTCATATTTTGACGGAGTAGGCAGGTGAAGCGTAGGAGCTGTAGACACCTGGGATGGCACTGGGGAAACGGAGGAAAGCACAGGAGCTTCAATACTAGCTGTAACAGTCTGTCCAGATGTTCCTTGGGAGGTTAACGATTGGTAACATTGAAGTAACAGCTGTTGGCGAGCATCCTGTTGCTCCACACGACTGACCAGATGCTGCAGCATCTCTTTAGCAGTAGGTTCCGTATCTGGGTCTGTCATGGCCTGATCTTACTGTCACGGGCACTAGGAGTCTTTACCCAGGGATCACCAGGTGATAGGCTTACCAGAGCAGTATAGGTGGTAATATGGTACTCTGGTAGCAGGGTGATCACGGAACAGGAAATAGCAGATGATGAGATGCTCAGGAAAGTCTATGACTAGCAGCACTGGCAATATGGAGGTAGTAATACACGAGGAACTGTATGGACAAAGGACACGTGAAGGTAGTCAGTGGTCTGCGGTAGCAAGTTGTACCACTGCTATAGTGAGGAGGAATGTCCAACAGAAACGAGGAGGTGATGAGAGTCAGCGGTCTGCGGATAGCAAGTTGTACCGCTGTCTGAGTGAAGGAATGGAATCCAAGTGGAGGTATCCGGGGAGTCAGTGGTCTGCGTTAGCAAGTTGTACCACTGCTATGTGAGAGGATACTGGAACAGGTGAAACTGTAAACAGGGGTCAGTGGTCTGCCACTAGCAAGTTGTACCACTGAATATATATGTGAGGAGGTGCACGGGGAGAGACTGCAACACAATATATACACGGGCACCTTGACTTTGAACCACAGTGATATGCACAATATAAATGTATAGATGACTGAACAATACTGCCAATATAGAAAGTCTCTTGAAGTAGTCCAGCATAAGATAACACAGTCAATGATGGCAATAGACTCAGCGGATAGCACACTCCAGAGGAGAACCAACAAGGTATGCAATACACAGCACAGTCAATGAGAAGTATGCATACCGTGGTTCAGGAGGCAGTCAGACAGGAGTGCAGAGATACCTGAACGGCGGGAGGCCGGCAGGATGCGAAGTCCCTGGATGGGTGAAGCGGTGGTCTAGTAGGTGCAGCGCACGGGTAGGTAGACCAGCAGGGAACACAGGAAAGCGTGGAGAGCGGATCAGCAGTAGATGGATGAGTAGTGCTGAGGAGTAGCAGCAGCGGGTCTCTGCGGGAACACGGAGGTAGCCAATAGCAACCAGCAGGTGCAGTAACGATGGGACACGGGAGAGCAGAGTTGAACAGGCACTGTTGATCACGGAGAATAGCGGGTAGCAATAGTGGAGGCAGACTCAAGGAAACACGGGAGCGTTGACAAGGACTGAAGACTGAAGCGCACAGAGGCAGCGGATAGGAATCAGCCAAACAGTCACGATGAAACACAGACGGGTTGCAGGTTGAAGACTGTAGTGCACGGAGGCAGCGGATAGGAATCAGCTAGCAGTCACGATGATGAAACACAGACGAGTTGCAGGTTGAAGACTGTAGTGCACGGAGGCAGCGGATAGGAATCAGCTAAACAGTCACGATGAAACACAGACGGGTTGCAGGTTGAAGACTGTAGTGCACGGAGGCAGCGGATAGGAATCAGCTGGCAGTCACAATCATGAACAGGTGAGTGGATGTGAATGAAAGACTGTAGTGCACGGAGGCAGCGGATAGGCATCAGCTAACAGTCCCAATGATACATGGTAGAGTTGAAGTGGTTAGAAGACTGTAGTGCACGGAGGCAGCGGATAGGAATCAGCTCACAGTCACGATGATACAGTAGATGGTAGAAGTGGTATGGGAACCACAGTAGCAGAAGTGGTTTGGAAACCACAGAGGTAGAAGTGGTTTGGAAACCACAGGAATCAGCAGGGCTGAATAAACAAGGAAACACAGGAACACCTTCAGAGACTCATGGGGAATGAGACTCCAAGATCAGGCAATGTGGTGATGACCACAGGTGCTTAATATAGGGAGGTTGCCTGATCTGCCAATTAAGTTAAAGGAACATACACTGGAGGTATAGAAAGGGCTGCGCATGCGCAGTCCCTCAGGATGGAGGACGGCCACGGTTCCTAAATGTCCGGGAAGAAGCACTCACAGTCCGGTGAGTGACACAAACAAGTGAATTGGCCTCGTACCAAAAGACAAATAATAAACAGCTTATCTGTAATTAGATTCCCGACATCCTATATAGACTCCTTGATGTCCAGTCCTTATGGTTCCAGAAGTTCAGATCAATAGTATATAACAAATATAGGCTTATCTGCAGTCTTTCCTGATGGTAATCACGGATCTCTCAAAACCACCTGGCCAGGGGTATATGTGGTGATCCACGGAAAAAAACACAGAAAACGCCTTATCCCCCTCAACGCGTTTCATCACTCGACTTTTTCAAGAGGATTCCGGGTATGTAGTATCATACTACATACCCGTAATCCACCCTGGCCAGGTGGTTTTGAGAGATCCGTGATTACCATCAGGAAAGACTGCAGATAAGCCTATATTTGTTATATACTATTGATCTGAACTTCTGGAACCATAAGGACTGGACATCAAGGAGTCTATATAGGATGTCGGGAATCTAATTACAGATAAGCTGTTTATTATTTGTCTTTTGGTACGAGGCCAATTCACTTGTTTGCCACATTGAGAAGACTAATTGTTGGTCATTTAATACACTATGCGTGGCGCTTCTCTTTTTGTCTTTTAGAATTATTTGAGCACTTGCAAATGAGTGCTTGTTTTTTGAGGAGCTGCCTGCTGCGTAAATCTGTATGTTTTTATATTTATATTGTGTATGAGGTACACACATATACATGAAAATTATTGTCACAAATTTGGTGTTTTTCTAATAATGCACTAAGCGCCTTTTGCTTATTATTTTTCTATATATATATATATATATATATATATATATTATTTTTTTTATTTTTTTTTAGGGGCCCGGTACACTGCATTGCCTGGGGGCCCATAAAGTAGTTAAGGTGGCCCTGGGTAATCTGGACATTATCACTCCCCCATCTTCTGTAGAGTAGGGTGTAATTGTCTGATGATTACCAAACAAGAAGTACTAAAGGAGCACATCATATGAAAGAGAGGACTATCCTCTTTCAAATGAATGGTCCCCATACTTTCTTAGAGCCAAGATGTGAAAGATATGTACATTATAATACCCCTCCCCATCCCTTGGCTGCTTAACTTTTTCTGAAGTGTTGGGTGTTATTTTCTGTTGATCCCATATGATCACCAAACAATAACTACTAAGGGACCACATCATTTGAAAGAGGGGACGATGGAATGGGTGAGATCTGGGCTTCCTATTTGTGCCCTCTTCCCCATCTGGGGGACACTTGTAGTGCAGTCCCTCCATCCCCTGGCTGTTCACATCTGTATCTGCAGTATTTGCCTGAGCGCCAGTGAGCTCAGTGACATCATTGCACATTGGCGTAATGACATCACTATGCATCACCTCAGCCCCCACCGGTAACATACTCTCACTATTCCTGCAGTACAGCAATGGTGAGCGCTATTTTTAGATGTTTAACCAAATGAGGGCTAAGGACGAGTGCGACAACATTATAGCAGTTTATGTGGAGGACTAGTCCTATTTAATCTGAGAAATGAAGGGGCTAAAGCCACTTATGATACAGGCTAACTCCAGTTAGCCACATATCCTTGAACATATTCAGACGAGGCGAAAGTTTCCCATATGGATCTGTATTTGGCCCTGATCTTTTTAATACTTTTATTAATGACCTTGTGGATGACCTAGAATATAAGGTATCTCTATTTGCTGATGACACTAAGCTACACAGGGTAGTAACTAGCTATAGAAAAAAAATAGAGAAAACGGCAAACTAGCCTATGGAATGGCAAATTAACCTTGTAGACAAATGTAGGTCGCAGGTTGTGTGTCCACTTGTATACAAATCATTTGTACTTGTTTTTCTTAATAAAACTTAAAAGTTGGCCTTTATGGACCTGTATCTTTGTCAGACTTACAATGTAACTGATAATTTTATCTTAACAATTTACAATCAACTTTTTATTCAGACAAGTATACCACTTTCACACTGGCGCCCTGGCAATGTCCCGGGTTTATGAACCCGGATATTGCCGGGTGACAATGCAGGACACCCCGGAAAATTCCCAGAGGTAGACCGTGTTCACACTGAACATGGGTCTGCCCGGGTCTCCATGGCAACATCACAAGAGGAGCTTTGATTGGCTCCTCTAGTGATGTTTTTTTTCTCTTTTTTTTTTAACTTTTCAATAGCATTCTGTGAAAACCTGGGTCTCACTGTTCAGATTGGAGGCTATCAGGGTCAGATCCGGAAATAACCCTCCAAAGGACACGGGTTCCCGGGTCATCCGACCCGTGTACATGTCCCTGTACCCGTTCACACTGAGCTTCGACCCAGATCGACGGGGCTTCCCCCGGCAATAGCACAAGTTTTTGAGGCAGTGTGAATGGGGTATAAGAAACCAAGTGCAGACATTAACACAAAAAATTATTTTTACTCTAGATTTGTAAATATTTCACATAATCTAAGCTAATACAGGATTTCATTTACATAAAGTATCAAGAAATCTTTGCGAGAAAGAATGTTTTGTATGTAGTAGATTAATACAGGTCATAATTACAATGTATGTTTTGTAACATTTTATTAAATCACAGGTTTAATTAAAAAAAAAAGTTTGTTACTAACCTGTTTCTAGAAGGTTTAAGCTGCAGTTCACTGGCTTGTTCATTTATATGAAGGCACAGAGACTGGTGATTCACCTCTGGCTCATATAATTTAATTATTAAGAGACTGAGTTTAAAGGTTCGTATTGCGTAAGCAGCATGCAATAATTTTATTATGTACAGTTTTAGCAATGAGTGATATCATTTCCTGTTAATTAACAGCATCAATGAATTAATTCAGCACAGATTCTAGTGCAATTATAGAATAAGTGGAGTGTAATAGAATACTGTGAAAGGGGCTATTATGGAATCTACAATGGCCATAAAAAAATTATTCACCCCATCCACATTTTCACATTTTATTTTTTTTACATTATGAAATCAAAATGGATTTATTTGGGAATTCTTACCTGTGACCAACAAAAAATATTCTGTAATGTCAAATTTAAACAAATAAACTGTAATCCCTTTTCTGAATAAATTACAAAGAGTAAATAGAAAATCATTGATTGCATAAATATTCACCCTTTTTGCTAAGCTACACCAATATAAACCGTGGTATAATCAGTTGCCTTGAGACTTCACATAATTGATTGAAGTCCATCTGTTTACAATTAAAGTGTTTTTATTGAAATAAATACACCTGTCTGTTAGAGGTCTCACAGCAGGATCTGGAGGACAAATTTTAGACTAAGGGACAAGCACACAGCACTGACCCATGGGCAGTGTATTATCCTTAAAATGTGTTTTTTGGTATAGAACATAGGGTCTGATTTATCAAAGGGCAAAAAGTCCTTTTGTCGGAGAAAACAGATATTTTTAGCCAGTGAAAGAGCTTGTTTTCAATTAACACAATATATCAATGGGGTTACCTCTTGTGATAATTCCCAATAGGGGAGCCTATTTATCAAGCATCGAGGCAATACTCTCTGCCTTAAACTGGTGTTATCAGAACAGAAGCATTTAACAATAATCTTTATTATTGGAATAAACATTTTATTTAATACAATACTGTTTAAATTACACTTATTTATATAAGAGAAAGGTACTTGTACAATATATGGGCGCCATATTTAAAAACAGAGGTCTAAGTGGAAGAAGTGGCGCCATGCTGGTGAGGTACAGCTGTGTCCGTATAATTAACAAGTGCCAAAAGAAAACTATAAAGTTTACTAATTTGAATAAGCTGTTTATGTGTGTGTGTGTGTGTGTGTGTGTGTGTGTGTGTGTGTGTGTGTGTGTGTGTGTGTATGTGTGTGTTTACATAATTTATTTTAAATGGTCTGCAAAAGAGAAGCTATTTTTTAGTTCAAACAAAAAATAATAATATATTAATACCATAATATATACATGTTTCTAGGAGCAAGGAAACAAAAAAACTATAACAGGCACCTAATACCCCTTTCACACCAAGGCATGGACCCTGGAATAACCCAGGTGGTGTGTCGGTGTGAATTGGTCAATCGGTCGTGCGACCCAGGTTATTCCAGTGTTGGAGCCAGATACACTGTGGTATGAAAGGTGTTCCCTGGTTATTCTACCCAGGTTCTGTTAAAATCAGCTCATTGGAATCTGCTACGTCATCTATATGAGCCTCTGTTGTCCCCTTTTAATGACTCAACTTGATAATGCAGGGCAGACATGGGTCCAGTTTTAAAGGCGGCGACCAGGGATATATCTGGAACCAAGATGTGGTATAAAGGGTTGCACCATGGATTGAAACCTTGTTCATTATCCCATGTCTGACCTGAGATTTTGATGAGAAAGAGGTATCAGTGTTGCCTGGCCTGGATTTAAATAGGTGCTGAGCACAATTCAGTGTGAGTGTGAGGGCACATTCCTACCCACACGACTATGACTCTGCAGGGACACAGTTTAGCAAGGACTATATTCATGCTTAATGAGATACTGGCCAGGTAACTAACTTACCCAGAATGGTGCCTCAGGACTCTTATCTTTTGGTTTTTTAGGATAGTTTTTGTGGTAACAACTTTCTAAGCATTCCACATGAACACGTCTAGTGGATGCTCATGATCTCTTCTCAGTATTACACCCCTACCAATGGATGAAGTTCTCTAGTCTATTACTTTTTTAAATCTAAAATCTCATACTCAAGCTATCTGTCCAACAGTATGGGAACTGACAAGATGACGAAGTAGGAATATGTGTGCTTGCAGGTTTTATGAGACTGACATAAAAGGTGTTAGGGATTCTGGGAAAAAGGGTAATTTAAGACACTATGTACCGAACTGTATTATTTAATTTAATTATTGATAGAATTTTTAGATGGACCATTGAACTTAGGACCTAACTTAGCTGAAAGGAGACAAAGTTGAATGTTTTTATTGGACAACCAAACTTTGACCCGTTTTAAACTTAGGTTCATGTCTCTGATGACTCCAAACTGAGGTAAATGGGACAAGTCATTCTAGAAAGTTCTTTAAAAACCTGATTGGCTGACCAGTTTTGTGTCATGTATTTATTTTGGAAAGTATAGAGGAATGTTGATTGGAACACACATACATTAATTGAAGAGGTTTGTTAGATGGGAGTCTGGGATTGTTTGATATAAATAGAAAAATATAGGTTCGGAGAAATAATTACATTATCAGCAGGGAGAATGATAAGGATTTCAAATGAATCGTTGTGTTCATTAAACAAAAACCTACAAGACAGAGGATCTTAGTTTCTGGTCCATATGTGATATTAAAGTTAGATTGTTGTAAAAACAAGGACCATCCAGCCTGTTTGGAATTCAGTCTTTTAACTGGTTCAAAATATTTTAAGTTTTTAAGATCAGTATATACCATGATAAGATGTAGAGAGCATTATGACCAATGGGAGCCATTCATCAAATGTCAATTCACTGTTAAAATCTCCTGGTTACTTATGTCATTTCTCAGTTGTGTTAATAAGGACAATATAAACTCAATCTGAGTAATTCACCCATCTGGCAATTAATCAAAGGATTATGTTTATGGAACCAAGAAAGACCTAAAAGTATCTGACAAAGAGGAGAATGAATCAAGAAAAAATATATTTGTTGAACTTGTAATTCAGTTGCACAAAATAAATGATACCATCCTTTACAGGTCAATTATCCAAGGATAAAAATCCAAAGGGAAAGTCTGACATGAAATTCACAAAGAATTGTGCAGGATCATTCTACTGAGAGTCAGAAGTCCAAGGGCGAAATTCTGTACAATACTCTTTAGCACACCTCATTCCCTATCTCAAAATGTACAAGCTAGCTTCTGCACTGGCAAATCTGCCTGTCACGAGAATGGCCTCAATTCCTATGGAGGAAGCATCAACCACTAAAAAGAGCAGTCGAGAAATATGTGGCTGCAATAACACTGGAGCCCCTTTTAAAGACTGAAATGCCTTGAGAGCTTCAGAAGGCCACGATATGGGGGATGCTCCTTTGCAAGTGAGATTCATAATCTGAGAAATGAGGAAGGAGAAATCCTTGATAAAGTGTTGATAATAATTAGTGAGTCAAATAAAGCGTTGAATCACCTTAAGCCCCAATGGTTGAGGCCATTGAAGAATAGCAGCAACTTTTCTCGGATGCATAGACAAGCCAGAACCCGAAACAATATATCCCAGAAAATAAACTTTTGGGACCGCATAGGAGCATTTCTTCAACTTACAGTATAGATTAGATTGCCGTGGATATGATGGAGCCCTTCCTTAACGTGAGACCAATGAGAATCCAAATATTCTGAAAAGATAAGAAGGTCATCCAGGTAAACTACTACCGAATGGTAGAGTTAGATTTCATTAACAAAACCTTGGGCATAACACAGCACAAAGGGTATTACCAGATATTCATAGTGCCCACCTTTGGTGTTGAAAGTTGTCTTCCTTTCATTCCCTTTACTGATCCTTATCAAGTTATATGCCCCCTAAAGGTCTAATATGGAAAACTTTTTGGTTCTGCAAATGTGATCAAAGAGTACAGAAATGAGGGGCAGAGGATAGTGATTGTTTACGGTGATAGCGTTGAGCGGTTGATAGTCACTGCACGGTCTCAAGGAACCGTCTTTGTAAGAAAATCCCGGCTCCTGCTGGGGAAGAAGACTTCCTAATAAAGCCACGCTTAAGGTTTTTTGAGATATACTTGGACATGGCCCAGTTCTCAGGTGGAGAAAGAGAGTAAGTTGTATCTCTTGGAATCTTCTTACCCAGAATAATTTGAATGGAACAATCCCATGGGCGATGCAGTGGAAGGGTCTCCACCGCGGTCTTGCTTAAAACATCACTGAAAGATGCATAGGTAGAGGGCAGAACAGGTGTTGTATTTAGGGAGTGTTCCTTCTCAAGAGTGCGTTCCTGAAAGCAGATGTCCACTTTGATACATAAGGGAATGAGATCATACAGTTTGGAGGGCAGGTCTCTGGTCATCCTTAATTCAGTCCACTAGTCTGACACAAGGTTCCAAAACTGGACTGCGTATTGACCCACTGATAGGGAACCTAGATATAGTTTTAAAATGCTGGAAGCAGCAGAGGAAACTCAAAAAGGCTAATCAAAAACCTTCTTAAAAAGGTGTTGATAAAGGAAATGGAGTCTTGCAGGAGTGGGTCGTTCCGCTCCCAGAGAAGGAAAGCCGAGGCCAGCGCCTGACCGTTGAGCAAAGAGATAATATACACCACCTTAGCTTGCACAGAGGAAAGGTTCCCAAGCGCTAACTCAAATTGGATTGTACATTTATTCAGGTCCCCATCAAATTTATCTGGACGAGGAATCCATAGACTACTGGAAGAAGAAGAAGCTGTAGAAGTTGTAGGCATGGATGAAGGAAGTGAAGAAGTCACAAAAAGTTGGAGAAGAGGTGAAGAAGTCCCCAAAGGTCTCAAGGATCCCTGGAGCACATCACGACGGATAGCCAATCCCTGCAAGCAAAGCAGAAGTTGTGCCTGATTAGATTCCTACTGATTGACGCAACAAGACAAATGTTGAGGTAACTCCTTAGTGGAGGGTTTGCCGGTATCATCTATCGCCAGAGTATTCTGGCATGAACTCAGGAATTTACGATGGCAGCTACCTACCAGTAGTTTGTGCTACTGACACTGAGGTGTGTCATGCCCCTGATATTCACCAGGGATCCCTGCAAGGGGAATTGAACTTAGCCGCAAGGGATGTGCAGGTCACAGTCCTCAGAGTCAGTTGCTGAAGAGGTAGTAGGCGAAGAACAGTCAGGTAGGCCAGTTGATATTGAGAAATCACCTGATAACCGAATCAGGATCCAAGGGTGTAGTCAGTGGAGGAAAGTCTAAACAGGAGAGCCAAATAGGAGCCATAACAGACAACAGAAGAGTGTTCAGGAATGTCGGGGTCAAACCAAAGATCCAAACAAGCCCAATAGGATAGCAGGAGGATAGTCAGTAACAAGCCAAATTCAATAACAGGAGACAATCAGGAGGCATACAGGAACACTGGAGCTGGATTGGACTCAATAATCTGGTAGCAATAGGCTGCTAGAGACTTCCTTTTATAATGGCTTAATGGCTTAATTAGGTGGTCAGTGACGTCACTGACCGCCGACCCTGCCATGGAGAAGCAAGCCCCGTTGCCTGGCAACAGGTGCGCACGTGCAAAGAGAACTGCTGGCTGGACGGGGAAGCACCGCATGTCGTTGCTGAGCAATGGGTGCGTGTAGACACCGCCAGCTGGTATCAGAGGCAGCTGGCACTTGGAGACAGGAGGAAGGTGACCATCCCTGTAAAGGAGCAGGTATGTGGGGACGGCTTCTGACACTGTCTGAGTCACTATAAAGAAGACCCAAAGCCTCAAACAATGAATCAACTGAAGACAAGTCTGGACTCTGGGGATTAAAACTAGACTGAGGATCTCCAGGTATAAGTGAAATAATTCACATTTTGACATTTCTAACCAAAAGGTGGTGTATTTATCTTAAAATATATTTGCAATAGACTCAAAAGTCTAGTATTTTTAGAGATCTTGAGAAAACATATCTGGAAGGTTCACTTTCAGTTCAGGAGTACTGTAGAAAATAAAGCCAGTGGGGGTTCAGATCATCGAACAACACCTTCTTCGGGTGTGATCCTGGACAATCTAGGATAAGGTTTGAATTTGGTCAGCACCAATCCAAGATGGGCAGGGACGAGATAGATAGATAGATAGATAGATAGATAGATAGATAGATAGATAGATAGATAGATAGGAAACAGTAAAAAAAAAGTTTATCTAACTTTTTCTATTGGTTTTCACCTTTAGCTGCCCCAGCCACAAAAAATACCTGGAAGTACAGTAGTTCACAGAGCTGCACTTTATGGCAGTGTAAGAAAAAAAAGAAATCCATTCTTGAAGATATCAGCAGGACAATGACCCGATCATACAGCAAAAGTCACATTGGAGTGACTTCAATACAAAAATAAAAAATGTCTTGGAGTTGCCAAGTCAACACCCTAGATCTCAATCCTATCAAGAATCTGTGGAATTATATGAAAGTTGCTGTTCAACATTCATCCTGATGGAATGTAAGCAAGAAAGCAAAGAAAAATGTGCAATAATTACTACATCTAGATGTGCAATGCTGGCAGTGACTTACCCAAATAGACTCAGATGTAATTGTACCTAAAGGTGCTTCATCCAAGTATTAAAACAAGAAAAGTGAATACTTATATAATAAATTACGTCTTTTTTATTTGCAGTTAATTAGGAAAAAAGCTTTCAAAAATGTTTGTGTTGACAATACACAGTATTCTGAGATGATCTACGATAAGAATTCCCTTATTAATATATTTTGATTCCAAGATGTAAGAAAATGAAATGTGAAAAAATGTTAACGGCATCACTGGTGTGCTCACGGGGTGTGCCGGGTGTGCCCAGGCGCAACCACATTAACGTAGGGACACAGGTGCAGCGCCGCTGCTGCTTCTCTCTAGACTCTGAAGATGGCTGCGCATGCCCAACCACACCAGCTCCTACCATGTTCCTTTGTGGAACTGAAGAGGTCTCCAGAGGTGAATCGAGCTGCCTACTGCCTACATATATTTTATTAATAAACTGTATGTGATAATGTGTGTATATGAAATTGGTGGCACTACTGTGTGGCATAATATGAATTGGGGGTACCACTGTGTGTCATAATATAAACTGGGTTCCCTACTGTGTGCCATAATATGAACTGGGGGTCCGACTGTGTGACATAATATGAATTTGGAGCACTACTGTGTGACATAATATGAATTGGGAGCACTACTGTGTGACATAATATGAATTGGGAGCACTACTGTGTGACATAATATGAATTGGGAGCACTACTGTGTGACATAATATGAATTGGGAGCACTACTGTGTGACATAATATGAGCTGGGCACTATTGTGTGGCAGAATATGAACTGGGGCACTTCTATTTGCCATGATATGATCTGTGACAATACTGTATGGCATAATATGAATTGGGGGTACTACTGTGGCATAACATGGACTGGGGGCAGTACTGTGTGGTATAATATGAATTGGGGGCACTACTGTGTGGCTTAACATGAACTGGGTGCGCTACTGTAGCTTTTCCTTTTTATATACACCTTTAATTAAATGATTGTATCTTGGGCTGGCTCACTGGGCCACCTGCATTTTTTTTTCCTTTAAAATGTTCCTAATAGGCGGGTCAGTCGAGTCTTGCCCCCGGGCAAAAATTTGCCAGCCCTTCCCTTTTCCACAAGAAAAAACAACCATGTTTATTTGCAGCCGTGCTCACTTACGAACACCAACAAAAAACAAAAACAGTCTAATACATGGGTTTTGCATATGTAAATATGTATGTTTGTAGTCTCTACAGCTTCCTTGTGGAGCAACTCAGACACACATCTTCTCCTGTACTCACCAATACTTATCATTATACTGTGTTAAATCCCAGAGTTCCCCGATAAATAGGACTTATAGTCAGACACAGCTGCTAATGTACAGCTGTCAATGAGGACAACCAGTAAATGAGTAATTCATCCAAAAAATCCAAATTATTACTTAATATCTAGATGTCCTATTTTCAGGTCTGGGTATTACATTTGTCCTCCACTAGGCCTCTATCCCTGTGCTATACCTGTGGGCTTATAGAGGGGTTTAAAGCCCCCAGATGACAGCCAATGTAACTAGAATGGAGTTGTGCATAAAATGTAGAGAAATTTCAACGCAGCAGCTATGACACCATTTATTATATCAAGGGCCAAACTACAAATTCAACTAAATTTTACATATAGAGAACCAAGCGATTACACAGTTATGTGAAATAATTTAAAGTTTAAAAACTCTATTATATTATGCTAAATTACACCCACAGTGTATTATTATACCGTATGTGGTTTTTTAAAGCACTGTGGTTTATACAAATTGTACATTAACAAGAAGTTCAAAGTATTATCGGATACATAGTTATACATTAACATCATGACAAATGAAGTAGGTAACCTCACATTACCGCTGTGAGTCAGATGTCGTCCACTAGTAGCAGCTTACATAAATCACAGGACTGAGCTTGGGCACATCAGATGCTGGGGAAGGGATGTGAATTCTGCATAATCTCAGCTTATTTTGCAAGATAAGTAATTTTATAACTTTGTTTTTGAGTCCAGAATATTTCATGCATTCTAGTTCTTTATATCTCTATATTAGACATATGTTTGTCTTTAAGACATTTGCAAAGAAAAGATGATTCCATGTCAGCAATGATGAGCTAAAACTCCTCCAAAGCTTAATTCATATATCGCACTGACAGTTAAACTGCTGACCACTGGATCTGTCATGTACAGTAGTTATCAGTTTCTACATAAGACAACATATTAGCATTTTTTACACTAAGGGTCAGTGATTAACAGGAGGTGCAGCACAAGTGTCATTGTGGCACAATGCTCAGCATTGCTGCAACACAGAGCTGGGGTCGTGAATTTGATTCCGACCAGGGCACTATCTGTCCAGGGCTTCCAGGGCATGTGTGAACTGTCAATGCCAGTTCACGTATGCACAGAGGCACCCTTGACAGGCTGGCAAAGAGATAAGAGTCCTGTTACTGCAGCCAATCAGTATCACCAGGGAGGTCTTCTATTAGGCTGTAAGATCTATTGGGAAAGGGACTAATGTGAATGATATATAATCTCTGCACAGTGTTGTGTAATATGGTGGAGCTATATAAATAAACAAATTATTATTATTATTAATAATAATAACAATAATAATAGTAAATTGTAAATAAACCTAAATATACACAAGATCCCCAAGAAACAATATTTATCTACATTAAAAGAAAAATCTAAGCATTTAAATTAAGTATTGGGAAGGGCCAAATGTCACAGTAGGATATGCTTAGTGCTGACATTATTACTTGAGCAAGGACATTAACCATGTAAAAAATAGCATTTTTTTAATGTTCCTAAACATAGCATGTCCCTCATGATCGTGTGACAGACACAATTACCTTAATATATTGTAACATAGTAACATAGTTGATGAGGTTGAAAAAAGACACCAGTCCATCAAGTTCAACCTATTTTGGATCTCCTGCGATCCCTCACTTATATTTGAAATTGATCCAGACTAAGCAACCGCCAATCTGTTTCAATTGTGAAAATCCCCCCCAGAACCAATAGTGCAGTGCTATTTTTACCCTATATCCACTACTATCCCTCATTTTAATTAACCGTCGTATCCCTGGATACACTTTTCCGCAAAACATTTGTCTAACCCTTTCTTAAACATATCTATTGAATCTGCCATCACAACCTTCCCCGGCAGTGAATTCCATATCTGACTGCTCTTACTGTAAAGAATCCCGTCCTTTGCTGGTTGTGAAATTTCCTCTCCTCTAACCTTAGGTGGTGACCGCATTCCCATGAAAGTTTTCTGTATTGACCATTAATGTATTTGTACATTTGTATAATGACTAAAATTAAGAGAAGAAATACCCTCAATATGCACTCTGACAATCCCTGTTGACTTTAAATGTATTGATATAAAAAGTTATACTAAAAGCACAATAAAAACAATTACAGTTCATCATTCAAATGCTGAAATAGTGAGACCCTAAATATATCAACAATCTTATAATAATCATTTAGTCAATGCTACTCCCATCAAAACACAGTGGTAATGAGCAAAAGAACAGCATCTTATAGAAATAACAAACCAACAATCTTTCATTAAAACATAACATGATAACAGCTGAATTAATGACACACACTTTGTATTGATATATACAGCATATGCTCTGTCAAACAGAAGCATAGCAAATTGAAATGTAACTCACTACCTATTGAGGTTTCTATATCAAAACAATCTAAGCCATAAAAGTTCATGGTAAGGTTTGACAAAACATATATGGATAAATATGTGGATAAACTAGCCGAGCCAATGCATAACTTAACTATACGGAACTCTAATATGTTATAGAGCAAAACATTGATGTTAATAGTTAATTTGAGAAATTATACATATATGACCCTTATTTTTGTCAATTACTGTAATATCAAATCGATAATATCAAATCGATTTCCACCCCATAGTAATTATTTGTATATATTGAGATTGCTGAGATTATCAGATTGCAGCCCACCAAAACATTTAAACA
The DNA here is from genome assembly GCF_038048845.1 of Mixophyes fleayi. Lineage (NCBI taxonomy): Eukaryota > Metazoa > Chordata > Amphibia > Anura > Limnodynastidae > Mixophyes > Mixophyes fleayi. The sequence continues at coordinate 53,141,803 of NC_134406.1, forward strand.
TAATGATATAAAGTGCTGGTACTAATATGATTTGTATAGGCTTCATATACCTCATTGCAATATTGGTCTAAACACTGCGATAAGCAGCGATAGAAAACCCACCCTATCGCCAGTATTAGTAAATAGGCCCGTTAGACAGATGCTTTAGGCTGATTTGTATAGGAGGTGAAATGAGTTAATTTAAAACTTGTAATGAAGCTGAATTACTTGCTTGTGGTTGGGTCAACTCCATTACTCCATCTCATGATACCTCTTCATTCCTTGTATGTCACTTCTTTGCTCTAATCGTCAGCTTCTCCTGAGCACTGTTCTCCAAATCTCACATATCTTTTACTTTCTTTGTGCTCCATTTATACACAACGTAAATACAAGTAAACTACAAGTAAACTGTGTACACAGATCTGTATAAAACTTTATGAAGCCCTACTAACCAGCTGTACAGAGAAGTTGGAACATAGTGTTGTTTTAGAGGGATTATCAGTGAAGTCTATTTAGCTAGTTACCATGATACAGAATATAAAAACAAGTACATGGGCAATACAATAAATAAAAAGGGCATAAAAAGATACGCTTGCATATGTATTTCAAATGAAACATATAGCAAGTTACATAATTCCGGTTAGTGCATAGTAATATAAAGCATTGCCTGCAAAGTAATAAGTAAGCAAGGAGTCCTCTTCTGGCAGTGAGTGGTACTGCAGATGCTGAGGATTGCCTTTCCTTTTTATATACACTTTTCACCCTCTTTGACGCTGCTCTTATAAGATGTTAGGGATTGTTTTCTAATTAAATGATTGTACTGTACATCTGTGTAGTTCAATAACATCTAGGGAGATTAATAACAAATAATAGGAATAATATTTTTAGGACAAAATAATGTTAACCGACGAACAACTATCATCATGTCACAATTTTAAAAAATTCAGTGCAGAGCAAATATTGCATAATCGTGGTGCCTATTTAGGGGAATTTATGCTTGCAAAGGATATTAGTATGGTCTAGTTATGACCCTACTTTCCTCTACTGGATTGCCCTATTGCAATCATTTATTTTTTTCCACAATAGTTTTTATTAGCAGTTTTTCAGTTAAGGGTACTAAAAGCAAAAAGAAAATAGGGGTTAGAGGGGGGGTGGGAAAGCACAAGGGGAAGGGTAGGGGTACGGTACATGGATATCAAAACAGGCATTGCAATGAGGTCAATCAAATCAACAACTATTTCAATAATTTAACCTGAAAGGAGGGGGCTGGATACATTTGTTGATCACAGCAGCTCTGGGAAGGGATTTCTCCCAGACACATCCCTGACAACTGTCAGTAGAAAACATTGAGTCTGGATAGAACTTCCACAAGAGTCTGGAATCTTTGGTCTAAAACGCAGATGGAAATTGCATCCCAAAAAAAGACTGATCTTACATGGTATGTTGAGCCAGACACATCTAAGCTGATGGTCATCACTATAAGTTTGGAACTTAACCCAGTGATCGAGCACCCGCATGTATCATCTCCTGGCAGGCATATATGCCACTGAGTCTCAGTTTACATAAGGCACATTTGCTCCAACACATCCCTTACATGTCCCCTCATTGCTCCCCGTTTCGCCTCTTCAATTGTAAGGGACCGCAAATGGCCATAAACACAAGATGTGTCTACAAATGGTCACAAACATAACTAGTGCTTTGTCGACATGCTCAGTAGCAGCAAAGCATATTATACACTGAAAACGCATGAGCCCCTGACTCAGCAAGACAGCTATTGCCAGAGATGCTTTTCTGTAAAGGGCAGTGACAAAAGGTGCAATATTCCCTGAAATGTTGCATTTTTCCCACCTATATAAAAGGTGTAAAGTGAACTGTGATGAAACAAGTTTGATAACACCTTAACCAGCCTGTTCCTCGTTTACTCATATAATGTGGATTATAGCAAGTACTTTTTATAGCCCTTTCTTTTGTTCCCCAGCTCAACAGACTACCACTGCAGTGTCTAATTACATGTGAATAAGGGGATATTGTAGCTCATTGTAAATATGTATATTGTGTATTGTATATTGATGATGTGGCAATGAGGTTGTTATTCATTGTCCTTAAAGTGAAGTCGGGTGGGTTATGGCTAAAGATCAGGTGGTGTCTAGGATACAGGTGAGGGTGCTGGAGCTGCATTCATGCTCCCCCCTCCTTCCTCTACAAGAAGCATGGAACAGCTGGGGACCCTGTGACATCACAAAGTAGTGTAAGGGGTTAATTTTAGGAGGGGCTGACTGCTACCCTAATTTTGGAGGTGGGGTTAGCCAATTAGTATCCATTGTTCTTCATAGGACTAGTACAGACATTTTGTCTGCGTCCCAGCAGGGGGCTTCTGTGGAAGCACAGCTCATCTCCACTGGCAAAACTCTTATTGCACAGCATACAAGACAATTTCACACATAAGACAATTTCTAATTATTGTGAAGTGATAAAAATAAAATAAAATAAAATAAATACTATAAGATCCAAGCGAAAATATATAGAGGAAATCTCTCATAGGTACGCCACCTTTACCATCCAGTCATTGAACCTAAATATATAAGTCCATAATTAGTAATGTTCTGATTAGGGAGAAAGATAAGACCAGTCTGTATATATATAATTCAAAACTAAAACAGTGCCTTAGTGTAATGTACTATACCGGTATGATGAACTATTTTAATAAAACAAGTTTTTCTTGCAGAGATTCCAAATAAAGCCAAGCTGAGCACTTGCATCTCTGCGTTCCAGTTGGAATAAATGTCGAACGTACAGCAGTGCTTCCGGGTGTGCTGAATGTATAAAACATCTGTATGGGTGCCTCCAGTGGACAATAGTCCCAATTCATTCATTCATCCACACAGACTTCTGTGGTGAAGGGCACGGATCAACCCAGGACTTTCCAAGGAATATTTAATGAGATGGCTGACCCCTGGGGAGAGGCCTGGACAAGAAAGTGCATTCAGCCCTGGCCCCAATCCACCCATAAGTCTATCACTAATGGGAGGCCTGAGAGTGCAGTTCCATTGTAAATCCGCTCTGCGTGTTAGCCATCACTATTAGTAGTCACTGACCCCTACCCTGTATCTGATGCAAATGATATGGCTGAAACCAGGACCTGAACAATTGGCACGCCATTAATGTACATGGCATATGTTAGTCCGCCTCTTCCCTCCCTAGTTCCTCCTTTCAAGTCATATGCTGTTATGAATGTTGTTTGCGTTCAGACATGAATTGCAGCAGTTGTGGTCTTTGGTGTAAGATCCATTTCTCAGCATGCGCAGAGCTATTTCACACAAGACACCTTATGCAAGTGGATGTACGTCCACACATGAATCAGGCCCAAAGTGCCACTGTTATTCACTGCTGTGAACTTTTTGTGCTTGACAATGTCCTATACACATATATATATATATATATTTCCTACTTACAATATTGTCCAAATGCTCAGTTCAATTTTTCTTAGTACTTATAATCAATTTAGTTCTCATTATCTAGTCTTATTACCAGGGTATTTTAATTTCATGTGCATAAAAGATAAATATTTAAAATGCTCAAAAATATATTGCATCCAGAATCATGTAAAATCACTGTCAAAGAAGTGCCCGCGGTGGTGCTGTATTGTATACAGCACCGCCGCAGACGCTTCTTAGACAGCGCCGCGGCTGCTGTATAGGACAACGCTGGCGAAACGGAGCTGTTGCGCATGCGCAACAGCTCTCTCTCGGTTTGTTTTTTTGGGGTCGGTGGGGAGAACCCCCCCCCCCCCCGACAATCCTCCGTGCGCCCCTGATTTCATTATATAGATTTAATTATATTAACTTCATTATATAACTATATGATAACTATATAACAATAGACAATTTCTTTCTCCCTATAACTTATATAGATGTGTTGGAAGGTTCGGTGCTGTACAAAAATAAATTGAGAATACAAGCGCTATTAATACTTGAGTTACTGGGAGACTTAGAACAAAGTTACAAGAAAGTTACAATGATTACATCATGTATCTCAGTTCTGCTGTACACTTAGACGTTGTCATTTGAGAAACTACCATAATTAACTCCTTTAATGTCCCATTAAGTTTTGTCCTCTTACCCCAGGAAACATTGTGGTTCTTCTTCTTCTTCCCCTCCTGTTTGCAGCCATCCTGTCGCCTGTACTTTCTGAGTAGTGTGTGAGCTCTCGTGTGTCAGACAGGAGAAGGAGGAGTTATATGGGATGCTGTGTCTGAGAGTAATGATTCATTTCAGAAAGCACCGCTTCCTGTTCTAGCACGTGGGAAAGCATCATACCCGTGTACTGCTGCTAAGCTGTAGGAAACCTACACTAGTCTAGATATTTACTATAAAATGGAAACAATATTACTTGTATAAATCAAAGGCCAGTTTGGGATGAGAGTAATAATACAGGTGTTAACATTTCAAATGACTGAAGAATGACACTTTTTTTCTTGTATTAATATACAAATGACATCGTTATGTAGGTATCATTTTCCTAGATCAGTGTTTCCCAAACCCAGTCCTCCTAACAGTGCAGGTCTTCCAGGTCACAAGTAAAATAATTACCTGTGGATCTTTCAGAATGTGTCAGTCAGTAATGAATACACCTGTGCTCTAGCAGTGAGATATGGACATATGGACTGTTAGGGGTCCCTGAGAACTGGGTTTGGGGATACACTGTCCTACATATTATGACATCTTTTTAGATTATTATCTAAGTTAATATTTTATTGTTGTGATAAAGTCAGAGGCAAAGTTTGGGAAGGGAGACACTTGCGTCCTCTCAAACTTTTCTATACTCCCTGACAGAAATACTCATCGGGATAAAACAACCTTTGATTAGCTGAGAAGCACACACCTTGTCAGTCTGCACCTGTATGATAAGAGAGCTGCTGCCAGTAAATGTTTCTGAGCTCAAAATCAGATTGATAAATGTATTTACTGGTGCAGTGGTTAAATGGTGGCAGAGGCTTAGCCACCCAGTTGGGTAGTCAGGTAAAAACCTGTATATGAGCCAGCAGTCTTACATGGAGTGTGATTTCATTTGTGTTACGTTGATTTGTGCACTTGACAAAATAAATCTTCGATCTGGTATAGACAAATGACTTCTATTTTTGTGCAAGTTATCAATGGCTTACTGCATGCTGCTATTCTACAGCAGGAGGCAGACAAGCAGTAAGAATTACTCCACCACAGAAGGCAGCTTGCCTGCTACTAGGAAAGTATGAGATCCCCAATACACTTACTGGTGCCTCTGAGGGTTTAAAAGGAGGGGGACACTGCAATACACCCACCGGACCTGCCACGCATCAATACAGCCGCCGGCAGAGAAGAGTTAAGATATAAACAAAACAACAACAAAAAAATGACATACCATGACCCCCCCCCCCCTCCACACACACACACACACACACACACACACACACACACACACACACACACACACACACACACACGACAGATTAAGCCCTGTCCTCAGATCCAAAGTCATGGGAAAGCCTCAATGTTATAAATAGAAACATAGCAATCGATGGCAGATAAGAACCACTTGGCCCATCTAGTCTGCCCATTTTTTAACCTATGGTAACCTCAAACACTATTTGATCCTTAATTCTTTGTAATGATATCCTGATGTCTATCCCAAGCATGTTTAAATTGCTCTACTGTATCAGCGTCTACCACCTCTATTCCATCTATTCCACTTATTCACTATGCTTTCTGTCGAGTAATTTTTCCTCAGATTTCCTCTGAACCTACTTCCCTTCTTGTCATTTGAAGAATGTTTCCCTCCTGTACCTTGTTAAAACCGTTGATATATTAGAAAGTTTCTATCATGTCCTCCCTTTGCCTTCATTGCTCCAAACTATACATATTAAGATCTTTTAGTCTTTCCGGATAAGTTTAGTGCTGAAGAATATGCACTATTTTAGTTGCAATTCTTTCTACCGTCTCTAATGTATTTATATCCTTCTGGAGATATGGCCTCCAGAACTGGACACAGTATTCTAGATTACTGACACAGTGCATTATTACTTCTTTTTTTTCTGCTACTGATTCCTCTCCCTATGCAACCAAGCATCTGACTTGCTTTTCTCATTGCTTTGTTACATTACTTACCTGCTTTTAAGTCACCTGAAATAGTGACTCCCATATCCCTTTCCTCCTTGATAGTTTCCATTATATTGCCATTAATGCTATTAAATTGTAATTGCCACACTCTTGACTATTCCTCTAGTCTACCTAGATCATCAGTAATTTGTTTTATCCCCCTGGTGTGTCTACCCTGTTGCATATCTGTGTGTCATCTGCAAAAAGGCATACTTTCCCTTCAAATCCAATTGCAATGTCACCAATAAAGATATTAAAAAGCACTGGTCGAAATATAGATCCTTGAGTTACTCTACTGGTAACCTTGCCCTCCTGTGGTTGCACTCCATTTACTACAACTCTGTTATCTATCCTGCAACCAAGATCTTATCCATTCAACCATCTTAGAATCCAATCCCAAACTTTTGAGTTTATTTAACAGTCTGCAATATGGGACAGTGTCAAAAGCCTTACTAAAGTCTAAATATGCTACATTTACGGCCCCCATTGAAAATAATACTTTAGTCACCCAGTCAAAAAAGTAAAGAAGATTTGTTTGACACCCCAGTAAATCCATGCTGTTTAGGATCCTGCGAGTTACTGGATATGAGATATTCTACAACTCTTTCTTTTAAGAGTGTTTCCATCAAATTCCCTACTACTGATGTAAGGCTCACTGGTCTGTAGTTGCTCGTCTCTTCCTTGTTTCCACTTTTGTGCAGTGGGACTACATTGGCTCTTTTCCAATCCTCTGGAATTACTCATATAGCCAATGGCTACTTGAATAATTCTGTTAATGGTGTTTCCAGCAAACCTTTAAGCTCTTTTAGTATCCTTGAATGTATCCACTTTTAGTTTTGAGAGCACTGTTAGGACCTTTTCCTCTGTAAATGTACTTGTATCATTTTTATGAGTATACCTGCAACTTAACTGTTGCCCCTTCCCTGCTCTTTCTGTAGTGAACACTGAGCAAAAATAATTATTAAGATGAGCTGCTATTACCTTGTCTCCCTCAACAAGACCCTCACTTTCTGTCTTTAGTCTTATTATTCCTCCTATTTTTTTTCTCCTTTCACTTGTATACCTAACAAATGTTCTGCCCGTTTACCTACTGACTGGGCCATTTTCTCTTCAGCTTCTGCCTTTGCACATCTGATTACCTTCTTAGCCTCCTTTTGTCTAACAAGATAAACTTCTTTGTCTTCATTGTTCTGAGTCTGTTTATATTTCCTAAAGGCCATCTTTTTATGCTTTCACAATACTTGCTACTGCTTTTTCAAATCATATTGGCTTCCTTTTCCTTGTGCTTTTCCTAACCCTTTTTATACAAAGGTCAGTTGCTTTTACTATTGCAATTTTTAATCACTATTTGTAAGAATTAAGTCTAATATTGCGTCTTTGGGAGTGGGCTCCCTCACCATTTGCTTGAGAGATGCTGCCTGCAAGGAATTCAGAACGTCCCTACTTCTAGTGGAGGTTGCAGAAGACTCCTCCCAGTTCACATTAGGTAGATTAAAGTCTCCCATGATTATTACCTCTCCTTTTAATGTCATTTTAGTGATATCCTGCAATAAGTTCCTCTCCAGTTCTTCTTCTTGCCCTGTGGTCTATAGATCACCCCAGTATGCAGAATATCCTTGTCCCCCATTTCTATGGTCACCCAAAGAGTCTCAGTTTTTTTTTTCAATACTTTGTATTAAAGTAGTGTTTACGCTTCTTTTCACATACATTGCTACTTCTCCGATTCTTCCTTCTTGGTCCTTTCTAAATAAAGTACATCCTGGTCTAGCTATGTCCCAGTAATGAGTCACAGCCGCAATATCCAAATCACCCTTGTCATTATCGCACTTAGTTCTGGGATTTTATTTCCTAAGCTCAGTGGTTTGGCTGGTATGTGCCGGAATGACATACCGGCCCATCTACCAACTTGCCTTGAAGCTGATAAATGCTGTACAGGCAGCGCAATGCAGGAGAATGGGCATTTTGCACTTTTGGACCATTAGGACTCCCGTAACTAGGAAGTTCTAATGCGTTCCATCGTCTGCATTCCAATGCCTTGCGATGTACTGGTTGGTCTGAGCAGTTCCACACTGATGTCTCCCCATTTACTTGCAGACAGCATAGCAGCAGCAGATCATGACATTGCCGCTTTAAATCCGGAAATGTCACTATCGCCATTTTAGTTTACGTCATTTGCAAGTGCCAGGATTTTCTCCATTCGGAAGCTATAGCAGGCTTGTCAGGTATGTTCTGTGTCTTTTTACAGTAAGTCTACATTTCATGGCTATTGGGATTATTGTAATCACCATTCTTTGGTTGAGGTTGCCATTGTCGAAAACGTAAACCACCCAGCCAGCAGATGTCTTGCACAACTGATCATGTCTTTCCCTTCTCACTGCCAGTGGTCCTGCTTGTGGTGGATTTCTTAGAGTAGGTTCTATACTTTGCTTAATCCATTATTTAAGCAAATGTGTCTAGAAAGTGCTGACCACATGTCTACTTCTTGTGAAACGCACAGTAAAATAAGAATCATTGATTCCTATGTCACTCTTCCTATCCTGTCCACACTGTAACCCATGGTACAGTCTACTACTCAGTTATTGCATTATAGGCTTCCTTCCCTCCCTGCTTGTAAAATGGATGTTTTAAAAATAGTGTTAATGATCCCTTAGTATTGCTGGGCAACCGCTGCTTAATTACCACAAATAGTAAGTAGAAGAGAGGCAACTCTCAGCGCTGGACAAGCCAGTCCATCCAATCAGGCTCTGTTCAAGCAGTATGGATAGATTGCAATGTGTTTAAACTACATTTAATATTTTCAAGTATTGACTAGAATTTTTCCTTGAATTAAAATTACAAATGACCTTTAATATCTAAATATATACCGGTATATATACAAATCTAATCTGTATATGTGTGTGCATATAATGAAAATGACAAATTATCATCATTGCCTGGTCCCAGTGTGGTCCAGTAAGTTGCCAGCTCAGAAACTTGTAGTTCCACAACAATTACAGAGACAAAGGTTGATTAATTCCTGGCACAATATTCATATTCTCCATTTATGTACACTGTTGAAATGTTACATACATTAATTATATCAAATATATATGTCCTGTTGAGGAAGAGACTATAAATCACACTGCCTTGCAAATGCATGGCATATATAATGGTCATGGTATTCCATCTTTTATATGGGAAACAGTATTTTTGGATTAGTCAGAGGACCTCTGACCATCCCTGCCTTTTCCTGTGACCTAGGCCCCTAGTTTCGTCCTTTCTTTTTATCTACATTGAAAAGCTATTACCTCCAGCCCTTTCAACAAGAAAGGTCTAAGGTAAATATTTGTTTCCCACAATTTACATGTTGCATTGTCCACATTTTGAAAAGCTGGTTATCATCTTTATAACTGTATGTTTGTGATTATGAATGGATTTTCCCTTTCAGATAGTTTGAAGCAGTAGGGACTGTGCTTTGTACAAACAACAATGCTATTGCAAAATCTTGCGACATAATTATACAGGTAATCTCTGGCAACATCTGATCTTGTTTCTGTATGCAGTAAGAATTACAGAAGCAATGACATAATAACCAGAACAAGTTTAAACTACGTACCACATGTGTTGCAACACTAGGAAACAAAAAGTAACTAAAAGTCATGTGCAAGAGTCCTACTTAAGGAATAAATCACTATGACACAACATAAGCATTTATGCAGGATTTGTTACTACCTCATTCATAAAGAAGCCCTAATTGTCTGCCAATCACAGATATAATAACTGGCACTTTCGACAATTCTTTGGCATTTAATTTAAAAAATAAATAGGATAATATGATACACGCCTGTAAGAAAGGCCTTGCTTATTTCAGAATCACCACTATTTAGTATCATAATATAATGTCTCATCCTCCACGACATACACAAAGAGATTGGAAAGAGGGGTGTCTAACACTTCAACACATTTTTGTATTAGTCCATGGGGACTATTTCACCCATCAAATCCTAAGGTCTTTTTTGTTATTTGCTGTAGGAGTCTGAGCCCATTGATTGGCTCATTGAGGTACACATCATCCACCACCACAAAGTTAAGGCAAGAGATTGGGCACAGGATATCCTTAAATGATTAGCTATGTAGGTTGTTTTAGATATAAAATTAAATACATTTGCTTGTAAATAGAAGGAATAAACATTTTTTTCTTTTTCAGTTTGTTTCCTACTTAATATTTTTGTATCTGCCATCAAGTGGGCAAAAAGCAAATATTCAAGTCTCTAGAACTGCAGGGACTTGGGGAGTGGTTAGGGTTAGGTGCCCCCAGGAAAAGTAGGGCTGTTGGGAGGGAGGTTAGGGTTTATCAATTTCGGGGGAAAATAAGGATTGGGAGCTCCTTCACATTTGTGGAATTGCTTGTACTCAAATAAACCACGGGGAATAGCTCATATAAAAAAGTGTGCAAACTTACCACTGGAACAATGCGAACTTTATGCAGTTTAAATCTGTATAACTAGCTCTTATATCCATCTTTAGACAAGATATAGGGCTAGATTTACTAAGCTGCGGGTTTGAAAAAGTGGGGATGCTGCCTATAGCAACCAATCAGATTCTAGCTGTCATTTTGTAGAAGGTACTAAATAAATGAAAGCTAGAATCTGATTGGTTGCTATAGGCAACATCCCCATTTTTTCAAACCCGCAGCTTAGTAAATCTAGCCCATAGTGACTTATATGTATGTTATAAAACAGAACTGTAATACTTCTCATCCAATGAGTAGCAAGTGTCTAGTTATATAGTACTTGGTGCAAAATATTGCTCTATTTTTTTATATTAATTTGTTTAAATAATAAACTGATGATCTGTATCATCAATTGGTTACATTTAGTTCTTATTATAAAAACAATGAAGACAAGTTGAATGTATGAAGTGTGTGTTCATGCTAGATTGATGCATTTGACAGCACAATTTTCCTGCACTGGTTTGAAAGGTGCTTCACTTAAGTATTTTGTGCTGTTGGAACCCCGGTCCATTCACTGTCCATTAGTTATTAGCTTTTTGCTTGCCTGCATTTTCCCCTTTACATAAGGACACTGCATATGTAACCCTCTTCTCCCTTGCATAATCACATGAGTGGACAGGTCAGTGCCTTCCACAAGATCAACACACTTGTCTCATGAAATAATCTCTGCTGCTGTGGGAACTGGCAAAAAAATGAGCATAACTTGGACAAGCAGATGGGGATTGATTAGAAGTCGTTTTGACCCTAGTCAAATACATTAAAATTGTTATTTTGTGTGTTTAATGAACATTCACTCAACTGTTCAGGGAAAGGAAATTACTGATCTTCAATCACAGCACAGATAATGCTAATTTTCTTTCTCCATGTACAGATTACGAAATGAAATTGTAAATATTTGCTTAGAACAAGAGTAAGAGATTAAAGCCTTGCAGAGGTTGTGTAAGGACACGGTATTAATAAAACTTGTGACTCAGATCACTTTGTATAAATCCACACCCCCTTGTATGTGGGCTGACTGAAACTGCTGTTTGTAACAGGAGGACTGACAGCACAACATTATATACTACAATGTGTAGTGTGTGTATTACATTACAGAGTTATATTACCACATAAGTGAATATAACTAACTTTTTAGGGTTAAAAGCTAAGAGGAAATGTGTAATACTATTTTAATGAACCATCCAGTTACCTCCTTGCTGAAAAAGTAAGAGATTGAAACATCTGTATATAGTGGATAAAGTTAACCTGGAAGCTGGACAGTGCCAGGTATTACTGAGATTGAATAATATGGCCAGATTTCAACCCAGATGAACTACCTAGATTATGAGTGGTAAGGATGAGGCTGGATTGATAACAGTGGTATTCTGTAAAACAACACAATAGAATACAACCAATTATCAGATTGGCTAAATCATTTAGTAAGATAACAAAGAAAAAAAGAGTTACGCCTTTTTTCATCTTGAGTTCCTACTATTTATATATATATACATATACATATATATATATATATATATATATATATATATATATATATATATATATATATATAAAAATAGCATTGTCATTGTCAAACCATATATTTTATCAACCAATATTAAAATGAAAAATATCTCTGGTATATGGAAGGGGAAGAGAATGTTGATTTTATTACTCCAATAATGCCTGTTTTTTTTTAACTCCAACGTGGATGTCAATCAGATAGAGACATCATTATGAAAGCACATCAATCTGTGGTGTAACTGAAATAAAGCATATACACTGTGCACACCCATACCATGATACCGATGGTACTACTTATATTCGTGACTATACAGATTGTACCAGGAAGCCTCAGACCCTATCCACGATCCCAACTGTGGTTAGATTCACCTCCCCACACACAGAAAGTGGGAAGACATATTCTATTCTTTCAGTTTATTTATTTTATTGGCACAGAGTGCCTGGTATATATTATTTTAAAAGCAAAAAGTTGTATGCCAAAAACATGGTTGTGTAAAACTGAAACAGAAACTCTCATAATTAGCATCTTGTCTGAGGCCAGGTAGGAAGATGGTATTAGCTTGACCACCACATTCCTTTGTTTGAATGACAACCAGGGGGTCCCCTTGTGTCTTAGAGATAACAGAAAATGTTTACAATCCTAGGTTACTGTCAACTGTGATTAAATCCACATTTTCAATTTTAGTGCTCCTCTATGTGCCTAGGGTTATCCCCAGATGCTAAAAATTAAGGGCCTGATTCATTAAGGCAAGCAATGTGAATATTTGATGAGTTGTTTTTAAAAATGCATGTAAATCGGGCATACACATGTTCAACAGCGGATGTAAAGATACATCTGTTGTTGAATACAGGTCTAGGTCTGCTCTGCTCTATCAGACAATACACTGCAGGATACATCATCATCAGGTATTTATATAGCACCACTAATTCCGCAGCGCTGTACAGAGAACTCACTCACAGTCTCTGCCCCATTGGAGCTTACAGTCTAAATTCCCTAGCATACATACAGACAGACACAGACTAGGGGTCAATTTGATAGCAGCCAATTAACCCACTAGTATTTTTTTTTTTTGGAGTGTGGGAAGAAACCGGAGCACCCGCAGGAAACCCACGCAAACAAACAGGGAGAACATACAAACTCCACACAGATAAGGCAATGGCCAGGAATTGAACCCATGACCCCAGTGCTGTGAGGCAGAAGTGCTAACCACTAAGCCACCGTGCTGCCCTACATACATACATACTATAGATATGTGTAATATAAAGTCACAAAAGAATGCACAGAAAATTTTTTAAATTAATGTCACCTGCTAATATAAAAATAAAAATAAATAATAATTAATAAAAAAACAATTTTTTATTTTTTCTTCAATAAAATACATTAGGATGTTAAAAATATAAATTTTTACAGTTGCTCCCAATTGCAAATACTTGTTCTAACATGTGTACACTAATATCATCACTAGTAATCAGCATTTACACCTGCCCTGTAGCAGATACGACAGAATAACACCTACCTTTGAGATGCCCAAAGCTTGAATTGCGATACTGTGTGCACTAGAACTTGGCACACCCCTACTGTACATTGACTACGTGCATATGCCCAACCACCTCTCCATTATGCCCATGAAATCTTAGGCTGTAGTTAAGGACGTTGCTGCGTTCACTGAGGTATGTTCCGGTTCTGGGCATGCGCAGAATGATTTTACGCAAAATACAGCACAAATCGGCATTTATGTTTCTTAATGAATCAGGCCCTAAATATGATATCCCTGTGTTGTAAACTCTCCTCCTGACCCAGTCAAATCTAGCCCTGTTTGGTTGGCTTAGTGCAGTCTACCCCCTCTCCCAGGTTGGCACCCTGCTCAAACATCCACAACAATTGGTGCAGTGTTTCAAGTACTTATTTGAATTTATGGCAGTGATGGCTCTATATAAAGAGCACATGTTGTAGTATTGTGTGTATACACTCTTGTAATCCATCTGAGTGGATCATCAGTGCCACATGCTGATGTGTAACAACCATTTTAAGGGCTACTTGTGAGCAATAAAGACACTGCACTATACCCATTTCCTGCTGTAAGCCTGTGACCTACAGGGCTGCCAAGAGGAATCTGGGGCCCAGGCAGGGCTGCCAAGAGGAATTCAGGGCCCCGGTAAAATAAATTCATGGGGCCCCCCTCATAGTTGAGTATGGTAAAAAAAATTCGCTGCCTTGCGGCGGTGCAAAAATTTTCAGAGGTTTGGTCATGTATTTGGGGGTGTGGCAAATGCACCGCTGGGGCGTGGCTAACACATCAAAATCACTAGGCTCTCAATTCACCCGAGCGTCACATATGTCCAAGCACTCCTGACTTTCAGGACATCTAGCACCAAAATGTAGTATAGAAAAAATGCAGTGTGTACACAAAGAGTTCAGTCTTGGCCTCCACCTTACATTGGGCACAACACTCACCAAAAATTGACTTTGTCCCTACTAGAATCACAACATTTCACATACTGTCCTGCTCTCTCCTACCTGTTCTTCTCACTTTCACCACCTGTTGCTGCATGTTTCTCTAGTTGCGGCTTGTCTGGATCCTGGAATGCTGGGGGCCCTATTTGGATAAAAAGAGCTACATTTAGATAATTCCAAACAACCCTGGCGTTAAATCAATACCATCCACGATTAATAATTAGGCCTTCCTCCAGCTCCAATATTACAATAATGTGCCCTTTCATCATCGCCATGCCTTATGATCACACTGCGCCCTCCATGCTGCTTTTGCCCCCTTCATCTGGCTCCCCTTCATCACACTATACTGCTCCCCCCCCTTTTTCAATCCCACTGTGCCATGCCTCCCCCCCTTTTTAACCCCACTGTGCCATGCTGTCCACCATTTTTTAACCCCACTGTGCCATGCTGACCCCTGTTTGTTAACCCCACTGTGCCATGCTGCCCCGTTTTTTAACCCCTCTGTGGCTCCCCTCATTTTTTAACCCCTATGTCATGCTGCCTCCCCGTCTTTAACCCCTCTGTGCCCCCCTCATTTTTTAACCCCTCTGTCATACTGCCCCCCCCCTGTTTTTAACCCCTCTGACATGCTGCTTTTCCGTTTTTTAACCCCTCTGTGCTCCCCCTTATTTTTTAACCCCTTTGTCATGCTGCTTCCCCATTTCTAACCCCTCTGACATGCTGCTTCCCCGTTTTTTAACCCCTCTATGCCCCCCTCATTTTTTAACTCCTCTGACATGCTGCCCCCCCCCCCCCGTTTTTTAACCCCTCTGTGCCCACCTCTTTTTCATCCCTTCACTTACCTTTTCTCCTTTCTTGGTCTTTTCTGCTCCATTGCTCCAGACTGACTGAATGCTGGGCATGACATGATGACATCACACCCGGCATTCAGACAGTCTGAATGGAGCACAGAGCAGCAGAGAGGAGGGATGCCGGCTCCGCGATCAGGTGAGTATGTTTTTTCTTTTTTTAAACTAGCCTGCTCCCCCCACCAACGACCGAGCATCCCCCCTCCGCCGCAAAAGAAAAAAAAAAGAAAAGAAAAGGAAAAAAAAAACGTTTTGAAATAATATATATATTTTAAAAAAAATCAGCAGCGCAAGGGCCCGGGCCGGGCCCCCTGACATGCCGGGCCCGGGTAATTAGTACCCGCTCCCCCCCCCCTCTCGGCGGCCCTGGGCCCAGGTACAGCAACTTTCTAGGCCCCTCCCCACACATACATAGCAGGAGAAGAGATGGGGGCATAGCCACATAGTGATTAGGGTATGACCAACATGGGCCGTGGCTGCGCCTCTTTACACATGACATTATGGGGTGGGGGGGGGGATTCAATTAGCAGCAAAGTGTCTCTTCACGCAGCAAGATATCCGTGCGCCACATAGCCGGCAATTGAATACCCCCCATTATGTATTAAAGTGGTGTTACTCTCACCTACCTGTTATTGCAGCTTTCATAGCGCCACCCGCTGGATGAAAAAAAAAAAAAAAAAAGTTTTTTGAACTACCTGGCAGCGGGGCCCTCCCAGGCAGGCCTGGGACCCGGTAAACTGTACCCGCTCCTTCCCCCCTCTTGGTGCCCTTGGTGACCTACAGCGAACTCTGCAATCTGTTCCCCAGCTGTCCTGTATTGAACCCATTGCTTTGAGTCTACGCCCCCCCTTTTCTGAGCATGTTCAGTGCAATTTTACGCAAAATATGGTAGGTATTGGCATTTATGTTCCTTAATGAATCAGGCCCTTCAACTTTACCAGTCCATGTATTGCTTCTGATGGGCTGGATATAAAAAGACAAGCATGTAAATGTCTGTATATTTTAAAACATTTTCTTTATTAAATTTAAAGATTAAAATAAGTTAACTATAATAATATAAAAAAAAATGGAAAGAAAACTCTCTTGGCATCTAGCAAAATATAACAAATATGCAATATTTGCCTTCCATGTTTCTTATGCCTATGCAGTAATTTATACAATGTACTAAACAATAAATACAGTGTTGAGGATTAGTATGTTTATTGCTACATAGGCTGCAGTTGTGCCAAATTGGCAGTGTTAGCGTTAGACATTCTCTACTCCTTATATTTCCAATTAGAAGGCACATGAAAAAGTACATAGATAATCTCTAACTGAACTTGAGAGCACTAGTTCTGGTATGAGCACTAACACCAAACTTTCCACTATTGAGCTTTATTTGTAATGTTTTTTGCAATAATTTTTTTTTTTTAAGTTATAGTTTGTGCATTTACTAGATGGAAATACGCCGCTCGGTTTGTGAGAAGCTGTTGATGAGTTCCATGTTCTATTATCCTCCCGTTCTTCATGACGACAATAAGGTCCGCATTCTGAACTGTGGACAGTCTGTGTGCAATCATGATGCAAGTCCTTCCTTTCCTCGCTTCATCTAGTGCTTGTTGTACAACCTGAATATAGTAGAAATTATATTGTAGTGAGAATAGCATTAGTCAAGTGATTGTTATTTAAGATGTAGAAACATGTAAAGCATGTGCTAAGATTTAGGAAACCTCAAAATTACCCTGAATCCTATATTGTTCCATCTCTAAGGATGGATGAGACCAGTGATGGGCAAACTACGGCCCGCGGGCCAGATCCGGGCCACTTAGAGGTTCTATCCGGCCGGCCAATATTTTAAAAAATTTCATTAAAATATGCATAAAATTATTAGGGCCGACCTTGTGTGTCAGAACCTTCATTTTTATGCCTTCCCAGCGATTTTCTCCATTGCACTTCATCCTCCTTCCTAAAAGGACACTTCATATGTCAATCACTCAAACACCTGCCCGTCCCCTAATGGCTGAAAGTCATGTGACAAGAGATGGGCTGGGCCATATACTAAGGCGGATTTCGATTGGCTGCTGTGTTGTCAGTGGCTCACCAGAAAGACGGATCTGCAACAACCTGCTGAAATAAGTACTGTGTCTGTACGATCACTGCACTTATAGAGGTAACACTGCTATATAACACCCTCCCGTCCCATTCAAAAAATTTGTATTATATATTTCGATATTTGAGTTTTTTAATATATTATATTGGCCCGCCTAAAGTTTTTCTTTTTTATTTGGCCCGCTCCTGCTAAAGTTTGCCCATCACTGGATTAGACCACCTTTGTTATTTTATGGAGTCCAGGTGCCTAGAGCAGAAGGCTTAAATAAATACTTTATAACATGGCTGTAATTTGTTGTGGTCTATGCAGAAACACTTCCAAAGCATCACCAAGCAATTACACATGAAGAGCCTATTGATGGAATATGATATGGAATTGTTTGAATATTTAGTTTGGATTACGAACTGGAGTCTAGCAGTTATGATTGTACTTATATGCTATAGCGTTAATGAAATTAAGTTTTGCAAGAAATTTAAATATTTATAGCTTTCATTATTCATGGACTTTACCCATTGTTCATGGAATCTACCCTTTTTCCATGGCCGTACTATCTCATACTAGTGCTTATTTGGAAACATTGATAAGAGAATTAGGGGCAGATTCAATTCCCTGCGTTGTTCTTTAGAACAACATAGGTCGCGCACTATTACCGTTACTACTTCACCCGTAGTAGTAGGGGCTCATGAGTTTAGGGTATTTGTGGGTGTGGATGGAACAAAGCAGGAGACCAGCAAGGAGCAGGATAAAGACAGGGAAAATGCAGGGACACAGGATCCTAATGCAGAATACAGAAGAAGGGTTAAATGGCAGGGATAATAGGCTGAGAACAGGGGCAAATCTGAGACAGAGTTGTGAAACAGGCTAGGGCCAGGCCTGGCAGAGATCTAAAACAAAGTCTTAGAACAGTTGAGGTTAGGGCACACAACATACTAAGCCATAGGAATCAGCCACTCCCATAATTTGAATTAACCTGCATTTGTGCTGAATAGAAAGCTATTGCTGCTTAGCAACTAGCTAGACAGAGGAAATTCAGTGAGCAGAGTTCACATTCTGCAAAAAACTGCAGGTGCTTAACAACCAGCTGACACAAAAACAATGAGCAGAGATCACATTACCTAACAGTACCCAGCAAATACATGATGGGATTATATTTATGTTTTCACCTTTTCACTTTCGTTGTCTAATGCTGAAGTGGCTTCATCGAGCAATAATAGTTTTGGAGAACGGATAAGTGCCCGGGCAATAGCAACTCTTTGTTTCTGACCTCCAGACAGCTGAGTTCCTTTCCCACCAACTGAAGTTTTATATTTCTAAAAGAAAACAAATCTGTTAATAAATGGAAGTATGTTATTGAATATCCTGTTTTATAAATACAATCCCTGGAGCAAAACAGGAATTCTACACGTGGGGCTCCATGTGCTTGATTTTGGAACTAAGCAAAACAAATTGCCAAAATAAGCCTCTGTCATGATTTATTGGATACATGGTTTATGTATTATGCACTTGTTTAAAAACACAGTGAAATACACCTGCATAATACATAAAGGGCCTGAGTCATTAAGGAGAACAAAGCATAAAAAAGGAATAACTTTGCACCTGGGTTAATTCATGTTGCATAGGATGGGGAGGTAAATTTAAAATGTGATGCCAGATTTATAGCTGGGGTCGGGCATGTCCTAGATCAACGTTACATTTCAGTGTAAAAATCATACCTGCCAACTCTCCCTGAATGTCAGGGAGACTCCCTGAAATAGGGGTGATCTCCCTCACTCCCTGAAGAGTCCGGCATTCTCCCTGATGCTGAGCCAGTACAAGACGTGGTTGGCTTCCCCATCTATGGCATGATGACACAGTTCAGTAATTGTGTCCTATGTCCATGTATTGATGCCTATGGAGGTGGCCATTTTCATGGAGACCAAGATTTAATCAAAGACTGGCAGGTAAGACAACATGACTCCAGTAATGGAGACAGAAATGTAAAAGACACTTCAGTCTCTAGAGATTTATTAGCTGCTTTTCTTTAACGCATAGTTGCCTACTCTCCCGGAATACCTCCCAGTTCTCGTACCCGCAATAGATAAGCGGCGGGGAAGGGGCGGGGGGCTTAATGATGCAAATATCGTGTCATCTTAGCCCCTGCTGTAATTGGCCAAAATTGTGACAATCGTTTAGGGTGTGGGGCCAAAATGATGTGATTCGTCAAGCTCCGCCCCCGCACGCCCACCTCCCCCGGGATCTCCCTGAAGCCAACGATGAAAAGTTGGCAAGTATGGTAAAAATAAAGCTATCAAGTACTTGTGTGCTACATGAAAAAGCAGCCAGTATTTAACTTATGTGCAAAATAGTAAACTAATTTTCACCCCTTGCATTATAACATGGTTTGTCCCGGGGAACATTTACTTCTTTTTTTTGCCTTACTTTCCTTAACGACTTAGACCCACAGTGTCTATTGCAAATCAGAGAAAAAAAATAGATTAAAGCAGGAAAATCTATACTTCATACTAGTACTCATAATAAATGAGCATTGTTTTAGGATCTACAAATTGTCAGTGCTACGAACCTAAATTTCCTGTGTCAAAACATTAGTTTGATCAAAAAGCACTCCAATGTGAAGTATACCTATGTGTGACTATGCACAGAGAGCACTCTATAAGCAAGACCGAAATCTTGAGTCTGTGCAGCAAGCATACATGCATAAAGCGAGCCCCAAAGTGCATTGCTGTACTATTACATTCAGAATGACTGTCATAAAGTTCTTTGCGTTTCGGCAGAGTTTATGAAATGTGATATATAAAAAAATTAATCAGCATACCAGAGGTGGGCAACCCATGTCCCAACGATAGTCATCTAGACAAGGAGTGAAAGTTCCTGATACATGTATGGGGCACCCTCTGCAGGTCACTCTGTTAGATACCCAAACAAGTTCAGACATATCACTTCTGTGCCCTCATATGCACTCCGCTATGCCATGTGCCCTTACATGCCTTCCACTGTACCCAGGGCCGGATTAACCATAGGGCTAACTGGGCTACAGCCCAGGGCCTATGGCATCCAGAGGGCCCTTGAAAGTGCTCAGCAGCAGTATTGATCGGTCGGGGGTGGGGGCGCCCCCGGCGCGATCAGTGCTGCTGAGCACTTTCACTGCAGTACTTCCCCAGCGCGCTGTAGTCTCCTTACTGAGGAGATCTCGTGAGTCTCACTCTCACGAGATCTCCGCAGTAAAGAGTGTACAGCGCGCCAGGGAAGGAGGTAAGTGCCGGGGGGTGGCTCGGATCACCTGGGGGGGGAGAGGCGGCTCGGATCACCGGGGGGGAGGGGCGGCTCAGATCACGGGGGGGGGCCCTCACGGGGGGGCCCTCACGGGGGGGCCCTCACGGGGGAATGGAGGCCCCCTTAGCCCAGGGGCCTCCATTCCCTTAATCCGGCCCTGACTGTACCTCACAATGCCCACACGTACTATTTTGTGTCCTCCTCATGTCATTAAATATGCCATGTCCAAACATGCCATTCATTGGGACAAGTGCTTCCACATACTACCCCCTATTTGAGTCACATTATTATGTCCCTCACGATGCCCACACATACCAACATTGTGCATCTATATGCCATAATAGTGTCCTCACACACCATCAACTCTTCCAGCCAGAAGTTTCCATGTCATCTTCAGTAAGTCAGTTACACCCCACCTCCATTGACAATCACCCATGCTGTCTATGTCCCTCAAGCCACAAAGACAGCTTACAATAGTGGTTATGGGCAGCCAATGACTTGTGTGCGGCACTGTCTTTGTGCCTTCTTCACATTCCAAACAGAGCTCTTTTTCTTCTCCAGTGATGGTGCCAGGATAACATCCTTCTCACTACTATGCAGTTAGGAGCTGATTCAGTGTTCTCAATAGCTCCCTATCACTGCGGGATGTCAATGGCTCTGCACTTTCTTGGGTCCTGACTGTGACTGAGAATACAAGCAGTCAGCTCCTATCTGTAAGAGAGTGCTGAGTACTTCTACACAATGGTACCCTGTCACCACCAAGTGAGTGCAGAGGTTGTGAGCACTAACTTCTGCAGTGACAGTAAAAATCAAAGTGGGGCATTTTCACAGGTGCACAGGACTAGTTATGCCACCGAGCCCAAGTATAGGATTACGTTATTGAACTTGAAAAACGTGATGTGCTGAGTATGACTCACGCAATTCAAGCGCTGGGGCTGGGAGAGTTCCTGTGCAACAAGAACCCTCACTAAGTATACGTCTGCATCCCCATGGTAGAAACTACCTGTGCAGTCCTGGATAGCACTACCTGACATTAAAGCAAGAAGGAGCTGGAAATCACAGGCAAAGGCTCAGAGTGCTGGCCATTGCCCATCACTGGTCAAAAATGATAGCCACACCCATGCAAGATGATCATGCCAACTCTGGCAGGCTGGCGAGTATGCCCGCCTTGCTCCTGTAGTAACTGACTATTCAGCCATGGCAGACATCAGGTGAAGAGAGGTAAACTGGGGACTTGTCTTGCAGCACCTTTTTCCCAGCAGAGAGAACAATAAGAGGTGAAGTCAGCAGGAACGGCTTTGGTTTACTTAGCATTCTCTCTGAGAACTGAGCCCACCTGAATTTCGCCGATTGAAGTACCGAGCTGAGCTGGCTTAGTACTTTCGCGCACCCTCAGAAGTGAAAACGAGGCAAAACGTCAATGTTGCGTCGTCAGATCTTGCGAGTTTCAGATTCTATAAGTACCGCCCTCCATGGACATCCAGTGCCATTTCACGGAGAGACACGGAAGGGGTAGCAGGGTTGTTGGCAGTCTCCAGTGCAGTTGGGTAGCGTCATAGCTAAAATATAAAAAGGAGGGGTGGCAGTGTCCTTCAAAGTCTTCATTGACATTTTATAGAGTTATAGCTCACACAGAAACAGGAGATGTGTCAGTTTTCAGTGCTGAAAGACAAATTATAGGGCTGGCAGTGTTTTTCAAAGGCTCCAGTGACATTCTACAGAGATAAAGCTCACCCAGAAATAGGAGAGGTGGCAGTGTTTAGTGCTGAAACAGAAATTCCAATAATAGGGCTGGCAGTGTCTTTAAAAGTCTACTGTGACATTTTACTGTGCCATATCTCACCCAGAAATAGGAGAGGTGGCATTGTTCAGTGCTGAAACAGAAATTCAAATAATAGGGCTGGCAGTGTTTTTAAAAGTCTACAGTAACATTTTACTGTGTCATCAAAATGGATTGACATCAGTCCACAGAAGACCAGGAGAACCAAGCAGCTGTTGGCACCAGTCTTGATGCCCTCTACGTTTTCTGCTAAAGCCTATGTTAAAGTGCGTAGTGTTTTTAAGTCAGGGAAACAAAAATGTAAAAAAAACACCTTTTACCTTGGTCAAGAAAAAAACATCTGTAATCAAGGCAAAGTTAAGTGGCGAAAAAAATAAAATTGCCAACATGCCATTCTACACACGCAGTGGCAAGGAAAGAATCAGGCCTTCACCTTTCTCTAGTTCTGTAACTGTCAGTGAGGCATCTTCTTGCAAGCAAGACCTTGTCATTCTGACTCAAAAAGTGGTGCCAAAATACTTTTACATGTAAAAGCCGAGCTGGAAGAAAACAAGGCATTAGAAGAAACTGTATGTTCAGATTCAGAAATGACACAAACCCCTGAGGAGAGTGTATCCATGAGTGCTATGTGTAATATCCATTCCTGTGTCTACATAAGTTTGGCAGTTCTTCAGGTATGAGAGGAAGGTATCCAAAAAGAAGAAGGAGACTAAAGATGCAGCACGAGCAGACATGGTTTAATAATGTAGTGTTCATTGACAGCACTGTTGGGCTTAAGGCAGCTAAGCTGTTGGTAGCTTGTTATGTGGGGGCCCAAACAAACCGAGCACTACAGCCACAAGAACGGCACTCCTTGTTAAACTGTACATGTCCTTTTCAATATCTTATATAAGGGTGGGTGGGAGGGCCCAAGGACAATTCCATCTTGCACCACTTTTCTTTTTCTTTGGCCACTGCTGTGTGACAATGTTTCCTAGATGTTCTATGTACTGTCATGTGTTGGTGTCGTTGCTCTGTCGCTTAGCATCCAGCCAGCTCACTGCAGTCTTTACCCGACAGTGGATGAAAATAATATTGTGACCTGTGATGTGGTCAAAATTGAATGGAAATGACTGGAAATAAGTGTTATTGAGGTTAATAATAATGTAGTAACAAAAAGAGAGCAAAAATATGTGATTTTAGCACATTTTAGCTATTTTTCTAAAAAATATAGATCCAAAACCAAAACACACGAGGGAGGTTTTGCCAAAACACGAACTTAATCCAAATCCAAAACCAAAACACGGGGGTCAGTGAACATCTCTACTTAGCATGTGCTGACTGCGGATAAGTTACAGAAGCACCAAGGAGTCAAATGTAGTTCTGTAACTGCAGCTGCACAAAGGAGCGAGATGAAACAGGACTCAAAGTGCAATTTAAAATGAATATTCATCACACAGTCAAAATGTAGTAGCTCACGGGATGATCTTATTTTAATGGTGGGACATATATTTTTAAATGCTTTTTTAAATTTAAAGGATAAGAAAGTAAAACAGATTTAGTAGAAGGCAGGGAAAAGTTTCTGAATAAAATAAAAAAAGTTCACTTTAAATTTAATTTCTGTAACAGTTATCACTTCCCTATATTTCAAAGTAGAGAAACCATTTCTTTTCAGTTATCTGCTAAAACAGGCAGCAATGAAGTATAATTTCATTATCAACAGATATGATTTCCATGGCTCTTAGATAACGTCACCTCTGGTAGCTCTTCTATAAAAGAGTGAATATTGGCTGCTTTTGCAGCCTGCTGTATTTCCTCCATTGACACCTGGCGGGAGTTGTCTCCATAGGCGATATTCTCGGCAATGCTGCAGTCAAATAGCACCGGCTCCTGCGACACGATTCCTATCTGAGATCGGAGCCACTGTACGTTTAAGCATTTTATATCAATGTTATCAAATAACTGCAAAAAAAAAGTAAAACGATTCATGTGAATTATATGCCTATTACACTGTTTGTTTTCAGGCAGTACATTATAATACATATGCAATCATTATCCCCTTAATTTTATACATGCACTCAACTCAATATTGGTTGAATCCATACTGAACCCAACAAAGCATATTTCTATTGACAAATGGAGTGATAAGCACCAACAATAGGTCTAGGGATGCAGTGTATGGTGCTGTACTAATCCTATCCACTCCAAACTTACACTATGGAGTTACTGCACAATTATAAGTGAGCAGCACAACCAATGTGCTGAGTGACAGCCACTTGTTTAATAATGTTTAATCTATACAAAAGGTGCCCCCTTTCTACTGTCTTCCACACCATCAATGTCATACTACCTGTGCATTGTAGATTGCAAAATAATATACTTTATGGAGCACATACATTTAACACCATAAATGCATAATAATCTGGGACATGTTTATCATATTGCACAATAATCTTGGACAATATGGACATATTTTTTTCTGGGGGCAATTAAGTAACTTAGAAAAAATATTTCAAACATGTCTAGTATCAAACATGCTATAGGGGTCTTCTTGCACTTTGGGACCACTAGAAAATCCTTTAGTAATTGTAGTGGTCAGAAAATAAAAGCAGCCACAAGATCAGACACTAAAAAGCAAAAATGTGCTGTTCTGCAGGTAACTAGTTGTGCCTCCTAAATTGTACAAAATGATCAGATTTAGTCTTAGGGTGTTGTCTACAAGGACATAGTACATTGGAAGTGTCTTCTGTGCATCAGACATGCTCCAAAGCTCTCAAAAACGTATGTATACATTCTTTATTTACCTAATGTGCAGCAAAATATGGATTTTGCAATTTTGGTACACAGTTTGAAATAATATTTAGCACTTATTGGCTGGGTTTGAATAGGTATTGTATTATACATTGGAATTATATCAGAAAACAGTGAAAGCTAAAAGTATAGAAAGCAGAAATGTCATATAGGCAATATAATTACAAGTGTCTAAAATTTATATTGTTTACACATAGCTTATTGCATAGAGTTTTAACACTTCCATTTCCAGATTGCTCAAATAGTCCCAAAACCATGAAAGTGTGAAATAGTAAAACCAACCTCTAAATTTTTGTTACACTGCTCAGTCGCACAATTTGCGCCAGTCCTTTGAAATTCACGTATCTAATACTTGTGGCTCCTTGAGGCAAGTCAACGGCGCTCGTGTGCAAGTGCAGTATAGTAGGTACAGGCAGACGCAAGGTAAGCACAACCCTCAGGGATGCCTCTAATTATTTTTTAAAATACGTCCCTTACTATGTTTAAAGTTGATGAGGACTGAAGAAAATTTGCTCTTAGATGCATCACTACATTAGATTTAACACTGAACGTATCTTAAGATGCGTGTAACTCCAAATAAAGATGTGGAAGCGTATGTTAGCAGACGCAAATATTCACATACACTGATGGCAAACTTTATGGTCAACTATAAATCATCTCTTAAGTATCAATTACAAATCGGAAAAAATGCGGATGACCTATGCATATTATTTTCACAAACGTGCTGTGCAGATACAGCAGCACTCCCCCATCCCCTTCTTAGATGTGCTTCCATGCAGGCAGCTTGCGCAGCCCCTATTGGGATTCCGATCTATAGAGCGAATGAGTATCTTGGCATGTTAATATGTTACTATTACTAAAGGACTACCCTAATTAATTAGGACTTTTCCATTTTTCTCCTGGTTGGAACTTAATTTCTGTATTAAATAAAACGTGATGAAGGAGATATCGAGACTATCTTTATGTTGTCACATCTGAGTGTTTTAATGTTTTTATTACGTTTGTATATGCGTGTATATAATAATATATGCACTTGAGTTTTTTCTACAAGCTGCTTCTAAGCGGTGTACAAAGCGTCCTATTGAAAGGCAAAGGCTGACACTCAGTCTGCAGCCTCTAAGGACATATAATATTCAAGTCATTTTGTGGCAGAAAAAAGACTCCGAAGCCACTCGCTAAATTGGAAACTACTTTAAAGAGCCCTCTACTTCCACTGATGCTCATTAAAATATGTCTTTCCACAAAAGGAAATCTCAGCTTAGCATTTTGCATAGTATAAGGAGCATTAATACAGCTAGCTCGCTTTCACCAAAGAGTACCCTGACCACCCCAGCATCTCACAACAGAAGAAGCATATTATGTAACCCTGCAGTCACTGTCATCAGGCTGCACAAAGCCATGCACTGACCTCACCAAACTGACACAATGACACACAAATAGGCACATAAAGTCACACTAGAAGAAAAAATGTCATCTGTGTTCTGCAACCACAATTATGCAAGTTTGTAGATAATCCTTAATGGTAGATTTACCAAAACGTTTGAAAAGGAAAAGTGGATGTGTTGCCCATAGCAACTAATTAGATTCTAGCTATCATTTATCTAGTGAATTATAGAAAGTGATAGCTAGAATAAGATTGCATGCTAATGGCAACACCTCTACTTTTACTTTTACTTTACCTTACCTTTAGTAGTGTTAGCTATAGTATACACCAGTGAGTGAATTGCCAGAAAAAATGAAGCTGGCCAAGACACAGACATACATTTTGATTGGGTAAACAGTTAATCACCAGTACAAACCCCTTTCAATAAACACTCTTCAGTCTGAACTGAATATTATAAGCCTATGCACTGGTCACTAAGGTTACATTTATTAGGTATAATAAAGATGGCCCTGCAGACCGATCTTACCACTGCCCCCTGGTGGGGATCATAGAACCTCTGCAGGAGCTGGACAGAGGTGCTTTTCCCACATCCACTGCTGCCCACAAAAGCCACAGTCTGCCCACTGGATATTCTGACAGATAACTCTTGTAGCACAGGAACATCCGGCCGCGATGGATAATTGAAGGAAACTTGACGCAGTTCCAAATTTGCTTGACAGTTATCCTATAATACATAGATAAAGATTAAATAAATAAGGAATTAAATAGATATTTAGAGAAAATAACTTATTAAGTAGACGTCACCTACTGTTCACAAGTGACATTACTGCACCAACATACATGATAAGTTCCAAAAGTTGCTGTATGTTAGGTCAATAGTCAATAAGCTGTGACCTTAGGCTACATTTTGCAATACACAACTGTGTGCTATAGTCACAAGTGACAAATCACATGATCTGGAACGAATAGTTCCTTATGAGAGTAGCAACTTATGTAACTTTCAAAAATCTCTAGTGCAGCTGAAGCCCAATGACTGCAAAATTATAGGGGTATAAGTTTACATTTGTACAGACAGAAGTGAGCAATCACAATCATCATCATCATCAGCTATTTATATAGCACAACTAATTGTGCAGCGATGTACAATGCTACAGAAACTAAAGGACTTACTGGTTTTTGTCCTAGGGAACTGTAGCTGTCAATAGCCGGTTCTCTACCAAACAAGGCAAACAGATGGGAAGCTGCAGACTTGGCTTTAGCATAGTCAGGAGCGAAGGATAAAGTCTGTCCTACAGCGACTGCTCCGTAAGTTAGAAGGATAAATACACTGTTGAGAAATCAGAGTGTCGGGTGTTTCAAAGTGTGCTGTATTGTTTAAGAGCTAAACATAATTAAAGTCATAATATAGGCATTTATTTAAACAGACTCAATAACTGGTTTGGAAAATTTAGACAAAACTAAAACAAACAAAGTAGCATCAACTTTTGATTTAATTCAGAAAAAGTATACAGTAAAATCTATAGTTGCCAATTATCCATATTTTCCAGCGTTTAAAGACAGGTCCCTGTAAAATGTTTCCCCTGAGATGACGCTGTTTCTCATTAATGCCCAACTGCACAATGAGATGCTTCCTTTTCTGCATGCTAGAGGCAATTTATACTATATGCTCTTAAACAGGGCTTAATATGTTAATATTTATTGATGAGGTGTATTAAGATTAAAAATGCCCATGGAAATTATTTTAAACTTTTGGCAGCTGCGTAAATTGGGCTAGCAGTAATAACAGCAAAGTTCACTTGCAGTGAAGAGGGATAACAATACAAACAAGAGATACCTTTCTCTCTGCTACATATCACTGCAGAATCTTGGAATTTTCTTTAATGCCTAACACCGATCGCACCCAATCTAGCGGCTACATGGTTGTATGCCAGATTATAACAAATATCTTCTGTTTAAATATTGTACTAAGTGGACGTCCATCCCAAGAGAGAGAGAGAGAGAGAGATAGAAGAGGAAGGGGAAAGGAAAACAATAGATACCGAGATATAGAGTTGCACAGCTACCTTGGATACAGGTAAGAATATATTGCCCCCCCCCACCCTGTTCCCAAGCATATTTGCACATTTACTGCCCTGTGAAATAGACAGAATTGCTTTGAATGTGATTTGAATATATGGAAAACAGGAGACAGCCAAGAAAGGTAATCAGAAGTTCTTATTTCTCCAATACAAAATACTGATTAATCCTCAAATCATCTCATTCAAGGCTGTAACAGAAAACATCAACCCCATGTATTGTTTTATCACCTTGCAGCATGATACATTTGCTGTTGTTAGTTTTTGATTCATGAGAAGATATTGCAAAAAATAGTGGAGTAATTATATTTGAGGAAAAGTTGTAAAGTTTATATATGAAATATCTATAATATAAATGCCTAGTGGCGTGTGTTAGTCTGTGTGTGTGTGTGTGTGTGTGTGTGTGTGTGTGTGTAAAAAATAAAACCAAGCTGCAGCGCCACCTGCTGGGCGGAGTTATACACTGACCTACTAAATTCTTAGTGTGTGTGGGGAAAAAAATTCAGAAAGGGCTGAAATTTGGTATACTAAGATGTTTTTAATTTGTTAATTTAATTTGTTAACTGTTAAAAGTGTTTATAAAGATTTAAAAAAAATATATATATATATATTTCTTGAAGGAAAAGTGACAGTTGGGAGTGGTTGGTGGTTGCCGGGGGTGACAGTGGGGAGTGGTTGGTGGTTGCCGGGGGTGACAGAGTGAGAGGAGTGTGATACTCAGGACCGCTGAGAGAGATCCCTGTGTCTGGATAGACATCTGGATAGATGTGGCAATGAAGATGAAGGATGAGGTGATGGAGAAGAATGATGAGGTGGTGACATGTGAACAAAACCACGTTAAAAAAGGGCGCTTACGTCGGGAAGTAACGCTCTTCCCCTGAGGAGGCCGGGGCTATGGCCCAAATGCATGACAAAAACCTTTTTAACACCTTAAGTAGCTTGATTTTACTAGAATGCATGAGTATCATGCACGGGTTAACTTGCATATATATATATATATATATATATATATATATATATATATAGTTTTTTTCAACAGTGCTACCATCAATTTGCCATCAATAAATAATCCTTTGTTGTGGCTTAAAATACATTTAAGACCAAGTAGTGAAACAATAGTCCAGAAGCATATGCTCCTTTCATATAAAAATATGATGCACCTAATAAATCCAAAAAGACAAGGGAGAGAGGGATATAGTATAGTATTTAATATGCCAAATAATATCCTTATGCACATATGTGCTTACTTGGAATATTAGTGTGTATATATTTATTTATTTATATTTATAGTCTAGTCATTAATTTGTAACGCACCACAGTGCTCCGCTGTGCTGGAGATTGGGGAAAACAACAAATACATAAGACAGGGACATAAAAGGTACAAAAAAAGCACAGATGTGAAAGCAAAGGTTAGGGAGTATGTTTTTTTTTTGTTTGTTTTTTTTTTTAAATCCCAAAGGTAGAAAGGGTACTGGTTCCTGTTCTGGTTGGCTCCAGTCAGAAAAAAGGAACAGGGGTCCTGATTCCAGCTCTGTGCTCCTTCAATCCAGTGTAACTGGTGTCCATTAATGTGCTTTGTTTTGTTTTAGAGAACAGATCTTTGGGCCTGATTCATTAAGGATCTTAACTTAAGAAACTTCTTGTTTCAGTCTCCTGGACAAAACCATGTTACAATGCAAGGGGTGCAAATTAGTATTCTGTTTTGCACATAAGTTAAATACTGACTGTTTTTTCATGTAGCTCACAAATACTTGATAGCTTATTTGTACACTGAAATTTAAAGTTGATATTTGTGTGCTACATGAAAAAACAGTCAGTATTTAACTTATGTGCAAAACAGAATACTAATTTGCACCCCTTGCATTGTAACATGTTTTTTTCCAAAAATAAGAAGTTTCTCAAGTTAAGATCCTTAATGAATCAGGCCCTTTGTCTCTAATATGTAACCCAAACTGCTACCAGGTAGCGTTCTTAGTGTGTCATCTGGGATTTTTGTTTAAATACATTTTTTTATTTATTTTCAATTTCTTATTTACATTTTTCTAAAAATTTAATTGCTTTGAAATAGCAACCTTCAAAAGTATAATCTAGACAAGTGAACTTGCACAAGCCTAACCCGCAGAAGTAACCTTCAGCATCCCAGACAGAGAATACTCTGACTAATCATTCATTTTTGTTGTGAAATGAAACCACAATACACGCTCTTCAACAACAACATTTCCCTACTAACAGCATTTGCAAAACCCGCATACAGAATCAGTCTAACCTTCTGAATTGAATATTTCAATGGGCAATATTTTAATGTGCACAGAACTTGCCTTCTCTTATTTTTAATTATTTTCAAGCAGCTTTTATTAAAGATTATCTGACTACATTTAAAACCATGGACAGACACCAAAGGATAAAGAAAACCTTTACATCAACTGCTTATAATCCTCAATCATCACCTGCACAACCTAATGCAGGTATCGTGTCTGCCACTCAAATCCCAGAATAAATATACAAACATCCACTCTTCTTTATTGGATGAAAACATTGGAGCCCTACATGGAACCATGGAGACAGCTATAGCACAACTCTGCCCAAGGTCGACCAATAACTGAAGAGGAGCAGAGGACCTTCAATATGGTAGAAGATTCAGAAGTTCAAAGCAGCTGAAATAAGTAAGAGTTATAGACCTACCTGAACACATAAATGGAAAACACTTATCTTAACACATAATGGAATTGTTACCATAAGAATTGGATATTGGATCTGCTGTCAATCCCATACTGATTCAAAAAAGCAAATAGAATTGGTCCAAAGAGGAAAACCAAAGACACAGTGATAAGGGGCAATTTAATTAAACTGATAAGCCCAAACCAATGGAGGCATACAGAAAAAACTAACTTAATCTATGTACGTCATAAGCTACCAACATTTTTCTAATATGATGGCACAGCAACACAGTAAATACTCACATGTTTGTAAATCAATTTATACTAAGAAGATAAAATATGCCCTTCTTTACCCAGCCAAGATGCTAATAATATTCATTGGAGGAACTCTTTCATTCACATCATTCAGGAATACCTTATATCTGGCACTCTCCTGACAGCTTTAAACGTTCACCAAGATATTATATATATATATATATATATATATATATATATACTGACATTGTTTCGACAACCTAATCTTGTGTGGACTGCGAGCTGCCTTGATTGTGCCTCAAAATATGGATGGCACTGTGCTAAACATTTAAGAGCAAATACATTTTTATAATAAATAGTTTCTATGACTATGTAAGAGTGATATGTAAACAGGTGACTGAGGTAAAACAATGTCTGCAGTAGTAAACATTGCTGTTAACAGGACAGTTATATGAATCCAAGTCAGAGACTGGGTAGGAGGGACATACTATCTCAGAATTATGTCAGTGTGCACGGATCGTGCATCATGAAAGTAAAGTTAACAGACCTGAGTCATTAAGGAGAGTAAAGCAAAAAAAAGGAGTAAGTTTTCTTCTGGATAAACCATGTTACAATGCAAGAGGTGCAATTTAGTTTATTAATTTGCATGTAAGGAAAGTACTGGCTGCTTTTTCATGTAGCACGCAAATACTTGATAGCTTTATGTTTACACTGAAATATAAAGTTGATCTAGGACATGCCCTACCCCAACTATAAATCTGTCCACACATTTTAAATTTAGCTCCCCCTCCAATGCAACATGGTTTTGCCCAGGTGCAAAGTTACTCCTTTTTTTGGTTTGCTCTCCTTAATGACTCAGGTCCAACATATTTACACTTTTTTTTCAGGCTCACTTTCCATTCAGCATATAAACAGTAGTTTTTATCATAAGCTATGTTACTTCAAGAAGAGTCAATATATTCTATCCATTGATACTTACAGCAACACTTGCTCTACGTTCATCCTTCCTAGTTGAATTAAATAAGCTCCAAAGCGGTAACTTGCTGCATAGGCAAAAAATATGAAAGACTGACTAAATGCAAAGCAAATGCCGTATATCTGTGCCTTACGTTGTGAGTTCCTACACATTGAGGTGACAAAACACAATGCTAAGAATTACATTAAGAGATAAATGAACAGTACAAATAAGAGCACAATGAATAGTGAACAGATAAGCAAAACATGCAAATGCAAAATGGTTGTATTGTTTATTATTTAAATAATAGTACAAGATGCATGTGTGCTTCATTAGGAGTTCCTCCTGCGTATGCCCAACAGGCTGTGTAACTGGCCTTTTCTATCGCCAAAGAGACACTTTTCAAATTAGTAAAAGCGAGGTTACCAGAAAAATAAGTAATAACAATTTTGCAATTATATGACTAATTGGGAAATATAAATGTAAAAAGTACATTCAAGTGGAGATTACCTATAAAATGACATTTCATGTCACTATAACCTTTAGATGGGTAACACTTAATTTTTAACTAAACGATCACTAGTCAAATCCTAATTTTATGTTTCACAGACACCAAGTGGCGTTATTGTTACCTGTAGGGTTTCTGTAAGCTTTCCGTGTAATGTTTCTCAAAAGTTCTCTCTCTTGTCAGTGATACAACAGTTCTAATATTATCCACAGCTTCAGTTGCAATCTATTCGTTTATTGATAAGGAAATTAAAACAATAATAAAATGTAATTATAAAGAAACAATGTATAACACACAAACATTGTATATAGGATTCTAAAAGTAAAAATGACATTTGCTGGAAAACAAAGTTAGGATACATATGATAAAGAAATGATCATACTATTTAAAGGTATCGCTTAATCAATGTCTCTTAATCAAACACGATTACAGAGTGACATGTACAGTGTCTGACATTGGTATATATTACATGACATTCATAAATAATTAAAGGCGTGCATAAATTATATTATGAAATAAATCAGTATACAACAAGATATAGTAGATCGCAGCCGCACCACATTTATATAACGGTTTGATTTCACTTTTGGTACCGTCTACGACTTAATACAGACACAAATTCCTGAGTAGATAAAACAAGAGCAGCTGGCTAACTGTCCTTGAAGCTCACATAAACCAACTTGTGTAATGTTACTGAAAAGTAATTAGTTTCGAAGATACTTGACAAAAGGGAGTACAATATATCTAAGATAAGCCGCTGTGTATCTTATTCTCTGTGAGACTGTTTCACATTGTTGTAAATATTAATTTAAATTCCTGCGTTTATCAGAATATAAATGATGGACCCATAAAAGCCTCGGGTTACCTATGTAGTTGAAATATATATATAATATATATATATATATATGGTAAACAGACAGACAGATATTGTTCCCTCTAAGATCAATAATCTGGAAATTGTAGTTTTTAAATGAAAACTAGTTAAATGAAAAGAAGGAAATACTGTTCAAAATTGCACTGATCAGTAGTGTCTCAGTAAAGCCCTTAAGTGCGGTGATGTCAATAGTATAAGCTGTAAAATTATTTGACTTCCGGATTGCTCAGATGACAAAGTTGAGTGTAACTGAATTGAAAGTGAGTAGTTAGATCCCTGTATGCTACATATTCAGATTTTCATGTATATATATATATATATATATAAAAGTGTTCATAGACAAAGCCATTTTTGGGACCACTCACCATGGCCACGTAGAGGCAGATTATTAACAATTAGCAGTGTGATTATTAGTGAAATGAGTGGGACTTTTATGAATATAGGGAATGTTATATCTGTAGAGTATGGACTAATGTTCCTCGGTAACAAATACCTTTCCTGCTTGCTGAAGTTCCTTTTTATCACGATTTGCAAAGCCAGTCAGTGCCCTGGTCTCCAACAGTCCAGTGATCACAAGAACAGGAGTCATAGCTAGAATCAGCAGTGACATCTCCCAACCATAAAAAAAAGCAATTATAACGGACAGTCCCATACTGGCCACATTCTGTGCAATTAAGCCAAGCCTTGTGCCTGTTGCCTGAGTAAAAAATTAGAAAAGGGAAACTTTAATATCACAGAAGACAAACATAAGATAATGTATAAGAGAGATCACTGGTAAAACTGCCCTAATTAGTGCTCTTGAGGGAGAAAAGCCATGTCTGTTGGGCTATAGCTTGGACATACTGAAAGCTGCGAAATCAGGTCAATGTGTTCACTGATGCAAGTACACAGTGTACATCTTATACAGTACATCTTTCTAGTACCCATTTATGCCTGAAAATATTTAAGAGCTCCCCGTCATGTCTGCTAATGAATACCAAGGAACCTCTAATGTTACAAAATGGGAACTAATGTCTGAATAAATGTTTATAAATCTGTGCAATATGTGTGTGTAAGTGGATTGCAGGTAGTTAAAATGGATCACTTTTAAACTGAATATAATGCATAATAGTAGATCTAAAAGTCAGACAGATACAGTGCAAATATGTGAATTTTGCATATAACATAAGAATTCTAAAAACAAGTTGTACTTACAGTCTGGATTTGGGAAGCCTCCAAAGCAAGGCTTGTTGTTAAAGCTCCTGTATTATTTTTCTTGTCATCAAACCATGACATCTCCTAGTAAGTGTACAAAGAAAATATTTAATGTAATATAAATAAGTATTCATATAAACAGAAAAACTGACATTACATTATATTGTCACTCACCTGACGCAACATTGCTTTAAATGCCATCTGTCTTAAACGCATGGTGAGAACTTCTCCAGATCTTCCAAACATGAAGCCCTGACAGGTAACAAAACTTAACTTGGAGTAAAACGACCAAAAGTGGTGACAGTGACAAGACAGGTAGGAGAGAGCAGGACAGTCTGCCAACTGTCATGAATCTGCTGGGACAGTCCCGAACTTGGGTGACTGTCTCGCTTAGGACAGTTGGGAGGTATGTCCCGCTTCACCGTGTACTGCTCGTGAAGGCAGAACTGTGTGCACCTAACAGTAGTGCACACAGTATTGCCTGTGTATTTCTCTAAAATGATAACCATGCTACATCATAGGGGGTTACACAGTCTAAAGTGCCCAGACCCCCCAGAGCCCTAATGCAGCTCTGGGCCTGGGCATAAAAAAATATATATATATATATATATATATATATGGATTAAGCAACACTACAATAGCCTCTTTTTATATAGATAAATATATATTGTACCAAAAACCACCCTTTTAGGATGGGCCGCTGCTGTCTGCTTTCCCCGCGGGCTGAAATCTGCCAGCCCTCCCCTGGCACTATGTATTGCCACATATGTGCATCATAAATAATTATTGCCCCCATTAGCAATCAGATAGTATTGCCCAGTTACTATTATTATATATTCATGTTTCCCCATAATAAAGTACAATAATATTGTCCCCATAATACAATGAAAAATTAAACTGTCCCCCATAAGTTAATTATAAATTATTTTTGCCCATTAATCAATAAATAATGATTGCCCCTATAATTTATATGTCAGTAGTGCTTCATCTTATGTTCTGGATGGCAAAATAGCTCAAACAGCATGCAGTTTGAGCAATCTCGCCCCTCAAAACCACCTCTTTTGTTTTGGGCGCTTGTATAGTGGTTTTGCTGTGGTTTTGCAAACCCCAATTTAGTAAATTCATCTCTTTGTATGTTCATCATTGTTAAAATCGGGATGGTGATTTGTAAAGTAGTGGTTTTTAAAAATGTTCATTGGACGTTTTAATGGCGGTGTGGCCTTCAGTAAATCCGGGGTTTTTTAAACCGCCAGAAAAATAGCAGAAAACTGATGGTTTTATCAAACTGCCCTTTAGTAAATCTAACCCTAAGACAGTCTGCCTGAGATCCTGTCTTGCATTGGCCAAAGTCATACTCTGAATGCCCATAAAGTAATACAATGACTCAAAGGGCTGCAATGATAACAGCAAACTCAGAAGTCAATAATCCAGGAAAGGAGCTATATTTGCAATGCAGTGCCGTAACTAGAGTTATATCTGAATTTCTTGCTCCTTATAATGGTAGAGTAAGATTGAAAGCAACATTGTCTTACCTGTAAGAAATAAGTAAAAAAAGATATAAATCCAATGACTGCAAAAATTATACAATATAAATCAGATTCACGTTTTATTTGATCAGGATCATCATTCCCAAACAGCTGTCAAAACAAGAAAACAATATTAATTTTGATTCACTGTATACATCATTGGATTAAGTTAAAGGATGATCACGATGGTAAATATTAACCTAAAGATGAATACACTTATCTAAATGCAATTTAATGAGATCCATTCCTAAACATGTTTAAATGTAAGATATATCGACTTACATCAGTTCTGTAATCTCTGCCTTTAATATCACATTCTACAATGAAGCAACACAGTTAGCAGCAGTAGTACATATATAAGGCAAGTACCATGAAGTCTTGGCTGAACCTCCTATTTGGTCCAGAGAAATAATTACAGATGGCTATTAATAAGCCTGAGTATTATTATACTGAGACAACAGACTAATGTGATCCCATGTTTGTTCTGAGGCAATTCTATATAGTAATTGTTTTACATTTATTTATCTTGTGACTTTTTCTATGTCAAATGCTATCTGTTTTATTTCCTTTTATATGTTATGGCATTATATTGTAGAGGTGTTCACTCTTATTAGAGCTTCTCCGCAGTCTTTTAAATAGTTCACTCTTAAATCAGTTTTTTATGCTCACTTAGAAATCATTGATATCTATAGCGAGACGCAGGAAGAGTGAAACTGAGCACTTTTTGGATACTTACCGCTACAATTTTGGCAAAAAAGATGCAAAACATCGGATGACTCCCCCCATTAATTAATGATGAAAAGGTTCCAACCAGAATATAAGGCCACTCTGACTGGTTTAGTTGCAATAGCTTTATGAAGGAAACATCAGGAAGACCTTTCTGTAAATGGAAACATAGATGTTATATATATATATATATATTTCTTATGACACATTAGTTTGCCAATCAAAGTGTGTGCAGACCGCAATCGCTATCACAAGCAGTTGCAATAACTATAAGGGGCATATTCAATTGTTGGCGTTATAGCCAAAAATCTCGCGGCGCGCACACTATTACCGTCATTACGGTAATAGTGTGCGTAAATAGCGGTATTACGGTAATTTTCTTGCTGGATTTCAGCTCGCAGTTCCCTGAGCCGCGAGCTGAAATCCAGCTTACTATTACCGTAACACCAGTAATAGTTTTAAGACCGCAGGGCAACTAAACAATTGAATACCCCCTTAATGTGCCATGCTAAGTATTGTATTGCACCATCCTGTGGTAGATGACCCCCACAGTGTACTTCATAAAACAGTTCCATACAATATTCATTTAGGGTGCAACAAGTATGTTTAAAAATGTATCAACATTTAAGTGTGATCATCGAAATATTTTGTATCATCACTTTTGTTATTTTTATAGCCTAAACGTCTGCAAAACATTGCCCTGTTTTACAGACCTATGACATTATATTTTGAGAGCATCTACTCAACTTTGCCAATCCTTAAGCAAACTTAGTACTTTTTTTTATCAGAGCCTAATTTTTGCATGTTCAATCTTTCTTGCACTTCTATGTTAATTCATACCACCAACTCCAAATAATACTGGTAGCCATTAAATTAATTGAAATACTAACTAGGAAAGATTCAATTAACAAGTTAAATTGTTCTGAATCGTACAATGGCAATACTGACCTATGATCAGTCCATAATGTATCAAATATCTGTCTGTTATTTTATACTGGGTGGAAGATATGCCACCAGATATTTGCACAGCATGCATCTATAAGATATATTTCAGGATGCATGTATCACAACATGCATCTTACTCAAAACACAGATGTGAAAACACAAGTGTACAGATGCATATTTGCGTATATGCAAAAGTGACTCTTTTTCATCCAACTCTAAGTCACGCTCTATGTATTTCACCCATAGCTTTTTAAAAAAGTTAAATGAAGTGCTACCTCTTCCACATCAGTAAT
This sequence comes from Mixophyes fleayi, assembly GCF_038048845.1. NCBI lineage: Eukaryota > Metazoa > Chordata > Amphibia > Anura > Limnodynastidae > Mixophyes > Mixophyes fleayi. The sequence continues at coordinate 53,180,529 of NC_134406.1, forward strand.
TTCATTTTCTTCCTCTTCTTTTTCCTCCACCATGATATGTTTCAGAGCAGAATTTTTGGTGTTTGGACACTTTACTGGAGATGGTTTGCTATTTGTTCCATTTTGAGTTGTTTCGTCTTTTTCATCTTCTACTTGTATAAACTAAAAAATATCAGAAGTGCAATAACTGTACCTCATTCAATTTGGTAATCTCTGCTGGACCAGTAAATTTAAATTCATCATCATCATTAATATTAATCATCATTAATATTAATTATCATTAATATTAACAATATTTAATTAACCAGTTATTTCATTTGTTTTTAGTAGATTTTACTCTGTAAATTTGATTTTAAAGTCTATCAGTCACCCACGCACAGCAGAGATAACCATTTTGGTGTATAATTCAACATTATTGACAATCCAGCTTATAAAATTACTAGGCTCATCAAAAGCACATCAAATGTACACATACAGCCAGCACACCTTTGAATCAGAGCAATAGAATATTCACAATCCTAGAGCAAGCTGTAGCCAATCAGAGTTTTAGAATATTCTAGAATTAGAATCACAAGTGGAATCAGAGATCTACGAAAGTGTAAACTTCATTTAGATTTCATTATTACACTTGAAAATATGCAAACATTGACAATTGTTCAGAGTCTTTGGCACATGGCTATCAGATTCAGGAACTCAGGATAGCTCACAAGGGCAAAGTATCAAGAATTCAGTATTGCACATAGGCAGCAGAGTGTCACAAACTCAGACTTGCACTCATGCAACAGGGTGTTAGGAACTTACAATTGCACATGGATAGCACAGGCCAGGAAATCATGATGGCACAAGGGTAGTAGAGTACCAAGATCTTAGGACAGCACATGGGTAGCAGAGGGTTAGGAACTCATAATAACACACTGGAAACAGGGTGTCAGGAACTCAGGATAACACAGTGGTAATAATGTGTCAGAAATTCAGAATAGAAGATTGCTAACAGGGTATCAAGGAATCAGGATAGCACACTTGTAGCATGACAAACTCAAGATAGCACACTGGTAGCAGGGTACCAGGAAAGCACACTGGTAGCTGGGTGTCAGAAACTCAGGATAGCAAAGTGATGGCAGGGAGTCAGGAACTCAGATAGCACCCTTGTGGCACAGTACCATGAGCTCAGGATAGTACACAGTAGCAGAGTGTTAGGAACTCAGGATTGCACCAGGTAGCAGTTACAGAAGTACATGGACAGCAGGGTGTCAGGAGCACATGGATAGCAGGACCAGGAATTCTGGGTGGCAGAAAGAGAATAGCAGAAGTTCAGGATTGCAGGACAAGGAACTCAGGATAGCAGAAATAGGGTCAGGACAGAATTACAAGAACTGCAGTTGTGTGACAGTGTAAGCTCACCAATTACCTGGCAAAGAATGTAGGGAAAACCAGACCTTTCAAAGGACAGCCTGCTGGTGCAATTCATTAACTGCTGGGGAATGCAGCAGGATTTATTATCTGCTGCATTGGACAGCAGCACTTCTGGTTGGAGTATGATATTAGACTTACCAAGTCCACAGTCAGGAGAAAACAGAGCTTCTGCTACAGAGAACCCTGGGTCTAAATTTCATAAACCCATTATAATTTCATTTGGAGTTATTGGTAGTATGTAAGAATGAGAATATGAATTGCAATTGTGGAACAGCACAGTAAGGTAACCCTTCCCCACTAGCTTTTGTAAATATGAATATATATACTGTTAATATCATAATACCTGTGCTGTTGCGAGTGAATGGTATATTCCTTGTTTCTCCATCAATTCAGTGTGTGTTCCTTGTTCTGCTACACTGCCATTTTCTAATACAACAATTAGATCTGCTGTCCAAACTGTACTGAGACGATGGGCAATGACAATTGTAGTACGACCTTCACTTGCCTGAAAATCATAGAATCATTATTAACATCACCTAAAACATAACACATACCATATAGAAAGACTTGCCATTTTGTAGTATCTCTGTGGATAAAATGCTCTACCACTCAGAGCCAGCAGGAGTGCTTGCACGCTATCTTTTACTACCCCATTTACTTATAATTTATTAAATATTACATTTATAGGTAAAGAGAAGGTAATACTAAACCATTAAAAACACAGATAATAATTCTTTGTGTTTGTAGTACATCAGCATTATCATATATATATATATATATATATATATATATATATATATATATATACATATATATATATATTTTTATATATATATATATATATATATATAATATATACATAACAATACAATATATGATCTATACAACATAATTACCTTATCTAGAGCAGCTTGCACAATAGATTCGCTCTCAGTATCCAGAGCAGAAGTGGCCTCGTCCAGCAGAAGTATTTTAGGGTTACGTACTAAGGCCCTAGCTATTGCTATCCTTTGCTTTTGGCCACCGCTTAGCTGGGCTCCTCTTTCCCCAACTAGAGTCTCAAATTTCTAGAGTGTGAAAAATAAAGATTGTGTTAAACACATAAGCAAAGTAATGGCCCAAAATAAATAAAAAAAAATCTTTTACATTTCTTACACTTTTCTAGCAAGTGTTCATAACCTCCCAGCACAAACCAATAAAACATGATAAATCATGTCAGGTATAGTCGCCCTTAAGATTTCTATACTACAATACTACAATGTACAAAGTAGAATAACTGAATGGCTCATTTTAATCACAGAAGAGTCTTAACAGTAACACATTGTTCCTATGTGAAAGCTAATTATGTAACATTTACTGTTATATTTAGAAGTTTCCGTATTTGGTTGGATGACACATTTTATCTCTACTATCTCTAATGTGCACTTCCTCTTGTTATTGTAGTACTGTAGTTCCTGCCTATTCTTTTGAACCATACCAATGATGGATTGCACAATGCATATTTAAACAGATATAAAAGCCATTAGACATATAAATCATATTATCTGCACATTATACACCATCAAATACAAATTGTCCATCTGACAATAAACGTCTTTTAGGGCTCATTCACACATGTACTGGGAAAATAGGTAAAAATGCATGAAAATAAATTGTACTTTAGATGGGTTTTAGTGATGCGTTTTGACATGTTTTCCATGTGCATTTCATACATTGTGCTTTTACTTATAGAACCTTTTATACTGGTAGTGAGCGTTCCTGGAACAGATATGGGACATTACAATATCTACTCTCATTGGCAGTTTGAATCCCCTGACATCAGGTGAATGAATCAACACCGGGGCACAGAAGGGGACAGGAGGGGACGGAAGGGGTCAAACTCCCAGTTCAAATAGCAATTTGCATTTACAATTTTTTAATCCCCTGTGGGGGTATCCATCTGAATCTGTACCTTGAGAAGTAAAGACGTAGGTGAGGGGTTCAATCAGAAGAATTGTTAAATTATGGGGAATACCAATGTAAATACTGATTTATTTGTTTATTGGGGGCCACAAAATACCTCTTTAGTACACTCCAGTTTTGTTATATATAGCATATCTTATGAAGTTAAAGCTTTTTATGGTATATTTGAATGTTTTCATAGATTATGCGGTCCTTGTGGAAGGGATATATTTAGAACATTTGGCTAATCTATTTATTTTTGTTCCAATAGCCAATCTTATTTCTATATTCTTACCTCAGGAAGTGCCATAATGAAGTCATAAGCGTTGGCTTCTCTAGTCGCCGTCTCAATTTCTTCATCAGTCACATTTTCTCGTCCATATTTGATGTTGTTCTTAATGGTAGTTCCAAACAGGACAGGTTCTTGGCTCACCACACCAATCGATTCTCTGTAATGTCTGACATTCAGAGATCGTATGTCATGGCCATCAACCATTATCTGTAATTAGACAGTTCCTGCATTAGTGTGTCCAAAAATATAAGTTAGTACCAGATTGTTGTTCTATGTGTGGTTATATAAGGTTCCATGTAAGATGAATGGATAAAATATATTTACCTCACCCTCTTGTGGATCATACAGTCTCTGCAGGAGCTGCACTGTGGTGCTTTTACCGCATCCACTTTGTCCAACCAGCGCCACTGTCTGACCAGATTTAACTTTTAAATTAAGTCCTTTTAACACCTTGAAAAATAAAACAAAATGTTGCCAGGCAATGATTTACACATAAATTTTAATTTTTACTTAAAAATATATATTTTACTTTAAATCACCCGAACAGCATAAGCCAAAAAATAATGTTTAAAATAATGTTTTAAAAGTATTAACTGTGGTGAGCTAACAATACATAAAAACAACAACAACAATAATAATAGTAATACTATTGCACAGTCCATAATGAACAGAATTAGATTTCTATACCTATTTAAGGCTTTAAGGCGGCTGTAGTTGCTTACATTAAACAAGTGAGGTTTACACTGCATTTAGCACTCCACTTCAACAGCCTAAACAGTACTAAATTAAGCTATTTACGACATCTCTGCCAAGCTATGCTGCAAAAGTGTCAAATACAGATACATGGGGCTTGTACAGCTAGGTTGACAGTGGTTGGTTATATTTTTAGCTTAAAATAAAATATGATTCTAGTTGGTCACTGACCAATAGTCATTAAATAAATTTAGAAATCTTTACTATCCTCACCTGGATGTTTGGCCGAGAAGGATAACAAAAGTGAACATCTTTAAACTCCACATTTCCCTTTATAATATCTAATCTGTATCCTTCTATTGAAAAGCTGTCAATAGCAGATATCTAAAATAAAGAGAAAAAAAATAAAAATGTTGGTAAGATGACCGGTTAATTCCAGTGAGGTAAGCAGATCTGTAAAGTGCCACAGTCCAAACCATTGAAAAAATAGTAGCAAATGTTTTCTATTCTTCTTCCAATGTTTCCTTCAAAATATAGGGAGTTTTTGTGATATTTTCTCCATTTACTGTTTTCAATTTTGTTAACATTCTGTGAGTTACAGGTTTAACTAAACACAATAAAAACACTTATTTCAAACATCCATATGTGAGGTATCTATTTATACTTGTGAAAAACTAAATTGGTATTTTATATGGATATATTAGCTTCACTATCTCAGTCTCGCCTGACTGGAAGCTGAAATGATGAGCTCAAAGTGTATTCTGCTGTAAGTATGTTGATGTACATAATGCATTATGTGAGCACTGCCAGTGGTGGATTATAACAAGGGGGAAAGGCCCCACCCACTCTGGTGATGTGCAGCCCTGGGGCACCACAAACTAACTGGCCCATTAGGGGCTGCAGCAATGTAAAACAATAGCAGAGAGCTTATACTTCCCATTGGCATTCGTGGTAACACCCCCCTGGCAGTGCAAAAGCTGGTACAGCGTGGGAGTCGCTGCACCGAGGTTCCCTCCGAGCGGTTCTGGGCAGGATCAGTAGCAGGGAGGCATTATAGTGGAGACTTGTTAGGGGAATGCACTTGGGCAGAAGTGTTGAATAGAAGATGGGGTAAGAACATGTAATTTAAATTAAGAAGTGCTTGCATTAATTTAAAGTCTTAATTGTAATTTAAGGGGTTTCATATAATTTTATGATGCTTCTCTTCCTTTGATTCTTAGTTTAATATGCCATGTGTGGGGGAACCCTTATTAAGTCAATGCAAGCTATGAATTAGTGGTTGGAGAGGTTCATTTGCAAAAGTAACCTTAATCCTCCAGTGAGCACTGTGCTGTATATTCCTGTGTCTGTGCTCTACTGGATGCAATTCTGTATTTGGATACAGTCTAATATCTAGACACTGCTGGGGAGAATCATGCTTGTGTGAACTACTTGACATATTTGTGTGTGTGGTCAGTGTGGGACAGTTTGCTGTTTTATGCACTCATGAGCTTAAGGAAGGATGAGGATATAGACACTGTTACATACAATGGTCTGTGGCACTACTGGGTATAATACTGTAAGTGGGTACAGTCACATCCACATTGATAAAAGGGGAGATTGTAGAGTGCAAAATGAGAAATTAAATGCACCCCACATCGATGGAGGCACCTCCATATAGGAGGGGGCAGCTGAAGACTCCAGTCCCATGGAAGTTTTCAGCTGACCCCTGGGAAAAGGATGTCCATCTGAGCTCTGGGAGTTCAGGAAGACCAGGGAACCCCCTAGGTTCAGCAAAAGGGTTCTTGAAGACCCTTACCCATTTAAGGGGTCTTATGGCTCTGGGGGATAGGGAGGAACAGGGTCCTTCTCATTTTGGAGAGGGCCCAAAGTACCAAGTTCCTAACACAGAGTCACACACTTTGGGCTTCAATAAAAAACAGTTCTGCACAACATGCTTGTGAACGGTGCCCATGCTAGATCAGCTTGTTATTAATTTTAGCAACAATTTAAGAAGATAATTTATTTTAAATGTACAAAAACCTAGCAGAGTTGCTCTGTTTTACAGTAGGATAATTTAACCCTTGATCCAATATCTTAAAAACAAAATATAGCAAACAGTTTCATTAAGACAAGCTAAACAGGACATGTATTGTGTGCAGATATATTTAGAATATGTTGTCTATATTAAATTATAATTATTAGAACAATAGTTATTCTTTAACAAGGAAACGTCTTGATTTACAGGGCTGATATGACATAGCATGGCAAACAAAGTGCAATAATATAATGCTCTCTGTAATTACAGCACACATCAGAAATGAACTAACACTGATCCCCAATTTCTAAGAAAAGACTTGGACAAAACTCCAACTGAATACAATTAATTTAAAAGGTAATATGCAGTGGAACACTTAGTCATGGGAAAACAGCAATCTGTAGACATTGTCTGCGATAATACAGTAATCAATACATGACCTGCAGTGAAATGTTTCCATGAGCTGGAAGAGGTTTATTTGATGCATGTCTCAAGCAACAAAATTGTAGGCACCAAATAGTGTCTCTCCTTAAAGTAAAATTTAATATAAGCATCATGTGGAAACATGTTGAGAGGAGCTTATGTATACATTTACATTTTTGTTCTCACTAGAACCACTATTTCTCTCTCTCCTCCCACCACCTTAGAGCTACATGGTTCCAACTCCCCTCTCATTTGGGTAAAAACCAAACAAACATGAAAACAATTCAAGCCAACTGAGACCATGATTAAACAGTACAAATGGTTCTAGCATGTAAATGACTGAATAGCAATATACAAAAGAAGAGACACAATGAGAATGATGAAAGAAGAAGAACAATGATGTGCAAATTGATGCTGCCTGTGTCTATGTGCCTGTGCCAATGTGACCTATCACCAATCCAAGCCTGACCAGGTACTGAGGAAGATGTGACCAAACCAATGGATGAGACTGAAGTGCATCTAAGCATTACCTGCTACCTAATTGGTGGAGCTCAATGCGACATACTAATTGGTCCTCTTTAAGTGGCTCTACTCCTTATGAGCTATTGATTATTTTATAGCTGTTGCTGAATCTCAAAAATGACTGCAGAATACAAAGGTTTTGTCTCTTTCTTCAATGTCATGCTTTGGGGCATACTGACAAACAGAAAAATAGATGCTATGCTCAGGCATGACTCATCCTTGTAAAAGGGGAATCGAGCCATTGTGGTTATTCTACTCCGAGCCACCTTATTACCCACTGACTCGCAGAGCTCTTACCGGCCCGACACTCCGTCATTACAGACAAACTAGGCATGGTTTAAGTGTTTTGTATAATTTTGCATAAAAGCTCACTTAAACTGCAAAAGTATTATGCCTGGTCTCTTGACTATGGTGCTCAGCAAAAGGGCATACTGTATAGGTTTGTTGTATTAGTTTACATTTCATGTACAGTCCTGACTTACCTGGTCAATTACACAAAATATCCCATAGGCTGCACCTCTTGCAATGGAAAAGGCTTCAAGATGAGAAAACGCCTGACCAATGCAATAACTGCTTATCACCACACTGAAGAAGACCTGACGGAGAGAGCAAGTCCCATCAGTAATAGCAAACACACGTCAGTAAATCAATAAATATACCTTTCTTTTGTTCCTCATACAAGCCTATGTCTGTCTCTTTCTTGATATGAGTGTTGTTCTGGAGGCCTTCATACAATAGAACCAAGTGTGACTGTAGATGTCAGACTGACACCATAGTACATGCACTGCGATCTTCGTGACATAAAGGACAAGAACTGTACTCAGATTGTAAAAGCCAAACTTCTTTATGGGTGGTAAATGCAATACAAGAACTACATGGACCTAGTTCCACTGCCTCTCTTAACTAGTTGCCTCAGGAATAGGTCATGTTTGAAAAAAAGTAAAAACTGTGGCAGATGGCAACCTTTCACAATGTATATGCACAATGCAAAAAGTAGGACAGGACCTAAATATTATTAGTTGATACTCCTGTCCTCAATTCTACTAAGGCCATGTTCCATATAAACTACAACTGCAAATCAGTGGCCGTTTATATTGGGGAAATCTATTGAGCTGTGTTGACAGCTGACTCATCAAAAGTAATAGAACAATGCAAACACTTTTCTAGGGTAAATATGCAAATAACACATATTATTGGACATTATTAAAAAGAACAAACAAAAATGTCTAGATCTGGAATAAACATATGTGCAGTGATTTATTGAGAATGCCTTTATTTTGTTAAAAGCAGCTAAACTTACAACAATGGCATCTCCAACGGTATATCCTTGATCTCCCAAAATTAAGATTGTGCCATACCAAAATCCTAGCCCATATGAGCCATAAACAAACAGGTACACAAAGCCAAGAGCTAGCTGAGATGCAATTGCTTTCTTGATACCAAGTTTTTTGGCCTCTCCCAAGTTGTTTGTGTATCTAAAACAAAAATGAAAAAAGACACATAAATGATGCAATATGTTATCTGCTCTGTATCATGGGACTAGAGAAACACCTTTTTATCTCCTTCTCTTGTCCTCCAAAAGCCACCACTGTCCGTATTGAGGAGAGGACTTCTTCAGCCACAGCTCCGGCTTTAGCGTAAGCGGAGAGCTCCTTGCTTGTTAGTGAAACCATCATCTAATTGCAGAGTAGAACATCATTAGATCACTTGAAAGGAAATTATTATTTGATATATACACAAAATTGTAATGATCAACAGTGACACCATTTACATGAATATTTTTTTTGTTCATTTGTTTGTTGATCACCATAGAAAAAATAAAAAGAGGCAACCAAGATTGAAAGTGAGGACACTCTTATTTCAAACAGTGCTGCCCCTTTTTATTTTTAGGGACTCCCCTTTTTCAAATTAGGGTGACCCATTTACTGTGGAGCTAGGAGAGAAGGAAGGGGGGGGGGGGAATCTGAGCTCTTGCGGTCAACCTCTCCTTCTCGTATCTACCACAATGTTATTTATTGCCTGCTAATTAATAATTTCAGCAGGCAATAAATAAAAATGACTACTTTAATTTGAAAGAGGAAATTTACCTTAGAGAGATAGAGACTCTAAACAAGCCTTCCCTTTTACTATACATGTTTGTGCATACTGTGCCATCGGTGTGCACACATGCACAACGCCTTAATGCTAGAGCGGCTCCTCCGCTTAATAATTATTAGAAAACCCATGGATCATGGTGGAAAGTGATTGGTGGGATTAATGCCCCATCACTGGAGGACGAGTGGGATTCATTCCTTGCAGTTTGGGTGTAGCCTGGAGGACGTCCCACTCGTCCTCAGCAGTGAAGGAGTTAATGAACCTGCAATCAGCACAGCGGATGGTAACATCTCAATCCAGAATCCACTTTAATACAGTATCAATGAGATGAATTGTATTCAAATCGTAGCAATCACTGGAAGCGTTATATAAAACCATTGGCACGCCGCTGTCTATCGGCAAGCATCATTTAGAAAATTAAAATAACACGTTGAAAGCCAGCCGGCATTATTCAATGATCATATGATACAAAAGAATCTGTTCCAAGTCAGAATGTCCGTGTTCCTCCTACTGGGGAAATGTGCTTTCCTAGTAGATTCAAAAGGTTTGGACAACCTCATGCTAAGTTACCCACACATAGGGCTGAAACAATGTCTTGAACATCCACATGTAAACTCAAATATAGAGTTATCTTAATGATTTGTTCTTTAACGAACCGGGACTTCACTTATATGCTTTAGTCACAGTGCATTAACTAAATGAATCATCAGTGATTATAAACAACCCTTAGGGTGTATTCGCATTCACTTATTGCAGCAGAGGAATTGCTGCTCTGTTTTCCAGGTCAAATTTAAAATGTAACCAACCAATCGCATAGTACTCATTAGTCTCATAAATTCATTCGGCAGATTACTGTGCACATTTCTTTTTTACAAAACTTTAAGTGTGCTGGCACTAAAAACTTTCAACACAATCTATGGCAATGAAACAAAAACATAAATAAATTGTATTATATACAGATAAAGTGACAAGAATAAACAGCACAGCAAACTGTGCTGACAGCTTACTATCTGATTAGAACACTGTATTCTTCCTAAGTATAAACAAATAGATAGAGTGGCAACATAAGAATAAACAAAATACAAAACTATTCTGACTGCTTCCTAATTTTTTGCAGCACAGTGCTCATATTGACACATACATATATAAACAAGGAGCCAGGATAGACAACACAGAGAGCTGCTAGCAGCTTATTGACTCAATAGGACTAAGATTCCTTATATAGATAACCTCTACTCACATAGAAGATTTTATTATATTTCAAATTAAAAAGCTGACAGGCTAACTTAATAATTTATTAGAAAGATCACATATTTAACTAACATGATTTTCTTATATTTCAACTTTAAAAGCTGACATGTTGACTTAATTTGATGTAATTCCTTAACAATGAATTGTTCAGAAAGAGCACATGTTCTGCTAATTAAGAATAACAGTTACAGTTATCACCTAATATACATAGCCCCAAATATTATTGACAGTGACCCAATTATACTGCACTGGTTTCGGGAGAATACCCTTATGGATGTTAAGTAAATTCAATCAACCAACTTAAACATAACATTTTGGTGTTAATCCAAGAACCAATTAGACTAAGACCCAGTAGACCCAAGAAATATAACCATTTAACTGAGTTATTTAGAGTAGGAGTGAAACTTAAATCTTAAACATATTACATAAAGAGCAAATGATGTGTCAGCATTAGTCTCTCAGGATATGTTAAGAATCATAGCAATTTGAACTGTAATTAACAGATTGTGGGGTCTATTTATTAATATTGGGTGATAGGGAAGATTTTCTGTTGCTGTTTATTGCAACCTACCACCCAATTTAACAAGAAAATTTCACAGTGGAAGCGGAGAGAAATTGGCTAGCTATAGTAAGAGGAGTCTTAGTGTAGGGATCATCTGAGCATGGGTGAGCCAGAATGCCTGAACTTGGCCTTCCAGTTCCAGATTAATAAAGTAATTGACAAGTGCAGCCATTAGCTAAACATCCCTAAACGCAGATGATAGGGTTAACAAATGGTACTTATACCTTAGGGGTTAACTCCTTTCCATTTTCCAGCCAATGGGATTTGATGGATAGTTACTTCCTGAAGAGGATATACTCCTAAACAAAGCATGCAAAATCCTTCTTTCTCTACTGGAAATCCCACCGCACTCTCCCTTAATGTGTTGTTTATTTACTATTAACTATTTTGCTTTGCGGAACAGATATTTGGCAGAAAGGCAAATTTTGTGAGTCGTCACATGGTACCATCGCTAATTGGCCGAAGGCCACTACCCTCTTCAAAGCACCTTTGCTCTTGGTCCTTTAAACTGGACTCCTTGGCCTGTCTTGTATGGTTGGGGCATTGTGAGCCCAGAGGGGGGCAGTCAAGCTAACGCCAGATTTAGCACCGGCCAATCGTAAAGGATTTGCCCTGGGACCAGTGGTTAGTGCCGGATGGCCAAACACTGTTTGGTAGCTTGACGTAGGTTGGGTCGCCTCACCAATTTGCCTTCTCCACCACCGATTTAAATTCAGACTTAAATTCCAATTGAAATGTAATGAATTACGACTTAAATTTTAGTCAAATTTAACAATTGCCTGGTGTCATTATTTTTAGTGATAAGTTATCTGGTTAAAGTTTTATGAGGGGTATAGTAACAGAAGTGAGAACTCTGCAGTCTGCAGTTTAATAGATCCCTATGTAAAAAAACACATGACATATGTCTCAAAATACTTGACCGTAGCATCTCTAGTGGACTTTTTAGCAGATCTAATGATTATTGCCTTATACCTAGCTAAAATAGAATAGGATATAAAAAGAAGGCCTATAATTTCTTATATTATTGAGTTACATGGTATCATTAGGCCCTTGAAGAGGGGATCGCATGTGAAAAATCCAGTAGGTTGCACATTTGCAAAGCAATTTATACCCTCTTTGGGTATGCTTAATACGTACTTTTCCTTGTATTGTCAATTCTCTTATGTTCCCGTTATGATGTTTAGCTACATGCTGAGAGAGAAGAGAGTGTGTCTTGATTTTATTATAAGCATTCCCTCTATGTTCTAAGATTCTAATATTCATGGGTAATTCTTCCCACGTACTGGATTGCACATTTGCACCCAATTAGATAAATGACATCTCTAGTAGTGAAGGGATGAAAATCTGTGTCCATTGGTTCCTCTGGTAACCAAAATAGTTTTGCCTCTTCTCCACAAGCTCCTTTTAAACCAGGAGCTTTAATCTTAACAAAAAGTGGAGCTAATTTATTTTTCAAATTCTGCGATTTTCTAAAAACTACCTGTGCCTGAGTTGTAAAAAAAAGGATTTCAATTTACACCGAGGGGTATATTTACTAAACTTCGGGTTTGAAAAAGTGGAGATTTTGCCTCAGATTCTAGTTATCATTTATTTAGTACATTCTACAGAATCTGATTGGTTGCTATAGGCAACATCTCCATTTTTTCAAACCCGCAGTTTAGTAAATATACCCCCAATTCTCAATAAAGAAAATTTCTTATTGACAATTGTGTTTTAATATCTTTTATTGCTATATAGTTTGAGTTAAATGTTTTCAGCATCAATCGCCAACACACTTAGAGCTTGCAATAAAAAAAAGCATACATGGTAATCTAACGAATTAATGAGTACTAGAAGATAATTGGTTGGTTACATTTTAAATTTGTTTGAGAAACCTGAGCAGCAATAGATGAATGCAGAGAAATACGAAAGGATTTCTTACATTTACGGATGCTGCTGATCAAAGTACAGTGACTAAAGCATATAAGTGAAGTCTACAAGACCAGGTCATAAGACAATAGTGGTTACAAGAACGAGTCATTAAGATAAATGTAATCTCTATATTTGAGCTTATGTGTGGATGTTCATTGTCAACCCTATATTTGGACAATTTAGCTTGAGGTTCTTCAAACTTTTTGAATCTACTAATACCCCATTCATACTGCACCAAAATCCCGGGTTTTTGCCGGGGCGAGCTCAAACGACCCGGGTCTTGGTGCAGTATGAATGGTACAAGTCAAAAATCCCGGGTCTAAAAACCCGGGTCTTCAACCCGGGATTTATCGAGGGGTAATTCCCGGGTCGGACCCGGGTTGCCTGCACTATGAATGGTGCAACCCAGGTTTTTCAACCCGGGTTGCACAGAAAACAAGCTGATTGGCTGTCTGACCTGTAATGTTTACAATATTTACATTAACTGCATACATAAAACTAGGAAAAAAAAACTCGAGAGGAAAACAACAGTATGGACTGAAACAATTACTTCTATCATCCACACTATAAGAAACAAACGAAAGAGAAAGGTCGCACATACTTTACATAGGTGACTAAAGTAAAGTACGGAGCGGTGAGCAGTACAGAACGGAATTGGTGGAAACACTGAAGAAATGTCTGATTGTTTACAAATGATACAATGGAACAATAAAAATTAAAATATCTTATAAGATACACTCACACATCTTTATGGACAAAACAGCAGAAAAGCAGACTATTACAAAAAAAAAAATGTTTTCAGCCAATGAAAACTGCTCTGGTGATGACTCCCACAAATTGCCAGGGCACAGACTTGTGCAGTATGAATGGGGTCAACCCGGGAAATTCCCGGGTCCGAGGTGCAGTATGAATGGTGTTTCTGAGCTGGGACGCTCCGAGCCCCAGCAAAAACCCGGCTTGAAAAACCCGGGATATTGCCAGGGGCGGCAGTATGAAAGCTAATTTCTCCAGTTGGAAAAACACATACATTCTGCCTTGAAAATATACCTATTGAAGGTGATCATTGAATAATGACGGCCATAATGCTGGTCATCTTTCAGTCCAACATGTCATTTTAATTTTCTATATAACGCTTACCTATAGACAGTAGCGTTCCTACAAATTTATGTAAATTTATATAACACTTCAGAGATTGCTACTATTTGGATACAATTATTATTACTGATATTGTATTACAGTGAATCCTGGTTGAGATGTTTACCATCCGCTATGCTGATTACAGGCTCACTAAGAATCATGATTTACAGATCAATTATATCAGAATAGCTTTATATTCATGTAAGCAACTTTTTTGTTTTTATTGTTAGCGGGATCCGTATATATGTTGTTAAGGATTAGCCGTTTCTCTGTGCTCCCAATTCATATATTTGCATTTAGAAATAAAATCTATGTCTTTTTATGTGACACATACATTAAAAACTGTCAATATGTAATTTAAGTAAGTTATATGGGTAAAATTTCAAACATTACTTGTTTATCCTAATCAAAGTCTTAATGTAATTTAAGCCAAGTAACCCTACTTCCTCTCTGGCTGGTATATACCTCCGTTCCATATCCCTCAGCCCGAGCATAAAAATGAAACACAGTCTGTGTAAACTCATGAAATGTCCCAGAGACAGTAGGAAGCTTAGAATGCAAAGTGTTAATTTACACTATGTTGTTCTTATTGCCAGAGAATGAGTCAAAGTATAGAAGACGTAGAAAAAAGGAAATATAAGTGAGGAAGCCATGTTCCTACTGTTATACTACATAGATTATCTGTGAGGAGTTTGTATGTTCTCCCTGTGTTTGCGTGGGTTTCCTCCGGGTGCTCCGGTTTCCTCCCACACTCCAAAAACATACTGGTAGGTTAATTGGCTGCTAACAAATTGACCCTAGTCTGTGTGTGTATGTTAGGGAATTTAGACTGTAAGCCCCAATGGGGCAGGGACTGATGTGAGTGAGTTCTCTGTACAGCGCTCCGGAATTAGTGGTGCTATATAAATAAATGGTGATGATGATGATGATGATAGATGGAGCTTACAGGCAATTCAGCAATAGCCTCATTGATGTGACGAGCTTTTCTGATGCAGTTTCCTATGAACTTTAGCAAAATAAACATTAAGTTCAGTTAAGTTTAGGGAAACTGTTAAATGAACAGTTGCAAATCAGCATTTATTGTAGATAGTCAACAGGGAGTCAGTCACTGAGTACACTTATATTTACTGCAACCATACGCACATATCTTTATTAATTACTATCAAACTAATTTTCCTCCTTAAACTTGTGTTTTTGCTGCCTTCCCCTCCGACTAACACCATGGAGGGCTCCCCCCTTTTGGATCCCTGCAATTTACTGAATTCAGCTGTGTCATGTTACCTACGGGTTGGGTACGAAATCCCGACAAGGGAAATATCGAAACTTATATTGCCGACATGAAAATGCCAACAGGCTAAAAATCGGTATTTCAATTTCCCTGACACAGATAAAATACCGACACTGTGATTGGCGACAGTAAAAATGCAGACAGTCACAATGCCAATATTAAATCAGCAATGCCAGGTGGTCCAGCAGCTATACAGCCACTGGAGGCGCTGGAAGTAATCAGTCTTAAAAATAAATAAATGTAAAAAAAACCAAAGTGTGCCCCCCCCCCTCCCCAGTCATATTAACACTAGTGCTGCTCAGACGAAAATCGTGGGACAAACAGCACGGGGTCCCCCCGATTCTCAGTCAACCAACCCTAGGATCATTAAGTAATGCAAGTACTTTTGATAGTAAATTAAACATGTATTATTGAGCCAATTATAATGTGTTATTTCAATTGTATAATTGTATATTCAAATTAACCTTTGATTAAAGCAACATATATAAAAATCAAAAGGAGTTGTACTGCATCAATGTCATGTGGTTACCTTAGAACAAAATGCTGATGATATTGCCATTAGTGGACTTGTAGCCATGTACACTAATGCCAGCTGCCATCCCTTTGCCAAAGCAATAGCCAGTCCTGTTACAAAAGCTGCAAAATTTTGCAAAAGATGACCAACTTTGTCTCCGATTCCATCGTTAATTTTATTGATGTCTCTAGGAATGAAAATAAATATATGGAATGAATAATCTTTCCCAAGATTCTAATCAATTAAAATGAAAGATAACTTACTCTGTGAGTCGACTGTTAAGTTCTCCAGCTTTGGTGACATCAAACCAACTAATCTCTTTAGATAATACTGAATGGAAGAATGCTCTCCTCATTCTTCGTGTCTGTCTGGCTGCAGCTAGAACCCAAAATGAAACTTGCACATATCCACAAACTAAAACAGCTGCTCCTATAGCCACATAGTACAAGGAAAACCTGTGGAGAGAGATGAATAAAAATAGACATTGAGGGCCTAATGCTGAATAGGATGTACGGCCATTTGTGTAGTGTAACACATGCAGATTTGTACTGCGCCTGTCCAGAATATAACACGCACGCATATCAGGGGCAAACGCAGGAAATGTAGAGGGGGTTTTCCACACCACGCCGCCAGTGGGTGTGACCAGCATGCATGGGGGTGTGGCTATAATTTTAGACAGTGCTTGGCTGCTCTCCAACTCTTCCTATCCCCATCATATACATGGGCAATGCTGCATGCACTACTGTTAGGTGCACGCAGCTCTCCATTTTTCGAGCAGAGCAGTGTGAACCTCAACTATACAGTGCCCCAGGCTTAGAGGGGGGTTTATAGGCACTAGGAAACCCCCCCTCAGTTTGCCTATGCATATCTGATCATGCACAGTTGCATGCATGTATCTACACTCAATATGATTGGAGAGGCAGGATGGGGGAGGGATAGGTCGATCTAACGTAGGCAGAGAATAGTAAGGGTATGTTCATGCAAATATGATTGAGGCAGACCAGCACAGAGACACATTTACACCTGTTAGGAGGCGTATCTTTTGATTGGCTGACTGTAAATTCACTAATATGTTCTTTCTGCATTGATAGTGTGTATATATAATATAGAATTTTGTGGACATATGTAATCAAATTTTTTGCTACTTTCATTCATACACGAGAAGGAATATTATATCTACATTATTAAAGAAGTTTTTGTCATTTTTATAGCCAGCTTTTTTGAGCATAAACTCCCAACATGCCTCCAACTCAGCAGTCATTATAGAAGTCTAAAAAGATATATGTCCCCTGACACAGCTTTAGAAGTGTTCATTAAAAGATAAATATTAATAGCTGATTTCTATTTTATGAATATTTGTCTACATTTAAATAAAAAAAAAACCCTCCCCATCTTCCCAATTGAGTAATATAACTCCCAGTAAGGTGATTAGTAACGGAGCACAATACATGCTGAAAAATTGTTTGAGCATCGATAATGAGAGATAAGCCAAAGTAAAAGAGCATAAGGGAGGGTAACAAATGCTAAAGTTATTATTAAATGATGTACATGCTACTTAAATAAGCATATTGTACATATGTACAATTAAATTCTATTTGTAACAAATGAGACTACATACACTATAACTTACAATGTCATCTGTTCTTCTATTGGTTTGAACTGTACACATTCAGCTGTCAACAGAAAATAAAAATATTATAATTTACAGATTAAAACAGAATTTCATCTTTCACATAACTCTTTACTCAGGATTGTATGAATTACGATTACCAGGAATGTCTGCTTAGATGTTATTTTGTTTGCGATCTAGCCTAGCCTGTGGCATAATTAGCTTCCTATCTGTCCCACGGACAAACTCCACCCCAGCTGTTCTAGAGTCTTACTGCAGAGAGGCACAGGTGCTGAGCCATTGTTTGGTGCGACAATGAAAGGGTGTTTTGAAGGTGGGCGGAAGGCAGCATTTGGACCCGCCCTAAGTGTGACATAACCACGCCCGTGATGAACAACCACGCCACCTTCACGAACACGAATATATAATCCCGATTCCCCAACTTTGAAAGTTGTGAGATGCTTTTACCCATTACTGAGCGCTAAATCATTGATGGGCCCCATCGGCCCTCCAACCCTTCCACTCCAGCTCTTTCCTGCTTTATTGTTAAATTTATGTGTTATAGTTTTCAATACTTGTTTAAAAATGCTTATTTTTCTTCTTTTCTATCTTGTATATGCCTTGTGAAATATTTGAATAAAAATTTACTGATGAAAAAAGAAAAAAAAAAATGTATTATCGGCGGCGGTCAAATTTCCGACAGAAGAAATACCAACACTTACTCTGTCGGCATGAAAATGCTGACAGGGTAAATACCGACATTTCCATATTACCTACACTAAAAAATGCTGACAGTGTGATTGCTGACATTAAAACAGTAATAAAAGTTAAAACTAGCCCCCCACCCTCCCTCCCAAAACACTTAAAAAGTTGTGCAAACCGCTGGCATAGAAATGGTTAAAAAGAACACACACACACACACACACACACACACACACCCACTCCCCAATTAGATTAGCGTGGCATCTCCCCGATTTTACTACAACCAGCGCTAGGCTGTGGCAGCCAGGGCTGGTGGCACTGTAATAGGGGAACCCACAGCATGGGCGGAGGAGGAGGCGAGGCATCTGGAGAGGTCCAAGCCCCAAGTTTCCCAAAAGAAACATTCGTACCAATAAGTATTTTCCAATTTTCAATTTAATTGGGTTAGGTAATGTATTGATGTACCTTTTCCACACGTCAAAGATTTTGGCTGTTTATTTCTC
This sequence comes from Mixophyes fleayi, assembly GCF_038048845.1. Taxonomy (NCBI): domain Eukaryota; kingdom Metazoa; phylum Chordata; class Amphibia; order Anura; family Limnodynastidae; genus Mixophyes; species Mixophyes fleayi. The sequence continues at coordinate 53,199,380 of NC_134406.1, forward strand.
TTTGTCTAAATTTGTCTCCAACCAATCTATCTTAAACAAATAGAATAGTTTTTGCTTAAATAAAATAGTTTTTATTTTTAACTATATTTTTATTTTTAACATTTCTTCTTATATCTCTGTTGTGCAACCATTAATACTATTAGATCCATTTTTCTCCAAACTATTGGTGTTTTGCAGGGTCTTCTCTGATTCAATAGGGTCTCCCCAGGTAAATTAACAGTTAAAAGGGGTTACCACTTTCTACCTTTGTTTTGTAGTGTTCCCATCCTTACCATAATGCTTTAAGGGTGCCTTCTAGGGCGCAATTTGCAATCACCGGACACCATGGCAACATTTTTGGGTGAATCGGCCACTGCTACGGAACTTATTGCCATTTGCGTTACTTGATGAATCAGGCCCTCTGTGTGCAGGTACATCCGGGGTTAAAAATATAAAAAAATGGAATGTTTGTAATTTCTGAACTTCCTGGGGCTGATTCCCACAATATGGGAATATATTACCTTTAAAAGAAAAGCACAGAAAACTAGTGCAGAGCTGTATAGATCTCGAGATGCACCCGCCTCTGCATCAGCAGCATATGCGACTAGTTTAAAGTAATTGCACCTGCCCTCTAGAAGTTGCAAAAAACACCCAGGTGTATAAGCATGCTTGGGCAGGTCTGTCTGAGCTGCAGTTGAGTAAACACAACTTTACTGTATTTGGCCAACATAAACACACCCCTTCCCTCCCAAGTCCTGCCTCTCCAGGTGCCGATAGGCATTAGTGCCAGAAATGCAGAAGTCAGCGTGGGCCTATATGCGTTCACCCACTTTCTGGGCATGCAATTTCCCCAAGAGAAGGACATAGATCTGAGAATCCAGCTATGCTTCAGTTAATTATCTGTAGATGGACACATTCCATGTTTAACTGAGCAGAAAGCTGCTGCCTCCAGAACAAGGTTATGGTGGTATGATAAGGTCACCATAGGACGGAATGATTTGGGAAGTAGGGAAAATTACTCAGGTGGCGTATTCACCTGCCCAATTTCAATTTGCAGCCATTGCAGTGGAGATGGGCTCTCACACCAAAATAAAAATGTTTCACCAGGTGAGCAGGGTAACCATCATCTATGTTTGAAGCAATCAATGCATATATATATATATATATATATATATATATATACATATATATATATATATATATATATTATATATATATATATATATATATATATATATATATGTATATATATATATATATATATATATATATATATATATATATATATGAATATATATACATATATATATATATATATATATATTTGTGTATAAGAATTTCTGACTTGGCTTGTGATTACAGGGTCATTAGCATATGTGCAGCCTTCCCTCAGTGACCTAACAAAGGAAGGGCTGAGAGGGTAAGGATTTGGTTTTAAAAATATGAAAAACTGTTATACATTGCAAGATTTGTCAAGGGGATCACTTGGTTAGTTCAATCTGAATTTCTTGCTTTCTTGGCAAACAAATAACATGAAATTAAGTGTCTGTTTTCTGTTTTTATCCTTTTATTTTCTAAAGAAACTGTTTTGCATTATTTAACTGTATGTAATTTTATTATATCTTTTATATACCAGCAGTAAAAAGAACAGAGTTTCCTAAGGGTGGTGCCAGTTAAGTGCACAAACCTTACCAAACTCTTTCCTTTTTTACTACCATTAATTCTAGTTTGGTGGTTATACCCCACATTTAACAAATGAATAAAATTATAGGTAAAGGAATATAGGGTAGAATAATCTCCAATAAGATACATTACAAGAATTGGTGCGACAGAAAAAAAACCTTTCTTTCTAAACGTTTATATTCCCTAAATATTGTGACATGCATTTGTCATGTTAAACTCCATTTAGTAACATTCTGTCTTTGTGTTCTTAACAATTCCCATGCTAGTTAAGCTTAGTTATTATAACTATGCATTACTGAAATACAGGGAAATTGTTTGGCTTGCAAACTCTGTTTAATTTAAGTTGAATTGTAGTGGGATATAAGTTAGGGAGAACCTTAGAACTCCAGCAAAGTGTAAGAAATTAAATCTTGGTGGTGACAGTGCATGTGACGTGTAATTACAAGGGTATTTTAATCATTTTAGACAGACCAGGTGTTTTTATTTTGATTAAACCTTTGTCACACATGTCACTCAGGTGACGGCTAGATGTGGCAAATTGTATCACCATTTTAATGTTTAACTCTTTGTGCAAATGTTATGTTTTTATGTTTAATCCGTATCTTTGCATTTGTACTTGTATATCCGCTACTTGTAATTGTACGTGTATGACTTGTTATAATGTTCGTTTTGTATTTATATGATATTTTAAGCTGACTGACCAGTACTGCATAATTTGTGGTGCTATACAGATAAATGATGATAATTATCATCATCATCATCACAAATATCCCAATAATCAGCATTATATAAACACAGTTATTTCAAATAAAATTATGACAATTAATAATTATCTGAATAATTACAAATATCCCAATAATCAGCATTACATAAGTACACTTATTTCAGATCAAGTGATATCACTATTATCACAAATATAGCAATAATTAGTGTACCTTACTCCTGCCAACCAATTTAGGTAGGATGGGCCAGCTGTGAATTGGACATCATCAGAGAGTAAGTATTGATATAACATTATGGGCAGAGAATTAAGCAGGACTACATCTCTCAGAAAGTGAGAAGACGGGGCTAGAGGTAACCAAATCTTGCAAGATCTGATCCCTTTCAGAACGCAGGAGCACGGGTAATTGTGAGTCAACCCCAGGCTCGACTCACATATGTAAAGATTGAATGTGGCTGATTCACCCGAATACAAACCCTCATCTCTAAAAGCTGTGTTTAATGAGGTGACTTTCTGTGACAGGTTTTACTATGAAGGTACAAAGGACAGAAACAGAGAAAGTGGTGTTTAGTATATGAACAACTGTTAAGTATATTATCTTTGTCACTCAAGCATGGATATAATATGTCCAAAAATGGACACCGTAGTGGAAAATATTGCTATCTTTAATGACTTAGTTACGGTACAGAGTGACAAAGATAATATTATGTATCACAGCTGTTTATACAGATATTCAAAACACTAATGCAAAAATAAATAAGCATTCTAATATTCCAACAATAGTATATCTTTCTGAATATTGTTTTTTTTGCTGCTGACAATAACACTGGAACTCTTACATGAATTTTGTAGTGATGAGTTGTGACACAAGATACTGTCCGTCATTTCACCAAACACAATGTGCATTATAGGGAGGCAGATACCATTCCCGAGTGCGCCAAGAGACCCGATAATCATGTAGAAAACATCCAGTACATCTGCATAGCGAAACTAGATAAAATCAAATTCAAAAGAAAAGAAAATTCAAGTTTAGTATGTGTTAAGGATAGTGGGACATAAACATTTGTAAATATTGCCTGCGGAGTCTTAGTATTCTTCTATTTAATTATATAGGGTTCTACCTGTCCTTCATATGGCTTTGCCCGCTTCTACTGTATATTTATGTCATCATTTGTGCTGTGTGATTTTCCTTTAACATGTCACCGAGAATAACTTCCTGTGTAAAATGTTAGTACACCAATGCCTCAGTATGTCTCCCTTTATTTCCCCTCCACTGTCTCTTGATCTCATTATTTTGACCACTACTTTATTTTGTATACCTCCCTTTGTCTCTTCTGTAGCTTCCTTTATTTGTCATTTATTTGTATTTACCCTTTGGGTCATTTCATGGTAATTTTGATTTACCCTGTGCATGTAGATGCTGTGTAGATTATCCATCATCAGGAGGTGTTGCAAAAGGCACTGTTATGTGATTATATTACTGTGTATGTGCCCACAAATTTATGCAATTGGAAAATATGCAATTGGAAAAAAGTGCTACGGAATTTGCTGGCGCTATACAAATAAATGTTGATGATGACGATGTTGATGAAATATGAGTTCTGGAGAGGCCGCACACAATAGATATGTAAAGGGTACCTCCCACGGTAAACCTTGGGCCGTGGCTAGTGGAGGGGTCCTGTTAGGACCTGATTTAGGTAGGAGAAGCACCTCAGGCTACAATGGGCCCATGTAGACTGATCCAAAATGCTACCTCTGCAATCCCTATTGCTCCACCACTAAATTATCAGGGATCACTATGCCCTTACAAAAGTCATTGGATTCCCATGGAAAAAGACCACTTTGGAATGCATCTTTTACTGTGATAATCCTCTATATTTATATGACAATTGCATTTGTTCTCCATGACATATGTAGCAGTGCTATAAATAAACTATGGTTAAATCACATTTTAGCAGTGGAAAGTTTCCTTTAAACTATTACAATGCAATTGATATTTGAAATTAGAGAGAAACTATCTTAAGACTGTAAAATTAAGAGACTGTTAAATAGATGATTTTTTTAAAATCTGTCAAGAATTTTTTGGAGTTAAGTCTTTATGGGAAAGTCACTTGCATAACTAGCAGAATGGTGGGAGTCAAACCCATGAGCACTCACCCTCCCAAAATCCTGATATTCAAATTACGAATCATTTAAATAGATAGCTAAATAGCAACTACAGCTATTTAACTAATCTCATCAAGTGTATCTATTTCATGTGATTGCTTCCCCTTATAATTCAACATTTAGGAGTCCAGACACCAGAAACTGGGGGGTCCTGGATGGGACACTCATAGTTTTCTCATTGAGTCCATGGTAATAAAGTGATAAAATAATGATGATGATGATGATGATGATGATGATGATTTCCTCTTTAACAGCAAGAAACTCACAACATTTACAAGGATTATGCACAGCTTTGTCCAGTAGGTGCGGAAGTGTAAGGCTGGGTACACACTACAGGTTCCATCCGAAACATTATTTGTAAAATAAAACTTTACTTACAATGCTGATTGGACCAACAACCTTTGTTTTTCCTTTCTTCCCTGTATGTTCATTTTCGTCCCTTTGAGCAACAATAAGCAACAAATTAAGTGAAGGATAATGCGATACATTATATAATAGAAATATACAAGAAAACAGATACAACGTGGCGCTGCACTCAATAATCTGGCTAAAAGTCCAATCATATAATAAAAGTCACAAAAGTACTCCTCGTGTACAGACGGCTGCCTCACTCCAATCAGCCAGGTGATTAATCTGGAAATATTAATATTAATCTGGAAACAAAAGAAGAAGGGGGAAGCGGAGTGGGCGCCGAATAGTGCAGTATTTTTAGAACAGATTTGTTCCACCAAAATGCAATATCATGTATGCGTACCAGATGGATATAAGCAAGAAGTGTGTAGCAAGCAATCAATCCCACAGATTCAGTTGGGGTTCTTCAGTAGTTTCTTGTCATCTCATAATAAAGAGGCAAGCAGAAACCAATAATAGTCTAGTATCATTAAGTAAAAGTGGTTCCCAACACCACATCACACACACCGCTTGTGTTTGTGCGTACCAAATATGAGATAAAATTCACTTATCTGTATCTTTTATTGTTGTTTGGTCATCTCGGTTACCACTTTCAAATAGAACAATAGAACAAAGAAGACACATATGGTGTAGTATTTCATACAAATAAGTAGTTTAATAAACATATAGTTAATGCACTCACAATGTGATGTAAAAAATAAGCTTATCTGGGAACACGGTTGCAAACCGGAGCTACACCTGCCAGCGTTTCCACAAATCCAAGAATATTCCCAGGTTTTCCTATCCTCACAAGAAGCCTGTCTCCTATTCATCTGGGCCACACTCGTTCGCAGTATGTAATAGGGTTTACATTTGGTCGATGGCAGAAAAGGAGCTGGTCCTTGTATCTGAGAAGCTTACAAACTTGTTGCAGCAAATTAAGTCAAAGAGTAAATTCTATGTAGAACTGTGTAGTGAGATTAGCCATTTAATGTAGAAAACCATGGTGTAGTGACAGTAGGTCAGTTTGGGGCACTTGCTCTATAGTGGGTACAGTCCATGGCCAAGGGTGCTACAGCCACCCACAAATTGGTCAAGCCAGATTAAGTAGTAAATCCACATGGCACAAGCACCAAGCTGCCTACTCTCAGAGAACCCACTGTACTTGCTGCCCCACTCTGCCCACAGTCCTACATACGTGTGTGACTCACAGATGTGATTGAGTTACTGTCATGATGCTGGCAGTTCTCTGGAAAGAATCACTTGGCTGGAGCAATTCTGGCCCGGGGTGGTAAAGGTTAATTTACGACTTTGCCGGGCAAGTGTCTGACGATATGTGCATGTGTGAGTCTAAATTTTGGCTTTCTTAAAATAGAAATAGAGCAATAATAGATTTTCAAAAATCTAAAAAATTAAATATATTTAAAACCGTTTTAATAATTTTAAAAAACATTATTCACATAATAAATCCCATCTTTAGTAAATCAGCCTGAAAATCTGAATTCTGCACTTGGGTGCCGAATCAGGAGCTTTACTGCAGCTGGCCTACATTTGGCATGAAACACTCCAAACAACCCATGTTTGGCCAGCTGTTCCTATCAGATGTATCAATATTTTTTGCCCCACAATTGAGCCCACTTTGACACACTATCCCATGCACATGCCTATATAAACAGATGCAATGGCACAAAGACAGGCACATGGCACACTACACCTCAACAATTTTCCTCGTTCACAAATGCATACCTCCCAACTGTCCCGATGTAGGCAGGACAGTACCGATGTAGGCAGGACAGTCCCGATGTAGGCAGGACAGTCACCATTTGAGGTCTCTGTCCACCAATCTGATCAGGACAGCTTTGTCCCGCGTGTGGGAAACTTGTAAGGTATGTCTTATTCATTGCTGCTCTGCATGGCAGAGATGCCTTGTGCACTGGTGAGCACAGCAATGGACGTGATCACACCCCCTGTCCCAATGCCGGATACCCAAATGTTGGGAGGTATGCAAATGACCCTTGCAGTGTTGTTTATTTACATTGTCTCTGAATACAACTGAGTGCAATATAGGTAGCCAAGCACATTTGTGTCATATCCAATAGCTAAAACAAAAACCTTATAATGCAAGCTCTAAAAGGCAGGGCTCTCTACCTATGTTTTATTTCCGTACCCTATTATCTCATTCCAGTCCACTTTACGTCCTCCTCCATACCCCCGTTTTGTGTTGTGCTAAATTGTTGTTGTATGCTATGCAATTTGTTCTGTTAATTACATCCATACATTTATTATTCTGCTTATCTGTTCCCATTGTTCATATCTGTATGTAATTTTGTAGTATGTTCCATGCCCCTATGTACGGCACTGTGGAGGCCTTGTGGTGCCTTATAAATAAAAGATAATACACATAATAATAATAAACATGATAATAATAATAATAATAATAACTATAATAAAAAGGCTGCTTGATGATATAAAAAAAGGCCCAACATGTACAGTAAGCCATGCATTTAGCACATGTTGCAAGACGGTGTGTCCAAGTCAAAATATTAATATCATCAGAAGGTAGAAAATAGAAAGTGTTGTGCAGCTTAATAATGTATGTATGTTTTGAATAAAGTTATTAGACTTGGTATTTGTTTATAGTAGCGGTGTACCCTTGCTATCATGGCTGCCCAGGTAGATACACAACATATGAATTCATGATACATACATTTGCGTTCCATCAAGTAAAGATTCTGTTGTAGGGTGAATGTTGTTTAACTCTGTATCCATTTCTTTGACACCAGTCTTACTTTTGTTTATGTTGGACAACCATGAAAACCACTGTAGAATAGGGAAAAGTGATATTATATGCAATACAAACTTTTAGAGATAATAATTACATTTTTTTTAACTTTTAATTAAACAACTGATTAAAAAAACAGCAGAAAAGAATATGTTAAATAAAATATGAAATCAAATTAAAGCTCCAATGCCATGAAAAAAATCAGGTATATTTTTTATCTTCAGGCTGCTATTAATGATTTATGATTCTGGGCTACCATGGCAGCCACAGTTACATGATGTAGTGAGCCGAGCGGTTTTGGAATACACCTCTGAGCTCTGTCTGCACGGTGACATCCTTTTTATCCCCCCCCCCCCCACTGCCATCACATAACATTCTGAGAGCTGTGAGCATGTGTCTGTGTAGCAAAACAACTGTGTCGTCAGTCATTTTTGTTTGTCAAACAGAGAGCTTTTGAAAAACATATAATGATTTGTAGGTGGAAAGCTATGACTAATAATGATGCATTCTTAAAATGTACTTAACTTGTTATTTAAATAAATAAAATCTATGTGGAATTGATGCTTTAAGTGACAAATTTACAGATTAAATAAAGAGAGAAAGCCAAGCATCATGACATGAAATTGATTAGAGAAATATAGAATATCTAGAAAACCATCTGCATTTTTAATTTCCATGAGATCACCCACTAAGATAAAAATTAATATGGGAAAATACAGCAACAATACAAATATTGTTCAAATACAGCAACCGTCATAGAGAACAATAAAACATACTTTACATTATAGCCGTGGCGGATCCAGCCCCGATTGCCCCGATCGCCCCCCCTAGCAGACACTTGCTGCAGGCGGCTGCACATTATGTGCAGGTCCATTCAGCAGTGACAGGCAGGGCCAGCGTCCTGCCCGGCCGCTCTGATTGTGTTTTAAACACAATCAGAGCATCCGGGCAACACACTGTCCCTGCCTGTCACTGCTGAATGGACCTGCACATAGTATGCAGCCGCCGGCAGCCTCAGATGTCAAAAAGGGGGCGGGGCCTAAATCGCCCCCCCCCCCCTACATCGCCCCGGGTAGCAGTATTCTCTAGATCCGCCCCTGCATTAGAGATGGGCGGGCTTGGTTCCCCGAGAACCGAACCCACCCGAACTTTGGGTATCCGAGTACCGAGCCGAGTTCTCCTGCCCGTTCGGAATCCAAATCGAGGCCGAACGTCATTGTGACGTCGTCAGATCTCGGGGCTCGGTTCTCGCGATACTTGAAGATTATAAATACACGCCTCCACAGCAATCCATCGCCATTTGACAGAGGGAGAGAGCAGGGTGTAGTCACAGGCTGATTAGAGCAGGGACAGAGAATACAATATTCTGATTCCAATTGTGCTAACAAAAATCGCTAGAGAAGAGAGGAGGATAGAGGAGTTTGTTTTTCTTTCAATATTTGGCACTCAAAGTGCTTTTTGGGTGTCCCCCATTATTTTGCCTAAATATTTCTGGCTGTCAAAATTACTATCTGTCCGCAGTATCTACCAAACAATTTTTAGCACTCCCCAGTGCTTTTGGGGTGTCCCCCATAATTGTGCATAAATAATTCTGGCTGTCAAAATTACTATGTCAGCAGTATCTACCAAATAATTTTTAGCACTCCCCAGTGCTTTTGGGGTGTCCCCCATAATTGTGCATAAATATTTCTGGCTGTTGAAATTACTATCTGTCAGCAGTATCTTACCAAATAATTTTTAGCACTCCCCAGTGCTTTTGGGGTGTCCCCTATAATTGTGCATAAATATTTCTGGCTGTCAAAACTACTATCTGTCAGCAGTATCTTACCAAATAATTTTTAGCACTCCCCAGTGCTTTTGGGGTGTCCCCGATAATTGTGCATAAATATTTCTGGCTGTTGAATTTACTATCTGTCAGCAGTATCTACCAAATAATTTTTAGCACTCCCCAGTGCTTTTGGGGTGTCCCCCATAATTGTGCATAAATATTTCTGGCTGTTGAAATTACTATCTGTCAGCAGTATCTACCAAATAATTTTTAGCACTCCCCAGTGCTTTTGGGGTGTCCCCCATAATTGTGCATAAATATTTCTGGCTGTCAAAATTACTATCTGCCAGCAGTATCTTACCAAATAATTTTTAGCACTCCCCAGTGCTTTTGGGGTGTCCCCTATAATTGTGCATAAATATTTCTGGCTGTCAAAACTACTATCTGTCAGCAGTATCTTACCAAATAATTTTTAGCACTCCCCAGTGCTTTTGGGGTGTCCCCGATAATTGTGCATAAATATTTCTGGCTGTTGAATTTACTATCTGTCAGCAGTATCTACCAAATAATTTTTAGCACTCCCCAGTGCTTTTGGGGTGTCCCCCATAATTGTGCATAAATATTTCTGGCTGTTGAAATTACTATCTGTCAGCAGTATCTACCAAATAATTTTTAGCACTCCCCAGTGCTTTTGGGGTGTCCCCCATAATTGTGCATAAATATTTCTGGCTGTCAAAATTACTATCTGCCAGCAGTATCTTACCAAATAATTTTTAGCACTCCCCAGTGCTTTTGGGGTGTCCCCCATAATTGTGCATAAATATTTCTGGCTGTCAAAATTACTATCTGTCAGCAGTATCTACCAAATAATTTTTAGCACTACAAGTGCTTTGGGCTCAGAATGGATTCAAAGCAGTCCACATATTATCAGAATGAGCAACCAGGTTCCGTCACCAGTCCTGATGTTAGTGTTCCCAGTACGTCATCTGGGCAAGGCGATGTCAAACTATACAGTGTTTCGAAATCAGTCCAAGAAACAAAAACAAAAATTTTTTTACTGTGTTGAAGCGAAAAAGAAGTGTTACTGAGCAAAAGTTAAGTGCCGATAAAAAAAAATTGCCAACATGCCATTCTACACACGCAGTGGCAAAGAGAGAATGAGGCCTTCACCTTTGGCTATTAGTGGCAGACCCCAAAAAGTTACAGAGCCTACAATTGGTGCACAACTACTGTTACACGTCAAATCCGAGCTGCAAGTTAACAGTAAGGCATTAGAGGAGAATGTTTGCTCTGATTCAGAAATGACACCAATCCCTGTGGAGAGTCCATCCAACAGTGGGATGTCTAATCGTGAGCATTCTGCTGATGTGTGCCTTAATAACCCGAGTGTAGCCGGTGATACACATATTGAGGATGCCACTTTGGAATTAGAAGAGGATGAGGGGGAGATTTGTGTAGGCGACGAGGGCGCTAATGAGGATGTTGATGAAGATGAGGTTGTTTGTGTAAGTCCTGCACCAGTGGCAGCAGTTCTGGCACGGGACAAGAAAAAGGCCATTGTCATGCCTGGACATCAAACAAAAAAATTCACTTCTTATGTGTGGAATTATTTCTACCCAAATCCAGACAACAATTGTATAGCCATTTGTAGTGTATGTCAAGCCACAGTCAGTCGAGGGAGGGACCTTAACCATCTTGGAACCTCGTCTATGTTACGCCATTTAACGAGAGTTCATGGCAAAGTGTTGGGAAAAGCTGAAAGTTCTTCCAAAAAAATTACAAGCAGTCCATCATCAGCTAAGACCCTCCGCTCACCGACATCCCGACGGCTACAAAATACACCCACCACACCATCCTCATCAATATCCTCAGTAGCGTTCGGAGTTAGCCCGGCATCCCACTTATTAAGGTTGGATGACTCCTGCACTATAATTGATTCCTCTGAAGAAAGCGTTAGTCCCACTGCTGCTGCTGCTGTTGCTGCTGCAGGGGGTGAATCGTCAGCCCAGAGGCAGGTCAAGAAAATGAGCAGTCCTACATTTCAGCAATTAACTGAGAAACAATCATTTGCTAGGGGAAGCTAATATGACAGCAGTCACCCAGTCGCCAAGCGAATCACAGACGCCATGGCTGCAATGTTAGTGTTAGATCTGCGTCCAATCTCCACAATAAACGCAGCTGGTTTTTCACAGTTAATTGAGGTTTTGTGTCCGCGTTACAGAATTCCATGGCGACACTATTTCTCCCGTAAAGTAATTCCCCAACTATACAAAAAAGTGTGTAAAAATGTAGAGATTGCGCTGTAAAATGCCATTCTGCCCACTGTCCACTTAACCACAGATATGTGGACAAGTGGTAGTGGCCAAACCAAAGACTATATGACTGTGACAGCCCACTGGGTTGGTCATTCACCTTCACCAGCAGGAACAGCAGCAGCATGTACACCACTACGTAACATTTGTCACAGGCAGGCCACTCTTTGTATCACCGGCTTCACTAACAGGCATACAGATGACAATTTGTTACGCAAACTGAGAGATGTGATTGATACATGGCTTATACCACTTCGACTCTCCCCAGGGTATGTAATTTCTGATAACGCCAACAATATAGTGCGAGCATTACAGCTGGGTGATTTCCAACACATTCCCTGTTTTGCTCACACCATCAACTTAGTGGTGCAGAGCTTCCTTCGAAATAACCGTGAGGTGCAGGAGATGCTTTCGGTGGCCCGTAAAATTTCAGGCCATTTCAGGCATTCAGCCACAGCATGTAGGAGATTACAGCAGCTCCAAGAGCAGTTTAACTTTCCCTGTCACCAACTTAAGCAAGAAGTGGTAACTAGGTGGAATTCTACCCTGTACATGCTTCAGAGGATGGAGGAACAGCGCAAAGACATCCAAGCATATTGCACAAGCCATGACATTAGGAAAGGAGGGGGGATGTATTTCACTCTTTCACAGTGGGGAATCCTTTCAGTGCTGTGCAAGGTGCTGAAACCATTTGAAGTTGTGACGTGTGAGGTTAGTGCAGACTCTGCTAGTTTGAGCCAAGCCATTCCTTTAATTAGACTATTGGAAAAGCAGCTTGAGAAAATGAAGGAGGAGCTGAAAGTAAGCAATTCAGCAAAGTATGTTGGCCTTGTCGATCAAGTACTTCATTCGCTTCACAATGATCCTCGAGTTATTAAGATCTTGAACTCGGATCAGTACGTTTTGGCCACTGTGCTTGATCCAAGTTTAAGACCCACATTGAGTCTTTACTTGTAATTGAGCGAGATGTGAACTTTTGCAAGGAGCTATTGCTCAGCAAGTTGGCCGCTGAACTGGGCCTTGGCTTGACGACGTGTCCTCCTTCACTTTCTCAAGCTGCTGTTGCTTGTAAAAAATTAAATTTCCCAAAAAGAAGCAGGGAAGACTCAGGGGGCTGACCAGAACAATTTAACATCTGGGCTTTTTTTGATGGATTTTTCAAAAAAATGTGTCACTTTGCCCATAATTACATCCAATACGAGTATAAACATGCAAAGGATGGTGGAGGATTACTTTTAAGAGGTAGTTGATATGGAAATGTCAGACAGTCCCTTTCCTTACTGGGAAGAAAAGCAGGCCATTTGGAAACCCATGTACAAACTTGCTTTGCAATACTGAAGCTGCCCACCCTCCAGTGTGTACTCTGAACGAGTGTTCAGCACAGCAGGGAATTTAGTCAGTGATCGCCGTAGAAGGTTACTTCCCAAAAATGTGGAGAAAATTATGTTTATAAAAATGAACTACATCTTCCACGACGAAGGCCTTCACCATCCAAGACATCAAAGCACTGACTGTTCTCTAATGGCGGATTCAAGCGGCGATGAATTGATAGTCTGTGATGATGAGGTACACACTGATGAGGGTGAGGATAAGGCTGAAGATGATGATGATAACATCTTTTTAAAACTTTCTATATAAGTGTAGGGTGCAATCTACCCCCAAAGAGGAAAGAGACTTGTGGCATTTCCATATCACGTACCGGCTTGAAAGGCTGCTGTTTGGGCAATTTCTCCTTAAGGGTAGGGTGTCATAGACAGAGTGACCCTAAACTGGCTTTGTCCATTTCTCTTAATATTGTACAGTCTATAACGGCTGAATTTTTTTGTATTTTATACACGTGGAGGGGGGCCTAAAGAGACAGAAACCAAACTGGCTTTCTCCATTTCAATTAATATTGTACAGTCTATAACGGCTGAATTTTTTTGTATTTTCGACAAGTGGAGGGGGGCCTAGAGAGCCAGAAACCAAACTGGCTTTGTCCATTTCAATTAATATTGTACAGTCTATAACGGCTGAATTTTTTTGTATTTTCGACAAGTGGAGGGGGGCCTAGAGAGCCAGAAACCAAACTGGCTTTGTCCATTTCAATTAATATTGTACAGTCTATAACGGCTGAATTTTTTTGTATTTTCGACAAGTGGAGGGGGGCCTAGAGAGCCAGAAACCAAACTGGCTTTGTCCATTTCAATTAATATTGTACAGTCTATAACGGCTGAATTTTTTTGTATTTTCGACAAGTGAAGGGGGGGGCCTAGAGAGCCAGAAACCAAACTGGCTTTGTCCATTTCTCTTAATATTGTACAGTCTATAACGGCTGAATTTTTTTGTATTTTATACAAGTGGAGGGGGGCCTAGAGAGACCGAAACCAAACTGGCTTTCTCCATTTCGATTAATATTGTACAGTCTATAACGGCTGAATTTTTTTGTATTTTATACACGTGGAGGGGGGCCTAGAGAGACAGAAACCAAACTGGCTTTCTCCATTTCAATTAATATTGTACAGTCTATAACGGCTGAAATTTTTTGTATTTTCGACAAGTGGAGGGGGGCCTAGAGAGCCAGAAACCAAACTGGCTTTGTCCATTTCAATTAATATTGTACAGTCTATAACGGCTGAATTTTTTGTTTTTTTCAACAAGTGGAGGGGGGCCTATAGAGACAGAAAGCAAACTGCCTTTTTCCATTTCTTTACATATTTAACTATAAGTGTAGGGTGTAATATACATCCAAAGACGATGGCTGCATTGCCAATATGCATAGATGGAGAGGAAGACAATCTGTTTTATGCGTAGAATTAATGAAGGCCTACCTACCAGGAATTAAACTGTTTTTTTGATAATTTATTAGCTTTACAATTAGATTACTTATCTATGAAACAGGTGGAGCACTAAATTGGGTTATTTTAGGCCCTAAAACATTGATTTTCCAACTAAATAGCAAAACAAAACCAAACAAAACCAAAACTAAAACCAAAACACGCAATGGCGGTTTTGCAAAAGCAAAAGCAAAACCAAAACACGACGGTAATCCAGATCCAAAACCGAATACCAAACCAAAACACGGGGGTCAGTGACCATCTCTACTTTACATACATATATATATATATAATTTACTTTATTGCTCAACACCTCAATGGTAAATCTCTTCTCTAGCACAAATTACATTTACTCAGAACAGTAAGCAGCAATGAGAAAATGGCAAATCTGCACTTCCCTTATTGTGCCATAGACAATTGAGAGAATAGGGCAGGTGTTTGTTTCTTGTGTCTAGAACCATTGCTGTAGCTGGTGATCTGCACATTTACCTCAATATAGGAACAATTTCAAACTGTAGAGATTATAAATGATTTGTGACACTAATCTAGATTCACCACTCTAAGCCACCATATCGATTCTGAAAGACCAAATTCTGATGATGTCACAGGATGTCTCTCAGGCACACAATGAG
Source organism: Mixophyes fleayi (assembly GCF_038048845.1). NCBI lineage: Eukaryota > Metazoa > Chordata > Amphibia > Anura > Limnodynastidae > Mixophyes > Mixophyes fleayi. The sequence continues at coordinate 53,214,629 of NC_134406.1, forward strand.
CATGCTCCTGCCAGTACATGGGGTGCTCTCTCTCATTTATACTCAGCACAGAAGATGGCTCTGTTCCAGTAAATATGTACAAAGGTAGATAGGTAGATATAGAAGATACTATACAGTTGTAATACATAGTATATATAGTATATAGTATATATATATATATATATATATATATATATATATATATATATATATATACATACATATATCTGTGTGACATGAAAAGAAGTGTGAAAAGGCCTTTTTGATGTTTTTTTCCCTAGACACTTCACTCACAGGATCTGGGTTTGAACCATGCTCTCTCAGCATTTATGTAAAATAACACATATTCCAGAGCTCTGCAGAAAGTGACCACAGGAAAATAAATGTTGTAAAGGGAAAAGCATATTAGGAGGATGAACATAAAGTTAATAGAACTTACTCTATAGGCCCATATGAACCCAAACCTATATGACCCTACCTTTCCTGAAGTGATGACCATAAGGCAAAGAAAGTAGTTGAAGATGTGTGCTAATGTCTTTGTGGGCTGGGAAGAATTGGGTTCTGAAGAAAAGGATAAAACCGGCAACATATACCTCATATCTATTGTGTATTTATTTATGTATGTACCTATGTATATTATCTATATATCTGTACATCTATCTGTCTACATAAGAACAGGATGTGGCGGGTGTACCTAGGTACACTATAATAATGGACCCCTCACCCATATGTTTACTTTTGTTTTTTGTTATTAAATAGCGGTGGGGTAGAAAGCTATGTACTGAGCTCTCAGCTCTGACACCTACAACTAACTGATGTCCTAGAATGCTTTGTCAGTGAGCTGGCATTCTGGAGCTCCAAATTTAAACTTGCTCAAAAGGGAACTGGTCAGTCAACTATCATGAGAATGAGGGATTTAGTGGAGATTGATAAGGATAAAGGTGAAAGTGGGTTAAAGGAGAATCTATCTAGTGTGAATGTGAGTGTGTGTGGAGCCGTTTGCATTTCTCTTGTGGACCTTATCTATGAAGTGTACTAGATTTGCATTGGAGCCTTGCATCTAGATGGTCCACCCAACACTCTTCAAGATGCACACCAACACTGCTGTCCCCGGAGACACCTACGTAAACAAAAAGTGCTTGAAGATTTGCAAGGAGATGGAACAAACTGAAGAGGTGCACTGTGCAAAGAATGGTGTAAACGTCATATCAATGTCCAACCTCCTACTACTTTGGAAACACCCCTTTTCTTAAATTAAAGGGTGTCAGTTTTTCTCTTAATATACTACTTGGGTTAGTCTGATCTATGGCTTAGCTGTATCATGAGAGTGAGGGAACATTGGGACTGCTTTCATTGCTTGTGTAACTTTTGTGTGTTTGAAGCTTTGTCTTTAGATTTGGCAAAGGGTACCCATACATTCGCTTCTCTGCCGAATTGTATCTGAAAGGTGCAAAATGTGACTTGTATGGTCTGGTGGAGCCAAAATATCCTGGATTTGAGCACTGTTCTTCAATACTGTTAGCAGTACATTGGTGCTGGATCTTACTGATGCCAAATATGAGGAACTTTATATGATACAGACTGTGTCATTTCCATGAAAAGATCAGAATCTAGATATATGATTTAAAATAATGGGCATAACTAGAGTGTAAATCTAAACTGTCCTAATTTATAATAGTGTATAAAGAAACCTATATTTCTGATCAAGGCCTCTCTAATTATAACTAATTGTGTACAAACATGTTACTGTGTATCTTATTTAACAAGTTGCGTATTACTCTCTTATCTGGGTGTTCAATCGGCAGTGACAGAGTGGGTGTGGCCTGTGTAAAGAATACATTTAAATAGCAAGTCAGATCAGGAGGGTGCAATAGTGCAATCTGTGCTCCTAAAAATTATCTGAGCTATAAATAATCTATCTGAACACACAGAAGATTATTATATACATCATACACTGGACTGAACTCTATGTTCCTCAAAATGAAACAGTCATCTCTGTAACCTCCTGTTCCTTTTTAAAACACATTTTGGGTTTGCTCTATCTTTACCATTTTCTGTGCAATAAATCTCTATGCTCTTACCCCAGGACGCATTGTGTTCCTTCTCCTTTTCTTTGCAGCCATCCTGTCTCCTGCACTTTCCCAGCAGTGTGTGAGCTCTCAGCTGTCAGGCAGGGGAGGAAGGTGGAGTCGTGCAGGATGCTGTGTCCTAGAGACCTGCTTCAATAAACAAAGCTCTGCTTCCTGTGAAAACACACAAGGTCCATCCCAGCTCTACCTGTGTCATCATAAAATCCCAGCCACAGGTGCTGCTACTAGCGTATATAGTACGGTCATCACAATCCCTTTTTGTTTTACTTGGACTAAAGCACCTTTTGGACAACAGTTGCTGGCTTCATAGGATTCTGGACACCTGTGATTCTTCCTAAAACAATGGCAGAGTTTTATATAATATGTAACTAATTGATCTCATGTCATTATAGATAGATGGATCGATAAAGATCATCTTGCAAATATCTGCTGCTGACAACATTAACCCCAGCGAGTGCATGTCTGTGTTTTATGGACTTTAGACTGTAAGCTGCAATGGGGCAGGGACTGATGTGAGTGACAAATATTCTGTGTACATCGCTACGTATTTGGTGGCACTATATGAATAAATGATTATGGGCGGCACGGTGGCGAAGTGGTAGCACTTCTGCCTCACAGCACTGGGGTCATGAGTTCAATTCCTGACCATGGCCTTATCTGTGTGGAGTTTGTATGTTCTCCCTGTGTTTGCGTGGGTTTCCTCTGGGTGCATCGGTTTCCTTCCACACTCCAAAAACATACTAGTAGGTTAATTGGTTGCTATCAAAATTGACCCTAGTCTCTACCTGTCTGTCTGTGTGTGTCTATATTAGAGAATTTAGTCTGTAAGCTCCAATGGGGCAGGGACAGATGTGAATGAGTACAGCGCTGCGGAATCAGTTGCGCTATATAATTAAATGATGATGATAATGCATACCAGCCACAGATTCTTCTGTAGATATCAAGCAGATCCAGACAAGAACCTCTCTCAGCCTTAGTTATCACTGGCTGAGAGCATCATGTTTACCTGTTCTACAGAACAGTGAACTCTCGCTGCTAGAACTATTAACGATGAACAATTTATTTTACCTTTGTGGTTATCTGAAATTTTCAACTTTGGAGTTTAGTGGTCCTTTCATTGTATAACTTGGTTAATAGCCTAATCATCCTGTCTTAGTACAATCACAAAAATGAATCAGTCCTTTAACCCAGTTACATTATCTGATATCCTTTAAGATGAATTCCACACAGAACTATTTTTCTTTTTTTGGGTGGCGTTCATTTAAGATAAAATACAAGGTTCTACTTGTGCCCAACTTTGCTACCACATGGATACCACCTTGGAGGCTCCAGCTGTCCAGTTCTGCAATCCTCTCTACTTTTACTGCTCACCAGACTCAAACAGGAGCAGTGTAGTCAATGTGCCATGAAATTGGAGAGTTCATGGGAATTGCCCATCAACAATGCCTGGATCCGCCGAATCGGGCTAACGAAGACTCAGTGAGATAAATAGTAATCACCTTTTGAAATGAGGCATTTTAGTTACCTGAAAACTGGGATTTGATCTAATGACTCAGATCTAGGGCCTGATTCATTAAGGATCTTAACTTAATGAAGTTTCTTATTTAAGTCTCCTGAACAAAACCATGTTACAATGCAAGGGCTGGAAACTAGTTTTCTGTTTTGCACATAAGTTTAATACTGACTGTTTTTTCATGTAGCACACAAATATCAACTTATAAATAAGCTAGTTTGCTACATGAAAAAACAGTCAGTATTTAAATTATGTGCAAAACAGAATACTAATTTGCACCCCTTGCATTGTAACATGGTTTTGCCCAGGAGACTGAAAGAAGAAGTTTCTCAAGTTAAGATCCTTAATGAATCAGGCCCCTAGAGTCTATTTTCAGGGACACAATGAAATGTAAAACAGTGTAGGACACAAACCCAAGGCAGGTCATTAGCTACTTGGAATAAAATTAAATAGACATGACACACATGATTTATTTCAAATGCTAATGCATGTCTCAATTTTTTTCAGTAGGTTTATCTCATAAGTGTCTTGACCTGACAACCTAACCTCAGTGTTAAAAGACCAATAAACCACATTCTTGTTTATCCCAGATAGAAGGTCAAATATAATTATTATTATTATTATTATTATTGTAGATTTGAAAAGCGCCACAGTACTCGACAGCACTGTACAGTAGGGAAAACAGGACATGCATAAAAGAGGGACATACAAGGTAGACACAATAAATGCAGACATGAAGACAATGACAAGTGCAGCCATAAGCGAAACGTCCCTAAACTCAGATTATAGGGACAACAAATGGTACCTGCAGCTTAAGGGTTAACCCCTCTCCAGTTTCCAGCTAATGGGATGGGGGTGGGTGTTGACTCCCTGGAGAGGATATGAGCCGGGTCCAGGCATGTTCCTTCCTTCTTACCCGGCTGGAAATCAACAGGACAACATCAGGCAGGCTGAGTAACATCACAGTATCGATTTGTATTCTTGTTTTTGGGCCTTTTTCCCTGAATTGTGCTCTTGGTTCTTTGTTCCTCTGTAGCCTCATCTCTTCCATATTATTTCCTTTAACTCTCCTTTCTGTTTTGCTTGTTTCACATTTACCCCCCTTTTTCTCTAAACCCTGTCTGCCCTCCCCCCAGATGGTCTTTCCCTCTCTTCCTATCCTTGTGCCTCCTGAATGCTGTATTTTCCTCTCGCTGGCCTGCTTTCTCTCTATTTTATTGTTTTGTAGTTTATTGTATGGTATTTATGGTAGGCCTGGTACGGTATTTCCCCTTGTGACTATAGATATTGTGTGGTTATTGTCCCCCTGGACCCACATGGTCTCCGCCTGCCTGCTTTCTCCCTATCTGGATTGTACTGTGTTCATTGTGTCTTATTCATTATATTTCTCCATGTGACTAGAGATCGGGTAACCTGTACACTTAGCCCCCCCTTTCCCCTTTGTCGGCCTGCTCCCGCTGTGTCCAGCGTTTATTAGTTCCCATGCTGGTTACCTTGGTGCCCAGTTAGATCCCCCCCCCCTTTTTACTCGACATGCGCCGGGCAAGCAGGAACACCCCTTCCCCCCTCCTTCCCGTTTGCAAGACACTCCAGGAATGGTGGCCGCAGTGAATAGCACTGCAGCACGCCTCTCCAGGCACTCACACAGGACCTTACCTGCTCTGGAAGCGGACGCTACAGCTCCTGTACCCGGAGCTCGCCACAGCACCTGCTCATTAGAGCGCTTACATTCTAATTGGAAGAGGGCACAGCTGAAATGAGCGAGTGTGGCTCAGAGTGGAGAATGTAATGCTGCAAATCACAACATCGCACAGCAGTCACGTCATTACGCCCTACCTCCGTCTGGGATCCATGAGGTTGCCTCCTCATGGTATGACCTCCCCACACCATTACAGCTGAAACCCTACCCAAATCTTTAGGACAGTCTGATTCAAGGCACAAAGCTGTGACTAGTTGATTTGAGATCAAGTCACCGGGTTTATTTTTGGCCCAGTTTAATGCTGACTGGCCACCCAGAGGTACCTTTTATTTGCATGGTCCAGACACCACACACTGGCCCTGCCCCTCTATATGAATTCACCTATCCATAAAAAGTGAAAGTGTGCCAGGCTGTCAGTCACTGCCTGTTTGTTTAGTTAAGCACCTACTTTGTAACATGACAACCTGTTGCAAGAGAGTGAAACCGAGCATTGTGGACAGATTTAGTTACACCAGTTATTTAACAAATATTATCAAGCTCTGTAATACTCAGTGTTTGATATATATTAGTATAAAATTATAATGTTCCTTCCTCTTTAAATGACCACTGGACATGATTATATATATATTATTTTCATTACTTTTTACTCGTTTGTAAATGTTTTACTTGTAGAAAAGACATGTTACATGGGTACATGAAGTTGCTCTATCAAGGATATTACAAATTAATTAATCACCCTTCTTCTACTCACTTATTTCATCCAAAGCACCAGTGGCATGGACTTGAAAAATAATTGAAAAATTGCCACATCAAACAGATATTATTAAATACAACCCGGTGCTGTCTGACCAGTATTTGACCAGTGTACTATATACGGGGCATACTAGTGACTAACATGCAATATAAGGAGTATTCTTATTCCCACAGTACAATGCAGACCATATACTTCAGACCACTATACTATTCAGAGCACAGTCTGGAGACAGCTATAAAATGCACAGCAAATTCATTACCACTTTATAGTGCAGCCCTCGATCTAGTGCATAATAGATAATATAGACCACAATTCCTGGTGTGTACTAAAAAAACAGACCTTCACCTGTTTACTATGAAGACCTTATAGACCCCAATCAAGCAATATTCAATGCAGACACAGTTTAAAGAATCCATATGAACTAGCAAACAGATTGTGAGAGCACAATAGTGGCTTTAATAATGAAGTGCCCAGTCCTCGTACCTGAACTGTGGGGGTCCTCCCCTGAAACACCTCTGCCAGTTATTCAGTGACCAAGCCCAATGCCACTGCTTTTGGCAGGAACACATCAATGGAACGTCTCAAACATACTTGAGAAAGTCATATCTGCAATGACAAAACGCTTCAGTAAAACACTATACCCGTGGTTGAGGCCAAGAAGCAGGTTTATGTCGATCTTGATCAATTTCTGTCGTTTTATCTTCTTTTCATGAACATGCAAAAAGACTGTGCTACAAGATCTGAGAGATGTGCTGACTAACGCCCAGATAAACGTGTAGAGATACCAACTGTGGGTTGTCTGTCTACTTGGATGGATATTAAGAAGGAGAGATTCCCCCCCAAACAGCTATTACTCCTAATCGGGTGAGATCGCTACCAATGTCTCTTAATCGATTTTTCATTTCAACTTTGAGTCCAATATGGTCCACAAATAAGATCAGGACTTATTATGACATCTGCATATACTATTGATTTACATCCCATTAATTAAGTGAACAGGCCATTCACTTTGGAATATAGGATTATGCATTCTGACATTTCAAACGAGATCTGAGCTCGTGCACTTTACCTGTGATTGTGTTTCTGCAGGATACAGAGCTCATTATTTGCATAAGGATTACCTGTCTTTTTGAAGGAACCTGAGACACTTGGATACTAATTTATATTCAATGGCGTTATTATAGTCTTTTGAGATTTTTTTTTATTACCTTTAGAGTTGTAGATTGTGTGATGATTTTACCTTTCTTTTGTAATAAATTATTTTTATATAAAGTAATGCTGACTGTGCAATATTTATGCTGGGTAATTTTATTCTGATGTTTTATATCTTTTCAGTCCTATGGTGCACCTCTGATCCAGTCTCCATGCATTTTTGATACTTGGTTGTTTTTAGGGATTGGCACCTCCAAGACCGGGAGCGACACCGGACTATGTACTTTTCAGAAATTGGTACTTTAAATTAACCCCTTCAGTATGAGTGCTTAAGAATATATTACTTTATAACTGCTTTTATCTGCCTGCAGACTGTTGGACCACCTTTACTTTGGCTCTAAAGCTTCTCTACAACCCGGACCTCTGTTTGCTTCAGTACCTGCAGAATATCACTACCGCCTGGTATCCTGCTACAGACTCTACAGCTTGCCTGGACCTCTGTGTTACCTATACCTGCTGACTTTCCTTACTTAACCTGGACATTCAGTCTTTCTCTGCCTGCTGATCATGCCACCTGCCAGGATACTGTACTCCTCAGCCCTATCTGGCAATCCTGACATCTGACATCTAGTACCTGTGTTTATCTGCTGTTTTCATTTGCTTTATCTCAGTTGAATCTGTATGTTCTGTACCTTACAAGCCACTTTGCTTCATTCTACGCAGTGGCGCACACAGGGGGGTTTCTGGGTCTCCAGAAACCCCCCCCCCCTCCGCTAAAAAAGTGCCCTGCATATCGGCACTGTAGTATACAGCAGCCGCGGCGCTGTCTAAGAAGCGTCCGCGGCGGTGCTGTATTGTATACAGCACCGCCACAGACGCTCCTTTGACAGCGCCGCGGCTGCTGTATACTACAGTGCAGCCGAAACGCCCGCGCATGCGCGGCAGGGCTCTAGGTTTGTTTTGTTTTTTTGGGGGTGGAGGAAACTACCCCCTGACAAATCCTCCATGCGCCCCTGCTACATTACTCTTTGTGATATTCTTGCTGGGAATCCTGAGCAGTCCTTTATACTCATTTAGGTTCCCCAGCTAGGTTCTTATAGTGTCATGGTCAGGGTACTGTGAGCTAAATAACAGACCTTATTGGCACCTACATGGGCCCATTCCTTACACAGGCAAGAATCTCCTGCTGTGGTTGGCTCTGAACAGCAGGGCCACCATGCAGGAAGGGGGAGGGGGCGGTCAGTACAGAGGGACGGGGCCTAGCCTGACAAGGTGTCCTGCCATGACCTACCTGCCTGCCCTCTTTGCTTTCTTTTTAAATTGTTTTCAGGTTTTTTTTTCTGTTCTGGTGATGCAGAGGCTCCCAGCCATTGATGGGCTGTAAGTGCACCTCACTGTGATGAGGTCACTGGAAGAGAGCAGGAGAGGAAGAACGGTGGCGGAGAAGGCAACAAGGTAAGTGAACTGGGGAGGGGTTTAATGTGCACAACATTGTTTGGAAGGTCTGTTGAGGTCTGATGACGTGTGAAAATGCAGATAACAGAGCGAAAGCTGCCTAGTGCCACCAATCATTATAAAATCAATATCATATACCAGCAAATATATTTATATACTTTACTGTAGAGCTTGTGTGTTGTTCTCATTATACTTTTGCTTAAGAAAATCATATTATTGATGTACATCTGCAAGTGCCTGCCTGTGATGTGCACAGAACATCTCATTGCTGGCATTTGTGTCCTCTACTTAAATCAACAACTTTCTTTTCATCTTCGCCTTAGCAACCAACAGGTTTATTACTGCAAATGAAACTGGCTGCATACTTTCTCAGTGATCATGTTAATGACCCAGCAATGCTAGAACTCGATACTTGATCTTTGCTCACTAGCGGAGCTAAACTGGTAGTTGTGACCTGCAAGCATCTCACTCTGAAGCCCTAACTTCCTTCCTGGCTTTCTGCTCGAGACTGGTGTGCCCATTAGTTTCTACATCATATGTAAACAGCTACCAGCAAAGTCAATGCAAATTGCCTTGTGCCTATAGTTTTGCTCATGCCATGTGAATATAAATCATATACTTCCTGCAATGCACTGAATGCTATTTATGCTGCTCTTGCCACACCAACTTTATGATTTGCCATTTAAAGTGCTGCTTCACGAACAGTATATGTACTGGGACCCCATGAACTGCCTCCCAGTTTATCCATGTCTGATTTTTTCAGGCACAAATTGCACTCTATACCCACATGTGCCTCTGGTAAAGTTTAGCAGACCACTGTCACTTTGTGTGGCACTGGTAGTCATGAACAGAATATGGCAGGGCGATCATAGCTCCCTTTTGGATAATAATACTGTAACATATAACATATATTAATATGATAATGTTGAGCAATATGCAGTTGGTCATAAATAGACCCCTTAGTTTGCAACCCAGTTTGCACATTGATCTTTCAGACCATTAAATGAAACAAGAGCTCAAACTACTGATTAATCTATTGTTCATGGAGGTTTAAATATAGCATAGTTTATGTAATAAAGTATATGTATGGTATATACTATAGTATATATACAGTATATTATGCAGTATAGTATACAAATGGTAATATACAATACAATAGTAATAGACTATATTATAATCCATCTTAATTTTATCTGAGATGCAATGAGTTAATAAAACCAGACTAATCCCTTTCATACCAAAGGGCTTATTAAGGATTTGCATTCCAGATGAGTGATGGATTATTTTTGATTATGTTTCTTTCAAGCAGTGTCACCAGATCTCTGACTCCCACAATGACAATAGCAGTTTTGAAATAGAACTTAATTTATCTGCTAAAGATTTGAAGGGAGCATATCTAGGATATACAGAAGGTCCTCTAATCACTGGGATGGATGAATTTGTAGTGTGCAGGTTTAGATCTGAGAGCGTCACTGTGGTTTGGATTGTAGCCATTAATGTCTAATTGATATCCATCTCCGTGCTCACTGGTGAATCAATGCTATATATTTGGAGATGAGTCCTTTCTTAAATGGAAGAGCAGCACATCACATAATGCTAACTCACTGTGGGATGTATCAAAGACACAGAAATAAATACAGTATCATTTTTGTGACTGTGTTGTATAAAAAAGATGATGAACAATATATTAATTAAACCTATTTATTACAGCTAAATAGCAAAACGTACCTTTATTTACAAACAGAACAATTTGTGCAGGTGCGCCTAGTTTTCTGGCAATGTGCATGGATTTACAAAAAAAGATGTCATCTTTTGCAGAAGAGAAGTTTGCATTGGGATGGTTCAGTCTATTGAACGCTTTGCTTCTTAAATGTGCAGCAGGAACATATGTGCCCTTTTGTGTAGCAGTGCAAAAAAGTTGTCAGTTTGCAACATGTGATCATTGAAATAAGATAAAAGCTGCTGTAAGGAGAACCAAGAGAAAATTAAAAATGAGAATTGCAGAACATAGTCACAATATCAAAAAGGGAATAACGAGTCATAGTGTATCCAATCACTTTGCAGAGAGACATGGAAAGGACCCCAAAGCCCTCCTAGTGTATGTCAAAGGACTGGAGAAGAGGGAACCACTTAGCTGAAAGGTCTAAAATGGAAACTAAATACATTTATCAACTGAAACCATCAGGTTTGAACATTAAATTTGATCTGCAGGCCTGTCCTATTCTAAAGAGAGAAATAAAAACTCACTAATCAAAAGGATAGTACCATCCTCCCATAATTCCCTTTTTTGGTTAATATCACAATTTGAAATGAATGATTCTGAATTTAGATTTTGTTTTATTTTTATATACATCTTTTGATTATTTTGATCTTTATTTTTTTTGTCTTTTACATACACTCACGTCCTTTAAATGATCTCTCACAGAAATAACATTGTATGTGGTAATCTTTCGCCAAACAGGCAAAACACTAATATTATATATGTGTTCAAATATATATATGAACTAGTGCTAAAATCATGGATACATGTACATAGCGTTTAGGAATAATATTAATACAGTTTAATTTATATAGTATTTTTTTTATATCAATAAAGTATTATGATCCCAAAAGCCTTACATAAGGGTAAGGACTTGAAAAAGTCTCCTGTTGATGAAACGCTTTGAATGCATAGCAACATACACACTAACACAAGCTGCTGCAGGCCACCATAATAGAGAAAGAGATTGTGCAATTCGACTGCATTCCAGACCTGGTGCCACAATCAATATCTTCATCGGTGCTCAAAGAAACAATTCCGGTTCTTGCAAGAACCACTACAAGGGAGAAGGTCACAGAAGACAAGAAAAGGAGCATCATAGGGAAAGTTTAGGGTAAGAACCTTTATTCTGTTACTGTGACTGGAGCGATTACCGATTTAATCCACTATACCACACAGAAAAGAGCTTTTAAACATGCTCCTGTTATACTTGATCCTAAGATTGACATATGCATATTTTTTTTACTCATTATTTAAGCTGTAATACTGTCTCCTTTGATCTACATTGTCCACAGACACTACACACATAAGCACATATGACAAAAGAGTCTCATGCGCTTGCAATTCCTATGCTATTTGGTTAACCTTTTATTTGAAACTGTAAAATTCCCTGAAGTAGCTCAGATTTGTTTACTAACATATCCCGCTGCTGAGCCGGCGCATCATTAAGGACCAACCCTTGCTGCTCAATGCTGCGATCTGTGCCAAGTATAAAGGGAGCAGAGCTGGGATGGCGCATTTCGCTGTGAATAACGACACTAAGCTCACCCAGTTAGTTACGGAAGTAGGCAGGATATGGGAGCTTTTCGAGAGTCCAGGAGATCTACAAATTTTGGAGTTTCGCAGAAATTTCATGAGAGTTTGCAACTTTGGATAAAAGGTGGAAGATGGCACATGATTAGCTGCATATCTTGCTGTGCAGAGGGGTGTATGGCCATTTTCACTCTGAAAAAGGACTTGATTTTTGCACCAGCTCACAGCTGGCCATGGTCCGTTCTTGTACGATACTTTTAATGGGACACATCTTTTGCTTTCCTGATACAAAGTTTCAAACATACAAAAAAGTGACGTAATTGACAATACCGATGTCCCCACACTATTGTGATTAATTTATGACATGAATGAGACTAAACCAAGCAGTAGTTTAGCAGAAATATAGAAAAGGTTTATGTAATGAAAGGGTTTGTCTACAGTTGTAGGAGGTTGAACCTTTAATGTGACATTTATACTTTGTACAATGGGCTATTTACGATCTATCCACTTCCCTGCACACCTAGGTGCACTTATAGTTTTTGGCGTTGTCTCTAGAGAGCCTAGATTAGGCATGCAAGTTGATGTGTGCAGGGCATACTATATATGAGCACCAAAGAAAACCAAGAAGTTTTGTGGTGCATGTATTTTTCTAAATGAGCTACTGTTTGTGTACAGCCATACATGGTGCCAAAATTAATGTGCAGAGCCATATCTGATACCAATGTTAATGTAGAGAGCCATGTCAGGTGACAAAAAATATATTATCTCACAGACATCTTTAAACATAAGGAAGTTTGTGATGAGGGTAGCAGGGCGAAAAACAATTAAGATATCCCCTATTACTGTAATGAATGAGGTACAGATTGTTTGGGGCATAATCATTTCCATTCCACACACACTATTATGAGCTCCAAGCATTATGCCATTATTAACATTTGGGATACAGCCACAATATTGCCATAAATCATTACATTTATACAGACAATAAAGTAAAAAAAATAATGGTGGGCCCCCCAAAAGAGCTTAACCAAATCTAATGCGGCCAAGCTAGACATGAACTAGCAAAACAACTTGAAATTATACATATGAAGTCTTTTTACAGGGATAAGGTTTAACATCTGAGAGGAGGGTGATTAGTTTAATCTGTTTACCTCTTCTTGTGTATTGGTCTCTGAATTATTGTGCTCTGCTTTCTGATGTCTTTATGAGAAGAGGTCAGCCAGCTATGTGTGCTTTGCTGCAGGTGAGACGGTCTGATAGCAATTCATACCATGTGTCATAAACACTAAAATCTCCCAGGATCCTTCTAAAAGCTTATATCAGTATCCATCGATAATATCCAAAAACATACCCCCCACATTCCCTATGTGTCGGTGAGCTCTCAGGACAGCAGGCTGAGCAGCTGGGCTAAGTTTCAAGACAAGTAATAATGACCCAGGGAAATGTCACATTTTCTCAAATATACTTCTAGTACAAGATTAATGTTTAATATGCTAATTAAGAAAAACATATGACCTGTTGTGTGGATGTAACATTATCTTTGTAGGACATTCTGGTAAGAAGTTCGCCCAGTATGAAGAATTCCTATCTAGAAAAAAGTCTTGAAAAGTAGGTCATAAATGCCTCAAAGGGAGCTGTGGGCATCTGTAGCATGCTTAAAAAAGTCACGTAAGATGGAAAGCTTTGTTCATTTCATGGAAGTCGATTTTCATTTTGAGAAGTGTTGCTGGATCACTTATAAATAACTTATTGTATAAATATATTTAAATTATTAGCGCTGTGTGCTACTTTATATAATTGCAAATGTACTGATTTTATTATATTGTGTTGTATTTCTGTATAGGAAATGCATTCATTTCTGAGGTATTGATTTGTAACTTCGGAGACAGTATGTCACGATTTGGTTTTTTAACTTTGCTAGAGGAAACCCTAATTAGGCTAATTAGATCTTTTTCATCCAAGAAGTGTCAAAAACCTGCTTAATTTGAAGGCCCAGCAGGAGGTTGTTACCTGTTGTCACGTCTTATTAGAGAGACAGGAATCATTCTGAGCAATGTAGATATAGGATACAAGTATTAGGGTATAACAGATTAATGTAAGTTTTGTTAAAGCTTAAATTGCGTTAGCTCCATGGTTAAAGGATATATTACATCATAAGGGTAATTATTAAATGTGATTCATCAGTCTTTGTGGAGCCATCTAGGATCATGGGGCAGTGTTATGCTCGGCTAACAGTTTTGTCAGAATCTGTATAAAAAGGAGCTCTGTTGGACCATGTACCAAAATCTCTTATGGCCTGATGAGGCCTTAATTGTAAAAGATATGTATTTTGCGAAGAGACATCACAGCTCATCACCCAAAGAGCAACATTCTGTGAAGAATAGTGGTGACAGCATCATGCTTTGAGACTGCTTCTCTTTAGCTGGGACAGTGGCTAAAGATGAACAGCTCCAAATATCAAGATATTTTGGCATAAAGTCTGCTGGCCCCACTCAGGAATCTGAGGGTGAAAAGAAATTTCACATTTCAACATGATATCTCACCAAAACACATATTCAAGCCAACCAATTAATGTGCCTTGTAATCGCACAGTTAAATCCCAGACTCCAATTCCTTTGAAAACTTGTGGAATGACAGAAAGAGGTTTGTGCACAGGAGAGATCCCCTCACAATTTAATAGACCTTGAACTTTTTTATAGGGAAGAGTGGCGCAGACTTGCAAAGTCCAAGGGGTAAATGTATCAAGCTGAGAGTTTTCCGGCGGGTTTGAAGAACCAATCAGATGCTAGCTATCATTTATTTAGTACATTCTACAAAGTGATAGCTAGAATCTGATAAGTTGCTATAGGCAACATCTCCACTTTTCATACCCACCATAAAACTCTCAGCTTGAGACATTTACTCCCAGGTGTGCAAATTTGATGGAGACTTGTTCAAAAGTCAAAGATGCTGCAGCAAAGTATTAGTTTAGATTTTTTTTATTTTCACTTTTGGAAAAAAGTGACATGATTTATATTGATTTCAGACTTTACATCATAAACACCTGCAATTTCGATAAGGGTAATGTAGACTTTTTATATTCACATATATATATATATATATATATATATATATATAACCACACCACCACTGCAATTGAGTGCTGTTAGTTTAATGTGGGGTCTATTTCTACGAATGGTATGTGGACCTATTAATGTAATTGGATTGTTGAAGGCAATCAATATACTGTAGGGGTCTAAATGAAGAGGATCCTTATTTCAGTCTCCTGGACAAAACCATGTTACAATACAAGGGGTGCAAATGAGTGTTCTGTTTTGCACATAAGTTAAATACTGCCTGTTTTTTCATGTACAACACAAATATCAACTTTAAATTTCAGTGTACAAATAAGCTATCAAATATTTGTGTTTTACATGAAAAAACAGTCAGTATTTAATTTATGTGCAAAACATAACACTCATTTGCACCCCTTGCATTGTAACATGGTTTTGTCCAGGAGACTGAAATAAGGATCCTCTTCATTTAAGATCCTTAATGAATCAGGCCCCTATTTATTAAATGTGGGTGCTATTGATTTAATGTCAGACTGGTTGGGGGTAAGGAGGCCTAGAGTGTTCCCTAGCAGGGCCGGACTGGGACTAAAAATCAGCCCTGGCATTTAAAGTCCACAGGCCCACCTCAGTTCCAGCAGGAAAGAAAATTCGGTGGGCCTGCGCGGCAGCATCGAAAAAGGCGTGACCACATTGTGTTGTGGGTGTGGCCACATGGGGAAATGATACATACATTAAAATAAAACATTACATTTATCACACCATCCCCCGAGGCACATTGTGACATCCCCAGCCCACTGTGCTTATCTATGCTTCTGGTGCTGCTGACATCCATCAGGGTGGGAACTTCCTGTTGAGTGAGCAGGGAAGCTCTTAGTCTCACAAGATTACCAAATCTTGTGAGACCTAGAGCTCCTCGGCTTGCTCTGCAGGCTGTGTCCTATCCAGAGACTTGGAGCAGCTATCCGCTCCCTCCTGCTAACCAGAGCTGGATTAACACTTGGAGGGCCTGAGGTGTTTAAGGCAGGGGGCCCCTATTATGTAACATGGCTATCATTTTAGACAAATGTTAGACAAATACACAGGCAATACTGTGTGCACTACTGTTAGTTGCAAGCAGCTCTGCCTTCACAAGCAGTACAGTGTGAAGCTGGACATACCTCCCAACTGTACTTGTAGTCAGATCAAATCTCACTAAACGAGACAGTCACCAAAACTCGGGACTTCCCCACAGATTCAGGACAGTTGACAGACTGTCCTGCTCTCTCCTACCTGTCTTGTTACTTTCACCACCTATGGCTCCTGGTGTCTTTAGTTCAGTTGCTGCTTGTCTGGATACTGGAATGTTGGAGGCCCTATTTGGAAAAAAAATGGGTACATGTAATTTAGAAAACTCCAACCAGACCTGGTGTTTAATCAATACAACCCATGTTTTATAATTATGCCTCCATCCAGTCCCAAAATTAAAATACTAGTATTTACATTTAATATAAATAGCTGCTGCTGCTGATAAATAAACCTATTTCCCTCCCTCCAAACTACCCCAGCCATAAATGAAATAGTATTTACGTTTAATAAATATACCTATTTCCCACAACCATCACTGCCATTAAATTTATATTCACATTTTTTTCCCAAACAGCCCCACTTTCAATTAATAGTCCCCTAACCACCCCAGCATTAAAATAAAGGTCCAATCACCCTATCTTAAAATGCTAGGCCCTAATATAAAATAAACCCACATCACCGCACCAATAAAATAGCACAAATTAAATAATTAGCCCCCACCTAAACTCCACCATTATATTAATAGCCTACCTCCCACTTTATATTAACATTCTCCTCCTCCCCTCATGCCTGAGTACATGCCCCCAATTGATATTATGCCAAACAGTAGTGCCCCAAAATCATATTTTACCACACAGTAGTGCCCCACAATCATATTTTACCACACAGTAGTGCCCCAAATCATATTATACCACACAGTAGTGCCCCAAATCATTTTATACCACACAGTTGTGCCCTAAATCATATTATACCACACAGTAGTGCCCCCAGTTGATATTATGGCACAAAAGTGCCCCCAGTTGATATCATGCCACAAAAGTGCCCCCAGTTGATATTATGCCCCAATATTGCCCCCAGTTGATATTATGCCACAAAAGTGCCCACAGTTGATATTATGCCCCAATAGTGCTACACAGTAGTGGGCAAAATAATATTATTTGCACCCGGACCCCCACCCCCTGTTTCCTGTGTGGCAATCTTTCTCTTCTTCCCCGTTTTCTGTCTGACACATTTTCTCCCCCCCCCCATTTTCTGTACTTACCTTCTCAGCTTCTTCCCTGTCTGCTTCTCTCCGCTCTTTGTCTGCTGCCTTCCAGGACCTGTACTGGTCACGTGTGCCGCGCGCAGCGCTGCACATGTGGGCAGGAAGTGTCAGTGCACACCGTGCAGTGACAGCTCAGACCGGCCTATCTGACCATCGGCCATTCTGGCATTTGCCAGAAGTGCCAGATGGCCAGTCCGGCCCTGTTCCCTAGTAATGACTGTATTCCAGGAGTTGAATAATAAATATACCCTTTACAAATAGGGTTCCAACCTGTTTGTGGAAGGGCATATGGCACAGGTGACAAGGGGAGCATGGTGGGGGAACATACTGTAAGTGACAAGTGAAGTGGGCATATCTCCATTCCACTTGCACATGTATATACCCCCAGACTGGCACAGTGTACTGGTTGGTAAGTTCACCTGTACAACTTTGGGACAAGAGGTTCAGTAGTTGTCAGACCAACCACCAAAATGGGAAGAATCGGGATCTAAGTGATTTTGACCATGGAATGATTGTTGGTGTCAGACAGGGTGGTTTGAATATCTCAGAAACTGCTCACCTGCCAGGTTTTCACACAAAACAATCTATAGTGTTTACAGAGAATGGTGCTTAAAACAAAAAACACTCAGTGAGCTGTAGTTCTGTTGGTGTGAATGCCTTGTTAATGAGAAAGGTCAGAGGAGAATGGCCAGACTGGTTTAAGCGGACAGGAAGATGACAGTAATTAAAATAACAATGCATAACAGCAGTAGTATGCAGAAGAGCATCTCTCAAACCTTGAGATGGATGGGCTACAGTAGCAGAAGTTTCACTTCTGTCAATTAAGACCAGCAAACTGATGCTACAATGGGCACATGCTTACTAAAACTGGACATCTGACGATTGGAAAAAGACTAGTCTGATGAATCTTGATTTCTGTTGTAGCATGCAGATGGTAGGGAAAGAAATGGGTGTAAACAACATGAATCTGTGGCTCCATCTTGCCTTGTGTTAAAGGTGCAGGTTGGTGGTGTAATGATGTGAGAGATGTTTTCATGGCATACATTAGGCCCTTTAGTATCAATTACACATTGTTTAAATGCCA
Organism: Mixophyes fleayi; assembly: GCF_038048845.1. Classification (NCBI taxonomy): domain Eukaryota; kingdom Metazoa; phylum Chordata; class Amphibia; order Anura; family Limnodynastidae; genus Mixophyes; species Mixophyes fleayi. The sequence goes on from NC_134406.1 coordinate 53,233,029, forward strand.
TAACCCACCTGAATGCTGTTGATGACCTTATGCATCTCTTTATGGCCACAGTCTACCCATCTTCTAATGGTTAATTCCAGCAAGATAACGCACCATGTCAAAAAGCACGTAATCTCAAGTTGGTTCCACAAACATGACAATGAGTTCAGTGTTCTCCAATGGCCTCCACAGTGACCAGATCTTGTCCAGTAGAGCACATTTGGGATATGGTGGAAAATGAGATTTGCAGCATGAATGTGCAGCCGACATTTCTGCAGCAACTGAGTAGTGCTATCATGTCATCATGGACCAGAAGAAATGTTTCTAGCACCTTGTTGAATTCATGTTGTGAAGAATTCAGGCTGTTCTGGGGGCAAAGGGGGTCCTACCCAGTACTAGAAACGTATACATTATAAAGTGGCCAATGAGTCAATATATATTTTACAAAGCTTTTTTTACTTTTTTCATTACAATACAACCGTAAATTCTGTATTTATACAAGAAGGTGCAGTTTTCAAGTTGATTATGATAATTGTCATGTTTGCTCGACATACATTTATATCATAGTTTTATTAGTGTAGGTATCTTGATTTGCGAGTAACTTAAGACACAGATGGGAAAATGTAAAAGCATATGCAAATGGACAACTCTGGGTACACACTACACTGTTTTCGTCCAATAATCGGCTCAAACAGCCAGCATACGACCGCTCGTTCAAAAGTGGGGTCAGTGTGTGCAGTGACACGATGGTCGAAACTCTGCCCAAATGGACGATTATCGCCTCATTTGGTTGTTCGTACCGTTTAATATTTTCGTTCCAATCTCGTTTCCACTGTGTAGTGTGTATAAACTTCCGACCGATCGACAACAGTGAGTATGAAATTACAGTCATTGCTCACGACAACATGGCTGTAAAAAGTCGCTAAAGGGACGTCTGCTCTTCCCTTTATCGTCCTAAACAAGGCTAGTGTGTATGCAGTCCATGGACCGAGCGATCGGGTCATTGATCGCATGTAAAATCGCTCGGCATAAAAAGTTGGTCGAAATTTCTGTAGTGTGTACCCAGCTTTAGTCAGCCCCTATCTAACTAATTTAATTGGGTTGTGTATACACAAAAGCGGTAACCACTGGTGCTGGGTTAGGCTTTTGTGGGGGGACAACATACTATTCGTCACCTGCATTAGATGCGCCTACTGAGATGGATAACTGGAGATACAAGCTACTCACACTAGGCCCCATATCCAGGGTGCGTGTCACACTTATGTTCCTTTACTGTACTTCAGTTGCATGTGCACATCCTTGTTCTGCCTTTCCAGACCACAAATGCAGTGTGCATAAAACTCTAAATTCTATGATGTTTTACCATGTCTGAGTAGTAAATCAAAGCAACATTTTGCTTTGTGCTGGACATGTACAACTCTAAATGAGGCCACTGTGCACTCTTCCTGCAGTCCGTTGTATAAATAGCAATGATGGACAGTTGAAAAAGAACTCTAAGTAACAGCATAATTTGTTTGTGTTAAATAAAAATCAACAGTATTATAAGGCTCCAGGTTATGCCTTTTGACATTTGCACCAGCATAGGTAGAAAATAGGTCTTATTTAGCGTTAGACGGAAGTCCATTTGTGTGGTATAAATATTCGAATTTTCATAGTGCACATGCATACCAAAATGCACCTGTTTTTAGATTTGAGTGCATATTGCAGCCCCTTAAACCTGGAGAGGTGATGCGTAAGTCTAGCACGTTCCCTGTCGATTTGACCTAATGGGACTTGGACACATACCCAATTATGCTTCTTAAGAAGCATATCTTTGCCATGTCGCCAGGGCTGGATTTCCCGCTAGGCAACCTAGGCAGGTGCCTAGGGCCCAGCAGTACCCAGGGGGCCCTACAGGACCGGCAGTGAGTGGGCTAAGTAAGGCGAGAGGGGTGCCACGCCTGAGAAGCGCTCCCCTCCGCCTGCTATCCCCTGCTGCCGGTTATCGAGGGGAAAAAATGCGGGCAGGAAAAAAAATCAAAAAAAAATCACGTGACTCAATGCGACGGTGCCCAAAATCTCCAGAAGAGGAAGGAGCAGTGTCATCTTTGACTTCAGGCAGTTTGTTTGAGTGTGTGCTTTGTGAAGGGTTTGAACTTTGGGATTTTAGTTACGATTAAGGTAAGGCTTTAAAAGCAGGAATCTTGCACTTCAAACCACCAGTTGCCGGGGAAGGTTTTATATATATATATATATATATATATATATATATATATATATATATATATATTGTTTTTTTGAGAGGTTGGGATGTCCACAGAAGGTAAATGCTCTATGTGAACTTGTGCCTCAGTGGCTGCTGTGATTGCAGACTGGATTGCCATGAGCATTGATTGGTCTAGCCCACAAAGATAGCTGCCTCCGCTTTGTGAACGGTATAGGTACACTTTGAAAAGGAGTGGAGATCACTGCATGGTGCAGGCTATATCAGGATATAGATTTGCAGTACAGACCCATGTTCTATTCTCAGCGCACTGAAACAAATGACAGCCTAGTGCTCTGCAAGCCTCCCCTCCTCAGAGAACCTGCCACCTTACTGACAGCTCGGCTGTAGGCAGACATGCCCATTATTCACGATGTCAAACCACCAGTTGCCGGGGAAGGTTTTATATATATATATATATCTATATATATATATATATACACACAAGTTAACCCGTGCATGATACTCATGCATTCTAGTCAAATCAAGCTACTTAAGGTGTTTAAAAGGGTCTTGTCATGCATTTGGGCCTAGCCCAGGCCTCCTCAGGGGAAGAGCGTTACTTCCCGACGCAAGCGCCCTTTTTTAACGTGGTTTTGTCCACATGTCACCACCTCATCATTTTTCTCCATCACCTCATCCTTCATCTTTATCGCCACATCCTTCATCAAGCTACTTAAGGTGTTAAAAACTCCCCACTGTCACCACCGGCAACCACCAACCACTCCCAACTGTCACTTCTCCTTCAAGAAATATATAGGTCAGTGTATAACTCTGCCCAGCAGGTGGCGCTGCAGCTTGGTTTTTTTTTTTTCACACACGCCACTAGGCATTTATATAGTAGATATATATCCATTTGATGCCTGTTTAAACCCATATCTGCGTTTTCCCCTCAAAGCTGCGGGCTCCAGTTTATTAAGGAGTATTGAGCTGTATTGCAGATATTAAATGTTTTTTCTGATCCTCCAGGGAGCAGTTTCTGTGGGCGTATAATGGAGCAGGTTTGTGTCTGTCATTAAAGGTGCACTATCCTGGAATCTGTCAGACACTGTCTCATGTTACTCATCTTTAGTTCGGTTCAAGTACTATGAGGGTGAAGGCACAGTGAAACTTTCATCTGCACTATGCAAGGGATTATTAGTTTTGTAACCTTACTGTACACTTTCATCTGTTTATCATGGCGTCCAGCAGGTAATGTGTAACACATTGTCAACATGACATTGGAAACAAAGGCTTCTATTGATTAGATTCATACATGACGCATCAATGCAGGGTTTTTTCTATAGGAGGGCATCCTACCTCTTTTCACCTGCTAGATATGCTTTCAACGACGCAAGCCACGCCCCAATGATATGGCCATGCCCCTTTGTTGGCGCCACTTCTTTCTCCACTGCTCAATTATAGGGGTATAATATCTTCATCATCATCTATTTATTCATATAGCACCAGCAATTCCGCTGTGCTGTACAGAGAACTCACTCACATCAGTCCCTGACCTATTGGAGCTTACAATCTAAATCCCCTAACACACACACACACACACACATACACACAGACAGAGAGAGACTAAGGGCAATTTCATAGCAGGCAATTAACCTACCATTATGTTTTTGGAGAATGTTAAAAAAAAATAAAGTGCTGTGAATTGTTTCGGGCGGGGAAGGGGGGAGGGGGCCTGAAACCAGTATCCTGCCTAGGGCCCCATGAGGTCTAAATCCGGCTCTGCATGTCGCAGAAACCTGATAAAAATCCATGATGATGAGAGCAGCCGTATTAACTAGCTGCTACTGATTGGCTGCTGATAGTACTTCATTCATTAGTGCTGCAGATACATTGGGCCTGATTCATTAAGGAACGTAAATGCTGATACATGTCGTATTTTGCTTTAAACTGCTTTGTGCATGCCCAGAAACTAACTATATGCCGGAGAGCGAAAGTTTATGCAATTAATTTTCGCACGCAAAGGACACTTACAACAGCCTACGATTTCATGGGCAGAACGTGGAGGGAAATGGGCATATGCATGTAGTCAATTTATTGTAAGGGCGCAGTAAGCTCGAACACACTCAGCAGCGCCCGATTCAAGCTTTGGCCATCTCTAAGGTACAGTATTTCTGTTGTATCACTTGCATCAGCTACAGGTCAGGTGTAAGTGCTGAGTGATAGTGATGACGGACACTCATGCATGCTAGAACATGTGTTTGCAATCAAGAGCTACTGTAAAATGCATTTTACGTACAGTAGACATTAGTAACATCAGTATAAATAAATTTAATGGAAATCTTTTTTTTTTTTTTTTTAAAAACAAACTTATTTTAAAAAAAACATTTTTTCATTAATGACTATAATATTGTCAGGCGCCATCCCGCTGTCTCCTCAGGACGGCCGCCTGCGTCTCTGCCCAGCGCGTCTGGTTACCAGGCAACCACACGCGGAAGTTCCGGCCGCCCGACGCGGCCTTCTGCGCATGCGAGTCCTGTTGTATAGTCTCGGCGGCAGCTGAGAGAAGCGCTGCCGCCCACCACTATTCCTATTGGCTCCCCAAACTTTATAAGGCACTTCCTGTCACTACACCTGTGAGTATCAGGTCTTCCTGCCTCCAGCGTTTTCTGTATTGTCAGTTCCAGCATTGTTCTTGACTTTCCTCGTTTGCCTGTGACCTTTCTGACCCGGACCGTTTGATCACCCCTTTTGGATCTCCCCTTGTACTGCGCTACCTGAACGTTACCAAACCGGCTTGCTTCACCATCCCTCCGGATATCCCTGTGTACTTCCTATTACCAGCACGTTACCGACTCGGCCTGTCTGACACCCTTTTCTTGTATCTCGCTGTTGACTCGTGGAAGGACAGCGACCTGCGTGTCCCTGCAGCGGAGTCCATACCTCCTTGTGGGGGTCCCTGCTGAACACCAGGGGCACGTTAGATTCCGCACCTTCCTCTGAGTTGCGCCAACAATAGCAGGTACGCAATATAGTTGTGACAAATATTAACAGGTGACAATAATACTTTTTTTTCTGTGCGTTCTGTTGGGACTTTATATTCAATATATGTATTGGACTTATCCTGCAGTGTATTGTCTGTCAGAGCAGAGTGTACCTAGACCCGTATTTAACAAGAGACGTTTCTTCAGATCCACTTCTAGTTGAATGTGTTTTAAAAAACTGCACAACACGTTCGGTTTGCTTGCCTTAATGAAACAGGCCCATTATGTTAAGTTACGGCTATCTATTCAGATTTTTTAATTGTCATTCCATTTCAACAGCTGCAGGAAAGAATATGTCCATTATATTTTTAAAGCCTTACAAAACAGATGTGGGAGTGTTTGTATGTAATTGCAATTTATATGGCATATACGACTTTCGCATTTATTACTAATACTGTCAATACACTATACTCTCTTGTATATATGACACTTCACTACATTATATTGTGTATTAATAGTTAATGTGACCTTTGCATTTAACACTGTTAAGCCGCTTCTCTACACTACCGTTGGGTGTGAGTATAAGCATTTGTACGACTGAAGCAGAAATACTCCTGTGTTTTGAGTTGGATATATATTGAGATATGTGTGTCTCAAACTACATATGTACAAAAGTCATTCTTGTAATAGAATTTGCATGCAAACACATCAAAACCTAAACGATGTCCAATACATTCACTTTACTCAATTCATCAGTAAAATGTTCCAATGATACAGTGCCACCGAGTGGCCAAATTAATATACCAAATTGCTGTTTTAAAGCACTGCACAATTAGTTTTTTTTAAGAAATCTACAGACACCTATGTGCCAACATATTAAAAGTATTTCCAGGGACACCTTGCATTTAAGTAGATGCATCTAAGAAGGTGCCTGTGTAGATGGGCATTTGTGCACCTCATTATAATTTTTAAACAAAATTATATTTTTACTGACCTTAGTTCATACTTGCCAACTCTCCCAGAATGTCCGGGAGACTCCTGCATTTTGCGAGAGTCTCCCGGACTCCCGGGCATGTGTGGCAATTTCCCGAATGCTGCCCACTTCACTAGGAAGTGCCCCACTTCCTAGTGAAGTGGGCAGAATTAAATCCCAAACGCTGCGATTCCCAGGGGGCTGGGGCCAAAATGACGCGATTTTGGCTGTGCCGCCCCCCTCACGCCCCCCTCCACTGGCTGGCTCCCGGAAGGGAGCTGAAGAAAGGGGGCAAGTATGTTGTAATTTAATTTTTTGCATCTTAAATACTCCTATACAATTAATATGAACTCATACAGCCCAGAGAATAACAGCAGACAGCAAAATACAGGAAAAGAGGAACTGTACTCCTCACTTGGTCAAGTCTGAAGAATATTTACATTTCCAGTTTTAAATTTCATATATAAGATAACATACTTTACTAAAAAGTGCAGACTTAAAAAAACTCAGTATTTTGTTAAAGATATCTTAAGTATTTCTTCCTATCACTTTTTTTTTTTTTACTTACATTTCTTTTCATCTCTGTTTCAGTTGATTCTCCCGTTCCACCCCAAACCACAACATAATTTCAATTAACGTCATAAAGTTGAACTGTGTGTTTCACTCTGTGTTTTTCACAAAATTGATCACTCCTGTGGGAGTTATACTGTTTGTTTGTAAATTTATAAATGTTATTATAACTGTGTACAGTTCATGACCTGAAATGTAGAATTAACACAAATATGTATGTGAGCAAATAACTTCTCCAGCTCCCAAAACTTAATAGGAAAGACGGCGTTCCTTATCATGCAATTTAGGTGTAACATAGGCAGGCAGAAATTTTGGAGACCCCCTTAATATGACAAACAGAGACCCCATCCAAACTCTTGGCCTCATTGATACCTATGAAGAGACAGTTTTAGGTAGGAAGGACATGTGTTCAGGGCAGGGATTGAGACATTGTCCCCCTTGTTAGGATTGTATATTAAAACTCATATGAACAGAATAAAAACATACTTTAAATTAAGCTTAGCACAAAGATCAAAGCGGCATCCATTCTGGAGGCAAGTGTACAACATAGACCACATGCAGATGTCTGGTTTGCAGTGCAGAAACCATTCCGGTGAAAAGGAAATAAAACAATTCCATTTTGGTGAACAGTAAAAATATGAGCTGATTCTTATGGTATGCAGAGTAGAATCTATTCTGGTTGCAATTGTACCAATATTTTGGTATATATACATAACAGAATAAATTCTGTGCCAAATGTATAATACAGAGACATTTTTAAGACTAGTATACCTAGAAGACCTAGTATGTAAAGCAGATCTGAAAGATGGGGGCTAATATGCAAAACAGACCTTCAGTCTAGTGGCTAGTGTTCAGAGTAGATCTGAAATCTAATGGCTACTGTGCAGAGCAGATCTGAAGTCTTGTGGCTAGACTACAAAGTAGACCTGCAGTCTAGTGGTTTGTGTGCAGAGTAGACTTTTGTAGTGACTAGCAGCCCAGGTCCTGCTCCGCTACTACTTGATAGAATCATTACTGGGAGCTGTCTGCTGATTGGCTATTAAGGCAGATTCAAGCAGTAATTCTCAGCAGAGTATAGGCCAATCTGCCTATGTGGAGTAGTGCCCAGTGGAGCAGCTGCCCGAGAAGAGGGCGAAGAAAGAAGGAAGGAACTACTCCCCATGCCAATCAGGGCTCGCAGCGATAGCTGATAATGTTGGAGCGCCCGCTGCTTTATAAGCCGCCGGGCGCCACCATAGTATCAGTCCGGAGAAGAAAGAAGAGGACGTCCAGTGATGGAGACGCCGGCGGAAGCGGCAGGGAGCCCTTGTAAGGGCTGTGAGCTACCCTGCCACCAGAATATGCAGGCGCATGAACATCGGTGAGGAGCTCTTGTAAGGGCTAAGAGCAACCCCGCCAAGAAGACTCCGGGAATGCCAAACGGGAGAAGAGGCCCTAAAGAGCCAGCAGGGCAAGAGGCCCTAGAGAGCCAGGAGGGCAAGAGGCTCTTTGAGCGTAGCAGGACACGAGGCCCTTTGAGCGTAGCAGCGCACCAGGCCCTTGGAGCGTAGCAGGGTATGAGACCCTTTGAGCGTAGCAGGGCACCAGACCCTTGGAGCATAGCAGGGCACCAGGCCCTTCAGTGTAGAGAGGCACAGGCCTCTGGGTGAGGGGAGCGATAGGCTCTTGTCAGTGTATCAGGGCGGCTGTCCTGTAGTGTAGTAGGACATTGGGTCCTTGCAGTTAGAGGGATAGAAGGTCCCTGATGGTTAGTGGGGCAGTAGGCCATTATAGTTGGTAGTGGGCCCAGGTCTAGCAGGATGCTAGGTCCCGAAGTAGTGTAGGGGACAGTCGGTCCCTTGGTAGTTAAGAGGTAGAGTTCTGGAGCGGTTTACAGAACCCCTCCATCCGTCAGGAAGGGCACCTAAGTCCTGAGCTCCAGTACAAGGCAGGCTTAACAGCCGGGGCTCGGGCCGCGGGCGAAACCTGTGGAGTACAGCGTTTCAGGATGTGGAAGTGTCCCATGTGAGGAGAAGAGAGGTACGGTGCTTTCCATAGTGGTCCCTCAGGATTGAGTGAGTATCTAGGGTGTTGGGGAAGGGATTGTTGTTTGTGACTTTGTCTCCCTTGTTTTACAGGTGTGGTTCATAAGGCAAGGTTTGCGGAAAACCCAGCGAGCGGAAGGAACAGAGGGAGTCGCCATCGCAGACTCGTGTCCGTGAGTATAGCCACGGCGAGGGCTGTTCCCTTGGTGCACTCACCTTGTGGAGCTGTCCCTCCCGTATTTTCCCCTTTCCCCTTACAGCAAAACGAGTGCCCTGCACATGAAGACAGGGGCCCTTTTCCCCTGCAGTGTTTTGGGAGCTTGGACATCCCCACCCCTCCCCAAGTGGACCTTTTACACCTAGTGTATGTAGGGCTTATGAGTTATATGAATTTCTATAAATAATTATTGACTGTATGTATGTTCCCTTAAAAATAGATATTCCAGTGTGAAAGGCCATCATAGATCTAGTTTTTTTTACCCAGTATGAGATGAGCTGCAAAATATATTACTATATATGTGTCAAGATATATGTCAAACAAAAGGCAAACTCAAAAAATGCACTTTCAATGCTATTTGTCCATTTCTAACAACTGTAACAAATGCATCATTTAGGTTATATATTTTGGGGAGCTGTAGTTTGATTTTTACAAATATTTTCTGAGAAATATACAAATTTAAAACTAATATGTTCATTTATTTATTTCAGCTATGATATAGTAGTACATTTATATTGTGGACTTTTTATGTACACGTTTCCCTTAACAATTAATACACTATGGGCATGATTTAGAGTTAAACTTAAAATTGTGACCTTTGTGTATATGCAAACATGTGTCCATGCACTTATGTTTGTGAGGCTGAGGTTTATGTTAAGATATGTGAAACTTTAAATATAACATATGGATATCCCCTGAGCAAAAATGCAACTGTGATGATCACGAACTCGGAGACTTGCACCAGACCTATGGGACACCTCCAAGTCAAAATCAGACAAATTTCCAAGGGCTAGGGTGGTTCACATTGATGCTATACTGATTTTACACATGAACACCCATGACCCCCTCTCCAAGCATGAGGGCTGCAAGTTTAAGATATGCTAAACTCAAAATACGGTGCAAGTTGTGTGCATACACATTGCAACAAATTTTAAGCGTGTTGAATATTACATGGTGCAAATGGACTTACGTCCAACTCTTAATTAGGCTCAATGTGTTTCCTTTTACATTATGGTATCCATAGTATGTGTAACTCATTGACCAACATCTTGTAAACTTTAGAATCCCTATTTCTTAAGCTCAAAGGTTAAAAATGTCCACTAAAGGTCCTACTTGTGTGGAAAGACCACACACACCCTGGTCTGGAATAGTGGGTTAGGGGCTGAATGAATGCACCTTATTTCATCATCCTAACACATGTTTTCACAGATCCTTTTTTAATGGCACACATGCCAACCAGCCAGCCTGGAGGAGGCAAAAAATGTATAACATAGGAAGAACCACAGCCTTTATATAAGGGTAGTTACTTTTTATTTCACGTACAATTGTGCTTGTTTACTTCAACTGTGACCCAATTATGATTTAATGCACGTTAGTGTATTGCATCTTATCTGACATTTAACATATCTGATTTTATCTCCATAAAATATCTAAAAACTTAGAATGTGATATCAATACACAGGCTTTTTACTAATCATAAATAGTACTATCCCCGGAGCTATGAAGGCCTGTTACTTTGAGACCTGTGAGTTCACAAGAGAGTAATATTCAGCTTGTTTAGCCAGTAGCTGGTTGTGAGTGCCTTGTTCCACCACCCTCCCATTCTTCACCACTGCGATGACATCAGCATTCTGCACTGTGGTTAGCCGGTGAGCAATCACTATGCAAGTACGGCCTTGCGTGGCGTCATCCAGAGCCTGCTGCACAACCTGTTGAATATTAAATCAAGTATCACAATATAGCATTTTAACATTGCTTCGCAAATGTAAGAAGGAATCACTAGACTGTAATGTGGTGTATAATGTTAGTCCATTGCATATTCTGCATTAATAGCAAAATAAACTATAGAAATATTTACAGTATCTTAAAGCATGAATATTTATTTAAGTCTATCCCACAGTCTTCCATCAAATGATTCATTTCTTTTTCCATCCATTCTATATACAATCCTCTTCTATTCATCCATTCAACATCCATTCATTTTATACACATTCATCCCTATCATCTATTCACGCCATCCATCCAGCTCATAGTCATCCCATATCCATTCATCCAGTCAAGGTCAATTCAACTTATATGAATTCATCACATCCATTCCATACTAATTGATCCATCCCAATTCCAAGTTGGCCATGTTCAAATCTTTACCTGACCAGATCCTGACCACAGTACTCTTACCCACAAAGGTAACATCATTAAAACGATTGTCCATCTCATCTGCCTTATTCATCCATCCAATACACATACATCTTGTATCTATATATCATATAAAATCACATATTGTGAATTTCCCAATGACAATCCATCTTGTGTATATATATACTATATGTATATATATATATATATATATATATATATATATATATATACATACATACACACACAGTGGTCGAAGAGGACATTTAGAGGTGGCAGTATGGAAATTTAGAAGTGACGGCATGAAAAATGTAATAGGAAAGAAAGTGAATGGAATTTGATAGTTTTACAATGAAGGTAGTAGGAGGAGTGACGGTATGGCGTACCACTGTATACTCCTGCACTTACACCACTATATATACAGTGTTCTCCCCAGCACCTTTTTCCGGGTGCTCCACTTGGCTATTTTTACTTGCCACCCAGCTCTTGAAGCCCAACAGAGTCCTATTGTAATAGAATAAACCATTGCTTCTCCTATTAAAGCAGGCACTGTGTGAGCACTACAGCCAGCAGTGTGTGTTAGACCACTGGCCACCAGTCTGACTAGTCCTGGCAGGTGTGGGCAATATCCCCCAACATTTTTTATTATTATTGCAAAGTATCAGAACTGCCCCCATCCGGCTGCTTCTTAATGCCACCCGGCTGGCAAAATATATATATATATATATATATATATATATATATATATATATTTAAAATGATAATATACTGTATTAAATTCAGAATAAAAAACGAAGGTTCTGTAATATTAACAGAGAACGAATTGTGGAGACCAAATACTGTTGTTAATTTCAACTTATATTTAGAGGAAATTGTTAGTTATTTGAAGAAAGTACAAGGGTGCCAATATTTTTGGCCATAACTGGACCTTAGGGATTGCTCTTTTATATGCTTAGATATGCTCTGTTTCCATTCTCTTGGCACTTGTTAATATTTTTTACTACATTGGTATTATTACTGTATTGCATGTTGGACATAATAACATTTTCTTGAGACCACCATATGTGTATGTTTAATATTTTATCATTGCCATTTTACTCTCAGCTTGTGTTGGGATATAATACAATGTTAGATTTGTTTACAATATAAATGATTTCTGTCTAAGTGAATTAAAATCTTTTTGATGAACTTTTTTTCTGGTGATAATGTGTGATTACCCTATGAGCTCCCACAATAAACTCAACAATACTTATTTACTAGCATTGTTCAAAAGTGTATAGTAACCCCTAGACATATAAAAGCTATCTGCCAATTGGGTTACTACACATTTGAACCTTTGGAGCTGTGTTAGTAAATAACCCTCCAACAGGTATTTCTCACTGTTCTGTAACATTTGTAGATGCTTTGCATCTACAAATTGCCATTCATTGCAATGAAGTCTGATCTCTAAGTACCAGTACACTGCTAACTATTTTAACACAGTTTGAACATTTTGTTGGGTGAAGCGGAGGGTGTTTGTTCAAATGAGTCTGTGGTCGTTTTGAATTTTTCTTTTTAGATGATTGACAGCGAGTAGGCTACGACTGAGAGCTGTGATATAAATGATATAAATGCCACCTGTCATATTATCATGCCACAGACCATGAACGTTTAAATCCCATCACCAATAATTATCACACTGGTACTTTAACCATTGACAGCTTATTTGTACATCACTCCCTCCTTTTGGGAAGGTGCAATTTTACCAAACATATAAATAGGGCGGAGGAAGATGGTTCCTGAGGAGGTAACGCCACAATTGAGGGAGGGGTGTTAAGGAGGATGGTGATAATTTTTGAAAAAAAAATGTCAAAAAGTTGGAATTAGCCCTGGCTGTTACTCAGATTTGCATATGTGCATGACGTTTACATACAAACCCATCAAACTCATATGTACTTCCTCTGTTTTTACATATGACTTGTATTCTGTATGATTTGCTATTGCCACTATTCAGCTCTGTGGAGTTTTGTGGCACCTTACAAATAAATGATGATGATGACATAGCTGACACTGTAATTAGAGATATAATAACTATATAGCCCATCACCTTCTCACTTTCTGTATCAAGAGCAGAGGTAGCTTCATCCAGGAGTAGCACTTTCGGCTTACGCACAAGAGCACGGGCAATGGCAATCCTCTGCTTTTGTCCTCCTGAGAGCTGGGTTCCCTTATCCCCAACACGTGTGTTATATCCCTGTGTAATGAGACAAGCAAAGAGATTTAGCTTTGAAATAGAAAGGTAAAACATTAATATTTAGGTTGTAAATGCAAAATCATTTACGTCAGGTAAACTGTCAATGAAGGTATGAATGTTGGCTACTGTTGCTGCCTCTATGACCTCCTCCTGTGTAACAAGTCTACTGTTGTCACCATACTGGATGTTTTCACTGATGCTGCAGTCAAAAAGGATTGGCTCCTGTGACACAATGCCTAGCTGAGACCTCAGCCACTTCAAATGGAGAGTCTTGGTATCAATCCCATCTGCAAGCTGAAATATAGAATCTACCATTACCTTTACTGTTCACTATACATTTTACATATAAACTAGTTAATAAAATTGGAGGCAAGGAAAAGCCGCCTAGAAAATGGAACAATATGCTGTTCTGTTCAGAAAATAGGGCTAAAAGCTGAAATGGCAAAGCATAATGTGTCAGTTACACTTGATATGACATTAATGGTCTTATCTGTGTGTTAAACCATCAATCAGCAGGATCTTATTTTTTAAAGAACATTTGTGTAATTAAGGAGCCTCTAAACCAATTTTTCACTCCACAACTCCCAAAGTGAAGTAGATTAGAAAGGAGACTGGATAGAAATATGAAAATGTGAGTGACTAATCAACTTATAAAATAAAGCATTGTTGGAATAAATGTCTAGCATAAAATCTCTGGTGATGTATGTATTGCATTATAAAAAGTAATTAATGGTTATAGGTCCAATAAGGAATCATATTATACATGTACAAATATAAATATATGTATATATATTACCACTTGTCCTTCTATTGGGTCATAAAACCTCTCCAGTAGCTGAATCAAGGTACTTTTTCCACAGCCGCTGCTCCCCACCAGTGCAAGGGTCTGACCTTTAGACACTTTAATGCTGAGTCCCTGGAGAACATGAGCGTTTGCTCTTGTTGGGTAAACAAATTTGACGTTTTTAATTTCGAGATTCCCTTCCAGGTCATTCTTTAAAAACATGAATAGAGATACAGATTATAGAATTTCGTCATATGTTTCTGTGATTTTCATTCATTTGATTGTGAAGAAATACACAAAAGTACATAGAACTTGAGTCTTATTTGTTGGGGAATAGTTGGTGTCAAAGTTCCATTATAATAAAAATGGTGCAAGTTACTAATCCAGATTTATAACAGGGTAGAGCCTAAATGTCTATGGTTGTGTTAGGAACTCCCAAGCCAGTACAGTGAAACTCGGGAACTACTCTGAAGGCCCGGTATTCGCTGGAGCCCCTAGTGGTGGGGACAGATTTGGCTGCGGACCGACCGAGGGTCGAGCAACGTGTACCAGATGTCTGAAAGAACATAGTATGAATTGTAGAATTGTATGTTTAACAACTTTAAGAGCATCAGGTTTTCTACTGAATGCATAAAAAGTATTTTTCAGATTCATGGTATTATATCCATTATATTCTCTAAGGGTGTAAGAACATGACCTTTTAGATGAAAAGCCATGAGAATTGGTGCTTTTATGAAAACTGAAATTTCGTTTCCTGACTGAGCTAAAACAAAACCACAACCAACACCACAGGAGATGGAGAGAATCTAATTTCACATTCCAAGTTCTGTTCATCTATATTATTTACTATTACTGTCATGAAGAATTACTATCACATTGGTATCTAGAACACATCACATCCCTGTGATAGGATCTTAGGACTTATTTGCCTGTAATCGCCACTTACATCTGAACTTGTAAATCTACAAGAATGAATGTTTACTACATTCCCAGAAAGTGAATTGCTTAAATCGATTTGTCTTAATAAATATGTGTGAATAGGTTCCTATATAGGTTCTAATAATTTTTTGCTTTATTTAACACCCATGGAAACAAGAGTTTGACTTTGCGGACACAATTATTAAAACTCCATTGGTTCAAATAATCATTAGTTAACACTAGTTGGAGTTGTCAGCTTCCCGCTTAATTCACTAAATAACTTAAGTCTGTTAGTGTTAACTTGGTGTTAAGACTAACAGACTTTTGCTGTCTGTTTAGCATCATTTAGAGTAATCAGACTTCATTCTGCTCTGAGGTGCCCCTCATTAAACATTGGGTTAGACTGGTTATTGCATGCTGATAATATTACATTGCAGGCATGGTTTACCAAGCAACTGGTGCTTCTGCCATGACCAGTCTAACACAATGTTTCCCCTCTGCTCTATGATTGTTTTGACTATTAAGAGAGCTCAGATGAGAGTTTATATAAAATATTTAGAAATCTCTTAAAATATCCTTTCATAGACTCCATACATTGAACTAATAAGAGATCCAATCAAGATTGTGACCATTGCATAGATGAACTACCAATAGCAGAGGTTTAGTACAAAGAATCTAATAAAGATTTTTATTAATGAGAATAGAGATTAGGTTATGTGATAATTTTATTTACTAGATACATTTTGACAGGTGGTTTAAGTGACCCCCTAGTCTAGTATGAAGGTACCACATCCTACAATAGTATTCATCCGATCCTTATTGCTACAGGGAGCCCTCACCACTTCACTACCCAAAATGCACTAGGCTAAAGAAATCCCATTACACTAATATCATCATCATCATCTATTTATATACACAAGGAATTTTCAAAAAATGGGCTAGCATGCAAACTAGAAGCATAAAGACAGTTTGCATCATGGAGCATGCACACGTGTTGTATACTTAAGTTTAGGAAGATACCATTTAAAATACCACTCTTCATATAACACTTATGATTAAATGCATCTTTCTTTCATCCAATGAGAGTGAGGCATGCTTTGAGATGTAATATACAGAAGCACAGTTAAACAAATATTTTACCAAAGTTTCCCCTTCTTCACTGTAGCTGTCAATAGCTGGATTTTTGTCCAAAAGCTTAAAAATGCGTTGAGCTGAAATCTTTGCTTTTCCGAAATCCGGTGCAAAAGAATTGGACTGTCCCACACTAATAGCAGCAAACATAATGGCAGAGAATACTCTAAAATAAGAAATAGATCATATAACGTATTTTAATAAGCAATAGTGATGGCAAAATAATTGTAGTCACTGTATTACGGATAATTTACAAACAAAAGGTACACACACTGTCAGATAGCAGTCATATGTCCGCACTTCACTCCTGTTCTGCCAGTCCCAATTGACAACCGATCAATTTTTTTTGAATCAGTGGTCGTTTTGGGCACATGCAATAATTATCTCTTATAAACAATTAATTTCATTGGGAGAAAGACAGAATCACTGAGCAATCAAGTGATGTTAAGTGCACAATATATGTGAGGCGATTGTTTGTTAAATGCTTTACAGGATTAAAACCACAAGACTCCAGGTTACCTGAAAACAATGCTGAGAGTGAGTATGGTGGTAGACTCATAGTTTCCACTCTCTCAAGAACAAACAGTGAGTGGTAGCTCAGATGTAAGATCACAGACAAAGCAACATCAAAGACAATTTGATCAACCATGTAACTGACATTGATTGTAGTGACTATAAAGCAAACACCATCTTGTCCCCCTGGGACTACAATACACAATGAGACACAGACTAGCATTTTAAGGCCCTAGACCCGATTCCAGGAACACTAGAGAAGCATTGCTACCAGTGACATAGCTAGAAATCTGCAGGCCTCGCCTTATGAAAAGAGTTTGAAGGAGCCCTCACAGTTTCTAAGAATGGACACCTTGAACCAGAGGAACCATGACCAGAATTCCATTCCTCTCTGAATTTAAATTTTGAAGCCCCAGAATGCTGGCTTATGCATCTCAAATACCTTGTGTTGTCGGTGGTCACACAGCAGCAAGCTCTTTAAACTCCCTGCTGACCGTAGACATCGATCTACTTACTCTAAGTTCAGCAGTGCTCTACTCACTGCTCTACTCACCTCTGAGTTCAGCAGCGCTTAAAGGAGATGGCAGTAGGGTGCAGGGCAGGGGTGGCAGCTAGAAGCGGCCTGGCAACTGAGTAACCGTGACAGATCATCTAAGATGTTGGGCCCTGTAGCAGCTGCTACCCCATTAGTTATGCCCATGACTGCTACCATTTACAACCAACCACTGCCTATTATTTCAATATTTTGCAATTGCTTAGAAAGAAGGCACCAAAGTTGATAATCAAATACTTACATAAAAACATTTTCAAAATACATGTAGCAATTTGCAATAAGCCAGGCTCCAAACCTAAATACAATTGCATTTACAAAATAATTTATTGACTGAGCAATTGCATAGGTTACTCCATAAAGAGGTGCTTTCCGGAGGGCATCCCTAATAGAAACGAAAAAAAATATTAAATACGTTCTGGTGTCATTTGATATCCTAAAATTTGAGGATAAATGAGCAAATAAATAATGAAAATAAAATCAGGTCCATTATCATATAAAAATAGTTGTCCAAATACATCAGTCTTAATCTAGTTATTTTTTTGAACAGATGATTTAAATTCCATGTTTTAACGCTGACACGGTGTAATAGTGTTCAAATATAAGGAATCGCTCTGTCTGATCTGCATTTTTATTTATATGCAATGAATCGCTGTCTGCACATTGCATGTTCTCTTTTCAGATCTGTAAGTTAGCAACATAGTGTGCTTAATTGAGTGGGCACATGTGCAATGCAACACATTTTGAAGATGGACAATTTTTAGATTACTGGAAGTTAGTGGGAGCTGAATTCACAAACCAGCAATACCTCATTGCTGCTGCATCTGGGAGACACTGGAACGTGATTGTTGATATATCTGTAATTAGGTATGCCGTATATATATATATTTCTGTTAAATTGTGTTCTACCTGAGGAAGTTTAAGGGGTATGTTTACTAAACTGCGGGTTTGAAAAAGTGAAAATGTTGCCTATAGCAACCAATCAGATTCTAGTTAGCATTTATTTAGTACATTCTACAAAATTGACAGCTAGTATCTGATTGGTTGTTAAAGGCAACATCTCCACTTTTTCAAACCCGTAGTTTAGTAAATATACCCCTAAATGTTACACCATGGGGGAGATTCAATTAGCGGAGAGGTGTCTCCATAGCGTCCATGAGACACTCTGCGGTGGAGATTTGACAGAAATCTCTGCTCATTTTTCCTCCCATAGAGGTGCAAAAATGAGCGGAGATTTCTATTGTAATTGCTGGCAATGTGCACGGCGTAATGTTCGTACAGCACATGGCTGGCAATTGAATCTCCCTATATGGCTGTTTTTGTCATCTATGCTTTGTCCTTGAACTTTGGTATAGAGTGACCTAAAGATAGAGTGACCCACGCACCAGATTACAGATAAGCCTGTTTGAATTACACTTTTGGTATGAGGCCACTCTTCACAAATATTTTATTTCCTGAGCACAATTGTTTTCACCGAAAAAGGTATTACACTAAAGGGCGCCCCTCTCATGTTTTGTCTTTTAGATTTTACCTTATAAGTGCGGTACAAGTGATGTTCTAGAGGAAAGCTGACACCTTTTATGATAAAGTAATATTGTGCTGATGAACTTAATCATATGTAAAAGGAGACATCGTTTTCCAATATTGAATATTCCTTCTGATTTATTGCTACCAGTACTTGATGGACTGTACAGTCTGACTTACGTTTGCCAAATCTCCAGAAAATCATCCAAAAATCCCAACAGACAAAGTGGTGGTTGTGAGATGAGATATGAGATCATCAAATCATAGGTCATTAACGATATGTGGTGATTTGCAAAGTGTCCAAAAAATGACTGCTTAGTAAATTTCCCCATAGGTGTTTGATATAAAGGAAACGGTTATTCCCATTAAGAGCTTTGAAAGTGGGCCCTCAATCTTGTGCATGAAAAATGAACAAATCTACCATGGGAGATTTGTTATACAGGTACAACAAATTTTATTTTTACTGTGCATTTGCTTTAGCCCGAATAATTGAGGATACAAATATAGTAACCTGTATGGTCCTCTTAAGCTTGCATTATATTTTTCATAAAATGCATCTTCTTTTGTTAACGACACCACTGTCCTGATATTTTCAACAGTCTCTGTTGATATCTGAAAAAGGTGGGGGAAGGAAGAACAAGTCTAGCAAAAGTAATAGGTATATGCATAGAATAAACATTTTGTAAGTGCTGCTATTGTATAGACTTTCAAACAAATAACATATTAAAAAGCACAAAATATACTAACTGAGCACTCAAAAATCAACTATATTCTGCTTGTATGAATCATATTTTTATCAAAAAAGTCTATGGGTGGAATACAATTATCCACGTTGTTCCGCCAAAACCCATTGGTTCCTATGATCCCATATCCACCTGTATTTGTACTACATTTACTTGTGAGCACTGCAAGTGAATGCACTGGGATTAATGGAATAACCTTAATAGACCCCTCAAACGCAATTTAACCTCAGCATGTTAAACATGATCACGTTTTAATGCAGTGTTCTTGGAATTTAACGAAATGCCAGTAGGTAATCAGCCTAATATAAGAGCTCCAACTATTTCAATCTCAATGATACATGTTTGCTGAAACCTTCAGCTCACAACTAGATAGTTTAGAAACAACTTTAAAGTTTCTTTCTACAAGCAAGAAAAAAGTTAATTACAAAAATGTAAAATCATATTACTTGGTTGAAATTGTAGGATTTAAGTAAAAAAAATTTTGTGGAGTTCACTTTAAAAGCATTGTGCATCTTTGCATCGAGAACAATGCAAAAGACAAGACAGTTATATTTAAGATCCTTGATTTTTTGCAGTGTAACCCAGTGGTTGAATTGGAAATTTTGAAGTAGCGTTATGGAAAACATAAATTAATAGAATTTGCTAGTTTTACAATGAAGGCAGTAGGAGAAGTGGTGGTACGGCATACCACGGTATAATTTAGAGCAGTGGTCAGGGAACAGGGGTAAATTATCCCAAATGGGTTAAAAATTAAATTCCTGTGGGTAATGCTGATGATTCACATGCTGTCAGGTGGATTGTAGACCCCTTTAAATGTGAAATTGCTGTTGTACCAGAAGAGCCTCAAGGGTTGGCAGAGGTACTTCTTGAGCCTTGATGCAATAATGAAGCACGTATTGCATTTTGAAAACAAAGCAAATCTGTCATATTTTTGGATGTCAACAGCTGCAAAGGCATTCAAAATTGCACATGAGGAGGCAGTCAAAAAGTTGCTGCCTTTTGCAACAACCAACCTTTGGGAACAAGGATTTTCCACTCTAACGAATATAAAAACAAAGCAGAGAAATCGATTGGACGCTGAAGACTGTATCCAAACTGTTCTGACGTCAAAATGCCCCAATATTGATGTTCTCATATCAAAAATGAAGCAACATCATTTCTCCAAAACCTGAAGTTTTGAATTTGAAGCTTTCAAAGAAATTTTGAATAGATTCAACAAAATTTTGAATTCCAATAATTAATAAAATATGATTTCCTTCCTTTCAAATTAAGGGGGTAAATATATTTGGCGGTAAAAGGTAAAAAAGTTTACTGACCCCTGATTTAGAGTGATATTTACCCTGGACAGGGCTTTCTAGCAAGATTATGCAAAATGTGTTTATTTATGCTACTTACTTCAATCTTTTCTGAAGTTTCATTAACATTTACCCTAAAGCAAAATCCACAAAACACACTGCTGCAGATCTCTGGATAATGACACAGATAATGTGATGGTCCCTACTGTGCAGGAGAATTGTAGAAAACAGCACTACGAAGTTTTGTACTGCAATAGAAATGAAATGACAAGCTCACAGTTCTAACTGTAGACACAAATGTTTGTTTGCAATGTGAGACTGAAATAAACATACTCTTCCAGCTTCTTCCAAGGCCTTCTGATCTTTGGATGCGTGACCAGCTATAGACTTCATTCTAATGATGTTGGCTCCGATTAGAAGTGGAACACACGCCAAGATCAGCATTGTCAGCTGCCAGCCATGTATAAAAGCTATGAGGATAGCGGCGAGCAGAGTGCACACTGTCATTGTGAGTAATCCCAGTCGGCTTCCAGTAGCCTAGAAGGCGGAAAGGGAAACACTTGCTAAATAAGCAAATCTTCAAAGAGGTCATTATACTTATTGTATCTACTGCCAAAGAGAGAGCAATACTCTAATATTCCAATATAGTTATCAGTACTGTAGGTGTGTTACTGTCATCACACACAGCATGCTTGGTTACATCAAAATGTATTACTAGAGTATGTGTTGCCCAATTTATGGTACCTATTGCATACAGTAGTGTATCTCAACAGAGACAAGGGTAAAAGGAAAAAAAAGTTTTGACATTTATGTTAAATATGAATTCTGCAAACAATGACTTTAAATAAACCAGTGGGCATATAATGCAGGAGATATAGAACAAGCCTACTGTATATGTAACCTCAAAAATTGCAGTTTCCTAAATTGTGCATAGCACAGGGGAATGTGCATGCTAGCCGTAGCATCCCTTTTTGCAGACTATGAGCAATTTGGGGGTTTGTCTGCCACTTCTCAGGTCGGCAAAGCTTTTTCAAGTAGGGTCCATGTAATTATTAAATATAATATTTTTTGCATTTATCCCTCAATATTTAAGTAGTTAGTAAAGCAACTGTTTGAAGGAACCTGAAATGCTGCTTGGATTGGTGAAGGGGAATTACAACCCACTCAGTTGTGGAAATTACTTGGAATACAACCCAAACAGTATACATTAGGTTGTGGCGTGCTGTATGTAGGTATTATCGCCACTAGGAGTTGTTGAAGGGAGCTATTTATAGCTTCCAACAGTCTGCATTATGGTTGTAGGTTGTATTTAAGCGGATCCTTCTACAGTATAGCAAATTGTGTGCTATGTAACTGTGAAAGGTATGTTCCATGTGAAATTATTTAGAAGGGTATGTCCTGGTTTCTCATGCACAGGACAACTTTAAGAATTCAAATGGAAAGACTATATAAGAATTCCTCATACACTGAACTTTACAATTGCTTAGGAATTTTCAAATGAAATGGAATGAAGCTCTACATAAATGCTCATTCCAACTTATCAAACTTACTATTAAAGATAGAAAATCATCCATTGGTAAAATCGAAGAAGAACTATCAATATACAGTCATGGCCAAAAGTTTTGAGAATGACACAAATGTTATTTTTCACAAAGTCTGCTGTCTCAGTTTTTATGATGCCAATTTGCATACACTCCATAATGTCATGAAGAGAGATCAGATGAATTGCAATTAAGTTCAAAGTCCCTCTTTGCCATGACAATGAACTTTATCCCAAAAATATCATTTCCACTGCATTTCAACCCTGCCACAAAATATGAAGAGAGTTCAGTGATTCTCTTGTTAACACAGGTGAGAGTGTGGACGAGGACAAGGCTGGAGATCTGGAGATCACTGTCATGCTGATTGAGTTAGAATAACAGACTGGAAGCTTTCAAAGGTGGGTGGTGCTTGAAATCATTGTTCTTCCTCTGTTGACCATGGTTAGCTGCAAGGAAATACATGCAGTCATCATTGCTTTGCACAAAAAGGGCTTCACAGAGAAGGATATTGCTGCTAGTAAGATTGCACCTATATCAACAATTTATCGGATCATCAAGAACTTCAAGGAGAGAGATTTAATCATTGTGAAGAAGGCTTCAGGGTGCCCAAGAACGTCCAGCAAGTGCCAGGACCGTCTCCTAAAGGTGATTCAGCTGGGAGATTGGGGAAACACCAGTACAGAGCTTGCTCAGGAATGGCAGCAGGCAGGTGTGAGTGCATCTGCACGCACAGTGAGGCGAAGATTTTTGGAGGATGGCCTGGTGTCAAGAAGGCTCTCCAGGAGAAACATCAGGGACAGACTAATATTCTGCAAAAGATACAGGGATTAGACTGCTGTGGACTGGGGTAAAGTCATTTTCTCTGATGAATCCCCTTTCAGATTGTTTGGGGCATCTGGAAAAACGCTTGTCCAGAGAAGGAAAAGTGAGCGTTACCATTAGTCTTGTGTCATGCCAACAGTAAAGCATCCTGAGACCATTCATGTGTGGGATTACTTCTCAGCCAAGGAAGTGGGTTCACTCACAATTTTGCCAAAGAACACAGCCATGAATAAAGAATGATACTAAAACATCCTCCAAGAGCAACTTCTCCCAACCATTCAAGAACAGTTTGGTGACGAACAATGCCTCTTTCAGCATGATGGAGCACCTTGCCATAAGGCAAAAGTGATAACTAAGTGGCTCGGGGATCAAAACATCAAAATTTTGGGTCCATGGCCAGGAAACTCCCCAGACATTATTGCCATTGAGAACTTGTGGTCAATCCTCAAGAGGCGAGTGGACAAACAAAAACCCACAAATTCTGACAAACTCCAAGCGTTGATTAGGCAAGAATGGGCAGCCATCAGTCAATATGTGGCCCAGAAGTTGATTGACAGCATGCCAGGGCGAATTGCAGAGGTCTTCAAAAAGTAGGCTCAACACTGCAAATATTGACTCTTTGCATAAACTTTATGTAATTGTCAATGAAAGTATTTGCCACTTATGAAATGCTTGTGTCATTCTCAAAACTTTTGGCCATGACTGTACATGAAAAAATAAAACCTATAGAATATCTAGAAGTCTAAAATATCTAAAAATCTGAAGAGATTAACGCAAGATATATTTAAGAAGATTGAAGAGGATGTAATACAGATAAAGCTAGACAAATTCTGTAAAGAGACAAAAGATTATGGTCTTGACTACAGAAATTAATTAAGGACAAACAGGAACACGAAAAGGAGTGGAAAACCAGAAAATATCCAAGATACCAATCACACAGATACACAAAAGAGATATATTCCCATCATTGGGGAAACAATCCAGACCCTATAGACCAATCAGAGTCCTTCTGATCAAACACATCCTGAAACAGGCATATTACAAAACATTTTTGTATATAGATATCTTTATAGAAATAGCTATATTTATTTAGATAAATGAATAATCTACAGAGCAGGTACATTGGTGTGCTCAATTAGTCATTACATTATATCTCTCCTCTTGTGGCAAGTATCATGAGATATGTGACATCTTGATAAATTGTGACTCCAACTTGGGGCCTATAGAATTTTAATCCATGTGTGGTTATAATGGGTTTTATGTGAATTATATACATGTATTTTTGATAGAAAAGGGTCAGAGGAAAAAGTAGTAACTCCCTTTTTCCTCTCCTCTTATTCTCTGAGTAGTCTGATTTATCTATTGGGAATGTGGCTATTAATTAAATATCCTGGGGTCATATCCCCAGCGGGGATAGCATTAAGATCGTTAAATTCATTTTATGTTGAGACTCTATATTTATTTTCTTTGTGTTAAACTCTCCTACAGTATGATTATAGATAAACAAAATATTTATACATTTAATCCTAAAATAATGGCTTACTAATGCCATATATTATATGAAGAATAACTGAAAAACTATTGGCATTCAGAGTTCAGAGCAACTAAGTTTCTTTTGAAAGAAATTGGTTCTACTATATATAAACTCTTATGAGAATATATGTTGCTTTTTCTTCTTTTTCTTTTTGGCAAGACTAGGGAAGTTGTTGAGAGGCAGATGGCCTCTGGCAGTATGTATCATGCTACAGTCGGTTTGGATATATATGAAGCCAGCTTGGTAAAAGA
This sequence comes from Mixophyes fleayi, assembly GCF_038048845.1. Taxonomy (NCBI): domain Eukaryota; kingdom Metazoa; phylum Chordata; class Amphibia; order Anura; family Limnodynastidae; genus Mixophyes; species Mixophyes fleayi. Next base: position 53,257,933 of record NC_134406.1, read on the forward strand.
TTAAGTAATTTACATTCTCTCTTCATCCTTTTATATGTATTTATTATTTTTTTTCTTAATAAAGCAATGTCCTAAATGCATAATATGGCAATTGACACTATGGGTTAATATATAATTCAGGTGATGCAATTATCAGGGACATTCAACTAAGGCCAATAGTGCAGGTGTTTGTGCTGATTGAATAAGAACCATCTGTATAAATAACCCAGTATGGCACTGCTAAGACATATTTGAAAAACTCAGATTCTCACTGACGAAACGCGTCAGAATCCTGAATCCTATAAGTTTTGACCGGGCTTAATAAGAGGACAACTGGGAACCTTACCTGCGTCCATCTGGCTACAAAATTGGGAAAATAAGACTGTGTCTATTCTAGATTAACTGAGCTGACAATCAGAAGGGGAATCATTTCCTTAACAGCCATCACGTAGAACCGGGTGAGATCTCTCTACATTACTACTTTCCAAACAGGAATCTCATACACAAGAATATTTCCGATTGAGCTCCAGATGATATTTAGAACAAGGATAGCAATGAATAACAAATACCTTTAGATTACATGTTTGCACTTTGTAAAATAAATGGACTGGCCATCCACTTCTAATTAAAAGTCTCACACCTCGAGATAAGTGCCATTAAAGAGGTTTTTGAACTCATACGATCAGTTGAGACTGAAAATTATTATATCAAGTGCATGAACCATCTAATATTTAGATAGTTCTTGTTTTTATGATACCCCCGGCCACTGGGATAAGTATAAATTGCATTTAGCAATTGTTTAATTTCGCAACATTTATCATTTTGAATGTTTGAAGATTGTTTTAAGCACGATTAGGCTTTTCCGCCGTTTTTATTTGTTTCATTATTATATACAGTAAATAATTATTTGTTACAATACCATGGAATCTGCAATATATACACTGGTTATTTTCTATACATTTTCCAAGTAGTATTATTGTTTCCATGTTAAATGTTTATTATTGCATATTAAGGCTGAACGAATATGACTCTCCAATTTAAAGCTATGAATAGACTTAATAAAACCAGAAATTATTCAGCCTCTAACCTTTGTGTAACTTATCTATTAAAATCTCTATCTGGGTGGGGTAGACCATTGCCTTTCTGCCATAGCGTAACTTTCTTCTTGTTCATTTACCATAGCATGTTATATGTTACTGGAGTCTATTACTTAATAAAGAATCTCACCATTAATATCCGGAGGCACTAGTCACTTCATTTGAACCTATTACATCTGGAGACAACAGGCTCAACAAAAGAAACCACCCGGCAGCGCAAAGTGAGGACCAAACTATCCAAGCAGACCAGCTGAACAGCGTGAGTATAATTTCTTCCTTTTCCTCAGTATTTAAATGTCTAGCACAGGGTAAGGTTTTATCTTCACATAGATATCACTGTCCTATCACCATCTGAATTAACAGTAATTAACAGTAATCATTTTAGACTATCTTAGACTATCCAGATTTACCACCCTATTGGATTTCCACAATCCCCTGGAATTATATCCACCTAGGAAGTTGTGAGACTTTAGAAGAAGCTCTGACTTTACCTAGTTTTTCTGGGCTACCCCACATATTTCTTTTATACATGTACCATCAGTCACGCATATGTTTAAAGTCCAGGGGTAAATTATACTTCTTCAACATTAACGTACCACCTACAAAGCACTAGGTGTAGCCTAGAAAGCGTATACGGGTAAAATTGTAGCATCGATCAGCTAATTTCACTCTACCCGATACCACCTGAATTGAAGTAAGGGAGAATGAATGGACAATGGATAGGCAGGCAGTCAGCAATGTGAATTATACCGAACTTGTCCAGGATTAAACCAGATAAAGGACTAATACATACCCCTTTTATCTGAGAAGCATCTGTTGCAAGTCTTGTCAGCAGGACTCCAACTGCATTTTTATGGTCATCAAAATAGCCAATGTCCTGTAAGCAGGTTTTAAGATGAATGTTAATATGAATTTTGTGCTAGAAGTAGATTGCCAGTGAATGAGAAGCTTGGTATACAGTATATACAAAACAAATGATTTAGGGATCATGTGCTTCCTAAATTTTTACTGGTTACTTGAATAGATTGTTTCATTGTTTGCTTCTTGCATTACACTGCGGAGACTACAACCAAACTAAAGAACAAAGGGACAGTGCATCTGATATAGGGAAGTAATGGAAGTAAACTATTTAAACATAGTATTTTCCCAAAAAGCTTGGTATGACCCTTAATTGTAGTAAATTAAACATGTGTAAAAAGAAGTGCACAGAGTTGGGGTTCTAATCATGTATGCATGGGGCGGGTGACCCCAAAGACTGCACTAGGGTACGCAGGCCTCTAACTATGCCAGTGGCTTCAACATATAGCTGGTAAGTCAGTATAAAACTTTCATTTTTAGAAAATTGCCACCTTTGTTTTAAATGTTTTTGTTTATAGTAAAACAGCCAGGTTTTGTGAAATAGAAACCACTGAACATTCTTCCCTTTAAGGGAAATATTATTGTACCTGACGGAGCAAAGCTTTGAATGAAAGAGATCTCAGCCTCATGGTTAGATTTTCCCCAGACTTTCCAAACATGAAACCCTGAAAATATACAAAGTAACAAGGGATATACATTTATTTAATTTCATTTAATGGGAATGCCTTTATTGAATAATGACAGATATCTATGAAGAGGGGCAGATGACGCATGTTACAAGTCAGACATAATATGAAATAATGACATTCTGAATAGCCAATAAAATGATTATAGTATTTGGGGAAATATATGCATTCAAAGTGTCTGAATAAATGTTTTTATCTGGAATCTTTTTTTTAAATGTCCTTAAAATTATCCATACTGTGCAGCTGGTTTACCAGCAGCATCTACCTAGAATCATTCTGAACTATTTCGATGACTTCATGTTTTACATTAATCATTCTTACACATGTGTATAGGGAAAAATATTTAAATGAGATGATGCAAGAAAAGTAACAAAAAAAACAACAAAATATTGTAAAGATAAAGTACTCAACAAATGATTTCCCTGTCATCAGAGAGACTACTTTAACTTTGCTGATGATTTCAGTAGCTTAATGATTATACAAATGTCTATTAAATTAGTATATCTTCTGAAATCTCCAGGAATGTCTCTAAGATATTCTTTTTTGACTTGGGTTCAATAATGTTCTACAATATGTTTTAAAATGTAATACTTGGCTTAAATTACCAAGACAGACGTTGCAAGAAAGCAAATACAGGTTCAAATCTCTGGCTACTCCAAGCATGGCCTACTAGTGGCTCTGAAATAACATTAGTGTTAGTGTACAACAGAGTAGAGGCAGCAATATTGTGTGAACCAATATTCATGAGAATGTTTCTGTAATGTCTCAAGTTCTAGTAAATTGACGGGCTGCATTCTGATGAATATTGCTGCAGACAGATATACATAGGCCACACAGCACTGCCCATCGGATGACACATATGCCATAGTAACTAGGGGCCTGATTCATTAAGGATCTTAACTTGAGAAACTTCTTATTTCTGTCTCCTGGACACAACCATGTTACAATGCAAGGGGTGCAAATTAGTATTCTGTTTTGCACATAAGTTAAATATTGACTGTTTTTTCATGTAGCACACAAATACTTGATAGCTTATTTGTACACTGAAATTTAAAGTTGATATTTGTGTGCTATATGAAAAAACAGTCAGTATTTAACTTATGTGAAAAACATAATACTAATTTGCACCCCTTGCATTGTAACATGGTTTTGTCCAGGAGACTGAAATAAGAAGTTTTTCAAGTTTAAATCCTTAATGAATCAGGCCCCAGGACACTGGTAAAAGTTCAATTGAGCCTAAAAGTGAGCAGGAATATATGATAAAAACTACATATTTGTCATATTTATTAAAATGTACTCTATCCTAAAACAGCAAAAACATGGACATTATTAATTTAATTGACAACTGTTGTTAAACAACTAAATATGTGTTATATAGTTCTTTACTGTTGTGCATTTTTTAATAATCAGGTTATGTTGTCTTTCTTAAATGTATGTTACTCAGATATCTTGAATAAAGATAGTTCTAATTTTTGACACCATGTGTTGTTGTGAAATTATTTTGAATTATTGTGGCAGGATTGATTGAAGCACATTAAGTTAAATAAATCATCTTGTATTCTAATAATACCAGAATACCTGACACTTTTTATGTTAACATTTATGCAAGTATCCTGGACAGAAAACAAAAGTTTGTTTAAACACTGTTATATGACCCTTTCTGGAATACAATAAATATCTTACATTAATGATAGTGTGACTTTGACAAAGGTCTAAGCTTAAAATGGAGCGTGGTATTCATTAAATTTGTTTAACATTAATATATATATATACTGTATAATTTACATATCTTACCATGGTAATATGCACTGCAAAACTAATCAATCCCAGCACAAAGAACATTAGTGATAATAAGGCAGTTTTTTGGTTCTTTTTTACATTATCTTGTTCCTGAAATGCCTGTAAAATCCAAAATACACATACAATAAATTATGCAAGATATTGTGTCCTTTATTTAAAATTTAATTGCCACCATAAACCTTAGAGAATTGCAAAATTGGCAACAGGCCAACCCAAGACCGAGCACTACTGAATGATGAAGGGATTCAATTCTACTGAGCCATTGCTTCCCAGCCACTCCTGTTACTAGGCACAGCATTGTGTAATAAAACATGTCCACTTATGTGCTGTGCCTAGACTCCATGTTCTTGGAGTTCTAAGCATGTTACTATAGGAAGAATATCACAGACAAATAGTCTCTAAATGGGTTCTCCAAGCATCATTTGTGGCCTCTATATCCTAATTTCATAAACTTTTAATCTGCACTGACATTGCTGAAATGAGGGGAAGGTATATACATATATGTATATGTAGTTTTTGTGTAATATAATAAATAATTAAACCAGTAAAACAAACTTCACAAATTAAAAAGTTAAATATATTAAGTCTACAATGTAACCAGGCCCGGCGCTCCCATTAGGCAAGGTTAGGCACTTGCCTAGGGCGCGTGCTCTGGAGGGCTCCTGGAGGGCACCACAGAACTGGAAATTAATTTTAAAACTGTGCGGCGACCGCTGACCATACCTGTCACGGCCGCCGCACAGCATTCAGATGCACGGGGAGGGGGGGGAAGAGGCTATTGCTCACCACCGCCGCCTCTCTGCTCCTTCTCCTCCCCTCCACTCACTAGTGTCAGTGAGTGGAGGGGAGGAGACGGAGCAGAGAGGCGGCGGTGGTGAGACAAGGTAAGAAAAGACGGGGTGAGGGGGGAGGAGGGAGGAGGGCGCCGATTTTTGCAGGGGGGGGAGAGGGCGCCGATTTTGCCTAGAGCGCCATGGACCCTAGCACCGGTCCTGAATGTAACATTGTTATATTAAACATGAATTGCTCACAACCCAACACAGATCATGCCCCAATTAGTATAATTTATTTGTTTTTCTAAAATATACTTTCATGTTGCAGGTGTACTACAATAACCTGATAGAAAATCCCTATCATAGGGCATTAAAAACTACTAATATAGGCCATTTATTTTGCTTAATTTTTAAACTGTATTGTACAAAGAAATGTCACAATCAGCCCTGCTCTTCCTAACAAAATGACACATGTGGGCAGTTCTAAGATCAGTACACTCTGTTCCAGCAATGATCTAATTGGCTACAAGATGTCCTATCCACTTAAAAACAACCAGAATGAGCAGGAGAATATGGGTGATCAGATTGTAGCCAAAGCTTAAAATGTGAAATAACTCTCACTGTCATCCCTATCAAGCATCCCATTCAATGATTGAGAGGAGTTACTATGAAATACTCAATATGACAGTGATTGAAGATGGTGACTATGCTAAAACCAGTGCATGGTTTAATCCTTTGCACAATAACATTTTGTGATCCTATATCCTTATATGTACATTGAGTGCTGTATGTTTTTATTATATTATTGCTTTATTATGCTAGGACTACATATACATTATCAAGGTCAGCATTATATTTATATCTAGATATTACTGTCATGTTGTATGCTTACATGCTCATTGTCCATTCCAATATGAGCAATGTATGTTTTTTTCAAATTTTGCTTTTAACCTACTAGCAGTGGTTCCGCTCTGTGCTTTTATTACTGCAAGATGTACAAAAATAATTACAAAAGATGAAGAAAAAATACAATCATGTGGAACATATTTTGACTAATTTTAGAGCAAATGCGTTTTCTGGCCATCTAGCGCAAATATAGCTGCAGGCCCACGTTATAAGTTTAGGAACTGTCCATGGAAAATCATTCTGTGGCTACTTTTGCTGTCAGCGTGACAGCCAGGCAGCAGAATGCGATCGCAGGGGTGGAGGAATCATTCCCCAGCGATTATGTGATCTGCCTGTGACAGCCAGGCAGCTGCCAATCATGATCGCAGGGGAATCATTGCTCCGCCCCTGCGATCATGTGATGTTCCCTTCACACTGATTGTGTGGTGTGACCTGACATCACACCACTGTTGCCGTCGCCGCAGAAGAAGAGGGAGTAGCTGCAGCATCTCTGTAATTGTAAGTATATTTTACATTTTTTTTCAGGTTTTTCTGTTGGGGTTGGGGGGGCACTCATCAGGAGGGGGCGCTCATCGGGGGGCGTCATTTGTACCGGGCCCCATGATATCTGATGGCGGCCCTGTTCATGGTATTTGGGGAAGACGGCCAGCCTTCATTTTTCCACCATCCTTCACTACTCTTAAAAACAAAATAAAAATTGTTTTTAAGACTTACACCAATAACCTTTCCAAAAATGACAGCAAATGTGGGGTATATCCCTCCATTTATTGCAGCAGCTATTATTCCAATCACAATGTACAGCCATTCTGGTTTGTTTAGCGCTAGAATTCTTCTCAGAGGTACTTCAGAAAGGTCATCTTTCTCCTAGAAAATAAAACAGGAAGATTAATTCAATGAAATAAAGATATAGGTCAGTGGTTAGGGTACTGCTTGACACTGAGATGTCTGTGGTTTTAATGCCAAAACCAGTGTCTTGTGACGTTTCATACATCTCCATGTATTTCAAGCATCAAAAAATAGATTTTAAGCTCAATTAGGAAACAAACTGTGTCTGAGCAATTCTATATGTACAGCTATGTACAAAATTGTATGTGCCTCAGTAAAATCAATAGAAAATATTAATAATCATTACAATAATAATTATGTATTACTGTGGTCTTCTTAAGGGTATATTTACTAAACGGCAGGTTTGAAAAATTGGAGATGTTGCCTATAGCAACCAATCAGATTCTAGTTATCATTTATTTAGTGCATTCTACAAAATGACTGCTAGAATTTGATTGGTTGCTATAGGCAACATCTTCGCTTTTTCAAACCCGCAATTTAGTAAATATACCCATTAGTGTTCGGGTTGTAAAATAGCTATTTCAGAATATATACTTGATTGCCACTAGATGGCAGCATATACTACGTTATATGATAAAATGTTTTAGACCTTTGGAGATTATTCAACCTGCCTGCATACCCTGAAGTGTGTCAGAATATATTTATTTTTTTATTATATTTTTGCAGACCAATATATATACAGAGGGTACATAGAAATGGTACTTAAGTGGTTAATATTAGATTTCTAATAATAACCAGGGGCCTGATTCATTAAGGATCTTAACTTGAGAAACTTCTTATTTCAGTCTCCTGGACAAAACCATGTTACAGTACAAGGGGTGCAAAATAGCAATCTGTTTTGCACATAAGTTAAATGCTGACTGTTTTGTCATATAGCACACAAATATCAACTTTAAATTTCAGTGTACAAATAAGCTATCACGTATTTGTGTGCTACATGAAAAAACAGTCAATATTTAACTTATGTGCAAAACAGAATGCTAATTTGCACCCCTTGCATTGTAACATGGTTTTGTCCAGAAGACTGAAATAAGAAGTTTCTCAAGTTAAGATCCTTAATGAATCAGGCTCCAGGTGTCCTGAAAAGAACAATATACAATGTACTTGTGTACCTAAAAAAAATGAAAAGGGTTTTAAAAGGCTCTAGTCACAAAAGGGTTAAAGAACATATTATTTAACATCAATTAAATGTAATTAAATTAATTTAAATTAAATGGCCAAAGCAACTTTAGATGCAAAAATGTATAGTTTAACAATGTGTACAGTTTTGTTAGAACACACTCTTTTAAACATTGTATCTTGTTGAGTTAACAACATACCTCATTTGTGTCGTCAGATTTTTTCTTTGACCTTTTTTTACTTTTTCTTCTGGACCCTTCTCTGAAACTTTGACATCTAATGGGCGCCAGAATGTTTTCAACGTCGGGTAATGTTCGGCTGACTTCTTCTACATCTTGATTTTCTTCATCCTCACATTCTTCTTTGGAATCTGTGTTATCGAATAAACTGCCTTTACTCTCGTCTTCTTCTTCATCTCTACCTTTGTCTTGATTCTATTGGTTATGCAGAACTTTATGAGATCTTAGGTAAAAGTCAGTACTATCTAAAACATTTTTTGTCGGACACATTGAGCCTGAACATAGGTGTATATTTATGGCTGTAAATGTGTGGTCTAATGTGTGTATTTTGTGGTGCACATAAAATACACTGTATTTACGTTTCTGCATCTGACTATTATAGTATTAGAGTTGCAAGTTTGCACCTGGACAGTATTGTGCTGTGGGAGGAAAACGTAAATTGACCTAGCCCAGGGGGTAAATGTATCATACCCCGTTTTTTCAACTCGCCGGGAATCGGCGAGTTGACAGCTACAATTTAAAGCGGCGCTGGCTTGTAAAGGGAAACTTCCCTTTATAAGGCAGCACCGCTTTAAATTTAAGCTGCGAAGACGCCGATCTCCCGCGAGTTGCAAAAACCGGGGTATGATACATTTACCCCCAGGTCTACAAATAGAACCAAAACCAGTATGTGTGTGCAGTATCTGCCCTGTATGCTCCTCTTCTAGTGTAACATGGTTTGCTCTGTTGCAAGTTCTGCACTATGGGCAAAATTGACACCTAAATATAAATCAGGCTCTGAGCATATTGTGATGTGGCTGGAGTAAGGCTACATCTGTCATCATTGTCAGTTTAATGACTGCTATATCTATCATGTTTAAAAAAGTAGAAGAAATGCATACAAATTTGAGGGAAAATTGTCCCTGCAAATCAGAGACCAGCAGCAAACTGGTCGCATTAACAAGGAACTGGCAGTACGACATCACCCTGTCATAATGGGAAACCAGCTCCAGCCTGGTTAGCACAAGGTTGACATTCCTAGGGATATTCTGGGATATATTCTGGGATATTCTGCCTGCAAAAAATGTGCATACCCCAGTCTAGGGGCAAACAGCCATGCTGAGTAGCGTTGGGCTCTTCCTTGCACCTCTGGAGCGGTGGGTGTAAGGGTAATAGTAGAATTCAAAAATAAAATGAGTACTATTGGCGAACTTCAATCCCATCAAGGCCTGGCAGCAATTGACTAGAGATTTCGCAATCAACGGTACTGTTACTCACTACCCTTTATTCTTGTCTTTTCTGCTTTTTCCATGTTCTCCGAATGACAGCAGGAAAGCCTTTACCAGTATAGCACATTACAGTACATGTCCCCCCTTCCTCATCACAGTACATGCCCTCCTTATTACAGTACATGCCCCCCCTCATAACAATACCTGCCCCCCCCTCTTAACAGTACATGCTTTGGGCTCCCCTTCCTCAAATAATTGCTCTGGTTCACTTATCTTACCTCCGCGATGCGGCTGCTTCCAGACACTGAAAGACTGGGCGCGTGCTGCGCAGTGATGACGTCACCACTCCGCTCGCACTCAGCCTGTGTCTGGACCCCTTAGTTTGATCGGGCCCCTCACAGCCATACCAGCTGTACCCCCCTGATGGAGGCCATGGTTATAGGTCACCTATAAGCCTTGGTATCTGTGTCTCATAAAATGGTTCGTTTCTCAAAATAAAGTCCTTTGAACTGTTTTCAGAAGACCAACTGGATCATGACTTTCTCAGGTTTTATAACTATTTCAGCAATTTAATTACTAATTTGATACAATATGTTGCTGGATTAATTTTTAAAATGTTTTGGAAATTTAAGTTAGGCTGAATGTGAAGAACCCTAGCTCATAGGACAAGCTGGGTCAATTATCCAAGCAGCTATGTTGATAACTGTTTAGTGTGACCTATATATTTTTAATCTTTTCTGGACTTTCATTCCAGGAGAATAAAGCGCTGGATCGGGGGATTAGTCAGGCAGCGCAAGATTGTTTTCTGTAATGGAACCTCTTAGTATTAACCCAGACTAATCCACACTGATAGGGATGTAACTAGGCACTTTTGGAACCACCCAAGGATGAAAAAAAATACACAAGTCTTTGACAGGGATCCAGGCAAGTAAGGGGGTTTCCAGTTGCCCGGAGATAGTACTGTGGCTGCAGTACTATCTGGACATTATAGAAGCACCACAGTCACTTCTCTCTACATTCTAACAGCTTTGTAGATGAGAACGGCAGAGTAGCTCCTCCTATGGGCTCTTAGTAGTAAAGGGTGTTCAGGAAGAGATGGTTTACAATATATCGAGGAGCATTAAGGATAATCTTTCTATTAAACCCCTCCCTCCTCCAACTAGTAAAACTCTGGGATCCCTTTCCCACGTTCCCCACTTTATGGAGTTAGTCACCTTGCCATAATCCCACTTAATCTTTATTCTCCAGGCAGCATTTCTTTGGGAATTGTAGAAAATTATAAGGACTTGCACTGATTGTAGATACACTGCTGACTGAAGGTACCAGGACTGTACCTGGGGTGAGTAATTGCTTAAATACAGAGTTCCTGGTGATGGGAAGATAACTAGCCACTATAGAGAGACTATGAGCATCAGGTAAAATCAATCAGGCAATGAGATACAGAATCAGGTCATTTCCACCAGACAGATGAATTGCCTGGCAAATACTGGGAAGAAAGTGAACTACTACTATAATAGTAGAAGTATCTCATTGGTTGGCTACTTAAATCAAGCAGGAATTGGATCCGCTAACACCGCTGAAACATATGCAGCCAATAGCATAGAGGGCAATGTGTGTGTTTGTGTGAATGCGTTGAGCATTGTAATGTAAATCGTTTGATAAATTTATATATAAATATATATAAATATATATATATATATATATATATATATATATATATATATATATATATTTATGCTTTTTATTAGATCTTACACTGTCTTACAGTGTGAACAAACAGCACTTTCTGTCTCTTCCGTATTTTTGATTTACAGTAAAACAACTTGACTACAAAATAGTGTCTGTTGCTGGCCTATTGCTGCAACTTTTTGTTTGCTTTGTCCCGAAATCCAGCATTTGAAACCCCCATCTAGAAATCCTGCATTTGCCCCTGGGATCTCACACACACACACTGATGTGCCCGACTGGTAACAGTGGCACAGTCTGCTATTATGGTAGCCGGCTACTAGGTATGGTGCCTTTGAGCACCATACCGTATCCTTTAGATATCCAGCTGAAATAGCAAGGCTTAGGCTCATTCTCTGACATCAATCATCTAAGACACCGGAGAATACATAGCGCTCTACTGTAATCTATATTATATGTCTTCTCATGCAACCACAAATGTTTTTGTTTTGAGTTCATTGGCTGGAATTTCAAATTCACCAAATAAGGAAGTTACAGTTTTGAACTGAATAAAATATAATCAGTTGTTTTTTCAACTTATTTCCTACATTTTAATTCTTGAAAATGAAATTGTAGTGTTTTATCGTACATGACTGCAAGTGGCGTGTAGATACCATTACCTGAAGCATCACAAGTGAATGGTAGACTCCCTTCTTACTCATGAGCTCATTGTGTGGTCCTTGCTCCACCACCACACCTCCATGGAAGCCAGCAATGACATCAGCTGTCCTGATAGTAGACAGTCTATGTGCTATCACAATAGTCGTCCGACCAGCTCTGGCCTCAAAGACAAAATAAAGATGACATACTAAACCACTGCATTATACAAATGTATTATATGACAACGTGTATGTAATATCTTACTTTATCTAAGGCAGCCTGCACTATAGCTTCGCTCTGTGTGTCCAAAGCTGATGTCGCTTCATCAAGAAGCAGAATTTTTGGGTTTCTTACAAGAGCACGCGCTATAGCTATTCTCTGCTTCTGACCTCCACTCAGCTGGGCTCCTCTCTCACCCACCATTGTGCTAAATTGCTGCAAAAAGAACATGAATGAAATAGGTTTACAGTTTCCTCTCATATTATTTGGTAACATAGGTTGAGAACACATGTGCATCAGGACACATCTTTCAAGTTAAAAATATTGAAAATAAATATAATTAAACTGCAATTGTCTTGTTGTGGTTTTACTGTTAGACTGTACTGTTGTCTGAGAGACAATCAATGTGATTATTCCAGTTGTTGATGATGATGGTGGAAAAAGTTTGTCTGTTGTAGAAAACGGTCTCTTTCATGTTACAAGCAGTGGTTTTGCTTAATCATAAAACAATTTACAGATTTGTATATCACCATTTAAATGATGCATCTCGCAGAAGTGGAAGCACCCTGTTGTATTCACCAGGAAACCCTACAATCACATTAAGGAAACCTCCTAAAAATATTTACATTTTACCAATAAATCTCCTCACTAGGGGCCTGATTCATTAAGGATCTTAAATGAAGAGGTATCTTATTTCAGTCTCCTGGACAAAACCATGTTACATTGCAAGGGGTGCAAACTAGTTTTCTGTTTTGCACATAAGTTAAATACTGACTGTTTTTTCATGTAACCCACACTTGTGCATGCAAGGTTAGACCGAACCTGCTCCTTGGACTGTGAAACAAAATACAAACAAAAAACAAATAAATATACTTACATCAGGTAACTTAGATATAAAATCATAGGCATTGGCTTCTTTGGCTGCCTGCTCAATTTCTTCATTAGTTACTCCATCCCTTCCAAAGCGAATATTTTCACCAATGGTTGTTCCGAACAAGACAGGTTCCTGACTAACCACCCCAATGTTATTTCTTAGCCACTTGACATTGAGCGAACGGACATCATGGCCATCCAATGTAACCTAAATATCGACAATCAAATAAAATAATACATTTTTATTGCCCTAAAATATCCATATTGTCCCACGGTCAGTATACAAAGCAGCCCCATCACTAGTATACATTACAACAACATGACCTTCATTACTTCCCTTTGAAGGACTGAGTGAGTCACCGTGTGCAATGAAAGCAGGAATGAAGTCTGAGGGTGACTTGGTGCTGATCTTATTGTCTACAGTTGTTTTTGGGAGGGCAGGATATGCACTTGGTCTTGTTTTATATTTAAATAACTACATTAAAGTATGAGAACACTTTAATCAAATGGAAATCTGCTGTGTACTCTGTCAGTAATTCCTCTGCTGTCCCATATTCAGTAATAGAATGCCTTTACTCCAGCATTTGTCAAGGGTAACATGAGATCTTGCAATTTCCAAATTCTTATATCCAAGTTTGGGATTCAAAGTGTGTGGTAGCTTAAAGTATTCAAATACATTTCACCAGTGTAGGCTGTCGCTTACTACAAAGATAAGAAACTGGAGACTGATTAAACAGTCCTAGGAAGGACAATGAAATAAAGACTTTCTATTAATGTATGTTCTGGGTTGCTATCTTTGATGTAAATTAAATCTAATTGACAAAAGCGTAAATAAGTGTATTTTTTAAATGTATTATTTTATGTATTACACTATGGAAGTGTTGGAACAAAAAAGTTAACAGTGATTCATGCTGTGTGTGCCTGTATGTTTATACGGACGTTTCTATGCTAAGATAAGCAACTTCAAGGCTATACTGTGTCATGTACTATTTTCCTGTTAGACACTGAATTTATTATTGTGCCATTAGTGATGAACAGTGGGATAACTAACATGCATATAGTCCAAGGGAGCCCCTTTGTTTGATAAACTTCTTCTGAGGTCATGTTGTTTGTGTATGTGCCCGTATTAAGTGAAATAACTGATCCTCATTTTTGCAGATTATCTTGTACTAAAATGGGAGACCCTCTGCTTTTGATACTATTCCTGTATGCTGTTATTATACCCGAAGCTAAGTAAAAATGTATTATATAATTTGCTGGTGTTGTGTGGTCTCATTCATTCACATAGCTTTACTGAAATGCAATTAAGCAAACCCATCTGTCTGGGATTTTCTGGTGTATGTGCTCCATTTGCATGTTCCATACCATAGTACCAAATCACGTGTAGCTGCTATTTGCATTTTACAGACAATTGGAATTCTGTAAACTTCAATGAAATGTCATCTGTTCATTAGTTCATTAAAGAACAAGCAATAACAGTACTGGTTGTGTGTGTATGGTGTATGTATACACACACACACACATACACACGCACTATATATATATATATATATATATATATATTATTGCGAGTATATGTTTTTTTAAAATACTACACTATTTAGCTGTCTTAAATTCCTCTTTCTATTGAGAGATGTGAATCTTGCAAGGGGGAGGTGGACAGGGGAAGAAAGACATTTTGAGATGAGATGAGCGTGTTTGTGTATAAATATTAGTACGTAGGCAGGGGTGGGCTGGACCGGGGTGCAGGGGGGCAGCGGGCACCCGGGCCGCTCAGTCTAATGGCTGTTCGGGCCGGCTGCCACCCCCCATCCCCCCGTGGATGCAATATATTTCTTAATATTACCGTCATAATGACGCGGCCGCATCACGTGTCATGTGATGCGGCCGCCTGTGCGGCCCCCGGGCTGAACTCTGCCAGCCCGCGCCTCTACGTAGGCATTTTGTCTAATGTTATAAAGGATTGGCTGAAGTTTGGTGAAGATCACTTTTTCACTGGAAGTAATCATGATCATGGAAGGCTGTTTCTGGGTTTATTATGGAACACATTTGCTTGAAAAGAACTGTGTTTGGTACAGGTGTATATTGTGTAACAATATTACACTATTGCCGGTTTCCCTTCTTTTTCAAATATATTGTCTGTATGGACATGTGCGCTAAAGAGCAGTTAAAGGGTATCCAGGACCTGTGTTATACAAACCTACAGATAAGCTGCCTATTATTTCATATATGATACACATTTTTATACACAGGTGTGAAAGAGCACTTGTCTGTTATTATTGCACTAGGAGGAGCCATGTCCAGGACATATATATATATATATATATATATATATATATATATATCATGTTCTGAAAATTGGAGATGACATTCCTTAAATACACAATCCAGAAAAGCTAATTCCGTACAATGAGAGGTTTCCATATTTCATTGCTACTAGTATGTAATAACGACCAAGATAAATAACATAGAACCCTCTTATGAATACATACTAAGTTATACCATACCTCCCCTTTTATTGGATCATAGAACCGCTGCAGTAACTGAATGGTGGTGCTTTTCCCACAGCCACTCATGCCAACAAGAGCCATAGTCTTTCCAGCTGGTACCTTCAGGTTCAGACCACTGAGAATCTAAGAACATTAATAAGTGTAGACATTAATATTGTCTTATAGTTCTTATAAATACAATTTAAAAAAAAATACTTTAAAACATACTTGTATATCTGGTCGACTAGGGTAAGCAAAGTGAATGTTTTTAAATTCAATATGTCCAATCAATTTGTCTGGCTTGTGTCCTTCGGTGGACCCACTATCGATTGGGCGAAACTGATTTTTAAAAAGAAGACAATAGTTAATAAAAACAGAAATAATATGTTTAGTGATACACAGTGAGCATCAGTAAAAATATACCAATTAGAGTGGAAAACTTCCAAGTCATATTGTCATGGGAATAGACCTGCAACCTCAAATTTATTCTTAAATCCTTTCATTAAAAGTACCACAGTGAATTTATCACTCTTTTTTGTGCAATGCTGATCCACTTTTTTTGACTGTAGTGTAAAGCTTTGCTTTGCTCAGTACACTAAGTATAGACTGTGGATTGCAATGGGGAAAAATGAAAATAGTTACTTGTGGATGTAAAGCTTATACAAGGTCCTCCTCACATGTAATTATGTTTTGCTTTCACCGTTATGTTTTCCATGAAAACATAACGGATAAATATAAATAAATATTTTTCAAGTTTTATACTGAAAATAAGTTTCAATACAATTGTTGACTTTTTTTTACTCACTGTATTACTTCTTGTGTTATAATCTAGAACACCTTAAACCGTTTAAAAGATTTCTCAACCCTTCTTGCATTATAACCAACGTACTTGAAAGAGAGTGGGTCACAGAAATTGTGTAAAGGGAGATCCTTCCATCCTGGCTAGTCAAGATTATCATCATCATCACCATTTATTCATAAAGTGTCAATGATTTTGCAGCGCTGTACAGAGAATGCATTCACATCAGTCTCTGCCCCATTGGAGCTTACAGTCTAAATTCCTTAACACACACACACACACACACACACACACACACACACAGAGACTAGGGTCAAGTTTGATAGCAGCCAATTAACTTACCAATATGTTTTTGGAGTGTGGAAGGAAACTGGAGCACCCGGAGGAAACCCACACAAACACGGGGAGAGCATACAAACTCCTCCCAGATAAGGTCATGGTCAGAAATTGAACTCATGACCCCAGCGCTGTGAGGCAGAAGTGCTAACCACTTAGCCATCGTGCTGCCCAAGCTGTGGCTCAGGTCCACTTGTGTCACCTACCCCTGTGTCAAAATGTCCCTGTTTCAAATTTGTCAGGGCTAGATCACTGTCAAATACAGAGAACATGCAGTTATCAAAGGGACTGGAGAAACTGAAGCAACTTGGTAGGCTTTCTGTTTGTAGACTACAGCCATGCTCAGTATTTCATTTTTCTCACCATTTGTACTTTCTTTTTTCGACATTGCTTAAATAAATTGTCATACTGCAAATGGAAACGATTATTTTCTTTACTGCATGTATATTGTTATAACACCTTTATAGTGCATTTTTAAGCTTTCAAAATATTTTAGAAATGTGCATACATGAATTGTTTTGGTAAAAAGAAAGATGAGGCTGAATGAGGAAGGGTGAATAATAAGGGAGGTAACAAATCAGATAATAAGATAAAGGGGTAAATTTACTAAAATGCGGGTTTAATAAAAGTGGAGATGTTGCCTATAGCAACCAGTGAGATTCTAGCTGTCATTTTGTTTGAATGTATAAATAAATAACGGCTAGAATCTGATTGGTTGCTATAGGCAACATTTTCACTTTTTCAAACCTGCAGCTTGATAAATTTACCCCAAAAGCTGCAGCAGACTTCTCTTCCACTTTGCATGCCTGGCCTGAACATCTGGCAGTTCTCAGAGGGGCTGTACTGTTAAATAGATATGTTATCAGGCTGCCTGAGATTTGACTGTCTGTACCATCCTTATTCCCAGTTATTCTGTAACTAATTATATGACAGTATCTTCCCAGTAACTTCCTCATAAGTGTTGTAATAAGAGGGGAGAAATGTAATAATTATATAAGGCCTCATTTAAAGTTAAGAGCAAAGTAAAAAAGGAGCAAATTTGCACCTTAACAAGTTGGGAGGGGGCGTGTCCTAGCTCAACTATAAATTGCAGCGTAAAAATAAAGCTGTCCTGTATTTATGTGCTACATGCAAAAACATCCAGTATTTTTCCAGGATGCAAAGTAAATAAATAATTTCATTTGCACCCTTGCATTGTAACATGGTCTCTTTTTTTGTGCTTCAAATGAGGCCCATAATGATACTTGACAACTTCTTTTTTCACCCCTCCAGGAGATCCCAGAGAGGAGTTGAAGTGCAAGTCAGGGGCGGATCTAGGCAACTGCTCTACCCGGGGCGATTTTAGGGGGGGCTATTTAGGCCCCGCCCCCTTTCTAATTTCTAAGGCTGCCGGCGGTTGCACAGTATTTGAAGGTCCGCTCGGCAGTGACAGTGTGCTGCCCGGCTGCTCTGATTGTGTATAACACACAATCAGAGCAGCCGGGCAGCACACTGTCAATGCTGAATGGACCTGCACAGTGTGCAGCCGTCAGCAGCAAGCCCCTGCTAGGGGGGGCGATTGCCCCGATCGCCCCCCCCCCCCCCCCCCCACCCCCTTGATCCGCTACTGGGGCAAGTCCAGAGGGGGTTTGAAGATGTCATCATTGATGGATCACATCACTTGGTCCCACCCTGCGATGCAATGCCACAAACGCGTCTTTTTTCCGCAGGACCAAAATGATGCAATTCACAACGAATAGCGTCATGGAGTCCACTATCCCACCCACTTCACTAGAAAGTGGGCAGGATGAGTGAGAATAGCCTGGAGACCTACCCGGGATTCGGAGAGAGTTGGCAAGCATGTCCATAATCTGCAGTCTCTGGGCCTGAGTCATTAAGGAAAGTAAGGCAAAAAAAGGAGTAAATGTTTCATCAGGACAAACCATGCCACACTGCAAGGGGTGCAAATTAGTTTATTATTTCGCACATAAGTTATATACTGGCTGTTTTTTTCATGTAGCACACAAATACTTGATAGCTTAATTTTTAAACTGAAATTTGAAGTTGATATTGGACATGCCCTTCTCCAACTATAAATCTCAGCGGCGCACGGAGGATTGTCAGGGGGGGGGTTTCCCCCCGCAGCAGCTCCGTTTCGCCAGCGCTGTCCTATACAGCAGCCGCGGCGCTGTCTAAGAAGCATCTGCGGCGGTGCTGTATACAATACAGCACCGCCGCGGACGCTTCTTTGACAGCGCCGCGGCTGCTGTATAGGACAGTGGCCACTTAGTTAGCGCAGGGGGGGGGGTTTCTAGAGACTCAGAAACCCCCCCTGCGTGCGCCACTGAATCTATCCCCACATTTTAAATTTACCTCCCCCTCCAATCCAACATGATTTTGCCAAGGTGCAAAGTTACTCCCTTTTTATGTTTTACTCTCCTTAATGATTCAGGCCCTCTATGTGAAGTCACTGAGGACTAAAACCTATTTATTTAGTTCTAATAATGGAACTACCCTACCTGCATGCAGCCCTTGGACTGGGGTACTTTGAGAGTGTGAATATGAGGGATGTAATTTAACAAGCCCTCAATGAATCCCCACAGTTAATGAGGCTTTTTCGGACATCTTTTCATATAACTAAGTTGTTATCTAATTTACCAGGGCATTGGCAAATTTAAATATTGCTTAATGGTTATAACTTTTGAATGACCCTCTTGAAGTATTTTACCTGCTATTACCTTGTTTATGATTTTGTAGATCTCAAAAGCGGCTCCGCGTGCACTGCTGATACTTTCTAAGTTTGGTGAGACCTGTCCAAGTGAGAACGTGCCGACCAACACTGCGAAAAAGACCTTTCAGGGAAACAAACATGAAAAGTGCATTGAGTATTGCACATATGTGATTACAATTGTACAAACATGTGCAAAATCAGTGTTACTAAAAATGTGCAATTGCTGCTCCATGTACAATAGTAAACATAAGCATAAGTAAATCATAAAGAAAATGACCATTTGTATTGTTTAGGTCACATAGAGGCAAGCTACCATTTTATGTGCCCTGATTTACACTTTCCCAGATGTCAATCTTTCCCTAATGCATTTTAATGGTTTATTTTCTCTGATTGTACATTACTGATTGTATATGTTTTCCCAATTTTACACAGGAAAATCTCCCCAACCATAATATTTTGTGTTGCGATAGTTCTGTTTCGTTGGTTTTTCAATTTGTGTATTACTGGTAGTGTTCAGTATAGTGCAGTGAATCATGTATTAATAATGTCAAATCTACAAATTACTGTTAATGCCATACACAGAACTTGATATTTTTGATCAGATTATGATCAATTACATTTTTTTTTTCAGCATGAAAAGTTCACTATGTGTAGACAATTTACATGTTGGAACAAACGTTTTAACATAATGAATCACAGGGGTCAGTTGCCAATTGCTTTGGGTTTTTTTTTTAACTTTATTTCACCCAATGTTACAGATTTTTGTAAACTTTTTCTTCATTGTCCTTTTTTTTTAACTTAGTCCCTCAAAAAATGTATATATGGGGGTTCAGTTTATAATACAAAGTTTACTCATTTTTAAATTATAGAAACATTCAATTTATATTATGTTACTGTAAAATCATTTTCATGAGCTTAAAATATTTAATATTAAAATACACCTTGTGTAAAAAAACATGGAAAGCATAGTTAAAGTCACGTATATTGTATGTCTATACCAAACATGAAGCAAGAGCCCCAACATTCCAGGTTCAGGTCAAGCAGCAACTAAGCTTAAGATATCGGCAGCAGCACCAGGTAGTCAAAGTTGCAAGAAAAGGTAGGAGAGTGCAGCACAGTGCTGGAGAATGGCATTGCTCTTGTAATGGGCTAGGCATGTCCCCTTCGGTGGTACATTCCCACGCATGTGTTTGGATGGGGGGGCGGGTTTGGTGCTCCAGTTCTCGCCCAGGGCACTAAAATGTCTAGTTGTGGCTCTGAGGGTGGCCATTTATTTCACATACTGTACTTTTAACTATTCCACGGTAATCTGCTAATCTCTTTCTGAAAGAGTGCTGTAGTTGTGATATGATACAATTACACTAATTTCAAACAATAAAATACAACAAGGCGCACAGGGCAAAACAATATGACCAAAAAGTTCTCAACTCCTTCATTAAAAATCATAAAATCGATGTTATATTGTATGTTCTCACTTATTCTTTTGTCAATAAAATAAATAACCTTTCTCTTCCAAGAATAACATAAAATGCATATAACAAATTCAGTATAGGAAGCTAGTGAATAAAATGATAGTCCACAATGTCCACAAGCACAGAATCACTTTTTTGGAGTCCAGCGATGAAATATTCTCAATAGATGTTATCAAAGCAGATGTCGTACAAGAGGACCTTCTTATCTTATAAACCGTCTCCAAATAATTGAATATGTTAGATAGGACGAGAATAAACATATATACTGTATTAATGATAATCTGACCTTATATCACAATTCTATATCCAGTATTACCGAACTCCACCGTGGGTTAACAAATGATTACACTGATCACCACCACACGTGTGTAGCACAGCAAACAAAACTGAATCACTTACATAATAAAAACCAGTTCACTTGTAGATGTAATTTCCACACCAAGTTCTCTTATCAAAACGTCACCCGATCGTAACTATTATTTACACTAATTTGTTTACTGTTCACCGATCCATCCATTCCACTATTTTGCATGCTGTTTTTCCCATTTCTGCAGATATTGTTTTGTTATAATCCAGTCTGGTCTGAGCATAGTTGGAACCTCTATGGAGCACAAACAACATGGGCAGGTCCCCCATGAGTTCTTGACGCCAATAGCCCCACTCTTCTTTTCCCTCATGCCGCAACCAGGAGTATGGAAATTTATTTTCCACACCTGCATCTGGTGGCACGCTCCAAAGTAAAATTGATAGACACGATACACTGGACCTCTATATAAAGCGCAAAACAATAAAAATGCATCACAAAAGCGCCTGGGTTTACAAAGCAAGATGGCGTCATTCAGGGAGGAGCAGAAGTTTGCACTGGCAGACTGAATAGAAATAAGATGAAATGATGGAGACGGCACACTTTTTTAGAGGCATGAATTGCTCTTATGGAAGAGAACACAGGCTTAGTGACTCCATGAAAACACTTGAATCTTGCTTGAGCTCTGAGTTTCTGTAGATTGGACCTCGCCTTTTACACAATAGTTCCACATGTGATAAGGACAGCCATTTTATTGTAATTTTAAGACATGACAGAGGCTAAACCAACCAGTATTTCAGAAGAAAAACGGAAAATAATAGTGAAATAATAGTGAAAATAGTAGTCAGAAGTCTCTAAAGAGCAGGGTATAAGCGTGTACTTTGATGTCCAAAGAGGAGGAACAAGGTGTTTGAGTTGATCATCCAGTGGCCTTCAGAAATGATGTCCACTTATTATCATTGCATCAAACTTTCTGTATGTAGTAGACATGATGAAGCTGGTAGCTGGCTATGATGAGGAGACTTGTGCATTTAAGAAACCATTATTGACACTGAAGGTTGGGCATGGCTTGCAAAAGATATCAAGCATTGTGGAGTGTCGAGCAATGATGAGGGGCTGCACTACTGTGGTTGAAAAAAACACGCAACTTCAGGACGGCAAGATGGAATGAGTCGATCTCATTGGCTGCCTTGAAAACTCTGAAGTGGAACATGCCTCAGCTCTTATCTTTCACTGAAGATGTAAAAGATGCACTTGTATCTCGATGAGAAATAGCAAGTGCACCAAAGCAATTTTTCCACCGAGCCTACACTTAACAACTGGGCATTGCTTGCAAAGGTCATCCTGTAAATCTCAAGTGGTAACTCTGGTGACAAACAGCTCCTACACATACCTATATGATTGTCCTGTTGACAAGGCATTAGGAAAGGGGTGTCCCTATGTGTCCTGTTTCAGACATGGGTGCTCATGATGCAATAAAAACAAGAATGTGTGTGTGTGTGTGTCTGTATGTGTGTGTGTGTGTGTGTGTGTGTGTGTGTGTGTGTGTGTGTAAGTGTGTTAGGGAATTTAGGCTATAAACTCCAATGGGGTAGGAACTGATGTGAATGACAAAAATTCTCAGTACAGCGCTGTGTAATTGATGGTGTTATATAATAATGTTGGCACTATGCAATGATTTCAGAAAGGACAATTATGATTTCTTGCCCTGGACTAGGATTTAACATTATGAGATAAAATTACTAGTCATGCACTGATAGTTTTAACACCCGAAAAAGGGGGACAGAGCCTCCCCCGAAATATTGTGCACTTTCTTTCTTGTCCAAGCAAGAAAAACAACTATACAAGGCTTTTGCAAAGAATCCTGATGTGGGTGCTTGACTGCCTTTTGTATTTGACATGCCACATTCATAAATTTGCACAATGCTTTTGATCACTATGAGATTGACTTATGTGTCCTTAGTAGGCTCAGTTCACTGTGTACCCTACTGTAAGTGCTAAATTCAAGTCAGTCTAAGCAGTGTCTACCTTTGTACTTTAGACCTAGTCCCTCCCTAAATCATAATTGCCTTAGTTCTGATGCGTTCTGTCTATTTTACTTCAAATATCAGTGCACACCACTGCCAATTTGGTATTGTGTATTATTAGCTACACCTACAGAGGCGGAACTAGTGAGCGGTGGGCACCGGTGCACCTGCTGCAACAATGATAGTTCCGCCACTGCCTACAGACTAAAGCCTAGTTCTTATAAGCAAGCAATAGTCAGCATAAAGAGGCGTCAATACATAAGTGTACTTACAATTAATACTTTGCCAATGCTGTAATTTTCAGGTTCTTCTACAGTCAGTTTTGTTCCATACCAAAATGCGAGGCCATAGGCTCCAAATATCAGAAACTGCGTCAGTCCCATTGATAGGTTTACAGTAATAGACTTTTTTATTCCAACATTTCTTGCATCAATTAAGTTGGCATTGTACCTGTAACAAGAGTATATATATAACAGAGTATTGTCCTAGGAGACTGGGTCCTGTTTTCTTTCTTTAAGCTCCAGTTGGACTACTTTGCGCCTAATGAAAGGTTATTTACAAAACAGGAACAACTGAGATTTCATCTTGTTGGATGAGATTATTTAAATAAAATCCAATGTGTGAGAAAGGCACATTTATGGGAACATTGGCTGTTTAGTAGGGGACTGCACATTACTCCCTGCAAATTTTTTTTTCCATGTACAGTACTCAGGAGGTAAGAAGTAACTGGAAGTCCTCCTATAGTTTCAATGGGATTCCTTTTGCATCTTCCAGTCCCTCCTTTACAGTAAAACTCAGCATTATTTTGGGATAAAATCAAAAAGAATGAAATTAATGAAGTGAGTGGTCCTAACAGACCTTGACGTGATATTTTCGCTCTTTCCACTTGCATTTTCAGTCAGACCCTCAATGCTAGAAAAGTAGGTGCAGATTTATTTTCTGGGGGATGTTCTCAATACCAGGATGTATGCATGCACATTTATGTGCTTGGCAGATAATTAGCAGAGCTCTATGCACGGTTGTATTGCACTTTTATGAATTACCTTAATTGCTTTCTCATTCCACAAACTCAGATTCAAGGCATAAAATATTGTAGTTTTCTATGCATTAACATGTACTACAGTGGATATGATCAGTGCCATTACCATGTAGGCCTCCTGTGGCTCTCCAACTTCTGGGGAACTACAAGTTCCAGCATGCTCTGCCAACCAGATTAAAATAAATTGACCTTCAGTGGATGAGGCGAGTAATCCATAATGGTCCAGGTATGACACAGGTTGGCTAAGCATGCTGTGACTTGTAGTTCCCCAACAGTGAAAGAGTCAAAGTATGTAGCCACACATTTAATGAACAAATTATGTAATCATTGTTGTAATGCAAAACTTTCAAACGTTCCACAAACAGAACAAGCATACTTATCCATTGCCTTTTGTTGACCATTGAATGCAATAACTGTTCGAATGGCCGTCAGGATCTCTTCAGCAACTGCCCCGGCCTTTGCATAAGCGCGCAATTCTTTAGAGGTAAATGATGCAACAAGCTAGAAACAAAACAATAACAATATTGCTGCATTGTACTGCCGATTAATTATAGTGACATAAGCTAGTATTTATACATTTACCTTGGTCCATATTGCTGCTGATACACCAAGCAGTGGACTGACTGACAAGATCACCAGTGTCAGCTTCCAGCCATGCACAAATCCTATGATTATGCCAGTAACAAAGGTGGAGAGAAACTGTACAAATATGCACAATTTATCAGCCAGTCCTTCATGTATAGTATTGATGTCACTGCAAAAGAACAGAGCTTATATTAGTGTAACATTCAGACCAACGTGTTGACCTTACAAATGCAACAACATTTGTTTTATATATTACATGATATATATTACAAGTTAACCCGTGCATGATACTCATGCATTCTAGTCAAATCAAGCTACTTAAGGTCTTAAAAAGGTTCTTGTCATGCATTTGGGCCTAGCCCAGGCCTCCTCAGGGGAAGAGCGTTACTTCCCGACGCAAGCGCCCTTTTTAATGTGTGTTAATGAGGTAAAATTACCTCACGAAAATGAGTTTGACCCCTCAACTCGTAAATTTAGCTATTACTACCCCTCCCACGGGGGGATGATGGAAGTTCACTGACTTCACTATTCTAGTTTTTTCTCAAATAATGTCAGTATACCAAATTTCAGGTCAATTGGATGAGCCCTTTCTGAGAAAATAGTTTTTTACACACACACACACACACACACACACAAACACACGCTGCCAGGCTTTTACTTTTGTATATTAGATAATGCTAAGAATTTAGTAGGTGTTAAATATGATTTTTTGTTAAGGCCTCATAAGGCCTTTGTTCAGCCATTTTATTGTAACTTGTATAGAAATATTATTTGCTAGAAGAGATTATTCATTTTTCTGTTAACTTGCAGTTTTGCAATATGTGAGCCTATGGCCTTGAAGTTGAACTAATAGAGAACACCTGAAGAATGTAACCAGTTATGAAAACAATAATGAGCTTCATATCCAGCTGGTAGTATGGGAGCTATATCCATGGTGTTGCACATAGCATATCTCCAACTCCCCTTGAGATAAGAAATAATAGGCTCATCTGTACTTAGAAGGGGGAGAAAAGTAAACACCTCAAGAATACGTGAGAAAGTTAATCAGTAGCGCTTCTCATAAACTAGTGGTATAAACTATTGTATGCATATGACGTAGGATTCATTTATTCAGTAGCCTATAAAAACCTGTATCTTTGTATCAATAAACTAGAGAATATTCCTTGCATACAGAACTTGGTCTGTGTCAATTCTCTCCAGCTGATTGAAGCGCTTCCAGATATACTTGACACCACAGGCTGACTTGGGTCAGAATTTTAGATTTAACAACTTGGAGGTCCCACCGAGATTCGCTGTCCAGCAGGCTACAAGACAGACAACGGAGGTTTCCCAGCACATTGAACCCCAACATCCGCGGTCAGTAGATTTCTACTCGTTGGTCTTCCTAGTCTGGGTCACCTCATGTCTGTCTGAGGCACCTGACACGCGAATTTGTGAGTCTCAAGTATCATCTGATTAATATAATACAGTATTAACCCAATTTGTTTACTGTAATTGTATTGTTGATTAGATTTTTGAAAGATGATTGAATTTTGAGTGCATGTGTTTGTACCTATGTATGATGTATAAAGCATAAAAGTCACATAAGACATTGATCAAAGAAGCATGTAATGGAATAGAGGGATTTAGAGAGTTATTGTTTTGAACATTGAGTGAACATTTTAGACACCATCCCCAGAGGTATATCAAAGAAGGGAGATTCTGTAATCTGCCCAAATTGTGTAAGAGAGATTTCCAAAAGACCTTCGTCCCAGATACTGTCAAAGAAGCTATTTAGCACGGACATCCAGTACAAGGAGTCCACAGAACGGGACGTCCAGTGCAAGGACAACCCACAGAAACTAGATAAGAGTCCCGATTTGGACTCAACAGAATACTGTCAATACGAGTAATATAGATAGTAAACAAATGACAGCAGCTCCCTCATAGATATGATGCACAAAGACTAAAGGAAATGGGGGAGTAGAAGGTCTGCAGGGAATTTTTCAAGAAAGCGGGGATAGCCAAAGATATGTGTGGATGGAGAAACAAAGGTGTTGCAAGTGGTAATGTGACAAGAACAAAGGGGTATTGAGATCAAACCCCAAGAGATTGTTTGAGGTGGCACAGGAAAGTTAAGAGATCTGAAAAGTCGAAATATATGTGGATATGCTAAATGCATCGGAAGCTGAATAATGAATCAAGTAGGTTGTATATTATAAATGTATGTTTGATCCTGTGCAGCTGAATAAGTGAAATGTGCCCCTCCCTTATTCTGTGTAAATGATTTCAGTGTGTTGAGATAAGAAGCACACTGTTTTTTGTTTTTTGACAATGTATGTAAAATTAAAAAAATGTGTCCGGAGTGCTGATTGATGATAACATGTTGAAGCTAACTTGTATTTAGTGTAATGCTGGGACTTGTAGTTCCACAGCAGTAGGCTGGAAGATGTCAGTTAAGTTTTCTTTCTCTGTATGTGAGTTTTGTCTCCGTCTTACTGCGTGTGAGAGAGATCCGTGATAATTCACATTGTTTGTTCTCTGTCTTAGTGCTCTATAAGGGAGATGTTTGATTTACTTTAAATCACAATGTTTGTCTGTCTTGTCCGTTTTTTACAAGAGACATGTTTCAAGGTTGAAAAAGTTGTACATTCATTGCTTAATGATAAGCTTTTAAAAAAATACAAAAGAAGTTTTAAAATGTTTGGTCCGATTGCACGGACAAGATTGTAAATAATGTACATTATCACTATAAGTACTAGTGTCAGAACAAAGCTGGCTGGGATCCAACAAGCCGTTTCTGTATTTGAACAAAATAATTTTGTTTCTGAAGTTCAGAAATATAGCTTTCTCTTTAATGAAGTTGAGAATTGTGGGAGTGAGCTTACATGCTGTTTTTATCTGTGTTAAAATGGCGCTGATGAATGTTCTCAGAAATCAGGAGGGTTTGTTATGCCTTTAAAGAAATGTTATGAGATAAAATGTCGTCTGTGAGCGAGACTTAAGTGAATATATTTTTACTTTGAACACGAAAATCACAGAATCTAGAAATATGTGTGAATATTTGGTCACGGGAGAGAGATTTTGTTGAGAAAATGTTGAATGATTTACAGACACAATGTATTGTGTCTAACGAGAGTACTCTGATTTATGAGACAGTGCTGCTTTTAAAATGGTTGAATACTTGGAACCAAGATTCCAGATTGAATGTTTCTAAACCCGGAAATTTAATTAGTGTCATTTAAAAGGGCTGTACTAAGAGATGATAAGAAAGGAGTGGCTTTGAACACTCGCCCAGGTCTCGTCACTTTGACATTCTCTATTTGTGAAATTAGGGACTGCCCCTTTGAGGAAATCAAGGCATGGAACGCATAGCGTCACAGTTAAGCTTTTAGCAGCTGTTCACTGGTTACCTGATAACAGTATACACGCATGTTACAGTTACAGTAATTCCTAGTAAATAAATGTTAATCTCTATGCAAAAGTTTTTTTATTCACAGGTCTCCAGCTGCAAAGACCCATTAGGCAATCCAGATTGCATTGATTTAACTTCCAATGCACCATCTTTGCACCACAACAAACATAAGTATAAACTAATGAAGGATTTAAATAACGTAAACTCTTCTGAGTAATGATTACCTTGTTTTGGAAGAGATATTAGAGTTTATGTGCTATTCACATAGCAAATGCATGAACTAGGTGGTTTTTCTGTATGTGCAGAAAGCAAAAGGTTTTTATTTGTATCCTCATTACAGTTTTGAGTAAATCAGTGTTTGTAAAGACATTTACTGCCCTTATTTACTGTGCTATAATTGTCATATACTGTAAATAATTCTTTTTATTGTGGGTATGGTAATGCATTGATGGGAATTCTATATTTTTACAGAAATGAAAAAGATTTAAGACTTTAAGAGCAATTGTATGTGCTCCTGCATTAGCACTTCTGGATCATAGCAAGCCATTTATACTCTCCTCTGAGCAGAACCAAATGTTTAACCAATTTTAAGCTGAAATAACTTCAGCGCCAGCACTGGCTTTGCCAGATTATGACAAGCCTTTCACATTATTTTGTTATGAAGTCAGTGCACATGTACAAGGAGTACTGACACAAATACATGGTCGCAAGCTAAGGTCACTTGCATACTACTCTGCTTTAGTGCTTGAAAAGAGTATAGATATTGTGCTAGGACACCCAGTTACCTTAACGGTATCGTACGTTGTGACAGAAACCAAGCACAAGCAAAACATTTGTTACCGGCCAGATTTACTAAGTATGAAGATATACAGCACAAAGGACATTCCCTCCTATTGTGAAATGAGTGACATATAACACTTGCCGAGCGCACTGTGTATTTTCTTCCTCCCTTTCCTTTTTTAATTAGAAAAAAAAAAAAAAGGAAGCACAAGAGGCCCCAGAGCCTCTCATGTTCACAGATATATGTTAAGACCTTCAGACAAGGGGAATCTGAGTAAACTGTATTTTAAGTTTTTTAAAGGTCCAAGGGAGACCAGAGAGGGGAGTTCATTGATATTAGCAGGAGGAATATAGATTGCACGTTATTTTCCTTTGCTGTGCGCTGTAGATGTGTACTAGACTAGAAAGGAAAGCCAAGTTTGGAAGAACCAGACTCAGGCCCATAGTAATGTATAGATCATTATACATAATTAGAAAATTCTAATATGAAAGTTTAACCCAACCAAATAAAGAAAAGAGCAACCCATGACTACAGGGGTTTACACCCAATGCAGGAATGTGTTTGTGGGTATTGTGGCCCAACACATTATTATATACACTAATAGAACTGATGATGTGGCTTATTAACAGGTTATTTAAGCTAAGTGTTTCTCTTCCAGAAGAATTAAAGTTACCACATCTGTCTTAACCGTTGTACTGTACACTCCATCTAATGAGTGTAAACTTTGTGGAACTCAGAAACCAAGAACCTTTTCCTTGGATTCCACATGCTCCTTACTGAAGCCTATCCTAATGAAGTAGCACTGCTTACTCCCAGTAACGTTACACTTAAGCAGTGCACAATGTTGAATCCTGCTGCCTTATTGCAGCAAGTTTCAAAAGATGGGAGAAGTACCTGTATATATTGGGGTTACCCTAGGGATTTGGGGGAATTCCATTCCAGCTTGAACAGAAAGAAAGGAAAAAAAAAAATGCAAACAAAATTTTTCTGAACATGATTGCATAGAACTAATGAAACAAGAATCTCTGGTTTTATCTCACATTAAAGATAAACCATTACCAGATGCAGACATCACTCTTTTTGTAGATGGTTCACACTATCACATAGATCCTGTCCCGTATACAGGGTGTGCTGTAACCACACACACAGAAATAGTGATTCAACAGACTCTACCGAGTCACATGTCAGCACAAGAAGCTGAACTAAAGGCCCTGACACTTGCATGCATATATGCAAAAGGACAAAGAGTAAATATTTACACTGATTCAAGTTATGCATTTGTAATTGCGCATGATTATGGCCCTGTATGGAAAAGTAGGGACCTTATGGGTTCAGCAAGCAAACCAGTCAATATGATGAACATACCAGGGCATTGTTCACTGCATTCCAGCTGTCCTCCAAACAGTGATGAAGATGAAGACACACACAGAGATACTACCCCCGAAGCTAAGTGAAATAGACCAGGCCGCACGAGAAGCCGCCATAGCCCCAGTACCCCAAGGGGAGTCTATTTACATGGTGACCCCCTGACCCCTGTTTGACCAGAGCACACTCCAACTTATGGAAAGACAAGCAACAGAAAATAAGAAAAAGACTTGGGCAATACATGGAGCACTAGAAGTGCAAGGAGTGGTGTAAAGGTCAGCGTTTGTGTCTGCCAAAAGTAGTTTTTCCCATTATGGCCAATATAGCACACGAGAAAGTGCATCTGGGAAAAGATGCTATGGTTGTACTCACTAGCAGCTTATGGATAGTACCAGGGTTCGCCCAAGCAGCACAGTCGTTAGTGGCAGAATGCCTAGTCTGTGCACAAAGTAACCCGAGTAAGTCTGTCCTATGGAAAAGCACACCCCAGACATAATATCCCTATAAGAGGATACAGATAGACTTTATAACTTCCCAAATGCTCGGGCTTTGAGAATGTGCTTGTCTGTGTCAACTTCTTTAGTCACTGGCTGGAGACATGGCTGTATAGAAAAGCAAATGCTAAAGCATTAGCCAAGAAAATTGCGAATGAGGTAATCTGATGATATGGTGTACCAGAGGTCATTGTAAGTGACAGAGGGATACACTTTACGGGGCAAGGATTCCAGAAACTATCACACCCCCTACAGATCCCAAAGTTCAGGATGTATGGAGCGCCTTAATGGTACACTGAAATTGAAAATGCAGAAAATAATGGCTGAAACAGGTCTGCCATGGATCTCATGTTTACCTGCACTCAGTAAAAAATACTGCTAGGAAAGACACAGGTTTAACACCATATGAGATATTGTTTGGCACAGCAAACAGAACAGGCTGTTATTTTCCATAGCAACTACACCATGTATATAGTGATTTGTTGAATTATGTTGCCTTATTATAGAAACAACTAACTGAAATACATGGTCAAATATTCACCTCCATTGCAAACCCTAATTTTGATTCAGGTACCCATAAACTGCACCCTGGGGGGCTGGGTGGTCGTGAGAAAGCACATCAGGAGAAGTCTTGAACCCAGATACAAGGGTCCTTATCAAGTCCTGTTGACGACTCCCATGGCAGTGAAAGTACAGGAAAGAGACACCTGGATTCACGCATAACACTGCAAAGTCTTCAAATCAGGGGAGTCTTGTTCTGATAAATAGAAATGACTGTCTCATTGTATTGATATGTCTTGCCAGAATAATTGTGACTGAAGTAGGGATTAAGGCCTCCCTAACCCAGTATGAAACAGACAGTTAAGTGACATATTGCCTATGCCACTGTGAGAAACATATGGGAA
Source organism: Mixophyes fleayi (assembly GCF_038048845.1). Taxonomy (NCBI): domain Eukaryota; kingdom Metazoa; phylum Chordata; class Amphibia; order Anura; family Limnodynastidae; genus Mixophyes; species Mixophyes fleayi. Next base: position 53,289,561 of record NC_134406.1, read on the forward strand.
GGAGTGCTCAACAATTTGCACTCATAGTAGAATAAACTCTGAAAATGTCTTTGTGCAGATGCATAACCTCATTGGTAAAGTTGTCAGTAATGATTCATGTTGGATATTGGAAATATTGGCATTAGTAGCAAATAGTTTAGCAATCCTGTTGATCGTATAGGTGATAATGAAACTAAATATATGGCTGATTAAGAAGTTACTGACACTTGATTGTTGTCTCTCCAAAAAGGGAACCACTGAAAATCCCGAACCTCTGATGATCACAGAAATTACTTCTGAAACCTGACCAGACTATGAGTGTCATGAATTATTTGGACTAGCAAAGCCAAAGAACTGCAGAGTTTGCAACAAGAAACTACTAAAGATTGAACAAAGGACATGCAAGGCCTGCAGAACTACTATAGACTCATTAACTATCTTTTAAGAAACCATCTTTTAAGAAACCATCTTCTAAGAAACCATCTTTTCTAGACATGGACATTTGCCAAAATGCATCTCCTCATAAATCAAGTTAGGACAGGGAGGATCACAGGCTTATTAGTGGGGGATGAGTTGACAGATTCCTAAGGGGACCAACTCTATGCATGTGGCCTCCTACATGTGTATAAGTACCTGCTTATTAAGAATGTGGTTCTATAGATAGGATTAGGTAGGTAGGAGGAGAAAGGGTCGAAAATTGAATAAAAGATGGGAAATGTTAAATATGATTTTTTGTTAAGGCCTCATAAGGCCTTTGTTCAGCCATTTTATTGTAACTTGTATAGAAATATTATTTGCTAGAAGAGATTATTCATTTTTCTGTTAACTTGCAGTTTTGCAATATGTGAGCCTATGGCCTTGAAGTTGAACTAATAGAGAACACCTGAAGAATGTAACCAGTTATGAAAACAATAATGAGCTTCATATCCAGCTGGTAGTATGGGAGCTATATCCATGGTGTTGCACATAGCATATCTCCAACTCCCCTTGAGATAAGAAATAATAGGCTCATCTGTACTTAGAAGGGGGAGAAAAGTAAACACCTCAAGAATACGTGAGAAAGTTAATCAGTAGCGCTTCTCATAAACTAGTGGTATAAACTATTGTATGCATATGACGTAGGATTCATTTATTCAGTAGCCTATAAAAACCTGTATCTTTGTATCAATAAACTAGAGAATATTCCTTGCATACAGAACTTGGTCTGTGTCAATTCTCTCCAGCTGATTGAAGCGCTTCCAGATATACTTGACACCACAGGCTGACTTGGGTCAGAATTTTAGATTTAACATAGGTCAATGTATAACTCCACCCAGCAGGTGGCGCTGCAGCTTTTTTTTTTTTTTTCACACACAGACTAACACACGCCGCTAGGCTTATATATATTAGATATGAAAAATGACCAGAATCTTTCTCACACTTGTACTCAGCTTTGAACTATAATTGGGAAGGATGTGGTTTGATCAGTTATACAGTATCATTAACATATTAAACATGTAAATTGAGTGTGTTACCTCCCTCCTTTTGCTGGATGCATCCCTGAACTTCCTGAACTTTCTTGACTAAATGGGATTATTGATTGCAAAAGTTGTTTACCATGGGCTTGAGTCATTAAGGAGAGCAAAGCAAAAAAAAGGAGTAACTTTGCATTTTGGAAAAACCATGTTGCATTGGAGGGGGAGGTAAATTTAAAATGTGGGGACAGATTTATAGTTGAGGTAGGACATGTTCTAAATTAACTTTAAATTTCAGTGTAAATATAAAGTTGTCAAGTATTTGTGTGCTACATGAAAAAACAGCCAGTATTTTCTTTATGTGCAAAATAATAAACTAATTTGCACCCCTTGTATTGTAACATGGTAAACAACTAAGGCCTAAATTAATCAACACACTTATGACTATTTGGGACCCATCCAAAGAAGTTTGGGTTGAAACAGTCATAATAGGGATAAAAAGTATTAAGTTTGCTGAAAGATAAATACAAAACTTTATTTAAACATGTGTGACATTTATTTCAGCAATCTAATATATATTAATAAAGATACAGCTGCAATCACATCACCAAACTTATGGTGGGTACGTTTATTTGTGTAAAACTCTGGGGAACATGATGTGATATGACTTAGGTGATTTACAGTGCCAAGTTTAATTATAAAATCCAAAATAGTTTATTTTGTAATATGTGCTGTTTTAATTATACTGATGTGGTTTTGGACCTGGTATTTGCAGATTACTATAAATATTGCACTATAACTTAAAATTCAAATTTTTCTACCATACTTTCCATTCAAATGAAAAGATGACTTTGATAACTCCTGGGGATGTATTTATTAAACTGCAGGTTTGAAAAAGTGGAAATGTTGCCTATAGCAATCAATCAGATTCTAGTTATTATGTATTTAGTACATTCTACAAAATGACAGCTAGAATCTGGTTGTTATAGGCAACATCTGCACTTTTTCAAACCCGCAGTTTAGTAAATATACCCCCTGACCTTCAATGCTAGTTCTCCGCAAGCAGTGTTTCCTGTGTCACCGTGGCCCTAAGATATGTGAAGTAACTCCGATGTAGTCTGTTTTAGAAAATAGAGTGGGTACCAAATAGCAACCAGAGGCTGTTATACATCTTATTTGACCTACAGTGTGAGTTCTACTTACTCTGTTAGTCTAGAATTCAACGTTCCAATCTGATATGAATCAAACCAAGACATATCTTGATGAAGTACAGCGCTGAAAAACTTCTGCCGAATTCTCATTATCTGTCTTGTTGCAGAGACCAGAAATGTCCAAATTTGGAAAACACTCAAGGCAAATACAGTACAACCAATTGCAACATAGTAATAAGAAAACCTTTAACAGAATGGGAAAAAAATATGAGAAGATATTACATAGATTGTACTGCATAACTGAGCCAAAAACATCTCAAATCTTGTACTATTAATAATCTTTCATTACCTTTGTTTTAACCTTTCTTAATGCATTTAATATGTATTTCTATGTTTTTATAATCTTTTGTTTTCTTCTTCTTTTAACCATCAAAAAAGGCATAAAATAATTGGCTTTACCATCCATCAAGGTCGACCGAAGCAAAAGGCTAGTATATGAACATTTTGTAAATATTTCAGTGATATTATTGAAAAGACGATTTTAGTCATTTACTGATTTTTTCTGAGGCACAAAAAAATTGCATTTTTTAAAAACAAATTGTAAATCATTATCAAAATACTTAAAAAAAAAAGACATGTTAACAAAATTAAAGTTTTACTGACCGCTCAGTAAATTTAAAATCTCAATGAGAAGCCAGGGTAGTTTTGTACCCAAACAGAGATTAAAATAAAATTAAGCTAAGTTCGAGAAAGTTGAACAGGCTCAAACTCATTCAAGCTAAAACTAATATATTTTTGCAAGTTTTAAATGCAAAAGGTGAAAATGAAAACATATGGAGAACCTCAACTGGTGAATTTCAAATACAATAATGTTTGAAGTTGGATTTAATAAAATGTTAAGATAATTGTTTTTTAATTAAAAACACTAATTTAATGCAAACCTTAAATGTGACAGACAAACCTAAACATGGTAATTGAAGGGGAAATGGGAAACGCTAATTGTGAACAGTGAAATTTTTGACTATTTTTAATTAAAACTAAAGCTGTTTATACCAGCTGCATGTCGATTCTTGATTCTTGATCCTTTTGGTCAAATTGGTTTTAAAATTCAAGAGTTTGCTGCTAAATATGATACATTTTGTTGGTTTTTAATTGCAAATAGTGAACCTTATTTGAAATGGTCTAACTTCAAATGCTAGAAGCTCAATTTTATCAAAAGTTACTTTTTTTTTTAGTAAATTAAAATATTATTTAAATAATGTATAAGAAAATTAAAAACACTAATGTTAATGCAAATCATGAACCTCAAATACAAACTGCAAACTGTGAATACGATCAGTGAATTTGAATAGCAGACACAAACTGAGAACAGTGAACATGAGCCACAAAGTCCAAGAAAAACACATTTGAAACTTGGTCTATTAATGATTGTACCATGAACATGTATGTGGCCAACAAATTAACCAGTTCAAAATTTCATGCATTTCTAATTAAAATCCTAGGAATAGACCCATCAGCCAATACAATGGGAACAACAAAAAATATGTTACATTATACATTCAGCATTTCACATAATATGATCTTTTTTTAGGATCCTCAAAAGGACAGTCGTGGTGACAAGTATAGAAAATAATATGTAGGATAAAGGACGATGGGATGGAACAACCTATTATTACCTACCCCGTCATTTCAGTTTCTATATCGATGGCCAAGTATGATGTACAATCAGAACCGTTACTTGAAGCTGCAAGAAAACAAATGCATCTCATGCAGCTATTTTAAATTTTCTACAAAATACAATAAAATTCTAAAATGTCAACTAAATACAATAAAATTGATTTCTAAAGTATGTAAAGTGAACTAAAATTCAGATCAAATATATTTAGCTTTACATAACATAATAAAAAGTATTTTGCTGTTTGATTATTTTTAAATGTTTTTGTTCCGTAATGGGTGGGCTTCAGTATAAGTTAGAGATCAATGCTAAAAGTTGGAATGTACAGAATGCTGAACAATATTGTTATTATGCTTATGTCAGTTATTCTGTGTACAAACTGTATTTTATAGCAAGTATCAAATGGCAAACCAGTGTACACTTTATTGTAGGGCAGGGCAGGTAGCTTTTAGCCTGGATGGAAATAGAAATAAGTGACCCGTAGTGCAATAACATCAGCTACATGTTTATAGTAATTGCTATTTGAAAAGCAACACAGAGGTAGCTAACCATAATGGATTAGATAGCTGAGCATAAGAGAGCTGTGCTCTCTTGCAGTGTGGTCATGGTTCTTACCAGGGGCATAACTAGATATTTGTGGACACCATAGCAAAATGTTGTAAGGGCCCCTATGTACATGATGTATACAATCACTCATCTCCTCTGGCTTACTGTAGTTCCCTCTACTGATCAGTTTGTGACTGTTTTCATAGTAACCAAAAGAAAGCATCCTACACTGTTAACCAATCACAAGCTTTGTTTTGGTTACTAAAACAGCAGGGATAGATCACAGAGTGGAGCTTCAGTAAGCTGGAGGAGCAGACAAATAGGAGGAGGCACCCGAAGCTTGAAGCCCTTTATCAGCTGCACCCCCTATTGCCAGAGTAATTCTGGAGAATGTGGGAACTTTGGTGCAGTTCTACTGCGCTGCATGGGAAAGGAAGGTGGCCCAATAGCAGCTAACCGCCCATTACCAGTAGTTGCACCCCTGGTTATTACTATTTCAGTGTAATCCAGTAAACCACTACAGAGACTAATTTGTGTTGTGCAGGTAGAGATTTGTGAAAGGTCACATAGGGTAGAGCCTAGAGTGACAGAATTGCAAGGACGTCACACAGCCCCTTGTTTAAATCATTTTATCGCGAAAGCAATATAAATAAAATCAGTGATAATTTTACTTATTGGTAGTATAAATTTTCTTTATAAATATAATGTATGGGTAATGGGAGGTTGAATTATGGAACTCTGCTATGAGAGAGGCTTTAGAAGCAAGTATTACTACAAAACTTGCCTAGAGGGGCACGAATGCAAATCTGGAATTGGTTTTAATGCGATGACCATGTACAACAGAATTGACTTTGAAAGTAGTGCATTAACCTCTCATTACTGATAAGCCATCATCTGTTAAAACAAGAGTAGCCTGGAGTTTGGGGGGGTGGTACAATTTCCTCTGTGCCTCCCCTGCTAGCCCTACCCTACTTCACTGGTGTAGCAGGTTACACAAGTTGAGAAAATTGGTTGGTAACATTTTGCTCCACATTATCTTCTACTTCAAAATAGGGAAAAATATTTCTTGTTTTCATTGTGCTTAGATCTTTTCTAGTGGCATAATTCAGGTAGCATTGTTTGGTAATGTCATATATTTGTTTTGGCATCTATCATCACATATGTGATGTCTGTGACCAATGGAAGTCACTATTTTATTGCAGTCTCTCAAAAACGTTTTATTTTAAATTGGTAAATTGATAAAATAACTGTCTGCATTCCTATACAATGGTTTCCTTCATTGTGCAGGTGATGGTTGCTGTTTAAGAATGTTATTTACCATTTACTTTCACTCCACTCAGGACAAAGCTGTCTGTCATCTGTCCAAATACAATGATGAGGATTGGCAGCCCTGTACCACTGGCAGCAGCACAAATAAGACCAATTATCATAAGGATGATATCCAAAGCATCTGCATAGCGCAACTAAAATGGACATAAAAGGAACAAATTACACTGTTTCACAATTGTCATAAGCTCAATGATTAATACATCAAAATATTAAGAATTGTAATATTTCCCAATTTAATATCAAATGTATTGTGTGTATAAATTCTGACACATGGTTTTTCAATAAGGAATTGATTGTAGTTACTCTATTAGAGTAAGCTTGACTAACCTGAATGAGCAGTAATTCAAATGACTAGCTAAACACTTTGTATGAAGATAGATGGTTCAGAGAGATATATACTAGACTCCTTGTCAGTTTTGTGGTCACACACTTTGTGAAATATACATTGCAAACTTATGTGTTGAAGAATATGTTTTATTTTGTTTTTAAAAAATATGCTGATTCTTCTGATGCATATGCTGAATTTGTGTGTTAATCAGAAGTAATGAGTCATATTCCATGTTACACATATAAGGTGGTTGACTTTGTATAAGTTTCAATATTATGGACATTGTACAAATACAGATGAACTTGCTAGTTGCAGATAAGGAAATATTTAGGGAACAGACTAGCTTTAGACTTCATTATAAGTCTGTATTATACTCTATATGCCTTCTGTCACAAAAAGTCTGCAAGAAAAGGGATCTCTTAGTGCTGTCAAGATTCTACATCAGAAGTGATAAAGACAGCTCAGGTGTCCCAACCAGGTGTTCAAACATAATTGGCGAGCCAGCCAGGAGGAACAAAGGTAACCCTACGCAGCAGAAGGAAACATTGAATTCACGCTTTAAATCTCTCATAGAAAAAAGACCATAAGATGTCTCCCATGAGTGGTCTCCAAGGAATAAGTTAAGTATTGCTGATTCCTCACTTGATAAATTGGGTGTGGTCCAGGTACAGTCAGGTTTGGAAAAGAACCTGAGGTGCACAAAGGTAAATCCCATCTTGTAAGTATTAACTTTTACATCAGGTAATTGTTATACTGAGGCATAGGGTAAATGAAGTGGATGAGAAAACAGACAAATTAGTGTAAAAGTTCAGTTAATTAATGGAAGGGCAACTGTAAATGTCAGATTGATAGTTTTCATCCGAATGTGAAAAGATTGATCATATATTTTGGTAAAGATTCTGCTAGACCATCATCAGTAGTTTGTAAAAGGATAATTATTGTTTATATTGAAATTGCTCAGCTTGATCATAAGGAGTTGTGTGGGGAAATACCAGAAATAAATAAAAAAATATATAAAATAAATAAAAAAGGCAAATATCGAGTAAATTAGTGGAAAGTGAACATCTATAACTTTTGTTAAGGCATCTAGATACTATATTGTGATTCCATATTTATTTATATATTTGTTTGTATACAAGAAGGAGGATCTGGCAGCTGTGGACTGTGTTACTTTCTGTGCCAAAATATAGGTAGTAAAGTCAGTGTCACCCGGGCGGTCTGTAATATGTGCACCACTACTAGTAACTGGTATTCATGACCTGAGTTGCCAAAAAGATTCCAGGGTTGAGCCCTGAGAAAGCTGCACGTTGTTGGGTTTTCCTGTTTAAGGGGAGGGGAAGAATGGTAGAGAGGAGGGGGGAGACAGGATGCTGGTGAGAGTGGGGAAGGGAGGGGAATCAGGACCCCACATGGAGGGGAAGGAGGGAAACAGAGGAAAAAAGAAAAAAGTAAAGAGGCGTCAGTGGAGTGACGTGACCTGCACAACCCACATCCGGGATCAAATAAGATCATTTTAATAACACTGCATCAGTGATGATCAGTGTAAATTGATTCCCTTTAATTTCTAATAAGAATTAATACTGTTATTTGTTTTGCAGAATGGACTTTGGATGTGCCATGAGATGCTAAAATTATTTATGCAATTGAACAATTCAACAAGAAATGCAACCAAAATTTATTTTTCGTATAGTCAACAACAGTATCACCTTCACCTCCCTTTTCATCTTTTGGTATTCATTATTTGGGAGCATGTTTTTTTTGTTGTTTTTTGTTTGTTTTTATTTAAATATACTGAAATAGACTTTATCCATTCTTAATTTATTGATTCTATTTCACTTGTTCAAGAGGATGTTATCAACAGTCAAAATATACATGTGTCTGAAACCTTATCATCTTAAGAGAGAATGAGCATAAAATATACACAAGTTGAGGGTTGGTTGAGTGGTTGGATAAAAGTTAGTAAAAGCAATTGTACTTATTAGTAACAAAACAGTATGACACCCTTCTTAATATTACAGCCAATCCTGAAGGGAAAAGCAAAGGGGTTCTTCCAACACTATGGCTTTGGTAATATGGGCAATGCTAATAATTTTGACTTTAGGGAGGTAATGTATTAACTTCCGGATTTTGCAAGTCTCCGCTATTCGGCGAATTCGTAGAGATCGTATTTGTTTCACAATCACGCATGGAAGCTTTATATGGCTTAATATAAAGAGGACTTGATGGACTCTTTTTCTCTGCTTTGATGTTATTGTTTTTCTGCATTTTGGTTTCATGTTTGATGATATATGCTTTTATACGCTTTATCTGTTATTTTGTTTCTACAGCACTAGATACCATCACTTGATTTTTATTGACCTACTGGTTTCACAAAGTGTTCTTTAGAACTTTGGGTACAATTTAGCGCTGAACTTCTTGGATTTTTTCTTTTGTATAGTCTATGTTTTATTAGGTTTGTGTACCCTAATTTCCAAGCAGCAATTTTGTTCACTGAGCGCTGACAGTGTTTGTGGTTTTTTTCTATCATTGGTGTATATGTGTAAGTATCTTGACCAATGATGCACGAGGATGAATGATAGTGGTGTATAAATCAAGTTAGTAAGAGGACACTTAAACTTTTGTATCTATGCATAGTGATTTAATCAGAGGGGTGGGTATATAAGACACATGCTGAAAGCCCTTGTAAGTAATTTTCCTCAGTCTAACTCACTGAAGCTGGGCAAGCGTGGTACAGGAAATTGGGAAATAATATCCCAGACCAGTAGCGAGAATTACTTACATTTTAGACAACTGCACAATTTATCTGTGCAAAAAAGGTTGCACATAGATGCAAAGATTGGATTTTGCACTGTGCTGTAATAAATTATTGATATGTATTTAAAGGAGTGTAATTATCGCTAAGTAATCTAAGACATACTAACCAGTTCCAGAAATCCCACCATTTCCTTACGAGTTTTTCTACATGAACACTTTGTTTCTCTAATAAAAGAAGGCATAATATTATAACAAGTACATATATAAATAAAAATGTCTTGCATTGGATGTAATCTGCATTAGTAATTATCTGTGTATTTTCTTTAAAATATTTAAAATTATTTTATTTTTGTATTTCTTTTGCAATTCAACAGAACTGTTTTTTATAATGTCTGCAATTTGATAATGATACTCAGTTTTAAACACTGTGCGTCTGATTCATCAGGCATGCATTCTGAGTGCAACCAACGTTTAATGTTACACACACGTATTTAGGATTTGAGGAAGGCACAGATCTCAAGATACGTGTGCTTTTGAAATTGGGGGCAGGTCTGCTGTGCTCTGTCTACTACACAAGACACTGCAGGATACGTCCAATACTTATGTGGCTCATAAATTTTCAAAAGAACGCACTGGGAATTTTTTTTAATTAATGTCATCTGTTAATAATATAGGCATTAATGATAAAATATTTTAAAAAAAGTGTTGGGTTTTTTCCCTATGAAATACATTTATTAGAATGTTGTTAATGTCTACTGAGCATAACATACATTTATACAGTTGCACATGATTGCAAACACATGTTATAGCATGCATACAAGATGTCATCACTACTGATCAGGTCTTAGACTAGCCCTTTAGCTGTAGTAAGAGTATGGCAGACAAACAAGTAACTTTGAGACGCTCAGAGCTTGATTTAGACGTGGCTGCCTGAGCTTGAGTTTTGCATGCCCCTACTGTACATTGACTACGGCAAAACACCCCTTCCCCACCCCATTCACTCCCCGAAATCATAGGCTGTGGTATGTGTCCTTTGCGTTCACATACGTATCTCCCGATTCTAGTGATTTTGTGCACTATACACTCAAAATCGGTAGATATGTGTCTTGATGACTCAGTCCCTGTGCCTCAATCCATAAAATGAGTTTCTTGTACTAAACTAATTTGAAATAACAATTACAGACACATAACACACAAACTTTCATATTATTTTGTATAACATACTAACAGTTATATTTTAATCAGTTTTATACATACCTCTACGTATGTCTGTATTACCCACTATTGTTTTTATTACTGTTTATTCCCAATTGTAAAGCGCTACGGAATCTGTTGGCGCTATATAAATAAATGTTGATGATGAAGATATACAGGGGTTGAAGTGGATATTTAGAAGTGGTGGTATGGAAGATTTAAGTGAATGGAATTTTCTAGTTTTACAATGGCGGCAGTAGGAGAAGTCCCAGTAGGACATACCACTGTATATAATAAAAAGGAAATCCATTAATAATTCAAAACCATAATCTGTGTCCCAAGCTGAAAGATGTAAATAAATCCTGCTTCTTTATACCGTGTTTTGTACCACTTTGCGATGATATCTAGAGTATACTTATCAGACCATCTGATTAATCAGCAACACATAATAATCCCAGGTGCAATAGGTCAACAAGCAGCTGTGATGAGAGCAGTGGTCTGGCCCATGCAACTAAAGGACATAACTCCTCTAGACACCCTGTTACCCACTCTAGGCTTGTAGTGTAGAAGGGTTGCATTGTATATATCATCATGGCCTGATATATAGGTCACCCTAGGCTAATATGCTCCTAGCGCCCCCTCACCTATCACAACTGGCTGAAGGCAAAAACAAACTCCTAAATTTAAAATCTGTTTTCCTTCGCGACACCACTTGGTTTTTTAAATGGGTCAAGGTAATCTTTGCCACTCATTTCGTTTTGATTAAAATCAGAACTGTATAGCAAAAAGGTGATGTGAAATAGGGACCCTCTATAAATAAGTTATCATCTCGCTTTGCTGCTAGAGAATGTCTTGAGAGAAAAATTGCCTGATTCATTAAGGAAAGTTAAGCAAAAAATTGAGTAAGTTTTCTTACTCAAGATTTCTGGACAAGACCATGTTGCAATGCAAGGGGTGCAAATTAGTTTATTATTTTGCACATAAGGAAAATACTGGCTGCTTTGTCATGTAGCACACAAATACTTGATAGCTTATTTGTACACTGACATTTAAAGTTGATCTAAGACATGTCCTACACCAAATATAAATCTGCCATCACATTTTAAATTTAAATCCTCCTCCAATGCAACATGGTTTTGCCTTACTTACCTACTTTTGCTTAAATTTCATTAATGAATCAGGCCAAAAGATATTAGACTCATAATGGCAACTACTACATAAAGAAAGGAACGAGGTCCTGAGATGTTTCATACTAAGGAGTTTATTTATTAAGCCACTGTGATCATTTATGTTTTCCAATTTATCAATAAAAAGAAGAGTCTTACTACTTGTCAGGCCACTTTGGGGTCAATCTGTGCATGCATGAGCTGGCTCGTCATTTTTTCCCTACTTGATGAAAATAGACCTTTAAGTATTGATTGATTGCATACCATAACCGTGAATGCATAAACTACATACAGCAAAGTTTGCTGGCAATATTTCAGCACCTAAGGAATACCTATAAACAAAGAGGTCACAGATTACTGGACTCTATATATACTATGTTGACTATTCAAGGTATGCTCAAGGAATGATACTATTTATACTATTTCTGTTCATTCACATTGAAGTTATTTTGTTTTTGTATTTTTTTCAAAAAGTTGGTATAGGTAAATTATGACATAAATATTCTTCTAGTTACAGATCAATAGTAATTTCATAACAGTTTATATGCTATAACAAGTGTAGTGTTTCGTCTAACACAACTCCCATAATATTTAGCGCAGAGTCTGAAGTGAGCTGGTATATGGTGGTATACCATACCGTCACCTCTCCTACTGCCTTCATTGTAAGTCTATCATATTCCAATCACTAACATTTTTCATACCGCCATTTCTAAATTTCCACTTCGTCCAGTGAGTCATTATATAAAGTTCTATTGCAAGCGGATGCCCGTTTTGTGTAGTGGATACTCCAGCTTTGGTACCCAGTTGGGAGTTTTCTTCTACAACAATATTGTTGCAGTTTAATTACAATTACAGAACAAAACTTCAAGTACAGTACAGTTTGCGTCTATATGCTAAAGCGCTATGCAACTGTGGCTAATTAACACAGAAACTTGTGCTTTGTGCATGAGCTTGAAAATGTGCTTTACGTATTGCACTGTACAGTGAATTAATTAATGCATTTTTAATCCATTAACACAAAGTGATACACTCTTCAGACTGGATTAATTCAACATTTGCTTTCTGTCCACTGGAATCATTTAATACATAATCTATTAAAAAGGCAATGTACATTATTAGATGTAAAATTTGAGAGCATGCACATACTTAGTTAATTTAGTTAGAACATTATTGCATTTGCTTTGTTAAAATACATTTACTGGATTTTTATGTACTTTACTGCAAGGTATAGTACTGAATTTCATAGCATTTATGCCAGGCATGATTAACACACTCTGTATTTATAGTACTGAAGGACAGTTGGTGTTTTAATTTGATTATATTATTAGAGATGTTCTTTGGCTTTTATCTTAGTTTTACCTTTGATCTAGGCTGCCCAAGGCCAGCTCACAATGTCTCATTCTGACAATTTAGGTGCTTTTTAGCAATCTGGTTTTTATATTTAAATTGCAACTGTAGATTAATCAGCTCTGTGTAAATAAAGGAAAGGTCAGCTCCAGATTGGGCAATTCTAGTAAAAGTGATAGAAATGAAAGGCCTTTCTATGCATATCTAATTCAGTTCACCACATTGAATGCTGTCAATTTAGGCATGTTAAAGGAAAATCCTCAGTTCGACATATATAATAATTTTATAAATAAATAATCAACATTTCTAATGATAAATCTATACAACATGTAGAATTTAGTGATTCACAAATATTGAGGACATTGTCAGGAACAGTAATCACTAAAATCATGGAATTCAGCAGTATGAGCCATTGGGGTTGGAAGTGGGAAGTGGGAAAACATATAGTAAAACTTTTCACTCATCTCAGCTCAGTGGTTGGCTAATTTAATCCCCGGGTGGTGAGACTCGGCTTAGTAGCCTATTAGAAACATTTTAAAGGAAAAAAATGCAACCCAAGGTAGCCCACTATGGGACCGGCCCGGGGGGGACATGCCCCCCTGCTCCCAGCCCAGCTAGCCCTTGTCTATGCTGGTAATGTAAACTTTATATTTACACCACATATATAGAATAGAAACACAATGGTATGCATGGTGGCATAAACTTAACTCAAGTAAATAGTGTATATCCATCTTGTCCTAATACTTACAAATATACAACTTACAACAAGTATCTACAGTATAAAGGGGGAATGAATTTGTCCGCAGTGTGCCGCTAATCATCACACAATTTTCGACTGTGCACATTTCTGGGTACTATGGTACCCGACCTTGCTCAAAGTACCACCACCTTCTACAGCCTTCATTGTAAAACTATCAAATTCCATTCACTTACATTCCCATTACATTTTTCTTACCACTACTTCTAAATTTCCACTTCAACCACTGGTACCCCAACATTGCGGATTTTCATTTAAACCTCTATGGGACCTCGCAACCATTCTGGAGGCTGTCCACAGTAATTTGCGGACGATTGAATGCCCCCTAAATCATTAATAAGCATTATAAGAATGGGTTGTCTCTGTATCATCGCCTGTAGCCCACAAATTATACTATAATATCCTTACTCTTTAAAGTCCATTACTTTAAATATCCATGACTCTGCTTCTACTTCTCAAAGGGGGAGAAGCTGGGGAAGAACTGGGCATATTGGCAACTGTAGTCACCAGAGCTTGCTATTAGTGTACCCACTGCCTTGATTCTGCTCACAAGATGCTGATTTCAAAACAGGCATTTCAAGCAAAGGCAGGCGACACAGGAAAACACACTTTAAATAAATACAATTGATTAAAAAAGAAAGGCTTTCCTTTTATATCTTATTCCCCAACACTTTTTGCTATAAAATCGCAATTGATTGAAGAGACAGGTTTGCAGGGTGAAAGTATTCCTGGTCACACATACAACATAAAGGCCACTAGTTCTCTACCACTGCTCTGCTTAAAAAATACAATATAAATATAAAACTGTATAAATATAGTTTGGTTTTTACCTTTCCTTGTTTTTTTTTAAATCTCCATCATTTCTTGTTTGTTCATAATACTGAAAATCAGGACTGTTGGCGTCTCCAGCATGAGGAGTACCATCTGTAAGTTATAAATATCAGAAATAATACATTCATGAGTTTTATTTGGTGTGATCCAGTTGTAAGATACTCTAGTTAATGGCTTCATTTCTGGGGGAGTTTATGACCAGAACAATGTATTTTGCAAATATTTTTCCATGTCCCTTACATTTACAGGGGGGGAGAGGTTGTGGTTGGGGTCTATAAAGTTATATCTAATGACTAGTAAAAGATTGGAGTTTTCTTAGATTCCTATCACAGTCAGTAACATTCTGCAGTGGGTGGTATCCACGTAGGACCAATGACATCACACAGTCTGTGGTTGTGTTAGGAGCAGAGAATATATACAACAAAATACAATCTACAAAAGTGTATAATTTGACACAAATTGGGGAATGAGTAAAATATTCAGCAAAATAAAGTTTAATTTTGTTTGCTTGTTTCTACATACACCTAGGGCCTGCACCGGCATTTCCAGCTAACTACTGCTGGCAATTTAGGCACATCTTGATGCGTTTATTGTGAACCATGCTTTGTTCACAGCGGGGTCTCGAAAGTTAAGGGGGGTGATAAGATGAATGCAATTAATTTCAAAGTCCCTCTTTGACATGACATTGAACTTTATCCCAAAAACAACATTTCCACTGCATTCAGCCCTGCCACAAAAGGACCAGCTGACATCAGGTCAGTAATTCTCTCGTTAACACAGTTGAGAGTGTGGATGAGGACAAGGCTGGAGATCACTCTGTCATGCTGATTGAGTTAGAATAACAGACTGGAAGCTTTCAAAGGAGGGTGGTGCTTGAAATCATTGTTCTTCCTCTGTTAACCATGATTATCTGCAAGGAAACACATGCAGTCATCATTGCTTTGCACCAAAAGGGCTTCGCAGGGAGGATATTGCTGCTAGTAAGATTGCACCTAAATCAATCATTTATCGGATCATCAAGAACTTCAAGGAGAGAGGTTCAATAGTCGTGAAAAAGGCTTCAGGGTACCCAAGAACGTCCAGCAAGCGCCAGGACCATCTCCTAAAGTTGATTTAGCTGCGGGATCAGGGCATCACCAGTGCAGAGCTTGCTCAGGAATGGCAGCAGACAAGTATGAGTCCATCTGCAGGCACACTGAGATGAAGACTTTTGGAGGATGGCCTGGTTGAAAGAAGCCACTTCTATCCAGGACAAACATCAGGGCTAGACTAATATTCTGAAAAAAGTGCAGGAATTGGACTGCTGAGGACTGGGGTAAAAGTCGTTTTCTCTGATGAATCTCCTTTCAGATTGTTTGGTGCATCTGTGAAAACGCTTACACGGAGAAGGAAAGGTGAGCGCTACCATCAGTCCTGTGTCATGTCAACAGTAAAGCATCCTGAGACCTTTCATGTGTGGGGTTGCTTCTCAGCCAAGGGAGTGGGCTCACTCACAATTTTGCCTAAGAACACAGCCACGAATAAAGAATGGTACCAAAACATCCTCCAAGAGCAACTTCTCCCAACCATCCAAGACCAGTTTGGATGATCATGCCTTTTCCAGCATGATGGATTACCTTCCTGAGCTACTTAGTTATCAAAAGTGATAAATAAGTGGAAATTTTGGGTCCATGGCCAGGAAACTGAACACAAAAACACACAAATTCTGACAAACTCCAAGTATTGATTAGGCAAGAATGGGCGACCATCAGTCAGTATGTGGTCCAGAAGTTGACTGACAACATGCCAGGGCGAAAGGAGGTCTTCAAAAAGAAGGCTCAACACTGCAAATATTGACTCTTTGCATAAACTTAATGTAATTGTCAATAAAAGCCTTTGACACTTCTGAAATGCTTGTAATTGTAATTTTATTTCAATATACCATAGCAACATCTGACATTAAGGTCTAAAAACACTGAAGCAGCAAATTTGTGAAAACCAATACTATTTGCTAAATTTCTTATATGTTTCTTATATCCCTGGTGTTTTATATCACCATTGGGGTGTATTATTAATTGCTATATTTTATTTTCATACAGATTACTTTATAATCTTTGTAATTCTTTATCCAGTATGTATTATTTGTTCCTGGTTGAATGTTTTTATGTTTCTATGCATTGTTTTGCTTTGTATGTTCACATAATAAAATGACTGTTTCTAATAATACTCATGTCTGCTTCTCTGTCTGTAGTGGTCTCGTTTATTACTGTATGTAACTGTTGGAGGCATCTTACTGTGATTGCTATTGATTGCGAATGATATACATCATGAAAATAAAGACATAAAAATGCTTACCAGAGATATGCATAGCCTTTGCTGTCTCTGTTGTTCGACCTTCACTCATGCTATTAAAATTTTTGCCCGAGCTATAAATGTGGAATAAAAGTATATTTAGCATTTAAAAAGACTATTTAGAGAGTCTGTATGAATTTAGTTGGATGAAAGACAGGACACAGTTTTTAAGAAAAAAAAAGTATTGGTTCCATTACGATTAGTTATTTATTTAATATACTATACAACTATATAATATTATTTAGGTTTTCAAATAGACACACAATATCTGAAGGAGTGGCTACTACTATATGTAACATATTTATTTATAGTAAGATAACTTTTGCATTTTGTTCCAAAGGTCCAGCGGATATGATAATAATATGATATGACCTTACTCACCCACGCAAAAATGATATAGATGGTTAAACCTTATTGAGTCTAGCTGGTGCCAAATGTTAACAAATTAAATTTATACTTCAAATCAGTTAATTACTGCATGATATTCTCTTTCAGTTCCAAACATCCGAGAATTTTTATTTGTTAATTAAGTGATGTCGGGGAACGATCCACTTACGTCTAGGCCTTGATCATTTTGTTAATTATTGGAACATTTTGCTGCCTCAAACTAGCACATATATGAAGTGAACAAATCCACACAATAGCAGACAGACAACTCAGTCCACGTACATACAATGGATCTAATTTACGAAGAGCACTTCAAGTAGAATTGTACACAATTTCAGTTTTAAATTGCATATGGTAATTGCATCCCAAAACCATACATATTTTACATGGGTATATTGAGCTGGGTGATATCACCGTCAGCTTGTAGCCCCAGCAATCCAAATGTCTCCACAAACAAGAAGTGCGCCTAGGTTTACTTTGCAGGGTGGGGTAAAAAGACACACTGTGTACAAGTGTAAAGGTTGAATCATAATTCAGTTTAGAACCAGTTTAGAACCATCACTTTCATTAAAATAAACTTTTCTTTTTTGCGTGTTTCTTCTAATATACTGCTTGGTTTAGCCTCATGTATGGTTTAAAATAATTGCGTGATTGAGAGGAAATTGATTATGTCATTTGTGTGCTTGAAGTTTTTATTACATTGCTTGAAATACACCTAAATAAGTGCTTCTCTGCTGAAGTGAAACTGGAAGATATCAAATGCATCACATTAAAATGATAGCACAAGACCAAGGGCTAGATTTACTAAGCTGCGGGTTTGAAACAGTGGAGATGTTGCCTATAGCAACCAATCAGATTCTAGCTGTCATTTTGTAGAATGTACTAAATAAATGAAAGCTAAAATCTGATAGGTTGCTATAGGCAACATCCCCACTTTTTCAAACCCGCAGCTTAGTAAATCTAGCCCCAAATCTCCAGTTCTGAGTGCAAATATCAAATGTTATTATGGAGTGAAAATACCAGAGCGCCCCTCCACACATCATGGAATATCCACATAAATGCATCTCATTCTAATGATCTTGCTTCGCAAAATAAAATCTTGATTTGAATTGCTCTGTGCCAGCTCCTTACATTTTAAGGATTGACCCAGCTACTCCTATCAGTCAGTGCAAGTTCTGCTCCTCCACAACAGCAGCTTTGCAAACCTATGCACAGTAGGTGCAGTAATGGAATCAAGATGAGCACTGTCACCATAGAGGATTCTCTACTGCAAAGCAGCAATTTTGTGCATTGAATATGAAACCCAATATGTATATACACATGCAGTCATTCAAGTAAAACATATACACATTCGGACCTGATTCATTAAGGAAAGTTAAGTAAAATAATTGAGTAAGTAGTCTCCTGGACAAAACCATGTTACAATGCAAGGGGTTCAAACTAGTTTTCTATTTTTGCACATAAGTTAAATACTGTCTGTTTTTTCATGTAGCACACAAATACTTGATAGCTTATTTGTACACTGAAATTTAAAGTTGATATTTGTCCAGGGGACTACTTACTCTATTTTTTTACTTAACTTTCCTTAATGAATCAGGCCCATAAAGTGTAGCTAGAAGTAGACAGCAGTATATTAATAGGAAACACAGCAGTAACAACTACTACTAGATTCCTGGGCCATGGGAGCCCAGCTGCAGCCCTTATATGCTACACATGGCACAACTCAATGATGGAACCACAGAGGATGCACGGGGTGTGGACGCTATGGGGCCTGGAGGTGAGGGGCAGCCTGGCAATGACTTGTACCCAATCCGAGTCCTTTGCTTTCTCCACTCTGCTCACAAAAGAATTAAACCGAGGCCTCACCTGAGCCGACAAATGGACATGCTCAGAAGAGCCCCCACATCTTAGCCTGGTCACTTCCCAAATTTTGTTATGGGGCTTGGCATTGCTCTGCCAGCTACTGCCACAACTGCTGGCTTCTTTCCACCTTCTTGCAGTAGCACAAGTCTGTGTTGCAGTTTTAGAGAATTTTCTAATACAAGAGCTATGTGCAATGATGTCACTCTACAGTACTCTTGTGAGAATTAAGAGCCAGGAGATCCCCTAAAAAACAAGCTTTGCTCGTTCTTCCACAGTCACAAGGAAGGAAGTGGAACTAGAACTGGACATGTTAGCCAGATTTGGAAAACAAGTGGAATTAGATAAGACGTGGGCACACAAGAGATAAAATGGTCAAACACAAGGAACCACAATCAAAAGACAAGGGTAGGATTGGAGATCTATGTGCTGTTTGTATGCATGTGTTGTGGGTTTTATCATTGATGGGGAAATCTAAAGGGACAGGCAGAAGGCAAATGGGCCATGGATAGGGAGGAAACACAGGAAACAAGACACGACATGTATGAGGTGGACACAAGAAAAAAGGGAGAAAGCAGATGTGGTATTGTGGGTAAGTAATGGGTATGGGTCAGGGGCAAACACAGGATTTGCAGAGGGGGGTTTCCACACCCTGACACCAGTGGGCGTGACCAGCATGCATGGGGGCGGGGCTATAATTTTAGAGCGTGCTTGGCTGCTCTCCAACTCTCCCTATCCCCATAATATGCATGGGCAATGCTGCGTGCACTACTAGGTGCACAGCCGTGTGAAGCGGGGACAGGGTCCAGCCACCTCAAATATACAGTGCCTCAGGCTTGGATGGGGGTTTCCAGGCACTAGGAAACCCCGCTCCCTCGGTTTGCCTATGTAGGTGCACCTCTGTTAAAAAGTCAGGTCTTACCACTTCACTGAACTTCAGACAGCTGAAGCTCCTCCCATTTCATTAGGACAGTGTCCTGATGGGAGTTCACAAAGATGAAAAAGCTGGGAATGCAGTCATCTGAGATGCTGTGACATCACTAGCCCTGTCCCTGTGTATGAATCAACCAATACACACATTTCTGCACTGCAACTCTCCAAAGCTGTTACTCAAACTATGCCTGCTTAATTAGAAAAGCACCTCTCTATTAACATGGAATTAGCCTTTAAAAATGTAATGATTTTAGGAAATCATATCAGATGTATGGATGGGCTAATGATCCAAGATACTGGGATAACTTTAAATAACCCTCATGGTACAGCGAAATGTTTGAGCAGATTATTTTCCTCACAATTAAGCATGTAATTCACTGTACTGTCTCGGAGGACCTAGGTGCACTATAATCCCCATTATGACTTGTGTACTATCTTAGTTTATAATGTATTTTTAAACATTTATTTTCAACCAGCAATATCTTATAAGTCAAATTAATTGTTTTCAATTTACAGAATTAGAGGAATTATACAAGGCATTTGATCATTATTAAAAAAATAGGGACATTACTAGGGACAATCAAGTGCTTTGACAAATTTTTGAAAGCTGGGTCTGTCCCCGGTAATCAGCAAAAATTGTCAGCTATACGTGTGTACTGTATTTCAATTGATTACCTCTAATGACTCATACACAACGACTAAGAGCAGATACTTAGACTTGAATCACTTTACAGAACAATAGAAGTGGCACAGTGCAACAAGTCAATATTAGAAAAAAACACTGGGTTAAAACTTTCAGGTACAAATATCTAAAATTCAGGACTGTTATTGCAATTTAGTTATGCAGTTGTGCAGTTCTGATCTAAACAATGCCCTACCATCAGCACGTCCTTACTGTACTATCCCTACGCCTGACCGACTACTACTCCCCCCGTTCTGCCTCTCTAAGCACAGAGAGAGACGCAAAGCGAAGATACCTCTCAGTCTGCTTGCACAGTTGTAAAAACTGCATTTTGCATTTAGAAGTTGGACTAATGTCTGACTCTACACGACCTCCTAAATGAGTATAAATAACATATGCACCTGTCTTTTCAATGCACTACAGTTTTAAAACAGTATACAAATGGAGATTAATTGCACAGAAAAAGTTTAAAACTGTCACTTAGAAATATAATTAATGAACACTAAACTAGTATTTAAACCTATACACATGTCTCCTGATTGCAGTATTTTTTTAAAAATATAATATAAATCTATTAACCTGAAATTAATTGCACAGTATGAAACTTTGAAAAATGCACATGGAAATACCAAGTGAATCTAATATTTTCATTATAATAAGAAACAATCATTCACAAAACCTGTGATGTACTATACCATTTTCCCAGAACAAAGTAAAAGATTCCTTGACTATGAGTATATTGTTAAATTCATTCCTTTCAAAAATATTTATAAACAATAAGACTTTTCCATATCAGTACAAATGAAACGGGGGTTAATTACTACAACTTGGTAAGAGTTAGTGACCATACCCATTCTTATTTTAATGTAATTATTAGACTTATCTACTACACATTCTGGTCTATCTATCTATACGAACCTGAATCATTACTGTCAGCTCACCTTTCATGAAATGCAATGTTTCTCCTCCCCAAAAAATTAAAACGCAAAACAATTTAAGTTATAATGGCAGAGTATGATGATTTTAGATCATCTAGGCTTGCGCTCCTGTAGTAAAATGTGTCCTCACAGAAAACTCCAAACCCTGGACTGTACCAAAGTATCAATCGCAGTAATGAGATGAATATGCCTGCAAGATGTGTATCAGATCAATAATTGTAAATATTTTGTCTCTACAACATTCAGTTTATTTTTATGTTTCAACCTGTTTTCCTGTCTTACAGCTGGGAGTCTTTGATGTGTCCACCCATTGTACATGCTGATAAAAATACATGGCTTCTGTTTATTTTTAAACTACAAGTTCATTATTTTGGAAATTATTCTGAAACAAAACAAAACAGAAAAAGAATAAATAGGCAACACTTTGTATTTCATTGTTTCCGAAAATACTAGAAATACATTTAAAACTTTTTAATAGTTCTGGCACCAGCAGTCGCTGCTTACTGTTATGTAACAGGAGACAAAGGTACTAACAGCTGATAAAATTAGTGATTTACATCATATTATTTAATATGTATAAATGTTCCTTTTGTAGATTATCAGGTTTTATGTATGTGCATCATTTAATGAATTACAGAGTATATTTCAGGTTTCTGTCAACATCTTGTCTGGATTTTCATTTTTTTATCATTTTATTATACCAGATGTCTAGATTATACATATACATATCATACTTCTGCTCTCCCCCATGTTACTCCTACTTTTTCCAATCTAATCATTTCCCTCCATTTCTCCATTATATCGCAAGAACTTTTCAACACTCTACATCACCACCTCCCCAGTAGTAGATATTAATGTTAAAAATGTGTTCAGAGCTTTCTGTTTTTAACTTAATTTTCATTACTTAGTAGCCTATAGTATAGGATGCAGGTATCTCAGCCATTAAGCCCTTCCTTTTTCCATTAACAAGTGTCATGTCTGTCATGTACTGTACATAAGCATTAATTGAACATAACTCTACACATTATATCTTGCTCAGGGGTAATGGGATTATTATTGTTATTAAAGTTTATTTATACAGTCACAATCACATTACACAGAGCTGCACAGAGAATATGCAATCATTCACATCAGGCCCTGCCACAGTGGAGCTTAGAGTCTTAATTCCCTAACGAGCACACACAAACACTTACACGTAACCCTACCTGTCCCACCCAGTTATTAGGCAGGATGGATTTACGTTTTGTTAGAAAGTTGCAAATTATGTTTGTATTCTTACAATTGTTGCATATTATGTTTGCATTCTTGCAATTGTTTATTTGTAAGAAAAAAAGAATTAAAGATATATGAAGAATAATATATATATAAAAAAAAGAAAAAACATGACAAGAAAGAAATTGGTTGTCCCTGATAAAATTGTGCCAATAGATTTGGGACGAACTCTATGACATGACCTTTTAGTGACCCATGAATAGGGTTATTACATTCTGCCTGTGGTTGGCACCGTTAGCCGTGAACGTCAGGTGGGCGTCTGGAAGCGCACAATATCCGTGATCCTTGGACAAAGTAGTTGGGCACAGTATCCGTTGCTCTTTGCCTGGTACACCCCTCTAATTAAGCTTACCAATAGTAGCTTCTGCAGTGACTTTTAGCATTGGTTCACTGATTATTGTGTGCAGCTGCAGATTAATCTGTGTATAACTATGACAGTTAAATGAGGTGACAGTGGGGATTGCGAGAGCAAGAATAATCACTATAAACACAGTGGACCGAAGTCATTAAAGAGCAAAGCAGAAAAAAGGAGTAAACTTTGCACCTGGGTAAAACCATGTTACATTGGAGGGGGAGGTAAATTTCAAATGTGGGAACAGATTTATAGTTGAGGTAGGGCATGTCCTAGATCAACTTTAAATTTCAGTGTAAAAATAAAGCAAGTGTTTGTGTGCTACATGAAAAAACAGCCATTTTTTTTCCTTACGTGCAAAATAATAAACTCAATTGCACCCCTTGCATTGTAACATGGTTTTGTCTAGGATCTCGTTTACTCCTTTTGTTGCCTTACTCTCCTTAATGACTCAGGCCCAGTGTGTGCAAAGGAAACAGGTCACACCAGACTCAGTCAAGGGGAACTGATGATGTACCTACCCGATGGCGGTAAAGTGCATTGCGGAGCCCCATAGCAAAATTTGCATGCGGACCCGACAATGCCGGTCTGGTCTAGCCTCCTGAGCCCCCCACTCTGCTCTCTCTTTACTTGCTATACTGAGCATGCTCAGTCTGGCACACGCACATGTGCCAGTCATAAGGCAGGGTGCGTGGGCCTCAGACAGGGTGCATGAGCATCAGGTAGGGAGAGAGTGCCTTGGACCTTGAGAGTGACCCCGCATTGCCTCTCCCCTCACCTCCTGGCCCAAAAGTGGCAGCACCCCCTGCACCCACAATAGTTCTGCCACTGCATCCACCTCACTGACTGGATAGACTAAGGCAGTGTTAGCTATCCTGTGGCACTCCAGGTGTTGTCAAACTACAAACCCCAGCATGCTTTGCCAATACACAGCAGCTTATTGCTGAAAGGATATGCTGGGACTTGTAGTTCCCCAACACCTGGGGTACCACAGGTTAGCCAACACTGAACTAAGGGGTAAATGTTTCAGTCAGCGATTATCTAAAGCTGAATATCACTGGTATGCATTCATTGTCTTTTATATATTACATATTCCGTTGTGTTCTTTATATAGAAATACACTCAATGACCCAGTAATACTCCCTGAAAGTAACACATAAATGACATAACAATAAAATAGTTCTAATGTTTCACAGTTTCCTTCAATTCTTCACCTTTTAATACTAATGAATTGGAGGAAATTGTGAGAATTGATATCCTGCTGTCAGTAGAACATCAAAAAAGTAAACCTGGCAGTATGTTTAAAGGAGTTTGTTTTTATAAAATAGCCATAGATATATTTATGTTATTTAAAAATTCCATAGGTAGAATACTCCTTTCCACTTTTATACATTACTAGTATAGCCAAGATCATCCTATTAGGAAAAGGCTGACATCCTATCAAAGCTCTTTCATGCCATCAGATTCCCCAACATACAAGTATTTTTTCTAATGTATATAACGTCTTTCCCATGAATCCTGGGAATGCAATGCATGAATTATTCACTTTCACAGATGATTAGAAAGCTGGGCATTTCAATGAATGCTGACATATAGCTTTGCTTCTGCCAATATTATTTAGTACATTTGTGCCATAACGAACTGCTTAAGTTACTAGCTTATTAGTTTTGCTGTAATAAAAATCTAAAATACAGTATGAAGAATAAAGAAACTGTAATACTATACTTGACGATCTTTAGTAAATTATACGACCGAAGAGTAAAGCTGGGTACACACCTATGCAATCTTACTTCAGATGCAATTTCTCTAACAATTTCACCAAAGATTGAAAGTCCTGATGATATTCATGTGTACACACCTATACAATTTACCTTCAGATCTGTGATCTTCATCTCTCATAACCATCTGCTGAAAAGAACGTGACTCTGTACACACTCTACAGATATCTGCCTACACTGCAGGTAGTGAGTGCGTACACACTTCCACATTTGCCCAAAAACGATCCATCATTGATTGTCATTTTTAGGAAGTTTAGAAAAACCAAATCAACAGATGCAATGTATTTGGTAAGGTAAAACAGGATCATGGGAGTGTACACACTCTTATAATATCTGACCAAAGGATTGTGAATCGGGTGATCTGCTTGATAAGTGCATTGGTGTGTACGCAACTTAAAGGAGCATTGTCATCTCCACATAGTTGGAGTGAGAGTTGTCTATATTCCAACTAGTGGTAGATTAGAACAAGAATTAAATACAGAGAGGGCAGCTGTCTGTGCCCATCCAAATAACATGATATTTAATAGTGTGAACACTCTGTCCGCTATATACATCCTAAGTGCCCCAATTCCCAAATGATGGTCCCATACCTCTCTCCAAATTCCTGGGCTGTGAAAGCGCCCGTTTTCTCTCAGTACAGTGAAAGGTCACGGTCAGCTGTGAATTTTGTATATGAATACTTATAATTATCTCTAGTGGATAGTGGATTATCTGTAGTAGAAAACGCTATTCCCCGAACTACAACAAGAGTAAATGGGACCACAGCCACATGTAGATTTGCATTTATGGCTGGTAGTAGTGTTTTACATTAATTTGCACTAACAATATGTTTAGGTGGCTTCATCTTCATTTGGAGTGTTGCACACTGATGAAGTCAGTTCATTTAGGGTGCTTCAGTTTCACTTTTAGCGTGTTGATGTCATTTGAGTTCTTAATTGGAGAAGCAACAGGAGTAAGTTACTTGCAAAAGTTGAACACAGAAAACAAGACTATTTTTGCCCTTATGCAGCCGTACACATCTCGAGATTCATCTGCCTCTGCAGAAGAAGCGTATGCACTGGTTTATGATAAGTCATGATCAGCTTTTACTTACACCTGCCTTATAGTAGGTGCAAAACATATGCCTTTTACCAGGCGTAAATGCATGAGCTGCATATGTGCGAAACCGTCTTTAGCATAACCCTTGCCTCCCCCGTCCAGCCTTTGCAAGTGCAGGTGGGCATAAGTGCCAGAATCAGGCAAGTCATCATAGAAGCATATGCGTGTTCCCAATTTCTGGCTATGGGTAGAGCGATTTCTTGCAAGTTACACTACACAAAATGGAATAAGTACCACTCTGCATCAGTCCTAAATGGGCAGAGTAGTTGTTAAGCTAGTTGTAGTGCAGTAAAGTGGTTTACTAGGTAAGATGATGTCTTTCTTTTGGAACTGTACTGTCTACAATATATACATTGAATTTTGCCAAGTGAGTTTGCCTTGTTCCCTTGATCACTTGTCACAGCTTAGTATTGTGGAAGCATAGCAATACTGTGCAGGCACTTATTGTGGCATACACTTCTGCAGGAAGATATTAGTGGGGATGTGTTTCTATAGAAAACAGAATGTTTATATTCTCCATTTTTTAAATGAAATAAGATCTGTAATCACCATCTTCCAGGTGGTTCCTATCTACCTTGTCCTACTCATGAAACGTTGCACTAGCTGTAATTGTCATTAAATCATTACTCTTAGGTACAGTGTCTTTTATTGCTTTCTACGCCTACAACATAAAGTAACCTAGTATCAACATTAAAATAATTCACTACAAAAAGGCATCTAAAAAGACATCAACAAAAAAACCAATAGAAAAGTAACATTATATGGAGTACATTACATTTATTCTTGCCTTTCATATAACTGAGTACATTCTTACTTGAAATAGTCCTTTGTAAACAAAACTACAAGGCGTCCTTCATAAATCTATGTCCACACATACAAATGCATCAATCACTTCTTTCTTAAACACCAATACATTCCTCACCTCCCACACATCTTCCATCCCACAACTCACAAGAAACCAGAGAACTGTTATGTTTCTCTCCCACAGAAGAGACTAAGGCAACAAAGATTAATAAGTGTACACCAGCCAAGGCTCTCTCATTATTTTATTAGGGAAAATATATGCCTAGTTGCACTCTCCTTGTGCATCACTTTTCACTTCCCTATACCTAGAAATATTACAGTAGAACCTGTATCCAAGCTTTGTCCTGAGACTCTTAGCACATCTCCACAGTTTTACTCTCCAGTTTCTAATCTGCAAAGTTTAAAGTGTAAAACTATTGAGTGGGCTGAGTCATATCCAGTGGTGCAAATAAAGTGGGGCAGCACGGTGGCTAAGTGGTTAGCACTTCTGCCTCACAGCGCTGGGGTCATGAGTTTGATTCCCGACCATGGCCTTATCTGTGTGGAGTTTGTATGTTCTCCCGGTGTTTGCTTGGGTTTCCTCCGGGTGCCCCGGTTTCCTCCCACACCAAAAACATACTAATAGGTTAATTGGCTGCTAATAAATTGACCTTAGTCTCTGTCTGTCTGTCTGTGTGTGTATGTTAGGGAATTTAGACTATAAGCTCCAATGGGGCAGAGACTGATGTGAGTGAGTTCTCTGTACAGTGCTGCGGAATTAGTGGCGCTATATAAATAGATGATGATGGTGATGATAAAGTAGAATGTAAAAACATATTTGCTGCGAAGAAGTTTCCATAGAGGTCACATTATATTATATAATAATACATTAAAGCATTACTTCATGAAAGCTAATCACCTTTGACTATTGCCATGACATGTCCTATTTTTCACTTTAACATTCAGTTCTGAGATCTCATATGTCTGAGCAGAATGGGACTAATGCTTGTCACCAGGGCCATCTTTTCCATTGGGCACAATGGGCAGGTGCCCGGGGGCCCCACGGGCAAGGGGGCCCCATAGGCACGGCTCTTAATGAGAATAAATAATCCTGCAAAAGAAAAAACCTGCAAAAAAAAACCTTCAAGGGTCACTGAGCAAGTACATCTATCTATATCTCTATATATCTATATCTATATCTGTATATATCTGTATACATCTATATATCTATATCTATATCTAGGGGCCCCGGTGCACTGCTTTACCCGGGGGCCCATAATGTTGTTAAGATGGCCCTGCTTGTCACATAGAATGATAATAGTGAGTATGAGCAAGATGTGTTGCTAAGAAATATTCATGCATCCAGTTCTCAAATGGAGCCAAAGAGAAACGTCTGCTAGATAGGTTATACAGTACAATGTAATACTTATTGGGGGTACTTAGACATTATAGTTACCAGGAAAGTCAGCATTAACAGGGTTTCCCACATCACAGTTCACCTTTATACCACTTTAGAACCACTCCTTAATTATTGAGTTAAACTTTTAAGTTTTTCTCCTAAAATACTGCTCAGTTTAAGTGTCATTTATGACATAAATTAAGGACATTAGGATCGGCTTTATTACATGTAGTAAAGAGGGTAAAATGAACATAGAGATGTGCTTATCCTCTGAAGTGCAACTGGAAGGTGCAGATTGCAACCCATTAACAGTATACGGCACCAAGCCATAGCATTTTGCAGAGTGGAAATGACTGTGTGTCTCTCACTCCATAAGCCTAGGTTCACTGGTGTGATTACTCCTTGCTTTACAAGAAACATCCTCATTCTGCCAATAAGCTGCCTAGTGGTTCATCCAATGTTCCCATTACATTATATACCCTGACAACCGTTCTTCTTAACTAAGAAAATACTACACAGGAGGCTTGCTTGTCGGACAGAGGGTCACAAGTTTATTGAATTTTTTCAACTTCAGTGGTGGCAAAGATAAGCATAGGTCAATCAACTAATTACGTAAAATACAGCATATAACAGGATTTACGTTCCTTAATGAATCAGGCCCAATGCGTGTTCCATTTTAAAGTGCGTTCAACTAGGGCCAGAGGACCATATTTTAATATTCATCTACTGCTTGTCTGTATGTGATCAGTTTTGAAGTAGGCATAGACAGAATAACTTGCGGATAATCAGATCATTAGAATGTTTAGAGCATCACACAGCATTTATGGAGATGATTGTGTAGAACTTGTGAGAGTCAGAGACCTGTCCACTTGTGATTGTGTATGTAAGGGCAGGGCTACATATGACAGGGGTAGTGTCATGATGGGAGGAGAAGAATGGAGGTAAATAGAAAGTCACAGACTAACTTAATGAAATGAGCAAGGTCCCCCAACTGCATAGACTTGTGATGTGAAGCACCTGTCAGATTTACACAGGAAAACTGAGATGTCAATCACAACTTTATAACAAATAAAGTTCATACATTCAACTATAAATATATGTATAAATCATATTTGCACAGATTTGTTTCTTTAATTATTCTATATTGACCATGTGGCCTGTGGGCTGGCTGTTGGGCTACTTTAGATTTGTTAGACTTAACAGACAAACATTGCTTCGTATGTTACTTGTGATGTTTATCGTTAATGTTGAAAAAGTGCACAAAATACTTTTTTTGCCCACACACGGGCCCTGATTCATTAAGGCACGCATACTGAGCGCAATGAGTGTTTGTGGTAAATCGCACGTATATATCGGGAATATGTACACTAGAATTCAAAAATCTGAAGATATATGTGGTGATGAATACGGGTCTAGGTCCACTCTGCTCTACTAGACAATACACTGCACGATACATCCAATATATATGTGGAATATAAAATCACAAAACAACGCACAGAGAACTATTAAACAAATGTCACCTGTTAATAATATAGGCATTAATGATAAAACAATAAAAAAATTAAAAATGTTTTTTTATTTTTATTTAATTTTTTTCAAGGAAATATGTTTATTATGTCTACTATACATAAATTAAATTTTTACAGTTGATTCATACATGTTATAGCATGTATACACAGCTGTCATCACTAGTAATTGGCACTTGCACTCGACCTGTAGCTGGAGCAAGAGATAAAGCTGAAAAATAAGCAACTGAGAGATGCCCAGAGCCTTAATCGGACACTGCTGTGTGTGCTCGAGATTGTCACGTCCTTACTGTACATTACTCAGCAGACACCCCTTGATGGCCTTGTTCCCTCCCTGGAATCGTAAGCTGTAGTAAGTATCATTTGCGCTCCATGAATTGAATGTGGCTGCATTCTATGCGGTATGGTCCGGTTCTGGGTGTGGGCAGAGTGATTTTGCAGATTCACGCACAAAATCGCTGTTTACGTCACTTAATGAATCAGGCCCTGACTATCAATAAATAGAGGAATTATTGGAGAAATAACATATGATGCTATCCTGTTCTCTTCTCCTTCCAGGCACATGTGACTTGTCTCTTTGCATAAATTGATGCTGTCCAATGTGTGTGAAATTCAGTTTACCCAGGAAATTGGCTATTTTCTTACCCAGGAAATTGGCTAACAAGTCCAAGCATCACATGGGCCTGCTATCCTACAATAAAACTACTTTGTTACTACTACTGTTACGTTATCATAATCATAATGTCTAGCTGCTGTTTACTAAAAATGTAGCTTTTATAATATTATTTCCTTGCTATTCTAAAGCTATTATACAAGAGTCATGTTTCTTTTTACACTACTAGGAAGTCTGACAATTGTTCTCACCCCTCCTTTCTTGGAAGGTTCAATGGCATTCAATATATAAAAGCAGAATGAGACAAATGAGGCAGTTTCTTTAAGAGCCTCTACTGCTTTTGAATTTCCTTCATATAACTCTTTCAACTCCTCTTTTAGGGAGTCGAAAGTTGCCCTATCTGCTGCTTTAAATTCAACACTTCTTTTTTCAAGACAGCAGTTTTCCTTTGTAAGCATTTCTCCAAGCAATCATACTTTTCCCTGGTCACATAATCTGATGCAGGTAACACCAGGTTTATGCAGAGAGCATGAAATTTGGCAATGACATCTCATCTTAGCAAACTCCCATGCAGGTTTTCCAAATTTTTCTGCTGTGACGGAATTTCAGACACACCTGTTTGTAACCTTTCTTTCTGACATATCTTATTCTTTCTCTTGCCCATCTTGGCTGAAGTAATGATATTTTGTTCTGGCAGCAATTACTCTTTGCTTTATTGCAGCCATTCAAACATGGTCTTTACATATTTCCAGCACTTTTCACAGACAATTAGCAAAACAAACAGGTGCTTTAGTATCTCACACATGCAAAACAGCAACTTCTGTGTACAGGATTTCTATGGACCACACCCAACTCACAGCTCAGTGATTATACAAGGTGCCCAGCAATTTTTAAAGCTTTTGATTTCTTTGCAAAACAAAATAGGTGCAGAACAGTTTACAGTAATATTGCTCCTTTCTGTCTCTCCACAAACAAAATATTTTCTTTCGCAGCAATAGAGCAATCTCTCCACTGCAACTGACAGCTTTAAACAGTTTGGTGTGTGATAGCAGTATTTAATAATTTCCACTCAACACCCTTGCATCTGGTTGGCTGGGTGGGCAGCCGTGTTTTGGCTGTCCTTAGCAATCTGCACTTCTGACACTACTTTTAACACAGGCATCCTTAGGAGATTCACACACAAAAAACTTCTTGCTCAAAACTGTGCTTTTATTGTTCCTTCACAATAGGACAGCATATACTTCATCAGGATAACACCAGGAAACCTAACTCTGGCTAGTCCCAGTTTCCCTCTCTGGCATCAGTCTCAATGCACAAGTGCACAACCCATGTTTTTATACTTGAGACTCCTCCCACAACCTTAACTTGACGGACAGGTGACACTCCCACTTTGCCTTCACAAAGAAGTTCCTGCTGGTGTTTTGTAATTACTTCTTCTTGCAGATACACCCCGTCAGTTTTCTTTAGCGGTGGAAAAGACACTTTCAAAGAATGTAAGTTAAATCATATTTTACACTTTTACTTTGTCACACATGTCTCAGACCTGTATATCTCTGAACCTAGGAGCACTGCCATACCCGTGTATAATCTGGTCTGCAGTCTTTATCCGCAATCTGTCAGCTGAATAGCTGATTCCTCTCTTAGAGGCCTGTTTCAAACCATATTCTTTGTTACTATATATATATATATATATATATATATATATCTATACATCTATATAGCTATATATATATATATATATATATATATATATATACATATATATACAAGTTAACCCGTGCATGATACTCATGCATTCTAGTCAAATCAAGATACTTAAGGTCTTAAAAAGGTTCTTGTCATGCATTTGGGCCTAGCCCAGGCCTCCTCAGGGGAAGAGCGTTACTTCCCGACGCAAACACCCTTTTTAATGTGTGTTCATGAGGTAAAATTACCTCACGAAAATGAGTTTGACCCCTCAACTCGTAAATTTAGCCTTTACTACCCCTCCCACAGGGGGAAGGGGGGATGATGGAAGTTAACTGACTTGACTATTCTAATTTTTTTGTCAAATAATGTCAGTATACCAAATTTCAGGTCAATTGGAAGAGCCCTTTCTGGGAAAATAGTTTTTTCCACACACACACACACACACACACACACACACACACTAACGCACGCCTCTACACATGTGTGTTCATGAGGTAAAATTACCTCACGAAAATGAGTTTGAGCCCTACCAAATTTCAGCCCTTTTTGAAAAATTTTTCCCACACACACTTTAGTAGGTCAGTGTATAACTCTGCCCAGCAGGTGGCGCTGCAACTTGTTTTTTTTTTTTCACACACACACAGACGCCACTAAGCATTTATATATTAGATATATATATATATATATATATATATATATATATATATTCACTCAAATATATTCTGAAGCTTCCTTTTTTAAAATAAAACCCTCTAAATCAGGAGCTTTAGGGATGGGATTGAATTCTCACTGGAATCTATTCATAACCTAAAATCTACCTCTTTGAGATATCTGGGGATTTGTATACCTTCAGACCCCCTGAATGCTCTTGACTGCAACTTCCTACCGTTACTCCAACAATACGAATCCCTCACCAAATCATGGGCCAGTTTTGAGGTTTCATAGTTAGGACACATAGCTGCTAAATATGATGCTCTTCCCTAGGATCCTGTATCTATCCCCTGCTATGTCCCCCAAAAGTTACTAGATAAATTGTTTAAAATTTCCTTTAACCGTGTTTAGTATTAAAAGCACAAAATCACAGTGTGGGAGGACAGGACTGAAACCTTGGAGCGGGAGGCAGAGGCTGGCACCACAGAGCGGGAGGCAGATGCTGGCACCTCGGTGCAGGAGGCAGGAACTGGCACCTCTGGGCAGGAATGGAGGCAGAGGCTGGCACCTCAGAGCAGGAGGCCAAAGCTGGCACCTTGAAGCAGGAGGCAGGAGCCAGTAATAAAAGGTGGATCATAGGTGAAGATTAATCTTTTTACTGTGAGCCAGATTGGCTATAGTCTGTTTTCTGTGTGGACATGACAATAGGAAGTGTTCAGCCCTACCACAAAAAAAACAAAGGTTCAAGGTTCTTCGGCAGCTACATTCCTCCTGTGAAAGAGGACTGTACGGGCCACCTCTAACCTCCAACGACAACATTTGTAATTACATTGATGAAACCTGCACCAGCCTGCACCCTTGAGTACTGACCGAGACAGCCTTGGACATGGTCGACTTGAAGATACATTTGGGAGGGGGGTTAATAATTTATGTGTGCAGCACAGGATAGTACTATAATATGTAGACAAATGAATGGTGTGTGTGTGGGCACATAAAACAATATGTGGGGTACAGCCTGGTTAAATAATCTGTTGCAAATGTTTGTGGGTATGTGTTTGGGCATCTAGTACAGTTTGTGGGGTATATCAAGGTACAATAATTTGTGGGTGTATGTTTGAGGGGTACAGTCTGGTACAACAATGTGTAGAGCTTTTATATAGTGTGGTTGAACATGCTGGCATAATATGTGTGAATGAACAGGGTTGGTACAGTATAATGTGTTTAACATATATATATATATATATATATATATATATATATATATATATATATATGTATATATATATATATATATATATGTATATATATATATATATATATATATATATATATATATGTATATATATATATATATATATATATATATATATATATGTATATATATATATATATATATATATATATATATATGTATATATATATATATATATATATATATATATATATATATATATAGTGTTACCAGTCTGTGTTTGACACAGACTGGTAATTAGGAACAGAGCTGATATAATTTGTGAAGTCACATGGCTAGTATGCCATGTGGTAATGCACAAGATAATAAGTAATGCATTTAATTTATTCTTGGCATATAATGTAGCGGTATGAGGAGTTTGGTGCCTCAGCCCCTAATGTGCATAGACCACAGTTTTTTAATGCATATGGCAACGTCATAGTTGCCTACTCTCCCAGGAGGTCTGGGAATTTCTAGGAGTTCTCCTGGATTCCTGGGAGAGTAGTGCAGTCTCCCGCATCCTGCCAACTACCCTAGCGAAGTGGGTGGGATCTGGGCCGTGAATCATGGCACTGCAACGAGGGCAGGGCCATAAAGATGTGATTCACAAAGCCTTATCCGCCGCACTCTGTGAAAGGTTGGAAAATAGGCATAACGTACATTATACAATTACTGGCTTTAAACATTTGGCCCTGGCTTCTATTTTTGGAGCAATTTGTTCAGGCCTGCTGCAGCAATTGTGGGTCACACTGTAATTTTGAGGGCATTTTTCCGTTTAAAAGATTATTAGAGAGCTGGAGGTGTAGCAATGAATGAATGGAGGTGAAAGCAATTGTTGCCTTGCTCTGATCCCATCACCAGCTATAAAAGAGGTGACAGGGCATGGTTAAGCACCCATTAGAAAGGGACTGAAAAAGGTTGTTGTTTGATTGTATTCATCTAAGTCTGTCTGTGTGTATGCATGTGCTACTGTGTGTATGTGTATACATTTGTGAATGTGCAATTGTCTGTTTCTATAAATGTGTGTTATTGTGTGTATATCATACTTGCCCACTTTTCTGGAATGTCCGGAAGACTCTTGAATTCCAGGTAGGTCTCCCGGACTCCCAGGAGAGTATGGCATTCTTCCACATTTGCCCACTTCCCGGTGAAGTGGGCAGATGCAGGAGAATGCCCTATTCTCCTGGGAGTCTGAGAGATCTACCGAGCATTCGGGAGTCACATGACGTGATTCACGGAGTCCTGCCCCCGCCCACCCACCTCCCCTTCGGGATCTCCCTGAGGCCAACATTGAAAACTTGGCAAGTATGGTGTATATGTATGTTAGAGAATGTGTGTGTCTCAGGAAGGCAGTGATTTATTTGCAGTGCAGCTGCTGTCCGGCTGGATAAACCATTCATCCCTGTAACAATCTTATAATTGCTTGTCTAGCTCTGTCTCCTTTTTGGTTCTGCCATAGATCCCTTTTGTTTGCCTTCAGTCACATGCAGCCCATGTAGCCTTCACTTGTGGCATTCATCTCCTTCCTGCTTTATGCCCAATGGTCCACCTGTTATTCTTTACTATATGCCACCTCTTAATGAATAAGCTGATGTTGTGGCTTGGTGTGTTCTAAAGGAAAAGATATGACTGAATTTTATTACTTGCCTGGATTAATTCATTTAGTTAGTATAGTAAGAGATATACAAGAGAGGAACTAATCACTGCTACATGAGGACAACATTCCACAGTCAGCCATGAGGTCAGATATCCTCCACCACCTGCATTGTCAACTGTCTGGACACTCCCCGCTGATCTGTTTCTTACACTTATTTTTGGCTGCTGCAGTTTTAATAGGACTTGCTGATTCCACGTATGCTGCGTGTATTCCCACCTTTAAACCGCACTGTTGCCCTACTTAGCTTGAATTTTTAACTGGCTTCCTTTTGTCCTTTGGACTTACATAGCCAGCTCAGTGCACCTTGTATTATGCCTTATGTAATACTTTTGCCGTCCAATCATGCCTAATGTTACTGTCTAATCTAACTGTTTATCTTAACACACCCATCTGGTATCTCTACTATCCTTACTGCTTCCTATTCCCTGGCTCATACTTTACATCTTTTCTTCCTCTTTTCTCTCAATCTACTGCTGCACTCTCTCGCTTCACTCACCTTTCCTGCTCTCACCATTTCCTCACTTTACTTGTAAGCCCTTACTATCCCTGATTTCTGTATTACTTTCAACTCTCTATTCCACACATTCTCTAGCTTTATCATGATTTGCTCCTCTCTCACTTCTGTCCTCTCCCACTATCCCCCTGCTTCCCTAGCCCAATCTTTCTATATTCTTCCTCCTCCTCACTTGGTGCCCCCTCCACCATCTTTCCCTCTCTCCTCCTTTTTTCCCCCACTCACACTCTTTCCCTCTTGTCCCTTTCACGGCTCTTCTCTCAGCATCAGTCTGCTCCTACCTACCACCTCCCTCTCTTTCCCCCAGGTAATCTATTCCCTCATGTCACTCCTACCTTCTGCCTCTCCCATTCATAAACCCTCTTATCTGCCCCATCTCCACTCCTCCCCCACCTCTTGCTCCCCTGCTGCTCATCTCCTGTCTGCTGACAAATCCCTTATTATCCCTCTTATTTCTGTCTGTTCTATTTTTTATTCTTGTCCAATTCCAACTCTCTCTCCTTGTCATGCCCCTCGCTCCATATTATACTCACCCTTGCAGTCGAGCAACCCCAACAATCTCATTTACATCTCTCCTTTTCCCTCTCTTCCTCTATCCTGTGGACTCTGGAATGCCAGATCAACTTGTAACAAATTTTCCTCTATCCATGATCTCTTTATCTCTAGATCCTTCATCCTGCTTGCCATCACTGAAACCTGGCTATTCCCTGAGGACACTACCTCTCCTGCTGCTCTCTCTTTCTGGGGCTTGTCCTTCTCCCACACATTGCAGACATGGGGAGCAGAAAGGTGGTTGCATTGGCATACTTCTCTCCTCATGCTGCTCTTTTCGGGTTCTTCCCCCTGAACCCTCCCACTATTTCCCCTCTTTTGAGGTTCAGTCTATCCGCTTATTCCACCCAGTCCACCTCTGTGTTGCTGTTGTCGAAGTCGTATAATTGATGAACGAAAGTATATTGGTTTAATATTGTTTTGCCGCGCGATTGCGATCCGTACGCCACGTAACACGTGGCGTGGGGATAAAATACGGTAAAATACGGTAAAATACGCACGCACACACTCGCATTACAACATTTAGTTATTTATATAATTCATATTTATATTGGTTTCATTACACTGTAATTTATGAGCAGATAGTATTTGGTTTATTAGTAGTATATATATATATATATATATATATATATATATATATATATATATAATGATCATACATACACTTCAGTGATAGTCAAGGTTCAGGTTATAGGAAAGGTATCATGCCTAGTGTCATATTGAAGCCCTATTCATCAGCAGCTGTCCGGTGCAGTCGGCGAAGAGATCGCACATTGCATACTTTAGTTATTGATATTAGGGAAAAAACTTTTGTATGATGCTGGCTATGAAAGGAGCAGACCCCCTGGAGAGACGACCCCCACCTTTGGATTCCTTAGATTGAATCAACCTATGACCTGTTTACCCTGGACCCACCCAACGTCTGGACCTATAGAAACAATCTACGTCATCTCTATTGTTCACTGTGTAACACTGTACTGTATATAATCATAGCTGCACTCCCCCTGGCCCTCAGTCAACTCTGACACAGTATTCTAAACAGATATACTGTCCACTGGGTCCCGTGGTTTGCGCAGCGAGCGCATGCGATAGCATCGGTATGTATTTATCTTTTGGTATTGGCTGTACTGTACTGTATCATAATATAATAATGTATTGAATTGTTGACTATTTACATCTGCTAAAATAAATCACTTTGTGCTTTGGAAACACATACAATTGATTGGGCAATGCTCTTTTGAAAACGATAAAATTACTTTAATACTGTTATCTACTGTCCTCC
Organism: Mixophyes fleayi; assembly: GCF_038048845.1. Lineage (NCBI taxonomy): Eukaryota > Metazoa > Chordata > Amphibia > Anura > Limnodynastidae > Mixophyes > Mixophyes fleayi. The sequence continues at coordinate 53,327,600 of NC_134406.1, forward strand.
TGTCTCCCATTTCCTTGATCACTTTGCCACCTGGCTCCCTCACTTTCTCTCCTCTGACCTTCCCTCCCTCATCTTGGGGGACTTTAATATCCCTATAAACAATCCCTCAGACCCTGCTGCCTCCAAACTTTTCTCCCTCTCCTCAGATCAGGGAGTGTCAGTGGCCACTCCCTGATCTGTTTTTTTCACACCATGGTACTGTCTCAGACCTCATTAATTCACCTTTTCCTCTCTCGGAGCACCATCTCCTCTCTTTTAGCATCTCTTCACCCCTCTCACCGTCCCCATCCCCCAAGATTACTCTCACCAGGTGTAATCTTGACACAGTTGATCCTACCAATTTCTCCTCATCCCTGGGTTTGATCCTCTCCCCCATCACCACTCTTTCGTGTCCCAATGAGGCTGTCTCCTTTTATAATCACACTCTTACCATTGCACTTGACTCTGTTGCCCCAGCTGTCACCATCAAGCTTCGTCGGTTCCTGCCGCAACCGTGGCACTCAAAAATTATCTGCTATCTTTAAAAATGCTCCCGCAATGCAGAACGGCTCTAGAGAAAGTCACGCACTCATTCTGACTTCCTCCACTTCAAGTTCATACTTGCCTCTTACAGTTAGGCCCTATCACTCTATAATCAATCCTTCTTTAAAGCTCTCATTTCTTCCCAATTCTCCAACCCCCATCAGCTTATTGCCACCTTCAACTCATCCGCTCCTTTGGCCTCCAGTACCACCTCTATGCTGATGAAACCCAAATCTATCTTTTATCCCCTGACCTCTCCCCTTCCCTTCTGTCTCATGTCTCCTGCTGTCTCTCGGCCATCTCATCTTGGATGTCCCAAAGCTTCCTTAAACTCAATATTTCCTAGACTGAACTTATCGTCTTCTCCCCTTCCAGGACTCTCCCACCTCCCTCTCTTTCTATTTCTGTTAATAACACCACCCTTGTTTCTGTCCCTCAAGTCCAAAGTCTTGGGGTCATCCTTGATTCATCTCTCTATTTCAAGTCTCACATTCTGCCCCTCTCAAAATCCTGCTACTTCCACCTTCGGAATATATCCAAGATTCGCCCTTTTCTCACCACGGAAGCTACGAAAACCCTTGTTCACTCGCTTGTAATCTCTCGCCTTGACTACTGTAACCTCCTTCTCTGTGGCCTACCTGATTCTCACCTTGACCATCTTAAGTCTATCCTCAATGCTGCTGCCCACCTCAGTTTTCTCTCACGCTACTCTATCTCTGCTGTCTCCCTCCAACAGTCACTACATTGGCTCCCCACTGCCTACAGAATTACATTTAAACTCCTCACCCTCACCTTTAAAGCTCTTAATCAATCATCCCCTCCCTACATCTCCAATCTCATCTCTACCTACAGTCCTAGCCGCCCCCTCCACTCTGCCTGTGACCCACCTCTTCTCACTCCCGTCTCCAGGACTTTGCCCAGGCTACTCCCCAGCTGTGGAACAATCTTCCATGTTCCATCAGGTTAGCATCTACTCTCAAAGGCTTTAAGTGTGCCCCTAAGACTTATTTCTTTATTCAAGACTATCAGTCCGCCTCCTAACTCTCTCTCCCAGTTAGTACCACTCTATTTGTGTCTCCCCCTTTCCTTTACGATGTAAGCTCTCAGGAGCAGGGCCCTCTTTCCTTGTGTGCTCCTTCTACTATTCCATCACCCCCTGTACCTCTTGGCCTGCTTCCCAAGCCCTATTTTCTTAAGCTTCTGCCTTCTTTTCGCTGATTTCTACCATCTCTTTCACTCATTGTCTCAATAATAATTTGATTTGCATTACCATGTTACCTGTGTCTGTTTATATATTTTTGATAATTTTTTATTCTTTCTGTATCATGTTGTCTCATGGCTCACTGCTTTTTGTATGTCATGTACGGCGCTGCGGACCCTTTGTGGCACCTTATAAATTGAAGATAATAATTAGTTGAGTGCGGTCGAGGCTGGAGCGCACGCCGATTTATTTTTTCAACCCCCATTGTACTTTTTTCACCAATTGACTTATTCACGAACTTTGAATGTGCATATGGCATCCAAAAACTCTGCGATCCTATCCACTGGTCCTACGTACTAACCAACAATATATTTGGAATATCTGGATGCACTGGACCATTGACATCTGGAAATTTACAATCTTCTATAATTATATGGACTGCCAATAGGATTCAGTTGTGGCAATTTATATATGCAATACTCATGTTCATTTGATGTTTTTTCACTTATGTTATTTATTAAATTGTAATATCATTTTACCTCTTTATCTGTCTAGTCACCATATTTGCAACATAGCTAGCGCTGGTATTAGTATTATTGTATTAATTTGGGATTTGTGGACTGTCCATATACCTAGCTGCTGCTGTCATCCTTTAGATATACATTATAGGACAGACTGTGCGCAAAAAATGTATTTTTATAATTAAAATTCTATAAGGGAATATACAAGAGAGGTCAGCGATAGCAGATAACAGGATACTGCAGGAATGATGACGAGTCAGCACAGTGGACAACCGATTACTACTGGGATAGTGGCGGAGTTCACGGATGCGTGTCAGCTCTGCGGACAAGAGGTTACTGCAGGAACGATGAAGAGTCAGCTCAACGGACAACAGATTACCACTGGGATAGTGGCGGAGTTCACAGATGAGTGTCAGCTCTGCGGACAAGCGGTTACTGCAGGATACAATCCAAAGAAGACAAAACACCCAGCAGGAGCAATGGAGCCATGTCTACTACCTAGCAGGTAACTTGAAGAACAGGCATCAGACGCCAGAAGGAGGTGCCTTTTGAATTTGGAGCCAAAATGAGTCAGCCAATTGGAAGAGGGCAGAGGAGATGAATAGATCAGGTCTGCGCATGCGCAGACCCAAAACGAAGATGGTGGGACGGAACGAGCTGTCAGCAGGGACCAGGTAAGTGCACCAGCCATTGGGTAGGCAGCCCGACTGCCCAGCATGTGACAGAAACGATCTGCACACAAGCTGCAAAGTGGCTGGTCCTGGGGGCAGGGTCCAGCCACCTTAATTATATAGTGCCCCAGGCTTGGAAGGGAGTTTCCAGGCACTAAGACCCCCCACCCCCTCGGTTTGGATATGGTATGAAAGGTATTTTGAGGTAAATGGGGGTGTTTTGATTGAATATGCGTTGTGTGCATGTCTGAGTGTAGGTTTGATTAGCATGTGAGGAAAACTTAAAGGTATTTTGGACTACATTTAGGATCTATTCGATGGCCATGTGGTGCCTCTTTGATTAAATGTACTGTTTTAACTGAGATTAAGAGCAATGTGTGGCCCTTTTGAAGGTTAGGGAGCCGCACTTTCAGCTCTTAACGTGTATTATAGAATGTGCGTGTCACAGACTGCGTACTGCTGCCTTAACCAGTGTCTCAATTGTAACATTTTACTATTTTAACCTACATGACACAATGTTTTCTCAAAAGGCCCACCGGGGGGGTAAATGTATCAAGCTGAGAGTTATCCGGCGGGTTTGAAAAACCAATCAGATTCTAGCTATCATTTATTTAGTACATTCTACAAAATGAAAGCTAGAATGTGATTGGTTGCTATAGGCAACATCTCCACTTTTTCAAACCTGTCAGAAAACTCTCAGCTTCATACATTTACCCCCTGGTGTCTTCAAGCATAATAGCACATAACAGCCAATGCAGTTTGCTGTTGCTTTAGCAGTAGAAATCCATTCTTACTCTAAAATAGCATGCTAAAGGTTAAACGTGTTATTGTTACAAAGTCTGCAATGCACATGGGAAACAAAAGGTCATATATGACAACCATGGTTGATAGTTTGCATGTTCTTTTTGTCTCGGGTGCTGCTGGCTTTCTTGCGTAACATGATGAGACAAATGAGTTAAAGTTGTCTGCCAATGTGATGATTGCTCTATAAAAGATGAGCTTTGTTTACAACTGAAAACCTTGTGAATGATTGCAGCCTACTAAGTTTGGGAAACTCGATTAGTTGTTCAGTGCATTGCATCCTGGGATCTGGCTCTATACTGTCACAAATGTGCTTCAGGCATCATCTTTTCCTGTTCTGCAAAGTTTGTTTACATTTCTCAGACTCCCAGAGGACTAATATTCTGGCTTTAATACATGAGTTGCTTTTAACTTTTTTTTTTCATGTTTAAATTATAGCATAAGATGCTGAAGGTTATTTATTTTATATTGTTTGTAAGCATAACCTTTTACGTTTATATATCAAATATTTAACCCATGCATAGAAAATGTGTATTTTCTTTGTTTAAATCATTTACTAAAAGTTATAGCTAGAAGTTAAATGTGTCTCCTTAAATGATAATTTCATCCAAATTTCCAAAACACTTTAGGCAGCATGCCAGGGACCCCTGCAGTTTGAGAGAGGCAAAGCCCACAGACGCACTAACACCGCTTCTTCCGGAACTGACAAACTGGGTGAACTCAAATCCAAACAGTGATGTTGGTTTATAGTTTCTAACACAGGAGGTGATCATACAAAGCTGCAGTTCTGTGCAGCCAACATTAGTGTTAGAAATTAAGACAGAGCTGCTGGCAACTTCTCCTGAGCTGCGGGGCCATTGGCATTGGACCATCATAGTTCTGCTAGTTAGGCTAAGATGGATGTTAGTAAAATATTATTTTGGCTTCGAACCATACTTTAAATTGGAGTACTTTCATGGTTCTCTCATTAATGCTGACAGTCGAGCCTGTGTACAGATACTCTATTGAAAAATAGGACTAGTACCCTTCAACCGAAAATTTCAGTTGTGAGTGAAATTATCCGTTAACGGAAAAAAGTCATCTCTGTGCTACAAATACAATATAATATATACAATGTTCTGGTGGAAAATGAGTATGTATCTCCTGTTTTCAAGTACTGTAATGCATTACAGGAATGAATATGGAATGATAACTCCCTATTGGTAGTTACTAAAATTAAGTTTCACTTAAATAACTGGAAATAATCATTGAGGCTTGTGCCACATATTGCAGTTTAACAATGGAGCATGTTTCATATGGGTGTTTGCATGAAATATGCAATTTGCTTTCAAATCTCATGTGATCCTTCTGACCAGTATGAAAATCGGCCTGGCTATATTGACTTGAATGCTGGTTAATCAGATAAAGGACACTGCATTGTTTCTATGTACTGCTCATAAGGAACAATGGTCCCTACCGTCACCTATACTTCGAAAGTAAATTTTATTTGGACAACTGTATGGAAGAAGCCCACAAGAGCAGTACCAAATGTATGTCCATTAAGGGAGATGTTAACCCAAACTATTGTCGAAGTCAGATAATTGGATATGGTCATTGCAAATTAATATCTAACAATCTGATCTGAAGTTAGATGACTAGTACGCTCCGGCGTGGAAGAGCGTAATTAACTGCAACACGTGCAGACATGTATTTACACGAACACATACATTTGTAATTAGCTCACATTAAAATTAGTTGCAGCACATAGTTATTTGTACTGAAATATAGCACAGTTTATGATATTATAATGTTATATACCCGTTAGTGAGATCTAAGGTTCAGGTCACAGGAAACATATCATGTCTGGTATCATTCTAATCCCCTATTTATCCGCAGACGTCAGGTTCAATCGCCGAAAGGATCGCACCTTGCTTATGCTAGTTATGGATGATAGGGAATAAATTATTAGAATGGTATTGTCTGTGTAATGCTAATACACCAGTTTGAATTAGTTCTTGGCAGGAAGGTGAAGTATGCATCTTCTGGAGAGCTGACCCCCACCCTTGGATGGCATTGTTTGAACTGGCTAATGACCTGTATTACACTGGACCTTCCTGAAGCCTGAACCTATGGAAACATGCAAAATCATCTGTATTGTTTTTACTGTATCACTGACTATAAGCAGGAGCTTTGGGACCAGTATTCAGTCACATTTATCACAGACTTCAGAACTGAATGACTGCATGCTGGATCCAGAGCGCCTGCTAAGTAAAGGCTGTACTTATTTTATTCTGAATTGTTACTCTACTACTATTTGCTATTAAATCGCATTGTGATTTGGAACCACATCATTGGAAGTGGACATTCGTTATTGGATAGCAACTAGACGTACATAACAAATTGGGGGCTCGCAGGGGAGCTACCGGACGATACGCAAAGCATATGGATTTCGGTTTCTCAACAAAGGGTGGAGACGCGTGTTCAAAACCTGTTTATTATTCTGTGTTTTGAAACCGAATATCCATTTTTGCATAATCTAAGGAGCGCTTATTGTTGTTTTGCATTTTAAATGTGTTGCATTGCATAGCGTATGTGTACTTCCTGCATTGCATATATGTATTTCCGGTGTTGTTGCCACGTGTTTAAACAGTTGTTTTGATAGTCTGTTATATATGTATAGTGTAATCACTTGTTAAAGCCGCTGAAATGTTATTACTATTGTTTGGGAAGTTTATTTTCTGCGCAAAAAAGATGTATATTGTGTGATTTGGATATGAAAGAGTTGATTTATTGTCGTAAAGAGACAGAGAGTATTGGTTGCTGTCTGACGAGGCAGGTTGCACAACTGGTGATCGGTATACGGGGCAGGTATACTGGTGGTGAAAACAAGTGGACTTTTCGCAAGCGCGCCCAATAGTAATCATAGCGTTTATTGATAATTAGTATCTGCAAGCGCTGCGATCGGACCGCACGGTACAGGAACCGTGATTGTGACTTGGGAGAGCAGCTGGAGAAAATTACACTGGCATGGTTGGGTAACCCTAGTGCTACCAGTTAGTAATATACTCATCAGTTTTTTCGGTGAGACAGAGTATTGAGGTGCTAATACTTCTGTGATCCACGTTGATATTTCTGTGTTAGGTGTTCCTCGTTTAGTACGAGAAGAAGTGAGTGGACGCAGCTTGAGCAATTCGTCCACGGCCGTTAAAGTCTCTAGCGGTAGTTGTGTTGCATAGCGATGGGGGAAATTCCATTTCCACATGGGAGCTAAGCATACTCTAGAGATGGTCGATGTTCTGCCTAAGGAAGGGCCAATTGATTCAGCGAGGTAATGTTGTAATGTTAAATGCAGCAAAATCTTATTTCTGTAATGTGTTAAATAAAACACATGACTAAACTCATTTCAGGCTGGCATTATTTTCATGTGTTCTTCCCCATTTCCCAATCCTGCATGTGCGAACAATGCCTAAGACAGCGGTTCCCAAAGTGTGCACCGCGCTGCCACAGGGGTGCCACGGCCAGGAAGAAAACCCCCCACAAAACTTACCAATCCGGCGGCACCCAGGACCTGGCATCCTCCTCCTTCCTCGCTTCTCACTGGATGTCCGACATATTCAGTGAGAAGCGGCATGAAGAGCGGCAGAGTGAGGATGAAGAGGGCCACAGAGTGTGGATGAAGAGGGGCACAGAGTGTGGATGAAGAGGGGCACAGAGTGTGTGGATGAAGGGGCGCACAGAGTGTGTGGATGAAGGGGTGCACAGAGTGTGTGGATGAAGGGGCACAGAGTGTGGATGAAGAGGGGCACAGAGTGTGTGGATGAAGGAGGGCACAGAGTGTGTGGATGAAGGGGCACAGAGTGTGTGGATGAAGGGGCGCACAGAGAGTGTGGATGAAGGGGGTACAGAGTGTGTGGATGAAGGAGGCACAGAGAGTGTGGATGAAGGGGTGCACAGAGAGTGTGGATGAAGGGGCGCACAGAGTGTGTGGATGAAGGGGGTACAGAGTGTGTGGATGAAGGAGGCACAGAGTATGTGGATGAAGGGGGCACAGAGTGTGAGGAGAAAGGGGGCAGAGTGTGATCGTGAAGGGGCACAGTGTAAAGGTGAAGGGGCACAGTGTGAGGATTTTTGTACATGTTGTTTCATTTTGTTTAATCTTAATTCCCTTAATATTAGCTGTAAATTTTTCTTTGGCAGAAATATAAGTGAAAAAAAATATATAAAAATATTCTTTTCCCTTGGATTTATGTGTATTATTTTTGCAAACAACTTACTGTATTTCTGTCCTGACCTAAATACTTATTACGTTATTTTGACCCAACTACTTATAAAATGGGACTGCTCTGTAATTATTTTGGAGGGGTGCCTTGAAAAAATTATGGAGATTAACGGTGCCGCCAACCTGAAAAGTTTGGGAACCACTGGCCTAAGAGATAGAGATACCAGCAAAAATGGAATTAAGCACAGCATTCTGTGTATGTAATTAGTGCAGAAAAATAACTGTTCAGTAGGAGTATCAAATGCAGGCAGAAAAACTTGGAATACCCTGCAACTGGCAGCTAATGAATGGACTGGGTTTCTACCCTTACACTGCCCCACAAGCCGGTCAGAAGATCTTAGCAATTATGCCTGCTGTCATACACACTGTTATGACACTGAGTTTCACTGAGTGAACTATTTTAAATAGTGTGAGAAATAGGTGAGGGGATAAGAGGGAAAATGACATGTTCCAACTGTTTAGATAACTGGCACATAAATCTACTTTGAACCAGAAAAAAAAATAACCATATGGATTAAGAACCATCCAGCTTAATTTACAAACTTGCAGGACAATTAAAAGCCATTGTTCCTGGTTGGTTCTACATCTTGAGATTTATCTGAGCTGGTACAACATTAACTGTGTATGATAGTGCTGTAACTCACAGTACGGATTACATTACTTTTTTTTTGCAAAGTATCCTGTGCGCCAGTTCTCATAAATGTTACTCACTGGACTTCATTTAGCACGCATACTCCAAACAGCGCAAAGCACCTGGCTATTACACTGGTGTGACTATATGCTCCATCCTGCGCACAATAAATGTATCATCTACTCTATGCTCTGAGGAGATTCCTCTACAAACTAGAAGTACACCCAGCAGAGCAGAGAAGTGGGAAAATCTGATGCACTCTGTAAAAATATAAACATCACATCATGTCCAACCTACTGCTTTAGAACTACATTTTCCATATTTCTCCTAAGATATTGCTTGGATAGCCCCAAATTTGGCTATATCATGAGAGTGAGGGGACTATCTATTACATGTCGTACACTCATGCGTTTGGAGCTTTTATTGACATTGGGCAAACTGCATGTGGCTGGATCACTTACAAATAAGTTATTGTGTAAACATATTTAAATTATTAGCGCAGTGCAGCAATTTATATCATTGCAAATGTACTGATTTTGATACTGTGTTATATTTGTGTATTGGGAATATACTGTAGCCATGGTAGAGGAAATGTGTTTGTGTAAAATAAGAAGGCAAGACAATCCTAAATTAAGTTAATTCATTCTTTTCACCTCAGAAGTGACAAACACCTGCTTTGGCCTGAAGGCCTGGCAGGGGGTCGTTACCTGTATGCATGTCTTTGTCTCGTTAGAGAGACAGGAAGCCTACTAAAAAGTATAAAAAGTACATTCAGGAAATTAGGTTGTTGTGAAAGTTAAACCGTGTTAGTTAGATGCAAGATTAGATTATATCCTGATGTTAAATTCACACTTGCCAACTCTACCAGAATGCCCGGGAAACTCCCGAATTCCGGGGTAGGTCATTATGCAATGTATTATGGGTGGCATAGGCAGACCATCCTGCCACAGTCCACCAATATATGCGCTTCAATGTGAACAACTACTTTAAAGGGGCAAAACACATTCATCAAAAATATGAGACTGGAGTTCGTCCAGCTGAGAGCTGTTGTCTAAATCAAGTCCTTTTTCAGTGGAGTGGAAATGACTACAACCCTGTATCTCATTTCAATAATCTCTCTCGCAAAATTAAATCTTATGTTTGCCCTGCTCAGCAAAACTAGGTACATCGATGTGCCTACTCCTTACTTTGCAAAGAATGCCCTTGTTCTGCCCAACTCTTCCCATTGGCCAGTGCAGACCTGTACACCCATGCAGCCATCTTGTTCTGAAAACCTATTCACTTTGGCAGAACTCCAGGCACATTACAACGAAGACAGCACTACCTAAAGGATTTTGTGCTGTGTCTGCCGTTTTGAGTTTTGTAAATGAAGCCCACTGTAAAAAAAAGTTATGTGGTTTATGAGATGAGATGATGGTATAAATCTTTCACCATTTGTAATAATATACTGCCACCTATTGGTCACATATAATGTGCATAACATAAATCAATCTCACTTCTCCCACAAAAGCAACATCAGCTTAAAAAAAAACCAGCACGTTTATTAAAAAAATAAACACTATGTTCTACAGTGTCAGTTCATTAATAAATATATTAACATACAGTTTAGTAGTCATTAAATTAACAAATAAAGACTAGTTCAAAATCATAATATAAACATTAAAATCAAAATATTCCAGGAATTCAAATCAGAATACAAATAATTATACAAAGGAGGGATATAGCCACGAAACAAATGAATTGAAGTGAAATGTATAAAATCATTATTTAACACAATGCTGGCACTACACCGCCACTGTCACAGCCCTAATAACATTAATATTTTACACCATTTTATTTGGGTATTTTTTTTGTAACAATGAAAGTGCAACAGTGTTATTTTTTTTCAATGAACATGCCAAAAAATGTATATACATAGGATTACTTCCAAATGCTTAACTCAAACAAAGCAAACCATTTACACTGATATTTTGATAAACCTTTCGCCTGTTCCCTGGGAAGCGTAATATAGATTCTTATGTTTTCTGACCTCAGTGTTACAGAAAATCTCTTTTAATGCTGGTACAGAAAAACATATCTTAAGAACTACTGTTAAAGTCCGATAACATGGTTCAGCTTTTAAGTAAGAAGAAAAGCAGATGTGGGCATCTCTTTTCTAAGTAACTGATGTCAATGAAAGAGGCAAAGAGGCCCAAAATGGGGGCGTTGAAGCGGGTTTTGGTGGGTGAGAGAATCACATTGTATGCAATTAATTGTAGAAGGTGGTCTACTTAAATAAAGCCGTAAAAATGTTTTAAAGGCATCACCTGGCAAAATATTGTAGGAAATATAATTTCTATGTCAGCAAACAGTAATTACATATGTCATTTAAAGTAATGCAAAAAGATAGAACTATTTGTCCTATTTTGCATCGGAAGGTATCTGGTGATCCATGAATATGTATACGTCAATTTCACAAATGTAATAGAAACAGGTAGATTATACATAGCATAACCAGATACAAAATGACTTTACATGATACGTGACTGGATATAATTAGAAGCACATTTTGGACCCTGGAAATATGTAAAAAAAAAGTTGCAATATTTAGTTTGGAAATTAACCGGAAACTATTTGTATAGGACGATGTGAAAGCAATGAGTACACATGCCATGGAAATCTCAAGGCTCTAATGTCATTATCCAAATGCTGCACATCCATATTAATATTCCAACAAGAAAAATAGAAAAGTAAACCACACATTTAAAATATAAAGGAAACCATGCATTATTCCGGTCCAGTTTAATCCCCATCAGGAAGTGGAAAGTGCATGTTTTATTTTCCAAAATTCAGTGAAACTTTATTACCTAAGATAACTTATTTGACTACTAGTTACTGTGACCTCCAAATGTCCCCCTTATAATTATACAAACTGTAAACTGCTGGGAAAGAAGCTGAAGCTAAACCCCATAATTATATTTGACCTATGCTATTTGCTTATCAGAAGATCGGATTTGCTGTTCTAACTCCTAATCAACACAACAGCAGTGACTAGCTTTCAGATCCACAACATTTCCCCACTCTGGAACTCCCTATGTCATGTTAAAAAAAAAGTACTGGAACCACTGTATTCAAATTAAGTTATGCTGTAACTAGATTAAATTAACAAATACAAGTTTTCATGACTTGCAACTCAACACAAGAAAACAGTCATCTGATTTAGAAAATTGGTTATCCTCTGAAAATGAATGGTCTACCCAAAGAATACATAAGCTGGTTCCTGAAATACAAGTCATATGTTAAAAGAAGAACATAGAAAGCTATACCATGGGTAAATTAAACATAGGACCTTTAGCAAGGCATGTCATTGATATGTAAGCCTGCTTCAGCCATATCACATATTACTCAAACTATAAAGTTTACATTTTGGGTACCTTCTTTACTGCTATATGTGTCATACATATATACTGACGGAAACAATAATATCTTGGCTAGTTGTAGATGTTGACAGGTATTTTGCCATTCATAAAGAAATGAGAAAAGAAATTCACAGACACCCCTTCCCCCAAAGACAGCAAAAGCATAAAGCGGCAAAACAAACATACTAAAAAAAGATGCCATCATAAAACAATAATGATCTTTTTGGAACTAAATTGGTTAAAAGTTCACTTTTACACAACAGTAAAAAATAGGATTTAACTCATAATTCACTTCTAACAATAAGTCTTCAAAAAAGTAATAAACTGTAATTTTTTTATGACAATTCAAAAACGGCGCCAACTACTGTCAAAAATTAAGTCTGCAGCCAAACCAAAACTGTACTAAAAATGTAAAACTATCCACATGACAAAGATGAATTTTAGGGATTTAATTTGGTATTCCAAATTTGCATTTCGGCTCTAAATATTAATCGTATTTACTTTATGACTCCATGAGTAATGTTGATAAAATGTATAAATAACTGCATTAGCTGTAGACAAGGTCAGTATGTCAGAGTCTATGGCTATATTGTCAAATTAACACAGATTATATCTTTTTCTTATTTAGTTTCACAAGTGTGTTTTGCTTTTTTATTTCCATTTGGAAAATCCTACTTATTTTCCTACATCCCAACTGTTCTAAAAATAAATAAATCCAAATTTACTGGCATCATTGTAGAGAGAGCAACAACTGATTCAATTAAAAAGCAAATATTTTCTCAACTCCAAATAAATAGTTGTCATTTTTCTGTCACTCGGCAAAATGAATGTCTGTTTCTGATTGGTGACACCGATGTATTCATTGTCTGTTACCCTATAATTCAGAGAAGGAATGTTGTAATGAAAACAATGATTAAAGCAGATATGCACAAATTTAAACAATGTTTTTGGCCACTTTGTATTCCCCAAACTATTTTTTTTTCTGTAGCACATAGATTAAACAGATTTGAAGTTAGTTGATAAGAACATTCTGCTATACCACTGACTTGATTACTGTATAGTCTTCTTTGTGAGAAATGACTTTAACACAGACCAGATATAAGAATTTGTCACCCACTAGGAATTCCATCTGTCTTGTCAGACCATCTCGGCTTCCTGACTTGCTGTCTACTATTTGGAATGAAAGGGATCATTTCTTCCTGTCCTCACACAGCACCAAGAACGGTGGATCAATTTTAGAAAATTCAATTAAACAATAACGTAAATATGCAGATAAAAAGAAATCCCTGCTTTTTCATGTTACAGTACTACTATTCACATTGGCATGGCAGCAATTAAATCACATAGCCACTGCAGACCGGCCAAGCTGAGCTTTTATTCACAGTGCGATTGTTGGGTTATCCTAAGGTTGTTTACTGCTAACAGCAGTAAACAATCTCTTTCCCGGTTAGAAAAGTATCTGTGTGAGAAGCTATGCTTACCAGCTGACCTCGTGACATGGTCCTACATCAGTGTGGGACTGTATGATTTGGTGGGCAGACACTGTGTGGGTGCTGTGACATGTTTATACACCACTATTAGATATTATTGGGAAGGGTCATGCACTTTACTTCACGGACAATAAGAATGACTGATATATAAGACTAGAAGTATTGCTTTGGATCACATACAGGAGAATTACCAAAACATGTTGTAGTTAACAAAACATAGTACATTTATATATTGGAGTCAAAAGGCACAATTCAGACCGGAGCAGGACTACTGGCCCACCAAGTGCATGGACCTCTGGGAAGGAAACAAATGTCCAGAACGGTCTAGTCCAACATGGAAAGGACAGAGTTGGAACAATAGGAGTATAGGGAAACCAGTTTAACTACTAAATAAGCTGTTGATGGACCACTATTTATGTAATGCACCTATAATTATCCACTCCATGCTTCATGATGCAATTAGTGAATTAACCTGTACGTTTGTGAGTACTGGTCTAGCTCATAACCTGGCTGCATTGTGTGCAGGTAGCATGTGCACTTTAATTGCACTAGCAATATATGACAACATGACCGTAGCCTTTTATATGATACTTAGAAGACGTCCTACAATTGCTGATTAATGGTTCGTTCCATGAAGACACAATAATTTCACATATTGCATGAGTAATTTAGCATAGTGCACAATTCTCCAAGACAGCATCAGGCCACATATTAAGTTAGACTACACAGCAATAAAAAAAGCTTTTCTGTAGATGAAACATCTAACACATAATTGGCATAATTAGTTCCACAGATGCATTTCAACTTCTTACTAATTGGCTGCAATATTTGTAGTGTTCAGTTCAAGAGTCACCAAATGCAAACAAACAAATTAATGCCATTTATAATATACAAATGACAGAGCACATGTCTATCTGACTATTTATTTATATATTCAAGTATAAAAATAAACGGTTGTTAAGATGCTTCTTGATTTGATGAACCTCGCTATTTTCTAAATAGCATAGTCAGTTATAAGAACTAACTCCTCACCAGGACCTCATCCCCCACTGCACAACACAATATTGATCATGAGAGTGCTAGATAGAGCTCATCCAACCCTTTCACACGTTCACTGGTTTCACTTAACAGACAGCAGTGCAAGTCCCATTTTGCTCTGCAGGTAAACTTCAAAGATTATATATATATATATATATATATATATATATATATATATATATATATATATATATATATATATATATATAATAAACAAAATAGATACAGATGGTGCTAGGATACTACACCAGTACAATATTAATAAAGTCCAATAACTTGAACTGGTTCCTTCTTATGTCACACTTCCCCTGTGCGGGCGGCTGCCAATCCTCTGAACCAAGCGGTGTAGCAGGAAAAAATCTAGAAAAGATGAAAGAGGAGGCGCACAATAGTGTAGTACAGTATATTATTGGAGCCAAACAAGAATCCAGGATTCTTGTTTGGCTCCAATAATATACTGTACTACACTATTGTGTGCCTCCTCTTTCATCTTTTATATATATATATATATATATATATATATATATATTTATATATATATATATATATATATATATATATATAAAAATCACAAAGAAATCTATAGAACAAAATGATGGTGAATGGTTTGCCCTCTCTAAATCAATATATATTATATTGCGCTAATCAGTGATTTTCAAATATAATGCATGTCATAGATGTCTGCATATTAATCTATCCAATAAATAACTTTGCTACTCTGATAATCAAACATTCTATGTGTATTATCAAGCAGACAATACATTATATTTGGACAGTATGAGCCATGGCCTATTGATGGAGGACAAAGTACATGCCAAAGAATGAGAAGCGTTTATCGTCAAAGTGATCACTACAACAATGGCTACTGTATATAGAATCTATCAAATGTAATAAACAGAGTATAAAAACGTATACCTTGTCTAAGCCCATCCTTATAATGTGTTTTTCTTATCCGCATATCTGCATCAATGTATCCATTGCATACTTGCCAACTCTCCCGGAATGTCCGGGAGACTCCTGCATTTTGCGAGAGTCTCACGGACTCCCGGGAGAGTGTGGCAATCTCCCAGATCTGCCCACTTCACTAGGAAGTGCCGCACTTAGGCAGAATTAGGTCCCAAATGCCGCGATTCCCGGTGAATTGAGGCGATTGGCCCCGACCCCCAACCCCGCTGTCAAATGACGCGTTTGCGTCATTACGTCACGGGGGCAGGTCCAGAATGATGCACATTTTGTAGCCCCGCCCCCCATTACACCCACCTCCCCTGGCAGGCTCCCGGAAACCAACTTTCTAAAGTTGGTAAGTATGATCTATTGATTTTCTCTATGTTACTCCCTTGCTTTCAAAAACTCAATAAAACAGTTGTGTTAACTCCCCCCTAAGAACAGATATTTCAAATATTTAACTTGAAATGGAACAAATGTTTAAAATATAATTTCACTCTTAATTTCATTAGTTTTCCCGATCTGATAATAGCATTTTTATATTACAATGATAAGCATTTCTCCTGGAGATTTCAGCTGACGTGTATCAACTCAGCTTGGAGCGATAGAAGTCTGGGCTCTTACGAACCCCTCCCTTCTTGTCCACTACAATGGAAATCCTAGCCAGCATTATTGTCAGTGATGTACTTTGTTAAAATAATATTGCTACATTAGGAAACCAGATACCCATTGTGTTGTAGAGAAGCTGAACATTTTAAATCTTGTTTTGTAGACGTGTGAAAGTGACAAATATGTTACTAGGCACTAAAATTATTATTTAGGGCACTTATTGCTAATCATTTTTCTACCTATATTCGTTGACAGGCCATGTACACCGAAGCCTAGGTCCCTCATCAGCAGTATATATTTTAAATCACTTTAAATGAATTAATGTATACATTTCTAGGTATTGTATTGCAGTTTGAAAATTCAGAATAATCAATACAACTTCTTAAAACAGCATGGGGGGGGGGGTATTATCATGATGGGTACTCTAAAGAGGAAGAGGTATATTTTGTTTTATAAATCAAGGAAAAATAGAATTTAGAAAAACAGACAAAATAAGAGCCATTATTACTGTCCCTGAGTATAATCCACAATGGCTAGAAGAACAATGAATAAATATCCCCATTTAAACAAAGTTAACAAATCTGTTTTTGGTTAAATACTTGGCACGTGTATTTCTGCAATGAAAATGCCACTAATTTGGCCAGGACTCTTTTTTCTGTCATCAAGTTGCTGAATTATTTCAATCCAACTAGGAATCAACTGACCAGTGTCTCCATATTAGAGAAAAATGCAAAACATACACAGATGATAACTTTGTGGTCCTCCAATCATACACATAATGTCCCTGTCACATCATAGTCTTGTATTGTAATTTTGTTGAATTATAATTGAGTTGTGTTCTCAATTTTATCACCTAAAACAATAAATAGCATACTGAAGATTCTGTATTCACAAAAGCTATTTATGGTTAATTTTGGTTTTGTAACCTATCCTTATGTAGAATGTAATGAGTTATTGCAGCAGGTGGGAAAATTGCTGTTTTAAAATTGACTAGGCAAAACGAATAATTACTTTACTGATTAGCTGAAGCCTACATAGTATGATTATTCATCACAAGACAAACTGCTATTTAAACTCTAAGAAATCCTTAACCTGTCCCCGGTGATTACTGCTATAAAACCCACACTCTGGAATTTTGGATTTGTCCGCAATAATGCTCCAATGTAAACAGTATCCATCTGCATGACTTGCTTTACAACTTTGTTTTAGTATCCAGAAGTAGTTTTTCCTGGGAGACCAAAGATAATCCAATAAATAAAGTCTAATTTAACATCAAGCTAATGTACACTGATATAGATGTCTGTAGGCATTGGCAAAGCTATAAAGGAACACTATCTCTATATTTTAAAGTTTCCCTTTGTATTAGTCTGAAATATTAAGAGATAATGTATCACAATATTGTTGTTATCAGGCATTACCTAGTTTCTATAAAAGTGTTACTAATTCTGTTTCCACAGATTACCATTCATCAATGATGTGTAGTTTTAGTCTTATCTCTATCTCCTCTTAAAGCCCAATTTGTCAGTCTTAAACTAGCCACACAAACCAGGAAAATATGGTTGTTGACCAAATCAATGAATGACCAATTCTGTACCTAACATGGCTACAAATGTGATTACCAAACTGGGAAGTTTCAATTCTTCAGGGGGTTAGGCAAAAAAAAAATGAAGATTTATGTAATCATACATATACAGGATCATCTAACCATTTGTTAACCTAACCTAACCTATGACACTCCAGGTGTTATGAAACTACAAGTCCCAGCATACCCTTCCAGTAATAAGCTGCTACATATTGGCAAAGCATGCTGGGACTTGTAGTTTCACAACACCTGGACTGTCACAGGTTAGCCAACACTGGCCTAACCTGTTCTCAACAAACATTTTTACAACTTTACATGTCAGTATGTTATGTATTTTTGTAATATTTATAGAAATAGTATCTAAATCTATTTGTCATATTTCAATAATGTCATTATGAAGTGGTTGAATATTGAACCCTTGAGCTGAAATACATATATATATGTATAAACTCACCAATAGTGTTTTTTTTTCTACTGAAGTTGCAGTTTCACTTATCAATGTCTAAATTTAAGCACCCTAAAGTTATTTTTTCATGACATACCAAAAAAGGTACCAAACCTTTCCATCGAGTGCACATAAATTCTCGCTAAAGTGTAATCAGTGCTTTGCTTTAAAAAAAACAAAAAACAACAAAAAAAAAAAGTAAAAAGTCAATACAAATAAAATAAAGTGCTACATTCAAACCTTGTACCATACAGTAGTAATGCACTTGAATCTGTTAGAGCAGCTAAAATATTAAAAACAATCACTACGTAGTTGAGAATTCTCACATGCCAGTTCCCAAATCTAACAACCAAATCACATAAGTGACAAAAATAACAGTGTGGTGTGAATTGATAGTTGCATGACATTACTTCCAGAATGTCACAATCCTTCTTTTCATGTGTATTCCGCTCAGAGAATAACCATCTATTGTGTCCACCTTAAAGGTTTGTCTGTTGGCTCCTCCCAGTTACGTGACATCATTCATTTTGAAAGACTTCTATAGCAAAATGCAAACTTGTCACTGAAACCAAAGCACACCGTGGGATGAGGATCATCTAGGATAGACATATTCCTTTCTTAAAACTTGTACTTGAAAGCTTCATGTACTGCCATTTTCCCAATGCTGATGTTAATGTCTTCTGGCTTTTCACGTGTATAAGTTACAGTCCTTGTGTATACATTGTGCAAACCATTTTTATCCTTTGGGGAAAAGATGACACTATCATTATTTTGTCTTAAAAAAAAGACAAAGTACAAAACTATATAAACTAAACCTAGATTTGATGTAAATACTTACCTTCATTGATGTAGACACCTTATATTCAGATGAAGAGGTTTTACTGTTGTTACTGCATTGCAGACTAATGTATCTAATCATAAGCACAGAGATAAAACCAAGAAAGAATGTTGTGGTGAAGATGATAAAAAATATCTTTAGGATCCGAGGGTCTGAGAAGCATTCTGGGGGAAAGAAGGTGCAGACTGTTAACAATGACAAGTCATTTCTTCTAAACATTGTTACTTTTATGTTAGACACAACAATGTACTGGCGGAAAGATAGCAAAAGAACCATGACATTATCATGACTCAAGGAAATGTTGCGGAAGATTGTTTTTTTTGTAAAAGCTCCCTTGAAGGTTGTCAGTGATGCATACAAAGCTGCAGATAGGACAATGCATGTAGAATGAAGCATAACATAGAAATAAAGACAATCACTGCACACTTTTACACATCCACCCATTCTAGGACAACATTAAACATTGCAGGTGTGAAAAAGGTAAATTAGGAAGTCTGTATTTCTGCATATGTAAACTATACAAAGCTAATGGGGTGGAGAAAGTCACCCCATTCACAGCTTTATTAAACCCAAATGCAGGCAAACCAACAGGAGTGAGAAGGACGGGAGTAAATGGACTATATACAATATAAGTGGTATTTACTGCAATTCTACACTCCCTCCTCTTAATAATCAAATCTATACTGGGCCTTATGAAGGGCATAGGGCCACCCCTTGTGAGGAATGGGCGGAGCTATCCCATATTTCCATTAAGGTTAACCCCTACTTTATATGTTGCTCAACCTCACCCTGCAACAGGGCCAGAATTGAATGCCCTGAATAATTAATTAACACTAGATTTGGGCTCTCCAATAGTACCATGAGTTAGCCCTCTAGTGCTTTCCTGTGGCTCAGCCTCTCTGATACTCCAGACACCACACCGTATGACATCAAGCTTATTTTAATTTTTCCCACCAAATACATTTGTAATAGTAAACCTTGACAACCCATGTCCTAGGGCATAGGTGCTCACACACAGGTGTCATGTCATGTTTTCAGGATTTCTGTCTGTAGAAACAGGTGGGATAATTACTGACCCAGACAAACAGATTAACTCATCTGTGCATGATTAAAAAAATCCTGAAAATATGAGCTGTTGGCAGCTCCTGAGGACTGAGTTTGGGCACCACTGTCCTAGAGTGTGTAGTAAATAGGTGATGGTATTAACCCTTACAGAACACCCATACAGTAATTGGATTCTTTTTGACAAACAAGTATTTTTATGAAGTAAAAAGAACAACATCAACAAAGCTTTATACTAGCAATAAATTGCACAAAAAAGTATCATCTGAAAAAAGTCATAAAATATTCCTGTAATACAGTTGCATTTGACTCAAAAGTCTATCTTTTATTATTAGTTTAATGACCCCTGCCCCCCCCCCCCAAAAAAAAAACCAACAACAAAGTACCCCAAATTTTATTCTGGCAGTAAATAAATTGAAACAAATTGTGATCATTTACTAACAATGTAAGCAGTACCATAGCAACCAGTCAGACATTCATTGTCTATTTTACAGTGCAATGATCAAAGCTAATTACTGATTTTTTTCTGAATTATTGCACATTTACATTTTTTAGCAAATAGCAAAAAAAAAGTACATCATGAGAATATTATAAAGATGTGTGGAGGCAGGCCCGGTGCTCCCATTAGGCAAGGTTAGGCAGTTGCCTAGGGCGCCGGGCTCTGGAGGGCGCCACAGATTAAAAATTTCTTTAAAACTGTGCGGCGACCGCTGACCATACCTTTCACGGCCGCCGCACAGCTTCAGATACATCCACAGGGAGGGGGGGGAGGGACTATTGCTCACCACCGCCGCCTCTCTGCTCTGTCTCTTCTCCACTCACTGACTGACTGTCGGGCGTGACATCATCATCACGGCCCGACAGTGTAAGTGAGTGGAGGGGAGCAGACGGATCAGAGAGGAGGCAAGTTAGAAGCAGGTAAGAAAAGACGCACATTTTCAAAGTTGGCCCCCCACCCTGCACACTTACACACTATTTTGTAAGTGCAGGGTGGGGGCGCCGATTTTAAAAATGTTCCGTGGGGGGGGGGCACCAATTTTGAAAATGTGCCTAGGGCGCCACGGACCCTAGCACCGGCCCTGTGTGGAGGAGATGTAAATATTTCCAGAGAAAGTACTGCTGATATATTTCATTCTCCACAGATCTTTCACTAGGTAGCTCAGTAGTGCTTAATTGTGCCTACTAGAACTAGTCTCTTAAGAGATACTGGAAGGCTGCAAGTTATCAGTCATCGACTTGTAAGACTATAATTACTTCTTCTAATTCCCCTGACTTCCTAAACACAATAGTATGTTGTTAATAAACCGAAGGAGGCACAGTCTGGCTGATACCACAAGACCTTTTGATAACCTTAACATATTTGGGATCATGAAAAATTGTGTTGTTGTAAGGCTACAAATTACTAGACTCTCAGTTTATCAGACTGCCTGACCTTGCAGTTGGTGATGACCTTCTGTAACTTTGAAGTGGGTACATTGTGGTCTGGAATTCATCTAGACATAATCATTTCTTAGGCTACCCAACTGTCTTGAAGTTAAAGAGCAGGTAAACACAGCTTGCTTTATTTTCTCACTGTCACAGGGCATGTCAGAAACATCACTGAGCAATTCCTAGCAAGTACGGGTTTACATAAAGGGCCACTTAGACCTAAAAAATCCACTAAGGCCTAAAAAATCAGTAAGTATGGAAAAACATCTCATAACAATCCCAAATGCACATATATGAGTTTACACGCCTTAACTCAATTTAAGATGTGGTCACATGTATCTACTTTTCTCTATGTGGAATTTTAATTTATCTAAAAAACATGGTAATGGTAACATATGTATGAACTCCTATAAATAATTAGGAAATTGTGTGTATTATAAGGAATGCACCCTTACTGAAAAATTATAGATTTTTAAAGTCACCTCAGATTCTATTACATGTATAAAATTAGCTCTTTTATAAATAAAATGTAATCTAGGTTCATGTGTACATAGTATAATTATTAGATAGGTGCAGTAATTGCCTATAGATTAATTTCATCTAAAGATATATATCTAATTACATATTAGCAATAGTTAATTGGTCCCTGCATGAAATAAGTCCCTCAAAGCATGAAAGTAAAAAAAAAGATCCCATCGACTGTGCTAGTTCTCCACATAAACTAAAAAGATACCCGTATTAAATGCATTAAGGGACCATTTAAACTGGTACAGAGGCTGTTACCCTTAGCAACCAATCATTGTTTACTTATATTCTCTAAACTGTGCTAAAAATGACAGAACCTGATTGGTTGATACAAGTTTCATCACATTTATCCTTTTTATCAGTCTTTATAAATGTGTCAGCAGCATTCTTAGGGTCTATTTAACAAGCAGTAAAGAGCCAAAACGCTGGCCTACTCGCAGACAATAGTCTCTTTCACCGACGTTTCTTAGTTAATAAAGGGTTAATGCTGGATAGATCAGAGATTTCTCCAGCCTTAACCCATTTACTGGCGCTGACCGAGTTGACAGCATAATTAGGCAATTTATTAAGCTGCAAAACTTTCGCAGCAAAGTAACGCCATCTCAGAATAGCATTACTTGACTTTAACATGGGAATGAGCTGAAGCCTCTAGCACTTTCTCCATTTACCGGTACTTTAGCCTACCAATAATAAGGAAAAAGTCTTTGAGGAGAAGGGGGGTTTTCGTTAGTTCTTCCAGAACAGCTACAGCATGGTAAATGGCTGTACTTCATTGTTGCACAATAATACACTGGTGTACCAAGAATAAAATAAGAAAACAGCACCTGAAAATTATTTCCACTATCCTCATTGAACTGTGTCCAATAGTCAAAAATAAATTATGGTCAGGAAAGACCTAGTTTCAATTTCATGAGAAGCGATGGTGTATTACTAGTTTATGACACTAGGTGGTGATATGAAAAAGAATATTGAGCACTTATGAATAGAGAGTTACTTCTTGTCTGCTTCTGGTAAAAGGAGATATTCATGCTGAATAAAACCTGTTTTGGATGTTACTGCTGGTATTTCTATCCGCATCCTGACCACTACACAACAGAAGCGTATACTTATGCATTATGTAAAGGACTTGAAGACCAAAGAAATGTTAAAATATTCATAGAACAGAACACAATTTTTAATCAAATATGACATTTTTAAGTACAGTTTGTTATGCAAGTTACATGGTTAAGCACTTTCCAAAATATAAAATAACTTACCTGAGGTCTGATCTATATAGTACACCAGTGTGTTACATTTGGGTTTGAATGGATTAATTGGATTGACAGATCCATTTAATGAGCCATGAGAGTGCTCACAATTCCTGTGAATTAGACAAACAATATATCACATCTGATCATTTGAATCGGATTTTGTTCATGCATGTCAGTCGACTGTAAACCTCAAAATAAAACTAGGAACTTGTTCTAAGCTAATATTTACTCATTGCCATTCACCGTTACGTAAATAGCACATATGTTTTGCTGTGATTCTGTTAGTCAACTGAGAGTTTTAAATTTGCAAGTACACAAACTTAAGTGTTACACATGGGGCTATTAAGATGATATTTAATATTCTTACGATATATTTTTCTGTAAATACTAAATAATATAAATAAATATAATTATACATATATGTATAAACGTCACTTTCTCACCCCAGAATGCAGTGATCATACATTTTGTGTCCTCCCCAGTTAAATTCTCTAAAAGCTGTTGCTGCTGATTTCTGTCTCAGAGCTGTCAGAGTATTTCTGCAACAGCTCTGAGATGGAAAAGACACCGCATGCTGCCTGTACTAGTGAGAACATCTGTGCCCAGACGCATCTCTTTACAGAGAGGCATGAGGGTAGCGGTGGGCAGGGTATTAATGTTAATATTAAAATATTAATGTTTAAAAGGAAATAAAAACAAACTTTGCATTCTAAAAATATTTGTGCATGTGTGCTTCAGAGGTGGCATTGTGTTTCAGTGTGTATCTCTGCATGTCTGTCAGTTTGCTACTTTACTATTTCTGCCTTTTTAACATTACAAAAGGAATAAGGTAGATCTTTTAGTAAATTATTCTGAATATTAGGAGTGACCTTGAAGTTCCATGATCTGTATAGAAGCACTCGGTGTTCTGATACCCCTATACTTTACAGTAGGGGGTTCATTATACCATATCTAGTGAACACCTACTATATAAACATAATGTTTACAAATATGTATGTTTATTCTATGTATATAAATGGTGCCTTTTGTTTTCAGAACATGCCAATTATAATTTTGTGTCTTATCACGTCCGACTAGTTGCTAGTTTCTACCAATATTTTTGCCCCTAAACCTCAGTCCATAGTTCCAGTTGTCTCGGTTCCTCATCCTCTCATTCTCCCTGCAATATTAGCAGTCATAGTACCACATCCATCATACCCTAAACTCAGGGGCGGATTGGTCATAGGCCTTACCGGGAACTTTACCGGTAGGCCGATGACCTAATGAGGCCGTCTGTCCGTTTTGTTTTTTTTCCTTTGATTTTTTTTTTTATATCCTGAGACCTGTCGCTCCCCCCCTGTGGCCTATCCGACAAGAAGTGGATATCACATGGGACGCGCACCATGTGACAGGTGCCGTCCCATGTGAGCAGAGAAGCGCAGCTTGGAAGCGACTTAAAGGTAAGTAAGCGGAGCGCAGTGGCGGGGTGCTGATTTCAGTGTGTGTGAGTGGAGGGGGGCCGATTCCTGTGAGTGTATGTGCGCAGCGGCGGGGTGCTGATTCTAGTGTGTGTGTGAGCGGAGTGGGGGCGATTCCTGTGAGTGTATATGTGAGCGGAGGCAGGGCTGATGGCAATGTGTGTGTGTGTGTGTGTGTGTGAATGAAGGCAGCAGGGGGGCTGATTGCAAGGTGTATGTGTGAAGGCAGCAGGGCGGAGGGCTGCTGACAATGTGTGTGTGTGTAGGCAGCAGGGGGGGGCTGATGAACATGTGTGTAGGCAGCAGGGGGGGGCTGAGGACAATGTGTGTAGGCAGCAGGGGGGGCTGATGACTGTGTGTGTGAAGGCAGGAGGGGGGCTGTTGACAATGTGTGTGTGTGCGTGTAGGCAGCAGGGGGGGGCTGAGGACAATGTGTGTGTGTGTGTGTGTGTGTGTGTGTGTGTGTGAAGGCTGCAGGGGGGGCTTGTGGCAATGTAGTGTTTTGGCAAAGGGGGCTTGTGGCATTGTAGGGTTTTGGCAAAGGGGGCTTGTGGCATTGTAGTGTTTTGGCAAAGGGGGCTTGTGGCATTGTAATATGGGTGTAAGGTAGGTGGTGGCTAATTAATGGGTGCTATTGTGGAGTGATGGTGGGGCAATTTAATTTAATAGCGGGGACTATTTAAGAAGGGATGGTTTGGGGGCTATTAATTGAATGTGGGGGTGAGTTTGGGAAGAATGAGGTCTATTTATTAAATTGAATTTGATTTATTTGATGCCAGTGATTTTTGCGGGAAATAGGTTTATTAAACATAAATGCTATTGATTTATTGCTGGAGCTGTGGACATTCTCTACTTTAATTTGGGTGGGAGGTAGGCTAGTAATTTAAAGGTGGACTGCAAGTTGGAGCAAATTATTTAATGGTGGGTGCTATTTAATTTATTAGTGGAGTCTATTGATTTAAGGTGAGGTGACAGGACCTGTAATTTAATGGTGGGGTGGTTTGGGGCTATTGAATGTGGGGCTCAGTTTGGGAAGAGGGCTATTTATTAAATATGAATTATTTAATGCCAGCACGGTCATGGGAAATGGTTATATTTATTAAATGTAAATGCTGTTAATTTATTGCTGGGGCTGTTTGGAGGGAAATAGGTTTATTTATTAAATGTGAATTCTAGCATTTTAATGCTGGGGCTGGAGGTAAGCCTATTTATTAAATGTGGGTGCTTTTGATTTAACACCGGAGCTTGTTGGAGTTTTATATATTTCATGTACTTATTTTTTTCCCAAATAGGGCCCCCAGCATTCCAGGATCCAGACAAGTGGCAACTGATCAAGAGACACCAGCAACCACAGGTAGGGAAAGCAACAAGAACAGGTAGGAGAGAGCAGGACAGTCTGCCAACTGTGTTTTTCTATATTGGCAGTTCCTCTGCAATATGTTATTAAATAAACATGAATATGTCTCAGCGGCACAGACCTGAATTAGGGCTCAGTCCCATGAGTGGGAATGTTGGGACAACGGTGGTATGTAATGGGCAGTCTAGCAATATTCAGCCTTTTGATGGCATAATCAACTTTGTATTAATCCCGCCTCTTTTTGTGTTTGCCCTGCCTACACTTGATTTGGTCCCGCCCACATGAGGCCACTTCCAGATTTTTTTCCAGGGCCGCTTTATGTTCCCAATCCGCCACCTCCTAAACTCCATAATAAAGTTTCTCCCCTCCATGTAGTCCCTGTGCTCCCAGGTATCATAGTTTCCTACCCCCCCTCCGTATCTCCAGTAATCCTAGCTATCAAAGTTCCTCCCCACCCCTGTATCCCCTGTGCTCCTAGCTACCAAAGGTCCTCCCTGCCCCCTCTATCTCCTGTGCTCCTAGCTATTCTAGTTCATCCTCCTCCCTCTTTAACCCTTTGTGCTCCCAGTTATAATAGTTCTCCCTTCCTCCGTACCCCATTTGTTCCCAGTTATCATAGTTCCTACCCCTTCCATACCCCATGTGCTTGCAGCTATTGTAGTTTCTCCTCCGCCCCTTCACCCTCTGTGCTCCCAGTTATAAATGAACCCCCTCGTTCTCCCTGTGCTTCTAGCTATTATAGTTCCTCACATTCACATATACCTGTGTTTCCAGCTATCATAGACCCCCTCCCCCATTCTCCCTGTGCTTCTAGCTACTATAGTTCCTCAAACCAATAAATCACCTGTGTTCCCAGCTATCATAGACCCCCCAATTCTCCGTGTGCTTCTAGCTATAGTTCCTCACATCAACATATCACATGTGTTCCCAGCTATCATAGACACCCCCATTCTCCCTGTGTTTCTAGCTATTATAGTTTTATAGTTCCTCACATCCACATATCCCCTGTGTTCCCAGTTATTATAGATCCTCATCCCCCGTTCTCCCTGTTCTTCTAGTTATCACAGTTCCTCACATCCACATATCTCCTGTGTTCTCAGCTATCATAGTTCTTCTTCCCCCCCATTCTCTCTGTGCTTTTAGCTATCATAGTTCCTCACACCCACATATTCCGTATTCCCAGCTATCATAGATCCCCCGCCCCCCGTTCTCCCTATCATAGTTCCTCACACCCCCATACCCCCTGTGTTCCCAGCTATCATAGATCCTCAGCCCCGTTCTCTCTGTGCTTTTAGCTATCATAGTTCCTCACACCCCCATACCCCCTGTGTTCCCAGCTATCATAGATCCCCCCCTGTTCTCTCTGTGCTTCTAGTTATCATAGTTCCTCACACCCACATATTCCGTATTCCCAGCTATCATAGATCCCACGCTCCCTGTTCTCCCTATCATAGTTCCTCACACCCCCATACCCCCTGTGTTCCCAGCTATCATAGATCCTCAGCCCCGTTCTCTCTGTGCTTTTAGCTATCATAGTTCCTCACACCCCCATACCCCCTGTGTTCCCAGCTATCATAGATCCCCCGCCCCCCGTTCTCCCTATCATAGTTCCTCACACCCACATATCCCGTATTCCCAGCTATCATAGATCCCCACCCCCCCGTTCTCCCTAACATAGTTCCTCAAACCCACATATCCCCTGTGTTCTCAGCTATCATAGATACACCCCCATTCTCTCTGTGCTTCTAGTTATCATAGTTCCTCACACCCACATAACCCTGTGCTCAATGCACCCTCTCCAGTCACAATTTCTTCCTCCCAAAACTGCCTCACATCATCACTTGCAATTCCCCCAATTCCCTCATTGATTGAGTGGAAATCCTTAATTTGAACAACTGCATGTTTAGTAAAAATCCCAGGGAAGAGGTACATTAGAACAAAATAAAATATTTTGCAAAAAGCAAAGTCAGCATTGGGAGAGAAAAAAATGATATACAATACTCATCTAGAAAACATGTTCCTGTAAACCAGTGATGTGTGGCTGTATAATAGATACCACAATTTATGGAGAAGATAAAATAGAAGTAACTCTGCATAAACAGTGGTTTCATTTTCTGTAAGGGACATGAACCGTACAAGCTTTGCTTAGTACTACAAAAACATTTTCTGCATGCTGGATTGAAGGGAGTAGCTGTATAAACAGATGGAGCTGGTGATTTGCTGCAGTCAGGCTTCAGTTTATAAGCAAACAGGATACATTTCTAGCATGTTTAATCAAATGAGAAAAACATAAAAGGCACAGTGTTTATGGGAAAAATAAAGAGAATTGGGCAAATATTTGTTAAATCACAAAACATACCAGGCCTGATTTATTAATGAAAGTAAAGCAAAAAAAAATTAGCAACTTTGCACCTTGGCAAAACCATGTTGCATTGGAGGGGGAGATAAATTTAAAATGTGGGGACAGATTTATAGTTGGGGAAGAACATGTCCTAGATCAACTTTAAATTTCAGTGTAATAATAATAAAGCTATCAAGTATTTGTGTGCTATATGAAAAAACAGCCAGTATTTAACATATGTGCAAAATGATAAACTAATAGGCACCCTTTGCATTGTAACATGGTTTTGTCCAGGAAAAAACTTACTAATTTTTTTGCCTTACTTTCCTTAATGAGTCAGGCCCACCGTAGGCAGAAGGCAGTAATAGAAAAGAAAGATATCTTTCTGGTGTCCACCTGAGATTTTGAGTTATATCTTTATATCAACAGGCATTGTTGTCTGGATACGACACATAGCTAATATTTGGTTACACATTTATCCAATACACAGCAGAGCTGAGTTGTGTCATATCCAAAGTCCATTCAGAATTCTGCCTGTTGATATAAAACCTATAATAAGAAGCACAGAAAGATAAAGGAAAGAATTTAGTAAAAGTTATGAGAGAAAGTATACCCAGTAAATTAAAGTCATCAAACAGAATGTAGTATTTATATATGGGTCAGCTCACATTAACACTGAGTGCCAAAATGGTCTATCTAGGAATCTCATGTGACTCCCTACTATCCATCTATATTGACTTACAGAACCTGCACATACCTATGTAAATTGTGCCTTGTTTGCAGTGTACTTCCATAGAGCAAATGACCTATTTAAAACTACTGCTAAAGAAGTAGTACTTTCTGCCACCTCCCAGGTGGTGTAGGTTTCTGGCCCTGTAGCACTATGTAAAACCCAGAATGCCTTTATATATACCCAATCTACACTCCGGCCAGTTCAATTAAATATATTGTTCCAGAAAAGAAAATCTATTTTTTGCACATTTTGACCTTACAAAGGCGCCTCATTGTGTCTATACCACAGTACCCAGAAATGCCCCAGGACTGCCGATTGTCATGCATGTGCTCCAAATTTTGCAAGGCACATACATGCATTTCTCTTAAATGCAGAATTAAGTTAAAATTGCAATAATAAATTGTTAATCAATCCCTAAAACTCTACGATCTATTAAACATCTATTTATTTTCAATTCAAGAGCTTGCAGGATTTTACTTTGCTGAGCAAAATTGCTGATTTTTCTAATAATTTGAACAGGCAAATTAGAGCAGAAAGCCAATTAAAGTGTATTGTCCATAGAAATTAATGGGAAAAGGCTCAGCCAATCACAAGCAATGCTTACCTGTTGGCCACTTTTGATGAGCTGAACAGGCACTGACCTTAACTACATTAAAAGCAATGGGACTTGTAAAAAAGGAAGGAAATACTACCGTGCCCAGACTGACAGGACATGCTGGTGCTTGTAGTTCCACAAGCACCAATATGTGCAAGCAGTCAATGGCTGACTAGGCTTTCTGGCATTTTCACAATAGTATTTCACCTTATTTATTTACTTACTTAACAGAGCATTTTGCTATTAATTTCAATCAGCAATGTATTTCTACGTCTACTCAAACTCAATCTTTCAAAAACAGAATTAATAATATTCCCACCCAACAATAGAAGCTTACTTCCTGACAATTCTATTTCTGCTGACAACATGACCATAAATCCCACCCCGCACGCTCGCTGCCTAGGTGTAATCCTTGACTCGCAACTATCCTTTGTTCCCCACATCAACTCTATATTTACATCATGCAGCATACATCTAAAAAACATTTCCAGAATACGACCATATCTCACACAAGACACTGCAAAAACTTTAATTCATGCACTCATCATCCCCGCATCGATTATTGTAATTCCCTCCTTACTGGTCTTCCCAAAATCAGGCTCGAGCCCCTACAATCTATTTTGGACGCAGCGGCTAGATTGATTGTCCTTGCAAATCGTTTTACATCTGCTGAGTCACTCTGTCAGTCTCTACATTTGTTGTTTGTTTTTCAACAAATCCAATAAACAATTCTTCTACTAACATACAAGGCCATCGACAAAATTGCACCAACATACATCTCCTCACTTGTCTCAAAATATCTTCCAACTCGACACCTCTGTTCTGCACAAGATCTGCATCTCTCTTCTACTCTCATCACTTCCTCCCATTCTGGGTTACAGGACTTTTTTCAGGGCTGCACCCACTATATGGAATTCACTCCCTCGCACCACAAGACTTTCCTCTAGCCTTCAAACCTTCAAGCTATCTCTGAAAACCCACCTCTTCAGACAAACTTATAGTATTCCTCTACCACCCTCTAAATCTCCCTATGTTACCCTATTACCACCCTCTACACAGCTAACACAAGACAACAACCCTCTGACCAACATAGTTGTGAGACTGAGCATACAGCCCACTAAATACTTTGTAACCTTTGCATTCTAGCTGGGCAAATATTCAAAATGATGTAGCACTTACCCTTGTGTATTAAACCACTGTCCCATAGATTGTAAGCTTGCGAGCAGGGCCCTTTTACCTCTCTGTATGTATGTATTACCCAGTATTGTTTTATTACTGTTTGTTCACAATTGTAAAGCGCTACGGAATCTGCTGGTGCTATTTAAATATATATGTTGATGATGATGATGATTGGCCTTTGAACTGAATGGGAAACATCATTAATCTCATTCATGGTTTTCAGACAATTTCAAGTGTCTAAAGCTAATAGGTTTTTGTTTTTTTAGCTTTCCATTGTAATTTCGCAAATTGCTCTGTACTTGACAAAGCAGAACTCAATGATTACTGTGATATGTATACATATGAGCATGATTTTTTTGTTATCTAGCATAAGGTTACGTCTTGAATGGTCAGGATAGCAGTGTCTTCATTGTAAAAGCAGTTGATAATACACAACGTACCAGTTGTCTGTGCAGGTATTGCTACATCCAGAGCAGTATTGACACAAAGGGCCAAAGCTTTTGTCATCAGTGCACTCGCATTTGCCACATGTGCAGGTTCCCCTCCCACTGCATACAAGTCCATAAGGGTCCATACAGTGTTTCTTTGATGAGGAGCATTGACATCGATCACCTTCCCAGCCATTAAAGCATTTACAGTTTCCATTTTCACATTCACCATTACCTACAACAACAACAAGAAATGAAGCAATAGGTGGCACATGTAGAACCATGTTTACGAACAGTACAGTTGGCAACAACATCCCTTATTTGTACACAGTCCCAGGTGTTAACTATTTGTCTCTGGAAATGTCCGTATTTTTCAATATTGTTCAACTAGACAGTTAAATTTGTCTTATTTTGTATGTAGGATGCAAATCTCAGTTGTCTATTCCTGTTATATTTATCAGTTAATATTACCAAAGAGGGTTTAATATATATTAAATTACACCAGTTAACAGGTCATGATTGGAATTGTAGTTCACCAAGACTGCACCGTGTGTTTTGTTTTTAAACTCATCTGCCCAATACCAAGGTGCTAAACATAAAATTCTGTCAACTATGGAAATAAATTGCCTCCCTTCTGTATTTAAGTTTTTGCATATTTTCCAAATTTTCAGACCTTCAAATACTTTCTATGGATGAATACAATGGTAGTATGAGCAAATAGCACCAAACGTTTTGGGCTCCATTTATTTTTTTGAGTCAACGTGCCATGAGACTGTGTGACGTAATAACTGTACTTAGATTTAGTAACGGTTTGCATCTCCTGGTGCATCAATATCTACAACACTTCCTACAGCTGATAACCGGATCCGCGCATCACTGTATAGGAGTTCTGGCCCATTTCTCCATGTCAAATCTCTTCAATTAGTAACAGTTGAAGGTTGTTTTAGAATAAACATTGTGGACTAGCTGATCGTACTGCCACAACAAGAGACAGAGACCTCAGACACTCAGAAACTCTAAATTCTTCTGTACACTGTTAGTGTGATTATTTTATGCAGTTGGTCTTATCTCCAAATTAAGCCCTTTACAGTTTATAATTAGTGGGACTGAAAACCCAAATCTTGGCTTTCCGCTCCACTGTGCGCACGTGAATCATCTAGACAGTATGACCAGTTTAGTATCTCTCAGCAGCCTTGACGAAATAATAAATTATGGAAGATGGTGATTTCCTATCACCGAGATAGGTGTCGATAGAAAAACAGCCGTCGCCATAAATTAACAAATAGTCTCTTGTCCACCTGTATGTGTCAAGAATTGGAAAGGAGATCTACTGTAAACATCATATCAATGCCCAAACTCCTACCCCTTCATTACAACCCCTTTAATCTGAATAGTGCTGCTCATTTTTATGTAATATGCTGCGTGATTTAACATCATTTATGGCTTTAATAAATCATGAGAATGACGGGACCATGGGGCGTTTTTTTTCTTACACGTGTCACGTTTGTGCGTGTGTGTGTGTCTGTGTGATGCTTTTTTTTATACTGCTTGGGGTGCACCTAGAAAGTCACTGCTTCACCAAAGGCCTATTCTTATAGCTAACACATGTGGAGAAGCGCCTTTGCAGGCACAATCAGCCTCTGTAATAAAGACAGTCTCTGTGCACAGCGCACTATGCAAAATAAATAAATACATCATTTCCATAAATGAGCATTGTGCTCAACAAGTCATCAAAAAGCCCCAGCATTACAGTACATTGGGTGATTTCTACTATATCAGGGAGACCACAAGCCCCTCAGCTTACCTATGCTCACATATCATTGTTATAGTGGTAACCAGTCCAAGTTGTATAGTACTGGGCTAGTTGAGTATCTGAGGGACATACTGCCTGTTATATATTATGTTTATTACACATGCACCTCTTCCGTACTTAGTGACAGAGCCTCCACACTGACCAAAACCACCTCCCTGCATACTTCTATTGTTTTGCAAATGTGGTAATTTTGTGTTCCAGGGGAAATCTAGGCATATTTGCAGAAACGGAGTGGCACAGTGGGTCCAAAGCGGTATTTTTTGTTGGAAAACTTGCCCTTTGTGTGTGACTTCCAGTGTTTATTTTTTTCGTCATAGATAACAGCACCCAAAAAACGTCAAACTATGTCTTGTGTCAACAGAACATTACTCCAGAAGTATGGAAGGCTATTCAGGTGACATTACATAATCTGAAATTGAGCTGTGTGTTTAAACACAAACAGCTGACTGTGGAACACATGGTTACATTAGTCTATTTACAAGCAGAGCACATTTATTGAAAACAAATGGTGAAATGCGTTGCTATTTGCACTGGGTGTATGATGCGTTGAGTCCTCTTAGATGAACCACATTCATGCTGCATGTCAGTGGGGAATGCCAATATGGGCAACATAGCATATTTTTCTTCCCCATATCATGTGCCAAATTGTGCTGGTTGACTCATTCCATTGAAATTTTGTGAAAAAATAACCCGTGGGGTGCACTGTGCAAGTGTTGCACAGGTTAGTAAATGTTGGTCATTGCAATACATACCAAGTGTCCCTCTTTTGGAAGATCATACCTTGTTTTGATCCTGAATTCCTTCTTACCTTGGAAATTGTTCCTCTCTTTTTTTGAAGTAGAGTTTATTGATCTTTATTACTGGCTTTCACATTAAACTAAGACTTTATCTGTAACTGGAGAGTTAATTAGTAACTACTTGTTGTCAATTACTGGCAATTACTTATCAGGGGCTGCCTGGCAAATTCTAGCCTGGGGGTCGAGACTCAGCTCAGGAGCCTATTAGGAACATTTTCAAGAAAAAAAATGCAGGTAGTCCAGTGACCCAGCCCAAGTTAGACCACTAGGGGACCGGTCCGGGGGGCTGATGTCCTCCCTTCCCAGAAAGCCCCAGATTACTGGTACTCTTCCAGTTAAGAGTGATTAGGGGCATGTGGAGGTGTGGGTGTTTGTGGCATGTGGAGAAGTCTGAAATGAGTTTTGGTGTACATGTGGGGTCTGAGGACATGTGGGGCATTTTGGGGTTAGTTACAGATCTCAGTGGCTTGTGGGGGTATAAAGGGCACTTTATAATTGGAGGTCTGAGAGCATGTGGGAGCATGGATGTAATTTTTTTTACATTTTAGAATTTTTTTTTTACTTTTAGAGGTGGCTGAATGTGGAGAGAGGTAAAGGAATAAAGAAGGGATCAGAGTAATAGAGAGTAGGAGGTGTGTGTAAAACTTTATTTATTACTGAGATTGAGGACAACCCGTTGAAGGTTAGAGGGCCACGTATGTAACCCTTGAATTGTATCAGGTTGCCCATCACGGACCAAATGCATTTTATTTTTACAAATCTAAAAGCATCATAGACAGCTCTACTTAGGATTATAAGTGATATATTTTAATAACAGTTGTACGCTTTTTATTTTTTTTAATGAAGTCCTTTATACATTATTCTTTTAAAATAATGAGATGTATTCCATAAGCCAAGAGAATTCCAATGTCTGCTCTAGGGGTGTCTAGAAAAAACATTCCAAATTCTAATGAAATTCAATGGTGTTTTTAATGGCTCCCCTGCAGAGGAGTTTCTTCTAAAACAACAAACACTACACATAATTTGCAATACAACATTTAGCTCTCATAGTTTATTCCTTATTACACGCTGTGAATAATAAACACATTTACAGCAAAGATAAGTTTAGGGCAGAGGGGAGAACGGGCTCCAGAGAGAGTTCAATAGAAAAGAAGCACTGACAGCTCACATCTAAACGCCATTACCAGATGTACGTGTTTGATAAAGCATAAAATCATTGCTTTGTGTTTCTAGATAAGCCCAAAACACAGAAAGTACAGCGTAACATTATTCATTGGGGGTATTCAATTGTTCCAAAGTTCGAGCGCGGAAAAAATATTACCGTTAATTAGGGATGTGCACCGGCGACTTTTGAGGTCTCGTGTTTTGTGTTTTGGATCCGGATTTTCGTTATTTTTGAGGTTCGGATTTGTCTCGCAAAACACTTGACGAAAGGTCTCGGTTCGGATTTAAGGTATTGGATTCGGATTTTTTTTGAAAAAAACATAAAAAGTTTAAAAATCAAGTTTTTGGGCTTATTTTCACTCCTAGGCTATTATTAACCTCAATAACATTCAATAATAAGCATTTCCACTAATTTACAGTGTATTCTGAACACCTCACAATATAGTTATTAGTCCAAAACGTTGCAACAAGGTATCTTTCTGGACTGCGTAGAGGAGTGGGTCACCACAATATATATTAAAAACCCTGAACTTTTATGATTCGCACCAATAATTGTACCTGGACTGCGTAGAGGAGTGGGTCACCACAATATATTAAAAACCCTGAACTTTTATGAATCGCACCAATAAATGTACCTGGACTGCGTAGAGGAGTGGGTCACCACAATATATATAATAAGAAAACCATCAACTGGTTTGATTCGCACCAATAAATGTACCTGGACTGCGTAGAGGAGTGGGTCACCACAATATATTAAAAACCCTGAACTTTTATGAATCGCACCAATAAATGTACCTGGACTGCGTAGAGGAGTGGGTCACCACAATATATATAATAAGAAAACCATCAACTTGTTTGATTCGCACCAATAAATGTACCTGGACTGCGTAGAGGAGTGGGTCACCACAATATCTTAAAAACCCTGAACTTTTATGAATCGCACCAATAAATGTACCTGGACTGCGTAGAGGAGTGGGTCACCACAATATATATAATAAGAAAACCATCAACTTGTTTGATTCGCACCAATAAATGTACCTGGACTGCGTAGAGGAGTGGGTCACCACAATATATTAAAAACCCTGAACTTTTATGAATCGCACCAATAAATGTACCTGGACTGCGTAGAGGAGTGGGTCACCACAATATCTTAAAAACCCTGAACTTTTATGAATCGCACCAATAAATGTACCTGGACTGCGTAGAGGAGTGGGTCACCACAATATATATAATAAGAAAACCATCAACTTGTTTGATTCGCACCAATAAATGTACCTGGACTGCGTAGAGGAGTGGGTCACCACAATATATATAATAAGAAAACCATCAACTTGTTTGATTCGCACCAATAAATGTACCTGGACTGCGTAGAGGAGTGGGCACTGGGCACCACAATAAAATATATAAAAAACCTTCAACAGGTCTGCATTACACTACACATACGGCTGCTCCTCCATCCTCTCCATCATATACATGTTGGAGTTTTAGCGTGTGACAACCTCTTGTTTTTGATAATGTCAGTGCATTTTGAATATTTTTCAATTTGCCCCACACCACTGAATGTACTTTATCTATGATACGCATCTATCTATCTTGACTGCGTAGTGTGGTGGCCCCGGTACACAATTTGGTACCAGGGCCACAATAAAATAAATACACCCTCCACGTGTCAGAATTCCACCAAACAAGTATCTGGACTGCGTAGTGGGGTGGCCCCGGTACCCAACTTGATACCGGGGCCACAATACCTCCTCCAAACATGCTACAGACAATTCGTCATTGAGATCCCATTAAGTATGTTAAAGACAGACAGGGTCCAAGTGTTATTAGTTGACTTTGTAAAGAAAAAAACTGTCCCTGTTGCACATAGTCGTGCAATGAAGACTTACTTTTTCATTTAAAGGCACGATCTTTCAAGTGTAGTGTTTGTAAGTCTAAGTCATATTATACTTTTGGTAAAATTGGTTTTTTTGGTTCCTCTTTATGTTAATTAATTAGTAATAGAATTAAAGTAGGAAATAGAATTAAATAGAATTAAAGTAGGAAATAGAGTGGTATAGAGTTGTAGTGTGGTATAGATAGAGTGGTCCACACAATATAATAATAAAACCCTCAACTGGTCTGAATTCCACCAAACAAGTATCTTGACTGCGTAGTGTGGTGGCCCCGGTACACAATTTGGTACCGAGGCCACAATATAATTAAAAAACCCTCCACGTGTCGGAATTCCACCAAACAAGTATCTGGACTGCATAGTGGGGTGGCCCCGGTACCCAATTTGATACCGGGGCCACAATACCTCCTCAAAACATGCTCCAGACAATTCGTCATTGACAGACCCCAGACAGACAGGGTCGTAGTGTTATTGTTTGACTTTGTAAACCCAAAAAAATGTCCCTGTTGCACTTGCACATAGTCGTGCAATCAAGACTGACTTTTTCATTTAAAGGCACGATCTTTCAAGTGTAGTGTTTGTAAGTCTAAGTCATATTATACTTTTGGTAAAATTGGTTTTTTTGGTTCCTCTTTATGTTAATTAATTAGTAATAGAATTAAAGTAGGAAATAGAATTAAATAAAATTAAAGTAGGAAATAGAGTGGTATAGAGTTGTAGTGTGGTATAGATAGAGTGGTCCACACAATATAATAATAAAACCCTCAACTGGTCTGAATTCCACCAAACAAGTATCTTGACTGCGTAGTGTGGTGGCCCCGGTACACAATTTGGTACCGAGGCCACAATATAATTAAAAAACCCTCCACGTGTCGGAATTCCACCAAACAAGTATCTGGACTGCATAGTGGGGTGGCCCCGGTACCCAATTTGATACCGGGGCCACAATACCTCCTCAAAACATGCTCCAGACAATTCGTCATTGACAGACCCCAGACAGACAGGGTCGTAGTGTTACTGTTTGACTTTGTAAACCCAAAAAAATGTCCCTGTTGCACTTGCACATAGTCGTGCAATCAAGACTGACTTTTTCATTTAAAGGCACGATCTTTCAAGTGTCAGAAAGAGAGAGAAGACACAGGAGAGGAGAGTTGTAGCTGGGGACCTGGGGTGGAAGCTCCCAGGCTCCCCCAGCATTGCCTGGAAGTCTGAGCGTGGTGACTGAGCCAGGGCAAGGAATGTGTGCCCTGGATGAGGGGGAGAACTCCATGCCACTATAGTGAACCCAAGAGAGAGGGGGACACTGCACATGGAAGAGGCCCTGGAGTGAGGGCTGCTACAAGAGGCATGGTAGCTGTAGTGTCAGATCCTGAGGCTGAGAGTACACAGAGTGACGTGTCAGAGCACAGGAGACATTATCCCCGCAGAGGAGGGATGAGCTGCAGTTGAGAGGTCTGCTGTTGAAATAGGACATGCACACTTTAACAAACCAATCATTTCAGCGACAGGGCCTACCAAACAACTTTGACTGAAATGATTGGTTTGTTTGGGCCCCCACACCAAAAAAGCTATTCATCTCTCCCTGTACAGACTAAACAGGCTCTACTGAGGCAAGATGTCGTCCTCATCCTCAACCTCTGATTCCTCTCCCCCTACAGTGTCTACTTCCTCCTCATCACACATTATCAATTCGTCCCCGCTGGACTCCACAACCACAGGTCCCTCTGTAGTATCTGGAGGGCAGTGCTGTACTTCATTGAGGAATTGATTATTCATTTTTATAAACATCATTTTTTCAACGTTGTGAGGAAGCAACCTCCTTCGCCGCTCACTGACCAGGTTCCCCGCTGCACTAAAAACTCTTTCCGAGTACACACTGGAGGGGGGACAACTCAGTTAAAAAATAGAGCCAGTTTGTACAGGGGCTTCCAAACTGCCTTTTGGAGTTCTACCACGTCACTACCTCTAGTTAATTTAGATTGCAAGGCTTGTAAATATAAATACTTTGAAGATAAAAAAAAGCAGGCTGCACAGACTGTGGAGCTAGAAAGTGAAATTAAATGGACCACGTTACTTTGGTGGCTATCTATGCCCCCCCCCCCGCCCTACACTTGTAGTTGAATATAAATAAAGCAGCCTGCATAGACTGTAGAACTAGCAATTCAAATATACAAAGAAATGGACAAAGGCAGTTTGGTATCTGTCTGCATCAGATCCCCTCTCCACTAGGAGTAAAACAGAAAACTTTTCAGCCGTTATATAATCTAGAATATAAATAGAAATTGAGAAATGCAATTTGGTATCTGTCTGCATCATAATCATCAACATCCTCCTCAGCGCCAGCTACATCAATATCCTCCTCCCAGTGCACAACATTCACACCTTCATTAGCCAAATCTGTAACTGGACTGTGGGTGATCCTTCCAGCATATGCAGAGGGCGTGCTGCAAATGCTGGATGGAGTCACCTCTTCCCGTACAGTGATGGGAAGGTCAGGGTTCACAACCAACAACACCCTTGGACTCGCCTTGGGGATTTGTGATGTCATCTGTTTAGAAGGCAGAGTTCTTTGCTGTTTTGTTGTTGTTGCTGACAGCATAACTCTCTTAAATTTTTTGTAGGGGGGGGGAGGAGGGCTTTGATCCTTGGGTGAAGTTGGACCACTAGTCATGAACACGGGACAGGGCCTAAGCCGTTCCTTGCCACTACTTGTCGTAATTGGCATATTGCCAACTTTACGTTTCTCCTCAGATGATTTTAAGTTTCTTTTTTTGCTGTTTTTTGAGAACTTGGGCTTTTTGGATTTTACATGCCCTGTACTAGGAGATTGGGCATCGTGCTTGCCAGACGACGTTGATGGCATTTCATCGTCTATGTCATGACTAGTGGCAGCAGCTTCAGCATTAGGAGGAAGTGGGTCTTGATCTTTCCCTACTTTATCCTCCAAATTTTTGCTCTCCATTATATGTAGCACAAGATACTGCAGAATGTGTGAACTTGGTAATATTGCAGTACCAATGGACTTATAATGCTGGATTGGTTTTGCAAATTTGGTTATAATTATTATATATTTTTTTTTTTTTTTAATTTTTTATTTTTTTTTACTTTTTTTTTATTTTTTACAAACTTGGGAATAATGGGGAAATAACTATGCCCTTAGAAGCACAGAGCACAGGACACAGCACCACTGGACTGAACAGGACACGGCACAGGACCCAGCAGCACTACGGAACTCAGCAGGACAGAGCACAGGACACAGCACCACTGGACTGATACTGCAGAATGTGTAAACTTTGTAATATTGCAGTACCACTGGACTTTTACTGCTGAATGTGTGAACTTGGTAATATTGCAGTACCAATGGACTTATAATGCTGGATTGGTTTTGCAAATTTGGTTATAATTATTATATATTTTTTTTTTTTTTAAATTTTTTTTTTACTTTTTTTTTTATTTTTTACAAACTTGGGAATAATGGGGAAATAACTATGCCCTTAGAAGCACAGAGCACAGGACACAGCACCACTGGACTGAACAGGACACGGCACAGGACCCAGCAGCACTACGGAACTCAGCAGGACAGAGCACAGGACACAGCACCACTGGACTGATACTGCAGAATGTGTAAACTTTGTAATATTGCAGTACCACTGGACTTTTACTGCTGAATGTGTGAACTTGGTAATATTGCAGTACCAATGGACTTATAATGCTGGATTGGTTTTGCAAATTTGGTTATAATTATTATATTTTTTTTTTTTTTTTTAATTTTTTATTTTTTTTTACTTTTTTTTTATTTTTTACAAACTTGGGAATAATGGGGAAATAACTATGCCCTTAGAAGCACAGAGCACAGGACACAGCACCACTGGACTGAACAGGACACGGCACAGGACCCAGCAGCACTACGGAACTCAGCAGGACAGAGCACAGGACACAGCACCACTGGACTGATACTGCAGAATGTGTAAACTTTGTAATATTGCAGTACCACTGGACTTTTACTGCTGAATGTGTGAACTTGGTAATATTGCAGTACCAATGGACTTATAATGCTGGATTGGTTTTGCAAATTTGGTTATAATTATTATATTTTTTTTTTTTTTTTAATTTTTTATTTTTTTTTACTTTTTTTTTATTTTTTACAAACTTGGGAATAATGGGGAAATAACTATGCCCTTAGAAGCACAGAGCACAGGACACAGCACCACTGGACTGAACAGGACACGGCACAGGACCCAGCAGCACTACGGAACTCAGCAGGACAGAGCACAGGACACAGCACCACTGGACTGATACTGCAGAATGTGTAAACTTTGTAATATTGCAGTACCACTGGACTTTTACTGCTGAATGTGTGAACTTGGTAATATTGCAGTACCAATGGGCTTATACTGCAGGATTGGTTGTGAAAATTTTGTGGTAATTAAAAAATATTAAAGTAGTTTTTGGTATTTTATAAAAAAAATTTTTTTTTATTTTTTTAAACACAGGGGAATATTGGGGAAATAACTATGCCCTTAGAAGCACAGAGCACAGGACACAGCACCACTGGACTGAACAGGACACAGCACAGGACCCAGCAGCACCACTGACCTCAGAAGGACAGAGCACAGCACACAGCACCACTGGACTGATACTGCAGAACACAGCACAGCACAGCACAGCACAGCACAGCACAGCACAGCACAGCACAGAACTAAACAGCACAGAACTAAACAGCACAGAACTAAACAGCACAGAACTAAACAGCACAGAGGACCACCTAACACACCCTCCCTCTACCCTGATCAATGCCCGAGTGAAGATGGCGGCGACTAGCGGGGAATTTATAGGATCCGAGTATCGCGAGATCCGACAACGGGATTATGAGTCAGAGCCTCAGTTTCACTTTTGAATTTGGCGCCAATACCCGGATCTGTCTCGGATCC
Organism: Mixophyes fleayi; assembly: GCF_038048845.1. Taxonomy (NCBI): domain Eukaryota; kingdom Metazoa; phylum Chordata; class Amphibia; order Anura; family Limnodynastidae; genus Mixophyes; species Mixophyes fleayi. The sequence continues at coordinate 53,369,504 of NC_134406.1, forward strand.
GACTCGGATCCGCAACGTTCGGGTGGGCTCGGATTTCAGAAATCCGAGCGCGCTCATCCTTACCGTTAATACGGTAATCTCTCGCTGGATTTCAGCTCGCAGCTCCCTGAGCTGCGAGCTGAAGTCCAGTGAGTAAGTTACCGTATTAACGTTTTTTCCGCGCAGGATTACCGTAATAACGACAATTGAATATGCCCCATTGAGTCAGTTGTTGTATGAGCAGCTTAAATCCATGTATAGTAGTACTTATGATTTGATCAGTCTTTTGGGACTCTGATCTACTTGACTGGGGAGTAAAGCTCTCTATTGCACTGGGAGTCTGATATTGTTTCAATATTTTGGGCCTGATTTCCAGTTGGACAGTCCAACTCCTTTCTGTAAAAATGCCATTTGGTTTACCGAGTGGAATTTAAGGTAAGTGCAACTTGCACTTCTGGTCCCCTACACCTAGAGAGGCAGATGGGCATGTCCAATCAGTTAATGGCTGGCAGGTTTTTTGAGACTTGTAGTTCCACACACCTAAGTAAAATGTATCAATTTTGTTACACATTACCCTGGCCCCCACAACATGCTGGTCTGGATATCCCTGGGGATGAGATGGTTTCTGCAGACCCAACACAGAATCCAGCCTCATGCAGACCAGACCGGGGCTGGTGCACATTATGACAGGCTGACCCCACAAAGCACATCTTCCTGTTATAGTGTGAATAGTTGAGGTCAGCATAGCTTGGTGCTCGCTGCCACATTTGTGGGAGGACCATAGTTCAGGGGTGCAATAGAAGATGGTGCAGCTTGTATGGGGCCCAGAAGTGAGGGAGCTCCCCTCCTCCGCTCTGAGGCCCCCACTCTGTTCTTAAAAGAAGCCTGACCGTGCATGGTCAGCAGAGGCTCTTGAGAACAGCACAGGGAGCCCAATAGGTGAGAGCAGCATTGCAGGGACACTACCAAAATTATGCACTGTTCCGCCTCGCCCCAGTTCTTTGTCTTCCCCCGCATTCACGCTAACCATCTCATCTACATACACTGCTGCTGGTTACTTTTTTGGAGAGGAAAGGTGCTATTTTTATTTAGTTATTTAAACCTTTCTGCTTAAACACCAGTCCCCATTATCAAGTTAGTTGCTATGACTGGAACAGATTTATTATAATGCTTAAAGTGTACATTGACGCAGCCACAGATATACATTATTATTTTCAGTTGCACATATCTTCACATACTTGCAACCAGTGGTTGAAGTGGAAATTCAGAAGTGGCGGTATGGAAAATGTAAGTGAATGGAATTTGTTAGTTTTACAATTAAAGCAGTAGGAGAAGTGGCAGTATGGCATATCACCGTATACCAGCCAACTTCACCCGCTGTTTTCATCTCAAAATACACACAATGTGAACAGAATTGTACTTATATGTTCAAGCGTCAAAATTGTGGTCTACTCAAAATCAGGTCCTTTATGCTGCAAAAAAGAGAGCAAGACCCATACACAAATTAGAAACAGATAAAGGGAAGCGTGCTGTTAATTAGCTTCTACCTTTATGCTAATGTTGGAGATTCTACACCAATTGGACAGGTGATGGTTCTTAGTACGTTACCCTGCCAAAATGGCACCTCAGGAGGGCCCACTCTTTTCATATATAGCATTGGTTTCGCCAGGAATAACATTTTATTGTACTATGATTTTTTTTCCCCGTAAAGTAAATATATTTGTAATTTCTGTGCATTATTTGGCGGGAAAAAGAAAAACTTATAACTAATTAACTTTTTAATGGTTCTTCCAATACCTACTTAAAATGCGGAAACATACGCTATTGGTTTATTACACAACACCTAATGTTTACAATGATGCCAAGGAGTTTAGTGTACTGTAGGTGGGCCATAATTTTATATATATATATATATATATATATATATATATATATATATATATACATACACACAAAAGGGATTTTTTGGATCAGCATTAGTTATTATTATTAATTATTATTAATTTTTATTTATAAGGCGCCACTAGGTGTCCGTGGCGCCGTACAGAGACAAACGAAATAACAATACGAGGAGAGACGGCACAGAACAGTAAACAATAATCACAGTAACTCAGTGAGCTCAAGGCACAGCTAGAGGGGTGGGGGAAGGTCAGCCAACAACGGCACCAAGGAGGGAGGGCACGGATTAGAGGGAGACCCCCAGGGGAAGAGGGACCTCAAGGAGTGAGGCTAGGTAGCTGGCGAGCAGAGTAAAAGTGGTGAAGACAGGAGGAGAGAAGACCCTGCTCAAAGGAGCGTACAATCTAAGGGGAGGGGAAGACTGACAGAGAGACACAGGGGAGAGAGGGAGAGAAGGAGGAACAGAGAATAAGGATAGGGGAAGGGGAATGAGGGGGAAGAGTCAGAAGAAAAGGTAGGAAGTTAAGTGGGAGACTGGAAAGCTTTAAGAAAAAGGTGGGTTTTTAAACACCGTTTGAAACTGGACAGATTAGGGGAAGTTCTGATGGAGCGGGGGAGCTGGTTCCAGTGGAGGGGGGCAGCGCGGGAGAAGTCTTGGATACGCGCGTGGGAGGAGGTGATCAGGGGGGAAGAGAGGCGACGGTCATTGGCCGATCGGAGAGGACGGGATGGAGCATGAATAGAGAGGAGGGAGGAGATGTAGGGTGCTGTGGAGTTGGCGAGGGCCTTGTATGTAAGAGTGAGGAGCTTGAACAGGATTCTGTAGGGTAAGGGGAGCCAGTGAAGGGATTGGTAGAGGGGGGAGACAGAAGAGGAGCGGCGAGAAAGGAAGATGAGCCTAGCGGCAGCGTTAAGTGCAGATCGAAGGGGAGCGAGGTGAGAGTGGGGGAGGCCAGTAAGGGGGAGGTTACAGTAGTCAATGCGGGAGATGATCAGAGAGTGAATAAGACATTTAGTGGCATCTTACCTCCCAACTGTCCCTTTTTAGGCAGGACAGTCCAGGTTTATGGGCTCTGCCCCATCGTTCCAACTGGGATAGGTTTGACCCGTGACACGTGAAGTTGTGAGCTATGTCTCGTTCACTTCTGCTTTGCATAAATTGTACCACATGCACCTATCACTGAAGTGCGCGGCATTGAAAGGGTTATTGTAGCGGAAAAGGGGTGAGAGTGGTACAGCACGTTGTAAGCACTGGACACACCCACATGACTGCACCGCCTTTTTGTACATACATTTCTCACAATTTCCCAACTTAAAAAGTTAGGAGGTATGTAACATGTAACACTATAGATTTTGATGTCAAAGATATCCAAGTCTACTATGTTAGAGCATTTAGACACATGCTCCAATACTAGGTGAACAATACCACAGATTCTCTGCATATTTATAAATCCAGGTGATCTCTTTCACACAGAAAACACTGGTAAGTCCTGGCTGTTAGAAGACGACCATTGCTATTTACATGTGGGCTAGGTGTACAAATACTATGCACTGAGAGCAGACAACACAATAAAATCAAACTTCCGTCCTAAAAAATGTCACTACTGAGCTACTTACCAGAACATAGTTTTCCATGGTTGTATGAACAAGAAAAGTTGTCCATTTCACAGTATTTCCCATATAATTTTCCCAGTTTGGTTTTATAACAGTAGCATTTTCCACACAGACATGTTCCTCGGCCCCCACATTCGGGCTCTGACGGAGATCTCTTGCAGCTTTCAGACAGATGCGCCTTGTCACCCAAGCTACAGTTGCTGTCCCGGCATGGAAGTCCTGGACAGTCAGGATGGACCTCAGTTACACATTGTTCCTTAGGCCTTAGAGGACTGTTACACTGACACGTGCAGCTTCTGTGTAGCTTTATTTTAACGGTTTCATTGAAACCAATCGGTTTAAGAATGATGTAGTTCCTTCCTCCTTCTAAATCACAACTGTCCATTGTAATTGTTACATTAAAAAGAACCTAAACAATAGGAAAAAAATATAACATTAAATGTATAGCATATAATAATAACAATTGGTGTCTACGTTCCTTATAGCGAAAGTCAAAACCAGTTATCACAGACTTACATGACAATTTAAGGATATCCTAGCCTAGTATCAAAAGTTTATCTACATCCCAACATACTGATTAATTGTGATTGTAAAATGGACATTCAATGCATACATTATTACTATAATATTTATATTTACTATATCGTTTATATCACTTTATAGGAAAATAATTTCAGAAATGTTACAAAAGCTGAAACGTTGAATTTGTCTTTCTATGCACAGGTTCGAACCAAAGCAAGGGGAGCAATTGTGACAATGACTCCCAGCTCTGGTTTCAGTAGATATCCTGTCTAAGAGATCTCGTGGGGTACATTTTAAGCCACTGAGAGTCAGTCTGCACAACTGTAATATATATATATATATATATATATATATATATATATATATATATATATATATATATACATACGCACTGTATGCTAACAAAATACACAAAATTAAACATTTCTAAGATAGGAGATGTTGGACCTCCTAAAAAACCGTCAATATCATCTAACACCTTCCTTGGCTATGGAGGACGCACATACTATTCCATGCAAGCCTCGGCTTAGCCACACTGTCCTTTTGGCAGTACAGCACATAGAGATTTAAACTTAAACCTTTCTGTTTTATTACATCTCACTCATTCAGTTTTGGCTTTAGATTGAATATCCAGATATATAATAAAACATGTTAAATTATGATAGCTGATCTTTAAAAACTATTCAGGTTAGTGGGAGACATATGTAGTTTATAGGGGTGACCGAGGTGTGTTACAATAACAATATCACAACCAAATTAAAAAGATGACTAGATTAGGTTTAATCAAGACATGATGGTAATAAAATATACAGTTTATACATGTGCAAAAGCCCCACGCTTATCTTGGCACTGCAGATGATACTTTTTGGAATTTTAAGAAGTTGGTTGCCGTCGATCCTATGTGCAGGACTGTTGTGAAGGTTGCTGCCCTGATAACTCTGCATCTTACACACCATCACATTCTGCAGTTGGACTACACAAAATATGGAGATGAACTACTTAAAATTATCAGTGATTTGAGGATGGCCATAGCTACTATGAACCTCAACGGCAAATGCACAAGCAATGAATGAACAAACGTATACAGAATGTCAGTTTTTGCCCCATCACTTATTTTCTGTTTATTTATGTGACGGTTAATTATTACAAATATAGGGTACATTTTCGCTGTTTAAATGAATGCTTTGTTTATTATTCATTGTTGTAAAGTGAAGATGTAACTTTTACTATATTTGGCCCCAACTTTTATTTTCTCTCTGGCACACTGGAGACTTTTATAAAACCAAAAACCAAATGACTTCATCATATTAGCACTCAGTAGTACACCATAGCTAGGATGCCAGATTAGAAGGGAATTTTCACTCCCCCTAAATCACTTCATGCAACTCAGTGTGAAGTAGGGGCTATGCTATGATGCTGAAGTGGCAGAACCCTTTATAAAAAGGAAGTAACACCAGCAATTAAGTAACATGCTTTATTAAGGTACTTGTCCTACACCTGGGCAGACCTGGCATAGGCTAGGTGATATTCAGGGAGGTAAATGGGGACCCTTACAAAACTTTGCCTAGTTATGCTCCTGACTACAACCCCAAATTTGCATTAACAATACCAGGTTTTAAAGTTGAAACTGTGCAACAAGTGTTATAAATATGCCCCCTATTGACAATATATGTCTTCTAGATATTCAGTCTCACCAATGATTATAAAAGACATTATCTTTTAGTGGTGGTTTATACATACAGGAGAGACTTACACATGTCCTGTGTCCAGTGTTTGAATAATTTCAGACAACACACATCGCCTACCAGTGGAAAATATAGTTAGGCCACCAAAAGAGACCAATTAACATTCCTGTTTTACTTTTAAAGCATTAAAGAAAAGTGTTGTCCATCACCTGATAGCTGTCAGGCGATAACCATAGCAGTTGGGAAAGCACCTGGTGCAGAAAGTGTCTGGTGTGCCTGCAAGTCTGACAATCAAATCAGTAACACCTCTCAATGTGACTGTAATTTATCAGCACCTTGTGATGGTTTTATATATATATATATATATATATATATATATATATATATATGTATATATATATATATATATATATATATATATATATATATATATACAAATACAAGTTAACCCGTGCATGATACTCATGCATTCTAGTCAAATCAAGCTACTTAAGGTGTTAAAAAGGTTCTTGTCATGCATTTGGGCCATAGCCCAGGCCTCAACTACCAACCACTCCCCACTGTCACCCCCGGCAACCACCAACCACTCCCAACTGTCACTTCTCCTTCAAGAAATATATATATATTTTTTTTAAATCTTTATAAACACTTTTAACAATTAACAAATTAAATGAACAAATTAAAAACATCTTAGTATACCAAATTTCAGCCCTTTCTGAATTTTTTTTTACACGCACACTAAGAATTTAGTAGGTCAGTGTATAACTCCGCCCAGCAGGTGGCGCTGCAGCTTGGTTTTATTTTTTCCACACAGACAGACTAACACACGCCACTAGACATTTATATTATAGATATATACACACACACACACACACACACACACACACACATATACACAATGTATATATATATATCATATAGTCTGTATTATTTTTTTGTTACATAACTGCAACACATTCCATAGCATAGTACCATGAACATAGTAAACATGCTGCGATAGTACATCACACCAGAGTAATGACCGATGGTGAGAAGGCCCTGATTGCTACAGTAAAGGTGTTTGGAAGAGATGGGATAGGTGGTAGCGAGTATTTCTGGTAGGGATTAACAACATTTGTAGAATATTTAGTGACAAACAAATCTACACTCTCGGGAGATGACATAGCAACATAAAAGTGCACCTAAGTGCACAGAGGTGGACAAGTTTCCAGAGGCACAGTGTACAAAAGTGTAAATATCACATCAATGTCCAACCTACCAGGTTAGTGCCACCACTTTCATGAAATAAATATTTAACAATTTTCTTCTAAAATACTGTGCGGTTTATCCTTCTTTATGGCTTAGACTAATCTTAAGTGTAAACGAACATGGAACTACGCTACTCCTATGAATTGCATCATGAAGGTGCATGATTGGTCCCACTAAAAGTATAGAATAAGACCGAAGGCCACCTGTCTGAGCTACTGCAACATTTGAATCATTTTGGGCATGTCTGTGCGCCCCTCTGCATAGCACCATACACCTTTCCCCATTTCTGTAATCTCTCTATGCAAATGAAAATCTTGTATTTATACTGCACTTTTTGCACCCATTTCCCCACCCTTGACATGTGCAAAATTCTGCTACTCAATGCAGTTTGTAGATACTAAGGGCCTGAGTCTTTAAGGAGAGCAAAGCATAAAAAAAGGAGTAACATTTGCACCTGGGCAAAACCATGTTGCATTGGAGGGGGAGGTAAATTAAAAATGTGGGGACAGATTTATAATTGGGGTAGGGCATGTCCTAGATCAACTTTAAATTTCAGTGTAATAATAAAGCTATTAAGTATTTGTGTGCTAGATGAAAAAACAGCCAGTATTTAACTTATGTGCAAAATAATAAACTAATTTGCACCCCTTGCATTGTAACATGGTTTGTCCCAGAGAACATTTACTCCTTGTTTGCCTAAATGACTCAGGCCCTAAATGTACACTTACACAAAACAAGATGTATGGAATGAGCAAAAACTATCTTGTACCGTGCAGCGGACGTTTTGCTCTTTAGATCATACATACATTGTGGATATATGATACACAATGACAACAACCATAGAAGAAACCTGAATTGTAGGTGTCAAAATAAACGATTCAACTATCTGTCTAATATCTTTTCCATTGTGCAGAGATTAATGGAATGACCTCTAGAACATTTGCTAGAATTGGAGCTGGGACACGGTCAGGAAATTTGGCAACAGTGAGTAATGATGAAAAATTTAACTGAAGGTGGAAAGTGCAGATGGAATAGTTTGACGCTTTTAATCTACCGTTTGTGCAATCATTTCCCATAACAGATGTGCGGGTCAAACTAAGGTCAAATGTACCATGTAAACCTTTAGAAGTTCATTTTTAGAACTCAAAAACTACAGACTGTTCTCTTTCTGAATTGGGGACAGTGAACATATATATCTGCTCCTTCTCCCCTCAAAACAGACTATATCAGCCTGAAGTGTGTCTAGTCCTAGGGGAACCTCAGACAGATTGGAGGGGTACTTCAACCTGTTCAATTAAAATCAAAATAACAGAGTAATGTATCAGTAATTTAAAAATCCTTCAAAACAAATCAGATGAGGTGTTTCATAAAAATGTTATATATAGGGTGATGCTGAATAAGTAAGTAAACACATTAAAGGGTACTCTATATGAAATAAATATATATACTTTACAGGATAATTCCAATAAACCGACCCACAATAATAGGTACTATTTACTATTATAAAGTAGAGATATCGTAATGATACAAAAAAGATGAGAAACCTACCCTAGACAATACATGTGAAAACATAAAAATAATAAAAAAACAAAACAAAACAAAAAAACCAACTAGCTGGTAAGTATCTTTATTGGCTAAATGCACTGTAAATGTACAATAACTAAAGCAAAGGAAATAGTTACAATCTTATTGCGTGTTTCACTTTTCACGCAGGACTGCAGTAACCATAGCAAAACACCCAAAACATTCAGTATAACTTTCTATTTTTTGATAGTTCTGGAAACACGAATGTATATGCATTATGACAATTGACTAACAATGATTTGCAGCAGATTTATATGCACCCTAGTAACACATTCTAGTGTACACTAAAACAAGTCACTCTGTGATTTACGGCTGTGTCATGTTAACACTCAGTATGAAAGTTGTCTGTGGCTGTATATTATCTTGTTTTCCTACCTACAGTCTGAAAGAAAAACTATGTACTAGAAAATGTAACATAAGAAGATATCATTATCATAAACAGGAGAAATATGGCCGCCGGATACAGACGTCTCCATGTAGAGGTCCTACCCCAGCAGTCCTAAATGTCCCAAAACTACTAAATTTAGGTGACCTTGTCGAGTGGATCACCCCTGAACCAGTGTGAACTATCTCTTCCCTACCACCAGGAATCGAGGTCCTGACTTGTGGCTTACTGCTTGTGCCGCTGTCAGGGAGTTATAGTCCCATTGCTTACCTTCTGGACAAACAAGCAGCCTGGCTTCCAGCCTCGACACAAGTCTTGTGGGTTCACTGGCCCAGACATTTGGCTCCCTCTACCCTAATACTAGTGACGCACACACCTGCCGCTCCATCAGCCTGACCCCTAGTGGTCCATCCACTGAAAACTCCATCAGGTCAGACACCCAGCCTCCTCCACCACATAATTGGCGGCCTACCACCCATTTCCCATCTCGCTGCTGCAAGCGTCATCTGTGGTCTAGTCCACACTCCACCCTTGTGACTTGGAGCCTGCCAAACTCCCTACCTCCTCCGTCTGTCCAATAACATCAGACATGGGTAAGAGTACTTTTACCTGTGCCCTGGATTATACCTTCTACTGCAACCTTTTCACTGTTAATATGTATAGGAACATACTTGTTTTATTACATGAAAAAATATGTATTAATTTTAATGCTTTATTGATACCTTTGATGTTGATTAAAATGAATGTCTAGCATATTGTTCAACCATTCCCCAATTTTTTCGTGATAATTTAGCTGTGGCTGTTCTATTGCAACATATGAATAATATTTAATTATAATATAGCAGACCACTGATAATAGAAAGACTAAAGTATTCAGTGTGAAATAACTTTCCAAACATTTACAAGATTTACAGAACAGACATACATGAATAATGCAAGCCCTAATTAAATACTGATCAAAGATTAGACACTAACCTGACAAATGAGAAAATACATAGCTTTTATTAGTAGAGCTGGTTCTAGGGCAGCTCAGTAACAAAGGACCATTTTCCAGGTCAAGGAAATCTGCTGCTTGGAAAACCATAACTCCCGCCCACAAACATTCGACTGGGCACCTCTGTAACAGCAGGGCCTGCAGTGTTTCATGAGCACTGCTTAATGGCTGCAGTAGCTGCCCAATCAAGGCTCTTGCACACAGGCTAAAGAGGTAGGATTTTGTCTTGTCTTTAGGACTAGCTTTCTAGGTACTCTATAACGTTATTGTCAGCCACTCTTCATCTCTGTTAATGAATAAAAATGGGCATGGCTAAGGCAAAACCGCAATAAAAATATTACTTGTATAGAATATATGCAATTGCTTACTTTTCCCACTGAATCGGTGAGATCTTATAGAGAATATCTATAGATATGCGTTTTTATTAAGAAAATACAGCAACAAAACAATTAAGGATATAAAGTGACAAAAGGACCCCTGTTTAAGACTGTTTAAAAAATATGGTGTAAAAGGGTATAGTAGTTATATCAAATACAAGTTTTCAGATTCTTCTACTTTTACAGAAAACCCCCCAATGGGACACTGAGGTCTTCACATACTGGACAGTTTATTTTCATTATTTCCTATCCAACATATTTAAAACAGTTAATGCTATCCCAAAAAACTAATTTAGTAAATATGAGGGGGGTCAGAATCAGTTCATTCCTCTTTAATAGCACTACATAGGGAAGCTCTATTCAGTGCTATTGAAGGGAATAGACAAAATCCAGCCTCCCTTCTCATAGCACATACTGACTCCTGGCTTCAGAGACCAGATAAAGACGGGAGGGGGCCCTACAGGAGCGAAAATGGGTGAGTCCAAAGGATCAAAGTCTCCACATGTAAAAAGACAAATACTAAAGGGGGGAGGGGGTATGTCCAAGAGACTAAAGCTGGGTACACACTACACTGTTTTCGTCCAATAATTGGCTCAATCAGCCGACATACGACTGCTCGTTCAAAAGTCAGGTCAGTGTGTGCAGTGACACGATGGTCGAAACTGGAGATGGAGTTTGCTGTTTCTTTTCCACCATGTTGATGAAATTTACTAAATTAAGCTGTGACCTCTTTTTCGCCACACAGACGTCTTTTGTCTTTATTTGGGTAAAAATTGGGGACTTGTGTAGTGGGCCTAGAACAGTGGAGGGGAGGGCATCAACCATTAAGTGGCCTATAGAAATTAGGATCAGATTACAGTGACTGGGATAATATGTGACTGAGCAGATACTATAAGCAACACATTTATCCATGACTGTGCAAACATCTCAGATATAATTGACGGTCACAGCTGTAGAGGATATTCCAGTATACTGTACCTTATCATTACTCTTTACATTATGACATCCTTCCATCCCAGAATGTCTGCTTCCATCCGGACATATAGCAGTAATATTTACATAAATACCCTTCATGGGATTATCCACTTGAATCTTCATTTCTGAGAGAAGTGCCTGGAAGAACACATCAAAGTCCGTTTTATATTTTATTTACAAAAACATCCATCTCTACTTTCTGCTGTAAAATGAACAGCTTATTTGTCTGAGTGTGTCTGAATAGATGAATTGTTTCCTAGGCACAAAGAATGCACTGTAAGCTACATTCACTAGCTACATGGAAAACGTGCTTTATAAACAGCAGAATGACATTTGCTGGAGGGGAAACTGACTGTATTCTCATCAGCTAACAAAGAGCAAATATGGGTTATTGTACAGCGCTTTAACAGCAGATATCTTTTTCAGCTTGGTGTTAAATTACTGAAGCTGGGAGATGTACCAGTCACCTGCACACAGCAAAGATAATCATTTTGTATGAAACAAATATGCAGCCTATCAGTTCAGTAGCGACCAGGCAGTTCAAGAGAAGAAACAAGTATTTTCTTCAGTGGTTAGCGTTGCTGCTTCACAGCGCTTGGGTCAGGGGTATGATTCCAACCACGGTCCGATCTGTGTGGAATTTGTTTGGGTTTCCTCCAAACACCCCAGTTTCCTCTCACAGTCCAAAAACTTACAGGTAGGTTAACTGGCTTCTGACAAAAATGTACCCTAGTGTGTGTGTGGTGGGGAATTTAGTAAGCTCCAATCAGAAAGGGGCTGAAATAAATGTTTTCATAAGACACAAACTAGGTGCACCCAAGATGGCTGCCGCATTTTCTGCAAAATATCTAAAATGGTCTGAGTCCAACTGGGAAAAAGCACTATATTTTCAATTAAACTTTATTTGAAAAATTGTGTATGTGTGAATATTTACCGATTTGGTATAGACGGCAGTGATCACAGAGACCCATGTCCATTATAACATACTGGGTACCACTGTGGTGCCATGCCAGATGCCAAAATTTGGACAATTATCCTGTCCCTCACAGCCCAGGAGGGTCAGATTGAGCTCAGGCACTTTTTAGCATAGGGCTAGTAGCCTCTGGGAGGGGGGCATGCTGTTCCTCCTCATAAGAAGGACAACCTCATGATTATCGTCTCCCTAATGTGGTCAAAACCAGCCTTCATTGTTTTGGCTCTTTGGGGGATATAGTGGGAAAGGGCTTGTTTTTAATATTTTTATTTTATTTTTTTACACAGGGGACTGTATATGGGGACTGTTTTATTGCAGGTAGTGCACCTGCAAATACGCTTCTCCAACGAACGGGTATGGGCCTTTGGTAGAGATACGCATTTCTAGGTGTACTCTGAGCAATGTAATAAGATAAGAAGCTACAAACACTCTAAATGAAGCATATAATAAAGAATATAACAAAAACAATTCTAATAGTCACTCACTCTTTCTTTAAGCCATAACTAAGGCTACACTGAGCAGTAATTTAGGACAAAAACTGAAACAATTATTTAATTGAAAAAGGTAGTAGGAAAGGAGCAGGAGTTTGGACTTTGATGTGACGTTAGCAGAGCACCGTCTAAAGATGTTTCTGCTTCACCACAGATTGAGTCACATTTTTATTTTTGCAAAGGCTGTTGCCAAAAAGAAGAGGTGTGTAGCTAGATGTACAAAACCAAGGTGTGTAAATGAGCTCCTCCGCATTCTGAGACTGGAAACACAACGTAATGTGCCCAAAAAATGATTGGGGGGCCTGGCATAAATTGTCATGTTCTAGTGAAGCAAAATACAGAGATCCCTGGTAGATACACACATTGGGTACATGCCCTGATATAAAGGAAGGTTATGTCATTGTTGCTTACTATTATTATTATTTATTATGCCTAAAACAGTATAATGTGTATTTTTGGACCTATTTTATATCCATTATTAGTATACATTTAACGGAAAAATGATTTAGTGCCATAATGTGCTAGGCCAAGTAAAAGGCTCCAGGGCAGACATTATATAAGCCTCCCACATATAAATCTTTGTTTTCACTGTATACATAAAGAAAAATTCCACCCAAAATCTAAAATGTGTTTTTTTGGGGAGTTTACTAACTTAAGATAAAATGCAAGAGATCTACTTAGCAGTGTGCACTAGTCAACAGGTCCCGAAGGACTGACTAGTCCTGTGCTTCTCTGCTCTATACAATTACTACTGGTCTGTTTCATGCTGTCGCTCTCCAATGATCGCTTTGTGGACCCTTCACATTGGGGGAACTATGTACCCCAGGAAAGTAGAACTTAAAATAACTTAGTATACTCTACTGTATATGTAATGTACTGTTGAATGCACTGCCGGGAATATTATGTTGAACCAAATATAAATAGTTCCTGGATGATTTTTTTTTTATTATTATTAATTCTTATTTATAGGGCGCCACTAGGTATCCGTAGCGCCGTACAGGGACAAACAAAATTACAATACAAAGGTGAGACAGCACGATACAGTAAACAAAACGCATAGTAACTCAGTGAGCTCAAAGCACAGCTAGAGGGGCGGGGGAGGGGAGAGGGGGAGGTCCCGCATACGGCGGAGCCCAAGATGCTGTATGGGAAACAACTACATAAAGTGCGGTGTCCAGTTGGGGGCCTCTGCTGGGTAGTTCTGTCACTGGTTTGCTGCACAAGATAAAAAACCTTGGCACAAAATCTGCAATGGATTTAAATAGGTCAGTCAATGTACAGACAAATAGTCAGAAGAAGGTGCAGTTTTATTTGTCTTGTAGTATGTCTAGTATATTTTGCTTCTTGAATGCCGCTTTCGGGGATCAAATAATAATAACATCAGGACTTAAAGTATATGTAGTTCATTTGGGCTGAAACTGAGGGTATGTATGAGATATCTCTTACTTCTATAATGCACTAGCAAAGGTGACCCAGGTTGTGACTAATTTTAATTTCTATGTGTGTTGTCTAATTAGAATACATCACTGTGCAGGTAATTATGTTATACATTGGCAAATAGTTATATTGCACAGACCCCATGGCTAAGGAGATGGCACAGACTATCAGGCCCATTGCACAGAAATTATGCCAAGTGGTAACCCTTATCAGTTAATATGCATGGGAACATTTGGTAGTTGTCCTGCACAGATATCCTTGCCCATTAGCCTGCATGGAGCTCTTGTTACATCAATACACATTCCACATCAGATCACCCAAAAAAACATGATTTTTCCACCAACCGTCTCAGATTTTTTTGACATTTTTTTTAGTTAAGAGAGGATGTCAAAACAACTATTTCTGCCAAATATCTCGACTGTCTGACAATTAGTTGATTATATATTGATTTTTCAATTTATTAAATAATTTACTAATCGCAGCTTCTTTGTCCAGTTTATTTGAAGTATTATAGGTGTTTATTAAGAAATCTACACAAAATTTGGACCCCTAAGGTAGCTCTTCCTCCCGAATCCAAAAATCTAAACCAAATTACTGTATTCGCCTCATGTTTTGCGTTATGGCAAAAACGCACGTTTTTTGAATATCATTAAAAAATGCTAGATTCAATTGACATTAGGGATCCCATTTTTTGGGGGGTGTTTAAAAAAGGTATAAATTACTACCACAAAAAAATCAGCCGGGTAGTGGAGAAAAAAATAATGAAGCTGCCATGATTGACTCTTTCTGTGTCTCCCTCTCTCTTTCTCTGGAAAGTTTCAGTTTTGGTCTCTCTAAAGGGAATCCCCTTCCCATCAGTTTGTTTGTTTGTTTGTTTAATTTCCTGTATGGGAGGTTTATCCCATTGCCTCAGTTTAGTTCACTTTTTTGGTATGGTTGTTAGCAATGTGTAAATTATGTATGCTGTACAGCAGTAATCGAGCATCAACTTCATTATTTTTTTCTCCACTATGAAACAGAGTACCCGGCTGATTTTTTTTTGTGGTAGTAATTTATACCTTTTTTAAACACCCCCCCCCCCCCCCAAAAAAAAAAAATGGGATCCCTAATGTCAATTGAATATAGTGGTTTTAATGATATTTGAAAAACGTGCGTTTTTGCCGTAACGCAAAACATGAGGCAGATACAGTAATTTGGTTTGGATTTTTGGATTCGGGAGGAAGAGCTACCTTAGGGGTCCAAATTTTGTGTCGATTCCTTAATAAACACCCGTAATACTTCAAATAAACTGGATAGAGAAGCCGTGATTCGTAAATTATTTAATAAATTGAAAAATCAATATATAATCAACTAATTGTCAGACAGTCGAGATATTTGGCAGAAATAGTTGTTTTGACATCCTCTCTTAACTAAAAATTTTTAGTAGAAATTTGAGACGGGTGGTGGACAACCCTGGTTGAACTGACATGGAATGACTCTACATTTCCCCACTTAAATGGGGCAGTAGCCAGGGCCATCTTTTTCATTGGGCACGATGGGCAGGTGCCCGGGGGCCCCACGGACAAAGGGGCCCCATAGGCGGGCTCTTAATTAGAATAAATAATCCTGGGGAAAAAAAAACCCTGCAAAAAAAACCTCCAAGGGTCACTGAGCAAGTACATCTATCTATCTCTATATATCTATATATAATATATATATATATATATATATATATATATATATATATATATGGGCCCCGGTGCATTGCTTTGCCCGGGGGCCCATAATGATGTTAAGATGGCCCTGGCAGTAGCCAGGTAATTCATGCTGTCAGGCAATACATGAGCAGAGAAGAAGCTGGTTACATCCGCAAGCCACAGGATGACAGGAGCAGATGAACGGTGCTAATAGAAATCCAATAGATCCAATGTAAGTTTATTATCTCAGGCAAGCAAGATTCCTAAAGTATAGTGCTCAGTGCCATACAGCCTTTAAACTGTGGACATTGTATCCTCATTCTTCACTGTGCTTTATCAATATGTCAGGTGAAAGGAGCAGCAATTAAAACTAAAGGATTATTAAAGATAATGTAACTAATTCACAAACAGATGTCATAACCTGTCTGCTGAGGAAACTGACCTGATAAGCCTCAACCACCACATTATTAATATTAGATGCAATGTCGTCCAGTTTCTTGGCAACTGTCCCTGGCAGCAATGGTAATAGATCCTACGAAAGTAAAATTCAAAATGAGATTAAAATCAACCGATGAACTAAAAAAAACAAAAAAACATTGGGCCTGATTCATGTGCTGATATCATCATCATCATCATCATTTATTTATATAGCGCCAACATATTCCGTAGTGCTTTACAATTGGGGACAAACACAGTAAACTAAGAAACAAACTGGGTAAGACAGACAAATAGGTGAGAAGGCCCTGCTCGCAAGCTTACAATCTATGGGAATATCTGATATAAGTCCAATTGCGTGAAATAGCTCAACATATGCTCAGAAATGGACCCTACACCAATTAATCCAAATGACACTTACGACTGCCTATGACTTTTGAGGCGAAACGCGAGAGGGATAGGGCAGATGAACATAGGCCATGTACAGTATGGGCTGCCAACGCAGATACGTCAGATTCAAGTCATGTGCTTCTTGCACCCGTTTCCAGCCGTATCACTTGCACCAGCTACAGGGCAGGTGTAAGCGCCGGCTGATAGTGATGACTGACATTTTACAGTCTTTGTAAAACTACATGTATGCATGTAAATGTGTATGTAAGGAATATTGACTGTATAAACACCTTGAATGTACAGTACACATTTAAAACATCTTGAGTTAAGTATTTAATGTAATATTGAAAAAACAAACGTTTAAAATACATATATTTATTAATGATTATACTGTTAAGAGTTGTTCATTTATTTTATAATTTAATTATAGTATCTATATATGGAAAATAACGTTTAGGCCAAGATCCAAATCGAAACGTATGTTGAAATACATTTTAATTTGAATACGGTCAGAACACACGTACTGTGCTCTTTTAAAACATAAGTTACATGCAAGTTTCCTCCGAACATGAATCAGGCCCATTATCTTTAAAATTGCCTTACCTGGTACCAGTTAAACTGATTTCCATGTACAGCAAAGATCCCATAAACATGGTTCTCTACTAACTTCTCCCCAAGCAAGCCTAGTGATGGATTCTCCTGTTAAGAAATAAAGCTACAGTAACTATTAAAAAATAAAAAAATGATAACTTATCTTTATATTAAAGTTGTTTATACAGTATATAAATATAAATATGATAAACACAATATTAACATATGTGTAAATAGCATCTAGAAATACAGGGAGATCTGATCATCATCTATAATTTGTGAAATCTGTCACTTCAGCATTCATTAGGTACAATTTGTGCATTACTAGAAATAAAATAGTGTAGCATTTGTGTGCATATGTGAAAAATATATATGCATATTAGGGTGATTCCATCTCCTGGATGCAAACACAGTTGAAAAGAGTAGAGTGGCCGTGGGAGAGCAGGGGGGTTGCCGACATTTTTCTGCAAAATCGCGGCAAAACCGCATTCCCTGCCTGTTCAAGGACCTTTGTCATGTGACTAGGGTGTCACCAAAGGTCCTGCAGGTCTAATTACACAGCATAACACCGTGGAGGAGGAGCCCTGGCTGTGGTAACAGCGGGAAGAAGGGGGGGTTCTGTGAGAAAGGGGGGCCATTATCAGTAGTCTATGGGGCATATTCAATTCTTTTGTATTCCCGCGGCGTTAAAACTATTAGCAATAATATTAGCGGTAATAGTAAGCTGGATTACAGCTCGCGGCTCAGGGAGCTGCGAGCTGAAATCCAGTGAGATAACTGCCGTAATAACGGTATTTACGCGCACTATTACTGTAATAACGGTAACAGTGCGCGCCGCGAGATCTTTGGCTATAATGCCAAGAATTGAATATGCCCCTATATGTGAGTGAGGAGGGGGCCATCATCAGTAGTCTATATGTGACAGAATAAAAATTACTGTTATGTTTTTTCACACAATGGTCCATTTTAGGTGGGTTGGTGGTTGTCATTCTCAAAAAAAGATTTTTTGGAATCACCCTAATGCATATGTGAAATTATATATTTGAATCTTTCATACACTTTTCCTGGCAGGTCTTCTTGCAAAGTGGGCGGGATACACTCTGAGGTGCGAGATCACGGGGGAAGAGGGGCTGGGATGACACAAATAAGGAGGGGGGTTCCAAAAAAGGGTAACTAACTATAACATCCCTGCAAAAACTGCCTCTTTATTTGTTACCACTAATGGGTCACTAGGCTGTATATTGTATCATATACCAATAATATATACATTTATTATATCATATATAGTTCTTCCTCTTAAAAAAGCCACCATAAAACACACAACAATCTGGTGTTGTAGGGAGGGGTTTGAAGAAGGGTATTTTGAGAGTGCTCTTTGAAAATACTCTGCAAATTAGGGTTAATACATACAAAATATAACCGTACCAGGTTATCACGTCCCTTGTATAAAGGCGTATAGTTGGTTTCACGTCTTTTATTTGTGAATTATTACTAAATGCAAGTATACAATCGATTATTTAACATCAAATGTGTTCTGTAAGCCATGGCAACCAGACATTTTCTTTCTTCTTATAAAAAGTACTTGAAAATGACAGTTTGAATATGATTGGTTGTATGAAAAGTATGAAATGTGTAAGATAGGCAGCAGATTGATTGTAATGAGTGAAGCCTATGTAGTCTCTCCAGCATGTGAGTGAGGTCGTTGTGGTTTTAATAGATAAAAATAGAGCTTTTAACTTATTACACTAAGGACTGGGCACGCTCTCCTGTTTAACATTTATCAAACATCATAAATAGTAAAATTGGAAGCAAGCAGTTGCAAATTATCAAATGTTGTGACTGAATCCACATTATACCCGTGATCCAAACGTCTTATAGAGCAAGAAGTACAATGTAAGGTTATCTAATGCAATGTACTACAGCTTTTAAATATACACTTCAGAGATATTCAAAGGCAAAATCCGCAATTCATAAACAGGAGTTGTTGTACATTGCATGAAGCATACTAGGGATTGATGCAGTGCTGGAGATTAAAGTACGCCTAGAAATAAATGTGGAATGGGGGCAGCTGCTTTCTGGCATCTCCTCCAGAGGTCAGGAGATTTTGGGTAGCTGTTGTGGCATGTATTTAGATAACAGGGAATAAGATCTCTGTATTGTCTCTAAAAATCTGCCTTACGGAATCTGTCATCATCCCACCCTATAGATTGCAAGCTTGCGAGCAGGGTCCTCTTACCTCTTTGGCTGTTTTACCCAATATTGTTTATTACTGTGTTTGTCCCCAATTGTAAAACGCTACAGAATTTGTTGACGATATACAAATAAATGTTAATGATGATGATAATCAATCTGTTGGCTTTGGCTAAGGTTAATATAGCTAGTACGTGGATGGCTAATGAAAAACCCAGCTGGCTTGCCTTAAATAAATGAAACAGTTGGACATGAACGATACACCCACACATGCAGAAAATCCATGTCTAAATATTATTATACGTTTTGGTCCCAGTGGGTCAAGTCTAGATATGCACTACCGTCCCTGCCCGAAGATTCGGATGACAACACATCCTAGGCACCTGGTCCAGACCAGGGGGTAAATGTATCAAGCTGAGAGATTTCCGGCGGGTTTGAAAAACCAATCAGATTCTACCTGTCATTTATTTAGTACATTCTACAAAATGACAGCTAGAATCTGATTGGTTGCTATGGGTAACATCTCCACTTTTCAAACTCGCCGGAAAACTCTCAGCTTGATACATTTACTAGGGGTGTGCACCGGCCACTTTTGGTGTTTTGGGTTCTGATTAGCTTGAGGTTTTGGGTTCTGATTTGTTTTGCCAAAACACCCCACGAAAGGTTTTGGTTCTGATTTTGGGTTTTGGGTTCTGATTTTTTTTTTAAAAAAGCATAAAAAGTGCTAAAATCCATATTTTGGTTTTTTTTCCCACTCCTACACTATTATTAACCTCAATAACATTCATTTCCACTAATTTCCAGTCTATTCTGAACACCTCACACCTCACAATATTGTTTTTAGTCCAAAAGGTTGCACCTAGGTAGTTGGATGTCTAAGCTAAGCGACACAAGTGGGTGGCACAAACACGTGGCCCATCGTAGGTGGCTGTGTAGGCTTGAATGGCCTTTTGCTGCTCCTCCATTCTCTGCAGCATATAGAGGGTGGAGTTCAAGCGCGTCACTACCTCTTGTTTTTGTTGATGGCAGGGCAGGTTCATGCTTTTTTGATGTAGCAGGAAATATCTGATGTAGTTTAATATCTGATACTAATATTTCTGGACTGCAAGAACAGTGAACGTAGGTATTGCAGTAGTAATATTTCTGGACTGCAAGAATATATTGCACTATAATTTTTTTTATATATTTTTTTAATTATTTTTGTATAATTTTTTTTACATTTTTTTTAATTATATTTCTATAATTGTTTTTTTATTTTTTTTTATGATTTTTGGATAATTTTAAAATAACTATGGACTTAGCAGAACAAAGCACAGGACAAAAGCACCACTGGACTCAGCAGGACACTGAAAATCTGGAATGACTTTTTACCTTGTAGTGCTCTGTATAGTGATTGTAACATGGGCACTCCTGCTGCTGGGAGCTGCATCCTTTAAGCACACAAACACATTTTAATATAAAAAGGGTTTTTACTAGAGATGGTCACTGACCCCCGTGTTTTGGTTTTGGATTCGGTTTTGGATCTGGATTACCGTCGTGTTTTGGTTTTGGTTTTGGTTTTGCAAAACTGCCATTGCGTGTTTTGGTTTTGGTTTTGGTTTTGTTTGGTTTTGTTTTGCTATTTTTTTGGAAAATCCATGTTTTTGGGCCTAAATTAACCCAATTTAGTGCTCCAACTGTTTTAGAGACAAGTAATCTAATTGTTGAGGTAATAAATCATCTAAAAAAACAGTTTAATTCTTCGTTGGTAGGCCTATTCTACACACAAAACAGATTGTCTTCCTCTCCATCTATGCATATTGGCAATGCAGCCATCGTCTTTGAATGTATATTACACCCTACACTTATAGTTAAATATGTAAAGAAATGGAAAAAGCCAATTTGGTTTCTGTCTCTCAAGGCCCCCCTCCACTTGTATAAAATACCAAAAAATTCAGCCATTATAGACTGTACAATATTAATTGACATGGAGAAAGCCAGTTTGGTTTCTGAATCTCTAGGCCCCCCTCCACTTGTATAAAATACTAAAAAATTCAGCCATTATAGACTGTACAATATTAATTGACATGGAGAAAGACAGTTTGGTTTCTGTCTCTCTAGGCCCCCCTCCACTTGTATAAAATACAAAAAAATCCAGCCGTTATAGACTGTATAATATTAATTGACATGGAGAAAGCCAGTTTGGTTTCTGTCTCTCTAGGCCCCCCTCCACTTGTATAAAATACTAATAAATTCAGCCGTTATATACTGTACAATATAAATTGAAATGGACAAAGGCAGTTTGGTATCTGTCTGCATCAGATCCTCTCTCCACTAGGAGTAAAATAGAAAACTATTCAGCCGTTATATAATCTAGAATATAAATAGAAATTGAGAAAGGCAATTTGGTATCTGTCTGCATCATAATCATCAACATCATCATTAGCGCCCTCGTCGCCTACACAAATCTCCCCCTCATCCTCTTCTAATTCCAAAGTGGCATCCTCAATTTGGGTATCACCGGCTACACTCGGGCTATTAAGGCACACATCAGCAGAATGCTCACGATTAGACATCCCACTGTTGGATGGACTCTCCACAGGGATTG
This sequence comes from Mixophyes fleayi, assembly GCF_038048845.1. Classification (NCBI taxonomy): domain Eukaryota; kingdom Metazoa; phylum Chordata; class Amphibia; order Anura; family Limnodynastidae; genus Mixophyes; species Mixophyes fleayi. The sequence goes on from NC_134406.1 coordinate 53,391,536, forward strand.
TTGTCATTTGTGAATCAGAGCAAATATTCTCCTGTAATGCCTCACTGTTATCTTGCAGCTCGGCTTTGACGCGTAACAGTAGTTGTGCACCAATTGTAGGCTGGGTAACTTTTTGGGATCTGCCACTAATAGCCAAAGGTGAAGGCCTCATTCTCTCTTTGCCACTGCGTGTGTAGAATGGCATGCTTGCAATTTTTTTTTTATCGTCACTTAACTTTTGCTCAGTTACACTTCTTTTTCGCTTCAATACAGTAAAATTTTTTTGGGTTTTTGTTTTTTGCACTAATTTGAAAACACTCTGTTGTTTGACATCGCCTTGGCCAGATGACGTACTGGGAACACTAACATCAGGACTGGTGACAGAACCTGGTTGCTCATTTAGATCATATGTGGACTGCTTTGAATCCATTCTGAGCGCAAACCACTGGGGAGTGCTAAAAATTATTTAGTAGATTCTGCTGACAGTTATGACTTTTGACAGCCAGAAATATTAATGCACAATTAGGGAGGACACCCCAAAAGCACTGAGGAGTGCTAAAAATTATTTAGTAGATACTGCTGACAGAAATGACTTTTGACAGCCAGAAATATTAATGCACAATTAGGGAGGACACCCCAAAAACACTGAGGAGTGCTAAAAATTATTGAGTAGATACTGCTGACAGATATGACTTTTGACAGCCAGAAATATTAATGCACAATTAGGGAGGACACCCCAAAAACACTGAGGAGTGCTAAAAATTATTGAGTAGATACTGCTGACAGATATGACTTTTGACAGCCAGAAATATTAATGCACAATTAGGGAGGACACCCCAAAAACACTGAGGAGTGCTAAAAATTATTGAGTAGAGACTGCTGACAGATATGACTTTTGACAGCCAGAAATATTAAGGCACAATTAGGGAGGACACCCCAAAAACACTGAGGAGTGCTAAAAATTATTGAGTAGATACTGCTGACAGATATGACTTTTGACAGCCAGAAATATTAATGCACAATTAGGGAGGACACCCCAAAAACACTGAGGAGTGCTAAAAATTATTGAGTAGATACTGCTGACAGATATGACTTTTGACAGCCAGAAATATTAATGCACAATTAGGGAGGACACCCCAAAAACACTGAGGTGTGCTACAAATTATTTAGTAGATACTGCTGACAGATATGACTTTTGACAGCCAGAAATATTAATGCACAATTATGGGGGACACCCCAAAAGCGCTGGGGAGTGCCAAATATGAAGAAAAAATAATAAACCTCTATCCTCCTCTCTGCACTAGCGATTTTGGTTAGAGCAATTGCAAGAACAATATGGTATTCTCTGTCCCTGCTCTAATTAGCCTATGACTACACCCTGCTCTCTCCCTCTGTCAAATGGCGATGGATTGCTGTGGAGGCGTGTATTTATAAAGTTGAAGTATCGCGAGAACCGAGTCCCGAGATCCGACGACGTCACAATGACGTTCGGCCTCGATTTGGATTCGGAATGGGCGGGAGAGTACCGAGCTGCTCAGCTCGGTACTCGGATACCCAAAGTTCGGGTGGGTTCGGTTCTCGGAGAACCGGACCCGCCCATCTCTAGTTTTTACTAATAGCAGGAAATACAGACAAGTAGCATTTAATTATGTGTAAATGGGTATTTATCTGCCTGCAGTATACTCTACTTCTTCTCCGACAAAAAGACTCTGTACAACCCACTCTGGATTCCTGACTACTAGCACTCCAAGAAATACATTAATTGCTTTTTCTTTTTACTCCTAATAAATTTCTGCTTGTTGCTAGTAGCTCATTTATGTCATTACACTAGAATCTGTCAGCATACCTAATAACTATGCTGGTTCCTGCATCAGATGTACCTAAAATTGTGCAAAAGGCTTCTCACTGAAGATATATATACAGGGGCTCCCAAACCACAACCTCCCTCTTCACTAATCGCAGGCAGAATGAAGATGGCGGCCGCGAGCAGGGAATTTATGACATCCGAGTCTCGCGAGATCCAAAGCGAGACTTGGATGTCATAGCCTCGTTTTGGATTCATTTGGCGGGCGGAAGTTCCCGAACAGTGCTCGGATCCCGTCGGATCCGCACTGTTCGTGTGGGCTCGGATTTGCGAAATCCGAGCCCGCTCATCTCTAACATTTACCCCCTGTTCTCTCTGCCCATATGCCATATTTTGCTGTTAATACATCATTTTGATGCCTTGTTACATCCAGTCTAACTGAATAAGTTTTTCCTTTGTAATACTACTACCTATGTTTCAATGTTTATTTTGTACCCAATCGTACTTTAATGTATTGTCTTTGAATTTGTATTGTTGTACCTTGGAAAATGTTTTTTGGATGAGAGTTAGGGATTTACCTTTTAATGGTTTTACTACAAAATGAAAATCTCAATAAAAAGTTTTTTTTTAAATAAAAATGACACCTAAAAAAAAAAGGAGCATGGAGACGAGTGGATGTGTGCCCATAAGCAGAGCCGTGTGCATTAGGCATTGCGTTCGCCTCGGCATCAGCAGAATATGCACCTGGTTTATGAGAAGTTATCATCATCGCATATTTGCACCTGCTGTGTAGCGAATGCCTAACATACACCACCTAACAGGTGTACATGCGTATTTCTGCAGGTCTGCATGAGCCACGTTTATGTGAACAAATCTTTAGTGTACTCAGCCTGCGTTTGCATATATACCAAACAATCATTATAGTATAGACAGAAAACTCCCAATAAAAACCCCAGCACACTGCAATTGGTACACACAGTACAATCTTCTGTCTTCCTAACACTTAAATAAGAATAAGACTGCTCTCCCTCCCTCATGAGAAAGTTGTGCACAGACTGATCAATCTCAGCCATAAAGACTTGTGAGTCCTCCAAAGTTGCCATTGGTCTCTTGTTAGTTCCCCTGATCAATATCCTGCTGGCTCTGTTATCCAGTGTGGAGGGAGAGCCCAATTTAGGCAAGGTGTTTGTGGTACCATAAGCTTTCTACTTTTTAATAATGCTTTGAACGGTAGTCAGAGATAGGGTAAAAGCCTTTGAATTATTTTTGCATCTTTCTCCTAACTTGTGCCTTTCCATAACTTTATCACAGAGCTCTTTTAAAAGCACCTGTCTAACCATGATGAATTCTTTGCCTTACCATGTACTATTAGTAGTGGAATCCTCAACGAACAGTTGGTTTTATGCTGATGAACTCAAAACCACTACAACTGATGTCAGGTGGAGACCAATTATCCTGTTGTGTGTTCTGGAAGTTTTCTCTAAGGCAGGGGTCAGGGAACTTTTTTACCTTTTATCCCAAAATATATTTAGATATGCCGACATTACCCCCTTGATTTGAAAGGAAGGAAATCATATATTATTAATTATTGGAATTCCAAATTCTATTGAATCTATTCAAATTTCTTTGAAAGCTTTAACTTGAAAACTTCAGGTTTTGGAGAAATGATGTTGCTTCATTTTTGATACGAGAGCAACAATATTGGGGTATTTTGATGTCAGAGCAATTTGGATACAGTCTTCAGCGTCCAATCAATTTCTCTGCTTTGTTTTTATGTTCGTTAGAGTGGAAAATCCTTATTCACAAAGGTAGGTTATTGCAAAAGGCAGCAACTTTCTGACTGCCTCCTCATGTGCAATTCTGAATGCCTTTGCAGCTGTTGACATCCAAAAGTGTGATAGATCTGCTTTGTCTTTAAATGCAATATGTGCTTCATTATTGCATCAGAGCTCAAGAAGTGCCTCTGCCAACCCTTGAGGCTCTTCTTGTACAACAGCAATTTCACATTTAAAGTGGTCTAAAAATCCAACTGACAGCATATGAATCGGCAGCAATACCCCCAGGAATTTCTCATTATTACCCCATTTGGGGTAATTTACCCCTGTTCCCTGACCACTGCTCTAAGGGTATGATCACTTATCCAAACCAGGTATTTTAGTAATGAAATTATATTAATTTTTAAGTTTTTTTTTGTAAATTATATATTAAATTTGATGTTAAGGGTTAAAATCTGTAAATACATCTGGAAAAAGTTTTGATTTAATTTATTTCAATTTCCATGGTGTAATTTGACAAAGGGTAACAATTTTGACAGGGTATGATGATTTTCCATACACGCACAACCTCAGCAGATTTTCATGTTTTAAAAATAATGACACATGTAAGGCTCTTGCTTGTGACAAAGTATTTACTATACCAATTTGAATCCAAACAACATCTGAGATATCTTTGTTTGAGAGGTGAATGTTTAGCAATTTTGTAGATGACCCTAGATGTAAAAAACTTATTTTGGTCATTACTCCCCCCCCGCCACATTCATTCTGGACCCTGTAATTCCAGAGTAGCTCACTTTTGCCGACACAGATAACAGATAATTTTCTAGGACAGACACCTTGGTGATGTTTAAATGAATATAGCACTTGCAGTGTGCTGATAACTCTGATTGAACAGCAGCCTTATGCACAGTGGCGCATGCAGGGGGGGGTTTTTGGGTCTCCAGAAACCCCTCCCCTCCGCTAAAAAAGTGCCCTACCTAGCGGCACTGTACTATACAGCAGCCGCTGTGCTGTCAAAGAAGCGTCCGCGGCGGACGCTTCGTATACAGCACCGCCGCGGACGCTTCTTTGACAGCGCCGCGGCTGCTGTATAGTACAGTGCTGCCGAAACGGAGCTGCCGCACATGGCTTTTTTTTTTTTGGGGGGGTGGAGGGGAAACCCCCCTTAAAAATCCTCTGTGTGCCCCTGTTGTAAACTGGTCTGAAATAACATCTTGCCAGGTAATTTTAAACATATGCACGGTACATGTAGAAGCAGGGCCGGACTGGCCATCTGGCACTTCTGGCAAATGCCAGAAGGGCCGATGGCTGGATGGGCCGGTCCCACTCCTTCTGTCTCCCTACCTATGTTGTGCGCTCCTCAGCTCCCTTCCCCGTTATGCTGTGCACTGCCACATGTAATCTGGACAGCTTCCAGATTTTGTTTTTCTGAATGGGGTGTGGCGGTCGCGTGGGTGGCGTGATTTTCACGGGGATGGGGGTCGCGGGGTTGCCGCGATTTTTGCCGGGGGGGTCACGAATGTGTGAGATCCAGGGGGTAGGGGGTGCTGGGAGAGGGGGTGAGAGAGCCAGCGGGAAGAGGGTGCTGGGAGAGGAGGTAAAAGAGAGCCAGGGGGAAGGGGGTGCTGGGAGAGGGGGTGAGGGAGCCAGGGGGTAGGGGTGCTGGGAGAGGGGGTGTGAGAGCCAGGGGGAAGGGGGTGCTGGGAGAGTGGGTGAGAGAACCAAAGAGGAAGGGGTTGCTGGGAGAGGTGGTGAGAGAGCCAGGGAGAAGGGGATGCTGGGAGAGAGTCAAAGGGAAATGGGGTGTTGGGAGAGGGGTGAGAGAGCCAGGGGGATGGGGGTGCAAGGAGAGGGGTGAGAGAGCTAGGGGGTGCTGGGAGAGGTGGTGAGAGAGCTAGGGAAGAGGGGGTGCTGGGAGAGGGGGTGAGAGAGCCAGGGAGAAGGGGATGCTGGGAGAGAGTCAAAGGGAAATGGGGTGTTGGGAGAGGGGTGAGAGAGCCAGGGGGATGGGGGTGCAAGGAGAGGGGTGAGAGAGCTAAGGGGTGCAGGGAGAGGGGTGAGAGAGCCAGTGGGGAAGAGGGTGCAGGAAGACATGTGAGTGCCGGGGGGGTAGACGGCGGAGGAAGACGTGTGAGAGAGCCAGGGGAGAAGGTAGTGCAGGAAGACGTGTGAGAGAGTCTGGGGAGAAGGTGGTGCAGGGGGTTAAGTGAGAGGGACAAAGGAGAAGATGGTGCAGGGACATAGGTAAAATAAAGTGTAAAGGGAGAGACATCTTAAGAATGCTCCCGACTGCCTGCGTGAGCTGACAGCTGCAGATCCCTCATCGCCCAGCGCGCCCAGTAGGAGAACAGAACACAGAATGCCATAATCAGGTAAGTTCATATATTTTCCCGTGTGCAATGTGTTTTTAACCATCCTTTCTTGAACTGGGGGGCACTACTGTGTATCCAATGATGTTTAAAACACTATGTATTGCTCATTATTGTGCTGTAATGTTTCTTGCAGAGATTTTTAATTAAGAGGAAAAACGCTGCTTGTCATAAATTTTATCTGTGATTGTGTCAATATATCTATTTTTGTTTGCATTGTAAATGGTGTATTAAGCTGCTCCTAGGACATACACTCTCAGTATCTGATATGCTGTACCAATTTTTATTTGTGAATGAGTTTTTGTCTGGGCACTACTAATGATTTGGGGCACTAATATGGCATAATGTTATTTGGGGGCACTATTGTGGCATAATATGATTTGGAGGCACTGTTGTGACATAATATGATTTGGGGGCACTATTATGCCATAATATGATTTGTGGGCTCTACTGCATGGCCAAATATGAATTGAGGGTAATACTATGTGGCCTAATATGACCTTGGGACACTATGATGTGGCATAATATGAACTGGGCGCACTACGGTGTGGCATCATATGAACTTCTGCCAAAGGCAAGTCTTTCATTGTTGAATATGATGGGAGCCCAAAGAAGTTGCTGTATTAGGGCCCAAACTTCCTCTTGTCGGCCCTGCCTGTGAGTCAAGGGGGTAGACGTCTCCAGGTAAATAATCTAAATGTTTCATATCTAATCAAACTGATGGATCACATCCAATTATCTCTCACCCACCTCCTCTATCCCCCTTAATTTATATACTGTGTTATTTAAAATGAATAGAAAAGACGCATAACCAGTTACTGTAGTAAAAAAAATATTTTTCTCTGACATTTTGCTGTAGATGGAAATACTTTTAATGCGGCCGTGTGGGTTCAAGTGATCATTCAATAGTTGTTTTTTTTTAGATATATGTCAGAGGTCAGGGGCGCATGGAGGATTCATGCGCAGCAGCTCAGTTTCGGCAGCACTGTACTATACAGCAGCCGCGGTGCTGTCAAAGAAGCGTCCGCGGTGGTGCTGTATACAATACAACACCTCCGCGGACGCTTCATTGACAGCGCCGCAGCTGCTGTATAGTACATTGCTGCTATGTAGGGCACTTTTTTAGTGGAGGGGAGGGGTTTCTGGAGAAACTGGAGGTTTAATTCATGTGGAAGGATTCATGAAAATTCTGCCATTAATATTTAATTGAGGGAAAAGGGTACCTGTTACCTATATGTGTGTAAGTATTCTATTATTGCTATTTTGTGGGAGACTTGAAAAAAGCAAAACATTGGTTTCCTACAGTGGCGCCTGTATAATTGGTGGTATTGCTGTAGTATAGGGTGGTGTGGTGGTGGCAATGTTGTAGTGTGTTTGGGGCTTAGTATTGTTAATAAGTAGGAGAGGGTATTGCTGTAATGTGGGGGGTGATGCTGGTTGCTGTAATGTGTGGGTGATGCTGGACGCTGTAATGTGGGGGGTGATGCCGGATGCTGTAATGTGGGGGTGATGCTGGATGCTGTAATGTGGGGGTGATGCTGGATGCTGTAATGTGGGGGGTGATGCTGGTTGCTGTAATGTGGGGGTGATGCTGGTTGCTGTAATGTGGGGGGTCATGCTGGACGCTGTAATGTGGGGGGTCATGCTGGACGCTGTAATGTGGGGGGTGATGCTGGTTGCTGCAATGTGGGGGTGATGCCGAATGCTGTAATGTGGGGGGTGATGCCAGTTGCTGTAATGTGTGGGGTGATTGATGTAGTATGAGTGTGTGTGGGGGGTTATTTATTGCTGTAACTTGGGTACTAATAATGTATTGTCATGGTATTTATTGATGTACTTGGGGTGCTAATAATGTAATGTTGAGGGTCATTAGAAGAAATAAATACCCCCCCCCCACACAAACACACTCATACTACATCATATTGTACAGCACCAGCAACGCGCACTGCTGTACAGTGTACAACAATATAGTGCATGGAGCCCACAACACGTGGGCCTGTGGCTTTAAATGCCAGGGCTGATTTTTAGTCCCAGTACGGCCCTGTGTAGAAGTATGAGATGTAGAAGTGAGATGTGGACGATGCTTAAGCTGCACTTAATACCTAATCTAGACACATCCGCAGAGACTGAGTCTACTTATAAGCTAATATTTCCTCTTTAACACATCCTTACCATATCAGTAGCTCTGGTGTAAACATTGTCTTTGAGATGACAATTGCCATCGTTTGGAGTGACTATTCCTGCTAATTTACTGTCGAGTGCTAAATGAGACGTTTGATCTGTCATCAAGATTATTAAACGCTTTGCTTCTCTTCGCCAGCCAATATCTTTCTGAAACATAAAAAAAAATACATTACAAAGTTGGTTAAGGTGGTTAAACTAAATATGGATAAATTTATTTTTAAAATACAACATACACCTAAAAGAAAATTTCAGATCATGAATTTATGATAATAGGAGTTCACAAAGTATTTTTTAAACATAGTCATCTGTTGATGTTGACTAGAAACTAAATAACAAAAACATTAATATGGCAATGTATTTCACTGTAGCAATTAAAATAGTCTATGTGAGTAATGCACCGCAAAACAATAGCAATGACAGTAACAACACAAGAAAGAATAAGATGGAGCATGTTGGTGCCATTGATGCCAGCTCGCCACCTGATAATAATGTGAAACGGATATGATAGGGTTATTGTGGTGTGATCCAGCAAGCCTACTGCTCTTCAGTGGATGTAGGATTGTGCCATTTGTCAAAGTGAAATGTACTGTTTCTGTAGCTTAGTCACAGAGAGGGGCTTGTTGGAGTCCTTCACTGAAATCCCTTTATCCTTGAACCAGGGCAGCCTGGACTGGGGGGCAGGGGGGCGTCTGTTCCCCAGGCCGGTCCTATAGTGGGCTACCTTGGGCTGGGTCACTGGGCCACCTCCATTTTTCTCCCTTTAAAATGTTTCTATAAGGCTGCTGAGACGATTCTTGCTCGGCTAAAATTTGCCAGCCCTCCCCTGCCTTGAACGATCCCAGAGTAGCTTACATTTGACCAAACCACAAAATATACTTGTATATCTATATGTAACATGTACAATATAAACAATAAAAATGTCATATTGACTGTATTCTTGGTAAAACAAGACTTAATGAAAAATGCCACCCTGATCCCTAAATTACAGAGTAAGTCCCGTTCTGAGATGCTGACAGGTGCCTCTAACAACCAGTTCATCGGTCACAGAAGCCATGCGGATATTCAGTACTTGACAACTTAGTGCTCTCCTGCACTGACAGCAATGAGTGGATGTGGCAGAGCAACATAATTTCTCCAAGCAGCAGGTGAAATGACTATTACAGAGATACTACTTGTGTGAGTGTCTATGGTATTAGCATTATTTTATCATGTTGTTTATGTTAGCTTTATATTAAACTTATTTTAAGTTGGAGTATTTTCTAATTAATCCTATCCATTAACCACCCAGGCACCACTGCTTTTCCTAAAAATGTAAAATACATAAATAAAATAGCACAACCTGAAGTCCTCATTAAGATGTCCTCTTAATGAGGGCTCTGAATTAGAGGGCCAACAGGGAAGAACTGCAGATCTGAAAGTACATGAGAAAATGGGACAAAGATGTCCAAAAAACAAATAGAAGAATCCAACAAAGTATTTTCACAATACTCTCACTTTTTACATTTTTATCAATTTAATAAATGTCTCTACATAATAGAGCTGCAATAGATATCTCTACAGCTTCTGTCTCTCAACTTCAACGGCCTCCTTTCGGTTTCTGAACCATTGGTAGGTTGCCATGGACTAGACTGTGACTCTCTGCAGGACCTTTTGGACACAGGCCTGCATCAGAATGGTAAAAATATAGAGAACATAAAGAATGAAGTTTTTATATCTCTGCAGTATGTCAGAAACCAGAAGGTCATTCACAGGTATTTTACCATATGCGCAGGGAGGCCAGTTTATTAAGTAAAACTACAATAGTCATAGGGATTCTTGCCTATATTAATCCTAATATGCCTCACAGTTGTTGTAAAGTAGCCGCAAGCAGAGTTCTACTCTGAATAGAATGTTCATGTTCTATTTCTCACACATGGATTAATTCTGGGTGACTGGAAGGGACATTGCTTTAAGTTAAATCACTGTCATCTTCCTGGACCCAATCCAGCCTTGTAATCTGGGACATTTTCTCACTGAAATGTTCACTTGTAAATGGGTACACTGCTACTGTGAAGTAACATCCTGATAGTCACTTATGTTAAAATACCTATGACCTATAAAATGAGTTGTGTGTTCTGTGATGCCTCTTGTACTGAGCCGACTGACCGTACCCTGCCTATTACTCTGCACAAGTTGTGCCAGCCTCATTCAGAACAAAAATGTCAATGGTGTGTGTCAGATCACATGACTGTTGTGTATTATTCAGGTGGTGATCCATTCTCAACAAACCCTTGACATTGTTGTATGTGAAGTCCACAGCCAAGATGCTGTTTATGATACACTCAGGATGATGCATTTGGCTCCCTCTGCCTTAAATCTTTAGTCTTGCCCTTTGCTCCCTCTACATTCCACACACAGACCATCCATTGGTACATGTCTACCTGCTCCATTGACCCTGTACTTCTGCAATAGCAACATTGTAATAGAATTTTAAGACAACATTTTACAAATATAATATTCAGTGACACATACTCACATGACAAACCGCTGCCTGCAGCATAGCATCAAATGCACTTTCTGGGTTATCTATATTTCCGGATATTTTCTGTTTGCCAACAATTTGCTTAAATTGTGTAATATTGTTTGTTAAGGACAGCACATGAATGAATCCATGAGGCGGCATGCAGTCCTGATTATAATCACTGTAAGAGAGGTTACTCATTAATAGAGAATAATGGACACACAGTTGCATAGCAAGACTGAAAAAAGCACTTCAGCCAATCTAGTTCCACCAAATTTTAAACGTGTCGAAAGTGCAGAGAAACAAAACCTGGGTGAGGCAGCTACCAAGTTAACCTCAAGGAATGTAAAGAATATCCCTAATGACCCAAAACAATGGTAATAAATTAATTCCATGGATAAAATACTTTATGTATGTAATTTACTGCTTAACATTTCAAATGTTATTTGTTGGGGAGTTCCCACTGAATGGTTGAATATTGGAAAAGGTGACGTCTGCAATAGGTAGAATGTCATAAGCTGCTTTCCTTGTTCTAAATCTTAATGTCCTCCATATACAAAGAACAAGGAGAACATTTCTGGACATGTTAGAGTATATACGTTGTAAAGTTGGCCAGATAGCACCGACTCAAAACAAAATGACACTTAATTCAATTAGGATGCTGCGTTACTTTGAATCTTTACAAGACACATAGAGCTGTAGAAACCAACTTAAAATATACTATATAAAACAATGATAATGGTTAGTATACATAATACATCTGAAGACAAATGTTGTGTCACACATGTTAAACAGCCATGGTAATGCCAACTGCTGGGTAAACAGTGGTATTACACGTGTAACTTGGATCTAGCAGGTCAAGAAATACTATTTCAATGAAGATTGTCTATGAATACAGGGTAAATTGTACGTGTAATATTTGGTATCTATTTTTCAAGCACTATTTTAAAGTAGTCAGCTATAATATGGGTGCAATATTTTAAGCAGCAAAATATTTTTTTCTCACTTGTGTAGCATAGAAAATAAGGCATTAGTTTGTGATCATTTTTTGTTTTGCTTGGCTTTCCTTCCAATTTATAGATGTACATATAAGTATTGTTTAGGCAGTATTAATCAGAACTCCAATGTTTCACTGCTTGATCATTTTTATTTCCATCTGTGATTCCCATGAAGGAAATCTAAGACTATAGCTTTGTAACAGGCTATACACTAAATGCAGAAAGCTAAAAGTTATAATTACATCTTTAAAGTACCATGGACCCTCACTGTTTATGAAAGACTAGTGTGTTCAAATGCCACTGACGCTTAGAGTTAAGCAGATGTTTCAAAATTTTGTATTGCGACAGAACAACACATTTTTTGTAATCGATTTGCTGATTAATAGAAGTGAAATCCTTTCAGGCATGTGAAGTTTAAATGGAGTTGAAGGAACAGTCAGTCAATTAATCAGCGTTCAGCAAAGGCAGCTGTCAGATTTGTAACAATAAACAGAACGAAAGCAGATTACACCTTTCTGGCAGTACGTGAGCTATTCTAGGATGACCCAGGACTTAAGAAAGCAGGAACCTACAGGTTAGTATCAGCAGAATGAAGAAATGCAGGTTCACAGCAGTGAGAGTATAGTGGGCAGCCACATACTTAGCCCTTTAACATAGAGACACATATTTAATCCTTTCCTGACACCACCCCTCACTTCAAAATGTGTCTTCAGGACTAAAGAGGTTGTGGTTTATCCCAATGAAGACAATTGCATTCTTAAAGAAGCTGTGGACATGAGAAACCATCTGCCTAGATTGATTTTCAAGGCCATAGTCCCATATATACGGATTAAATATTGCAGATGCTCCCGAAATGTTGGATAGTGCAAAATGCTGACTACTCAATATTCCTCTTCACAATCCGAGGATGACAGGGAGATCAAGGTCTATGAAATCTTGTATCCATGCTATGAGGTTTCAAATGAACCCTATGAAATTCTAGAATTCAAGGAACGAGGAGGAAGAAGACTGAAAGATACAGGACTGAGTTGAGCAATGTTTGGAAATGGACCAATGAACTTTTGTCCTAACTGAACTGAAGGCATCTATTGTTGTTGGAATTTAGTAGACAACCAGACCTTGGTATCAGATTGTCGGTGACGTTCAGCAGCAATCGTGTATGCTCCATAGAAATGTTTGAGTCAGCTGAATGTGGACTCATCACAGCAATGTAAGGCACTCAGAAGTGACTGCAATAGAACTAGTCACCAGGGTATTAGGTAACATTGCAGTATTAAATCCATAATTAGCTAGTAATGGACTTAGCCAGGTTGAATTATGTTCAGCATTATTGAAGGAATATTCAAGAGCATGAAGAACACACACAGTCATCTTGAGCAAAGTTAATATAGCAAAACATATCCTGCAGCAATGATCATTTGTTGGAGGATCGTAGACTTGATAATAGTTGACGGTTGATATACTTTTTGCATTCTTTAAAAAGTCTAGATTTTATGACAACTTCTGGACAAGTACCAGGTGTTTTGCTCCTTGCAGAAAGTGGTGCCATACTTCAAATGCCAATTTGATGGCCAACATCTCATTATAACCCATATCATAATTTCTTTCTTCCGTAGAAAAATAAGCACAGAGTTTGGGAGGAGCTCTAACTTCTGTCCTCTGAGAATAGCACCCACAGCAAGATCTGATGCATCCACTTGAACAAAAACAGGAACTAATGGCCTTAAGGAACAGTCTTTCTTCTTTACAAAAACGCTGAAGCCCCTGCTGGAGATGAACAAGATTGAATAAACCCTTTTTTAAAGTTTTCATCGATATAAGATTTAAGAGCTTGAAGTTCTCAGCTGGAAAGGGAGTAAATGCAACCATAAGGTATCCGAGCTCCCACAACTAGATGAATCGAGCAATCAAACACTCCATGAGGCAAAAAAAGTGTCTGCACCCTTCTTCTAAAACTTCTGTTGATAGAGTACAACAAGGCAGGGCAGATCCAGAAATTAGGCAATTATCATGACACAATTTAGATGGAAAGATTACCAGTCTTGTCAACCACTGGATCGTCAGCCTGGAGAGGGAACCATGGAAACTCCTGGACTACAGGGAACAAAGGTGATGTCAGAGGATCAAAAGTGATTTGCTCAACATGCTTATGCCAATTCTTCAGGTGCAAGGTATTTGTGCGTTCTTTGATCTGGCCTGTAGCCAATGGTGATACATCAATAGTTTCTACTTGTACTGCCAGTTAAAACAGTATTCCAATCCATTTGTCAATAGCTCAATTGGCAATGACGAGCCATGGGAGATCACTTAAATTCTGAAGATCCTCCTACTACTACTATGTGTCAAATGCTGTCAAGCAAGTCGCCCATGTGACTCTGTAGGATGTGCTTCACATTCCGGGTAAACGTGCGGCCATAGATCAGATAAGATCAGCGGCAAGTAAGGTTTTAGCTCAGATATTTGTGGCACAATTACATATACATACATTGGAATACTACTTGAATGGTCAAACATCTTAAACCTCAGCTTTGTCTTTGATATTTCAAGTTCTTATCCAGTTACGTGAAGTTGGAGTATCCTGTGTAACAGAAGAACAGTGGAGCAAAAACATGTGCTAAAACCAAGTAAACATGTCACGTTGTATGTCATTCAAAACACATATATCAGTCATATGCATAAGTTCAATATCAATGATCTTGTACCTTGCATACAATTTCTAACCCCAGCCTCCTATAAAGGATACTCCTCCTGCACTTTACAGACACTGAAAGTATATAGTATTTTTTCTTATTCCATATGTATGAAGTCAATCATTTGGAACCACCCTTCTAGAAATCCTGTGTTTGCTCCTGTAATGGGCCAAGCAGAGTGCACGATATCGACACATCTTCATAACAGATTATGGAACTGCCCCTATAAAAGCGATCTGTACAACCTCTTGCATGTTTGCGAGTCTGGCTGGAAATGCACTTGGTGGATAGAGTAAAAACATCACTTCAAAGTCTATTATACTATCACTTTAGGACCAAATATTTAACTAATTTTAACATTCTAGTTTTTTTAAGTGTATTCATTGTCCTAGCTTGCAATCAGCAAGAAACACCCTGATCCGCCCAGATCCTTCTGGCAGAATGTGCTAAAGCATACTTGCCAATTTCATTGTTTCCGGAGGCTAGATCAAGAACAGTCAAGTACAGAGGGGGGGATACGGCTCTGTGAATGGAATGATTTTGGCCCTGCTCTTCTAGAAAGTGAGCTAGATGTGGGAAGGTTGCCTGCTATCCTTGGAGTGCCGAAGAGATACCCGAAATTCGTGAGTCTCCTGGAATTTCTAGACGAGTGTGCTAATTGCTGTGCCCCCACAGATGATGTCATCCTGGTCCATCAATCTGCAATATCCCAAAACGGCATTTGTGCTATGTACCCTCAGTTTTTGTGCTCTTATATGATCCTTAATGAGTATATGTGAATCTAATCACATCACTTGCTCACCTGAAGTCGGTATACGGCCCTCTAGTGCTTTCTACCATATAATGGTATATATTTGACAGATGGTTAACTTTATTTGTAGATAATTTTTTGATAATTTGTGGTGTCGTGCACTCTTTAATAATTGTATCGCAAATCTTTATTTTCAGTTAAATAATTAAA
This sequence comes from Mixophyes fleayi, assembly GCF_038048845.1. Classification (NCBI taxonomy): domain Eukaryota; kingdom Metazoa; phylum Chordata; class Amphibia; order Anura; family Limnodynastidae; genus Mixophyes; species Mixophyes fleayi. The sequence goes on from NC_134406.1 coordinate 53,406,796, forward strand.
AGCTTGCTCAAACATATATTTTGCAAAAGGGGGAGAGAAATTAAAACGTCTTTTCATTGTACTAGTTACTATATGTACAATTTTTTTCTAAATATCATGGACAAAACTGTTTTTTGTTATCCTGTGAAAAAACACAGAGATCTCCTTATATACAACTGTATCCAATAGCAAAGGCACTGCAGAGCTATGTCGTATCCAATGGCAACAAAAACAAACAAACATTTTTGATGATATTAATCTATGGCTAAAAAGCACAGAACATAGCCAGAAATAAAAAGCAATGTATTTTGTTAAAGCAAACTGAAGGTGGCCATCCACTGTAAAGAAGATTCTGGTCGGCAGAAAGAAGGATTATAGATGAAATGAGAGGGAGAATGAGGATATATGTCAAAGTTCGCACAGGGCGGGGTGACACACAGGCGTGTGCATAGTTTGTGTAAAAGTAGTCAGCAACTTGCTTCACAATCCCACATTTGTATATATATTTATAGCACCTGACAGATCTGCAGTTCTAGGGTTGGCATTGTGTGAAACTACTTACACTCACCTGCACTGATTCTTTATTTTCTCAGGATGAACGCTAATATACGGTGATACAGGCTTATCCACAAATGATCCAAATCCAAATCGAATGTTATCAGAAAATTCTGCCATTTTCTGAGACAAGTCAAAACCAATGGAATTAAGTTTTTTAATACTTGCTACCATTGATGCAGAGACATCGACCAAATAATAAATATCCAGAGGATATTTCTCCAGCCGGTTTAATTTTAGCATGAAGTTTACTTTGGTACCTGGTTAAAAGAGAGAAGAATGGCAAAAACAGTCAATGCACACAGCAATAATTAGCACAGTCATATAATATAGATAAACAGATGATTGTATAACAGTTCTCAAACACTAAGGGGGAGATTTACTAAGCAGCGGTTTTGTCTGCAGTTTGCAAACCACCATACATCAGATGCTGTTTTCACAGCCAAATCACAGGATTTACTGTCCTGCGGTTTGGAGTATAAAAACCGAAACTGCATCCAACTTGTGGCGGCTCGCAAAACCCCAAACCGCAAGGAGTGTTCTCTTATCAGTGATTGGCTGAGCAGTGTTTGAGACCGCTCCTGATTGGCTGCTCGGCTATTAAGTAGGTGACTCACTGGAGATTAACTCATTTTGCATCCGCTGCTCCTTGTGAACTGTCGGTTCCATCCATAGGTGGGATTTTGTGTTTTCTCATATGGATTACGTCGGAAAAAGGAAAGAACAACATCGGATTTCAAATATCAGGGCAATAATAATAGAATTATTGATGCTGCCATATTTATTATGAATTTTATACTAAGTTGGCACAATTAATTATTTCTATAAAGAGGACACCATTTATTAATTATTTATATAAAAAGGGCAGTATTCGTTATTTATTCTTACAAAGATAGTAAGATTTAATTATTGTTTTGATAAAAGGGGCACTGCTGTTTAGTTGATTTACTAGGGGGCCAACACTCGAGTGCACATTTGTGAACATGTTTTACATTGTGGTCCAGCAAACATATGGACAGCAGTGCATACTAGTTCTTCAATGCCAGCATGCAAGAACAGTCAAGGGCTTGCCGTACATACTGGTACTTGTAGTGCCACAAGTGCTTGGACTAGATTTTCACTTTTTTCCCTGGTACCCACCAACCAGGGGTATCAGGTTGGGCAGCTCGAGGTTCGGGGGCTCAATCATTTGTTTGGACCCCCTCTTAGAGGACTGTGCCTGATGCCAAGTAGCACTGTGCTTGTCTAAATGTAAGGAAAGAGTTTTTTATTCTTCATTTATTCATACTTGCCAACTCTCCTGGAATGTCTGGGAGACTCAGGGATTCTGGGTAGGTCTCCTGGAGTCCCGGGAGAGTATGGCAGTCTCCCACATCTGCCCACTTCACTAGGAAGTGGCATTTGACGCATTTACGTCATTACATCGTGGGGGTGGGGCCAAAATGACGCAATAAGTTCTCCCCCCGAACATCCACTTTCCCCCGGGAGCTCCCGGACGTCAACTTCAAGAACTCAGCAAGTATGCATTTATTCATTTATTATTTTTGCAATCTGACAGGCAAGATAGCACAAACTGCATGTGGGCTGAGCTATCTCACCTGTGTGAATCACATCAATCAGACATTTGCCATGTGCTTGGCAAACTGCTGCTTCATACATGGAAGGATTTGTATACCTTCTTTGGTTAAAAATTGGGATGGCAATTTTAACCCATGCATTTTGGTGTGCGCTTTGTCCTTAACGCCCGAAAACCTGCAGTTAAACAAACTGTACCTTAGTAAATCTCCCCTTAAGGGTTATTCACTAACATTGTTCAAATGAACAAGCCTGCACTAAAGCCATATCAATTAACTATTAATTAGTCTTTATCAGTCCAGTGCTAGTTAGACAATGAAAGCAAATGTTTGGTTGCAATGGTGTTAGTGGATATGTTCGCCTTTGAGCAAAATTAGTAAATGACTCTCACTGTAAGCAGTGTAGATTTTCTGTGAAAACAGTAACTATGCATTATCTACATAGCTGCACATATTGATGTTAGGTAATATTAAATATAATCCATTTGTCACCAATTGATCTCTTACTAAATAGATCAAGAAAACAAAATGTAGCATGCATTAAACAATCATTTAACATGGCATGACTTTATTCACTCAACGCACACTTATTAAATATACACATCATCTTGCATCATGTATGTTTCCAAAAGCCTAAGATTTAAAGTCCTTGTAATACATTTCTCTGCCAACAGATGGCACCTTTACAGAATCATACTACGTATGTCAGCGTATGACGCGCATGTGTACTGTGCTTTATGAATTAAATTACTATTTTGCATTTTAATTTAAATGAATGAATCTGCAGCACCTGTGGTCTGACAAAATGCAGGCAAATACAGGAGAACTGCAAGTGATTGACAGTTACCTCTACTCAGACCACAGATACTGCCCTAATAAAAAAAACAATAATTCTAAACAGGCATCATGTCCTCTCACCTAGTTCTCAACCAGCCCAATGCTATACAACCTGAGCTGGTTAGAAGTATAATAAGGAGACCTAAAGCATGGGGTACCCCTCACCCCCCTATAGTGAAAACCAAGTCAGCCAGTGCAGGATTGGTGCCTCTGCATGAGAGGGCTGCATAAAATAGCATATCCCCTTTCCTGAGACAATTTAACAATACATCTTAAATGAATAAATTAATCCCCAAAACGCTTGTTTATTAAATAAAAAATAAAATCTTTGTTACCAATTGTAAAGCTATACAGAATTTGCTGGCGCTATATAAATATTGATGATGATGATGATGAATTTTGATGAATCTTCCTTATTTCTTGATCCATCATAGTCCAAAGTAGGGGTGAGCGGGTTCGGATTTTTGAAATCCGAACACCCCCGAACAGTGCCGATCCGAGCCCTGATCCGAGCACTGTTCGGGTATTCCCGCCCGACGCAAAACTCAGAACGAGGCAAAACATCATCATCCCGCCGTCGGATCTCGCGAGATCCGGATTCATATTATTCCTCGATTCTCGCCTCCATCTTCACTCGGGCATTGGAGAGGGAAGAGGGAGGGTGTGTGGTGGTGTCCTCTGGCCTGCTCAGTCCAGTGGTGTTGTCCTGTGCTCTGTCCTGCTCAGTCCAGTGGTGCTGTCCTGTGCTCTGTCCTGCTCAGTCCAGTGGTGGTGCTGCCATAATTCCAGTGGTGCTGTCCTGTGTTGCTTAAGTCCAGTCCAGTGGCACTGCCATATAAGTCCAGTCCAGTGGTGCTGTCTTGTGTCCAGTCCAATGGTACAGCCATTTAAATCCAATGGTGCTGTCCTGTGCTCTGTCCTGCTCAGTCCAGTGGTGCTGTCCCGCTCAGTCTAGTGGTGCTGTCCTGCTCAGTCTAGTGGTGCTGTCCTGTGCTCTGTCCTGCTCAGTCCAGTGGTGGTGCTGCCATAATTCCAGTGGTGCTGTCCTGTGTTGCTTAAGTCCAGTCCAGTGGCACTGCCATATAAGTCCAGTCCAGTGGTGCTGTCCTGTGTCCAGTCCAGTGGTACAGCCATTTAAATCCAGTGGTGCTGTCCTGTGCTCTGTCCTGCTCAGTCCAGTGGTGCTGTCCTGCTCAGTCCAGTGGTGCTGTCCTGTGCTCTGTCCTGCTCAGTCCAGTGGTGCTCTCCTGTGCCGCATATAATTTTTAAAGGCTTTGCCGTGTGTGTGTGGTTTAGGGGTACGCTCTCTTGTGCTGCATATAATGGAGAACAAAAATTTGGAAGATAAAGTAGGGAAAGATCAAGAACCATTTCCTCCTAATGCTGAAGCTGCTGCCACTAGTCATGACATAGACGATGAAATGCCATCAACGTCGTCTGCCAAGGCCGATGCCCAATGTCATGTGGGGATCCAAACGAACCAATCATTTCAGCCACAGTTTTGTAGGCTCTGTCGCTGAAATGATTGGTTTGTTAAAGTGCGCATGTCCTATTTCCCCAACATAAGGGTGGGTGGGAGGGCCCAAGGACAATTCCATCTTGCACCTCTTTAATTGGCATTATGTGTTTTTTGGGGCCTAGTTTTTCAAACTGCCATCCTGTCTGCCACTGCAGTGCCACTCCTAGATGGGCCACGTGTTCGTGCCGCCCACTTGTGTCGCTTAGTTTAGTCATCCAGCTACCTCGGTGCAACCTTTTGGCCTAAAAACAATATTGTGAGGTGTGAGGTGTTCAGAATAGACTGGAAATGAGTGGAAATGAATGTTATTGAGGTTAATAATAGCGTAGGAGTGAAAAAAAAACAAAAATCTGGATTTTAGCAGTTTTTATGTTTTTAAACCTTGAGGGAGGTGTTTTGGCAAAACCCATTAGAACCCAAAACCTGAAGGTAATCAGAACCCAAAACCCAAAACACGAAAAGTGGCCGGTGCACATCCCTAGTCCAAAGGGAAAATACAAATACATGAAAATGCTCCCTCTCCACCAATTTATCCCATTACAATAACCTTCTTGGCAAAATTAAATCTTAATTTTGGCACTGCTATGTAAAACAAGGTTCACTGCTCCTTGGCAAATGTGGGAATTCTGCTCTGCAAACTGATGTGCCCTTAAGCAGGGTAGGTACATTTTGCAATTCGAGATGCAATCTGTCTCAAAGCTATATTCATGCTGTACAGCAGATGTTTTGCCCTTTGTAAATAACATCCACTGTCTTTATAAAGTCTAAGCCCGATACCTGGATTTCTCAGTGGAAAAACAAAATACTGCTGATAAGAATGAGTAAAATCTGTACTTTCAAACTGACCTAAAGTATATTTTTGGAGATCACCCCTCGGGGAGATCTCCAAAGTTGGCCGTGTCTGGGGGTGTGGCCATGCTAATTGCATCATTAGCCCCCCCCCTGCTATACAATACCCATTTCGGCCTATTATAGCAAGGGGTGGGGCCAGGATGTCACAATTAGCCTCGCCCCCACTACATCAACAAAGTGGGCATTATTCAGGAGCTTGCCCTGCTCTCCCGGCAGTCCTGGAGAACTCCCAAAAATTCGGGAGCCTCCTGGACATTCTGGGAGAGTAGGCAACTATGACCTAAAGTAAATGTCTTTATCTAATGATGGCCAATGTCAGGCAATTTGTGTGAAATCACAACATTTTTTTAAGCCAGAAGCAACTGCAGTAACCAATAATAATCTGACTGAATGATGATCTGATTACTAGCCCCAGCATTAGCCAACCTGGGCAATAATGTGGAAACCAGCAGCATAAGATCCTCTGTTATTATAACCAGACTAGTCAGCAATGCAGGGCTGACTAGTCTGATATCCTCCACTCTATTAGGATGGGATGATAAAACATGATATAGCTCCCCTTCGACACATAACCGGTCTCTCCCTGAGAAGCACTGGGCCTCTTCCAGACCCTCATGGATAGTGAGGGTCTGGGTAATGATTGAGTGGGATATACGAAGAGTCCTCTTTGCTATTCCTATAGCTCAAGCACCTAAAAAATAAATGAACATAACCGCACCTCTTACAAAAATAAATTGAAACTGAACAAAATACACACACTTCACACTCTGTAAAATAACTCCAGGAGGATATTACTTCCCACACACTGTGCCCTGTGCAATAAAAATAAATAATTAATTTAAGAAAGGGCAGTGTGCCCTTCCATATATCAATAACATGAATACAACACTCCCCAAAAACACTTTTCAGCACTTTGCTAAAATAAAATATAATATTTTCTTGGTCCAACTTAGAAAATACAAAAATGGGAAAATCCCCAAAATAGGTCAATCAACTTCACTGCACTAAGATTAGTCAATATTGTTCTTCCTATTTATCAACCAGCTACTCAGTCATTTATCAGCTAAATAGCTATAACCCTAATAAATCCAGCTATGCACAAACATGGATGACCTGGAGATGTTCATTGTGAACGAAACCTATGGAATGTTGGGGTAAATAAGGTCTTTAGTTTGTTTTCAGAGCAGGTGTCAGAAAGTTCTAGAATGTTTAAATTCTGCAATAGTTTATAATCCATTCAGCTGATCTGTGCTGGGTCGGTATGGGAAAGCAGAAAATACATAATTCGAGATAATTTATCCCTAATGAGAAGTATCTATGTATTATAATGTGCTTATACAGTGCTAGAAAGGGCAGCGAGACAGTTTATTTTCACACTTTAATTATTAAGTCTGGAGAGGTGATTTTGGGTAACTGTTCCCCCCTCCTACACTCCCACCACTGCCTATGCTCAAAGTAAACGAGCACTACAACATTTCAAAATAATTTCCAGGTTTATTTGCTGGTGAGATAGTATTGTGTGAGTTTTGCTTAGATGTACCTTTTTTTTGTGGGACTGTGATATTACTACAGTCCCCATTGTGTCATGTTTACTGAATCTGATTATGATGTTTAGTTTTTTACATTTTAAAAACTAATAAACAAAGCATTAGCTAACAAAGTCCAGGGAAAAAGTATGCATGGAAAAATTGCATCCAACATGCAGAAAGAAAGGAATTTGAGTGGTGTGCAGCTAGTCAAATCTGAACAATTTTATTGCTGTATAAATTAAACTTATGTGGAGCTTTTCTTTAAAGTGCACCTGTTACCATTGTTGTTTTTTTTTACTTATTACAAAAATGCTTGCTACACGTGTAATAAAAGTAATAAATAAATTTGCCGTATTTCTATGTCACAAATCAGATAATATAGTAATTTGCAGTGTTTGTATGCAACTGCAACTGATATTTCTCCAAATTGGTTTTGACGCTCTGTTTAGGCCCAAATGATCACGTGATATGTTGCCAGCCTTAACACTTCTGTCTTTCCAGGATTCAACCTCAAACATATGGCACTCATTCACTTGACGTTAAGCTAAACATGCAACTTTGGAGAACTGACAACAGATCCTTTGTATGGGCAGTTCCAAGTCATCAGCTTAGAAGTGTAAAGGCTACTAGAGATATATCATTTAGCAAGGTAGGATTTAGACATGAGCAAAATTGTGGTGTGCCGACGCAAACAGAACTTTGCAGTGGAACAAGCTGTTTCTGGTGATACAATCTTCAAGTTCTGATTTTGGTGGTCCAACTCACTGTATTTGTAAACTGCAGAATTTATAATCTATAAATTAAACTGGGACAACAACTTTTTCAATTCATCGTGCCGTGTGGTATGGTTGGATGAAGATTACAATTATTAATTTTTCTGTAGTATATTATTTTTATTGTCATCGATTGTAAGACGCCACAGTGCTCTGTAGCGCCAGACAGTGGGGAAAACAGACCATGCATAAAACAGGGACATACAAGGTAGACAGAATAAAACAGACAAAACAAATGGTAGGGATAGCCTTTCTTGGGGGAGAGCTTACAATCCAGGTACACAATTGCATTAAAATCAGGTACTGAGACTGTGATTAATGCTTGTCAACAAAGTCTACTACACGCTATCTGATGTTGTAGTTCTGAAAAATAATGTAAGTGGATGAACCTGTACACACACAAGTTCTAACAAGCATTTGCTTCACTTTGCATTGTGCCACGTTAATCTTAATGTTGCTTACAGTGTTCATAATCATTAACGCTTGATAAATATAACAGGTTCTATGTATACTCTTATTTAGTGTCTGAAAAAGCACTATAGTACGCTGCGGTGAGGCTTTCAGACACATTCATTAATGCAAGTTCTCCTGAAATTGGGCCAAATTACCTAACAAGCATTGTTTTTCAGTGACCATGTGTTCGTAGCACAAGACTAAGCGGTATATTTACTAAACTGCGGGTTTGAAAAGGTGGAGGAGGGGTATTCAATTAGCTCCGGTATTCAAGGCACTGCGCCCAAATGGGCCGTGAAGACAATCCGTGGGACCGCAATAACGTGGATTTTCGTATGCACCCCATAGGGATGCGAACGACAATTTGCGATGTTGCAGTATGCTATTAACATACACAACGGTGCAGCCGCGCAGTGCTACGAATCCCAGACCTAATTGTAGAATGTACTATATATAAATGACAGCTAGAATCTGATTAGTTGCTATAGGCAACACCTTCACTTTTTTCAAACCTGCAGTTTAGTAAATATATCCCTAAATCTTTTTTGTTGGCTGTATAACCAAAATAACCATACTGCAGTGAAAGGGTGTTCCAAACTCTGAAAGTACTTCCCATTGTATGAAATAGCCCTGCCAGACACTGTAGTTCCACAACAGGTAGAGAGCCACGGGATACCTACCTCTGCTCTATAAAAAGTTAAAAAGTGCATAATTCTATCAGCTGACGCTTCCATAGCTGCAAAACTGAACATCTAGAAAATGTATTACAGATGATCGTAAAGTGTAGCAAAATATAATTGCATTAATATGGCATTTATACCTTGCTGGTTTTAACATTAAGAAAGTTTGCACATAGTGGAATTTTAAACTGGGCATCTGATTGTGGCTGAAAGCAGAGTGTTTTTGCTGGCAGTGAAAATAAAGTTATTTTAACATAACTGTTGAATTGCATCACTGAACACCTGGCAGTCTAGCTTTCACTATGCATATGACCATCAAGTAGTTTATTTCAAAGAGATTTGTATTCGTTTTCTGTATTCTGATAAAAAAAATGCACTATTCTGATCATTTTAACTCTATGAAAACCTTAGTTCTCAGTGGAATTGGTGGCACCTGCATAGCATATTTAAATAAAATCTGGGATAAAACGAGTGCACTGAGAATATATTGTCAGTTTCTTTATGCCAATATACCCACTCATGCGTTTCAATAGCACTGGGCAAAGCACTTGATAATTCGGCCCCAAAAAGTCTAGACTTTTCATTACCTAAAGTACACAGCGTTTTCAGCTATAGAAGACTTTATAGCAGTAATCTGACAAAATATTTTCCATTATTTCATTGACGTGTTATTTTAGGACTTTTAATAGGTTGTTTTTATGATGTCATATTCCTTTAGGCAATTAGTAGTGTAAGTGTAAATTGCTAATTGGGCAGAGCCATGATTGGCTTTCTGGAAAGCTAGGAAGAAATGGAACCATCTGAGAAACATCCACACAGCAGTCACTACATCAAATGTGTAAAACACTTTCATGCTAGCACAAAAATTAGTCTCATGCAAATAAACTAAAGGGTATCACAGAATGTTAAATAGAAGTCATTGGTTAATCTGTTTACATCTTGTGGTTACGTATTAATATCAAGACTGAGCCATGCATCCAATTCACCTTAAAATGACTCCAGGCACCAAACGTTTTAGGACAGTTACTATTTAGGTGGATGGGTGGATATTGGCTCTTTAGCAGATCCTGATGGCTCCTACTTGCCACTTGCTGGCTCCTCAATTCTACATTATTTTGTCTACCCTGACTAATCGGTCTACAGTTATTTTACATTGCAGCACACCATAACTTAGGAAATAGCAAAATTCAGGTTTTATTGTTTATACAGCATGCATGGGTATCTAATAATGCATTAACTATTATTAATAACTCATATTATTCCACATTTTATATCATATTGAAATTCATCTGCTCTCTCCTGTGCTGTTTAAGGCTGGCATCTTCTTGTCCCTAATAGTAAATATAGTGTTTGCATTTTATGAGGCTCACTACTTAAATATTTTACTTTCCCTGTACTACACACCTTTCTATAGGACCTTAAGTTAATAGATACTAGTCATATCTATCTTATGACCATTATCCTAGAATGAATCACCTGTTCTGAAACCTGTTATACTTACAGCCATTGACACACAAACCAAACCGACTGGCAAGGTGAGGTCAGTCACATGTGAGGTTGGGTGTGGCCTACGTCCTTCATAAGGCCCAGCAGGCACAGTGTGGAATAGATCACTAAAAGATTATTAAGAGTAGATTACTATGAGATAGGAGTGGAAATGTTAGCTCACTGTGTGCTATCCTTTGTAAATATTGTTTATACTGTATGTAGTCCATTCACCCTCTTCGCTCCTGTTGCTGTCGTTGGTGGTCTTACACTTTGGTCTATTAAAGCTGCTGTTGAACTCTACACTTGTCTCCACAGACCTGACACTACATCCAGGGCCGGATTAAGGGAATGGAGGCCCCTGGGCAAAGGGCACCTCCATTCCCCCGTGAAGCCCCCAATGTGAGCCACCCGCCGCCCCCCCGTACCCCGTGAGGGCCCCCCCAAGCGCTTACCTGTCACTGTAGTCCTCCATCCCCGGCGCGCTGTAAGCTCCTTACTGAGGAGATCTCGCGAGAGTTCACTCGCGAGATCTCCTCAGTAAGCAGATTACTGAGCGTCGGGGACGGGGATGGAGGACTACAGTGACAGTGCTCAGCAGCATTGATCGGGCTGGGGGCGCCCCCGCCCCCGGAATGATCAATAATGCTGCTGAGGACTTTGAAGGGCCCCCTGGATGCCTGAGGCCCCTGGGCTATAGCCCAGTTAGACCTCGGGTTAATCCGGCCCTGACTACATCTACCCTACACACAGACAGAAAAATGTTTCTTTAGCAATTCATCCCACATAATACATGTATTTGTTTTGTGTCAAACAGTTAAATGAACATAACACAAAAAATTATTTACTGTGTATTTTATTAGGTAAAACTGTATACCGGATATGCATAATCTGGCCAAAAATGTACTTATTGTGGTATTGAGATGAATAGTTAATACGATAAAAATTATTTATTTAAATATTTTTTTAAGTAACGCAAAATGTTAATATTTAATGTGCACAGTATAGAAAAATAAATGTGTATATTAGACCCAACTGTCCGGTCATAGTGCTCCACATATATCTCCATATAACCGATTTGACAACAAACAGCCAATATACCACCATCTAGCCTTTATACCTCCATATAGGCTTATATTCTATTACACCTGCATACAGCCTAACATTTCACCACAAAGCCAATACACTTGAATATAACCTATACACTGCCACATAGCCAATATCCCTCCATAAAGTCTAACATGTCACCACATAATCCCTATACCCTCATATAGCTTCACATGACACCACATATACAATGTGTCCCATACAACCATTACATGACTCCAGATAACAAATATGCATAATAAAGCCAAAACATCTCCACATAGTTTCAACTGCTAATATATGTCCAATATCATCATCATCATTTATTTATATAGCGCCACTGATTCTGCAGCGCTGTACAGAGAACTCATTCACATCAGTCCCTGCCCCATTGGAGCTTACAGTCTAAATTCCAATTCCCTAACACACAGAGACAGACTAGGGTCAATTTGTTAGCACCCAATTAACCTACCAGTATGTTTTTGGAGTGTGGGAGGAAACCGGAACACCCGGAGGAAACCCACGCAAACACGGGGAGAACATACAAACTCCACACAGAATTGAACTCATGACTCCAGTGCTGTGAGGCAGAGGTGCTAACCACTTAGCCACCATTCTGCCCCTGATATACCAATATACCCATGTAGCCTCAGGCAATCAGTATGCCCCCATATAGCTAACATGCCCTTATAGTTTTGTTTGCCCCATACAGATGTTATGATATAGCCTCATGCTACTATATTGCCTCATGTCCCATCCCCACATGGCCTATAATAATCACCCTACTCCTCTGTAGGAGTAGTAGTAGTAATAGTAAAGGCAGCATTGTTGCTCTTTATCTCTGTCTATCCCTTCTCTGCATATTTATAAAGCAGTGCATGTGAAGCTGGTTGGACCAGTGATGGCGCTACCATTATATGAACTGAGGTGGTTGCCCAGTGTGCTAATGGTTAGAGGGGCCTAGGAAATACTGAATGAGTGACATAATGGCACTTATCAGGTGTTTTTATTTAATGCCCTTGCCGTTGATATGTGATGCTACCAACTGCACCTCCAAATCTGTGATTGGTTTGGGAGTGTGACACTTGGCTATGCTGTCACAGCCAAGCACCACACTTCTAATCTGAGGACCCACACCTCTCGCCTGCTAAGATACAAAATAGTGGGGGTGCAACACCCGGGAGGATGATGACGATTCGGTCAGTCCTGGTGAGACACTGCTGCAGGCTACTCAGCCTGGGCAACGTGACTTGGTAGGTTTCTTAATTTGTATACTGTGATAGCATATTATATTATAGGTCATTAATATAATGTGCCGTCTTTGGTATAGAACGTTATAATAAGTCATGTGTAGCCGATAAGACAATACAACAACTTACAATACAGATTCGGGATCTGTGAAGATACTGCAGTGGTCAATCACTGTTATAAGCTAAGTACAGCTAGTGCTTCAGTGTAATATTGTGAGACAACAATCTAAAAGAACTAGCTCATGCCCCCTTCTGCCCTGGCTATCCACCAATCTGCTACTCCTCTTTTGTCTGCAGGAACTTTGGACTCTTCGGTAAAAATTAGCACTGTTGGCCAGTATTGACATGCATATAAAATACCTATGAAAATATCCAGAAACAGTTCAAACGGAGAATGTGTAAGATGTAATATTGTTTAATAATTGCCCATATTGTGCCACCTGGAAAATCAATATGTGCATTCACTATGTAGGTCTAGGATAATACTACACAACTTTTTATGATTTCTTGCTTTAAATTTATATGAATGAATCTACAAAAAATTAAAAATGAGTTAAAACTTTAGTCAACAAAACAATAATAAAAAAAGAACAAAGGTTCAACTAAGGATCACTATAATGCTATATCTTCAAAACTAAAATAAATATTGAATCTACAAAAGCATGGGCAAAAGGCCAATGTTAGTTAAGTGGTCACGGAATCTTTCATTTCATAAAGGCATCATAATTAGAACTTTACGTATGTAATAAAAATGCAGTAAAATGAGTTTGAAAGAAAAACAGAACATAAATCTTAGTCTATTTAGAAATTAATTGCTGAGTAATTGCAAACCTCAGTGCTGAATTAGTATGGAGTCATGTCTTTTGAAATAACATTGTGCTTCTCTCTGATCTTATCTGCAGACACCTACCTATATCTCTTGTTTGGGTTCATTTAAATGCTAATAATAGGACTGCTGTGTAATGTTTTTAAAAAAAGTGCGCACACACCTTCTAGCTGCAAACATGAAGATGGAAACTGCAGTTCACTTGGAGGTATTAGCTAACAGTTTCCATGGAATGTTGATATTTTTTATACCATCATCACTAATTATACAGTCATTATGTATGAATTTGTGATGTAATATAATCCATTTTGACATAGTTTAAATGAGGTCATATTATGAGCAAATTGGAATGCTGTGCAACTAAGACACACTGAGCTAAATGCTCGGGAGCTCGGTATAATCTGTTGATGTTATTGAAGGTCAGAAGGTGACATTGTGAAGTGTGTAAAGAAATACAAAATGCATTAAAAGAAAAAAAAGCTCAAAAATGTTGCCACCTAATTACAATCTTTATAGTGGGTATCACATTTTACTGGAGTCATTACTGGTGCTTGAATTCATCATCATCATCATCATTGTTTATTTAAATGGTGCCAAAGATTCCATAGCTCTCAACAACATCTGACAGAATCATACAGATAAAACATACATGAAAACAGCAAGAGGAACACAGAATACAAGGGTACAGGTAGACAGAATAATAAATGCATGGATGCAATAAATGGAACAAATGGCATGGCATACAGAACAATTCAGCAAAAGAATGACAGGAAGAAGCGAGGGAGACGGAGAGTGGACATGAGATATAAGGTAGAGGACCCAGCCCGACAGGGGATATTGGGCAGTGTCCACTTTTGGTGCAGAGGACACCAAAATGCTGAGGCCATGATGGTGCAGAGGCCTAGATGGGGCCATGAAGGTGCAGGAGCCTGGATACTGTAGGGCCTAGAAGGTGTAGAGAACATGATGGTGTCTGGTAGCGGTTGTGCAGAAGGTTGGATGGTGGTGGCAGAGGCTAAGATGGTGCAGGGCCTAGAAGGTGTAGAGGACATGATGGTGTCTGGTAGCAGTTGTGCAGAAGGTTGGATGGTGGTGGCAGAGGCTAAGATGGTGCAGGGCCAAGAAGGTGTAAAGGACATGACGGTGTCTGGTAGCGGTTGTGCAGTACGTTGGATGGTGGTGGCAGAGGCTAAGATGGTGCAGGGCCTAGAAGGTGTAAAGGACATGACGGTGTCTGGTAGCGGTTGTGCAGTACGTTGGATGGTGGTGGCAGAGGCTAAGATGGTGCAGGGCCTAGAAGGTGTAGAGGACATGATGGTGTCTGGTAGCAGTTGTGCAGTACGTTGGATGGTGGTGGCAGAGGCTAAGATGGTGCAGGGCTTAGAAGGTGTAGAGGACATGATGGTGTCTGGTAGCGGTTGTGCAGTACGTTGGATGGTGGTGGCAGAGGCTAAGATGGTGCAGGGCCTAGAAGGTGTAGAGGACATGATGGTGTCTGGTAGAGGTTGTGCAGAAGGTTGGATGGTGGTGGTGCTGATGGACTCAGGACTGCAGCATTTTAATAATAACCTTACACCGTCAGAAAGTATAAGCCTGGTATTATATATTGCAGAAAAGTTCTGTGTTTTACCCTGTACTGCAAAAAGATATGACTAATAAAGAGGAATTTAAATGAAAAACAATTTGAGTCTTGAGTGTCCCTTTAATAATATATATATATATATATATATATATATATATATATATATATATATATACATATAGCATAGAGTCCCTGTAAAACCAACAATAAAGATGAGACATGCAATATAAAACAGACACAGCAATAAAGGGTACAATCCAGTACTAACCTGGTCTAAGGTGAACGAACACTTCTGCTGGTGTCACCTGACTGTTTGCGTCATTGGTGCTCACAACCTGTAAATGTGCTGACGGACTTTCTATTGAATGTGCTCTGCACGCCTTGGATTTTAAATTCAAAACAGTGTCACATCTTTCACTTTCTGCTGAATCCACCATAAAATCCTGTTTGAAGACAATGGGAAAAAACAGAGAATAAACAGATGGATGTTCATATGTCTCACAGGCTAGCCATGCATGCTGCTTCAGTAGGAAGCATTTTTATTTTATATTATTAATTAGGAAACAGATTTTATAGTTACATTGTTATTGCAATAATAAATAAAGCAGTTTGTATTCTGTGGTTATATATAATAATAAAAATAATATATTTAGTAAAATGTAACTGCTAGTTACTATGGAACTAAAGATGTAAAAATATAAAAATATTGAGTAGGGTATCCTGTACGCCTTCCCTGAAAATCAACCAGCTCTATTTACTCAAGAAAAATTGCTCCCTGTACGCTGCCATATTTCTACAGAGATCTGTCCTACTTCTCAAGTTAATTGACGCCCTGTAGCAGCAGTGTATGTTACATCATTTTTTTATTTATTTATATTGGTTGTTCACATCATGCATTTATAAATAAAAATAAGTGATGAAAGTGAAGAACCTCTATTTTGGAATTGCCTTTGCAATCAGTATGTTTACAGAGCTGTCTGTTTCTATTACAAAATATGTCTCTCACGTCTGGTGTTTTTTCTTCTGGTTCAAAGTTTCAGCAATTTTTTACCAGCTTTCAACATTATATCCACCCACTTCTGGGCTTCAGCAACAGGATCAGAGATAAAGCAGCCAGCTTAATACTGGATTCATTATCTGCCACTGATCAGGCACCTCTGTACACCAGAGGTGCTCAAACCGAGTCCTCAAGAGCTACCGACAGGTCATGTTTTCAGCATTTCTGTCTGTAGAAACAGGTCGGATAATTACTGACCCAAACAAACACTCACCTGTGCAGGAACTGTTGCTAGCTCTTAAGGGCTGAGTTTGGGCACCTGCACTGTACAATTACTACCAGCTACTCTGATAAATGGTGAATGGACAAGGTAACTGGTGTGAGCTAAAACCTGTAGAGCAGAGTTGCCCAAACTCAGTCCTTAAGAGCTACCAACAGTTCATGTTTTTAGGATTAGTTTAATCATATGCAGGTGAGTTAATCTATTTTTCTGGGTCAGTAATTATCCGACCTGTTTCTACAGACAGAAATGCTTAAAATATGACCTGTTGGTACCTCTGGAGGACTGGGTTTCTGTAGAGTATTGAAGAAGTGACAAGCTCTGAGAAAAGCCTCAGCAATAATACTATCTGTCATATACTTTTAGGGCATTGCATGGAATTATAGGAGTTACAGTTATATTTTCTAATAATGTATCCCATGATTAATATTCATGGGGTGAGGAAGGTGATATATAATAGGCTCTGCTAAATGTCTTCTCACTCTGTTCATGGGCTTGCTGATGTTATTTATAAGAAAACAAATTACCTACAAACACGTACGAAAATAGAATTTTCAATAAGGCTTTATACATTACTTCATACACCAGTTTCTATACTAACCATAGCAAAAGAATAAAACGAGTACTTTATTTTTTTTATTTAAAGCAACTTTTCAAAAAGTACCCGTGGCTTGCATACACTGGAGGCAGCCATTCTGTGCCCTGAACCAATATTCAGTCTATCAATTCACTAGTAACTAGTGATATCACAGAGGTATGGGTGATATCAGTTGATGTCAGGCTGCATTTTCACAGCTACTGAACGTTCAGTCCACCAAACGGCTGTCTGCTCTGTGCGTAGGTGTCACTGTGGGTGGGTGGATCTGATAAATTCTGCTACTTGCAGAAAAGTGCCTAGTAAGCATTTAAAAAAAAAAGCAAAAAAGATATGCTAAAACTCGCACACACCCCACATAGAAAGCTTCCAGATTCCACACCTGTTCCACATGTGACCGTTTGAAAGTCAAAATTATGAAATAAACAGCTGTGTAAGTAGAAATACAGGACGCAATTACAGTATGTGTCCTTTACTGAACTGCTCCAGCCCAGCCCCCACTAGATGCAGAACGCTGCACTTTCATAGACCTTCATCCAGCAGGATGCCAGAGGCCACTGAAATAAGTTACAGCTGGAAGGTGTCAGAGAGCCACACTATAATTTAAAAGGACAGTCACATCATTATACAACAGGTGCTAATGTGAAAAACATGTTTGGCTGAAACAACACGTGACTGGGGAGATCATTGTTATGTTTTATTTACATTTGTTATCTAAAAATGAGGCACAAATATGTCAGGAGCAAACATTACATAGTTCCAGAGCTAGGCTTCTCCTATTCTACAATGTAGCACATTTCTCATTTATCCAAAATATTCTTTTAGCAACAGCAAATCTTTAATCTTTAGTAATAATTTTCTCAGATTTAGACTCCTGGTAGGCCTACAAAAGACATAACTTTTAAACCCAATAAAAGAAATATGCTACATATAAACTCCAATGGCCTGAATCATTAAGGAGAGCAAAGCAAAAAAAAGGAGTAAATGCTCTTCGGGACAAACCATGTTACAATGCAAGGGGTGCAAATTAGTTTATGGTTTTGCTCATAAGCTAAATACTGGCTGTTTTTTCATGTAGCACAAAAATACTTGCTAGCTTTATTTTACACTGAAATTTAAAGTTGATCTAGGACATGCCCTACCAAGCTATATACCTGTCCCCACATTTTTAATTTACTTCCCCCTCTTATGCAACATGGTTTTGCCCAGGTGCAAAGTTACTCCTTTCTTATGCTTTGCTCTCCTTAATGACTCAGGCCCCAATTGTCTAAGTAGCAGATTGAGCGGCATATTTATCATAGGGGAATTATGGTCGGCAAAACGGGTGTCTTAACAGCAGGTTTCACTGGAGATAAAGTACAGACATCAAGCCTGGGCTATCAGTTCTAATACACATGAGTGAACTGGTTAGCAGGACCACACCTGCACCTATACCCACAGATGGACCTGAAGAAGCGGTAAGTTAATCCTCACCGCGCCAGGCCAGTATCGCAAAAGAATCTGAATGTCGCTATTTTATTAAGTGAATGTTTTTTATCACCACGATTAGCAAAAATAAAATTAGCCGAATATTAGTAAATAGACCCCTCAGAATCAAAAATGCAACTAAATAGGGCAACAAATAACTGGAAAATAAAGGGAATGAAGAGTTTGTTTAAACAATCTGAATTGTCATTTCATGATTTAATAGTTTCAGAGCCATGTTTATGTTCTTCAGTCTCTCTCTCTTTCTGCTAGAAGACTGAGCGCTTGCAGAGCTACTGCTGCCTCCGGCACAGTGACCAAGTCAGTGAACCATCTCTCTACATCACTCAGAGTTCCAGTAACTGTCTAATGGGATGTCAGGCAGTTTAAGGCACAAACAGTAAAGAGGGAGCATAGCAACAGGTGCCAACAGACTAGCATTTAGAACAAGGAGGGGAGGTAACGGCCGAGGGCGGAAGGGGCATGGTGAAGAGTCTGGAGGTTGTGAACACATTCACAGCTATGAATGCCTGGACAGTACACACTTCAGATGGAAGTTAGGGTGTTAGGGCCTCTGTGTGATGCCCTCTAGGTAATGCAGCTTCCATCGCCTATTATTTAATACAGGTAGCCCAGTATAGCATACAGGCTGAGGCTGCATTATATCAGGTGGTGTTGGTTAGGGCCTCTGTGTGAGACCCTCTAGGTAATGCAGCTTCCATCGCCTATTATTTAATACAGGCAGCCACGTATAGCATACAGGCTGAGGCTGCATTATATCAGGTCGTGCTGGTTAGGGCCACTGTGTGATTTCCTCTAGGTAATGCAGCTTCCATCACCTATTATTTAATACAGGTAGCCCAGTATAACATACAGGCTGAGGCTGCATTATATCAGGTCGTGCTGGTTAGGGCCTCTGTGTGATGCCCTCTAGGTAATGCAGCTTCCATCACCTATTATTTAATACAGGTAGCCCAGTATAACATACAGGCTGAGGCTGCATTATATCAGGTCGTGCTGGTTAGGGCCTCTGTGTGATGCCCTCTAGGTAATGCAGCTTCCATCGCCTATTATTTAATACAGGCAGCCAAGTATAGCATACAGGCTGAGGCTGCATTATATCAGGTCGTGCTGGTTAGGGCCTCTGTGATACAGTCTAGGTAACGCAGCTTCCATCGCCTACTATGTAATACAGGCAGCCCAGTATAGCATACAGGCCAAGGATGCATTATATCAGGGCGTGCTGGTTAGGGTCTCTGGCTCAGAGATTTTCCGATGAGGTCCAACGGGCTCTACCCATGGCAATTTATCAGATTATAACAAAAATATTTCCTCCTAAAAATGAATTAAGTTTAAAAATATTGTTATAGGTGGAAATCCCCTTTAACTTAAACATAAAACATATGTAGTGAAAGGAATCAATATGAATATAGAATGACAGTTCTTTGCAAGTGTTTTTTACACACTGCAGATATCTCCTCCTTCTTACGTAATATGATAACTGACAAACACTGTTAAAAATAACACAAGCTCAGTAACAAAAATATTTCCCAGAGGTGGGTCTGTTCCAAAACATGACATCACTGTTTTTAAGGCTGAAAATAGTACAAGCTGAATATTGAAACTAGATGATAGTATAAAGCTTGGTTTCATGTAAAAGATAAAGTACATCGGTTTTTCCACATATGACTGTGGAAATTATATGTAAATGAGTAAATGACCTCAGGCTGCAATTTGATAGTGAACCCTTATTTAGATATTGTGAAGCAAGAAATAACAAAATCAATATTATATAAACATGGGACTGCCATTGCTATGGCTACTGCACAATTGTTTTTTTTTTATATATATTTATGTATTAACAAAATGCTTTACAAAAAATTGAATGGCAGAGATAACTACAAAGTCCATCATTTAATCTGTCCATTTTCTTATTACATCTGTCATTGGGTTTTGAACACCGGAAATTTATATAATTTAAGAAGCTTGTGAGTTAGGTGACTGGAGATAATATTTTCTTTAGGATGTAGACATTTACAATCAGGTCAAACATTAAAGGAAAACTCTGTTCTCCTAAGTTATGTTGCTATATTGTATTAGAGACAAATTTATATATATATATTATATATATATATATATATATATATATATAAAAATAAATATATATGTTGTGTTATTTCAGTTTGTGCTATACTCAGTAAAATTCCTTGGTTCTATTGTGACATTTTTGAGGGGGGTAAAAACATTTTTGCTTAGGGCCCACAAAATGCTAGGCAGGCCCTGTCTGTCTCGTCTACACTGTGGAACTATCTATATTAACGTCTGAACTATTATAAATCAGTAGACACTGATCCGTGAGTTGTGTAGTGGGTTCCTAGCAAATTACCTGGCTGCATTCTCCTGATATACCTGTCACCACAGTGTACTGGTGAGGTGTAATTTAACTTTACTATTGTCAGATACACATAATTGAGCATAAGCAATAACACTGCAATAGATAACAGCGGATAGTTTAAGAAAAGGAACAATCTGCATTACAGCTGTATATGTAGTCATCTACACACTTTTGCCAATTTGTGAACATAAGTTTCACTGGTATATTATACAAATACCAGTTTATTAAATAAGGGACATAAAAATCAAAAGGAATTTAGGAGGCAATCAGACATATTTG
Source organism: Mixophyes fleayi (assembly GCF_038048845.1). NCBI lineage: Eukaryota > Metazoa > Chordata > Amphibia > Anura > Limnodynastidae > Mixophyes > Mixophyes fleayi. The sequence goes on from NC_134406.1 coordinate 53,427,786, forward strand.
GAAGTCATATCTATATTGTCTGGGCAGCATGATGGCGTAGTGGTTAGCACTTCTGCCTCACAGCACTGGGGTCATGAGTTCAATTCCCGACCATGGCCTTATCTATATGTATGTTCTCCCCGTGTTTGCGTGGGTATCCTCCGCATGCTCCGGTTTCCTCACACACACCAAAAACATACTAGTAGGTTAATTGGCTGCTAAAAAAAATTGACCCTAGTCTCTGTGTGTCTCTCTGTCTTTGTGTGTTAGGAATTTAGACTGTAAACCCCAGTGTTGCAGGGACTGATGTGAGCTATTCGTACAGCACTGCGGTATTAGTGGTGCTATATAAATAAATGGTGATGATGATTGAAGTACTAAGAATAATGCTTGCTGTTAACAAGTGCAACAAAATAGGCCTTTTGAGCTAGTTCTACATACCCAGAGCAACAGTTACATTGTTTTCATAGGCTGCTACAATAACAGTTGCTACTATATGCGTTTAGTAAAACATAAGGCCCGGTGCTGAGCTGATTATCCGCCGTTCGTTTAGCATATATTATGAAAACTTGCCCTTCTCCTTACAGCTGCCTCCATATGACTGGAGAGGGAGAACAGGAAAGGAAGGGGCGTCATAACGTAGGACAAGTTAAAGTTAGGACGTGTTCACGCAAGTGCAGATATTATATGATTTTGTGGCATATTTTTACAATATTTTTTTTTTGTTACTTTCATTTGTGAACAAGAAGCAACATTATATCGGCTTTATTAAAAAGTTTTATATAGAGATATTATATAGTCGTTTTTAAAAAAATTAAATTAATCCTAATAGATAATGTGTTTCTCGGTTTCAAAACAATAGTTTTGACAATTTGTTGTGCTTATGACATGTTTGTGTGTATGTGTATGTCTAACGTAGACCTACAGGTATGCCACAGGTGCTGAACTGCACACATTGTGCCCTCAACTCAGGACATGGGCGTTAATGCACTATTTTTATGGGCATATTTTTTAAGCATGAATTCCAACACGCGTACAACTCAGTATCAGGACATTAATATTTCTATTTTAGTGATAAGCACTGTATGTACAGTCCTGTATTATGTAGTGCTGCAAATTACAATATTAGACAGCACCTGGTCATATGGTTTTAGCACATGAAGTTGTTACTTTTGACTACAATCCATTTTGGATATTTCTTATTCTATTGCTGTGTTCAGACTATAATCTCTACAACCATAGCTTCAGTGTTTATACTTCCACTGGTTTGACTACTATTCAGAAAAGGCAGATTGTATTTTAAGAGCATATGTGAGAGACTGCAAACGCCAGCAGAGGGTAGAGTTACTAAAACTTCTAAGAGGGAAAAGTTGAGATATTGCCCAAAGCAACCAATCAGATTCTAGCTATAATTTTCTAGAATGCGCTAGATCAGTGGTAGTCAACCTGGTCCCTACCCCACTAGTGAATGATTCAGCCTTCATGGTGGGCGGTGGGGTTTTTAGAAATGTTCTACATTCTACAATGTTCTACAACATTCTACAATGTTCTACAATGTTCCATTTCCATGGCAGCCCAATCTCCGGGGGTCTTGTGGTAGGAGGACATGGTACAGCACATACTCCTGAAACAGGAAGCTTGACTTTCGCGCCTTACATTAGTGCCCACAGTGAACGGACGCATCTAGGAGTTGCTGCATAGATATACCTTAGGACTGGGATTAACTTAATTTACAGTTTTGGGAGAATTTACCCTTAACCCATGATAGTCATAGGTACAGACTGGAGGAATATAATAAGTATATTATACTTAATATTTATACTTAATATAAGTATAATAGATCCTATCCACAACAAGAAGTGTATCCTGCACGGACGTGCAGGGACTGTGTCACAGAGTGTTATAGTGCATACCAACAACCTGCACCTGCATGTATATATGTGATTACAGTAACCTGTATATGCAAGACTGCAGAGTTATCAAATATCACAAATATGATCTTTAAATTTCAGTGTACAAATAAGCTATGAAATATTTGTTTGCTACATGAAGAAACAGCCAGTATTTAACTTATGTGCAAAATAATAAGCTCATTTACACCCCTTGCATTGTAACATCATCATCATCATCATCATCATTTATTTATATTGTGCCACTAATTCCACAGCGCTGTACAGAGAACTCACTCACATCAGTCCCTGCCCCAATTGGAGCTCACAGTCTATGGTTTTGTCCAGAAAACTTAAGTAAGAAAACTTACTCAATTTATTGCCTAAGTTCCTTAATGAATCAGGCCCTATATTATTAACAGGTGACATGAATTGAATGTTTTCCATGTGCATTCTCCTGGGACTTTATATTCCACACATATACTGGACATATCCTGCAGTGTGTTGTCTGTGAGAGGAGAGCTTACCTAGGGGTAAATGTATCAAAGTGCGATTTTGCAACTCCAGCTATTTTCTCGGGAGAGTTGAAACTCGCCGATGTATGAAGCTGAGATTTCATGCAAAATCACCAGAGTTCTGCTTCTGTCAAAATCGCTATTTGCAAAATTGCCAGAGATCAAACTCCCGACTGTTTGCCACTGCAGCTATACAGCTCTCAAATGTATGAAGCTGCGAGTAAGCAAACTCCGGAGAGTTTGCTTCAAAACACGCCAGATACAACACACTGCTTGATAGCAGCGGGTTGTAGAAACACATCACTGTTACACTGCCCTGGCAGTGTTAAAATGTTAAAGAATAGATAAAAGTTTTAAAATAAAAAAAGCGTGAGGTCCCCCCTCTATTCCAGCTTTACCCTAGTGCTGCCTGACTAGTGCTGGTCCCGTGAAAATCGGGGAAAATTTTTGCGTGGGGTCCCCCCGATTTTCACTTTACCAGCACTAGGCAAACCAGCCAGGGTTGGCGGCACTATAGCAGGGGGACGCTGGGCAGGGGTCCCCCTGCCATAATGACTAACCAACCCTAGACTGTTCAGCGCTGGGCTGGATTCCCTAGGGAGTGGGGTCCGCCGAAAAAACGAGCGGGCCCCCCCCCCCCCTAGAAAGAACCATCCCAGTGCTGATAGCACTAGGGCTCTTCCTACTACCCCTGGGCTGTGGGTAGTAAGGTAATATGGCGAAAAAGTATGAAAAAAATAAACAGACGCCATTTTGTTTTGTGGAACCACAAGTTCCAGCCAGCCAGGTTGCCAAAAACAGTGTGGCCATGCTGGTGCTTGTATAACTACAAGCACCAGCATACCCACGGCAGCCAGGGCATGTTGGCACTTGGAGAACCACAAGTGCCAACATGCCCTGATATACCTGGCTTGCTGGGACCTGTAGTACCACAAAAAAAAAAAGTTAAATAAATAACAACACCCTTGTAAATACCACACATATTTATTAAAAATAAAAACCCCACAATAAATACACTAACCACCCTCATTAAAACCACATCTATTTATTAAAAATAAAAACACCCAAAATACTCACCAAAGATGTCTTTCTTCTTCTAAAGTTCCAGGCTTGCCCCAGTCCCAGCAAATTTGTACTTCCAAAATGGCTTGAAGAAATTCAGCATCACTTCGGCCAGAAGAGCCCCATATTTGTAACATCCCGAATCTTTGTTCTTGATTGTAGAAAAATAATAAAAGTCTTTATCCGCCGCAAACACCTCCTACTATGTAGGAGGTCCGAACCGCAATGAACTTACGTTCATTGCGTAAGCTAAAACTACAGTATAATGTGATTTTCCCACGCTAGTCGGGGAATCACCTAATACTGTACCTAGAGCTTACGCAAGTAACGTAGCTCATTGCGCATGCGCAACGCTACTTGCGTAAGCTGTAATACAGTAAATACAGCTATTTTCATAATGTTATACAACTACAGAACATCTTTACATATGGGGCAGATTCAATTACCTGCGTTGTTCTTTATCACCATTACTACTGTAATTTCTCCGCTGATATTTGCCGCAAGAAAAAATCAGCAGAGATTTTCTGTCAAATCCTGCGGCCACGTTGTTCTCAAGCAACAACAAACGGCTAATTGAATCTGCACCATGGAGCCTGGTTCATTAAGACATGCAAAACTAATGTAAATTGTTTTATTTGTAAACACGCAACACTTGGGCATGCTCACATCCGTATTCAATGAGGAGCAGATCTGGAGAAATGTATCTTGTTGAATACAAGTCTAGGGGGTAAATGTATCAAAGTGCGAGTTTGCCAGCGTGTTTAAATCACGGCAAATGTATCAAGCTGCGATTTTGACACTCATGTTCAAAATCGCTGGTCATCTCTGGCGATTTTGAGCGATGTAAACACTCCCGAGTTTAGCTAACTCTCCTGTGTTTGGCAAACTCTCCTGTGTTGTAACAGTGAGTTGTCAACCCATCACTGTTACACTGGCCCTGTCATACAGCTGCCGGAGCTATTATTCCTCCTGATGAAGTCTTTTATCTAACTAGACGAAACGCGTTGAGGACTGTTTCTAACGAGCCTACTGACTCCATATCCAGCAGTATGTTGGTGAGCCTCCATTGGTGACTCTAACGGTTTGGCTCTGTATAAAGATACCCAGATAAGCTCATTTTAAAGTGTTTTATGTAAGTGTACATCTGTATTGTTTTATAATAAATGTGTGGATATACAGTATCACACTATGTGAGTTTCTTCCATTCTATAACCCTGGCTATCACTGGCTATCACTGACGGTATATGAAGTGTCTGTTTTGAACCCTACTTGCTGAGTGAAGCATCCCATTGTTCTGAAGGGGAACCTGCGTTCATTTTGACGCATGAAGATACCAGCTACTTCTACAGATAAGCCCTAAAGTTTTTATATCTGGTACGCATATTATATTGGCTTGATGTCGGTGTTCCAGAGTGCACTTTCTATATTGATTCACCTAACATCTGTGTGTCTGTACTCACTTGGTGACTTATATTTCGCTTTTTGGCACATTACTCTGTATTGTTACATACAGTATTATACTATGTGGTGCCCCCTCCCGCTTATTTTGTTTTATATATATATATATATATATATATATATATATATATATATATATATATATATATATTATAATATATAGTATATAGTGATGGAGACCAAAACAGGACAAAGTCTTGGATTTGCTGACAGGCAGTCTGACACAAGCCTTAGCTATCAGTTATTCAGACCCATCCAAACAATTAGAAAAACAAGCTGATGAGTATTAATTAGCCACTTTCAATAGCTGACTATATTCTTATGTCAGGTGATTGAGTTGTGAAAGGCTCCAGGCCTGAAATGTTAAAGAGACTTCATATTGCACATCAGGGCATTCAGCGCTCCAAAGCAAGAGCTAGAATGATTATGTGTTGGCCTGGCATGGCCAAGGACATTGAAGAAAAGGTGGAAAACTGTGAGTCAAGAAAACAGATCAACCAACCAAAATTAAACTTTGTTGTCACATGAGATGCTAGAACTTCCTTGGCGCAACTTACCAACTGGCATTTTTTATTTCAGGGGACTTGCATTTTTTTTTGAGTTTGGACTATTTTACGAAACATTCAGAAATCCTCAAACTACCAGATAAAACATCCCAAATGATCATTGCAAAACTCAAGTTTATGGTTGCAAGACATGGGGGACAGTTTCCAACGACATGCCTTTTTTTTTACAGAAGAGGGATAAATACTTTTGGGGAATTTAACTAACTCGTCTCAGTCTTGTATACCCTCAGTGACACAGGTAGGAGAGGATGATTCAGACTGTGAAATGCATTTTTACAAACTCATTTGGCATTGGTATAGATCTAGAACTTGCACATCTAAGAAGTACACCAATCTCTGGTACACATTACTCCTTTTGAACTATTGAAGACTGTTGAGAAACACTTTGGGCTAGATTTACTAAGCTGCGGGTTTGAAAAAGTGGAGATGTTGCCTATAGCAACCAATCAGATTCTAGCTGTCATTTTGTAGAAAGTACTAAATAAATGAAAGCTAGAATCTGATTGGTTGCTATAGGCAACAGCCCCACTTTTTCAAACCCGCAGCTTAGTAAATCTAGCCCTTTGTCTGAAACTTTTCAGACGTTGACCCAAGATACTTAAAAGTTATCACAACATGTTGTTAAAGCTGCAGGATAACCAAGGACATTTCTACAACCGTGGTGCCAAAGCCTTTCATACAGGAGACAGAGGAGATCATCATCATCTGGATCAAGATCTGTTTACATGGCCTTAGCATGTGACACTGTTGTATAGTGCAGTAGATAAGACTGGAACCATTTTGGGGTATTTCTTAACCTACTGTGGGGCTCATCCTTAGGCAAAGCATTCTTGGCTGATTGTACCTCACGTTTTTATTATGCCTTTATTATTTTGAATAGCTAACATTTCAATATGATATTCATAAACACACAAACTAATTCAATCTCAATGTCTGACTGCTCCCGGAGGCCAGTTTAACTCTGCATTTGTTACACGGGAATTAGAACTGTTCTTCCCTGGCCAAGTTCCATAAAACATATTTCTGTATGTTACTAATAACAGCAAATAAGTGATGAAGGAAGTACACACCTCTTGGGTACACCATCCACATTCTGGGCCAAGTGCAAGGCATTTTGTGCATGAAGCAGCGTTTGCAGAGGAACACTTGTTTTCAGCTGAAAAAGAAAGAGTGCATATAAATGTACATGTTAGTGTTTATCTGTATGAAGAGTTATATCCACAGATATTGGAGGACATTTATGAAAACTGGTACAAACATAAAAGGTGCACTACAGGTTTTTCATATGATTATTGTGCCAATCACTCGATACACGACAGTTAAATCTGATATTGCATTAGTGTGTACGCTCCCACGATCCTGTTCTATCGTAACAAAGTACATCATATCGTTTGATTTGATTTTATAACCGGACTAAAAATCTCTATAAACAATGGAACGTTGTTCGCCAAATTCTGCAGTGTGTATACACCCACGACCAGCAGTGTAGGCAGATCTCTATGGAGGTTACAGAGTCATGATCTTATCAGCCGATGGTTATGACAGATGAAGAGCACAGATCTGAAGGTAAATCATGTAAAACGTGTACAGTGTGTACACATAAATCGGCATGCTGATCGGTACTTTCAGTTATTGGTAAAATCATTACCAATATCGCATTGGGAGAAATGTTGTGTACTCAGCCTTAATGTGTAGAACGCAGACATATTTATAACTGTCTTAATGGTTCAGTTGAGATCCGTTATGGATCTCTTCTGTATTAAAATCACATCTTTATTAATGATTTATTTAAAAGTGCTAATGTAATAATCAATTCTAATAAAAGAAACCAACAAGCTCATTAAAGTGTAGTGTGTTAGTGAGTTAAAAACCATATGCTCAGTGTCAAGACAATATATCTTTATTGTTCAATACTACAAATCTTTATTCATTCTCACATCCATAAGCAGTTCTGATTAAGGTAATATGGGGAATGTTATTTTCTATCTTTATATAGATCAAAGATTACTGATATTATGCAGTATATTCTCTTAGTAACACTTGTTATCACAGAGATAAGTTTATATGAATATAATCATTTGCACTCAACTACCTAATCAGATTACCAACTAAACAACTTCTTCATATATAAACAATCTACACATTCAATAAAAATAAAATACAACAGCCTTTGTAAATTTAAAGTAACTATGCCACTAATTTAAGCAAATACATCAGACACAAAACACAACATTCTGTGGTGTTTCTTGTAAATACACAATTGATAAATATTTACTTGATAGTTTTTCTTTACAGGGAAATATTCCATATGCAAAGGAAGATTTCATTTACAAATAAAGACTTCCGGACATACTTGCATCTAGTGGCATGACATGGGGCTGCTATACTGCATGCATCAATAGAATAGCACACCCTAGTGAATTTATAATAACCTAAAGACATGTTTAGTTAGCCAAGTGAAAACTTGTTAACTAGACACCTCTCATGCATAGGTGTATCATAATTTTATTTACTGTAAAAATTCTTATTGCATTTAAAATCCGTAATGTTTCAGTGTTATGTCTCTTTAAAAACTTGCTATTACTATGGTTCCATCCATTCTAAAAGTAGACAAACCTGTTTTTGTGCTAACACTAAGACAAACATTTGCATTGGTAAATTTGCAGCACAATAGGTATAATGCATTCTTATAAGAAAAGCATTAAGTTTCACAAAGATAAATAGTATAAGGTCAAATAGAGCTTCGGTGTGTGCAAATATATTAATCCCTACTCAAGTGGAAGTGATACTATAGACCTTTAACTTGTCTCCTTGCACTTACAGGGTAGGATGCTCTATTGCCAGTGGCATTTATGCATTCTGGCAGTTTAAGTATTGTTCCTGCCAGTAAAATGAGAATGGGATTACAAAAGACTTACTTTGTACTTCACAATACCAATGTGGTTCTATGAAGGAACAGAATAACTTTCAAAGTCAGTGTTACCACCATGTTGCAGAGATAAAAATAAGGCAGAGTGTTTCATGATGTGGGAGTGTAGCCTAATGTAGCCATGGCTTTACACAGTATCTAGTAACATTCATTTACATAGCGCCAGCATATTCCACAGCGCTTTACAATTGGGAACACACTCAGTAAAAAAATACTTTCGTAAGAAACAGAGGTAAGGGGGCCCTGCTCACAAGCTTACAATCTATAGGAAGTTTGATACATAGGGATAAGTGACAACAGAGAAGAGGGATGGTATTTTGTAAGAATAGCATAGAGAATTTAAAAGGGTGTTTCAGAAATTAGTTAAACTTTCATAAAGTGGTGTGTTTTCAGGGGACGCTTGAAGGTTTGAAGGCTAAAGTCTGCTGTGCAAGTGAAGGAAAGGGACAGAGTCCGATAAAGTCCTGTGACCAGGAATGGGAGCAAGTAATGAATGAGGAAGAGAGGCGCAGATATTAGGCAGAGCTAACGGGATGAAGTTGGGAAATATTTTCAGACAAGAGATGTGTGTTGGTGCAGTCTTTTTAATGGATTTGTATGTTAGTAGAAGTATTTTATGTTGACTTCTGTAAAGTACATGCAATCAATATAGGACTCACTGTGCTCAACAGCAGATAGAAGAAAGTTGTTCTAGTAATACCTTTATCATAAAGAGAGCAATCTAATGACTGATACACAATACATTCTATTGTAGTAATCTTAAATGATTCCCATTGTAATGTAATGTTATGGTGTATGGCCATTTATGTGTACCTACGCATTGTGGAGGCAGGTATGTTATGAGAATGCAACCTTTTAATTTGCAATAACCCCATGTGATTCCTCAGTGATGTCACAAGCTCCTACTGAAGAGACGGGTTTCTTAATATTGGTTCACACCTTCATATAGATAGCTCCACCTAAATGGATGGGGAGTGTTATCTGACTGGCAATAATTATTACAAAAAGCAGTCTGTACATACAAGGAGGCCTATTTATCAAGCCTTCAGCCACGTTTCCGCATGGTTTAGGCACATTTTAGTATTAGGGCTATTTACCAAATGCCTAGCACAGGAGAACTATTTTCCGTGACATCATATACCTGTAGGTCTGACAGCTTTCAGCAAATTGGCTCTGATATAACAAGAGTAACATGATCTACATCCAACAACAACTAATTTACACAATACTGAAGGTGTTATAGGAGGAAGTATAAAACGAAGGGAAAGGGCACAGCTTTATATTAGATTTTTATCAAAAAATGTATGTGCTGTAAACATGTACATTGCTATTCGGTTTGCTCTGTCTGCGATATCAGGGAATAGGAAGAGTGAGGATGCCCCTCTGCTAATAAAAAGAGTGTGGCTCACATCAGGGGGCATGTCTAGTGCTTCTATAATACTACATGCCATAATATTTAGCGCTAATAATTATCTATTTACAGTGCTGGTTGGTATAAGTGCCTCTGGGAGGCCCCATTTCCCGTATCGGCTTAGTTTATCTAAGTGTATTGTTTTGCAAAAACAATTCTGGAAGAGAGCCAGTGATAATGAATTATAATTGTGTACCTGTCACTTTAAAAGCTGTACCGTCTGCCATGCATCAATGTTTTGATAAGTGGGAAGAAGTTTTTATATGAGACTTCAATAGTGTGGTACGTACCCTTTGTAAGTTGACTACAAAGTATAATGTTATTGGCTTTCGTTCAGACATTTCTGATGTGCTTATTACCTGAAAAGGGAATGTGAAGGTTCTATTTTAACTTGATCAGTGCGTGACTGTCTGTATAATGTAACATTTCCTAATAAATGTTTGATATGGAAAAACAAACAGAAAGCCGTCACCATATGATTTTTGGAATATGTGAAGTCACACCTACTTTGCTGTATGAAATACGACTTTCCTGAAACTATTTTTCCATTTTTCCAAACACAATAATAAATGTTTCAGAAATATGGAAACTTTTAACAGGACCTAACTAAACAGTGTATTGTTTAATCCATAGTTTTCTATCTAAGGCACTGGAGTACTTTTCTCCAAAACAACTTGATTTGTAGCTGATTGTCCAGTTCTAAATTTATTTTAGCTTTTTTGAGGTTATACTTATTGGATCTGCACTTTCAATAAGTGAGTTTATGGGTTTTTGTCCAGGATTTCCATATAGCAAGATTTGGGTGTTGACTCTTCATATTCATTAAACAAAAACTATCAAGTTATACTCTTTAAATATTCTTAGAAATGCCAAAACACATATTATACTTAATAGTGTATGTCAGTGATGAGCAACAGGCGGCCTTCGGAGCCTTCATCCGTGGCCCCTGGCTTATCTGTACTGTCTAGGGGCAGAACAATGCAATGCCAAGCTCCATAGCAAAATTGCATAGAGGCACGCAGATGCCACGCTAGCATCCCGGGCCCCATCGCTCTGCTCTCTAATGAGCATGTGCTGCTTACAAGAGGCCTCTTCTCTACTCCTTTGAGAGAAGAGTGGGGGCATCAGGTGGGGTACGGAGCCACAGGTGAGGAGTAGGGGCCCTACATTGCCAGACCCTGTAGCGGTGGCGCCCCCTGCCCCCACAATATTTCTGCCACATGCCCTGTCAGTTCATTTCTCTGCTGTATACTCCACCTGCCCCAGTTCTTTTCCATTGCTTTATACCCTGCTAAGCTTAACCTGGAGACCCAGCTCTTATTAAATTATGGGTCATAAAATTGAGAATAAGACTGAACTTAATCTTATTATTTAGCTGGTGCAACCAACTTCCACACAAGCGCCATCACACGATGCATGGAGGGCAGGCAGTGCCAGCAGCACATCTGAGATCACAAAAGGAGGGATGTACAAACTGCACTATATGAGCTCCATCCATCCTCCGCAGGAAAGAGCAGTGTGGTTTCTGCTTACTTCATTAAAGTGAATTTTAGACAGGCCTTGTAATGCACCCATGGGCTGCAAAGTGTATTTTTGATACCACTTACACGAACGAAATGACGTTCGCGAACATGGGGCACCTTAAAAACAAGAAGCATAACAGATTGCCAGATAGAAACCTGTTTGCAGAATTGCATTGTGCCTGTTCCATCTTACACCTAACTTTCACAAGCTGGTGACAATTCTGACCATCCAGAAGTCATTCTAAATTGTCAGATTTGTTTGTTTAGCTTATAACACATATTCATTATACATTAATATGCCTACTGGTATGTTATTACAAACTGGTGTCTTTATTTTATTAAATGTCTTATTACTGTGATGAAGGGCAATGTGCGGTCCTTACCAAGGTGAGAGGGCCACACACGTGGCCCTTGAAGGGTATAAGGTTGCCCTTCACTGGTGTATGTTCTTCTTTCAATTGAGCAGCGAACTGCACATTAGTATCCACAAGGATCAAATAGATAAGAACTGGTAAATGAGTTTGGCTCTGCAACAAATCTGTTGGCCACAAGTGTTACTCCCACTGCTGCACAACTCTTCCACTAAAACACTATGCAACATCAATTTACTGGATTAGAGTCTGTGATTATAATACAAAATTCTGTAGTCTATCAACCAGTCACTATTTCTACAGCAGGCACAAGAAAGAGGTCAAAGGCAAACCTAGGTCTTAGAGTAAGAGAAAGCAACCAAATACATAATTTATATAAATTTATTAGTTTAGGAGGCCCACAATGGTGTGAGAGCAACACTCTAGCAACGTGGCAAAAAAAGATGTTATCTTCTCGACTTCGATAGAAAATAAATGGATCGCTAAACAAACTCTTCCAATAAGAGAACAATCAAAAGAAAAAAAAAGAAAAGTGAAAAAAAAACAGGTAATAGCAAAATATTGGTTTAAATTATGTGCCTCTGTCTTGGGTTTTGCCTACCTGTATTTAGTATTACAAAAATTAAACACAATGATTACTTTGTAGGGAACACAATATTTTCCCACATAGTATCAGTATTGATTCAGTACTGATGATCCTCCAACAAATTCCTGAACAAAATATTTGGCAACAATCTGTTCTGTCTTCCGCATGCCATACTCTATAGACAAACTATCTGTTAAACAATGACTACAACCCAGGCTTTATCCTGCAACAAAGGAGAGGCAAACTCCCCCATACACATTGAAAACAACATTAAACAACTGAAGTCTGGTGATCCATTGACAAATGAGAGTCGAGCTTAGGTGTTCTGGCATCTCTTGTTCCCTGCAGGATAAATATTTGGATAATCTGGTACTCAGAGTTACTACTAAGTTATATCTTTGAGCGAAGCTGCACAAAATTTAGGCTGAATCAATTTCACGACAGCACAGGCCACTTTGCGGCACTGTATGTAGTTTGTCGATAAGTTTGCTTTCTGTAAAATTATTTCTTTTATGCCAATAACTGTGAAAGAAGGGATCTAAATAGAGATGAGCAAACTTAAAACCATTTTGGTAAATATTTGCCTCATTCCACAGCTGGCCATGAAATTTTGCACATTTCACAGACAGAATTTAGTCTTAAGTGTTCCCCTGTCCTACCCCACCAACAAACCTGAATGAATTGACCATTGTTCTCTCAACTCTACTCATAACCTATAAATTCTGTGAAATGTAAATTTACCAAAACGGTGTGGAATGGTATTATGTGGAATGGTGAAGCAAAAGTTAAACTAGATTATATTACTGGAACATCGCATCGCTGCAAAAATTCATTTGTCTGATAGATTGCCAGATTGTGAATCTCTAGTTCAAATGATTGTCAAATAAACACAAGTTCAGTTCAATGAATATGGTGAAAACAGTAGAAACATCGCTTCAGAAAATCCTTCCCAATTTTCTCCAGAATTAATGCTTATTTGAGCTTCACTCGTGTCTTAAATAAGTTCTGAGAGAGACGTGTGTGGACAGATTTATCGTTGGGATACGTGTCTCAGCTCAACTCTAAACTGTAGTGTTAAAATAAAGCTGCACAGTATTTGTTCGCTACATGCAAAAAGAGACATACAGTATTTTGCTTGTTTGAAAATAAAATACATTGAACACCTTGCATTGCAGCATGGTTTATCCAAGTGCAAATCTGCACCCTTTAGCTGGTGTTGCTCCTAACCCAAAATGAGGATCATAAACGGAACTTAGTTTGTGCAAACAGCATTGATTATTGGTAGCTCTATAGACCTGTAAGTCTCAGGTTATTGTCAAGTTATTTAAATATCTCACCCTGCAACAAGAAATCCCTTTTTTTTTAATGTTGGAGCAATGTTGGGGTGCATTATTGCACCTAACCCACATACAACAAGAAGTACCTTGATCTATTCAACTCCTCCCATCAGATGGGGCAACATTTTGATCATAAAAGTTGATTTTTACACCCTAATACCATTATAAACTGGGACAAAAGCAGCATGAAGATCCAAAGAGTATTTACAATTTCTTAAATGACCTTAATTGTCCATATTTGAATTACAATCTCTTAGTCATAGCCATGATTCCAACTTTCCTGTAGGACAGCTATTACTCATTGGGCAAGGGTCAGCTGACATAATATTTCGGTGATGCCTTATAAACCCATTGTCATTATCAGTGATAGCCACATAAATGTAAGCCACAAACCAGCAACCCACGGATTGTACTAGCTATGCACAATGTTGCTATTCATAATATCTTCCCGTCAGAGAGTGTGCCTCATGAAATATAAATGCTTGGTAAGTATGACATCATGTATTTCCCCAAATAGAAGTGTGAATTAAGAACACTTCATAGGACAAGGTTTTCAGACTTCGTAAGTGTCGGCTCAGTTTGTACAGCGATTTGACATGACTCGAGTCCCAGACTTGACCTTTATTTGGCACGTTACTACCTAAAGAATCACAGCAATTTGTATGTTCTAAGCTATGTTATCTAAGTAATCACTTGGAATATAAGTGGATTCTGATAGCGGGACAAGAACTTAAACCTGAACACAACATTAGTTATTAGATATGCAAATCAAACATTGCAAAGAAAGATATAGCTATATATGTAACCTTAGTGTAGCCATCAAACAAGAATTGGACTAGTCAACAATGCTTACATCACTACCAGGCTGGAAAGACAAAGGTCTGCCCAGCAGCGAATGGCTGGAGTTCATTCGCAGGTAATTCTTGAGAACTTTGCAATCAATCACTGTAATAATTACTGTGTGCCACCTGTGGTTTTTTTATTTTACCGGTTACCAGAGTCCATCTTGTGATTGTGTTACAAGTCTCCCAATAATGATTCTTTAATTGAAAAGGTAACAAAATTAAATAGATCTTTCTCTATTTTTTGACATAGCTTTTGACATGTTGTGACATTGTGTGAAATGCAAGCCAAGTGAGCTAAGTAATATGCAATACAGTCCTTTATTGGTCCAAGCCAATATGAATGATGATTATCAAATGTTCAATATTACTGCAAGCAGGGTTGGTGCTACCCCTAGGCAAGTATAGGTGGATGACTATGGTGTGAGGTTCAAAGAGTAGGCAAGAATGATATGGAAGCATTTTAACTTTTAGCAGCAAAAATGGCCTTTGAAATTGTTTCAGATGTTGGCAACTATGAGAGAGGTCTTTCATACATATTTCGTAGCTCTTTCTATTGCAGTTTTCTTAAATTGTGTTATTCCTTCTAGTACTGTGGTAGCTCTAATACACTATAGACTATATGCTGATTCTATCACCATATATCAATGTTGCTTACACACAGATGTCTCTGGGGAGAAAGGAAATGCAATAGGCTTAATACCTCAATGGAATCTCCTGAAAACGTTTCAGTGTGACAACTACTCTACAAAAGTTGTGTATTATGGAAATCCCCAGATACCAAAAGTAATTGTTAAGCAACACACATTTTTTAGCATTTCACTTGATTCAGCATCACAATGCACATATGGTTTTCCACGTAGCTTAAGTCAGTAATTTATCTCATATGTCTAGATGCTGATTTGTAAGAAGTGAATATTAAACTATATATCAGTTGCAGGTCTGCCAGTTTTACATGCATTTGTTATTAATGAAATAAGTATTAATAACTGGATCTCTCTTTAAGATATTTATATCACAGCTATATATTTTATGCTCAAAGTGGACATGTCGCAGTGGTCACCACAAGACTCACTTGAGCAGGCATGACATATAGGTGTGAAAGGGTTAATCAAAACAAAACCACCTGGTCTGTCTAAAACTGCTTAAACCTCTCCAACATTACATCTCACTATTATCTACACAGTTCTGGTACCACTAAGATTTGGTTCAAAGCTGACACTTTAATGTCATTTTCAATTACTCCGACTTATCTCAAAATACGGTCACAACTTAATGTGATCAGGACGCACAAACAAGCAAAACTTCACAACGATTTACATAGCACAAGAAGAACCAAAAAGAACAGGGGACAAATATAAGTAGTAATACAACAAGGGTAACATAAATCGAATCAAATACAAAGGGCAAATCCTAGGCAATTACAAGGATTGCAAGGGTAATGGGAGGTGAGAAGGGAGAGGTGGTAAGTAAGAGGGAGGGGACAAGAAGAAGGAAGGTCCTGCTCATGAGAGCTGACAATCTAAAGGGGAGGGGTTGGTGTGGAAGAATGTGGGGGTGACATGTAGAGGGTAAGGATTGGGATGGTAGGGAGGGGTTAGTCAGCGGCCAGCTTTGGTGAACAGGTGAGTTTTGAGGGAGCATTGGAAGCTAGAGTAGAGTCTGATAGAGCAAAAGAGCTTGTTCTAGAGATTGGGAGCAGCGCAGGGAAAGTCTTTGAAGTGGGAATGAGAAGTAATCAGAGGGTAGGAGAGGCAGTGATCAATGGCCGAGCAGTGGGACTGGAGGAAGTGTGTATGGAGATGTTGCGGGCATAATAGCGGGTAAGAGCTTTGCCCATAGATTGTAAGCTTGCGAGCAGGGCCTGCTCACCTCTTTGTTTTACCCAGTTTGTTTATTAGTTTACTATGTTTGTCCCCAATTGTAAAGCGCTACAGAATATGTTGGTGCTATATAAATAAATGAGGATGATGATGATGCTATTTCCTGCCTGTGGGCCCAATATCTAAATAAAAGTGGATAAGAAAAAAAACTATGGCTTCTTTTAACAGTTCCTCAAATTTCCTCGGAACCTTCTTCCCTCCAGTCTCAGTGCATGTCCTCGTGTTCTAATACTTCTCTGTGTTTGAAGAATATTTCCCTCCTGCACCCTCTTAAGACCCTTGATATATTTGAAGGTTTCTATCATGTCCCCCTACCATGCACCATTTTATTTGCTCCTTCTGGATATATGGCTACCAGACCTGAACACAGTATTCTGGATGAGGCCGTATCAACTGACCTACATACCCAGTGGCATTATTACTTTTCTTTCCTTCTTTCTGCTACTGATTCCTCTCCCTATGCAACCAAGCATCTGACTTGCCTTTCTCTCTGCTTTGTTACATTGTTTACCTGCCTTTAAGTCACCTGAAATAGTGACTAGGAAAATAAGCTTCTGATATAAGATATTTTCCATTATTCCAGTGGTAAGAGTCCTTGTGGTGTCTCCAGAGCCTTCACGAGTTTTACTGAATTTTTCACTAGCTTTACTAAAACATTAGCCCACTTTGAGTTAGTACTTTGTCCATCCAGTATTGGTCTTCACTATATTCTTCTTTCAGCAAGAGCTGCCATTGCGCCTTCCCCTACAGATTATTGCACTCCAGTAATTGTTGCGCTTTCTCCACTAGACTCAAGCGGTGTGGACAGATTGTTGCTGAAGAAGGGGTGTGACTGGCAGGTGATCCGAACGAAACCAGGTAAGGCCATTACACCAATAATAAATCCAGAATTCCTATTCATTAATTTCCCCCCCAAAAAAATTAAGTGTGTGAGAGCCTCTCAGGAGGGTATGGGAGGGGTAGGCTGAAGCTTTGCCTAGGGCATCTAGAGAACTTGCACTGGCTCTGGGGATAACAAGGGGAAAATGCACTCTGCACACCTTAAAATCCGTTATTGCACTGAAGGACCTGATTCATCATTAAACGCACTGTGAACGCAACTTGCATTTGAAATAATCAGACGTAACTTGCACACACATAGGCCTGTATTCAAGTACAAATGGTTCTCAAGAAACATTTTTATTTGAATATGGGTATAAATAAGTACGCCCTGCCTATACGTTACTTGCCATATACATACAGACAGAACAGACTGCAGGATATGCACATGCATATGTGCAATATTAAGTCCTTTCAGAATGCATGCAAAAAAAAAGGATTTCATAAAATTAATCTACAACTCTCAACACTATAATCATTAATAAAAATATATGTTGGGCAGCCCGGTGGTTAAGTGGTTAGAACTTCTGCCTCACAGCACTGAGGTCATGAGTTCCATTCACGACCATGGCCTTATCTGTGATGAGTTTGTATGTTCTCCCTGTGTTTGCGTGCGTTTCCTCCAGGTGCTCCGGTTTCCTCCCACACTCCAAAACAAAAACATACTAGTAGATTAATTGGCTGCTATCAAAAATTGAGCCTAGAGTCCTTCTCTCTCTGTCTGTCTGTGTGTGTATGTTAGAGAATTTAGACTGTAAGCTTCAATGGGACAGGGACTGATGTGAATGAGTTCTCTCTACAGCACTGCGGAATCAGTGGCTCTATATAAATAAAAGGTGATGATGATATGTTAAAAAAAGTAATATTTTTTTTACATGAAATGCTTACTCTATATAAAATGCATTTTTGAAGTTTCTCTCACTTGCAAACATATGTTCTGGCATCCATATGTGTCACTATCAGTCGCCACTCACATTGGCCCTGTACGAATGTGCGTGCGCTGGACCTCGGCACACCCTTACTGTACAATGCCTATTTACATCTGTCCCTTCCCTCGCCCGTTCTGCCCTTCAAGATGTAGGTAGCCTGAAGTGGCAATCACTGACGTAATGCACATTTTTAAACATGTGCAGAGCTATTTCACGCAAGATAAAGCGCGCAACAGAATACATCAGGCCCTAAATCTCATATTTCAATTTGGTGCATTACTAAGGTTTGCCCATATTATCCAATGGAATGCCATGAATTGCCCATGTCTGACCAGCTCCTTCAATACTATGGGGCAAAAATGTGCTCCTCTCCTAACCAAAACCCTCTTGCCATGCTGAGCAAGTAAAAACAGGCAGTAATGTTCAATGACTTTGCTGAATAAACAGCCTTTGTCTGGTCTTAAATGACTCCACACACTAAAATGCACCTTGCTACCACCAATATGAAAACTTGCAGCAGGCCCTAATATTCCGCTACTTTTTAATACATGGGAACCTAACAAGTTTTAGTTAGAAATAAGAACAACTTCATACACATGCTTTCTCCAGACTTCAAAGTAATCGCTGCTAGCTCACATTTCAAACTATCCAAAGAACGACCAGATTCCAAGCAATGGTTATATTTTGGGTAATCTTTGGCTGGAAAAAAATAGTTTACTTATTTTCGACCACAAAGATCTAAGCTCTATGTTTCAGCATATTACTGGCTCAAAACCAGGGAAAAGGCAACATTAAATTGTTTAAACAAGACTGCTTTGCCTTTCCATTTACAGTATATACTTGGTCACTATCACTGGAATAAGTATCCTATAACCCAGTAAAAGGTAACAATGTATTACCTAAATGTCAGTTTGTATTAATGTTTTAGGCATTACTGCAGGAATATTTTTGTAATTTAAGTAGAACACAATGTTGACCTCAAAATGGGACTCTGAAAACCGTATTTTATTATGACGACATAGGACCTGATTTTAAATTAGGAGCAAAGCAAAGAAAAGGAGCAACTGCACCTGGACAAAACCATCT
This sequence comes from Mixophyes fleayi, assembly GCF_038048845.1. Taxonomy (NCBI): domain Eukaryota; kingdom Metazoa; phylum Chordata; class Amphibia; order Anura; family Limnodynastidae; genus Mixophyes; species Mixophyes fleayi. The sequence continues at coordinate 53,447,031 of NC_134406.1, forward strand.
TACAATGCAAGGGTTACAAATTGACTTATTTTTTTGCACATAAGGGAAATACTCACTGTTTTTTCATGCAGCATACAAATACTTGAGTGCCTTATTTTTACACTGAATTTACAGTTGATCTATGACATGCCGTATCCCAACTATAAATCTGTCCCTGCATTTTAAATTTACCTCCCCCTCTAACGCAACATGGTTTTGCCAAGGTGCAGATTTGCTCCTTTTCTTTGCTCCTAACTAAAAATCAGGCCCATAGTGGGCAAGTAACTAGCTACTTAAGATTTCCCCAACTTGGCGATCTGTGTTTGCATGAACCGGTCATTTTGGTTAAATAAAACCAAACCAATGTGGAATTGCTGTTGGATGCGACCACAGGCCTGCCTTGCTTAGGAAACGTAGTGTGAACAAACTGTATTAACTAGTTTTAAATCCAGTGTAAGCATCTTGTGACTTTCTATAAATACTGCATATTGATTAATATTGAAACGTGTCTGTTGTTTTAACAAAAGAGACCACTGGCTGCATTGAAGGGGTTAATGAAAAAGTTAACATTTTTGGCTTAGTTCACAATTACTTTCAATAAATACCATACACCTTGTCTTAGAGAATTCAGTAAAATAATACAGATTTGTGACAGTGATACAAAACATGCCTAAGCGGAAAAAAGATTTCTATACTTGAATTGTAAATGTTGCGAGCTACTGAGTGATCATATATAAACTAAAGCTTACAAGCCAGATATATATCTTTGTTTGATGGTTTGCTTACGCCATATTTAAAAGGGCACCATTTCTATCATTAAAACTAGTGATAGCAGGTAAGCAATCATTATTTAAAGTAGTTATTTGCATTATTCACAAGAGCTGCAGTGTTTCAAACTTACATAAGTAAAAAAGAGGCTGTATTATCCTAATTTCCTTTGTTCCCGATGTACTGCTTATTTCACCACCATTGAGATATTGTATAACTCAAGAAAGCAAGGTGACACTGGGACTGCTTATATTTCATGTGCTTAACATTTACATTACATTTTAAATAAATTGGTGCACATAAAAATTATTATGCATCTGGCTGAAAAGCTGAAATTAAAAAAAAAAAGAAAGTGTTGAAATAACTGGTAAAGTAGTCTAAAATGCTGCCACTTTAGATGTATATGTCTTTTACATATACATCTGCAAACACTGCAAATTTTGGAAGATCTACAAATATATGCTAAACAAGTTAACCCATGCATGATACTCATGGATTCTAGTCAAATCAAGCTACTTAAGGTGTTAAAAGGGTTCTTGTCATGCATTTGGGGCTAGGCCAGGCCTGCTCAGGGGAAGAGCGTTACTTCCCGACGTAAGCGCCCATTTTTAACGTGGTTTTGTCCACATGTCACCACCTCATCCTTCTTCTCCATCACCTCATCCTTCATCTTCATCGCCACATCCTTAATCTCCATCGTCTTACTGTTCTAAAACCTCTCGATACACAACGTTTCTGCAAAACACCTTATCGCTGTGCTCAATCAGTCTTCCTTGAAGGGCAGTATTCATAACCTGCACTTGCACATCACTGCTTCTCCGTACTCGTGAAAATGCTACATACAATTGTCCATGACCAAACACAGGCTCTGGTAAATAAATACCCACACGGTCAAGAGTTTGAGCCCTCAACTGGTAAATTTAGCCTTTACTACCCCTCCCACGGGGGGCAAGGGGGGATGATGGAAGTTAACTGACTTCACTATTATAATTTTTTTGTCAAATAATGTCAGTATACCAAATTTCAGGTCAATTGGATGAGCCCTTTCTGAGAAAATAGTTTTTTACACACACACACACACACACACACTAACACACGCCGCTAGGCTTAAATATATTAGATCCTCTTCTTGTTTCTGATAGTAATTCCATTTAAGAGCTTTTGGAGCTAAGTCAGGCACAAACTTTTGACTATGTAGTTAGAACGAAACTAATTACCTTTGCAAAAGACATCATCATGCCCTACAAAGGTACTTTAGAAAAAAGTGCAATGGTTACACACTGGGGAAGATTCAATTCAGCATGATGTGCCTCTGGAATAGTCCACGGTTACACATCAAGGCGATGTTCAACAAGATATCCTTGCTCCTTTTTCCTCGCTCCCCAAAGAGGCGCGTATTATAATGAGTGCAGATTCATAACTGTAATACGTGGCAATGGGCACAGCCAGACATCGCTGTGATGTCCGGTGGCACAATGCATTGAATCTCCCCCAATGTGTTGTTGGTTGATCCCAGGTTTCCCATACAGAGGAAAATACAAACCGCAGCAGCAAAGAATAACGACAGCAGAGATAGAGACAAGCTTTCCAACGCAACAGATATGTTGGTTGTTTAGTGGGTCAACATATTAGATCTCCTATAAATATATGCAATATTGGTAAGGTAGAATGTATGGGTAGAGTATAAGTAATCTTACACAGAATTATATCTATCTGCTTATATACATTTATTAACAATGTGTGAGTGTCACACTTCTATGCTAAGGACTGGAAATGACAGCTATGGAGCCCAGAATATGGTGAAAGCATAAATATTTATTGAGGAGATGTGATCCAGAAGATGCAGATAATGATACAAACGAGTATTGAATACACAAAACAATGAATATCTGGGTGAGGCTGAAAACAGGTAACAACAAGGGATACGGCTGATGCCGGTAAACTGGCTGAGTGGAAAGAAATCGGGTACAAAGATGTTGGCAAGCAGCTTGTAGCAGTTCCAAGGAACAGGAGGAGAACAGGAGAAACATATGAGCACAACAATATCCAGAATAGCAACATAAATGACCAGCAAAGGTAACTGGGAGAGACAGGTAAAAATAATGAGAACAGGTGTAGATGATTAGCTAGTTAACCCCAGCTAGTGAAAGATACAAGGATAGTAGCAGCACCTCTGGTGAAACTGGGGTACTGCAAGGCACATACAATAGTATAAAGTCCAATATAGTTCCAGAGGCAGGAGCTACCGATACAAAGCAGCATGCTGATGCAATGCTGAAGGCAGATCCTGACAGCGAGACAGCATAATGCTGCTTTTGTGCTGATGTAAAACTGACATGTCACACGTACCTAGGGCTTCCATGCTCCAGTGCTTTCCCAAGAAAATTCCAGCGTTTGCAATTAGAAACTGGCAATGCTTATTTTTGTAGAATTTAGACTCCTAATACACCTAAATTGAGATGTGTGGGCTTCACAAAACTATGAGAAATGATTTGTGCAAGAGATGTCTGATGCAAATTTGTAATTGGCTGCTACATCATAAAACTGTGTATGTGACAATTTCAACAAGTGCAGCAGAACAGCAGAATATCCAAAAATAGGGAGTGAGAGTTTGTCCATAGAAGGGTCATGTTCTTTTCAGAGGCCCACGGTGGACTGAGGTGCAATTATTGTTCAGTGTGGCATATGACATAATTATGCTGAATACATTACATAGTTAGCCAGGAGACAACTTATAGCAACCAACGTAACAAACAACTATGGGAAGAGAATCAATGTTTGTTTAGCACTTCAATCAAATAGTATAATACAAAGTGATTTGAGCAAAATTTCCATTTTGCCAAACCCAGTCTGTATTTACCATATAGACAAACTATCAGGGCCGTAACGAGGGCGGTGCGGGGGCGGTGCCGTCGCCCACTTGGCGCAGCAGCCGCGCCGCTACCTGCCTTCATACTTTCAGCCCTTAAGGGCTGAAGGGCTGAAGAAGAGAGAGAGGGAGAGATTAACTAACCAGAGTTTGATGCTTCACTCCTTAACTTCCGCAGTGGAAGTGCAAATGCGTTCAAAATGCTGAACTTCCTGTCAGTGGAACGCGGAAGTTAAGGACAAGCGTCAAACTCTGGATAGTTAATCTCTTTCTCTCGCTCCTCCCCCTCCCTTCTCCCCCTCCTTAGTTGGGGGGAGCCGGTGCCCTGTCTCGCCCAGGGCGCCAAAATGTATAGTTACGCCACTGCAAACTATACATGCATAGGGCATACATTTTTTTTATTTTAACTTTCTTTTTTCTATTTGGTTTTTCAAACCCATCGTGTAAAAAAATGGAAGAGGTGGTGCCGGTGCAAAGAAGCATGTTGTGTGCACTGTTGCTAGGTTAGGCATCTTTCACTCACAATGTCTGGACAGCATTAACTGTAAATATAGCACTGGCCGAACCCTTAGATTTCCACCAACCATATCTAAATAATCATTTCTTCTTATTTTTTTGCTGAAAAAAAGAAAACATTTTATCAGTTAGGTCCTTCCTCCTTCCTTTCCATATGCAAATGCAGGCCGGATGATTCAGTATTTGACAGAATCCTACAATATGGATCTAGTGCATCCTCAATTGAAATTCTGCAAATACACAGCTACAGATTGAAATATATCCCTGAGGTGTGTGGAGGGGAACTTTTTGAATTAAAAAAATCAACTATACACTCAACTAAACTGTGCCAAGAATAAACTTGCTACCATCAGCCAAGTACTTCTGAAAATTAATTTAACTAATTAGCATTTTTTATAACTGTGAAATACCTATTTTTTTTTTTTACTCCATTAACAATAAGGTCTTTACAGGACATCTAACTCTCAAGAGGACTGTATGAACACAGTTTTACAGTCACGTGTTGATAAAAAACAGGCATTTCAGTCTCTCTTTGAAAGGGAAAAAAAATGAAAGTGATTGAGAATGTATATGTAAATAGATAGGGCCATATTTTCCATAAATGTCATTTTTAGAAAAACAAGGAAGTGCACTGAACACTGGGCGTAGACAGAAAGATACTACTGAGAGTTAGTGGGTGGCTGATTAGTATCTGATATGGCATATGTAAAACAAATCAATGCAGCTCTGCAGTACAAACAGACCTTTCCACTTGGATCATAGGCCCTCTCCCTAAATAGCACATTCTTTAGGAACAATACTGGGTCTGTATTAAACCAGAGCAAACAGCACTGAAATGAAACACTGCAGACTTGACAAAAGTAGCAAATACCCTCAAACTTCTTTAAATACACGCAGTTGTCTCAGACATTTCACAGCCAATAACTTAGTGATTGGAAAGTAAACTGTGACTCACTTTCTGTGTTTAAATTAAGATTGTCTTTTAGCAGTTTATAATGTAGCTATTATGATGTAATTTATATCATATGGTGGAAAGTATTATTACACGCAAGGACCACCTTAAAAGTGCACAGTATCAAATGGTAGAATTATAAATATTACAGCGATAGAAAATCTTTTATCGTGCAATGTAACAAAAATTCACCATGGCAACTAAGTGACGCAGTAGAGTGCACTGGAACTGGAAACCCGGACTTGGGCTTCCAGTTCCAAATTAAAAAAAAAAAAAAAAAAAAGTTTTTTTAAAAAAACAAAAACATAAATAAAATGCTAAAAATAATAAAATTACTTTCATTTAAAAATAAATAAATCTGTATTTTAATAATAAAGCATTTTTTCTGTGGGCACCCCTGAGTATCACTATTCAGAGAGGGCAATCGGAGAACGAGGCAGTACGTGTACCGCTGCTGTCCTAGGTAAACAGGCTTCCTCCATGCAAAACATAGCAGGAGGCCAGCGACATTGGCTATCTCCAGCAGCAGACTTCACCGGCCTGGGGCTTTGGTAAACAGGGAGAAGCTCTAAAACCTGTAAAAACATTATTGCAGAATTTAGGGCTTGTGTCTCGTTGACAACTAGACCCCTATGGGTATCAAAGGATAACTAAACTAAAAACTGATAATTCAGTTTTGGGTGGAATATCAAAAGTAAATCCCAGTCCCAAAAAGTTTCTTACCTTGCATTTGGCATTCAATATTCGTCAGTTTCCGCTATGTCTTCTGAGCACCTCCCACTACTCCGCTCGATCTGGCAGTGGCGGTACCAGGAGGGGTGATCGGGGCAATCGCTGCCCAGAGCAGCAGCGGCAGCTCACTATACTGATGTTCCCGGCGGCTGACAGACATGCAAAGAATCCTGTCCAGCCGCTCTGATTGTGTTTTAACACAATCAGCACGGCCGAGCTGCATTATTAGCTTACCTGTCAGCAGCTGGGAAGATCAGTATAATGAGTTGCCACTGGAAGCCCCATGCTTCTATTAGGGAAAAAAATTCTAGGTCGGCACCTGCGCCCTGGCACGTTGCTGGTGGATAACATGTTGAATGTCTGTAAAGAGTCTGAGTCCGCAGAAACAGTGATGTCTGCCACACTCTCCTCCTCCTGGAAACCCCTTCTGGTCACTGTCAGCTGCAGCTTGCAGTATCAACAGCATACTTGCCAACTTTTCCTCATTGGCTTCAGGGAGATACCAGGGGAGGTGGGTGTGCAGGGGCGGGGCTTGCCAAATTGCATCATTTTGGCTAAAGTGACACGTTATTTGTGTCATTAAGCGAACCCCCCCCCCCGCGCCACTTAGCTATTGCGGGGACAAGAACTGGAAGGTCTCCCAGAAATGCGTGAGTCTCCCAGACATTCCGGGAGAGTAGGCAACTATGCTTAAAGAAAAGCAGCTAATGGATCTCTAGAGACTGAAGTGTCTTCTTTTACATTTCTGTCTCCATTACTGAAGTCATGTTGTCTTACCTGTCAGTCTTTGAATAAATATTGGTCTCCATGAAAATGGCCGCCTCCATAGGCATCAATTCATGGATATAGCACACAATTTCAGAATTGTGTTATCATGCCACAGATGGCGAAGCCAACCACGTCTTGTACTGGCTCAGCATCAGGGAGAATGCCAGACTCTTCAGGGAGTGAGGGAGATCATCCCTAGTTCAGGGAGTCTCCCTGACATTCAGGGAGAGTTGACAAATATGATCAATAGGAGTAGCAGCTTGTAAGTTTTACTTATGATATTCCACCCAAAACTGAACTTTGAGATTACTATAATAAGAGTCCTAATGAAATTGTTGGCATGAACAGTATTCTCTTAAATTTAAAGAACTATAAATACTCAATCAGGGATCATAATAAATGCAGGTTTGGGAATATTCCTGGGATAGAGATCCCCTGTAAAACATTAGATATAAGTTAACTAATAATCACTAAAGTATTAGTACAAAAAATAAATTTATAAAAAAAATAATATTCAATACTCAAACAAAGCAACTATTAGAATCCAGATAGTACAAATGTATAAATCAGCTATATTCAAGTCTCCTGACGGTGCGGGGGAAACAGATGAAGGCTACAAATATGATTGTGGGCAGAATCTTCTTAAAAAAGTAAAGCACAATAGCCACATCTGGCTTACAAGAAACAGGTTGGACAGCACAGAAACTAAGCTGAGTCACTCTAGGATTAAAATGTAATTATACAATATGGAGTGTTACAGGATACTCATCCAAATCAATATACATTGAACACAAGAAATCAACTATACAGGACAGTAAGGAAAAAAATATTGACTATGATCTCACCACCACATGATTTTTTTTCATTGTTTTTATGCTACCTTTGCTAAATTACTAGCTATCTAGCAATGTTTAATCTGCATGAATAACATTAAGCCAAACAGACACATGAAGATATGAGAAAATCTATAAAGTGCATGCAAGACTATCTATTGCATGGTTCTATGGCTTTACAGATGAATTTCAAAGGCAGGCAGGAGACTTTTCTAAACTTAGAAGGCTTAGGAGCCTATTTATCATACCAAAAATCTCTGTTAAATCCCTGAAAACCTCAGGGATTTACCGCAAAAATCAGATTTATGTATCACAACATAGCAGCAGATATCGTAGATATCTGCTGCTTTGCATCTCTCTTCGTTTTACTGAGCAGTCCCCATAACAGTGTATGGGGAGTGCTCAGTAGCGATATTTAACAATGAACGAAATTAAGTTATCAATCATGTTAATGTACGCCAGATGAAATTGGTGTACATTAACATAATTGAAAACTTTCATTGCTGACAGCTCTGCTCCGAAGAGCAGAGCTGCTCTGAAGAGCAGAGCTGCACAACGCATGTGTGGAGGGACCATGTTATCCCTCTCTGTCACATGATTCTCGTCGTCGGTCTATGGTGTTTGCACTGCAGCAGCAACAGGTAAGAGGTTCTCAGTGTACATGCCCAATATTTACGGTCGCCGCATGCGCACTATGAATTTCAACAAGACGCTGTGAAGACACTTCAGTTCGCACAGTGCAGAGGCTGAGAAAAGGTAAGTGATAAACTTCACAGGGACAGCAGTTTAACGTGACTGCTGTCCTTGTTGAAGTTTTTGGATAAATATGAAAGTTAGTTCAATCCTTATCATTGCGAGGAGGATTGAAAGCTCTGGTAAAATATTGTATTTTTTGGTATTTTATAGTCCTAAATTTAGAGTTCTTGACCCATGTAAATGAAAGGTTCCTGACAACTGGTCATCTGTGAGCGAGTTCAATGAAGCATTCAGAACTGGGACTTATAAAAATTGAAGATCACCAAAACAACTAAATGTTTCATGATATGAAGGTGGCAATTTTTTCCCCTTGAAACCTGTAATACTGTTTTTGTAGGTGGCAAGTGGAAAGCCACAGACTGAGAGTTAAAAGAAAGAGCAGTGTCCTCCAGCATTACAGAGTGCCCCTTTAAAAATGTATTTAAAATTGCCAAATATATTAAAGGGAAATTGCACTTTTTTTCAACCTATGTTAGTATAGAAGAGGGGTAATCTATGAAAGATCAATTTAATAAGTTGTCAAAAATAAACGTACTGTTTTCAGACACTCGATTTTGCCTCACCGAAAAAGTGAGTACATGTATGGAGCTTTTCCTGTATATTTAATTTACCCATTCATTTAAATGGGGTTTCAACATGTAATGCAAACCCTGGAAACCCCATTGAACTGATGGACCATTGAACTGAATTGGAAAAACTCAACAAAAAAATATATTAGCAGTGATTTTTTACTTGGATCCCAATTTTGTCCATTAACCCAACACCTACAGCCAATGGGGCTGAAAATGTTTAATCACAGAGATTTTAGTCTCTAGGCAGAGATTTAAACATGCTATTTTTTGCACCCACAGCCCCAGCCCAAACCCACTACCACCAAACTTCAACCAGCCCCAGCAGCAGACTGTCTGCACTGGTTTCCACTAAAAAAGGGAGCCCTGCTTCAGGCTGGCCAGCAGAGGACTGTTGCCTATATGGGGGTATCAGGGCCTGCAAATAAAAGAGTGTCCTTCCCACTCCCAGAAGCTACCAGCTTCACACTGTAATCTACTGGGGCTCATTCCAACTCTTCAGGGCTCTGGAGCAATTAACAAAATTGGGACCCCTGAAGTGTCACCAATAGTCCTAATATAATCAACTCAAGTACCTAACACTCCTTCCTTTTAATACAAAAATAGTAATAAAAAAAACCAAAAAACAGACACAATTTTAAAATAAACTTCAATTGAATAAAAGACTCCACAAACCCTAGTTTACCTCTTCACTGAATCTAAACTATTTTTTTCTTCTTTGTTCTTGATCCCACTGTAGTCCATTGCGAAATAAAAAAAATTTTTCTTCTTTCTTCATGTTTGATCCATTGTTGTCCAATGTGGGTGAAAAATAAATACAAAGCAAAAAAACACCTGCCCTACAGTAAATGATCAAAGCAGGCATTCCACATCTTTTTCCTGCCAATCACAAGCAGTTTCACACACTGGTCACTTCAGATTGTCTGGAGGTGAAGGGGATTCTAAATACTTTGAGTCCAAATCAAGGGAGACTAATGGAATTCCTATTGATGTGGGGAAAAAAACAAACAATCAACTATGCTATGGAGCTCCATTCAGTTCAATGGGCCCATTTACCAAAATGGTGTTTCTATATGTAGCATACATGCTGGAAACACTATTGAAATAAATAGCCAACTGAAAAAAATAGGAAAAGTTCTGATATTTTAACTCGCTCAAAGTTAATCAAAATCATCACTTATTGCTGTATTTTGACAGAAAATTGCTGTTTGGCAGGTTAGAGAGTTTGGACAATGAATTCACCTGTTTTTGGCTATAGCGTAAAAAAAAAATCAATCTTTAGTAGATTATTTAGTGTAGACTAGGCATGAGAGCAAACACCAAAATCGTATCCAACAGCAAAGTAAAAGAGAAGGAGATTATTTGGAATTTAATTTACTCCTGTAGCTTTTATTTAGGAAGTAAATATCAACACTTAATTTGAAAGGTGCAGATCCTGAATCTGCATCATATCCTCCATCCAATATTAGTTAGCCTTTGGTCAACAGCATGTGTTAGAGTCAGTCACCATAGAGAAAGTGAAACTGCCTGTACTGTAGTTATATTTAGTACTTAAAATCTAACCCACAATAAATGTGCTTCTGATAATCTGCCCAGCATTACAGTAAAAAGGCTCAAGGATTACACATAGAGCTTCACCATCATCATTAATCATAGATTAGCTGCAGATATTGCTATTAAAGGATAGCAATACACATCTGTGAATATTTTCTAAATATGTCACAGTAAGCCAAAAATGAATCCGAAAACCAGTATATAGTACTGCTTTCAAAATGTAATTGTAATGTACAAAAGTGTACAATTATAATGTATGCATATATTTTATCAACAACAATAAAATAGATATAGTTCAATAAAGTAGGATACTGCTGTTAAACAAAGAACTAATTATCAACTACACAGTGCAATTTATTTATAAAGCGAGCCACACATTGATAGCCCTCCTTGCCAGTTAATTCATTTGCAAAAACCTTTTCTTAATGCCCTTCCCTGATAAAAAGGAAACAAGCAAAATACCCCCTACTGACTGATAAGCTAATTTTACTGGCAATCAACTTGCAAGTAGATTATTTTTTCATTCCACGTATTAAATGTATCAATTAAACCATACCTCCCAACATATCTGGACAGGGGGTGAGGCCATGTCACGATGGGGAGCGTGGTAATGTCATGAAGGTGGAGTGGCCACACCCCCAGAAGGCTTCCTAGCTGCTCATTAGCTACCTCCCTTTCCCCAACGTTCTCACCCGCGGGAAATACATGTCCCTGGGCGGGACAGAGGGATAGAGGCCTAGAATTTGGACTGAACTTAGCAGCCACTCACAGTGGTGAGCATGACACATGTCCAAACATTCCAAGAAGTCAGGACAAAAGTCTTCTAGGACAGTTGGGAGGTGTGTCCCTGAAGGGTGCCCCTTCAAGGCTACGGGTACCGTGGCAGTGAAGGGGTGTTTTTAGGGGAGGAGAAGGGGGCTGGGAATGTCCAACATTCCAGAAAGACATGGCACGTCCCAATTCCCCATGTAGCAGGAACATACACCTTTCTCCCAACTCAGTAATATAAAAGTTAGGAGGTATGTACTAGGAAGAGGACAAAGAGGGGAAATAACCATGGTTAGTTAGGCTGAATGTAACTTCTTTGAGTCATTCCAATTATCCATGACTTGTTTAGTCATACTTCCCAACTTTTTCACCCTTCACCTCTGGGAGATCCTAGGGGGGAGGTGAAGGGTGAGGACAGAAGGGGGCAGGAGCAAGGAGAATCACATAATTTTGGTCCAATTCCCCACGTTATGGAGGCTCCCATCAGGCCTCCTTCACTAGGTAGTGGCCGGGAATGCGGGAATATTGCCTGCTCTCCAGAGAATCTGGGAGACCTATCTGGAATTATGGAGTCTCCCAGACATTCCGGGAGAGTGGGCAAATATTTGTTTATTCAGCAAAACAACTAGTGACATACCCTATAATATGTCTCTTACATTTATTTAGTGAGTATATTTGCATACTCAAACACTGTATCCTCAATGTCTTCTACAACATACCATCAGAAGAGCAATCTATCTGTATGGCAGACAGGGCCGGACTGGCCATCTGGCACTTCTGGCAAATGCCAGAAGGGCCGATGGCTATATGGGCCGGCCCAACTCCCCCTGTCTTCTTGGTGGCTGGTGGTTCCAGGAACCAGCCACCTCTGCTGCGCGCTCCCCAGCTCCGTTCCCCGTTATGCTGTGCAGCCAGTTACACTGGTGAGTTTCCTGTTTTTTTTTCTAATTTGCTTTTTTTTTTACTGAAGAGGGGGGGTGCCCGCGATTTTCGGGGGGTGCCCGCGATTTTCGGAGGGGGGGGTCGCGGGGGTGCCGCGATTTTCGGGGGGTGGTCGCGGGGGGTACCGCGATTTTCGGGGGGGGGGGGTCGCGGGGGTGAGAGCCAGGGGGTGCTGGGAAAGGGGGTGAGAGCCAAGGGGTGCTAGGAGAGTGGGTGAGAGCCAGGGGGTGCTGGGAGAGGGGGTGAGAGAGCCGAAGGGGGTGCTGGGAAAGGAGGTGAGAGAGCCGAAGGGGGTGCTGGGAAAGGGGGTGAGAGCCAGGGGGTGCTGGGAGAGGGGGTGAGAGAGCCAAAGGGGGTGCTGGGAAAGGGGGTGAGAGAGCGGAAGGGGGTGCTGGGAAAGGGGGTGAGAGAGCGGAAGGGGGTGCTGGGAAAGGGGGTGAGAGCCAGGGGGTGCTGGGAGAGGGGGTAAGAGAGCCGAAGATGGTGCTGGGAGAGGGGGTGAGAGAGCCGAAGGGGGTGCTGGGAAAGGGGATGAGAGCCAGGGGGTGCTGGGAGAGGGGGTGAGAGAGCCGAAGGGGGTGCTGGGAAAGGAGGTGAGAGAGCCAAAGGGGTTGAGAGCCAGGGGGTGCTAGGAGAGGGGGTGAGAGAGCGGAAGGGAGTGCTGGGAAAGGGGATGAGAGAGCGGAAGGGGGTGCAGGGAAAGGGGGTGAGAGCCAGGGGGTGCTGGGAGAGGGGGTGAGAGAGCCGAAGGGGGTGCTGGGAAAGGGGATGAGAGCCAGGGGGTGCTGGGAGAGGGGGTGAGAGAGCCGAAGGGGGTGCTGGGAAAGGAGGTGAGAGAGCCAAAGGGGGTGAGAGCCAGGGGGTGCTAGGAGAGGGGGTGAGAGAGCGGAAGGGAGTGCTGGGAAAGGGGATGAGAGAGCGGAAGGGGGTGCAGGGAAAGGGGGTGAGAGCCAGGGGGTGCTGGGAAAGGAGGTGAGAGAGCCGAAGGGGATGCTGGGAAAGGGGGTGAGAGCCAGGGGGTGCTGGGAGAGGGGGTGAGAGAGCCAAAGGGGGTGCTGGGAAAGGGGGTGAGAGAGCGGAAGGGGGTGCTGGGAAAGGGGGTGAGAGAGCGGGAGGGGGTGCTGGGAAAGGGGGTGAGAGCCAGGGGGTGCTGGGAGAGGGGGTGAGAGAGCCAAAGGGGAAGGGGGTTCTGGGAGAGGGGGTGAGAGAGCCAGGGTGGTAGGGGGTGCAGGAAGAGGAGTGAGAGAGCCGGGGGGTAGAGGGTGCAGGAAGACGTGTGAGAGAGCCAGGGGAGTAGGTGGTACAGGAAGATGTGTGAGAGCCAGCGGAGAAGGTGGTGCAGGGGGTTAAGTGAGAGGGACAAAGGAGAAGATGGTGCAGGGGCATAGGTAAAAGAAAGTGTAAAGGGAGAGACATCTTAAGAATGGGAATGTCAGGGATGCAGCCATCATAAAACACAAGTAGTAATGAAGAATGGAAATGCACAGAGGGGACAAGTGTTAAAAAAATAAAAAAAAACAAGCCTTCATACTCCATTCACCTATATTTTCTATACCCCCACTCCTAAATTTCTGCTTCGACCACTGCCCTCTATTCCTGCTCCCGACTGCCTGTGTGAGCTGACAGCTGCTGATCCCTCCTCGCCCAGCGCGCCCAGTAGGAGAACAGAACACAGGATGCCATAATCAGGTAAGTTCATATATTTTCTCGTGTGCAATATGTTTTTAACCATCCTTTCTTGAACTGGGGACACTACAGCGTATCCAATAATGTTTAACACTATGTATTGCTCATTATTGCGCTGTAAAGTTTTTTGCATATTTATCTGTACAGAGATTTTTAATTAAGAGGAAAAAACATTGCTTGTCATAAATTTTATTTGTAATTGTGTCAATATATCTATTTTTGTTTGCATTGTAAATGATGTATTAAGCTGCTCTTGGGAGACTCACACTCAGTATCTGATATGCTGTACCAATTTTTATTTGTGAATGAGTTTTTATCTGAGCTTTACTAATGATTTGGGGGCACTACTATGCCATAATATGATTTGTGGGCACTTCTGCATGACCGAATATGTATTGAGGGTAATACTATGTGGCATAATATGACCGTGGGGCACTACGATGTGGCATAATATGAACTGGGCACACTACGGTGTGGCATCATATGAACTTCTGCCAAAGGCAAGTCTTTCATTGTTGAATATGACGGGAGCCCAAAGAAGTTGCTGTATCGGGGCCCAAAATTCCTCTTGTCAGCCCTGCCTGTGAGTCAAGGCGGTAGACGCCTCCAGGTAAATAATCTAGATGTTTCCTATCTAATCAAACTGATGGATCACATCCAATTATTTCTCACCCACCTCCTCTATCCCCCTTAATTTATATACTGTGTTATTTAAAATGAATAGAAAAGACGCATATCCAATTACTGTAGTAAAACAAAAATATTTTTCTGTGACATTTTGCTGTAGATGGAAATACTTTTAATGCGGCCGTGTGGGTTCAACTGATCATTCAATAGTTATGTTTTTTTTAGATATATGTTAGTTTTATTTCATGTGGAATGATTCATGAAAATTCTGCCATTACTATTTAATTGAGGGAATAGGGAACCTGTTACCTATATGTGTGTGTAAGTACTCTGTTCGTTGTTGCTATTTTGTGGGAGATTTGAAAAAAGCAAAACATTGTTTCCTACAGTGGCGTCTGTATAATTGGTGGTATTGCTGTAGTATGGGGTGGCGTGCTGGTGGCAATGTTGTAGTGTGTTTGGTGCTTAGTATTGCTAATAAGTAGGAGAGGGTATTGCTATAATGTGGGGGGTGACGCTGGACGCTGTAATGTGGGGGGTGATGCCAGTTGCTGTAATGTGGGGGGTGATGCTGGACGCTGTAATGTGGGGGGTGATGCTGGATGCTGTAATGTGGGGGTGATTGATGTAGTATGAGTGTGTGTGGGGGGTTATTTATTGCTGTAATTTAGGTACTAATAATGTATTGTCATGGTGTTTATTGATGTAATTGGGGTGCTAATAATGTAATGTTGCGGGTCATTAGGAGAAATAAATACCCCCCCCCCCCCACACACACACTCATACTACATCATGTTGTACTGCGCCAGCATCAGTGTGCAACAATATAGTGCATGGAGCCCACAAGACGTGGGCCTGTGTGCTTTAAATGCCAGGGCTGATTTTTAGTCCCAGTCCGGCCCTGATGGCAGATATATACAATCTGTGCTGATACAAAGCCTGTATGCCCTTACAGTGCTCCTACAATATAGATGCAGAACATGCAGTAAACATGTTGAGTTTTTGGTGTTGAGAGCTTAAGAAGCGTATGTTACAAAAACCTTGTATGGATATCTGGCACAGAGTGCAACAATAAAGCTGTCAAAAATAATACTTGTTTTCCACCTCACTGCACCCTGAAAAATAACATGTGTATTGTGTTGTTAAATGAGTCCCATGAAAAAGAGAGGTGGAAAAATCTAACCTTTCTACAGAACTGAGGAATTCTAATGGGAAATACTTCAGGCTTTATCACTGCACAGTTTCACTGAACAGTCACTCTGCTCTATAATATACCAACTTCATTTAATGCATTTTGCAGATAAAACGTTTAAAATCTGATTCATTAAGGAACATAAATGCTAATAGGTGCCGTATTTTGTGTAAAATTGCTTTGCATGCTCAGGAATGGACTATACCCCGGTGCATGCAATTCATTTTCAAACACAAAGGACACTTCCGATTGCCTACAATTTCAGGAGATTAACGGAGGGGAGGGAAGGGGCGTATGCGCGTGGGCAGTATACAGTAAGGGCGTGCCAAAGTTGAGCGCACACATGTCTGGTTCAAGCTGTGTGCATCTCTCAGGTATGTGATTCTCAGTCATATCACTTGCACCAGCTACAAGGCAGATGTAGGTGCCAAGTCATGGTGATGATGGTCGCGTATGTCATACTTGCCAACTCTCCCTAAATGTCCGGGAGACTCCCGCATTTTGCGAGAGTCTCCCGGACTCCCGGGCGAGTGTGGCAATCTCCCGAATTCTGCCCACTTCACTAGGAAGTGCCCACTAGTGAAGTGGGCAGAATTAGATCCCAAACGCTGCGATTCCCGATGAATCGCGGCGTTTAGCCGAAATAACGCGATTTTGGCCGCCCTGCCCCCTCACGCCCCCCTCCACTGGCTGGCTCCCGGAAGGGAGCTGAAGAAAGTAGGTAAGTATGGCGTATGTATGCATGCTAGAACACGATGGGCCTGGGTCATTAAGGAAAATAAGGCAAAAAAAGGAATACATGTTCTCCGGGACAAACCATGTTACAATGCAAGGGGTGCAAATTAGTTTATTATTTTGCACATAAGTTAAATAATTGCTACTTTTTCATGAGGCACACAGATACTTGATAGTTTTATTTTTACACTGAAATTTAAAGTTCATATAGGACATGCCCTACCCCAACTATAAATCATACTTGCCAACGATCCCAGAATGTCCGGGAGACTCCCAAAATTTGGGTCAAGTCTCACGGACTCCTGGGAGAGCTAGCAAGTTTCTCACATCCCGCAATTGCGGGGCTAAAATGATGCAATTCACAGTGAAACGGGTCATTTTGCCCCCTCCCCTCCCCCCCCCCCGCGACAAAACTGAATATTTGTCACGGGGCAGGGCCAAAATGACTCGTTTGGCCACGCCAATGAGTCATTTTGGCCCTGCAGTACCTGGATACAGTACCTGGATACAGTCCTTGTACTGTATCCAGGTACTGTAACCTATGGGCTCTAAACTATTGACTATACAACCGAAATGAGGGTCCTAAACCCCTTACAATAGGTTGCCATAGTTGTCTTTTTTCAAAACTGATTGTGTAATACCAGCTTATAAACTAATTAAAGGGTCTATTTATGACCCATAGCATATTGCTCATGCTAATTATAATTTCTCTGATAGGAGCCTGTCCAGATATATTACAGGTTCTTATAGCCCTGCTGAATTTGCGATGGGGAGGAGCATGAACCTAACATGGAGGGACCTAAATATATCTCTTCTTGTGATGCTCTCCCCATAGGATAGTACAGATAATGCCATCTTCAGATGGAGGCAGCTGTCGGGGTCTAGCTCCGAGTTTGATAAATAGGGCACTTTCGATCAAAGAGGCTTGAACCACACCAGATATCATAATATCTCTAATAATTAATAGCCTCGTTACTTTAAAATGCATTTATCCTCTAACTTGTTTCCTGTTATCTATCTACCTATCTATCTATATTAAGAAATCATATAAATAAGAAGATATCAGTAAATTATATGAAAATAAATTATGAATTAAAAATGAAGCCATAGCTCTTTCACAGATTTACTGTAATCTGGGCCTGTGTTAACAAATATGTGATAGTTTATTATATTATTATAACTGATGAGTAATGATGTCAAAATGATCATCAGTACATATTGGCATCATAACTCCATGTATTATAAAGAGCAATTCTAGATTCTAATGATATTAGTAAATAATATTTGTAACAATCGTGTTAATTAACATCCAGGACCAGCCTCAAGCATGTCCTGAATGATTTTTTAATACATCAATACCAAATGTTATTTCTCATTGTTGCGATGACAGATGATAATTAACAGGGCAAAATACCGTTAATTAATAAATGGGCTCCTATATGTCTGGAGCTTGTCCTGAATTGGGACTGAAGCAAGAAAACTGGCGGTCATTGTCTGCAGCTATTCTTTTCATTTTAATGCAACAACACACTATTCTAACTACATTAGAGGATGGGGTATAGTAAAAAAGAAAACAAAAAACGTGGGTTGCAGTTAGCTGCTGGTCCAGCAAGCAGCGTGTCGGTGCCCACCATGATTTCTGACCAGTGCCACATTTTGTGTAACACTAGCCCTAACAATGGCATCAGCTTAGTGTTCAACTGGATATTACAGCATGGCAGCACTTCTGCCTAGCAGCTCTAGGGCCATGAGTTCTGTGTAGAATTTGTATGTTCTCCCCATGCTTGCGTGGGTTTTCTCTGGTGTGCTCCAGTATTCTACCACACTCCAAAAACATTCTGGTAGGTCAATTGTCTCCTGACAAAAAAAATTAACCCTATTGTGTATGTTAGGGAATTTAGACTGTAAGCTCCAATGGGACATAAACTGATGGGAGTGACAAATATTCTCTCTGTACAGCGCTGCGCAATTGGTGGCGCTATAAAAATAAACAATAATAACATACACTGCTGTAGATTGTAAGAACACATCTCAGTGTCTCTACCTGTATAAAAAAAAACCTCAAAAAGAAGCTTTATGTCTCTGTATGGTCACAGAACTCAATGTGACTTCTAATATTGTTATAATTTACATTAGTGGTAAATTATTGAGATATACTTGCTAACCTTTATAACCTCCCCTCTGGGAGACCATTGTCTCTGTGGCCCCGCCCCTGCTATGAAAAATGCCAACGGCATCGCATAACAGGGGGCGTGGGTGGCATGGTGAGACAAATCACATCATCAAGCCCAGTCTCCTCCGAAATCTTGGCGTATGTCTACTCTTTTGGAGAACGAGAGGACTCCCCGAAATTTTGGAGCCTCCCAGAAATTCTAGGAGAGTAGGCAAGTATGATTTAACACCTGTTACATATTAAAACTACAGACACATATTTTTAGATTATGCTTTGTACAACTAACCATCATCAATCTTACAACCAATTGCATGTTCAAGAACTTACATTTCCATACACTATGTAGATAGCTTCAATGAGAATAATATTGGGCATAAGTTCCCTAGCTGCAGACAGCCAGCTGTGACCTAATCCAGCATTTTTACTAAGTAAAATCCAGAGCTGTGACTTTTTCCTTTCTCTAATTAGTGGAACAACCTTAGGATATTGTTTACAAATACACACATTCATCATCATCACCATCATCACCATTTATTTATATAGCGCCACTGATTCTGTCGCGCTGTACAGAGAAGGCATTCACATCAAGCCCTGTCCCATTGGGGCTTACAGTCTAAATTCCCTAGCAACCAATTAAACTACCAGTATGTTTTTGGAGTGTGGGAGGAAACCGGAGCACCCGGAGGAAACCCACGCAAACACAGGGAAAACATACAAACTCCTCACAGATAAGGCCATGGTCGGAAAATTGAACTCATGACCCCAGTGCTGTGAGGCAGAAGTGCTAACCACTAAGCCACCGTGCTGCCCATCTGACAATTCACTTTGAGCATCATTTACACCATCATCAATAAAAGTGTACCATATTTACACCCTTTTATTGATATCCATGAAATCAGGCAAGATCTAGTAAACCAAATCCTGTCTTCATAATCTATCACTATACTCATATTGTCCATAACCATAATCCCTTGTAAGTATATTGGCGTTCTTATGGAGTATATTTACACAAACCAATGTTAGTAATTGCAAACAAATAAACATGGTATATTTATGGGACCCTATATGTCATACTATATAAGGACTGAACAAATTCCAGAAGTCAGTACACCTCAAGAATAATTGCTGATACCTTACTTTTTGGAATGATTTGTGTTTATGTCAGTACATGTACATCTCCCTGGCATCTGGAAATGTTGTGCTGTTTCCTAGATTGGATTGACTGGCTCAAGAAGTCTACATTGTTTGGCCCCACGGGTACAGTTTTTGATATAAGAGTTATATCTCTGCCATGAGATAACTTTAGCTATATCACAACTGTCAAAAATTAAATATGGAAAAAGGTTCTGTTCTGAGTGATCCACCAGGCCAAGATACCCGTATTTTATTTGCCCATAATGCAGATTTGTATTTATTCTTGTACTCTTGGTACAATCTACTCATACATGTGTACTTAACAATCTCAGACTTAAGTGATACATCTAACACTCCACTGAATGGTGATAAAATTCAGATCTGTCTGTGATAAAAATACAAAGTCATAAAGATCCTTTCACAGCACTAGAATTGTATGTTTACATTTTTTAAAGCACTAAGAAAATTAAATTATAGACCTAGAAAATGGTGCAATGTACAACATGTGAAACATTATCCACAATTAGTGTAGAAAAATTAATTATCACAGTGTGATATTTTTTATTTGGACTAATAAGACAAGCTTTCATGTATAATGTATGTGAAATTCTATATAGCTAACTTGGATAACCAATGATAAAGCTACTTGATATCATGAAAATAAATTACCCAAGAAGTTAATTCAATCGGAGTTACGTTTGCTGTTTATAATGGCTGCTCTCTACTTATTCCTATTAGGTGGCCTCGCTTGGAATTGTCTTGAAAAATGAACTGCTAGCCCAAATAGTGAAGTACTCAATTTTGCACATTAATAATGACCTTTTAACGAACTGGCATTGGAGAGCATATTTATTACTGGAAGATATGCAATGTGGGAATATAAATATCACTGGCAGGGTTAGTTTTTATTTTTGAGACCAATATAGTAATTTATTATGGGCAGTGCACAACTAAAATATACAAAGACCTTGGCACACCTGCCCGCACATCCACTTCTAAGCTCATCTACTGTACAATGCACATAGGTGTATGGTACAACTTTCAGTTTGACCAAAAGAAGCACAGGCAGCATTCTCATAGGGTTACAGACACCTCAGTCAGAAACAATTTACCTTGTTTTCCTTAGATACCAGTTCTGCAACAATGCAAATAGTCAAGGAACAAATAATCAAACATGGCATTTGCAAAAGAAGTTTGCGCACTGCACGTTGTAAATGACCCTACAATTGTCTTGGTATTACTGAAACACACAATTCAACTTCTGAAACTTTTCACAGGTGTTTTAAGTTAAATTTTTTGATAACAGAATATATCACCCTCTCCATCTTTTTGCTTTCTGTATCTCACATGGACACTTGTCATTTACATTGAAATGCACTGATTTTAACCATACACAAAGTGTAAATGAGCAATAGGAATCAAGGAATCATGAATTGCTTCACCACCAATGTCTATGGGAATGGTCTTATAGGAATCAATCATCCCTTGCAGTTCAGAGTGCCTCCTTGGGATGTAATGCAAGAGAGCAGTCTACAAATCCAAATCCATGATCTCTAAACTGCAAGGTTCAGTACACTGTGCTCAGATGCATGCAGTACTGGTAACATTCCTGCACAAAACAGCTTCTCTATGTAGAAATGGCAACATAGGAAACAGGGGCTGGCTGGCATATTCCTCCTGCAGGGCCAGACTCGGCTCAGCAGCCTCTTAAGAATATTTTAAAAGGGAAAAGAATGCAGGTAGCCCCGTGACCCAGCCCATGGTAGCGCACTATGGGACTCAGGAGCCCCCCTGCCTCCCAGCCCAGCCAGCTCCTGATAGTAACATCAGAATTAGTGTTCCAGTAAGAATGAAAACAGGACATTCTATCATAGATGTGACATGTCCTTTGTGTAGTCTATGAAGTCTCCACTACCATGTTACTTTACACATAGGTCTATAAGAAGTCTGCTGGAAAATAACCATTCCTAGGTAAAAGATTTCCATTGAATCAGGACTGCCCTGTTGCCCTAGTTAGATCATACATTACAAATCCCTGACATCTTATCCCAGAGCACTGGAATAGTAGGTTCTGTCCAATGTTCCATTAATAAAAGGACCTGGTACTGTAGACGCCTCCCATGAGACTCACCAAGAGGTATATTTATCAAATGGAAATAGATCTAAATCCAGCCAAAAAGGGACCTCTATTTATGAAACTCTCCACCTGTATGATAGCTTTTGCAGGGCAACGCTGTCATTCGCTGTTGCCAGGAATGTAATGCCTATTTACGGTACAAGTACCACCACTGTCCTCCTATAGCTGCCGCCAGTTCCGGATGTCCCTGTGCTCACACATACGCAGAGGGAACTTGCACTGGCCTGGCTAGCAGTAAGACTCCTCTTGCCGTTGCCAGCCAGTATTACTGGGGAGCTGAGCACTGCTTAGCTGCACAGGTGATATTTTCATTTTAAATCGTGTGGACAGTTATTTTCAATTACTGCGATAGAAAATCATCATAAATATGATAAATATGCCGTTATATTTCAAAATAATAGCATATAATGATAACTATAATGATATAATGATCATATAATGATAACTACAATTTCTATAACAATCTTCTAAATTACAATTTAAGATTATGTGGATGAGAATCCTTTCTTTATGATATGTCTTGAATGTAACACATACACAGTAAAAAAAACATTTGTTAAGCTAATGAGTTTTCCTATAAAATAACTTGAACCCATAATATAATCTACACTATTCAATACCACAATAAGTACTTTGTATATGTGGATTCTACTCAATATAAGAGCATGACAACAAGTGATTATTATTTTACCATTACTTTACCTACACTTGCATGAAATGGTTTTTTTCCCCACTTTATACAAGCAAACTACAGTTCAATCCTTGTGCTCACCAGTAGTATATATCAGTAAGAACTGTGACTACCTAAAAATGGTGACTAATGGTGTTATGCTGAGAAATTATAGTAATCTTACTACCCACCACATCAAATATATTGTGGAGTGGAGTGCTGGGAATCTACTGCATATATTTCCTTTGTACTGTGCCCACCATTTAGAATGCTCCCAGTTCTATTTATGCAGACTCTTGATTTCTTTTTGCTTTACTTGATATTGCCATGTCAACATGTTATTTTTACAACAATTGTATTGGGTGCAGGGAAACTGAACAATAAAACTTTGATTGTGTATAATTTAATTACACAATTTAAAATTCATTGTAAACATGAACTACTAAAAGTATTTTGTAAAGGCAGAAGTACCTGCTGGATGTAACTGCATTGTTTAGTATTTCATTGTGAAATAAAATAAAAGTGAATTATTTTACACAACAAAAACAGACATTTTTGACTAAATAGTTGCAATTAATAGTCTGAGCCACCTAGAAGACTACTGAAACATTTGGCACCTGTTACTTTGGTATCCATCACTCCACCTTGCTCAATGTAGAAGGGAAAGGGATCAACTCACCTGACTGGCAGAGTCCCAAGAGGAGAGAGAGGAGCCAAAAAGCCAACAGGCTACTGGGTGCTCTGCTTACAAGACAACGAGTGCTAGAAGCAGAATTGGGGGCTACCGCCGGCCTCAGCATAGTGCAGATCATGCAAGGTTTGAGGGGAGAAGTCAGAATGTGTAATAAAGTCGCGGGGACCCCAGGCTGTGTCTCCAAAGTGACGGATTTCTGGGGATAAACTGACGTGCATATCGCCTCATCCAGTTGATCAGGATCCCCAATCGTCTCTTCTATGGCCAGCATTTGCCTCTAAAAAGCCAGTGCATTTGGAGCTACAGACCTAATGCCAAACTAATGTAAGCTTCCATTACCTCGCACAAAGAGCCTATTATTCAGGAGTTCTGCATTTGGGGATCGTCCTGCTGTTGCTTGCACACTTCAATCAGATCAGCAGCCGCTCCAGCCGATCTGTGTGTCTGCAACAGACACTGCTGAAGTTCACACAGGTGGGCTTATAAACCAGGCGACAGCTCCGTTCTCCTGCTTCCGCGCATGTTCACTGAAAAGAAAGGGTGTAGAACCATTCATTAGCATGTTGCCACATCCCAAACCAAGGTGAATTGGTTCAGCAGCCTGTCCAATGGAGCTTCTCAGCCAGTGGTGTTAACTTTGGTGGAGTTTTTCTTTGTCACTCAGCTCCTTCTCTGCCTGCAGGATCAGCGAGGTACACACTACTGTGCCTTGAACTTGATCCAAAACTAGACTAGCGCAGTCAGTAATGGACCATTGATTATCCTGATCCGCTTGTACTATTGGGACGGTTCAGGGTTCGGAGTTGCTAGGAGACCTGGATCCCATAATATGCGAATCCGCAAGGCTCTCTCTCATTGTATGCAGCGTGGGCGGGACATTAATAACGAATGATGTCACCGAATCACTCTCGCACTTTTCTTTGTGTTCTCCTGGCTGGCTCTCACAGACTTCCTTGTTCTTGGACCCCTTCTTTACGACAAAACGGGGTGGAGGGTGGAGAGGGCAGTAGCACAATTCACTCCGACATAGTGATGCTGAGGATTTCAGCGTTCAGATTTCTCATCATCCTGCTTTCTTTTCCTCGGGTTTATTTGGTGCAGTAACATGGAAGGGTGAAAACTTGCAGGGATGCTGATAAGTGTGCAGATGCAGCTCTTTGGTTTCAGTTAGTAATTCGACTGTACTGTATCAGCATGTGGGGTCTCTGGTAACAGAGCATGCTGAGTAGAACTAAGATAGCAAGTCACAATATAAATCATTTAAGATGTAAATATTATTATTACATGTCTTTCTTCTGATGCAAAGTTTTTAAAGCAAAAACTAACATTTCACCTAGTGTATGAAGATAGTTTATGAAGATAAGTGTGGCATTATAGCTCCAAAGCTTTATCTGTTTAGGGACCACTTGGCAACTTTTACACTTTTGCCACTTTTTACAGAGTTGTGCATGGATTAGTGAAGCAGGATAGTGTGAACTAAGGGATGAGCAAGGACGATGGATGGATTGAGCTGTTCAATTTCAAAACGCAGGATAACCCTAATCATGTGTCGGGTGATCTGTACAAAATACAAAAATTATTGTTGTGCAGGAAAGGATATGGTACTTGTTAAATATACGGATGCCACATGGAGGAGCCGCTCTCGCATGAACTTTGCTACCTGTTATTCCAGTAATTGAATTATCTGAAACTGAGCTGGGAGGCCAGGTGTCTAACAAACAGCTGGCACTGGTGACCAAGCCGCTACCCACTCATAGAGCAGTGGTACTACCCGCCAGCTGTTTAAGTTCATCATGACTGTGAGGACATCGGGGTTGGAACCAAAGCTCACTAGATACCCAGTCCTCTGGGTACATCCTCTGGGTACACAGGTCACACAGGTAAGGAGACAGGAAAGAAATAATAATCCCTTTTATTAAATAAAGTGCACACACTTAGTAAAATACAACAGAGCTCCCCAAGCAGAAACTTGTTCCCCCATCAAATATATCAAGTGTCAGAAAATCACCAGTGCAAGTAAAAACTCCCCAACAAAGTCCCAAGCAGGTTACCTCCAAGCACAGAGTCCTAACAGGCCCAAACTCCTGGTAATAAAATCCACAGCTGACAATCCAAGTGGGCCAGGGTTTCTGATACGTAAGGTGGGTTGGTGTATCTTGCTGATCCAAGCCACTTGGCCAACTCTCCACCAGCTTGGTGGGACCCTGGGTATTAGTCTCCCTACCGATATAGACTCACCAATTCCACAGAATCTGCGAGTGTCTCCCGATGGAGTGGTGACAGAATCAGTCCTAGAGGCACACTCCCCGATCTGTCTCAAGAAGCTCCTGCTTCATGCATTCCTTTCTGGCCCTGCGAGAATACGGTTACTCTCAAACAGTCCTAGTCTTCGCTGTCTCAAGATTCTACAACAACAACCCCCCTCCCCCAGACAGCTCCTTTTTGTCCCTTCTCACAAGACACCCGATCCTGGCCACCTCCCTAGGTCAACCCCCTGCTCATTGTCCTCTTGTGATTGGTGGTGTGAAGAGTTTGGGTGGTAACGGGTGGAAGTAGAGTATGACATCAGTGGTCTCCCACCTGCGGTGATGGTGCTATTCAGACTGTGTTGCAGAGTTGCTAGAGCAATAGTTAGCAAACAAGGAGAGACCCCCTCCTGATTTTAGATAAGATCCTGATCCTCCTCTTTTTAACCCCTTCCACTCTTTTTTGATGTTACAGGGTCCTCAGCTGTTTCACACTTCCTGTGAGCTGCCTGCCCCGCCCTCTCTGGACACCACAGCAATAACAGATCTGGCCACCAGGAGACATTTAATAACAGAGTGGGCCACGGTTGTTCAATTGGCCCACTGAGGACAAATCGGGTTGGCACGATATTCCCACTATAAGGCCCGGGTCTGTCACAATGACCGTTTCCCCCTCCTACATCTCAGAACTTGTCAAGAAATACTTCCCTACTCGCCCGCTACTTTCTGTCAATTATCTTTGCCTCTCCTCATCTCTTATTGCCACCTCACACTCCCAACTTCAGAACTCTGCTCCCTACCTTTGAAACTACTTGCCTACTTTCAAGCGCTCCCTCAAGATTCTCCTTTTCACGCCTGCCTACCCAGCCCCATCCTAACACAACTTCATCCTTTCCCTCCACCCCTATAGTCTCCATTTGCTTCCCTGCCCCTCTTGTACGTTGGCTATCATAAGCTTGGCCATCCCTACGTCCTCATCCTTTATTCTAGTTGTTTCTTCTAACATAGTTATTTTCTCTATTATCTCTTGTATTGATTTTTCCGGATGTTATTTTTTATCTTGCCCCTTATTTGTATTTTGTTCTGTTTATATTTTGTTGATTCTGCGGTGCTGTGGCTTCTGTGACACCTTTTTAATAAATGATGATGATGATTGAGGTGGGCAGAGTGCAAGCAAATGACAGGGTGAAAAAATATACATGTGCATGCCAAAAAAAAGCAAAGATTACTGGAGAACAAAGTAGGCAGGGCCGTCTCTTCCCTTGGGCACAATGGGCAGGTGCCCGGGGGCCCTGCGGGCAAGGGGGCCCGTCCGAGGCAGCAACAAAAAAAAATAATTAAAATGAAATACTTGCGGTCACGTCAGTGGCGATCCGGCTCCCTCCCTGGTCCCCTCTTCCGTGCTGTGCATCGCAGTGAATGAAAATTCACTGCAAGCACAGCATGGAGGAGCGCAGAAGAGACTCAGCGGCGCGGGAAAAAAGAAGAGAAGGGGATCAGACTTAAGGTAAGTTAAGGGGGCCCCTTTATATATATGTAAAAAAAGTGATTATATATATATTATCACTTTTTTTACATATATATGTTTTTTACACACACACACACACACACACACACACTATTTATATATATATATATATATATATATATATATATATATATATATATATATATATATATATATATATATTTATTTAGGGGCCCCGGTGCACTGCATTGCCCAGGGGCCCATAATGTAGTTAAGGAGGCCCTGAAAGTAGGGCACAAAGCAGGATCCTGCACAGCTGATTCTCCATGTCAAGTGGTGTCTGTATAATTAACAAGTAACCTACGCTTCAGCGCGTGGAGATTGAGGGTATTTGCAGGCATTCCCTTTCAGCGGGAATCTATAAGGGTAAATTTACCAAGCTTTGGGTTTGAAAAAGTGGATATATTGCCATTAGCTACCAATCAGATTCCAGCTGTCTTTTTGTAGAATGTACTAAATGATAACTAGAATCTGATTGGTTGCTTTAGGCAACGTCTCCACTTTTTCAAACCCAAAGCTTGATTAATTTATCCCATAGAGCTTTATACGCTGCTCAAAGAGGATAGATTTTATATCACTTTTGAGGTTGTGGAAAAGAGAACTTATTTTGGACACATTTTATACAAAATGAGCATTAATTTAATAAGTAAAACAATTAAACTATATACACATACACTCTGGATCATGGGATTTATAGATCAGCACAGTCACAGATGAATAATTGGGCACATAATATCTTCACAATGACTTCAAAGAAAAAGGAGGAGTTATATAAAGATAAAAGTGATAGTAAAACATACAGGTTGAAATAAAAGTGAAAGCTGACAGGTGATTCAAGGAAACAGGAAACATTATCCAGGCTCTGGCAGGAAACTTTCGAGAATATTATGTGTTTATTTGCAGACACAGTAAAAGCACACAAGGAGAATGAGATAATCACCTTACAGCTGAATTGGGAAAGCCCTGAAACCTGAATCATGTTTTATAATGTTGACAATTGCACTTTTTATTGATGTTATATAAAGGTGGGTCACAGCATATTAATTCCTACTTGTAATATGGTTGATGAACTGCAACCTGTCCACCCTTCTATCTGTCCCAATTCCACAGGAGCCTAAAGCTTACAGTGAGCGGCTTTAATACATAGAAATATGAGCAGCGATATTGCAGCATGATGGGGAATAACGGAGATGAAGGAAATAAACTGAGCATTCTCGCCTTTAAAAATGTTTTAACCTATTTAACAGCTGTTTATTTATTCCTTTTGGGTTGTATTTATGGTTTTTTTGTAAATACGTTTTTGTAACGGGCTTTATTAATTAAGAAAAGTAAGGCAAAAAATGAGTTTTCTCCTGGTCAAAACCATGTTACAATAAAAGGAGTGCATGTTAGTCTATTCGTTTGCACATAAGATAAATACTGGCTGCTTTTTCATGCAGCATACAAATACTTGATAGCTTTATTTTTACACTGAAATGTAATATTGAGCTAGGACATGCCCTTCCCCAGCTATAAATCTGTCATCACATTTTAAATTTACCTCCCCCTCCAATGCAACATGGTTTTTCCAAGGTTAAAAGTTACTCTTTTTTTTTTTGCTTTACTTTCCTTAATGAATCAGGCCCATAATCTCCATACTTTATATACATTATATTGTAACTATTATTTGTGATAACCAATTAATCTGTATAAATGAAGAAGTGAAACACTGAAAATTAAATAATATTATTTTATTGTGTTTGGACTATGGGTGGAGATAGCTTTGGTGGTTCCCTAGGCAATGTGCCCCACATTGCAACTTCAGTCACTATGTTCATGCTTTAGTGTGTCCTCTACATGCCACCACTGTGCCCCTCAACCTGTAATACACTATAACAGATGCATAGTTTGCCAAGTGATGATGCCCCCACATTCATCATCATCATCATCATCATCATCATCATCATCATCATTTATTTATATAGCGCCACTAATTCCGCAGCGCTGTACAGAGAACTTATTCACATCAATCCCTCCCCTCATTGGAGCTTACAGTCTAAATTTCCTAACATACACACAGACAGAGAGAAACTAGGGTCAATTTTGATAGACAATTAACCTACTAGTATGTTTTTGGAGTGTGGGAGGAAACCGGAGCACCTGGAGGAAACCCACGCAAACACGGGAAGAACATACAAACTCCTCACAGATAAGGGCATGGTGGGGAATTGAACTTATAACCCCAGTGCTGTGAGGCAGAAATGCTAACCACTTAGCCACCGTGCTGCCCATGGCACCACTTAGGCTGGCCACATATATCATTTGGTGCCCTCCATTAGCCACCCAGTGTGCCTGTTTCCCCCACATGAACTTTCCTGTGCCAGTTAGGAACGAACCTAACAAAACTCATGGGTGTTAGCTTTGTGCTTCCTGCGATCCTCAGAAG
This sequence comes from Mixophyes fleayi, assembly GCF_038048845.1. Taxonomy (NCBI): domain Eukaryota; kingdom Metazoa; phylum Chordata; class Amphibia; order Anura; family Limnodynastidae; genus Mixophyes; species Mixophyes fleayi. The sequence goes on from NC_134406.1 coordinate 53,476,284, forward strand.
CAATGGGCAGTAACCCATCTTCTACTCTGTACTTGTGTAGTAGCCCCCTGCATGATGCCATGCTTCTTGCAATGTATTTTTGGTTACAGAACTCTGTTTGATACATTTACAACAGTACAGTTAATTTGCAGTGTCTGGTGTTATTTTGTATGCATGCATCATGCATCGTGACCGTCGTGAATTAGTTTAACAAATTAGTTTAATACGCAGGATGTAATATATTTTTCATACTTGCCTAGTATTCATCCCAAGCTCCTGGGACATGTGGACTGCAGGTCAAAAGAAGAGGTGGGTATGAGCATTTGGGCCTCAACAAGTGGGCAGACATATAATGATGCTAGTTTTGGCACTCGATGTGGGCGGTGCTTGATGGCATGATTTGCATCATGATGACACATCACCATCCACTTCATATAGGGAAGCACTGTTCCAGGAGAATTGCCTGTTCTCCGAGGTTCCCGGTTTCATTCCAATCTGGGAGTCTCCCGTACATAACTCTGCTTTTTGTATGTCCGGACATGTGCACAATGTCACTGCTCTTGTTCAGGACAGGAATAGGCGTCTTTATTTAGAGTTATCTTTTTATTCATGGACAGCTGCATGGTAATTTTGTTCTGTTTACAGAATGTAATTCTCAGTATGTAGTATGTAGTCTTGCTCTATTTGCATAGACAGTACTGGCTTGTGTGCTAGTAAGGGGCTGGTCATTTGTGGAGCTTTCATCATGCTATTTCTCACAATGCTATAAAAGAGAGCTTCAGATTATTTATTTAAACCTCTAATACGCAAGACCAAAAAATCTATGCCCAGTACAATTGGACAGTGTAGCAGTGATCTAAGAAGTGTACTGGTCTGCCAAATGCCTTCACATTTGTAGATTAATCTGATTTCCTTTCCAGTCATATACCCACTGGGGTTAATTTTGTGCATTGTACTAGATTTTTTGGGTCCGAGTCATTAACGAGAGCAAAGCATAAAAAAGGAGTAACTTTGCACCTGGGCAAAACTATGTTGCATTGGAGGGGGAGGTAAATTTAAAATCATTATCATCATCAACAGCTATTTATATAGCGCCACTAATTCCACAGCGCTGTACAGAGAACTCACTAACATCAGTCCCTGCCCCATTGGAGCTTACAGTCTAAATTACCTAACATACACAGAGAGAGAGAGAGAGAGACTAGGGTTAGTTTTAATAGCACCCAATTAACCTACTAATATATTTTTAGAATGAGGGAGGAAACAGGAGCACCCGGAGGAAATGCACGCAAACATGGGGAGAACATACTCCACACAGATAAGGCCATGGTCAGGAATCGAACTCTTGAACCTAGCGCTGTGAGGCAGAAGTGCTTCCACTAAGCTAAGTTGGGATAGGGCATGTCCTAGATTAACTTTAAATTTCAGTGTAAAAATAAAGCTATCAAGTATTTGTGTACTACATGAAATAAACCAGCCAGTATTTAACTTATGTGTAAAATAATAAACTAATTTGTACGCCTTGACTTGTTACATGGTTTGTCCAGGAGCAAACTTACTCCTTTTTTTTTGCTTTGCTCTCCTTAATGACTCAGGCCCTTTGACGTTAGTATCATAAATGTCAATTGGTCTAAAAATGGAACCTATTGTTTACAATGACCGGATACCCACTGATATTTGGGTTCCATTGTTTTATTGAAATGTGTTTAGCGTGCGTCAACGCACTTGGAAAAGTCCATTAATTTCAGTAGTAACACATTGTGAACAAATCCACTTGCGCTTACTTACACAAGCATCGTTTCACATGTGTTTGGCTAGAGGAAGATGAAAACTTCCTATTTTGTTACAGACAGATATTAAAAAACACGAAATGGACACATTTGTAAACACATGTCAACCGCATAGGAATGCTAGTAGAAATGCTTATTGAGCACTTGTCAAACGCTTTGTGCTTGACATGCATTTTTTACTAGTATTTTCTAGTGGAAAAAAATGCCAGTGGGTTTAGGCTAAATCTGCTAAATAGATGCCTCCAAAATATAATTTTAAATATCATATGTATTCTGCTTGGCTGTTTCCAATAAGAATGTATTTTATATCTGAGCAGTCCTTAGCAGTCTAATGAATGTATGCCATGTATCCTAAACTTGCATTAAAGTGGGTGGCGGCTATAAAATCCCAAACCTCTTCGCATTTCAAATGTGCACACCAGAGAGGGCTGGCAAGCTTTACTCCGGGGGGGGGGCAAGACTTGACTCAGCAGCCTATTAAGAACTTTTTATTTTTTTGCCCAGTGACTCAGCCCAAGATAGCCCACTATGGGACTCGCCTGGGGTGCAGATGCCCCCAGCTCAGCCTGCCCCTGGCGCACACTCACCTCCACCAGGATTACATAAGCTATACATCAGATGTTTTCTTTTTATAACACAGAGGGTCTTTATGTTAAACATCCTTGAAGTTTCCTTTAACCCTGTTATGCTAACTTGTGCACTGTGCTCGTGCATATTGTATATACACATCTACCAATCTCATACATTTGGCTGGGATTTTCTTCTCTTTCAACCCCTTTGTGAACCTTATGTGTCTGCCAGCAATGCACTTTAGGTATAACTATGCAGTTTTATCTAATCACCATTTACCTGTGCTCCTATGGTGAATTCCCCTAATTTCACCCTCATATTGTGATTGCTCAATGTAAGTGAGAAAATGGGCCCAGTAACATTCATTTGTGTGGTTGGCCAGTTTTAATAGTTGAATTACTTTGTTGACCTACTCGTAAACTTGCATGCTGAACAAAATGCTTGCACCTAATATCTTAGCTTACATGTGTTTTGAGCTGGTGCAAAACTCCAATCTTTTTGTGTTCTCGAAAATCCCTGATCCCCTGATCCGTCCATTGTCCAACTAAATTCGAGCCACAGCCAGCAGAACATGGTAAGTGCAGCAGGAGGGCACTGAGCTCACCAGGGCACCACCCCGCCTGCGCTGTAAATAACCTTTTTTTTGTGGGGGGGGAAGGGCAGGGGGGGCAGGGGCTTGCCTCCTTGCCATCCGAGTCCCTGCCCTGAAAAGAACGGAGATTGGAATAGTCACCGGGGTATGGCGGAGAGGCGCATGCTCAGTGAAGCCCCAAAGCCCAAACGGACTTCACTGTGCAATGGCAATCTCCAGCAGGGGGCGCTGGAGATGCCAGTGCCGGCCATGATTCTGGCTGCACCACAATTGCCATATTTATCTGTATTATCAGCTGGAATGGCACAACTGATCTGCACTCATCTCATTATATATAAATAAACCCAAAAGTTGAGCATCACTTTGTTTCTCCTGTGGAACATCACCCCAAACTATCTATGCATTGCACTGTCCATTTGTTTTAATAATACTTTAACGTCGTTTTCCATTTGTTATCATCATCATCATCATCATTTATTTATATAGCGCCAGCAGATTCTGTAGCACTTTACAATTGGGAACAAACAGTAATAAAACAATACTGGGTAATACATACAGACAGAGAGGTAAGAGGGCCCTGCTCACAAGCTTACAATCTATGCTGTGCTGGAAGACACTACCACATGCATGTGACCTACTGGTATTGACTGGGTTTAAAATCAGATGGGGTTATACTCAGTTTAGTCCTGCAAGGCTAACTAGCACCAGTTTACATAAAATCTCAAAAAACAATTGGATGTCAGGTTTTATATGTGATCATTTATAAAGAGACACAGTTTAATTTCATATAAAAAAATTCACTTCTGGGCAGAAGCGTGTAATGTACATTTATAACATGGTTCAGAAAACGTGAAGACTTTGGAAAAAAATTAGTACAAAACAAATGCAAGTTTGTTCAATAAAACCTATTCCAAACTGATATGGCTTTTGATTCACTTTATCCTTAAACCAATTATTTAATGTATTTAATTGACCATTCAAAAATAAAATATTCATTATGCATTTTTAACATTTCAAAACTGATATATGTCCATGCACTCATTTGACTATAAAGGTGTGTCATATTTGTGTTATTGTATGACCAAATCTGATTTTACTGAACAGAATTCAGGTTTGCAGGGAATACACGATAAGCTGATGGTGTTTCAGGTGGTAGTATTGGTAGAGTATAAGCAAATATAGAGACAGACTTAATGATACTAGGTTATTAGGTGAAGAATAAGGCAGCTCAAGCAACAAAAGAAATGGTCAATGATCTGTGACTCAAAGGTCATGTATTCTGCTGAGAGACAGAGGGGGAGGACACAGTGAAGAAAGCAGAATAGCCTGTTTGGTCTCAGATGAGGTGAGGAGAGAAGAGAAGAAGTTGGAGGGACAGTTGACGTGTTGAAGAAAAGAAGATTTAGAAGGTGCAGAGAAAGCGAAGCAATTCCGGATAAACATTGTGAAGCAAGATAACTAAATATTGACAAAGCAAAGGGCCGGATAACTGATCCTTCACAGAAAGATGATGAGAATGGGTCCTCTTGGAGTACATTGGGGTGTCGCTGACTGACATAAATTAGAAGGGTTAACAGAGCAGTGGATAGCCAAATTAAGGAAAGCATTCCATCAAAACTCTGCTTCCTGTTGCACCTTTATTAGGAAGGACACCACATTTCATAGACAGTAGTGCTCATTTACTAACATTGCATTTAGGTGAAACATTTGCACTGAATCCCAGCAACTAATCAACAAATAGCTTTAATCAGCCTAGTGCAAGTTAATCAGTGAAATAAAGTGCTTAATGTTAGTAAATGGGCATTACAGACTCTACAAATATATAAAGACCCACTAATCCTATTTTTAGTTTCCTTTGTATTGGTCTAATAAAAATATTGACAAAAAAACATGTAGGATCTTGGTAAGCACCATCAGTGTGTTATTATGAGCGGTGAGGCAATCTATGCAGTTAACGAGAATGGGAGATGGGGTCTTTTTAATTTGGTGTATCATCGCCTACTCTCAGGAACCAGAAATAACAAAAAGCAGGAGATGAATGAGTAAAATAGGAGTTTTACCATAAAATATGCACATGTATGCAACAGAAATTCACAACATACTCTACATAAATCCCACATATAACAATGAGGGCTCACCCTACCATGTACACCCATCTATTATGTGTTGGGTCTCTACTAAATGCAGTCATCATCATTATCATTAAACATTTATTTATATAGCACCAGCAAATTCCTTAGCGCAATTGAGAACAAACAGTAATAAAACAATACTTGGTAATACATACAGAGAGGTAAGAAGGTCCTGCTCGCAAACTTGTAATCTATGGGACAATAGATTGCAGCTAGATTGCAAAGATGTATATATATATATATATATATATATATATATATATATATAAAATAATAGCTAATGCACTGCACTTGTCATAGATGTTACTAATAATGACTGTTAATTGTATCAGTTCATGTGTGCTACTTATTATGTAAATCAATTGTATCCATGTACAAGAAAAATGTATAGTTTACGAGATAACCAGCAAGCACAGTAATTCCTGGTCCTTCCATTACCAACTGAACACCGGATCTGATGTCATACACTGTCCGGGGACTGAGGCAGCAATCATCTCCCTCCCTTCCCTTTAAACCAAACCCTCCACCACTACCGCCCACCCCACCCCTGCTCAGGGGCAAAGGCAGGATTTCAAGTAGGGGTTTCGAACTCCTCCTGCTACTCCAGCTTCCCATGCAGCGGTCAAACGTTATCACTCATTTGCTCCATTCATCTTACTATCATACGATATTAATAGAATTATCCTGTGCAGAAGCCACTTCTGTTGTATATTATACAGTATAATGTAGTGTCTCATACTGTTATCAACTGTATATGATCAGACCCTTCTGATGTATAATATATATTCTATAGACACACTTTCATGTCCACCGTTGACCTTTATTTGACAACCTATGATGCTCCTGCTGTTGTGGAACTACAAATCCCAGGAATTTTAAACTGAAGTACAGATAAAACACCTGCCAATATGCAATAGGTTTTTGGAGCTCTTTGTGCATTTTTTTCTGGAGACAGATATGCATAAATATTCATAGAGAATATCATCCTAAAATGATTTTGCTGCTGTTAAGGGGGCAATGCGTGGACCCGCCAACTATATAATGTTTTTTTAATAAGGCTTAGACATTGTACAGGCGGCGAGTCCTCACGTTACCCCCTTAATAGCAGTAAGGTAACTGTCGCCCTTTTAAGTGATGTCCTTCACAGTGCCAGCAAGTGCAGAGCGCACCTACAGCTGTATTTAACAAGAGGAGTTTCTTCAGATCTGCTCGTTGTTGAATATGGACATGCATATATCCGAATTACCAGCGTTTTTAATAATCGCACAATACGTTTGTTTTGCGTGCCTTAATGAATCAGGCCCTACTTGTCTACTCGTTCTTTAAGCTTTCTATTTTAGAGAGAATACCTCTGAGCTGTACGGATGACTCCTAATCTCCTGGAAAGCACCTGACTCTTTTTAGCCTGATTATAGTATCAGAAGGGAAATTCCCTCATATTTTGGTAACCAATTATATAAAGCTCATTAAAATAATTGCAGATAAGTGTCGCTTGAAAAATAAGCATGATTGCGTAAGCACTAAACTGAAAGCACAATTCTGATACTCCTGTGAAGGCCAGACTTGTAAAAATGTGTTTGTTATCTAGTGTACTGCTTCAAGTAGTTACATATCATGAATAGAATAATAATTTGTTTCAGTGAAACAGACTTTTTGAAGGTCCTTATATCAGGAAATTACAATCTTCGAGAGGTCATCGAAAACATAAACTATCACCAAGGCCATTATGCTGCATAGTTGCAAATGTTTGCTTTCATTTTTCCTAAGAAAAAGATAAGCATATTTGTTAGTTTTGCATTTTCACAAAACTAAAAAATTTTGCTTACATTTCTTATCAAGTAAGAAGATTTTAACTTTTTAAAAGGATTATTGAGAGCAGCAAGGTAAGTTGTAAGGTAAGTAAATGTGCAGTACATTAATTGGAAGTTCTGAAGGGAGTGTAAAGGGGTCTGATGGGCATATAAAGGTTGTGTTTCGAGGTTTTAGGGCATGTGTGTTGGTTTGTGGGGCATATGTAGAGGTCTGATGGCCATGTGGGGAGGTTTTGGTGACATATGGGGAGGTTTCATGGCATGTGGGGAGGTCTGATGGCCATGTGGGGAGGTTTTGGTGACATATGGGGAGGTTTCATGGCATGTGGGGAGGTCTGATGGCCATGTGGGGAGGTTTTGGGGACATATGAGGAGGTCTGATGGCATGTGGGGCGGTCTGATAGACATGTGGGGAGGTTTTGGGGACATATGTGGAGGTCTGATGGCATGTGGGGAGGTCTGATGGCATGTGGGGAGGTTTTAGGGACATATGAGGAGGTTTGATGGCATGTGGGGAGGTCTGATGGGCATGTGGGGAAGTGTTGGGGACATATGGGGAAGTCTGATGGCATGTGGGAAGGTCTGATGGGCATATGGGGAAGTTTGGGGGACATATGGGGAGATCTGACGGCGTGTGGGGAGGTCTGATGGCATGTGGGGAGGTTTTGGGGACATATGGGGAGATCTTATGGCATGTGGGGAGGTCTGATGACAATATAAGGGGCATATTAGAAGGTCTGATGGCATGTGAGGGGGGGTCTGATGGGCATGTAAGGAGAACGTAGCTGTGGTTTCGGGGGCATTTTGGGTGGTGTAAGCGGTATATGAAGAAATCTGATGGGCGTTTAAGAGGTATGTAGGGAGGATTGAGGGTTTTTTGGGGCGGTATGAGAGTCATGTAAGGAGGTCTATGTTGGGGGATATGGAGTAGTTAGGGGATTGGGAAGGAATTTTGTGGTACATGTTTGATCTGAGTGCTTTAGGGATTTGAGGGCTTGTGTAAGTAGTTTGGCATGTGGGACTATTTAGGAACATGTGGGAGGTCTGAGTGGCATGTGGTGGATGTTTGGAGCAATCAAGGGGGTATTTTGGGATGAGTGATGTAAGCAAGCCTGGGTTGTTTATGGGCTGTTTTTTTCATTCTCAAAATTTAGGGTAATGGTTGGATATATGTTTTATGTATTGTGTGATCTGTGTTATGTGATGTGTTCAATTATTGCTTAGCTTTCCAAGCAAGCCCCAACATTCCAGGATCCAGACCATAAACCAGCAGCAGGTCGTGAAAGCTGAAATACAGGTAGGAGAAAACAGTTCATCAACAGACTAGCCCTTTAGATCTCCTAATTGTGTATCCTAATCCTCTTGCTTTTTTTTCTCACCATGTCCCTTCCTCTATTTCTCAAATTCCTCAATGTCCTGTCCATCCACCTGCTGTGTTTCTACCTTCCATCTTACTCACCTCCACCTTGCCACCTTCACTCACCTTCTCCAATCTTACCCTCTCCACAGACTATCAGCACAGTCAAAATCAGCATGAGGCAAAAAGACCAGAGCCCAACCATTAATCTGCACGCAAATGAAAATGTTATTTCTTCCAGCAGATGTTTGGCAGAGAGCAACAAGTGGTGCACTACAGTACTGGAGTGGGGGAAAAGACTGTAGCATGCGCTTGTTTTGGCCAACATGGCTCCAGACTACAACAGGCACAGGAAGACAGGGGGCCCTGCCTGTTTCATTTGTTCTGGTCATTAGAATTGTTCAGGTCAGACCTAGATCATAATCATTACCTTACTTTAGCTGTGATCACAGGAGGAGGAGCAAAGCGGCCATGCATAGCATTCAGTCATTATTGGTAGCGATGTAAATAATTAGCCACCTGATGTGACTGGCCTTAGCTCCAGTCCACTAAGATCTAGCTGTCACGGGCACTAGGAGTCTTTACCCAGGGATCACCAGATGGTAGGCTTACCAGAGCAATGTAGATGGTAATAGGGTACTCTGGTAGCTGGGTGATCACGGAACATGAAATGATGGCCGATGAGATGCTCAGGAAAGTCTATGACTAGCAACACTGGTAATAATGAGGTAATGATACACAAGGAACTGTATGGACAAGGACACGTGAAGGTAGTCAGTGGTCTGCGATAGCAAGTTGTACCACTGCTATAGTGAGGAGGAATGTCCAACAGAAACAAGGAGGTGATGAGAGTCAGCGGTCTGCGGGTAGCAAGTTGTACCGCTGTCTGAGTGAAGGAATGGAATCCAAGTGGAGGTATCCAGGTAGTCAGTGGTCTGCGGTAGCAAGTTGTACCACTGCTATGTGAGAGGATAATGGAACAGGTGATACCGGAAACAGGGATCAGTGGTCTGACATCAGCAAGTTGTACCACTGCATATATATGTGAGGAGGTGCACGGGGGAAGACTGCAACACAGGATATACACAGGCACTTTATACACGATCCACAGTAATATGCACAATATAGGTATATATATATGTAAATGACTGATCAGGTCTGCAATCTAGAAAGTCTCTTGAAGTAGTCCAGCACAATGATAACACAGTCAATGATGGCAATAGACTCAGCGGATAGCAGACTCCAGAGAGAACCAAACACAGTCCAGCAAGATATGCAATACACAGCACAGTCAATGAGAAGTATGCATACCGTGGTTCAGCAGTAGCAGTCAGATGGGATTGCAGCGGTACCTGAGCGGCTGGAGGCCGACTGGATAGGAAGTCCCTGGATAGGAGAAGCAGCGGTCTAGCAGGTGCAGCGCACAGGTGAGTAGACCGACAGGGACACGAATCCACAGGAGTCAGCAACACGTGGAACTGGACTCATAGGAAACCCAGGAGAATGGAGATGATCCAGCAGAGGGTAGTAGAAGAGATACAAATCCAATGCTGACAGGAGGGTAGAGGCCAGTGGAACACGTGAAGGCGTGGAGAGTGGATCAGCAGGAGATGGACGATAGCGCTGACCACAGCGGCAGGACTCAGCGGCACACGGAGGTAACCAGTAGCAACCACAGGAACCAACAGCGATGGGAAACAGGAGTGCAGCGCAGGGCAGGAGCTGTAGATCACGAAGTGTAGCAGATGGTAATGAAAAGCGGCAGTCTCGAGGAAGTCACAGCAAAGATGAGATGAGAGTGTAGTGCACGGAGGCAGCGGATAGTAATCAGCTGGCAGTCACGATGTTGAACACAGGCGAGTTGCAAGCAGGAGACTGTAGTGCACAGAGGCAGCGGATAGTAGTCAGCTGGCAGTCACGATGTTGAACACAGGCGAGTTGCAAGCAGGAGACTGTAGTGCACAGAGGCAGCGGATAGTAGTCAGCTGGCAGTCACGATGTTGAACACAGGCGAGTTGCAAGCAGGAGACTGTAGTGCACAGAGGCAGCGGATAGAAATCAGCAAACAGACTTGATGAGAAGCAGGTGAGTGAGGTAAAAGCTGGAGTGCACGGAGGCAGCGGATAGCAATGAGCAAACAGTCACATTGATATAAAATAACGTTGAAGTGGTGTAGAAGACTGTAGTGCACGGAGGCAGCGGATAGGAATCAGCAAACAGTCATGATGATAAAGTTGATGGTAGAAGTGGTATGGAACCACAGTAGTAGAAGTGGTTTGGAAACCACAGGAATCAGCAGCACTGAATACACAAGTAATACAGGAACACCTTCAGAGACTCATGAGGAATGAGACTCCAAGATCAGGCAACGTGGTAGTGACCACAGGTGCTTAATATAGGGAGGTTGCCTGATCTGCCAATTAAGTTAAAGGGGTATACACTGAAGTATAGAAAAGGGCTGCGCATGCGCAGACCCTCAGGATGGTGGACGGCCACGGTTCCTAAATGTCCGGGAAGAGGCACTCACGGTCCGGTGAGTGACAGTACCCCCCCTTTTAAAGGTGGGCACAGAACGCCTGGAACCGGGCTTGTCCGGATTTTTGGAGTAAAACTTCTTCAAAAGGGCAGGAGCATTAAGATCTTCAGCTTTGATCCAAGAGCGCTCCTCAGGACCAAAGCCCTTCCAATGAACGAGGAAGTGGAGGACTCCTCGCGAAATTTTTGCATCTAGTACCTCGGTAATCTCAAAATCCTCCTCCTGATGGACTTGAACTGGCTGCGGAGCTGAGGGAGGAGTTGAAAAACGGTTGATAATAAGAGGTTTGAGCAAAGATACATGGAAGGCATTAGAAATCCGAAGACTCTTAGGAAGAAGAAGTTTCACACATACTGGATTGATAACTTGAATGATCCTATATGGACCAATAAAACGAGGGGCGAATTTCATGGATGGAACCTTCAAACGAATATTTTTTGTGGATAACCAGACACGATCTCCAATTTTTAGTGGTGGAATAGCCCGCCTCTTCTTATCAGCGAAAGATTTATATTTGACAGATGTCTTCTTCAAACAGGTTCTAACCTGAGACCAGATATTTTTAAAGGTCTGACAAACAGTCTCCACCGCAGGAACTTGGGTGGGCGGGAGGGCAGGAAATTCCGGAAAAGACGGATGGTGACCGTAGACCACAAAGAATGGAGTTTTGGATGATGACTCATGGTACATGTTGTTATGGGCGAACTCAGCCCAAGGGAGTAACTCTACCCAGTTGTCTTGATTGGCTGATGAAAATATCCTTATAAAAGTCTCAAGATCTTGATTGACACGTTCGGTTTGTCCATTGGATTGTGGATGGTAAGAAGATGAGAGTGCTAATCGTATGCCCAAGGTTTTACAAAGGGCTCGCCAGAATCTGGACACGAATTGTACTCCTCTATCAGACACAATCTCAGATGGACATCCATGGATACGGAAGATCTCTTTAATGAAATGTTCAGCCAGGATAGACGAGGAAGGCAAACCAGACAGAGGGATGAAATGAGCCATCTTCGAAAATCTGTCCACTACGACCCAAATAGTGTTATGGTTCTTACTAGGTGGTAAGTCAGTAACGAAATCCATACTAATATGGGTCCATGGTTTGGACGGAATGGGTAGTGGTCGCAGCAACCCTGCTGGGGTTCTGCGGGAGGATTTGAATTGCGAACATAATTCACAGGAAGAAATGAACTCTTTGACGTCTCTCCTCATTGAAGGCCACCAGTAACTTCGAGAGAGGATCTCAAAAGTCTTGTGTTCACCGGCGTGTCCAGAAAAACGAGAGGCATGGAACCACGAAAGGATTTTCCCCCTTAGAGTAGGAGGCACGAGGGTCTTCCCAAATGGTAGCGTTTTGGTGGATGAAGCAGCCAGTGAGATACATTTGGGGTCTAGAATGGTATGGTTGGAAACCTCTTCTATATCAGAGGACGTAGCAAAGGCTCTAGATAAGGCATCAGCTTTTTTGTTCTTGGCAGCTGGTTTGAAGGTAATTATTAATTCAAAACGGGAAAAGAAAAGAGACCATCTTGCTTGACGAGGGTTCAAGCATTGGGCAGACTGGAGATATGACAAGTTCTTATGATCCGTGAAGATCGTCACCGGATGGCGAGCTCCCTCCAACAAGTATCTCCATTCCTCTAATGCGGCTTTGATAGCCAGTAATTCCTTGTCTCCGATGGTATAATTCTTCTCTGCGGGTAGGAGACCCCGAGAATAGAAGGCACAAGGGTGGAATTTTTGCTGTTCCGAGCGTTGGGAGAGAATAGCTCCTAAGCCCACATTAGAGGCATCTACTTCTAGGAAAAAAGGGAGTGTCACATCAGGCTGACGAAGGATTGGAGCCGAAGAGAAGGACTCTTTTAATGTTTGAAAGGCTTGAATAGCCTCAGTAGACCATTGCTTAGGATTAGCCCCTTTACGAGTCAGGGCCACAATAGGAGATGCAATGGAAGAAAAGTCTTGAATGAAGCGTCTATAGTAATTGGCAAAACCTAAAAAACGCTGGATGGCACGAAGAGTAGTTGGCTGGGGCCAATGTAGTACAGCATTTACTTTGTCAGGATCCATCTTCAGACCAACTCCGGAAACAATATACCCCAAGAATGGAATCTGGGGTAATTCGAATGAACATTTTTCTAATTTACAGAACAATGAATTTTTCCGTAGCCTGGAGAGGACTTCTGCCACATGTTGGTGGTGAGAAGGCAGGTCCTGTGAAAAAATCAATATGTCGTCCAGGTAGACGACGACACATACATATAATAAGTCCCGAAAAATCTCATTGATGAAGCCCTGAAAAACAGCGGGGGCATTACATAGCCCGAAAGGCATTACCAGATATTCGTAATGCCCGTCTCTGGTGTTAAACGCCGTCTTCCATTCGTCACCGGAACGGATTCTGATTAAATTGTAAGCACCACGAAGATCCAACTTAGTAAAAATACGGGCTCCCTTAATGCGGTCAAATAGCTCAGTGATCAACGGAATGGGATACCGGTTCTTGATAGTAATGGCATTGAGTCCACGAAAATCTATACAAGGGCGTAATGATCCATCCTTCTTTTTGACAAAGAAGAACCCAGCTCCAGCGGGCGAGGTGGAAGGTCGAATGAACCCACGCTGGAGGTTCTCCCGTATATATTCAGATGTAGCTTGAGTTTCAGGTAACGAGAGTGGATAGACCCGGCCTCTGGGAGGAGTCTTGCCAGGAAGAAGATCAATCGGACAATCCCAAGAACGATGAGGAGGAAGACGTTCAGACTGAGCTTTATCAAAAACATCGGTAAATGAAGCATATTGAGGAGGGAGTCCCGGTGAAATAGCTGAAATGGAAGCTTGCTGTACCTTGAGAGGAATGACTTGGGAAAGGCAATGATGGTGACATTCAGGCCCCCAAGACGTGACTTGAGGGGTGCGCCAGTCAATCTGGGGAGAGTGACACTGAAGCCATGGAAGGCCTAGGACAATCGGACTTGTCGTAACAGGAAGAATTAAAAACGATATCTCTTCATGATGCAGAGCACCAATCTGAAGGGTTACTGGAGACGTACTCTGGGTGATGAGACCGTTGATGAGACGTGATCCATCGATAGCCGTCACAGTAATGGGAGTTTTTAAGGTAATCATTGGTAGAGACCATTGATTAACTAACGATTTGGAAATAAAATTTCCTGCTGCTCCGGAATCAATCAATGCCTGTGACTCAAAGGTCTTGGTAGCAAAGGAAATAGTCACATCAAAAGCGCAGACTTTAGATTTCATAGACGATGGAGAGGACTCCAGGGACCCTAACTTCACCTCTCCAGAACTAGTTAGGGCCTGGCATTTCCCGATCTCTTAGGGCAGGAGCTGAGGACATGAGTGGAATCAGCACAATAGATACAGAGTCTATTCTTGACTCTTCGTTTCCTCTCCTCAGAAGATAACTTGGAACGTCGAATCTCCATGGGAATCACAGCGGGTGACACTGGACGAAATTGAGGGTTAGAGCGAAAAGGTGCTTTAGCAGAAGTCGTTTTCTCAGCCTCTCTTTCACGAAATCTCATATCAACACGATGGCATAGAGAGATCAAATCTTCAAGTGACGAAGGAAGCTCTTGGGTAGTCAGTGCATCTTTAATTTTATCGGAAAGCCCCTGCCAGAAGGCGGCAACTAGGGCTTCAGTGTTCCACTGAAGTTCAGAGGCTAAGATCCTAAATTGAATGACGTACTGGCCTACAGTATGAGATCCTTGTCGCAGACGGAGGATGCTGGAAGCAGCGGAGGTCACACGACCTGGTTCATCGAACACACTTCGGAATGTAGAAATGAATTTGGCACTATCTTGTAATATTGGATCGTTCCTCTCCCACAGAGGGGAGGCCCAAGCCAGGGCTTGTCCTGAAAACAAAGAGATAAGATAGGCCACTCTGGAACGATGGGTAGAAAAATTTTGAGGTTGGAGCTCAAAATGGACTGAACATTGGTTAAGGAAACCCCTACAAGTTTTGGGGTCTCCATCGTACTTTGACGGAGTAGGCAGGTGAAGCGTGGAAGCTATAGACACCTGGGATGGCAATGGGGAAACGGAGGAAAGCACAGGAGCTTCAGTAGTAGCTGTCACAGTCTGTCCAGATGTTCCTTGGGAGGTTAATGACTGATAACACTGAAGTAACAGCTGTTGGCGGGCATCCTGTTGCTCCACACGGCTAACCAGATGTTGCAACATCTCTTTGGCGGTAGGTTCCACATCTGGGTCTGTCATGGCCTGATCTTACTGTCACGGGCACTAGGAGTCTTTACCCAGGGATCACCAGATGGTAGGCTTACCAGAGCAATGTAGATGGTAATAGGGTACTCTGGTAGCTGGGTGATCACGGAACATGAAATGATGGCCGATGAGATGCTCAGGAAAGTCTATGACTAGCAACACTGGTAATAATGAGGTAATGATACACAAGGAACTGTATGGACAAGGACACGTGAAGGTAGTCAGTGGTCTGCGATAGCAAGTTGTACCACTGCTATAGTGAGGAGGAATGTCCAACAGAAACAAGGAGGTGATGAGAGTCAGCGGTCTGCGGGTAGCAAGTTGTACCGCTGTCTGAGTGAAGGAATGGAATCCAAGTGGAGGTATCCAGGTAGTCAGTGGTCTGCGGTAGCAAGTTGTACCACTGCTATGTGAGAGGATAATGGAACAGGTGATACCGGAAACAGGGATCAGTGGTCTGACATCAGCAAGTTGTACCACTGCATATATATGTGAGGAGGTGCACGGGGGAAGACTGCAACACAGGATATACACAGGCACTTTATACACGATCCACAGTAATATGCACAATATAGGTATATATATATGTAAATGACTGATCAGGTCTGCAATCTAGAAAGTCTCTTGAAGTAGTCCAGCACAATGATAACACATTCAATGATGGCAATAGACTCAGCGGATAGCAGACTCCAGAGAGAACCAAACACAGTCCAGCAAGATATGCAATACACAGCACAGTCAATGAGAAGTATGCATACCGTGGTTCAGCAGTAGCAGTCAGATGGGATTGCAGCGGTACCTGAGCGGCTGGAGGCCGACTGGATAGGAAGTCCCTGGATAGGAGAAGCAGCGGTCTAGCAGGTGCAGCGCACAGGTGAGTAGACCGACAGGGACACGAATCCACAGGAGTCAGCAACACGTGGAACTGGACTCATAGGAAACCCAGGAGAATGGAGATGATCCAGCAGAGGGTAGTAGAAGAGATACAAATCCAATGCTGACAGGAGGGTAGAGGCCAGTGGAACACGTGAAGGCGTGGAGAGTGGATCAGCAGGAGATGGACGATAGCGCTGACCACAGCGGCAGGACTCAGCGGCACACGGAGGTAACCAGTAGCAACCACAGGAACCAACAGCGATGGGAAACAGGAGTGCAGCGCAGGGCAGGAGCTGTAGATCACGAAGTGTAGCAGATGGTAATGAAAAGCGGCAGTCTCGAGGAAGTCACAGCAAAGATGAGATGAGAGTGTAGTGCACGGAGGCAGCGGATAGTAATCAGCTGGCAGTCACGATGTTGAACACAGGCGAGTTGCAAGCAGGAGACTGTAGTGCACAGAGGCAGCGGATAGTAGTCAGCTGGCAGTCACGATGTTGAACACAGGCGAGTTGCAAGCAGGAGACTGTAGTGCACAGAGGCAGCGGATAGTAGTCAGCTGGCAGTCACGATGTTGAACACAGGCGAGTTGCAAGCAGGAGACTGTAGTGCACAGAGGCAGCGGATAGAAATCAGCAAACAGACTTGATGAGAAGCAGGTGAGTGAGGTAAAAGCTGGAGTGCACGGAGGCAGCGGATAGCAATGAGCAAACAGTCACATTGATATAAAATAACGTTGAAGTGGTGTAGAAGACTGTAGTGCACGGAGGCAGCGGATAGGAATCAGCAAACAGTCATGATGATAAAGTTGATGGTAGAAGTGGTATGGAACCACAGTAGTAGAAGTGGTTTGGAAACCACAGGAATCAGCAGCACTGAATACACAAGTAATACAGGAACACCTTCAGAGACTCATGAGGAATGAGACTCCAAGATCAGGCAACGTGGTAGTGACCACAGGTGCTTAATATAGGGAGGTTGCCTGATCTGCCAATTAAGTTAAAGGGGTATACACTGAAGTATAGAAAAGGGCTGCGCATGCGCAGACCCTCAGGATGGTGGACGGCCACGGTTCCTAAATGTCCGGGAAGAGGCACTCACGGTCCGGTGAGTGACACTAGCATTCATTTCACACATTCATATTGGAATTGTTTGAATTACCTGTCACAAGCTCTTTATGCCTCCTGGCAATGATGGCTGCAGTCTTGTAACCAGGCCCGGTGCTCCCATTAGGCAAGGTTAGGCACTTGCCTAGGGCGCCGGGCTCTGGAGAGCGCCACAGATTAAACATTTCTTTAAAACTTTGCGGCGACCGCTGACCATACCTTTCATGGCCGCCGCACAGCTTCACATACATCCACAGGGAGGGGGGGAGGGACTATTGATCATCACCACCGCCGCCTCTCTGCTCCGTCTCCTCCCCTCCACTCACTGACTGACTGTCGGGCCGTGACATCATCATCACGGCCCGACAGTGTCAGTGAGTGGAGGGGAGGAGACGGAGCAGAGAGGAGGCAAGTTAAGGTAAGAAAAGACGGGGGGGGGCAGGTAAGACCCTGGGTGGGCCCATCACTGAAATGCTTCTCTGTGAGTACTATAGCAAGATATGGAATAGTCAATTGACCTGAACCATTTATTTATTAAATGATCAATTTGTCTGGTGATATCTATTAGAAAGATTGTAATATATCACAGTAAGATGTTTTGAGAAACGGGGTTTCAGAAACTGGGGATTTATGAAAAAATATAGCGTCAATCCTTGCGTTTATTCCAAATAGATACAGTTGCATATTATAATAATAGCTCAATGAAATGATTATATAAAATGTGAGATTATATTAACAGTACAATATTTTCTGTTAGTATAATTGGAGAGTTAATAATTCTTGATAAGTTTTTTTGTCGTTAATATAATTCCTCAGCTCTGTTTCTTCACACAAAGGGGTGAATTTAATTCTCAGTGGTAATCTTTTTAACACCGCGGTAAGTGATTTTAATGCGGTTTTCACCCATTCTGGAGCACCTTAACTTTACCCATTAATTAAATCTATTTTTAACGCACAGTTTTGTTAGCAAAAACAGTCCAATCGTGGACAAGTAGATGATCCATTGAAAGTATAGGGGAGGGAGGGAGAAGCGTTAAAAGCTATGCAATTCTTTTTTAACGTAATCTGTCAAATTGCCAATGTTATCTCGCACCTCTCATGGCTGTGCAAAAAATTAAAAACATAAGAAAACGATTGAAATCATGTAGTAATGTAAAAAAAAAAGAAAAATTATGTTCCTCAGTAATGTATATCATGGAAAATATGATTTTTTTACAGAGCATGTAAAAAAAATTAATAAAATTAATAAACTCAGTAATCACTAATTAATATATGTATGTATGTATTAATGTGTTTTGTCATGGTATCATCATCATCATTTATTTATTTATATAGTGCCACTAATTACGCAGCGCTGTACAGAGAACTCATTCACATCAGTCCCTGCCCCATTGGAGCTTACAGTCTAAATTCCCTAATATAGACACACACTCACACAGACAGGAAAACAGACAAAGAGGGAGAGACTAGGGTCAATTTTTGATAGCAGCCAATTAACCTATCAGTATGTTTTTTTTTGGAGTGTGGGAGGAAGGTGGAGCACCTGGAGGAAACCCACGCAAACACAGGGAGAACATACAAACTCCACACAGATAAGGCCATGGTTGGGAATTGAGCTCATGACCTCAGTGCTGGGAGGCAGAAGTGCTAACCACTACGCCACTGTGCTGCCCCATATAGATAATTGTATAGTATAATTATATAGGTAATTGTATAGTAAAACAAAGTACTGTAAGTAGATATTATACAATAGAAGGTTGTGTAATGTAATACAAATGTATGCCAATGTATGTCAATGCATTTTTTTTATTATAGATGACCGCATTAAACCCTCCCCTCCACTCCACTAAAAATTCGCAAGCACCAAAGGTTAACACTCGGGGGCAGCGCTATCTGTTTTTAATTTGAATAGCATGTTTTTTTACGCTGCGGTACCTAAAAACGGTTGTGTCCGCGGGTCAACAACCGTGCAGATAATTTAAATTTTTTAACATTACAAAGAAAAAAATACTGTGGTCAATTGAATTCCCCCTTAAGATCATAGTTAATTTTTCTCTGTGGCAGCAGATTATTTAGTGACCTTCTAAAACAAAAAGTTCAACCATGTATCATTAGGAAATCCTGAAAACATGACCTGTTTAGGAGTACTTGAGAATTGCAGTTGAGAAACTCACTTTCTGCTTTGTAATGATGGTGGTATTTATGCAAAACAATACAATACAACACACCCAGATATGTTACACAACTGAACTGTGCAATGTATTTCAACTAGAAAAAAAACCCCATAGATTTTATTATATTTATTGTTATCATGATCCTCCCGATTTAATATGCAACTGTTTATGGAGAAAGTTTCAACACTGACTAAACCTCTTTATATATTGTGCCAATCATAGGACACCTGTAAACTATAAAAGGTATAAGCCAAATACTGAAAAGGCAGAAGCACCTAGGCAGCACACAATAGTGTTTGTGTGGGTTTCTTCCGGGTGCTCCGGTTTTCTCCCACACTCCAAAAATATATTAGTAGGTTAATTGGCTGCTATTAAATTGCCCTTAGTCTCTCTGTCTGTGTATGTGTATGTTGAGGAATCTAGACTGTAAGCCCCAATGGGACAGGAACTAATGTGAGTGAGATATCTGTACAGCGCTGCGGAATCAGTGGCGCTATATAAATAAATGGTGATGATGATGATAGTTACCGAGGTAGCAAAGTGGTTAGCATTGTTTCCTCATAGGGCTGTGGCCCTGGGTTTGATCTGGATGCTATTTCAATTGAGTTTGCATGTTCTCCTGTGTTCTCATTTATTTTCATCTGCTGGTCTTCAAGGTATGTGGCAACCGAGCTTTTACACCTGGGTTAGAGAATATTTCCTTGAATGGAACATAGCATTGATAAAAGATGTATCTGTCCAAGGTTGGATCATTTATACTTTATAATAACTGAAGGAAAAATATTCTTTAAGTAATATACAGTTTCATATGTATTTGAAACTCTGTCACCCTACAATACCGTTCACACAGATTAAAACCTTATGGCCAGCCTATAAGAAGATCAACTGCATCTTCTGTAAAGATATAAGTATAAGTATAGAATTAAATATCCAAATAAATATTTGGGGTGATGTCAAAAACACATCTCCAACATGGGGAACCTAGAAATATTAATGAATCACATTGAAAAGGTAATGTAATATCTCTGCTCGCAAAGGCTATAGGAAGTGCACATTATTATTATTATTATTATTATTATTAATTTTTATTTATAGGGCGCCACTAGGTGTCCGTAGCGCCGTACAGGGACAAACGAGATTACAATATGAGGTGAGACAGCACAGTACAGTAAACAATAATCACAGTAACTCAGTGAGCTCAAAGCACCGCTAGAGGGGCGGAGGAGGGGAGAGGGGAAGGTCCGCCAACGACGGAGTCCAAGAGGGAAGGCACGGATGACAGGGAGACCCCTAGAGGGGAGAGGAGGGAGCGAGAGGGGACGCGGGAAAGAGAGTCCTCAAGGAGGAGGGCTAAGTAGCTGGAGAGCAGAGTTAACAGTGGTGAAGACAGGAGGAGAGAGGAGGAGACATTAAAGATTTTATTTCTCAATCTCAAAGAAAAAATACGATGAGTGGGGAGATGGAATTATTTTTGAAATGTAAAATGTTACTTTTTACCATAACTATTGGAAATGCAGTCAAATCAGAAGATTCCGGGATAAATACAATGTTTGGAATTAGGTTAAAGAAAGATAAAAAGAGTTAGGGAACCACGTGAATAAATTTGAGTTGAAAATGGCAGAGATAATCATAGATTAGAGATCACTATGACTTTCTCTTCCCTCTTGCTACAGTTTAGCCTTACCAACATCCCCTACCTTTGCAAAATGGCAATAAAATATATGGATATTCCAACACTGTAGTTTATTTTACTTAATCACATGAAATACAGTAAAAGAAGATCATATGCTGCTTTCAAAATGCTTTCAAACTAGATCAGTGTTTGCTACAAATAAAAGAATATTGGCGAGAAAATGAAACATGGATAAACAGGTACGGTACTTTTTTTAAATGGCGGAAAAGAAACAGTGAATAAAGAGTTAATGACAAAATTTAAGTTGAATGGTCGATGATGAGGATAAAAATTAGGGAAATGTTAATGACAATAAAATATATGAGTTGTAAATGTTGGTGTATATATACATGCCATCAATAAATACTGATAGATTAATTGGCTGCTATCAAAATTGACCCTAGTCTCTCCCGGTCTGTGTGTGTGTTAAGGAATTTAGACTGTGAGCTCCAATGGGGCAGGGACTGATGTGAGTGAGATCTTTGTACAGTGGTGCGGAATTATTGGCGCTATATAAATAGCTGCTGCTGATGCTGATGATCCTCAGTCCTATATAACCGAACAAAATAAACCAATCGCCAAGGACTCCAACAGTATGGTTGATATAGAGGTATCATCCCAACCACAGATGACATAGCTAGTTGCTTTAACTGTGAGTTAGATTGTAAGTTCTTTGGAGCAGAACCCTCATTTATTGTGTATCTTTCACCCACTGCATTTGTTGTATCATATTTATAGTTTTGTTCACCTAAATCTCCTTCATTAACCACTACAGACATTAGTTAATAAATAAAAATATACATCAGAAAATAGATAGTAAAAGTAATAGACTTAGTAATAGAATTGCTGCAATTGTTATTAAATCAACATATGCTAACAGTCTTTGCACGTGAGCCATTATTCTTTACTTTTTACAAGACCCAATCATTCCATATAAAAGCGTAGTTACTTGTACATTGAGACACACTACATTTCTGTTTCATTTATGTGACCGCTATGAATTATGCATACAGGAAAAATTGATACCAGCATACTTTAATTTGACCCAAGAACTCTGTGCATTTTATTTTCAGCAAGCAGCAAGTTTTCCATAATGATAAAACAAAATCCAGATAGTGTGTAATGAGAGGCATATGAGGCCTTTACACCAATTTCTGTAACATATCTATACATTTAACTAAAGCCGCCTGAGACAGAAAACAAAGTGTGGTGATTGGTTTTTCATGATTGGTTCGTGCTGAGTAGCCATATGAAATAACGTAGTTCATCTAAGTTTACCTTGATTTGAAGTTGTATGTTATTCCAAACAATCGTCTTTCTAAGACACAGATGAATTTTGATGATTTTCAGATGTGTACAATACACAATCTTACTGTGAATAATAACAAAACATTTGAATATATGGGGAAAGCAGTATTCAATTGTAGTTAAGAGTATCAATCCCAAGTGCAACAGATTCCTTCTGGCTTCACTAGGTGGAGTCAGACAGTTATGTTCTCTAGTACCCAGATGAATAAGTAAATAAATGCAGTGCACAAAGTGTACTTTCCTGAATTACAGTTCCTGATCGCCTGGTTCTGAATTCCCCTGGGTTTTCCTGCAGGGACACAGTATACTCTAAGAAGGTTTTATTATTTTACACCATGTCAAAAATCAACATCACACGTCTGTTGTCAGAGCCAATTGTCCTGTATAGTTTGTCATTATGATAATTATATTATTCATGCTTTATATATTTCAGTAAATTCATTTGTAGAATGTCTATGAATTGACTAACATTAACATTAACACAATTACTGCTGTATTTATGCAATAATTCAATTGTTGCATTAAATGAAAATATACCATGTTTGCAAGTTAGGCCTAATATTGTTTTTGTTTTACATGAAGTTTTTTATTAGAATTGTTGAATTATTACAGGTGCCAGAATCCTCCCTCTAGACCAGTGGTTCCCAAACTTTTGCAGTTTGCGGCACCCTTAGAGTTCTCATAATATTTTCAAGGCACCCCTCCAAAATAATTCCAGTTTTATAAGTAGTTGGGTCAAAACAAGTAATAAGTATTTAGGTCAGGACAGAAATACTGATTTAGTTGTATGCAAAAATAATACACATTAATCCAAGGGAAAAAAGTGTTTTTATATATTTTTTTCAATTATATTTTTGTCAAAGAATAATTTACAGCTAACTCACACCTTCATCTCTGTCCACCTTCATCTCTGCCCCCCCTGCGTCCGCTTGCTCACTCTGCCCCCCCCCTGCATCCGCTCACACTGCCCCCCCTCTGCATCTGCTCACTCTGCCCTCCCCCTCTGCATCCGCTCACTCTGCCCCCTCTTTCATTCTTTTGCCCCTCCATTGCTGTTTCCTATCACCATTCCCCTCCGTTTCTTTACTTACCATACTTGACCTTCTTTCTTACCAATTCGGCGGTGCCTGAGACCCAGCATCCTCTCTCATGCCGCTTGTCACTGAATGTCGGGCGTGATGACATCACACCTGACATTCAGTGAGAAGCGAGGAGGGAGGAGGATGCTGGGTCCCGGGCGCCGCCGGATTGGTAAGTTGTTGTTTTTTTTTCTCCTCCTGGCCACAGCACCCCTGTGACAACACCGCGGCACCCCAGGGAGCCGCTGCACACACTTTGGGAACCTAGGCTCTAGACAAGAAATATTGTTTAAAATAGGAAGAGCGACTGTTGTAGATCAATCTCTAGAACCACAATCCTGCATGGCAATATGATTGGCAGATTTGCAGATTCTCTCGCTCTCTCTATCGAATATATTTATCAGTGGGAGAAAAGCCTTTTCTCTGGCTTTCCACTTCCACTACCACTCCTATTGAATATACATAAGTATTCCAATTCTAATAACTCTGTCGGCTAATTGAGAATATTATTCAGTTGATTGATAATGAGCAAACAGCACCACTGACAATGCCCAATGCATGTTTCCCTGAATGGCTTTATCAAGGTCTCTGAGGTCAGGACGTGGGTTATAAATATTACTGCATAGCTGCTAATTTGCAGCACAGCTCTTAATGAAGCTAGTCATGCAGTGTCTATTATTATTATTACTTTTATTTTAACAAGCCCAGATTATTCACAGATGAAGATGCCAACGCTCCAGGTGCCATCCATCTGATTAGGTCAGGAAATAGAAAGGGTCAACCAGGACTATGTGGGGATGTTTTGTTTTCAATTCAATTCAATTTTATTTTAAATTGGTCTGTGTGTTTTATTTACAGTTTTATCTGGTGCACTGCAACCCTGGGTGCTGGGAGCTGTAGTGCACCAATGACATATTAACTCTTTTGATTAATTAATTACCCCACACCCACAACTCCAGGGGAATGGCAAAAGTACTAGTGCTGTCATGATGAGGCTGATTTGTCCTTGGGGGGGGTGAGGCTCTTTTTTTTTTGGGGGGGGGGGGTGGCATCCCACTAGGGAATTCAGCCCCATCCTGACTGGCCTAGGACTGTTTGGTATTATGACAGGGGGAATTCACGCTGCAGATTTTACTCCTATAGTGTTATCAGCTCTGGCTGGCATAGCCTAGTGCAATTTCAGCAAACCCCACACTATTTGTACCCCTCATTTTGCAAATGCCGGCCTAGACTGGAGGGGGTGCTTACTGCTTTTTTTAAATTTATTTTTCAAGCTTACGGCACGTAGAATATGATGTGCTTAAAATCTTTCTGAAATGTATGCATTTTGCGTGTGTGTGTGCGGAGGGGGGGGGGGGGGGTGGGGCAACAAGTGTGGGTTGTTTCTGCTAGAGTGGAAACCAGCCCCAAGTTGGGCAGCCTGTCATGGGCTGATTCCCACTATTGCCAGGGAGTCATCATGTCATAATGGAACAAGATTAGGCTGGTCAGCAATGGACTAAAGCAAAACACAGCATGGCCTCTCTCAGAGACTACAAGACCCACTCTGAAGAATGCTCAGGCTATTCCTAGCACACCTGTTCTCTGAGTATCAGGGTAATGAGAAATATTGGGATTCCTGTAGTGCAAAATTTACCAGTGTATGGAATCTTAATATAATAGGAAGGGATCCATAAAACCGTGTTCCATTATACAATGAGTGGCCACCTCGGTGGTACACCTTTATAAAAATGGGTAGGAAAACCTTTTTGTCCCCAAAACCACCTGAATTGTTTGTGAAATGGATTCAATAAGCTGTTGGAAACATTGCTTACAGATTCTGGTCCATTGTCAACTAGCTCAACTTTTCAACCTATCTCTCTCTACAGGCATATTCCCTTCTGCCTTCAAACATGCGCTCATCACTCCCCTTGTCAAGAAACCATCTCTCGACCCTGACTCTCTCTTCAAATACCAATCCATATCCCTACTCCCATTTCTTTCCAAACTTCTTGAGTGGTTAGTCTACAACCATTTAACCCACTTTCACACCGTACAATCACACTTCCAACATATTCAATCCACTGGGACTGCCCTCACCACGGTGGCTAAGGATCTACTCTTGGCTAAGTCGAAGGGCCACTTCTTCCTGCTCTTGATCCTTGACCTCTCTTCTTCTTTTGACATAGTTGACCATCCTCCTTGACACCATTCATTCCCTTGGCGTTGCTGCATTGTCCTTTTCTATTTACCTCCTAACTCTCTGATTGTTTCTTCATTTACCTGGTGTCTGCGCCGCTCCTGTTCCTCTATCTTTTGGGGTTCTCCATGGTTCTCTTCTTGGTACATTACTTTTCTCTCTTTATACCTTTATCTCTTGGTCAACTCATCTGCTCTTTGACCTCCAATATCACCTCAAGAACGATGACACTCTAATCTACTTTTCCTCTCCTGACCTCTTTTCCTCCTCTCCCATGTATCCAGCTGCCTCTCTGCCATCTCTACCTAGATCGCTGGATACAACCTCAAGCTCAACTATCCAAAACTGAGCTTATCTTCCGCTAGCATCACATTCCCTCTTCTGATCTGCTTAAGGTTGATGGTGTTGCCATCTCACCTGTTCCCCACGCACGCTGCCTGGTGGGCCATCATTGACTATGCCCTCAATTTCAATCTCCACATCCAGTCCTTTGCCCATTCCTGCCACCTCCACCTTCTTAACATTGCCACCTTCTACCTGGATGCCACCAAGACCATCATCCATGCTCTTGTCATCTCCCACCTTGATTATTGCAATCTCCTTCTTTCTGACTTGCCTGACAAATGTCTGTCCCCTACTAAAATCTATGCTGAATGCAGCGTTGCCCTAATCTTCCTCTCCTGGCGTTCCTTTTATGCTGTGCCTCTGGAAAACCCTGCATTGGCTCCCCATTCCCTCCAGAATACAGTTCAAGTTGCTTACCCTCACTAATAAAGATCTTTTTAATGTCTCCCCCTACTTCTTCAACCTTGTCAAGAAATACTCCCATACTCGCCCACTATATTATGTCAATGACCATCGCCTCTCCTCATCACCTATCACCACGTCACACTCACGTCTTCAGGAATTTTCCCACGCTGCTCCCCACATTTGTAACTCTCTGCCCACCCAGTCAGCCCCCAACCTGGAAACTTTCAAACGCTCCCTCAAAACTCACCTTTTTACACTTGCCTGCCCAGCCCCTTCCTATGACAATTCCCTCCTGACGCTCCACCTGCCCATTTCATTCTACCTCTATTGTCTATGTTTTCTACTCTAATCCTTTTAAGGTTAACTCTCACGAATTTGGACCTCACTACCTCCTATTTTCTCATCCTCTTTGTAATGTTTTCTTTGTTTTAGTTGTGTCTTCTTTTGTGGTTGATTTCTCTATAATCTTCTGCATTGATTTTGACTGATTCTATTGTTTCTCCTTTCCCTTACTTATCTGTATTTTTTGCTGTTTATTTTTTGTTGATTGTGCACCGCTGTGGATTCTGTGGCACCATATAAATAAATTAAGATAATGATGTTGACCTGATAGCATCACAAAGGTGCTCTATTGGATTGAGATCTGGGGGTAAATGTATTAAAGTGCGGACTTTGCAAGTCGCGACTTTGCAGTGGAAATTTAAAACAGCAATGTCTTTAAAGGCAAAACTTGCTTTTAAAGCTGTTGCTTTTTAAAATTTTATGGCCATAAAGAAATGCATAAAAAAACACAAAACAATTATTAGACTTTTGAAAAAAAATAATTATCCAAACTCTTATTGGATTCCAAGATAATTTTTGTAAAAGAACACCGTGTTGGACTTGGATGTCAGGGAAATCCCCTGTTGGCCCAGATGCTGGTGGTTCCCCCCACTGCCTAAAGAGAAAGAGAAGAGCCATAATTGGGGTGGGGTGGCATGTGATTCTGTCCTGGGTGCAATGCTGAGCCGCACTGCATACATAGCCTCAGCGTCGGACTAGCCCACCGGGATACCGGAAAATCACAGGTAGGCCCCGCTGCCCTACGGCCACACCCCCTTCTAGAAGTGGGCGGAGCCCATCCAGCTCACCTGGGGGTCGATGTCCTCTTCAGCGTCCCCGTTGTCCTCGGCGTCCCCGCTGTCCTCCTCGGCGTCCCCGCTGTCCTCCTCTGCGTTCCTGCTGCTGCAGATGACTGGCTGTCAGTGACAGTCAGTCATCTTTCAAATAAGATCGCAGTTGCGATCATGTGACCCGCCCCCTCCTCCTGTCAGCTGACTGTCTCATGCTCCCTGAAGGTCTAAGGACCAGAGACCATTCTCTGCAGTCAGCCTCTGCTCTCCCAGTAACTAGAGCACTGATGGAAGAGTTTTATATATATATATATATATATATATATGTGAATTGGGGACACTATTGTGGGCATAATATGAATTGGAGACCCTATTGTGTGGTATATGTGAATTTCGGGTACTACTGTGTGGCATAACATTGGGGGCACTACTGTGTGGAATAACATTGTTTGGGAGCACTACTGTGTGGCATAATATTGTTTGGGAGCACTACTGTGTGGCATAACATTGGGGGCACTACTGTGTGAAGTAACATTGTTTGGGGCACTACTGTGTGGTGTAACATTGTTTGGGGCACTACTGTGTGGTGTAACATTGTTTTGGGGGCACTACTATGTGGCATAGGGGAGCTGCCTATCTATACTAAACTATACTAAACTATAGTGAGGGGGGCTGCCTATGCTAAACTATAATTATTGGGGACTGCCTATGTTAAACTATAGGGAGGGGGGGCTGTACAGAAAACACTATGGCGCGGGGGTGATGGGACTTTAATTAAATTCTGGAGTGGTTTGGGTCTATAATTGAATGTGGGGCTGAGTGTGGGGAGGAGGGCTATCTATTAAATGTGACTATTAATTATTTAATGCTAGGAATGGTCATGGGAAATGGATGTATTAAACGTAAATGCTATTAATTTATTGCTGGGGCTATTTGGAGGGAGGGTAATAGGTTTATTTATTAAATGGGAATACTATTAATTTGATGTTGGGGTCTGTTGGAGGGAAATAGATCTATTTATCAAATGTGAGCACTATTACTTTAATGTTGAGGCTGTAGAGAGGCCTAATTATTAAATGTGGGTGCTGTTGATTTAATGGCAGGGAAGGTTGTCGTTTCTAAATGTACCCATTTTTTTTTTCAAATAGGGCCCTCAACATTCCAGGATCCAGACAAGCCACAACTAAAGAAACCTGCAGCCACAGGTGTTAAAAGTGACAACAACAGGTAGGACAGTTTGTCAAATGTTCTGTATCTAGCGCAGGCTTGGCTAACCTGTGGTACTCCAGGTGTTGTGAAACTACAAGTCCCAGCATACCCTTCCAGCAATAAGCTGCTATATATTGGCAAAGCATGCTGGGGCTTGTAGTTTCACAACACCTGGAGTGCCACAGGTTAGCCAAGCCTGATTTTTGGTGACTGTTCTGCCCAATCTAAAGGGCAGGTCAAGACTGTGTTTTCTTTATACACGCACTGCATTCTTTATATTCTACACTAATGTGCTAGCTGTCCTTCGTGGTCTGACCACTCCCCCTCTAGTGTCTGGTCCCGCCTCTATGATGGCTGATCACATCCCCTCTGGTGGGCCCCTAGTGTTGCAGTCCCCCGGTGGGCCCTTCATGCCCCAGTCCGACACTGCATAGCCTTCCCTGCCATTGAGAAACATCTGTAATCCACTGGCTGCCTCTGATTGCTGCAGAACACTATTATATAGTTCAAGGGTTATTGTGGTAAGCAACAGTAATATGCTTAGAGCAGCAACTTGAACATGAATTGTTGGCACAGACATGATGCCATTCCTCACGACATACCAAACCCTTGTGTTTTTCATTTTACCATTTTTCATTAAATGCCTTACTTTTACAGTTATTTAGCAGATAATAGAGCACATTAACTGATATGAAATCTTCTAATTCCTGAAATAAATATATGCAGTTGCTACTTCAGGTAAACTAATTTGACAACAATTAGAACAAGTAAAATCAGTAGACATTAAGTTGACATTTCAGTCAATTTAACCAAGATAATTTATGATCCAGTGTGAGGGGTTTGCAAACAATTTCCTTAGTCAGATGAATAAAAGCATAAACCATACAGTTATAGGTAAACATACAGAGTAGTAAAGATCCTTAGCTTTGAAATGTAATCAATGAAAATAAAATATAAATATCTAAAGAAATTCATATATTGAATTTTAGTCAGTGTGAAATCAGACATTCCCGTTGATGTCATAACATGAGTTATAATTATGACACAGTGGAATTGTTAACAAAAAACCACAATGTAAGATTTAATTGTCAACAGAATCAGATTATTTATATTTAATTAGGACAGAGACCGGATGTGTGACTAATACTCATCCATTTGATTTATTTGTAACACAAAAGCTGTAATGAAAAGAATGTGAGCAAGCATGGACTGATTTACTGGAATAGCTATTTTGTTAGGACCAGATTAGTTAGCAATTTTACATTGATTGGAATGAACACTCTTTTTTGTGCATGGTTTGCAAAAGGAAATTTAATGTACTTACCAAATCTTTTTGTTCATAAGTAGCGAATTAACAACCCCTAATCATTTTTCAACCATAAAGCAAGCGGTGTGTTTCGCCTAAGGTGCTAGACAGAGGTTCAGGTTAAAAAGCGCAGTCACCAATTCACCATAATCTGTCCCACACTGCTAGGGGAAAGTGGCTGCTCGCTTGCTATGTTCAGCAAAGCTGAGGTTGTTAGGAGGTGTTATTAGTGGAACATTAGCCTCTCAAATGTCTTCTCCGGCAACATTGTCAGTGGGACCAAACCGATAGTGTAATCAGTATGTCTAGGGCAAAGTGTGCAGTGCTAAATGATAAAGATGAATGAAGAAGAGATGTGAAAATGCTGTAATTCCAAAGTGAGTATGTTGACAAAGCTCAATCAATAGGGAGATAAAGTGGTATCAGCTGCTTTTTTGAATTGAACCACCAGAAAAGAAACTTTAGCTTGTAGACTTCTTAAAACCAGACATGTTTTTTTTTTAATATAACACACTGTGGCAGGCTGTGAGGAGAATGTTGGTATTTATAATTTCCTTGGTTTGTTTCTTCAGGCTGCTAATAATGATTTATAACTCTGCACAGTGTCATTTGACTACAATGACAACAACAGTTAAATGGCACATAATGTAGTGAGCAGAGAGGCTTTGGAATGTCCCTCTGAGCTCTGTCTGCTCTGTGTACTGTAAAATCCCCCTCCCTTCCTTCCTATCCTACTGACTTCACATTACATGCTGAGAGCTGTTACGAACAACAAAATATGGAGGCTGGCAGAACACTTAATTCTCTGCTAAAGAGTCTCATTAACCACCTTGTAGATAACTAGACACATATACTAATAATTCCTTTTTGAAACTGCCTCTGTAAAATCCTGGCCCATTTTTGCAGGATAATGGGCCCAGCTGTAAATGATCATGGTAAAAGAGGAAAAAACATAAAGACCAACCTACTCCAATGTCAGGACCACCAACATCATTAATTTATACTTTTTCTCTTGTCTTCTAAAGAACTGCATGATTTAGCCTCATTACTAACTCAATCATAAGAGAGAAAAGATGTTAAGATATTTGTCATGATTGCTCATTTGAATGTTTTTATTACATTGGTATAAGTGTATTTTCATTTTCATTTTTAAAGTGTGTCTGGAAGGTTGTTAAGATGGTCATGAGGCCCCAAGTAAATAATTACACCCGATCGGCCCAGCTTCTTCTATAAGAACAAGCCAAATTTTGCAAACCTGTAAAATGTTGCCATATTGACATATAGGGGTGTATTCAATTGTTAGCCAGAACGGCTAAAATACTTGTGCTCTAAAAGTATTACCGTTAATATGGTAATATTGTGCGTAAATACCGTTAATACGGTAATTTACTCGCTGGATTTCAGCTGCGAGCTGAAATTCAGCGAGTAATTACCATATTAACGGTAATACTTTTAGAGCGCAAGTATTTTAGCCGTTCTGGCTAACAATTGAATACCCCTCATAAACTCTAATAGGCCTATTTATCAGTCTGTGGCGATTAGAATGTTTTTCTAAAACCACTTATCACTGGGAAACAAAATTAATTATTGCTGGAATTTATTAGGAAAATATCACCTGGGCAGCTGAATGATATTTTATCAATAAAGTGCAGCGATGCGTGCTTAACTCATCACTTCGCCTGGACAGTACCGAAGGATATGGCCATGCATGCCATTAATACAAAGTAAATAAATATTCGGAAAAATATGGAAAAAAATATTTTAGTGTTATTAACATTTGAAAAAATGTTTTATTGAAATAATACAGCACTTTTTCATACTGTTGCAATCATATTTTAAATACGAAGCATGGGGAAGACCTGGCAAATCTTTTAGCACTGCTATCTTTTCGCTACTGCTAGGGCTTTTCTCCTTTTGAAAGTAGGCCCATAAAACATTTGCACAGGTTTACAGTTTCACAAATGACCCTTACCTTGTGGCTGTGACACAGCGTTGAAGAAACCTAGTCCAGTAGCTCCCAAACTTTTTCAGTTCGCGACACCCTTAGAGTCTCCATAAAATGCATAAGGTTAATGTCTTTACCTTCACGCACCTTACCAACCTCCGTATGCTATAGTGTAACTTATACTAAACCAAATAAACACACGGACACGTATTAGCTTTTGGCAAAACATCGCAATTTTATTAATAACCAATTAAATGAAAATCCACCTGGTGGTGGCGAGAGCAAAATGCAGTCAGCTAACAACCAATCATTTAACCAAACATTGCAATGCCAAGATGGCATTGAAACTAACCAAGGAATAATCCCTTAACATTGGCCGGTGTTAAAAACAGGCGTCAGCGTGACTGCTCCCTCCTGGACTCAACATTGACGGCCACGCAAAGCACGCCAAGGGATCCACCACGCAGAAGGATCAAGAGTGATGTTACTTTGAGAGGGGCAGTGACGTGCGGCCAAATGGCAAAAACACCGTTGTGACTAGTCGCTGACTGCACTGCTCTCCTACCAACTGCGCCTCCTCTGTAATATAAGTTGTTAAACCAAACCATATACATCTAGCTGGGTGGGAGGGAAGGCATCAGAGAAAGTGCGGGAAGAAAAGACCCAGTATTCCATCTGAAGCAATCTGAAAAGGCTATGCCACTCCCCATTGCCTGGATATCAGAAAAACTTTAACCCCGAATGGGTAAGTGCCTGAAACTCCTAAACCAATGCTTTTAAGTGCCCTCAGCTTAATGGCTTCACTTAACATAATTGTTTTAAGGGACCCCTCCAAAATAATTACAAAGCAGTCCCGTTTTATAAGTAGTTGGGTCAAAATAACGTAATAAGTGTTTACGTCAGGACAGAAATACTTAGTAAGTTGTTTGCAAAAATAATACACATAAATTCAAGGGAAAAGAATATTTTTAGATATTTTATTCAATTGTATTTCTGTCAAAGAATAATTTACAGCTATTATTTTGAGGAATAAGATCAAATAAAACAACAACACGTTCAAAAATCACAACGCTGCCCATTCATCCTCACACTCTGTGCCCCCTTCATCCACACACTCTGTGCGCCCCTTCATCCAGACACTCTGTGCCCCTTCATCCACACACTCTGTGCCCTCCTTCATCCACACTCGGTGCCCTCCTTCATCCACACTCCACCCTCCTTCATCCACACTCTGTGCCCGCCTTCATCCAAATAATCTGTGCCCTCCTTCATCCACACACTCTGTGCCCTCTTTCATCCACACTCTGTGCCCTCCTTCATCCACACTCTGTGCCCTCCTTCATCCACACACTCTGTGCCCTCCTTCATCCACACACTCTGTGCCCTCCTTCATCCACACACTCTGTGCCCTCCTTCATCCACACACTCTGTGCCCTTCTTCATCCACACACTCTGTGCCCTCCTTCATCCACACACTCTGTGCCCTCCTTCATCCACACACTCTGTGCCCTCCTTCATCCACACACTCTGTGCCCTCCTTCATCCACACACTCTGTGCCCTCCTTCGTCCACACACTCTGTGCCCTCCTTCATCCACACACTTGCCCTCCTATATCCTGACTTTGCCCCTCTTCATCCTCACTCTGCCCCTCTTCATCCTCACTCAGCGCCTCCTTATCCTCCCACTGCCCCTTTTCATCCTCACTCTGCCCCTCTTCATCCTCACTCTGCCCCTCTTCATCCTCACTCTGCCCCTCTTCATCCTCACTCTGCCCCTCTTTATCTTCACTCTGCCCCCTCTTTCATACTTTTGCCCTTTCATTGCTGTTTCCTATCACTATTTCCCCTCCGTTTCTTTACTTGCCATACTTGGCCTTCTTTCTTCTATATCTTCTGTCTTCTTACCAATCCGGCGGCGCCCAGGACCCAGCATCCTCCTCTCTCCTGCGTGATGGGGACCCGGGCGCCACTGGATTGGTAAGTTTTTTTGTTTCGTTTTATCCTGGCCACGGCACCCCTGTGACAGCGCCGCAGCCCCCTGGGAGCCGCTGCACACACTTTGGGAACTGCTGCCCTAGTCTGTAAATACAGATAATTATTAATTCATCTTACAGTATTTACAGCAACTCTAACTACAAATCAGAAGGCAGCTTAATAAATGCCTTCAGAAGCTATCTAGGGTGGAATTTGAATGGAAATGGAAGAGGCTGCATGTTTTGTATGACTGTCATGTCTGAGCCTTGTAAAGGTATTATTGCTTCATAAAGCCAGGCGGTTCTACTGCAAAATTTATAATAATATGGTCTTTAGGTGCAATGTACGGCGATAAATGGATGATACGTTTTACTGAACAAACAAGCAAATTATTGTACTATAGCAGCTCACTCTAAAGCCATGTTAAAAATGTCTAGTTAACATAAATCCTATTAATATTTATGGTATATTTCATTTTCATAAATCCTCATTAAAAAAATGGTTAGTAATGTACCGTAGCGGTATTAAAATATTGTTCCATTAACATTGAGTTGCGTATTTCAAACATGCTCAAGTAAAATGCTGGCATATAACAGCTTATTTTTATTATGTGTGGTAAACTTAAATGAATTAAAAATATTGTCTCGGTGGAATATATGTGATTTAGTAATGCAATTACATTTGCGCCCGCTGTAGAAAAGTTATCAGTTGCCAGGAATCTGAAGGAGTTTAACTTGAAAGCAGTAGAGTTTATTCCCAAAGAGAAGACCTTGTACAACTTCCAAGAGCATAGTAGTTTCTAGATGGTGCTTAATATAGGATTTATATATTTAATTCCCCCGTGGCTGCAATTGGTTCACCTATCTTAAAGTCTTTGCATTTTTTAAGAGTAATAAACTTAGCCAGTGTGTTTTGTCAGCCCCTTAGAGCATTGGCCTATTTGTGGAATACTGCATTTCTCCCCTGCTGCATTCACAACTTTATCTTCAATACGTCATTCCCCTATCCTAATGCCATATATAGTATAAAGAAGAGACTATCAGCCTGTCTCACAAAGTATTTTGTATGTGTGGCTTATATGGCGTGTGTCGTACTACAGTCAGGCTAAGAATCTGACCTTTTGAATTCACAGGCTAAAACGACGTTCCTGGATTTCTACAGTAAATCTAAAGAACATTGTATAGTTTCAGAATAATTTATCTATAATAAAAATTAAACAATCAGAGAATTATTACACTTCCCAATGTCATATGTGCCATCTATTTGTTGGGGCGTTTCAAAACTCAGAAATTTGGTTACTTGAAGGGTTTATGATAGCAGGAGCACCATTTGCACTTTGAAATCACTGCTGGTATTGGGACATAAATAGGAAACTACAGTGTAGATATTTAAATAAAAATACCCTCTGGTCCACTGAGGTCCTAAACATTTTTCTATTGAATCAAAGTGTAGAATTCAATAATATCAATGGTTCATACTCACATAAACAAGAAGAAAAGGATAACAGTGAGTAACCCAACAGTTATCCCAAATAAATACATATTATGGCACTCCACAATTTTATATCACTCAGATCACATGTATCAATGGTTAATAGCACTAATAGCTGAGTAAAGTTGTTACATTATACATAAAAACATATAAATGTATTGATAGAACCTTCCTCTACATTCTCATTTATATTTTATATACCAATTTGTTACTGATATTAATGTATATTTGTTTATTTTAAACCAAATTGTTTTATCATTCCCATTTTGTCCATGTTTTTTTTTTTTTTAATTTAAAAGATTTGTTTTTACTTACCTCCACTCTTATCACTGAGGGAGTGAAGATCCTGTACTGTTGAAGTTCTTATCAGAACATGGGCATCACAACGTGACAGGCCAAAAAGGGAGAAGGACACAAAAGAGAGAAGCAAGGGCAAAGATAGAGAGACACAAAAAGAGAGAATACAGAAGACAAGAGACAAATATAGATGAAAAAAAGAGACAGGAATGAGGAGGTAATTGGGAAGGAATGAGAACAGGTATGGCAAGACACCAACAATTAGGAGTGGGCAAGAAGCAGAGAGAATGAATGTGGCAGGAAAAGGGAGAGGAGCAAAGAATACACAATGGGAAATCATATGAAACGTAGAGGGGGAATCTTTAAAAATGACATGAATAGAATAAATGACGGGGGACTCTAGGCAGACATGTGAAGTAGGTGGACGCAATAGGTAAATTACATATATTTGCAGGGTCCATTTTATTCAACTTTCTTGTACAGATGGAAAACGTTCCTTTTAGACACTGGCATGATTGGGCAACTTTGCAGAGTTTACTAGGTGCCTCTGGCTTCTCCACATTCACATTTAATGTGTGTCATCTGTCTAAAAGACACTCCATCTGTATCCAATGTGCTGCTTTTGAAACCTTCCCCATTCCCAATGAAATTCCTGAAAAGGTCAATTGTGTGCCATTGCCCAAACACTACACTGTGTTGTTGAGTGTTGCTGTGACATTGTGGATCATGGATGAATAGAAAGAGATGAGTGATGTTACCCTACCTAGAAGGACCCGAGAGGTTAACTGCAGCACACAAACTGCAGAAAGACAGAATGTTAGCTGTGTCCTCAGGGATTACTAGAGAAGGGCAGGGGGTTCAAATGCATATTATCCTGCACTTCATCCTATCACTATCTATCAGTATTTCCTATTTCATGTTTTAGATTTTGTAAAGCTCCTTTTTAGGAAAAATAGAACAAAGTAGGAAAATTCAATTTTCTATCAGTTCTTTCAAAAACAGACACACAAAATGTTTCTGATTAATAATATTCCTATTTGTAAATGTAAGATACAGATGTGATTCACTTCTGTCAGGAAGGCAGACAGAATATATACATGATACCATAAGGAAGTACTTGTTTTTTTGCATAAGGAATATAGATAGATAGATCAAAATTGTAGGAAAGGAATGTCTAAGCCCTTATCTTAAAATATAAAAATGTAACTTAATAAGTCGAAACAGGGAAGGAAATGAACAAGCAGGGAAAGACATGAGTGTATAATGTAAAATGTAATCTATCAGTTATAATGGTTACTTATAAGTTAGTTACCATAGATATGTGTTTAGTTAGAAAAGCATAAAACTTTACTTAAGGGAGCTAAACCTCTCTAAGTGAAAAACACAATAAACTACACAGATCCTGCAACAGACTCCACAGATCCTGGGACCTAGTTTGATGTCACCGGACCTCGTAACAACGCAAGGAAGGAAGAACAAAGACACTGACCGTACTTCTGGGTTTGCCAAATGAGGATAAACCTGTGAAAAATGTAACATTGTGAGTGCAATTATTATTTGTTAAATGTTTTAATTGTACTCCATCGTACGGCTCCATCATACTGCTCCATCATACTGCTCTATTTCTATGCCAATCTGTCCTGGTTATTCCATCTACGCCAGTGAGTTCCAGATCATCATCATCATCAGTTATTTATATAGCACCACTAATTCTGCAGATCATCTGTTATCTTGTCTGCTTCCCATGAATCTAGCATGATTCCTACAGTACCCCTAGGGTGGAGACCTGTTTGGTGATAGCAGCTAAGTCCATATACCCTAGCAGGGGGTCCCTCGTTAGACTCCTCAACTCCATTGTAGTTAGTTCCAAATCGATCGAGCTGTTGGATCCAGTAAACTTCCAGTGTGATTCCTGACATGTCCCTTTAGTGAAGTTTTATGTTTTCCTAAGTTAACATATCTAAGGTAACCAGCTTTTAAGAGTAATATCTATTATAACTGAAAGATCAGATTTTATATTATAGGCTCACGTCTTTCCCTGCCTGTCCAAATCCCTCCCTTTATGCGCCGACCATGTGTGGGAAGCGTATTTGTTCTTGTGTTCGGATGGGCTTCCTCTGAGTGGTCAGGTTCCCTTCCACAGTCCAAAAACTTCCCAGTACGTTAATTGGCTTTACTATAAGCTCCAGAATCTGTCTGTAAATCACTGCATAATATGTTGCCACTATATTTTATTAAAGGATAACAATAATAATAATAATAATAATAATAATAATAATAAAATCAAGTAAACCAGTACTACAAGATAACATAAACATTAACAGTAAATAAAATGTTGTGTATTCAAAATAGATGGTAGCAAAGAAACCACATGGAAGCAATTTTCAGAGCCTCATCAGTCACTGAATTATTCCTCTCTAACTTCATTAATCTTATGACCATTATAGGGGCTTGGCGGTCCCACTGCACCGTATCTTGGAGTCTTGTCCTGAGTTTCCACCAGCTAGTCAGAAGACAAATACTTCAGAGGCCTAATCACATATGTAGTGCATTAAGTGTCCACACACAACCAAACCCTTGTATAAGTTAGAAGGTTATAGGTTCCAAATGTATTAATGGTTGCCTTGGTAAATATTCTTGTAACAGTCTCTTTAATATTCATTACACACTGAGCTTACTCTGTGCCAAAACCTGTCCGTGCTGCTGTGCTGTTAGGTAGCAGTATAATAATTTCATACAGTAACTTATCCACTACATGTCTGGAAAACCTTAGTTATAATTTATCTCTTCTTTAAATGTTTTAATTTTCTAAATCTCCCCACTTACATTATCTAAATATTGTGTTTACAAATTACTAATATAAAATGTATTGTTAATTTAATAACCTTCTTTGTCTTATTAACAGAAACCCCTTGTAATCCAGACAAACCTTACACTCTTTATAAATCCCTGGGGTGTTGCTAAGTGCAGTTAAATGTAGTAGTATTTTCTCTGCAGTAATGTGTACATTGTATAATCAGTAGTTAGGGCCAACACACATGTTTTCAATTGTCCTTAGGCCTCTACACTTTCTATAACATGTCTCCTCTCTTGTAGTTGCCATATATGGCAATATGAGGTGCCATTTATTAACAGTATATTTATATGAACAAAACATATTGGGGCAGGTAACATGATAGTGTTTGTACAATGTCATAAATAATTTTGTTATTTGATTAAACAAAATTTGGAGCTGGGTCACAAAATAAATTTTGTAGCAAAAATTTAGTTTTGTCAAACAAATACAAAACTAAAATGAAAAATTATTTTGGAATGATATAAATGTTGTAGACACAAAATAGATTTTTCGATGATACATGTGTTTGCAATAAATGGATGTAGATTACAGACAGGCCAGAGTATTGCATAAATAGATTTTGCACAAAAGTTCTCTCCTCTAGTTTTTGATTGGTTCCTGGAATCTGTCACTCAGCTACACCACCAATCTCTGTTAAATGACATCTATTATACCCTAACTCCCTGCTGTGTTGCTTACTTTACTACCTATATAAACTGTAAGAAATATATGAAACTGAATAAAAAAAACATAAGTTCACAGTGGTGATATTCAAGAACTCTATAATAACAGTTATGTAATTCTTTCATAACTCCACTTTTAATCTAGTTTTCTTGATATCACTTTAATGAATAGGAGTTACAGATTCTCATTACAATTAGCATTGCAACTTCAGCCATTAAAAACTGCATGTCTGCTCTGGAACTCATCACAAGTATGGGGCATACTTGCAGTTATTTCTATACAAATATGCAGCATACATGTAATTTCTCCTAAGACAGTGTTATTATAGACATAAGCAACATGCATTCCTTCATCCTTCTGTCTCAATTAATGGTTGATCCGGGAGGAGATTGTGTCTCGCTAGGCACAAAATGATATGTCATATGCTGCAGTTTATTATAGTGCGCCATGATTAATAAAATATAATATGGTAAACATGAGTAAGACATGCATATGATATAATCCCAGAGCAGGTACACATCATGCAGACATGGGTGGCAGAGGTATTTTTAACCAATTAAATGTTTATTGAGAGAATGCAGACCAAATCAAGTGTTAGAAAGTGGCAATACATCATATACAGAGGAAAATTGTTTTAAATACATATTTATTTAAAACAAGATCCTAGGTTTTCAGGATGGCAATTTTCATGTAGAAACCTGATGACTTAAGACCAGAGGCTCGTATATTAAATGCAAGAAGGCCCTTTGCTGTACCTTTCACGTAGGGCAGCTGTTGTCATCAGGCCAATCTAGGCATAGAGTAAGATGCCCTGTTTGGAACATAGACCCGCAATAAACTGGGTAGTTTGGGGAGAACTGTCTATGGGAACTCCAGCACCTCCCAAGTGCTCGTCATCTAATGCCTAAACATCTCCTTCCCATCTTGATTTTAAAGGGCCGATAACAATGTAAACCCTCTTGATTATTAAGTATGTATAAATACCAGATACTAAACTCTTGGGGATAGTGTTTTGCAGTAGAGAGGGCAGTGCAGTGGCACAGTGGTTAGCATTGCCAACCTCACACTGCTGGAGTCTTGAGCTATCTGTGTGGAGTTTGTATGTTCTCCTGGTGTTTGCGTGGGTTTCCTCTGGGTACTCTGGTTTCCTCCCATACTCCGAAGATATACTGGTAAGTTATTTGGCTGGACCCTAGTGTGCGTGTGTGTGTGTGTGTGTGTGTGTGTGTGTGTGTGTGTATTAGGTAACTTGGACTGTAAGCTCCAGTGTGCAGGGACTGATGTAAATGACAAGTATCCTCTGTACAGCACTGAGTAATATGGTGGTGCTATATAAATAAAAAATATTAGATAATAAATAGGAAAGTCTGTGAATTGTAATGGCATGTCTACGATCCAGGTAACTATAGTGATATGATGGAGACTCCACACTCTCCCCTAAATTTCAGAAAGTATTTAAGAACTCCATTATTATAAAGCTGGCACAGATAAAACACATAGTACAGAATCCACGCTCTGTGCAATGTGAATATATATATCTGCCCATGTCATCCAGCTATAATTAGTGTAGTTCTAATGTGATAGATTTAGAGATCAAAAGAAACACTCCCCCACAATTCTGTGAAGACATTGTATGATAGTATGATAGTATGATGTGCCCAACATATCTTCATCGTCAACATGGTTTTTTTACATTTTTCCCCTACAGGATTAAACAAAGAAAGTAGAGGAGCTGCCTGTATTTAGGTGAGTCATAAATTGGTAAAAGAGGGATTGTGCTATAGTGTTTATTTTCTACACCTTAAGTGCCAAAACTCTAGCATTCACAATATGGGTCTCCCAGAGAGAAGCAATATCTACGGTGTTCTCTTTAAGGAAAATTATGATCCATCATTCTTCTAAATGTATTATTAAGGCATCAATTCTATTTTACTATTTTCAAGTGGGGCAGTCAAATTGACAAAGGGGCCACAAATTACACACAGTACACAGTACCGTATTGACCGTATTGTAAATAAAAATCAATGTAATTCCTCACCCTCCACTCTGCTCTTACCTCCCAACACATAAGAGCCTTGTGCCCATAACAGTTAACCAACAAGCAAACAAAACCTAAGTGAATAGTTCCTTAACCTAGTATGCAAACAAAGCTATCTGCGATGGTATACAGCAAGTAGAATAGGACTGCCGCGTTGGAGCTCATCCCCAGATTAAAGCAACAGAGTCTGTTTTAACAACTAGTTTGGCAAATGTATCAATGAACTACAATGTAGAAATGTTGACCATTGAAGTTATATTATTATTATTATTATTATTATTATTATTATTATTATTATCTTTGACCTATAAGGCGCCACAAAGGGTCCGCAGCGCCGTACATTACATATACAGAAAACAGAACCAAGACACAACATGATACAAAAATATATACAAACACAGGTGACAGGGTAAAGCAAATCAGATTATATCTGGGACAGATAGTGAAAGGGATGGTAGAAATCAGCGAGAAGAAGGCCAAAGCTTAAGAAAACAGGCTAGCGAAGCAGGCCAAGAGGTACAGAGGGTGAAGGAACAGTAGAAGGAGCACACAAGGAAAGAGGGCCCCCTGCTCATGAGAGCTTACATCCTAAAGGGAAGGTGGAGACACAAATAGGGTGGTACTAATTGGGGGAGAGAGCCAGGACTAGGAAGTTAGGAGGAGGACTGATAGACTTGAATAAAGAAATGAGTCTTAAGGGCACGCTTGAAGCCTTTGAGAGTAGATGCTAACCTGATGGACTGTGGAAGATCGTTCCAAAGTTGGGGAGCAGCCCGGGCAAAGTCCTGAAGACGAGAGTTATACACACATGGGGTGTAACCATGACTGACCAATCAGAGTGAAGCAGCTCTCAATTGATTAGTAGCTGATAGGACGCCCAGCTTGTCATTTTTTTAAAATAAACTTTTTTATTGTTTTTAATCAAGGTAGAAAAATGAGAAACAACAGTAGATTAACAGGTGCAGGTGTGGTATAGTGGTTATTAACAAGACAACATCAAAGTGCAGAAAATAGTGTCTAAACAGATGGGGTAAGTTTATACCAAGGTTTTTTAGGGGAAGACGTACAATGGGGTGCGTGGCGGGGGATTATTCAGCAATTGTTAAAGTGGAGGGGTGATGGTAAACAGCAATGACTCTCTAGTGTTTTGTGGGCAGCTGGGGATATTGTTGCAAATGGGAGAATGTTGCAGGTAAGGGAGGGGTAGCTCCGTAGGGATCTGTTCAAGACGACCAGACCGCTCAGAATGTAGCAGGGGTGTTGTGCAATTTGGCTGTTATGCTCTCCATGCGATAAGTGGCCCACATGTTCTGAATAGTGCTGGAGAGAAAAGGAGGGGAAGTGTTTTTCTAGTGTGCAGCTATGGGGCAAGTTTCCGCATTTATTATGTGACAGGTCACTTTTTGTAGGTGGCGAGGGGTATCGGATAGGCCTGGGTAGCAGTGTGCACAATACAGAAGGTGGCATGGTGACTCCAGTGATATTGAATAGAAGTGAGTGGATTTCTTGCTAGTAGAGGCGTATTTTTGGGCAGGTCCATCATATGTGCAGCAGCCTCTCTGACTGCAGGCCCGCCAACAGAGATCCGAAGAGTTGGGGAAAACTGAGTGAATGCGGGTGGGGACCCAGTACCGGCCTGTCATTTGTGTTGCGTCTTTATCGTGTAGGATTAGAAGAAAGAAGAAGATACTCTCTGTATTTAGGTGACTAATACATTGGTAAAATAACGTGTGTCCCGGCGTGTTTATTTTAATAAAAGATTTAAGAATTTTTAGTTAACAGTATTTTTTTGCTGTTGCTCTGTGGCTGCAATAGACTCTGGATACCATGGCATGCTGGTGCTTGTAGTTCTGCAAGTGCAACATCTATGGGTATGCTGGCATTTTTTACTCTACAAGTGCACTACACCCAAACTCTTTAGGGCTGCAAGGGCTATGTGAGACAGTTGTTCACCAGGCAAAAATGCAAATCTACCTTTGAACTAACTATATATCACCCCAACAACCACTGGGCACTGAGCTGCAGTGCTTCAGCATGAGGCTGTTTTTTTGCTTGTTTTTTTGGAGGGCCCCATTTCCTGTCAGGATTGTAGGCAAAGGCTGGGATAGAAACTGTGCTCAGCTGTTCCACTGCCTCTCAGTCCATTTGAGCAGTGTGTTGTTTGCCATGACAGTCTATGACACCTTACTTATAAGGGTTGATCTGATGCACTGCTGGGATTGGTCCATTGTAGGCTTTTTAGGCTGTCAGTGCCATTGACTTGTTGCCTGTAGTGTGTTTGTGTTCTGTAGCATCTTCTTGTTTGCTGGTTATTGACCCAGCTCATTTTAAACCAATCGTGTCTGCTGCCTGCCTCAACCTTTGCTTGTTATCGGTGATTAAGTGCGCAGAGGAGACCACATGACGAGGAAGTCAGCTGCTCCTATTCACTTTTACTCTCTGCTTCAGTAGAATAATTAAGATCAGGACAAGCAGGCTGATGAGAGCTCGTCTGTTGCCCACACCTGCACTGGGTGTTCAGAATACAAGTAGTTTAGTAAAACATAAGAAAAAGTTATGCTTCAGGTGTTCCAGATTTAAAAAAAAAAATTCAAAATGATCTATCACTTATATCAATGACAGAGTTTTATTGCATTTTTAGAACCTGTCACATATGAAATACATTTAATGCATGGATACATTGCAGTTAGTTTGCATACCTCCCACACCCTGATCCATTCAACCAAACCCTCATTTATTGAAATCACGCCTATTGGTATCTGAAAATTAAGATAGTCCCAATAAAAGCAGGACAATTGGGAAGTATGGGTTTTGCTGTGTGCCTGTGTAGTAAAGGTCTAAAAATGTTTACTTAGGCCAAGTTTGCTTTTCTCAACCTCCTTCCCTTTACCATAAAGATCCATGGCCCTGACCTCAGCTGCATAAAACAAATATAGAGTATTCTATCTATAATCTTTTTATTAATGTTCATTGTCTTTAATCCTTTAATACCTGCATTTCTGACAGTGCTGCTTGGGTGTATGTGGTACAAAATTATTTCAAAACGACATCAATTTGGAAAACACAAATTGATTTTCTGATGCAAAAACTACTGTGTAGCACAGAGTGGAGGTAATTCCTGGAGCGCACTACATTTGCTGCACTGTGCTAAACCAGCTTTGATCTTGCTCCACTCTTTCATTTGTCATGGTTCTGCGGGGTTAAAATGTGAAGTTTGTAGTTATAGGTACACTCCAAGTAATGTAATAAAAACTTTCACACATACAAAAATGCGATATTTAATCAAAACACTCCACTCTCTGATGTTTAATTCAAATT
Organism: Mixophyes fleayi; assembly: GCF_038048845.1. Taxonomy (NCBI): domain Eukaryota; kingdom Metazoa; phylum Chordata; class Amphibia; order Anura; family Limnodynastidae; genus Mixophyes; species Mixophyes fleayi. The sequence continues at coordinate 53,520,658 of NC_134406.1, forward strand.
GTTTTACACTTGTGTACTGTGCACCTCTGGTTCTGCCTTTCTGGAAAGATAGGTGCATTTGAAATTTGTAGAGGTTCCTCCTGAGAGTAGAGAGCAGGCTTTACCCTTAATGTTCGCTAGGTTGAAAATCGAGGTGAAACAGTACAAAATCAAGGCATTTTGTGCTGCACATTGAGTTTTCTTTGTATGTGAGGCCTTCTGACACAAACATTATTTTGTAACCACTAAATCAATTTGTGCTACAAAATACCTTTTTGTAGCACACAACATTGATTGTGTTGCACTCAAAGATGGATTTTGTTTGCACAAAATCGAATTTTATACCACCTAAACTAACTTGTAACACAGATATATTTATTTTGTTCCAAAAATACAATTCTGTGCTGGTTTATGCTTGATTACATAGACAAAATGACTGATTGACAAATGACACCTCTTAGGTTACAGCTTTTTGGTGAATAGTTTACCTGGACAGTTACTCCCCAGTGGTTACCTGGACAGCTACTCACCAGTGGTTAGCTGGACAGTTACTCACCAGTGGTTAGCTGGACAGTTACTCACTAGTGGTTAGCTGGACAGTTACTCACCAGTGGTTACCTGGACAGTTACTCACCAGTGGTTAGCTGGACAGTTACTCACCAGTGGTTAGCTGGACAGTTACTCACTAGTGGTTAGCTGGACAGTTACTCACCAGTGGTTAGCTGGCAGTTACTCACCAGTGGTTAGCTGGACAGTTACTCACCAGTGGTTAGCTGGACAGTTACTCACTAGTGGTTAGCTGGACAGTTACCAGTGGTTAGCTGGACAGTTACTCACCAGTGGTTGCCTGGACAGTTACTCACTAGTGGTTAGCTGGACAGTTACTCACTAGTGGTTACCTGGACAGTTACTCACCAGTGGTTAGCTGGCAGTTACTCACCAGTGGTTAGCTGGACAGTTACTCACCAGTGGTTAGCTGGACAGTTACTCACCAGTGGTTAGCTGGACAGTTACTCACCAGTGGTTAGCTGGACAGTTACTCACCAGTGGTTAGCTGGCAGTTACTCACCAGTGGTTAGCTGGACAGTTACTCACCAGTGGTTCGCTGGACAGTTACTCACTAGTGGTTACCTGGACAGTTACTCACCAGTGGTTAGCTGGCAGTTACTCACCAGTGGTTAGCTGGACAGTTACTCACCAGTGGTTAGCTGGCAGTTACTCACCAGTGGTTAGCTGGACAGTTACTCACCAGTGGTTAGCTGGACAGTTACTCACTAGTGGTTAGCTGGACAGTTACCAGTGGTTAGCTGGACAGTTACTCACCAGTGGTTACCTGGACAGTTACTCACTAGTGGTTAGCTGGACAGTTACTCACTAGTGGTTAGCTGGACAGTTACTCACTAGTGGTTACCTGGACAGTTACTCACCAGTGGTTAGCTGGACAGTTACTAACCAGTGGCTCTTCATTGATGCTAGCTAATGATCTCAGTAATGTCTTTCCCTTTCCTATGCTCATAAATGATTACAGAAGCTGGAGAGCAGAGGTCCCAGAATGATAAATAATAGCTCCTCAGTAGTGATATGTGACCCTCACTACATTTGCCATTTGATTTCTAACCTATAGACCAGTTTGTACAGTATTTGCTCAAGACTTCTCTAATTAGGTGGACTGTGGCATAAATGACGTCACCCATTATAAAAGTCTTCCATGACTGAAAGTACGACTCAGATGATATGTTTTGTTGTCATTGATGGCAATGAAAACTCATATAACCATCACAGTTATTCTCCCTCAAAACATATACAGATGGTTCCAAAGTTAATTCGTATTGTGCACCACAGCTTTAAGATATATTAAACTAAAGTTAGATCATTAAACCAGTTAATTGTATTCACTGCAGCCTTTTATACTTCAGGTATATATACAGATGGATGAAATGTATTTCAATGTTTTACTGCACATACATGAGTTTGTAAAGTTTACACTGAAAAAATTAGAAATTGGACCAAAATGGTCTTTAAAATATAATTTCTTTAAAAATAAACTATGCAGCTGAAACATAAAGAACAGATAACATAAAAAAAACCTTTAGGATTTCTATTTAAACTCCTAAAATTTCTTTTTTAAGACCTTTTTGTGTGTTGACCCAGAAATAACAGATGTGTTAATCAATTTGCCAAAAATAGAACTATTGTCCCAATATCTCACATCGGTCCAGCTTGGGAGGTTTGTTTATCTCCAGGGATACAGAACAATAGTTTCACACATAACAGATGTTATTTGAAATGTAACTCTTCACTGAATGTTCCACTGCCTGGGCGAGAAAAAACATACATTCATTTATTGTACTTTTTAAAGTTTTATACGCTTTATAAAGTGAATGATCCACTTGAGGTTGCTGTAAATGTACCAGTAGGTTTTTCACATAAACTAGAATTAGTCGCCTTTTTATTGAGTCAGGATAATTGTGCATGCTCACTTCATCAGTTGAGAATTGGACATCTAAAGTCACTATGGAAACAGAACCAGATGTGTGGCTGAAGATTGCAGGTCATGCTCTGACACTGGATTGGGGCAGGTGCAGAGAACAGAGAAATCTCAGAACACTAAATCACTAGCTTGCATCAAAGGTGATAGACTCAACAAATTGTCTCCCAGTAGAGATGATAGTGGCTAATGCATTATAGTCAACCTGTCACACAAAATTGGGCACAGCTTTGTAGAATAGAAAATTGATCTGTTCCAAGTAACTCTTTGATATAAAGACTACGGGCCTGATTCATTAAGGATCTTAACTTAAGAAACTTCTTATTTAAGTCTCCTGGACAAAACCATGTTACAATGCAAGGGCTGCAAATTAGTATTCTGTTTTGCACATAAGTTAAATACTGACTGTTTTTTCATGTAGCACACAAATATCAACTTTAAATTTCAGTGTACAAATAAGCTATCAAGTATTTGTGTGCTACATGAAAAAAGCAGTCAGTATTTAACTTATGTGCAAAACAGAAAACTAATTTGCACCCATTGCATTGTAACATGGTTTTGTCCAGGAGACTTAAATAAGAAGTTTCTTAAGTTAAGATCCTTAATGAATCAGACCCTACAAGGAACTTAAACAAATGGCATTCAATGCAAAAAATGTACATGTGTTGTGTTCTAAACCTAGGCTTGTCTGATACCCTGGCCAATTGCAGAGGATGTTATTTTATATTTAGTATATCTACTACACTTACCATTAATAATTTTTTTCATGTCTCAATCTCGATGGTCCCTCTTATGGGTTTAAATCCCGATTTATTTTTCTTTCCTTCCATACTGTACCTCTTTTTGTTTACTCTTTTGTAAATCTTTGTCGATATGCAGCATCCTTTACTTTCAAAAGTGAATTAATTATAGTGAATTAATTATAACACAATTATAATCCTTTGAATTATCATGTGTTTTAATTCTCTGTGCTGTTATGCTTTTTATATAGTATGTTTTATTGTAATTTATGTCCAGAGATTTGAAGCATGCATCAACATTATCCATTGATTCTTTGGCCACTTGAAATTATGGAATGGATAATTTTAGCATCTTTATCACACCTTATATGGAACCCTATTTTTCCCAGGCTGTTTATAAACATAAGGGAATTTAGAAGCATTTCATGTTTACATGTATGGCAGACAGTTGTGTTGTTTATTCAATACATTATTACATTTTGTATATCCTGGTTGAAAGCAGAAGTATTTTATGGAAATGTTATCAGTGTAAATGAGTACTGAGCTGCACATGTAATAAGCGTAACCCTGATTTCCCCACACGGTCTACATACAGTCCTAATGCATAGGGGCACTAACTAATACTACTATCCTTTTTTTAATTTAAACAATTATGTTTTTCTCATAAAATACTGCTCTATTTAGCTCTATTTATATATTACATTGAAAAAGACCGTTAGGCAATTAAAGTATTAGATATGTCGCTTTTGTGTGTTTTAGAGTTGGTCAGCTTGTACGTAGTAAAAATAAATTTAGCATATAATTTGGCACACTGCACAGGCATCCAACTTGCACTTGTATTTAGACCCACTTGTATCTTGTACTTTCAGTGTCTTATACTTCAAGAGATGGACATGGAAGTGTGGGTAGCATGGAGGTTGCCATTGCTGCCTCAGACAAGTTTTCTATCTGTGTGGAGTTTGTATATTTTTCCCCATGTTTGCATGGGTTCTTATTTCTCCGGGCTCCTGTTTCCACCCAAATTCCATAGACATATTGCTAGGTTAATTGGACTTCTGATGAAACTAGCTATAGTGTATGTGCATGTCTGTCTGCTAGGGAATAAAGATTATAAGCTCCACTGGGGCAGGGACTGATGGTTAACTACTCTCTATAAAATGCTGCACAATATATAAGGACTATATAAATAAATGTTAATAAAGAACTTATAAATTAAGCAAACCACTTTTTTTTAAAATACTTTAGTTTCTAGATGTAAGATTGCTCAAGGCAGATATAATTTTTAAACTTGTTGATGATGACTATGTTGCAATATGCATATATGCACTCTATTTAAGATAATATGCATAACATAGTACTCTACTACACAGTCAGAGATGTAGGGGAAAAGTCTCAAATTCATGACCTAATACTGTACGATACTGCCAGGTATGAAGGGAAAATACATGATATGTGTGAAATAATACTGTATTACACTATAACATATGTAAGAAAATGTGTTGTGCACAATATAATACTATACAACAATTTTAGAGATGCAGGGAAAATGCTTGATATGCATAATTTAAGACTGTAGTATACTGTCAGATATTTAGGGAAAATGCATACTAAACATAACTTAATACTGTACTACACTGTCAGGTGTGTAGGGAAAATCCGTGCTATGCAAAATAATAATGTTGTAGTACACTATCGGGTATGTAGGGAAAATGCATCATGCGCATAACTCAAGTTGGTAAGTATATCTTATTTTGATTATTTACCGATACATATTATGCCAGCAAATGAAACTTTTTTTGTAGAGAACTGTTTGAAAGATAATTCCATTATTTAAACCCATTTAAGTCAATTACTTACCCGTCTTACCTGAATAGTGACAACCATTTCCTCTATGTGGACAGGCCTGGCGCTCCCATTAGGCAAGGTTAGGCAGTTGCCTAGGGAGCCGGGCTTTGATGGGTGTCACAGAATTAAAATGCATTTATTGTTGTACTTTAAATCTGCGCGTGACCGCTGAGCATACCTTCCACGGCCGCCACACAGCTTGAGATAGATCCACGGGGAGAGGGGAGGGGCTATGGATCACCACCGCTGCCCTCCCCTCCAACAGCTGATGGGGCGCTCCGTCTCCGCCCCTCCACTCACTGACTGTCGGGAGTGACATCATCATCGCGGCCCGACAGTGTCAGTGGGGGATGGGACCCGGCAGAGAGGAGCATCTTTATGGAGCCAAGTTAAAATTGTGCCTGGGGGGGAAGGCGGGGGGCGGATTTTAAAATTGTGCCTAGGGCGCCGAGGGCCCTAGCACTGGCCCTGTGTGTGGAAGCACCTGTGTGACACCTGTCGAGATTAGGCTTCCACATCTCTTGCCATAATAGAGTGTAATATTGGGACTATGTCACCACTTCAGTCTGCTGATGTAATAATATTGGAATATCCCAGTGCGATAAGTATTGGAATTGGAGCCATCAAATATCTAAAATATGCAGAATAAAGCAACAGCATGACGCAAAGGAGAAAGGGCCAATATTATACACACTGCTCAGTCCTAGGTGGAGGTCCAATTTTATTAGCGATGAGATCACGAATCTCACAGGCAACCTGTTGCTATTATGCATTAAATCTGGTTAGATAATCATTTTGTTTGTCTTTGAATGGGAAATCCTGAGTATCTAATTTCCATGTAGTTTATGGCATGTATCAGGTTCTGAGGTCCTTTTACTTACCCCTTCGCTGTCTATCAAAGTTGTCCCTGCGATCCACAGGTTCTGCTGGTCTCAGGTCTCCTTGCAGGATGTTACCCAGTCTGTCTCCACTCCAGAGTTCCCGCCAAGACCAGTGCCTGGGCGGCGTCATTTTGGATTCAGTCTCCTGCTCCCTCTCAACCTGTCAACTAGTCAGAGTGCTGCTGCAGCTCAGCTGACCGCAGTGTCCAATCAGCGGATAGCAGTCTCTACGCCAGAGTTCCCTCCAAAACTAGTCCCTGGCGCCACCATCTTGGATTCAGTCACCTGCTCCCTCTCAGCCAGTCAGAGTGCTGCTTCATCTCAGCTGTCCGCAGCCTCCAATCATGAGATAGCAGTCCCTTTAAAAGGACTTCCTGGAACCCTATCCTGTTGCCAGTACAATGTTGATTCCTTAGACACCAACCTGTTTTCTAGCAATCTGCAGTCTACTCAGTTGTTTCTGCCCAGACAGCACAGCCTGCATTCCGGTTCCAGTCCTGTCTAGCATTCCAGTTCCAGTTCGGTCCAGCAATCTGTTTCCTATCTGGTCCAGGAATCCTGTTCCAGTCTGGTCCGCATTCTGGTTCCAGTCTGGTATAGAAATCCGGTTCCAGCCTGGTCTCCACTGCTAAATCTGATCACAGTCTTGCTATTCCTGACTTCTTGGCAGTCTCCATCGCCATTCATATTCAGTCACCTCCTGAACTCTCAACAACCACCATCTGTACCACTCCATGCTCTCCCATGCAAAGGAACCTAATCAAGCCAGCTTCTGACACATAGCCACCAGTTCTGTTCCAGAGTCACAACCCTGTCCGGGTACAGACAAATCCTCAGGCGTGACAGTTTATTTTTATTAAGATTCTTAATTTTGACAAGTCATTAATGTTTTATTATTTTTAAATCTTATTGCTAACCATTGGCCAATCTCCACTATTCTGCCTGTTGAGTAGGTTGGTTGTAGACTTACGTGAAAGTTCTTCCAGTCAGCTGCTTATATACTTCTAAGGTAATTATCATAAACAATAATATGTTGTCTATTTTCTCTTGCATCATACCTTGTCATCCAATGAAATGCATTTTCTTTTTTAATGTATTTTGCAGTCTTCTTTTGCTGGTTCTCACTGACAGCTGAAGAGTAAGCTGCAGTTTCTGCATTCTACCAATAGAAGTTTCACCCACTTTGCTGAAGGATTTGAGTAAAGTTAATCTTTAATAATATCCATTCTCTCTTTGTAACTTTAAGTCATTAAGAAGAACAAGGCAAAAAATGGAGTACATTTGATCCTGGACAAACCATGTTACAATGCAAGGGATGCAAAAGGGTTTATTATTTTGCACATTAAGAAAATACTGATTTTGTTGTCATGTAGCACACAAATAGTTGATAAGTTTATTTTTACACTGAAATTTAAAGTTGCTATAGGACAACTATACATTTATCCCCACATTTTAAATATACCTCCCCCTCCAATGCAACATGGTTTTGCCCAAGTGCAAAGTTACTTCTTTTTCTTGCTTTGCCCTCCTTAATGACTCAGACCCCTAGTGTGTATTTATCCCAATTGTAAAGCGCTATGGAATTTGCTGGTGCTATATAAATAATTGTTGGTGATGATGATGTGAATGCAGTTTGACAACCTTCCACTCCCTAAGGCCACATCATCTTGCCAACTTAACCAGATTTGAAAGTCCCATCTTGGATCTTGCCATAGTAATATTTTCAAAATATGGTTATCAATTTTATACTGACCATATCCCTGTAAAGTTCTATTTATGAATCTACAAAACGACACTTAGCAAAATACTTTTCCTAATACCAAACATGTTTCTGCAGAGATTCCAAATTTCCAAAATGTTTATCATTAAACATTTTCCTTATTAAGTCATTTTAAGTGTACGTGAAACTGTACTAAATTAACCCAGTTCTGTGCTTATTCTAAATTTAGAGAGCATGCTTTAGAGTATGTGTAATGAATTCCACTAGGAAAACATATCTACGTTCTTTTGACAAGGTTATGGGTCACCGATTTGTCCTCTTATCTCTGCCTGTGTGTTTAACTAAAGGGCACTTTACTTCGAAGATTTCTGAGTATTTTGCGTTCTAAATCTTTTCAGTTTTAATTGTATCCCACCAGATTATAATATATTTTATGATCGCCATAATTATAATAAAGTATATTACACATGGGAAACAGTGTTTGCATGTATTTTACATGCGGTAGAAGACACCCTGAAAGACATATATAAATAAGGTTGATTACCAATTAAATTAAAAAATATTGTTGATTAAAAATTCAATTTCAAATAATCAAACACAATAGGAAATGTAAAATAGAGAAGACATCTGATTGAGTTCAGAAACTTCTACAAGTTGTAGCAGGGGAGCAGCTAGTCTAACAGTTTATTAGAACTTGCAGATGAGGGGTGAGGGCAGCTTTCCCCAACTTACTTCCCGCATGGTCTTTAACGGAAGGGTCACTGAGCTACCCAGACAGGTCTCCCAAAAGCCTGTGCTGGGCTAACAGTAGCAGAGTAAGCTTTACAAATAGACAGGTTGAAGGTTCCGACGCTTTAGCATCCTACCATTGACTCTGGCTACTACTTTGCAATTTGTTCATAGGCCAACCCACTATCAATCACTACCACACGACTGATAAAGTTCCTTTTCTTTTTCATTCTAAGCAATGAGAGTATTTAATGAGTCCAACGCTTTGCCTCTACAGAACTTCAAGGTATATACCCATATGCCTTGAAATCAGCCCTTAATAAACTGTCACTGTTTTTGGAAGGTTATTTTTTCATAAATAAATACATTTTAATGCAGTAGTATTACATGCTGATAAACAAATGGATGATTAACTATGTTTTTTTTTGTTTTTATTTGCTCATCATCTTGTGTTGCTTAACAAACTAAGGTGGTTGAAGGCAACATGAGAGGGCTGCAACGTTAGGTCCAGTGAGATGAGAACTAGGAAGAGGTCCATGATACAGAATATTATTTCCTCTCTGTAACCCGCTTGGAAAGATCTGCTAATTGTTGCTGGGATGAACCAGTGAGAGCAAGTAAATAGCCGTAGCAAAGATGAAACCTGGCTCTATCTGTAGAAAACAAAAAAAACTAGAGATCTAGCACAGACAGCTTGTCTTGTCTCGGAGAGCACTTTTTGTTATATTAGTAAAATGTGTATTTTCAAATTCTAGAGTGGTACAAGGCAGGATTGTTTGTTGACACTTTAGAGCACCAGACAAGCATACAAAAGAAGATTACTTCATATTTAGGATCCTCATTTATACAGTTATCATTATTCATCTTGTCAATTTCTTGACACACAAATTCTTTGCAAATAGAATACCTTGTCAAGAGATGAGGGAAGATTATGCAGTGGCACATACTGATTTTTTTAATGAAAGGGAGAGGCCAATATGGGCTATGTGAAGCCATTTGTCTCGGACAAACCACAATAAACTTATTTTAAGGGGGTATCATGCCAGCTAAATAGTCTGATATTCTATTATCAATGTTCTCACAGTGGTAGCGTATTTTGATTTATTTAGATAATGTGGCGAATAGGAGGTTATGTTGCATGGGTAATGCATAGAGTAAAAAACATCTGGAGCAAAATCACGGTCAAAAGGAATTTCCATTTTAGTTAGTGCCATTGTCCATATTAAGTTTACTTTTTTACTTTTACTTAAGTGGTGTATACATATCACAGATACATACTGGGCCTGATTCATTAAGGGACGCAAAACAAACTTGCATTTTTTTTAAAAACACACATAAATCGGACCTACACACATCTGTATTCAACAAGGAGCGGATGTAAAGCTACGTTTGTTGATGAATACGAATCTAGGTCTGCTCTGCTCTAACAGGCAATACACTGTAGGATATGTCCAATACATATGTGGAATATAAAATCACAAAAGAAGGCACAGAAAAAGAAATCAATTAGTATCACCTATTAATAATATATTCATTAATGTCAAAACATTAAAAAATAAAAAAAAGTTTTTTTCACCCCCCCTATAAAATACATTTATTAGGATGTTATTAATGTCTACTGTACCTAAAATGCATTTTTACAGTTGGTCCTGATTGCTGCTTAGACCTGGCTTATTGAGAGATAAATAACACCTCACCACCTCCCTTTCTATGGTCCAACCTGTTATAATTGTCATGATCCATAGGTGATATCACATTGTCTTCTCTAGAGGACCACATTGGCCTTAGAGTGGGAGAGGAGACGTATTGTAAGATTACAGTCATGTGGTCCCTCGCTCTGTTCACAGTGTAGAATACTAGTGCCAGTCTTGGGCTGTTTATTATGAAACAATGAGCTACTTGGATTTACACAAATTAATTTGTCCAGTAACAAAGTCAATAGTAAAGGTGTGGTGAAATAACAGGTTAACCTTCAAAATGAGTTAATCATGGATAATGTTCCCTGGATGGGTGGGGGTCACAGTTGTGAATTGGTACATAGTGGGTAAAGGGGGGGGGGCAGCTAGGCTCATCCTTTATTACATGTCCTGGTACCCTTATTTCATCAAACTCAGACACCGAACCACTGTCGTTCTACTAGTTACAGAGATGATTTTGTTACATTACAATGAGTTACTATTAGTTTACTAGTAAAACTTGGGTAAAATACATTATTCATTGCACTATTTGTCACAACTGGCCACATTTCAAATACAATTACAATTTCGATACAATTCCAAAATAATCGTGGCTTTATCTGACTATATTTGACATTTTGCTGTGTTAACAAATATGAATTTCGTCCTACATATGTAAATGAAAGTAGGAAGAAAGAAAATATCCAGTCTTCGGCAATTCATAAAAGTTGTAGCTTACACAATACTAACTATGGGCCAAAATAATCTTTTGGAAATGTAGGTACTCCTACTTATTTATATGTGTAATGCCTAATGTTGAGTAATTATTGTGTCTACGTTTTACCACAATCAACAAGGAGTGGTGGAAAAAAAAGAAACACCCAGATAATATTGTTTTCTTTATTTTGAAATTTTAGACAGCAGCGCCTGGAAATATTTTTCTCATGCAAATGAGAAATAATGTAGGTATGCAGTTATATATCCTATTTATGAAAAACAAATGTGCATCAGACTGAGATTTCACCAACAACAGTCATCAGCCACGATGCACAGTTCCTATTTGTAGAAGGTTACAAGAAATGTATTGCCTAACAGTTATTTTTTTTAAGCCAGGTTTACTTACAATGTGGCCTGTGGAGAGGAATTGAAAATTAATTGCCCAGTTAAGAATAATTGACATTCTTGTACCCCCTGCATCTCCACAATTAGACCTGTTTCTCCTTGGTAGGACTCTCACATTCACAATACTCACACACAATGTGGACTTTGTCTTTCCCAGTAGCTCCAGTGATCAAATGCTATGCAGGCTCTCTCCTAAACTTGCAGCAGAATATCTCATGCTGTGTGTTTCTCTCTCTCTCTTTTGCAGACTCAGTAAACAAGCAGACACTGTTTTTTGGTTGCAAGTGGTTCCTCTGGATATGGCTCCAGACCTGACTATGGCCATCCCTACCTAGGCCTCTTCTACTCTCCTGCATATCTCCTTCTCTTTCTGTGACACTTCTTACATAAAGACTTATGTACAACTATTTAAAGAAGATACTGTATCTGCCAAAATCTATTTGTAAAATTCATTGAAGCTACGAAATAACTGTCTTCAAGCATAGGAAAGGCGGGGGGGGGGGGGGGGGAATCATTAACATTGCTGCCTGTTTGAAATAGAAAAGTCATATTAGTGTGTTAGCGGCGCTCATCAATTTAAGACATTAAAACCTTGTGTTTTACCCAAACATGTGCCACTTCGTCCAATACTATATTGTAATTCTTGAGTTGAATTTCACTTCAAAGTCATGAAGGTTACATAGGGAGCACATTCCATTTGGACTGTTACAATGATCAGATGAAGCTCCACAAGCTTCATAGTACAGCTACAGTACCCCCACCCACACTTTTGCATGTCATTTGAATGGCATGATTGTCACGCTGTGTGACAGGCACACTACCACATTATTTGTCTAGAAGACACATGCTGAATCTGTATGTACTTTGGCCCACATGTATGGAGAAATCACACATGTCTGAGCTTAGCATAGATGTGCCCCATGTAAAGGACATAGCAGTCTGCCGTCCTGAGTGATCTAATTCCGGGTAAGGTGATGGAAGTACAATTTTATTTTTCTCTTTTCACTGTGAAATCTTATGTGGCCATATGTGTACCTTTGGAGGGAAGGTCCAAAAAATAGTCAAGTATAGTATAGAGGAGTTCAATTTGACATTTTGGGAAAGCAGTGGGAGCACCCAATGTTGGTGATGCTGTCTGTGTATCAGTAACACAGTTATATATTAAAGGGAATAGAAATAATTTTACTCAAGATCACACACTAGCTGATCAGTATGCTAAATGGCAACAAATGCATATAAAACTGCAAAACAGTTGGAAAATTGATTTAAATAAATATAGTTTTTTTTTAAAAGCATCAAAAGCACATAAAAAAGTGTAAAAATTTAAGACGCACAACAAAACGCATTTAAATGTAAATGCATTGTATTAAAATGCATCTATACATGGAGTGAATGAGCCTTTAATGGCTTTGTAGTATATAACCCACCATGTATAGTAACATTGCATTGCTTCTGTTGGGCTGATGGGCAGCTGAACAAATAGCAATTATTTTCCCATGGTAGATTCCTCCGAAATGTGTTCATTTTGATGTTTTCAAGTTCAATGTGGGAAAAGTGTAATTCATGTAAGAGCATCCCAAAACAAGGCATTACTGTAATACATTGTGACATAAATACGTCTGCACAAAGGTGTAGAATTCCTGGTCTGAGCACCCTCAGGATCTCACATATCCTTGTGAGTTTTATCAGTGCCGTAACTAGCCATTTTAGTGCCCTGGGCGAGATAGGGAAGCGGCGCCCCCCATCTAAGTGGGAATGTCAATTGTCGAGTGGGCGTGGTCAACCTACTGTGGGGGGCGTAGCTAGCTCTTTACAAGTTCTAGACCGCACTGAAACCACCTCCCTCCCCATTCTCCACGGTCTGGCTTTGTAAGGATCTTTATGTAATGAGCCTCCATAGATCAAAGTACTTTAAATGCAGCTATCACATGCTAGCTGTATAACAAATGAATTGGTTATTGAAATAAAACTCACTGAAACAAATTAAAACAAATGTAACAGTACCATCTGTATCACACTGCCCCTTCATCACAGTTTCTCCTTTATCACACCGTGCCATGGAGCCAACTTTATCCCATCGTGCCCCCTTATCACCATCGCACGAAATGAATATATATATATATATATATATATATATATATATATATATATATATATATACATACATACACACACACATACACACATACAATATAAAGAGCCTCCTAGTGTCCGCCATACCTTACAGAGAGTATTCCTGTGACCACCATACAATACAGAGAGCATTCCTATGACCGCCATACTATACAGAGAGCATTCCTGTGACCACCATACAATACAGAGAGCATTCCTGTGACCGCCATACTATACAGAGAGCATTCCTGTGACCGCCATACAATACAGAGAGCATTCCTATGACCGCCATACTATACAGAAAGCATTCCTATGACCGCCATACTATACAGAGAGCATTCCTATGACCGCCATACTATACAGAGAGCATTCCTATGACTGCCATACTATACAGAGAGCATTCCTATGACCGCCATACTATACAGAGAGCATTCCTATGACCGCCATACTATACAGAGAGCATTCCTATGACTGCCATACTATACAGAGAGCATTCCTATGACCACCATACAATACAGAGAGCATTCTTGTGACTGCAAAACAGATAAATACCTAACCTGAAATTAATAGACCCTACCATTAAAATAAAAAGCCCCAACAATAAATTTAATTGACCCACCAGCACCCCACAAATAAAATAGTACCCATTAAATAATTAGCCCCCACCTAAACGTCACCATTAAATTAATAGCCTACCTCCCACCCATGTACTAAGACACCTAACCTCCCTACCCTCATATCACACATTAATACATCCCCCCCTTCCCTCACACATTATGGCAGCATACTCCCCCTTCCCTCATAAAGCATAGCAGCATCTCCCCTCCATAATAGCAAGATGCAGCACACATTCCTCCCCTCCATAATAGCAGCACACCCCCCCTCCCTAATAGCAGCTCACATCCCCCCTCCTTAATAGCAGCTCACATCCCCTCCCTCCATAATAGCAGCTTACATGCCCCCCTCCCTCCATAATAGCAACTCACATGCCCACCTCCCTCCATAATAGCAGCTCACATCCCCCCCTCCCCTCCATAATAGCAGCTCACATCCCCCCCTCCCCTCCCTCCATAATAGCAGCTCACATCCCCCCCCTCCCCTCCCTCCATAATAGCAGCTCACATCCCCCCCCTCCCCTCCCTCCATAATAGCAACACACATCCCCTTTCCCCTGCTTTTAAACTTACTTTTTTCCTCTTTCTTCCTGTCTAGCCGTCGCTGCCTGGCTCCTCTCTGGTTCTCTGCTCCTCTGTTGCCTAGCAACGTCATGAGGCAGAGGGCAGAGTTCAGAAGGGGGTGGAGCCGGGTGCCGGCCGCCATTTTGGATGCGCCGGGCGGCCGGCAGTCTGAATCTGAGGTCTGTTTAATTTTTATTTTTTTTCACTCCTCACACAGAGGCAGGTGCGGGCGGCCATTGCGCCCCCTTGGGACTGCGCCCGGGGCGGCGGCACCGCCCGCACCGGCCTCGTTACGGCTCTGAGTTTTATAGAGAACGTTAGAAATTCCTTTCACAGTTTGAACAAAAATTAATCAAATATATCAAATTGTTCATTTGACATATGCATCAACGGTTATGTTTTTCTTGCCTGTGAGATAACTAGGAAAGTGTAAGACTTTGTATTTTCTCAGTAGGTCAAGATTTAGTTTGTCAGATAGTGTTTCATGTTGTGCAATGACATAGGGGTCTTTAATATAGTACACTGAAAGTGTTTTCATTTCAATACTCCTCATCAACACAGTCAAAACCTGGAAATGCCAAAGAAGTGTCAGAACTGTGACTTTTATCAAATTTATTACATACTTAATCAATGAGAACTGTCTGTAAACTTTCAAATTTTCTTTTTTGTGATTTTGTTTTTATGCATCTGATAATTTTAACATTATTTTAGCCCCCTATATTGTATGAGTAGGATGTATATTCAGCTTTCTTATGTCATAAAATATTTCGAGATCTGTTTTCAAAGGTAAAATTTGGAGTTTACATTAATGGTATATCAATAAAATGATCTTGGACATATACCATTTTTGTATTTGCTTATTGATGAATATGATATGAAACTGAAAATATATGATATAAAACTAAAAGCTGAAAATATTTTTTTTTAGCATTTAGGTGGTGATTATAGGTCATTTAATAAACTCCAGGCAAAGCAGATATTAGTATCTTTAATCCTTTAACTTAATATTTAATATACAGAATAAGAGTCATTTACGAAATGGCAGCATAGTATAAATGTCCCATTCATGTCATTTTTCATCATAAAAATCTGTTGATATGGCTAATCATTGTATAGATATGTTTGGCAAAACACAGAATAAGTAAATTTTGAATGGGATAATGGGTCAAACTAGGAGGATTTGGGGTTCTGAAGTGCTCTGGTTAGCCACATTGATAGGTCCTACTGTGGGAAAATCTGTATAAAAACAGGGCCATTTAAGCCATACAAAGTGATCATAAACTTACACTATGTTAAAGGTGGTAAACAGTAAAGTTTTACTAAGTCTGTGTCACGACACTGTAGAACCTTCTCACTGTAACCCTCACTAACTGGACTGGTGGAGAGTCTACCTGGAGTTAACTGGCAATTACTCCCATACCTGATACAAGTCACACCAATACCATGTTTTCCCACCGAGGCAAATATTTTAGACTTAAACTAAAGTATTGTTTATTATACAACAATGTTCACCAAATGGATATAGCACTTTTAAAGAACTTAACTCGAATTACACAATATATCTTAATACCATGTGGTCAAGGGAACAGCACAAAACTCAAACAGCATACTTTATGAGCCACTCAAGATATTCACTTAGTGCGAGCCATTAGGGGAAGTCCAGTGTCGGTCTGGGGCATGAAGGGCCCACTGGGGAATGCAACACTAGGGGCCCACCAAAGGGGGTGTGGTCAGCCATCATAGAGGCGGGACCAGACACTAGAGGGAGAGTGGTCAGTCCACGAAGGACAGCTAGCACCATAGTGTAGTATGTAAAGAATGCAGTGTTTGTATAAAGAGTACACAGTGTTGACCTGCCCCTTAGATTGGGCAGAACAGTCACCAAAAATCAGGATTGTCCCACTAGACCAGGATTGGCTAACCTGTGGCACTCCAGGTGTTGTGAAACTACAAACCCCAGCATACTTTGCCAATATATAGAAGCTTTTTGCTGGAAGGGTATGCTGGGACTTATAGTTTCACAACACCTGGAGTACCACAGGTTAGCCAAGCCTGTACTAGACTCAGATCATTTGACAGACTGTCCTACCTGTTGTTGTCACTTTTAACACCTGTGGCTGCTGGTTTCTTTAGTTGCGGCTTGTATGGATTCTGGAATGTTGAGGGCCGGCCCTATTTGGAAAAAATTATGGGTACATTTAGAAACGTCAACCATCCCTGCCATTAAATAAACAGCACCCACATTTAATTATAGACCCAAACCAACTCAGCATTAAAGGTCCCATCACTCCCTCCCTATAGTGTTCTCTGTGCAGCCCCCCCTCACTATAGTTTAGCATAGGCAGCCCCCCTATAGATTAGTATAGATAGGCAGCCCCCCTATGCCACAAAGTAGTGCTCCCAAAACAATGTTATGCCACACAGTAGCGCCCCCAAAACAATGTTATGCCACATAGTGCCCCCAATGTTATGCCACCCAGTAGTGCCCCCAAATGTTATGCCTCATAGTGCCCCAAATGTTATGCCACATAGTGCCCCCAATGTTATGCCACATAGTGCCCCAAATGTTATGCCACAGTGCCCCAAGTGTTATGCCACATAGTGCCCCAAATGTTATGCCACAGTGCCCCAAATGTTATGCCACATAGTGTCCCTAATGTTATGCCACATAGTGCCCCAAATGTTATGCCACATAGTGCTCCCAATGTTATGCCACATAGTGCCCCCCAATGTTATTATTATTATTATTATTATTATTATCTTTGACTTATAAAGCGCCACAAAGGGTCTGCAGCGCTGTACATTACATATACAGAAAGCAGAACCAAGACACAACATGATACACAAATCTATACAAACACAGTTGACAGGGTAAAGCAAATCAGATTATATCTGACAGATAGTGAAAGGGATAGTAGAAATCAGCAAGAAGAAGGCCGAAGATTATTAAACAGGGAAAACAGGGCTAGCGAAGCAGGCCAAGAGGTACAGCGGGTGAAGGAACAGTAGAAGGAGCACACAAGGAAAGAGGGCCCTGCTCATGAGAGCTTACAACCTAAAGGGAAGGGGGAGACACATAAAGGGTGGTACTAACTGAGGCCACAAATGGTTAAAAAATATACTTACCAATATTTTGCTTGTTGCAGGCTCTCTGCTCCTTCTCTCTTTTTCAGCGGCGGCGGCAGACGGGAAGATCAGGTGACAAGGGGGTGTGGTGGGTCACATGATCGCAGCTGCGATCGCAATTGAGCAGCAGGGATGCCAGGTTCTCGTGGGGGCCTCCAGGTAAGCTCTGCCCACGGGTAAAAGGGTGTGTGGCCGTAAGGTAGCCGGGCCTACCGGTGATTTTACCAGTAGCCCGCTGGGCCAGTCTGACACTGGGGAAGTCTAATTCTCCTGCTGTCACACTGGCAGTGATAAACTCCAAATGTCACTCCGCTTGTGGAAGACACAGATAAGGTGATAGATCTTTGGCAATTTGCAACTTTAGTTTACACCTATTTCATTTATTTGTTTTTTCCCATACCTATATCCTTATCTAATATCAGACCTATTTCATTTCTTTCTCCCAGTCGTCCCCCAATCCTTCCATAACTCATGCTACTCTCCCACATACCACACTCTCTATCTCCCATTCTTCTCAGAATAATTTAATTCACAACTTGCTCGCCTTCCTCATTCTCCTTTTTCCCACCTCTCAACAGCTCTAGCTGCTACTTTGACTGCACCATCTCCCACCACAACACACACCCCCTGCTTCCATTACTCACCCTTACTCATCTGAGGTCAGTTATGTCCCTTCAACTTTCCATAACATCTCACCTCTCCCTTTGTCCATTCTCCTTTATTTTATCTGTTTTATTTATCCGCCTACTTTCCCCATATGGTCGCTCTTCTACTGCTACTACACTCAGTCAGTCCCTACTTCCACTAACATATAAGGCCATAAAGTAAACCAACACCAACAAGAATACAACTCTTCACTTGTTTTAAAATATCACCCAACACGTCTCTCATGTGAGCTCATTACTGGCTCCCGTTGCAGAGGTTTTTTACAAGTACAGGATTTTTCCTTAGCCTCCAAAACTTCAAGCATTTACTGAATCTCACATTTTTAGGCAAGCTTATCAAATTTCTGTAATACATTCTTAACCTCACTATGCTATTTACCCCAGTGCGATCCCTCTACACAGGTCACTCAAACTTACATTTATTCTCCTTTGTCTCCCAAACCAACTTTGTGCTCTTACGGAATCACACAGGCCCATTAATCACTTGTTCTCATTGTAATATAGCTGGGACCAATATGAACTATGTGGCACTTAACCTCACATATCTAACTCCTAGGGGGGTATTTAATTGTTGCTCCGGGCGCCACCGGAACGAGCGCGTTAAAACTATTACCGTTTATACGGTACTTACTCGCTCAATTTCAGCTCACAGCTCCCTGAGCAGCGAGCTGAAATTGAGCGAGTAAATTACCGTATGAACGGTAATTACACGCAATATTACCGTATAAACGGTAATAGTTTTAACGCGCTTGTTCTGGCGGCGCCTGGAGCAACAATTGAATACCCCCCCTATAGTCCTATAGATTGTAAGCCGGCGAGCAGAGTCCTCTTTCCTCTTTGTCTGTCTCTTAATACACAGTATTTTTATTATAACTGTCTATATTCTCAATCGTAAAGTGTGAAGGAGTATGTTGGCACTATATAAATAAATATTAATAAATAATAGATAAATATACCCTAATCTAACAGTTACAATTATAAATCCCTTCTGAAAATTACAGTAGTATAAATTAAAGGAACAATTTGAACTAATTTCAATACTGACTGGTGTTTAATAGAACCCCCAAATACTTTAATATTAAGTCACATTGAGAACCATAACAATCCTGTTATACCTTATTTTATTTTTTTTTAAATAATAATTTTGTAATAATTAAATATGTGTGTATATTCAAGAAGGCATCATATTCCCTCTTTATAATATATCAAGCTCATATATTTATTATTTTACCCACAAATGTATTAAGACCGATTGCATCAAATTAAATCATTGTCTCATGTGTGAAATGATTGACCAAAGATTACATAACAAGCATATACTATATAAAAATAGATATATTTCATAAAATTGTTGTAAAAATGATGTACCTATTGTGCATATTATTAACAAATACAAAATAGTAGTTAATATGATAATACCCATATGGAATCCTACCCATTACTATATAACACAATATGATAACTAGTGTAGTAAGAGCACCCACTTGTAACATGAGCACCCTGCAGACATCAGTCACACAGACAACTTCTTGCTTTTATTGTTCCTTCACAGTAAACACAGCATTTCTTTAAATAGCAAACATCAGACACCAGGCAGCATACCACTTACTAGTCCCAGCTTCTCTAACTGGCCACAGCTATACCTGTAGCCAAGCACAAATTACCCACATGCTGAGCTGAAGGTAGTGGAAGCTCTTGCTGGAATTGATAATATCAGCTCTGATCATGTTTGCAGTGTTTGCTAGGGGTTGATTAGGGTCCTGTCACTCCAAATGTATGTGCCCCATTAGTGAAGTGCTGTGGGAAATTTCACAATATACAGACACTTAGCCCAAGTCCGGGTTACCAGTTACACTGTGAATGGAGAGGGCGCATGCACATGGGCTCCCACACTGGCCCGGTGAAGAGGTAAGTTCATCCTTATCGCTGCCAGCCACTAGTACTGAGGAGCTGAGTATCATTCAGTTGTCCTGGTGAAATCTCATTGTCAAATTGAGATGAGAGCAGCAATAGAAAATTTTTCAAATAGCTGGGTTATGTTAAATGGAATTTTTAACCTAAGTAAGCAACATATACACTTGTTACATGAATATGTAATTACAGTGCGCTAGAGAACAAAATAGTCACCTACCTGAGGTAACTGAAGACCACAAAGGACTGGAGTTACTGGTTGCTGCCATGCAAGACAGTTGTAGAGAGACACCTTCTAACTCATGTCAAATGAAAGGTAGACATGTATTGTGCATCCAACAAGCTCACACTACTTAGCAGGCACTACCTGCTTTGTCAGATGACATGCAGGATTGCTTCAAAGGAAGTGGGGAAAAGTGCTGGTATGTCATATAAATCGTACTTAGAAACATATGACCGATAACCTATAAGTATATAGGCCTAATGAGTAGAAATGGATGCCTGTCTGATAATATAATCAATCATTCCTCATCCTCTACTAATTCTCAGTAGCAGAGATATCTACTAAATGGCTATTGACATTGTCGCTATGCATGTTTACATCCTCACAACTGACACTGTAGTAAACACAGGTAACACAGAAAGGAGACCACAATTGTACAGAGACAAACACTATTTAGTAGAGGTTGTGTTCTCTAAATCCCATTATGGTACATCACTTGCACAGGAGGCTGACGGAAACTAAATTAATGTTTAGGGAACATGCACAAGGAGCAATGGGCACTGGTATATAATGTATACTGTGAATATATATCATATGTAAGATACTCATTCACCTTATAAAACTGCAATTAGGCGTTTGTGATTAAATTCATGGTATTAGCTTGGTGTGACTTACAGGAACTCTGTTTCCAATCATGGGTTAAAACCTAAGAGCAAGAGACTAAATGATAATGTTATCTCTGTTTGTTTTTAAAATCTTTTGCTCTACTCATGAGGTATTTATGGATAGAGATATCCAAAGGATATGCTACAGAGGAGTGCTCAATACCAATTCATGGCACAGGTTGTAAAAGCTAAAAACAATTGGAGCCTCTCGTTAAGGTTACATCAATAATATCCAAAAACAGACCTCTCACCTTCTTTGTGGTGCTGATATCTTAATGGTTCTGATATCTCAAAACATTTCAACTAGTTAAAAGGGGACTAAGCAGCTGGGATAAGTTTTAATGAAGGAAAATAAAGAAACAGGAAAATGTCATACTTTCTCAAATATCAGCACTTACAGAAGTGATGTCTGGTATGTAAATGAAGGGAAACTTATGACATGTCGTGTGGAGGTAATATCATCTTTGTAGGACATTCTGGTGAGAAGTTAGGCCAGTTTCAAAAAAAAAAAATTAAGGAAGGGAGGCTGTGGGCACCTGAAGCATGTTTAAAATGTCCTGTTTCTAACAGGTTTTTTTTCACTTTTGGGAGTCATTTTCTTATTACGAAGTGTTCCATTGAATTCAAGCACTCCCTACAAGCAGAAATCTGAACACTCGTGAGCGTTTAATCGTTATTTTGCAGGAAACTATTGTATTATAACTTTGTATGCCATTTTCATTAATTGTTTTTCATATTAAGTATTGTGAATTTATTTTCCATATTGAACTACACTTAGTAAGCTCAGGTCTATGTGTTCTTATGAAATCACGTGTCAAACTTAGCTTGGTATTAGAATGCTACATAGTTGAAACAGAGGAGACCATTAGGCTTATGATAACTCTGGGTCAGGGGAGATCATTTGGTTTAAGATAACTCTGATGAAAGTAAATTGCCATAGATTAGTTTAAAGGGAGAACCAAAGGATTCCTGAGTATGAGTGTCAGCGCGTCACAAAAAAACCTTGGTGGTGGCATAATTGGTAAGGCGACAGTCAGTGTGTAGGATAGACAGGGAGGGTTTTGATCATTTTTAAACAGATTAGGTGTTTATTTTTGATTAACCCTTTGTCACACACACATCACGCAGGCTCAGGTGAGTATATTGTATATATATTTCATTCTGGATTCTTTAAATTTTAACTACTGTACAAGCTTTCTAAACATTTAGCACAATTACTACAGCTGCCTTAATTCATCTACCGTGCCTTATAAATGTAATCAATTTCCCATCACCATCTCTTCACTCACTGGCTTCATTGTCTCCTCAAAATGACATTAATTCCCACAAAATGTATTGTGCTCCAGATCCACCCAAGTGATAGCCCGCAGAGATTCTTTTGTGGTTCAAATTGTCATTCTTTTATTTCCATGAGACAAACTATGGCTGGAAAGAAGTTTCCATCACATTCAATCCAGCAATGTCTTTCTGTGCTGTCACAAATCTGTAATTAAACTAAAGTTCTCCACAGAATTTAATTATAATAAAATTTTCCAGGAAAGTTGTAGTTAAAATTCTATAAAAAGGTGAACTATGAAATAATTTAAAATATATAAAAGTTTGCAAGTCACTAGAACACCTAATTTGGAGTCTGTTACGGCATCAATGTAAAAACATCAATGTTGCTGGTCTTACTTCGCTGGGCCCAACAAAATGACTCAGGAAAGAGCAACTGTCAGGAAACACAGAATCAATAGCTTTTGATAGAGAATTTGTAAATGGATATGGAACGATTCAGAATCTGTACATATACACTGTATTTGAGAACTGCTTCTTACTATTAGTGAGGTTCTCATATTAACCATCTTAAAAAACGATCAACCAGCAGAAAAGGAGGGAAGGAGCTGATGACACTCAGCTAAAAAGAATTGGCTTCTTAATGGATGAGTACAGCAGCCATCCAATCAGGTTCCGGCTGTCACTTTAAGCCATGCAGGAGATCCCATGACATTAGTTGAACATTTCTTAAGTTGATCCCCACTAATAGTTTGTAAAAAGTACTGTAACTCTGGTGCACTGAGAAAACAATGGGACTTACACAGAAGTGGTAATGTAGCAGAAGGTGAGTGAGGTTTAACAATATAAGGTCGGAGGTGGAAAACAATATTAATATCAAGCGGGTAGTAAGGTTTTTCATTATAGTTTAATCACAGTTGGCGGTGTAGTATTGTTGTCCCTATGATTGACATATATGAAAAATGCCCAATTTGTAGTCATATAACTCAATAATGCAGTTGGAGCTCATAGGTATGTGGATTTCCACTGTGTTTCCTTGAATGTTGCTATGAACAATACTGTATTACAGTTTACCCTGGAATAAGAATCACTATGGCAATTCACATTCATAGTAATAAATGCAACAATAACTCAGGACTATCTTCTTAGAAATAGAATATAGTTTTTTTTCACCTTACCTATCCAAATATGCACAGAATCCAATTCTTTACTTGTAAAAATTGGCTTGCTTAACTCCTTCACTGGAAACAATGTCTCTAAGCCTTTAACAAGATTGCTGGGAACAACATATTTTCTGAGGCCTATTACAAAACAAGGATTATGGGTAATGGCCCTCAATTTGCATGACCTGCCTCTAGGCAAGTAGGCACCTCATTGATTTTGTTGCAAACATTTAATGAGCTTTGTGAAATTAAACCTAAATAAAACTCCCTGGCTTTTGTGTTTACCAACTTGCACAGATAATTATTCCGAGTTCTGCATCCAGAACTCTACAAGGCCATTATTCCTGCAATTACTGCTTACAAAAGTAATTAATACTGTGCCAGATATCCCTTCACATTGGATTCCTTGCAATGTAAGCTGAATTCCATTCTCATGAAACGTGGGAATTTCTCTGTGAAGAATCGTCAGTGGAAATCCAAGCCTTTTTTTTTTTTCATTAAAAGTTTATTTTTATATTGAATTTATTGTTTGCAAATACAGGCTTTCAATAAGATATGAAATGTTGATTTTGTGGCCATTTATACATGAGATCACCCTAACATTCTTTGATATCTGATATTACATTAAATTAATATCTGTATTAGTTCTATAGGGATTTATTGCCCCATTGTGAGAAAGAGATAAACTGAGTTAATCTATTTTCCTTGGCAGCAAGAGGATCAGTTCAATGTTTAAAAGCTTGGGACACATCAGTACTATTTTTACTTTCCCCTTCCTTAACAAAGCATACTGTGTGAGTGTTTGAAGTCTGCCTCTGTTATACCCCATTCATACTGCACCAAAAACCCGGGTTTTTGCAGAGGCGCGCTGAAAAACATGGGTCTTGGTGCAGTATGAATAGTCCAACCACAAAATCCCGGGTCTAAAATCCCGGGACTTAGACCCGGGATTTTGCAAGGGGTAATTCCCGTGTTGGACCCCGCTCGCCTGCAGTATGAATGGTGCAACCCGTGTAATTCCCAGGTCTCACCATTCATACTGTAAAAAAAAAAATTGTGAGGTAAAAAAAAAAAGATTTTAATTAATAAAAAATACATAAGAAATGTTTACTTAACTTATTTTCAGCCAGCGGTGTCTCCGGTGCGTTGCCGGCTATCAGGGGGACCTCTGGGTACTAAAATGACGTCATTTCTAATGGACTAGAAATTACGTCATTTTAGTACCCAGAGGTCCCCCTGATAGCCGGCAACGCACCGGAGACACCGCTGGTGGAAAATAAGTTAATTAAACATTTCTTATGTATTTTTTTTTAATTAAAATCTTTTTTAACACTTTTTTTTTTCTAAAACCCGGGTCGGGCAGGTGCAGTATGAACCTGCCTGACCCGGGAATCTTGTTATCTATACTGCCCTGTGCCCTGGCAATATCCTGGGTTAACAACCCGGGATATTGCCGGGGCGGCAGTATGAAAGTGGTATTAGTAAAGTCAGGGTACACATTTTTCTTCTCTAGATTGTAAACTCTTCTAGGCAGGGATTATATATATATATATATATATATATATATATATATCTATATATATATAGATATATATATATATGTATATGAATTTTTAAAGCCGACAGTTTTTAAACTGCACAGTACTACTTCTCTTGTCCTGTCTGCTGGTTGCAGCTTTATTAAAAATGGCCTGGGTTGATTGTTATGACTAAGGCTCGTATTTATCAGTATTTGACGATATTTCAGGATTTTCTGTCACTGCTCATTGCTTCTTCCGCCCAGTTTAACACTAAAAGGTTGCTAAAAGGTTGCTGTGGCAACTGAGTAATGCTTGGCTCTCTGGCAACACTGGCTGGCAGTAGTAAGAGGCGACATACCGCTCATCAGGCCAGTGCAGAGTCCCTCTGCACATCCCTGGGTAAGCCTATGTTTATTTGCACATATTAATTAATAGAACTTTTCAGAGCTGCAGGTTCCATTTGTCAGGGATCAATTGTTGAGTTAAAGGAACTGTCCAAAGTCATCTGTCTTGCATATCCCAGTGTCTTGCATATTCCCAAAGGCTGATGGGCTCCCTGCTATATGCCTCTCATTTTAAAAAGATTTATGGACATGGAATTTTGTTGACATCTACTGTAAGTTGTTGACTGCAAAAGAAAAATGGGTTATGGACGTTTGGACAAACACCCTTCTATAACAGATGCACTGCACTGTAGTGTAGCTAGAGGAGGAGTCAGGGGCGGATCTAGAATTTTCCATTCTGATTGGCTGACTCAACCCCTGCCAGTGGCTGGCCACACCCCACCCCGTTTTGATCGGTGTCTGGGACACAATTTAAAGGCAGGCTTGTGCTGCTAGGGTGGGCGATTGCCCCAATCGCCTGCCCCTGGATCTGCCACTGGGAGGAGTAGGAGTAGGAGGAGGAGTAGGAGTGGAGCAAAGGCACAAATGTATAGTAATAATAACGATTACCATGCGGCCCATTGCAACACTCCTTCTCTTCCCCCCTGCATCAAAGTCTCCATCACCTCTGGGGTGGCGGAGGTCTGCTCTGCTCTGTTCTGAAGCAGTGCTGCATTATATATACCTCAATATTACATATAGCACCACTCTCCTCTAAAAACGGAACACTAGGAATCTATGTACATTAGTACACAGCCATATAGCTACAATAATAATGGTATGCTGGCATCAATTCAATGTTCATAAAAGAGAAAAACATAAACTTATTTTGCAATCTTATAGATATTTGGGACAGTTATATTACACTCGTACATGAACACCATTTTGTAACGCAGCTCCTATTACAATCGAATGGATACACAATTTTACATGGGCATAATACCATTTCTCCAGTGTGTCCATTAGGTTCAAGAATGCACACTGGCTTGATCTGCCTAATGTACTTTGGGATGAGACTGTGGGAAAGGGGCCAAATAATAATAAGAAAAAGTAGAAAAAATAAAATAAATAGTCCAACCGTTTAGTTTTAGATCACTTTTTTTTTTTTTTTATCTTTCTGGCGTTTTTCCAAGTGTGCAATATAACTATACTGACGTTGCCTTGTTTGTAGTTCTTTGACCATTGTTCTTTTTGTCATGTGAATATCTTTAGCGTGTGCTTTATCTCACTGTTAAACAGAGTTCCATGGTGGGAAAATGGAGTGATTTAATGGATTCAAACATGGACATGGATGATATTAGGTCATATTTCACAACGTACACACTTCATTTTTCTTGGGGAGATGAGAGAAAATCTCACACAGTAATTTTCTGCTAATTAATCAGGTGTTAACTTGTAATGTGTGAAAGCAGTAATGTGTCTTTGAGATTTTCTCAGGGTTACTTGTCAAATGAGTTTTGAGTGGCAATTTTATATGCTTTTATACTATGAAAACCTGCGAGGGAAATCCATAGAATTACAGCTTATTTCTTCAAGTGATGCAGAATGATTTGCTACTGTACTCAGTATAGTTTATATTCCCTCTGCAATTCATCTGAAACCCATGACTTTCCAAAACTATTTAAATTAAACTTGGCTTAAGAACAAGATTTTTTTTAATAAGAACAAGAGAGGAAAAGCAGTAAATCTTGAAAAGTTTTTCCTACTCTTGCTCGATGTCATGTTTCTTGGAGCCACTGAAAAAAATAGATCCTACAGCACAAAGTAGTATGTTGTTAGGAATTACATTTTTATTTAATATTTGGGTTAACAGTTGACAAACTAAAAATTGTTATACCTGAATTGTTATAGCTTCATGCACCCCAAAAGATAGAGTTTATTACACTTGCTTGTGCATGTTTCCACATTGATATTAATAGTAGGGCATTTGTGCTTCTCAGACATTGGAAACAGATGAATTTGGATATCAGCATTGACATACGGCAAATTTTAGGAGAGCGTAAAGAGTGCATTTCTCCCAAAGGAGCACTCATGGACAGTAGCTAAGGGCCCCTGAAATGAATAAGTCCAGATGCAGAATCTGAACTGGGGCCAGCACCTGCTTTGACTCATCTTTGTTCTCCTTGTTTGGCCCTAATCCATCTTTTTCTTAGGTTTGTTCTCTTGGCACCCCATTGTCTCATAGCTATAGTCCTTGCCCTTTGTCTGCCTCCCATTGTTTCTTGTCTCATGTCAGCTCTGCTCTGATGCCATATTCTCCACCTTATCTCTTGCACATCTTCCATTATCACATGTCTGCTCCCTTTTGGGTTTTGTCTGTCACCTCTTGTCTGAGGTCTTCCATCCCTTTTTGTATATAACCCTTGTTTTATATCTGTCCTCCTTAACTTCCCCATGTCTCATCAGCCCTCTTGTCTCTTGCCTGTTCGTGTCTTTCAAATTCTAACAGGTGCACTGTGCCATGACGGCATCACAGACGTAGAAGTACGTCATCCGTCCCGTTGCTAGGCAATGGGACGCGCCGGGTAGGAGGATCAGACGTCCCTCCCTGGCAACGAGGGAAGGTGCGGGGATGGCGCCTGACAATTACTAATGTTATGTAGGCAACAAGACCTGTAATATGGTTACTATTTTACCTATAGTGGTGGATCCTACAATTTTCAACAAATGCAGATCTGTAAATAAATATGGTCCCCTGTGCAGTATAACTCATGTTTATATGGTTTACTGAAGATCTTGAGAAATGTAATGTGAAATCAGATATTAATGGTACACGGGTATGTTTTTCTTCCATACATGATCAGAGCATAAACTACCAGGTGTAAAGGGAAAGGAGTTACGAAGGAAGATAACCTATACGTGTGACAAGGACCATCCAGGTGAGATTCTTCAGCTGAGCTGAATATTTAGAAAGTGTACACAGAGAGCCACTCATCTATTAAAGGTCTTTCAGCAAGAAACATGAGTGAGAAACTGTGGAACAGTTCAAGTTACATAGTATTTTGGATGGTTCGGGGATCTTGTAAAAGCAACTTGTAAATCAAAGCACAAGAAATTCACTTATAAGGGATTATTTGCTAAGTGGAATTGTAGTTTAGAAAAAGCAAAATAAACATTCCTACATTTTCCTACCCTTTTTAAATTATGTTTTTGTTTGTCTCAGTGATGAAAAGATTTGTTAAATTTGAAAAATATAGATTATTTATAATATATAAATAGTCAATTAGTTCGCTAATACTATCTTAGTACTTCAATACCACACTTTCAGAATTGTCCAGTCACAAAGTCCCAGCATGTGACACACAGTTTGGGGCCGCATTTCTCAGGCTCACAGCTACTGGAAGCTCATCCAGGCTTTTGGGGGCGCCACTGAGGGCTGGTGACAAGCATTTATGTGATCTGCTGCTGCCCATAAAGATGGCGCTCATGGCTGAAGAGTGCATGGGACATGGAGTACACAGCCTCTCCCCAACTGGCTGATCACGCTGTGTAACCTCCGGTTAATGAATATAAAAGGGTTTTTTAACATTGTAAGGTTTAATTAATTAATTATGGTGATGAGGGACTCAATGATGATGTATATGATGTTGAAGGGGTTGTTATGATGAGGCTAAAGGATTTAACAGCTATAAGGGGGAGGTGTCATTAATTATGATGGGAATGATGTGAGTGCTAATGCTTATAGAGGGGTTCATTTGTAATCTTGAGGGTTAATTAATGATGGGAAAGTAAATATTGATAAAGAGGTAATTATGATAAAAGAGTTAATGATTTTGAGGAGGTTAATGACAGGATGAAGGGTTTAAGGTTTATTATGAGTAGGTTAATTATTATGAGGGGTTATTTTTGAGGATGTGGGGGTTACCTAAGATGGACCACTGCTGTGTGCTTGCCCCCCAGTGTAAAATTTACCAGCCAATGCCTGCATTTAATGTGTGGGGAGAGGTTGCGGGTGATACTGGTATAATGTGTATGGAGCGGGTGAGGGTGGTATTGGTTTAATGTGTGGGGAGAGGGTGGGGGTGGTATTTGTGTACTGTGTGGGGAGAGGTTAGGGGTGGTATTTGTGTACTGTGTGGGGAGAGGTTAGGGGTGGTATTTGTGTAATGTGTAGGGAGAGGGGTGGGGGTGGTATTGGTGTAATGTGTGAGGAGAGGGTGAGGGTGGTATTGGTGTAATGTGTGGGGAGAGGGTGGGGGTGGTATTGGTGTAATGTGTGGGGAGAGTGTGGGGTGGTATTGGTGTAATGTGTGGGGAGAGGGTGGGGGTGGTATTGGTATAATGTGTATGGATGGAGAGGGTGGGGGTGGTATTTGTGTACTGTGTAGGGAGAGGGGTGGGGGTGGTATTGGTGTAATGTGTGGGGAGAGGGTGGGGGTGGTATCGGTATAATGTGTATGGATGGAGAGGGTGGGGGTGGTATTGGTGTAATGTGTGGGGAGAGTGTGGGGTGGTATTGGTGTAATGTGTGGGGAGAGGGTGGGGGTGGTATTTGTGTACTGTGTTGGGAGAGGGTGGGGGTGGTATTGGTGTAATGTGTGGGGAGAGGGTGGGGGTGGTATTGGTGTAATGTGTATAGAGAGGGTGGAGGTGGTATTGGTGTAATGTGTGGAGAGAGGGTGGGGGTGGTATTGGTGTAATGTGTATAGAGAGGGTGGAGGTGGTATTGGTGTAATGTGTGGAGAGAGGGTGGGGCTGGTATTGGTGTAATGTGTATAGAGAGGATGGGGTGTTATTGGCGTAATGTGTGAGGAGAGGGTTGAGGTGTCATTGGCGTAATGTGTGGGGAGAGGGTGGGGTGGTATTTGTGTAATGTGTATAGAGAGGGTGAGGGTGGTATTGGTGTAATGTGTATAGAGAGGGTGGAGGGTGGTATTGGTGTAATGTGTGGGGAGAGGGTGGTGGGTGGTTTTGGTGTAATGTGTGGGGAGAGGGTGGGGGGTGGTATTGGTGTAATGTGTGGGGAGAGGGTGGGGGGTGGTTTTGGTGTAATGTGTGGGGAGAGGGTCGTGGTGGTATTGGTATAATGTGTATAGAGAGGGCGGGGGTGGTATTGGTGTAATGTGTGGAGAGAGGGTGCGGGGTGATATTGGTGTAATGTGTATGGAGAGGGTGAGAGTGGTATTGGTGTAATGTGTGGGGAGAGGGTGGGGGTGGTATTTGTGCACTGTGTAGGGAGAGGGATGGGGGTGGTGTTGGTGTAATGTGTGAGGAGAGGGGTTGGGGTGGTATTTGTGTACTGTGTGGGGAAAGGTGTGGGGGTGATATTGGTGTAATGTGTGGGGAGAGGGAGGGGGTGGTATTGGTATAATGTGTGGGGAGAGGGTGGGGGTGGTGGTATTGGTGTAATGTGTGGGTTTATGTGGTGGGGGATCCCGTAGCTTTAACATTTGCCTAGGGCGCAGAGAAACCTTCCATATGGTAAACTGTTTTTTGTTTTTAAACCGACTAGCCTGGTTTCCTGTGCAATGATTATGCTACTGCTAATCCTAAGAACCTACCATTGGGTTTAGTACTTTGGGTCATTAGGGTTGGGAATGGGGCAACATGGTGGCATGAGGCTATATCATATTGTAACCCCCTGTCACTGAGTGTAGTGTGAGGTACACAGGTCACATAGTGCACCTCTTTCTCAAGCCCGGGCTAGCTGATGGGCATTGGTGTAAATGACCAGAGGATCCCTGCACATGCAGGTGTTTCTTTACAACAGTCTCATTGTAAGTAGTGGGACACAGGTGATGTCACTTTCTGGTGCAGTGCAATAAAAATCATAATAATGTGGGCGCCAGACCATGTCTATCACAAACTGAACTCTTTATTTACACTCCTCTTCCTCCAGCATAATATTCATAATGGTTGCAGCAATGCAAAAATATATACAGCTCTTTACTCTCTCCAGCACAGTTCTTAATGAGCAGTATGAATATGGTTGCAAGTATTTTTCCTTACTTCTCCTGCACAGTTCTGGAAAGGAGCAAAGGAAGGCAGCATGACAGTGTTTTGAGCGGCAAAGGCAGCGTGGCAGAGTGTTTTGAATGGTGGTTACTGTATGGGAACATATGAAACTACGAGGGTGAGTCAATAATTATTCACACTTCAGTTATATTGAAACTTCTGTTGGCCTCACTGTCTTATCAATGCTTTCAATACTAGGTTGCTGTCTCCCCAGTCACTGCTGTGTAGGTTTGAACTGGTTGCGTAAGTTCATTTGTGACTGCACCGCATGGAAAAATGACTGCCCCACTTGTGATTTACATGAAAGAAGAGCAGCGTGCAGTGATTAGTTTTTTGTGGTCTGAGGGTGTGTCTGGTGCACAGTATGGCGAAAGTGTTTTGTTGCAAAGAAGTGTGTATGAATGAATAGAGAAGTTCAAAGAAGGTCGCACAAGTGTTAGCCATGAAGAAGGACCCGGACGGCAGTCCACGTCCACGACTGATGAGAACATTGAACGTGCTTTTGAACTGATTCTGTTGGATAGATGAGTGACAGTGGATTATGTTGCAAATTATTTGCAAATCAGCCATCGCTCTGCCTATGCAATAATCCACGACAAACTTGGGTTTCAAAAAGTTTGTGCGAGCTGGGTGATGAAGAGGTGAAGACAATGGTACATTCATGGCTCTCAGTTCAGCCTAAAACATGTTTTAATAAGGGAATACGAAAAGTTTGTTTACAGATGGACAAAGTGTATTGAAAAGCAGGGAAATTAAGTCGAAAAATAATGTATTTGTCTTTTCTGAAAGTTGATTAAAATAAATTCTACAGCCAGGGTGCGGATAAATTTTGAGTCACCCTTGTACATGGGCATATTAGCTATATGGGGGCATATTGGCTACCTGGTAACATGTGAGGGTATGTGGGTATACTGACTATATGGGCATTATTTGTTATATACAGGCATATGATGCTATAGGGAGGTATTTTGGCTTTGTGGTGGCAAGCAAGACTATATGGAGGTATGTTGGCTATGTGGTACCATGTGAGGCTATATAGAAGTATATAGAGGTAAAATGGGTATTTGTTGGTATACTGACTATATAAGTGTATGTGAGGCTAGGAGCATATGAAGGGGTGGTGGGGTTTAAAGTAAATGGTATTTCTTTTTGCCATAATCAGCACAATAATTATTTTTATTTTCACCATCAAAAAGTATAGAATTTTATCCTAACATGACGTGTATTTACCTTTATGCTGCAATGAATAATTTTATCTTGCAAAACCATGCATGTCAGGTATATATTTTTTGCAATGAAATGCTATAGTACATTTATTAATTTTACTCTAACTGCATATTTATTTACGTGTTTGGCACTAATTTGTATAGAAATTTCATAGCAAATAGTGCTAAAGCAACATTTTGGTGGTGCAAGTCCTGCTAAGTTATCCCCTTTAATGTGTTGGCATGCAGCAATAATTTCTTTATATAGACAGGTTCAGGTTGCCAGGTGTGACTTATCCCTAAAATATTTTCTTAAACTTGCACTATTACCCATCAGAATGCAGTTTCTTTAGATATTCTGCACAAGTCCACTGCTTTTTATCTGCACTGTGTGTGACATAATTGCAGTGGTCAGTGATCACAGTATATTAGAGCATAACACCAGCAACCATGACAGTCTCGCAAATAATATATTCCTTTTTCTTCATACATTGATTGATTACAGAAAGAACCACACAAGCTGAGAGAAAAACATGTCAATGTTGAAGTTCACATTTGTGGTATGAAAAAATAACTAACATTCTATAGTTTACAAAAACCACAGTCAAATATTGTTACCAAATATATGATATGATGTGAAAGAGAAAAGTCTTGCACAATGACTTACAGCTGCCATCTAGTGGCTATTTTGAGATTAATAATTTAGAATAAAGAGAAAGATATGAGAAAGTAGCTCAACAAATTAAGAAACTCTGTTTAACACAGCACAACACTTTTTGCATGGTGAGTCTGACTGCCATACTTAGCCGAACTCTGCTGTTCTATATATACATTGTAACAGTTAAAGCAATTTATAAAAAATAAATAAATGAGGTATGACTTAACACACTGGTTCCCAAACTTTTTCAGTTTGCGACACCCTTAGAGTCTCCATAATTTTTTCAAGGCACCCCTCCAAAATAATTACCAAGCAGTCCCGTTTTCTAAGCTGTTGGGTCAAAATAACGTAATAAGTACTTAGGTCATTACAGAAATAATTAGTAAGTTATTTGCAAAAATAATACACATAAATCTAAGAGAAAAGAATATTTGATATATTTTTTTCAATTATATTTCTGTCAAAGAATAATTTACAGATAATATTTATAGGAATAAGATCAAACAAAATAAAACAACAACATGTACAAAAATCATCACACTGTGCCCCTTCATCCTCACACTCTGTGCCCTCCTTCATCCACATACTCTGTGCCCCTTCATCCTCACACTCTGTGCCCTCCTTCATCCACACACTCTGTGCCCTCCTTCATCCACACACTCTGTGCCCTCCTTC
The DNA here is from genome assembly GCF_038048845.1 of Mixophyes fleayi. Taxonomy (NCBI): domain Eukaryota; kingdom Metazoa; phylum Chordata; class Amphibia; order Anura; family Limnodynastidae; genus Mixophyes; species Mixophyes fleayi. The sequence goes on from NC_134406.1 coordinate 53,554,552, forward strand.
ATCTACACACTCTGTGCCCTCCTTCATCTACACACTCTGTGCCCTCCTTCATCCACACACTCTGTGCCCTCCTTCATCTACACACTCTGTGCCCTCCTTCATCCACACACTCTGTGCCCTCCTTCATCTACACACTCTGTGCCCTCCTTCATCCACACACACTCTGTGCCCCTTCATCCACATACTCTGTGCTCCTTCATCCACACACTCTGTGCCCTCCTTCATCCACACACTCTGTGCCCTCCTTCATCCACACACTCTGTGCCCTCCTTCATCTACACACTCTGTGCCCTCCTTCATCTACACACTCTGTGCCCTCCTTCATCCACACACTCTGTGCCCTCCTTCATCTACACACTCTGTGCCCTCCTTCATCCACACACTCTGTGCCCTCCTTCATCCACACACACTCTGTGCCCCATTCATCCACATACTCTGTGCCCTCCTTCATCCACACACTCTGTGCCCTCCTTCATCCACACACTCTGTGCCCTCCTTCATCCACACACTCTGTGCCCTCCTTCATCCACACACTCTGTGCCCTCCTTCATCCACACACTCTGTGCCCTCCTTCATCCACACACTCTGTGCCCTCCTTCATCTACACACTCTGTGCCCTCCTTCATCTACACACTCTGTGCCCTCCTTCATCCACACACTCTGTGCCCTCCTTCATCTACACACTCTGTGCCCTCCTTCATCCACACACTCTGTGCCCTCCTTCATCCACACACACTCTGTGCCCCATTCATCCACATACTCTGTGCCCTCCTTCATCCACACACTCTGTGCCCTCCTTCATCCACACACTCTGTGCCCTCCTTCATCCACACACTCTGTGCCCTCCTTCATCCACACACTTTGTGCACTCTTTCATCCACACACTCTGTGCCCTCCTTCATCCACACACTCTGTGCCCTCTTTAATCCACACACTCTGTGCCCTCTTTCATCCACACACTCTGTGCCCTCCTTCATCCTGACTCTGTGCTCACTTCATCCACAAACTCTGTGCCACCCTTCATCCTAAAACAATTTATAAATGCTGTGCCCCCCTCTTCATCATGCTGGGTCCTGGGCGCCACCGAATTGGTAAGTTTTTTTGTTGTTTTTTCTTTCCTGGCCACGGCACCCCTGTGACAGCGATCGGCACCCCTGGGAGCTGCGGCGCACACTTTGGGAACCGCTGACTTAACCTGTATGAACTAAGTCCATCTCTGGAATTTTTTCTGGCAAAATTCATTGCAAAAAATGTTTAGTGAACAGATGAAGCTGTATTTTTCAGAGAAATGATTTACAGCAGGACTCCATCAATTAACCCTGCCGCTGCAAGGTGTTTGTGCCAAAATTACAGCTGGCCCCAGCATTTTTCACATTTCTGCACTGTAACAATGCCATTGGGAATAACTTTATTTTTATTTATAAAAAGCCCACGATTTGTGCTTGCTCCAACCATGTGCAACATAAGCACATGAAAACGCAATCACTAGGGTATACTCTTCAAACTCTCGATAGAGGAAGGGTTCGTTTATCCCACACTCCAGAGGGCAAACGGATCCTTGGTGGACAACATTTTCCTTTTTATTCTTCCGAAGCAAATTTTATATTATTTTTCTGGGACAAACTAAGTTTGCTTTTGGTATCACACTTAAGAAAAATAAATATCAGGCAGGTAAATATATTTTTAAATGATGGGTATTATATAAGAGAAAAAAGGGGTAACAGTTTTTAAAATACCATTTTTCATGATTTTTACCTACTAGCAAAATTAATTTAACCCATTAAATATTTCAACATTTACAGGGACACCAATATGCGTTCTTAATGGGAAGTTTGGTGTATTCTCTGGACTTAAATAACACAAGAATTAAGTAAATGAAGAAAACAATATTTCTAGCAATTAGCTTTGATCCTTGTAAAAAAATATGTCGTAAAACTAAGGGTGGTCTGCCAAAGATGATTTGGTTCATGTAGGAAACAGTGGTGGTCAGGTCTGAGTTTCCTCATATATGTACACAGGGTGTTATTATGACACGTGATAGTGACCTCCATTAGAATGCTTTCCTCTAGTGTCTAATTGGGACTCCAGGAGGACACCCAATCGCTATATACATGTAATCAGGGAACCACTGGCAGCATCTTAAAATGTTAAGGGAGAGAGTGCCAGGCAAAGTAGGATTTCAGATGGTAGCCTAGTAATTGTTAAACAGACATCACAGCACATTTTACAGAGAAGGATGGGAGCCCTATACCTCTTTTCACTCCACATATGCATTTTGCAGACTATTAAAAAAACATGAAAGTTTGGGACTAGATTCTAGGATGATAGCACAGAGGTACTGCAGGCCAAATTCAGAATAAGGACAGAGTCCTAAAACAATGTTGCTTGATTTCCCACAAGTCTGACAATATCTTATAAGTGGTCTTATTTTTTAAATACACTTTTTCACCTTTCCCCTCCTACTAGGAGTGGTCTACAGGGGAGGCAAGTAACAAAGTTTTACAACCACAATTTACATCTTCCCTGTGTTATTCCCTAATGCAGCGGTTCCCAAAGTGTGCGCCGTGGCTCCCTGGGGTGTTGCGGCACTGTCACAGGGGTGTTGCGGCCGCCCTTGCAAAAAAAAACTTATTGTTGGTGAGGGTACAAGACTCCTATTCACCATACAAACTGAGGACAAAATATTGTAGCTCCAGACAAAGTCTATATAAATCCAGTGCTATATGGATAGTATACAGTGGCAAACAAGTCTCAGAGTGATGTTGAAGTCCATATAAATAAAGTCCAAACCATAAACAGAATTGTTCCAAAGACTGAGAACTGACGCGGGTAGTGGGGCCACAGTCCCATTGTATCTGCGGGTAGCCGATAAATCCACTGTGAGTATAGGTGAAAGAAAAATGTCCCAAGATCCAGCCAATGAGTCCGGACGTGGAGCGCTTTCACTTGCCCAGTCCAGGTTTGGTAGTCTCCTCCCAAACGTGATCTCCGGCTATGGCAAGGTTCTATGCTCTGTCCCACAGACTTTGTCTGGAGCCAGGGCCGGATTAAGGGAATGGAGGCCCCTGGGCTAAGGGGGCCTCCGTTCCTCTGTGAGGGCTTCCCCCCCGTGATCCGAGCTGTCCACCCCCCCCCGGCACTTACCTCCTTCTCCGGCGCGCTGTACGCTCTTTACTGAGGAGATCTCGTGAGAGTGAGACTCACGAGATCTCCTCAGTAAGGAGACTACAGCTCGCCGGGGAAGGACCGCAGTGAAAGTGCTCAGCAGCACTGACTGCGCCCCCGCCCCCGACCGATCAATACTGCTGCTGAGCACTTTCAAGGGCCCCCTGGATGCCATAGGCCCCTGGGCTGTAGCCCAGTTAGCCCTATGGTTAATCGGCCCTGTCTGGAGCTGCAATCTTTTGTTCTCAGTTTGTATGGTGAATAGGAGTCTTGTACCCTCACCAACAATACCTTTACGGGTCTCTGATCTAATTTGCATCTAGGTATTTACAAGATTTGACCTGTATCTTATGAGACCTGTTTTATACCTATGTACATATCACTGTCAGTGGTTTGGTTTTATTAACCTCCTGTTAAAAGGTTGCAACCTTTTCTATCAGTGTCTAAATATATTTTATATGCCTACCCATTGAGGAAATAAAAGACACCTACTATAAAAAAAGGGGATACCACACTGGTTTATTGTATGTAATCTTAGAAGGTTGACACCCTCTACTTGATAGGTTGTTTACCTACTTCTCATTAGGGAGTGTTCACCATACTTCTCCCGATTTTCTGCGCTATAGGGGACTTCTCTATCTGTTTATTAAGTCTATGTTTAGGGTTGGGACTACCCTCATTTGTCCCCCAGGCAGCAATTGATTTACACTTACAAGGGATCGCGGTAGCCCATCTCTTCTATTTTCAACAGTATTAATTCCATTTGAAAATACTGAAATTTGACCTCTCATACCCCTTCTCTTACCTCTCTACTACAAAATAAACTAAGTAAAATAAAATGTTCTAAGGGAATGCTTATTAAGTGTATAGTATACTATGTTCATGATTTGTCTAATCTTTCAATTAGTGTTGTTTTTCTACAGCTATGTGTACAGTCACTAAGGAAGTTGAAAAATGTATAATAATCATTTCATTTGTAAATGGAGTATATCATCATCATCATCATCATCATCATTTATTTATATAGCGCCAACATATTCCGTAGCGCTTTACAATTGGGGACAAACATAGTAAACTAATAAACAAACTGGGTAAAACAGACAAAGAGGTGAGAAGGCCCTGCTCGCAAGCTTACAATCTATGGGATAATGGGAGTTTGACACATGAGGCTAAGGCTAAGTCTACATTTTGCATTTCGGCCCAGCCAGGCTGCAAAGGTAAAAGTGACTCATAGGCTAGATGATCCTGTCACACAACAATGTTGGTCAGGGGGTAGTTGTCTTGTGTGAAATTGTGTGGTGGTAAGTTGGCTCTCAATTTAAAAACACATATGTATGGCCCAAATATATGGGACTCTCATTGTTTAGAGTAGGACCATCCTATTAGCAAAAGCGCCTTGGCGTGGCGGATGGCTTAAACATACATTTGCAAATGTGTGCAACAAAGACTTTTGCATTTTTATCTACAGTAGAAATGGCAGATCTGTTGCTGGCTATAGCAGTGTGCTGGGGGAAAAAATGTTGTGTGTATGTTCCTTGCAGGATAACCCCACCCTTTCAAGCACCTGTTATGGCCTATAAATTGATTTGAGCAGCTTCCACTTTTGTATTTGTCTGAGAGGCATGTTGGTGTCAGTAGCTAAGAGGGGGTACTGGCACTGAATTGCTGTTTGGAGGCTTCTGGGGTACCTCTTTGGTAAGTTGGCTCTCAATTTATAAACACATATGTATGGCCCAAATATATGGGACTCTCATTGTTTAGAGTAGGACCATCCTATTAGCAAAAGCGCCTTGGCGTGGCGGATGACTTAAACATACATTTGCAAATGTGTGCAACAAAGACTTTTGCATTTTTATCTACAGTAGAAATGGCAGATCTGTTGCTGGCTATAGCAGTGTGCTGGGGGAAAAAATGTTGTGTGTATGTTCCTTGCAGGATAACCCCACCCTTTCAAGCACCTGTTATGGCCTATAAATTGATTTGAGCAGCTTCCACTTTTGTATTTGTAGTGGTGGTAATAGGGTAAGGTAGTGAGGTTAAGAGGGTGGTTGAGGAATATTATAAGCTTGTCTGAAGAGGTAGGTTTTCAGAGAACGCTTGACAGTTTATAGACCAGAGCAGAGTCTTATTGTGCGAGGGAGAGAATTCCATAAAGTGGGTGCAGCCTGAAAAAGTCCTGTAACCGGGAATGGGAGGATGTAATGAGGGTGGATGAGAGACGCAGATCTTGTGCAGAACTGAGCATAATGGAGTATATGAATTTAAGCAGACGCTTGTATGGCTTCTCCTTTAAATATTGTTGGTGTCCATTAAACTGTTTGGTCATTTAAAATTTTGTAGCAATTTATGATGAGAACATTGAAAAAAATGTTGTTTGTATTAACTAAAGATGATTCTAATTAACAAACCAATAATGTCATATAAATACCTACTATTGAAAATAATATTTTTCTGATCAAAACTTGTCATATTCATGTCCTTGGTCTGTGTGCGTTATGAATAAACAGCCCATGGTATAATGTAAATCTAAAAACAAGCAAGTCACTTGTATAAGTAAGGATACTTTCTTAACATTATATTTTTTATAATTACAAGGAATAATTCCAAGTAGACTTTAAAATTGAATTTTGGCATATCTTGCTTAGTCAGATGCAAAAATATAGTCACGTAGCTTGGAGGGGCTGTCAGCTTATGCCAATGCATGTCCCTGTAAGCACAAAATTTCAACATACTCGTAATTGAAAAAAAGTTGCTGAATTTCCATAAACTGTAATACAATGAGTAATATATAATTTCTCAGCTATTCGAGCACTTTTGACGCAAATGGTACGCCTCTGGAGACATGGCAACATGATATAGCCACTGCCCCAACATGGTGTTGCCATGTCTCCTTTTGAACATGCACTTTCTTGAAGAACACTGTTAAAATGTTGGGAGGTATACTAAAAATGTATATTTAAATGTGTACTTTTTGCCCGGGTGGTATCTGCGCAGCCAGGGCCATAATGAGGGCAGTTCGGCAACAATGGTGCAAGACCCAGGGGGGCGCCATGTCCACCAGCTATTACACCAACAAGCCTCAGGTACATAACTGAGATTGCCACAGAGTCTGGGCCATCGGAAGGTGGCATGATTGGCAGGGGAGGCCCACCCATACCATCATAGAGTGAATGTGGACTAAGGAGTGCCTGTGCTGTGCAACACAGGATGCTTGTCACGACTGATAGTGGGTGTATGACTGATAGTGGGTACCTGCTGTTGTTGGCGCAACTCAGAGGAAGGCGCGGAGTCTAACGTGCCCCTGGTATTCACCAGGAACCCCCGCAAGGAAGTATGGACTCCGCTGCAGGGACACGCAGGTCGCGGTCCTTCCTAGAGTCCACAGCGAGATACAAGGGGGTGTCAGACAGGCCGGTTCAGCAATGTTCAGGTAGAGGAGGTACAAAGGGAAATCCAGAAGAATGGTGAGGCAAGCCGAGTCGGTAACTTTCAGGGAGCGCAGTACAAAGGCAGAATCCAGATAGGGGTGGTCAAACGGTCCGGGTCAAAAGGGTCACAAGCAGCACGAGGAATGTAAGGAACAAATACAGCAACTGGTACACACAAACGCTGGAGACAGGAAGACCTGATACTCTGGCACTGATTAGAGGACAGGAAGAGGTTTAAATAGTGTGGGGATCCAATCAGCATCAGCGCTGCAGCGCTGTCATGCCTGCCGCCGGGAATCACATAGCGTCCCGTTGCCTAGCAACGGGGCGCGTCATACTGCTAGGAGATGGATGGCAGGGGGGATCCGGAAGTGATGCGTCTGGTTGCATAGCAACCAGACGCGCGGTCAGGCAGTCAGGCGGCCGTGCGGACGGCGCCTGACAATGCTCCTCCCTGAGGCCAGATTGCCCACCCTTAAATTTTGTGCTGTTTGGCTGTCAGGGGTTAAGGAGAAATCTTGGCAAAGCACTATTTAATGGTGGGGTCATGTTGGTGCCTATTAATTTAAGGTGGGATGAAGGGACTATTAATTTAATATTGGGGAGGTTTGGGTGCTTTTAATTGAATGTGGGAGCGAGGTGGGGTAGAAGAAGATGTATTTATGACATGGAAATGCTACTAATTAGTGTCAGGACTGGTAGAATAAAACATGCCTTTTTATTAAATGTGAATAATGTTAGTTTGAGCTTAGGAAGGATGCCTGATTATTGAACATTGGTGCTTGATTTACTCTCAGGGCTGGTTAAAGAAGGGAGGCCTAGAGTGTTCACTAGTTGCTTTGCAGGATCAAGCAAAGCAGCCAGTGAAGTTAAGACACCAGCAGCAGCACCAAGTAGGAAAGAGCAGCACAGGGTTGGATCAGGGCCGGATTAACAATGGGCCTGATGGGGCTGCAGCCCCAGGCCTCTGTGCAGAAATAGGCCCAGGCCAGCCAGGAGGAAAAAAAAATAAATGTTTTTGTTTTTTTATGTGAGGGCACCTGGCACGACCTCCATGATGCTGGCCATGCCCAAATACAGCTGGCAACACCTGCATATCACTAGCCACACCTCCATTGGCCCTTAAGCTGGCTCTGGATTGGAGACTGGCCTAGTGCTTGTAAAGGGCTAGACATGCCCCACAGTAGGATGACTGCTTCTATTCACGCACTGCGTGCCGGTGGGAGGCAGCCTGTACTCCCACTTAGGATGGTGGTGGAACGAGAGGTGGGTTGCCAGTGGTCTCTCTTTTTAGTCACTGCTCTGTGTACAGCTAATTTATTTGTATAAAATGTAGATATTGGCTTTGTGACATTCAAATGTTATTACAGTGGCAAGTGGATAATTCATTTTTGTTTCAAAAAGTGAAATGACGATTACTTTATTACTAAATGTGCAAACACAGTTGTTTTTCTGATGGGATTCTCAAGTCAGGGGGTGTCAGACAGGCCGGTTCAGCAACGTTCAGGTAGAGGAGGTACAAAGGGAAATCCAGAAGAATGGTGAGGCAAGCCGAGTCGGTAACTTTCAGGGAGCGCAGTACAAAGGCAGAATCCAGATAGGGGTGGTCAAACGGTCCGGGTCAAAAGGGTCACAAGCAGCACAAGGAATGTAAGGAACAAATACAGCAACTGGTACACACAAACGCTGGAGACAGGAAGACCTGATACTCTGGCACTGATTAGAGGACAGGAAGAGGTTTAAATAGTGTGGGGATCCAATCAGCATCAGCGCTGCAGCGCTGTCATGCCTGCCGCCGGGAATCACATAGCGTCCCGTTGCCTAGCAACGGGGCGCGTCATACTGCTAGGAGATGGATGGCAGGGGGGATCCGGAAGTGATGCGTCTGGTTGCATAGCAACCAGACGCGCGGTCAGGCAGTCAGGCGGCCGTGCGGACGGCGCCTGACAGTATACCCTCCTCTTCTTCCTCCTGTTTGAAGGAACTTTTTGAGAATTCTAGGAGCGTGAAGGTCCTGCTTGTCCACCCATGATCTCTCCTCTGGGCCAAATCCTTTCCAATGGACAAGAAATTGCTGTTTGCCACGAAGAATGCGAGAGGCCAAGATCCGACTGACTTCGAATTCAGTTCCAGAAGAGGTTTGTATTGGTGGGGGACGACCGGGAGGTCGATAGAATTTATTGAGTACCACTGGTCGTAGTAATGAGACATGAAAAGTATTATGACATCTCAGAGAAGGAGGAAGTTTCAATTTAAAGCATACAGGATTAATGACTTGCATGATGGTGTACGGGCCAATAAATCGAGGAGCCATCTTCATAGAAGGAACCTTTAGTCTTAGGTCCCGGGTGGATAGCCATACTTGGTCTCCCACCTTTAGGAGAGGAGTGGCCCTCCGATGACGATCTGCAAAGATTTTGTGATGCTGAGTAGCCTTGAGTAAAGCCATCTTAGTCTTAGCCCAAATGAGAGAAAACTCCCGATAAAGAGTATCTACGGCTGGAACCGGTGACGAGGACACTGGAAAAGGATCCGGAAACACAGGATGACTTCCGTATACAATAAAGAAAGGGGAGAATCCGGTAGACTCATGAATGTGTTAATTATGGGAGAACTCCGCCCAAGGAAGGAATTGAGACCATTTATTCTGGTTGTCGGAGGTAAAACAGCGGAGGAATGTCTCGAGATCCTGATTGATTCGCTCTGTCTGTCCGTTGGTTTGCGGATGGTATCCCGAAGAGAATTTCAATTCTATGTTCAATCTCTTACAAAAGGTTCTCCTAAACTGGGATGTGAATTGGACTCCGCGGTCCGAAATGATCTCCTTCGGGCAACCATGTAGTCTGAATATCTCCTTGATAAAGATATCTGCCAGACGACTGGCCGTGGGTAGTCCAGTTAGAGGAATAAAATGTGCCATCTTCGAAAATCGATCAATAATCACCCAGATAGTGGTAAACCCTGCACTGAGGGGTAGGTCTGTGATAAAATCCATGGCCACACTTTCCCAAGGAGCATCGGGGATAGGGAGTGGACGAAGAAGGCCTGCCGGAACTCTTCTACAAGTTTTGTGTTGAGCACAAGTAGTGCAGGAAGCAATAAATCTCCCAACATCGGCACGTACATTAGGCCACCAAAAGCGTCGGCAAAGCAGCGATGTTGTCTTCTTTATTCCAGCGTGGCCGGCAATGCAGGATGAATGAGCCCACTGCAGGGTCTTGAACCGGAGATGGGGTTCCACGAATGACCGGCCTGGAGGAGGAGAGGACGTTTTGGTCCTAGTAAGGGCTACGATATTAGAAGGATCAATAATATGCTGAGGAACCAACGGTCTTAAACGATCGGAATCGTCAAATGAGCGAGATAATGCATCGGCACGTCCATTCTTGGCTCCCGGGCAGAATGTGAGCTTCATGTTAAATCGAGCAAAGAAGGATGCCCAGCGGGCTTGCTGAGGATTAAGGCAACGAGCCTCTTGAATGAACACTAGGTTCCGATGGTCGGTAAATACAGTAACAGGAAATATAGCCCCCTCCAACAGATGTCGCCACTCCTCCAGAGCCGCCTTGATGGCCAGTAACTCCTTGTCCCCTATTCCATAATTACATTCACTTGGAAGAAATCGTCTGGAGAAAAACCCACACGGGTTGTGTGAGCCAGCCGGAGACTCTTGAAAAAGCACCGCCCCAATGCCTACCGAGGATGCATCTACCTCTAAGAAGAAAGGTCGTTCTTGATCTGGCTGGGACAGAACTGGGGCTGAAGAAAATGCTTTCTTTAACGTTATGAAGGCAGACATGGCTTCCGAGGACCAAACCCTGGGGTTGGCAGTCTTCCTGGTTAAAGCTGTAATGGGGGCTATAATGGTGGAGAATCCCTGAATAAATTGGCGATAATAGTTTGCAAAGCCGATGAACCTTTGAATAGCTTTAAGGCCTTGTGGCTGAGGCCAGTCCAGAATAGCTGACACCTTGGTGGGATCCATACAAAGACCTTGACCCGACACGATGAAACCAAGAAAAGGTACCTGGCTAGTCTCAAACACACATTTCTCCAGCTTGCAGTAGAGGTGATGTTTCCGGAGTCTACGTAAGACCTCCTTTACTTGTTCCCGATGAGTCTTCAGATCTTTAGAAAATATTAATATATCGTCTAAATACACTACCACAGAAGTGTATAACAGGTCATGAAAGATATCGTTAACAAAGGTTTGGAAGATGGCTGGGGCGGTGCAGAGGCCGAAGGGCATCACCAGGTACTCGAAATGTCCATCTCTGGTGTTAAAGGCCGTTTTCCATTCGTCTCCTTCTTTGATGCGAATCAAATTATAGGCCCCACGGAGATCTAGTTTGGAAAAGATTTGAGATCCACTGAGTTTGTCAAAGAGGTCGGAGATGAGAGGTAGTGGATATCGATTTTTGACAGTGATGCGGTTGAGAGGACGATAATCAATACAAGGCCGAAGAGACCCATCCTTCTTCTTAACAAAAAAAAACCCTGCACCCGCTGGGGAAGTGGATTTGCGGATAAATCCCCGTTTCAGGTTTTCTGAAATATATTGAGACATGGCTGACGTCTCTGGACGAGATAAAGGGTAGGTCCTCCCTTTGGGGATGGGTTGGTCAGGAGATAAAACAATAGCGCAATCCCAGGGACGATGAGGAGGCAAGATCTCCGCTTCCACTTTACTGAATACATCTTGGAATTCCATATAGGCCTCAGGAAGGTGGGTTAGCTCGGAATGAGCCATTACTTGACATTTTGGAGGCAAGACTCTAGACAGACATTCAAAGCGACATCCTGAACCCCACGACATAACTTGAGCGTGGTCCCAATCCATCTGAGGAGAATGTTTTCTCAGCCACGGTAGCCCCAAGATGAGGGGATTAATGGACCTCGGCAACACCAAAAGTTGGATCATTTCGCTATGAAGTACTCCTACCCTCAACCGAACCGGAGAAGTCACGGAGGAGATGGAGCCGTGAGTGACACGACTTCCGTCGACTGCCGTCAGAGATAACGGTTGGGGCAATGGGTTTAGAGGTATTTGGAGCTGCGAAGCTAGATCCGCCGAAATGAAGTTCCCGGAGGAGCCGGAGTCCACAAAGGCCGTGGTGGAAAAGGTACCCTTGGGGGTGCTCAGGATGACAGCCATCTGAAATTCTGGGGAATTTTCTTTAGAATAGGGAGCAACTGTGGATTCTCCTAAAACGGCCTCCCCGCCACCGTTTAGGAGGAAGAGTTTCCCGGTTTCTTGGGACAAACTCTTAGCAGGTGTCCCGGATCTCCACAATACAGACACAGGCGTTGTTTGAAGCGTCTCTCCCTCTCTTCAAGGGATAATTTAGAGCGTCCTACTTGCATTGGTTCGTCCACTGGCAGAATGGGATTTTGGAACTGGGGTGCTAGCCGTGGTATGAACCGTTTGCCAGGAGAGCGTTCCTGCGTGCGCTCTTGGTAGCGCAAATCCACCTTGATGCACATGGAGATGAGAGAATCTAACTCAGCCGGGAGTTCTCTGGAAATTAGCTCATCCTTAATCCGGTCCACCAGACCTTGCCAAAAGGTTGCCACCAGTGCTTCGTTATTCCATTTTAACTCGGAAGCCAGGGTTCGAAATTGAACTGCGTATTGCCCCACGGACAGGTCACCTTGGCGGAGGTTTAACAAGCTGGTAGCTGCAGAAGCAACTCTTCCGGGATCATCGAAGACTTTCCTGAAAGCTTCAATTAAAGAGTTGGAGTTATTAAGAAGTGGACCCCCTTGTTCCCATAAAGGTGAGGCCCAGGCAAGGGCTTGACCACTGAGGAGTGAGATGAGAAAAGCTACTTTGGTGCGTTCTGAAGAAAAGGCCCCTGGGTTGCACTCAAATTGGATGGCACATTGGTTCAGAAAGCCCCTGCACTTCTTGGGATCACCGTCAAACTTTTCGGGTGTCGGGATGCGTACACCGGAGGCCGCTGTAGAGACCGTAACCACACTGGATGCTGTGGATGCCGCAGAGGTTATGGCTGGTGTAGCGGGTGCAGCATTCTGAAATGTATCGAAGCGGGTAGCAATCCCTTGGACACATTGTAGAAGATGCGCGTGGGCTGCTTCTTGTTGCTCCACTCGTTGAGCCAAATGCAGGAGTAGGTCACGAGCAGACGGTTCACCAGACCCCTCCGTTGTCATGGCCAGAGTATACTGTCACGACTGATAGTGGGTGTATGACTGATAGTGGGTACCTGCTGTTGTTGGCGCAACTCAGAGGAAGGCGCGGAGTCTAACGTGCCCCTGGTATTCACCAGGAACCCCCGCAAGGAAGTATGGACTCCGCTGCAGGGACACGCAGGTCGCGGTCCTTCCTAGAGTCCATAGCGAGATATAAGGGGGTGTCAGACAGGCCGGTTCAGCAACGTTCAGGTAGAGGAGGTACAAAGGGAAATCCAGAAGAATGGTGAGGCAAGCCGAGTCGGTAACTTTCAGGGAGCGCAGTACAAAGGCAGAATCCAGATAGGGGTGGTCAAACGGTCCGGGTCAAAAGGGTCACAAGCAGCACGAGGAATGTAAGGAACAAATACAGCAACTGGTACACACAAACGCTGGAGACAGGAAGACCTGATACTCTGGCACTGATTAGAGGACAGGAAGAGGTTTAAATAGTGTGGGGATCCAATCAGCATCAGCGCTGCAGCGCTGTCATGCCTGCCGCCGGGAATCACATAGCGTCCCGTTGCCTAGCAACGGGGCGCGTCATACTGCTAGGAGATGGATGGCAGGGGGGATCCGGAAGTGATGCGTCTGGTTGCATAGCAACCAGACGCGCGGTCAGGCAGTCAGGCGGCCGTGCGGACGGCGCCTGACAATGCTCCTCCCTGAGGCCAGATTGCCCACCCTTAAATTTTGTGCTGTTTGGCTGTCAGGGGTTAAGGAGAAATCTTGGCAAAGCACTATTTAATGGTGGGGTCATGTTGGTGCCTATTAATTTAAGGTGGGATGAAGGGACTATTAATTTAATATTGGGGAGGTTTGGGTGCTTTTAATTGAATGTGGGAGCGAGGTGGGGTAGAAGAAGATGTATTTATGACATGGAAATGCTACTAATTAGTGTCAGGACTGGTAGAATAAAACATGCCTTTTTATTAAATGTGAATAATGTTAGTTTGAGCTTAGGAAGGATGCCTGATTATTGAACATTGGTGCTTGATTTACTCTCAGGGCTGGTTAAAGAAGGGAGGCCTAGAGTGTTCACTAGTTGCTTTGCAGGATCAAGCAAAGCAGCCAGTGAAGTTAAGACACCAGCAGCAGCACCAAGTAGGAAAGAGCAGCACAGGGTTGGATCAGGGCCGGATTAACAATGGGCCTGATGGGGCTGCAGCCCCAGGCCTCTGTGCAGAAATAGGCCCAGGCCAGCCAGGAGGAAAAAAAAATAAATGTTTTTGTTTTTTTATGTGAGGGCACCTGGCACGACCTCCATGATGCTGGCCATGCCCAAATACAGCTGGCAACACCTGCATATCACTAGCCACACCTCCATTGGCCCTTAAGCTGGCTCTGGATTGGAGACTGGCCTAGTGCTTGTAAAGGGCTAGACATGCCCCACAGTAGGATGACTGCTTCTATTCACGCACTGCGTGCCGGTGGGAGGCAGCCTGTACTCCCACTTAGGATGGTGGTGGAACGAGAGGTGGGTTGCCAGTGGTCTCTCTTTTTAGTCACTGCTCTGTGTACAGCTAATTTATTTGTATAAAATGTAGATATTGGCTTTGTGACATTCAAATGTTATTACAGTGGCAAGTGGATAATTCATTTTTGTTTCAAAAAGTGAAATGACGATTACTTTATTACTAAATGTGCAAACACAGTTGTTTTTCTGATGGGATTCTCAAGTCAGTAAATAGCTTTTGAGCTCCAGTCAGCAAGTAGAAACCCCAGGGCTCCAGCTAGGGAGAAGGGTCACCTTAGCAAAATATCTTCCTAGGTGATAATGCAGACTTCATCTATTCACTCAGTGGTTGCTGGTCTTCGAATTGTCTACTGGATTTCCTCACTTGCGCACTGGACATTTTTGTTTTATGCTCTAACATCCCTTTGCAGTCACTGTAGTATGATTGAGAACCCATGTAGAAAAAAGAAGAAAAGGAATGATCCTAAGGGGCACTGAAATGGACAAAATTGTGCCTTAAATTATCCTAAATACTGTTAAATACATCTTTATTAAGTAAAGTCATCATAAAATCATTTCTAGTAGCGAAATATTAAAAAGTGTTTATGAATTCCGGAGGAAAGAACAATTAACTGATAAAAAAAGACAATGTTACTAGACAAGCCACGTCACTGCTCAAAATACAACCTTAATACCATAAATTTGGTCATAGATATGTGTCATAAATAACCAATATTCAAATTAGAACCCTCAAACCATCATGGTGTATCAACCTCTAATTACACCATCTATTGGAATGAGTTATTTATTAATAAATTGAAAATTCCCCCTGTGAGCTAGGAAAGTTAATGCTGTTTATTCATATGCTATATGAAGTTGATACACCATGGTGGTTTGAGGGTTCCAATTTGAATAATTACAGGGCGTCACATGAGGTCCGCAGAGCCGTACAGAGGGCACACAACAAGACAGTACATAGTATAACAGTACAATACAGTAAACAAATAACACTACAACTCTCAAAATAGGGATGGAAGGGGTATATTAAGCGAAGGATAAAACCTGTGTTTACTAGCATGGGTGCAACTAGCAGGTTTAGAGCCACAAAATTATTGCATGTACAAAAGAGATGAATAACAATACTTTCAGCTAGATCATCTGGAGAAGACTCTCCTTATTGGGAGACTGTCACCCAGTTTTCTTTAAGTCTCATCACAGTGACCCAGCTGAGGTTTTGTGGGCCAGAACATAGGGCATATCCATGTTGGTTTGGTGCGCATTTCTTCACATTGGAGAAGCTCTTCAAACCTCTCCTATTAGACCCTGTAAGCTTCATCAGATATCCCAGTTTCTCTTGTGGACAATTCTATATCAGATATTTTCTCACATGTAGAGGGTGAACCTTTGAGGAATCTGTTTGAATTTAATACATAATCCATCAGGGGTCAAGGTATTGACCAACTACTAATGGCAGTTCAACAGGATCTGGTAATAAAAACTGGTAGATGATCCAGCCCTGGATGTTACCTAATTTCAATGGACAATCCAAAAACTTATTTCTTTACAGTTATCTAAACTGTTAAGGGAGGCATGGCGGAGCCATACAAGACATTTTTTTGTCCTGATAGAGAAGGATGAGTGGGAATTACCTCCATAGTTGGATACTCTAATGGTGCATGCTAAAAGTATACTGTCTTACCCATTCCTGAAGGCGCATCTCTTTAAGATGGGAAAGACTGAAATGTGACAAAATATTAAGGTCCATTAAGTATCTGCTGGAGCAGCATAAGGTCTGTGTTTACAGAGTGAGTGACAGGGCTAATCAATATTGCTCACAAATATACAGTCAGACAGACCTGTGTCTAAATTGCTATTTTTTGGTTGGACATATCAGGGAAGCATCAGAATTCCTTGGACAAATCAACCCCAATAGACTTTTAGTGCAATTAAACAGATTACATTTACCACACAAAAATCAATAGAGATAGGTTGATCCAACTTGATCAGGCTAGATCAGTGTTGGCTAACCTGTGACACTCCAGGTGTTGTGAAACTACAAGTCCCAGCATACCCTTTCCAGCAATAAGCTGCAATATATTGGCAAAGCATGCTGGGACTTGTAGTTTTTACAACACCTGGAGTGTCACAGGTTAGCCAACACTGGGCTAGATGCTTTAGAAAAAATGATTTCAAACTAGGGTCACTTTACAATAGAACACCCTGGGGGCTATACTGTAATCCTTAGGTTAAAGCAGTGGTTCCCAAACTGTGCACCACGGCTCCTTGGGGTGCCATGGCGATCTCAAAGGGGTGCCACGGCCAGGACCGGTGGTAAGCATGGCAGATGACTACATGGTAATTATTTTGGCTTAGGGGTGCCTTGAAAATATTATAGAGACCCTAAGGGTGCCTCGACCTGAGAAAGTTTGGGATCCACTGGGTTAAAGTAAAGTTTCTCCTCTTCACACGAAGCTGAATCACTTGTAAAGGATGAAATCAGTAATTGACTGAGTTCAGTGTAAGGAACACAATCTTCACAATCCGTCTAATGGAATGAGCAGATCTCTCCCAGCAACTGTAGAGTTAAACAACTTGCAAATCTCTCCTCAGCAACTGTTTTAGACAGTTCCACAATAGAATCAAACTTCTGATGCAATATACACAGCTTGATGTTTCACTTGCTTCACTTTAATAAATTGAATATAGCAGGGTAAAATAAATCATATCTGTCTATATATGAGTCCTGCTGACATCTGATGGGCAGTGTGAGGCCTGGGTCTTTTTCCTTTACTCCAAAAATGCTTCCTCTGGGTCTGTCTCTCCTTTCCCAATAAAAGCTGGAACTTTAGCTGCAAACAGTCTTTAAAGGCAGTAATCCAACAACAGCACTCAGTGACTCCCTGTGGGCAGAGCCTCGATGATCTGCAGTAACACAGCACAACTCACATTTACCAGTAACCACCCAGTAGCCTCAAGCAGTCCATTGGTTCCTCCTCGTTTCCCTAAGAATATCCTGGAGCCTTCTAGTACATTCTAGCACCATTTTGCCTATTTTTTGTAACTTGTTACAGTGTCTAACTAACTCTGGGGCTCTAGTTTGCAGTTTGTCCACCCAAAAATGTCCAGTACCATTTGCAATGAACTTCAAAGAGGCATAATAACATCGATCAGTCAATTAAATTCAATTATCTGCGAATATCAACATTTTCCACATCAGGGCAATGTCCCACAGTCAGCATGTTATTTTTACAATATTTACAATATTTAACAATTAATTTATCATTCAGTTTGCATGATAACTCCATACATGTGAGAGTAATGTTTTACGAAAGAACATAGAGCATTGAAAACAAGCGTATTTCTGCCCATATGCAGAACTGTACACATCTTGAGATGCGTCTGCCTCTGCATCGGCAGCATATGCACCTGATTTATACACCTCCTAATAAACATTTATGCGTGTTCCTGCTGGTTTGCCGCATTTGCATACACGTGCATTTAATGTACTCGTTTAACACAGTAGAATGTCTCTTTTATCCCCTATCCTGGTTTTCCAAGTGCAGGCAGATGTAAGTTACACATATGTGCAACTCTGCATAGGCACATATGTGCCCATATTCTAGGCTATGCAGAGCGATTTCACACATGATACATTAAGCGACACCAACAGACACACATCCTACACTACTAGAGCCCAATTATGTGTACAATCTGTTATTTGGTGAATCATTGGCGGGAATTACGAAGCAGTTTCACTGTTAGAACAAAAAAAAGTTTTTTTTGAAAAAACAAAACAAACAAAAAACAATTCTCCATGTATAGAAAATCAGGCACAGGTACCACCACCATACTTGATAAAAAAAAAAAGGCATGGAAAAACATACTGCCAGAAGGACTATTGCTGAAATGAACCCTTATGATGTATAATGCAAAGTGAAATAAATAATAAGCTTCTATCACCAGCAAAAACAATCAATAAGTCCTCATTTGCCGCAATAAGACTAAGGGATATATTTACATCTCCAAAAGTGGAGATGTTGCCTATAGCAACCAATCAGATTCTAGTTACCTTTTATTAAGTACATTCTACAAAATGATAGTTAGAATCTGATTTGTTGCTATAAGCAACATCTCCACTTTTTCAAACTCACATCTTAGTAAATATACCCCTAAAATGTTTTGATTCCTTTATTGCTGCAATTTATTTAAAAAAAATTGATAGTCAGCTGCCCCTGCTATACTGTGCTGGTGCATTAACAGTTAGTCTCTGATTATACTTGCATGTACAATGGAACTAATACAATTACCTATACAATGTCCAAACTGGCTCCAACATTCCATAAGCCAGATAGGAAACCAGCAGCAGATTGTGAAAGCTGCTATAACAGGTAGGAGAGAGCAACACAATCCACCAACCTTCTCACCCTTTAGCCCTTTTCGTGTTGTCACCTAATCTCTCTTGCTCTCTTTCTTTTCTTCTTTTTCTCCCCCTCTAACTTGCTGTTCTATATCTCTCACCTCTTCACTCTTCCCCACCACTTTATTCCCTCCTTCACTCCTCCTGATTCTCTATAGTTTTACTTTCTCTCCACAGTGGGATGCAGCACACAGGAGAATTTGAGTTTGAAAAATCCCATACAATTGTATTCCCTACGATCTAAACACAGTTTATCCCACCAGATTTGGTCTCAATAGAACACTGTCGCATTCTGAGTCTCAACTGGTAACGATATCCTTAAACTGGACATTTATCCTGTGGCCTGGAATGCCCTCCAACCTAGTCATTGGATTGGTCTCTACACACCCGCTCACCTGGACCAAACTGAGAGTACACTGGGCTCCCACCATTGCGGGTACTTCTGGGATCTTCTTCACTAGCTTTGTAGTAGCTATCGATCGGTTTCACAACTGCACCGGCAGCAACTTATCCACAGTTCAACAACCTATTACTATTCTCTGAGCTTATGTTTCTGACTATGTTTTGTTAAGTTGCCTTATCTCATTTGAGGTCACATTCCCTCTTATTGTTTACACATTAATTTATGTTATAGGCAATGTGTTATGTATAATGCTACACTCTTTATTATGTTCTTATTTTGCTGTTGATGCTCCGAGTTTAAGTCCACTCTTGTCAAAAGTCACTTCCACCTCTGTGTCCCTCCCCACCCTCTTTCCTCCCTTTCCCTCCAGTGCCAGTCCCTTCTTACCTCTCCCTAGACGAGTTGCTACTGTCCGGTTGCCCCATGACTGGTTTTCTGCTCCAGCAACCCCTTTGGCTCAGAGCTCTTTTATGTACCGCACCCCCTTCTTAATCTATTGGCCCCTCCCTTTCCCTTTCATGCGGATACCTTTCTTTCCCATTTGTGTTTGGGGCTTGACCCTGGCCACAATATTTTCAAAGTTTATTATCTGGATGCAGAGGAGATTCTCTTGCTTCCCCCTCCCTTTCATCAAGTCTCTTAGACTAATCACTCTTAATTTTAAGGGGTTCAAGAAACTCATTTGGCTTCACCGTAACCAACACTCAAAGGGAAGATTTTTCTCAATCCTTTTTTGCTTTTTCTACTTCTAAGCATAGGGGTGTTGCCTTCTTAGTCCATCAATCTGTCCCACTTACTGTTTAACACATGGTTGCAGACCCAGATGGCAGCTTTCTGCTGGGTATTGGAACCTTGTTTTATCTGTCCATCACTTTAGTCTGTTGCTGTGCAGATCTTCCTTCAAAGTCTTTTCAAACTCATTGAGAAACATGTCAAAGGTCATCTACTCATCGACCCTTGACTTTAATATGAACCTAGATGCCAGACTAGAGAGGTCATTCATCCCCATTGCCTCGTCACCATCCCACGACTTCAAAGTTAGATTGAATATTTCCGATATAGTGATGGCATCTGGCAAACATAGCATCCTTCTTACCATAACAAATCCTTTGATAATTATCAGATATCTTGGATTGGTCATGTCACCTCAAGAAAAATGAATGTTCTACCCAGGTTGTTATACCTCTTCCGCGTCCTACCTATTAGAGCTCCCCCCTCCACTCTGCCTATGTTCTATGGCCTGGGCATCCCTTGCTTCCGCAAGTACTATTATGCGGCCTGTCTAGTCCAGTGCATGCAGTGACACTCTCCCCCAGGGACCAGAATATGGGTGGGTATAGATTTGACAGTGATAGTTGGCTTCCAGAATATGCTCTTTTCTATGGCTACCCCCAACTCAGAGGCCCATGGCTTCGCACACACACACACACACACACACCCTGTGATCAATCTCTCTTTGGCTGTCTGGTCTCACTGTAATAGAATGACCAACCTGTCTTCATCTCATTCCACCATTATTCTCCTTTGGGGCATCCCAGTTAACATCTGCATGTCTTTCTGACAATCATTCGATATTGGTATGAGTAGCTCTAACAATGGAGTTGAGCTATTGGGTTGAGGGAACTTCGAACTAAGAAGCACAGGTACAACTATCACCCACATTGTAAAAAGACCACTATTAAATTAAATAAAAGGCTGTGCTAGAACCTGGCATTTATTATTACATAAATGAAATGTTGATTCTGATAATTGCATTTTATTCAATACCCACATAAATTCTACAAAATTGTTAAGATAATAGGTGGAATGATCACATAAATGACAATAAACATCTCATATCTGCCATTATTATTTGCAGAAGTTTTGAATTTTTTTTACATAGCAATCATAACATCTTAAGTATCTTGAGTTCCTCTGCCAATATTTTGTATACAGAGAAGCCATCCAGTTGTGGTAGAATGAGAAATTACTTACAGTAAGGTTTCTTCTTTTTACCAACTTTTAGATATCTAAATGGTTGAGAAACGAGCGCAACTTGCTGGCCATCTGCTCAGGTTTGTTTACCAACATAATAGGGGACATTTATAAAAACTAGGTAATGCTGCAAAAAAAAAAAAAAAAAAAGGTGCTGTAACCTATAGCAACCAATAAGACATTTACTTTTATTCTAAGATGTACTAGAACGATGACTATTATGTCTTCCACAATGCCACACTTTCAGAATGAGTTATGTCACACAAGTAGATTTATTTTTCGACATACTGACATAACAAGGTGATCACACAGCCCACATTAAAAGCAAATCACATTCTGTGATATTTATAGTGAATACTGTGAAGTTTTCCTACCTTACTGAAGAATTCCTTAGCTGTCACTGAGTGCCTCAGGGTGATGATGAGAGGCTCCAGTAATAAATCTTTTAAGGGGAGAAATTGTCAGTTCTGAAAACATGAGATGCCTTTGTAAAGGGTGGTGTGAAATGGTCACAATTGAATCGATCGCTTAACCTCTACAGACACTACCTGGAAAATACTCTTCCTCTGTCACATGATACAGCACAATCTGTTAAATGTGCCCAAAAAATACATCTATGGACAACTAACCCTCTTCTTAACATTATTACTACATCCATCTGAATTGAGTCCTACCTGCACACAGCTTGTACTCCTCAGCCAACAACAGCGGGCCTGATTCATTAAGGATCTTAAATGAAGAGGATTCTTATTTCAGTCTCCTGGACAAAACCATGTTACAATGCAAGGGGTGCAAATGAGTGTTCTGTTTTGCACATAAGTTTAATACAGACTGTCTTTTCATGTAGCACACCTTTACTTGATAGCTTATTTGTACACTGAAATTTAAAGTTGATATGTGTGTGCTACATGAAAAAACAGTCAGTATTTAACTTATGTGCAAAACAGAACACTCATTTGCACCCCTTGCATTGTAACATGGTTTTGTCCAGGAGACTGAATAAAGAATCCTCTTCATCTAAGATCCTTACTGAATCAGGCCAGCATTATTAGACACTTAGGCGCAGGGGAAGGCAACCTGCGGCTCTCCAGGTGTTGTGAAACTACAAGTCCCAGCATGCTTTGCCAGTAGATAACTAGCAGATAGGTGGCAAGGCATGCTGGGATTTGTAGTTTCACAACACCTGGAGGGCCGCAGGTTGCCTACCCCTGACCTACGGAATCACCTGACACAAGCTGGAGTGGATCTTCCGGTTAGACTCAGGCCACTTAAAAAAAGAATAAATAGCAGAGTTGAAAATCATATTAAATTCATGTTTATAGTTAGTGTAGGATTGCCAGAAGGGGAATAATTTGGCGTGAGTTTGTCAGCTTAAAATATACTGCAATATGTGGAACTAACATTCCCAATTTTAGTACAGAGTACAGCCTAAAGTGTATTTCTTACAGAGCACTGTCTGAAGTGTCTCCAATAGAGAGTAAATCCAGAAGCATCACTAACACAAACTACAGCTTGAAGTAGTTTTAATAGCATTGATCATGTTTTGGTGGGTGCAGAAAACCAATATATTTTTATTTAAAGCTTGTGGTTACATCGATCTTGAACCCCAGTTTCAATTTAATTTAATTTCTTTCCATTTCGTTAATTATGGTAGAACACTATTCTGTGTCGGCTTTTTGCTATAGGTTACATAGCTTTTTTTTCCTATGAACCAATTTTCATAAATGCCTCTGTGTTTTTAGGCTCTGAAAAGATCACTTGCTCCGTTGAAGCTGTCCATTTCTGATGGGTGACAAACTGCCTAAAGTCATTTGACTGTTTGTGTTTTTGCTCCTTTATAACTAACAATGTGTCCAACAATATGAAAAGCACATGTTTTAGTCAGTGTAATTTCTTTGCAAGCTAACGGCGCTGAACATTGTTTTTAACAAATGTTCCTATATTTAATTAGAAAGCCATCAAACCAAAGGCTATTTGCCAGGTGAGTTTCCTTTTGTGTATTGTCAGCTGTGACTTATCATCTCAGTGGCAAAATAACCACTATATAGAAGCTGCCCATATTCAGAAACATTAGATGCTGGATACCATTGTTTATTCTGTATTTCTAAATCTTTCTATTGTACGTGTTGGAAATGCCAAACACAAAACATAGAATGAGCTTCTTACAAATAAAAAGTGGTTTTCCCTTTCACGCAAAATCACAGCATATTCTGTCCCACTGCTCAGAAATGACATAACTAGTCTAAATGGAAGTTGAAATAAAAGTGTATTTTGCGTATTATTGTAGTACTAAAGGAGGTGCAAATGTATATGTATCACAACATGTTTAGAAATCAACTTAACTATACTAAGTAAGGCTAAGCTGTCCTTACAACATGTTTTCAGCGCCACTTACATTGTAATCTTAAATTGCCCAAAAAGTAACTGAACACTTTTTAAAAATACATGCCAACAGGTGCACATATACAAAAAGCCACCCGCTACTTATACTCCATATGTAAACGATACAATGGCAAGACTGCCTGCTTTGAAGTGCCACTGGATAAATACTCATACACTTTGGGCTTGATTCATGTACGGACGTAGCATAGCTTGCATGATTCTGCACTGTGCATGAGCAGAAATGGATGTTCCGCCAAGTATGATAGCAAATGACAATTATCTTCTGATGCAGAAGTGGCCAATTCAAATCCTGGCTTTGTACGCTTTTTGCAGACATGGTTTTCCTCAGCTCCGGGGCAGGTGTAACTGATGAAAGATAGTTATGACCAGAGATGGCATTGTCTCTCTCAGTATAATTGGATGATTGCCAATTCACCAAACACCAAACACCACTCATTTCATCAAACATTAGTATATATAAGATCACTGGAAGGGGGAGCCATTTGTACCATTTCTATTTTAAAACATTTCACATGTATCTCAATAGTAACAAACAAAAAGAAGCATTTTGTTTAAGGATTTGCATATATAGTATTAGCAGATTTCTATAAAACATGTTTTATGATCCTTTGTAAGCATTTGCATAGGTTAGCAATGGTTATTATTTCTGGTTTAATGTTATAGGATCCTTTATAAACATTTGTTTGCGATAGCATTGCTGTAAGTTTTGGTATCATTTTTTAGGATCCTTTATAAGCATTTGCATAGGTTTTTTCCCCATTTTATAAGTGTATATTTGTTTTTATTAACATTATTCAAATTACACCCTTGATTATAATGAATGTTAAATAAATAAACCTGAAAAGAATATATTTATAAATTATGGAAGTTGTGCTACTTGTATTTTTAATTTATTATGTGGAATTTTAAAGAGGCCTGAAATATCGTCAATGCACAAGGCATTTTTTTTTAGACTTCCCTACATCTTTCTCACATATAGACACATGTTGAAAGATGTGTGATTCTGAAGGATGACAGACATGTCTTCCAAAACCAGAAACTGGTTCATTATCGCCGGCCAAGGGAGCGTGCCTTCAGGCCATGTTTCAGCCTCTTTGGGTTGTCAGATGCTGAGGTGATCTGTCGCTATCGGCTACCATCTCATTTCATCATGGATACTATGCAGATTGTGACCTAGAGTCTCTGCACAACATCCCTACAGCAATACCCCCACTGTCCAAACTGTTGGCAGTGTTACATTTCTGTGCATCAGGGTCATTCCACACATTATTGGGTGTCATGGCACGATTGTCCTAACCTACCTTTAGTTGGGTACTGAAGGTTTTGCTGCAGGCTTTCCTGTCCCGCATTTATTAATTTATCCATCTGCTACTTGATGAATCACTTATGCCCATTAAGTATTTTGCCAACCTAGCTGACTTGCTGCACGTTATAGGGCCAGTAGATGGTACAATATATCTCTGATCTCATTGGGTGGAAATTAATCTATTTTTCATAATAGAACACATTTCCACTCAATAACTGTTCATACTAAACTAGATGCATCTCTCCAGATTAACAACCTTGTTGCTAAATGGGTGGGGTATGAAATAACGAATGCAATAATTCCAGCAAAAGTTAATTAGACATTAAAATGCCGAACGAGATGATAGCGACAAATAGAAAATTCAGACTTACTTATAAGTGACATGCATCATTTCCGACATGCCTGGGATAAATAGCGAAAGCACTAAATGCAGCAAGTTTGATTTGCGACCCTAAAAACTGCGACACTTACATTTTTTACATTAAGGGGGCAATTACAGGACCCCGCTGGCTGTCTAATCTGCAAGCCTTAGTAAAAAAAACTCTGACAGGCTCCCTATAAACACTATTAACTGTAGCGCTGGCAAGGTTATAGGAAGGCTATCCAGGTTTGTTTTAATGTAAATATAAAAATCACATGCCCTAGCCAACATTTGTGTGTAGAAAGATATAGAAAGTTGGCCATTGTTCCAATGTATTTTGAACATACAATTTATTTTGGCCACATTAGTTAACTCATCTCTTTTTGATTTCGGTCACAGATCTGCGTATGGGAACAACACCTTTGACCTGCTTGGTTATTTCTACCCAGATGCATTGCTTAGTTCCTGCAGATAGCTGCCGGGTAGTGTGGTACATGTTATTTACCACTATCTACACCAGCAGCTCCACTTCCTGGTGATGGCTGCCTACGCTTTGCAGACACTTAGCTAAGCTGAGGTGTTTCATTATCAGGCTGGTACATAAAAAATACTGCAGCAAAATACTGCAAGATAGCACAATACAGCTAAATACCAAGTTGGATATGATCGCTCACAAAATGGCAAGCCAACAAACTAACTTTTCTACTTCATATCATGTCTGCTGAATTGTAGTATCACGCCAGTGTTGCGTGGGAACACCCCAAATGGTATTGGTATGGCCCACTATCATCATCAAACGGGATATGACAGGTACTCCAGTATGGATAACAAAATGGTGTTGATATGTTGTTGAAGGGAACAGAGGCTTACGTATCTACGCCCACACATGTCCTGTGAGCAAATCAACTAGGAGAATATTGAAAAGCCTAATTCACTTGCAAACATGCGTTCAGTAAGCTTTCCATGTCCTGACATGTAATGTAATCATGGCATGTAATGGATCATGGTTTCTTAGGCCTGTCCCTCAATACATCCAGGTTGCATACAAGCCTATAGGGCTGAAAAATATTAAAGAAGAGTGGTTAGCAGGCAGACAGTTTCGCAGCTGTTGCACCGCTGGAGTGACATCTGCAGGAGACAGCTGCAGTTCCTTGCGGAAATTCGAAGGTAGATTGCAAAGCGTAAATTCTCTATTATAGACATCCGAGAGAAAAAATATTTATTCAAATATTTTTTTTACCAGAACACCACCATCGTCGCAGATAGGAGCAGGTGAGGGAGGACCACCTGCAGGAACCCATAGAGAAGGCCAAGGAGGGACCCCAGGAGGAGACCCTGGAGAAAGCCCAGGAGGAGGCCCTGCAGGAGGCCCTAGAGGAGCTCCAGGAGGAGCCCTTGGAAGAGGCCCTGCAAGAGGGCCAGGAGGAGGCAGGGAGCCCATCCTAGGCCCCTGAAGAAGAATGTAAGTGTCTGATTTAGTAATATAATAGCATATTTGAGTGTGTTGTTTGTGTAGAAAAGTAAAGGGACTCATAAACTGTTTTTTGTTTGGTAATTCCTTCATAGGCTAGGCAAATGCTGCTATTATACAGGTGAATGAATTAAGGGGCATAATAACTGTTTACCCTTAGGTAAAACAGCCCCACCACAACTACATCTGCATGTGCCTCCAAAATGCAGTTCTCTGTTGAGAACTTTGTTAACAATTAATACAATTTAAAGTACATATTTGTGGCACTAGTAAAGGTGTCACATTCACGGTGGTTATATAAGTGTAATTGCACCAACTTTTTTGGATCAAAGCATACAAAATGTTCATGTGCACACAGGGCCTGATTCATTAAGGAGAGCAAAGCAAACATGTAGCACACAAATAATTGATAGCTTTATTTTCACACTGAAATTTAAAGATGATCTAGGACAAGTCCTACCCCAACTATAAATCTGTCCCCGCATTTTAAATTTACCTCCCCCTCCAATGCAACATTGTTTTGCCAAGGTGCAAATTTACTCCTTTTTATGCTTTACTCTCCTTAATGACTCATGTCCACAGAGTGCAATTATTGTCTTTTTGTGGATCTCATGTGTGTGATCATTGTGGTTTGGAAGATAGGACTCCACAGTGCATCACTTTATAGATAAAAACATCATCACTAAGCACGCTCATTTCACATTTGGCCTGTCCATATTGTAAAGGTGCCCCTGGTGGACTAAGCTGCAAGGTCCTTGTTGCCCTGGCTAGCTGATGAGTGCTTCACTGGGTCACATGTGGGCAGACTCTAGTGCAGTTGTGGTGCAGGTCATCTCAGTTTGAAGCTGGAAACAAACTTTATTACAACAACTCTTCCTTCAGCACATAAAAGCATAACGGTTTTGGCAATATTCACATTTTAAATACCAATCTCCTCCTGCACTAATTCAGCAGATATTAAAGCTTCCTTTTTACTCCCTCTCATTCCCGCCCATTTCTTATAGATCCACATTATGTTTCATACCAGCTGCTGCTGTTGGAATCAGTAGTTCCACACGCACAGACCACAGTTGCATCACACAGGCTCTTCAAAATATTTCATCTCACTCAGTCGCAGGCATGCAGAAGGACAATTATAGATCCTCTGGATCTTCATCCCAGTGTCCAAGGACTCCTATGCCAAGCAGTCTTCAACCTTCATACCAGCCACACTGAGCAAATAGCCTCACACCACCATGCAGCGACCCCCCCTTACAGTATGGGGTTCTTTTTATGGGTGATCCTCCATAGGTTGCCTGATAGAAGGGACTTTCAGACTCTCACTGCCTCTTTTCCCTGTAGTGAAAATCTGTGTCTGCTGTGGTGGTGTTATTTCTGGGGTACCCCTGAAGGTAGGGATCCCTCTGCTGGAACTTGTCAAGCTTCATTCAACTGTTGGGGCTTTTTAAATTACTGGGGTTCTTTTCCCCTCTTTAATCTCACTGGATCATGTCAGCCCCTTTCAATGTGTTGGGGTCACCCCAGGTTCTAGGCAGTACCTCTCTGGTGTCTCCTGTTAGATGGGGTCAACAACATGCTAACCACGGCACCCACTGTGCACCATCATTTTTTCCACTCAAGAATTTAATATAATGGGGCTCACTCTCCCTTGATTACCACCTACAGGGGCTGTAGTTTGTGCCTTACAGCTCTCCATTGGGGACCAGGACCACCATCCTTCTTCAGGCTTAAAAATGGTCTTTATAGTCTCTGGCCCCCACATGACACTCTCATAGTCAGCGCTGGCACTTTAACACTTCACGGTTAAGCACTGCCCCCACCCCAGTGGTGAGGCTGTCTACATCACTGGCGCCATGTCATATTAGGCACAAGTCTCATTAAACTAGAACATCCCCTGGGGAGCTTACCTACAGTCACCGGGAGGGGACGAGGCCATGCTACAGTAACACTGTATGCACTGTAACAATATCATTAACTTTTCCAACTGCCTTTCAGTCTAGTCTATTGCTTGTTTTATCCTCAGTCATATAGCTGCTAACTGTGTAGGATTGGGGCAGCATTCTTTTTTTCACTTGATTGATATTTAAATATTCTCGTTTGTACATGCTTATACATACATAATACAAAAACATATTCCTAGTTTAATAGATGTAACAAAAACATTAAAATTGATCTGGACCTTTAAATGTTAACCAGTGCTTTCATATGTATCCAATCCCTGCTGAATGGAACCTTGTGAAAGGTACAGGGAAGTAACTGTTCTTTGTATCTGTAATTGTATACCAAAGAAATATCTAAAGTACCCATAAAATAGCTTACACAGCAATGTTCTCAGTAAACTGAGTTGGTAAGTAATTTGCTTTGCAAAGTATTGTCATTACACATCATTTTTATCTTGGTCATTTTACTGTGTTGATTTAGGGGCAATTATTTTGTAAGTTAAATAAACTTGGAAAATATTGCATATTCACAAATTACAAAGTGATGACTTTATGGCCAGAGGTTATTGTATATTTTCATATATCACACATGTTCAACTATGAGGAAATGTATAAATATTCAGTAGATAAGTGCAGGGGGTTAGAAGGGCCCAGACTACCCCAGAACTTAAACATTATTTAAAATATTAAGGCTGTAAAACTGAAATTTGTAAAGCTCCACAAGCCATCATTCGGGTTTGCTGTACAGTTTGCTGTTTATGTCTTAAATTACTCATGAGAGCAAGAGGACACTAGCACTGTCTTTATTTAATGTATCACTTTTGTATATTTAAATGTTTCCATCACAGTGATTTTCCAAAGAAATGTAGCTGAAAGGTGCAAAGGCTTTTGTTTAAAATTATGGGATTTGACCTGATATCCTCACGAGAGGTGGAAAATCAACTTATTTTGCAAGGAGAAAAAGACTGTTCTTCCTCTGCCAGGAAACCTCCCTCAAAAGTAGCCTTCAATATAATATATATCCCTTCATTTAATATAATCTCATCCTGCAAAACAAAATCTATTTTTTGCTTGTTGATACTCAAGTGGGTGCTCTGAATCCTGTTCCCCCCAACTTCTCTCATTCACTGTTGCAAACCTTTGCAACCCTGTAGAGCCATGATCTTGTCCCTCGAATCCACTGACTTCCCCATAAAACCAGATACATTTGCCTAAACGTCGGTGCAGGTCATTTTAAGAGAGCGCACTTTTATGAATGAGCTTTAGTTTGTAGAACTTTTCCTGAGTTGGATCTGCAATAGTAAGGATAAGTGCTGAGGGATAATAACTGTGTTTTTGTTTGTATTCATATAGGTCATTTGGTAGCCTTTGGTACAATGTCCCATTTATTTTTATGCTCTTAGGAGACGCTCGAGCCTGAGCTGGCCAGCCCTGAGCTGGTCATGCTTGGTCTGGTTCCCAGTATGACAAGACTACTCCCCACTGTGGGGATCACTTAATAGTGAGGAACAGCCGACCCTGTGTAGCCTGGTTCTGGTTTTCATGCTAGCAGCTGGACCCCATACTCGTCGTCCCCCTCTAGTACTCTGACTCAGCCCAGGTAACACCAGAGTCTTACATTATATTTCGGCTCTACTACTCAATTGTTTTTCCTTTTAAATATTATCCAAATAAAAATATATAACCTTTTACTTTCCTGGGCAAGTGGGTCAGAAGAGACAGACTGTAGACTGCTAAGGATCCCATGCCTTAAGGTGTTACCTTACTGTTTCC
Source organism: Mixophyes fleayi (assembly GCF_038048845.1). Classification (NCBI taxonomy): domain Eukaryota; kingdom Metazoa; phylum Chordata; class Amphibia; order Anura; family Limnodynastidae; genus Mixophyes; species Mixophyes fleayi. The sequence continues at coordinate 53,584,841 of NC_134406.1, forward strand.
TAATTGCTGGAACCTGATAACTCAGTGCTTCATTTTTGTTGGCTAAGATAATTTCTCAAGGTGCTTGTGCAACTGATTCATCATTATTTCTGCTGATGCCAGTTACTATTAATATACATATTCCTGCAAGCTGTATTGGCCTTGAAGCAAGACAAAACTTAAGGTATGCAGCAGGAAATCAGTTTTGTGACAATGTGTTAGGTTTCTAAACTCCAATAAAAATGACAGATATAAACTTTTATTCTTCCTAGCAAACTTTTATTACAGAGAATAACTCATTATTTCCAGGCACATGGACCGTAAAGCACACCAACATTTCTATGTACAGCCATTGGTGAAATCACTACGGATATTCTTTATGTAATATGCAATTTCTGGATCGTTTCCTATACTACAAGGAAAATATTGTTTTCCAAGTGTTGCAGTGGACCATTTTCAACCAACTGGCGCCAAATTATATCCTCTGTTACATTCACTACTTCCTTCCCACAGAGAAAAGAAAATTATTAAACAAATGTTTATATGAATTTTTGGCGTCTAAACAGAGCTTTTATTTATAACATAATTATAAGACTTCACATCCAAATGTGGTACTGACCACAAAAGGATGATTCTCAGCAAATTAAATATCTAATGAAGTAAATAGCAAAACAAATTAAAATGTATGCTTAATAATAGTTCTATTTCAATATCTCAGAAGTTGCAGTATCTAACTATTAAACTGGAACATTGCATTCCCCAAAAAGCAAAGCATTTTGAAATTTAGTACAAAATGTTGACATTTATAGTTCTCTATTTATTGCATCAAAATTGTGATCTATTGAAAAGCTTTGTGTCTGTTGGAGTGGGAAGGGTTAAGCCATCCCACAGAGGGGGCACAGTCTGCCTGAGGGTGTGATTAGCATTAACTAGATTGCCCTGCCTCCTCCTCCAGGAGATAAGGAGTAGTAACACAGGGTGGGGGGGGGGGTCCACCAACTTTAGGATAAACAGGAGGTTTCACAAATATCCCAATGGACCAGTCCGACACTGACAAAAGTCTGCAGAACAGGATAAGGCAGCACAGACTTGCAATACCCTGCAAATCACAGGTATATTACCAGGGTGGGGGGGGGGGGGGCTGGCAAATTTTGGCCCGGGGGCAGGACTTGACTTAGCAGCTTATTTTAAAGGAAAATAAATGCAGACAGCCCAGCAACCCAGCCCAAGGTAGTCCACTATCGTACCGCCCTGGGGGGCAGATGCCTCCCTGCCCCCCAGCCCAGCCAGCCCCTGTATATTACTGCATGCACTCATTCAGAAAACTATAGTTCCCCAGAGTGACTCTGGGAAGTTAAATGCAAATTGCGTTTGCAATTTTGGGATGGGCAAACTGCAATGAATGAACTACAAGGTTCTGGGAGATTCTTAGGAAAAAGGGGAGGAGCCAAAACGGACTGGCTAGTGTGAGGAGTGATGTGTGTGACTGCTGGCTGAGTTAATGTAGGATCTTCCCACAAAGTGCCACTGAATGCTATGGCTAAATTGTTGTCCTGAGGGATGTTTGCAACCAGCCCAGAAAGAATCACCTTTGCAGTATAGGAAAAGCCCTAACTTGCCACTTCCATGAGATGTCAGCAGGACTCATGTGAAGACAGATAATTTTATTTTGCTTTGCTATGTTCAAGTTATTTAAGTGAGACATCAATCTGTGTTATTAAAACCTCGGACTGGAACTGTAACATTGCTGTTGAGAGGTGTTATAGCACTGTCTAAAAGAAAAAAGTTTGTTCCAGCCAAATGTGCTGTTTTTAAAGTTATCTGCAAGCTGACTGGGACATAGAGAGAGCAATCATTTACCACAAGAGTTTGTCAATATAGCATCAGAGGTTTGATTCTGTTGTGAAACTGCCTAAAATGGTTGCTGATGAGAGAATTGCAAGTTGTTTAACCCTACAATTGCTGGGAGAGTGCTGCTTATTTCATTAGAAGGATTGGTAAGTGGACACTGTCATTTACACTGGAAATCATTTATTGTGCAGAATTGCAAAGGAGTCAAGAGCTCAGGAGTCACACATGCATCAAGCTGATTACTGATTTCACAATGGACAAGTAAATAAGCTTCATGTGTAAGCTGAAACTTCGCTTAAACCTGTGGATTATCATTTACCCCCTTGGGTTTTGTATATCGCAAAGTGACCCTAGTCTACAGTCATTTCTTCTAAAGCATCTAATCTGAACCAGCTGGATTACTTCTTGTTGCATCTCTACTGATTTTTGTGTGATAAGTATGATCTGTATAATTGCACTAAAGGTATTGTGATTGATTGGTCTATATTATCTGCTGCTGCAATATTTAGTGTAATGGTTTAATTAACTTGGAGCAACTTGTGTCCTAAAGTATTTATCCAGTGAAATCCATTTCACTGAAGCACAGTGCCTAAATTTAAAGTGGGATATATTTATTCCTTCCGTGACCTATGTGTTGTGTCGATTTATGTTTGCATATTGTTGAACCAAGATTTCTAAAATGTTATTTATTTTGTGACTTGTTGAATAACATTACATGTTGATGGTATCGTGGTATTACTTCCCTATACTACCGCTATTTATCTGCTGCTGTGGTAAAGCCTTATGCCACAAGCAAAGAGAATAAACCCACAAGTTTATGAAGTCTTAGCCCCGTGTTCCTTGTTTTATTTCAACATTACTGGGGGGACCTTCGCCTGTCTACCATACCACTGGGCCTGTAGAATCCTTCCCTACACTACTTTTGGGGTGCCAGCCATCCACCCCGTTACAGATGGATATACTGTATAACCACCCTTATGTACATGTATGTTATCTGGATATGATGGACAATATCTATATTTATACAGTAGCTATGACATAAATGAGAAGGAGCCATTTTAGATCCACATTAAAAGGGAACAACACTTTAATATAACAGTTTTTTGTACCAAATTAAAATAAAATGTTTTGCTCATATAAATGTATAAACAAACAAAATCACTCACATAGAAGCCTTGTCGTAACTAGTGATACTCAACATATGCAGTCTTTCACTTCTCCTTCCTTAACAATGACTCAAATTAACAGTACAACTCACAATTATATTAGAATTATTCTACATATATATTTCATAACAGATTATTCTCCATGGATCCTGTTCTATTGGAAAGTGTGGCCACATGTGCAGGCCTTGAAGTTTAGGATACTCATCTACAGGATTAAAAGTAGTGTGACCACACCAATGGGCAGCCCAGCACGGAGCTCAGGAAAAAGCTCACACAGGTCAGAGAGGAGCTAATAAGAGGACCCAGTGAGGCCATTGTATATCTGGCAAGAGACAGAGGCCTACAAGGACAGCTCTGAGAAGACTGAGGAGATGGCTGTGTGGAGGCAGGGAAGATAACCTGCAGGAGAGAGAAGCTGCAGCGAAAGAGTCTGCAGAAAGAGAGAGTGGTAAATGACCTAGCTGCCCACTGCTTAGAGACAGGTCAAGCAACAAGGTAGTGCCTTGAATGGGGCCAAAGTGCTATTTATTTTCTTTAAAATCATTATTATGCTGATGATTAATAAAAGCTTCTTTATGTTCAAACAATTAATACGTTTTGCTGAATGGAGACCCTTTCTTGTACCATTTGGCAGGAAGGTCATTTGTACTTTTAAGTTTGAATTTTGTGAAATACATAGTATATAAATAGGGCTTGGACAATGATGGTTACTTCATTCTGCTCTGGTGTGGTTGGAATAGAAATATTACAGCAAAGCATTGCAAGATTCTTGAATACAGCAGCTGAAATTCATACGATGACTCTCTTTTGATGTACCAGAAGAGTTACTATTGGTTATTTATTTTTCCAATGGGTAGTGACTAACACACCTATTGATCGCTGTGAGAAATGCTCTGTTCTAAATTTAGTAATCTGTAGTCGGTCACATTTCCAAGTCACTGGTCATATTCATTGGGCCTGATGCCAAGCTGGACGTACACCCATTGGCATAGTGTAAAACTGGCAAACTTGTACTGCGCATGACCACAAAAAAGCCGCACACATATGCAGATTTGCTTGTATCCGACATTTGTGCCTGTTTGCGACTGTAGGTTAACAGTTAAGCTGCATGGTCCCGAAATTTCTGCTTTAAATAAAAATTAATTGAGGCCGCACTGACGTCAGGCACTACTGCCGAACACCTATGCATTCGGAAGAAGCTGCTGTCAGTGTCCTGCTACGATCGGATATCTGGACAGTCACTGTTCAGGTAAGTCTGTGTATATTCTTGTTGTTGTCTTCTGAAATCGTTTTTCTTTTGTAGGTGTCCTCAGAGTCGGATTTAACAGCATCAGCGACGTGACTACCACCGTCCAGCAGTATTTAGCTGCTCCTGATTAGCTAACTGCAGAATTCACCCCTAAAGCTGATAGGTGTTTAATCGTGGTTTATAATATGATTTTGTGAGTTTATTTTAGCAAGATTTATGATTTTTTAATTCACAGGCAGAGCTCTCAAGTTTTTTTTTTTTTTCTTATTCCAGCCTAATAGAGAATGCATATTTCACTATTAAAATAAAAGATTGGGCTTGTGCCTGTCATAAACCTATTACAAATGCTACTATTATTTGTCCAACTTTGCATATTCACACAATTATGTATTTTTTGCAAATTGAGAAAGAATATGATATTCAACATTTTACATTTTACTCAAATAAAACGTAGCCATTGACAAGGGAGCTAGTCCCCCCCCCCCACCCACCTTAACTGAAGAAACCTGTTTTTTCCTTTGTAGAAATATGAGCTGCTTAATTAGCATGTCTTAAAACATTCTGTGTTGGGACTCCAACTACCTTTGGGGGTGACCTGTGATATACAGACATACAGAAAATCTCTCTTTTATTATATACATCCACATGGACTAGCAAGTATTATAGGAGCTACATTGGGGCCACATGGAGGGCTAGTATCTTGGAAAGATCACACAATTTGATCAGGAAGGATGTTTTAATGGTATGGTCTTTGGTTTGTAGAAATGTTTGTGGCTGTGACACTGTAAATACATTGTAGTAAATGTTAGCGCGCATAGATTGTTAGTTGTTAAATACTTAGGGCCTCATTCATTAAGGAAAGTAAAGCAAAAAAAATTGTAACTTTGCACCTTGGCAAAACCATGTTGCAATTTGAGAGGTGTAAATTAGTTTATTATTTTACACATAAGGAAAATACTGGCTGTTTTTCATGTAGGACACAAATACTTGATGGCTTTATTTTTACACTGACATTTTGGGGCATATTCAATTGACGGCGGGATCGCCGAAAATCCTGCGCTCAAAAAATATTACTGTTATTACGGTAATCCTGCGCGGAAAAAACGTTAATACGGTAATTTACTCGCTGGATTTCAGCTCGCAGCTCAGGGATCTGCGAGCTGAAATCCAGCGAGATATTACCGTAATAACGGTAATAATTTTTGAGCGCAGGATTTTCGGCGATCCCGCCGTCAATTGAATATGCCCCTTTAAGTTGATCTAGGACATGCCCTATCCCAATTATAAATCTGTCTCCACATTTTAAATTTACCTCCCCCTCCAATGCAACATGGTTTTGCCAAGGTTAAAAGTTACTCATTTTTTTGCTTTACTTTCCTTAATGAATCAGGCCCATATTATGTAAAGATTTGAAATATATGTCGTCAGTTTGCAGATGTTAAAATTAACTCCTGCAATGCTGTACAATTGTAGGACTCTAAATATATTGTAATAAATGTTAATGTGCTTAAGATATATTGTTCTTAAGAGATATTGTAATTTGGAACACGGAAGTGACATTTTTATAGGTTTGGATTAGAAAATGAAATTGGAAATTGTAACTTAGAAAGTGAAATAGTTGAAGTAATGCAGTTTAAGTGTTTGAAGTTAATACATACTTTAGGAGTTTGATTGTGCCTATACAATAGACCTTCATGTCCCTGCCATGGAACATCTGTGTTTTGAAGTTGTAGTTCAAGTTAGATAATGTTCTTGTATGAGATAGGTTAAGATGAAAATTAGCAAAAAGATTTTGTGTAAGATAGTACCTGTGTTGTAAGAAGACATTGTTTGTATTTGTTTGTAGATATCCCCTCACCCTGTGAGACCAAAGGGAGGTTAGTGGACCACATGTAATGACTGCTAGATAAAGAGATATCTATGGGGGAATTGCAAGTATTGTATAACTGGAGATATAATAAGAATAATGCTAATACTGGTCGTATAGTTTAATAAGTTAATAACTGGGCCTGTTGCTATAGTTATAAAGGTTGCATGGTTATACAGACTGTATGTGTAATATGTTTTTTTTTGTGTTATTAAGAAGTATACTGTACTTGTTGTATAGCCACATATCTTGAGTGATATAAAAGAGGCAATTAGAAAAATAGCCAACAGAGCAACTGCTCTCAACAAAGCACTGTATGAGGTCGGCCATTTACAGTAGTGACTTTGCACAGGGAAGATTTACCAAGCCATGATGTTGTGTTGACAAGCTTTGTCTGTAAGATAAGTTCTATTGTGAGTACTAGAGCATATATATATATACAAGTTAACCCGTGCATGATACTCATGCATTCTAGTCAAATCAAGCTACTTAAGGTGTTAAAAAGGATCTTGTCATGCATTTGGGCCATAGCCCAGGCCTCAACCACCAACCACTCCCCACTGTCACCCCCGGCAACCACCAACCACTCCCAACTGTCACTTCTCCTTCAAGAAATATATATATATATTTTTTAAATCTTTATAAACACTTTTAACAATTAACAAATTAAATTAACAAATTAAAAACATCTTAGTATACCAAATTTCAGCCCTTTCTGAATTTTTTTTTCCACACACAATAAGAATTTAGTAGGTCAGTGTATAACTCCGCCCAGCAGGTGGCGCTGCAGCTTGGTTTTATTTTTTACAAACACACACACACACACACACACACACACAGACAGACTAACACACGCCACTAGACATTTATATATTAGATATTTATATATGTTATGAGCCGCGGCGACTTGTTTACTTGCGGGCCACGTCCCAGCTGTGTCATATTGACCAGAACGTCACTTCCAACATGTTCCAGCCACCACCAGGGCATAGTCTTTATTATTTATATAGCGCCAATCATATTACACAGTGCTACACAGAAGATACTTAGCTTATATTCCATGAACACTTGTTTGCTCAGCAAGTGCATTGAATCATGTTACATCTGACAACGGTTTGGTGCACATTGAAATGCTACAATCCCCATCATGTTATGTTTAAATAATTTGATTATAACATACTTTTACATACTCCTACTCAAAAAATATTAACTTATAAAGACCAAAGAATAAGGAATGCATGGTAAGAATTGCATTTAATTGTCAGTAAAAGAGGAATTTTATTGGGCAGTAGGTCAATATTGCAAATTAGAGACATATCTTTAATACCTGCGACTGTTTTATCAGACAGTTTGCAAGTAGCTTGTACGATGTGATCCAAGCGAGTTTTACATTCACTGACAGTTATATACTCCATCATAAAACACCTTTACAACGAATCGTGCTGTGCAATAAGTGACATCACAGCGTGCCAAATATAAGGACACATTTTACATTCTACTTTGAATATGTTGGTGGTTCTAACATGCAGCACAATCAAGCAAAATAGTAAATTGTTATGCTGAAATTTAATTTGAGCATTTAATGTTCCATGTCATATTTTTGTCTACAGTGACAAATGCTGATTTAGAAGAGTTTGCTTTTTTCCTGGGAACAGGGATCATAAGTGCTTCAGGGTAATCATTTTCTCTATTTATGACTCAAGTGTAAAATGCAAAGTAAGAACAACAATTTCGAAGATCTAAGTCAGCAATCTAGCACATGTGCCTAATTAGGTGCATCTAGAATGTAAGTTTAAGAGTGTTATTAGGACTAGGTCTCTGCTCCATTTGCTGTACTTGCCTTTACTTGTGGCTGAATGCATGTAATATGGAACAGGAATGCAGATGGCCGTAGGGCTCAAAGGGCTCACTGATACATGATGACTCCCAATCAATTGTTAGAGAATACATGCAGGTATGAAAAAATGGAACTACTCGATATTTGACGAGTGGTGTGCACTCTCATATATGTGAGAGAGTGTAATACATATATATATATATATATATATATATTCAATGCAATTAATTGAAAACAGCAATTAAACATGTTTATAACAAACAAAGCCCTGCAATGTCAAATCTAACTAAATATCAATTTCAATCAACTGCTGGACAGATCATGCTTATAGCCATAACTCCATACTTGGCAGGTTGCTTGGGGTGATGCAATGGTGCATCAAGGGGCAGAGCTATTATGGCGTGAAGCCCAATCTCCGCCCTCATCAATGGTGAAGTAGGTGGGATCTGGGAGGGTGGACTGCTCTCCCAGGAGTCTGGGAGACTTCCCAAAATTCTGGAGTCTCTCAGACATTCTGGGAGAGTAGGCAAGTGATGCTTCTCAGATAGAATAAATTATATTTATTCCTAGTTTCGGACAGTGCCTGTGTGCCTGTGTCCTATATTGTATCTAGTTGAAAATGTTTATCTTCAGACAACAAAACGTAAGTTATAAAGATATTTATGAATACCAGTGTTGCTTATAGCAACCAACCAGATTCTGAATTTATTTTTAGTGTGGTTCCTTCCATGTACCATTTGTGATGGAGCTAGAGATGTGTGCATGAAGTCATCACAGATAAGACAGAAGCCTATCAGGCAATGGACCTATCAGTTCTCCGACTTCCCTCCTTAAACATTTGTGCAAAGCATTTAGAAAAATGGACTCTGTTTGTCAATGCTTATTTTGCCCTCTAAATGCAAAATACAGCATTCTGCTATAGAATATTGCACAGTCGAAAAAGTCATTTTTGAGCAACTTTTCCAAAATTTCTCTATCTCCATATACCTCATTTTCTGCACCGTCTAAAAATAATTCAGTTGTTCAGCATTAAATTAAATCATTATTTTTTGAGTTCTATTTATATATAGAATATGCCTTCAAGGAGTTTTCAAAATGTAAGCACTTTTGAAAACACAGAGCTTGTTAACCCCATGAACGCTTAGACACTGTGCAAATAATTAAGTACAATATCATTGACATAGTCATTGATTTTATGTGCAATTTTGTGCTACTGTGTAACAGAGAAAAACAATGTGGCATAAGTGGAATAATGTGTCAAATATTTTTTTCTGTTGGACACATGACCGTTCCTTTTTGCCTGTACATCGGATACTAGTAATTTGGAATTGCTAACACTGCAAAAACACTTTACTTGTTCTGCACATAATTATGTGGAGAGACACTGGCAGTTGACACCAGTTATCATTGCTTGTCACAGCTGGGTTCTACAATACTTTCCACTTTTGCATTGTGACAGTTTTATAATTTTGACAGCAGTGAATGTTTGATGTTTTATAGCAATACAGACTGCTACACTTTATATAACATTATATATATATATATATATATATATATATATATATATATATATATTTATTAGAGATGTTCACTGACCCCTGTGTTCTGGCTTTGGTTTTGGATCTGGGTTAACTTCGTGTTTTGGTTTTGGTTTTAGCAAAACCGCCCTTGTGCTTTTTGTTTTTGATTTAGGATCCTTATTTTTTTTCGAAAATCACATAATTTTGCTTTTTTTACCTCCTACATTATTATTGACCTCAAAAACACTCATTTCAAGTCATTTGCAGTCAATTTTTACCATCTCATAGGTCACAATATTATTTTCATACACTTTCAAACAAAGACTACAGCGACCTTGCTGGATGCTAAGCGACAGAGCAATGACTGAAACACATGACAGTTCCTAGCACATCTAGGAAACATTGCCACACAGCAGTGGCAGAAAAGAAAAGTGGTGCAAGATGGAATTGTCATGAAACCAGTTATGGTTCATTTGAACGCTCCATACGTTTCTTGGATAACTATGGTAATTCTACAGCTAATAAATGGCGATGAGCGCTGACCCCCCGGGATGCGTGCTTTTATCAGGCCCAGACCAATCCACAGTGCCAGACAATGCACTAAAAAGAGCCATTGTAATTCACAGCAAAAAGCAAGTTCATCACTGAGCTTCGAATCAGCCCCAATTCACACAAAATTATAATATAGTTAGTAACATAAAGTGCAGATTACAAACACTTGATGAAACAGCAGCAAAGTGGAAGGTAATACATGTACATGTCCATTTAAACATCCATGCTTACATTACTTCTGCAAGCAACGTTGTTCTTTGTTAATAAAACTGTTGTCCTTGGGCCCTCTCAGCCACCCTTTTGTTGGATCTTAAAAAGGACATGCACACTTTAACAAACCAAGCACTTGAGCCACAAAAGTGCCACTCCTTTTTGCTGAAGTGCTTGGTTTGTTTGTGCCCCCACAAAACAAGCTAACAATTGGCTTAAGGCACCTAAGGTAACAGTGCTGTTAATGAATTCGACTGTGGCAAGATGTTGTTGTCATCATCCTCACTCTCATCAGTTTGTAAATCATCCTCACACATTATTAATTCATCATTGCTGGAATCCACCATTACAGAAGTCTCAGTATTTGATGTAATTGGCGGAAAAGGCCTTCCTCGTGGAAATTGAAGTTCATTTTTATGAACATCATCTTTTCCACATTTCGAGGAAGTAGCCTCCTACGCCGATCACTGCCAAGGTTCTTGGCTGTGCTGAAAACTCACTCCGAGTGCACACTAGAGGGTAAGCAGCTTAGGCACTGCAAAGCGAGTTGGTACATGGGTCTCCAAATTTCCTTTTATTACTCTCAGTATCTAAAGGGACTTTCTGATGTGTCTATTTCTATGCTGTTGTGAAAATAATCCACCACCATCCTTTGGATTTTGATAGTAGGATCAGGTGGAGTTACAGCAGAGGTGTCACGTTTTTTGGTCAATTCTTTTAGACCAGACCAGATGTCAAAATGTTGTGCTGAGTCATCTGCATCATCACTGGGTCTCTATGAAAAGCTAAGTTTTTTCCTAGCAGCAGTTGAGTGAGAAACTGAAGGAGGAGATGCCGTCCTGTCACGTAACACTTGAGTTGTCATCTTGTCACCAGGAGCTCCTTGCATCTCTTCAGATCTGGGCCAGCTGGAAACAAAGAGAAGTCATAGCTTTTAAACCTAGGATCAAGCACAGTCGCCAAAATATAGTGATTCGATTTCAAGATTTTGATAGCTCTTGGATTCTGGCAAAGCGAATAAAGTACTTGATCTACAAGTCCTACATATTTAGCGTAATTGCTTTGTTTAATCTCCTCCTTCAGTTTCTCAAGCTGCTTTTTCAAAAGCCTAATTAAGGGAATCACTTGACTCAAGGTAGCAGTGTCTGAACTCACTTCACAGGTGACTACTTTGAATAGTTTCATCACCTTGCACAACACGGAAAGTATTCGCCACTGCGCTTGAGTAAAATACATTCCCCCTCCTTTCCCAATGTCATGGCTTGTGGAGTAAACGTGGATGGCTTTTTGCTGTTCCTCCATCCACAGAAGCATATACAGGGTGGAATTCCACCTTGTCACCACCTCTTGCTTCAGTTGGTGGCAGGGCAAATTAAATTGCTCTCGTAGCTGCTGCAGTCTACTACATGTTTTTGCCGAATGCTGGAAATGTCCAGATATTTTACGGGCCACAGATTTTACCGGCCACAGACAGCATCTCCTACAAGTTCCGGTCATTTTTTAAAATGCTCTGCACCACCAAGTTGATTGTGTGAGCAAAACAGGGAATGTGATGGAATTCACCAGCTGTAATGCTGTCGAAGTCGTATAATTGGATGAATGGAAGTATATTGCTTAATATTGTTTTATCGTGCGATTGCTCTCAGTATGCCACGCTACACGTTGCATGGCGCGATCACGTGGTAAAATACGCACGCACACACTCGCACTACAACCTTTAGTTATTTATTTATATTGATTCCATTTCACAGTGATTTATGAGCAGATAGTATTTAGTTTATTATTAGTTTATATATTATGATTATATGTACACTTTAGTGTTATTTAAGGTCCAGGTTCTAGGAAATGTGTCATGTCTGGTATCATTTTAATTCCCTATTCATCAGCAGTTGACTGGTTCTTTCGCTGAAGAGATCGCACATTGCATACTTTAATTAGTGATGTTAGGGAATAAATACTTAAAGTGAAACTGACAGTAATGTGTAAATAGTCTAGATTAAATTGGTTTCTGGGCGGGAGAATCATCTGGAATGTTGACCCTCAGCCTTGGAGGGGGTTGTTTGAACTAGCCTATGACCTGTTTACACTGGACCCACCTGAAGTCTGGACCTATAGAAGCAAGCCACGTCATCTGCATTGTTGTCTCTGTAACACTGAGTGCATATAATATAGCTGTGCTGGCACTGGCCTCAGTCTCTTCTGACCACAGTATTCTGGAGTGAAATACTGGGTGCTGGTACCAGTGGGAGCGCAGTGAGTGCATGCGAGCGCGGTATGTATGTATCTCTTGGTATTGGCTGTACTGTATTATAATCATGTATTGAATTGTTAAATTTTACATCTGCTAAAAATAAATAAAATAAATAAAATAAAATAAATTACTTTGTGCTTTGGAAACACAATACAATCGCTTATGTAATGCTTATTTGAAAATGATAGAATTACTTTAATAATGCCCTCACAATATTGGTGGCGTTATCAGAAATCACATATCCTGAGGATAGTCCAAGTGGGATACGCCATGTTGCAATGACATCCCTTAGTTTTTGTAACAGATTGTCAGCTGTATGCCTCTTAGTGAAGCCGGTGATACACAGAGTAGCCTGCCTCTGACAAATGTGGCCTACTTGGGTACATGCTGCTGCTGTCCTTGCTGGTGAAGGCGAAACACCAACCCAGTGGGCTGTCACAGTCATAAAATCTTTAGTTTGCCCAGTTCTGCTTGGTATGCCATGATTATGAAATTCCAATCACTAACATTTTCCATACCACCACTTCTAAATTTCCACTTTGATCACTGTGTGTGTGTATATATATATATATATATATATATATATATATATTATATACACATATACACACACATCCTGATGCATATCTATGCTCTGCTAAGATGTACTATGATGGGGCTACTCTGGGAGCCCCAGCGAAGTGACCCCTCTCCTGCAATCCTATCACCAGCAGAAATCTCCTCCGATAGGCAGGTAATGCATGGCAAACATACTTAAAAGTTGCGAAAACAGTAGTTTCCGCATCTTTTAAGTATCAAAAACAGTTGATGCATAGACCCCCAGATTCTCTATAGCACTATTTAAAGCAGCCACTGTATCCTGACACCTTGCTTTTGTGTCCTTTTTCCTCCCTTTCTTAGAGAAATAATGATCGTGAGCTCCCTTATTCAATCCGGCTTCTTTGCACCCCACAATCACACTGTGTCACTTCCACTGGTGTTCTGATCATCGGTGCTGATGAAGATTTCACTCCTCATTGCCAAATTGTTAAATCTGTGACTTAGATTTCAATAAACTTATTTATAAACGATGACAGTGGTTTATGCCCGCTTCGATACTGTTCAACTGTAGGAAACACATTAAACAAAAAGAAAGATCCATAGCCAATATATACAATACAAAAACAAGATCCGGTGTATCCCTCCAACAGATACACACAATAACATAGGAACTATACACACCACATTATGCACCACCTAATTGTGAAAAACTCACATAAACACATGGAGCTTTGACAGGGAAGCCGGTTCCCCTCAGCAGTGGGCCAGAGTAGCTATTTGGCCCATACATGCCAACTCTTCCGGACTGTCCGGGAGACTCCCAAATTCCAGGTAGGTCTCCCGGAATCCCGGGAAAGCTAGCAATTCTCCCGCATCTGTCCACTTCACTAATGAAATGGGCAGATCAGAGCTGGCATGACGCGATTCTCTGGGAATCGCGTTGTTTTGGGCCCACCCCAGTGATGTAATGCCTGTTTAGGGTCTTTTTACAGCTGTAAAAAGATCCTAAACAGACATTACAGCACTGGGGACGGGACCAATATGACGCAATTTGTGAAGCCCCGCCCCTCCACCCATATACTCCTCCTGCCCTCCAGAAACTCCCGGACATGACCAACATAAAGTTGGCAAGTATGATTTAGCCTACCTATTGTTCAGAGTGGCAATTTAATTTGTTTCCCCCACCTAAACTGCTTATTTTGCCAAGATATAAGAAGATCCTGGCTTGCTTACAAATGTACCGTATTCTTTGGTATCAGATGCAGATGTTGGTCATTTCTAGGGATGAGCGCACTCGGATTTATGAAATCCGAGCCCACCCGAACGTTGCGGATCCGAGTCGGATCCGAGAAAGATCCGGGTATTGGCGCCAAATTCAAATGTGAAACTGAGGCTCTGACTCATAATCCCGTTGTCGGATCTCGCGATACTCGGATCCTATAAATTCCCCGCTAGTCGCCGCCATCTTCACTCGGGCATTGATCAGGGTAGAGGGAGGGTGTGTTAGGTGGTCCTCTGTCCTGGTAGATCTCGTGCTGTGCTGTTTAGTTCTGTGCTGTGCTGTGCTGTGCTGTGCTGTGCTGTGTTCTGCAGTATCAGTCCAGTGGTGCTGTGTGCTGTGCTCTGTCCTTCTGAGGTCAGTGGTGCTGCTGGGTCCTGTGCTGTGTCCTGTTCAGTCCAGTGGTGCTGTGTCCTGTGCTCTGTGCTTCTAAGGGCATAGTTATTTCCCCAATATTCCCCTGTGTTTAAAAAAATAAAAAAAAGTTTTTTAAAAAAATACCAAAAACTACTTTAATTTTTTTTAATTACCACAAAATTTGCACAACCAATCCTGCAGTATAAGCCCATTGGTACTGCAATATTACCAAGTTCACACATTCAGCAGTAAAAGTCCAGTGGTACTGCAATATTACAAAGTTTACACATTCTGCAGTATCAGTCCAGTGGTGCTGTGTCCTGTGCTCTGTCCTGCTGAGTTCCGTAGTGCTGCTGGGTCCTGTGCCGTGTCCTGTTCAGTCCAGTGGTGCTGTGTCCTGTGCTCTGTGCTTCTAAGGGCATAGTTATTTCCCCATTATTCCCAAGTTTTTAAAAAATAAAAAAAATTAAAAAAAAATAAAAAATTTAAAAAAAAAATAAAAAATATAATAATTATAACCAAATTTGCAAAACCAATCCAGCAGTATAAGTCCATTGGTACTGCAATATTACAAAGTTCACACATTCTGCAGTATCAGTCCAGTGGTGCTGTGTCCTGTGCTCTGTCCTGCTGAGTTCCGTAGTGCTGCTGGGTCCTGTGCCGTGTCCTGTTCAGTCCAGTGGTGCTGTGTCCTGTGCTCTGTGCTTCTAAGGGCATAGTTATTTCCCCATTATTCCCAAGTTTTTAAAAAATTAAAAAAAAGTAAAAATAAATAGACATGTCTACTGTCGCTGCATTGGATGCTGTCACAATTGAAAAAATGGTGGAGGATTATTTTGCTGACACCATCCAAATAGACATGTCAGACAGTCCATATTGTTACTGGCAGGAAAAAAAGGCAGTTTGGAAGCCCCTTTACAAACTGGCTCTATTTTACCTGAGTTGTCCCCCCTCCAGTGTGTACTCGGAAAGAGTTTTTAGTGCAGCGGGGAACCTGGTCAGTGAGCGGCGAAGGAGGTTGCTTCCTCACAACGTTGAAAAAATGATGTTTATAAAAATGAATAATCAATTCCTCAATGAAGTACAGCACTGCCCTCCAGATACTACAGAGGGACCTGTGGTTGTGGAGTCCAGCGGGGACGAATTGATAATGTGTGATGAGGAGGAAGTACACACTGTAGGGGGAGAGGAATCAGAGGTTGAGGATGAGGACGACATCTTGCCTCAGTAGAGCCTGTTTAGTCTGTACAGGGAGAGATGAATAGCTTTTTTGGTGTGGGGCCCAAACAAACCAATCATTTCAGCCAAAGTTGTTTGGTAGGCCCTGTCGCTGAAATGATTGGTTTGTTAAAGTGTGCATGTCCTATTTCAACAACATAAGGGTGGGTGTGAGGGCCCAAGGACAATTCCATCTTGGAACTTTTTTTTTTGCATTATATGACCAATCAACAGTCGTTTGCCATGTTCAAAAAGTAAAACCAAATTTTAAAAAAATCAAGAAATTAAACCAAAAGTAAAATGCCGTGTCATAATTTAAAACAAGAGGTATTGACGTGCTCTAAAACTACTGTATTGTTGTTTATATTTTATAAACACTACACTTGAAAGCTTGAGTCTTTCAATAAAAAAGTAACTGTCCATTGCACGAATATTTGCAACAGGGACAATTTTAGGGTTAAGAAAGTCAACTAATAACACTTCGACGCTGTCTGTCTTTATAAACACTACACTTGGAAGTTGGAGGAGGTATTGTGGCCCCGGCACCAAATTTACTACCGGGGCCACTCCACTGTGCAGTCCATATTTAGGTGTATCAGATATTAAACAACGGTGACAGTTGATGCCCAATTTTTTAATTATATTGTGGCCTCGGTACCAAATTGTGTACCGGGGCCACCACACTACGCAGTCCAGATACTTGTTTGGTGGAATTCAGACTAGTTGAGGGTTTTATTATTATATTGTGGGGACCACTCTATCTATACCACACTACAACTCTATACCACTCTATTTCATACTTTAATTCTATTTAATACTTTAATTCTATTTCATACTTTAATTCTATTTAATACTTTAATTCTATTTCATACTTTAATTCTATTTAATACTTTAATTCTATTACTAATTACCATAAAGAGGAACTGCCGCTTCTATTTAATACTTTAATTCTATTAGTAGTTACCATAAAGAGGAACAAAATAAACCAATTTTACCAAAAGTATAATATGACTTAGACTTACAAACACTACACTTGAAAGATGGTGCCTTTAAATGAAAAAGTCAGTCTTCATTGCACGACTATGTGCAACAGGGACAGTTTTTTGGTTTACAAAGTCAACCAATAACACTTGGACCCTGTCTGTCTTTAACATACTTGATGGGATCTCAATGACGAATTGTCTGTACCATGTTTGGAGGAGGTATTGTGGCCCCGGTATCAAATTGGGTACCGGGGCCACCCCACTACGCAGTCCAGATACTTGTTTGGTGGAATTCTGACACGTGGAGGGTTTTTTAATTATATTGTGGCCTCGGTACCAAATTGTGTACCGGGGCCACCACACTACGCAGTCAAGATAGATAGATGCGTATCATAGATAAAGTACATTCAGTGGTGTGGGGCAAATTGAAAAATATTCAAAATGCACTGACATTATCAAAAACAAGAGGTTGTCACACGCTAAAACTCCAACATGTATATGATGGAGAGGATGGAGGAGCAGCCGTATGTGTAGTGTAATGCAGACCTGTTGAAGGTTTTTTATATATTTTATTGTGGTGCCCAGTGCCCACTCCTCTAGGCAGTCCAGGTACATTTATTGGTGCGATTCATAAAAGTTCAGGGTTTTTAATATATTGTGGTGACCCACTCCTCTACGCAGTCCAGGTACATTTATTGGTGCGAATCAAACAAGTTGATGGTTTTCTTATTATATATATTGTGGTGACCCACTCCTCTACGCAGTCCAGGTACATTTATTGGTGCGATTCATAAAAGTTCAGGGTTTTTAATATATTGTGGTGACCCACTCCTCTACGCAGTCCAGGTACATTTATTGGTGCGAATCAAACAAGTTGATGGTTTTCTTATTATATATATTGTGGTGACCCACTCCTCTACGCAGTCCAGGTACATTTATTGGTGCGATTCATAAAAGTTCAGGGTTTTTAATATATTGTGGTGACCCACTCCTCTACGCAGTCCAGGTACATTTATTGGTGCGAATCAAACAAGTTGATGGTTTTCTTATTATATATATTGTGGTGACCCACTCCTCTACGCAGTCCAGGTACATTTATTGGTGCGATTCATAAAAGTTGAGGGTTTTCTTATTATATATATTGTGGTGACCCACTCCTCTACGCAGTCCAGGTACATTTATTGGTGCGAATCATAAAAGTTCAGGGTTTTTAATATATATTGTGGTGACCCACTCCTCTACGCAGTCCAGGTACATTTATTGGTGCGATTCATAAAAGTTCAGGGTTTTTAATATATTGTGGTGACCCACTCCTCTACGCAGTCCAGGTACATTTATTGGTGCGAATCATAAAAGTTCAGGGTTTTTAATATATATTGTGGTGACCCACTCCTCTACGCAGTCCAGGTACATTTATTGGTGCGATTCATAAAAGTTCAGGGTTTTTAATATATATTGTGGTGACCCACTCCTCTACGCAGTCCAGGTACATTTATTGGTGCGATTCATAAAAGTTCAGGGTTTTTAATATATATTGTGGTGACCCACTCCTCTACGCAGTCCAGGTACATTTATTGGTGCGAATCATAAAAGTTCAGGGTTTTTAATATATATTGTGGTGACCCACTCCTCTACGCAGTCCAGAAAGATACCTTGTTACAACGTTTTGGACTAATAACTATATTGTGAGGTGTTCAGAATACACTGTAAATTAGTGGAAATGCTTGTTATTGAATGTTATTGAGGTTAATAATAGCCTAGGAGTGAAAATAAGCCCAAAAACTTGATTTTTAAACTTTTTATGTTTTTTTCAAAAAAAATCCGAATCCAAAACCTTAAATCCGAACCGAGACCTTTCGTCAAGTGTTTTGCGAGACAAATCCGAACCCCAAAAATAACGAAAATCCGGA
Organism: Mixophyes fleayi; assembly: GCF_038048845.1. Taxonomy (NCBI): domain Eukaryota; kingdom Metazoa; phylum Chordata; class Amphibia; order Anura; family Limnodynastidae; genus Mixophyes; species Mixophyes fleayi. Next base: position 53,603,610 of record NC_134406.1, read on the forward strand.
TCCAAAACACAAAACACGAGACCTCAAAAGTCGCCGGTGCACATCCCTAGTCATTTCTCAACAACCTTAATTTGAAAGGGAAGTCCAGAGGGGAGGAGTGCATCGTCCGCAGTCTGCATGAATACCAACAGCATTGGACTATTACAGGCAGGGACTGGCTGGTAGACTGTAGCCCAGGGGGCATGCACACAGCACTGGCTCATAAATAGCTGCCCATCCTTAAAGGTTTTTCAGTACAATATATATATATATATATACATATATAAAAGAGGCTATTTTGGAGTTGCTTAATTCAGGGATACTTTATTATTATAAATCATAAAGCTTAAATAATGAAAATAAATAGAGCAACAAAAAAACCTCACTTTATACTGTATGTCATTATTTTTATATCTTCCCCCTAAAGCACCTTTTTTTACATACCTGGCTGATTATAGTGGGGTATATACAGTATATCTCACTATATAGCTATAAGATGACAACAATAAGAGCAACAAATAACAGCATGCCCTGGCAGCCCTAAACTGTTTGGGTATGTTGGTGCTTGTAGAACTAATACTGCCAGCATACTTTTGCATCCAGGGCCCGCTGAGTCCTGTAGTGCACCTGCAAAATACATGTATTTAGAATTGTACTGCTGCTGTCATTGGTAAATAAGCTTCCCCATGGTTTGCAGGGAGAAATATTGCAGGAGAAGCCAGCGATGGCTACCACTGGCCATAGCCTTTACAGGGACAGGCTGGGCTGGGGTGCAGGGGGCATCTGCCCCCTGGGTCAGTCCCATAGTGGGCTGCCTTGTGCTGGGTCACTAGGCTACCTGCATTTTTTTCCCTCTAAAATGTTCCTAATAGGCTGCTGAGTCGTGTCTTACTCCCAGGGCTAAAATTTGCCAGCTCCCCCCCTGAGCCTTTATGTGACTTTTCACTGGATTAAGGGCATGCCTCCTTATGATATATAGACAGACCCCTGTATGTCATATCTATGTTTCTCATATCTGCCTGTCAATCTTTTTTAAATATCTCATATGTTTTATTTATCTGTATCGCATATCTATTTTCTCTCACTGAAATCTAACTTATATCTAACATCTACTATATTTCCTGCTATTTTATTAGATATTGAAAAGGAACATGTAGTTTCAGTGTGAACTATAATACCCCAGGAACTATAAAATATTATAACACTACATAATACCGACACCTCCTTTAGAAAGTCAGAACTATAATACCCCAGGAACTATAAAATATTATAACACTACATAATACCGACACCTCCTTTACAAAGTCAGAACTATAAACGTGACACTTTCAAAGACAGAGTTTTCACTTTTTTTTTGTTACCTGGTTCCTCCTTCAACCGAAACTCCTTTTTTGGTTTCAGGTGTGCAGACAGGTAGGCAGGTGGGGATTCTGGGTAGTGTGTTTTTATTTCTTTCACAGAGTATGTAACTATACACAGATGGACTTCATATCCCATAGGACTGTACGTTCTGGTATGTCAATGAGCAGGGCTAGAGGGATTGGGTAAGGTGTGTCTGAGTTTGCCTAGTCTTGCTCAACAAGGTAATCATTACTCTCTGCAGTTACCTGCTTTACTAGATAAACAAACAGGAATAATTGAGCATGGGGAGAACACTGAATATGTTCATCTGAGTTGACTTTCTAGAAAACGTAAGTTTTTGCATAATACTAAATTAACTAAGAAAATATTAAATATCTATTTTTAATAATGTTGTATTTAACTTAGATTTATACATCTCCCTGTGGCACTTGCAATTTTTTTTAAACAGAGTTAGGAAGTGTCTGGTTATTAAATATAAGGTTTTGACATTTGTCATGGTATGATGTATATAACTGGGGATTTTCAGGTTCTCACCTTGAGATTCAGAGCTAGTAAATACATAACCTACGTATATGCACTCAATTTAGCGTAATAGATTTCATGTTTTACAATTAAGATAATCTTTAATATCATTGGTAATTATACAATTCAAAAATTAAATACATGTTTTATTCATGTATATGACATATTTAACTAATTCAATCACAGTATAAATTTTAATTTTAGTACTACATAGATTATTAACGTATTAAGCCCTGACATATATAGATATGCTATATACAGCAGTATACGATGTTCAGATACTTAGTATATGCCAGTATACTGCATCTAACAAGCTACGCTGTGAACCTGAGCAAAAATAAAAAATCTGCCTCATATTAATTTTTTGTAGAGCTTCCATTTTCTCTTTCATGATTGTTGCTGTTTATACTGTATCTGAAAGAAATCTACGGGTCTGTTTATTAACATCCCCCCTGATGACTAGCTTTTATATCGCTGCAAAAGAAAGTCTTTTAAAATGCAATGTACATTTAAAAATCCCACCGAGGCAGCTGACCAATGTTCAGCTCTCCGGTGATGCTGACTGGCAGGAGAGGAGTCTTAGCGCTTGCCAAGGCGGTCCTGGGACCCTGTGCTTTCAGTTTCACTGCCCGTGCGCAAGGAGCCGAGTCACGCAGGCACATGTCCCCTCAGTATAGCGCAACTGCCTCAGCGAGAGTTTAATAATAAATAATGGTGATAGGTGATTTTCTAACACCATGATAAGTCTTGCTCCAGAAATCCTTTTGACTTTAAAAATGCCGCCTTCCTGATGTCTACCAACATTTTTGATATACTTGAATGTTTCTATAAAAGCACCCTGTTCCTTCTCTCCGTCAAGCTGAACATGTTCAGCTATTGATGTCTTTCCTGACAAGTTTTATTGTATAGCCAGTATACCATTTTAGCAGCTATCCCCCCCCCCCCCCCCCCAATAATCTCTTTTTGGAGATAGAGCCCCAGAACTGTACATAGTATCCGTGACCTATAAAGTAGAACTATAACCTCCCTTTTCCCACTGCTTATACCTTTTCCTATACATCCAAGGAGTCGATTTAATAAGCAAAATGCTCTTTCACCTCTGTTTCTTATTTAAAAAAGGGAGAAATAAGAGATGTCATTGGCTATAACTTATTTACCGATACTCACCGTGGTCCCCTTAGACCTCTATGAGCAAAGCAGTAGTAGGCAATTTATTAAGCAAAAAATAATGTCATCTCAGGATGGTGTTACTAGTCTTTAACATGGGATCAAGCTGAAGCCTCATCGGGTCAAAGTACTATATGCAAGTGCCGACAATAGCAGAACGTATGTATAGAACTTTCTCCCTAATAGGTTGCCGGTGAATAGGAAAAACCCGTCATTGAGGAAAAGGATCTTTTTCTCAAAATCAGCCATGCCATGGTAAATAGCGGTAGTACAGCATTCTGTATCACTGAGAGATGCAGCGATATATAATGGTAGTTTCCACTGCTCCATTGGCCCCAGTGATAAATAGACCCACAAGTATTTCGCTGGTTTTTCTCACTGCTTGGTTACTTTTCTATCTTCTGAAACTATAAATCCAAGGTCTCTTATCCTCTGTTGTTGCTGATATTACATCCTCAATCATTCTGTATTCTGCTTTCTGATTTTTGTATGTATTACATTTGATTCCACATGTTATTCTATTGCTCTATCCTCCCTAAATCACTATACATTTGCTTTAACCTTTTTGCTTTTCACCCCCTGCAATAGTTACCTGTGGCTGATGGCACAGCGGGGGCTGCAGATGGTATATGGGGCACATACACCAGCGTGTGTGGGGCACAATAAAATATTGCTTAGTAATGTACAACTAGTCTATGATGCAAGTGGGCTGCGGAAGGCCTGCTTAGCAGTGCTTGCAAAATTTTGATCTTCAAAATATTAGTCCTGCTAGATGTCAAAGTAGATTATCTTAAGTCTACCTGAATGCTATGTCCTTTATCCCTTTATCCAGAATTCAGAGCATATTTAAAAAAAATACATTTGTTGAAATTCAGTTGAAAGTGTAACAATGATTTTCAATACCCAGAGTCTTCTAGCTTTACATTAAGTAATAATACTTTATTTTCGCTTTGCATTGGATATGTGTATTTTGTAGTTACAATTTAACAGAATCCTTAACTCATTTACTCACTATTTAGTTATTTGGGGCTGAATGTGAAATGACTTTGACATTTTCCTTGGTATACCTCACTGTGATGTCAGTGTGTGATTGTTTATCAAGATCTTGCACAGAGACCACACCTGTGTGTGTGATTGTGACTCACAAAAATATGCAAAGTCCCCCAGACAGAAACTAAAATTTAACTAGAGGTGTCTAAGGGAAAATATATTTAGTGGCTCTAATTTCACTAACGTGATTGTGTAGTGTCAATATACTTAGAAGTTTTAGGCTTCTAGTTTAAAATGTGTAACCTGCTTTATCCATCTCCACTGTTGATCTATATGGTAGCAGAAAGTAGTATAGAATGATTCTGGAGTTTCCAGAGCCACATCATACAATAGTGGAAGAGGACACAACGGGGACATAAGAGAAGAAAGTAGCACAGAGTCTGTGCCAACACATGTTGCTATCCCGCTGTTTAGCAGGACCAATGACAGATTCAATGATTGCATAATTTGGTTAAATAAACAAATGTCCAATTTCCACTCATCTGCATGTGCAGGTACAACCGGCTGAAATGGTGGCTCTACAATCACATTGATAAGAAAAATTGTTTAACTTCTACTGTAAAATTTGAACCTATATTTACCCTATATAGTTTTTGTTTTGATGCCCACTCACTACCAAATTCCAGACAGATAGCCTAGTAACACACATGCCATCTACATTTCTGTGCAAGCTCACTTTGAAAGAGCAACATTGGTTAGTAAATTGAACTTTCAGCCAGTTAGATTCTAATTTACTTTGCCTTGACTATCAAAGGGAAATTTTGTTGGACTTTGCAATGATTTGAAAAACATTTTTGGGATTGAACAATCAGATTACTGTACAAGTGAAACTTGTATTATTATTGAGGATAATGCAGTAGCATACTTAAATGTCTTGTATGTATCTTATATGAACCACTAGAAGTAAAGTCAATGCTGAAAGACCTTTAGTGATTCCCAGTATATTCATACATATGGGTTAGAAAATATATATTATATACAGTGGTTAAAGTGTAAATTTAGAAGTGGCGGTAATTAAAATGTAAGTGAATGGAATTTGATAGTTTTACAATGAAGGCAGTAGGAGAAGTAACAGTATGGCAGCTCACTTCGACCCCTCTGTGTGTATGTATGTGCATGTGTATATATATATAACTCACTGTCTGTTGCTTCGACCCCCTCCTTCATCACTATGTGCCATCCTGCTCCCTCCTCTTCTTCATCACTCTGTGCCATGCTGCTCCCGCCCCTCATTACTGTACCATGCTGCTGCCCCCGTCCCTCATCACTATGCCATGCTGCTGCCCCACCTCTTTCATCACTCTGTGCCATGCTTCCCCACCTCCTTCATCACTCTGTGCCATGCTTTACCACCTCTTTCATCACTATGTGCCATGCTGCTGCCCCACCTCTTTCATCACTCTGTGCCATGCTTCCCCACCTCTTTCATCACTCTGTGCCATGCTTCCCCACCTCCTTCATCACTCTGTGCCATGCTTTACCACCTCTTTCATCACTATGTGCCATGCTGCTGCCCCACCTCTTTCATCACTCTGTGCCATGCTTCCCCACCTCCTTCATCACTCTGTGCCATGCTTTACCACCTCTTTCATCACTATGTGCCATGCTGCTGCCCCACCTCTTTCATCACTCTGTGCCATGCTGCCTCACCTCCTTCATCACTCTGTGCCATGCTTTACCACCTCTTTCATCACTATGTGCCATGCTGCTTCCCCACCTCCTTCATCACTCTGTGCCATGCTTTACCACCTCTTTCATCACTCTGTGCCATGCTGCTGCCCCACCTCTTTCATCACTCTGTGCCATGCTGCCTCACCTCCTTCATCACTCTGTGCCATGCTGCCTCACCTCCTTCATCAATCTGTGCCATCCTGCTCCCTCCCCTTCTTCATCACTCGGTGCCATGCTGCTCCCGCCCCTCATCACTGTGCTATGCTGCTGCCCAACCTCTTTCATCACTCTGTGCCATGCTGCCTCACCTCCTTCATCACTCTGTGCCATGCTGCTTCCCCTCTCCTCATCACTGTGCCATGCTGCTGCCCCACCTCTTTCATCACTCTGTGCCATGCTTCCCCACCTCCTTCATCACTCTGTGCCATGCTTTACCACCTCTTTCATCACTCTGTGCCATGCTGCTGCCCCACCTCTTTCATCACTCTGTGCCATGCTTCCCCACCTCCTTCATCACTCTGTGCCATGCTGCCTCACCTCCTTCATCAATCTGTGCCATCCTGCTCCCTCCCCTTCTTCATCACTCGGTGCCATGCTGCTCCCGCCCCTCATCACTGTGCCATGCTGCTGCCCAACCTCTTTCATCACTCTGTGCCATGCTGCCTCACCTCCTTCATCACTCTGTGCCATGCTGCTTCCCCTCTCCTCATCACTGTGCCATGCTGCTCCTCCCCTCCTTATCACTGTGCCATCCTGCCCCCCACTCTTCTTCATCACTCAGTGCTTTTCTGCTTTCCTCCCCCTTGCCTCCATTCCTTTACTTACCTTTGTATTGACTTCTTTCACTTATTCTCTTCTGTCTTCTTGCTTGGCGCTCTCTGCTCCGCTCCTCACGGAATGTCAGGCGTGACACCATCACGTCACGACCGGAGCAGGAAGGAGGAGGGGCGACGCCATGAGGTAAGGTTTTCATTTTTTTTTTAATGGTCCGGACACGGGCCAAGGTAATTAGTACCCACACTCTCGGTGGCCCTGGTAGAAAGAAATGTTCGTAGAGTAGAGGAATTTTAGAAGAGCTACTTAATTATGTTTCTCTGCGATTTGCGAGAATACGTAATGATTTATCTCTAGCATATAATAAATAGACCCGTAAGTGTTGAGGCCAAAAATTTCAATCTTGTTCTCATGAGACAATATAATGTTCTCACTTGGTATATAAGTCTCCTTTCTGGCAAAGTCTAAAAATGTTTTTATGTGAGTTTTCTTCAACGATGGTTGTGTCTTTCCACCCTTTCATAAAGTGGAGATATGTGAAGTGCCCAAGTCATTGTTGTGCTATGTTAACTTTCTCTGATCTCTGTCATAGAAGACTGCAACTCTGGAAGAGTTGCCTTCAGCCTCTTGGTGGCCAACCTAAAAAGTGCCCTTCTTGCATTGATGCTCAGTTTGGATGTCCTTTTCTAGACATATTCATAGTTGTACATAGTTGACTCTGTCTATTTCTTTATATTGAGATTTGGCGGTGCCCCGGGTTATATTAAGTCTTTTTGATATTCTTCTCCTGATTCTTCTCAGTAACCTTTTCTCGGATTTGCATTGGATATTTTTTGATCTTCAAGTTGAAGCTCATGTTTGAAAACACATTAACCAACACTGAGGGACCTTTTCACAGACAATTGGATTCCAAACAGTGAATTGTGGTTTTAATTGCGTTCTCTAAAGACAACTGATTTCACCAGGGTCTATGGTATATCTTTTTTAATCATCTGTTTGTTTTTAATTTGTAATGTATTAAGAAAAATGTGTAGCTATACACTCCATAATCTATCTTGACATTGGTTCTGTTAATGATGTCAGACATACACCATTTCACCATTACAGCCTATGTGGGTGTCAACCCCCCCACCCAGCGGATGTAGTTCCAGCTTTTGCTAATGCTATGCGTGAAACCTTGGGGTTGGTACATGATACTGGCACATCGGGGCCCTGAATGCAGATATACAAGTTTGATGTATGAACTGCATTTTATTTCTGCCTATTTGTTTATTGTCCCTTTTCTGTGGAGTATGATTGAGGATCATCATTCTTCATAAACATTAGATGACTGAGGAGGATGACATTTTACTAGTGAAACCTGGCTTTAGCTCCTTTATGTGTACGTTGTGAAGCTGCAGATGGCTTTTTTCTTAAGAGGCTTGATAGTATTCATAGTTCTAAAAAAAGTCCTGTACTTCAGCATTGAATATACCTTACACCTGCCATTTTACAAGAACATATGTTAAAGGAAGCAATGCATACAAGCTAAAAGTCAACGTCCACTCAATGTAAACATGCCTTTTATCTGACTGCTGAGTAAAGCACTGTGACAAGTGGATACCATATGGTGTCTTTGTCCCCCTCCTAGGAGTGCCGTCCTTTATATGGTGCACAGCTCACGTATATGCCTTTTAAAAGTGTACCAAACTGTATATGTATGGTTATAGAGTGACAGGTTAAAAATTATTAAACAAGTTCAAAGCAGCCCATGCTATTTACTTCCTAATCAGGTATTTGACCTTCAACATAGTTCTATGGTTGTTTTTATTTATAATAGGGCTGGGTAGGGCTCCCATGTTTTCAGAGGACTCATGATGAATCTGCATTCAAATCTGTATTAAAAATGTAAATATATTTATTAGATGTATTGGTGATTTATGCCTACAGTAACAATCTACCAATATTGTATTGCTATTGTCAGTACCATTTTTTTACAGTCAATTAAAAAACATGTCCACTTGCATCAAGCAGAGTATTTTTAATGGGGTACCTGTGGGGCATCCATATAAATGTATGTATCATTTAACTGCGGCCTGAAGAATTGTCGATGGTGGTTGTCCCCTGCAACGGGTGGCAACCTTTGTCTGCTTCTGGTTGTCCACTTGTCTGAACCTACACCCCCTCTCACTACTGTGTTACTCATTCAACATCACAATGTTCTGTTGCAAATTGCTTGACAAACCAGGATTTTTTTTTTTTTATATTATCACATAAAGTGGTTGGGCAGAGCTAGCACAGTACCTACAGTACCTGTATCCATGAACATGTATCCCCACCAACAGCCACAACTATTGTGACACAGCCAGCTGGGTCACACATGCACGTATCCTCTCATTGTGGCTCGGTGAAGCATATAAGTTATCTCTTACTGATGGGGGCCTGTATTGCCAGGTAGTGGTGTATCGCGCAGCTGCACAGGTGATAGTTTATTAATAAATTGTGGCAAAAGCTGGTTTATTTTATTACCATGACAAGCCAAATAGAAAGTCAGCCTTATCACTTAATATTAATAATTAGACCCTATAGACTGTAAGTTTATTTTGATAGGCTCATCTTTATCTTGTTTTTCACGTTATTGTATGCAGTTTGTTTGTGTCATGATACCCCTCAATGTACCTCCCTGCATAATATGCCGACGCTTTAAAGTAATAATAATAATAATAATACTGCACAAATAATAAATTGTCAGGAGAAAACTCTGTCAGTACTTGTGTGAAAGTAGCTTTGCTCATTAGAAGCATTGGTAGTATAGCAGCTGACACTTTTGTAGGAAATTAACAGCTTGTTAATCATACTTGCCTACTCTCCTAAATTTCGGGGAGTCCCCCCGGAAGAATAGGTATCCTGCCAGGTCGTTGTGGAGGCGGGGCTTAATGACACAATTTTGCACCATCAAGCCCAGCCCCCTGCTACACAATGCCGTGATTTTCTGCATTTCATAGCAGGGGGTGGGGCCATTGTGACGCCACGCCCACCTCACATACTTGTCACATGATCTCATGGAGGGGAGATTTTACGAGTGGGCCAGTATGATGTTAGTATTTTTATGGAGGAATAGTAACTGCTTTTACAAGAATGGAGACATTAGAATTTTGACTCTTTACTGACGATTTAAATGTCTTTCAAGGAATTTTTACAAGGTTCAAGCTGTATTTCTCTCTGAGGATTCAATAAACTTCTGAGCAATGTTCATGAATTATGCAGTTGCAATGGAAAGAGGCATTATACTCTACTAATTGCTTTGATGAACGTCACTTGCCTCAGGCCTAACTGACATTCAAACAAAATGTTTGTCTTTAAGAAAAGCATGTTTTACAATGCATAACAATGGTGTATATTATAAATGAGGAACTTGTTCATCACAACTCTTTACCTACAGTAGCAAATTGAGACTTAATATCTTTATCGGTCGTTTTTGTTTAGTGTGACGTAACCTCCTTTTTTTATATTTAAAAAGTTTTACACACACCCCCAACTTCTATCACCACCCTGAGAACACACATATAAAATTATATTAAAAAAAACAAAATCTCCTTGAATGCTATGAAGGTTGTAATAGGTCATACTTACCTACTTCTTGGACCCCCGTTCAGGAGATCGTGGAGGGGAGGTCCAACGGGTAAGTGCAAGGAGCGTGATGATGCGATTCGGGTCAACATGGCTCGTCCCCAGCTATATACTTTACTATACTATACTACTATACTTTACGTTTGAAAATTATGAACCTGTGCAGGGGCGCACGGAAGATTGTCGGGGGGGGGTTCTCCCCGCCGACCCAAAAAACCCCCCAAAAAAAAAACCAGAGAGAGAGCGCAGCAGCTCAGTTTCGCCAGCGCTGTCCTAAACAGCAGCCACGGCGATGTCTAAGAAGCGTCTGCGGCGGTGCTGTATACAATACAGCACCGCCGCGGACGCTTCTTTGACAGCGCCGCGGCTGCTGTATAGGACAGTGGCCACTTAATTAGCGCAGGGGGGGTTTCTAGAGACTCAGAAACCCCCCCTGCGTGCGCCACTGCTGTGGCAGATTGCAATGAAAATGCACTATCTGCTGCTACATGTTTAGGTCTAAGAGGCTGGACATATGGAGCAGCATGGGCATGGACCGTTGCTATAAACCTGTGTCGCTACACAAATGAGTGAAGAATTGTGCAGAGATTTGGACGTGGGCACAACAAAAACTGTCCTTTGGTAACAATGACAAAGAATGTAAATCCAGCTTTGCATGTGCATACCATTATGTTAGGCTTCAAACCCTGTATAGTCAGTTAATCAGGTCCGTCAAAATTAGCTGCTGTGCCCTGCTCTTAGACATTACATTAATACAACTGTACTGAACAGATTAAAAAAAAATGTGCCAGGAAGTAAGCATGATGTGTCTTTCATCTGATGCACTAAGTTTCCTTGGCTGACCACTGCGGCTATGGTCCTCAACGTTGCCTGTTTCTTTGTGCTTATTCAAAAGAATTTGAACAGCACATCTTTAAACCCCAGTCTGCTTAGAAATCTGTGCCTGGGAGAGGCCTTGCTGGTGCAGTATAACTACCTTGGGTCTTGTTGCTGTGCTCGGTCTTGCCATGGTGCATGACCTGTGACATGAAACCGTCTTCCACAGCCTCACCTTTACAGCAGAGTTTGACTGTTTCTCATCCAGTTTAAAGCCTTCTACTCAACTGCTTCTGTTTCAGTTAATGACGGTGTTTCAACCTGCATATGAAAATGATGATCATTATCACCTGAATTTATGTTGTTTTGAAGGCAAAGAGTGATCACACCAAGAATTGATTTGATTTAGATTTCTTTTCTGTGCATTCACTTTGCATTTTGTTAATTGATTAAAAAAACTATTAACACTTGTATTTTTTAAAGCATTCTTACTTTGCAGCATTTTTTCCACACCTGCCTAAAACGTTTGCACAGTACTGGACATACTTGTATTTATACATATTTAGGTAGGGTTTTTTAAGTCTGGATAAATCATCTGAACACATACCATCCCATATTCCTATCCTTTACACTACACTACCCACAACACATTGTACCTTGGAGCTATTATATCTGAAAATATACTTTTCCCTGCAATTTTTTTAAGACTTTTAGCACTGTGTTATAGCTAAGCAATAATCATCCTTCATGACGAAGGGTTGGGTATGAAAAGTCGATAATGATAATTTCTACAACAAGATTTTTACAGTCATAAGTCCGACACAGTTAAATGGTTGACAATCAGAATGTGCACATGGTCATAATTTCTACACAGTTTTAAAAGATTGACAAGCAAAATGTATACAGGGTTGTAAAGTAGAAAGTAAAAATGTCGACATAAATCACTATATTTAAAATGGCAATACATGTAAAAGAAAACCAGGATGGAAGAAATGTAAAAGAACCCACCCCTCCAACAGCTTAACCAACTCTAGCTGGTAGTTTCAAAATCAGGGGAGGCAAATAGCGTTGGATTCCCCTGCAATAATATCAAACCAGCCCCAGGTTGTTCAGCATGGGACTAGATTCTCTAGGGAGATCGGGCCCACAAGTGTACTTAGCTCTGTGCTGATGGCACTAAAGGTGGGGGGTAATAATTATTTTATTATTGTCCCTATTTTGTCCCTGATGCACTCCAGGCTGCCATGCTGGCACTTGTAGCACAAGCACCAGCTTTCCCATGGCTGCCAGGGTATGGCTTGAAGAACCACAAGTGTCAGCATGCCTTGGCACCCAGGACCTGTAGTGCACCTAGGTAAAAATGTAAGAAAACATAGACACCAGTGTCAACATTATTTTAATTGAAATAAAAGCACCCCTACACTACCCTCATTTACCCTCCTTATTTGTTACCTTGATAAAAACTCTTATAGACTACCTAAGACTAGCTCCTATGAGCTCCCGGTGCAAAATAAGGGCACTAGTCCTATTTATAACATGGGGATTTCCCAGGGCTGGAACTAATGGCTTGATTTAAGTAACTATGTTTTATAATGGTGTCAACATGACTGTAAACATTTGCACTGTTGACAATTCAACTACATCCCACCACAAAAGTTAGAGCTTAATTAAGGCAATACTGTACGCACTACTACTAGGTGCACACAGCTCTGCGTTCACAAGCAGTACAGTGTGAAGGACATACCTGCCAAATGTCCTTGCAGTCTGACCAAATCCTGAGTAAGCGAGACAGTCACCCAAATTCGGGACTGCCCCACCAGACTCAGGAAAGTTGGCAGACTGTCCAGCTCTCTCCTACCTGTCCTTGTCACTTTCACCACCTGCGGCTGTTGGTGTCTTAAACTCAGTTGCTGCTTGTGCGGATCCTGGAATGCCGTGGCCCTATTTTGAAAAAAGACTGGTATATAAAGCTTAGGAATCCCCACACCAGACAACCAGGGAGCCGTTGACAGGGTCATTGATGCGCGTGGGTAGCGAAGACTAGCCCATCTGATCCAATCCCACAGAGGAGCTACTGTAGCACAAATTGCTGAAAAAGTTAATGCTGGTTATGATAGAAAGGTGTCAGAACACACAGTGCATCACAGCTTGCTGCATATGGGGCTGCGTAGCCGCAGACTGGTAAAAGTTTCCATACTGACCCCTGTATACTGCTAATAGTGCCTACAATGGGCATATGAGTGCCAGAACAAGACCATGGAGCAATGAAAGAAAGTCGCCTGGTCTGACGGATCACATTTTCTTTTACATCATGTGGACGGCCGGGTGCGTGTGTTTCGGTTACCTGGGGAAGAGATCTCCAGAATGCACTATGGAAAGAAGGCAAGCCGGTGGAGAAAGTGTGATTCTCTGGACAATGTTCTGCTGGCAAACATTGGGTCCTGACATTCATGTGGATGTTACTTTGACACGTACCATCTACCTAAACATTGTCGCAAACAACGTACACCTCTTCATGGCAACTCTATTCCCTGATAGCAGTGCCCTCTTTCAGAAGGATAGTGCGCCCTATCACACTGCGGAAATTGTTCGCAGATGGTTTGAGGAACTTGACAAAGAGTTCAAGGTGTTGTCTTAACCTCCAAATTCCCCAGATCTCAATCTGATTGAGGGTCTGTGGGATGTGCTGGAAAAACAAATCCGAGCCATGGAGGCCCCACAGGACTTAAAGTATCTACTGCTAACATCTTGGTACCAGATACCACAGCACACCTTCAGAGGTCTTGTAGAGTCCATGCTTTGACAGGTCAGACCTGTTTTGGCAGCACAAGATGGACCTACGCAATATTTGGCAAGTGTTTTAAATGTTGTGGCTGATCGTTGTATTTATGAATAATTTGCATGATCTCTCTAATTTGCATGTTCTGTTCATATCTTCTAGGATTTGTGACTTAGCATTTATTCAAGGCTAATATATAAAGTTTCCAAGGTGACCTAGAATGCTCTGTGCATGAATTGCTTACATGCAACAGCACAGCAGCAAAGAGTCTCTGGAAATGATTCAAACTTTAACATCTGCATGTGTAATCAATTAGGATGTACATATCATAAACCCAAAGTGCATAATTTACGTTGTAGAAGAGATGTTGGCATAATTGTTTCTCTTCTGCCTTAAGACACCATGCAGGGTGGACATGGTTCTATGTTTCCTCTGTCATCTGAAATATAAACTTAAATGACATGATTGTCTGCACTTGGCTTGTAACATGACAGCTGTAGGGTGTGTACTGTTCTAAACCTGCAAGGCTGCTTACTGTACATAACAGCAGGTTTCTAGAGCATCAAATCCACGTGATATCATACTACTTAAAGCCACGCCTCCACAGCGTGTATGTGTATTGAGTACAGCCAACATCCCAAAGTAGGATAAGCCAACCTGGCTGATAGGGAAAATATTGGTAGACATGTCTGTTTATGGATATTGAGGAATTATATTCTGGCTTCGTATTTTTAGGCCTTTCAAATCATCAGCAGGGCGCCATAAAACTCAGCAGTGCTGGACAGTCGGTATAACAAGTCACACAAAAATAACAAATCGTACACATAAACAGAACAAGGACGAGGTTGACGGAGCATTGAAGTAGAAAAAGTTCATTTCTTCAGAGACAGTTGAGGATAGAAAGTAAATCCGATCTAAACCTATTCGCATTCAGGGAGAATTACAGGATGTTCTTAATTGGAAGGAGGTTTCATATTCTTTGTTTATGCTTACAGAAAACACATTATTCATATATCTGACCCTGCAAAAATCTGCATAGCGAAGAGCCCTATTTCTGCAGCAGGGTGTTGAAACCACTTTTATTCATATTTTAAAGTAAAGTGAATTTATATTGATCATTTTCAGATTGCAAACTCCATCCCCCATCTAGCAGACCTGCACAGGTACCATGTCAGAAACCCTCACATTTCAAGGCCCTTATTCATGTTCGGACGTACATCCATTTGCGTAGCTTATGTTGTATGAAATAGCTCTTTGCATGTCCAGAAACGGACCTTTCGCCAATGAACGCATTGCATGCAATTCATGTCACTTACTACTGCCTATGACTTAAGAGGTGAAATGGGGGATGTAGCTGGTTCAAGTCCTTGCAGGGGCTGGCTAGGCAGGGGGCATCTGGCCCCTGGGCTGGTCCCATAGTGGGCTACCATCAGCTGGGTCGCAGGGCCACCTGCATTTTGTTTTTCCTTTAAAATGTTCCTAATAGGCTGCTGAGTCGAGTCCTGCTGTGACTTTGTCCAAACTGCTTCTGTGTGAAAAACTGTCACAGAACACTTTGCACCTCCCCTTTCTCCTCATTGTTGATGAGTAAAGACGATACTTCAATGCACAGGCAGGGGCAAGTTCTCTCCAACTGTTTTACAGCTTGGAACTCTCAGAGTTATTCTAATTGGGAAAAGGGGGGAAAATTGGCTGAAGGGATGATTTTAGTAAGTTTAAGCTGGAGTTGTCCATTTTAGAATAAGGAGGAGGCATAGACATACAGTGACTATTAAAAGTATTTTTACTCCTTTATCATTTTGTTGTGACAAAACACTATTTGATAACCTTGAAAGAAAATAACTAGTATGGACTGATTCATTTTTCTCCAGTCCAATTCTGAACTAGTTGGTTGTGATTCTTGTGCAAATGGTCCATGAACTGCTGTTGAATGGATTACTCACTTTCATTCCAGCCATCAGAAGATGAGACAGTGCACTATATACTAGTTGACATTAGATGATTACTAGGCTGTGCTGCATTACATTTGATCAATCTATTTTGCATGCAGCTGCTAGATTGATTTTCCTTGCAAATCGTTCTTCCATTGCAGAGCCGCTCTCAGTCTCGACATTGACTGCCTATTTATCACCGAATCCAATATAAAATACTTCCTGTAACATACAAGGCCATCAACAAAAGGACACCAATATACATCTCCTCACTTATCTCAAAATATTTCCCAACTTGACCACTCCAATCGGCACAATATTTACATCTCTCATCCACACTGATTACCTGCTTCCAAGCCTGAACATTTTTTCAGGCTGCACCCAGTTTGTGGAATCCCCTCCTTCGCACAGTAAAACTTTCCTCTAGTATTTAAACCTTCAAGCATTCTCTGAAACCCCATCTCTTCAGGCAATCTTATAAAATTCCTCAATCACCCTCTTAATCTTTCTAGGATACCCTATTACCACCCGTTACACAGTTCACATAAGACAACAAACCTCTGACCCCTTGAACAACATTGCTGTGTGACTGGATCATATAGTCCACTAAGCACGTTTTACCTTTGGAATCTGGCTGGACCAATATGCAATATGTAGCACTTAGCCTCTCTTAGCATCAAACTTCCATTGTTGTATAGATTGTAAGCTTGTGAGCAGGGCCCTCTTACCTCTCTGTTTGTCTGTATTGCCCAGTATTGCTTTGTTACTGTGTTTGTTCCCAATTGTTATGAGCTACGAAATATGCTGGTGCTATATAAATAAATGTTGATGATGATGATAGCTTGTAGAAAATGCCATAGTTCTTATACCATGAAACAACTTAAGATATTTGAGAGGATTACAGCTTGAAAGGACAACGAAATAGTGGAATGTGAGAGGACTTTACAAAGATACTGTATTGTTTAATGAATACTCAGACTGCATTTTGTGTCTCTGCACTGAACAAATATTATTCTATCTGCATTACATCAGTGCTTCTTTGTCAGACATTCATAGTACAGTAATGAATGGCAAACAAAATAGCTCTGTGTATGTATTACACCCAACTAAGGGAGCCCTAGGGGCTTAAATAGCAAACTAGCGTTTACCAGCTACAGAAGCTGTAGAGGGGCAAAGTAAGTAAGTAAAATAAGTACTGATACAAACCTTAAAGAGATTCTCTCCTATTTGATATAATGTAGTTTTTACGTGTGTACTATGTATGACTTAACAGAAACTATAGCAGGGGCGCACGCAGGGGGGTTTCTGGTTCTCCAGAAACCCCTCCCCTCCACGAAGAACGGGGGCTAAACAGTGCCACTACATTGCGGCACTGTACTGTACAGCAGCCGCTGCCCTGTCAAAGAAGCATCCAAGGTGATGCTGTATTGTACTTCTATGACAGCGCCGCGGCTGCTGTACAATACAGTGCCGCCGAAATGGAGCTGCTGCGCATGAGCGGCCGCATGAGCAGCAGCTCTATCTATATTTTTTTTTATTTTAAAAATCCTGCGTGCGCCCCTATATAGTGAGTCTCCCACAGCTCCCTCAACCCAAGACAGAGCAAGAAATATTGCTGTGTGTGGAATATATGTAAACTCTGAATGCTGGCTGTGGAGACAGACTGATGCTGGCTCCATGGCAGCTTCCTCGCGCAGCTTATCTGTGCTTACGTCACAGTTCTTGTGCTTCATATGAGAAAACAGGCACAGTCAACATTTGGAATCGGTATATTTATATAGTGCGGTCATTTCCTGTCCTCTCCAGGGTAGAGGGAGAGTTCAGGGCAATCTTAACAACATTATGGGCCCCCGGGCAAAGCAGTGCACCGGGGCCCCTACATATATATATATATATATATATATATACACAAGTTAACCCGTGCATGATACTCATGCATTCTAGTTAAATCAAGCTACTTAAGGTGTTAAAAAGGTTCTTGTCATGCATTTGGGCCATAGCCCAGGCCTCCTCAGGGGAAGAGCGTTACTTCCCGACGCAAGCGCCCTTTTTTAACGTGGTCCACGTGTCACCACCTCATCATTTTTCTCCATCACCTCATCCTTCATCTTTATCGCCACATCTATCCAGATGTCTATTCAGACACAGGGATCTCTCTCAGCGGTCCTGAGTATCACACTCCTCTCGCTCTGTCACCCCCGGCAACCACCAACCACTCCCAACTGTCACCCCCGGCAACCACCAACCACTCCCCACTGTCACTTCTCCTTCAAGAAATATATACCGGTATATATTTTTTTAAAATCTTTTTAAACACTTTTAACAATTAACAAATTAAATTAACAAATTAAAAACATCTTAGTATACCAAATTTCAGCCATTCTGAGTTTTTTTTTCCACACACACTAAGAATTTAGTAGGTCAGTGTATAACTCCGCCCAGCAGGTGGCGCTGCAGCTTGGTTTTTATTTTTCCGCACACACACACACAGACTAACACACGCCACTAGGCTTTTATAATATATATATATATATATATATATATATATATATATATCTATATCTATATCTATAGATATAGATATAGATATAGATATATAGAGATACAGATATATATATAGATATATAGAGATAGAGATAGATAGATGTACTTGTTCAGTGACCCTTGAAGGTTTTTTTGCAGGTTTTTTCATATGCAGGATTATTTATTCTAATTAAGAGCCCTGCCTATGGGGCCCCCTTGCCCATGGGGCCCCCGGGCACATGCCCATCGTGCCCAATGGAAAAGATGGCCCTGGGAGCGTTGGGGACATGGGTCGTACTTAGGGAAAAAACTATAGTACTTAGTGTAAAAAACTATTTATCAGGTAACCTGTAATGTGTTTCCAAATTCGCTGATGTCTTTTAAGGCCATCGTTCAGGAGTTCAGCATGATTATCTTACCAACATGATCATGTCGACCATTTTATCTCTCATTGCAGCTAAACATCTACATTATTTAAATGAATCTTAATTATTTGCTCTTTTATTATAGACATTACATTTTAAGTTTAGTGATTCTTTAAAAAAGTTGCTTGTATGGCGTTGTTCCCAGTTTTGTGTTGTATAGTTTATTTTTTGATGTGCTTTTTGTTTAGAAGCCACATTTGGCCTTGCATATTTATTTATGACTAAATCCATTGCATAGCCATAGGATCTTTTTTATTTCTATCAATCATTTTTAATTCTGCTAAATCAGAAAGGACATCAATTGCAACTAATCCAACCGTTAACATGCATTCAGCTCTGTGTAGATTTATTCAACATGACGACTACATTAAGTTATGTGAGCGGTTGTACAGATTCTCTTGTCAGCATGGTTAATGTACGTTTCCTCCTCATCCTCCTCCTCCTCATCAGCTATTTACATAGCACCACTAATTCCACAGTTCCTCAAGCCACTATAGCTGTGGATTGCCGTATACTGGAGGAATTTGTACTACCACTCACTGCCTTCCATGTGGTTGTAACGTTGTGAATGCATCTAAGCTAAATGGTAGCTGTCATGCATTTTTTTTCCTTCCACATGGGATTTATCTACTTAAAGTCTTATGTACTTACAACTATCATACACCCAAATATTCTCCTCAGTAGAAATATTTTAAAGTTTTCAGCTTACTAGCATCTATTCCATACTTGCCAAATCTCCCTCAATGTCAGGGAGACTCCCTGAAATAAGGGTTATCTCCCATACTCCCTGAAGAGTCTGGCATTCTCCCTGATGCTGA
Organism: Mixophyes fleayi; assembly: GCF_038048845.1. NCBI lineage: Eukaryota > Metazoa > Chordata > Amphibia > Anura > Limnodynastidae > Mixophyes > Mixophyes fleayi. Next base: position 53,623,036 of record NC_134406.1, read on the forward strand.
GCCAGTACAAACGTGGTTGGCTTCACCATCTGTGGCATGATGACACAGTTCTGAAATTGTGTCCTATGTCCAGGTATTGATGCCTATTTAGGTGGCCATTATCATGGAGACCAAGATTTAATCAAATACTGACAGGTAAGACAACATGACTTCAGTAATGGAGACAGAAATGTAAAATACACTTCAGTCTCTAGAGATTCATTAGCTGCCTTTCTTTACCACATAGTTGCCTACTCTCACGGAATGTCCTGGAGACTCACGCATTTCTGGGAGACCTCCCGGGAGAGAAGGGCAACCTCCTGGTTCTCGCCCCTGCAATAGATAAGTGGCGGGGGGGAGGGCTTAGTGATGCAAATATTGCATCATCTTAGCCCTGCCTCCTTCTGCAATTGTCCAATTTTGTGACAATCGTTTAGGGGGTAGTGCCAAAATGATGCGATTTGTCAAGCCCTGCCCCCCCCCCCCCCCACGTCCACCTCCCCTGGGATCTCCCTGAAGCCAACGAGGAAAAGTTGACTAGATCATACTTGCCAACAACAATTGTCAGTATTTGCTGGCAACATTTCATGGTTTTTAGTGCCAACTTTCTTTTATTTCTTTATTGATATATATTTTTATAAATAAGTGTAATCTTTGAATGATTAAAGGGTGGTATGTCAGCAATGAAAGTACTCCTAGCTATTTATACCGCCACAGTTGTCAACAGAGAAGGGTCGTTATGGTTTCTTCTGTACAGCCGTTATTGTCTCTTCTGTACACAGTATTACTTTTGCCGGCATGATATCCTTAATTTTAAGTTATGTTAACCACCTTGCATGCAGCCATTTCAGTAATTGTGTTGTCTTATTTGGCAGAACAATGTCAAGACGACTACATTCTTTTAAATCCGGAGGCATTTCAAGAAGCAAATCAGAGGGAACGTTGATTGACTTGGATGGGCAAAATGCACCTACACATAAACCAGGTTTGTTTATTTATTTATTATTTATATAATCTTCATAATTAGTTAACCAAACATGTCAGCTTGTATTGTCAGCATGATATAATGTACTGTTCAGAATGCAGTATACCTGTTTATGTGCTCTTAATTAAATTTAATTATAACTATTAGCACATTAGGTTTGTCTGTAGCAAAACTAAAATTAATGTATTCTCTTGAAGTGCTTTTTTCAAACCTCTTCATGCAACATTCCTATGTATAAATTATTAACTTTAAAAAAGGTTGTTTTAAAATTCCTTTACTCTCCAGTGTAACAACATCCCATCATCAATGATTTACTTACAGTAAAAAGTTTTCGTTAGCTGTTTCCAGCCAGTCTCCATAAAGACAAAATCTAATATTCTTATAGGGATACAATTAATGGAAATGTGACAGGGCAAAGAGCTTGCATCGATACATCACTGTATTATTAGTTTATGCATTGGCTACGTCTTTTTTGGTATTAGTGGAACAACTTGGCAATACTTATTTTGGAAACGCTCAATTGCAATAATAAATGCAGCCAAATTTGCTAAAACAGAAATCTGGTAGTAATGTTAAATTGATAGGATCCTTTAAAAGGAATTGGAAGTGGGTAATAGGCATACTGATGTCCAAAAAACGTAAGACAATGTAAATTACTGACAGCATGATTTGTTGTAATTTTCTTTCACAATGAGATTTTCAAGCAGCATTAAAACTCTAGTGATTTTCCAGCTTACTGCAGCTACAAAAACGCTGTAGTGTGATAGAGCCCCAAGTACTAGTGCTATGCTTGTTATTGTCAGGTTATGGTATTGTCCTAAGCGGTTGTTTAGTGTTTTCTCCAAAGAGAAAATTGGCGTTTTACAACAGTGAATGCGCTCGGTGGGCAAGTAATTGCCAGATACCATTGATACCATTTATTTCAATACAGCTACAATTCCCAGTTGTGTTTAATCTACTGTGCAAATGACTTTCAGTCGCTACTACATGAATATTGGCATTGTGACATCCTCCAATAACATTTAACGGAGGTATGTAGCAACTAATTTGCAGTGGTTTTCACTGTGGTAAAAATTACCAGCATGATACTTACCTAAAGGTGGTGTAATGGGTGACTAAACGCTGCAGTTCAGATCTAGACATAACACATTATAGTGAAGGGGTCACACTTGTGTATTTTATTTCAGAGCTGAATCACTCTCTAGTGTGGTGAAATTAAAGTGATCAATAGCAAATAAACACTGATGAGCTCTCTGCCAGGCAAAATGTATTGCTCCTTTGCTCTAGTGCGATACCACCTTAAGGTTAGTAAGATACGGTCACTTTAAGCGCCTGCATGCTTTAGCTGAGGAATCTGACTCATAGGGCAGATTCAATTCCACGAGGTGTCTTGAGCCGTCTGTGGAGAACACATTGCACCAATGATTTTAGATATTTCCTTGCATCTCATAGAGGTAAGCAGAAAAGTGAGCGAGGATTTCTTACCATAGTAGCAGACAATATGTGCATCTGAACATCGAGGCAATGTTTAGCCGCACCTCACGCTGAACTGAATCTGCCCCCTACACAATGTATCTGCTTACAAATAGCCAGCAGTGTGCCACATTCCTGTTACACAATACATTTTCATAGCTTCCTAATTAAAAACTCTTTGTTAAAGTCAGGCTAAACCATAATCTTAAATATCGCCATTTTTTTCTTGACAACAACAGAAATACATTTAGCGGCCAATTCAGTTCTGTGCACTATTTACCATTACTACGGTAAAAGTGCGCAGTATTACTGTTAGTATAGACATTTTAATGCTAATTTTTGGTCGCAGCCCTGGGGACAGCAAGAAAAAAATCCAGGTTAAAATGACCATATTAACAGCAATACAATTAGCGCCGTGTTATTCCTACACTAACGTGGCCGAATTGAATCAGCCCCATAGTCTGTTTTGAGGACGCCCTACTGTGACGTGTTTGTGCAATATGTCAGAGGACACTTGTTACCACATCTCCCAACCACTTAAATGAACTCTCCGATCTGAATTTCTCCATCAGCAGCCTCCTTTAAGTCGGCCCTCCAACACTGCTTACCCATCAGCATTGTGACAAAGAGGAGGGGGGCGTCAGAAGGGGAATAGTGCTGGCCACATATGCTGTACAGCATACTGGATGCACTACAAAGCAGCCTCTCTGCCGGGTTAATGGATATTTGCGAAAGTGTCCCTTTTTTTTTTTTTATAATGAATACTGCTTTGAAAATTGTAATATTTTTCAAAAAAATGTCATGTCCTTTAAATTGTGAATCATACAAAAATCATTACTAGTAGTTGAAAGAGGAAACTGTTTCACACATACAAATGTACAAATAGTATTCACCAGTATGAAGGAATGATACAGGAGGTATTCTCAGTACAAAGTAGTGATGAGAGAAGTATTTCTAATTGAAGGGAATGATATAAAAAAAATATTTTCTGTAGGAAGGAGAATGAGAGGAAAAATACTTTCTACAAACTCTCTGCTAAATTTAAAAAATGTTTACTTATCATGTGATGAGGTCACAGTAATTGGAAAAATGTTACATTTTTAACGTAACTGTTTCTACACATTGGTTATTGATTTAAACATCATGCTTGTACATTTTTTTTTAACGTGAAGTCTAATTACTTTAAGTGCTAAAATGGCCTGGTCTGCCAAGTTTAAGAAAGTCTATAAAATTGAACCTACTAATGAAATCAGGCTTGAGTGAAAATCAGAAATTGCTAACACTGCTAAACTGTCAGTTTAAGTTGCTTTTCAATTTAACGCCTCTACAAATCAAATTCTTTCATAGCTGCCTTTTTCGTCTTTTCAAATTGGTGTTGAAATTTAAAATCGACCTGTAGGGCTTGTTTACATGACCGTTTTGTTATAGTTTAATCATACTGTATTGAGGATGGAACACAACGTGAGTAAATCAGACTGTAAATATTCCTTAATGAATCCTGGTATCTGCGTACTTCCACTTTTCAGGTGAGCAGCAGTGTAAATTACAAATGAGACTGGGAGCTAGATTTACTAAGCTGCGGGTTTGAAAAAGTGGGGATGTTGCCTATAGCAACCAATCAGATTCTAGCTGTCATTTTGTAGAATGTACTAAATAAATGAAAGCTAGAATCTGATTGGTTGCTATAGGCAACATCCCCACTTTTTCAAACCCGCAGCTTAGTAAATCTAGCCCTGGAGTTTTGCACAGACCTGTTGATTACACTGCTACTCATATAAGCAGCAGAGATTTGCAGGCAGTGGGATCCATGAGCCTGGTAACATAAGTATTTGCAGACATCACATTACACCTAGAAGGTGCTTATAGCGCATAGTGTTAATGTCTTTTGTTTCCTGCACATTAAATGACCTTTGTATGTATTCGTGTCACTGTAACTTGGCCTAAAATCAAGACATGGACACGTTAATAACTTTGCCAAAAAAGGTTGCAGTTTATTAATAATTTCAACTATTTCTTTTTCTGGTGGCGACAAGTGCAGGACAGTCAGCTAACAACCTATCTTTAAACCAAAATAGTGGGAAACAAATCCTCTTATCACTGTACCAAGACTAAATCTTTACTATTGGTCGGCGCTAAGCTCTGGTGTCAGCGTGAGTGCCCCCCTTCTGGACTCAAACGTTGACATGCCCACGCAGAGACGCCAAGGGGTCCTTCACACAAAAGGACCAAGAGTCATGCTACTTCAAAAGGGACAGTGACGTGCGGCCAATCAACTGTAGTTCCTTCGATTAGTCACTGACTGCACCGATCTCTCGTCAACTGCGCCTCACCTGCGAAAAGAAAGTGGCTAAACAACAAAAAACTTCTTAGAATTTCTAGCAGGGTGGAGGTCGAGGTATCAGAAAATATAGAGGGAACCAAGCTTCCTCTGTAGGGATGATATAAATAAATCCTAGGACACCTCCCAGGGAATCAGAGGATGTCTATTGGCCGGCTGTGCAGACAAACTTTTGACCCCGAATGGATAAGTGCCTGACAGAATACATAAACACTTGTTTTGAAGTGCTTTCGCCTTAAAGGCCTCACTTGTCAATAGCAAATACCCCCCCCCCCAAAAAAAAAAATGCTAATTTGAACACAGCACTAAAGTCAAAAGATTTGAAACCATCAAGTAATGGATAATTTCATTCCCGCATATTCAGTCACATTTTTCTACTGGTTCTCATATGGAGAAAAAAAATCATAAAAGCGATCTGCACAAAAACTTCTGAAAACTGCATCAGAAAAACATATTTTAATTGCATTTTGCATGTTTGAAATATATTTTACTTCATTATTAAAGATTCCATTTGTATGGATGTTATGTTGTACATTCAGGTATATAAGGTTCATCACATGGAGCCTTATTTATCATTATTTTAGAAAATGCTTTTCTGCACTGTCGATGAAAATGCTTCTGTATTTAAAGCTGGGTCTCAGTTGCACTTGCAGCTCCTTACGGACCAGCAGTAAGGACGTGCACACACAAGCGAGTACCTCTCCATATATGTTTGTTAGGAGTTGCATCTTTGCAGCTGCTCAGACTCTGGTGTAAAGATATGAGCTGCATGTATCTTTACTAGTACATTTTTGTTTAAATAAATAAAATAATCTAACCCCTTCCTTCCCCTAATCACTCATGGCCTGGGCTGTGTGTCTGTAAACTAGGGGGAAAAACTGTATCCAAAATTCACGGCAAGCATTAAGCCAAGCTAGGCTACTCACACTATAAAAGGAAGACCCGCTGCACAGTCTTCAGGGGCAAACACAGGATTTGTAGAGGGGGGTTTCCACACCACACCGCCAGAGGGCGTGACCAGCATGCATGGGGGTGTGGCTATAATTTTAGACAGTGCTTGGCTGCTCTCCAACTCTTCCTATCCCAATAATATACATGGGCAATGCTGCGTACACTACTGTTAGGTGCAGAGCTGTGTGAAGCGGGAGCAGGGTCCAGCCACCTCAATTATACAGTGCCCCAGGCTTGAAGGAGGTTTCAGGCACTAGGAAACTCCCCCTCGGTTTGCCTGTGGTCGTAGTAGGAACCTTCTCTAGCTCGGTCACCATGTAACTGAATTCCCTAAGGGAATCAGACCATAAAACAAATGTAACTGTAGTTCCACACAGAAAATGAACAGTAAATAAAAACAACACACTGTTGCAAATATATTATATAGAAATAGACACTCCCAAATTCACTCTTCACTATTATTATTTTTTTGCACACTTTAATCCTTCACTGCTACTATCCTGAAATAATCCACAGAATACAAAAACCCTGTGAAATAATGCAGGATCTGCAATGCAAATGGATAAGAAGGGACCTATTTGATTTGCAAGAAGCCAATGAGAGCAGCTGACCTGTGATTGGCTGGAACGTGGAAAATTATTCTGGCTTCTTGTGCATAATCTCATTGATAATGAAGAATATATTGATGAGGCCGCATCCTTACACTGTATGTTCAGGTGGACGTATGCCAAGTGTTACTGAAAAATATATATATTTATATATATATATATATATATATATATATAAAAGCAATTGTGACATTTTTTTAAGTGTATGTTAAGGCCGCAAAATTGTGTTCTACTGTAAATGAGACCAGTTATAGCCACCTACGGAAGAGTGCCGCCAGTGGACAGTTCATTGTGCACAATGGTAGAAAACTTGCATGACATTGTATGTATGAGAATTGGGAGTGTCATTGTTTTAATTGGCAAGAGTGCTCTTAATAGACACTATATAAGGACATTTGTGCAGTCAAAGAGCTGTAACCTGTAATGTTCCCTATATTGTTAATAGTATATAAATTCAGTAAAAAGGTTCTAAATCCATTATATTCTTGTCCAAAACCGTCACAAAACATATTTATCTGGGGATTTTTGTTGTGAAGTTGAATTAAACAATAAATTATAGTCCAAAAATATGTTTAATTATAATGTAACATAATTGTGAAAATGTATCTTATATAGAGTTTGGTGGATGTCAAATTGTGTGGAGTAAATACATGCATTTTCCTACATGTGCACCAAAATGCATCCGTATATAGATTTTTGCATTTCTTAGACTTGTGCCCCTTACATCCAGGGCCGGTGCTAGGGTCCTTGGTGCCCTAGGCACACTTTCACATCCGCGCCCCCCCCCAGGCACACTTTAACATCCGCGCCCCCCCCAGGCACACTTTCACATCCGCGCCCCCTCCCCACGTCTTTCCTTACCTTTACTTGCCGCCATAAAGCTGCTCCTCTCTGCTCCGTCTCCTCCCCTCCACTCATAACACTGTCGGGCCGTGATGATGATGTCACGCCCGACAGTCAGTGAGTGGAGGGGAAGAGACGGAGCAGAGAGGCGGCGGTGGTGATCCATAGCTCCTTCCTTCTTCCCGTGGATTTATCGGAAGCTGTGCGGTGGCCGTGGATGTATGGTCAGCGGTCGCCGCACAGTTTTAAAGTAGTTTTTATTCTGTGGCGCCCTCCAGACCCCGGCGCCCTAGGAAACTGCCTAACCTTGCCTAATGGGAGCGCCGGGCCTGCTTACATCTGAAGCAAGTAATAGTCAAGTACAGTATGGGTGTGTTCACTTATGTGTAGCATGCCCCCTGGAGAGGCAACCTAATAAAACATGGACGTATCCCCATATACACTTGTTACATGGCATATTTTTTTCTGGAGGCTTAACGTACAGATACAGGATAATGACACCAGCAGCATTATCTTGCTGCTTCTGATTACTTATACAGAATAGAAGAGTGACATCGGATTTTTAAAGGGATAAACTGCAAATGTAGTGGAGGTTGAAGTACCTACACCCCCACATCCATTGTTTGCCTATTTAAAAATCCTATGTCCTGTGTACTTCATTACATTTTATATGGAAAATGTGATGTTCACTGTCAAAGAGCTGTTACCTGTAAAGGTTCTAAATCCATTATATTCTTGTCTCTTGCGTACATGACACTTCATCACATTATTGTACTGCGTTCAACTAGAGTAATGCAACTTTTACACTTGCTACTAACACACTCAAGCAGCATTTCTGTCTTGTGCACCCCTGATGCAGAAATATTGTTTTTGAGTTGGACATATCTTGAGATATACACCACTTAACATACACATGTATGTAGGATTTTCTTGCAACAGGATATTTATGTTCAGAGCACTAAATGTGTCTAATTCTAAAAGAGGCCCAATATGCCAAATTTTATATGGATATTTTGACCTATTGTTCTCTGATTATGGCCTCAAAATTGAGCATGTGTTTTATCAATAAAGTATCATTAGTGTAGAAGAAGGGTTGCTAACTTGCTGTCCTATGTGTATATATACTAGCATGTAAAAAGTTTATAATCTAAAAATCTAAAAGCTAAAATTTCTTGATTTTTTTTTTTTTTAAAGAATTGACTCTTTTCTAAGGTATCATTAAAAGACTTGATATTATAGTCAATACATTGACAATGTCATAATCTTATATTTAACATAACTGTTTTATTCATCAAACTTTACATTCATCAAAGAATCATCCATTTGCAGCAAATACAGCTCTGCAGACCTTTGGCATTTTAGTTGTCTGTTTTTTAAGATTCTCAGAGGAAATTTGTAACCATGACTTATATAGCTCTTCCCAGTGATGCGACTGGCTTGTAGGGCATTTTCCCCGATATTACGGTGACACTCATCCCACAAATTGAGATCTGGGGGCAAATGTATGAATCTCCGGATTCTTCATCTCCGGCATGTTCAGCCTCTTCAGCGCTTAAATTTAAAGCGGCGCTGCATTGTAAAGGGAAGTTTCCCTTTACAATGCAGCGCCGCTTTAAATTTAAGCGCTGAAGAGGCTGAACACGCCGGAGATGAAGAATCCGGAGATTCATACATTTACCCCCTGGTGTTTGTGCCCAGCCGCCCATCAAATACAGTACTCCGTCTCCCTGTTTCTTTATCAAATAGTTTCTGCATTGCTTAAAAGCATGCTTAGAATGATTGTCCATCAGCGCTGAACACAGCAGATGGCATGTCATTGTAAAATAGAGTGGTAACCTTTCTGGTACATTCCTTGCGTACCAGCACCAAAACAGCCCATACCATTACATTTTCTTCCAGCATCCTTTCATTTGCTCTACTTTTCACATATGGTCTCTACTTTGATTCAAACATTTCAAACTTAGGGGTATATTTTCTAAACTGCGGGTTTGAAAAAGTGGGGATGTTGCCTATAGCAACCAATCAGATTCTAGCTGTCATTTTGTAGAATGTACTAAATAAATGATAGCTAGAATCTGATTGGTTGTTATAGGCAACATCTCCCCTTTTTCAAACCCGCAGTTTAGTAAATATACCCTCTAGACTCCTCCGTCCATAATACTCTTTTACACTCATCAACTGTCTGTGTTTTTTTCCATATTAACCTTTGTTTCCTATTTGCCAGTTTCAAATACGGCTTTTTCCTTGCAACTCTGTCTATAAGGCCAGCATACCAGACTCATCTTTTTACTGTTGCAGATGACACTGGTATTTGGTGTGCACTATTTAAGGAAGCTGCCAACCAGGACCTGTAACGAGTCTGTTTCTCAAACTTTCGACGCTGAGATACTTATCCTTGTGTACAGTTCTGTATCTGGGCTTTCTGCTTCTTTTTCTGTACTGGTTAGATCCAGTTTGTCCGTTTCTCTCGAGACCATAATGGACACATTTCTATGAAATCTTCAGTTTCTTGGCAATTTGATGCATGGAATAGCCTTAATTTCTCAAACGAACAATTGACTGATGTTTCTCTTGTGAAATCTGTTTTGTTTCAGCCATTGAGAGTTTTCCTTTAGGTCACTGGAGTAATGGCTGCTGAAGATAGGGCTTTGCAGCCATATGTGAATAATAAATGATAGATCAGTCATATGCAACATGTGTAATGTCTTATATTTTGAAATTAATTAAATGGTACCTTGATCATAGAAAATAATCAGTTTTTTAACAAATCAACACATTTCTTAGTGATTCCAAACTTTTGCTTGCTAGTGTATAATATTTTTAAAGTTGTGGAGAATTATTTAAAAAAAATGTTCAGTTTAAGATATATGCTTTTATTTATGTGCTATATTACTTTGTATTTTTACAGAAAAAATTGGAAATGAATTGGATCTTCTTATTAGTTGGTCTGATGTATTCCAAGATCATTCCCAGAATTTTGCGAAACATACAAACCCTTTTTGGAATGGACTTTCTGAATCCAACCCTTTCTTGGAAGATGTGGTTCAAGCCAACACATTTTCAAAGACCAATGAACCTTTGTCAATTTTGAAAGAGGACCCTTTCATGTTGTTTAGAGACTCAGAAACCACACATTCAGTATCAAGTTCAGGAGATGAACTTGATATAGACCATGTCCTGGAAAAATCAGCAACAAGGAAATCTGGAAGGTCTAAGAGTGTTTCTTACCTGTCTGTTATGCATGACAAGGAATCCGATGGTAAGGGTATTAATGGGCAAATTCTGGCACCAGATTTGGAGTGGCTCCAAAATGACCGTGAAGCCTATAAAATGGCATGGTTAAGTCATAGACAACTAACTCGATCTTGTCTTGACTTGGATGTCATGAGCCAGAGCCCTGGATGGGCACAGACACAAGCAACAGACACTCACATAATTTGCCGGCTAGATCATGAAGGAGGGTCTGTGCAGCTTCCAAACTCTGACATAACCATCCATGTCCCTGAAGGTCATGTGGGTCCAGGGGAATTTCAGGACATCTCTTTAAAAGCTTTTCTTGATCCACCAGCGTTTCTTAATAATAACCTGTCAACTACTGTCAGTCCTCTTCTGGAAATTACATTAAGCAATATCAATACTGTTGAAGTCCTTTTGCTGGAAATGAAAATTGCCGTTGAAGCAAAGAATGATCCATACAGCCAAGTAATGACTGAGGTTGCAACCTTTTACAGCTATAACAAAGAAGGCCCTTTTGCAAAAATCCCAGATGGTTATATTTACAAGAACATGTTACAAATCAAGTTACCGATCCTGAGTCGTATAACATATATAGTAAGTGCCGCACAGGTCAAGTCTATTCAGAAACCAGGTAGCAGTGTTTATAATTACATCCAGAAAAGTTTAACTGTGGCAGTGTATGGACCCAAGCATATCCATCCAGCCTTCTCTACAGTGTTAGCCATTATGGGCCATAACTATACCCCAGACAAAATGACTGTAGATGACATCAAAAGATGTGGAAAAAATATGCCACCATTGGTTTTCCACCTCTGGGGAAAACATGTGTTTGTACTTGACTCTATGCAAGACTTGTCAATTCATTTTGTTACAAATAACTCCAGTTTTTCAGTGAAAACAGCAGATAATAACAATGAGATCAAGGAACAGCACCTAAAAACGGGTAAGACAATACGGACTCAGTTTCCATTCTCATTAAAAGGCGCCAAAGATATCAGCTCGTTCGTTTTCACTGTTCAGATTAAAGACCTTCAAGGTTCGTCGTTAATATCAGACTTTGCAGTCAATACTCCCAATCCTGCACCAAAAATACACTTTACGCCAAGAAATCAAATTCGTCAGCAGAAATATAAAGAAACCTTGTCTGCTCCTGTCATGCCAATTAGCAACACTGTCAAATATCCCAAGTTCCAAGATAAAACATTGAAGATAAACAACTTTGCTGTGACTTTAAAGACTGTTCTGCGTCAGCAGAAGATTGACTACTTCTTGGAGTATTTTAAAGGCGATACCATTGCTCTTCTTGGCGAAGATAAAGTAAAGGCCATTGGTCAGGCCAAAATGAAAGAATGGTATGTGGGTGTATTGAGAGGGAAGGTTGGTCTTGTACACTGCAAGAATGTAAAGATTATATCCAAAGAACAAGTCATTGATTTTCCAGATGCACATTTTACAACCAAAATGCTTTTGGAACAGATAGCCTTGCCATTTAAAAAATTGACTTATATATACTCATCAGTGCTTTCAAATGTCTCAGACAATGTCTATGACTGGAGATGCTTAGCTGATGCCCTCGGTTACTCTCACCTGTCACTAGATGATCTCTGTCACACACTTCCGGAGAAGGATTCTGACAGAGTTTCATCTGTAGTTAAAAAGCTGAAAGAAGATTGTCACGTCGACTCCAAAACGAGAAAATTTCATTATGAGCTTATTATGGTAAGTACTCAAGTATTATATTAAGTAAATACAGTTAATGAATGTGTTTGGATTTAAAATGGAACTATGTAGACCGGAAAATGTATTACAATATGTTGTCATAGAAAGTGAAATGTATTGTCTTATGTTTCTGTGAATCTCATAACAACTCTGGGCCTGAGTTATTAAGGAAAGTAATGCAAAAAAAGAATAATTGTCCGGGACAAACCATGATGCAATGCAAGGGGTGCAAATTAGTTTATTATTTCGCACATAAGTTAAATACTGGCTTTTTTTTTCTTCTATCTAGCGCATAAATACTTGATAGTTTTATTGTTACACTTAAATTTAAAGTTAATTTAGGACACGCCCTACCCCAACTATAAATTTGTCCTAACATTTTAAATGTGCCTCCCCCTCCAATGCAACATGGTTTTGCCCAGGTGCAAAGTTACTCCTTTCTTATGCTTTGCTCTCCATAATGACTCAGGCCCAGAGTCTACAAAAGATTCACATTTTGCAAGCTGTAATTTTTTCCTGAAAGCCTGTCCCACAGAAAAATTCACTGATTGAACAAATTAATAGAATATCTTGTTAGCAGCAATGTGTTTCAAATGAGTTTTTAACCATGTTTATGCATTTAAATGTCATGCTTTAAAACACAGGCAATCCAACAAAGCATTTAGGGCATGAGTCATTAAGGAGAGCAAGGCAAAAAAAGGAGTAATTTTGATCTGGGAGAAACAATGTTACAATGCAAGGGGTGTAAATTAGTTTATTATTTTTCACATAAAGAAAATACTGTTTTGTTTTTTTGTGTCATGTAGCACACAAATACTTGATAGCTTTATTTTTACACTGAAATTTAAAGTTGATCTAGGGCATGTCCTATCACAACTATAAATCTGTCCCTACATTTTAAATGTACCTCCCCCCTCCAATGCAACATGGTTTTGCCAAGGTGAAAAGTTACTCCTTTTTTTCCCCTTTGCATCTCCTTAATGACTCGGGCCATTAGTCATCAATAAATATTCTGCTTTCTTCATATATAGCATAGATCTGCTCACTTTGAGATAACATAATGGCGGCTCCAAGACTGTAAGTACTGGAATTGTAAATCTAAAGTAATAAAGAACAATTTATCAACATCAAAATATGATCAGGAGCTGCTTACATGGATTTTTAATGTGACTGCTCTTTGATTTATAGTGCTACCACGATTTCCAATCAACATGCTTGGTAACTTATGTTTCTGAGACTGATTTATAAATACTGATAAATTGAATCTGCCATATTTTAACGGCACCCTGATCTAGACAGGATATCGTGTCAGTAGAAAGTATTGTGCAGCTGAAAAATGTTAATGTTTTTTTTAATTGGTTGTAAGACTGACAGTATGTTAATTCTTCTCACTAAATGTATATGTAGGGTCTGTTGAAGATGGACTGTCAAGGCTTAGTAGCTCGTCTTACACAAGACACTGTCATACTGACTGCTGCTGTACAGCTCGGCATACGCTGGAGAGAGCTGGCTGAGAAACTAGCCAGGTTCACAAAGCAGCAGATCGAAGCCTATGAGATCCCTCATCATGGAAAGAGTGGAGAAGTCAGTCTGCAGGTAAAATCATGTTATTAATCATACCAGTGTTGTTGTTTTTTATATCATCATCCTGTTAGCAACACATTTATTTATATGGCGTCATCAATTCCGAAGCGAGAATATTTGTCATTTACATCAGTCCCTGCCCCATTGGAGATTATAGTCTAAATTCCCTTACACACACATACTAGTATTAATTTTGTCAGCAGCCAATTAACCGATCAAATTTATAAATGTCCCCATGTCTTGTTTTATGGTTTATATAAATTCATATAATGAAAGCTCAATATGAAGCTACTTTTCATTAACAGACAAAAGGCAAATACAGAACATTCTCTGTTTTGTATATCTGCCATTTTAAGGATAGTCTGACCACTGGATGGTGATGTTCTATGGATCTACTTAATTGGTTCATTAGTATAATATTTCCCACTCGCATTACCAGGTGCATGTATGTATAGGTTTAGCTGCCCACAGGATGAAATTATAAGATTATTTAAATAAAAAAAAGTATTCCATATCATTCGAAAATACATTTTTAACTGAACAATTTGTAAACACACAGAAAACAGACTTGACATTTTGAGCAAACTTAATTATAATTATTCAAGCTGCTCAATCATTCATGCAAAATGCTTTTTTTTCACTTAATGGGTGATCAAACTGATCAAACCTACATGATCACATTTATGAACTTTTGAATTCATGTTCTTTGTTTAAGATTAATTGTGATACACAATCAAGATAATTGTAAGATCTTATCAAAATGGAGTGCATCATAAATTAAAAATGGTGTATATGTACAGTGTTCTGTTCATTATACACAATAACATAAAGGGGAACACCAACATCCCCTCTCCTCCAAACTAAGGACCATTACTGCTGGATCATTTTATGTGCAGGTGTTGACAACTGGGCAGACATCTTGGAGAAGTGTAAGTTAAGAATGCTGCTGCATCAGTGTGTCATACAGGTGCTGGCTCATGAAGCAGGTGCTCTGACCAGCACCTGTATGTGACACAGACACAGGGCTACTGAATGTGAACCACTCCTGGGTGTAAATGTATCAAGCTGAGAGTTTTCCAGCGAGTTTGAAATGTGAAGATGTTGCCTATAGCAACCAATCAGATTCTAGCTATCATTTTGTAGAATGTACTAAATAAATGATAGCTAAAATCTGATTGGTTTTTCAAACCCGCCAGAAAACTCTCAGCTTGATACATTTACCCCGTGGTTGTCATTCGGACAAAAATCTTTGCAGAACAGTTGGGGTGAGCTTTCCTAAAACTTGGAGATCAATGGTATTGAACACTTAGGGCTAGATTTACTAAGCTGCGGGTTTGAAAAAGTGGAGATGTTGCCTATAGCAACCAATCAGATTCTAGCTTTCATTTATTTATTACCTTCTGCAAAATGACAGCTAGCATGTTTAACTGGAAATGTCTATCAAAATTAAAAAATTACCAGTGAGGAATATATTCTTGTTATTTAATTACATTAAACTCTCAATCTCCTGAAAGGCAATGACTATTTTATTTTCAATTTTAATTACATTTCTCTTGTTGACTAATTCACCTTTAATCTGTATCTGCAGATGATGTGGAAGCCTGCGTTCGACTTTCTCTACACCTGGGCTGCTCACTATGGTGAGAGTTACAGGGATGTGTTACAGGACTTGCACTGTGCATTGGACAGAATGAAATACCCCGTGACTAGGCAATGGAGGGAGCTGACTGGAGCTCTCATCTTTGTGAACTGTTTAGATATATTCCGAGCGACTTCGTTTTCCAAGTCTGAAGATTAATTGTAAACTGAATTAATGTAATATTTATTAACCTAGTATGAATACATGCATATATTTTGATGGTTAACTTGATTTGAACTGTACCTTCAATATTGTGGAATCCAGGCACTGACATTTACTGCTGATAGAGTTATGAAGACTTTTCTCCTTGTGTTCCAGCAGATTCAGTTTTGCTTTATAACATCAATGTCATTAGATACATTCCAGCAGACAGGTGCCATAGCAACGCAAACAGTGTTCCAAACGTACAGGATGACTAGTGCATAAAAATATTTCTTTCAGAATGTGTGTGTGTGCGTGTGTAAATATATGTGCGTGTATGTAAATTTTATATATATATATATATATATATATATATATATATATATATATATTATATTATATATATATATATATATATATATATATATATATATATATATATATATATAGGCAGACAGTAATCAAACGTATAGTAGACAATGTTTTTAACGTTTTTTTTTACCCTGGTATATTTGTTAATTTTTTCGATAAATATTTTAATGGGGTTGTCTATGTATGACTATTTCTGTGAATACATATAAAAAGTATCTCTTTTATACATATATGAGTTATACTGATACTGTGATAATATCCTTTAAATTATATTGTTTATATGCTCACTGTTTATACTGTGGTAATCTTGTAAATAACTGCGTTATTGGAGATATGAATCCATTAATTAGCTGTGACATAATGACTGATTTAATAACTATAATAACTACCATCCTCCTCACAGCATGACACTGTCCCTATCACACGCAGCTCTGTTTTCACTAACACAATTACATGAGTGTACAGGTCATTGCTTACCTCCAGATCAGTACATTCCTCTTCTGCTGCTGTGAACATTCTGATGATCTAATTGACTACGTGGTTGTCCCATAACCAACACTTTAAAACAGAAGACATACTGGACAAGCATAGAATATAAAAAGGTGATAATGCCTAGTCAAATGCACCATAATAAGAGCTCATACAGACAAGTCGTGTAGACGCACCAGAGCTGCATTCTGGTAATACCCATGTTCAGGAATGCTGTTTTGACCTGTTTACCATCATATAACAATTCACACTTTTCCTCTCTGAAAAACATAATTGTCAGGTTGTGTATGCAACTTGACAGGGATGCTTATGTATCCATTAAACATTGCAATTTATAAAAACATCTATCAATTTCACTTTTAATGTTTTAATTGTCTGTCATTCAGGTATAAATCTGTTTAGTGAAAGATCCCTGCAGTTGCTGTAATTTGCTGCAAGTAACATTGCCTTACAGTGTGGGTAAATTATTTTCATATCTTCACTGTAATGTTTAACGTATCTACTATAAGAGAGATGTTTTTGTGCTATGTGACAGAATGGGACTTCGTTCCATTAATAGCTACTAGTGGGCTTAAACTTTACTGCCATACAATACTGAAACTTCTGTATTTAATTATACCACTGAACATTTGCGCCAGTGACTAGAGGAACAGCAACAAGCTTTCAAGACCTACACATCAAGCCATGAGATAGGGAGATGGAGGCCAAGTTACCTTACTTCAGCGCGCTGGAGAATCCTTACTTTTTTCTGGAGGCTACTGAAACCTTTTGAAATTATAACAAATGAAGTCACACTCCTAATCAAACTACTAGAGAAGCTGTAGGAGGAGATGAAGCTTGGCAGTTCTGCTAAATATGTTGGCCTTGTAGATAAAGTTCTTTATTCTCTTTACCAGGACCCAAGGCACCCAGGGGGTTGTAGCATCTTGAAATTGGATCACTACATTTTGGCAACTATGCTTGATCCTAGGTTTAAGTCATGTGTAATGTCTTTCTTTCCAACTGACACAAATCTTCACAGATGCAACAGCATCTTGTAAGCAAGTTGTCGCTCAAGTCGCACATGTCACGTCCACTGCTTCAGCTTCATCATCATCAAAATGTATTTATATAGCGCCAGCACATTGCCTAGCGCTTTACAATTGGAAACAAACAGTAATAAAACACTACTGGGTGTTGCATACAGATATAGAGGTAAGAGGGCCATGCCCACAAGCTTCTCCTACAAATGGTACTACAAAAAAAAAACTTCCCTAGTCTAAGAGTCACACTGATGATGAGTTCACACAGCACACCAATGTGAATGGTGGTTACGACATTTGGTCATGCTTAAAAGAAATGCCCAAATATATTGACACCTCTACCTTGTCTCAATCTGCTATAACTTGTATTAGTAGAATGGTGGAGGATTACTTTAATGTATTAATTAGCATCTCACAGTCCCTTTGAATTCTGGGAGGAAAAAAACGGCAATTTGGAGCCACTTGTACAAACTAGCTATGGTGTACTTAAGCTGCCCACTCTCCAGTGTGTACTTGGAAAGCGTGTTTAGCACAGCAGGAACATTGTGAGTGAACGTGGGAGGAAACTACTTCTCAAAATGCTAAGAAACTGGCGTTTACCATATAAATGTCGATCATGTAACTGTCGAACATATATATCACACCCGGGTGGAAGGGCCCGAGAATAATTCCATCTTGTATTACTTTACATTATGGCCTTGAATTATCATCTTGTGTAAAATGTCTACTGATGATGTCTACTGATGATGTCTACTGATGATGCTGCTGCCGTCTAATGAACTCTGATTACTGCCTCTCTACATTCCATGAGGCATGCTGTCTAACGTTAAAGATATTGTGCCTGTGATCTTTCTCCCACCATTTCACTTCAGGGTCAGGCACATCTTTGTCTATTTTCTTTTCTAAAATGACCATCTTATCAGCCAGTGCACTCCCTTTATGTTTTAAGGTGTCCTTTACTTTATTAAACTGCCATCCTGTCTGCCACTGATGTGCCACTATGCTTCATATCTACTGTATCTTTTATTAAACTGCCAAGAATTTATGCCACTGATCTGCCACTCATTTTATCCAGCCAGCTCGCTGCGGTCTTTTTCTAAAATTGGTGAAAATTTTGACAGTTGTGAAGAGATCATTAGAAAATAGACTGTACACAACTGTAAACAAATGTTAATGCTATAAATACTAATACAGGAACAAAAACAGCTGAAAATTACATGATTTTACATGTTTTTCATAATGTTTAATGAAATCCAGATCCAAAACCAAAACACATCAGTATTTTTGTCCAAAACCAAAGCCCACAGATGGTTTTAGAACCAAAATCAAAACACGGGGGTGCGCAGACATCTCTAATTTGTACCAAACATCTAGTTGGGTATTGCTGCTATGCCCTGAAAATTCTTAGGCAATTATACAAACTTTGGTCCACCTTTTTGGTCACAGCAGGGACAGCGAGCAATGGAACCTAATGTTTTGCTAGTTTGGGATTTGTGGGGGACTAGTGATCAGAATTTGTCAAGGGTGGACTCCTCTTCAATTTTTCAACACTAGCTGTAAATGTATGTGACATTTATGTCTTATCTATAAGGACACATCATTAATGCCAGTGTAAGTTATTGACTAGCAATTGTATCTGTTTTCACCTAGTGAAAATAAAATCTCACTCGTTCATTGTACAATTAGAGTATGGGCTATAGTGTATGCAGCGGTAAAGAGTGCAAGTACAAATAATACAACTACAAGCAACTCTATATATGCAATTTTTATTTTCTTCCCATGAAAAATAAGCATGAATACTTTTGCCACAGTTAATATGATGTTGTAACACACCAAATCAGCAGATATATAAGATATTTATTACATGTAGCATTTCTTATATGCATTCAGCTATTCTCCCTTATCAATGCAGTGGAAGTAATCTCCGTTTATAGAAGTCACAACACTTCCATTTCTAAATGCCATATTATTGTTGGTGCCTTTGATATGCCATGTAAAGTTTCATTTTATTATTAACTGTTTCAATGTTGTGTCTATTTTATATAATTTAGACTATATATCTTTCAGTCTTATTTTGTGTCTTTTGTGCAATTCTTGTAATTTTTTTTACCTTATTATATTATTTAAGACTAAACATTCTGTTACAGAATTCTATTTTATTATGGTGAAATACACAAAGCTTTTTTGCAAACTGTTAATAGACAATACAACAAATTAATAAATATATTAATACCGGGAGACTCTGCTTGGTTAATTCACAGTATAAATACTGTGAATGGGAGGTGTGGACACACCCAGTTCTATATTTGCAAATCCCTAGGGGTGAGGCCGGCTTGTTGATAGCATGTCAGTGACAGTCATGGTCTTTCATCTGTTTTATGTGACTCAAAATGCCTGCATAAAAATGTTTATATTCTAAATAAATGATGTTATTATTATAAGTTATGGAACATGTTGATCCTTTGTCATTTGGGCCTGGAAAATTACAAACTGTGATCTATGAATGTATTCAACCTTTCAAAAAGCTAAACTAGTCTTATGCATTAAAGGTCAATGGAATATTGAAGAAACACACAAGATTGTTTGATAATTTTTGCCCCCCCAGATTTAAATACAGCTTAGTAAGGGCTCATAAACATGGGGACTGATTCAGAGTGAGACTTAAGACCATTTGTATAGCATATTTTGACTGATGTGAATGAGTTCTCTGTACAGCGCTGCGGAATCAGTGGCACTATATAAATAAATGGTGATGATGTTGATATTTTGGCATTTACAATCCCTTACTCGTGAAGAGGCGTGACAAGGTAAGGAAGGAGTATTCTAATGTAAGCAATGTACAGTAAGGACCTGTGTGAGCAATTACGTACGGATTCAGAAGTTTTATATGTGGGTGGTCAGGGGTAGGTGTCAGTAGCGGATGATGAAGAACAGCCGAACTAGCGAACCGCTTGCAATTAAAGGTTTACAAATGGTTCGCAAACACTTATTGAGCTGTTCTGTCATAGTTTAGGATTTGGCAAGCGTGTTGTAGCAAAAATAAAAAAAATTCATGTCGGGAAGTTGATCCCGCTGTATTAGCTAGGTTATTCAAGTCTAAGTGATGCTTCATAGCAATTGCGTTCGTATAATTTTTTTTTTTTACATGTTCCCAAGTTAGATGTAAGTGTCTGAGGTGCTTGTTGTCAAACGGACGTATCTGCTAATCATTCTGACCTTGGCACATCTTCAACTCTGAATATGGTGTACATACACATTGGCTTATGTGCAAATTTTTCAAGAATAAAAGTGAATATTTAGTCTTTGCACTACAGGTAAAAATAATCTTTATTACAATATACAGTATGATGAAAACTAATGTAATGTGTAATATCTCCAGAAATATACACAAAACTAAACATAAAACCACATTTATATTTGATTTTATATATGGTTTCTTTTTTAGGCTATTGCAGCCCCCCTTGGGCAGCAGCCTATCTAGCATTTAAAGTACACAATTGGATTTTTTTTTGCCTATTGAGAAGGTATTTTGACTAACCAATCAAATTTCAGCATGGGTTAGTAAGTACCTATTAACATTGTTCTGCATATTAGACTTGGCACCGAATGTGAATCTGAATATTGGGCTTTTGCACAAAATGTGGCTCTGTATATTAGACTGCGTCTACTATGACTCAGTGTATTATTCTTGGAAATAGACATTTGTCAGCATTGTACTACTGGATATTGCTCATCATATTATAATTAGCTTATTTTTAAGCAGATGTATATCTGCATATTATATCTAGTTGTAGATAATATGGCCTAGGTTTGTATACTTTGTATACTATGGCTCTGTATATTATATAATATAGAACAGTCTGGTGGTCCCTAACTTTCACAATTGACTACCAGATTTTGGACATATTTTGGGGCCTGCTCATATTGTGTTATCAGAAACTGTCCTACTAGCTCTTTTCTGATCCATTGCTGAAGGCCTGGTTCAGTGAAAATATAGCAGGGCAAGCTATGTGAGCCACTGAGAAAACATTCAATTGATTTGCAGCTGGAGCTGGCAATGTTCCAGTTTGTATAATGTAAATTATACCTATAAAGTTATTCACTGTAATATACCAATATACCAATTAAAACTTGACAATAAAAGATGCATACAAACTTAATAACAGAATAACAGAATATGGACTGAGAAGGTATCGTAGCTGGCATTTCTAGTGTGCCACTGCTCAAGACCCTGGACTATAGCAAGCCCAGCACTTAGCAGCTCCAGTGGCAATGTTGGTAATACCAGAAAAAGGGACCTATGGGAATGAACAAAATGCACTGTGGCTTCTCCATTACTTTCAAGGGGAGTGGATCCGCTGCCTTGAGTTAAGGTAAGAGAGCCGCTGGCTATAGGAGAGTAGGGGATGGGATGGGGGGAGTGTAAATGGCATAGAACCATAGGAAAAGAAAACTTGAGAGACAGGACAGAGTTAGAGAACCAGAGAGAGATGGGAAGAGTAAATAGAACCAGAGTGGGGGAAGGGAGAGAGAATGTGAAATAGTACTGGAGAGCAGGGTAGATAGAAAAGAGAACCAAAGAGTGTATGTGGGGGTAGAACCAGAGAGTGACGGTGGTGGGAGAACCAGAGAGGGGTGTGGAAAGAAAAGAACCGGAAGAAGGGACGATGAACCAGAAAGAGGGGCAGAGAGAAATCCAGGGAGAGGGGGGCAGAGGAGAGACATTCACAGGGGGTGAGATGACAGAGAACCATAGAGCGGAGGGGAAAGGAGAGAAAACCTTAGAGGAGAGAGAGCCAGAGGAGTGGGGAAACAGAACCAGAAATTGAAGAAGAAGCGAATGAGTGAACGGAGGAGAGGAGGGACAACATGAGATGAGAGAAGGAGAGAACTGGGAAGGAATCAGAGATAGCCTAAGACTATTAAACACACTTTCATATATTGCTTTGGATACCAGGGCCAGCATTTGCAAATATAGGGCCCATCTATCCCACTAGAGGGTGTGTAGCTATTGGTACCTCCATGCCATGGTTCTTTCCAAAACTCTTTCCTCCATGTCTCTCAGGTTCCCTTTTCTTTGGAGACACTGAGATAGAACCACACAAGACACTCAAGGAAGAATTAGTGTGAAACCAGCTACATGCTAATGTTATAAGTTTATGATCAGTAATTTGGTTCCTTTTCTGTTTGCTTGATAATTATTGGTGTAGTCCTACAGAGGACATTTTTTTATTCACCGAATCTCATCCAAATCAGGCCCAATTCACAATATGGACCAGAATTTAAAAAATGTCTATAAATATCAACTTCTGATTGATTGAATTGCTCCATTCTATTCATGCGATCAAAAGTGATTTCAATAGCCCCCAGTCCTGTTTTTCACTGGACTATTTTTCTGTTCTAAATG
Organism: Mixophyes fleayi; assembly: GCF_038048845.1. Classification (NCBI taxonomy): domain Eukaryota; kingdom Metazoa; phylum Chordata; class Amphibia; order Anura; family Limnodynastidae; genus Mixophyes; species Mixophyes fleayi. The sequence continues at coordinate 53,645,823 of NC_134406.1, forward strand.
GGTCATGATCTACAAATTGTGAAGCATGGCTGGGTGGATCAGATACCTAGTCTGACTGGTTGAGGGACGTGGGCATTTGGGAATGTTTTATGAACAAAAATACAGATGACCTTAAATCATCCTTGGTATTCCACCACTAGCTGCTTCTTTCCCTAGTACAGGGCAGGTCTGCAGAGCCCTGGTAGAACGACACAGCAAGCAGAAAGAAAATCTCTACAGCTTTGCAAGTGGTTCAACCATTGTAAGCATATATTTCTCTCAATTCCACACAATGCTTGTGATCATAATGATGTATATTGATTTTAATTTGTTTAATGTTTTATATACAGTATATATAGATATATGTAGTATGTGAAAATGTATATATAATATATGTGTTTTACCAAGCAACAAAGCCTAAATGAAGCCTATTGTAAATTATAAGTGTTTGACTATGACATATTGCATATAATATTACATCATTGTAATAGATATGTCTCTGTTGTAGTGAAAAGTCATTGCTATTTTTTGAAGAACTTTGTTTTTCAGATATGTGGTAAACCAAATATGTAACTGTATCGAGAGAAAGGAATAAGCCAATTTAGATTTAGGTCAAATACTTCTCTTGGCTTCCCAAATTACTGTTTGTTGTCCACACTTGTTGAGACACAGTGTCTTTTAAAGTGATTACATTTTAGGTTTAGCTTCTACATTCAAGGGGAATTATAACAAATTTAGTGCAGACTAGTAATAGCTCTACCTGTGGTGCATTATTTATTTTTTCCTGAAAATGATAACATAATTCTTTGTGTATGATGGTGCAAAAAAAGAGGGAGTAATTGTGTCTGGATTCTACCTAATAAAAGTAATATCATCCAAAACAGGATAAGGAGAAGCAGCTGGTAAAAAGAGTAATTTTTTCAAACATAGTAAATTTGTTGTGCAGTGTTCTCTTGTCACTTTCACCACCTGTGGCTGCTGGGTTCTTTAATTGCGGCTTGTCTGGATCCTGGAATGTTGGGGACCCTATTTGGAGAAAAAAAAATGGGCACATTTAGAAAATGCCAACCAACCGAGGCGTTAAATTGATAGCACCCATGATTAATAATTAGGCCTTCCTCCAGCCCCAACATTAAAATAATAGTATTCCCATTTAATAAATAGATCTATATCTCTCCAACCAAGCTCAACATTAAAGTAATAGTAATCCCATTTAATAAATAAACCTATTTCCCTCCCTCCAAACAGCCCCAGCAATGAATTAATAGTATTTACATTTAATAAATATACCCGTTTCCCGCAACCATCGCTTGCCATTAAATAATTCATATTCACATTTAATAAATAGACCTCATTCTCCCCAAACACACCCCCACATTCAATTAATAGCCCCCAAACAACCCCATCTTAAATTAATAGTCCCCATTATAAAATTAAATTGCCCCACCATCACCCCAGAAACAATAGAGCCCCAATTAATTAGCCACCACTTACCACACACACACACTACATTGCCAAAAGTTCCATGAGCCATCACACACACATTACTGTGCCCCTTCATCACCATGCTGTGCCCCCTTATGATCACCCTGCACCCTCCATGCTTCTTTTCCCCCTTCACCTGGACCCCTTCATCACACTGTCAATGCTGCCACCCCTTCATTACTCTGTGTCATGCTGCCCCAGCTTCATCACTCTGTGTCATGTTGCTTCCCCTCTTCATCACTCTGTGCCTTTCTGTTCCCCCCTTCTTCATCACTGTGTGCCTTTCTGTTCCCCCCTTCTTCATCACTGTGTGCCTTTCTGCCCCCCTTTCTTTATCACTCTGTGCCTTCCCCCCCTTTTTCATCACTTTGTGCCTTTCTGTCCCTCCTTCTTCATCATTCTGTGCCTTTCTGTCCCCCCTTTCTTCATCACTATGTGTCTCTCTGCACCCCCTCTTCATCACTCTGTGCCTTTCTGTCCCTCCTGTCTTCATCACTATGTGACTTTCTGTCCCTCTCTTGTTCATCACTATGTGCCTTTCTGCCCCCCCTCTTCATCACTATGTGCCTTTCTGCCCCCCCTTCTTCATCAGTATGTGCCTTTCTGCCCCCCTCTTCACCACTATGTGCCTTTCTGTCCCTCCCTTCTTCATCACTATGTGCCTTTCTGCCCCCCCCTTCATCACTATGTGCCTTTCTGCCCCCCCCCCTTCACCACTATGTGCCTTTCTGCCCCCTACTTCATCACTATGTGCCAAGCTGCTCTCCTCTTCATAACTATGTGCTTTTCTGCTCCCCCCTTCATCACTATGTGTCATGCTGCTTACACGCCCTCTTCATCACTATGTGCCTTACTGCCCCTCCCCCCCATTTCTTCATCACTCTGTCCCTTTCTGCTTTCCTCCCCTTGCCTCTGTTCCTTTACTTACCTTCCTTTTGGCTTCTTTCATCTCTTTTCTTCTCTTCTTGTTTTCTTTCTTCTTTCTTGCGTGCTGGCTCCTCTCTACTCCGTTCCTCACTGAATGTTGGACTTGACGTCATCACGTCACGGCCGACATTCAATGCGAACGGAACAGGGAGGTGGAGGAAGGCGCGCCGGCGCCGCGCTGAGGTAAGTATTTTTTATTTTATTTTTTTTAAAAAGTACCTGCTCCCCACACCAACAAAGGGGACGGAGCCACCAGATGTCGGGGCCGACCTGGGAATACCCCGGCTCCCCGACAGGCCACTGCGACCTTGGCTAACCCCTTTCTGTGTGAGTTTGCTAAACCTTTTTAACATATTTCCCAAGGACAATTCCATCTTGCACTGTTCCAAATGTGCCTTAAATAGGCTTGATGGACTTGGTGCCCTTGGTGCTGGGATGCAGACATAGCACCTGTCACCTGGTACCCAGCCTTCTTAAAAAGGTGATCCCTGTTTCCGGGGGCTACATATGAAATTGTTTTTACTGGGAAAAAAACTGTACATTAGCAAAAGGGTAGAATTAGACCATATTTTATAATTAACACTGCCTTCTACACACTGTATCCTTGAGATTCAGAAGATAAGCTGCCATCAATCCTTATCACACTCTTGCTTGTTAAAGTATTGTTCAGTGACTGTCACAGTTGCACATGATGTCGATGTACCTGTAGAACTCTGACATCTCACGTAAACAAAGAGCTCTTGTAGGTGTTTGATTAAATTTAACAAGACCTGCTGCATTTGAAAATGCTGCTGACAATGTACCCAAAGGGCTGAATAATTTATGAAGAGTTCTCTTTTCGTGTGTCTGTGTTGTACTATTTATGAATGGAGATTCTGTGCGTCAAGAGAGTTTCCTCTGAGGTTGTTGTTATAGTGAAACTAACATAGTACAGCGTGCAATGATATTTTGCATCTGTTCTTGTAGCTCCTGTATATTTGAGTTCATTTTACTCACTGTTTTTCTGTTTATCAGCTACCACACTATTATTTAGTGCTTTGGTGAGGAGAAGACTTAAAAAGTAACCTGTAGTGTAATTATTGCATGTATGATACATTTATTGATCTTATATTTAATTAACCATGTTAGCCTCATAATAGATTGAAACAATGTTACAAAACAATGGCAATGCAATCAATCTACTAATTGACAATTTATAAGGTTTTCTTGAAGTGATGACTGTTTGGTTCTGTGGCTTTTAGTGCTCTATCTGCATCTTACAATTTATGCACCAACATAGACTGAAAAATCTACAGAGAAAGCAACAAACTTAGAAAATAAAATTAGTGCAGATGACAAATTCACAAATACAATGCAATATTACAATATTCTAAGGACAATACTGAAAGATATATAAAAGGGCCTGCCCCTAGGAACCCATTCACATGACAACACCAATCATTTTCATCCACAGTCAAATTAATGAATCAGAAAAGGCTTCAAGGGTATGAAAATAAGTAGTAATATATTAGTAGTAGTAAAGGAACAACATAGAACAACTGTTTTTGTTAAACATTTGCATACCAAGTTTCTGAGTCCTTCAATTTGAATATTATAAGCTTAAAAGAAATATCACTTAATAGTTAGTATATACACAAATCAAACATTCTTTATAGCAATTGAAGACCTAAAAACACATTAATAAATTAGTTAGAGTCTTTATAGGAGAAAAAGTTTGCATTCCCAAACATGCTTTTTGCATTTTAAAAAGCTCAAAGTCCAATAACTCACAATACCACAATGAACCAAGAACAAAGCAAGAAATGTACCAAAAGGTCTTTTAACTTGTTTTTGCCATCGAAAGGCATTGGAGGCATAGAAGTCATTTCTTACCATGCATGGTCCCACTAAGTGATGCATACGGTGATAGTCATATTTGCGAATACCGTAATGCCGATAGTGAGTATACCTACATAAAAATGCAGATGCTTACATGTCCAATAACAAATAAATATAGACTGTCCTTAAAACAGACACACAACATAGACGACAGTCTTTATGTGAATTCCAAACATGGCATATCCTGATAGTGCATTTTGCTGTCACTTAAAATGGTGAACGTGATATTGGCGCTTTTAAAGTGATGTGAAGATGTACTATCGGGATTTCCACTGTTCGGAATTTAGGTGAACACTGTCGGCTATGCTGTCTGTCTGTTTTAAGGTCAGTCTATATTTATTTATTTTCGGACATATAAACATTGGTATTTTTATGTAGGTATACTCACTGTTGGAATTATGGTAATCGGGCAAATGTTCCCAACCCGATACATGGGTGGAAACCACGTTGCATGGTCACCCACTGGTCAATGTCATCACTCAATGGTTAGATATCATCACAGAATGAGCTGTTGTCACTGAAACAAAGGAACCATCCAGAGATGTAAGTGGTTAATAGCGCTGACTGCTTTTCCTACAATGATCTCCAGATCATTTCTGGGGTTCACTAAAGGAGAATGAACTACCACAATATCAATCCATAGAAAACTGCTGGCCCAATCCTTTGTATCTCATGCACAACTTGTGCTATGTACTGTGCTGGACTTTTGATGCAATATAATATGCTGGACAATTGATGTCTTTACATTCTGTTGAACTGTTTAACATACCGAGAAAAATCCCCCAGGTTCTCTGTATTTTCCCACCTTTTCAAGCACCTGCTGTGGACCTATAAATGGATTGAGCATGTTGGAAAATTGGAGATATTTAAAAAGGTACTGATAGCATTGCCTAAATATTAAGTTATTGCAATTGATCAGGAAGTTCAACAAAATGGGACAACCTGGACAAGCAAATAGTCATGAGCCAATCCTGTGATGCTTGTATCCATTTTATGGGGACCCTCTTTGGACAGGTTTACCTCCAGGCCGATCACGATAAATATGACAATTCACCCGGGGCTATCCATCCTCTTTAATGTACTCAACATGGTTAATCTAAATGCCAAGATTAGGTTGTATAATATTCTAAACATCGGACAGTGTAATATTTTGAACTTGGGAAGGTATATAAGTTGCTAGTAAATAGGGTCTCGATTGTTATACCATTTGTGTTACTTTTTCACAGTGTAAGCCAAATGTTCACTTTTTGCCCATATCAGCTAATTATATAAATATATATAAACATAAATAAATACAAATAAAGGGTAATCATAATAACAACAACTATCACACATCCACTTAGCACATTATTTAAAGAAATAAAGTTGTCAGGTTTCTTATATGGAAAAGCATAAACAGATATAGGGGAGGAATACAGTTTGTAAGTTAATATTTCATATGACTTTTGGTCACAGGCTTTGACTCTAAAATCAAACAGAAACAGACAAACAGAAACACAATTTTTAGTACTGCCATGTAAACTTAAAGAGTAACATTTTGCACACGTGACAGATTCCATTTAATTAGTAACTATCATATATATATTTTATTGTATAGCAGTGTGATCTTACTTTCCTAGAATGTACCCATTATTTATATATATATATATATATATATATATATATATATATATATATATATATATATATATATTTATATTTATATATATATATATATATATATATATATATATTTACTTGGGTCCTGTAAAAGTCTACTTAGATATGGATTTTTAAGGGCCTAAGAAAGGTTTTAGCCTTTCAGAGGATCATGTTTGCCTAAATTTGCCGGCTATGCCAATATTTTATCCATTTATAGTAGGGATGTGCACCGGCGACTTTTGAGGTCTCGTGTTTTGTGTTTTGGATCCGGATTTTCATTATTTTTGGGGTTCGGATTTGTCTCGCAAAACACTTGACGAAAGGTCTCGGTTCGGATTTAAGGTTTTGGATTCGGATTTTTTTTGAAAAAAACATAAAAAGTTTAAAAATCAAGTTTTTGGGCTTATTTTCACTCCTACGCTATTATTAACCTCAATAACATTCAATAACAAGCATTTCCACTAATTTACAGTGTATTCTGAACACCTCAAAATATAGTTATTAGTCCAAAACGTTGCAACGAGGTATCTTTCTGGACTGCGTAGAAGAGTGGGTCACCACAATATATATAATAAGAAAACCACCAACTTGTATGATTCGCAGCAATAAATGTACCTGGACTGCGTAGAGGAGTGGGTCACCACAATATATATAATAAGAAAACCATCAACTTGTATGATGCGCACCAATAAATGTACCTGGACTGCGTAGAGGAGTGGGTCACCACAATATATATTAAAAACCCTGAACTTGTATGATTCGCAGCAATAAATGTACCTGGACTGCGTAGAGGAGTGGGTCACCACAATATATATAACAAGAAAACCATCAACTTGTATGATTCGCACCAATAAATGTACCTGGACTGCGTAGAGGAGTGGGTCACCACAATATATATTAAAAACCCTGAACTTGTATGATTCGCACCAATAAATGTACCTGGACTGCGTAGAGGAGTGGGTCACCACAATATATATAACAAGAAAACCATCAACTTGTATGATTCGCACCAATAAATGTACCTGGACTGCGTAGAGGAGTGGGTCACCACAATATATATTAAAAACCCTGAACTTGTATGATTCGCACCAATAAATGTACCTGGACTGCGTAGAGGAGTGGGTCACCACAATATATATAACAAGAAAACCATCAACTTGTATGATTCGCACCAATAAATGTACCTGGACTGCGTAGAGGAGTGGGTCACCACAATATATATTAAAAACCCTGAACTTGTATGATTCGCACCAATAAATGTACCTGGACTGCGTAGAGGAGTGGGTCACCACAATATTATTAAAAAACCCTACATAGGTCTGAATTCCAGCCAAAAAGTTTATGGACTGCGTAGTGTAGTGTTCCCCACAATATTATTTAAAATTTTTGCAGCAACAGTCAACGTTGTTTAATATCTGATACACCTCTATCTGGACTGCATAGTGGAGTGGCCCCGGTACCCAATTTGGTACCGGGGCCACAATACCTCCTCCAAACATGGTACAGACCATTCGTCATTGAGATCCCATCAAGTATGTTAAAGACAGACAGGGTCGAAGTGTTATTGGTTGACTTTGTAAACCAAAAAACTGTCCCTGTTGCACATAGTCGTGCAATGAAGACTGACTTTTTCATTTAAAGGCACCATCTTTCAAGTGTAGTGTTTGTAAGTCTAAGTCATATTATACTTTTGGTAAAATTGGTTTATTTTGTTCCTCTTTATGGTAACTACTAATAGAATTAAAGTATTAAATAGAAGCGGCAGTTCCTCTTTATGGGAATTAGTAATAGAATTAAAGTATTAAATAGAATTAAAGTATTAAATAGAGTGGTATAGAGTTGTAGTGTGATATAGATAGAGTGGTCCCCACAATATAATAATAAAACCCTCAACTGGTCTGAATTCCACCAAACAAGTATCTGGACTGCGTAGTGGGGTGGCCCCGGTACCCAATTTGATACCGGGGCCACAATAAAATAAATACACCCTCAACTGGTCTGAATTCCACCAAACAAGTATCTGGACTGCGTAGTGGGGTGGCCCCGGTACCCAATTTGATACCGGGGCCACAATAAAATAAATACACCCTCAACTGGTCTGAATTCCACCAAACAAGTATCTGGACTGCGTAGTGGGGTGGCCCCGGTACCCAATTTGATACCGGGGCCACAATACCTCCTCCAATTTCCAAGTGTAGTGTTTATAACATCTTAACACTACACTAATTCTAGCACGTCAAAACCTCTTGTTTTAAATAATGACAGGGCATTTAACTTTTGATTTAATTTATTGAATTTGTTGGCATTTTCTTTTACTTTTTGAACATGTCAAATGACTGTTGAATGGTCACATAATGCCAAAAAAAAAGTTGCAAGATGGAATTGTCCTTGGGCCCTCCCACCCACCCTTATGTTGTTGAAATAGGACATGCACACTTTAACAAACCAATCATTTCAGCGACAGGGCCTACCAAACAACTGTGGCTGAAATGATTGGTTTGTTTGGGCCCCCACACCAATAAAACAATTCATCTCTCCCTGTACAAACTAAACAGGCTCTACTGAGGAAAGATGTCGTCCTCATCCTCAACCTCTGATTCCTCTCTCCCTACAGTGTGTACTTCCTCCTCCTCACACATTATCAATTCGTCCCCGCTGGACTCCACAACCACAGTCCCTCTGTACTGTCTGGAGGGCAGTGCTGTACTTCATTGAGGAATTGATTATTCATTTTTATAAACATCATTTTTTCTACGTTGTGAGGAAGCAACCTCCTTCGCCGCTCACTGACCAGGTTCCCCGCTGCACTAAAAACTCTTTCCGAGTACACACTGGAGGGGGGACAACTCAGTTAAAAAATAGAGCCAGTTTGTACAGGGGCTTCCAAACTGCCTTTTGGAGTTCTACCACGTCACTACCTCTAGTTAATTTAGATTGCAAGGCTTGTAAATATAAATACTTTGAAGATAAAAAAAGCAGGCTGCACAGACTGTTGAGCTAGAAAGTGAAATTAAATGGACCACGTTACTTTGGTGGCTATCTATACCCCCCCGCCCTACACTTGTAGTTGAATATAAATAAAGCAGCCTGCATAGACTGTAGAACTAGAAATTCAAATATACAAAGAAATGGACAAAGGCAGTTTGGTATCTGTCTGCATCAGATCCCCTCTCCACTAGGAGTAAAACAGGAAACTTTTCAGCCGTTATATAATCTAGAATATAAATAGAAATTGAGAAAGGCAATTTGGTATCTGTCTGCATCATAATCATCAACATCCTCCTCAGCGCCAGCTACATCAATATCCTCCTCCCAGTGTACAACATTCACACCTTCATTAGCCAAATCTGTAACTGGACTGTAAGTGATCCTTCCAGCATATGCAGAGGGCGTGCTGCAAATGCTGGATGGAGTCACCTCTTCCCGTACAGTGATGGGAAGGTCAGGGTTCACAACCAACAACACCCTTTGACTCGCCTTGGGGATTTGTGATGTCATCTGTTTAGAAGGCAGAGTTCTTTGCTGTTTTGTTGTTGTTGCTGACAGCATAACTCTCTTAAATTTTTTGTAGGGGGGGGGAGGTGGGCTTAGATCCTTGGGTGAAGCTGGACCACTAGTCATGAACACGGGCCAGGGCCTAAGCCGTTCCTTGCCACTACGTGTCGTAAATGGCATATTGCCAACTTTACGTTTCTCCTCAGATGATTTTAAGTTTCTCTTTTTGCTATTTTTTGAGAACTTGGGCTTTTTGGATTTTACATGCCCTGTACTAGGAGATTGGGCATCGGGCTTGCCAGACGACGTTGATGGCATTTCATCGTCTATGTCATGACTAGTGGCAGCAGCTTCAGCATTAGGAGGAAGTGGGTCTTGATCTTTCCCTACTTTATCCTCCAAATTTTGGTTTTCCATTATATGTAGCACAAGAGAGCATACCCCTAAGCCACACACACTCGGCAAAGCCTTTAAAAATTATATGCGGCACAGGAGAGTAGCACTGGACTTATACTGCTGAATCAGTGAACTTTGTAATAGCAGTACCACTGGACTTTTACTGCTGAATGTGTGAACTTGGTAATATTGCAGTACCAATGGGCTTATATACTGCTGGATTGGCTTTGCAAATTTGGTTATAATTATTATTTTTTTTAATTTTTTATTTTAATTTTTTTTATAACTTTTTTTTTATTTTTTAAAAACTTGGGAATAATGGGGAAATAACTATGCCCTTAGAAGCACAGAGCACAGGACACAGCACCACTGGACTGAACAGGACACGGCACAGGACCCAGCAGCACTACGGAACTCAGCAGGACAGAGCACAGGACACAGCACCACTGGACTGAACAGGACCCAGCACAGGACCCAGCAGCACCACTGACCTCAGAAGGACAGAGCACAGCACACAGCACCACTGGACTGATACTGCAGAACACAGCACAGCACAGCACAGCACAGAACTAAACAGCACAGCACAGAACTAAACAGCACAGCACAGAACTAAACAGCACAGCACGAGATCTACCAGGACAGAGGACCACCTAACACACCCTCCCTCTACCCTGATCAATGCCCGAGTGAAGATGGCGGCGACTAGCGGGGAATTTATAGGATCCGAGTATCGCGAGATCCGACAACGGGATTATGAGTCAGAGCCTCAGTTTCACTTTTGAATTTGGCGCCAATACCCGGATCTGTCTCGGATCCGACTCGGATCGGCAACGTTCGGGTGGGCTCGGATTTCAGAAATCCGAGTGCGCTCATCTCTAATTTATAGTGTCACTTTTAAAGGGATTAGCAGATGTCTCTTACAATTTTTGTGTAGGCAGAGACAGGGGACCCAGGAAACCTGTGGACATTCAACAAAAACCCCCCCACTTCCTATATGGTGACACAGAGAATGCTCTACTGGCCATGTACATAGTCTAGTTTTCCACTTAACTTCGTGTCTAATTTGAAGATTTCTTGTAGCAAAACTAGAAGTGAGCAAATCTATTATTTGCTGATCCCCCCCCTAAAATCTTTTTATTTTCCATTTCAACAGAAATATATTTTGAGGATTAAAAAGGTAACTAATGCAAATTTTAAAGAAGACTACAATTTTTAGAAATTAGACTCACAAAATATTATTTGGGGAAAGAGCCAAAATCCAAGCACTAAAAATTGTTTTGCTCAACTCAACTAATCTCTGACAATAATGAAACACCAGTTTCTAAATGTGTACTTTATATTGTGTTATTTTTTTTCAGGTTTATCCCCACTATAAAGTTTTCTGGTTTTTGATACCGGGGATGTCTACATTTAAATACCTATTTTAATGACAATGGTGCTTGAGAAGTAAAGGAGAATAGAGGGCAGTGGCAAAAAAGTCCTACTCTATTTAAGATACATGTCAGAACTGCCTATCCATCCCTTATAATTCTAATGCAAAATTAAATATAATTATTCCAGTATTAAAAATGTAACTTCTGCCTGGATAAAACTCACCCAGGTGAATGACCAGTGAATGAACAGAACTGAACACTCCTCTATTATGAATAAGTCATGAACTCCAGTTATCAGGAAGTTAACAAGTCTTTGACATTTGATTCATTCATTATAGCGCATAAGGTTCACCAATACTGATGTGTGATTTATCTACTTAGTCATGTTTTGTCAGATACTGTAGGAAGGATGGACACGCTTTACATTATTCAGGAGTCTTGCTCTACACAGCAGACACAACTACTTTACAATCCACATCATTTAACCTACAGTATGTAGTAGAAGTATTGTACAAACCACAAAACTGCCAAAGCATAGTGTCAACGTGTGGTGGGAATCTTAGTTCATACCAAGACTGATGCAAAATAAAGCTTGTTTATTGTTACCTCTTGGAGGTTGACAACAACTAATAGAGCAATCCCACTAAATAGCAAAAGCATACCTCCCAACCATCCCGATTTGAGGGCTCCATCCTTGTCGGAACAGCTTTGTCCCACGGTTGGGAAATTTGGGAGGTATGTCTCACTCACTGCTGTTCTGCATAGCACGGGGCCTGGGAAATTGCTGTTGGTTTGAACATATTACTAAGGCTAATGTTGGAAGCTAAGTATCATTTTACTTTTCTGTTTTATATATCTAACTGGTTTTTAATAAAAGATTAACTTTTTTGTGACCTTTGTGGTCACGAGTCTTTAACTCACTGGAAACAAGCTACCACCAGATCTGGGTACTGATCAAGACCTGCAGCTTCCACATTGCCAAATTGTTCACAGAGAGGCATTAGGATGATTGCTCAGTTTCTGATATTGCCACAATTCTGTGCTAAAAACTGGAAATGACAGCTATGGAGTATGGTGAAAATAAAACACTTTATTGAACAAACATAGTCCAAAATAGTGCATGAAAAGGTTCAAACCCAATATAACTAAGACTGATCAATGGATCCCTGGGTGAGGCTGAAAGCAGGTAAATAACAGAGAATCTGGCTGGTACAGATGAACTGGCTGAGTAGAATAAAACCAGGAACAGGGATGTCGGCTAGCAGCTTGCAGTAGTCCAAGTGAACATAAGAAGTAACAACAGCAACAATGAGAACAACAACATCAATGACCAGCAAGGAGAACTGAGGGAAACAGGCATTAATTTACAGGAGCAGTAGGTAACCTTTGCTAGTGAGGGAAGAGATAAGGATACAATAGGATACAATAGCAGCACCTCTGGTGGGTCAGAGGTACTGCAAGACAAATAGAAACAATATCAAGTCCAACATAGTCCAAAAGACAGGAGCTGCCGAGACAAAGCAGCATCCTAAGGTGATGCTGTTGTACTAGCGAAGACAGATACTGACAGATATGCTTTTATTTTTTAAATCCACCGCTAGGGCTAAATTTACTAAGCTGCGGTTTGAAAAAGTGGGGATGTTGCCTATAGCAACCAATCAGATTCTAGCTATCATTTTGTAGAAGGTACTAAATAAATGAAAGCTAGAATCTGATTGGTTGCTATAGGCAACATCCCCACTTTTTCAAACCCGCAGCTTAGTAAATCTAGCCCCTAGTCTTGTCTGCTCTCACATCTGTTGAGCTGGGGCAGTTCTGCAAATCAACCATGCCTGGGTTCTTCCAAACAAGTGTAATGTTATAAGAATACAACAGAAGCACTGATTATATTATGCAGTCTACCTTGTATCTCAGTAACGAGATTAATAGCTTTTAATTCTGCTCTCTTTACAGGAGTGTCTTGGTAGCTTGTACTGCTTGCACTGCTTGTTAATTGTTAAGGTGTAGCCACATGGCATATCCTGTGACATACTGTCCATTGAATCAGTACCTTGAGCTATCCACATACAAATGTGGGAGTGCTACCTTGGGCATTATCAATATTGTTTATGGATAAGGCACCGCAAAAGGTCTACAGCAGTGTACATAGATATTACACTAAAATGGTACAAGGCAAAAACAGGAGATTACAATAAAGACAAAAACAGTACATTTCTAAAATAGACAAAATAGTAGAAAGTTTTTTTTTTGTGTTCAAAAACAAAACTTTGCTCCTGCAAAGGTTTGGTAGAACTCTAGGGACTTAATAAAGGCTACAAACAGGTGAGATAAATTGTTCTGATTGCCGTGACCTTTCACTGAAAGTCTGATTGCAGAATAAAGAAAGCTGTGTAGAAGTCCAGGTGAGGCAAATAGCTACATTGCTGATTACAGGAATTGAGGTATCAAAACCTTCACAAGTGGGACAGTTGGTTCACTCACTGATGATAGGCTGGATGAGGTTTACATCTTGCACCTTCATCTTTAGTTGGGACCTTAGACCAGTTAATTATGGATCCCTGTTTTTCTTGAACTCCCTGCCCACCTAAAAAAAACAAAAAAAAAACAAAAAAAACAAAACAAAGCACATTGTCTTTTAACATGTCTTTTTTTTTTTTACAAGAGATACAAATTAATGATTGTAAGCAACTTTGGACACCAGTGATTGTGAGCGACCCATCACTGGTAGCCACGACCCTGCAACAATCTCCTTCCCCTACCCCTATTCTGGAGATATCCCTGTTTACTGTGTTTCCTGTATTGAAAACAAATATCTTCTTAATATACTGCTCCTCGTATCTGACCTTTTACCTGTCTGCCTTAGAGAATACTGTAACGTTCATCACCTTCGCAGCAATTATACTTTCATCAGTTATATAAAACAAAAATGCATTCTGCCTGCACATAAATATGCACTGCCATAGTATATTCAATATTGGTCTCTCTAATGACGCTTATAAAATATTTGACAGCTCGCAGCCACAAAACCACCTTTTTGTTAACACACTCACTCTGGAGTGAAAATATCAGAACTGATTTTTTTATTTTATTATTAATGTGCATCTTTTGCCGACACAGAGGAATAGCTTAACATAGAAACGTTAGATATCATTTGCTATTTCTCTTCAAAAAGCAACAACAACATACGTCTTCACCTTGTTCCTACTTACGGAAGGGTATGTACATCAAGTGCCTTTGCAATTTTGCATAGCACTTAAATCTAAAGCAACTTGCTAAAATGCACCAATCATTACTCAACATAAAGGGGTTGATGCTAAATTGGATGAATATGGATAAAAAATTCTGCTAAAAAAGACACATGTGAGAAAAAAAGCTTAATTTTATGCATAGGTAGAGGCAGATATACTTCCACCCAAATCAACCCAAATGTACAGGTGCATCTAAATAAATAAATGGTGATGATGATCTAGCATAAAGTATGTCCATTTGAGAATGTAGAATACAGCATATGCTGCAATTCTGAATTGAGACTAAAAGGACCCCTTATATCATATTATCCATGAATACAGTAATGCTACATTAATGTTGTGCATTTATTGTGCATTTATTGTGTACTGTCACAACCCCATTTGAAAGAATTATTTTAAACATGACCATTGCCGCCTTAATATTCATGTATTGTGTATTCAAAATTTTCTGTGACCCATTTGTAAGCACTTATTATGTATTGTGTACTGTGACTTTACTACAAATGACTCACATTAACTTTGCCATTATTATTTTTTTCTTCATTTCATTAGATTCAATACATGCAATGTGTGTTTACTTATGTATTTTTTTTAAATAATTAAACAAAAAAATATTTGCATAAATTGCACAGCAAAATTAATATACTTTATGGTCTGGCTCAGGGATAACTGGATGACACGTACCTGGTGATGGATGTCATCCAGGTATACCTGGGTCAGTTCCTATCGGTCCTCCATGTTGAAGGGTGTTTCCTCAAAATAAACAAATAAAAAAAAAACAAAACATGTCCTAAATACATAATTCATATATCATTGTTCATAAGTGGGGTTTGGACATAAGTTTACTATTTTATTTTGCCGTTTTGTTTCCATTATATATAATTTAGGCTTTTAGATTATGTATTTGTAATTTATATGCTTATGCACAAAATCCACAATTATATATAAGTCTACTTTATATAGCAGAAGGCATTCACTCTCCCCCCAGCCAGGATTTGAGGATTACATTACTTTCCCACATGGGTCTATATGTCTCTTGTACAATACCATCATTTTGAGCAATATACAACTTACATTTGTGGCTGATGTTTTTCTGTAAGTAAACACAGCTTTTACCTTCACTTTTACTCCAATGTTAAATCCTTACAAAATTATGTAAAATTACAGATTATAGAACAATTAATTATAGAAAATTACTGTGAAATTACACATATACACTTATGCTGCTTGGCCAATATTGAACCATCTAAGGTGTACAGTGTCATTCCTACAAATCAAGTATGTTTTTCAGCTAGGATAAGATGTTTCATTAATTTACCTTCTTCAGTGTTCACCCTGGATGGTCTGGTCTCCTCCATGGCTAATGCATCCCAGGGATGCTTTCCGTAACCTCTAGCTCCTCCTCAACCTTGGCTTTGCTTCATCCTTTATAACTTCTAGAACCTCCTAAGTCTCCTTTCCTTCGCTGCCTCTTACACATCCTCTGCCTCAGCTTGATCCTCCTCACCTAGGTTAGATTAAAATAACAAGTTGTAGAGAACCAAGGGGTAAATGTATCAAGCTGAGAATTTTCCGGCGGGTTTGAAAAGTGGAGATGTTGCCTATAGCAACCAATCAGATTGTAGCTATCATTTTGTAGAATGTACTAAATAAATGATAGCTAGAGTCTGATTGGTTTTTCAAACCCACCGGAAAGCTCTCAGCTTAATACATTTACCCCCAAGTGTCATTCTTCTGCCAATGATTTGGTGGACGTGTTTGCTGTGGGTTAATATATTACTTAAACATCCCAATAGAAGACTTAAAGGCTTGGAAAGGAGGGAAATAGTATTTTCAGGTAAATCAGTAATTCATAGTCAGGGGTCTCCAGCCCAGTTGCATAAACACAGAACAAACCCAAGATCAGATACAAATAGTTCCAGTACACATAAGGACTGAACAGAAAGAACGAAAAAAATTGAAACAAAACAAAACATATAAGACGGGACACAAATGACTGAGCAGACCAGGATGTCTCTACAGAATACCAGCTGAAGCAAGAGCAATTGACCAGTGCAGAACTCTTTGCTTTGAGTATTGTGCAGAACTCTGCTTTGTGTATTGTCGAAGTCCAGTAACTTAGTAGGCAAACGGTGACTGTGTGTGGAATGACATTGAGCCTGATTCGTTAAGGGAAGTTAAGTAAAAAAAATGGAGTAAGTAGTCTCCTGGACAAAACCATGTTACAATGCAAGGGGTGTAGATTAGTTTTCTATTTTGCACATGAGTTAAATACTGGCTGTTTTTCATATAGCACACAAATACTTGATAGCTTATTTGTACACTGAAATTTAAAGTTGATATTTGTGTGATACATGAAAAAACAGACATTATTTAACTTAGGTGCAAAATAGAAAACTAATCTGCACCCCTTGCATTGTAACATGGTTTTGTCCAGGAGACTACTTACTCAATTTTTTTACTTAACTTTCCTTAATGAATCAGGCCCATTATCACTGGGCACAGTTCGTCCATGCATGACATAGCATGCTATATAAGCACAGTTATTGGAACTCTTGGAAGTTTCTAGTGGACATCTTGCTATAACTACCACCTTTAGGCCGGCTATGGCCAAACTGCCCCTATATTACATAAAAATAATTTTAAAAAATCATAGCAGGATAACACATTCATAAACTGTTAATGCACATGTAGAAAATGATTGGCTCTAGGAAATAGTTGTTACTATTTTACATGCTTATGGCTAGATGTCATCTAACTTAGGAATATTTGGTCTGCGTACTACATTAAAATATTGACAAATTAAGTATAACTTTGTTTATTCACAGAGTTACAGTGGAATTGATACTGGATGTGCGAGCCTGTACTGTGCCATCAATTTTTATGGTCTGCATGATAATGATACAAAATGATCCCCACTTAAGACCTTTATTTTATGGATTACAAATATGCCAATGTGTAAATTCATGACAAATGCTTTAGAAGAAAAGTTTACATTAATTAATAATACTGTCTGAGGTAGTGCATTTTGTCTTGGAGGGCAGGCCCTACTAAGTGGATCATAGAGAAGCAAACTTGGCATTGCATGACCAGAACCCATTTAGGTAAGAGCATGGTAGTGCCACTCTAATCCACCAGGTCCGCTCTCTTCTATCACTCTCAAAGAGCAGAAAAGAAGCCACTTCTGAGCAGACACAGGTGAGGAGCATACTCAGTAAAGTCCAGGACCTTTGCATGCTCATAAGAGGCCTTAACAGTAGGATATTAGGAGGCGGGGAGAGCATTGCCAGGTCACCACGGGGCCCAGTGACGGCAGCACCCCCTGCAGTGATAGTAGATTTGCCCGGGCTATGCTATGTCTTTATATGGATTGCAAAGAAACATTTAGACAGAAGTTTAACCATAAATCCCCACTGAGCTAGTCTCATTTATAAAAGGCCTGTGCCAAAGACTTTGACTGCACTGGGCAACGAGGATACATTATATTTGCTGCCATATGTGCTATTTGTTATTTTTTAAATGTATTTGTAAAACATCAGACAGATTTCATACAGGGGAGGGCTGGCAAATTTTAGCCTGGGAGGCAAGACTAGACTCAACAGCCTATTAGGAACATTTTAAAGGACAAAAAAATGCAGGTGGCCCATTGACCCACCCAAGGTAGCCCACTATGGCAGCAGCCTTGCGGGCAGATGCCCCATGCCCCCCAGCCCAACCTGCCCGTGATTCCATAGCATACATGACTAGTAACAGTTGTAGTCGGAAAACACCTTGGTTTCTGCATCTACTGGCCTCATTCTGCAATTTATTTGACGTGTTTTGAATATACTTTCTATAAGACTTTCTATAAGGCGGTGGTTGCATTTTCATTATATAATATCTATATTTATGAACATATTAGATTTAGTAACTGATAATGTCATTAGCCATTTTAAATCTATTCTAGGCACTTTCTGTATAGACGGTTCATCATTTAGCTTCAGGGACAATCCCTGGGTGCTGGGTAAATAGGATGAGCTTTGAGCTGTATCGTATTCATATTTTTCTTTAAAAATTCATATCCTTTGACGTCAGCAAAACACGTAGTCTATTCATTGTGTTTTTTCAGTATGTAAAACATATTAGTCTCCTCTACATTAAGGAAAATAGTATTTTTGTCTTTGTTATTGACATCTTAAAATGGCATAATCAATCATACATCAGTCTACAGAGAGATTTAACTGAAATGCATTTTTTTTAAAGAAAACAAAATCTTTACCTAATTGTGTTATGTAGGAAAAAGTAATACTTTAAGTTTTAAGAGACCAACCTTGCACTTTTCCACTTCCAAGCTCTTGTATATTGTATATACTGAGCACATAATAGTGTCAAGCGAGAGAAAATCTATTTCCCTAAGAGAAAAATAGCCTCATTGTTAAGAGTTTGCCAGAGACCGGCTGGAAGAATAGCAACTAGTTTAAGTATTCCTGCCTCACTCAGCAGTTTTTTGTGCACAATACTATATATAATGCTTATCAGCGGCATACTGGATGTATGGGAGGATCGCTGTATTCTGTGACAATATACTGAGCAAAATAAGAATTGTTATACATTTTGAAAGACAATTATATTTGTTTTTATTGTGTTGCTTTAGTATTGTTTTAGTTGATTGCATAATATTTTACATTGATTTGAATTAATAAAAATCAATAATTAACACTTGCAAAGTATTAAAATTATGAATGTACTGTATAATTATTATTATTATTATTATTATTATGACTGTTAATATAACTATTATTGTTAATATTTATTAACATAGAGCCAACACTCTAAACAGCACTTTACAATACACAGTTGTAGTTTTTTACACCTAACTAGGAAATTTCAGCCATTGAAGACTTGAAGCTGATAAACTGCTTATGTTCTTTGAGCATTCTTTGAGCAAAGGAGTGATCCAGCTTGTGTGTTCACATGCATGCGTCCAGATGACCAGAGTGTGGGATGGATTGATAGGTGCACATAGATCTGGTTTCCCATGTAGGAGGACTCAAGTTGTAACAAGAAGGCGTCTGACAGAGAGAAGAGCAGGTAGAGAGAGAAGTAACGAGAATGGGTCTGACAGAGAGGAGAGGTAGAAAGAGAGGTAATTACAAAGTGTCTGACAAAGAAATGATCAGGTAGAAAGAGAAAGAATAAGA
This sequence comes from Mixophyes fleayi, assembly GCF_038048845.1. Taxonomy (NCBI): domain Eukaryota; kingdom Metazoa; phylum Chordata; class Amphibia; order Anura; family Limnodynastidae; genus Mixophyes; species Mixophyes fleayi. The sequence goes on from NC_134406.1 coordinate 53,665,425, forward strand.
AGGAGTCTAACAGAGAAGTGAGCAGGTAGAGAGAGAAGTAACTAGAAAGAGTCTGGTAGAGAAGAGAGCAGGTAGAGAGAGAAATAACTAGAAAGAGTCTGGTAGAGAAGAGAGCAGGTAGAGAGAGAAGTAACTAGAAAGAGTCTGGTAGAGAAGAGAGCAGGTATAGAGAGAGAAGTAACTAGAAAGAGTCTGGCAGAGAAGAGAGCAGGTAGAGAGAGAAGTAACTAGAAAGAGTCTGGTAGAGAAGAGAGCAGGTAGAGAGAGAAGTAACTAGAAAGAGTCTGGTAGAGAATAGAGCAGGTAGAGAGAGAGAAGTAACTAGAAAGAGTCTGGCAGAGAAGAGAGCAGGTAGAGAAAGAAGTAACTAGAAAGAGTCTGGCAGAGAAGAGAGCAGGTAGAGAGAGAAGTAACTAGAAAGAGTCTGGTAGAGAAGAGAGCAGGTAGAGAGAGAAGTAACTAGAAAGAGTCTGGTAGAGAAGAGAGCAGGTAGAGAGAGAGAAGTAACTAGAAAGAGTCTGGTAGAGAAGAGATCAGGTAGAGAGAGAGAGAAGCAACTAGAAAGAGTCTGGTAGAGAAGAGAGCAGGTAGAGAGAGAGAAGTAACTAGAAAGAGTCTGGCAGAGAAGAGATCAGGTAGAGAGAGAGAGAAGCAACTAGAAAGAGTCTGGCAGTGAAGAGATCAGGTAGAGAGAGAAGCAACGAGAAGGAATCTGACAGAAGAGAGCAGATAAAGAGAGAAATAAAGAGAAGTCTGACAGAGAAGAGATAAAATACGTTAGAAAGAAGCTGCAGTCAGTGAAGAAACATGAGAGAAAGGTTATAGTAAGAGTTAGGCTGGGAACACACAATACAAAATTTATCCTGATGCAATATACTTAACGATTTTACCAATGATTAAACAAAACAAAACAAAAAAAAAGTTCTGATCACTGTGCCGATTCCTGTGCACACACTAAACACATTTTACATGATTTACCTTCAAATCTGTGCTCTTCATCTGTCATAACCATCAGCTGAAAAGATTATGACTCTGCATACTCAATAGAGATGTATGGACACTGCCGGTCATGAGTGCGTACACACCGCAGAATTGGAACGACATTTGTTAAACAAGATTTTTAATCTGGTTTAAAAATCAAACGAAATGATATAATGTGCGTTGGATTGATAATCGTTCTTCGTTGCAGTGTACACACTAATGCAAAATTGGGCCTTACGGACATCTATCATTTGATTGGCCCGTTAATCGTCTGAATACCCTGTAGTGTGTACCAAGCCTTTGTCAGAAAGAGAAGTAAAATTGAAATTCAGTGAGGGAGAAACAACAGTAAATAAAAAAAAGCAGAGGACATAAAGATGAACAAAAAGATATAGAAAATAGTAGTAGTGATGAGGAGACAGACAGAAATTTGTAAGGAGAACAGAAGAATGAAGAAGCTGAAGCAGATTAAGAAAGAGTGAGTAAGTGATAGACAGGATTCAAAGTACTGCATACTATAGTGCACAACCTTTTTTCGGCAGAATCGCTAGATAGCACTCATTTGAAGGACCCCCCAAAAAAGCTCAACCTGCACTATACTTTACTTAAGTCGTCCCTCATTACATTATTAAAAAAACCTCATGGGAAAAGAAGGGGGTGTAGTGGATATGTTCAATACATAGGAAGTGAGTCATGCCCTTCCCATGTAACACATATAGCCTGCCTCACATCTGAAGTACCTGAATACCTTTTTCTCCTTTACCTCTTTAGCAACACATTATCACCTATACCTCTCTGTACATCTACCTATAACACATTCTCTTATTCTCTTACCTCTATAGTAACTTATTTCTTCCATCACCACTGAAGTAACATATTTCTTCCCCTCTAACACATTCCCATCTATCACCTCTGTAGTAACACTTCCACAATCACATTTTTAGTAACACCCCACCCTCATAATGAGTGTTGAAATAATCAGTCAATCCTCCCTAATAAATGCTAATCATTAGGTGTACCTGACATACTGCATTAGAGTCATGTTCCGACTACATTCTCACCTCTCTTTATGTTAGAGTTGGTAGATCTGCTAGATCTAGCCACACAATAATGTGGTTTTGGGGATCAGTATGTTGCTTGAGTACAGAAACAGAATAAATGTAAGTTTTACATCAAGGGCAGTGGCGGATCCAGGGGGGGGGGGCGTTCGGGGCGATCGACCCCCCTAGCGGGGGCTTGCTACCGACAGCTGCACACTGTGCAGGTCCGCTCGGCAGTGGCAGTGTACTGCCCGGCTGCTCTGATTGTGTTTTAAACACAATCAGAGCAGCAGGACAGCACACTGCCACTGCCGAGCGGATCTGCACATAGTGTGCAGCCGCCGACAGCCTTAGAAATCAGAAAGGGGGCGTGGCCTAAATCCCCCCCCCCCCTAAAATCGCCCGGGGTATATCAATAGTCTGGATCCGCCCCTGATCAACGATGGAGAGGGGTGGAAATATGGTAGAATACACTCATGATAACATATAATGGCACTCATGATAACATATTGGGCTTAATTGGGCTTAATTGAGAGTACTGGACGAATTTGTGTACTGAGTGTAGGAGTAAAAATGTTTGTCTCATAAAGAATCATAGTAATGTGTGATTTTTGAGCCCCAACATAATCAGCTATATTTGTGTATTGCACCCCTGCAATAAGGGAAGGTACACTGCATGGCCAAACATATGTAGACACCTCTTTTAATTAGTGTGTTTGGCCATTTGTTAACAGGTGCATAAAATCAAGCATACAGCCATGCAATCTCCAACATTAGCAGTAGAATGGGTTGTATTAAAGAACTCAGTGAAATAAGTCAGTTTGTAAACTTTCTCCCCTTTCATGTGTTGATTGCGATAATGCGCCCCTAAGTCCTATAGTGGGCTCACTGAACATGCTCTAGTCTTCTTGCATAACCTTTGCTGCTGCTGATCAAGCAGTATTCAGGCAATCAGTGGGTCATTTAAACCTCTCTTTTTGAGTCAGACTATGTCAGAACATTGATCCTGCTTACTGATTTTCCAGTGCTTTGATTATTACTCTGGGACCTTTGGCTTGTTTATGACCATGTTGACTATTCCACTCTCTAACCTCAGCCTTCTCTTCATTGCAGTTCATCACTTGGTCATCATCATGGACAACCAAATTAGAAATCCAGTACCTTAGAAACCCAGCATGGCAGTCCAAAATAGTAGCTCTCAGTCTCACCAAAAGCTTACCCCACTGCTTTTGTAATTTGTAGAGAAGAGCCTCGGTGTCGCTGTCAAGTAAGATGACTGTATAAATGGTCACCTCCTTATCAGCTAGTCACATGGTGGTGCTGCAACATTCCTGGAGAAAATTGCTTAAAAACTAAATCTTTGGTGAGTGGATTATTATATTGATTAAAAGTGATAAATACTCTATAATTATACCAATTGGGTTAATTAATTATGGATTTATTGCTTTTATTTATATACTTATTTACTGCACTTAAACCGTCCCAGATTTATCAGCTAGAGCATCATGAAGACAACCTGCTCTTCTAATACTGTTTGAGTTGAGTGTGTACAGCAGTGCACAGTAAGCACAGTTATTAATATAGAAACAAGCACCCTATTCTTCTGGCATATAACCCATTTAAAATGCTGATCTTGCTATTGCATTATTTATGTTCTTGCCAGAATAACTGCTGGAGGGAAAATGGGCAAAAGAGCAGGAAGCAGCTGGAAAAAACACCTCATGGGGCTCTAGACAGAATATTGGTTCTTGGCCTTCTTCCCCCTGATCCATATATCATATATGTCAATTGGCAAATAAATATAACAATAAACAAAAGAAATTACAATTAGACCAACAGATTTTAAGAGATATTAATATTATCCCCTTATATCATCAGATCAGGTATTTTTTAAACAAAGAGCAGAAAAAGTAATTATCAATGAGCTACCCACATATAACCTGGTGTTTGAACAATTCCCATTGGGGGCAGAGAGATATACATGAAACCAATCAAGAAACAGTTTAATGTAGTATAGAAAGGAGACTTCCATGTTGTAAAATGCTCTTGATGGTCAAGTGTAAACAGCAGGTGTCATGTCAGAAACACATTATAAGAAGCGTGTTGCCAATGGAGGAGGCGCTATAATGCACAATCAAAAGGGAATGTGTTCACACCAAAAACGAAGCCAAAATAGCAGAGCGACAGAAAGGGTGGTAAAGAGAGGAGGTGAGGTGGAGAGGATTGCTGTGGAGAAGAGCGGATGAGAGAAAGAGGGAGAGGAATACGCCTGATTGGTGGTTTGCCTCAGGGGAGGGTTCAGACACCAGGAAGCGCAGCAATGACAGGGCTGGGATCCTTTAGGCCAGTGCTTGACCCAAAAATCCCTGACCTCCCCCCAGGGCCCTGGGTTCTGCCCAGCTTTCCCTGCAACTCAAAACCTGAGGATGCATTTTGAATGATTGAGGGACACAGCAGAATTTTGTTTATAAAATGTATTTGATGGGAGGGACCTAGGCATAAGCCTGAGCCAGTATGGAGAAAAGAAATTAGAGCAGAGGTTCGGGAACTGAAAGTAGAATCCCTTTGGATCTCATGTGTGATTGCAAATAAATGCTCATTACACACAAATCTTGTTAGGCACAGACATCAAAGTAACACAGTACTACACATAGGACAAGATTCATTAAGATACGTAAAACAAACGTGCACATGTTTAAAAACACAAGTAATTTGGGCTTAAGCACTACAGACCTGATTCATTAAGGAAAGGAGCACATTTTCTCCTGGACAAACAATGCTAAAATGCAAGGGGTGCAAATTAGATTATTATTTTGTACAAAAGTTAAATATTGGCTGTTTTTTCATGTAGCACACAATTACTTGCTAGCTTCATTTTACACTGAAATTTAAAGTTGATATAGGACATGCCCTAACCCAACTATCAATCTGTTCCCACATTTTAAATCTACCTCCCCCTCCAATGCAACATGGTTTTGCCAAGGTGCAAAGTAACTTGTTTTATTTTATTTTCCTTTCCTTAATGAATCAGGCCCTACAAGCGGATCTGAAGAAACATCTCTTGTTGAATACGGGTGTAGGTACGTTCTGCATGCACAGCGCTTGCCGTATTGAGACAGACACTACACTGCAGGATGCAAACAATACACATATGCAACATAAAGTCCCAGCAGAACACCCAGAAAACAAAATTTAGTCATTGACACCTGTGAATAATATAATCATTAAGAAAAAGACATTGGGAAAAAAAATTCTTCACCAACTACATTTATCGAGATGCTCTCAATACGTACTTTATATAAAATACGATTAGAAAACATGTACCTTAGAGATCCCCAACTCTTTAAACGGATGCTGCTGCGTGCACTCGACCCTGGCACTCAACCTTACTGTACCTCGCCTACATTAGTCCTCCCCTTCCGCTCCTGGTTCCCCCTTCAAATCATAGGCTGTCATAAGTATTAATTACGTTTGAACATGAATTGCGTTCTTTGGCGTATATTATGGTTTTACGCATTCGTAGAGTGAAATTATGCAAAATATCCCAATGCTTCAGGGAAAGAATGGACGGGAAATAAAAGAGACATTTGTTATTTCCTGACCCTTAATCTGCCACTAATAAATTTTCCTTCTGTGCTTCACAGCTTACTCCTCTTTATTATCAACCTTTAAGTCTTTTAAAAAATATCTCCTCATTTATAATTAACAATCGTATTAACAAACAGGTGGGGATGTGCCTAGAGGGTAAGTTTGAGGTGTGCAGTCAGTTTACTCCTTCCTGGTGGTCGTTATTTTGTCCTAGAAATGTTCTTATCCTACCTAAATACAAAAATATTTTTTTTCTCTCACTCTCAATATCCTAAGGAGAATATGGGGTGATAGGTTCATATTTTGGCATTAAACCTTGGCTCTTGCTTTGTTGTCCTTCGTCTTAAACAAAATTAAATTAACAAACATAAAACAAGTTCATTGATAGAATGTGCAATGTGTAATATATATGTTTTTTATATATTTATTCCTTTATATAACAGAGTAAGAAAGAGCGTAATTTAGCTCTAGTGATGAACATCTAGATTATAATTACTTAAGTGGAGTTTGATACCTTGTTATCTACACTTGACGCCATTTGTGAAATGCAATAAGATTAGTGAGTTCTTTAGCTGCATAAAGCATGATCTAAACTGAGACCAATTTAATACAACCTATATTAAGAACAAAACAAGTCCATTTGATATTATTGTATTTAAATTATTAGATTAACTTTCTTAAAAAATCAGTTAATCATATAATTTTATCATACATTTATTTTTTCTTTTCATGTCCTGTTTGCCGCATCCTAGGCACTTATATTTACAGACAGCAGACCTCTGGCAAATGATACCATTGATTCTCCTCTCACATTCTGTCTGCTAAACCTTTTGTCACTATCTTACTCACAGGATAGGCTAAAGTTATCTTCCTAATATGATTTATCATCAAAAGGCAGTAATTCAGACATTGAGCTATGGAGTATCATTAACGTTTATCTTCAAGTTGTTGCTTTAATTTGATACTATTATAACTTACAACTATTACAACTTACCTATAGTAAATGTTCAGTGCCTGTTGTAATTCAGTTTATTTAAATAGACCTATTTTTGGTGTAGGTAAAAGTGGCCTTAGTGCAAAAAGAGAAAAAAAAGAAGAAAGAAAAGAAAAAGTAATATGTTGTGTAAAGTATGTAGTTAAATGATTGTTAAAGAGGTTTATTTCTGTTATAATTACACTATGGTTATTAAGCAATGTTAAGTTATTGTTTTATATAATGTAGAATAAAAAGGGTAGAACTAGGATATTAATGCTAGTTTATTCTGCAGAAGGTTTTTTGTGTTTTGGTAGGATTTTCCCCACCATGCCCAAAATACACTAAATTACACTTAAGAGTCACCCCTGTCTTTCTCTACACTCCCACTAGCATTTTCCTTATTGTCTGACTGACAGTGCTCCTCACAGTGACTGTAGTAGGAGATTCATGGTGATGAAGTTGGTGTGAATGACATTATTACTAAGTAACAGCAAAAATCTTTTCTGAAATTTTTGGTTAGCAGGTTCCCAGATAAGAGAGACCCATGCCTGTATTTCAGTATCCATTAATCATTACTTATATTACTTATCATTGCTCCAGGAATGCACGTTTCAGGAATCTCATAAAATACTGGCATTTAATAATTTAAACCTAAACATCTTGGCTTATCTTGTCAAAATTATTTTGTATGTGCAAAATTGCAGCCTATCTAACATTGACTACAAAATCACTAGAATGGGATTGGTGCTTTTGGTCACCAAAGTGCATAAAAAGTGCAAAAACACAAATGTGCACAAGTCTGTGATCTTCAGGCCCTTCTCAAAAGGTCCCTTTATCTCCGAACCCTGAGACTAAAATATCCCTTTAGGTGCAATGGTCACAGACCTCAGAACCCTAGAGGGTTCACAAAGGTGGGATCCTCATAGCCACACCACTGCCCTAGATCATAGGGAGGAGCCCATAATGGTCTTTGCACCCCTTAAATTCACAAAAAAAGACAAAAATAAAATAAAAATGTGCAGGTAACAAACAAGAAGTTTATAAATAAATAAATGTGTCGTGGGTACGACCCCTAATGGCTGGGCAAATATAAAAATTCTCCTGGTGGATGCCCCTCTTTTTCAGTGGTGTTTCCCATCAGCCAGTGATTTTCAGGCACTACTGGTTAGCCACAGCAGGGCACATAGATCCCAGGCTTTCTCAGCTGCCTTGGACATTGCCTAGAGGACAAAGAGAGCCTATCCATGATCAGGGAGCCCTGCCACACTCTCCTAGGACAGAGCTACACTTGATCTTATTCAAAGACCGAGAAGTACTAGACTATGCAATACTTAATATGTAAATAAATTACTGGCCAGGCAGATAACAGAAATGATCTGTACCAACTGGTGTGCAATGGCCAGTAATGTCACTGCAGGTTTGACAGGGAATACTCTTCTTTGCTACTTGACCTTTCTACCCCTTCATTGACTTAAAATGGTGGGATCTATAATTTGGTGTTCTTGATATGAATGAAGAAATATACCATCTATCCTTGCTTAAACTGTACTGAAAAATTGGAACAGTATGTAGAATATTAACTCAAAAGTCCATACATGAAAATATAAAGTTTGTAGTTTTACAATAGTTGTCTCTTTAATTAATTGTCCACTTTCTAACAGTTCTCCTTAATATCCCCTCCCTCCACATGAAGTAATAAGGGGGTCCATCCAAAGGATCGCTTATTGAAGTGAGGAACCTCTGAGATTTCAGTGTATGAGGACTCTGTCCAGTCCTGATACAACTCTTCTGTAGAGCGAGGTAGGGGGAGGGGGAAGGACTTAACCTTTAACCTGTGGCAGTGTTGAACTTGGATTTCCAAAGACTGGTGGGACTGGTTTCAAAAAGCCATCATCACATAATCCACTTTTGTTGGTAACTGAGGCAGTGGAACACACTTCACACACGCATGCATGCTGAGTTCCTGCCTGACCACCACACAGACATAGTAACCTCTAACAGATCATTGTGCCCTCTGCAGCCATTGAGTCTTCTTAGTTATAGCATATTGCACTGATTGATATGTTAAGGTGATGGAAGACGATACCTGTCTTAATCAGATACATTTATATCTAAAGCAATTACCCTGCACAACTTGTGGTGACATTGCTGAGATCGATGTAAAGGCACTCGTTTAAATAAATTACAATATGTAAATGAACTAATTCCCATACATCTTTTCTTCTTGTCATCGTAAGTTTAAAAAAGCCTCTATTTGGTGTCTCAGAATGATAAACAAGGCCCACAACGCTTGTTGGACATTGTAGTTGTTATATTTATCCTGAAAGGTCAGGTAAACTGTGGCCCAATAACAAGATCAGAACAACACTGAACACTGTAATACAAATATATCAAAATGTTAGATTTGTATTTGTAACATTTCTCTTGAAGCAAAGTAGGATAATATGTTACTATGAGTAATAATATTAATATCAGTGTTAAAAAATCTTATAATTAGAACATAATATAATATACATGGGTGAAATACTCTTGTGTTGAGAAGATTTATAACACTATATACAGGCATAATGAAAACAAGGTTTGTTTTTAATTGTTTTACAATTAGATCTTTTGTGTTATGTTAATATTCATCAGGCAGCTCTTGAGTTTTGCCCAATTAAACATGTGAAAGTGCATGATGAGGCCCACATATACTTGTTCTTAACAGGTGGTAAGGTTAATGGCACTGTAAAGGAATGGTTATAATACAATCTAGGATTGATCTCATGTATATGTCCATGCCAACATAGTGAAGTCACTCTGTGAGTCCCAACAAAGCTGCATTGCACGCATTGGTGCATTATGTTTGATGATGTCATTGTGCACATATCGGTGTGTGGCATGCGTGTGATGATGTCATTATAGATGCAAAAAATTTTCAAAGGCTGGATACAGTTATTAGTGATTCATCCAGATGAGGCGTATGTTTATTGATGCAAGCAAAGAAAAAAACCCACAACATTTCAGGGATTGTCCCACTTTTACAGGTGTCAAAGTTTTGGGAAAGCTAGTTACTATCGGGCGCCAGGCACACAGCGAGCTGTGGATGTGATCCAATTCTATTACATGTCATTTTGCCTGGATGGCATGCTGGGCATGCCTTTAAAAAGCCATAGGCAGACTCTCTCTTTCTCTTACTCTCTCTCTGTCTCTCTTACTCTCTCTCACATCTCCACAACTAAAAGAACGAGGCACCTATTCTAGCTCACAAAATTTCAATTAATAATGAGCAACAACAGCGCACAAGCCTGGAAACATCCCTGGAGACACACTGAAAGAAAAAGCAAAAGTGTCATGGCTAAAAGCACACTTTGTAGTGATACCTAGAAGGACAAAATAATAAACAACAAAACATAGTGTAGTAAATAAATAAAGTAATCTCAAGTATAAAGTTTAAAAAAAGTCCTTGTACCCCACTTTGAAGCTTAAGAAAGCTCTTATGAAGTTAGTTTGGCATAGTCAACTATATTTACTCAAAGAAAGTAGGAAGCCTTTGAAACTCAGAAATAAATTATATAGAATGCAGTACTATATAAATGCATATACAAAAATGCACATACACTGCACAACAAAAGTAGATAATAGCCTTATCTGGATGTACCCATGTGGTATTGATGGAATCCAGGTACTGCTCCTGCCTTACATGGACACAAGGCAATGACAGGTCAAAGTAAAGGAGTAATAACCAGAAATATTAATAAAAGCAAATTCCTCATTGAATTTCTCATGGGGGTTCAGTAATCATGGTGGATAGCATACAGAAAAAGAGAAGGGGATTCTTCATTTATATTGTACACATTGATTAGAATTAGCATATTACATGAGCACCAATTCATTTTAGCAATTAATAATAAACATGATTCAAGTTTCAAAACATTCAGTCTGTTTTGATTAATAATTTATTAATAATTTTATATATTAAAACCCCAATCAAATTAATTTATATGCATAAACATATTCTACATAGGAAACACAAAATCCTGACACTTTCATTGTTTCATGGCCATGTGCACTATCAAATTGTGGACAAAAAAATTTCAAAGTTATAATTAACTGTGCATGGCTCTAAACTGATTAGGACTTTAATGTGTCTTTTTCATTGAATACTATGCACATTTGCATCTGGATCCACTATCTAGCTAGAGAAGGCACATAGGGTTGACAAAACAAATAGCGGAATCTGGAGACTACCTAGCACATACATTATACAAGTATAATACAAGTATGTGCTAGGCAGTCAAACAAATGCTCTTATTAATAATGAAATGAGCTGTGCTTCCCCATATTTTACTTTTAAACAATTACATATTCTGCCTGTATGCATGAGAAATGCTGATACACTCTATGAATGGGAACAGCTATGGGGACCTTATTGCCCCCTACACTAGATAAATGACTAAAGGGGAGAAATATTTCTTATACATGGTAAATACATTGTGAGAAACACATTTGTTACTCATATAAAACGGAGTTAAATAGGCTAATGACATCAACAACTTACAGGTTGGGAAGGTCAGGGATTTTACATAGTTTGGTTTCTTCGGGTAATGATTGGTTTTCAACAGTGTTGGGGCAAATAAGTACAATGCTGCAATCTGCAGGGTATGGAGATTTTAATTGAAAGATATAATATGTTTGTCTCTTTCTTTAGGCAAATTTACATGTCACAATTATGGGCAATTGTCCTGTTTTGTGGTACATTTATTCTGAGCTTAATTCTTCTCCAGATGCCTGCAGCTCCACTAGTGCTATAGGGATCATTAAAGCCTATGGAGTATAAACAGTGTACAGGAAAGTTCAGAGCGACTGCTGGACAGATCATGGAGGCAAGGAAATAATTCATGGTCAACACAATGTGGTTCAATTTTAAATAATATTAGTGCCAGTTAAGTTGGTGTGTCTTTTGCTGTTTTCTCAGGTGTAGGTTTATTACAAGTGTGAAGAGTGCACTGGGTCACAGCAGTATCTCTGACTATGTGAACACAGTGAGAACTGATTAATTATGCAGAAGATTGTGAACTTTATACCCAGATGTTAAAAACAAGTCATTTGTCTTAGGTTTCTTCAGTAGTGTTGTTGTATTTTCCTACAATTATGTTTTATATTTTGCTGTAATACTGATCCAATGCTTTCCAGCTAAGACATGGAAGTATGACATAAACTACAGACCTGTGCTTGTTATAAGTTCTGTACCTCCACCCCTGACATTTTCATACAAGCAAAAATAGGGGAGATAGGAGGTTTTGAGGGTGATCCAGATTCTCAGTCTCTCCAGAAGGCACATATATAACATGCCGATGGAGAATTTATAAAGCACACAAGAGAAAAGTTTTAAAAAATTGTCTTCTTGAAAAACGGACATACAATGCAAGAGATGTATACATCACATACCAACAAAGTAAATGTTCTGTCAATTGCAAAGTATGTAATATAAAAATGGACATGATGTTGGTGTTCTCCTACCAACCTACAAACAGCACTGTATCATAGCAAATAATAATAGTCCCTGTTTTAAAACTGATCTGTAGAATAAAGAGGTGGCATCTCAGTGCATAGCATCTTGCTCATACTGCTTGCCATGTTCCTCCCAATGCCTACTGTGGCTTGGTAGCACTAAAACAAACTTATTTATTTTCTATGGGACTACACCTCTGAAATATCAAACACGGATGGAACTGCTTTTTGCAGGACAAGTTCTTGTGCTTGTTTAAATGACAAAACTGTACAGAGCGCGACACTTTAGTCCGCCTACTCAGAGTGTGGCTTGGCTAGAGGCACACGCTACCAAGGATTGGTGCTACCATTGGATGAACCTAGACTATTAGCTTTGGTGTCAGTGGTTAGGGGATGTCTTAAACACTGGATGAGTGTCACTCATGCAGTGTTTTCAATATACTTCCAGTCAAAGGAGGAGAGAATGTTGCCACCACCTCCTGACTGCTAACTTATGCAGCGGGGATAAAGGGAAAAAGCAAGGGGGGGCGTGCAACTTTCAACACTTTCGTTGCCTATGGCATTCCCAGGGCTTGCAACAGCCTTGATGTTGCCCTCGCTGCACTTGGCAACAAGCAAATACATAAATAAGACTGCAGAATCAATAGAAAACAATTCCTTCTTTTAAGGCTACCAGGATGTGATCAATATGTAAATAGTACTTGTGGATTAAAATATTCCAAGAATACGAACATTAGCATAGTTCTCCATTGCTAACTAACACATTTTTAAAGGATCGGTTCTATTACATTACACTGTTAAGCAGCTGACTGTGCTTCAATAAGTTTGGAAGTAAGCAGATTTGTCTTCCTGCAGCCCCAAGCTTGTTTCTCTCCTTAAAAGAACTGTATAAATCAGCCACGTAAGGATTTGTCCGTTCTCATTGTTTAGAAGCAGATGGAGAAATTTGCACTCTAAGCAAATATGTGTTCTTACTCATTGAATTGCAATTGATTGTGCTGGACAGGTTCAAAAGTACAGTACATGACTCAATGATCAGGCAAGTGATAGATATAAGAATTGATTTTGTAATGCTGATAAATTAAGCATACCAGCACAAGTTCCCCACATTAAAGATTACATGTCACCTAGTGACAATGTGAGCAGCAATAGTGTTGCTACATACTGTATTTTTATGACCTGGAAATAATAGATTGCAAGATATACTGACAAACAGAAGTGACTTTGGAGGGGGTCTGTGTTTTCACAAATATCCATGTGGATTAGAAAATGGCTGGACAGCTACACTGCCCTTCCTTGATTGCTCACTCTCCTTATTGGCTCTCTGACACACTGATGGTCATTTACAAACCACAGAAAGTGTGAATCTGCAGCAATTCTTTATCTGCATCACATTTAAAAGTATACAACATCACAACTCCAGAATACTATTTTATGACCACATAATTAAACATTTTAGATTTCTCCTACAATACAGCTCGGCTTGCGTAGGGTACATATTTGCAACAGGAAACATTGGCACTTAACCTGTCGACATGAAAATGCGGGCAGGCTAAATGTTGACACTTCCATAATGCTGACAGATTGACAATGTCTCCAATGACAATGCTGACAGTAAAAGAACAATGCTGGCGTGTCCGCCCGCTATACCCCGGCCCGGCGGTATTGGTCTTTTAATGTTGACATTGTCATTGGCGACATTGTGCATGTCACCAATCACACTGTAGACATTGTCAATCTGTCAGCATAATGAAAGTGTCGGCATTTAGCCTGCCGACATTTTCATGCAGGACATTTGCAGGTTAAGTGCCGATATTTCCATTTTCACAATTATGACTGCCACCGCTCGGTTTATTTTAAGTGCACCTACAAATCCACTTTCCTGCAGAAGTGCTTCCCAATATAAGTACAGAGACAACATAAATAGTCCTGTCCTGCAAAATGAAATCTGATTTTTCCAGAGCAAAGAAGAACATTTTTGCACCCCCAGAGATGCCGCTTTTCTTGGCCTACAAAGGTATGTGTTTCCCCATAAAGCCAATTGTTCAAAGGTAGAGGTGCAAAGTCAGAAAATAGCATTTGCACTATGGGTTTAAACCTTTGCATTTTGTAAATGACCTTCCCTGTCTAGCAGTGCAGATTTAGACAACTATCTACTAATTGAAAAACAGCTTGCAACCAAATCATTTCTATTAATACAGTAATACATTACTAGGAAAGCTTCCTAGATTAATATGTAAATGTTTGCAAAACAACTTAATTTATATTGACTAAATGTAAAGATATATCTTACAAATGAGCGAGTCATCCCATGTTTTGGTTTTGGCTTTGTTTCCAAAACCATCTTCATGTTTTGGTTTTGGGTTTGGTTTTGGATTTTACCCAAAAATTTGATATAAAATGCTAAAACAAGCATACAATCATATAAAGGTGAGCTGTTTTATAAAATGTATATGCATTTATATTGATTTAACATCTATTTATAGATAATCTACTATTTTTTGACTGATTTCCTGTTTGTGCCAACACAATATCTCACATTTCACTCTGCTTTGTTGATGACAGTAGTCACCCAAAGAAGTATAGGCACCTATATATTATAAGTCATATCACCTATGCAAAACCCCTGTGCTTTCACTAGGGCTGTCCGATAAAGGTTTTTCCCTGCCTTGTTGAATAACAAAGACAGTGGCGGCACAAGTACAATGTTGGTATAATGGTCCTTATATATTAACATGCAGGATTAACACAGCACAACCCAGCCTTGTATATAAAGAAAAAATGTTAAATATATATATATATATATATATATATATATATATATATATATATATATATATATAAAATATACATATATAAAACTATTATGGAGACATTCCCAGCTAGTGATCAACCAATAGGCTAATAGATTTTGGAGAAGATGCCGTCGAGATCCTACCTGCACTGAGGAGACTGGGGCTTGGTGCAAAGGGGACCGAAGCTTGACTCACACCCTCCCTAGCACTTAGGGCCAGTAGTAAACGTGTAGTATGGTAAACATGGCAGTTTGGTGCTCGATATTACATATTACACCATCTGCCCATCTTGGAGTGAAAGAGGTCTTAAGGAGCATCTGCACAGTGCAGCATTTTAATTAGAAAACTTGCTCTGTTAAATAACTAAAGCATTTTTTCTTGCAATGCCTTCTGCTATCATCATACTTAGATGGCGATAGTGGGAGGTCTATTGCGGAATTACATGTACTGCCGTGATCCTTGTTATATATAATATATCAAGCATCTCACCTGCTATTCTGTCTGGGATAACCAATATTGTGGTTTCCCTTGACTACCACTACATTTTGGCTCGCACTGCGCTCCTATTTTCTCTGACGCAATTTGGTCGTCAGTTTCTGCGCTTGTGCAAGCCCGGCACTATTCAAACTTCTCCTGCAAGGGCAAACGTATGATTTGAGGAGGGGGGTTTCCACGCCACGCCAACAGTGGGCATGACCAGCATGTGTACGGGCTTGGCTATAATTTTACACAATCAGTAACGCACCTGTCAGGCGCTGTCTCCGCACTGCCTCTAGTGCCGGAGACGGCCGCCCGACTCTCCCCGAACACCACATAGGGCATCACACTTCCGGCTCCACGTTGGGCCTCACGCTGAACACGCATGCGCAGTGAGGCTTTGCGCCCGGTTGCTAGGCAATGGGATGCCTCACCTGTCGGCAGTCAGTGTCTCTGACCGCCAGCTTCCCGGGGGCCAATGAGGCACATTTAGGTTCTATTTATTGCTGCCTCTGGCACCACTGGGGTGCCAGAGTATTGGTTCTTACCATCTCCAGCATCCTGTTGTCTCAGTGTTAGTTCCAGTTGTGACCCGGCTATTCTCCTCTGACCTCCCTTTGGATTCTGCTTTTGTACCTCGCTCCCTGTTCTGGTTCCTGACTCCTGACTTGCCCTTTGGTCATTCTTCAGATCTTCCCTTGTACTTCATTGCCCGTTTTTTTTCGACCCGGCTAGTTTGACTAATCTCCGTTCACTCCGTTACTATGCTGGTGGCTGACCTGTAAAACCGCAACTTGCGCACCCTCTTGCAGCAAAGTCCAAACTCCCTTGCGGGGGTCCATGGTGAACACCTGGGGTGCATTAGACTCCGTGACTCCATGCTCAGCAGCGCAGATACCAGCTAGTAGCAATCCCAGCTTGTGAAAGCGTGACAACACCACATTCCATTGGTCCATCAAATTGTGTATGCATTGCTATGTCTAGTGTGCAACTAAATACATGACACTAAGAACTGAATGGAAAACACTTATAATTACAATAAATGATAAGTAAAGTGACACTGTTCAGTCATAGTGAATATGCTGCCTCATAGAAGGAAATGAGGAAATAATGAAAAAGGCTTTTGACACAAGCTGATTAGCAATTTACAGAGTTTTGTGGCTTGTTTTAACTGGCAATTAACTAACTAGAATAGTCAGACTATATCACAAATGCATATCTCCTATCTGTCCCAAATTAGGCAGAATATGGTCAACTTGCAAACACACAGAAAAGCACAGACTCACACATACACAAACACACACAGGTTCAAACACACAGACATGTGAACTGACACACACACAGACAAGCACAGACTCACACATACACAACACACACAGACATGTAAACTGTCACACACACACTTTTACCTTCTTATGCCTCCTGCATCATGCCGACCGTGTGGGAGCAAGGGGCGGGGCAAGACTGCTGGGCAGAGAGTTGTGATCACACAGCAGGGTACTGGGAGATGATTGCAGCTACTGCAAACATTAGTGTCTTGTCCCGGGAGAGGGGCCAGCCACTGTAAGCATACGGCACCAAAGGCAGGACAGGGGTTTCTGGGGACTAGGAAACCCCCCTATTTAAGGCACCTCCTCCTATCTAACATTGTCAGATCTTCAGGTATCTCCTCCTGTGGGAACACTGCTCTCTCTGACTCCTGTCATCTTCTATTTGTTTTGCTTGTTTCGGTGTTACTGGTTCCACGAGCAAGACCTGTGGCTATCTGCAGAACATTGTGCATCATTGTCGATCCTGCTTCCAGGCTATACTGCCCATCAGGCTAGGAATACTATGTCAACCACAGGCGCAAAGACAAAAAACACATATGAAGATATGGCATATGATAGTGAGTGTACAAAATTTCATTCAAATGTAATCCATTCTTTACGCTTATTTCAATTAATAGTCCATTTGAATAGGGTCTTTGATCTTCTTTTTAAACAAAAAAAGGTCTCTCACAGTTAATGAATGGATATGATTAAATCTCTAACCCTTTATACTGCCTATCAGGACCTCAGCACTTCAGTTCCCTGCAGCTATCACCTCTCCATTGTACTTGTGTTACCTGTTCCACGATCAAGACCTGTGGATAATCTGCAGAACATTGCGCATCATCGACCCTACTTCCAGGCTATACTGCCCATCAGGATCTCAGCGCTTCTGTACTCTGCAGCTCATCGCCTCACCATCTAGCCTGTGTCCTCTACTCCTCAACCCAAGCTGAGGCCTGTTCCGCAGAACACCGAGCATCCTCATCGATCCTAAACTATGCTTTACAATCTCAGCGCTCCAGTGCTCTGCTGCTCATCCTACCTCGTTCCTCAGATCCATCTATCTATGCACTTACCATCTAGGGCTCCAGCTCAACTTCTCAACTCCTTTGTATCCTGGTTGCCGTACCTTGCTTTCTGCATCCTAGAGGACCGCTACCTGCGGTTAGAGAGCAGCCAAGCCCATATTCCCTTGCGTGGATCCCTGGTGAATACCTCTCTTTCCATTAGACACCACACCTCTTTGAGGTTAGTCATCACCAGAGTAGGGTTAGTGGTCTTTTCTAACATCTGATACTGTGACAATATAGGAAGCAGTAGCCTTTCATTGCTAGGGCTTTTCTCTACTTAATAAATAGACCCATATGTCTGGGTGACAATGCTGATATAGAATTATAAAGGAAATAATTCTAGCAAAATGTGTGGAGGAAATTGATGGTCCACTGTCTGGGGGGCAATGCAGGTATAATATGTGGGGAAAATGCTGGTGTAATTGATATGGTCACTGCTAATTAGAATGTGTGGTGCAAAATTGGTGGTCCCCTCTTCTAATGTCTGCACTTGGGCCCTCCTGGACTGCCTCTAAAACCAGATGGAACAAATAGAAAGGACATACCCATTATTTTCTATGACTTAGAAAGCATGGGCCTATTGCTGAGTTGGACACATAATTTATGCTCATAAAGCCACTAATAAAAATAGCATCTTTACACCCAAGTCGCAGGCATCACAAAAGGTCCATCACTGCACCTGTAGCATATATGCCAGGCTTACATCAAGTATACTTACACCCATATACGTATACACACAACCAGGCCATAAGCACAGGAAAAGTTTGATAACATTTGTTTTGATAGTAAAAAACACATTCACTATTAGGTTTGATATAATACAGCTGATATAATATTCCTTCTTGCGTATAAATGAAAGTAGCAAAAAAATTACTTTTAATATACACCTACGAAATCCTATAATATATGCACACTCCATGAAGAAAGTTCCTGTCAGCTTCAGAAGTAAATCCGCAATCAGTCAACCAGAAGCAGCTAGCTAGTGCTGGCAACCTTCATCATCAGTGTGTATTTGCACCAGCTCTCAGGGACCCGTAATTGATAGAGCATATGTGCATCTCTGGTAGGGTCTGCATCTGTCCAAAATTACGCAAACACATCCGTAATGTTCTCGGTCAATGTTAGACCTCCCCTTACATTTCATGTCCAGCCTCTCCAGTTGCAAGCAGGTACAATTTTAGGCACATTTGGTTGTGGCTCACAAGCCAGTCCTTGCTAGATGTAAGCCCCTATACCCGGGAGGTGAGTGCATTTGATTTTAACTGCATTTTAATAGTGTTTGAAGCATATAGGTCAGTGTAAAGACCCTTGACGCTGGATGCAGGCTTAAATGTTGTGATGAAATATGAACTAATACCTCATGTTTTCATTTTGTTAGACACACATAGAAATGCAGGGTTAAGGATAAGTGCTGACAACAACTGTCTTTTTGTTTTGTATATATATATTGTATATATATATGGGTATTTATATTGCCATGCAGCTGGTACCATATAAAATATGGGATGTACTGAGCGTGGGCTTATTGTTTATTTGTTTATGTGCAACTCTGTATAGGCGCATATGCAGATTTTACGCTACAGAAACGGGAGTACGTCCAACTCTGCATCAGGCCCATATGAGCAATCTAATCTAAGTGTGGATTCTTCCTCCCTCACTTATCTACATTTGTAGTATATTATTTTTGACAAGTCACCTGATAATCTCCCAAACATGATCTAAGCTTAAGGGGTAATAAATAAAATGCAAAAACTGTATTCTAAATAATTATTTTCATCAGAATAAATCTCTTCATTTTGTTTTTAATCCTCACCTTTAATTACTATCAATGTATTCTGCTAAAGAGTTTAAACTAGTGCCCACTGCCCTGCTGTCTACAAATGAAGAACATTATTACTTCATCAGCAGTTTATTTTAGTGCAGCTCTTATAACCTGATCATGTTTTGTCCTTCAGCCGCATCCAGTAATAATAAATACAATGATTGAAAAACTGTATTACTGTAACCCTGGTTAGTTCAGGGCACAAAGCAAAACACACTATCAAAAAGATTGTGTGCTTTTCTAGGCCACAGCTAGAGTGCATTTAAAATGCAAACACAATTTGTGCTTGCTGTGAAGGTTCTCTGCATCCAATATTTATGTTTGCGTGTGTGACTATATACCAAGGTTAAAAAATATTACACTTTAGATATAAATTGCTAAATGTGCATTCAGTGGTGGACTAAGATTATCATGGGCTATGGTCTGTAACCAAACGTGGGCCTCCATCATTTCCTATGTAAAACCCACTCCAATTGTCAGTCCCACTAATCTCTTTATTAAAGTAAAAGCCTTCAACCCTTTCACTGCTGGAATATTCCTGGGTGTTCAAAGTGGATGGGGCTGAAACCATGGGATCTCTTACTGCTTTTTGATTGATCGGTTGCTCCATCTCCCCTATTATAATCTGCTACTGTGTATGGTAAACTAAGATTGGAGAGAGAGGAGCTGTAAAAAGCATATACACCAAAATAACTGCTAAGATAGTTCTTTTTTGTGATGGCTGGTTCTCATAGCATATGTATGGAGGCCTCCTACAGAGACTTTGGCTGATATGGAACCCCAGCCAATTGCTGTCTATTTAAGGCTAGGGTTCCAGTGCACCTGATCTGTCTAGTTTTCTGATTCTGAACTCCAGCTAAGATTCTCAATTATACACCATGTTGTTTAAGCTTAATTTTGGTATAGTTTCAAACATAAATACCATATAAAGTAACCTGTCTTTGGTTTTATCCTCGATTAGTCTATATCTACCACATCAACCGAGTGGGTCCAACTTCCCTTTAACTTAGGGGTCAAAGTTACCTTTGCAGTCTAATTTCCCTAACATACACATACACAGAACGAGAGAGACTAAGGTCATTTTAATAGCAGACAATTAACCTGCTAGTATGTTTTTGGAGTGTGGGAAGAAACCAGAGCACCAGGAGAACATACAAACTCCACACAGGAATCAAAATCATGACCCCAACTCTCTGAGGCAGAAGTGCTAACCACTTCGCAACTGTGCTGCTCATATAATTTTTTATGCTAAGAAAAATCATCAATATTTTAGAAAAACATTATCAAAATAGCCACTTATTATTTTCAAATCAAATAATCATTGTATTGAAGAGTGCAATGGCTCCCATAAATTAATGTTTATTTTGTAATTTTCTATTTTATCGTCAGAAAAGTCACAAAAATATCTGTCTACATTTGGGGAATTTAAAAGTCCTATTTTTGCTAAGTTTACTTAATTATCATAATCAGTGAGTAAACAAAATGCTGTACACAAGAAATGAACTTCATATTATGCTTAAGTGGAGACTGTAATTATGTAAATGAAATTTAAATTTTTCATGAATCTTAGCCCATAATTTCCATTTTGGAAATAAAATATTTATGCCTAGAATACTGAGCAAACAAATTGTATTATCTTGAGAATTGTTAAAAAGCTACAATAGCTTTAAGAAGCCATCTTAAAATCAGAAATGCAGAGAATTAGAAAGAAACCTAAGATTTTCAATACTTGTAAAATATTTTAAAGCTCATTATTAGTAATGTTGTTTTTTCCACTTAAATTGATTATTTGTGGTTATAAAGCAGCTCTATTTTCCATTATTTTCCATTATGTTTAAAAGTTGCCGAAATTATGGCACATATCAGTAGATCAGTAAACATTGCAAGTACAGCCGCATATTTTATTTATTTATAAGATTGTTATTTACTCATATTGAAATCTTACAAGCCTCTTACATTCAAGGAAGCGACAGGAAGATATAACCTTTCCGCTAGACACAGCTTTGCCTATATTCAAGTAATACACTACATATAAGCACTAAGCAGTCCTCCCTACATTGAAACAACAAGACTTCATTAATCCCTTATATTCCCTTATACCCAATGGCCCTTATTCCACCTCAATCATATATTCAACAATCAAACTGAAACAAAATAATCCTGAAGAGGAAATTACTGGCATTATAAAATGAGAAACACTTCCTGGAACTAACCATTGTAGATATATTAAACAATTATTTCCAGTTGACCCTGAAATTCCTACCAGTCAGCAGGTCTCATGGCATATAGAATCTTACACCAGGCATTCTTAACCCGTAAAAGAAGGTTTCTGATTGGCCTCTCCTCTGCAGCTTTGTCCAAAGTGAGGCTTCAGTGACAAAGATTTATACAACTTCCCGTGGCAAATGCCAGGACATCCAAAACCCCTTAGAGGAAATCCACAATGGGGTACATGGCAGATCAATGAGGAATCCCAAGCAAAGGCAAAAAAACATTGTCAGTTCTATCAGTGGTAGGTAATAAAGCAACAATGGACAATCCACCAACACTAGAGATGCGTACTTCCATACTCCTCCTTTTGTTCAGGATGTACTGGTTGGAGATTACACTCAACAAGGAACTCCTAACACCAGGTTATTTCCAGTGTTGGGGAAACTTATACAAACACTTCTAGCAGACACCAAGCAAGCAATAGTGAAATGTTTCTAATACACCTTGTGGTACTCCTACCCACTACTAGCAAACCATCCTCCAGTCAGCAGTCAAACTCCGTAATACTCATAATAACTCCACAATTACTGCAACTAAGTAATCCCACAAATGTGGAGTTCACACATTCGAAACCAACCACATGGATGAATTGCTGACACATAAACTTAAGTGAGAAAAGATAACTGTTTATTTTGTTTTTATTATATTTTGTTATACACTCTCTTCTGATAAACAATTCATTGTTGATAGTTAAGGCAATATTACAATCCTGTTCCTTATAACTGATATGGAGTTTGCCACTGAACCACAAGAACTATTTTCTTCTTTTGTATTGTATACAGACAAAAAATATTTTGGAAAAGAAAAAATTGATACCTACATATATTATTTATTTTGTTTTCGTGGGGTATATTCACTAAACTGCGGGTTTGAAAAGTGGAGATGTTGCTTATATCAACCAATCCGATTCTAGCTGTCATTTTGTAGAATGTACTAACTAAACGATAACTAGAAGGGTCAATGTAAGGTCCTCCATTGTCCCCTTCCAACCACTTGTGCAAGCACTGATTACAGCAGAATGTGAAAGGTTGAGTACAGTAAGGGGAGTGGTAATGTAATAGCATGTCAAATACAACCATGCATTTGACTTACAGTGTCAGTGGGTAATCAGTCACAACAGCAAGTAAAGCCCCTAAATGAGATTAATATATATTACAAAGGCATCATATTACTGAATTGAAAGTATGCATGAAATAACTTGTGTGATTTTATTTATCTAAGTATTCCACCATGTTCTCTTTCACTCTTCTACAGTAAAATGCCAAGCTAGTTGGAAAGTGCTTTTCTAACACAGCTAACACAGAGGGTTTTATGTAGTATTGGACGTAAGTCCTGTTTTTTGAATAGAATATGCATTTCGTAACTCCTCGAGCACACCAAAGATGTATATACATACGTCCGTGCTCATTAAGCTGCATCTTACACTTACAACTCTTCGTGCTTAGAGAGCCCTCTCCCCCTGCTTCCTCAAATTAGCAGTTGCCAGCACAGACTATGAGCACTGGTGCTTGGATCACGTTTTTTGGTGGGGTGGGGAGGACAGATTTTAAAATAAGTATTCTTTCTGTTCTTTTTTTTTTTTTAAAACTATACATTAAAACACCAGTCATTGTCATCAAGTTGATGGCGATGACTGGCATCTCTAGTGTATAGTCACCTCAAGATGCTAAAGTTTATTTTTATGTGCCTTAAGTGTATCGTTATTCAGACGCTACGTGATCCCCAGAGTGACTGATAGCTTAGCAGACAGGCTTTCCAGAAAAGCCATGTGTGAGTTGGCTGATTCATATACAGAGACAGGGTCAGTGACTTGACCAGTATCACATCTTAGCAGGGCGCTGTCCATAATTTGTGGGAGGAGCTGCATTGTCTGTATTGGAGTGGGAATGTCAAGCTTATACTGAAGTCAGTATTTTACCTTGATCATATCGGAAAATGCAAATTTGGTGGTAAAGTGGTCATTTACATATTTCCCTAAATTCTTCTAAAGTAAGAGCTTCCACTCCATCTACCTCAGACAATATCAAACTTTTTGTTAGACTTTGTTTAAACTCTGTAAAAATATGTTGTGTCTCCATGGAAGATTAATAGTAAAACGTGTATGAACTAAGCTTCTGAAATCATGTATAACTCTGTTTAGTCGCGTTCCATTAAGTAATGATACCCATTTGTTTATCGCTTTAGTAAAGTTTTGAAAAACTGATCATTTTTTTCACAGCCAATATGCAAAGACAGCAACAGTAATGTACCGCATAATAGAAGAATTGGATATTGTGCTTTCAGCCATCATCATAGTAACACTGCTGTTTTATCAATATAAGTGTGAGATACAAAAGAAACTCAATCAATACTATAATGCAATGAAGTAAAGCAGAATGCTGGTGGCTGGGAAGCTTTGGTCTCTTGTACTATGACATCCAAAATAGATTACACTGAATATCAATCACTCACTGTCACGTGCTAAACACTTTAAGGCAGTGGTTCCCATTTGATCCTCAAAATATTTTCTCCAACCCCTGTAAAAATAATGTGAGACATTTATTGTAAAATACTTTTACATACATACAGTTTATTATTGCTCAGTGGGGTCAATGCTGTCACATACATAGATTTTTAGACACCAGTCTAACGAACTGCTTATATGGTCTACAAATCTGGATATTAAAAGTACACACCCACAGATAAGAACCATTACTTTAAGGGATGAACTCTATGCTTTCCAGATGTATCAAGCAAATGTGACTCTGTGGGGCGTATTCAATTCTTTAGTTTCCCAGCGGCGTTAAAACTATTACCAGTATTACGGTAATAGTAAGCTGGATTTCAGCTCGCGGCTCAGGGAACTGCGAGCTGAAATCCAGCGAGAAAACTACCGTAATAATGGTATTTACGCGCACTATTACCATAATGATGGTAATAGTGTGCGCACCGCAAGATTTTTGGCTATAATGCCAACAATTGAATATACCCCTGTCTGTCTTATCTTACCTAGACCACTATAGCCTTTCATCATTGTTCATTTATAAAGAGCCACAATTCCGTCTCGCTGGACAATCATCTTACAGATATGACAAACATGAGTAGATGTGAATTCTGTGGCTCCTACTTATGGGTGTATAACTAGTTTAAACCTTAATACAAATGATTTTATTTTAAAGAGCTACTAATTGTGTTCACAAATGTACATGTCAAAGTTCCAGCACTTACCATACCTGAAGAAAACTGAAATATGAGTTTCATTTTGGGGGATGTTGTATTATGTCAACTTACATTCTAGGCTTAGTACAGACAGAGTGAATATTACATATAATGCACATTTCATGTTACCAACCTGTTAAATGTATTCAACATCTCATTTTCACTCTGTACTATGTCAATGACCTCTCACTCCAAAATAGCTTGTTATTATATTGTCAAAAGACATACAAAGGCTTTTTGTCATACCACTCAGCCTCCTCCTATGTCATGGAAACATTTGGTAGCACAATGACAGTTAATCTTCATTAAGGAAGCAGAAATAAACGACATACTGTAATAATATAAATACAGAGTTAGATAGAGAGGAGTGAATATGTTTGGATAACTGTAGATGTAATTCAAATATTGCCGGTTTGCATAATCACTGCAAACACATCCGTGAAAATAATTGTTATTGGCAAAAAGTTTAAATTTTAGTGATAGAAATATTGGGAAGTCACATGGTCAGTTTCCATAATGTGGAATAGGAAGAGATGTCAGCAGATCCAAATATTTCACACTAAAAGGTACTGTGTCTATGGTTTGTGCATCATATGGTTTGCCAATTTTACCGGTTCATTTTCTTTGTTTCCAAAAAAATTACTAAATGGTATTAATGTAACATACTAATCAGTAAATAACACTACATAAGTTTCACTTATCTGTAATTAAAGTGGTATAATTTATACAATATACATATTAGTCAACATGTCTGTTGTGGTCTCATTCTGCTGTATACTGCCAGAAGTAATCCAAGCATAACTATTGTGTCACATAACACCTCACACTGATGAACATTGAGTTGTAGCACTGGATCTTATCCCATAGGATGTAAATTATATTTCTTTAAGCTTTAGTGATGTGTGGGACAATCAATAAAGACAATCTAAAACCTGAGATAATGGCTTTTTCTCTTATTCTTATGGTGTCCTCGGCAACTTCACCAGCTGAACTATGCAAAAGTCAACCATATGTGTTGCTCACATAAAGAAGCGACAAGGATTACATATGCTATACAATAAACTATTCTCTGTTAAAGAACTAAGTCACAATAACAAGTGTCCTAGTGGCTGCTTATCTGTGTCAACTGGTATGAAATGCCCTTACAATTAACTGAGAACAACTCCAACATCAGATCCAGTGGCGGAACTACCATTTGTGCAGCAGGTGCGGTGCACTGGGGCCCATGGAGATTATGGGGAACTAGTGAGCTGTGGGCCCAGGTTCCATCCTCCCCGCTGCCCTGCACCGGTGAGGATGTTCCGCCTCTAATTAGATCAATACCACAGCGCTTACCATGCAACTTTAACCCTACAGTACTGCTAACATTGGCACAGATCATCACCTAGTCCTAGACTAATAACTTTTCATGCATTTATTTATTTTATTTATTTATTTATTTTCAAAACTCCTGTATTAGAAGTTTCCATCTTGGCAAACAAGGGTAAAACAATGCACTGTATATAATATGAACAAAATATTACATGTCAAATAGCAACATGAGCCATTTAACAATAAACTAAATAAACAGTAATTCAGTATTTATTTTTTAAACAGTCACTGAATGGCAATAGAACTGTAAAAGAAAGCGTCATTCAGTCACATTGTGATTTGTATCACAACATAAATAGGTCCCAGGAATCTATCTTCTCTGCTGGTAAAAGCAGTGGCTTAATCTCATGTCAGGCACATACCCACAAAAGATTAAGCAGAGCTCCAGCTGCCAAAGTTATGAATAGGGTCTAAGTTCAACTGACCAGTCCAATGGGAATCGTAACCCCCAGTTGCTAATTACCACCAAATCACTCAGGGTTCCTGGACATCGCGCTTTATGCCTGCTTTCTGTTTCCATGGCAGGGAACTGGTAATCCTCATCTCCTGAGCAGGACAGGGGTTCCACTTATATTTCAGGACCCCCTGCTGCGGATGGAAATTAACAAAGGGAGGGCTATATGAAGGTTTAAGCATTCATCCTTAGCTACCCAAATTAAAAAACGTTGTCATAAGCGGCCAGCACTTTCCCTGCTACAGGTCTTTAAACGCCCCACCCCACTCCACAGTCTATGACGATGAATAATCGGGTTTGTGTGTTTAGACCCTTTATCACATATAGGCCACAAAACACTGCTAAGCTGAAACAGCAAAGGAAGCATGGTATTCCTAATCTGACCATGTTTCTACAGACACTTTTATCAGCAAGCCCCTGTTGGGATATCTATGCAATAAAAGGAAAATAACCTGTCTTAAGGGGCATACAGTTATCGGTCCTGAAACAAATCATATCATTGTTAGTGTAAGAAGAAAGGGCACCTAACTAGCTAATGACTTGTCTATTTTGCAAAGGTCCATAAAATCATACACAATCCTGTTTACCTACAGTATGATACCTACCACTTTCACTTAATGACCAAGTTTCTGGTTTAGCAATTGAGATTTCAGGTTATGCCCAGAAAAGCCTACAACACCTATGCCATGCAGCCTTGAGCTATTCCTGGAGTGTATGTAGAAGCTGTGACTTAGAGAGATTGATGCATGGCTTGTAGCAGGTGTTAATACAACTTTGTGTAGACGCAACAATTGCTGATGCATGCTGGAGACAGGAGTCTGTAAGATTGCCCTTATGTAGCTGCTTTCATGATCAATCTTCCTCCCTAAAATGATAACTTTGTATTTCTGCATTTAGTGGGCAAAAAAATAATGACTGCATTATGTAACTCAGGGTTTCCCAAACCCAGTACTTAGGGCTCCCCAACAGTGCAGGTTTTCCATATCTCCTTGCTTGGGAAACCCTGATGTAACGCATAAGAGCTATATATAATGCTGTATACTATCAATGGAGGTACTATTTGCAGTCCATTAAACAATATTATACATATATAAAAGATATAACTATAAATATAAAGGTATATAAATAGAAACATAAATGCACAACTAAAAAATATAATAATAAAAAAACAAATAAACAAAGAATTAAAATATACCATAGGTACCCATATTTTCTCTTGGTTGGGACTCATAGAAATCATAATTCTAAAAGAAAACAATCTCACATTCTTCATTGAGACCAAAAGGTTAAAAGGTATTTATTGTAAAAATCCAGTAAGTTTCTCTCTTACTGAACTGTAAAAGTCAATCTCCATGTTTTATATCTATTTTGAAATGTTCAATAGCTGAGAATTTCATGGAATCTGGGGAAGAATTATTATATTTGTAAAAATGTTTGGGTCTCCTATAATTTTTTTTATGTATTTTTAATTTTTGCATTATGTTCCAATACTCTTATTGTTAGTTGTCTTTTCGTTTTAATCACACATTTCTTTCCACAGCTGTCCTCAGTTAGATTTATTATAGCTTTTCTTATACAATTCATAAGTCTCTTTTTTTTATTTTCTCACTATTGTCAAAATAATGAAATCTAATGTGGTCCTTATGACAAAATGTGCATATTTTACAATTATTCCATAAAAAAACCTCTTCATTCTTTGTTAACCAATTATTTGGTGATTTTATTTTATAGTTTACGACATACTTGCTGCTAATAGAGTTTTTAATATTTTTATCCACTTAAAAATGATTCTTGGCCTATCTGTGATCACATGATACAAAATACAGTACTGTTGAGAACAGCCCAATGTGTATGAATAATTATTTTTATTATTTTTCCCCATACTTTTTAGGTTGTAAGAAATGGAATACAGATTATGATTATGGCTTTTCTTTTAAAATTTCGACCAAACTGCATGTCAACCACATGAAAAATAAAATAAGTTTCAAATTTGGGTGCATTGGTTTAAAATTATTTTTTTAATTGACACATTACCCTGGGGTGTTTTAAGCATTAAAGGGGCATCTCTCTGTAAATGTCAATCCCTACTTTTGTCAGGGGATGTGGCATTCATTGCCATAGAGCTTACAATATTATTTGTTGTTGCTAAAAAAAAAATCAGTACCATATTGGAAAAACAACTTTCTATTTTATTGTCATCATAAAGGGGGGGGGGAAATAAAATTCTCCATGATTGTTTCTTTCAACCATACCATAGAGACAAATGTAACGAAGGTACCAGGACATGTATACTTAAAGTCTAGTGCATTAATAGTGCAAAAACACATAAACGTTACAATTTACCTACCCTTTGTGGCAAATGGCGTATTCTCAGTGGTTTTTATGTGGACTTACACAGTAGAAAACCAATGAGTTTATTTGCATGGTTGATTCATGAATAATTGCTTGCAGTCATTATCTGCTGAGCCCGAACTGTTGAAAATGGCTACTCTAAATACCGATCATATGCATATCAAGGCAGCAGACAAAAAAGGCAGCTAGAATCCACTGCTCTAAAGCGATATTAAGCTATGTGTGCCAGGTATTAATAGGACACTCTTCATTTTCACGTAGCTTTTATTCACTATATTAAATAGTTGGTAACAGCAATTAATAGTGGACCTCTATAGGAAAATTGCTGGTGTGGAATCCACCAATAACATTTAACTTATGCTTATGGGAACATAGTTTAACCTAGTATTTTTTCCATGGTAATTTTTTGCCAATCTAATCAATGCCAAAGCCCTTATTTTGCGGCATACACAGATTCAATCACAGCCAATAATGTTCCATGAGGAAAGTGAATGAACGTCATGGAGAATGGTGTTGTTGGGAAAAGTTGAAGTTTTAGCATTTCCTTATTAAAAAAAATAGGTGCACTCAATTTTTGAAATGAGAATTATTAGCACCATTATTTTTAATATGACTAAATTGTCACAAATAGGGCCCTTGGTACGGAATTTATTTCAATGCATTGTTATTACAAAGAAAAGGACGTATTTTAACTCGGAGTATTGCACATTATAGAGCTTGTGCCATTTGTGTCATTCTTACAGCAATGGTTTAAAAATGAATGAATTTGCTGACTATTGCTGAGCATGCCCAGTGCTTGGGCAGAGGTAGCAGGCAGCTTGGATGTTGGTTATAGAGCTTACGTCATACTTGTCTACTTTTAATTGGAACCCTCCAGGAGAGGCCAGATAGGGGGCGTGAAAGGGGAGTGGAAGGGGGCGGGGCACTGTCAATTGCGTCATTTTGGCCTTGCCTCCACGACAGAATTGCCATTTTGTTGCGGGTTGGGGCCAAAATGACGCAATTCACTGCAAATCGCATCATTGAGGCATCCATCTTGCCGTGGGCAGGATGCGGGAGAATTGTCTGCTCTCATGGGAGTCCAAGAGACTTACCCGGAATTTGGGAGTCTCCCGGATATTCCAGGAGAGTTGGCAAGTATGGCTTACGTTTAGCTTCATATTCTCTCAGTTGGAGCTCACTAGAAATTCTACCTTATCACTGTAACCAATGACAGTGTTGGCTGATTTTTATTAGACTGAATGGCTCCAATGGGGCAGGGACTGATGTTAATGATTAAAACATTCTGTAATGTGTTATATGGTGGTGCTGTTGAAATAAACACTAATAATATACAATATTCTGGACCACAGATTGTGCCGTAGAGAGTATTTATTTCTGTCATATTGCAAAATATTTATTATTTTATTGTACTCTGCAATGTCCATATTATAGTATACTACATATATTATTTTTCCACTAAATATACCTCTTTTCTTTACCAAGTATATACCTTTTCATAATGCTAAGTACACTAAGTCATTAATTGTTCTCCAAACTTCTGTTTGGCACTGAAAGGATCCATATCTATTATCAGATGGGTTTCTGGTCCAAAAAAGATAAAGAACCACTACTGTAAGCAGCAATTGAAGAAGTGAAATCTGCAAGCTTTAAGACAGCACTCCATTATAAGCATACTAGCGATGGACAAGGCAACAAATATAATCAAAATGATGCAAGTTCCATAATACTAATACACAACTTTAAAATACATTTAGATGTTACCAACTGGTTAACATGATAAAAAGAATTCAAGAGCAGTGATTATGATGACTGACCTTTAATATATTTTAATATATAGGGAGTGTTAAAGCGAAGGAGAGAGTGAATACAAGCACGAATACAATGTCAGCCTGCATGATTCTCATCCACAGATTCCTAATTACTTCTGGAAAAAGTGTCAAATTTATTCCCATGTCACATTCCATTCCATTTTTTTGGAGAAGTTTTACATTGACAATGTCAAAGTTTAATGAATAGCTCCCTTAGTATGTTACTAAAGTGAATGTTCAACTGGGATTTTCATTTGTTGTATAACCAGTCTACAACCCACTACTACATTCCCTTACAGCTGTCAGAATAACTGATCTCCAGCTGGGAAACCACATTTACTGCAGTTTTCTTCCTCTTATTCTCTGACAGCTTATTATGACTCAAGAGGAAATGTTAAATAAAGGAATCTGCTTATGGGAACAGTGTTGGCATCACAAAGTCACTGTTTTAACTTTAAGCAAACAACAACAAAAAAATCATAAAATTACCAAATATAATGCAGCCAGAGCTGGAACAATCTTCTTACCTTAAAAATTAATGTATTTCCATTAAGATGTTGTTACTCTACTATGAATCAATATGAAGGTCCCATTAAATGCTGGGTAAGACAACACTGGCTGAGACAGGTATTGTTAGTGCCGGGATCTGGCAGTTTCAGTCTCCATCAATGCAGCTTCTGTTTTTAAATCAATTTAAGACAATTTCAATGACTTACACTTCTACTGTCTTTCGTCTGCAGCCTGAAGATAGATACAAGTCAGTCTTTCTGTAATGAATGATCTCTAACAAATAACCTTGACATCCCTAAACCACTTCATTTCAATGACCAGACCAGTTCACCTAGTATTCTTTAGCACTTACCGATATTATATAATTACTATCTATGTTCCATTGTGGCTGGTTCATTGCTTAACAAATACAAATGTGCTTTTTCCATCACTTCTACCTATTCATACTCTATTATTAATAAATGTAAAACTGGAACAAATTAGACCAAACTTGTGCAGAGCTGTAACTAGACATTTAATTTCCTGGGCAAGAGAAAACACTACCCTTTCCCTATACGTGTAGACATCAATGGAGGGGCATGGCCAACCTACTGTGAAGACGTGACTAATCCTTTTCAAGTGCAATACCACCCTCCAACCTCCAATATCCCAAATACATTTATATAATGTATCCTTGTAATGTAAATGTCCTGTGCTTGATTGCCCTGACAGTACCAACCTCCTGGGCATGACTTACTGTATGCAAAGGCTCCTGGTTCCCTTAAGTGTTGCATCCAGGAATATAAGCAGGTGGGCAGTTAAGCGTTCTAATGATGATTCCCCCAACATTGACAAGCCTGGAGAATTCAAATGTGCACGTTACTGTGTTTGTTTGTAGCCCAGTAGAAGCAAATCAGGGCCTTTATTACAAACTAACACATCACTGTTTTATTGCTCCCTCTGACTGTTGTCAATGGGGAAAAGTAGCAGCCGGGCCTGTGCAAACAAACGTTATTCAATGTGTTCCATATGTGCTTTTGACACGAGTGGTACACGTCAAAAAAAGAACAGCATGGGTTCACATAGTTCTATCTTTCCATACACATACACAATGCAACAAATATAATTCAAGCTGTAAATGTGGCTAAATAGATCAATATTTATGGATATAAGCAGTAAAAAAATGAATGAAAGGGGTAGTTCTGAAGTAGTAGGATGTTGGACTTTGAGATGACATTTTTACTTTTATACAGTATATGTCTTTGCATGTTTTAAACCTCTGCAGCCAGGCAGTGCCTAATGTGATTAACTTAAAAACACAGAGAGAGTGACATTGTGTTACTTGTTTATGGTTTTAGGAACTCCCTAATTTTTGGTGCCACAGTGTAAAAACAAGGTATTTGCACCTCTCACCTAGTACACTTTATAAACTAGGTCCTTTGTGTTCTACTTGCAATCAGGTATTATATCTGCATACTATACAACTCACCTACTGCATTTTTCATCAAAACAATGATTTGCAGCAGTCACAATTTTCTATTGCAAGTACAGTACAGCACATACCACTACGTTTAACTCTCCCCATTGTGATATTTATTTTATGAAGAACAAAAGAATATCTTAACAAGCCACATTTTTCTGTTGCTGTCACACTGATTAAACAGCAGAGCTCTAGGAGAAAGTCTAGGGTCACTATGCAGGTAGAGACATTCTTCTCTCACAGAAATAGGAAAGTGGGGAACTGGTTACATGGTACCTTTATACAGTTTTAGTCATGTGATGAAGACTGGTTTGGTGAAACTGGACATTCAAGGGATAATTTTAGTTGCTCATCCAAATGAAGTCTGATTCTTGAATTGATGATGGTCTTCTGAATGTAGGAAATCAGTAATTTCAGTTTTGAAACTGTAGATAATTGAGCTGTTTCGGTATGTCTGTGGTCTGGTGGGCAGCACAGTGGCCTAGTGGTTAGCACTTCTGCCTCATATGGCCATGGCCTTATCTGTGTGGAGTTTGTATGTTCTCCCTGTGTTTGCGTGGGTTTCCTTTGGGTGCTCCAGTTTCCTCCCACACTCCAAAAACATACTGGTTGGTTAATTGGCTGCTATTAAATTGACCCTAGTCTCTCTCTCTCTCTCTGTGTCTATGTTAGGGAAGTTAGACTGTAAGTTCCAATGGGGCAGGGACTGATGTGAATGAGTTCTCTGTACAGCGCTGTGTACGCTATATAAATAACTGATGATGATGACGATGATGATGATTATGTGTCTGTATAATACGGACCTCAGAGTTTTTATTTTGTTTTAGCTTAATTCTCTCAGTCAAACTAGAATTCTCACATATTTACTTATTGAGACTGTGGAATGAGTTTAAACTGAAGTAGGCTAGGTTGGAATGGATGTAAAGCATGGTTTGGATGGATTAGATTTGTAGCAATTTTGTTTCCTTTTAAATATTCCAATGTACGATTTTAGAGTCACTCAATGTGAACAAGAGCGGAATTTTTTTTTTCAACTTATTGATGTACAGTATATCTTCAAAACCACATTTTCCTATGGTGGATGAAGATAACTTTTTTGTAGAGACGTATTTGATTAAGGCACTCTTTTGGCCATGGAATCGCTTAGGCCCACAGCAGTATTTGAGGGGAGGACCTGCGATTCCGGTCCACCCCTCTGAAGATTAGTGGGAGTCAGCATATGAGCAGTGAGAACCTGCCTTCTGAGCATATGGCAGACGAGGACATGCTTCGCTTCTCTGGGCATTCGTGAGGACCGCCACACGTGCCACAAAGTCTTGTTTGGCTAAGTCTCTCCTTGCCCTTCGGGGCCTATAGTGGCTGCTGCCGCTGCAGTGGTGGTGGTATGATATAACAAGCTATTGCGATCAACTTGAGGATTCTTTCTATCTTGTAACACACTTCTGATTGACGTCACCTATTAAAACTAAGATAGAGCTAAAGTAGTTCAGCCACTATACAGTAAATAGGCAAAGCTAACCTAAGTTCCTGCACTACATTTTTAAAACAAAAACAAAAAAAACACTCACTAAATTGAAATGTATCTGTGAAACCCTCCTGTGTCTTTCCTATGCTTGGTGTTATTTATCTTTTTGTTTAGTGCCTTCAATTCTTTTAGGAATCACAATTTAGATATAAATAGTCTGTTTCACATTATAAATCTTCCAATTCCTAGGATGAGACTGTTTGTGCTTAATTTAACAAAAAAGATATACACTCCACCCTTCCCCTTTATAGACATGTGCCCCAGAATGTAGTAGCTTAATAATGACTTTGTGCTGGTGTTTTATCTATAGGAACATTATAGCTTCACTGATTGTGTTGAAAATGTTGGAACTGATGGTTAGGTGAATCTGGTGCCATTATCAGCAGCCAGTCTTCTTTCTCTGTTCTGTTGGAAATAATTACTATTTGTAACCCCCATATTTTACTATTCTAGCCTGTAGTTTTGGGACTTCTGATTGCACATTCCTAAAACAATCACAAATCTGTAGCCTCTTTGCTATAACATAGTGAGAAAATGTGTAATTCCTGTGTATCATCTAGTAAGCTCCTTTCAGACACAAACATTCAATTTAAATTTGTAAGGGCCACAGGAAAGGTCTTTTTACTACTTTAAAATTTTTCATTTTCAATTTTACCTAAAGTATCACTGCATATTTTCCTACTGAAAATTTAACTGACCCATAAGCAAAATAAAAATATTTAATTTAAAAATCTGTGTATGAGACATCTTTATCTAATGTGATAATTTTGTATTTTATTAGCTTTGCTTCAATTCTACTGTAATGATGCATTTTATGTCTGTTATATTTATGTCCCAAACCTGTAAATATATAAAACTGTATATATTATAGAATGTTTGTATGGTCTACTGCACACTATGGAGCAAGGAATACGTCAGTGAATAATGAAAAGCCCAGTGCACCATTTACTACAGTAAACTCTGCTTAATTTAATCATAATAACATAATAGACAGACAAATCAAATTGATGCAGTTCAAATTAGTAAAATAATTTGCATGGTTAAATAATAACATATTAACATGTTAGAAATACAAAGAAATATGGTTCTTTTTTTAATGTATTTTAGACATATTGTTGAGCCTACAAAATCTCTACATTGTAATAGTAAAGTTAAAAATCGAAGACATTATGATGCTCTACGGTGACATATTTTAAACCACATTATGACATTTAATCAAAATACAATCCAGAGCTTTCAACTTCGCTTCATGTACCCTTTCATCAGTTCTTACTTGTGGCAAAATATATTGATGTGGATATAAGACTAGAGCTTTATTCTGTTCAAGAATAGTTTATTGGAAAAAAGGACATTAAAGCAATAAGACATGTTTATTTCTAACAGAAGAATGCAGCTACTTGTACATTAGACTATTAAACTCATTAGTTTGTATTTTACTGTTACAACCCAGGACATGGGCACGTAACATATTTTACAAGCCTTGGAGCATTATCTTTCAATCCATATTTTTTATGTCAGTTGCTCAAGGACATAAAACTCCTTGGTCAAGGTTACTAATGTTTCATTCAAATTGTTCCCATAATTAGTTTCAAGAATCGGTTTTGATTAGTTAAAAATGATACAATTGTAATGTGAAATTATAATATATAGTTTGTACAGAAGTTAGAATACAGCACAGTATTTCAAGAAGCAGAAACCTTAAGTTGACTTTAAAGCTTGCAATCTAATTGATTTAGATAATAAAATTGGTATTGTAAGAAAAAGTATGCCCACTCTGGCCTACTTGCACACAAGTGAATTCCCTGAGGGGGGGGGGGCTACTGGGAACTATAGTGCACCAGAAAAAAGTGTAAATAAAACACACACAGCGGTTTTAAAAATACTTTGACTACTTCCCCACAAAACCCTCTTTCATCTACTTTATTTCTCAGTGGGCATCAGTGGCATCGTGAAGTAAAATTCTGGTCTTGTTAAAATGACAAAACATAATTGACGCAGCAGCGAATGAGCTCTTAGCGGTTCTGCAGTTCTTTATAACTGTGAGATTTCACACGCCCTGACCTCAAGAGTATTCCAGGGATGCCATCCCAGACCTCGGTGAGAAATAAAGAGGGTGATAGAGGGTGTTGTAGGGGAGAATTTATTTAAATTAAAGTCTTTTGAAAAATGATGTTGCAAATAGAATTATTATTTTGATCTATTTTAACACTATTAACCCAACACCCACCGCTCCAAGGGTTTGGGAATAGTAATTCAGTGCTTCTGTATTTCTAGTGGATTTTTTTTAAATGATCTGTTCCTCCAAGATCGCTGGAGACTTTATCCAGATTTGCTGCTGCTTTCAGATTTCTGGAGGGCCACACTTCCATGCTGGTCTGGCTCCTCAGAGGAGTGGAGCTAATCTGGATCTTTTCAGTAAACTGCCTCGGATGAGTGCTCTGGATTACAGGCTGGTTGTAGATCTATGTAAAGCGCATCTGTTTACATGAGCAGTGTCTTGTAATCCAAATAAGATATTATATAATTACTAGCAAAAGTGATGTGGTCAAAAAAAGTAAATATATTTGCCTACAAAAAATATGGGGTGATAATTGACCACTAACAGCACTTAACAAATTAGTTATTCTGCCATATCAATAATAAATGTACAGTAAGTTCCGTTACAGAACATGGCAAGTTTTAGAACTTCCTTTTCTAATTAGATTTCACAATGACAAGCATGTGATATAAAACAACTAATACAGACACATGGAAAACAAATATATCTTAAAGTTTATTAACACAGTCTGGCTCATAACCAAACATTTATTTTACTATTAAAGCGATAAACTCTGAACTTATATTTTACTTTATGAACATAGAGGAGTGCAGCCTGTCTGCAGTGTAATCACCATATCATATAGAGAACACCCATCACACATGTAACGTGAAAATACACCTATGTCAAATCTTCTTTCTTGCATTGAAGATAATCCAATATCCCCCGACTATGATGGCTTCACAAATGTATACAACAAAGTGCCAGAGGATATTCTGTCTTCCCATATGTGTGAATTATTGAACAAACACAGAGCATTGGATCAATTCCCTAAAGAACAACTTGAAGCCACCGTGCTAAGAATAGGTTTATCTGACTCTGCAATACATGTATTTACCATATTAAATGGAAACTATCCTCTGTGTGTAAGTATGTTTTCTTTTCTATTTATTTTTCCAGTAAAATATACACTGTATCTTCGGCTAAATATACTATGCCCAGGGAACCTAATTTTTCTCTCATAATTACTAACATGAGGAGGAGCTTACTTTGTGCTCACTCGGGTGAAATTAAAGGAAATATTGGGCATTGGAAAGTGGGACAATTGATACTTGGATACCTGGGGGGTGATTTATTATGAAACATGTTTAAATACTTAACTGTCTTTACCAAGCAGTGATTTTAGAACATAGCATCTCTCAGAAATGGGAGTACATTGATTTAGTCAGTAAGACATAATCTGCAATCTATGTGGTCTATGTATTAAGAGATGTAGGGCCTGATTCATTAAGGATCTTAAATTGAGAAACTTCTTATTTCAGTCTCCTGGACAAAACCATGTTACAATGCAAGGGGTGCAAATTAGCATTCTGTTTTGCACATAAGTTAAATACTGACTGTTTTTTAATGTAGCACACACATATCAACTTTAAATTTCAGTGTACAAATAAGCTATCAAGTATTTGTGTGCTACATGAAAAAACAGTCAGTATTTAACTTATGTGAAAAACATAATACTAATTTGCACCCCTTGCATTGTAACATGGTTTTGTCCAGGAGACTGAAATAAGAAGTTTCTCAAGTTAAGATCCTTAATGAATCAGGCCTGTAGAGAGGAAGGAGCAGCATCTTTCCACTTTTTCATCGATATTTGCCTGTTTTCAGCTGCTTTGCAAGGCCTTCCACTGGGTGCAGGATTTTAATCATGTTACCTGTAGGCAACACAAACTTTGGCATCATAAATACCACCCACTAGCCAGACCCCTTTCATAGCATTTTATAGCCTTACTGGTCCTGGGAAGACTATAGTGCTAATATCTATGCAGTAATTCTCCGTCTCAGATAAATCATGTTCCTCTGGTTCACCTCCCTACAGTCATTTTCCCAACCTTAAATAAACTCTGCTTAGATGATTTTTCTAATTTACTGATTTTTATTTTTTCGCTGATGATGAAAAAAAAACTTGATATAAGTGATGTGACAGAGAAGCCTTTCAGCCTGTCAGCCAAGCCACACTTGCCCATAGTAACTGATGCTAAACCTGGTCCTGGTTATGAGAGATGACATTTTAAGAAAAAGTGCAGAAATACACAATTGTGAGGAGTCCTCAAACTTTCTCTCAACACTGTATATATAGGGTGTTCGGAAAGTCACTGTGCACTTTTCATAAAACAGTGGAGAATTGAAACAGTGGAGAAGTTGCCCATGGCAACCAATCAGCATTGAGGTAACATTTCTAATTTGCACATTATAAAATTATACAGAGCAACTTCTCCACTGCTTCACATCTCCACTGTTTTCACTGCTTTATGAAAAGTGCACAGTGACTTTCCGAACACCCTGTAGTAATATACAGTGTTGTTTGGCAAATAGCTTCTGTATTTCTCTTTAACAATCTAATTGCCTCATGGAAAACATGAGTCTTAAACAGATATCTGCATGATCCATAAATCAATGTGGAAAGATTAGTTAAGATATTGTCTAAAGAGTGCAAATTCATTGTGACCATTTGTCATGTCAAATTGGGTTCCAGACACAATTGTACGTGCATAATTTGAGTTGGACACATCCTGAGAGCATCCAGCTCCATAACAGTAGCACTTGTGCCAGGTGTACGTCAGGCGTTACAAGTGAATATTCTCTCACCACACAGTACCGTAGAAAAAAATGTTGCGATGTGGCTTGACAGCGTTTATAGTAAATACTAAAGTCTTATTACCCTATTTCTAAAGAATAAAATTATTTAATGAAGTGTCATATACAGAGATTATGGTCTTGACAGTTACTAATAAATGCTAAAGTTCTATTTTCAACTTAAATGTAATTAAATAAAATCACAATTACAAAATGTAAATACAAATTAAATAAAAACATCTGTTATTTTCCCCTTTAAAATCAAATGTGATTCTTCTTTCCCGCAGTAGTCAGAATGGAAATGTCAATTAAGTAATACAAATTCAAATGTATCTATAATGTTAATGATTTAAGTTCTAGAGCTAGAGGGGTCACTATGCAATCAGCCAATCAGAAGCGGCCAGATAGTCATCATTATTATTGTATGTAGTTGCACCAGTCCTGCAACAGATAAAAGGCATCTCTGCTGATGCACCAACATTTAATTGTGTTGCAGTTATGTGAACATACTCTTACTCTGAGCCCGATAAAAGGCTCAGGTCATCCTAGACTAATATTCTCATACCGTCCCGCATCTTCCACGCCAGGCTAATACACCATATGCAAAAACAAACTTATCCTTAATTTAAAATCTGACTTCCCCCAAACTATGTTTACGCTCATATTCACTAACATATCAATGTCACTTATATTGCTTTCATTAAAATCAGATCTGTATAACGGAACAATGATACTGAGGGTGAAGACATGAAGGTGGAAGGGGGGGGAGGGGCTGATGCACCAGCACATATTGCTGTCCTTGTCTCTCCTACTCGCTTATCCTCAAGTACCTGCCTGAGGATAACTCATTGTCTTTAGCAGTTACCTTGGGAATATGTCAAGACTAAAACCGTACAACATTTATCTTTCATGTTTTCTTTTTACTTTACAGAACAACTATTCTCTCTTATATTTTAAAATTAATTTCAGTTTATGCCTCTACCTCTCACCAGTTTGCACCCCAGATATCAAGCTAGCTAGGCTACAGACTATTGGATAATCAGGCCTGCTTTTACTGTACATAACCAACATCTCTGCCCACCCCTCTCCAGACAAGGATGAAACGCAATACAACAATATACAAAGAAACTATATACACGTGTACAACACATTTTTGGGTGTACATATATGTATAATACACCCAAAAGACCTCAGATAGTTCTATCTCAGCAGTTTTAAACATATCAGAATGTCCTGCCAAATTAATATGAAATATTGACTGACTAATCTATTATTCTGCCAGGCTGTAGTGCCAAATAGTTCTGCCTGAGAGGCTATGAAATACATGTCTACTATGATTATTATTTTTATTTCATAAATCTACCACCAGATTAATCCTTATGTTCCCAATCCTCTCCAAAACATCCACATTATACTCTCTTGTGTTAACTCTGTTAAGGGTTGTTTACTAAAAGTTAAACTTACACAGTCCAGGGTATCATCATCATCATCATTTATTTATATAGCGCCAACATATTCCGTAGCGCTTTACAATTGGGGACAAACGTAATAAACTAATAAACAAACTGGGTAAAACAGACAAAGAGGTGAGAAGGCCCTGCTCGCAAGCTTACAATCTATGGGACAATGGGAGATTGACACATGAGGTTAAGTATACATTTTGCATCTTGGCCCAGCCAGACTGCAAAGGTAGGGTGACTCATAAGCTAAATGATCCTGTCACACAACAATGTTATTCCGGGGGTAGTTGTCTTGTGTGAAATTTTGTAACAGGCTAAAGGTAGTGAGGTTAAGATGGTGGTTGAGGAATATTATAAGCTTGTCTGAATAGGTAGGTTTTCAGAGAACGCTTGAAAGTTTGTAGAACAGAGGAGAGTCTTATTGTGCGAGGGAGAGAGTTCCATAGAGTGGGTGCAGCCCGAAAAAAGTCCTGTAACCGGGAATGGGAGGATGTAATGAGGGTGGATGAGAGACGCAGATCTTTTGCAGAACGGAGTTGCCGAGTTGGGAGATATTTTGAGACAAGAGAGGAGATGTATGTTGGTGCAGCTTTGTTGATGGCCTTGTAGGTTAGTAAAAGTATTTTATATTGGATTCGGTAGAAGACAGGCAACCAGTGTAGAGACATACAGAGTGATTCAACAGAGGAATAGCTATTTGCAAGGAAAATCAGTCTTGCCGAAGCATGTAAAATAGATTTTAGGGGTTTGAGTCTGTTTTTGGGAAGACCAGTAAGGAGGGAATTGCAATAGTCAATGCGGGAGATGATTAGTGCATGAATTAAGGTTTTAGCAGTGTCTTGTGTGAGATATGTGCGGATTCTGGAAATGTTCTTTAGATGTATGTAACATGATTTAGATATAGAGTCAATGTGGGGAACAAAGGATAGGCGTGAATCAAGGATTACACCTAGGCAGCGAGCTTGTGGGGTGGGATTTATGGTCATGTTATCAACAGAGATAGAAATGTCAGGTATGCTCTTGTTGGCGGGTGGGAATATTATTAACTCTGTTTTAGAAAGATTAAGTTTGAGTTGACGAGAGGCCATCCAAGATGAAATGGCAGAAAGACAGTCAGTTACACGGGACAACACAGATGTCGAGATATCAGGAGAGGATAGATAGATTTGGGTATCATCCGCATAGAGATGATACTGAAAGCCAAAGGAACTTATTAGATTTCCAAGAGAAGCGGTATAGATAGAGAACAGCAGAGGACCTAGCACCGAGCCTTGTGGTACTCCAACTGATAGGGGAAGCGGAGCAGAGGTGGCTCCAGAGAAATTAACAGTGAAAGAGCGATTAGAGAGGTAAGATGAGAACCAGGATAGAACTGTGTCTTGAAGACTTAGGGATTGCAGTGTTTGTATGAGAAGAGAGTGGTCAACGGTGTCAAATGCAGCCGAGAGATCAAGGAGAATTAGGAGAGAGTAATGGCGTTCAGTCTTAGCAGTGATCAGATCATTAACAACCTTGGTCAGCGCAGTCTCTGTGGAGTGTTGAGAACGAAAGCCAGACTGAAGAGGATCCAACAGGTTGTTTGCGGAAAGAAAGCGTGTGAGGCGAGTGTAGGCAAGTCTCTCTAGAAGCTTGGAGGGGCAAGGGAGCTGAGAGATGGGACGGTAATTTGAGAGAGAGTTTGGGTCGGAGTTTTGTTTTTTTAGAATAGGAGTAATCACTGCATGCTTGTATAGTGATGGAAAGATGCCAGTAGAGAGTGAGAGATTACAGATTTGAGTTAGAGGTGAAATGAGCACAGAAGACAGGGATCTACCAATTTGCGAGGGAATAGGATCAAGAGGACAGGAGGTAGAGTAGGAAGATAAGAAGAGCGTAGAAATTTCCTCTTCATTTGTGGGGTCAAATGAAGAAAGG
This sequence comes from Mixophyes fleayi, assembly GCF_038048845.1. Taxonomy (NCBI): domain Eukaryota; kingdom Metazoa; phylum Chordata; class Amphibia; order Anura; family Limnodynastidae; genus Mixophyes; species Mixophyes fleayi. Next base: position 53,708,196 of record NC_134406.1, read on the forward strand.
GTGTCAGAGGGTAGTGGGAAGGAAATGAGCTGATGGCTTGTTGAGGAAGAGGATACCATTTCTAGTCTGATCTTGTCAATCTTGTCCTTGAAGTAGGAAGCAAGATCCTGAGCACTGATAGTAGATGGAGGGTTCGGGGTGGGAGGATTGAGAAGATGATTAAATGTATTGAAAAGGCGTTTGGGGTTAGAAGCCTGAGCATAGATAAGAGATTGAAAGTATGTTTGTTTTGCAGTGTCCAGAGCATTTCGATAGGAGTGGTAGACAGAAGTATATGTGAAGAAGTGATTAGAGCTTCGAGATTTACGCCAGTGACGTTCTGCTTTACGGGACAGTTTTTGAAGATTTCGTGTTGCTTTGGTGTGCCACGGTTGACATCGAAGTCGACGTGTAGTATGAAGTGTCGCTGGAGCCACTTGATCAAGGGCCGTTGCTAAGGTTAGGTGAAAATGAGGTACTGCCATCTCAGGGGATGAGAATGTAGAGATAGGGGAGAGAAGGTGTTGGAGAGAGGTGGAAAATTGTTGAAGATTAATAGAATTAAGATTTCTACGAGTATGAGGAGGCTTGGTTGAGTCAGACAGTAGAGAGGTTAGAGCAGTGGGGGTGAGAGTGTAGCTGATAAGGTGATGATCCGAGAGGGGGAAGGGTGTATTAATAAAATTAGAAACTGAGCATAGTCTAGAGAAAACAAGATCAAGGCAGTGGCCATCCTTATGAGTAGATGATTCAATCCACTGGGAGAGGTCAAGTGAGGATGTTAGAGAGAGTAGTTTGGAAGCAGCTTTGGAAGGTGGGTTATCAATGGGGATGTTGAAGTCACCCATGATGATGGTGGGGATGTCTGAAGATAAGAAGTGAGGGAGCCATGCAGAGAAATCCTCAATAAATTGTTGATGTGCTCCAGGGGGACGATAGATCACCGCAACACGTAGGGAGAATGGATTAAAAATGCGAATAGCATGTACTTCAAAAGATGTGAACGTGAGTGATGGGACATTTGGTAGAACTGTGTATGTGCACTGTGGGGAGAGAAGTAGTCCAACCCCACCTCCTTGTCTGCCTTCAGGTCTGGAGGTGTGGGTGAGATGGAGGCCACCATGTGAAAGTGCTGCAGGTGAGGCAGTGTCTGATTGCATAAGCCATGTTTCTGTTATTGCCAGAAGGTTGAGGTTTTTTGAGAGGAAGAGATCATGAACGGAGGTAAGTTTGTTACAAACAGAGCGTGCATTCCAAAGGGCACATTTAAAGGACTTGGGAAGAGAGGGGAGACAGGTGATGTGTTTGAGGTTTGCTATAGAACGGTAGTGTTCTGATGTATGTGTGTGTGAGGAGTGTGGGGGACCTGGATTAGGTGATATATCACCAGCTAATAGAAGCAGAGTGAGCGAAAGATAGGCAAGGGGATTGTAAGATGTGTGGCCTTTTATTTTCTGGCGACAGGTGGAGGCTGTACTTGTTAGAGATAATAAATAGGACAACAGTTCATGGGTGTTAAATAGAGGTGAGTGGAGTAATGCAGGTGCAATATGAACAAATTTGTGTGTTGGTGGAGGGGTGAAAGATGACACAGTCCTAAAGATCATGCCATGAAATGAGACTAAGAAAAGCAATTTGTGAAACATTGTGATAAAAGGGGTAAAAGCAAAAAGCAAGGGTATTTTAAGAATTACCTCTTAGCAGTATTCCATATAAATAGACAAGTAGTGCAGAAATAGGCTGTGGCTGATGTTGCTTATTGCTGGGAGTTAAAGCAAGTCAAATGTAGTCCAATGTTTGTCCAACTGTGTTGTCTAACTGTGCATTTTCGTCCACTTTGTGAGAAAATCCCACTTAGTGCAGAATGGGTATGTATATTTGTGCTCTTACATGTAATTGTAGCCTTTGTGCACTTATAGGTGCACTTATAGGTACACACCCATTTACTTGGCCATCTGCTCTAGAGATTTGTTGGTTGGGGCATGCAGACTGGTCCTATATGAAAAACAAATTAAGAGAAATATTAGTTTTGTTGTGGGCAATGGTTATCTACTCAAGGTCAGCAAAATATCACTTTAGAGGATGATGTCCTTTTTTGACAACTTTTTTCATGTGTATGTATAAACTGGTATAAATTAAATGAATTTCACTTTAAAGCAAACATAACTAAGAACAAAACGTAGGAGTTTAAAAATTAAAATCATCTAACTGTGCACAACTAAGTGGTAAAGTATTTCATAAATATGTCAATTATCCAGATGTTACTGCAATAATGACCTTGAAAGGATCATTGACCATTAAAAATCAAATAATGTACTGTAACTTTTAGGACATTATTCTTCTTGGAAGGTCTTAGAAAAACTGGATGATATGGACAGCATCATGTAGCTTTGTCTAAGTGATAAATTCAATACCATACTCAAGGGACACAAGGTCTACTGAAACTAGAACATCTTGACACCATTAAGGAACACTCATAGCAGCATTATCTCTATTGTGCATTTTGCTTTGTCCATTATCTTAGTATCATTGTTGCTCTTTCGTGATTGTAACAGTTGGTGCAGACACTACTTAGTTTCCTGAATATGGTGATGCAGAGTAGAAAACGATTATCCACAAGAAAAAAGTGAGAGCATCCCTTGGACATTAGCGCACAGTCAATACACTCTATGGGCTAGATTTACTAAACTGCGGGTTTAAAAAAGTGGAGATGTTGCCTATAGCAACCAATCAGATTCTAGCTGTCATTTATTTAGTGCACTCTACAAAATGACAGCTAGAATCTGATTGGTTGCTATAGGCAACATCTCCACTTTCTCAAACCCGCCGTTTAGTAAATATACCCCTATATGTTGGAGTATAAACTAAATGGGAGTGGAGGTGAGAACCTTTAGTACTATGGCACTCTTCTACTCTTCTACATGTTACACAGAATAAGAAGAGCTGGTGAGTAGCGAGCTTTATGTTAAACAAAAATATTTTCTACTTTGTCACTACTTCTTGCATGCCTGTGTTGAACTGTATACTGGTCAGTGATCTTGTTAACTCCTTGGCCAGTATTTACTGGTGGGGAGGGACTGGATACTCACCATTGCTTTTGGTAAGTTTGCATCATCCGATATGAGGTGACAGAATAGGCACATGATTGCAGTTAGTTATGCTTCCACATGCAAAAACAAGATTTTGTTTGTGGGACAAAATGACTGAAATGAAATGAAAATGAGTAGAGTGCACATTTAGGGGGTACTCCCTGGTTTGCAAGAGGGTGTATTTCATTTTTCTCTCCAAAAATAATTTGATTTTCCTTATCTCTGAGGTATCAAATAAATTGTGTATCAGCCTATATTTTCAATGAGATGCATTTTTTACCTTCCACCTTTGCTAAAAAAAACATTTTTAGGTGCACTTTGACCATTGTAACACACAAAATTTACACATGTAGTAAAGACAGTCCCAATGTCCCCTCAACTTCAAGAATTAGAAAATGAAGCTAAACCCAGCAGTATTTTATGGGAGAAAATTGAAAAAGATGGTCCTAAAGTGGTAGTAAGTTGGAGCTTTGAGTGATATTTAACTCATTCGATGTGTATACTTTCAGGTTGATCTGCAAACCTGCAGAGATAAGCAGAGATCAATTTTCAAGGAGCTGAGCCAAGGACCAGGACATCGACCTAGATATGCACTTGGTATGCCACTTGCACAGATGAAGAATGCAGTTAACTAGAAATGGCATGAACATTAATAGAATACAGTAATTTTGCTATGGTAAAATAATCTCTTTATAAACACCTTTATCGATAAAAATAGGTGTAGAGTAATGTATGGCAGCAGCATCACAAGCTTATGTAGGCTTCAGATGGCCAATCTTTCAGAACAGAAGTAGAGCAGGAAGATCAATTAATTTATACGCAGATTAGGAGACAATTAGAGTATTTGAAGAACATTTTCTGAGCTACAGTAGAACGGATAGGCAAAGATTGAAAGTTCCCTGACTTAGGTGTATCATTGTCATCTAGTAGTCTGTAGATATCTACTTTAGAGATGTGGCCTTCAACACCAGCTAAGACACTCTATATAAGGGTGGATGAATCACATACTTTACCATCAGAGCGAATTAGAACATGTCACCCAGAAACTTCCGGTCCATAACTGGATCATTTGTAAACAAGTCAGTTAACGGCAGAATCCAGCACTGGGCTATCCATTTAGAATAATGCAATGGAAAATATATATCAAAGATTTGTGGACCATTTGTTTACCAATTGGGAAGCATTATTAATTTATATAGCATCACCTTATAGCATAGTGCTTAGCAGAGTATAGTTAATCACTCACATAAGTCCCTGTCCAAGTAGAACTTACAAACTATATTCCCTACCACACAAACACACAAACTAGGATTCTTTTGTCAGAAGCCAGATGCCTATCAGTATGTTTTGTAGTGCTAGCCATTAGTCTCAAAATCGCTTTGTCTCTTAACAGTATGCTACAAAACTGTTAACGATAAAATGTTTTGGACATGTTGAGTTCTAGGTGGCTTTGAGACATCTATGTGGAGAGGGCAGAGAGACAGTTGGTTACACAAGATAGTACAGAAAGGGAGAGGTCAGGGAAGGTGAGGTAGATTTTGTTGACATCAGAGTAGAGGTTGTACTGAAGGCCAGATTAATTATTTAATTCACCAAGAGAAGAGTGGAAAAAGCAGAGGGATGAGAACAAAGCCTTGTGAGACCCCAACAGATAGAGGTAGTGGAGTGTAGGATGTGCTGGACATAGAGACGCTGAAGGTACTGTTCGGAATGAACCTGTAAAGAAATATAACAAAGTATGATTTGTAGTGTTAATTAAGGTACATTTGGAATCTGAATTCTGAAAAAAACACACAAAACTTTGCACTTTGAAGATTTCTAGTGAAAAGGGTGACTAGCAGGAGCCTTGGGTATAATGGTATTTTTGTTCTAACAGATAACATAGAAATAGGGTTGAAAATATATAATGTAAATGCCCCATGTTTTAATGTAACCAACACTGTATTTTCTTGTAAACTTTTAATAGGCTATTAGCTCTACTACTAGTAACCATTAATTCAGACAATGGCAGCAAATAAGCAATCAGTTTTAATATGTGCATAATTAGCTGTCCCTGAAATCCTTCAGCATGATGGAAATGCCATATGACCACATCTGTATTTAGCATTCTGGAGAGCATGCAAACAGGCATTCACTCTACATCATTTGTTCTCTAAACCTTTAAAATGACACTAAGCACACTTTGTTTTAAAACTGAATTGTACATTAAACTTCAATTTGTTCTTGTTTTTTTCCAAACCTGAGGATCTGAAGTTATTACAGTTTAGTGAAGGTTGAGAATCATGCATCGTTTACTGTCACACCATAAATCTCTTTCAGGTCAATGTGCTGTGTCATCAGCTGCCGCCCATGTGTCACGCAGCTGATCAATACACAGGGAGCACATTAATGTAGTGTACATTGCGTGTATAGTGGCATCCTGGAACATGCAATAGTCAGTTTGTTATCATATCTGTACAGAGTAACTAGCGCTTTCACCAAGAAACTGCACAGTGTCCCAGAATCTGCCGCGTGTATCACTGATATAAGCAGAGGTGATACATTCCCTGACTCCCTGCTGCTGCCAAGCCGGAGCCTCTGCAATTCCAAGAGCTAAGCAAGGAATAGCTCTTTAAATTGGCCGTGTCCCTTCATAATGAGCTCCTGCTCTGGAGCCGCCCACCGCTTTATGCCGCCCTAGGCAATGCCTAATCTTGCTAATGGAATCGCCCCCCTGCATGGTAAATAAAAACCTCAGTCTGTAATGCTGACATGAGTCACAATAGGAACATGTCTCAGGCTCCAGTGTGATAGGGATATCCGGCAGGCGGTTTAATGAAGTCAACTGAACGGAAGATAAGTGAAGGGAAAGCTTCAGAGTGAATTGGAATTGTTCAGCACTCTGGACAGCGCCTACACGTCTTGCAATGAAAACCATCTGGTGGACCTGATGCCTGCAGTTTACCTATACATGGTGCATGTATTTGATCTTGTACAGTCCTCGGGAGTTTATTTAGCACAACTGTCAGCAGTATATCTGCGATACGTCATTTGTGTTCTATCTGAATATGTGCTATAGGAAAAGTTTAGATAGGAGCAGAGCAGGGAAACGCAAGAAGAAGATCTGAGGTGAAAGGCTTGATGGATGGTGTTCCTGCTTGATCTGGGAGGAATGATGACCGGAGAAGCATGTGTACTAGTAGCCAAATTATTGGAAGCCTCTTGGTGCTGTCTGTGCTGGAGATAGGACTGGGCTTGTCCAGCGTCGCTGTGGGAGCCGTCACATTCATCAGGGTCAGGAATCGGACGGACCCACCACTGCAGCTGGGAGACTCTTCTCCGGTATGGAGCGGGGCGTGTGTACGTTAGCCATTTCACTATCTATATTACTATACAATGTGCTTAGGTTAGCCATACATCGCATGTTAAATGAACAGTCAGGAAGTCTCTGCAGGATGGTACTATTTACTATGGTGATAAGTTCAAGGGCAAGTAATGCGTGGGTCAATAGATCATATGCAGCCTTTTATGTCTCATACATATAAATTTGAGTTTTACTTACTTCCAAAACATATTTTTATATACCATAATGATGATAATGATTTTTATTACTGTGTTATTATTTTGGACGAACTTGATATAATTATTAATACATTAACAGCCTATTAGTGTGACATTTGCATTTTTATGGTTACTCACCTACTGCTTAACTACTGTCAATAACCTTATGATTGCAACCAACTTTGGAATGTATGATGATGCGTGTAATGTCTAATTATAGCAACCTTTCTCCACAGCTGCTTTCACAAAATATTCCCTCACTGTCTCTTTGTTATGTATTGGAAATAGTTCATGCATATCAAGTTACAGTATGTGTTTTTCTATCTCTCTGTCTGTTTGTCAGTTGCTTTAACTTCTGTCAATCCTCTCTCTCTCTCTCTCTCTCTCTCTCTCTCTCTCTCTCTCTCTTCTCTCTCTCTCTCTCTCTCTCTCTCTCTCTCTCTTCTCTCTCTCTCTCTCTCTCTCTCTCTCTCTCTCTCTCTTTCATGTGCTATTCTTCAGGGACTATCCTAGGGGTATTTTAAGGTTTGCTGGTAGAGCTATGACAGTAGTCACGTTTTGAAAATTACATATAATATATTATTTTGTATTATATTTTTTTATATATATTTTTATATAAACTATATTCACTTATGGCTATTTCAGACTACCCAGTTTCAGTATCAATTTTGATGTTTTGAGTTTATTGATTGTTGTGACAAGTCTTCTGGTTATGAAAGAAGTAAGAGAGGCAATGGTGATACAATATGTTGCAGTTTATGTAGCCATCTGTTATTAGTCTTTTTGCTGATGCCATGCAGTATGTTATCTCTGTTATATATAAGTCAAGACACACAGTAGCACATGCTAATTAAATATTGCAACACAAACATAGCTGAGGAGTTTTCTAATAGTTTAGGATGGAATAGATAAGGAAGGAATCTTCTGTTCCCTGTTCCTCTAAAGCAGGCAAAAACAAATATTTTTGGGGTGCATCAAAGGTAACTGTGTTCCTTAAGTACTGCAGTTGGTTATTTTGGTTATTTTTGAAAAACATAACAGCAATTTAAATTATTTAATAGTATTAATGTATATTAATGCATGGGTTTTGTGTCATTTTGCCAGGATGACATATTTTGCAAGTGGCAAATGTTTGGTCTTCATGATATGGTGATTGTAGTGCTTCATTTGCATAATGTTCGGGTCAGATTAGTAAACCAGGTACAGTACTAATATACTATAAAAACAATTCTTTATGTAGGGGTATTTAAAAGAGTTATGATCAGGGCTTTATTTGTGCTGGGACACACAAAAATACAGTTCTGATGCTTCTTTTGTCTGCGTAGTCTTCTTTACCAATGTTTTAAATGTCCTCTGGGCATTTGTCATACGTTATTCACCTTCACTTAATTTTTATGGCAGATCCTCTTACTTTTTATTTACATAATAAGTAATGGCTATGGGATAGCAATGGGGGGAAATTACTAAACACATTGTTGTTAGGCTTTTGCTTGACAAAACATCTAATCAAATTGGCAATTTCATTACATTTTGGGACTGAACGTAAGTGTGCACTGGGTGGACAAGCATGTATAACATTGCGAAACGAGACATGATAAGTTCTTGATCCAAACTGTTGTAAATCCCCCCAATCTCTCATTACATTTAAATATATATGTTTATTGTTGTAAGGGTGGCAAACATACAGTTTCATTGAGTATATTTAATTAACTGATATCGTTTTTAGGTTTTAGAAACTATCCATCTTGCTCGATGCTCCAAGAGTTTTGGAGAGCTATAAAGAGTTTAATACATACCATTCTCAAAGTTGACCTTCCACTCTCTCCTAAATACTTCCTCCTACTTTTGACTCCCCCTGCATGCACTTAACATCAAACTAAGCTTATTCATCATATATCTGCCACCATGTGACAGCTAGCGGCAAACTGGTAATCTCAATTAGCTTCACCCATATCAGTAGCTATTAATTGAATTTGGAAAGTATAACAAATGGAATTTATCATCCTATCATCATTAACATTTATTTATATAGAGCCAGCAAATTCCGTACCGCTTTACATTTGGGAACAAACAGGTAAGAGGGCCCTGCTCGCAAGCTTACAATCTATGGGTTAAGACAAGTATTATCAATCGGTCTTCTAAATCCATTTCTAGGGTTTGGGAGCCCAGGGCCTCTCACTTTAAATTAGGCCTTCCGTGCCATTTTAATAGTCCTCCGTTTTCTTGCACTATAGTATATCAATCTACACCTGCTTTTCTTAGCATGAACACCTCCTTTCCTCCCTTTTCCTTCCTTTCTACTTCTCTTCCTCCATTAGGCTTCTAATTGTATCACTAACCCCTGGTTGTCTGTCCTTTTAAAATATAGCATTGATCATTATACTGTCAATTTTGTACTCTTCAATATATGCTCTTTGTACTGGATATGGTTTATATTGTGGTCTTTTCAAACTTGTAATAATAAAAAAGAATATTTATACTGATGCCATTACAGTAAAATGTGGCATGTATAATAATAAATAATCTTTCCTTTTAAAATATAATTAAAAAAAAATATCAGTTAATTAAATATACAAAACATATAAACAACATTGACATGTACTCTTAGAAAGTAGTATAGACTCTATCTAAAAGTGACATATTAGGAGTAGATTTACACACTGACTAAACCATGGTGCATTGGAGGGGGAGATAAATGTAAAATGTGGACTTTGCTCACCTTAGTGACTCAGGCCCATTGTATCTATTAGTGGTTAGACTGGTTTATTTTAAATTAAAATACCATCATAGTTGTTTGTAAATACTTGAGGCACTGGTGTATACTTACATTGTGTAGAACATATTATCAAATGATTGCACTTCTTACCATCTGTTGTTTATTACACATCCAGGGCATTTGTGGGTGTAGCACATTGCATGTGTAATTGTTTGCATTTCTATTAGCATTGAAACCTACAAACACAAAAGACAGAATGTTCAAAGTTGTCCTGTTTCTGATTAAATAGTACATAAACAATACTCATATATAATGTTAGCCGTTTACTAGTTATTATCCATAGTTACCAACACTTTAATCCCCATCATGTAATTTTTACTAAAAATATTAACTTTTAAAGTCCAAAGAATAATATTATATGCTATGAATCACATACAATATGCAGAAAATAAGGAATTCTATAGCCCAGTGATCCCATGATAAAAAATAGGTACATTCCAGGAACAAATCTTTAAAACTTAGGACCATACCAGTAAATTAGGGACAGTTAGAATCTATGTTTTATTACATTTAGATGTATATGCACTTTCATTTCTCCTCTGCTGACAGTTCCCCTTTTTTCTCTGCTGGCAGTTCCTCCTTAATGCATGTGACTATTTATGATAACAAAGGGGGGAGAAGAAAGTTTCAACAAGTATTTTAGGATTTAAAACAACACGTCTCATGGAACTATAGGAGAAGATCATTACAAAGTTTCTTTTTTTCTAGTTGCATTCTGCATTGGGTAAGAATTGTGTATTTTTCATGCATCCAGACATGTTTTTATGTATACAGTAAATAGACAAACCCATCTCTTTTGGTTAGTGCAGCGCGAACTGGTACATCATTCTCACTTACTGATGTTACCAAATGTTTAATGCGCACCACCTATATTTTTCAAATGAGTCATTCTGTAAAGAGAAAAAAAGAATTACAAATTAACTTCTTTTATTCCACTACTATAGGAATTACTCTTTTTCAGTAGTATTCTTCTACCAAAACAACACAAATCCTAGCCTTTTGGTTTTGTCCAAAATATAGCCTTAGGTTTACATGTACTAGTTTATATGAAACACACATAAACTAATGTGCCCCATATACAGTAATCTCATTTAAAATTAATCATAACCTATTGCACAGTACATTGCACAGCATATAATGCACCAAGACTGATCTGCTTTTCAGTTATAAATTTTCTGGGATATTATCAGGGCCGGATTAAGGGAATGGAGGCCCCTGGGCTAAGGGCGCCTCCATTCCCCCGTGAGGCCCCCATTGTAAGCCGCCCGCCGCCCCCATCCCCCGTGAGGGCCCCCCCAAAGCGCTTACCTGTCAGTCCAGTCCTCTGTCCCCGGCGCGCTGTATGCTCCTTACTGAGGAGATCTCGCGAGAGTTCATTTGCGAGATCTCCTCAGTAAGCAGAGTACTAAGCGCCGGGGACGGAGGACTGGACTGACAGTGCTCAGCAGCATTGATCGGGCTGGGGGCGCCCCGCCCCCGGACCGATCAATAATGCTGCTGCAGACTTTGAAGGGCCCCCTGGATGCCCGAGGCCCCTGGGCTATAGCCCAGTTAGACCTCGGGTTAATCCGGCCCTGGATATTATACATTTGATGTCACCAACTTGTCTAAGTGCATTGGTGAAGTGTGTAACATTGTAACCCCTTCATTTACATTTTATACTGTGACATCACTCATTACAATATCTATATTTCATCTTAAGTAGAGCTTTTAAAAGAGGGCTACAGCTCTTTGGGGCTTAGTGCAAAATTTCCCCTTCAAATGTATGATTTCCATGCAATATAATAGCATAAGATATCACACAATATAATGTTATTGAAAACTAAAGCCCCATATTTTTTTATATTTTGAATGAGAGCACAAACAGCATTCTGCAAGAAATCTTCCCAGTGGCGTAACTGCAGATGTAACATCCAATGCAGCGGTTTCAGGCCCTGGAGTATAAGGAGATTGATGGGATCCAGAAGAGGCTGGCTAGGATGGAGGTGCTACCCTGGCCTAATTTATCCCCTTCCAAATACCTTACATGTGCATTGTATCAGTTGGTATCACTTCAAACCATGACCAGGAGCAGAGGAGTAACAGTGCAGCGTCCTGCCCCTCTGAAGAGGTCCCGTTCCGCACTTTTGACAGCAGAGCTGGGGCCTCGGAAGAATTAGGGGCCACAGAGGGTGATGGGCACTGCTAGGCCCCCTTCTCCTCCGGGCCCCTTACCCGCACTCCCTGCATCCCCTATTGGTATGCCCCAGTTCTAGAGCCCACCTACTGGGTGAAGTTGGAGGATGGGAAGAGCTGCAGATTAATAGTTTACCTGTAACTTTCCAGGAAGGGTAGGAAGTGGTCTCATCAGAAATGCTGTCAAGAAAATGGAGAGAAATCCAATCTAATCCCAAAAGAAATGGGTCCTTGAGGACTGGGGAATTTTTATCAGACCTGCTCATGGGTTACTAAAAGAGCACTCTCAGTTATAAATACAATTAGCTGGTGTGATCTTTTCCTTTCACTGAACAGCAAAAACTGCACACTAATAGCTGGGAATATGTATAATATAAATAAGAGTTATGCTGGTGCAAACCTACTGTTATATTTACTGTTGTATTTTGTACAATATATACAATTTTGTTACACAGTGATGTACACAGAAATTGTCAAGCAGAGGTCCTCTGTTCAGTGAAGCTTACAAGAATGCAGAAGAGATTTGTCCAAGGACATGAGCTATAATTTTCTATTCAAGCTAATGTCTCCAGGACATTTTCCAGTGTTTATTAGTGCTCCTACTTCTTAAGGATAATAAGGAACACAGGTGTAACAATAGTGCAGAGACCCCCACTGAGTCGCGTATATGCATTGGGTACATGCTCTGTGCATGCTAAGAAATTGTCCCCTGTCCTACTCTATTGAGAGCAGACTGGGCGGCCCCGGAGGTGAGATCAGCATCGTCTTGCCCCTATTGAAATTTATGGTCGATGCACTGTTGTGTCCGTGATAGGGATATGGAAACCAATGCACAGGAAAATACTGGTGTTGCAAATAATGAAATTGCAATTTTTTTTAGAAAGTCAAAGCAAACATCTGATTGGTTGCCCTGGGCAAAACTAAGTTTAAGGTTTGCACCAGTTTTAATAAATGTCCCCAATGTTTTATGCATATTAATTAGTATTCTATATGGCCATTGCTTCTGATTTGTGAATATAATAGATGTACTGGTGATATTTTAAAGAACTCTACTGCTATTTCTATTGTTAAAGTGCTTTCAGTACAGTAAGATACAAACGGCTGCATGTATTATTGCTAATTATAATTACCATGGTCTTAGTGCAAGCCCACATAGATGTGGATATTAAAGGAAACCTTTGAAAATCTGTACTGTGAGATTCCTGTTAGTTCTAGTATATAATTTAATGAGCAATGCACTCTAGAAAGACCAGTCACTGAATTGTTCCCCCCTCTATAGGAACTGCAGTGTGCCTTGATGACAACAATAACTACTAATTGTTTGGGTTTGAATATTTAAGTTCTTGTGCACGGTACTCTGAAATGCACTAAGAATTATTCAAATTAGATACTTTCATAATACCTTTATGTTTTTGTAAATAGCCCTATTCCCCAATAGAACAAATATAAATAAGTAATATGTGTTGAAAGCTAAGTGAATAGATAATGATAACTGATTTTACAGGTGGCGACATGAATGCAGCGACTTTTTCTATGACTGTGACTTGAAAACAGTGTTGAATGATGACAGCACAATGCATCTCTGGGCTAATATATCCCAAATGCAAAAATAATTTAATTTATACTTTTAAAAACTTCATGTATATTGTAGAAAACTTTATACATTTGTTTTTTGTTCTGCATATTGCCTTTAAGTATAAATAATAGAGAGAAAAATGCGCACATTGTAAGCCTATACCATCCAATGCAGAAGACAGAACGATATGTAGAAAGATAGATACACTGATTGGTGGGTCACCAAAATTATTGATGATATAGGTAGATCAAAGTCATAAACTTGGGTCTCAAAAATACAAAGGCAGAATATAGAATTAACCTGACAAAAGGAAAGGGATCTAGGAGTAAATATAATAGGCTGATTATGTTGCATAGAAATAGGAATTAGTAGCAGAAAGAGAGAATCGATGAGGCCACTGTATAGGTCATAACTGAGACCACACCTAGAAAATTTTGTTCGGTTCCGGGGGTCATATCTCTATAAGGATATAAATAATTTAGACATAGTGCAAATAAGAGCTGCTAAATTTGTGCGTGGTGTGCATTACGAAAGACATACAATGAAAAATTCAAGGACCTCATTGTTTAGCTTGGAGCACAGAAAATACAGTGGGGTATGATAGATACTTTCAAATATATGAGGGTTGTAACAAGGTATCGGAGGAAAACATTTTACTGAAGAAAAGAAGTATAAAAACAAGAGAACATGCACTAAAGGGGGTGGGAGCAGGTTTTGGGAAAATATAAGGAATACTTTACAGAAGGGTATTAAATAAGTGTCATAGCCTTCCAAAAAGCCTTCCAAAAGAGGTGGTAGCAGCTAATATGGCAGGGAAAAAACAGACCTGCAACAATCCAGACGAATGAACATGCCGGCACCAGAAAATGACGTCATTTTCAAGCCCTTTACTATTATTTGTGCTGTTAAGGGGGTAATGCAAGGATGCGGCAGCTGTACAATGTTTTTTACTAAAGTTTCTACATTGTACAGCCAGCGTCTTCTTGCATTACCCCCTTAACAGCACAAATAATTGTTGCAGGTCTATTTTTCAAATATTCGGCCTTGTCAGTCTGTCCTGAATGACAGCTTCACACTTCTAATGTTGGGGAAACTGTTGTTGGCGTTTTCGTAGTCGCAGTAAGTTACCCAACCCTTTATACTGTGTGCAAATACGGTAATGTGACTCTACTATTAACACAATTAATGCAATTACTACTAACACTATCAAACCACTTCCCTATGCTATTTGTATGCTGTCATGGGGCATAGAGCTAGATACTCTTGTTATGACTGACAGACGTCTTGTGCAGATGCCACTGTTTTCTTAGCTGGATGTATCTTTATACACTTTTTTCTGTACATATATTCTAAGTGCTTATGTATCCACCTCTAAATAAGGCCCTTAATAAACAAATTGGCAATTTATTATTTTCTATTAGAGCAATTTTTAATTGATCTTTTGTTGCTGACTCACAGAAGGCATCTAATTCAGGTCTCCGCTGTTCATGCCCTTCTCTCTGGGCTGGTTGTGACAACTGCATGTCACAGAACATTCCAGTGATGATGCAGAAATACTTGGTATTTAAGGTGTATAATGTGCACTTCATTTGGGGGCTCATTTTGAGTTGGACATACATCTGTTTGTTTTGCGTGATATATACATTTCTCTACTGCATATGTGCACCAAACAAGCAATCACATAAGTCCATATATATACGTTTTTGCGTATCTTTGATTTGCCTCTTCCTACACAGTTGTTTGTATCTATTTTAATTTTATGACACTTCATTACATTATTATATTCTGTAAAAATAGTTTAATGTGACTTTAGAATTTATTACTGACACTGTCAAGCTACATCTCTATACAAGCTCAATGCTATTGTGGAGCATTAGTATACATACTTGTACACCTGACATAAGTCTGGTGTAAATTATACAGTTTTTTAATTGGATGCATCTTGACTGAACATATGCATGTAAATATACTTTGACTTGAATCTTTTCCTTTGTACTTTTGGGGTACAAATGTGTCCACCTTTAAGTGAGCCTATTTATGTCCGGAGCAAAACACATCAATTTTGCACTCAGTGGCCTAGATGATCAATCCTAGCATATCAATGTGTGTGCCTGCTCTCTAGTCTCAGGAAATGCCTCCAAAGACTAAGAGCTAGATTTACTTAGCTGCGGGTTTGAAAAAGTAGGGATGTTGCCTATAGAAACCAATCAGATTCTAGCTGTCATTTTGTAGAAAGTACTAAATAAATGAAAGCTAGAATCTGATTGGTTGCTATAGGCAACATTCCCACTTTTCCAAACCCGCAGCTTAGTAAATCTAGCCCTAAGAGTGTGCCTAGGTGTTCAGAGTTGAAAAAAATCTCAATATGTGCACCATGCAAAGTGTCATCTTCCCACTACAAATGTAACTTCAATTATCTTGCTCCACAAATTGAAATGTTGTTTTTACACTGCTCTGCAAAAATAAGTGCATTGGTTGCACCAAGTCCACACTTACAGCCTCACTCATCCCAACTCATCAAATGGTGTAAACTTCTGCTCCATTGGAAACACAACCATCTTGCCCTGTGGACAGTTGGTGGAAATCAAAGCACATCCATAGAGGATTTTTCACTGTGTCTCTCCACTTTTACACTAAACAAGGTCCACAGCATTCACTCTGATCCCAGTGTGAAGTTGCTTAAGGGTTAGGAACCAATTGGATTGATTCCCAGACAAAGCTGCTACTGACAGCTGGTAGATCATACTGCTGGCAATTCTCTTATAATTGTTTGGATTGGGGGGAGCAGCAAAGGACTCAACCTTGCGATCATGATAGTTACACCACTGCTGGACTTTATTTTTATTTTTTTTAATAGTTACTAGCTCACACACACCCATTTACATGACTGACCTATATTTTTTTTCTTAGACGTAATAGAGGCTTTAAATTAAGTATTAAGTATTGAGAATTAAACTAATTATTGTTTCTCTTCCAAACCTGCCTATGACACCTCAAGAATGTGGATCATATGGAGTGGTGAACCCTATTAATATTCTTAAATAGCCTTTGGATAACTGTATAGAAATGTTACTTTGATATCTTATTGCTATTTGCTAAAGAGGATAATTGTCTAATAATATAGTCTTTTTACTATAAATAGTGTACTTTGTAAATTTAAAATAATGTATTTATAAGCACTATAATAAACTAGATACTACATTTTCTAATTAGGCTGTGTTACATATCTGTGCCTGAATAGCCTTTAAGACTTTTCTCATAGGGCCAGTGGCAGACACTAAGCAGAAGGGACAATTTGGACCCCTGACTACCTTCTATTATCAGGTATGTCACTGATCTTACTGAACATAATAGACTTTTTGACGTGAGGAGCAAAATGATAAAGGAACAAATATAATAAGTGTATTATAAAGGTAGAAAGAAAGTTGCTTGTTATTTGGTAGTTATGTCTTTTAAGAGAATAAAGGAACTGCAAGTCCAATATCTAGAAGTAAGGAGCTCAGCAAAAGAGATGAGTTAAATAGGTTAAAATAAAAAAATGGTCAATACTGTTCAATTAGGACTGGGAATGAGAGTCATTAAAGTAATGAAAAATATGTCAAGGACAAAAGACCTGGTATGTCAGACTAGGGGTCATACAGACCTATATTATATTATATATTTAGGTAGCACTTCCTAGAGCATATGTCAGAGGAAGAATGAAAGGTATAAGCTGCTTTGAAGTTAAATACATTAGTGCAGAAGAATTAATATACTTTTGAGAGGAGAGTTAAATGCCTCTTTTTTTAAACTTCAGTGAAGGGCTGTCCAAGATGTTGGGAGCTCGGCCAGAGATGTTGCTTTTTGGGCACTCTGCTTACAAGAGGAAAATAGCGAGCTGTGGGCGCCAGTGCTGGGAGGTGGAGAGGAGGAAACCGGGGCCCCCGACCCTCTGTATCTGCCATGCAGCAGGCCACATTATCTCCATGGGCACTGGTGCATGCACCTACCGCACCAATGGTAGTTCTGCCACTGATCTGGTTCAGTATCGAGCCAGGAACTTATGCATTTAAAAAAAAAAACTTTCAGTTTTGTGACTTCACCATATATAAAATGATGTCCAGAGTGAGGATACAGTCATTCTATTCAGTTGAGTGGCTACCAATCAAATGCCAGCTTAGAGAATAAAGTAACTGATTTTGTCAGTTAAACCACTCAGCTCTGCAGAGATCAAATTGAACTTGTTTCACACATACTTAAAAAAGTGTTTTAGAGAAAAAAGGAAAAAAGTCAACAGGCCAGATCCTGGTAAAAAGAAAAAGTCATACAACATAATTTATGAGGTTATGCAAGAAAGCTTCAAGACTTGATGGGCCAAATATGACTCTAAGGTATCATTTGAACATTCACATAGGTATCTACTGCTGTTGCTTGAGATTTCACATAATACGATTCAAAAGACACTTAGCCATTATTCCGATGACCATGGAATATTTATATATATATATATATATATATATATATATATATATATATATAAATAAAGAGATAGAGAGGGATAGAGAAAAAGAGAGAAACAAGCATAGTGCCATGGGCCTGTGAAGTTGAAAGTGGAGCTGAAGGATTGATGAGACATGATATGATGATGCGTTTTTCCCAAAGTATTGTAGGATGGAGATCCAATGATGGCTCCCATAAGGATGTCTCTGTAGTGCAGCGGATCCCAAACTTTTTCAGTTCAAGGCACTCTTAAGGCCTTCATAACTTTTTTAAGGCACCCCAAGCCAAAATAATTACCAAGTAGTCCACCGCCATTCTTACCACTGGCCCTGGCCGAGGCACCTCTGTGAGATCACTGAGACACCCCGGGGAGCCTAGGCACACAGTTTGGGAACCATTGCTGTAGTGTATTATTTATCACATAAAGAAAAAAACCTTTCATAATGGCGCCGAAAAAATAAATATAATCACTTATCTTGAATAGCCAAACAGTCAAGTAGCTGCAGCGCCGGTGCTAGGGTCCTTGGCGCCCTAGGCAATTGCCTAACCTTGCCTAATGGGAGCGCCGGGCCTGAGTAGCTGTAATATACAGGGTGGCTGCAAACCACCTGTGAGATAAACACCACGAAAACCCAAATGAATTGCAGAGCTGTATATATAAAAATAGATGTTAATAGACCTATATTATAGCCAAATAAAACACAATAACAAGCGTATATGTGTACACACAATCTATTGGAAAAGCACAATTCATGAGTAGCTATAACAGCACAGTGCATTGTGACTACAAAGCCTTAAAATGGCTAATGGGATAAAATAAATACAAACCCTCTTATCACTACAATATAAAGTCCATATCAGGCAGCTGTCACAAAAAATAGCAAGAAAAATGATCTAATGATTGATAGGTGGTTAGAACTCCACCCATGTAAACTGTGACGAATCCAATCATAAGTGTCCAAAAAAAAGTTATGTGGTATAGATGTTATGAACTTCATATTATTATGTTCATGGCTGCTAATTGTAAATTGTCGGCGATCAGACCTAATCCTCCACGGGCAAAAAGACACAGTTCTGATAAAGGTATATATGAATCCAAACTCAGTGCAATGGTCTCTTTTAAATTTTTACCTCCATCAAATATGCGCAAGTACTCAATGATAATGCTCAATCCTCATACCCAGCAATACTGTCCAGACAACGCTGTATTCTGAGTGGCTTTGCACTCCTTGACTGCGGTTTATATAATATAAAGCGGGTGCACACGTAGCTCACATTAGCCAGGATGGAACCACCAGACAAGCTCACAGGGCGCTGTGATCGCCAGAGAAAACAGGACGTCAGCAGTGAAATTGGCATTTGAATTCAGAGCACTGGAACGACAAGGCCGACTTTCCAAAAGTCAATGCAACGGCAATTTTGGCAGCTCTCTTGCAATCACCATGGGTTATTTTAGATTCAGTAGAACTGCAGTAATACGCTGATATTAGTAGTCCACACAGCCTGAAACAGCTTGGAAATAGCGTGAATTGATTAAAGGTCCCAATACTAAACATCCATGAACGCCTAACGCGTTTCATTACAATGTAACTTCATCAGAGGGAAAATAAAATTTAATTTCCCTCTGATGAAGTTACATTGTATTACTGCATTATTGCAGTAATACAATGTCGATCAAATGGCAGCCACTTAATGCATAAAAACATTCATACATCGTCAAGAGGTTCAGTAGTTGTTCAGTCCAAACTCCAGAATGGGAAAGAGATGTGATCTAAGTGACTTTGACTATGGAAAGATTGTTGGTACCAGACAGTGTGGTTTGAGTATCTTGGAAACTGCTGATCTCCTGAGATTTTCACGCACAGAAGTCTCTAAAATTTACAGAAAATGGTGCCCAAGCCAAAAAACATCCAGTGAACACAGTTAAGTGAGTTAAAATGCCTTGTTAATGAGAGAGGTCAGAGGATAATGGCCAGACAGGTTCAAGCTGACAGTAAGGCAACAGTAACCCAAATAACCATGCATTACAGGAGTAGTATAAAGAAGACCATCTCTGATTGCACAGTAGGTTGAATCTTGAAATGGATGGCCTACAGCAGGAGAAGACCACATCGGGTTCCACTTCTGTATGCTAAGACCAAAAAACTAAGGCAACAGTGGGCACAGGCTCACCCAAACTGGACAGATGATGACTGGAAAAACATTGCCTCGTCTGACGAGTCTCGATTTCTGCTTGTACATGCAGATGGTAGGGTCAGAATTTAGCATAAACAACATGAAATCATGGATCCTTCCTGCTTTGTTTCAATGGTGCAGGCTGCTGGTGGTGGTGGTTTAAGGATGTGGGGAATGTTTTCATGGCATACATTAGGCCCTTTAATACCAACTGAACATTGTTAAAATGTCACAGCCTACCTGAATATTGTTACCGACCATGTGCATTCCCTTATAGCTACAGCCTACCCATCTTCTATTGACTTCTTTCAGCAGGTCAACAAGGACCAGAATCTCCAAGGAACGTTTACCGACACATTGTTAAATCCACGCCACAAAGAATTCAGACTGCTCTTTTCTTTCTACCCTGTAATAGAAATTTATACCTAATAAAGTCCTAATAAAATTGCCACTCACTGTGTGTGTATATATATATATATATATATATATATATATATATATATAAATATATATACATATGTGTACACAAGAATGATTATTCAAACCAGTTGGTAATATTACATTACCATTCCCCAGCAGGGCTCTTCTGCTACCTCCAACACATATTGCATGTTGCGCTCCAACAACAGTCTAGACAGCAGAATGCTTCAAATTTGGCGCAGCTTTTTCTGTTGCTAGGCATTGCATCTGTCACATGATGAAACAATGCTGCATAAGCCCATGGCTCTGCCTGCCTTTAGAGAGGAATCTCTGTCTGCTGAGACATGGCCCCCTCTTCTGCTCTGAGCCGTGGGCAGTCACAGCATCTATGCTTATTTTAGTCTGCCACTTGGTAGTACCAGGCATAAAACTAGCAAAATATTGCAAGAGCAATAGATGCAGAGGGAATTCTACACTGAATAAAGGCCAAATTCTATAAGATAAATGTGTGAAATTCTACAGCCAAATGTGGATTAATGCAAACATTTTATGTAAAGGTTATGAAAGTTAGCTAATGTCTATTTCTCACTTGATCATTATTAATTTATATTTTTGGAAAGAAAAGTTTATACAGTATAGTGAAAAACACAGTATGAAAGTAAGCTTATTTTAATTTCATTAATTTAAAACTGCACTTCTTTGAATGTGACTTGCCTTATATGAATTAATATGCACCTAGCTCTGTGGATTTGTGTATACATCTGAAAATGGCATGGTGGAAATAGTGAAAATAGCATTTGAAAGTGCAGCCTATTAGCACTTTAGCACCACACTGTTTATTATGTAAACTGTTTTATTTTTCTCCTAAAAGGGTTTAAAATTAGCCCCGACAGTGAGGGGACAGCAGGACTGCCTTTATTACATGTGTCACTTTTGCATGTTTGATAGTTTTTATTACATTAATCCAACTGTGCCTAATAGTGTGCTATACTGCAGAAGTGCAATTGGAAGGTGCAAAGTGCATCCCATGAAAAGCATAGACACCTAAAGACCGCCAACGAGGGGAACCCCCCTCCCCCAAATAAGCTCTCTCCACCCTCTTCTCATTTAAGTCATCATGTCCTGATAACAAAATGTCATAATTACATCTTGGTACAACAGTACCTCAAAAAGGTACTCAAGGTCCTAATCTGTACTTACTAGGCATAGCTCAATACCTTTGCAGCTCTGAATCACCACCAACAGTGGAAGCGGGTGTGAACATGTCCCAATGGGGGGCATGACCATGGCATGATGTGTGTCTGATCACATCCCGGGGTTGTGCGTAGTGCTTGTGCAGTGCTAGGCTACCTGTTACCCCCCCTCCCCTCAAACTCCATTCATTTCTGTGTGCACCAATGATAGGTGTATGCGGCAGAACAGTAGTAGTCAGGACATAACACACAACCTTCTGATCTGTGGGGAAAAGCTGAGGAATGTCATGCCTAAATATATGAACCATGTGTTACCCTGTTGCCTAGTCCATAAACTCTGACAGCTGATTCCAGCTTTGGGGTATCAGAATCACTGCAGAGCTGTGAGCACCACCATTGGATTGCAGATAAGGACATACCAGCAGGCAAGGAGTGGGATAATGAATTGATTGATAAATCAATAACTGAATTGACAGTGTATTGATTGCAGCATCATTCCTCAGTTTTAACCAGGTGTCAGTCAATACAATCAATCATAATCAAATATAAATATCCACTATAAAGATAATTAAATAAATGTATTACTTGTTGCCTTTTAGTAATTAAAATAATGTAAATATCTTCTAGTGAATTGAATCATTAGTAATCAAACTTAAATAAATACTGGTTATTCTAATCAATTACTACAAAGATTCTAAAAATGTATTCAGCAACATTTACACATTTGGAAGTGCTGAATCTGCCATCGTTGTCAAGAAGAGCCCATCTTGATGAAACATGGTTCAGATGAGGCATTCAGATAAATTAGCCATATGCACTACATTTTACCTGTCACCATTCCTTTCTTATCACCATAATAGTCACTGCTGTTCAGATATTAACTGGACTTTTATTAACGCCTTATGCTGCATTGAACTATCAGCCACTAACTCCACCATCCAAAAACATGGGATTCCTTTTTTAAACCTATGACAATTTTGCTAGTAGTAACACCATATAAACATGTTTAGAATGATGTCGCCATAATCTACATGTGATTCAAATGTCTTTAATTATAACTTATTTCATTGTATATAGCTCATTTTAATATATTTGGTGTATAGTTAGAGGTAATAAAGTATAGTTTCATCCATAAAATACATTTTGCTTTTTTACGTGAGCATGTGTAACTTATGTATCAACCGTCAGGGAAATGTCTGCAATGTGTGGGCTTGTGTAAAAAATATTAGATATATATCTATATATATATATATATATATATATATATCTATATATATATACATATATATATATATATATATCTATATATATATATACATACATATATATATCTATCTTCAATAACTTCGTACTAGTTACTTACTAGTTTAGTAAATACATGTTTTTTTTGTTTCATTGCAGTTTCTAATTTGTGGCATTTGTGGAATCTTCTGCGCCAAAAAGAAATCTGGACTTATAGTAAGTGTTTGTCCGCTGCTGTCTATAAACACGTTGCTGTAAATCAATAAAAAAAAAAGTAATAATAGCATTTTCTAATTTAAAAATGAGTCAGGACACTGTGTGTAATGTCATTCACCGTTTTAATATTTTAAATACAAGATTGCATTTTTTTTAATATAGAGATGCTTTTGACCCCACAATCTTCCCACGTCATTTTGATAAGAGCCTCACATCACTACTTTGTAATGTAGTATATAATTAGATGGTCAGATTAGCAAAATATTTTGCTAGCACCTGCCACTACAAACTAGCCTACACATAGATATTATTGGCCTTTTACTGTAGCTCTGCTCCCTTGTGTATACCGAGTTTTGAGAAATGATTAAGTGCTATGACACTAGTGAAATGCACCTAAAGGGTTTGGGATTATATACATTTTGATTGTCAGGGCCGTGGCCAACTTTTAAGTTTTTAAAACCGGACTAGTAGATGTCTTCACCTTTATCAGCCATCTTTCCCGTAGAACAAGATGTGTTCGGAGGCACTCAGATGCCCCAGGACTTAACTCTATGGTAGTAGAAACTTATCAGTGTAACTGCAGCGCTGGGTAAGGACCAGAATACTGGAGGCAGAAACCAGAGACAGGCCTAGGTTGTAGCTCATGGCAGGTGAAGCAGGAAGCAGGCAAATGGTCAAAAGGACACAAGCAAATGAGCAGGGTCCAGAAAACAAGCCAAGGTCACAACAGGTGGACAAATCTAGGACAGCAAGATATCCAAAGAAGCAGGTTAGCAAACTGTGAGGCACACAAACCGGCAGGGAGGATAAGCCCTCCCTTAAATATAAATATGGCCTAATCAGAAAGCAGGGAGAAAGGGGGGAGGGCCTGAACAGCCACAGGAGGCTGTAATTATTTAAACACAAGTTGCCTAATAAACCTAATGATTAGACCGTAAATATGCATGCGCCCAGCTGTCACACTTGCGGGGATGTGTCGCTAATTACCAAGGAGGAGGAGAGCGGAACTGACGCCCCAGCTGTTGCCATGGCAGCGGTATGCAGCTCTGGGAGACAGGGAGCGAGCCGTTGCAGCTTGCGACAGAGCCGCTGCAGCTCGTAACATTGACACTCTTGCACCAAACAGGTTTTTTAATGTTCCTGCGGCCTTTAATAGTGAAATATTGTAACACTGCTTCTAGTTCCTTTTATTATTCGTACTACTACTGTCCTTTATAAGAAGCCAGAACCATGGGTTGTTAACTCCCATACTCTACTTACAGAAACTAATTTTTTTTCTTTCCGCATTGCAGATGATTCTCTTTTCTGCCTGCTGCATCGGTGGACTCATTGGAGGCATCCTAAACATTCAGTTCTTACGTACACTCTCCAAAAAATCCTCATTACACCTCGCTTCCCTGTCACTTGCATGCATAGGTATCTGCGGCTGCACCATATCTACGTGGCTTACTTGTCGTCTGGCCAGTTATGAACAAAGAAGGATGTTGTTAGAAAGAGAACATTCACTTCATCACTCTCATGAAATGACAGAAAAGGTAAATCAATGAGTTGTATCTGGGTCAGTGAGACTGATGAAGGGGCCAAGGAATGACTATTTAGCTGGGTTGGACTTCAAATAAAAACAATGATGGACTACAACATGTATTGTTAATTTCTTTTGTTTAACTGTTTATTTTCAACAGGCACAGAATACAATAAAATATAGTCAACTTGGAATAAATATATATAGCCTGCTTATATTCATCATATTATGTAGCAAAAATATAGAAAGTACAATTGTTAATTTTAGACTAGAGGGTTGTTGAAGGTAGGAAAGGGGGAGGAGTCTACAGTAGAGCAAACATTTGTTTAAGATGGTCGTGGTAGGACATGGTAGCTTTACATAGAGGTTATAGGGAAAAGGTAAATGTAGCTCTTATAAAGGGGATCTGGGCAAATCCTAACCTTCTCCAGAGGTCCAAAGGGTCCAGACTTGGGTGAAAAAAATATGGTATGTCGTGAAGGAAGTAGGTAATTTATTCCCTGGATGCTACAGGCCAGATATGTTTTTTTTTAATTATGATAAAAGGGGAGGGTCTGTTTACTTCCAGTGGACTACAATGGCCAAGTGTGACACTGACAAGATACAGAAGGCTACAGAAGACTAGCTTTATAGAGTATTCAGCTACATTTTGAGGAGGGTAGTAAGGGAAGAAGATCCAAGGATATTTCAGTATTGGGGCTTCAAGCAAGGACTAAATGAATCTTTGGACCTTATCCCAAAAGAGAGAATTTTTTAGGCAGGTCCACCATATATGATAAAAAGATCCCCTATAGCCACAGTTCTTCCAACAGGCCTTGTTGGCTGTAGTGTACATCTTATGAACTTTTCGAGCATAAGGTAGTAGTATATTTTGTATACTGTTTCCTTGATTGAAGTAGAAATGGATATTCTGGCTTTTCTGTCTCTAATCTTTTCCTAGTAGTCTTCTTCAGGGGGATGGCAAAGGTCAGAATCCAAGTCACATTTTCTGTCTTCTGTGAAATTCTGTTAGTTTATGTAAGAGCATAATATTATTCCTATCCACAAGGTAGTTTTTAAACATAATGGGCATGATTCACCCAATGCACGCATTCCAAGCTCAACATGCATTGGTTCAAAAATGCACGTAAAGTGACTCTGCATACTCCCAAATTCAACAAGGAACGGATCTGAAGATGCGTACGCTGATGAATTTGAATAAAGGTCTGCTCTGCTCTACTACACAAGACACTGCAGCATATGCACCTATGTGGATTATAAATTCTCAAAAGAATGCACAGGAAAAAAAATTAAATGAATGTCACCTGTTAATACTACAGGCATTCGTGATAAAATAGTAAAAAAAAAAAAAGTGTTAGAATTTTGTTTTTCCCCATGAAATACATTTATTAGGAAGTTCTTAATGTCTACTGAACATAAAATACATTTTTACAGTTGCTCCTGATTGCAAACACATGTTATAGCATGCATACGAGACTGTCATCACTACCGATCAGGACTTAGACTAGCTCTGTAGCAAAATATCCGGCAGATATCTACTGGATATCTTGCTCCAGCTACAGAGCTAGTCTAAGTTCCCACCCTGCTCACTCCACAAAATCATAAGTTGTAGTAAGTGTCCTTTGCGTGTGAAGACGGAGCAGACAGGACTGGCTCTGGGCATGCACAGAGTGATTTTGCGTACGATATGCTTAAAATCGGCAGATATGTGCCTTGATGAATCAGGCCCAATGTCTCAAAAGGAGAGGGTGTATGAAAGATGTCCTGTGATGGGTCTGAAAAGACAAAGCACCTGTTCTACAGTAAATTATAAACTATTGGATTCAATTAGGAATATTTTTGCTGGATATTTGCTAGTGGAGCAAGATGTCCATTTTCAGAGAGGGAGGTTATATACTTGATATCTGATTGAATCAAAGTGTGAAAACACCTGGAATCACCTCTGGATGGAAAATCTGGGTTGTCCCATATGGGTATGATAGGTAATGAATGCTTAAATAAGCACACAGGAATCCCATATTTTGAAAGCAATTTTCATAGTTGGTAGAGAGTTTAAATTAAGGTGCTTATGTGGTGTAGGAAGGCCCAGTGGAGACATGATATCCCCTCTGTGGTAATTCTCTACTTATTAGGTTTATACAGCATGATGTGGACTAGTGCTAAGACAGACTCCTCACCTACAGAAGTATGCTTTTACCTTTAATGACATTCAGGCTTTCTGGTGAGCCTCTGCAGGTCCATTTAGACCAACTCACTGAGTCATGGCATTTGTGCTTATTAGTTTTAATCAACTTCCTAAAGATAATATGCATATAAATCACTACTATCTAGAAGAACATACTTGTAAAAATTATTTATTAAAGGATGTCATTAAAATAAATTTAATGTTAAAATTATATTTATTCTGCCATAAACAGCATGAAAATAGTTGGTGGGGTCTATGATAAAATACTTTACTGATAGTGTTGACAATTAGAATTAATGTTTGAAGAAATAGGTTTTTTTTAAAAGGTGAAGAAATAATGATATGGATGTAAACATCACGGGGGCAGGATTACCATTGCCAGCAGCAATGATTTGTGCATGTTACTGTACTGCTTACTAATTAATACCAATGGAACAGAAATGGAAATTATATTACTACAATTTTGCCTTGCTATATTTTTGAATAGTTAGTTGTACATGAGAAATGAAAGGCTTTTTTTCACCTAGTCTAAATCAAATTATATGCTACAAATATAACGTTAAGGGTTCCTGGGGACCACAACAAAAGACATTTGCTAAAGGAGACCATTTGACCTTTTCAACTCCTTGCAAATATTTCCAAGGATCAACACAAGTTTATGGTTTAAATTATCAAATAGAAATTAGCTGCAAGTATTTTTGTAATAACTTTTAGACATTAGCGGATATTAAAATGAATCAGTACTTGGATTTCTTCTGCAAAAAGGAAATAAACACTATAATTTCTATAGTATTCTAAGAAAGTAAAGAATGTTTTCTATAGGTGGTCAATTGAGAAAGGTGCCCATTCATAGCTAAATGTGTGAATGTTACTCTTTTCATGCATTAACTACATACATTTGTCACTAAGCTCACCTCTTATTTCCTTCAGTTTCATTTACACTGAACGCCACATGGTCTACTTGTCAATTTGATACTTTTTTATTACTGTCTTAAACATAACACATTGATTAAACAGCTGGTAAATTTGTTCAGTTAGTTTTATTTTTTTCAAAAACACTTGTTAAACTTTAATTTTTTTTACCATATGCATTTACAAAGTAATCCTCTATGGGCAATTCTCCTGTTTTTTTTCCGCAAATTGATTATTGCCTTCCAAAATCTGCTGAACTCCAAACTATGCATCAGCCGGACATGAACTATTCTGAAAGTTATGGCAAGAAAAGACAATGACAGTTTACCCTCCTCTACAACATATTAAATGTTTGTTTTTTTTAATTTAGTTTGAATTTATGTTTGAATTTATTTGTCACCTACAGTACCGTGCTCAGGGGAAATCTGTGCTCTGGTGACTTTACATTTAGGCTTAGATGGGAGTTTTAGCTTCAGGACTATGGGATTCTCTCAAATTGCAAATATTCTATAACTTCTATAAGTTCTGAAAGATGTTTGAAAAGTATATAGAGGTATAGGATAAACGCACTTAGATGTTATGCACAGCTAACTAGATTACAAATAACTAGAGGTGCCCAAATAATTTGAACTGCTTCAAGGTTCGGTTCAGGGGACACAAATTTATTCTCAGTACAATTGGCTGGTTCAAAATGGTTCTACTGGGATCACATTGATGGTATGAAGATAACATTCTGGATTTGAATTTTAAAATTTTGGGCTTGAGTACACGTTCATAGTTTAAAGACGTTAAAATGGGGAAAAGTACACGGAAAACCATTAAATATACTATACAACAAAGCCATTAAGCTTAAACAAGTTTAAACATGTTCAAACTGGCTTGAACATGTTTTAACCTCATCAAAATGCACAATTTTGTATCTAAAGTTTGAGAATTTCTTTTAGAGCCACTATGTGAATATAGTGATTATAGAGAAAAGCGATAGGCTTCTATGGAGATCACGGTCTGTCGGAAGCATTTAAAGATTTTGACGGTTTAGGAGAGTCTGATAGAGTGTGATAGAGATTGTCATAGGTGGATCGCTGACCTGGAGGAGCATAGGATAGGGTTAGGAAGTAGGGTATAGGGTATTTTTTTGCAATACTCTGATGACAAAAAGAAGAGTTTTTATAATTTTTGCTGCAGATATAGGTGGCAATTGTATTAGAAAAAAGCTAAGAGTTTTGATTAATATGAAATAATGTGACAAAATATGTGACATGTTTTCAAAGTCCTAGCACAATTTAAGTAACAAATTTAAAGTTTTATAAATAGAGATGTTCACTGACCCCCTGTGCTGCTTTTGGTTTTGGATCTGGATTAACTTTGTGTTTTTGTTTTTTTTTCTGGTTTTGGCAAAACCGCCCTTGTGTGTTTTGGTTTTGGTCTTTGGTTTTGGATCCCAATTTTGTTTCTAAAATCCCTATTTTTTTTTGCTAAAATTACATATTATTGTTTCCCCCCCTACATTATTATTAACCTCAAAAACACTAATTTCAAGTCATTTGCACTTTTTTTTTTTAAATAAATTTTTATTCCCTTTTTGTAAAAAAGAAACAGTACAGCATATGCTATGATGATACAACTCATACCAGTGATAACATTGAGAGTTTATAATACAGATAGGGTATAGAAACCGGAACCACTACAGAGGGAATGGTCGTCGTGAGTAGTAAAATATGGATTAAAAGTATAATAGTTATGAGATATCTGGAGTACCATAAAGGGAAGACGGGGAGGGGGAGAGGAAAGATCAGAAGCTGAAAACAGAGAGGAAGGGGTTGTGGGGGGAGGGTATGTTAGTAGAGGAAAAAACAGAGAAGAAAGAAGGGAAAACAGATCAAAGTGAGACTCAGATCAATAAATTAGTAAAATATCTCTATTTCTATTTTTTAAGAAAAGGAGTGTGTAGCGGTGAAGTAATCCAGCCAACTATGCCACATGGAGAGAAATTTGTTGGGACGATCATTAACTACACTAGTCATGTGCTTTATGTTATATATATGCCAAACACTCTGAATTAGTTCAGGACTAGAGAGGCTCTCTGGTTGTTTCCTTTTCCTGGCTATTAAGCATCTGGCTGCGGTCAGAATATGACCCGGGAGTTTCCAAATTGTTTTGTGGGTGTCAGGAGGAAGTCGAGGGAGAAGAACGTAAGATAGATGGAATGGGGACCTTATATTAGTTATTTTATAAATAAGGTCAGCTACCTCATTCCAGTAAGGGATGATTTTTGGGCAACTCCACCAATTATGGGACAGGGAGCCTCGATGGCCACAGTTGTACCAGCAGGGGTCAGAGGTTGACGGATAGATTGTTTTCAATTTGGATGGGACTAAATACCGACGGAATAAGAGTTTGTAAGAATTTTCTTTTATCTGTGTACAGATTCAGGATTTGGCAACTGTCTCGCGAATCTCCGTCTATTCCTCAGGTTCCAAAGTCTCAGCCATCTCCTCCTCCCATGGAAGCTCATGAGCTTCTTTGTCAGGCAAATTGTGACTCATTAATAGAGAGTAGAAAGTGGATATTAAGCTTTTAGATGACGTTTTTTTTTACAGAAGGTTTCTAGGGGGGAGGGATTGTGACGAACATGAGGGTCTATTAAGGTGGAGAAAAGGTGACAAATTTGTAAGTATTGATAAAGCACGGAGGTCGAGAGGTTAAAGCACTCACGGAGGTCAACAAAAGTCGGTAAAAATGGACCCTGGCGAAGCGAATAAAGTACTTGATCTACAACTCTGACATACTTAGCGTAATTGCTTTGTTTAATCTTCTCCTTCAGTTTCTCAAGCTGCTTTTCCAAAAGTCTAATTAAAGGAATCACTTAACTAAAACTAGCAGTATCTGAATTCACTTCACAGGTGACTACTTTGAATGATTTCAGCATCTTGCACAACACGGAAAGTGTTCTCCACTGCGCTTGAGAAAAATACATCCCCCTCTTTTCCCAATGTCATGGCTTATGGAGTAAGCGTGGATGGCTTTTAGCTGTTCCTCCATCCGCAGAAACATATACAGGGTGGAATTCCACCTGTTGCTTCAGTTGGTGGCAGGGCAAATGAAATAGCTCTTGTGCTGTTGAAATCTCCTACATGCTGTTGTTGAATGCCGGAAATGTCCAGATATTTTACAGGCCACAGACAGCATCTCCTACACATCCCAGTCATTTTTTAAAAAGCTCTGCACCACCAAGTTTATTGTGTAAGCAAACTAGGGAATGTGATGGAATTCACCCAGCTGTAATGCTCTCTCAATATTGGTAGCATTATCAGAAATTATGTATCCTGAGGAGAGTCCAAACAGGATAAGCCATGTTGCAATGATATCCCTTAGTTTTTGTAACAGATTGTCCGCTATATGCCTCTTAGTGAAGTCGGTGATATACAGAGTAGCCTGTCTCTGAAAAATGGGATGTACTTGGGTACATGCTGCTGCTGTTCCTGCTGGTGAAGGCGAATCACCAATCCAGTGAGCTGTCACAGTCATATATAATCTTTAGTGTACCCAGTTCCACTTGTCCACATATCTGTGGTTAAGTGTACAGTGGGTGGAATAGCATTTTGTAGTACAATAATTGCATTTTTACGAACCTTCTTGTAGAGATGAGGAATAGCTTTTCTAGTAAAATAGTGTCGTGATGGAATTTGGTAATGGGGACACAAGACCTCAAGTAATTGTCTAAAACCAGCTGCATTAATAGTGGATATTGGACGCAGATCTAATACTAGCATAGTCGCCTTGGCGTCTGTGATCCACTTTGCGACTGGGTGACATCTTTCATACTTGCTTCCTCTTGCAATGGATTGTTTAACAGTCAATTGTTGTAAACTACTAGTAGTCTTCTTCTTGGTCTGCTTCTGGGATGAAGATTCACCCCCAGTAGCAGCAGCAGCAGCAGTGGGACTAATGCTCAAGAGTTCTTCTGAGGAATCCAGGATAGTGGAGGAGTCATCTAGCCTTAGCAACTTGGGTGCAGGATACCTCCAATCTCTACTGATGATATTGATGAGGACAGTGATGTGGGTGTAGATTGCAGGTGTCGGGATCTAGCCGAGAGAAGGGACCTAGCTGTTGCTGGACTGCTTGTTGTTATTTTTTACCATAAGTTTCCGATTTTCCCAACAGCTTGCCATGAACTCGCTTCAAATGGCGTAACATGGATGAGGTTCCTAAATGGTTAAGGTCCCTACCTCTACTAACTGTGGCTTTACAAATGCTACAAATGGCTACACAACTGTTTCAGGATTTGGGTAAAAATAATTCCACACATAAGAGGTGGATTTTTTGGTCTTATGCCCAGGCATGACAATGGCCTTCTTGTCATGTGCAAGGACTACTTCCCCTAGTGCAGGACATCCTCAATTTGTGTATCACCAGCTACACTTGGGCTGTTCATACACACATCTGCAAAAATGCTAAATGGGGTCTTCTTTATGTGTATAGTATCAGAAAGGTCAGGATTACACATAGCAATCGTGGATAGACTCGACTCGGTACTCGGATCTGCTAAGTTCGAGTGTGTTCGGTTCTCGGGGAACTGAGCCTGAGCATTTCTAATTATAAAGTAAGAAAGTTAGATCTTTATCCGCACTCCCTTAAATAATGTAAAAGAAAATAGCTCCCAAAATAGGAGAAAATATAGGAAACCCCTGATCCTAATAAATAAACAAATAATAAAGAAACTCCTTGATGCTAAAATAAGAATGTGTACAAACAATATATGTAAACTGCATAAATTTGCAAAGGAATACATAAATGACTATATAATCAATTTAATTGATGTATAAAGGGAATTATCAATATGAGAAGCTTCTGGCCAAAAAGCAAAATCAAGTCAAAAATAAAATAAAAACAAATTTAAATTCAGAGTCTGCGTAAAAACATACGAGATTCCTCTAATAAACAACTCCAATGTTGTATACTTATATGAATCAAGGAAAGAATGTTCAGACAGAAAAAATAGTTCTAACTCTGCATGTTCCGAGGAAGAGACTATGACAAAAACTGGTAATTACCTTTTAATCCATTGAGGCTATCCATAAATAGTGTCCAGTAGAAGTCCTCGGTCCACTTTAGTAGTCCAGGTACAGAAAGGGTCCCCTTTCCAAACCTATATATTAGAGGATAATCGTCACCATTGCCAAGTCAGTAAAGCCAGTCTCTCAGCTGCATATCCGGCAGCAATGTAAGTGTACAAGAATCTCAGCTGGGAGGTTTGGAAAGTGGACCCTTTCTGTACCTGGACTGCTAAAGTGTACCGAGGACTTCTACTGGACACTATTTATGGATAGCCTCTCTGGATTAAGAGGTAATTACCAGTTTCTGCAAGAGTTAGAACTATTTTTTCTGTCTGGACATTCTTTCCTTGATTCATATAAGTATACAACATTGGAGTTGTTTATTAGAGGAATCTCCTATTCCGGCTGTTTTTACACAGACTCTTAATTTGTTTTTGTTTATATTTTATTTTTGACTTGATTTTACTTTCTGGCCAGAAACTTCACTTTACACATCGAATTAATTGATTATATACATTTATATATTCCTTTGCAGATTTATGCAGTTTACATATATTGTTTGTACACATTCTTATTTTACCGCCAAGCAGTTTCTTTATTATTTGTCTAATTATAAAGTACATTTATCAGTGTATTGTTGGTGTTACATGCTACTTGCTATGGAACCCATGAGTGACTCTA
Organism: Mixophyes fleayi; assembly: GCF_038048845.1. Classification (NCBI taxonomy): domain Eukaryota; kingdom Metazoa; phylum Chordata; class Amphibia; order Anura; family Limnodynastidae; genus Mixophyes; species Mixophyes fleayi. The sequence continues at coordinate 53,741,416 of NC_134406.1, forward strand.
CTGCTGATGGAACTGTATTGCTGACTCCTGACCTTGTTGTTACTGAAGTGATTTGTGTCTGCGTCTCTCCAGCCATTCATCTATTTAATGCTGCAATGTGGTGTTTCCAGCCCTGCACCATGACTGTGGATTTTGCTTCAACTCTCTTCAACTATTATTGCTCTGAGTCATTTTTGCCACTTCTGGGTTCTGTGAGTCTGATGATATACACATTGCTTGAGACTGTGTTCAATATTGAAGCAAGTTTCCATGTGTAATCTTCCTGCTATTACTTGTTTGCACTGCAGTTGCTCAGTTGCCTGTACTCTAGTTGGAGATTAGATATTTAGTGAGGCTGTACTTTAAATGCTGTGTCCATATTCAGTGTATTACTACATATATGCTTACATGTGTGAACAGTGCTAGATGTCACCCGCCGGGGTATCGAACAGCTCACCCGACCCCCGGCAAACTTACCTGCCTCCGGCGGTCCGCTCTGTCCCGGGCGCCGCCATCTTGGATTCGGGTCTGCGCAACTTATGAAGACTATGGCTGCTCTCCTATTGGCCAGGCAATCCTGGCGCCTAATACAAAAAGGCACTTCCTGCAAACCTTCAGTGCCTGTTCCTCAGTTGCCTTTGGGTACCTTAGACGTGGCTACTTTGTTTCTACTCATCTGCAGAGCTGACACTCTCCTCACGTACCTGCTACTACTCGTCTGCAAAGTTGACACTCTGTTCAGGTACCAACCATCTATTCTACTCGTCTGCAGAGCTGACACTCTACTCACGTACCTGCTACTACTCGTCTGCAAAGCTGACACTCCATTCAGGTACCAACTATCTATTCCACTCGTCTGCAAAGGCTGACACTCTACTCACATACCTGCTACTACTCGTCTGCAAAGCTGACACTCCATTCAGGTACCAACTATCTATTCTACTTGTCTGCAAAGCTGACACTCTACTCCCATACCTGCTACCCTACTCATCTGCAAGGCTGACATTCTATTCAAATACCTGCTATCCTACCTGCTGGTTTCCAAACTTCCCAAGAGGGCCTCGCTCAGTACTCTAGCAGGGGCCGCAACCTGTGAGCAAGACGCAGCTAAGACCATACTGCTTCGCGGCAGTTCCTGGTGAACACCATCTGCTCGTTAGACTCCGTGCCCTGTTGGTGTAGAGCTAAACTGTGCAGACCCTAGGATTCGCATCGTAAAGACCTGCTATTGCTTGAGACCTTGACACTAGAATTATTATTTTTGATCTGGAAATCCGGGCCCAACATACAAACTACTCTAGTTTATATGCCGGGCCTCAGTTGGGGCTTGTCCCAGAACTTTGCCTGAAAGATTCTTTGCTGCCTTTTGTATCTTTCTCAACAGTCATTTTAGAAGATTAATGTAGAGTATATATATATATATATATATATATATATATATATATATGAAGAAGTTTGTTGCCGATCATCTGCCACAGCTCTCGAGGTAAAGCCTGCCAAATCTTGCATATTTATTTAGTATTGAAAAAGTAACCTATTAGACCACATAGCGACAATGCGACAAAGCAACAGAGCAACAATTGTTGAAAACATAATTTTTGAGTTCTAAACAATTGTTTGACTGTTGGAAGGAAACCTCGCCACAACAAGACATAACGACAACAAGACAAACCAACAAATCTTACTTTACAAATAGCATTTTTGTTCTATTCACCAAATAATTTGCTAATATATAAAAACTGCTACACATTACAAATTGGACCCGCACAACGCTGGGTGACCCTGCTAGTATTATATACAAATTCTGCATTTTCAAATGAACTTTTAATCATCAAACCAGATATGCTGTTCCTAATACACCTACTAGAAACAGTGAAGGGTATTGCTGTATTTATAGAGACTGCAAATAAGTATTAGAGGTTATCAGCCATCGGCGTCAGTTCGATAGATACAGGATCAGACCAACCATTCTGACAGTAGGGCAAGCCAATTGTTAGGATTTAAATCTGCCTTGCACCCTGCTTAGTACCCAGTTCTGTTATGCACTTGAGCTACATATTTGTGTCTCACTCTAAAAGAACTGTTCCTTGCATTTGTTGCTTTCATTCAGTTCTGAGCTACAGTGCAGGTGTTCTTTCTCCTGTGAGCTGATTGGAACACATCACTATAAAACCCTCAATGGCCATGCATTCATGGACAGGGATAGCATATGATAAACTTGCTCTTGGTTCCTGTATTCTGATTGGTTTGTTCCTACCCTTGGCTCTTATATCCTGACCTGTTTGTTCCTCTCCATGCATTGGTTCCTGTTTCAACATTTAATTGTGTCCGGATTTCTGGACTGTAGCATTCAGTTTAGAAGCTTCTGGTTCTGCTCATTTTGGACACCTAAAACCTGTTTTTGCTACATTCAGTTTGTTTCTAACTTGTATTGCCTAAGACTGTGATACCTTATACCAGAGATATCTTCAGTGTTCTAGTTCATGTTCTGCATTTCCTCAGACTGTCACATCCCTGCATGAATCCTGTGTTACCCTATGCCTATTCATCATACCAGCAAAACATCAGTGATTATGTTTATTTCCTGTCTGCTTGTGAACTCTTGAATAAACGCCATATTGTTTGTAACTGCAACACACCTCCTTAATCCTTTAGTTAACCTAACACCAATCTTTTACACACCAGTTCTACGTGTTTCATTTAAGAAACAATTATGCCATTATCTTTATCTTTTATTGTAGAATAAATAATTTTTAACCACAAAATAATGGATCCATGATTTAATATAACAGAAAGGCCAGGAGTAATTGTTTTAAAGGTGACTGTTTTTACACTTTACTTGTTCATCCTTTATAATTATGGTACACACCACAGTCTCCTTTATTTTGATTTCAGATTGTTTGAATATTTGAGCTGTGTTCTAGACTCTCAAGCTGTCACTGTGATGAGCACAAGCACTGTTGCACAAGACTGCCAGAATTGTGGCATTCAGTTTCTGCCTTTATGACAGCAATACATATGATATCTAAACAAAAAAAAGGAGCACATAGATATCCCCCTGAGAATGAACAAGATACCTTTTGGATGTTGTTCATTCTCAGGGGATATTTATGCACGCCTTTTTTCCTGTTTATATATTTTAATATCCTAATAGGATTGTCACACAATAATCCAATATCAGGAGCTGCTTCTATCCCTATGTGATTGAAAATTTGTTTCTATTATATTATATTATATGTATTGGAGTATTTATTTGTTATAGTAGATGTGAAGATACCGGGTTTTCTGGCCCAATTCTACCCAGTTCACTCTGGCTGGCCTCCACGGGTGCCTTCCTAGGTCAGGGAAGCCTACCCAGTACCTTCTAAGGTTCTTATTAGTCACTCAGGCAAATGCAGTACAACAGTATGTTTATTGTAATAAAAACAACACTAGAATATTATTTACACAGTAAATAAATGCCAGGCAGGTTCACTACATCATCTTACCCCACTAGCTTAAGGAGTTACAGTCACCTGGCTGTCCAGACTTGATGACCCATGGATCTACCAATGTATTTTATTGGTAGAGCCACCAGCCACCCTGCAGCTTCCATCCACCAATTCCCAGAAGGAACATCACCTCCCCCTTCTTGTGAGAACAATGGATACTAATTAGCCTTCCCCCTCAACAGTGTCTTGCAACCTGATCTCTACCCATAACCCACCTGGCTTAATTTTAAGTACAATGAATAACAACCTCACTGAGCTGGAGAACAAAGGCAAGAGCTATAAAAAGTACATGGTATAATCCACATTTTGTGAGAAATGAAGGACAGACTGGTTAGCGTGTTATCAAACTTGTTTTGCCATAGTAGGTTTTTCAAGTACAATTTTTAGCTTCTAGCACCCGATTAATACCCCTAGGGATGGTTGGTTTGGTTAATAAAGCAATAGATATGGCACTGGCAGCCTTGTACATAGCAGTTCCCAGTCCATTATGTCTAGATACTAGCATATGGAATTCTCCATATTGTGGAGTCTCTGCTGTTTGAATGGAGGTAATTGTGGGTGGTGATGATGTTCAGTTTGTTTTATGAATAAATACAAATCCTCAATGGTGACAAATTTACTTTAATATTTTTATTGGGAGTAGAGATGACTGAAATGGTGGCAAAATTTAGTGTAAATCGAGTTTTACGGCTAAACAGCTCATTTTACAGAGGTGTGAAATTGCGGTTATAAAATCTTTACCTTCTGCCTTTGCCTCACTATTCTGCAGAATGCCATTCCGTAATGGATTTGGAAGCTCATGGTTTATACTCTATGAATGAAGCTGGAATGGCACTGGTCTATTCATTCTGCTGGATGGTGTGGTTTGGAATAGTCAAAGACAAATGTTTCTTGAGCAAACTTAAAATTTTCACAAAATGCCTGATGAGGGGAATATTTCACAAAACAGTTTTGAAAATGTTGCTGATTCCTAATTAAGAGCTACACAGGGTACAACTTCTAATACCTCTTTTACAACACAATAGGGCATAACATAAGAATTGTGTAGGTTATTCTCATTTGAAAAAAAATGTTTTTAAATGTGTTCACATGTGCTACTGATGTGCTTCATTTGAACATTTTCTGTGTTTGTTTCAACAGGAAACCATTGAGAACATCAGCAATGGAGGAGCACAGCTCGCTTTTAATGGGCGAGTGTAGAGCAGTTTTCTAATAGGCCAATTCAACTTAATAAGCAATATTGTGATGAAAATTAATGTAGTTCAATACCACAAAATTATACATCAATATATATCTTTTTTTAGTACTGTGCTGTCCATTCTCTGCAGCTTCCAGAAAGCATTTCTAAAAATAAGCAAAAATACTTTTATAACGCGTTCTTATCTCCCAAAGATTGCCAATATTGGAAATTATGCTCAACAATGAACAATCGTGTTGCATAGATAAGTACAGTGATTCTATAAATACATTTGGCAGTTTATTTTAAGATATCTTCCATTGTTTCAACAGCTACATATAAAAAAGAGCAAATTGAACAATGCAAAGCAAAGTTCTCTGCCACTGAAATTAAGAATTATTCAGTTGGCTCAAATTAAGTGCTGTTTTACTCATCTCCACTACTGTCCTTCAATGAGAGTGTTTTCAGGGTATTTCGGCATAACGGGTATAATTACTAACTCAATTTCAGAAAAGACGGCCCAAATTTTAGTACAATTTATGAGTATTTAGCTCAGGCACCTCATCAATATTCCTTTATACTGAACTGGATTTAAAGTAAAGAAATCATTTTCTGTTTCTTACAAAACAATAAAAAAATAAATCTTTACGGAACCTCTAAGGCTAGGATATAAATTAATTGAGTCAATAAAATGTCAAATACCTTTTTGCAGTAAAAATACTAAAACATAGATCCCCTCCTGAGGCATCAGAAGTGTGATGGTCCGTGACTATACCCAGGTCTAGATGAGAGAACATCAATTGTAACTTTCTTCTATGAAAGTCTGTTCAGTCCAGATGGAAATTACTTGTTAGGGTAAGGATTGTTATGTTTGTGTTTTAATTTAGAATGAAGTAAAAATCTATCATACAAGATGAAGCATTTAGCAACGAGGTAACATAAAAGATAACTAAATGATTAGTTAATGGCTGATTTGTGTGTGTAGGGGGGTGGTTGTGTAAGGTTGACAACCAGGCAGCAGTTTACAGAAATCCCCAAAAGTCATTCAAAATATAATTAGTTAAATTATATAATATATAGTAAACTGGCCATTTCATATGAGTAATTATTAAAGACACCCCCATCTACGGCATCTTTGAGCTGGTGCATAATTCAAGTCCTTTTGCAGAGTGGAAAAGGTTGTGTGACCTTCCATAAAGCAAGGAATAGCCCTTTAAATGTTCCCTCACCATCACTTAATCTCATTTCAGGAATCTGACAGTAATCTAAAGACTCATTTTTGTACTGCTCTGAAAATCTAAGCACAGCCAAGCTAATTTCTCAAACCCATGGAGTTTTGTGGAAATCTTAGCACACCAGCACAAACCGAAGAGTATGAAATCACCAACCTTGGCTGTTTGGGGTATTGTAAACTAGTTTTTTACTTTGGAGCCCTGGGAGATACCAGAAAACTCTATCTAGATATAACTGCATCTAATGTAGAGATATATAGGAGCTGTCGCTCATCCCAGGGCAATATAAATATACAACTGTGTCTGATGAGAGAAATATATGTCTGAAAGCGTAGATGCATAGATGGAAGGCAGACAGTAAAATAAATGTATTTAGTAAAAGCCAAAGGAGGGCACACTCAAGACAAGAAATTAAACTCATCTGATACTAAAAATTCTACAAAAACATAAAATAATAATAAAATAGGTACTCACCTCCATATCCACCTGCAGTAAACCCTGATGGTCATTGAGGCATTACAATAATATTTCTCATTAGAATTTGATGAATACTGAATTATGTTTCTTATGCATTGTAGCAGGTTAACATAGGAATATCACAATGGTTATGTCTTTCATTCTAAAGACAAAATGTATTAAGAGTGCTATTAGCAGAAAGCACCGTATAAATAATAAATAATGTACATATATACCATTTTTTGGATTATTGTATATTTTATAAGCTATGACATTAAAGCTTTAGATCAAATATATTTATTGATCTACAAGTTGATTTGTTTTTGTTATGAAAGCAATTCTCAGAATTGAATGCCTTTTATGTAAAAAATAAAGACTTAAAATATGTACAATATATCTTTTTGCTGATGAATAATCTTTGTTATTAGAGTATTAAAGGACAATCTAAGCTTCAACAGTAATACTATATGAAGTATAAAATTAAAATATAATGTCCAGCCTTACACTGGTGCTGTCCAGGTATTTCCATGAAAGCTGTCACATTTCTTTCAGTACAATGTGATCAAATATTATTCAAAAAAATGTTTTAATTCATTATAATTGTTAGAACTTCCAGGGAAGCTGCTCCTCACAAGAAAAGATAAAATGTAAGGTGTAATGAAGTATATCTTCCCCCTGTATTGCATACAGCAAAATACCTATGTAAAAGTAAGCTTGCACCTCCGTATTCTAGAATCTCCATGCACAATGTAAGACACACACCTATTTGAGCAATCACATCCAATCAGTAAAGACCCCGCCCCAAATTGACTTGACCATGTCTTTGTGTTGCCTTGACTTCCCTTTTTCCCCATTTATCCCCACAACAGTTAATATATGCAACATGAAAGTTTAGATTTGGAGAGGACTCGGTCTCACAAGGCTATCTGTGTAATTATGCAAACATCATTAGCCAGCCGTTTGGCGCTTGTGTGTACTGTCCACATTCAGAACATTTACTCATGTGGCTTCTTTTGCCCTCATACATACTTGTGAGTGTTTTGAACATCATTATAAAGAACTTAATGAGTTTTGGTGTATTTCCGTTGACAGTGTAATAGTATACACAATAACCTGTGCTGTGAGAGTGTATATCACTGCTATACTTTATTTTATAAATTTGCTGAAAACTAGCTATTATTCTAGAGGATGCTGGACAAAGCATCCTACCATACAGAACTACCAGCTACAATGAAGTGTGCTCAAATCTATTTTTCTTGTAAGTCATTATAAGTTTCAATGCCCTTCATACGTACTGTAACGCCATGTTTTTATTGGAATACTTTGTAATAAAACTATACTAAAATTATTGCTAAACTGGACTTGAGTTGCTGGACACCATCAACTCTGAAATCCTATCCAACTATCACCTTCTCATGTTATGTTTGGGATCAAACCACTAAGTAGTACCTTCTACATTCCGCCCAATCACTTTTATCATTCCAGAGCCTCCTCCATGCCTAACCCTACCTGCTCTCCTCTAGGGCCATTTTGCATAATATCTACCCTCTACAATAATACGAACCATTTCCATACCTGACAAGATCATATATGTCTTTAAATTGGAGCAGGAGATGAGGGTGACCTTTGACTCTTATTCCAGGGTCACTATCAGTTGGAACTTAGCAAAAAGCTCAATATGCATCCATGTAAAAGAGAACATCTACAAGTTGTATTGCAGAGGGTACATCTAGGTACCCTCTAGGAATCTTGCCTTTTCCCAGACCACCATAAATCTTTGCTGGATTAACAGCTCGAAAGTATGCTCCTTTGAACACACTTGATAACGTTGCCCCAAACTCTCATCATTCTGGACTAGGATTATAAACTTGGTTTATTACAAGTATATTACTACCTAACACACTTGAATATGCTCTTAGAACACTACCCATTCCTGGTAACCCTAAACACTCAAATAAACAAATTTGACACATTTTTAGTGCTGTAACGTAAAAACTAGCTGTCACAATTTTACAGACCATAGCTCTCCTGTGCTTGCAACAAGTTATTAATCGAATTTGGACAATTTACCATATGTAGTATATCACCAGTATTCTCTGTAATTCTGCAGAATCTTTCAGCAAAAATTGTTTTCCAACGATGGAGCATTGCTTCACTAGTTATGTAATAGACATGAAGTTCTCATGCACTGTGCATGTTCTGTGTACTTCAAGAAAGAATTGGTTTGAAATCATATAAAAAGGCTAAACCAATTCTTTCTTGAAGTACACAGAACATGCAACCCTCTCCTGCTGGTCTCTCACCCCCCCTTCCCCCCTTTCCCCCATTTTCCTACTGACACCAGACTCTTGGTGAAAATGAAAATGTACTATGTTGTATGTATATAGGACTTATCTTCTGTTATACTCTCCATATTTTAAAACATGTTGTACTTCTATGCATGTCTGTAACCTCAATCAAAATATTTTTGAAAAAATAAAATACACATTGTTACTCACATGCGCTCCATTGATCTGACGGATCCCTGATGTGTCTAGTGATCTTGAGCACAGACAACTGTGTAGCGCACCAAAGCAGAAAAAAAGTTCTCCTATTCAACACGATTAGACTTATTGGACATATTGAATCAGCTATCGACAAAGTGCAGGTAAGTAACACAATGTTTTATATTAACTACCTTAATTCCACTCAAAGCTAAATCTACATATTCATATATTGTCCGTTGCTCCTATGTTTTCCTCTATGTACCCATTATCCCTTTGCATTGATTCATCATGTCTGTTTCAATTTGCAACAATGTGGAGGGCAGGGGTAGAGTTTTGACTCTAGAAACAAGCATGCAATTGAACAGCAGCTTTATTAGACCCATAGGAATAGGAAGTAGTAATATCAAACACAGCAACACAAGGATAGATGTGTGGGGGGTGAAGGATGGAGTTGAAGGACTGTATACAATAATCAAACAATTACACAAGCCGTATCACAGAGTCAGGCTACATAGTACACCCGTTCCTTTTTTTAGTAATCTCTGCCATAATGATGTAGAGCTATCCCATGCTTCTGGAAAAGTTAGTCCTTTCCTGATGTGGGGAAGAATCTCACCTTGTCCCAAACACTAACACCATCTAGGTCTTGCATGAAAGCTAGACCAGACATTTAAGCATTGTCATGATATTTATATATTGAGCTTAATATGTGCAATTTACAGGAGAGAAGAGAAAGGGGGATATTATAGAATCACGAAAGGGCCCTCAGAATATCAACAAGATTCAGGAGAGCAATATTAAATACTAGAAAAAGAAGAAAGTGTCCAATTAGATCGGTGAAAAGTTTCAGAATATTTAAAAAAAATATTATTTTGCTAAGAGGGTGCAAACCAACTGGTATATTCAGTTGTGGACACACTGCATGTATAATCAATGATGGCATGGTCTGGTATACTTAATTGAGAATTAGGGTTGACATTTTGCATGGGGTTTTGTACTGATATTATGTGTGGGGGTGCTGTTGGAATAAATGTGTGGGTTACTCATGGGTATAATGTCTGAATAATATTGGTGACAATGAAGTCGATTGGGGAGAGTGCATATTGTCAACCTTGGCTTGATTACCAAACTATTTTATTCATTACTATATACAAATGCAAGTTAGACTAGTTGTCAGGATTGCTAGCATGAACTCCACACAGATTGATAATGTAAAAATATAGTGTCTTTATTAGGCACAGATTCACAGGTAGAAAATGGTACAGTAAATGATGAATGGCAGCACAGTTCACGGCAGCAGATACAAATAACAGGACTGGCAATATAGCTTTAATAACTCAGGAAGTCGCAAATGGTAAAACAGTTTGTAGAGGCAGTACACAGTAGCTGGACACCAGACCTAGCTCAGAGGTTGGAGAGGCAGAGAAGGCTGAAGACACAGGATGAACCATGGTGTCAGAATATCTGGTAGGCTCAGGAGGCATGAGGCACTGGATGAATCGCAGATGGCAGGATTCTGGGTTTACTCAGAAGGAATGAGGCATGAGGCACTGGATGAATCACAGTAGACATGACTTAAGATTTTGCCATGAGGCAATGGATCAACCTGCTGTTGTCAGAATAGTGGAGGGTCAAACAAGCCAAAGGGTCAAAAGCCTGAAGAGCCACGAAGATACCAGGAAGTGGCAGAACTACCAGCGGTGCGGTCAGTGCATGGCACCAGGGCCCATGGAGATAATGAGGCCCGCTACCGCCGCCTCACCAGCCGTACCATGCCTCTCTCTGATACAGTGAGACCTGCCGCACCACTACTTGCACAGTTCTGTGACAACCAGCATAAGGGAGAATAAAACACTCTCTCCCCACATTCCATGCCAGACACAGACGCTTCACAATTGTCACGCCCTTCAGTCAATCACTGCAAAGTATCCGTTTTGCCCAATAGTATGGATTGAAGCGTTTGGTCAATCGTGAGCGGGATGATGTGATAGACAATTCATTAGTCCAAAGAGATGGGTTGTCGGGGAAGAAACTGTTGTCAACGGACTGAGAGATGGTGCTTGAGGGCAGTAGTCTATGGATGTCATTTTGCACTGATGGGAGACCCGAGATCCAGTCAAAGGTGATTGAAAAAGAGTGAGGTGAGAGGGTATGCTGGTCAGGCCTGCCTCTCTGTACAGTGTTAGGTTCAGTGTACATGACGTGTGATGCTATATAGTATGTTCCATCATAATGTGGATGTGACTCAACAGTTGCAATGTAAAGGTTTCACACCGCTTAAACAATGGACAGCAGTGTGGCAGCAAAATTTAACTGTCAGTGTAACAACAATAGAGAGCAGGCTGAACAATAGAGCTCACAGTGTAGAAACAGTTATTCTGCCTTCTTGTATTAAGGATGGACAGATCATTCACCCATGGAGTGTCTTGTATGTGTGACACCTGCTAAATTAGTATGGTTCCTAATGTGGGTGAATTTTTTTTTACATTTTTGCCATGACTTTGGGGTGTTCGCTGTATGAGGTCACACACGATCTCAGCCCGCAGTCTCTCTTACACAGGTTATAGACCTATGGAATCGCCCCCAAACACAGCGCTCTCACACCCCCAGACACTTCAGGTTTTGCCACCACCTATTGAGTACGGGCAATAGGACCCCAATATACTGTCCCACACTGGCACACAGGCTTCTAGGTATTCACAAACTAACAAGACCCACACCAGCACACACAGGGTTAACTCTTCACACCTCCAGACTGTTACACAAATGTAAATGCAAGCATACACAGCTTGTTAATCAAATGTATCAACAGATCACACACTGGCATTCCACGGGTTAACTTGGTTGAGCAATCTGCCTCTTCTAAACCGGCTAATGGATTCATTAGTGTATTAAGGACGCAACTTATTAAATTATAGATTTAATATACAAAAATACAGGGCATACAGATAAAAAAATAATGAATAACAATTAATAGCTGGACATAACAAGCAAAAACAGTTTAAAATAAAAAGGGTTACATTCAGAATAGCACTTATGTGAGTTGCATTATCTGTACCATGGGGAATTGGCTAGGAAGATGGACAGCTTATCAATGTAACTTGATTTCCCCAAAAAGTCTGACAACTTGCCCCTTCAAAACACAGGTTTTTAAGCAACCTCAAATGGGATGGTCTTCACAGGGGCAGTGTTTAATGCTAATAGGGAGGCAGTGATGTCCCCTGGGTGTCACTGTAGGTGGCTCACAAATATTCCCAAAGTTTTGACCTGTGGGAATTTCTTCACAGATATACCCCAGCGACATAACTCCTTCTTCAATAAACCGGTCATAATCTCTCATACATTTAAATACCAAACATGATGGAATTATGACAATGTGGCATACCTTTCCAAAGATATGTGATTTTAGCTGTTCCCGGATACCACCCGTACCTGTCATTCACAACCCTGGTGTGATTTCTGCTCCTCAGTATGTAGTGCCACCCAGATTTCCCAAAATATGAAAAATGAATTAATTTCCTTTCAAGTTCATATTTCTTTATACCTGCATAAAGACCATACAGGTTTTATACAAGAGTCTCCAAGATTCTCACCTAGGCATATGGCTCTCCAATTTACACCTAGTGGTTAGTTTGTGTTTACAACCCTATTGAAAGGAAGTCAATTAGCTAGGGAAATACATGATCACATACAAAGGATGTTTGTGATCTGCATATCTTAAGCTGGTCTCTTCACAAAGAGTTTGCTTAACCTAATTACCTCCTACTGGGCTCATTGTTTCATTTTGGTCACACATTTATCTGAGTTGAAGATCAGGTTCATTTGTATGTAGCCATGCAAAGTTTTATTTGGGCCTTGACATTCAATATTCTATTTCATCATATCAGATTTATGCTCTCATCCTGACAGTCAGTTATTTTAGTTTTATTTACATTATGTGTAAGGCTAACTGTGGGGCAGACTGGCATGTGGTTATGAAAATTGTTACACATATATTCTGACATGTCAAATAAAATATTTCATGATATTTCATGATGATTCTGCCCCAAGAGATTTACAGCAGATTAAAACTATACTAAAACCAATATTATATATAAAAGCCTGTACATTACTGCGCTTAATAATTCACATTTAGATCTGACATGTTTATGTCCATCATGCTGTCCTTCACGTTTCTGGAGCAGGTTGGGTTTGGCTTCTATAAAGGAATACACACATGCATTTCAGCTAGAGATGTTCACTGACACCCGTGTTCTGGTTTTGGTTTTGGTGTTGGATCTGGATTAACTTAGTGTTTTGGTTTTTGTTTTGGCAAAACCGCCCTTGCGTGTTTTGGTTTTGGTTTTGGATCCATATTTTTTCCTAAAATCCCTATTTTTTTTTGCTAAAATCACATAATTTTGCTTTTTTTCTCCACTACATTATTATTAATCTCAATAACACTAATTTCAAGTCATTGCAGTCAATTTTGACCACCTCACAGGTCACAATATTATTTTCATATACTTTTAAACAAAGACTGCAGCAGTACTTGCCATTGATAAGAAGAAGGCCATTTTCATGCCTGGGCTTAAGACCAAAAAATCCACCTCTTATGTGTGGAATTATTTTTACACAAATCCTGACAACAGTTGGTTAGCCATTTGTAGCATTGTAAAGCCACAGTCAGTAGAGGTAGGACCTTAACCATCTAGGAACCTCATCCATGTTACGCCATTTGAAGCGAGGTTATGGAAAGCTCTTGTGAAAATCAGAAACTTATGTGAATAACAACAAGCAGTCCAGCATCAGCTACCTCCCTTCTATCAGCTAGATCCCAGCACCTGCAATCTACACCCCCACCACCTTCATCATCAATATCCTCACAAGTGATCGGAGTTAGTCCTGTATCCAAGTTTCTAAGGCGAGATGACTCCTACCCTATCCAGGAAGAATCCTTGAGCATTAGGCCCACTGTTGCTGCTCCTGCTGCTGGGGGTGGATCTTCAACCCAGAAGCAGACCAAGAAGAAGACTACTAGTAGTTTACAACAATTGACTGTTAAACAATCCTTTGCAAGAGGAAGCAAGCATTAAAGCTGTCGCCCAGTCGAAAAGCGGATCACAGATGCCGTGGCGACTATGCTAGTATTAGATCTGCATCTAATATTCACTGTTAATGCAGCTGATTTTAGACAGTCACTTGAGGTCTTCTGTCCCTGTTACAAAATTCCATCACAACACCATTTTACTAGAAAAGCTATTCCTCACCTCTACCAGAAGATTCATAAAAATGTATCTATTGAGCTACAAAATGTCATTCTACCCACTGTACACTTAACCACTGATACGTGGACAAGCGAAACTGGGCAAACTAAAGGTTATATGATTGTGAAAGCCCACTGGGTTGGTGATTCGCCTTAACCAGCAGGGACGGCATAAGCATGCAACCAAGAACGTCAAATTTTTCAGAGGCAGGCCACTCTGTGTATCATCTGCTTCACTAAGAGGCTATTATTATTATTATTATTATTATTATTATCGTAGATTTGTAAGGCACAACAGTGCTCCACAGCACTGTACAGTAGGTAAGACAAGGACATACATAAAACAAGACATACATAAAATAAGAACAGACAAAATAAATGGAGACATCAAAGTCTGGGATCCTTGGATGTCTTACTTTCAATACCGCTCCCCCTTTACTTAGTCATATTCCCTATCCATTCACAACCTTTTCCCTTCTCTACTTACTGCATCTAAGGGTGATTTCTGCCACACCACCCCCTCTCCTCCTCTACCTATCTCTGTATCACTTATCTCTCTCTCTCTCTCTCTCTCTTTTCTTTCCTTACTCTTCCTTTTAAATATAAAAATATACCGTTCTTTCTTTACATCATCAAATAGAATCTGACCTAGAGAGCTTACATTATAAAGGGAAGAGGGCACAGCTGAAACAAGAGTAGTGAGCATGGCTCAGAGTGGAGATTGGGATAGTTGTGAGGGTGCTTTAGTGTGAATAGTGTTATCGAGGATAAGGTCACCTCTAAAAAAGAGATGGGTTTTCAAAGAGCATCTAAAGATTTAAAGGCTGTGGGAAAGTCTGATTGAGCATAGTAGGGATTTCCAAAAGTGGGGAGCAACACAGGAGAAGTCTTGAAGGCAGGAGTGAGAGGTGGTTATCAGAGATGAGACAGGCGCAGGTCAGAGGTAATACTGCTGACAACCTGTTTGAAAAACTAAGGGATGTCATTGCAACACGGCTTATCCTGCTTGGACTCTCCTGAGCATATGTGATTTCTGATAATGCCACGCACCCATATTGTTAGAGCATTACAGCGGGGGAATTCCATCACATTCCCTGTTTTGCTCACACAATCAAGTTAGTGGTACAGAACTTTTTAAAAAATGCCAATGACATGCAGGAGATGCTGTCTGTGTCCAGAAATAAGTAGGCTCATTTTTGGGATTCTGCAACAGCATGTAGGAGAATACAGCAGCTGCAAGAAGAATTGAATTTAGGGGGAATGTACTTTAGTCCAGCGCAGTGGAGAATACTTTCCGTGTTTTGCAAGGTGCTGAAACCACTCAAAGTAGTCACCTGTGAAGAGAGTGCAGATACTGTTAGCTTGAGTCAAGTGATTGCCCTAACTAGACTTTTTGAAAATCAGCAAAAGAAATGGAAGGAGAAAATTAAACAAAGCAATTCCGCTAATTATGTTAGACTTTATTCGCTTCGCCAGGATCCAAGAGTCTCCTCTATCAGTTTCTCTGAAAATTGCTGCTAGGAAAAAGCTTTCCCAAGACACCTAGTGGTAATGCAAATGAGTCTGCACAACATTTTGACATTTGGTCTGGTCTAAGAGAATTGCCCAAAAATCATGACAGCTCTTCCATTAAATGAACTCCAAATTCCATGAGGAACGCCCTTACTGGCAATTACATCAAAGTACACGGACTTCTGTGATGTTGAATTGCAGCGGGGATGAATTAGTATTGTTTGAGGAGGATGTACACACTGATGAGGGTGAATTTTATCAGAGTGTAGATTGCAGGTGCTGAGATCTAGCTGAGAGAAGGGAGCTAGCTGATGCTTGGTAATATTTTGGGTAGAATGCCATGTTGGCAATTTTATGTTTTTCTACAGTAAACGTTCACCTTTATTAGAGAGGTGTTTTTTTCTTTAAAAGGTACAAGCTTTTTATTTGCATTTTTGTTTCCCTGACTTAAAAGCACTATGCACTTGAACATAGGCTTTAGCACAAGTGGTAGAGGGATTAGTATCATCATTACTGAGACTGGAGAGTGACAAGAACAATGCCACCATATCTGTATGAGCTATGGCACAGTAGACTGTCACTGGAGACTTAAGAACACTAACAGCCCTATTATTACAATTTCTGTTTCAGCACTAAACACTGCCACCTCTCCGTTTTCTGAGTGAGCTATGGTACAGTAAAATGTAACTGCAGATTTAGACCAAGCCTGCCAAACCTAAGTCTAATGAACAGAGCCATATCTAGCATCAAGTGTAATTTGCAGAGTGATATCTGATACCAAGCGTAATAAGTAAAACAAAATCTGGTATTGAATCTAACATGCAACCTCATAGTAGGTGATAAATATAGTATTTACTGACCTTTGAAAGCTCTCTTTACACCTCTGATCAGTAATTGCACTTCTTGCTTAGCCATGTGCCACTTAGAGCAATTATTAGCTTATTGGCTGATGGTGCTATTTCCCGTCCTGCACAGAACATCCTCAGCCATTTAGAGTTCAGTTAAGAACAGGATCAGAGCAGCTATCAGCCAGTGATAAAACTCGCTGACATTTGTCTGGGAGCTGGCGGGAGGAAGGGTGGGTGTCAAATGGAATAATGAATAGCAGAATTGCTACTGACAGATGCTATTTTTTAAAAAATTTTAAAAAAGCTTAGGATGCCCCTGTGCCTTGCTTACCCCAAGGATTTGCCAAGTTTTATCTCCAACCTAAAGCCAGCTCTGGTCAGTACATGTTACCTGTGAGTATGTTCTAATTGTAGGCCTCAAGGTCAAGCAGTAAGAATAGGCAGAGGTAGGGTACACGATCAAGACAGGCCCCTAATATCTCTGGGCTCTTGCATAATCTCTATCACATGGATATATGGCAGAGATTATATTTACGCATGGCGACACATTGCATTGCCATAAAAGCCTTTTAAAGCTGAACTAGGAGGAAACAAACATGATGCAAAGTTTTATAGCAGTTAGGTAAGATGTCTACTGCATACCTGCATTGTAACAACTGCAGGAAATATAATTAGATTGAACTCAATTCAAATACAACCATGTACTATAAGTATTTCATATATTGAGTACAGTTTTAAATAGTTGAAATGGCAATCTCATGCCTACCTTGTTCCTAAGTTCCTTCTAGCCGGGAGAAGTATGAAAGTAATATTTCTACACCGTATATTGTAAGATTGTTATGTTCATTGGACAAGACAAATCACCTGTGCACAAAGCTTCATTGACAACCTTAGAATGGACACGGTTTACATTAAGGGCCTCATTTAGAGTTGGACTTATTTGCATCCAAAATGTTCATAAAATCTGTGTTGCAAAATTGCTCAAAGCTTAGGCTGTTTACCTCTATTGTGGTGGGACAAACATAGCACCAGGTTATGACAGGTTGGTTTGGTCATGCTATAACTGGAAAATCCCTCTGTCATGGCTGTCTCCCAGTCTGTTCAGCATGGAGCTGAATTTCCTAGGAGAACCAAGACTGAAGACAAAATGAAATACCAACCTCATCCTGATTGCTCATTCTATCATCCCTGGCCGGTGGGTGTTAGGATAGTAATTGTTTAAAGTAAAAATAAAGGGCCTGATTAATCAAGGCATGCGTACTGAGCGCAACCTGCGTTTGGTATTAAATGCATGTATTTTGGCTTTATGCACTCCCAAATTCATCAAGGCATCTCAAGATACGTGCACTGTTGAATTCGGGTGCAGGTTTGCTGTGCTCTACACAAGACACTGCAGGATACGGCCAATACTTAAGGTATTAAGGACATTAATGATAAAAACATTTTTTTACTCATGACAAAGATATATTAGGATGTTTTTAATGTCTACTGAACATAAAATACATATTTACCAGTTGCTCCTGATTTCAAGCACATGTTCAAGTATGCATACGAGACTGTTATCACTACTGATCCCTTCCCCACACCGTTGGGTCCCTGAATTCTTAGGCTGAAGTAAGTGTCCTTTGCGTTCAAAGATGGAGCGGACAGGGCTGCATTCATTGACATATCTCCCAGTTCTGGGCATGCGCAGAGTGATTTTGCGTACCATATGCTCAAAATTCGGCAGATACGCGCCTTGACTCGGCTTTTTGTGTTACAGCTCCTCAAGGAGCAGGTTCTCATCATCTATAAAAGTTTTTTTTCCATTATTTATTGAATTGTTATGAAAAATTATTAAGCCACAAAGATCTGTGCTGATGATCATCAACAGCACAGATATTTGCTCCTGAAAGACACATCTGCTGATGCATCCTCCTCCTCCTCATCACCATCATTTATTTATATTGTGCCAGCAAATTCCATAGCGCTTTACAATTGGGAACAAACACAGTAATAAACAAACTGGGTAAAACAGATAAAAAGGTGAGAAGGTCCTGCTCGCAAGCTTACAATCTATTGAACACTGGGAGTTGGATACATGAGGTTAAGTCTACATATTGCACTTCGTTCCAGCCAGATTGCAAAGGTAACAACAAAAACAAAAGAGATTAGTATGATATATGTTACAGTCACGCAGTAATGTTTGTCAGAGGGTTGTTGTCTTGTGTGAATTGTGTAACGGGTGGTATTCTATTGTGGTTAAGAAGGTGATTGAGAAATATTATAAGCTTGCCTGAGGAGGTGAGTTTTCAAAGAACGCTTGAAGGTTTGTAGACCAGAAGAAAGTCTTATTGTGAGAGGGAGGGAATTCCATAGAGTAGGTGCAGCTCGAAAGAAGTCTTGTTAACGGGAATCGGAGGATGTAATGAGAGTTTATGTGAGATGCATATCTTGTGCAGAACAGAGTTATTGAGTTGAATAAATATTGTGAGACAAGTGAGGAAATGTTTGTTGGTGCAGCATTGTTGATGGCCTTGTACGTTAGTAACAGTAATTTATACTGGATTGGGTAAAAAAAACAGGCAACCAGTGTAGAGACAGACAGAGTGAATCTAATTGTGTCGCAATTACATGAACATGCCCTTACACTATTTGACCTAGGAGTGGCAAGACAAGGATACGCAATAGACTAGATACGCAGTTTTGGTGCACATGTGCACTACAGGAATGCATATATGCGTCCAACTCTAAATAGCCCACGCAATTTTTATCCCGATCTTTATCTCAAAGAAGCATAAGGTGCAAGGCTGGTGGACATGAGTGTTGCATACAAATTTGGCCTTCACAATTCTACAAAGAAATAAAAGTTCAACATAATAACAATCGTACTGGATTTCTCTTTTAAGAGTAGGAAGGAGTTTTAAAAGAGCAGTGGTGGGGAGACAAATTTAAAAGGTTTGTGAGATCTGTGCTGGGGTCCAGGGCTCTTTTAAATAAATAGGCATCTTGTAATTTGTTATATTGTAATCACTCATCTTATCTATCACCTGAAAGTATCTTAGCAAAACTTTGGGTCAATTTCAACGTTTCCCTTTTTTGATAATAAAATTGATATATCTATCAAAGCAATACATCAAGGTTTATTAACTATTTTAAATGTTTTAAATATAGATTTATTGTTTGCTTGCAAAAGGAGCAGTTGCTTCTTAACAGCACGACTTTATAATTCACTGAATTTGCTGACATCTAGTGAGCAGCTTGGAGTATTACAACTTTTTTTCATACCCAATGCAACTATTTATTTTTTTCTGTATATAAATAAATACCCTTTGGTTACCTCTGTGTACCATTTTCATAATTTCACCATTAACGATAAATCTCACATCTTCGCAGATACAGTGCCTCCAGGTGTGCCAGGGGTTGATTTGGGAAAGCCCTGTCTGTAAAGTGACTTAAGTGACTTTAACGGTAGAATATAAGTTGCATACAAAATTAAAGTGATATGAATCTATTACGAAAATGAGCATAAAGGTAAAGCACAATTCCATAACCCTTATTAATGACATAGTAGCTGCATATGCCAACTGATTAGAGCCAGAAAGTAACACTATACATGTAATCACTTCTGCCTGGAACAAGGAACTAGCACTGTGCCTGTAATCATCAACTGTCCAGAGCCAGGAACGAACGCAGTTATTGCCTGTGTCCAGGTGGGATACTTGTGCTGGATCTTAGCCTCATATCTAGTGCAATGCTGGACACTTGAATTAAGGATCAAAGGCCTTGATGGGTCCCCAATGACTATCCTCGCTAGGCCAAAGAGTAGAAGTACTAGCAAGTACTAGCAAATGCAGGCACCTGAAACAACTTGAACAGATCTGGGGTTAATGTATCAAGCTGAGAGTTTTCCAGCGGGTATGAAAAGTGGAGATGTTGCCTATAGCAACCAATCAGATTCAAGTTATCATTTTGTAGAATGTACTAAATAAATAATAGCTAGCATCTGATTGGTTTTTCAAACCCGTCGGACAACTCCCAGCTTGATACATTTACCCCCTGGACTCCCTCGAGACCCCAGGACCAAGTCTGGATACCTGGGGGTAAATGTATCAAGCTGCGAGTTTCCTGTGGGTTTGAAAAGTGGAGATGTTGTCAACAAATTAGAAGCTGATATGGTTCTTTTAGCCAAGTCCCAAAACTTCTGCTGGTAGGTCTGTTTTACCACGTCATAGTCTGTACAGTTCTCTGGGGCCATTCCGCGATAAGCTTCCATTAGCGTGGGAACCAGATACTTTACCCACTCCTGTTTGGGCAAGTCATGGAGGTTACAAGACATTTCAAACACCTGTAAATAACCATCAATATTTCCAACAGTGTCATCAAATTTGGTAAAGTGAAGAGATCCCAATTAGGGCGCAACAGACGACAGTTCACGGGCTGCTGACTCTGTTAGACTGGCAGCTCTTCTCATAACATTCAGCCTCTCTATAATGGTGGTGCCCTAACTGGCTGTGCCTCTGTCGGCAGTCTGTCCCTCCAGACCACTCACTCTCCTAGCAGTTGCTGTGTTCACCGGCAGGCTTTCTGCATTCTGCACTGCTGCTTTCCCTTGCCAAGTGGCTCCTCGCTGACAGGTGGCAGTCCCAGCAATGGCAGCCCATCATTCTTTCCTGACCGCACTCTCGTTATTCGTCTTTCTGGAGACAAACTCTGCAGCACTGGCAGCTTGTTACCTCACTTCCCCCAATTCACGTTACTCAAGAAATGCTGGGAGGTAAGCTCTCGGTTCCTGAGGAAGCTTTACACTGCCCTCCACCTTTCTGTTTATACTTCCAGCACCCATTCTCCCCGAAAAGTGAGATAGGGGGAGTAGTGAGCGGGTAAGAGAGATCGAGCGAGAGAGAGAGAGAGAGAGAGAGAGGAATAGAGAGAGAGGGTGAGAGAGGTTGACAGAGAGAGAAGCACATATCAACATTCTCTCTTTTTCTCTTGTTGACCCAAAACTCCCTTCCCCATCTTCCCCATTTAAATGATCCCTCTTTTGCATCTGATGTGTTTATCAATAAAATCTTGCTCCAAAAACTACAGATTTTGACTGAACTTTCATATAATGTAATGGTGCTTTAGGTTGTTTGGGTGCTAATAGTGAACAATTCTATTTGAAAGTACGTTGTGCATTGCTTTACAATACATTAAAGTATACCCATTTGATTGTTTGAGTTGGGATGAAAGTAATCATACATGAATATAAATACTTTCTCATTTTACTAGGAATTCTTGTTTTAAAACATTAACACAAGTACAAAAAATCAAAGCATACATAATGTGCATAACCACAATACAATTAAAAGTAAACAACTTATTTTTGGAAGGATATTGTGGTCCTAGAAGAGAGATCTCAAGCTGCAATTCCATCAGTTCTAGTGTTATTCATCAGGACATTCAGTTTAACAGGAACATAGGTCAGCCGTGGTTCAATTCCTGATTCTATCTTGGATTTCAATCTTTGCAGTGTAGTGTTCACTTCATAAGTCTTTTCTTTATAAACTGAGTCACTTCTACTGAATTTAGTATTAGAAAATAAACAGGAAATGTACACAATTGCAGCACATTTTATAGAAAAAGAACAGTTCAAGAGAATAATAGGAATATGCAGTAGCATTTCAGAGGATTATACCAGCAATTGTACTATGCATGTCTAGTGCACACAAGAGACCTTTGTGGTTCTCAAAACTTATTTCCATCATCCCTTGAAGATATTTTCCTGCTGGTAAGAATAATATTTGCCAAAAACAGCAAAAGAGCCTTGTTCTCATCAGGAAACCATAGTTATGACAAGTCTGTTTTTCTCCAAGTTTTGCAAGAAAAGTTCATTTGTCTGAGAAGTGATAATATATTACTTAATGTGCTACTACTATTTTAATTATTCTCACATACTGTTTTATTATATCAGTGACAAAAAGCTTTATGCTTGTTATTCCTCAAAACAGTACTTTAAAAATGTCATGTCATGCATTTGTATTATTTCTCACTGAAGTGTGTAAGTCTTAAACTGTACGATAGACAATACACACAATAGACTGGTATGCTTGCTATGTACACCATATATCTCAAGTGGACCTGTCTAGGACATGAAAAAATTCTCTAAAGAAGGGGAATGTTCACTGTCTTTAGGACTAATGGACACAAAAAAGCAATGAGGAAGTGTAATTTCTGTTTTTAGAAACGTTGTCTTAATTAAAAGGGTTAAATTACTACAATTACATGAACTCTATTATTCTGATAACATTATGTGAATACAAGTGCTAGCTAGCAGGGTTATGAACATAATTCTTTAATCACTGACATAAGTAGATACTGTGTATGTTTGTTGAAAAAACCTGGTAAAATACTGACTCAGCCATAGAACCTGGATAATTCATATGTTCATACTTTTAGTACCTTCCCTCCGAGAGATCCAGGAGAGATGCTCAGTTGGCAAGTGTGGAAGGGGGAATAGTGATGCTATGAAATCACCATGGCTCTGCCTCTGCTGTGCAATGCAACCTTTCATGGCATTAGGCTGCGGGGGCCAAATTACATCATTAAGCCCTGCCTGTGCCCGGCTTCCAAGCGGATGCTTGCTCTTCTGAGAGTAGCTGAAATTCAGGAACCTCCTGGATATTCCAGGGGAGTAGGTAAGTATGGCATAATATATATATATATATCAGTGGCTTAAATAGAGAGCTACTGAGTCAGGATTGCAAATGAGAATCCTGGGCCCCAGCCACTCCTTGGGCCCTCCTAACATGCTCCGTGCATGTAGGGAATTTGTTACAGTATTGATCCCTCCCCAATCTGCATGTGCAGCTTAGTAGATAACATTGATCCAAGCAGTCACCTTCCCTTGCCTACAAACTGGCTTAGATGGGGTTCTGGATAGGCCAATGGGGCTGGAGCTATCACAGGGCCCCCAAGTTATGTCATGGTTCTTTGTAATACTTCACCCCTTCTTGGCACCCCTATTAATGACTCTGCATGGTGCTCTGAGTTTAAGCCATGGGAAAGTCTCAGTCTATATAATTAATGGAATGCACTCTAATGGTCTATGCATTCATGGCTCAGTTCAGAGCAGGTTAACTGTCATCTGTCAAGGGTTTTTTATTTTCAGTAACCATTGGAATGCCATCCAGGCACCCAGAAGCTGCCAGTTTGGACCCGAGGAATTAGATCAGGAAATATTGGTTAAAGAAGGATGTGTGGGGGAATCTTTATTTAGAATAAGCCATTGTTTATCAAGACATGTGTGTGTCTTTTTTAAAATAATTTCCAATGTGCACTACATGTCCCAATGGCAGTTATGGGTATGCTGGCACTTGTACTAATACAAGTGCCAGCATACCCATATACTTTAAGGTGGTCAGGGCATGATGGGGTCAGTAGTGCACCATGAAAAAATGATGTTATTTCACTTTTAATGTACTTAGTATCCCACCACCTTCCCACACCTACTCCTATCAGAGTGTGGGAATTGAGGATGTGGCTGTTTTTTCCTGTTGGGCACATTTATTTGCAGGTCTAATTTCCTTAGGGAATTCAGTCCCTTACAATGCCTAAAAATCTGCATACTATGGAAATGTCATACTTTTCACAGATATTATTTACGCCTATGCTTTTGGCATACAATGCGTCCAACTCTACATAAGGTCCTCAATGTTCAAAAATTATTGAGGCCTCTCAAGGTGTCACAGAGATCCATCTCTGTTGATTTCATGATCTGATAACTTATTAAACAGTAAAACCATAAATCATCTCTATTTTTTCAGGAAACCGCTTCTGACCACCTTTATCTGTCAAGCACCGCACTCTGCGCACTCGTGACTTGGAAGTTTGCTGTAAGGGGACACACAGGATTCCAGAGCTCAATCTTGCACTTAGCTATCCCTAAGGTTACAGATCTAACTGGTCCCTTTCCCAACACAGGCACCCACTTCCACACCTTTTATCTGCAACCATCTACATATAAGGCTCTTAAGGTGATTAAGTCATAGGTAGAAAAACAATGACTTAATTAACCAATTGCGCACACACTGCACTCTGATAGCTAAAATAGTTAACACTTCCTACACTGGTATTTAAAGGGTTAACACAGTCAAGCAATCAATCTCTTCTAAACAGACAGTGAATTTGTTTAAAGCAATAAGAACAGCACTTATTAATTTTTATATTTAGTATATGAAAAAAGTACAATGCTTACAGGTTATAAAACAATTAATAAAAAAAAATGACATAACGTACTGCAAAACAAATAAAATAAACAGGAGAAAATTTCAGAGTATAAACTTACATTTGTGTTGTATAATCTGCGCCAAGGGAATTTGGCTTGGGAGATAGACAGCATATCAATGTTCATAGATTGTAAGCTTGCGAGCAGGGCCCTCTTACCTCTCTGTATGTGTTACCCAGTATTGTTTTATCACTGTTTGTTCCCAATTGTAAAGCGCTACGGAATCTGCTGGCATTATATAAATAAATGATGATGATGGTGATGATGATGATAATGATGATTATAATGATGAATGTTGATTATCTCCCAAAAGTCTGACACTATCTTATAAGTGTTCTCATCTTTTAAAGACACTTTATCACCTTCCCACTCCTACTGGGGTTTGTCTCCTGGGGATGCCTGTGACACAATTTTACATCCACAATTTACATATTTCCTGTTTAATCCCCAATGCTAAAATGCAACATATATTTCCGGGGAATGTCATACAGACCCAAGTTTTTCATTAATAAATCCAATATAAATGTACCAAACTACTGATACCAAATAGGCATAGGTCAAGTGGATTAGTTGAGCTGATACTCATTTCCTCTCATTCCCTGCATGATAGATTATTTGCTGTATAGGTTTCATCATTCTGTTTATGAATATGTGGTTGAGCACTAATTATATTGATAGTAAGTGGTATTTTAGAAATGGAATTATATTTGCCTATATAAAATATAGCAAGCCATGTTCACAGAGCCCATGTATCATTGTGGAAGACTCCACTGCTGGGATAGTTCCTTAAAGTCACTTTAGGGGTCAAAAACCACTCCTGTACCAGGACATAGCTCATCCCCTGAGGTCTTTGAAGCTGTTCAGTTCAATGTTATCTTGTAGTTCTTGGGTCTGCATGACCACATTGAGTTAGGTCATTAATCCTGTGAGATCAGAGCTTTGCTTTGAAATAATTTGCATTACATCCTAGCTTACACAGGAAAACTAATTATAAATGTATTCACTTGATATGTAGTATTCACAATGCAGTCCCTTATGATCACGCTTTATTCACCACAGTTATGTTATGGGTTAATCCTTACAACAGTAATTCCTCCCTTTTCACCACACAAGGTGTTTAACAGAAGTGCAAAATTCCTAGGCCCCAGCCAGTCCAGGCTCCTAGACCCCGGCCGCAGGCCTCAGCAGTGCTCAGGCAGTCAGCCCCAGGCCTCAGCAGTCCCAGGCCCCAGCCAATCAGCCAACCTCAGCCAACCAGCCCACCCCATGCTCCAGCCAGCCCCAAACCCTAGGCCCCAGCAAGCCCCAGGCCCTAGACCTCAGCCAGGCCCAGGCCCTAGACCTCAGCCAGCCCCAGGCCCTTAGGCCTCAGCCAACCCCCGGCCTGTACACCTATCCCAGAAACACCTAAATATACCACCCTTAGCCTAATGCTCATGTTGAGAGTATGTCTTATTGTATTGCCTAGTGTTTTCATGCTGTATTGTGTATTGTGTACTGTGCACTGTACTCCCTCCCTCATCTCTGACTGTCCCCTTTGTTGTTTCTCTGCTGTGCTGTGTATCTCTTATTCACTGGTTTTGCACATGAGATAGTAGTCAGGATTAATGCACAAGCGAGTATAGAATTAAAGCGGCAGTTAGGATAGGGACAGCCTCAGTAGGGAGATTGTACTGTGTTTACAGGCATGAGTCTGCTGACGAGGACATTGGAAGACCCCAGTGAGTGAGAACCCCATGGAGAAGCAGGGACTGCAGGATTCACCATGGTGGACCAGCTTCCACAAGTATAGTCTGGAGAGGGATGTTGCCAGTGGTGCACTCACTTTGCAGAACTGTCCTCCCCGTATTTCACTCCACCCTGCTTACAGCAAAATGAGACAACGGTCTACCTCCCCTATTGCATTTGGTAACTCAGACACCCCACCCCCCCTTTGTGTGGACGTCGTCGAGGCAGAGGAGAGACGCTCCTGAAGACAACCAGAGGCCGGCACGGCGTGTAGGGTAGGTGTAAGTCCCTTCACCATCTTAGGTCAACATCCACAGCCCCCTTCACAACCTGTATAGTATAAGGTTCCAAATAGGATCCAAGGTCATGTCTTGAAGTGAGAACAAAATAAAATTAACTTCCAGCTTTGAGAAGAGTTCTTTACTATAAGAGCAGTCAAATAAACTACCATAAAAATCATTACTGGCACACACTGTAGATAAATTAAAGAAAGGATTGGATTTCTCTCTAGTAAAACGTAACATATAGGGATGCTGATATTAATAAACACATATGATATTAAGTTGACCTAGGAAGGTCTACCCAAGAATTATCTTGGGACCCAGTGCAGCTGCTTTTTGGTGCCCTTCTAAACTGTGCCTGCAGCCTAATATGGATGTGATAGCACCACTTCCCCTTGGCTGTGCCTGCAGCATTGGCAACAGCCTATCTGTCCACACCAAGGGAGGCCTGGATGCAGGTACTTTGCATCTGTACCACAACCCTCTTGGCAACCTGGAATCCAGCAAGAAGTCTTATTGCTACTCTGGAGTCAAGAAGAAATGTTACCTTACTTTTAAATAAAATTGGAATATGTTTTATTGCAGAATTTATCCTTCCTCAGGGTCAACTGGAATTCTTGGGGATAAGGGGTTGAACTTCATCTATGCTTTTTTCAACCTAAACACGTAAGAATTTCTTGCTACTGAGGTTTAGTTGGAGCTGAATTGATGGTCATTAATCAAGTAGTTTATAGATGAAAGCTAAAAAGCCTGAACAAAAAGCTTTTAAAAAATAAAGTATATTGCTAGAGGAGAAATAAATCAATATTATTGGATAAGTAAGTCTATGACTTTTTTCAAATATCTCAAATGCATTACAAATAAGTGGGAAAAAAGAGAATTTATAGCCAATAACAAAAGCTGTTTCTAAAGCAGGCAGTTTTATATGTGAGTCATGCGGGATTATTAACATGCACCTCTT
This sequence comes from Mixophyes fleayi, assembly GCF_038048845.1. Lineage (NCBI taxonomy): Eukaryota > Metazoa > Chordata > Amphibia > Anura > Limnodynastidae > Mixophyes > Mixophyes fleayi. Next base: position 53,769,060 of record NC_134406.1, read on the forward strand.
TTCCTACGTAAAAACATCAATCCATGGGGTAATTTTAAAAATCTGTTTACTACTATTTTAATGCAAATATTTCCTTGAAAAATGCAAGACAAACACAGCAAGAAGATAAAGAATTTCAAATTTGTGATATTTCTATTTTTCTTGAAATTATGTCTTCTTCTCCTACAGATAATTTAATTTTAATGCTTATTTTTTCGCTTACTACTGAACTTCCCCGTAGCAATAATATATACTGCAATACCTTGGTACATTATGCATTTGAAAATGCATCATCCTTTTAGCATGGAGTAGATCTGTAAGGATAAAAGAACAACAGATAATTGAATCCCATATTCCAATCTGAGACACTTACACTCAGTCAATATAAGCAAGAGGACTCCGGTGTGAAATAAAAAACATTCATGACCAATTCTATGTGTTATTATTATTATTATTATATTATTTTATTTATATAGCACCACAAATGGTCCACAGTGCCTTACATAGAGCATAGAACAAAACAGAACATGGCAAACTGGGTAAACAAAAGCAAGGTGCAATTAAAAAACAACTCAGCTGAGAGTCGGTGCAAAGAGATATAAATGAATACCAAAACACTAGAAACTAGGAAAGAGAAGGAGGAGAGGTGAGGAGTGAACTAAAGCAAGCTGAACTTGTGCCCAGCAATATCGAAGTAAATAACAGGATCAGAGCAGTGATGGAGATGTGAAGACGAGGGAGACGATGAGAACCAAGGGCAAGGGCCTAGTGTCGAGGTGCAAAAATGAGGCTGGGGAGCCAAAGGCAAAAGTAATAGGAGGAGAAGGACACGAGGAATAGAGGGCCCTGCTTTTGAGAGCTTGCAATCTAAAGGGAAGGGGCAGGCTGACGGGAAACACAAAGTAGGGAGTCAGGGTAAGAGGACTAGAAATCTGAAGGGAGAGATGAACAAGACAGATAGAATGAGAAATGGAGAAAAAGTAAGGGTGAGGTTAGTGAAGAAGTTAGTTAAGAACAGTTAGTGAAGAAGGATCATGAAGAGGGATAGAGGAGGGGATAGGTTAAACAGAGGAAGGGTAGTCTTTCCCGAACAGGTGAGTTTTAAGGAATCCTTTAAAGTTTTGCAGGCTAGGAGATAGCCTGATAGAATGAGGGAGATCATTCCAGAGAAGGGAGGCAGCACGAGAAATTTTGAATGAGGAAAGGAGATGTGGTAACCAGATGGGAGGTGAGGCGCCAGTCATTGCCTGACCACAGAGAGCAAGAAGGAGTAGGATAACCTCAGAGTTTGGAGACATAAGGAAAAGTGGAGTTGGAGAGGACTTTCTAGATGAGGACAAGAAGCTTGAAGAGGATTCTGTAATGGAAGGAAAGTCAGTGCAGTGTTTGATAGGGAGTGGAAGCAAATGTAGACCAACAAAAAAGGAAGATTAGGCAGGCTGCAGCTTTGAGTATGGACTGAAGAGGAGCAAGATGGGTGATTGGGAGGCCAATAAGGAGTAGGTTGCAGTAATCAGAGCGGGAGATGATCAGAGAGAGGATGAGAGTTTTAGTGGCATCAATGGAAAGGATGGGTCTGATACAAACTATACTGCAGAGATGAAAGCAACAGGATTGGGTGAGGGATTGGATGTGGGGGGTGCAGGAGAGGACAGGAGTCAAGTATGACACCCAGGCATTGAATTTGGGGAAAAGAGGAGATGTTGGTATTACCAACAGCGCTATAGAAGATGGGAGGGGAGGGAACTCTTGAGGGAGGAAATACCAAAAGTTTAGATTTAGCCATTTTGAGTTTAAGGAAACATTGTGACATCCAGGAGACGATGACAGAAAGAGAGCAAAGGCCGGATAAGACAAGATCTAGGGAGTGGCCAAGACAATAGGTGAGAGAGGAGGTCCATTGTATTAGGTCAAAAGATGAGGAAAAAGCAAGAAGTTTGATGGAACCCAGGTCAAATATTATCAATGGGGATGTTAAAGTCGCCTAGGATGGTGGAGGTGGAGGTCTGACAAGAGGTAGTGGGGAAGCCAGGCAGCAAAGTTATAAAGACATTGGGAGGTGGGGCCAAGTGGGTGGTAAATGACTGTGAAACGGAGATGAAAAGGATAGAAAAGATGGATGGTGTGGTCCTCAAAGGAGGATAATATAAGGGAAACCTCAGGAGGGATGACAGGGAAGGAACAAGTGGAGTAAAGGAAGATACGCACACTGCCACCAGGACAATCACCAGGACTGACTGGGTGAAGAAAAAGCCCCGATTGGAGAGATCAGCAGGGTGAAGTGGTGCCAGAGTTGGAGAGCCTTGTTTCGGTGGGGGCAAGGTGGTTAAGAGAGTTGGATATGAAGAGGTCGTGGACAAAGGGATGTTTATTGCAAGTGGATCTGGTGTTCCAAAGGGCACAGGAGAAAGGGAGAATGGAAAGTGGGGAAATGTGGATGAGATTGGCAGGGTTACAGGTGAGCAAGGGTGTGTTGGGTCTAGGACGCAGAATAGGGCAAGGGAAGAATATGGGTATAGGACATGAGCAAGAAGACATAGAATGAGAAAAAAGGAAGGAGGGCAAAGAAATGTAGGGGATTGAAGAAGGAATTAAAAGAGGGGGCTTTAGTGAGAGAGAGAGGGATGAAGGGTATGGTGACGCTAGGTGGGGAGCCACAGGGTGTGAAGGCGCAGTATGGAAGAGGGAGGGGCAGGGGGAAGAGACGAGAGGCAAGGGAGTCAGGAAAAATATGATCGACAACAATTAACAGGATATTGAGCAAACAGTCTTCAGAGAGTGGATTCGAAATACTATAATGAACTGAAATTAAGATAGAGCATACAGTAACTTACAGTGTAACAATGAGATTCACAAGTGAGACCAGAAGGAGATCCGGTGGACAGATGGATGGAGAGACTGAAGGCTGGATTCGGAGGATGCAGCAAGGCCCCCCACAACAGGACATTAGGAAGTTGCATGCGGGTGATGGGGCCAGAGCTGCAGCCTCGAAGTAGAGGTAGAGGTCAGGAAATGGAGAGGAGGACAGGTAGATGGAAAGACTGAAGGTATGAATGGAGTGACTGAGGCTGGATTCAGAGGCTGCAGCCAGGCCCAGCGGGCAACTAGGCTGGAGCCATAGACTCCAGTAAATGAATCTCGACACATGAGTCTCATGGAGAAGATACTAGTGGATGGGAGGTACGGGATGTGCAGCAAATGAGCAGAGCTAGGGCTACTCCAAATATTTTCAGTGCCCAAACCTTGGATTCCAGTGAACCCTGTTGGAGAGCTCATGTAGCACATCCATGCTGCTTGGAAGACGGAAGCTCTGAAAGCCATATCAGTGAACATTTATGAAAGCCACGTCAGTGAAAATTTTATTTAATAGTAGAGATGTGCGAAGGCCCCCGTGTTTTAATTTTGGCCAAAAATCCTCATGTGTTTTGGTGTTGGTTTACTGGATTTCATTAAAATTTTGAAAAACATGTAAACTCATGTGATTTTGAGCTCTTTTTGTTTCATCATTACTATTTATAGCATTAATATTTATTTACAGTTATTCACAGTCTATTTTATAACAATTTCTTCACAACTGCCAACATTTTCCCCAATTTTGGCCAAAGGCTTCAGCGAGCTGACTGGCTAAAATTAGTGGCAGAGCAGTGGCACAAATACACGGCAGTTTAATAAAAGATACAATTCCTATGAAACATAGTGGCACAGCAGTGGCAGACAGGGTAGCAGTTTAATAAAGTAAAGGGCACCTTTAAAACATAAAAGCAGAGCACTGCCTTATAGGATGGTCATTTTAGAAGATAAGATTTTCCAGGGTAGGCCAACCCCATAAGTGAAATGGTTTGAGAAAATCACTGAAGCATATAAAGTGAGGAACTCCACCACGTTACCACCTCTTGCTTATTGTGGTACAAATGTTCGACAGTTACATCATCAACATTTACATGGTCGAAACCATAATATAGACAGGGTTGGAAAGTTGACTATAATGACATTGACGGTATTATTAGGTCAACAATTTGAATGCACACAGTATTATTAGGTCAACAAATGAAATGTACACAGTATTATTAGGTCAACAATTTGAATGTAGACAGTATTTTTAGGTCGACAATTCAAATATAGACAGTAATTTTAGGTTGACAATTCAAAGTAGACAATATTATTAGGTTGGCAATAAGATTCCTATCCCTATCCCTATCCCTAACCCTATTACAAATCCTATCCCTAACCCTAATCCTATCCCTAACCCTTACCATATAATATTGTCTACATTTGAATTATCGGCCTAATGATATTGTCCACATTTGAAATGTCGAACTAATAATACTGTCCACCATGTGAGTTGTTGACTTAATGAAACTGTCAATATATGAATTATCAGCTTAAAGTTGTTGATTTTCTGAATGTCGACCAAATTAATGTCTAGCCATTGACCGCATACTCTTAAGTAGATATAGGTACCTTCTTCCTTCATCATCATCATCATCATTGTCATCAATTATTTATATAGCGCCAGCAAATTCCTTAGCACTTTACAATTGGGAGCAAACACAATAATAAAACAATACTGGACAATACGCACAGACAGGGAGGTAAGAAGACCCTATACACAAGATTATAATCTCCTTCTTACGTTACTTGCAGCGAGTTTATTCAAGTACTTTATCAAAAGGTGGAAAATCATGTATAGTCCAGCAGTCTAACATCAAGTAGCAGCAGAATGGATATACACCTCATGCAATCTTCACCATCAACACCTTCACCATCAACCTTCTCAATATTAGTGCGTAGTACAGCATCCAATTTTGAAATGCAAAATGAGTCTCCTAAGGCAATCCATGATTTCGAAGAGGCATCCTTGTGCACTACAATTGCTGCTGCTCTGGGGGTGAATCTTCTATGCAGAAGGGGACCAAAAAGAGTTAGCATAGTTTTAAACAACAATTGTCTGTGAAGGAAGGGTTTGCGAGTAGGACAGCCAAGCATCCTGTTGCACCGCGGATCATTGAAGCTATGACATCTATGTTAGCAATGGATGTGCATCTAATTTCCGTCATCAATTCATAAGGTTTTTGCAGATTAGTTAATAACATGTATCCACGCTACTAAATTCCATTTTGATTCCATTTCTCCTGACCAGCAATTCCTCAGCTGTACCAGGACATTAAACAAAAAGTCATTCAGTCCCTAGAAAATGCCATTGTTTTGACTACACACTTAACCAAGCATATGTGGACAAGCGGTACTTACTGGTCAGACAAAATAGCAGTGCATAGCAGTGCTAACACACAGTGCCAGATCAGTCACAGCACTCTGTCTTTTGGCCACTGACTAGTACAGATGTGATACTGCCCCTCACACAATTACTTTCAGATATAAACACTTTGGATTTTAAAAGCAAAATATATATTTTTTTCAGGTTGTGCTGAATCAAACAGCACCCTGCTTTTTTTGTCCACTAAACATTTCAGATGTCACTGATATTGTCTCTCACACAATTGATTTCAGAGTTAAACACTTGGAATTTTAAAAGCAAAAAATAAATCATTTTTGGGGGAGTGCTGCTCTAAGTCAAACAGCACCCTGTTTTTTGTCCAGTATATAGTTCAGATGTCACTGATACTGACCCTCACACAATTGCATTCTGGTTGAAACACTTAGATTTTAGAATTGTTAGGACATATATACACACGTGTGTGTGTGTGTGTGTGTGTGTGTGTGTGTGTGTGTGTATATATATATATATATACATATATATATATATATATATATATATATATATATATATATACACACACACACATGCAAGGTCAAAGTTACCCCATTATGTCTGGAAAAATTTGTAAGGTCCCCTTTAAAAGTTTGCCCCTGGCCCTATCCATGCTATCACTTCTAAAATGGGAGCTGAGAACAGGATGGAGGGCTATATATAGAGGATATCAATTCAAAACTTACGAGATCCGATATTTTAACAGAAATGATCTTTCATCGCCTGCTCCTCAGATTCAATTTTGGCACGAGAAGCCAAGCCATGACACGCTTCAATTCAGTACCACAAAATTCGGACCTGGCGGATTTCTCAGAATCTGAACTGCTCATCTCTATTTGAGAGTCTATATATTTTATATATCACAATATATTGTCTGGGACACAGGCAAATAAGATTAATTGTCCATGGTCACCCATGGTCACAAGGAACAGACTGTATTACAGAATTACATAATTGAATCTGGAAATATAGTTCAGGGTGCAGATAAGTTAGTAGTCAACACCATCTGTCAACATCTTTCACAAAGGTGGACAGTCTACCTGCAGCTGCATAGTGATCCTTTGTGACAAGATAACTAGTAACTTTTTTTATTATGAATTTTTATTAAATTTCCCCATTGCTAGATCAGGTGCCTTCAGGACAGTATAGTGGAAACTAACAGACTGAGCTATAAACCTTGGGCCTCAAACTGCCAGTTGGCTGTTGTTAGGGGGAGAGAGCCACTGGGAAATGTCACTGACATCTGTCAGTCAGCTTCCAGTGCCCTGATTTTCTATCAGTGTTATACAGAAAACTGTAAAAGCTGTCTCATGCCTAAAAAGATGAACAAATCAGCGCACAGGAGCTAACTGCCAGTTCCCAGTGGTTCTTACCCATAGCGATCAGCAAGAGGCAAATATAAAGGATAGTGAGTACAAGGGGGCTGCTTTATACTGGCCACCAAACTTAGAATATTGCTTTCCACTAGCCACCAAATTGATACATTTACTATACTTTTGTCACCAGGTTGGGATGTCTGTTCTACACCAGCCACCAGATTGTGATGTCTTCTATGCACTAGCTATCTGGTCGGGAGGTCAGCTACACAATAGCCCCTCATAGGAGGTCTGATTCATATACTAGCCACTAGATTGGATGTCTGAGTTATATTTTAGCTGCAATAATGGGTTTTGCATTGTACAGTTGGCATCATAGTTGGCTCTGCATTTTGTACTATTCACTACTGCATGTGATGTTCTGTGAAGACCAAGGGAAGCTCGGAGCAAAGATAATAGAATGCCCAGAGCCACTATTCCACATCACAGCAGTGATGAGGAGGAGTTCCACTCATGATTGATTTATGCCACTACCAGTAGGTACTAATGGGCTGAACTGAACTATTTGTCTTAGCTCTTAATTCTATAAAATGGTGGTTAATACATTAATATTCATTATAAGTTCTCAAATGATCAGAAAAATGTGTAATAATAAATATATTTATAAGGTCAAATGATAAATAATTACATTTCTAAGAACATTGAAATATAAATGTAGAGTAAAAATATATACTAATATAATTAGTCATTTACTTACCTGTCACTTGACCTTATTTATTTATTATTCAACCCTGACCTTTTTCAATTTAGCAAATCAATTTGACATGACTTTAGACTTGATATAGTTACCACTGCTGTGACTGCATTAGACTGGTGATAAATCAATGAATATTCAGATCGAACTAGAGCTAAATGCATCAATCACTTAAAATAATTTTTCGATATATATGGCCTGTGGACAGTTGAAATTAAAGTTATGATACTGACGTTCCACCCTTGTCTCCTGCCAATCGGTGTCGTGCTGAGCTGCTTTCAGGGAGATCTGCCCGAGATCTCCCCTGCAGTGTAATCTAAATCTAGCAGTAGCTAGCTAAACTAGTTACACTAGTTCTACCCATGTTTGCAAAAGGGAATATCCTAAAACAGCCTCACTGGTTCAAAGAAGACAATGCAAAAAGTATTCTTTTCTTAAATGAAAAACAAAAAAAAATGAAAACAAAATTTAAAATGTAAAAAAATGCAATTGACCTTTGTTTGTAGGTCCTATAACTACATTATAGATCAGATATTTTATATCTTCATACTGAGGATAATAAGCTGATTGTTATTATGGCAACTTTCTAAAATTGTGCTAATTGGATCCAAATAGCTATAGGTTTATACATTTTTCCTTTTAAAATAGAAAGATATTTACTATCCTACCAAAAGAAATGCATATCTGTTCAAAAATAAAATAAAAATAAAAATGGAAAATTCACTAGGATACACAAAGCTGTTCAAAAATGTATTTGATTTGACACCAAACATAACTGTTAAATGTGTTCTGGTCACAAAGGTATAATATACCCAGGGCCGGATTAACCCGAGGTCTAACTGGGCTATAGCCCAGGGGCCTCGGGCATCCAGGGGGCCCTTCAAACTCCTCAGCAGCATTATTGATCGGTCGGGGGCGGGGGCGCCCCCGGCCCGATCGATGCTGCTGAGTACTGTCAGTGCAGTCCTCCGTCCCGGCGCGCTGTAGTCTGCTTACTGAGGAGATCTCGCGAGAGTTCATGAACTCTCGCGAGATCTCCTCAGTAAGGAGCTTACAGCGCGCCGGGACGGAGGACTGCACTGACAGGTAAGTGCTTAGGGGGGTCCTCCCGGGGGGTGGGGGGCGGCAGACAGCTCACATTGGGGGCCTCGCAGGGAATGGAGGGCCCCTTAGCCCAGGGGCCTCCATTCCCTTAATCCGGCCCTGAATATACCCCTTGTCACTGTTGTGGCATTGATAGGGTCCCTGACAGTTATTTTAGCATAAATAAAGAACATTTTTTTTTCTAAATATACTTGTTCAGTATGTTTGTTGAATGAACAAACCTTCCACAGATGCAGGTACCTGTCATTAGGAACACCGTGGTTGCTTCTATTGTACCTGTGAGCGTTGAGACACTTGATACAAGTTGAGCTCCAATGCACCACTTTGTCTACTACTTATGTTAAAGAAATGTAGAGGGAATTATAAATGCATGTTTTTTTTTAATACACTGCATGTACATATATATTTGTTAGTGTGTGTTTTAGGTGTTTGACATGTTTATTATACGGTTCAGAGCACTTCCTACTTTGAGAAATAAGGCTATAAGAGGTCACTTTAAGTTCTTATTTCACCGAAGGGGTACTATTAAATTGACTATTTAAATTTCTGTATTTTAAAATAAACAGTCCCTCGGTAGTTATTCAACTGCTTTAAAAACAATGTTTATGGAAAAAAAATCGTATAGAACACTTGTCAGAAAGTGTGTATGTACAAGTCCACTCGTTTCCATTATTTTCAGGGCTACGCATTTAAAAGCCCTCCAGAATGCACATTGGACACCTGATGTTAATACGCATGTGTACGAGCTCTGATTGCCAAACTTCAAACTCAAAGGCCTATAATGTCAAACATCTGTTTTTTGCTAATTCTGAGGGCCTGTGCCAGAGGATATTAAGGCCTTGGAGATTTAAGAAAAATATTGTAACTATTACTGCACTAACCTCGGTCAATAATTCAGTGTACTAGATGTAAGGATGTGGTTGCTTTGCGGTATGTGTTTAAGCATTGGTTAGTGTTGGTATATTGAACACAGGCATGTGTTAAACATCTCTGCCTTTCCATTGTAAATGATAATTACAGTACCTGTTTCAACTCAACATTCTCAGTTACTACATCATGATTTATTTACTTAAAGACAATAAAGGTCATTTATGAAGCTTAAAAAAATGCAGGCTCACAGTGCAAACTGTGTTTCTTCCTCTCTTGTGATCTCTATTTTAACTGACTGAGTTTTTGAGCACTGACTTATATGGGTAAGCACATGGCTAAGTACGCAAAGGTGCAGAGGCGGAAATAGTGAGCTGTGGGCCCTGATGCAGGGAAGCGAGGAAGAGGAAACTAGGACCCACAGCTCACTATTTCCCCATGTAGCGGACCCCATTATCTCTATGGGCCCTGGTGCACCGAACCTTTTTCACCAATGGTAGTTACGGCGCTGCAAATATGGTGTAAACTGCAGGGGTATAACATTTTTGGTACTTCTTACACGATAGCAATTTCAGCAAGCAGCCAGCCATGCATCAAGAGATTGGAAATAAGTCTGCGCGGAGTTGATGTCAGAAGATGTTTGGGCAACACTGACAGAGGACTAAATTTTTCTCCCTGTGGATTAAGGCATTTCTTTCTAATTACTGTTTAATGGCCGTTATGCACCTCATAAAGTACATTTTATGCTGTGGGACAAGATATTTAAATGAGCTTCAAGGAGTGGATACTGAGCATTTAGGGAGTATTAATAAGTGTCGAGAACTGCTGTTAACCAATACTTTCATTGGGATGGGATGCCTTTTACACCATCTACGCTTACTTACGCGTACCATGTTCCACCGGCCGTTGTGAGAGAGGTAGAAGCCAATAAGGTCACAGGGATTGACATAGAGCTGAAGAGAGTGGTAAGACAGTGTGTTTTGAAATTGAGCTAAAGTGCTAACTACAAGATGAGGATAGTGCTGAGTGCCGCTAACTGATCTGTATGGATATCAGATCTGAGAGCGTTGCCGACCATTTTAGATGTCTAAGTTGGGAATCACCTCTTTCATATCAACAAAAGGAAGGCAATATGATCACCCTACCACTGCAATCTTCTGAGGAAACTTAGCCTAGTTCAACACATATGTCTGGCTGTCTGCCTGGCTGCAGCTTTGGCTGGAAATATGTGTATTATACAGCCAATGAACACACAGATGGCCTGCAGAAAAACAGGAAGAATTCTAAAGATGAGCTTTCACAGGCATAAAACTATATTCCAAAGTAATAAATCTATGCTTCTGTCTTATGATAATATGAAACAAAAAGCAAACAAAAGGAATGTGACAGGATGCAGAATCCTGACCAGCGCCACGTGTTCAGTTACTTTCAGCTCCCTTTTTGGCACTTTTTTAAACAAAATTGATTGGACCAATATGTCTCTCTTTATTGGATCAGTATGTATCTTCCAATCATCTCAAGCATTTATCCTGTTTTTGAAGATGAAACTGTTAAAAATAAAATGATAATACACTCCAATAATTTAACTGGGGTAGTCTTAATTTGTAGATGCATTTTTTTACAATTAACAAGAGAAAACTATTTCATGATAACCAATGTTAGGGAAGTGGGTTGGACCTGAGCACATATGAATCAGCAAGCACACTAGATTTAGAGGTGGAAGTAGTTCCATTTGAGCCGCTTACAAATGTCGACCAAAAAAATGTTATTTTAAGAATGCCTATAAAATGAAAATACAGATAATAATGACAGTGTACATCAGCGACATGCTTCCGCTATATACCAAAGGCTGCCAATGCCGTCAGTCTGTATTCACATCACTTAGCATAGCGACTTGCAGTTTTCTGTACTTAAAGCGACAATGCCAACAGCCAAAGACTTAGCATTACAATTAGTGTTTAAAATTTCACACGGCTGTTGGCATTGCCACTTTAAGTACATCTACTGCAGTATTTATTTAAGTGAAAAACTAGGGCTTACAAGACATGCAATTCTATGGCTCTATAAGAATACAGTGCAACTGATAATCTGTAAAGACACTTAATTGTGTATTGTGTAAAGGAGGTCTTTGAAGTGATTGATTCAACAACCAGTCACTTCTATCTTCTTCTCAGTTATACTGGCTGAGGAGGATGATGGTGCAGCGTATGGTGGGAGGGGTAGAGCTGGCTGCAAGTCAGTGATGGAGGCGGAGACAAAATAAGTTCTCTTTTTAGGAAGCACAGAACTGGTGGAGGAACAAAGAGGATATTTATGTACCATTTGAGAGAAAGGAATATTGCGAAAAAAGTAAAAGTTGGAGGGGGAGGGAGGGTGGTGAGTTTTACAGCTACAATTAATGTTAATGTAGATATGAGAGATGGTTTTTCAATAATGCCCTGAACAATTTCTACTTTGGCCTATAAGATATATTACTGAAGCCCACAGGTGCTAATAGACTGGGAATCTATTTGGCTAGAAGTAACCATGGGGTTCATCGATTTGTTACTTTTATCTGGCACTTGTGCTTCCTTATGATTGAAGAGGCAGAATGATGGCATGTATAAAGGCATAAAGGAAGTGTATATTTTGTACTAGCTAGAGGGCAGGTGCAAATACATGTTGATAATGATCTCCTGGCATGGGGTATCGGCTCACACAGCGTCCTGCGCCAAGGTCTCTCCTGACTGACGGATCTGCAGGTCCTGCTCAGTGTTTGTGACCCACTCTGTTTGCTAGATAGGGTAGCAAACACATTGTATTTGCATGTCTGCATACACACACAGGGGACTTAACAAAAAATACACTTAATTTACAGTTAACGACAACATAGCAGTTATAAGTCATCCCAGGGAATACAGAAACTGACCCAACATCCTGACTACATTTTGCAATATCATTAGTTACAATATACTGGCACTGGTGTCAAATAGTATACACATATGGTTTATGCAAAACACACTAAAATTAGCTACATTCAGTGTCTAATACTGAGATATTCTTAGACCTTAAATATAGTTTATAGATGTCTTGTAGACAAACTAGATTTGCAGAATGCAGGCATAAGCAAAGCTCATATATAAATAAATGGTGATAATGATATGCTGTTGATTCAAAGCCAAATGCATTTCAAGATATGTATGATTCTCCGTATGGGCGGAATTCCACTATTGTTGTGTTCGGTTTTTTTAAAAATAGTTTGCACCCATTTGGAAACCAACTGTACATCAGCCCTAATGTATCCCCCAAGGAATAAATATAATGTAATCATGTTTCCTATTCAAATGTGGGAAAAATTATACCACAGTCAGTGAACTTAATGTCATATTTCTGCTATGGTCCAGAAGAGAGATATGATATTTAGGGAACTCTGTACTAACTGTTTTTGAATGACAGGCAAAAAAGCTATTGTAAAATATATTAACAAACCAGCGGATCTCTTGCTGTGATGTCACAGAAAAGGGTGGGGGATTTAAGCAAGAAAAAATAATTGTGTAGTTTATGATTTCTTAAATTAGGTGGTGATTCCTTTTTGGGATCAGTCAGGGAGTAACTGAAAGACTTCATGAGAGTATCAGCTCTTGAACTAAAGGGATTATTTATAAAGCTGCGATGAAACAAAAATCCAGAGAATGACTAGCAAAGCTCTTTTATCAATACATCAAGAGGTTAAATCAGGAGACAAAAGAGATTTTTCCTGCCTTAACCTATTTTGAGCTGTTTACTGCAGTCTCCGTAGACCTACAGTATATGGGGACTATGATCTAACTCACTTTAACAAGTGGCAAAAAGCTTTGAGTAGCCAATGATTTTTTTTTTTTATTGATTAGGAGCATGTATTTTGCCAGGGCTCACCAATGACCCCTGGTTCCACAAATAGCTATGGTACTACATTTTGCATTGCTGATATTTGCAACAATACAAAAGAATAGTTACTGATATCCACTAGCCAACAATGGTAAACAGAACCTTTAATATCAGTGGTTGCAGAACTTTTAATAGTGAGTGTGAGATATAATATTGGGGGATTTTAGTAATTTGAGATAAACCAGGTGGCTTTGTTTTGCTTAACTCTGTCATACATGTTATGCATACCAGCTGGGTCTTATCATAAAAATTTGAGCCCCTGACAGGACAGACCAGTGAACTGGTTTGCTTAGTTCTAGACAGGCCCAGACCTGCCATTCATGTAGCAGATTATCTTTGTCTAAGAGGGTTTTATATACATACATACATACACACACACACACACACACACAAACACAATCACAGACACACACATATATATATATATATATATATATATATATATATATAATCACTTTGCATTGATTAAAAGAATGTTGAAAAAATGTTGAAAACATAAATATACAAAAATAAAAAAGAGGTGTGACCCACCCCAAAATTGATATTAACCCCACTCTTGTATTTTTAACTTTTCTACTTCTTCTGTAGGAAGAATGATATATGCATACTTTAGAATGACTGTTGTTCAGGCACTATGCAAGAGTGCTACTCAGAGCTAGAGATGTCAGCTAGCATTTGCCCATACACATGCCCAATGTCCCGTAATGTGCATGGTTGTCGACTTTATAACTTAGAGTCACTCTCACAAACGAAATGCGTGGACAGATATATCTAATGGATAAGGCAGCTACACAAATATCCCCCTCATCATGTTGCAATTCCAAAGTGGCATCCTCAATTTGTGTATCACCGGCTACACTTGGGCTGTTCATGCACACATCTGCAGAAATGCTGAAAGGGGCCTTCTTTATGTGTAAACTATCAGACAGGTCAGGATTACACATAGCACTCGTGGATAGACTCTCCTCAGGGATTTGTGTCATTTCTGAATCAGAACATACATTTTCCACTAATGCCTTACTGTTTTCTTCTAGCTCGCTTTTACACATAAAAGTATTTGGACACCACTTTTGGAGTCCGAATGACAAGGTCTTGCTTGGTCACGACTGACCTTACAAGAAGATGCCTCAGTGACAGTTGCAGAACTAGCACTCATAGAGAAAGGCGAAGGCCTCATTCTTTCCTTGCCACTGCGTGTGCAGAATGGCACGTTGGCAATTTTATTTTTTTCTGCAGAAAACTTTGCCTGGATTAGTGGTCTTTTTTTCTTGACCAAGGTTAAAGGAGTTTTTTACATTTTTGTTTCCCTGACTTAAAAACAGATGACGTAGAGGATTACTATCATCATGACTGGTACAAGCAGCTGATTGGTGCTCCTGGTCTTCTGTGTACTGCTGTGGATCCATTTTGTTAACACAGTACAATGTGACTGCAGATTAAGAACAACATTGCCAGCCCTATTATTTCTATTTCAGCAATGACAATTAGCAATGGAGCTCTCCCCTTTGTTTTTTACCTTTATAACACAGTACAATGTGACTGCAGATTTAGAACACCAAGCCTGCCAGCCCTATTATTTCAATTTGAGCAATGACAATTAGCAATGGAGCAATGGAGCTCTCCTCTTTGTATTTTACCTATATAACACAGTATGATGTGATTGCAGATTTAGAACACCAAGCCTGCCAGACCTATTATTTCTATTTCAGTAATGACAATTAGTAATGGAGCAATGGAGCACTCCTCTTTGTGTTTTACCTATATAACAAATTACAATGTGACTGCAGATTTAGAAGATCAAGCCTGCCAACCCTATTATTTCAATTTTAGCAATGACAATTAGCAATGGAGCGATGGAGTTTTCCTCTTTGTATGTTATCCTCCCTCCCCCTTCCCCGCCCTCTCTAGCTGTGCATTGAGCTTACTGAGTTGCTGTGTTTACTGTACTGTGCTGTCTCCCATTGTATTATAATTTTGTTTGTCTCTGTACGGCACTGCGGACGCCTTGTGGCGCCTTATAAATAAATATTAATAATAATAATAATAATAATAATCTATATAACGCAATACAATGTGGCTGCAGATTTAGAAGACCAAGCCTGCCAGCCATATTATTTCTATTTCAGCAATGGCAATTAGCAATGTTGCTCTCCTCTTTGTGTGTTATCTATATAACACAGTACAATGTGAATGCAGATTTAGAAGACCAAGCCTGACAGCCCTATTATTTCTATTTCAGCAATGACAATTAGCAATGGAGCAATGGAGCTCTCCTGAATGTCACTGGAGACTTTGAAGAACACTGCTACCCGTTCTCTTTCTTTTGTACCTAATGCGCTGCCCAACTGCACTAGAGACTGCCAAGAACTGTGCTACCCCTTCTGTGTCCCTTTGTGAAATGACGCTGGATCGCCGTGCATATAGAATCATAACTCGCAGGATCCGAGATCCGACAACATAACAATGACATTTTGCCTTGTTTTCAATTCCGAGGGCTCGCAAAAGTACTGAGCCAGCTCGGCTCGGTACTCGGATCTGCTAAATTTGGGTGTGTTCGTTTCTCACGGGGCACCGAGCCTGAGTATCTCTACAATCAACAGGCATAACATTGCATATAATTTTTCAGATTTCTAAATCAGAATATGGCCCTGCATACATAGTCATATTCCCCTTTTGGAGGAGGCGTGACCATGTCCCAACTTTTTATATATATTGTTGGGAGGTATGAGCAAACGTTAAATCTGGGAGTGGCTATATATAGGTGCGGAAAAGGAGACAGGAAACAAAATGAATTCTTCCACAAATAGATTCAAGAGTAACTGAAGACCTCTCGTGGCTGGAGGTGGAAATGTCAGAAAATATTCCCAACATAGAACTTCATTTGGAGTTGAATGCATGTGTGCACTTAAGTACATAGAAAAATATGTGCATAAAAATAGGTATTTATGTGTGTCTGTTAAGTTGGGCTTATCTCAAAAATAGTGATATTTGCGTTGGGTGTATGTCAGGTGTACAAGTGTGTATAGCCTTCTCGTCTACTCCTTCAATGCACTTGAGCCTTGAGAAGAGATCTTATATATAATGATAGCATAGAGATGCAGCTTGACAGTGTTAGTTGTAAATGCTAAAGTTACATTACCATATTTGTATACAATATAATATAATGAAGTATCATATAAACAAGTGAGTATATTCTCTGGACTGTGATTATTAATAAATTTAAGTCACTTTTCTATATAGAATGTAATTAAATGCAAACAGCCACATATCTGTTGTTTACCACTTTAAAAATCAGTAAGAATCTTCTTTCCTCCAGTAATCCAAAACAAAATGACAAATAATTAGATGGTCATATTATATAGCTGGAATGCTGATGAATTATGTACTAGGTCAGCTGGAGGGGTCAATATACAATCAGCCAATCAGAAGTGGCTAACTAGTGTTGTTGGTGGTCATCATCACCATCAAGTATCTTTACACCAATCCTTCAATAGTTACAAGAGATACACCTCCAAATGATGTCGCACTTAGATAAACACACATTTATTGTACTTACCTTATACTTGTCCACCCACCCAAATTCCAGAGTCTTTTGGGTATTCTTGGACATAGAGTAGGCAAGTATGGATACTGTACATTTGCAACTTTGAGCAAAGTTAGCAAATAATAGCCTGTACTCCAAAATTGGAGTATTTAAATTAAATTAACAAAAAAATCTTCTACATAGCTTATCTATTTTAACTTACCCAATTAAACTGTACTGAAAGGCAGCTATGAAAAATTGGAATTCAGATTTGCTGATATTGCACCCCTAGCTATGAATGGTTCCTTAGCAGTGATATAAATGTATCATTTCTTTTATTATTAGAAGTCTATGAGTAATTTTTTGTGTTAACCCAGTGACAATTTATGGTCTGTATGTTTCACACTTTTGACCCTTTGCACATAAAATAATTACGAACTAAAAATAAATACCCTCCAATAACGAGTCATAGATTACTGCTGCATCCTTTCCCTTGAAAAGCATTTTTTTCTCTTTTCATCTGACTTCACATGCTCAATAACGGAATGCTCATGTGACAAGACTTTTATTAGTTTTAGCACAAAGATTCTGACCTGAGTCAGTGCTGTGTTTGTACTGTTCTGTAATGCTTTGTGTTGGACTTCTCAGGTTAACATGAACACACGGGTTCTATTTTTTATATTACAGAGCAGACAGCCAAAGCAGGAGTTTAATCAAGAGCTGGATTTCAATTCTGATAAGTTTTCCATGCAACCAAATTTGTATAGACTACTGACACACTACAGAAAATTTCTCCCGATGCAATATAGTTAATGATTTTACCACTGACTGAAGAAAAAACATTCCCAATCAGCATGCCGATTTATGTGTGCACACTATACACATTTTACACAATTTACTCTCAGATCTGTGCTCTTCCTCCTGAAATACCATTGGCTGAGAAGGTAGTGACTCTGCACACTTCAGAGATCTATGGACACTGACGGTCATGCAGAATTAGAAGGACATTGTTTCTTGTTGAACAAATTTGGTGTAAAAACAAGATGAAATGATATCGCACACTTATGCGATATCAGGCTGAACGGTAGTTAGGGTTACCCAGCCTAAGACCCTCAGGCCTGATATCTCAACCAAAGTGCCCTGGGTCAATTTTTAATCTAGATTTTTTTCTCATGTGTATTGTATGTATGTATAGTAACTTATTTAATATTTTTAAAGTTTATATTACAACACCACAACTGTGCAGCTCCCGTTCTGTTCTTTTCTATTCACACTATGACATCCCTGTAATAGATAGTACAACATGTATATGTATGTGTATATATATATATATATATATATATTTATTTATATTTATTTATTTATTAACATGTCATGCTTTCTGCTACAGTTATGTCATGGCCTGAGTAGAGAAGAGCAGAACTGACGCTGCACTAGATATCTATATCTATATTGGTCAGCTTAACATATATTGCAATATGTGGAACTAACATTCCCTGTTTTTAATATAGAAAGTACACCATTAATTATGTATGGAGAGTGCAGACTATCCCTGTTTTTTGTCTATACAATGTGGGCAACCCCCTCTTGCACCCCAGTCTGTACATGGAGAGTGCAGAGGATCTATGTCTGTTTTTGCTTATACAATGCAAGTCCCATCACTCTTTCACCCCATTCTTTACATTAATTAATTCCAACTTGTGTCAGGTGAGTCCCAGGTCTCCCATGGCTGCTAGTGCTTGGGAAAGACTTGCCTTTAAAAGTTGTGTGCATGTAAGCCATAAGCCCAGATAAAATAGCATAACATTTGATCATGTTAGGACTGACCAGGATGGGAAGACGTTGGCTGGAGTTGGACAGCTTAACATATATTGCAATATATGGAACTAACATTTCCTGTTTTTAATATAGAACGTACAGCATTAATTATGTGTTTGGAGAGTGCAGAGTATCCCTGTTTTTTATATCTATAACTAGATATAGATATCGATCTATCGATCTATCTATCTATCTGTCTATATATATATATATATATATATATATATATATATATATAAAGAGATAGAGAGAGAGAGAGAGAGAGAGATGTAGATAGATATATATAGTTATAGGTATAGATACATATTATTATTATTTTTTTAACCGCCACTGAAATGTACATAACCTAACTTGCATAAATGATCTAATTACCCAAGCATGTAGAGGCCCAGGTAGTCTGTCTTTAACCACCACTATAAACTGCCCAGCTGCTTTTTGAGAGGACAGCCACACCAACTTTATCATTCCCCCAGGATTTTGCTCTTTGGATGAACATCTTCTAAAACTATCATCCCCTCGGGACCTTAACCTTTTGGGAATACCTTTTCTCTACACTACTGCGCTTCCTTACTGAGAAGCACTTACCCACATAACCAAGACCCTCCGGAATCCCTACAAATTTTCAGGACTCTATATTTATCTTACATGTGGCTGCAGTACCTCAATACCACCAGAGGTGCTGCTATTCTACCCTTGAACATTCCATCTCACCTGCAAGAGTTAATCTCCTTCCCTGATTAGTGTCTGCACCTGTTCCACTGCTTTATATACCTCAACAAACACACATATACGGGGCGCTAGTTACCCTAAAGTGCTCGATCGAGATGCTGCTGTCTAAATGGGGTCTGGACCCGTTAGGTAGAATAGAAACTAATAAAATAACATAAGATAGCGCAAACCTCAAATCGGCATAAAAGTTTAATATATGGAAAAATGTACCCTATATAAAATAATAAGCAAAATGCTTCAATATACACTGGAGTAAAATAGAGACAGTAGTTAGAGGAGACTAGATAGCATATGCAATGGTATGACTAAATCGTTGGCATAACATCAATTATTGTCCATAAGATGTATCACATGATAAATATAACCAGGTCCAGAGAAACCTCAAAGAGCTCGTATATACCGCCAGTATCATTTAGACTGACTTCCGGATTGATCCACAACACTATATGTATAGAGTCACTCTCCTTAGGTTTTCATATGAATGTATCGAAATCCTGGTTAACAAGAAACAATAGACTGTAAAAATAAGCATGTATTGCCAGTTAATGGACGGGTTCAACGGCCTCCAAATAGGACACTGAGTGAGATTTAATCAGGTTCAGGGAAACCACAAGGGGCTTCTCTATAGTGCCAGTATCGTTAGGCTGGCTTCCAGAATAATCTGAACAACTGTGTTAGTAAAGTCTCTCTCCTCAGAATGTCATGTGACAATATAGAGATCCTGGCTGGTAAAAAACGACATGCTATGAAAATGGACGTATATTGCCTACTTGTGGGCGGGCTCAATGGCCTCCATTCCCAGTTCTAGATGCTCATAGAGATTGTGGCTAGCATACAGCGCTTTGTTGTTATATAGAGGCATGTGCATCAAACCTGCATAACGGGCTCAATGTCCTCCACCCGCGGCTTCAGCCGTATCAGCAGCCGCTCAGATGAACCGCACTTAATCCTACCCCGGGGTGAAGAAGGTTAGAAGTTTCCACGTCTCCAAATCTCCAGTGAATAGTGTAAAGTCCGCCTGGCGCGTTTCTCGGCACTGGCTTGCCGTTTCATCAGTGTTCCTTGCAGTTCATCACTTTTTGCTGCTGTTTGTCCGCTATCCTTGTTAAATAAACTGCTCCAGTTTGTTACTTAGGTAGGTTTGACCTCTGCCTGTGACCTGACCATCCCTGATTGCTGCCTGGATTGGCCCTTTGCCTGTGACCCCGACTGCGCATATCGCTGCCTGGACCGACCCTTTGCCTGGTATTTGACACTGACTTTCATCTGCGATTCCACTTCCCAGCCTCAGGTTCATGGTGTCCACTGTCTGCTTCTTGGGACTTATGTGTGCTCACTGTGTTCCGGCATCCAGAGATTTGAGCGAACCTATGGATACCCTTAATTTCGATTTACAAAAGTAGATATTTGTATTCTCAAGTGTCGCTAATGCCTGTATTTAAGCAAGGCTAAAATGAGCTTTATTTAGGAGAAAACCTTAAATTATGAAGGAGGTTGTCCTAAAGTGGAAGTAGGCTGGATTTTGTATTAACGTTTTTACGGTTTCCACCATGTGCACTTCCTGACCTGAAATTCTGCAAATGTAGGCACATATTGCTTTTAGCTTACTGCCAAGAATGAATGTGGTAATGGCAATAACAATTAAAAGAGGTTGTTCTTCTATTGAGAAAAAATGATTGTCTTATATATAGTGTACACAATGATACTATATTATAATAAACAGGTAGTGTTAATATGTCTATAAACTTCTGTAAAAGCTATCTGTATAATTGGATCTGATGTCATTTCTTATAATTGGTTAATTCTAATGTCTTCAGTGTCCATTAGGCAAATGTGTGTTTTATAAAGCTACTAAAGCGTACAATGTGTGATCATTACATACAACCGTAGATGGCAGCAACACTACATAGTAAAGATTTGTTGAAAAATATAGTAACATAATAGGTGTACTTGTATTTTGTGTTAAAATGCAAGGTCCCAATATGCTTTCATAAACTTTTCTGTAGAATTTTCAACACTGATAATGTCAAAAGAGAACAGTAATGTGAGCTGCACGAGGGCATACCGATCAAGCATTGAAGATAAGTTATAGAGGCGGAATGTGGGAGGAGTTTATGACAGTGAATGAAATAAGGGGATGGTCAGAGAATGGACAGGAAGAGACCTGAATATCAGAAAAGGAGCAATGTTTGGTTAAAAAAAACTGTTCTAAATAGTGTCCATTCTTGTGAGTGCTAGAATCTGTCCATTGATATAGCCCAAAGGATTAAGTGAAACATGTCAAAAGGCACAGGAGATCATTAATGTGACGGTTAATGTGGCCACCAGTTTTAACTCTGGACTTTACAGGGAACCGCTAAAAGAAAAACAAATAAAAGGACTAGCATTTCATAGGATGTGCAGGGCATTTTACAGAGCGGTATGAATGATGTCATATACCTGTGGTAGAGTAGAGGGAAGATTGCAATTAGTTGAGACAGCCTTGAATGAATCCAGTTAGTAGTAGATGAAAATATATGTAGATATCATTTATTGTCACCAGCCTGCACTGATTACCTATTGTAGCCATAGACAGATAGATAGATAGATAGATAGAAAGATAGATAGATAGATAGATCATTCTTTAGTTGCTGATATGTGTAAAATAAATTTATTCATCTTTCCTTCCTGTAACATGCTCCACAGGAATACAAAACAATGTTATTGTTTAGTTTCTTGTCCTATGAGGAATTCTGTGGTCTGTGGGCTTTGTGAATGTTAAACAAAGCCTCTATTATAATCAACACGTAAGCAGCTCTCATCAAGCATAGCAGGTCAGCAACTATTGTAGTTATTAACTCCTTTCTATTCAGTACATTTCCTGGATTGGATCAGGGACTTACTTCCACATGAATTGTCTTCTTTCTTTATTGAAAATGATGTTAGGGGACTTTCAAGGAGTCAGCCTGACTCATAATCCTACAAAGAGAACAGCTGTTGATTATGAAAGTACAGCAAGGGTACTAAGCAGAGTCATCCTTGCAGCCTTGTAATGTTTTTGTAGTATTTCAAAAACTGCCCATTAAGAGCAACTATTATGTAAATACATGTTCCAGTAAATATGAGGAATAAGACAAGCAATAAAAAAAAGCCTACAAAGAAACATTGCTAGACAGTACTACTTCACATTTAATCATTAGTAGTTTGGGGAAAGAACCATAAACATAATTGTAGGTCTTGGAGAACTATCTATTACAGAGCCGTAATTCTAGCCCCTGGGGCGAGAAAGACAAATGCCGCCTCCCTAGCCCTCAATTTTAACCAAATGAAGCTAAAATATTCCTAAATTGCGCCCCCTTTCAGTGTTGCGCACTGGGCGGTCTCCCCTGTCGCACAGCCCTAGTTACGGTCCTGATCTATTATCATTGATGTATTTTCTTCTTCTTGACAATAAAATATGGATTTTTTCACATTGAGGAATTTCTCCCTCACCACCCCATCATAATAACTTCAATCCAAAAACCTGTTACATTTTTACCTAATTATCACACCCTCAATGTTTTTATCCTGTTGCCCATCTCATAATAATTAGATCATACTATTATAAATATCATCATCCACTTTTATTATAACAATTTCACTCCAACACCAGTCCTGCCTGGGGTTTTGCTGTATCTAGCACTAGCAGATAACACTGGAGCCTCTGTGCTGTCTGTCCCTTACATCCAAGGCTCCAGCAGCAGCCAAAAAGGGTTTCTCCCTATTATTCTTTTCCCTGCCAGATAGTAGCGTGATCAGCACAAGGGCAAAGGATTGGGGACAGCCAGGTGGTGTAGATAGGAAGTGACACAAAGCATGTGTGAGGCTTCAGTCTTCAGGTCCATACTGCTGATACCACCCAAGCACTCATGCTACTTTGGCATGTCACATGACGTGGCTCCACTCACATGATCATGATAAAGGAGTGAACTTCAGAGTCAGAAATAATCATGTCATGCAGGGCCCTGTGCAGTAATCATGGTGCGGCTTTCTAATCCACTGGAGAGGTGTAGCTATTGCTATATCACTGATTAATCGCCTCATCTTCCTCCACTAACCCATCTGCCATTCATCATTAATCCCTCATTCTCTTCATCACCTCTCTCATTAGTGTCCATTAAATCCGCTCATCATCTCACCCACCTAGGCTGCAACACTGCACCTTTATATTTACTCATAGGATTATCAAACATTAGCAGGGCTGCCATCATATATTAGGTATATTGAAAATAAAAAAATGGCATATTAAATATTTGCGATGTGGAGTTTGGATGTCCTATTGGAAAAGTAGAAATTGTGTTACTAGAAAGTGCTTTGTTTCTCTTCTCTGAGTGGATGGTTGATCCAGGGCCGGATTAACAGAAGTGCTTTCTAGGCTATAGCCCAGGGGCCTCAGGCAGCTGGGGGGTGCTAAGAGAGGTTTGCTGGCAGCGTTACATAATTTAATTTTTTTTCATAATGCTGGTGATCGCTGTCTGTACCGATGCGCACTGCACTGCTTAGTGAGGAGGTCTTGTTAGACTATGATCTCACGTGACTGGACCACACTAAGTAGTGCACAGAGACCACGCCCGCACTGACAGGACAAGAAGACAGAGGTGCCGCCTGAAGCCTGCAGCGAAGAGCCAGAGAGGATTTATACTGCAAGTAGGTAAGTGCTTCTTATTCTACATATCAGGGGGTGAAGGAGGAGCGAAGCCTTCAGAGGTGATACATTGGGGCTTGGGTGGGGGTATGGGGACATGTGTGTCATTATGAGGAGGGGGAGAGTACATTTGTGATATTATGAGTAGGGGAAGACGACATGCATGTCATTAAGAGGAGGGGAAAGGACATGCGTGTCATTATGAGGAGGGGGTGAGGACATACATGTCATTATGAGGAGGGGGACAGGACATACGTGTCATTATGAGGAGGGGGAGAGGACATACGTGTCATTATGAGGAGGGGGACAGGACATACGTGTCATTATGAGGAGGGAGAGAGGACATACATGTAATTATGAGTAGGGGAAAGGACAATGGGGGGTATTCAATTGGCCACGTTACTGTTAAAAGTAACACGGCCTGCGCATTATTACCGTTATTACGCTAGTTTTAACCCAGCTTTCTGCTCGCAGCTCAGTGCGAGCAAAAAGCCGACGTTAGAACTACTGTAATAATGGTAGCTATGCTCACTATTACTGTAATAACGGTAATAATGCGCAGGCCGTGTTACTTTTAACAGTAACGCGACCAATTGAATACCCCCCTAGGTGTCATTAAGAGGAGGGGGGGCAATGTGTCATTATGAGGAAATGAAGAGGACACGTGTGGCATTATGAGTAGGGGAAGATGTCAATGTGTCATTATGAGGAGGGGAAGAGGGCAATGTGTCATTATGAGGAGGGGAAGCGGACATGCGTGTCATTATGAGGAAGGGGAGAGGACACGCGTGTCATTATGAGGAAGGGGAGAGGGCAATGTGTCATTATGAGGAGGGGAAGAGGGCAATGTCTCATTATAAGGAGGGGAAGCAGATAATATGTCATTATGAGGAAGGGGAGAGGACACGTGTGTCATTATGAGGAAATGGAGAGAACACGTGTGTCATTATGAGGAGGGGAAGAGGTCAATGTGTCATTATGAGGAAATGGAGAGAACACATGTGTCATTATGAGGAGGGGAAGAGGACATGCATGTCATTATAAGGAGGGGGAGAGGACACGTGTGTCATTATGAGGAGGGGCATAGGACAATGTATCATTATGAGGAGGGGAAGAGGACATGCATGTCATTATGAGGAGGGGGAGAGGACAATGTGTCATTATGAGGAGGGGAAGAGGTCAATGTGACCTTATGAGGAGGGGAAGAGGACATGCATGTCATTATGAGAAGGGGGAGAGGACACGTGTGTCATTATGAGGAGGGGGAGAGAACAATGTGTCATTATGAGGAGGAGAAGAGGACTTTGTGTCATTATGAGGAGGGGGAGAGGACACGTGTGTCATTATGAGGAAGGGGAAAGGACACGTGTGTCATTATGAGGAAGGGGAGAGGACACGCGTGTCATTATGAGGAAGGGGAGAGGGCAATGTGTCATTATGAGGAGGGGAAGAGGGCAATGTCTCATTATAAGGAGGGGAAGCAGATAATATGTCTATATGAGGAAGGGGAGAGGACACGTGTGTCATTATGAGGAAATGGAGAGAACACGTGTGTCATTATGAGGAGGGGAAGAGGTCAATGTGTCATTATGAGGAAATGGAGAGAACACGTGTGTCATTATGAGGAGGGGAAGAGGACATGCATGTCATTATAAGGAGGGGGAGAGGACACGTGTGTCATTATGAGGAGGGGCATAGGACAATGTATCATTATGAGGAGGGGAAGAGGACATGCATGTCATTATGAGGAGGGGGAGAGGACAATGTGTCATTATGAGGAGGGGAAGAGGTCAATGTGACCTTATGAGGAGGGGAAGAGGACATGCATGTCATTATGAGAAGGGGGAGAGGACACGTGTGTCATTATGAGGAGGGGGAGAGGACAATGTGTCGTTATGAGGAGGAGAAGAGGACTTTGTGTCATTATGAGGAGGGGGAGAGGACACGTGTGTCATTATGAGGAAGGGGAGAGGACACGTGTGTCATTATGAGGAAGGGGAGAGGACACGTGTTTCACTATGAGGAGCATACAGAGTAGCTATATTAAAATGAACATTTGTTAAGAGACTTCTGCCCAATCTGACATTAGTGGGGGGGGGGGCAGTAATAATGGATTGGGTGTAAATCGCTTGACAAATGGGGGCCTAACATAACAGTACCCCTAGCTCAGGGGCTACAATGTTTTAATCCAGCCCTGGGTTCAGCACATAATTAATCTTGCTGTTTAGTTAGGGCTCCATAAATATAGCCTTGTTAAATCAAGTCAATTCTGAGTCTGAATTCTAGAAATAAATATGTTTTCCATTTTAAAGACTCCAGGCAAGAAAACAGGATTGCCCTGGAAGAAATACACAGAAGCCTTATCTATAGCCAAAAAATTTTCCTGTTCTGATCTTTTCACAACTAAAAGTTGATAACTGTGAAATACCCAATACTACTGAGATCTGTACAGCAATCATTATATTCTTAGGAAATGAAAAAGCCTTTTGAATGTTAAATATATGTTTCGAAACAAAGTATATGGGAAATGCCATTTCATCCTGCTTCTTATTATTTGGATATAGCCTGAAATATTTTGCATGTTTGGCAACATTTATAAGCCTCATATGTGAAGCTTGCCAGCCAGTCGCTTGGAGAAGCTGGGAATCATGTACTGAAAACATCACAAAAAGCTTGTTGTAAAAAATAAGCTTCGTAGTAACACATCAGTGAACTTATCTAAAAACAAAAACATAATAAAAATGAATTTCTTGTTTGACTATATGCAGCCTTGTTCTCCTGATGAAAGGATTTCTATTGGTAAATCTGTAAGCAACAGCTATTCAGGTATGTGAACCATTAGTCAAGTCGATGGCAGAACTACCACCATAGCATTGGCTACAGGGCCTGGAGAGGAGTGGAGACCCGTAGCCCCTGTACCTCATGAAACAGCGGTATTAGTCACTACCTGCAGCCACTATCATGTCAGTGTAACCCCTTCCCCCCCCCCAAAAAAGAAAAATCCACAACTACCACAGAACAGTGCTTTCAGCATTTCAGTTATTATCTGTATTATATATTGCACTCCTCAGTTCATACAATGACATCAAGATACGCTATTCCCTGTTATGGGAGCAGTGCATCCGCTTAGTGTTTCATTAGCACTGCTAAGTGCAGAGGATTCAGTGCTTGTGGGGCAAATCACAAGCTGTTTGGGGTAGCTCTTGTGATTTCTAGTATCCCCTCTAGGGTTCTTCTGCTGCTTCTATGGTAAGTGTGGGGCAGCAGGGCCATCTTTTCCATTGGGCATGATGGGCAGCTGCCCGGGGGCCCCATAGGCAAGGGGGCCCCATAGGTACGGCTCTTAATGAGAATAAATAATCCTGCAAAAGAAAAAAACCTGCAAAAAAAACCTACAAGGGTCACTGAGCAAGTACATCTGTCTATCTCTATCTCTATATATCTATATCTATATATGTATCTGTATACATCTATATATCTATATATATATCTATATCTAGGGGTCCCGGTGCACTGCTTTGCCCGGGGGCCATAATGTTGTTAAGATGGCCCTGTGGGGCAGGACAGTAACATCAGCATGTACTTAACGCATAAGGAAACTATCCATTACTATAGCAGTGATTGACAGCAGGGGGGGGGCAGGAACATGACGGAACACACAGACCAGCACCTGAAATAATTGGCTGAATAGCAAACAACTCTTTGTACCCTAAAATGTATTTTCAATTTGTTTTGTTTGAACCAGAACCAGGGGGTATATTTACTAAACTGCAGGTTTGAAAAAGTGGAGATGTTGCCTATAACAACCAATCTAGTTATCATTTATTTAGTACATTCTACAAAATGACAGCTAGAATCTGATTGGTTGCTATGTGCAACATCTCTACTTTTTCAAACCCGCAGTTTAGTAAATATACCCCCAAGAAATGTAAGATGAGAGAGAAGTCTAAAAAGGTATCACATACAAGGCAATCTACAGACCACAGTGTTTTTCTGTGTTGAGCAATTTATAGCAGCGTGCAAAACATCCAAATGTAGTGTTGGACGCAATACTTTACTTAGCATTCTGAGCCATTCGTACCACTCGGAATAGTACGCAAAATGCATTCATTTTTGTAAGATACGCTTAAAGCTTATCCCACGCAATGGCCCGTAAAGCTAATAAATTAATAAATAAAAAGACTCAGGACTTAACTTCAGGCCATGGGAAATCCCCTGGTTACATATTCGACTGAAATACTTGATAGCTTATTTGTACACTGAAATTTAAAGTTGATATTTGTGTGCTACATGAAAAAACAGTCAGTATTTAACTTATGTGCAAAACAGAAAACTAATTTTCACCCCTTGTATTGTAACATGGCTTTCTCCAGGAGACTTAAATAAGAAGTTTATTAAGTTAAGATCCTTAATGAATCAGGCCCTACATTCTTAACAGAGCGAATAATGTGACGCAAAAGCAGAAAATGGGAACAATAGGCATAGTGGGGTTCACTATGGTGCAGGGGTCTGCAAGATACTGAGGCCATGATGTAGAGAGGTCTAGAAGGGGCCATGATGGTGCAGAGTCCTGGTGTGTCCAGATAGTGCAGAGGCTGGGTACATTATAGTGACGATCTAAACGCCGGCTGTACAATCTTCTTTAGAAAGCCTTGTACATACCACAGCCGGCACCTCCTTAAATTACCACCTTAACAGCACGAATGACAATGTGGCCTTTGAAAGTGACGTCATTGTAGTGTGCCGGGATCTTCATCGGTCGCAATTGGATTAAGTTTCCATTTCAAGCAATCATGTTACCACACTATCGGCAATGAGATCTTCGGTGTCATCATGTCGGGGTATGTCGGCGTTTAGATCATTGTTTTATTGACTACCACTAGGTGCAGAAGCCTATTTGGGCAATGTCTTGGATGGTGCAGGGGCCTAGAGTTTGCAGGGGTGATGATGGTGTCTGGGTAGTGTAGAAGTACGGATGGTGACCAGGTAGGTATGACTGTGGCGATGTAATCAGCAATGTGATAAGTGGTAAGATAACAGAGGGCAGCACTATGGCAAAGTGATCTTATGGTAGAGCAGCACAAAGGCTAAAGTAATGCTGTACAAATTTAGCAAAATTAAGAGTAAGAGTGGAGCAGGAAAATAAGAGAAAACAAAGATATAACTACCAAGTAACAATGTCCAGGACATTGAAATAAGATGTGGTGTGGCAGGCTACAGAAGGTGAAGCTTGTGAATGGCAGGCATCAAATGTTCTCTGTTTGTTCAACTGTGTGGTTTAAGGTGCATTTCCTAACGCTTTGTAAGTGAAACCACTTAGTGTCAGAAACCCAACATGTTTCCCCTTAGAGTGAATGCTAAGATATAGTAGAGAAGAATAAAACTAGCTACATCTGTGCTAATTGGTCAGCTGAACAATATAAAACCCTTATTGATCTTAGTCGGGCTAGATGAGGGTCAGGCCAGAAAGGAGCCATAAACTATGCTTCACTGATCAGCAGCCTAACACATGTTACAGCAAAAGATAACAAATTCTTGTTACAAACTTTTAAAAAAAACAGTTTGCACAGATGTGAGGCACAAGTTACAATGAGATGTGATGAAATTCAGATTAGGAGAAGGTTAGTGAAGTAGCACTTGATGTAAATACCTGAGGGTAAAAGTGGGGCAGCACGGTGGCTTAGTGGCCTCACAGCACTGGGGTCATGAGTTTGATTCCCGACCATGACTTTATCTCTGTGGAGTTTGTATATTCTCCCCGTGTTTGCGTGGGTTTTCTCCAGGTGCTCCGGTTTCCTCCCACACTCCAAAAACATACTAGTAGGTTTATTGGCTGCCATCAAATTGACCTTAATGTGTGTGTGTGTGTGTGTGTGTGTGTGTGTGTGTGTGTGTGTGTGTGTTAGGGAATTTAGACTGTAAGCTCCATTTGGGCAGGGACTGATGTGAATGAGTTCTCTGTACAGCGCTGAGTTAGTGGCAATATATAAATAAATGATGATGATGAAAGAGAAAAAGGATGGTAAACTGTTGTGTCATTAACTGTGCATTTGGTAACACTATGTGAGAGAAACCACTTAGTGTAGGAAACCAGTATATGTTCCATAGTGATGTGCGCATTTGTAACCCAGTTTGCCAGATTTGGGCTTTTAGTTTAACCAATGTAAAAGAAACAAAAGTTTAAAAAAATGTAAAATAAAAAATATTTAAATTGTTTATACATGAAAATTATTCCGAGAACAAATCATTTTTAAAATTATTTCAGTGTGTTCTTCCGGCAAAGGTTATAACAGAATAGGTATTGCGGCAGTACATAAATGCCCTAATACATGTCAATATTGCATGAAAAAACCTTTGCTGGCAATAATCCAGCGAAGTGTTACCGTTGGTGATAGCAGTGTTATAGCTAGCAGTAATCCCTTTGATGTACAGGGGAAATTAAAAACAGCCATATCACCAGGGCCATCTTTTCCATTGGGCACAATGGGCAGCTGCCCAGGGGCCCCACGGGCAAGGGGGCCCCATAGGCACGGCTCTTAATGAGAATAAATAATCCTGCAAAAGAAAAAAACCTGCAAAAAAAACCTACAAGGGTCACTGAGCAAGTACATCTATCTATCTCTATATATCTATATCTGTATCTGTATACATCTATATATCTATATCTAGGGGCCCCGTGCACTGCTTTGCCCGGGGCCCATAATGTTGTTAAGATGGCCCTGCATATCACTGCCAAAAATGTACATTTTCACCTAAAATAATAGGACTTTTTGCGGTTTGCGGAATCTAACTCTTAGTGCATGGATTAAATCTTCAATGAGGAATCCCTGGCCGGCAGGGTCTTAAAACCCCAGTAGCGTTTGTGCTAATGGGGTTTTGAGCTTGATGATTAAGACCCATAATGTAGCAAAAGTTTACTGTTCCATCACTCAGCAAAAATTATTAACTTAAAAAGATTGTGCTTACCTGCCATCCTCAGATTCAGTGATGTGGCATTGGACACGATTGTGAATGTGTTTGGCCATGTTGCTTCTGATTGGCAGACATCGGGACTCCATCATAAAGTTCAGCCAATTAGAATAAATGCTGCTGGCTCAACAATGTTCCCTGTACTGTTGAGCCAAGTGTGAAGAGCTGCTTCTCATTCTCAACATGTCTACCACTCGAACTTTGTCAACATGGCATAACTACTGGAACAGTAGTGATCTCTCATCTAATTATGTAATAGATGCCATCAAAGTTTACATTCTCCAGACATCAGTGGCTTTAGAATTTTCAAAGGTTACAGGCTTATGTCAGATGGATGGTGATACTTAATTGGGTGGCTACCGACCCCCATACACAGGCCAGAACTAT
Organism: Mixophyes fleayi; assembly: GCF_038048845.1. Lineage (NCBI taxonomy): Eukaryota > Metazoa > Chordata > Amphibia > Anura > Limnodynastidae > Mixophyes > Mixophyes fleayi. The sequence continues at coordinate 53,800,344 of NC_134406.1, forward strand.
TGAAAATCACCCCAGAAGCAAAGCTTGATGAATACAACCTTTATAAAGCTGTAATTCTCTAACTCAACAGTAGAGACCTCCGCGGTTCTACCAATTCATTGCTGGCTGTAAAAAATAGGCATGGGGTGTAGATATTTCATATATCTCCTAAATTTAGTAAATACCTAACTTAGTAAATATAGGTATTGTTACAGTTAAATATAAACATTTAAAAAATAGTCTGAATATACACAGGTATAAATTTAGCCTGTGCTAAAATGAAATGTTATACAACTGCTTATAGATATTTCTTACTCTAAGGTCAGTACATCAACACCATACCCATAATTTAGCAAAAAATTATATATATTTTGCATGTTGTTTTGGGTATGTACTGATAACTTTAACTTTGCTCCTAGAGCATTGGTGTTTATGATAAACCATACTTGTCTACTTTTTGGAGGGTAGGTGCAAAGGACAAGTGTCGGGGGGAGTAATGGCGTGAATGACATTACATGATTTGCGTCATGGCGCAGCGGGGCCTTAATGACGTAATTCGATGCCAGATGTGGGCGAGATATGGGAGGGCTGCCTACTATCTCTTTCCCATTCAGGGAAAGTAGGCAAATACGCTTCAAAGTAGAAATAATGTTAGCCAATGAGCACTGAAAATGCCAAAAAATAGGATCTTCCTCATACGCTCTGAAAAACTTCTGGGCACCCTTGTTTCAAAGGGGAAAGTTACTTCTTCTCAATGAGGATGCCCCTGTTTAGTTATTGCCTGCTGACCTTTTCTTACAGCAGGCAAACAATGATCAGAAGTGGGGAGGGGGCTGTGAAAAACTCCAAATTAAAAAGGGATACTTTTATTTTAAAGTAGGAGACCCCTTCTTTCAAAGAAGTGTGCTGCTGTTTAATTATTGCCTCATTCTTCCCTCTGCAATTAGGACAGTTGTGAGATTTTCTTATCATGTACAGTGGGAATAGTTTCAGTGTTTTATAAAGGCATGAAACCACAGGTAAAAGCACCTACCACCTTTGTCAAGGTGATAAGTGCTTCAAATATTGAAACTAAAATAGGGCACCAGAATTGTACTGGAAAGAATGGATATTTAAATGGATATCTGCATTTAGCAGGAATTACTAGAAGCCAGAGATGCTCAGGCTTGGTTCCCGAAAACCAAACACACCAGAACTTAGCAGATCTGAGTATCGAGCCGAGCTGGCTCGGTACTTTCGTGCGCCCTCGGAATTGAAAACGAGGCAAAACGTCATTGTTACGTCGTCGGATCTCGCACGTTTTGAATTCTATAAGTACGACCCTCCACGGCGATCCAGCGCCATTTCACAGAGGGACACAGAAGGGGTAGCACAGTTCTTGGCAGTCTCTAGTGCAGTTGGGCAGCATCATAGGTAGAAAAGAAAGAGGAGGGGTAGCAGTGTTCTTCAAAGTCTCCAGTGACATTCAGGAGAGCTCCATTGCTCCATTGCTAATTGACATTGCTGAAATAGAAATAATAGGTCTGACAGGCTTGGTCTTCTAAATCTGCAGTCACATTTTACTGTGTTATATAGGTAACACACAAAGAGGAGAGCTCCATTGCTCCATTGCTAATTGTCATTACTGAAATAGAAATAATAGGGCTGGCAGTCTTGGTCTAAATCTGCAGTTACATTTTACTGTACCATAGCTCACTCAGAGACAGGAGAGGTGGCAGGCGGTAGTAGTCACTTCAGCGACTCCCCAAAATCCGACAGCACTTTCCCTGATAGGATAACTCAGATTTTCAGGTTCCCTACCTTGAGGGGACATCGACAGCTTGGTATACCTCCTGCAAACAATTGCGGCCAATGAACATGCCGCTGTGTAAAAATGACGTCATCTTAAACTGCGACACAGACATTCTTGGTATTAAGGTGGTCATTTAAGGTAGTGCCGCGTGTACAATGTAGAATAAATATTGTACAGGCGACCTGTGACTCCAAATGACTTGAAGTGTTATTGAGGTTAATAATAATAATGTAGTGGGAAAAAAAGCAAAATTATGTGATTTTAGCAAAAAAAAAAAATAGGGATTTTAGAAAAAAAATAGGGATCCAAAACCAGAACACGGGGGTCAGTGAACATCTCTACTAGCAGAGTTCTTAACCATTTTTAATGTGACAGTTGAATAACATGGATGCTGACATATAACTATAAAAATATGTTCCAAAGGAAATGATATGCATTCTTGGATATATCAGCTGTTCCCTAAGGCTGTGGTGGAATGTTACGTTCTATAGAGTGGAGCTTGACATGTTTATTGTCTACAGAGCAAACTATCAATGTTCCTAGATGTCCTGGGTTACATTTATCCAAAGCAAATTGTAAAAATTATGCATAATTCATATACATTCACCAAAGCATGTCAAGAGTTTTTTTTAACTAATGTGTTTTATTTATTATTTGTTCAGTCAACAAGTTTTATAACACTAAGCTATGCTACAGGTCCCTTCCACCTAAAATAAATACTGCGTGCACAAATAGAATTTATAGACAAAGTTGCAAATACATGGTTAAATAAATAAACTGTATGTTTGAACTGTACTTCATAAAGAGGTGCATTTGGCACAACCCCTGTTTGATAGGGGCCTCACATCATTACTCTGTGCAATTGGGGGCCCTCCTCCTTCCACAAAGTCTCAGCCTGTGACTTCCCAATTGCATCCACTCCCCTCCTTACACCATGACCCTGCTCCTGTGACATGCAGCCCTGTTCACACTAACATAATCACACAAGTCTACAGTGACACAATGTACTGGCAACAGTGTATAAGTATTTTTATTAATAAAATTACAGAACATAGGCTGACCTTTATTTCGTGTCAATTCATAGTAAACAACTAAATTTCCATCCAGGTGCTTTATATTGCCGAGTGCATTATGTGCGGCACTAAAAAACAAAACGAGGTGTATTTAACATGAGGTGCTGGTAACACAGTTGTCTACTCTCCCACTCTCTGATATCATGTCAGTGTTCACTAAAAAAATCTTGTGTGTGATAAGGAATAATGCACCGATTCCAGTAACGAAAATTGGATATTGGAAGGCACCTCTGAGTCATGTGACCTGCATAAAAGCACTTAGCTTATGGCTTTGTGTCATCCATTCAGTCATGGAATTCAGTGACTTCTAATATCCTTACACTGGAGCTATACACACCCCTTGGGTGGAGCAAAGCACAACCCCTGCGCACCTAGGCGTTACCTTCATAATCTTACTGAAATTATTTTTCAAAAGTAGGCAAGTATGTAGTAGTGCTATGTAACTGAAATACAGGACCAGGGCATAAAAGTTATACTAGTAGAATGGTAGGGTTGGAAAGGAGTGAGGAAACACTTTTTATTTGATATTTCCTTTAAGCAATTATCTCCACCATGATATTGTTCATGCCCTAACCACCTAACAGCCACCTTTCCTGGATTAGCCTAAGAGAGAAAGCTATATCCATTCTGTTCCAATCACTGTCTTTGTGCAATTCATATGAAAGCTGACAGAGCAGAATACAACTCTCCCACAGCAAATACATTAACTTGATCTTCCAAGTAATGTGCACATTGTAATGATTGCTTTCATACAAAGGGGCTCATCAGTTACACTACTCTTCAAGTCAGAATGCATTATTACAAGACTTACAATAAATTGTATAAATAAAATGTTGCATACAGAGTAGTGGCTTAGAGCCTGATACATTGCTAAATGGAAAACAAACGTGTTTTTTGTTTTTTTTAAACGCACATGCATCGGGTATACACACGTCCTTATTCAACAAGCAGCGGATGTGAAGATACGTCTGGTGATGAATACAGGTCTAGGTCCACTCTGGTCTAATAGACTGAATACTGCAAGATACGTCTAGTACATATGTGGAATATAAAGTCACAAAAGAACACACAGAAAAAAATAAAAACTATTCAATTGATGTCACCTGTTAATAATATAGTCATTAGTAACAAAACATTAAAAAGTGTTTTTTTTTTTCCATGAAATATATTCATTAGGGTGTAATTAATGTCTACTGTACATAAAATAAATTTCTACAGTTGCTTCTGATTGCAAACACATGTTTTAGCATGCTTACTCAGCCATCGTCACTAGTAATTGGCACTTAGACTAGACTTGTAGCTGGTGACTGAAAATCACCTACCTTAGAGATGCCCAAAGCTTGGATCGGACGTTGCTGCATGAACTTGAGCTTGGCACGCCCTTACTGTAAGCTGACTACATACATGTGCCCAGTCTCCGGTCTGCCACTGAAATCAGAGGCTGAAGTGAGGGTCCTTTGCGTTTGAAGATGAATAGAACGTTGCTGTGTGCTGGGCATGTGCAGAGTAATTGTGCCCATTACACGCAACGTATCACCCTTAATGAATCAGACCCATAGTGAGCAATAGTGCATGTTGGTATAAGAATGGAGGACATACAATGACATTTGGAACAGTCAGACTGTACAGCGATCCCATAGGTTTATGTATCATTTTTACAGATTGCATATGAAAATAAAGAAAATCTTAATTTCATATTAGCACTTGAATTCCATATGTCTTTTTTAGGTCCCATATTTGCTGTTTTGTGTGGCGGAACTGCTCTAAAATTAAAAATACTCTACATAGCTTAAAACCACTAAGCTTGACATACACATTTTATGTATACACAAATACATGGTTTTAGGAAAGATTGTATATATAATCTAACCGCAAACTATTATAAGCTCATGTATTAAAAAAAAATATGAATAGGAAACCTAGGGATTCGTGTTTAATGTAAGCTTTGTCCTCAGATGATCATAACACTTTTAGAACTGAATCCAACTGTAAAGTACCAAATAGTGGCTTAAGTACTGGGCAATGCACTTATATTTAAAATGGTTTGGCAATATACAAGTGTTTGTTGCAGAGTCAACAAAAACAAGACATGAAAATGAACAGCTCTTCAGAATCATATACAAACGTCAGAAAACCAAAAGAACCACATGCGAATTGAAAAATTGTCCACATCCGTTGGCTAGGGAATGAATCGTGGGAACCTTTGCTTTGGTTAAGTCTTTCTTTTTATGTATTTCTTTTGCTGCTGGAAGTTCAGCTACCATTACCCTGTTGTGCCATCTGCTGTTCAAACTCGACATAACACATTCAGCCATACAGTGTTTAGAAATACTTTACATAGTTTTTTTATTGAACCACTTCCACAGAAAATTAAAATGTTGAACTGGAAATTTGTTTTGGTACTGATCAACAGATGAGAAATTAAACCCCCTCTTGCACCCCAGTTTGTACATGGAGAGTGCAGAGTATCAATGTCTTTTTGTTTATACAATGTAAGTCCCAACGCTCTTGCGCCCCATTCTTTAGTTCTTTGCATTAATTAATTACAACTTGTGTCAGGTGATTCCCAGGTCTCCCATGGCTGCTAGTGCCTTTGAAAGACATATTTGCCAACTCTCCCGGAATGTCCAGGAGACTCCCGGATTCCGGGTGGGTCTCCTGGACTCCCGGGAGAGTATGGCAGTCTCCCGCATCTGCCCACTACCTAGTGAAGTGGGCAGAATTCGGTCCAAAATGCCGCAATTCTCCGGGAATCGCTGCATTTGGCACCGCCCCCCCGCTGTAAAATGACGCGTTTGTTTCATTACACCACAGGGGGCGCATGCAAAAAGACGCAATTTTTGGAACCCCCCACCACCCCCCGGCAGCTCTTGGACGCCAACTAGAAGAAGTTGGCAAGTATGGACTTATCTTTAAAAGCTGTGTGCAGGCAAGCCTTTAACCCAGATTAAAAAAAAAGCATAGCAATGATCATCTTAGGACTCGCCAGAAAGGCTTTGCATGAGCTGGTCAGCTTAACATATATTGCAATATGTGGAACTAACATTCCTTGTCTTTAAAACAGAAAAGTAGCTAAAACAGCATTAATTGTGTATTTGGAGAGATCAAAGTATCCATTTTCTATTTACACATATCTAAATAAAAGTTCTTCCCCCATGTAGAGAATCTTATCTCAAATATGTTCTGATAAACTGTCATAATTTCTGGATCTATATAAACAATATTAGTGTGACACCCCCTTACTCCAGCACTCTAAGGGGTGTTGCGGAATATGTTCTGTGTGTTTACATCTACTCACTTACTTTTCTCGTTAGCATTGTGCCTCCTTGTAGTGCCTCCTTTGTGGAGGATGTGTATAGTGATGTCTACTACCAGGGGATGATTGGGTAGACTCCTTGTACCCTAGACGAGCCACCAAGGATAGCACAACAAACACACACTTTCATAAAAACCACTTTAGTATATTTGAGGGAACCAGTTTTGGAATTGGTGGTGGAAATAAATGAACCTGTCATTGGGAATATCAAAATGAGGATTCACAGTATATAAATTGAGAACAGTGCAATAGAAGATGATGTCAAAGGAGTACAGTAGAATAATAATAATTGCTATAGAACAAGGACAATATAATAGATACAGTTGGCAGACTGAATAATCACTAGAATAATAGAGTTGACAATAAAAATCAACAGTGGAAATATGTATCTCAATAGATTAATAGAATGGATACATATTCTTATACACACTGACAATTACAACCAGCCCACTTTTACTCGGACACCCACGTCTGACTGGCAGTTGTGGCACAATGAACAATGATAATCCATCATGGCAATCTATGAACTCAGTGACCACAAGGATTATCAACAAGAATTTCCTAACAAGAATTTCCTAGCCTATACTTCACATTTAAAGCCACTCTCTCACACTAACAAATGTTGCGTACTGTTGGTGCACACTGCAATGGATAGATCTAATAGTGTAAAGCCTCTGGCCATTCTCTCAGTTGGACAATAAATAAATGCCGATGGCTGTAGACTCGTATTATGAAATAAAGCGTAATAAGTATGTGTCACAGGTATGCAGAAAGTGGATATTCCTTACCGTAATAGGCGGCATTATGTGCAGCCAGACATTGCAGTGATGTCCGACAGCACATGGCGTTGAATTGAATTTTCTCCTTAGAATAAACTAGCATTACCAAAATGGCCAGGCAGATTGATGAATTTTATTTCTCTTAAAAGCAATGCAAATCCAGTTCAAAGATTAATGTGCCTCTTTTTCTATCAATAGGAATTATTTTACATCGCAGAGATAAAAAAATCCATCACCGCAAATTATCAAGACAATATTGCTGCCCCATCGATATTGGCCCAGAGCAATAAGGGTTAACTTAAAACTTCACAGGGCTAGTCTGATTGGGCATGGTAGGGAATTCAATAACTGGGGAGCTGCACCAGAGAAGTCTAGTAGACGGGAGTGAGGGGCGGTTACCAGAGACGAGACAGGGCTCAGGTCAGAGGTAGATCGAAGGGTAACGCAGCCCCCTGATCCTTCCACCTCTGAGTTATGTTTAGTATCATGATACAATATGTTTTCCCAAACATGGATTTACATGCAATGCAAATTTAACAATATTTACTCTACTCTGTTATATGTTAAAACTTGCTGCTTGCATTATCTGAGATGCAGCCACACCAGACAGGAAGGCAGTGGCCCCCTGTTGTGTATACAGGCTAAGCAGATTGTCACGGTTTGGTATTCTGGACTCTTGGATCCACCCAACAGATGTTACCCCTAGCAGGGCGCGGAGTCTAACAGGCGAATGGTTATCACCAGCGGTCACCGCAAGGTGACTTGGGTTTAGCGGCGTTCGCCCGCAGGTCGCGGTCCCTACCAGGGTGTTGGGCAGAGTCCTGGGGGAGTGATAGTAACTGGTGTGAGGTAGGCACACTGGTAATGTCAGTTCTATACCCAGACAGCGAATAGACAACAGATGCAGGATAAACGTACAATCAACGATTTAATGATGATTGGATGATCACAGAACAGTCTTGGTATATTGGCACAGGGAACATAGGAACAGGGTGAGCAGTGCCACCGGCAATGTAGTATGAGTGAATACAATATAGCGATATAATCAGTGTATTCAGCTATAGCAATAGCATGAACAGTCCAGCAACAAAGTAAAGATGGTAATGCAGCGGTATATGAGACCCCAATGAGGCAGCATGATACAGGAGGTACAAGTAACAGTCCAGCCAGCAAGGTAACCACAGTCGATGCAGCCAGAGTGGAATAACCCGTTATGCCAGATGAGATAGGAACAGTTCAGAAAGAAAATACAATCTGTAATATATCTACCCCACTCTCTTCCCCAATTAACCTTCTGTGCTCCCTCCCCAAAAGAATATGGGAATATGCATCCCTGCCACCTGGCTAAGTCTGCCATCGAATTCTGGAATACTTAAAAAAACAGTAGTTTTAGTAATTATGAATAGCTGCAGGTCTCATAATGAAAACCATACCACATTTGGTTGTCTTTGCATATTTGTACACCTGGAACTTTTTTTTTAATTTATGAGATGAGTGTTTTCTTAAGGTCGTGAACACAACAACAAAAAAAACACAAATAAGTGGGAAAGGCATAGGCAAACTAGGGGGGGGGGGGGGCATTGTCACAGTGCTTTTAAAATGTGTTGAATCTGTGTCATTTTGGGAATGTATGGCTTGTGCCATAAATAAAAATCAAAGATGATAGGTACCTAGTAGATTTTATTTTTCAAACAAAGCTGTACCCGCTATATATGCCAACACTGAAACCCCTACATTTTTACTTTTAAGCACCCTCCCTGGCTTTCATTGTGTTGCCTGGCTCTCACTACCTGCTGCATCCACAAGGAGTGTAGAGTAGTGGCTGATAGGAGACGGACAGGTTGACCAGAGGTGAGAGCAAGTGAATCAGAGCAAATCACAATTTGCAAACAGCATTTTAAAAAACTAATTTTGCAGTAGTTCCCTTATTTGGAGGTGAGATGCAGCCATTGTGTTGAAAACAGGATTTGTGTGGCTTCATACAATCCTGGCTTTGAACAGCCTTTTGTCTGTTTTTTCTCTGAAATCTCACAATGCCAGAGATAAATGAGGGCTTGCACAGTTCACGGTTACATAGTAACAGTAATCATGCACGAGAGTTTAGTGATGCAAGTGCTAATGCATAAAAAAATATTCATTCAGTCAGCACTTTCATAGTCAAAATGATGAAATCATGCATTGCTGAATATAAACAAGGCACAGAAAATATGTAAGTAGGGACCTGATGGTCCTTTGTATTAAAGGGAGATTATCATTTTGTAAAGTGTCTTGTTCTTGTCCATTATTGTCCCAGCTTGCCTTTACTCCATCCCTGTGGTACCAGTGACCCTCATCTCTGATTTATTCTCTGAGTCTGATACTGTGCTGCCTTCCTGACCCTTGGCCTGTCCCGGATTACATCTCTGTATACCCGTTATGTCTATGTTCCTGTCTTTGTCCCTTGTCGACAGTTTTCAAGTTTTCATAATGAAATCTTGGACCCATACATGTATTTACTTCAGAACTAACTATTTGAAGGGTTCCACAGACATTTCAATGGTTGTTGACCAATTTGTATCATTTCATCCCACTTCAAGTACTTGTATCTGCATCACATCTTGTGGATTTTTTAATCAAATAAATATTTTGTTTACAAAGTGAACCCTTTCACAGAAATTGATAGTCAATGAAACTTACTCTCCTTCAAGCCATCTGCAGTCCAACAGGCAAAGAAAATCTTGAAGCCAAATTTCAGAACCTATGTATGTACACATCATAAAGACTGTATGGAATTCATATCTAACGCAAAACATGACACAGACACACGTCCAACTCTAAATAACCCACTAAATCCTCTGAGGTTTCAAAACTACTCAAGGTTGTGGAATGAAGTTAAAAAGCTGTCTAGTGTATTCTGGAAGAAAGTAAAGACCATAATAAACCCTCATAGCAGTGTCGAGCAATTCCAAATCTGCAACGTAACAGAAAGAATATATTAAAAGTGTCTCATCCTTATGAACAAATCTTAATGGGAGATCTTGCTAGATCACAGCTCCAAAAGAATGATTTTTCATTACTGTCACTATACCCGCTCCGAGGATAGCGGCAGGTGGGGAGTTTGACTGGGGCGGTACACCTGTCAAACCGTAACGCAGGTGTCCTAAGGTGTCCTAATGCGAGCTCAGGGAGGACAGAAACCTCCCGTGGAGCAGAAGGGCAAAAGCTAGAGAGGTAGAGGTATATATGTGATATGAAAGTTGGTGTTTGCATGCTTGAATGGGTAAACTGTAGGAAAAAGTGAAGTCTACAAACTTTTTTAATTTTCAATAGTATAAGAATTAGAAAACCATAAAGTGAAGTTACAAGGTAGTATACCTTTATAATGTTTAGATATTGGTAAAAATTTGTAATAAAATCAGCTCTAAAACTCAACTATAGACCAGTAGGTCTCCTCAGAGACGAAAATGAACAAAAGTTAAGGGTCCTGTTAGATTGATGTAGGACACATGGAGCAATATGGTCATTTGGATTGATCACTTAACACTGCAATTTGAAAATACACATGGGTGGTAAAGGAGCACAGAATAGCACTGGCCAAAGTGACTGAATAACAGTGATCAGTCCGGCTGCTCTTCCTTCTCCTGTTGTGTAGACCGTTGCACCAGTGGATGTCATTATCAAACCTAAATTACCATCAGGCTGGATCAAATTTTGATCAGGATGTGGTCATACACTGTTGAATCGCCAAACTGGCCACCAGATCCACACCTGTACAGTCAGCTTAAGTTGCAGAACTTGTGTGAGTTATTCTTTAATATGGAATTATTGAATGTTATGGTGGCTTGATGAGTAGAGGATTCAAGCCACTGGGAGAGGCAGAGGGAGGAGGTTAGAGAGAGTAGTTTTGAAGCAGAATTGGAATGTGGATTATCAATGGGGATGTTGAACTCACCCATGATGATGGTTGGGATGTCGGAAGTTAAGAAGTAAGGAAGCCATGCAGAGAAATGTTCAAGAAGTTGTTAGAGTGGTCCAGAAGGGTGATAAATCACAGCAACATGCACAGAGAATGGATTAAAAATTCGAATAGTATGTGCTTCAAAAGATGTGAACGTGAGTGACGGAACATTTGGTAGAACTGTGCACTGTGGGCAGGGCCGGATTAACCCAAGGTCTAACTGGGCTATAGCCCAGGGGCCTCGGGCATCCAGGGGGCCCTTCAAAGTCCTCAGCAGCATTATTGATCGGTCCGGGGGTGCCCCCAGCCCGATCAATGCTGCTGAGCACTGTCACTGTAGTCCTCCGTCCCCGGCGCTCAGTAATCTGCTTACTGAGGAGATCTCGCGAGTGAACTCTCGCAAGATCTCCTCAGTAAGGAGCTTACAGCGTGCCGGGTACGGAGGACTACAGTTACAGGTAAGCGCTTGGGGGGGGGCCCTCACGGGGTATGGGGGGGGGGGCGGCGGGTGGCTCACATTGGGGCCTCACGGGGGAATGGAGGCGCCCTTAGCCCAGGGGCCTCCATTCCCTTAATCCGGCCCTGACTGTGGGATAGAAGTAGTCCAACCCCACCTCCTTGTCTGCCTCCACACCTGGAGGCAGATAATTTCAACCCCTTCCACCCATGGTGGCCTCCATATCCACCCCTGAAATAGAACCATGTCAAGGGGCTGCAGGTAAGGCAGTGTCTGATTGTGTAAGCCATGTTTCTGTTATTGCCAGAATGTTGAGGTTTGAGAGGAAGAGGTTATGTATTAATACTGCTGTGATTTGCTGGAAGTATAACAGTAATGTGTACATAAATTCTTTGGGTCTGCTCTCATTAGAGTATATGGTAGTGTAAGGATATCCTGTGGACAACCATGGGTTACCAGGAGGAGACACAACAAACTTTAGCATTTGATTCTACTGTACGGTGTCAATTTATCACATTTTTTACTGTAAGAAAAAGAAGGCCCACTAAAGCTCATTTATGAAAGTTCAAAATGATAGTGCTTTGTTGTGATGTCATGTGTCTGCGGTGTAAATTCACCCAGTTCTACAGGTAAGTGCATGGATTTGAGTGCCAAGATGGTGGTATCTTTGGTTGTGCAAAAATATTCATCTGATGTGAGGAGTTGGGTGGATCGGAATTCTTTTCTGAGTTCTCAATTACTTTTGCACTTACATGAAAAAGGAGATTTCTTCGTGAGGGAGGATATTATTTCAATTAAATATAATGATTGAGACAGTATATTTAGAGGAGAGTTCTTTGTTAACTCCCCGCAAAAGGGGAGTAAACAAAGATTTTTTCTAACAACACTGAGGTGGCAGAATTTGAGTTTAATGGGACATGTTTTGCACCTTGTGTGGAAAAGCGCATTCCTCAAACACACATTTAAACACGCAAGAATGGCACATGCAATAAAGACAATCCCAAAGCCTCCTCGCTCATATGATTGGTTTAGGAAATGCTGAGAAATCGAGCCACACATGGGCAAATAAAATATCAGTGCAGGTCGGCATTTTAGTGATCCATAGATGAGTCTTGTTGAGGCACAATGCAACGTTTTCAATGCACCTTTTTAAGTCATCACTTAAGATATCAACTCAGAAAATCACTTATCATCTTAGATCCCCCTGCTCCTTAACATAACCACCCCTGCCAGTTAATGCTCCTGTATCTTGGCAGAGGTCTTTGGCCAAATATCACCAACCCTGGACTTACCGGGTCGCAGCTATCTTGCATGCCTACACGCGGTCTAGACCTCACAGACCAGCCATTTGAGTGTCCAACTTTGTCCTGCTAATGATCCCTTGGGCACCACTCTGCAACACTTGGACTGTTCATAACACCAACAGAGTGAGTTGATAACCTGCCACACCACCAGTGGAGAGAGAGTTGCTGAGAGGTCTGTGTGGTTCTGCCGCATTCATCCTCCTTTAGACGGCTGAGACGCACACTGAATCATCCCACTCAGCATTCCACACAGGATGAGAAAAGTGGACGGATCAGCAATGAGTCTGTTGGGAAAAAACCCTCCTTATTGTAGTAGTGGAGCACTGGTGGTTAATATTTATTGAATTGAAGCGCCAGTACACAGAGTGACTTGACCCCATCCCCCCCATTGCATCCGCAGCACTCTTAGTTGAGAAATTTATCTTGGGTTCATCCTCTTTAACCTACGATTTGGACATCTTTACCTGTAAGTAAGTGCTGGCCAATATACTAAACTGAAGCCATGCTGTGACTTTAGACACACTAATCTTTTGGGGTGATTGCACAATATAATATACAGCAATAGTGTCAAATACACCCTTTATTAACCCTTGGCAAATCTAATTGAAGCGCAGTGAGTATTCACAAGTGACTATTCTGCATTCACATTTCTAGCAAGCAGGTTCTGACTCGCTGTTATCTTCATTTGACATCTGCTGCCATCGTGTGGACACTCCTTATAACTACGCATTCTTTAAGTTGTATATACATTCTTCTCAGAACATACTGTACTTGCAAAGGCAATGCATACATTTGCATAAATATAACCACGACAACATTATGTTAAGATCCTAGCTATACTACACCATGTGTGATGCCTGATCACTGGACTGTCTGATTCTCTTGACATTTATAATTTATTAAATATGTAACTTGAAGGAGAAAATCTTTTTTCTCTAACATCCTCCCCCAACTCTTGCTAAAAGGTGACATGCCATTATTACCGCTTTAAACACCATACTAGATAGAAAAATATCTGAAATTTATTTCATCAGAAGCAGCCAATCAGTTCAGTGACTCAGACTGCCCCAGCTAGCCAGGGCCGGATTTACCGCTAGGCAACCTAGGCACCTGCCTAGGGTCTAGTGGCTCCCGGGGGCCCAGCTGGGGGGGACAAGTGAAAATATAAAAAAAAAATATTAAAAAAATAAATTGTGGCCCCTCCCCCGACTCGCGGCAGCCCCCCCCCCCCTTCCGTGACTCGTGCGGGTGTGCCGCGAGTCGGGTCTTTTATTTTGAGAACTGTTTCTTGTCACCGGGGGCGGGGTTGTGATAGAGCCGGCGGCTGTATTCTTCTGTTATGTCTGGCTTGTGGGACTGCCTGTGCTGACAGCTGATGTTCCTGTCTCTGCTCGCGCTGAGTAGAAGGTGAGCACACAGGGGGTTCCTACACTATGCACATATGTAAATGTAACAAAAATAATATGTATTGAGGGTATTATGTGTGGCGTGATATCAACTGGGGGTAGTAATATGATCTGGGGGTACTATGTTTATGATATGATCTGGGGGTACTATGTGTGGCTTGATATGATCTGGGGGTACTATGTGTATGATAATATGATCTGGGGGTACTATGTGTGGCTTGATATGATCTGGGGGTACTATGTGTGGCTTAATATGATCTGGGGGTACTATGTTTATGATAATATGATCTGGGGGTACTATGTGTATGATAATATGATCTGGAGGTACTATGTGTAGCATAATATGATCTGGGGGTACTATGTATAGCATAATATGATCTGGGGGTACTATGTGTGGCTTAATATGGAGTCAATGTAATATACCCCGCACTATACATTGGGAAGGGGGGGGCCCAGACTCTTTCGTTTGTACTGGGCCCCACAATTTTCTGATGGCAGCCCTGCATGTGTGTGAGGGGCCACTGTATGTGTGAAGGGAGGGGCCCAAACCGATATCTTGCCTAGGGCCCCATGAAGTGTAAATCCGGCTCTGCAGCTAGCAACCAACCACATGACACAAATGTAAACCTTCAAAGATCACCTGAGCAAAGAAGAGGAACCCAACAGACATTGTCACAATCTTGGAGCCTGACTTATAAGGTAGATAACCTAGAGAACTGGAAGATGCAATTACCAGAGGAGAATAGCGGGTATACCTGAATCAGTCGAGGGCTCTGACATGCCATGGATATGGGAGGCAAGCCACTGGTCACTAAGTATACACACATATATATATATATATATATATATATATATATACACACATACTTAGTGACAAAAGGGAGTGGTTTTCCACAAGCCCTTAAGAGGGGTGTTAGGTGTTCAACTGACAAGTCTACAGGAGAGGGCTGCATATAGGGTTAAGTCCCTGCACAGTGGAACTCCTGTGCTGAACACACAGAGGTGTTGGACATGGTCTAATGAAGCAATTAGACCAATGGGAGGAATTTTGTGCATATATACATGAGTTGTCTATTTGTTCAGTGCAACTGCTGGCAGATAGTGTCTAGACAGAAGGACTGTGTCTATTTAGTGTTGGATTGTCTGGTGTCATCCTCACAGAAGTGTACGCTGCTTTATTGTGATGCAACAATAAAAGTACCCCTATACAGAAAGAAGTTGCTTGTGTGTACATCACCAGAGGGGTGCCTGTTCCACTACACTATATATATATATATATATATATATATATATATATATATATATATATATATATATATCAAATTAAATTCTGTTATGTTGGGCAAATTATTCACATTCTTATCCAGGGCAGGATGCGATTGCACAATGTTGTCAGTGTTGGAACTAGGATTTCCCTTTAAATTTTGTAATATTCTGCTAAAATCCACCAGGGCCATGATAACTTGACCAGGGTCCATTAAACTTCTTGTTCTTTCTTCTTCTTTTGGCCTATCACAGTGAACCTCCTCCCCCACTCACTGTATTTGCCATGCTCTTGACCTTGTCTTTACCCAACTTTGCACTCTCTAACTTTGACATACCTCCATTCCCTCTCTCTGACATCGCTTTCTGCCTTTGCTACATTCTTCTCATTCAAAATCGACACTATTAGAACTGAAATCACTTTTCCCTCAATTCTCATCCCCTCCAACCTTCATCCCATGTCCTCCTTCCACCCCACCTTGAGTGAGGAAGTCTATTCTTTACGTCGATTCTCTACCCCTCCCACCTCCTCAGATTTTTTTCGCCCACTACCTGCTCCCACCTAGCCCAGCTCTTTAATTTATCCCTCTCATCTGGAATTTTCCCCTCCTCCTTCAAATATGCTATAGTCTCGCTTATTCTAAAAAAACAAAATTTTGATCCGTTCACCCTATCCAACTACAGCCCTATCTCTCTCCTCCCCTTCGCCTCTAAACTTCTTGAGAGGCTAGTCTACAGCCGTCTCATTAAACAGCTCTCCGACAACTCCCTCCTCGTCCCCCTCCACTAGCCCTAGTTAAAGTCACTAATTGTCAGGTTAGCTCACGAAGCGATGAGTGAGATCCTGCTGTCTCAGTAGGAGTTAGCTAGACTTCCATAGAGGCGCAGAGTCTAACAAGGTGGAAGGTATTCACCAGAGACTCCCGCAAGGGAATTTGGGCTTCAGCGGCTTCCACCATGCAGGTCACAGCTCTCTAGGGAAGTTCCCAGTGAGACAGATAGAGAAAACTTGATAATAGAGGAAATCCAATTCGAACATCAAATGGTGATAATAATGATTACCACTTTATTGTAAAATATAGTACAAAGTTCACTGAAGGTTGAGTAAACTGTAGATGATGATAACAATAATATACAGGGAATAGAAACCATCATTGAAATTCAATAATGCAGACTGAAGACTAATAGCAAATCACCACTATACCAATGAGGAGTGGAACATAATACAAAGTTCGATGAAGTACAGGAGATGACAGCTCAATAAATCCAAATGCAGCAGCGATGAATCACAGTTCACTATAGGATGTAAACGAGCCAGCATAGACAACGATGTAGATAGAGTAGATAGCAAATGTTGTTCCCATGAGTAGTTGCCACAGAATTATGGAACAAAGCAACAGTAGTCATGAATGCAGGCCGAATAGGTAGCAGATGTTGATCACAGTGATTACCACAAGTAGTGGAACTGGTGCACAGAGAACAGCAAAGTCCAGAAACATACAACAACGATGAGCCACAGCTTACCACAAGGATGTGGAATGAAACGGCACCAATCAGCGGTGCAGACAAGATGAGTAGCAGGCATTGATCATAACGATTACCACAAAAGTGGAACTAGTGTGTAGCTATTAGCAGAGTCCAGATACAAGCAGTGATGAGGCACAACTTACCAAGATGTAGAACACAGCAGCAGTAGTCAGTGGTGCGGACCAGATGGACAGTAGAAGTCGATCCCAACGATTACCCGGAGATGTAGAACATGGCAATAATGGTCAGCGGTGCAGGCCGAGTAGCGGAACAGGTACGTTAAGATCAGCAAAGTCCAGACACATAGCAGCGAAGAGGTACAGCTTACCACGGAGATTTAGAACACAGCGTAAGAAATCAATAGTACAGGCTGAGTAGGCTGTAGATGTTGATCACAGCGATTACCACAAATAGCGGAACAGGTACATTGAGATCAGCAAAGTCCAGACACACAGGAGCGAAGAAGTTCAGCTAACCACGGAGAATGTGGAACACTGCAGTAGTAGTCAGTAGTGCAGCCCGAGTTGGCAGTGGATGGTAATCACAGCAATTTACCACAGGTAAGTGGAACAGGTGCATAGAGATCAGCATAGTCCAACACAGCAGCGAGGATGTACAGCTTACCACAGAGATGTGGAACACGGCAATAGTAGTTAGTAGTGCAGGCCGAGTAAGCAGTGGATGTTAATCACAGCAATACCACAGGTAAGCAAAGCGATGTGTAGAGATCAGCATAGTCCAGACACCCAGCAGCATAGAAGCACAATTACCACAAAGATGTGGAACACAGAGGAGGCATCAGGATCAGGTCAAGTATGACTTGAAGAACCAGCAATGCAAAGGTGAAAGGGGGGACCTTATAAAGAGAGGCTGACCAATAGGGAAACTGACCACCACACAGGTGAACTAATCACAGATACAAGACATAGGTGACAGCCTGTACTAAGAAGAGAGATTTAAAGTGACTGTCAGTGTTTAGAGGCTCGGGTAGAGACACCCAGGGAACTAAGTGTGACACTAATGACCTTTTATCTGCCAAGGCCACTACTCCCTTCTCATCCACTTGGACCTTTCTGCAGCCTTTGACAGGGGTTATTATTATTATCCTTTATTTGTTAGGCGCCACAAGGTTTCTGCGGCGCCGTACACCAGGGGTTGATCACACTCTCCTGCTTGACACCCTTTGCTTCTTTGGTCTTTCTGACACTGTCCTTTCTTGGTTCACTTCCTACCTCTCTAACTGCTCCTTCTCTGTCTATACCTCTGGCTTCCCTTACACACTTGCTGTAGGAGTGCCGCAGGGCCCCGTCCTGGGCCGTCTGCTTTTATCTTTGTACACCTCTTCACTTGGCGATCTTATCAGCTCTTTCGGCCTCCAGTATCACCTCTTTGGTGATGACACCCAGATCTACCTCTCTTCTCCTGTCCTCTTCCCTTCCATCCTCAACAACGTATGTCTCTCTGCCATTTTTTCCTGGATGTCCCAACATTTCCTCAAACTCAATATGGATAAATCCAAACTTATTACTCCCCCCCTCTGGAGACTCCTTCCCTCCCCATCAGTTCTACCATTATCTTCTCTTCACCCCAAGTTTATTGCCTTGGGGTCGTTCCAACCTCCCCTCCATTCATACTCTCGCTCGCCCTCCAACAACAGCTGCCTCACCTCCCATCTGGTCACCACCTCTGACTCCCGCATTCAAAATTTCTCCTGTGCTTCCCTTCTCTCGATCTACCCCGTTCTATCAGACTCTTACCCAACCTGTCTCACTTCAAATGCTCCCTCAAAACCCATCTATTCAGATTAGCCTATCCTTCTCCCATCTAACTCTCTACACTTATCTTACTCTACCTCCCCCTCACTACTCGCGTTCATCTCTTCTCATTGAGTTCTTGTCCACTCCCCCTCTGTGTCTCTGGTTACTCTCCCCCTTAGATCATAAGTTCCCTTGAGCAGGGTCCTCCATCCTCATGTCCTCTTCCTCCTGTTTACCTATGCCCCTGCCCCCCCCCTTCCTTTTTGTCACTCATCTGCTGCTGCTTCTCCTCTTCTCCCTTGCCTCTGCTTCTCCACCTCTGACCGACCCTGCTAGAGGTACCTACACTTATGGGCTCAGGCCCCTTTATTCATTTCCCTCCCACTCTTTCTGTGCACTGGTAGTTACTCTTACTTCTTTGCCTTTGCACCTGCTGTCTGCTGGGTTTGTAATTTGTATACCTCTTGTACTTGTTGCACCTTGTAATGCCTGTATGTCATGTACTGTTACCCTGTACTGTTGTCCCTTGCTCTATGAACGGGACTGCGGACCCTTTGTGTCGCCTCAAAACTAAACAAAAATAATAATGAACACTTACAAATAAGTATTTAGTTAAAATTACCATAAATAAATACCAGGCCAAAACATTTTATAACCGTATTTAATATTTTCAAAACATCATTACAGACCAAACTATACAATTATATTTAGAACAAAGTAATAAACTACAGGGGCTTGCAAATGTATTCAACATGCTAAAAAGTTAAGTTTTGTCTATATTACAAATGACACTTACAGTCAGGGATGGGCAACTTGCCATGTGTTGCATCCTTACATGTAATATTTACCTGTTTTTCAGGGGTGGGCAACTTGCCCTGTGTTGTTGCACTGCATGCAATATTATTATTTACAAGGCGCAACAGATTGCATAGCGCTGGATACAGAAGCAAGTAACATATAGATGAAGTAATACATATAAATAGCACAGATGAGTGCGAGCTATGCTGTGGGGACTCACACAGAGTGCAGCAAAAGACGTAATGAGGTGTACGAGGGAACAATAGGTAAAGTGGACCCTGTCTGCAAGAGCTTACATTCTAGAGGGAGGTGGTGAAAGATAGTAGGACCAACTGGGAGAAAATGGAGATGGCAGGCGAGGAAGAGGAGGTGATGGATAGAATTATTAGGTGGTAGGATAGACGAGCTTGAAAAGGTGAGTTTTGAGTGAGCGTTTGAAGGATTGATAGTGGGGGTGGGAGAGTCAAGTGAGACGGGGAATGGAGTTTAAAAGATTATATGCAGCATGGCAGAATTCTTGGAGATGAGCATGGGAGGGGGAAATTAGAGGTGTATTGAGGCGGAGGTCAGAGGGAGAGCGAAGTGGCCGGAAAGGTATGTACCTCGAGACAAGGTCAGAGATGTAAGGGGGAAAAGCGTTGGTAGAGGCTTCGTAATCGAGGGCAAGGAGCTTGAACTGAATTCTGAAACTGATAGGGAGCCAATGAAGGGATGTACGCAGAGGAAATGCGAAAGAGGTTCGGTGGGAGATGAAGATGAGCCTAGCTGCAACATTCTCTATGGTTTTAAGGTCAGAAATATGAGAGTCAGGAAGACCAGTGAGAAGGAGGTTACAATAGTTGAGACCAGAAATGATGAGTGAATTGACCAGGATATTGGTTGGTTTCTGAGAGAGGAAGGGACAGATTTTCGTGATGTTACAGAGGAGAAAATGGCAGGATTTGGTGAGGGACCTTTGGACTTAGCTGGGAGTAAGTCATTTGTTACCATAGAGGACAGTTTCATTTGAATGAAGGGGATGGAAACCAGACTGGAGAGGGTCAAAAAAAGAGATGGGAGAGAGAAAATGGGTCAGACAAGTGAAGACAAGTCATTCTAGAGTTTTAGAAGCAAAGAGAAGCAGAAATATGGTGCAATAGTTGGAGAGAAAGCATGTATCAAGGAAGGGTTTCTTGAGAATAGAGGAGATGAGAGCATGCTTGAAGGCCGAGGGGAAGATACCAATGGAGAGAGGGAGCAGAGGAACTTGGAGGGGACAGAATCGAGAGGACAAGTTGTAGAAGAAAAGGAGGAGAAGAGATAGCATCCCAGGCACAGTTGCAGGATGGCAGAGTGAGTGATAGAGGACAGGTGGGGGGAAAAAAAAATCTGATGATAACAGATATCATTGTGGATAGAGTCAATTTTGTCTTTGAAGTAGGTGGCAAAGTGAAAAGCGGTGATGGGCAATAATGAGGCGTTGGGGTTTCTTGGACAGGGAGAAGATGAGAGATGTAACTGAAAAGGTTTGTTTGGCAAGAGAAGGCAGAATAGAAGGGGAAAGGATGAATTTAAACGGTATGAAGTCAACAATAGAGCAGGATTTCCTCCATTGACATTCAGAGGAGCGGGATCACTTGTGGAGGAGATGAGAAAGAGGGGAGTGCCAGGGTAGGCAACTTGCCATGTATTGTCATTGCATGTAATATTTACCTGTTTTTCAGGGGAGGAAAACTTGGCATGTGTTTTGTCAATACCTGCCAGAACAGTGCCTTTCTCACATGCACCCACTGCACACCAACTGTCCTTTCACATGCCCCCCATCCTGTACTCCAGCACTCCCTTCACATGCCCCCCACCTGCACACCAGCGCTGCCCACACATGCCTCCCCCGAACATTACCTATCCTTGTGTCTCCCCTCCATTATGTAGCTTCATGATGAAGTGGTTGTGTGGCACCAATGTAACATATAATCAGAGCCGTAACTTAGAATTCTAGTGCCCTGGGCGAGAAAGACAAATGCCGCCCCCCTAGCCCTCAATTTTAACAAAATTAACCTAAAATATTCCTAAATTGCGCCCCCCTCCAGCGTTGCGCCCTGGGCGGTCGCCCCTGTCGCACAGTCCTAGTTATGGCCCTGCATATAATTACAAACCTATATGAGCAAATACTTTAGTTAGAGGAAGTGAAACTATCTGCAAACCTTACCAACCAGAGAGCTACAAAACAGCTACTTGGTGCTTAGACATTGTATCTGATGTTTAGGCACGCTGGGAATCCTCCCCACTGTTTGTGAGCCCGCCCCTTCACACTGACCACCCTGTATGTAGTAATTGGGTCCTTGTGGTGAAGGGGAACTAGCTGCTGCTACCAGGAGACTTCCACTGTTCCTGGCACATGGCTGCGCTCCAAGCCTCAATGTGGAATCAGATTCCCACCGTTCAGCCAATCCTTCTGTTTTTAGGGGCAGACCTCGTTCTGATTGGCTACTTTTCTCACTATACCGAAAAGCCTAATGCAATGACGTAACACTACTGCGAGCCAATCTCATCGTACAACGCTCTAAATACTACAGACCAGCGCTGTGCCCCATTCTGTCTCTCTTCATGGAGCCATTTTTATTAAGATGTCTTATCTTAACAGCAAGAGGAATAAGTCTCCAGAAACATGTCACCCAACTATATACCTGACTGCGAATAGCGGGGACACTGCTGAATACAACGTCTGGTGATGCAGATACATTTCTCTCTACGGGTGTACTCATTGGGAGTGTAACCCTTTCTCCTCTGATGTTGGCTGACTACTGGCAGTGTAGAGTTTATGACGTCATCAGCAGTGGCCGCCTGTGTGTGAGACACGTGCACTGTGCACCATGGCTGAACCTGACAAGCCAGCGGACTCCTCATCAGCCGAAGCCCGGCCGCAGCCTACTGGCCCGTCCTGCTTGGTACTCCCGTCTTTTTTGGACGCTTGTGGTTTGGTGAGCAGCTGTTACTCTTGTCTTATTGTCAGAACACACAGCAGACACTTCGCGCTGTCTCCCAAGTACTTGAACAAGAAGCGGAGCGGTATAAAGGAACAGCTCGATTCCGAGCTACTCAAGTATAACTCGGGGTAAGTGTCAGACTGTGACGGCATCAGAGCTGTGCTGGTATCTCAGAACTGGGAACTCCTGTCATTTTCTTTTACAGGGCATGCTGGGACTTGTTACATTCAAGCTGGAAGAGCCACAGGTTGCTCACCTTTGATTTAAATATGATTTTATTTTTATAATTTTTTACACATTGGATTGGTTAGTGGTGTAATAAATTCCATAGGATATAATATTGCCTGAGTTGTACACAAAATGAACATTTGTAATGTAAACGCAATAAGTAATTCCTTAGGTGTGTTTATGGTGTTTTATTTATATCTAAGACTATCTGTATTTTTTATCTAGTAGAATACTACATTACTCGTTTGCATATTCATACCCCTGTTATTAGTAACCCTGAAACCGAAGTGTTATGTAGGTAACAAGGTAGTTGATTAAAAAAAAAAAAATGTCGTTTTTGTAGCAAATGTTAGTATGATATATAAGATGTTTCTGAACATTTGAGTAGAAAATATTAATGATAACATGTCAACCAACTTTAACCAGTACTTTCCTGTTACTAAGACATTAGAATGTTAATGCTAAATTACATGGTAGTGCAAAGAAAAGTAATCACACAACTTCTGCAAATATGAGGTAACGGGTGTCCTGGCTCTTTGTCGATAGCGCCACAAATTCCGCAGCGCTGTACAGAGAACTCAATCACATCAGGCCCTGCCCCATTGGGGCTTACGGTCTAAATTCCCTAACATACACAGACACACAGATTAGGGTAAAAAAAATGTAGCAGCCAATTAACCTACCAGTATGTTTTTGGAATGTGGGAGGAATCCGGAGCACCCGGAGGAAACCCACGCAAATACGAGAAGAACATACAAACTCCTCACAGATAAGGCCATGGCTGGGTATTGAACTCATGACCCCAGTGCTGTAAGGCAGAAGTGCTAACCACTGAGCCACCGTGCTGTCCTTTTTCCCCCCGAGATCACAGCTACCCTGAGCTGGCAGATAACCACAAGAGTACCCAGACATCACAAAAGCAAAAGCCTTCTCCAGACTCTGAAGAGAAAGGAGGTTCAGTTAATCGGTCTTAAGATTTATATAATGACAGTAATAGAGGTGTCATAAATGCTGCAAAATCTGCCCATCAGGGGACATGTCTTAGAAATTTGTTGGAACACACCCTTTGCATCTCACTGTTTTCTTACATGATACCACACTAAGTTGCCAGGTTATGGTAGAACTTTAATTGTGTGAAAGCCAGATATACCTAACCTATATAAAATGGTGACAACAGCGTGGGAAAAGAGGAATATTTTCCATATATGGTTTTTGCTGTATTCAGATACCTGACCCTTGAAACATTCTTAATTTTGGGGTCTTTTACTTGGGAGCTTTGGAGTCTACAATTGTGGGACTTTTTTTTTTCTATACAGTGGAAAAAAAAATATTTTGTTGATTGTTCCCCTTTAACGCCTGTTGCTAATTGTGTTGTTTTTTCCCCCCATTATTTTTGAAAGATTGGAAGGAGTTCCAGTTGCTTACGATAACATAAAAATAGTTGGTGAATTGGGGGATATATATGATGATCTTGGATACATTCACTTAACTATTCAAGCAGACTTTGTCGTATTCCAGCCTAAGTCTGGGCGAAAACTTGTGGTAAGCAATAATGCATTTTACATAACCTTTGTTTCATGTTTTATTTCCCATTTCTGTTTTTTTTTTTTTTTTTTTTTTCCTTTTGCCGCAACACCAATGCTGAAATTAAAGCGGAACTAAATATGGTATATGGTGACTTTTTTTTTTTTTGTGTGTGTTTTTTTTTTTTTTTTACGGAAAGGGCCACTAAACTCCAAAATTGAAATTCAGATATTAACCATGAATTTAAAATAGGTCTGCAGTAGCATACATTGCTGCTAGCATGGCAGTGTGTTGAACTTGGTATGTGTGATGGATATTCACAGAAATATGTCAGTGGGCATCATTTACATTTTTTTTACAGGAAAAGGCTGATGTGCAAATTCAAAGAATAATAAAATGCAGTGACTTATCTACAATATGTCAAAATATAGCAGTATACAGCTAATTATTTGTGTTTGGAGAATATCTAATGATATTAAAAATTACTATCCAAATCATTTATCTGTGGTTATACTTACTATGTGTAAAACAATTGTTGGTGGTACACTGAAAAAGGTGGTAAGGTAACATTGCTTAAATGGCTTAAAAGGGGAATTTTACAACCATGAGCCAATTCATGTCTCCAAACATTCTTCTCTTCCTAAATTTTGGGACTTTTATAAATTAACATTAATGCCCCTTTTTTCCTGATAACTGTATAAGTAGATTCGAGGCAGATTCAATTGACGGTGTTACTTTCAAAAGTAACGTGGCCTGTGCACTATTAGTGTTACTATGGTAACAGTGCGCATTAATAGTGTTAGTGCAGTTATTTCAATGATTTTTGCTCATGGAGTTGAGCAGAAATCTGGGTTAAAATTACCGTATTAACGGTAATAGTGCGCAGAGACCCTAATTATTCCGCAATGCAACATTATAGCATTGCCTTTGAAAGCAAAGCACTAAGATAAACATATTATGTAAACCAAATTGATAATGGGCAGGTATAGTAACCTATTATTGCTATGTTAGTTTGGATAGAATTGTTCTACCACTATTTTGAAAAATATCTGAAATGTTAGCAATCTCAAAAATAACTAGCTCCATCATGTGACTGCTATTTGTAAATGTCAACTAGAATGTTCGAAAAATAAGACAACCACCTATATTTATAGGAGTGGGAGCCATTCTGTCAAATTTTGAAGCAAGCTGGCCTTTTTCAAGGATCAGTACAGTTTATCTAACATAGAAAGGCATATTCTGACATTCATCCACATTTGGAAGAGTTCGTTTGATGGAACCCAAGAGATGTAAAAAAAATATTTTTACTTTTAGTTTAGCAGCCATGTGAGACCATTATCCAGATATTTCAATAATATTTTCTACATTGACAATCTGATATAATTTGAAAAATACTTCCTCCACAATTACAGCCTTTTTTAAATCTTTGTGTATCATCATCATCATCTATTTTATCCTGTTCCTGAAAATTTTGCACATATCTGTATATTAACATTAATATGTGTTACTAGCAACTGTTAGGGCTCATTCACATGGACATTAATATAAGGTGTTCATCACATGGTACTTAAAATTTAGTAAACGTGCAACAACATATATAGTCCAAAAATAATGTAAGCAAATAACTCTGTAAACACCCACGCACTTAAGGACCAATTTTAGCCACAAGGTTCCGTAGTAGTATCACACGTTTTCTTTCATCGTGATTTTTAGATAATGATCTTTGCTCTTGTTTTGCTCAGATGTCTTGGGATGCGAGCAAAAATGAACAATGTTATCATAAAAATAATGTGCGAGGCTACTACAGCACCTCATGGCTAATTGATTCTGCCCCATTGTAACAAGCGTTGCCTTTGCTTCAAATTCAATGTCTCCAGACATTTTATTCATTTAAACATAATCTGTCACCTACACTCTGTGGAGGCATACAGCGGGTGAAATAAGTATTGAACACATCAACCTTTTTCTCAGTAAATATATATTTAATGTGGCTATTGTAATGAAATTTACACCAAATGTCAGCAACAACCCTTGTAAACCACACATTGAAGAAATCAATAATAATTTACTAATCGCGGCTTCTTTATCCAGTTTATTTGAAGTATCAGGTGTTTATTAAGGAATCGCCACAAAATTTGGACCCCTTAGGTAACACTTCCTCCCGAATCCAAACCAAATTACTTTATCTGGAAGGCAGTATACACTACTGCTGACACTTTAAGAAAAATTACAGACTTACAAGTAGTCCCACATAAGGGAAAACTAATGAGATTGTTGACTCAACTTCAGTAATGGACTAAAGTCATGTTAAAGGTTTTAAATTTCATGGTTTCTTGTGTTAATTATGTATGCAGTACAACAGTAATGGACAATCAACTTTGTCATTTTTTTTTTGTCTCCACTATGAAACAGAGTGTCCTGCTGATTTTTTTTTTGTGGTAGTAATGTATACCTTTTTTTAACCCCCCCCCCCCCCCCACCAAAAAGAAAAGGGAAGCCCAATCTTGATTGAACCTAGCGTTTTTTAATTCTATTCGAAAAACGTGCGTTTTTGCTGTAACGCAAAACATGAGGCAGATAAAGTAATTTGGTTTGGATTCGGGAGAAAGAGTTACCTTAGGGTTACAAATTTTGTGGTGATTCCTTAATAAACGCCTGTGATACTTCAAATAAACTGGATAAAGAAGCCACGATTAGTAAAAAAATTTTTAATAAATTGAAAAATCAATATTTAATCAACTAATAGTCAAGATATTTGGCAGAAATAGTTGTTTTGACATCCTCTTAACTAACAAAATTTCGAACAAATCTAAGATGGGTGGTGGACATTTAATTTTTTTTAATTTTTTTTTTGGGTGATCTGATGTGGAAATGACTCGTATATTTACTGAGAAAAATGTTGATGTGTTCAATACTTTCACCTGCTGTAAATGTGACGATAGTCGTTCCAAAGCACCGACCATTGTTTCATGTGATTATTCAGTAGAGCTATAAATCTCATTCAGCTATGGAACGACATGCTTCCAATACTGCAGTGTATATGCAGTCACGATCAGGATCTCCATAGAGTTTAGAGTCACGATTTTTTCAGCCGACGGTTATGACAGTTGAAGAGCACAGATCTGAGGGTAAATCTTTTACAACATGTATAGTGTGTACACATGAATCGTCATGCTGATCGGGACATTTTTCAGTCGTTAAAATCGTAGATAACACATTGGTCGGAAAATTGTATAGTGTGTACCCTACCTTAGTAACTGCATTCTCACCCTTTCACATAATCATTAGCCTTTGTCTACAACACTATATCTTCTCTTTACCGTGTGTTACATCTTGCAGCTCTTGCCTTATGTTTTGTACTGTTGTTCATGTTCTCATGTGGGTCCCCATGATTTTGCAGAACAAAATGTGCATCCTTGAAAGGACTTTATCTTTGAGGTTGTGCATGTATATGTAGGTGTTGTGTCCTTCATGGTTTGCCCATTGCAGCAATGTCCTGTTAATTATTATGACGGGGGGACCTCAGCTGGACAGCTTCTGTATACTTGCAGGAGAGGAAAAGGGGCAGAAATATAATTTGTTTGGATGGCCATGGAGATTACCCAAATGGTTTGTGCGTCGGATCTCTTCTCCTCCTGCAGCCCTCGCACATTGTTACAGAAGTTGACCAGCAGAGACTCATCATAGTAAGCACAAATAGCCATTCAGCAAATGGAGGGGTTCTAGGGGGACCCTACTAGTGTGAAAAACTCCCATTCATTTTACTTTACCTACTTGTGTATATATATCATTAACTCTGCATGTGTCAACTATAAATCTAAATGTATTAATTTCTTTTTAGGGTGTTGTCAACAAAGTTGCCCCAAGTCATCTTGGTTGTCTGGTTCATGGCTGTTTCAATGCTTCCATACCAAAGCCCATGAAGATGCAAGCTGAGGTTTGGCAGCATATAGGGGTGAAGATAGGGGATCAAATGGAGTTTGAAGTCTACCGATTAGATTCAGATGCCGTGGGTGTATTTTGCATCCGAGGCAGATTGGATAGGAAGTAAGTTAATGTTTTGTTTAGTTTCTTCCAGCTTTATCTAAATTGCAAGACTAATGCTGCCTTCTTCTCTTAGTAATAATTTATATATAAAAAAAAAAAAAAACCCTTCCAGAAGCATTAGCAGATAAGGTCAGACACTCGCACGGTAGGTTGGGTTTTCTACCATTTGTGAAGTGCAAAACAGACAGACCATCAATGTCGCAATCGGGTGTGAGACACGCTAAAGCATTTTAAGGATGACCATGTAACAGATTTGTTTCAGACCGAGTACAGCATAATTATCATGCAGGAACATGGTGAACAATTAAGTTACTCTTGCATTATGACAACACATGTCTTGTTTTTTTTTTTTTTTTCCTTTTGGCAATAGTCAAGTAGCTTCCAAAAATGTCTTTATTAAGACTAAATGGTGAATTTGATTGTAAAGCAGTAATGGCACATACATGTTTTCTTTTTCTTTCATTGGTAAATTTTATGCATGCATCTAATTTTTCTTAGCTGTCCTCCTGCAAATCATTATCTCCTTTTCAAAATCTCCATGGAGGGTAGACATGTATGGCTGCAATTCAGACTCTCGACATGTGAATGATAGTGGTGAGGGGGAGAAGGAGGTTTAGGATTTTACAGTGCAGGCTGGGCTCAGAGGGGTGTTCCAAAGCCTCTCTGCTCACGGCATCATGTGTCTGCCATGGTAGTCACATGACACTGTGCAGAACTATAAATCGTCAATAGCAGCCTGAAGAAATGAATGAAGGGAATGGTAAATGGAAAGCTTTTTCTTATAAAAAAAAGCTTAGTAATTGCAGTGATTCCTGTTTTATTTTTACATTTCGTTTTAATTTGCTTGTATTAAAGCTATATTTCTAAGTTGTATTATGGTATCAAAGAAATAATTTATAGCTGGATTTGAAAACAGGAGAAAATGCTGTAATAGAGGCAGCCAATTTGCTACTCCCACTGGGGTTCAGATTGTTTCAAGACTGTGACCGAAAGCTTTCACAAGACACAAAATCCACCCCCCATACTTTTAGGTCACATATAAGGTACCTATGTCCTGTTGATTTGCATACATCTAGAATCTGTATTACAGGAAAAAACAAGATATTTTGAAATAATTATTATTATTTTTTTTTTATTTAATTTTTTTTAAAACCATCAGTGCACTTTGTAATGGTTGCTTTACAATGGAAGTAAATGGCAATCCTATATCAGCCACTAGCTACACTCTATATAAAGAAAAAAGTCTCTAGGTAGTTCACTTTATTAGTAGAATTTACCTTTTGAGTCAAAGTATTTTATTTATGCATACATGGTTAAGGTGACTTATTCTGCAGAAAACTTTAATGCTGTAGTATTATTTAAGGCATTTATTTAAAAAAAATGAAACCATGAATGTATTAATTTAGTGATATAGTGCATGTTCTACTCTATATTCCATCTAAGGGACCCGGTTTTCAAAGATGAACGGGTCCTGCAGGATACATTATAACCCACCTCTCCCCTCGTTCTTACTCCACCACCTGAAATGCTCAATTGTAAGCGCAAATGTTTGGGACTTCCCCTGAGCTCTAACCAATAGGAAGCGGGGATACTGCTGGGTGCGGTTGTCAGGAGCGGCTGGTTGCTAAGGAATGTTCTTCTAATGAGGACAGAGAGAGAGAGAGATGGAATTTGCTACACTTCAAAAGAGCCCCTTTTACTCCAACATAAGTGTCACACCGTGATAACTTTATTTGTTAGTTTACTTTCATTGATTGTAAGGTGTTGCATATCATCTTAATTAGGCTAAATGTTGATCTCTCCATTTTGACTTCGGACCTGGAACCGCTTATTTATATAACCATCCCTACTAAGCCATTTGCTGTTCTGCGGTGGGGCCAGGTAGTAGGGTAGCGAGAGATGGAGCCCCCCATCCGTCTCTAATTCACAGATATGTAATATAAATATTTACTGCAATGTACGACTGTTATTAGCTCATAGTTTTAAGTGTATTAATCTCCAGCATTATTTTTCTGTAATATTTCAGCTTGGCGTTTTGCAAAAAAGTTACTGTTTGACCTGAAGTTAGATTTTGCTCTCTATTAAGCAGAGCAGGGTCCTGTACTATCCTTCTCTTCCTTTATAGACCCTGACTTCAGGTTTTTAAATTTAATTTTAAAGTGCGCATGTAACCTACATAGAGAATGCACCTATTTTTATTGTCTGAGAATCTAGATCACCAATTCACTAGGGACCATTGATACCACTAAGAACATGATGACTGATTAACCCCAATATATGTCCTTAGCAAATAGTTTTATAGGAATCCAGTTTTATTTGTTCCTTTTTAAAAGGCTGCATTTAAAACCTCTCCCTACTTAGGATAAAATGAGCTTGTTTTGTTTGGAAACTGTTTATTATAACACTGTGCACAAATTGGTAAATATTATTAACTATGTACTTTCCAGTAGCCCACAGATGTCAGTGTTGCTGTTAATATTCAAAATCCCCAACTCTACATCTTGATAGACACCAATAATGACATGTTTATGGTTATTCTTTGAAAGAAAAGGGGAATTTAATGACCTTTTACAGGCTGCATAAAAATAGTCAATAGTTCTGCATTATTTTCCCCTAATGTCTGGGTTTTGTCTGTCCCATGTTAATTCTCAGACAGTAGACATCCCGATCACTTTCTCAATAACCCCTTTGTTTCAACAAGCAGTGTGCTTCTGTACGGACTTCAAAGTACTATGAAAAGGAAAGAAAACAGACTTGGTTTCAATAGTGAATAAGTCTCATGTGGAGCAGCCTTAAAGTGCACACCTTGCTGAGCATTCATCCTGTGTGTTTTATTCCTCTCATTGTCCCTGTGCTAAATTCTGTATCTGAAGCGACTTGTTAATTCTGCAGACTTATACGATAATTCCACCTAAAAATTTCACCAAAAATGAGTAAATACTTTATTTAGTGATATTTATTTAATTAGCTTTATTGATATAGTGCCTACATACTATGTAGAGTTTTACAGAGAATATTTTATCTTTCACATCAGTCCCTGCCCCAGTGGAGCTTACAATCTATATTCCCTATACAGTGACGTGTTCAGATTGTGATCTTTCCTTTATATTGTGGTGCTGATGAGAGACTTGCACCTCTTTATCATACTGTTGGCTAACTCTTCAGTGATCACCAGACTGATTTCTTCTCTTCTGCACTGTGGTGGATGTGACTGGTTGTAGTGACCGTTGTTACAGCTTGTCTTTACAACTAACTGTGATGGACTATAGTTCTCCTCAGCCATCTTAACAGTTGGCAAGTGCTAAGCATACCAGTGTTTTTGTTTTGTTTAAAGATATTCTAAATAGTTTTTTGCTATGTTGTGGGTTTAATTTTTAATTATTTATTTTGTTCGGCATGCAAATTGTTTTCTTTATGTAGACAATTCTCTAATCTTTATTTTACCACAGATACTGAGCATTTTTGTAAAAACCAAGACTTTGCACTCTCAACTAAGCAGAGCTACATTTATAAATGTTACATGTTTTGCCCTATACCTTGATCACACTGCATTTATTGATGATTTGTGAAGCTGCACGTACTCAAGGCTTATGTGCACACTGTATATTGGTATTTTACATGATATATTGTTTCATAACACTTTTGAAATAAGAAGTTTCTTTACCTACTTCCTTGCCCTCACATCTTCTTTTTTGCGCCTTGAACTAGATTTGCACTGTTTCTTATTTGGGAGTTACCCGGAAACTCGCTCCTCACACTTCCATGTGTTACACATTATCAGGACATAGAGCAGCGCTGATGTCTTTACCCCAGTTTTTGAACTCTCTAATAGGGTTTCTTCGGTGTTACTGACTGCAATGGGGACATCAGATACTGAAGCTGCCCACACTTTTTATTTATTTTTGTTTTTGAAATAATTATTCTAATTCTGTACAATACGGATGTATAATTGAAGAACACATTACAAGCAGATACAATCATTAAAAAGTAAAAATTGCTTCGCACACGCATTACAATTCTGATCTGATAGAGTACCTGATATTTTCATTTTGCGCAGTTTAGAACAGTTGTAGGATTACTAGAAGAATCACATTGTGCAGTCTTCAGTCGGCCCCAATGTGATCCATTTTGGATAAAAAAATTCCTTCTTATCCAGTCAGATTATTGATTGTTTTGGCTGTGTACATATCACCATGCTGGACTTGCTTGTTAACCATGTACGTCAATACTTTAGTAATGCAATAGAGAATGATTGGAATGATCTGTTCTGTAATGTACATGATGATCTTACACCACACACTACATTCACAGGTCTTTCATGTGAGTGCAGTCAGGTACTAAAAATGATCATGAATTCGCTCATTAACAAAACCCCTCTAATAGGAGAGATGTAGCCTCTTGTAACGCACAAGCAAACATTTTTGATATGGTTGTGCTATGGGGTAAGGAACTATTAAGCCTATGATGTCATGTGACAGCTGACCTGTGCAAATTACTCTATAATGTAAGTTTGAAAGGCTTGTACAGTATAGATGCAACCATTCTGTAAATGACAAACTCCATATTGAAACTTAAATTGACCACCAGTTTTGTCCTCTTATTAATGCAGGATGGAAGCTGAAGCAATTGGAAGATTTAATGAGATGAGTGAGGAGCAAAATGCTAATGTGCCATCTAATGAAGCAGACACTGGCCCAGAAAATGCTGATGAAGAGGTAGCTCTGGAGTCGCCAGTGATCTCTAAGGATAGGACAAAGACAGAAAGCAAAAAACGTACATTTCAGGAAATCCTTCCGCAAACTGTATCTGAAGGAGAGGAGAACCAATTAGAGACCACCATAAGTTTGGAGGAAATCCCCAAGAAGAAGCGAAAGAAGCACAAACATCAGGAAATGCTTGTTGAAAATGTATCTCTTGAGGTTGATGTCGCTGGAGGTCATTCTGCCATGGAGGACACAATTGTGGACAGCCCATGCCAGTTATTGGGTGAATCTCTTAATAAAAAACGAAAAAAGAAGAAACATCAGGATAGTGTGCAAAATAGTGACATTGATTATATAAATACTACTGAAGTAAGTGCAGACCATATATGTGGAACTGATGGGGAATCGGTGAAGACTGAAAAATCCAAGAAAAAGAAACGCAGACACCTTTCTGAGCTTAGCTTTCAGAATGGCATAGCAGACTCAGATGCCACAGAAAATAGTACATTAGAGGAAGTGGGAGCAGAAACTGGAACTGTTCTTGAAACCATCCAAAAGAAACACAAGAAAAAGCACAAGCGCTCCTCTACGGTTTTTGATCCTGAGCAAGAACCCACAAATGGTGGAGCTGCTGTCGCTTATGAACAGTCTCTGGCTGAGAGCTTCGTAATCCAACAGGAGACGCCAAAGTTAAAGAAGCACAAAAAGAAGCACAATGATCATATGTGATAACAGTAGTTATCAGACTGAAGAGCTTGAAAGAGGACAACAATAAGTTGGCTGTACACAGCCAAGAGTTTTCAGAACCAAAGGTCGAAAAGAAACGGAAAAAAAAGTCAATGTTCTGAATTTTGTAAATTCTTATTGAAAAGGTTTTAATATTTTGTTTTCAGATTTGTGCTTTCTATCAGAATGTCTTAAAACAGTCAAGATTATTACTATTGCATATCTTCAAATATATTGCAAGGTTTTCATCTGTTTGGATCACTAAAGCCCTGTCTACACTGCATTTTGTTACACCTGTGCGCTGTGTTCTATTCATTATACAGTAGGCAGTTTATCCCTTTGTTGGGCAGATGGTCATTGCATACAGACATGGGAGAGGAAGAACGGTGGAAAGAAGAAGAATTGCACATGATGTGGCTAGGTTCTATTGCATATTTTCTCTGGTGTCTCGTGCTGACTGTCTATTCAGTTTATGGATTTGTATTTGCTTCATTATCTGTATGTGATCCTTTTATTTTTCTTATACACCTAGACATAGATTTACTAAAACTTCTACAAAGGAAAAGTGATTCTAGCTTTCATTTATATAGCACATTCTAAGCAATGATGGCTATAATCTGGTTGCTATGGGTAGCACCTCCACTTCCCATTTAGAAATATTAGTAAATATACCCTCTAGGTCAATCTTCAGGAAAATGTGAATCTCTTATCAATGTTTATGTAACCTCATGCCTTAATGGTGTTAAAATGAAAATTTGCTGTTCTAACGCTTATATACACAATTTTATTTCATTGCATTTTGATTGCTGCTCTTTCACGATCCTTTAGTATCTATGAGATAAGCAGACTTATTGGAAAGGACTTTTAGGAAAAGTATTAAAAAAAAATTAAGACAACTAAATATGTTTTCTCCAAGAATAAAACACGTTAATTTAAATGGAGACAATGCTATGCTGAAAATATTTTAAGCAAATTAGGTACAATCTGTAAGTCAGTGTTTTCCCAGGTTTTAAGGATATACATGCTTGAGTACAAGAATCTTACTAAGTGCCCCGGTAATTTGCAGCCATCTGTGCTCAAGTATGAACAGCCTTTAAAACCTGGTAACCACTGGTGCGACATTTTCTCCTTCAATTTAGTGGTGTGTTTGGCTGTACAGGGGTTATACCAAACATGCTTTTAAAATATGGAGGGAGTCTTGATATCACCAAGGGAAACACCCAGAGGATGTTTCTGTCCAATAAAACCTATGCAACGGATACAAGAAACAAAAAGAAGATGCTTGCAGATTTATAGAGGCACAAATATAAGGGAAGATAAAGGAAAGAAACAATATAAAATCAATACAATATCATTCTGATATATAGGAAAACACGTTAGTATGTATAAAATGTATTGTCAGTTACAGATCGTATTCCTTAGTGGAACTATATAAATAGCTGATGATGATATTACAAGAATCAAGTCCTTATGTCTTAATAATCTGCATA
Source organism: Mixophyes fleayi (assembly GCF_038048845.1). Classification (NCBI taxonomy): domain Eukaryota; kingdom Metazoa; phylum Chordata; class Amphibia; order Anura; family Limnodynastidae; genus Mixophyes; species Mixophyes fleayi. The sequence goes on from NC_134406.1 coordinate 53,835,416, forward strand.
TTAAGAGCAGAATCCTAAAATACAGAAAACAAAATTTATTTTCAAAAGGAGCCAGATCTTGATGTTAATTTAGGCTCTGGAAATCTCATCCAAATTGTATGGATCAGTTTTTTTTCTCTAATACTAACCAAGTCTCCCTTCCAAAGCCTATTAGAAACTTTTCAAAAATCTAATACATTTCTCTAAATTATTACGATTATATTTACAAGGAATAAGTTATTTTAAATGACTGAGGTTTGTTTTGTTATTTTTATTTTGCATTATTTTAATGGTATTGGTGTGTTTTAATATTCTGTTTGTTTTTTACCCATACATTGTTAACTGATTACAATTGTATGCAGATAACTGAACAACATTGGCAGTTAATTTCAAGCCTTACAATTTATAGCATTTAAAGCAGCACGCCTGGGATTTAGTAATAAGTGAAGCAATATGAGACTTACATTAAATACTGGCAACGTTTAAAGTATGTTCTGAGTTACTTTTTCTGTAAAATTAGTAATAAATTTTGACATTGTCCATGTATCATCCAAACGGAGCTTTTTATTGTCCACGTTTATTTAGGCCTGTTTAGTAACTAATTCTCGATAACTTTTGTCTTGGAGCCTGTTACTAATCTGTCCTAATTTATTCTGAATTCATCTAGGCCTGCTATAAATGACTGAACGAAGGGATCATCACTGTCTCATACCATAATGATATCGCCAATGTTTTTTCTGTACAGACATTGCTGATGAAGACTCTGGTGTCCTCCCACCACCACATATAGGGCCTGGTTCATACTGGGATGTAAGTCCATTTGTGTAGCGTATCTTGCGTGAAATAGCTTTACACATGCTCAGAAATGGACTTTAAGCCAATGAAAGCAATTTATGTCTGAACACAAATGACAGTATAGCCTACTGCTTGAAGGGGAGGATGGGGGAAGGGAAGGGAAAATGTAGGCAATAAAAAGTACGGGCGTTTCGATTCTGGTCCCGGTTTTCTTGTAAGTACACTTGGTTTCAGCTGTATTATCTGCACCAGCAACAAGGCAGGTTAACTGCCGACTGATAGTGATGACTGTCACAGCAGAGTTTGATTTAAAAAGTACACGTATGCATGCCACTAGCTAGGACAGAAAATGAGTGTACAAGTAAGAGACTATTAAAGTTCATTCTATGTATGCATTGAAAGCATCTTGATTTATGTATTGAATGTGGGGGGGGGCGGGGGTATTGAAAATCTATATTTCTATTAATGGTTATACTATTAATAGTTCATTTATTTTATAATAAAAAAAAATGTAATCTTATATTGTACAGACGTATGTGCGTATACTGCAGTCTGGCCTGTCTGCCTTTATCTAGATAGAGTGTACACCCAGATTCAAATCAAATCCGGTTTGACATGAATGCGGTCGGAATGTCACTGAAGTCTCAGTCTCTCTCTCCCCAGAATTTAGCAGGGAAATGGGTAACCAGATGTCAAAAATACCAGAGATTAAACACTAAAACTTAACACTAGATCCAATCTGTCACTTTGTCCTTATCAAATAATAGTGCTGTCCATAAGAAATGAAAGATACATTTAAAATAGAGATAAAGTAATGCTGGAAAGTGCGCTATGTTAAGTTATATCAAATGTCTACTCCAATTGCTAGTAAAGTATCATCCACACATAATTGCTGGTGATGATTTAGTTAGCAGTTTAAAGAAAATAATCCTATAAACAATCAGTATATTCTGCCTTTATATATTACTTTATATGGATGGTAGAGATTGTTTTGGTTTCCTTTTTCATAATATTAACAAAAACATTGCATGTTACACAAATGTTTCAACTGTACTATAACCACATGATGGCACTGTTGTGCTATCAATGTACAGGCATATAGCCTTAATATTTCATTGAAAAAGACATATTTTATTTTGATACATGTTTAGTTAACTTTAGTTTTCTCATTTTTGATCTAAATTGCTGAGGAATACTTTTTAAATACAATGCACTTATTAAAAAAACATTTTGCGAAGTAACTTGAAATTTTTTTTATGAATAAACATGGCTGTGCTATCGGAAAGTGGATGAGGACATTATATTTTAATTATCACGTGATTTCTTGCATGTATGAATAAGTATACATCTTTGCATAGGTTATTCAGGTATTATCTAATACAGGATTGATGGACATTTGGCATAAAGAGACACAGATTTAATCCATACATGCAAATCCAAATGAAAAGTGGCTCATATGTAATCTACTTAATTAGTATATTTGTGTGTGTATCTATATATATATATATATATATATATATATATATATATATATATATATATATATATATATATATATATTCAAAATAAGTTATGGAAGATAGTTATGTGTACATATAGTCAGTAAGCTCAGAGAGTCCAGAGAACATAAAATCCCGTGAAAAATAGTAATGCAGGTGGATATCAGCAAATCAGGTGAGGCACTGTGCAGATTAATAGTGTAGTAGTGTGCGTACCAGAAATAAGTAAAATAACAGCTTATCTGTATATAGGCTCCTCAGTCATCCCAGGTGGTGATTTCCTTTGCTCGCAGACACAAGATGTAAATATAGTATGTTCTATTAATAACTGCTGCATCACCGCTCAATAATAGGAAAGATATAAGAAAGCCATATGGTGTAGTATTTTTGCAAACAATTTATTCAGCAGATTAAAAATATAAAATGCAAACTCACAATGAAGATAATAAATATAAGCTTATCTGTATAATATACAGGCGAGATCACTGGATGATGAAGTTCAAACTGAACAAAACACGTTGAGGCCCACAACTGTACTATCTGAGACCCTGTTTCACTGATCTACCCTGGGAGTAACAAATGAAGATATCGCCCTTTCCTGAGCTTTTGTATGGAGCCTATAGAGGGACATCTTTAACTACCTCCAGGGATATGACTACCAGTGATCTCGCCTGTATATTATACAGATAAGCTTATACTTATTATCTTCATTGTGAGTTTGCATTTTATATTTTTAATCTGCTGAATAAATTGTTTCAAAAATACTACACCATATGGCTTTCTTATATCTTTCCTACTATTGAGCGGTGATGCAGCAGTTATTAATAGAACATACTATATTTGCATCTTGTCTCTGCGAGCAAAGGAAACCACCACCTGGGATGACTGAGGAGCCTATATACAGATAAGCTGTTATTTTACTTATTTCTGGTACGCACACTACTACACTATTAATCTGCACAGTGTCTCACCTGATTTGCTGATATCCACCTGCATTACTTTTTTTCTCTGGATTTTATGTTCTCTGGACTCTCTGAGCTTACTGACTATATATACACAATTATCTGTTTTTACACCTGAAGGCGCCGTCCTTCCATAACTTATCATTTTGATACTTCTTTCCGGTCTAACCATCCGATATTGGAGACTTGGCTGCCACACATATTTGTGGAGGTGTTTTGTTTATGTTTTATGTTTATTTATATCTTTGTTTATTATCACTTTGTTTATTATCACTTTTTGATTATCATTCTATTTATTATCCATACATTGGGTAAAGCGCCAATCTGATATCGTGTTCTATTCTATATATATATATATATATATATATATATATATTATATAAAATGTGTGTGTGTGCGCTCCCCACAATGACTAGGCACTCACAATTATCATGTCTATGCCTGTATGTCTGTAATAGAATATATTTGTATTACAAAAAAATGCAATTACCTATTGATCTATACATGTAATATCTGTTATGTATGTATGATATACAATAGAATTCCTGCTAGTTCACTGCAGGAGACACTAAACACACACGAAGCAAAAAAATAATGCATGTGCAGATTGTGACAGATGTTTTGTCCACTAAAAGCTTGTAAAAGCACCTACATCTTTATCTTTTTTTTTTTTTTAATATTTTGTTTGTTCAATCCATTCTTATGGTTCTTTTGTTTATGAAAGTCCAGTCATATTCATATTTTACGTGGAAATGGAGTATGGACATATTTTTTAAACGACAAATGAATGTTCACCGCTGTTTTGTAAGTTTGCACTAAACAATAACAGATATAGAAATCTATTACCACTAATCTTATTTGTCCAGGAGCATTGGGAGACTAGACAGTAGGACACTTATCACCCCTGTCAATAAATGCAGATACGTAGACATGTACAGCTTGTCATGTGTAAAAAGATTTTCTAAGTGTTTACATGATAGTTTAAACAGTAGCATGTAGATATGTCACGAAAAGTGATGAGCTGGTGTTGGTCAATCCTGAGCCATTTTTCTTTCAATGCCTTAGGTCATCTGTGCACACTGACTACATTTCATTATGAATCTTCAGTACATGTGGTGTGTACACCTCTTTAAGTCTCGCTGTCCCTTTCTGAAATATCTCTGCTCTTTGTAAATCCACAGCCTTCTGTGAGGAGTTCCCTCTGGCACATTCAGTGCTATTGTACTGTAGCTCCCAAATCTCATGCCAAAAGGGTAAATTACGTCACCAGGAATAATGTATATGTTGTCTAACTAATTAATCTCCTCATTTGTCTTTACTTTTTCACCCTGACGGATAGTTTCTCTCTGGTCACTCATGATATAAAACCCCATAACTCTCTAAAAAATTTGGCTAAAGCATTTTCCCTCTAGGATACCCTTAAAGCCCTAGTTAGTTAAAAATGTTTGAGTATTAAGAACCCTCTAATAAAAGAAACTTCTACCCAAGTGGTGTGAAGAGCTTAGCACGAACAGAACTGCATGGCATTAATTGAGCATTGCTCAGTAAGCAGACGTCTCTCTGCAGCTGTTTGGAAAAACATTGAGTTTTACTAAGCATCGCCACCCAGGTTTTGGCACATACAACAGAGGCTACACCTCCATTTTAATCTGCATTAGAACGTTCTCCCATCTTGACCATGTCACAAGCACCTTGGGCTGTAAGCACTTTGGAAATGGGACACCTTTCTGTTCAGGCTTGCTGTTATTAATTAATGGATTTTTCTATTATTCGTTGCTTTTTTTTTTTTTTTTTAAACCTGCCTCTTACAAACCCATACTAAAGAGAATTGAAAGATTTGTGCCACAAACACAGCCAGTGAGAGTTCCATGTGATATACACATTTGTTTCACATTTCTAACACATCATCTGAGCTTTGTAGAGGAGTAAAGTCCGTCTTTGTTAGTTTACAGAGCAGTCAATAAATTCACAGCATAACATACCTGTTTTAAAGGAACATAATGCCTGGCTATTATTTCTAAAGCTTTCAATGGAGGTCATTTATCAAAGTCTCTCTTCTAGAACTAGAATATAAAAATACTCTACCAATGGCCACAATTTGAAAACTTTACAGTCTGAGTTGGGAAGGATTTTTTTTTTCTTCCTATTTCCAGCCAGAATATTTCTATATATTTGTATATATTTATATAGTTTACCACAATCCTATGTGCTACACCTTATGATTAATATTTCTTTATAACATATATTTTATGTGTGAGCTTGAGTGTCCTTTCTTTTATTTCAAAGTATAAATAACCAATTAGCAGAAATCTTAAAATGCACATATGTCAAGCAGAGTAATCCAAGTCATTGTCATATATATTTGATTTTTATAATTGATGCTATATTTTTAGATACAGATGTAGGAACTTTTAGCCAGAATGTTTGGTACTTTGTATTTAAAGATACATTTTTTTTTTCCATATTTTGTCACATCGATATAAATATATTAAAGTACTTTTACAGTATGCACGGTGAGAGCTTGTGGGAATAGCAAGTTTGCACCATGAAATAGCATGTTAAGACATTCCCCATATATTAGTTTTTTAACCACTGTCCTAGTACATTTATCTCATGTGAGTGATATGATTGCACCTGACCTCTATTGCAGACAAATGACAACAGTCTTTGTCAGGAGACCAAATTAGTCTGTACAACTGGTCTTCTGGGATGAGTGCAAGGTATGGCTACTTTAGTGCTTGCTTGCTGTCTTCCAAAATGATTGACATGGTTTGTGACATGGCACAATTGTAGGCTATCCTTTGGTGTGAATGTGACTTTTAATTAATTGTATTTTACTGCTTTTTCAGAAGGTGGCCAATATATTTATGATCATTGAAGGTTACAGTGGTGAGCACTCTGGCAGTTATGGCAAATTACCATAACAGTCTAATGAGGGGACCACTGGGGGTACTTTTTGTATTACTACGTTCCTTTTCAGACTCTCTGGCAGCCCAGATCTGTTAGTCCTTAGTGAGCTGAGTAGAGACAGGAAAAAGTTGACACCCTTGTAAGGTATATAGTATGACTCCTCCTTTCCTTCATTGTCTTGTTCCTGTCTCTTCCAAGCTGAGTAAAGCAGTGGTAGAGCTGTGAGATTTTTTGAATTTGGGCAGGATAAAGAATGGGATCAGTTGGAGAAACAACAAACTAATTTCAAAAGTATAGACCATATGTATACCTTTTGGGAAGATTAGACTACTACATGGAATTAAGTACTTAAAGTGGATTCTGTAGTAGCTTGCTTGTCTACAAAAACTGATATATACCATTAGAAGATGGAGGCCCATTTAAAGATCCTATGGATAGGAAAATGGTAAAATCTTTTTAAAAATTGCATGTTTCTGCAGGTGTTACAATTAAATCAGGAGTAACCATGGCTTCCATTTCCAGGGCAATAAGAATCTGGATGGACAATCTAATCTGTATGCTGTTACTGAAAAAGTACTTCTAAAACAATATTGCGATTATGAGAAAAGGAATTTCTGTGTCGGACATCAATGGATATCACTGATTCACGGATATCACACTTTGCATTTAGAAGTGAAGCTTCCACAGTGGTACCTAGAAGAGCCCTCTGGCTACGTCCATTAACAGAGATCAGCACTCTAAGATCCACTTAACTACACTCCCCTTTGAAGTGTTTACTGTTTGCTAAAAAAACTGCTTATGATTTAAAAAGCTATAGAAAGTTAAATACATCAGTTACATTGACTAGTAAACAATCATCTGTTTTTTCTTAAAGGCAATAGTTCAAGTAAAGATTCAAAAATAATTCTAAAATCAATTTTATTTTTATTAAAATATCATATATTTGGTAATACAACTCATTACTTATACTTTACAGGTCCTATTAGAAGGTAAAATTGATTAAAATCCAAAAGAAAAAGTCTAAAATCATAACGTACCCTTCAGTGGAGCCGGCTATAGTGCATTATTATAAGAAAGATTTAATTTATATATGATCATACATGTCCCATTCAGTATTTATTGCAATAAAAACTTTATTGTTAAGACAGATTGTTGTACTTGTTCTTTCTTCAACCTATTATGTGTATTTGGTTGAGTCACGCATACATAACTAAAACATTTTTATGTAACCATGTATAATGTTGTAGGGTTATGGTGTATTTATGTATCACATATCACAATCAGGGTTGTTAGACCATCAGTGATCTTGAAATCTTCATGAAGCTAGAGATACCACCAGGATAGTTAAATTACTTCCAGTATTACATACTTGTCTAAGGGAAAGAACTCTGTTATTGTTTTGTATAATCTTGTTTCATAAATCCGCACAAAACTGCTATTAGAGGGGGTCACCCTGTTTTTGTTTTGTTTTTTTAAATTAGATCTGATATTTTATAATATTTAATAAAACATTGTAAATGAACAGATTAAATCAACCTGTTCTTAAATAATCCACCTCCTTCGGATGTGAAATCTGGAATAGGATGCCTAACTGAACAGGCAACTATATTCGTAGATATACATCTAAGAATTTATGACATCCCTACCATCATATGTCAAAGGTACAACTGATGTTCTTGCAATCCTGGATGAAGTCACTAGATCCTGACAATTGGCTTATCATTTGAAATGTAGAATCACTGTACAGCAGCATCAAACATGATGTTGGTGTAGAAGCAGTGAAATTCTTTCTAAAAGCTAGTACTGTATATACTCGAGTATAAGCCTACTTTTTCAGCACATTTTTTTATGCTGGAAAAAGCCCCCCTCGGCTTATACGCGAGTGAGTGCCTGTTCTCCGGTCCCTCAGCTCTTATCTTCCGCAGTGGAAGTTAAGGGCTGAAGAAAATCCCTTCCTACCAGGCACAGAGGATAGTAAACACAGGGGGACATATCCAGAGCTCCTCGTCAATGAGAAAGAGATGCAAGATGTGTGTACTGTCCTAAAGACAACCTAGTAGGATAAGGGGGCGCAGTACCTAGGGTGAGCAGTTTATCTAGTAATTATTAATAACAAACATATCCTCTCCAATATTTTCCAAATTGTGGCATCTGCTATCCCATGTAAACGCTATATACACTATATATGCACAATATATACACCTTACTAATATGGTTGCTGATTTTTTGGTACATGTGGAGACATTTTGGGAGCCTGAGTTTATTAAAAGAAGCAAGTCATTTCCCACCCTAGGCTTATACTCGAGTCAATAAGTTTTCCCAGTTTTTTGTGGTAAAAATAGGTGCCTCGGCTTATATTCGGGTCGACTTATACTCGAGTATATACGGTATATGTGATGTTAAATACTTTTGTGTCAAAAAAGACAAAAGTATTATAGGAGTGATAACTTTACTGGCTAACCAAAAAAAAATTGATTGATATTTGCTAGCTTTCAGAGCACAAAGCCCCTTCATCAGGCAAGTTTACAAATGAATGGCTGAGGAAACATTTAAGAGCTGTTACATCAAGAAATTTTTACAGGTGGGGGAATACATCATTAAGATAAGCTAAAGTAATAAAACAAAGGTTTTCGTTACGGATGGAAGAGTAAAAGGCATAAGAATTCAGAGATCTGGAGTTGCTCCGCTGTGGGGAGTGAAGTTTGTCCATCAAGTGGATCATAAATCCAGGTGTTAAATTGAGCCCTTGAGTTAATGACTGGAATGTTCTTATCAGTTTGAATTCCCATATTTTCCTCTCCCTGTCACTTCTTAAAAAATCCTTTTAGTATTAAGACTTTTAAAAAGTATTTAACATCACATAGATTTTTCTGACTAACACAGTACTGCAATAATAATAAAAAATAGTATTCCTGAACTTTTAAACTTCATAATAAAGAAAAATGTCTTTGTTTTCAAGGACAAGTACTATCTACTGTTCTGGGGCAAGGTGATGAGGGCAGCTTGTGCCCCAATATTTGTTCATTTGTACTTGGGTTTATGGGAGAAGGAAATGGTATTCAATTAAGAACTTGTGAGATATACAGAAGATGTCATCATGTGGATGCACTACATAGATGATATCCTGATTATTTGGAAGGGAAGTCCAGAAGCTTGTAGACTCAACAACAACTTGAGATTAGCATGCAAAATGGATCAAAGAAGCATCAATTTCTTGGACATTATCATTAGGAAATCGTTGGAAGGCAAAATAGAAACTGACCTATGTAGAAAAAGTATAGCCACCAACAGCATACTACACAATGATAGTTCCCAACTGTTATTAAAAACATTCCAAAGGGAGAATTTTTGAGGCTCAAATGGAATTGCTCTGAGCCATCCGATTACCTTAAAAGAGCAAAAGAACGGAGCATGAGACTCATACAACATGGATACAGTTAAAGAGCCATAAAAAGGGCCTATGAACAAGCCAAATAAAAACATTGACACCACCTGATCTATTCCAAAAAAAATCTACAGTAGATAATAAAATCAGATTTGTGGGAGATTTTTGTCGAGATATTCAAACAATTGTCCAATGACATTGGTTAATACTGTTATTGGATGAAAGCCTAGCTAACTGTTTGGGTAACAAAGTCAATTTTAGTTGGTGAAGAACACCCAATCTAGGAGATAAATTGGTTGAGAGCCATATTATTCCGAAGACAATAATTGAACCTGTGAGAGGATCATATAAATGTGGTACATGCAGAGCTTGCACATACATGATAAAGATGTTTGACTTTGAAGATAGGTATGGATTTAAATATAGCATCAACCACTTCATAAACTGCAACACAAAAGGTGTTGAGTATGCCCTAAAATGTCCATGTGACAAGGTGTATGTGGGTATGACTGGCAGAACCCTCAAACAATGGATCCTAGAACACCCTGGTTCACTATTCAACGCGCAATTGGACAAACTAAGTTTAAAAAACTTACCTCAGTGGTATGGTACTTTTTGCAGGAGCATGGAAGAAACCCTAAGAATTTAAGAGCCTTTGGATTGGAAAAGGTGAAATTAGGAGTGAGAGGAGGAGACATCACCAGACAACTTCTACAAAAGAAGAGTAGTTTGATTTTTGTTTTGAATATCTTAATACCACATGGTCTTAATGAGAATAACAGCTATTCAAGTTTCCTATGAGATACTTGTATCAGATGGGGATAACTGCATTCATTAGATTATATTGTAGTTAGACCGCACTATAAACACTGTAGAATATGTAGACAACATGATCAATAGAGAACTAAGCATAGATATTTCAAAAGACCTTATACACTTACCTGTGTAACTTTGGGATATCGAATTTTTCAGGGAGGATTCTGTGTGCAGAATGGCTAGTCCCACATGACAATTGCTAAAATAAATAAAATATACTAAATGCACAAAATACTACTATATAAATAAAATAAACATGAAATACAAACAAAAATAAAAGAAAATAAATAACAAATATAAAAATAATAAAGAAACCATACATAAAAGATATAATTTTTTTGGGAAAAAAAGTATATATACAAAAAGAATAAAAATAAATAGAAATGAAAATAAAGCTAAATAAGAATAAAAATGTAACTGTTAAATGCTTGGTGACTGAACAATGCAATAAATAAGTGAAAAGTATGAAAAAAATCCTTACTTATGACTATCACAGCATCACATTTGTGGCATGTTATATGCCACCATAGCATATATTTTTTTTACATATTGTTTTCTTTTATTTTTTAGCACAGCACCTGAACTTGCAAATACCCACTCATACTTATATATTAATTCATTAGAGCACAACTCTAATCTAATTTTAATAATTTTTTTTTCAATTTTTATTTTACACAGATTGCCATTTTTAAGGAATAGTAATTTTATTTACAGAACAATTTTTACCTTTGTTTATAACTCTCGGATATTGCAATAGTAAAAATATAGAAAGAATTGGAAACCATTATAATTGAAATTGAATTAGGTATATGATCTATAATTGAACATTAGCATTAGTATGTGTTATGGCCACCAGTGCAGCATAAACTCATAGAACAGGTAGGAGAGAGGTCTTCACCTTTAGCAGCCGCCTTTCTCATAGAGACTGGTTGTGCTTACAGGTACTCAGATGCCCCCAGGTCTTATGCTCAGAGTAGTATGAGTTTATGCTTACACGGTAGCGCACAGGTATATGAGGTTGCACACGGAGTGGCGACAGGCCAGATGTCAGCGGACTGGGCAGGGCACCAGAGGATATGTCAGGTATAGGCAGAAAGGTCAAGGTCACAGACACAGGTTCAGTATCCAGAGACAGGCGTAAGATCAGGGTCACTAGCAGAGGTTAGAATCCGGGTTCAGGCAATAGATCAGGGTCAGAAGCACAGGTTCAGAGTCCAGGAACAGGCAAGGGTCATACACGGGTAATCAATCTCAGGTTAAACACCAAACACAGGAACAAATAGCAGGCAGCAGTACAGAAACAGGACGCTATAACCGGCAGTGAGGCTCAGTCCTCACTGCCTTAAATAGTACAGATGGCCAATCAGGACACAGTCCAGAATGTGTCCACAGCTGCAGTATAATGAATATGCAGAGCCTGCAGCCAATGGAAATAGGCAGAGTGCCAGCGGTAACTTAATTCCCTAATCAGGCTTGATTGGCTGACTGAACCCAGCCTTGAATGGCTGACTCTGTAATCCCCGGCTGTCAAACAGCCGGGCGCGGCGCCAGGAGCTTCCCAGCGTCCCGGTTGTTGCCCAGGCAACCGGGACGAAGATGCAGGAAGTGACATCCTGGTCGTCACAGCGACGGCCGGGACGCCCGGAAGAGCACTCAGAGAGTCGCGGCAGTGCCCGCGGCCGCCGCTACTACTGACAGTATGAAAATGATCCAAAATCCTAAATGAGTGAACAATACATCATGCTACATGGATAAGATAACATCTATCTTACCTCTTAAGATTGGGAAACATTATAACATACAATAAGGATTACATGAGATCGAAAAGCCAGTCTTACATATCATTTCTCATGAGTCACATATTGACTTCTAGTGAGATGTATGTTTTTCAGAATATTGATTTTAGAATATTGATATTATAACCTAGTTGTCAGAACCACATTAATGAAAAGAAGAAATTTGTTGTACAGATACAAGCAAAAAATAACCTGTTTCTGTGATCAGTATGTATACTATATTGTCCTCTACATTGTCCCTCCCTCTATCTATCGTGATTTGTTTACCAAAGAGTGACCACTTTCAATTTGTTGTGGCATATGTCAATCACAATAATATCCAATGAACCAGCTCTCCTATACACAAATATAATTGGCTTTCATCTACAGCAATCATAGTAGTACTTTAGTGATTGGCTCCTGGGACTATAGGAATCAGCATTCAGTGACAGATGGGTGATTCCCATGACTAAGCTAACAGGGTGAAACGCGCGGCGTTTAGCCGCAAATACCTGGTTGGTTTATATTCAGTTTTTCTTTCTCTTCAGTGTTTTAGTGTGAGTCATACTATCATGGGGCAGTGAATCTTACCAATGGAATAGAATGAGATCCTATAGGATCAATGTTACACATTGAATCGTTAGGGCTACTCTCATATCTATATACCATGTAATAAAGAATGAAGTATTACATAGTAAACCTCTGTTCTAATAGGGAATAAAGTACCAAGATAAACATACTGGGACATCTTGGAATATGAATTAATTTTTTAATAAGGAATACAGCATATGTGATCAATCTTATAGCTAATAATATTATAAAGAGAGAATCACCCTGAATAAATAACCACACCAAGAAGAAGGTGGATGATTTAAGAACATGTTGATCTAATCTGTTCATTTACAATGTTTGATGAATCATCTTGTGCCATCTCAACAGATACAATTACTGGGGATACAGATAGATACAGTGGAAGACAAAGCGGCAGTGTCACAAGAGAGAATCAAAAGATTCAAGAACTGGCTTATCTAATCCAATCTCAACAGAATTCTTCAGAAAGTGAATGTCTCAGGCCCTTAGAAACATTCTCCTCAACATAGATATACTAGAAGTACTCAAACAATGAGATCACAATGCAGAATGCCTGGACCAACCTTTAAGACTTACACAGAGCAGCAGAAAGTCTCTGAGTTTGTGGTAAAATCCACCATTAAAGGAAAAGGGAGTACGCGTCTCAGGACCAAAATAGATTGTGGTAACAACAAATTGAAGCTCCAAAGGCTGGTGAGCTCATCTGAACACAGATGTAATACAGTCTTTAAACATCTTGGAAGCAAGAGCAGTGGGACGTGTAATGCAACAATTTATGCATTAATTGCAACACACAGATCTTAGCATCTTTTCAGTCAGCCTTCATAAACAGACAACAAAGCACCAAGAGCAAACACATGATGGCAGATATATCAACATTCATATCATAGGCAGAAAACAATCTACAGTCCCTCTCAGCACTTCATATAGCTGGAAAGTACAACAAATTGGCAGATTATTTCTGGTGGTATCAGATCCTTCCAGGAGACTGAACAGTGTTTCAACACTTAGCCTGCGGGGTCTGTTTGAATTACCCCTAGCTGCATCATCTCATCTATTTCCGGCAGCACGGTGGCTAAGTGGTTAGCATTTCTGCCTCACAGCACTGGGGTCATGAGTTAAATTCCCGACCATGGCCTTATCTGTGTGGAGTTTGTATGTTCTCCCCGTGTTTGCGTGGGTTTCCTCCAGGTGTTCCGGTTTCCTCCCACACTCCAAAAACATACTAGTAGGTTAATTGGCTGCTATCAAAAATTGATCCTAGTCTGTCTGTGTGTGTATGTTAGGGAATTTAGACTGTAAGCTCCAATGGGACAGCAACTGATGTGAATGAGTTCTCTGTATAGCGCTGCGGAATCAATGGCGCTATATAAATAAATGGTGATGATGATGATTTCCATTTTCATTGCTTCTAGTACTTCTAGGGAAGTACGATATGCTGTCTGTCTGAGGGGGGTCTGGTTACCTGTGTTTACATTATGTGTGACCAAGTGTGTTTTTCCAGGATTCCCTGTAAAATGCGACTGATAGGGCCGTAGCATGCCAACTAGCTGCTCCAGCTGAGAGTCAGACAGCTCTTCGCCTGCAGTGGGCGTCTGCTAGGAACCGTGTCTCACTAGTTACAGATGCTAAATCCACCAAGGGATCAGACCCCTGATTACTCTCAGGCAAGCTACACACAGCTAATACACTAGCTTCTCTTATGTCAAGGAGGTCTGTAAAGAGGGGTTAGATTGCAAAACAACACAATTTACCATATTGTCACCAGACACCTGTATCAGTGCAGGAGCTGGAGGAAGGGTGTTTAGAAAGACTGATTCAGGGTCAGTGTTACCTTCTGACATCCCCCTTCCCTCACTCTCAGGGGTGAATTCTGAGGACTTGGCCTGCACTGTTTGCTGGCATGTGAACACTGACACTTCAGACAGTTAACCATTTCAGGTATACTAAGACCTACATTTTTCCTGTCACATTCTTGCTTACACATTCCATGTATAATTAATATACATCTTCCCTGTCATATCTTGGTAGCTGGGTACAAACAGGGGTACTCTCAGCAGATTCTAACACAGTTGCAGGAACATTGTCATCTGTCCCTACCTATGAGAAGAGATCAGTGGAAAAACATTTAGATTCTACCACAGCACCATGTGTGACATTCACATCATTACACATCTTACTATTATTAGGGGTTTCCAAATTATCCCCAGTTACACCTGGATCTTCGCATAAATCAACATAATTGCAAGAGTTAATATTGGCACCTATCTGGTTCTCAACCTCACATATCTCTATCACAGTACAGGATGCGTAATGATCACAAAGCATTTCAGGTTCTTCACATAGAGTGACATTTTTCTCTCTGTGCAAAAGGCCATGTTCCCAACAAATTCTATCTTCCTTACTTTCCAGATAGACCTGACTGACCCTCCCCCTCATTGCTGATAGACTGGGATCAGTGTTTTGTTCTGTTTTAAAAGTGTCACTACCAAGCTTGTCAGTGTTGCACAAATCATGTTCATTCAAATCACTGCCTGAATCTGCAGCTTCTACAGTGCGGGAGGGGGGTGGAGGGGGATTAAATTCTAGTGAACTTCCCTCCACACTTTCAGGTTTTAATGCACAGCTCCTTTGTGCTGCTCTCCAGGTCACTACTGCTAAAACATTAGATACATTTTCACACTTTGGGTCACCTTCAGAACTGGGCACATGTAAATCGATCTGACTACCTACAACATTAGCAGACATGGTATCACATTTAGGCACAATTTTACACATTTTGCCCTGATCAAATGCACAATCTAGGGGATTTAAGGTGTTAGTCTCTCCAACAAGAGCATTATCTTCAAACACATTGACACAAGAGTCCTCCCTCTGCATCACAGGTACCTGCAAATCTGCATGAGTATTTTCAGTAACACATGAAATTTCATTACATATTTTTGCACTTATTTTATGCTGGTCATCAGAGTTCACCTGAGAAAGATTAAGGTTAGTTTGCATCAGAAATGACATCACTTTCATTTATATAAGCAGCGTCCATCCTTCCCAAATCAGTCCCCAACAGTACCTTGGCAGGCAGATTATCTAGTACCCCAACATCTCGTATTTCTCTGCCAGTTCCCCAATCTAGGTATACTCTGGCTAGTCTTCCCGGGAATAATGTTTTCTGGGCTCACTAGAACTAGATGTACAAGAGTCAGGTCTGCACCAGAGTCTAACAACACAAGTGTGACTTGGTGTCCTACCTTAACTGCTTACAGATTGTCTCTGGGGCGTTCTTGGGGTCCTTCTGCACACAGGATGGTCAGCACTGGCTTTCCTGCTGGGCCCCCCACAGGAGAAAGAGTTTTCTTCTTTTTGGGGCAATTGACACTGATGTGCCCCACTTCATCCCATGTAAAACACCTGCAGCCAGTTGCCAAAGCAGGTTTTTCCCCCGCCTCCCCCAAAAGGTGCAGCAACAGCTAGTTTGGTTGACGGGAAAATAAAGGGTGATCCTCCAGGTTGCCTCTCTTTTCACGTAGTTGCCCTGGCGCCCCCCAACTCTTCTTCATTACAGGAGGCCTAGTAACTGTGTACTTGTCGGCCAGGCTAGCAGCTGCTTGCGCTGTCTTAGGGTCAAGATCCCCAACCCATTCCCTGTCCTCAGCTGGGCACAGTGTGAGGAACAGCTCCAGGAGAATAAGATCCTTTAGCTAATCATAGTCCAGTACCTGCAATCCCTCAATCCATTGATGCAAAATGGATGATAATTGTGCTAGCAGTCCAGCATAGGTATCAGAAGGACTGCGCCTTGAGTCTCGGAGTTTCCACCGGTAAGCCTCAGGAGTTATGTTGAAACAAAGGAACAAAGCTTTCTTAATTGCTACATAATCAACGTCCAATTCCTGGGGAAGGTCTGAAAATGCTTCCAAAGCTTTCCCCTCTAAGTGCAGGGGTTAAATAGCTGGCCCTTTCACTGGGGTCCAGCTCAAACTGTCAGCAAGTCCTTTAAAATCCTCTCAGGAATGCATCAAGGTCGCCGTCCTTTTGCAATATGGGAAATTGGTTGTGCCTGGGTTTTTTCCTACCTGACCTTGGTCCGCTGACGGGCTGCTGAGCCTAGCGAGCTCCAGCTGGTGTTCGCGTTCAGCTTGTCGCTCTGCCATCTCCCAGTCTGCTTGGCGCTCGGCGTTCTGCAACCTATTGGAGTTGCTGGAAAAGCTGCAGTGATGTTGCAGGATCAGCATCCTTCAGCTGTTTAAGAGCAGCGTGAAGGTAACTGTCCAGGGTAGACTCCTCACTTGGTTCAACAGAGGTATTTGTGGTAATGTCCAGTGCTGACTGCTCTCCTGAAGTAGAGGTTTTCACCACTGTCTCCTCCGGCTCTTAGTTTCTGATCAGCCTCCACAAGCGCTTGAATCAGTTGTTCTCGGTTCCTGCCGGGGATGACAGCAATTCGTCTTTCGACACACAAAGCCAAAAGCTCATCCTTTTTCATCTGCTTATAGTAAGGGGCCATCTTGAACCTCACGTTTCCACCTAATAAAAAATGGAAAGAAAACAAGAAGGGGGGGAGGGCAGAAACTATTTGCGCAGTATGTCTTAAAATTTTGTAAGCCTTGAGTGTAATCTCCAGTCAATTAGGATGCGAACTCTCTCTAGAATCACATACCAGTAATTCACTTAAGTTCTTATGAGAAAAAGAAAAATATTATCAATCCCACCACGCTGCCGACCAGTTTAGTCACGAACGCCCATCCTATCCCAGATATAGCAATCTGAACAACTGGCCGTGAAAGGGGTCACCTTAGTCACTTGGCAATTAATGCACCTATTATGCCACCACAAAGGATTTATTATGGTGTCCTTACATTCACCAGAACCACTTATTACTGTTTCTCACTTAAATCACATACACATGTAGCATGATCCTCCCTGGGCTTCGCAAGTTCACAAAGAATAATGGAGAATACACTAGATTAAATGTATTGCCTGTGTATTTGTCTAAAATTTATCTAAAATGATAACCATGTTACATAATAGGGGCCCTACTGTCTGTCATACCCTTGGCCCTCCGAGCCTTAATCCAGCTCTGGTTAGGGGAAGGGAGCTGATAGTTGCTCCCGGTCCCCGGAAAGGACACGGCCTGCAGAGCAAGTCGAGGAGCTCTAAGTATCACAAGATTTGGTAATCTCGTGAGACAAAGAGCTTCCCAACTCACTCTACACGAATTCCCACGCCAGCACCAAAAGCATAGATAAGTACAGTGGGCTGGGGGTGTCATAATGTGGCTGGGAGGGCGTGATAAATGTAATGTATTATTAAAATATATGTATCAATGTCCCATGTTGACCACACCCCAGCACAATGTGGTTTCGCCCTCTACGGTGCCACCGCGTAGCGGCGGCACACAGCTTATTTACTACTCATCTATGGAGGGGCCCCAAAAGTTCACTGTACCCGGGCCCCAAATTTCTCTTGCCGGTCCTGTACATACCATTATCTGATACTGGTGCACCCTATGCTGCAAATAGAGAGTCAAGCCTCGCGGAATACATTTGTATCTCACAGGACACCGTATAACAATGGCCTTTGCAAAAAGTACTGTAATTATGTTGCGAGCGGCGGCTCCCCACAGCTCGCTCTTACCTGTGTCCCGGCTATCATGACATTAGTCAGGAAGTCACTTCCAGGATCTCTGTCTTGGCCGTTGCCATGTTTTGATCAGCGCCGCGTACCGGCAACGCTGGGCAGCCGGGCGCGCACGCAATAATCTACATAGATTGTGGGCTAAATTAATTATTCTGCTGCTGCTGGGACTCATTGGGATACAGCTTTTCCCCCTTCTCTGATTGGGCACTTTGTGTATTTAAGGCAGGGAGGGGTTAGCCTCCCTGCCGGCTATAGCGTTCATTCCCTGTGGATTGCTGATGTGCTGTGTGCTGTTTGCTAACTCCTGATAGATTTCCTGTTTTTGACCTTGGCCTTTTTTTGGACTCACTTCAACTCTGATTGCCCTGACCTCTGCTTGTTATTTGGATATCTCTGCTTGCTGCCATCCCTGTCCCTTGTGCCTGTTTCTGACTATTCAGCCTGCCACGGACCCCTGACTTCGGCTAGTTTCTGACCATCTTCTCCTGTCTGGCTACTGCCTTCTACCCACCTGCTGCGGTATTGTATATGAGCTTTCACTATGCTGAGTTTAAGACCCGGGGACATTCAAGTACCTGTGAGCGTGACCACGGGAAAGGCAGCTGCTAAAGGCCAAGACCTCTGTCTCCTGTTCTGAAAGCTCATGTCAATAGCCGGGAGGCGTAGCAAATTATTAATATTATTATTATTATTATCTGGAACATAGGTGGGCCTTTGTGATTTAAATGCCAGGGCTGATTTTTAGACCCAGTCTGGCCCTGGTCTGTACTGTACAATTTCGGTAATCAATGCAGAGGAGAGCATGAAGGCAGCCAGAGAGAGATCCAAAGATCCCTCTCATGTGATGCCCTACCCACAGGATTGAATGGCTAACGCAATCTTCAGATAAATTTAACAAGACCACAGTCCCCATTGAAAATTAAATTGTCACTATAGTTAAAAATGCCTGAACCATGCGGAAACAGTTGTTTCCGTATGATTTAAGGCTTGATGTGTAGGCCCCTAAATCCCCAAATTCTAACAGATAAAGTTAGTCAGACAGACAGATTTGGAGTGTGGTTGCAGATTAAATTTCTCTGGGCTCTCAGCATTTTCTGCAGGCACTGCAACCACATACTTAGAGCATTAAATTTGAATGTGCCCGTTATGGGCTGCTCACAGTTATGGGTATTGGGCCTCTTACACAACCATCTCTATTCTCATCATTGTGATCTACAGGTGATGATGTTTTTGCCAATGATGCTATCATGTGGGTGCTTTCCCCAGCAAAGGTATCTTGTATCTTTAAAAGTAAATACATTTTCTTGGTGGGTTATCACTCTGTATTTTTATTTTGTTTAGTATTTCCTTAGTTCTCCATGTTTACATAATTTTTACTGTCTTTGACATAAAGTTGTGTTATTCGATATCTTGAATTATTTATTTTTTGGGACCTTATCATAGACCTGCATATAGTCCCTGATTTTGAGTTAGGAGCAGAGCAAAGTAAAGGAGAAAATTTGCACCTTGGCAAAACCATGTTGCATTAGAGGGGGAGGTAAATTTAAAATGTAGGGACAGATTTATAGTTGGGATATGGCATGTCATAGATCAACTTTAATTTCAGTGTAAAAATAAATCTATCACAGCTAAGTATGTGTGTGCTACATGAAAAAACCGCCAGTATTTTCCTTATGTGCAAAAAAATAAGTAAATTTGTACCCCTAGCATTGTAACATGGTTTGTCCAGGTGCAAAGTTGCTCCTTTTCTTTGCTTTGCTCCTAACTCAAAATCAGGCCGCTATTGTATTTATCACAGTAAATTACGCACCATTATAGAGATTGCTTATTTTAAGATTACTTCATAGTTTGCATCAATAACATTGAGGTACAGTAGATTTGCTTGCATTCAAATCACTACTATTTATAACTGTATTTACAAATGTTAAGATACTTTTTTATATTTAATTGTATGCATTTCAGTGATTTGTATAGATCCAAGTTTTACATAAGTTTCATAATAAATATGTTACATCACTTATTAATTTGTAATTTTTTTTATTCCAATTATCTCTATAGAATAGTTGATCAGGCATCACATTTTTCAACTTGTACAGTGATTGGTTTGTCTCAATTTTTGACAGCAAAGGTATAGATAATTTTTTTTCTTGGTCAAAGAATTTTCTGGGAGATGTCTGGAGTATGTTCACTACTTAGATTCATTTGTCATTGCAGGCATTAGAAAGGTTGCTCGGAATGAATGGGACGTGAGGAGGAGAAGGAAACCAATCTATACATTTTTCTTGGCAAGGTTTCAAATTGCTGTGAAATTTTGTTCAATTAATTTGATTGGGCCAGCTCAATGTCATTTAGTCAAAAGAGCAGAGTAGAGCACCAACTTCAATCAACAGATACCCAAGGGTGATAGAGGTATGCATCACTGAACTTTCCTTAGATTTCACATGAACTTCCACAATTATTAAACCCCTCAGTACTTTAGTAACTCTCCTCTAGGAATGGGTAAAACCTTTTGATCTTCTAAGAAATGTTCCACAAATATCCTGTGGTTCTGGGGATATTCTGGAATTCCTCTGTTGAACATTCCATGGAAAGCAAACACTAAAATTAAATTATTTTTGACATTCCATTTAAAAATATGAACATTTCATTTTTATTCCACAAAGACATGCCCATCTAACATTTGCATTTACATTTTGTTCTTCATGTCTCTCAATTATTTGAGTGCATTTTCCTCTATTGCTGTAAATGCATTGGAGGGAAAAAGCAATGAAGTATCCCAATAACCTTCAGCCTGCTGTAGACTAAACGTGACTCATAGTCTAAAGTGCATGTCCTATGACTCAAGCACTATTCTACTAATGAATGTTAGAGTCCAGTGAGAACATCTGCACAACCAAATAATCTCTAAATTCCCATAAAGAGTCAAGACACAATGTCACAAAAACAAGACCCTGTACACTGCTACTCAAATGACAGCAAGCAAATCCTGTACTATTGTATCTAATTATGGGTGAGTTACTTTAAGGTGTCTGCAAATATGCAGACAAGTACATGTGCAAAGAAGTCTTCAGCCAAGCAATTCTGCAGACTTTAGTTCTAAAACCTGGAATGGGTGAATCCCAATAAAGCCTAACTGGCCTATTTATTTTGAGGAGAAAAGGTCTTTCTCCAGCACAAACAGGTGTTATTGCCGGTGATATCTTTTGCCAGGTTTCCCTGGTGAAACCTTCCACATGAAAGCATGGAGAAGCCAATTAGCAAGGACATTTACTGCTGCTGTCATCCTACAGCTATCGCTATCTCAGGATCGCTATAAACAGCGCTCGCTGTAAGCAGCAATCGAGAATCTTAGTTATCACCGATGTATAGTAGTAATTAGAGCCCCTACTGAGCCAGAGGCTTCGTGAAGCAGTAAAGGAACTACTCAACATAGAGCTTACTTTTACCTCTTTGCTGGATGGTCTGTACCAACCACCCGTTTAACTACTCTAACAGAGGTGCAGCATAGGTACAAAATTTAGGATGTGATAAATTGATAAATATTATGAAGTTATTAGCCCTTTCCAAAACGCAGGTTTGTATATAAGTCGTTTCTATTGTTTTTCATGAATTAATAATAAGCTCTGTAATTTTTTTTCCATTTAGCACTAATTAGGTTTGCTCGGAGACAGTTAATCCGATGCTTTTAATAACGACACTGAGTATAAAGACATATATAATGCATGCCGGCACTTCCGTTTTACAACACAAAACAGAGAGACATTCAGCTTTGTGAATTTAAAGCGGAAAGCTTAACCCTAACCCTTAAAATAAACTGTCAAGTTGTGGGGTCCTGCCATTGCTGCTTTAAAAGTTGAATGTCTCTCTGTTTTCTGTTGTAAACCGGAAATGCCGGCATGCAGAAAGTTCGAAATTTATAGCAGTCTGCAAGGTAGTGTTTTCGGAGATGTTCTGTGTCTCTATTAATGTAAGTCAGCATTTCAGCCAGGTCGCTTTTATGGCAATCAGATTATATTTGTCTATATACTCAGTGTCGTTATTAAAAGCATCGCAGTAACGTACCCCACCCGACAGTTTAGCTAGGGTATGAACTTAAATTAAGAACTCTCCAGGTATATTTTTTAAGATGGTGATTCAAAAACACTGGGGGGTGAAAAAAAATACATTTTCAGATTGTACAGCACTGCGTATGCTCACTTAGATCTGCCTCTGAATAATCTTATGGTTGCATCTTTGAAACTATATCTGTTTTGTGACTGTATGATTGTTGTTAATAAATTCCTACAAATGAATAATCTCGAGTGGCTCATCATACATTTAGTATTGAGTAGAAAAGCAGCGCATTTACTGATTCACAGCAGTGTTGCCTGGGGAGTTTTCTCAATCTGGTTAACCGTAACCTTTCAAGCACCTGCAGTGAACCTATACATTGATTGAGCAGCTTCCAATTTCTGTCCAATTAATAATCCCAATAAGAAAGTAAGAGTACAATGTGTACTATGATGTTACTGAATAGCATGCTGGATTTTCATCTGTGTTAAACCCAAATGTAATCCAAAGGGCGCCAATCAGAAGGTGACAGTCAAAGATCAATTGACAATTTAACAAGTACATTAAAGCAAATAAAGTATTCATGCAAAATATTCAGTACAAAACAATGAAAAGCAGAAAGTAGAAGGTTGAGGTATACACACTGGAGGTATTTACAAAAGGCAAAACGGGTACACAAATACAGCTTTGGACCTGCTGCATGCCTTGATGTCTGCAAATGCCCCTAAACTTTCCACTAGGTGCATAGGGAAAATGGATGCGTTTGCAGAGGAGCAGAAGCTGGCATACAGAGAGTAAAGTGGTTGGGTGAAGTGAAGATATTTTCACTGAAGTATGGAAGAAGATTATTGGTGCACTTCGTTTGGTGTATTTTCACGAGTGTTCCATGCTGTGTGCTAGGGCACATGGCCATTTGCATTCTGCAAAATGATTTGATTTTTGTGCCAGCTGGTGGAAATTGAGTCTATATGATACAAAACACTTCCCTTACACAGTGCACTGTGACATAAAAATAAAGATTTAAAAAACAAGCTCCCCCAAATACGTAGCCAGCATCAGACGTGTGTGGACTCGCCTTGCCGTAGTAAAAACCAGCCCCAAGCTGATTAGCACAGTGTTTGTGACTCTATGGAGGTGTGACAGAAAAAAAAATGCATGACAACCCCCCCCTTCCCAGAGACAATTAAACCCATGCTGAACGTACGGTGGGTTAGCTAACAAGATTGGGAATCCCCTTGCCCATTATAGCAAAAGAATAAATGCAGAATACACATACTCCATTTTCATAAATTTTACTTGAATAAACAACCCCAACTGTAAGATAAGATACAATTTTACTTCTTGATCCAACTTAGTAAAAATAATAATAAAAAATCTTGAAAGATCCCCATGATAAATAAACCCACGTGACAGAGAATAGAGGAAGAGCCTTATTTTTATTCACCGTGGCCATAATGGGTCCATTGAGGCACCAGCTCAGCATAATTGCTGGGCAGAAGTAAGGTGTTTTGTGGTGTGCTTTGTGGAGGAGGTCTATTGAGATCACTGATTAGTATGAAGGGTTTTTACTTGTGTTAAACCCAGACAACTTTGGAATTCCAAGCGTAATCCAATTTTAAAAAGTAATTCCAGACAGTAGATATAGCAGTAAACTGATAAACTGACAATTTATTAAGTCCACTAAAAAAAGAAAAATTGATGCGTGCAAATTATTTAGTGCAAAATCAGGAAAAAAAAAAACAGACTTTCATAGAGGTCAATCCACTGAGATCATAGGTGATGAAGGCATAAATACTTAATGGGAGAAAAATGAGGCAGTGGGGTGATAGTCAACTATATACAGAAGGAACAAACCTATCTCCCCACTGTCTTTCTGCACTCCTAATATATTTACAGGGACACAGGTTATGAATGTTAAAAATAATTATACAGCTTTACTGTTAGATTATTCACATAATTTCCTTTGACGTATAGCAATGTATGTAGTGTGATTGTACGGTGCCATCCATTTTAGTCACTGCTGTGAAAGAGAAGCTGGTTATCTATTTAAGGACAGCAATAATCTCTAAAACCAAGATAAGAGACTATTCTACAGTTTATAGCCTATGTTTTTACATTGTGGAAACCCGTCTCCCAAACCATGATGACCTCAGATTGATCTCTATGATAACATCTTGTACAATACCTTTCTGTAATAGTGGATTTAGTTAATCAAAATGGCATTGAGTTGCCTCAAGGTGCATATATGTATTGAAAAAGAGAGATAATGCGAAAAAGTATCTAATTACAACACCTGATAAATAGTTCGTAATCCTGATTTCACTTGATGGGATAAAAGTCTATTTTATCACACCAAGTTAAAAGTATGTCTGATCAGCGCTGTCGTGTTTAGTAAGCTGCACCTTTAATAACCGGTCAAAAGAAATAATTAGAAACAAGATGCAACAGCAGTAAAATCGCTTCTCGCCCTTTTGGCTAAGATCAAGTGCAGTTGTGGCAGAGCTGCACTTGGTCCTCTGGCCAGAGAGCTGGGTAGGCTGCTTTGGAAGCTTGGGACAATTGTACCTCCGGAGTGGCGACTCGGGGGTACCATACATCACGGGTCAGAAGATCTTAATACAGATATCACGTGATTATGTTGGCACCCACGCATTTTTGACCACTTTCTTTTAGCACCGTCCTCATTCTTTGCTCTGACCTTTTGGCTGGGCGAGAAAATTTTTATAGCCAGCCCAGCCATTAGGCTGGGGTCATATCCGGTCGGCACTATTTATTTTTCTCCACATTTGTCACCTTCATTTTTATGATCTGATGTTTATGGATTTTAGGTTGTGGGTAGGCCCTTTTGGGCTCCGTCCCCGAAGATCTAGGGAGAGCTGTGTGGCCCTGAGGTTCCGGCCCCCCTTAGACCATTGTCTGCCCTCCCTTCTGGGGGTTTGGACAGTTGTTGAGCCCTGGGTGAAGCTTAGACGGATCCAAGGGGCCCCCGTAGCCTTGCAGCGAAGGGGGTCTGAAGACCCTTGCCCCTTAAGGGGCCTTTTCTTTTTTAAGGAGGGTCTTTCCGCATCGTTTAGTGCACTCTTTTATGGTTTTGCACCTTTTTTGGGCACTTTTGGATCACGAAAGCACGTTCCAGGCTTTCAATGAAAAAAAAACCCAGTAGAATCTGAAGATTGCTTGTCGGCCTTTTGGTTAAGATCAAGTGTAGTATCTGTTCTTTTTTGGCCCATTATTATTCCTTGATGAAACAGAGTAATAAAACATAATTTTGTGTGGCTGCTCATTTGGAATCTCCATATATTTAAACTACGTAATGACTAATTTACTCAGGGGGGTATGAGCAAAACAACTTTACACCTCTACTATTTACCCAACTCTGATGCTCGCACCAACACAGTTTACAAATCTATTGTATAATCCACTTCATAAACTTCTTTCAATCACTGCTAAAAAACCGTTCTGTAGAATACTGGAAAGCATTAGGTGTTAAAGGGGCTTCATTACTGCATATGTTAATCATTCATGGTGTTACTGCAAGTTGAAGGTTGAGTATTTTATAAATACTGCAATCATCCTTATATTATGTGCTAACATACTCCAGATTACTTATGAGAAATGCTATCTGTGCTCAGGGTAATTTTAATAAAGGTGTAAAAGAACATTTGTCGTATGTACATCAGTGTAGAACGGCCTACTGTTAGATTCACTAGTAATGGACCCTGGATAGGAGAGGCTGTAAGAAAGCTTCTATCAGAGCTCCATGGTGTCCCAGAAAGACAACATTACTCTTACTCCAATAAACTGTTAGGTTAATGTTAATAATGATGCAATGCTATTCCCAGCATTAAGTTTAAGTAAAGTCTTAGCCCAAGTATCACGCCAAACCTATGTCATCTATGTTTAGCTCAATGGGGGCACAGTGGCAGCGGGCACCGGGGCCGCTCAGTCTAGCGGCTGATCGGGCCCGCCGCCTCCCCCGTCCCCCGCCGTGGATGCAAAAAAATGTTTCATATTACAGGCGGCAGCGCACAGGCGGCCGCATCACATGACGCGCCCGCATTGCGTGTCATGTGATGCGGCCGCCTGTGCGCCCCCCGGGCTGATACCTCCCAGCTCGCGCCTGATACTGGTCATGCTGCAGTTTATTCCCTGGGAGTCTCCCAAACTCTCTACAAACTGAGCATAATGACAGTGACTGTGAGCATTTAAAAATATGCTCACTGGTCCATCCAGGCTTCTTCTATTATTATTTTTATTATTAACATTTATTGACAAAGTACCAGCATATTCTATAGCCAGATTACAATATGCAAAAATGCTTAATAGGATTATGTAATCCAGTCACACAACTGTTACATCTTCACTGAATCCCGTATAAGCTTTTAGAACAGATACTGTAGCAGAAGTGTTTACCTATAGCAGCCACCTTTCCCGTAGAGATATATATTCTCGCAGTTATTCAGATGTCCTGAAGACTTTCACTCAAAGTAGTAAAAAGTTTATATCGGGGAATGGTTAGTGAGAAGTAAGAGACTGGAACGCTACTCAAGGGGTGAGCGCAAGAAGTAGTCGGAGCCAGGCCAGTGTTCAGCAGGTCAGAAGCAGACAGGGAAAGGCTCAATATGGACCAGCGGGTGAGGGGCTGGCTGCGAACACAAGTAGTCCAGGTAGCAGAGCCAAAACGTTAAGGGCAGGTAGCAAACAAGAACAAGCCAAAAAGGTTAGATAAAAGGTGATCAACCAGCAAAGTACAGATTCAGAGCAGGCACAGCAATTTGCAGGGCAAAGGCCACTATAACCAGCAGGGAGGCTAAACTCTTCCTGCCTTTTAAACATAGAAGGGCCAATCAGAAGGGGGGGGGGGGGGCAAGGAACACACCCCCGTGAATACATAGGAGACTTCAATCACGGGATTGCTATCTCAATCGCGTGCCCTGACTGCTTGTCAAACAGCCGGGGTGGAAGTAGCAGAAGCCTCCTGACTGCCTTGGGACCAAAGTGAGGCGGCCTCAAGTAAGACACGAGCCGTGACGGCTAGCGAGGTAGCTCGTAACAACAACATTGTTGGTTTGGGGGTAAGTAGGTAGTTTGAATATAGAAAAAGAATACATGTATGTTTTGTGTGGTAATTGAGTAGAATGGCCAAGGGAGGTCAAGAAGGTGATCTGGTAATTTGATAAGCTTGCCTGAAGAGGGGAGTTTTTAGGGAGCAATCAAAGGTTGGAGACTAGGGAAAAGACTTGTTGTATGAGGGAGAGAATTCAACGGGGGGTGTGTACAGTCTGATAAAGTCATGTAATCAGAAATTTAAGTAGGTAATATGTGTGGAGGAAAGTTGCAAAACATGGGCACAGTGCAGAAGCTTAGTTGGGAGATATTTTGTGAATGTTGAAGCAGTTTTGTTAGCAGCATTGTATGTTAGTAAAAGTATTTTATATCAAATTCTGTAAAGTACAAGTTAATGGAGAAAATGGCCGAATTTTTTAAAAAAAATAAACTTACAAATTGGGATGAAATTAATTTTACAGAAATCACTATTTTCTGCAAGTAGCTTTGATTCAGAAATCCTAGCTCCAAATTGCCCTGCCCTGTTATTTTCAGTCATCTTAAAACTCTGTGGGAGCATGCGAGTAAAAACTAGGCAGGGTGTTTAAAACTTTAATTTTTAATTTATCAGTCAATGTTGCAATTGTGAGTTTGTGTAAGATTTCTAACTTTGGGTAAAGGTTCCATTGGGACTTGGGTATTTTTCAGGCCCTGGCATCTCTCTTTTTTTATTTTAGTATATGGATTTATTAAAATGTCAGCCTAACAATAAAGGACTGCATTTTAAAATCTGACCAAGGTTTATCTATCAAATGATGTGCAATAATAAGTGCAACAACAGTGAATTAGCGCTGTAATAGCCTATAAACAGCAGAGGAAATAAAGAAAAAAAAAAAAAGAGTACAGCGTTGATACTAAGTTAGACCCTGAGTTCAATAGAAACACAAACACAGATAATCACAAAATATAAAACTAGATTAATACATATAATAAAAAAACATACATACATAGTTGACATAAATGCTGTGCTGCACACTATATATATATATATATATATATATATATATATATATAAATATAAATCTGTTGTAGAAATGTATAATTCCCTACTCTCAAACAGCTTGTCATACTTGAAGGAGATACAATCATAGAAATACCAAACTCTGATATAAATGGAGACCAACTGTTAGTGTGTCACATAAAAAATCACTATATAGGGGCAAAATTCTTTTAAGCAAATGTTATTGTGCTGGTCGGCTACCAAGTGTCCTTATCGAAAAGAGCATGTACAGATCTCAATAGAAACTGGTATAATTCTGGTGAAGTAAGTTCATTAGTTCATAAATTGTCTCAACTCCCCTACCAAACCAGTAGCCCAGACTGCAAACTTTATTATTATTATTATTAGCCTTCATTTAAATGGTGCCACAAGATGTTCACAGCACAGTACAGATTACAAACAATAAAACCGTGCAAGGTATAACAGCACAGAACAACAAACAAGTAACACTATAACTTCATAAGATCTGAGCACAGCTAATAGTGTCCAGCTACAGAATGATGGGAAGGGAAGATGGGAGCAGGGTAAATTCAACACAAGCTGAGAACCTGTGCCCAAAAGTGTGGGTGCAGCTAACAGGTAAGGATCTACCAAAAGAGGTACAAAGATATGCAGGAGTGAAGTCAAGAGCAAAAAGCCCAAAAAGGAGGTGGACAGTGTAGCTGGATCAGAAGTAATGAAGTAGTGAGACATGAGGAAAGAGGACCCTGCTCGTAAGAACTTACGACCGAAAGGGAGGGCAAACATACAGCAGTCATAAGAGGAGTCGGTTAAGGGGATGTGGGGCAAGAGGAATGCGTATGAGGGATGAAGGATGAGAGTGCGTGAGATAACCAAGCATAAAGAGATGGTTAAGCGGATGGCTGGTAGGCTTTCAAGAATAGGTGAGCTTTCAGTGCCCGTTTGAAGCTGCACAGACTAGGGGAAATTCTGATAAAATGAGGGTGAGGGTCAGCCCAAAAGAAATCTTGGATTTGGGAGTGGGATGTGGTAATCAGAGTGAATGAGAGACAAAGGTCATTGACTGATGGCAGGGGACAGGAGGGAGTATATAATTATATATATATATATATATATATATATGCATGCAAGAAATGATCAGTGAGTGGATTAGTTTTGGTGGTATACTGAGAGAGGAAAGGCCAGATGTGAGCGATGTTGCATAGCTGGAAGCGACAGGATTGGGCAAGAGATTTTATGTGAGGTGCATATGAGAGGGAGGGGTCAAAGGTAACACCCAGACAATGGAGTTGTGGAACAGATGAGATAATGATATTGTTAACAATGATAGAGAGGTCAGGAGGGATGAGAATCTAGACGGAGGGAAGACAATGACCAGTTTTGGCTATATTAATTTTGAGAAACCGTGAGGACACCCAGGAGGAGATGGCGGAGAGGCAACCAGATACCTGAGAGAGGAGGGAAGGGGAAAGATCAGGGGAAAAGAGATAGAGTCAAGTGTCATCTGCATATAGGTGGTACTGGAGGCCGAAAAGGGGATGAGTTCAACCAGGGATGTGGTGCACACTGAAAAGAGCAGAGGGCCAAGAACAGAACCCTGTGGGACGCCTACACGGAGAATGGAAGGGCAAAAGGAGGAGCCAGAAGCGGAAACCGAGAAGGAGTGGTTGGCGTGGTAGGAGGTAAACCATAAAAGGACTGATACAGAGAAGCCAGTTGAATGAAGGGTGAGCAGCAGGAGACGGTGATCCATGGTGTTGAAAGCCACAGAGAGCTCCAGGAAGATGAGCAAAGAGAAGATCTTTGGTGATTTTGTCAGGGTGGTGTTAGTGGCTTGGATGAGGTGAAAGCCAGATTTGAAAGGGTCAAGGAGGGAGTTGTCCAAGAGGTAATTGGTGAGGCGGTTGCCATCAATCCACTCGAGTAATTTAGAGCCAAAGGGAGAAAAGGAAAATGGGGTACTATTTTGAGAGTCAGATGGGGTCAAGATTCCATTTTTTAAGAATGGGTTAAGAGCATGTTTAAAGGATGAGGGGAAGATGCCAGTGTAGAGGGACAGATTAATAAGGTAATCGAGGTAGAAGCAGATGAATGTGGAGTGGGAGTAAAGGAAGTGAAAGTGTATGGGATCCAGGGGGCTGGTTGATAGGAGAGACGATAGTATGAGTGAAAGAGCTTCGTCACCTGAAGTGGAACAGAAAGAACACAAGAGTTGATGGCTCATGGGAGAGGATGGTGGAGTGGTAAGGGTGGCAGAATAATGATGGGAGGAGGAAATATCATGCTATATCATGCCTTATGGCCTCGATTTTAGAGGAGAAAAAAGAGGCAAAGCTGTTGGTAGAGAGGGAGGGCAGAAGGAATGGATAGGGTAAAGAGGAGTGAGTTGAATGTGGCAAAGATGTGACGGGGATTGGAGGACTGAAATGAGATGAGGGACTTAAAGAAGGATTGCTTACCGAGGGAGAGGGCAGAACTATAGGATGAAAGGATAAATTTGGAGTGAAGGAAGTCTGCCAAGAAGCAAGATTTTCTCCGGTGTTGTTCAGCAGTGTGAGTGCACTTTTGAAGGAAGCGGGTAAATTTGGAGTGCCAAGGTTGCGGTTTCGAGCCTCAAAGGTGGACAGAAGAGGCGGGGCAACAGCATCAATGGCAGTGGTGAGGGTGTGGTTGTAGAGGGAAGCCGCCTGGTTGGGGCTGACCAGTGAGAAAAGAGTGGAGAGGAGAGTTTCGAAAGATTAGGAGAAAATAGTAGGGTCAAGAGTGTCTAGCTTGCTTCTAGTAAAAATAGATTTAGGCATGGGGATGCAGGAGATGAGGAAAGAGTGAAAGAGAAGAGATGGTGGTCAAAAAATGGGAAGGGAGAGTTAGAGTCAGAGAGTGCACATTGATGGCAGAAGACGATGTCCATGGAGTGACCAAGGCAGTGGGTGGGGGAAGAGGTCCACTGAGTAAGGTCAAAGGATGAAGAAAGGGCAAGATTTTTGATAGAGGCTGGGTCAGTGGGATTGACAATGGGGATATTAAAATCACCTATTATAATGGAGGGGAGGTCAGACGAGAGGTAATGGTGAAGCCAGGGTGCGAAATTGTCAAGAAATTAGAAAATGGGACCAGGGGAATGGTAGATGACTGAAATGCAGAGGTAGATGGGGGAGAAGAGATGGATAGAGTGGGCTTCAAAGGAGTAGAATGAGAGGGAGGGCTCAAGGAATATGACTTGAGAGTTACAGTTGGGGGATAGGAGGATGCCCACAGCACCTCCTGGACAGTCATCCAGTCTGGCAAACTGGGTGAAAAAGAGGCCCCCATGGGAGAGAGCAGTGGGGGAAGCAGTGTCAGTGAAAGACAGTCAGGTTTCGATGATAGCAAAAATGCTAAGAGTTGGAAATGAAAAGTTTGTGAATAGAGGGCAGTTTATTGAATCTGGATTTCCAAAGAGCACAAGAAAAAGGGAGAAAAAAAAGTGGGGAGATATGGATAAGATCTGCAGGGTTGCTGGTGTGTAGGGATGGGTTGTGTTTGGGGCAGGGATAGGGCCAAGGGGTGAGGATAGGTATTGGAAAAACATAAGAAGACACGGTGAGAGACAAGGAAGTAGAGGATAGATGGAGGGGAGAGGTGTGGAACGACTAGCAGAGAGTGGACGAGGGGTATTGGAGAGGGAGCAGGGAGAGAAACTTGATAGACTTTCAACAGAAAGGGAGCTTCTAACCGCCTCAAGTGGTGAGTACAAACACTTAACTCTACAGGACTGCTGCAAGCAATGGATGTGATCAATGAAAGGTTCCCCTGACAGTGGAGTAGAGGCTCTGATATGATATCCTCCAGTAATACTAAATGTAGCAAGTGATGTTCCAATGTTGTGGTCAGTGGCAAGGCAGAATCAGCTGCTGGGATCTCCCACATGTATTCCAGTTATTAAAGTATAGTAAGTAGCAGACACTACTCCATCATGGTATATGGTCACACACAATCAGCTACAAATCGTTAGCTGCTAGTGAAAATGGATTGCAAATCAATACAAGTACTGACGTGTTTCTTTGCTCTTCAGTAATTTCATCAGAGGAGCAATCTAGTGTAGGCTGTAGACAGCGCACACAAAGTAAAACCAACCGATCCACAGATATGAAGTTTGTTTGCCAATGCAAGGTGGTCCAGTTGGATCCTGGACAGGTTTTAAGTTGGTTAGGGTCCCAGTCGGACCTCCCGTTGGTGTACACTGGGCAAAACTTTGCTCTGGGGAGCCTATTCTGAGCCTTCACTGGTTGGATTTGGACAAAAACTTCACAGACTGCTAACATTTGATCCCAGAAGACATACTAGGGGGTTGAGATCCCGGTAAGACGTCCCTTTGGTGTACGCTGGCCAGAACTTTGACCTGGGGAGCCTGTTCTGGGCTTTCCACTGGATGGATTTGGATAAGATCTAATATATATATATATATATATATATATATATATATATATATATATATATATATATATATATATATATGAAGACGTTTGTTTCTTTGTTTGTTTGTGGATATCTTCTACACACCTGCACCAATTGGGATGAAACCAACGAGAGTTGGTCCAGTTGGATCCTGGACAGGTATTAGAATAATTCAGATCCCAGTCATACCTCCTGTTGCTGTGTGCTGGGCAGAGCTTTGACCCAGAGAGCCAGTTCTAGGCCTTCCACTGGATGGATTTGGATAACATTTAATTTAAAAACAAAAACGACACTGGGCAGCCACCTCATGTGTGTTGGAAGAGCTGCTAAGCTGCTAATTATTTTTAAGATGTTGACAGTTACATCCAACTCATTGATAACTTAAAAACATAAAGATTGAAATATGGGTACCACCGGGGATTTCAGCTAGTATATATACATAAAACTAATACATGAGCATTACAACATTTATCAATCTCTGTTGTTGTGATTATGACATGTAAACAAATTAATAAAGAAATAATAATCTTATTAAAGATTGATTGAGGAGACAGTCCTGTCACAGAAACACTGAAAAACGGAAGTGTGAACTATGTGTTAAGAAATAGAAGAATTAAGGAATAGAAATGCAAATATAGAAAATATTCTGCACTTAAACCTAAGTGTTAAGGAATAGAACTATAAAATTATCAGTATATATCTTGAAAAACATATATATCATGTTCCAAAAACCAATACACAAAAAATAGATAAAGTAAAATAGCTAAATAATAAATGGATCTAATCTATCCTGATGTAAAAATATCTCAAACTCTTAACCTCCATATCACTACCCGAAAATCTCTCTTAATCACTTGAGCCATCTAAGAACAACTAATAACATCAGAATGATATATCTGAAGCACTAAAACATACTAAAAAAAATAATAAATGAAACATCAGAGAAGTGCACTCATATATACAAATGCAATTTATTTTAAATAAATAAAACAAATTACGCAATAGTAAATTAAATCAGTGAGACATTACATAATACTACATTCCCATTCAAACCCAAAGGGTTGAGTGTGTTTAAAGAATGGATCCAAAACACTCCATGCCTACAGAGTCTTTTGAACCTGTCACCGCCACGTTGTGTAGACTTAATATATTCATTGTGTCTGACTTCTAAACTATTGGGATCAGAATTATGTTTATTCAAAAATTACATGGGACACTATAGGACAATACTTTATTGATAATATTTCGGCGGTGTTCCAAGAACCTAGGGCCTGATTTCATGTAGCGCACAAATACTTGATAGCTTATTTGTACAAAACAGAATACTAATTTGCACCCCTTGCATTGTAACATGTTTTTTTTTTCCAGGAGACTGAAATAAGAAGTTACTTAAGTTAAGATCCTTAATGAATCAGGCCCCTAGTCTTTAGCGGCTCGTTATTCTCCCCACATAGAGTAGATGACGACAATACCTGAGTATTTAAATGATGTATTTAGTATTACAATTAATAAACCACTATCTGATATTGAGTTTTGTCATGTATAAATTCCTTTAACCTGTTTAGAATATGATTACAGGTCTCCTGGAGCTGCCACATTTAAAGCAGTCACTCAATTTTGTCGAAAGCCATCCTATTTTTACTGTTCTGCCAAAACACTAGGTTCCCACGGCAAACTCAGAGCTAGTATTCTTTATATAAAAAAATTGGTATAAATAATTATCTTTGCTCCCTTTATGTATTTGTATAGGGAAAAGCTGCCAAATGGAGTTCAGTACAGGTGACCCCTTGTTCCTATAATTTTTTAGAGACAAATTGTAAAAGTAAACTCCTAGGTGCTGGAGGATATGGGGAAAAAAAAAAAAAAAAAAGAGGGTGTGTAGTTGATAACTGATTTGTCTAGTTTGCTAAACTCTGTTACTTTGGTAGAGTTATGTAAACAATTTTAATCATCTAGTAATCAAATATAGGCAAACAAATGTCCTGACCAGAACATAAATGACATAAATATAATCTATATTGCAAAACAAAGAACACTATGCAACTGAGTTAGTAAATGTGTCTCTATAGGTGAAGCAAAGTTCATAATCACCTTTACCAATCTAGTGTTCAATACAGGACATGTACAGCTTCTCATTGTATGAACATCCGTGAGGAAGCCTGCCTGTCTTGCGGGTGAAACGGGTTTGCTAATCCATACTAAGTCAATACCTATTACCTAAACCCAGAGCTGTAACTTAGAATTCTAGCGCCTGGTGCGAGAAAGACAAATGCCGCCCCCCTAGCACTCAATTTTAACCAAATTAACATAAAATATTCCTAAATTGCACCCCCCTTCAGCGTTGCGCCCTGGGCGGTTGCCCCTGTCACACAGCCCTAGTTACGGCCCTGTGTAAACCCATCTGCAGAAATATGTCGACGTAAAAAGAAAATACGGAAGTGAACCGAACCCCAAAATTATAAGAGCCTGGAGGTAGGCTCAAATTTTTGTGAATTTTAGGTAAATGATAATAAATAGCAGTGATAGGGTGCTCTAAAAATAAAAAGGGAATCTCCTTCTTGGGGATAAGTATTTATCACAAATTGAGGTGATTGGAACGGATCCATCTCTGCTAGTAGCCTATCAAGTTTACCATCTGGGCTGCTGGTTTTGGAGTGGCGTTGAGACAATTTACGATCGAAGGTATGAACTTACTCTCCCCCTATTATACCATCTTCTATTGATATCTGTACATGCTCATTTAGACAAGGACATTTGGGAGCAGGCCAGTGCAATAAAATTTGTCTAAAACGATTTTGGTCCAATATAGTGACATTTTATGTGAGACTCTCAGTCGGTCTCATTTATTTCAGAGCATATTCATTTATTATTTTGCACATAAATTC
Source organism: Mixophyes fleayi (assembly GCF_038048845.1). NCBI lineage: Eukaryota > Metazoa > Chordata > Amphibia > Anura > Limnodynastidae > Mixophyes > Mixophyes fleayi. Next base: position 53,871,204 of record NC_134406.1, read on the forward strand.
AATACTAGCTATTTTTTTCATGTAGCACACAAATACTTGATAGCTTTATTCTTACACTAAAATTTAAAGTTGTTCCAGGACATGCCCTTCCCCAACTATAAGTCTGCCCCCACAACTTACATTTGGCTCCCCTTTTAATGCAATGCAACATGGTTTTGCCAAGGTGCAAAATAACTAATTTTTTTGCTTTACATTCCCTAATGAATCAGGCCGATTGTGTGCAACACAGCATTGATGTTATGTGTGCATGTTTTTATTATACAGTATGTATTAAACTATTTATTTTTATATTTTGTGATTATCTGTGTTGGTGTTTCTATCCATCTCAGGGTCTAACTTACTCTCAGCGCTGTACTCTTTTTTTTAATCTTACTTTGTGACCTCTGGTGTTATGTGGGGATTACACATTTCCCCTGTATAGCAGCGGGAGTCACCTATCTCTGAGTTTGTATCATATATATTGTTTTAGTTTGACGTTTGGCCAACACTGTGCCAAAGTTTTGTATGTTTGCTTTTCACCATATAGGGCTGAGGTAGGAATCAACACCTGCGTACAGATGAATGAGTCTGTCAAATTTTTGTTTGCAAAAATAATTTGTGGTACTGGGAACAATTCACTAGTTCTGTTACAGGTACAAGTGAAATAAAGTGGTTAAAAAATCATTTTAAAATATTCAGTTTGTTCTTATAATACTTAATGATCAATTCAATATTTAAAAGCTAATTTTATTAAAAAAATAACATTTTAGGAGTTAATTTAGATCAAAATCACTTTGCAAAGTGATTTACCTGCTGATACTTGCAGAAACGTTTTGTTGATTTGTAGACAGTCTCTGTGACCATTTAACAGTTTTTGCCTCTAGATACTTGCCTAGGATGCCTTGTGGATAATGCAAACCTGTCTAAGGTTTATTTTTAAACCTGTTTATTTCTCTCCTCCCCTTTGTCTCCAAATTACTTGAGCGATTATTGTACAAATGTCTGTCACTTTCTCTCCTCTATTCTCGACTCTCTGCAATCAGGCTTCTGCCCCCCAACATTCCACTGAAACTGCTCGCACAAAAGTGACCAATGATCCACTTGCTGCAAAATGTAATGGTAATTTCTCCATACTCATTCTCCTGGACCTCTATGCTGCTTTTGAAACTATTGATCACTCTCTTCCATTTTTATGCTATATCCATTTTTTTGTTATATGTATTTTTGTTTCTTACATAAGTTATACGTGATAACAGCGCAGAATGTATATCATATTCTCTAGTCAGCTTTAGCTACTTTTATCAGTTTACAAGAAGTGACTAAACTTGATCTCAGAAAATTGTAGATTGTTGAACTTGGAAAAATAATGGGTGGAATTTAAAAGGCTCCACGTAGAAGAAAAACCACAGCATTTTTAAATGCTTATCTTGAGAAATTAGCATTTTAATTTGGAACATATTAATAACACTTACTGCTTAGCCAAACTTCATTCCACAGGGGAGAAATTATTTCTACTGTTCCTATAACATTGAAAGTGGGAAGATCAAAACATAAATTTACCAGAGCTGTCAAATCATTTAGCCCTTTCTCTATTCTGCAGATTTCCCTTTTATATTTAAAATATATTAAATATCTGGCATTTCTCTAGACAAAACAATACTTTCTTAATCCACATTTTGTATTAATGAAAAACGGTTTTATAATATATGTGATAATATTTATAAAAATCTTCAGATCTTCAGATTTATAACAAAATCGAGGGATAGTTTTGTGATACCGCAAATATATTCTTCCACAGACAGCTTATATTTTTTTATATTGTGTGATGTTCTGTGTATCAAGTCCCATCATTGTTTTATGATAAAGTGATTATTCTGAACACCATTCCTTATGTCATAAATTAATTATGTACATTGTGTGGGGCTGAAAATTAAAAGGTCATAAGAAATTTACATTATTTAATTATTCAAAAAGATGTAAAACATAAAGGTAAAACATTTTCAATATGCATCAACTAATCAAGGCTCAAGCACACAACCTCATTTTATCAGTTTTCAAAATTGACAAGCTAAATGAGCTAAATAATAATAATAATAATGCATTTTTAATGCTCTGTAAAATTTACATCTAGGTCCCTCTGCTTCCAAGGATAAATATTCAAGAGGAAACAATCTTATATACTTATGTTATATTCATGCAAGTCTCAAACTAGCTGAATTAAGGATTGTCACTTCTGAAGATTGTCTTCTAAGAATCCACCTACAGAGCCAAACTCTGCAATGGCATATGAAAGCTGTTAGTATGGGTGTGCTAGATTTATCATCCTGGATCACAACATGAGTCTAGGATGGTCAATGGATCTCCATTTAAGAGCAATTGCCTCATGGAGAGTGCCATATTAAGGGCCCAATGGTCTGCTGTTGAAATATAGATAACTTCTGCCCATTGCCAGTGATGTATTACAAAGAGATAACCCTCATTGACAATCATACATATATTGCACAATGATTACCCACCCCCCAATGCAATTCCCCTTAAAATATGGCCAACACCATGTGTGAGCAAACAGACAGCAATGTACATGCTTGGTGCACACTAGGTGAGTCAGTATCATTGAGGGCAGCGAGCAGGACTTGAAGACAGAGAGGAGTTTAGTGAGTGCTGTGGCTCACTAAGGCAGGATCTGCCATCTGAACGGCGTGCCATGCTTACAACAGGCAGCTTTTGCAGCTGGCATTGGTCTCTGGACAATCTGATGGTCAGTATTAGTATTGGACCTGGATCCCACAAAGGGCAAAATTAGCAAAGGTGCAGGAGGTACAGCAGCTATAAAGCTCAGAGTTCAGGTGGGCTGTCTTCCCTGTTTAAAGCTCCATGTGAATTTGCACGTTTTTCACCATTGGGAGGTACATGGGGGCCCTTTAAAAAATTCTACTGGCCCATAAATGTCTAGCTACACACTGGATGTTACCTTACTATTGAGTGGAGAGAAACTCGAGGGAATCAGAGGAGTGATATTGCATGGGGTCTATTAATAATTGATCGGCAGTGGTCTGTGGTAACTAACATTATGTATCGCCGCATAACACTGCAATACATAATGTTGTAGAACCGGTATCTATGAAATTCTACCTGCTGTCTGATGAAATGTGAAAATCCATCTCAACTGCTAGAGGATGGGTTTTAACAGTCCACATAACTCTGCAGCGAAGGGATGCAAAGATGCTCTGGTCCTTTTATTTCTACTGCACAGTTTACGGTTTTCCTAAGGCTGTGGCATATACTCGTACTGGCTACCTGTAGGAAAGGCACACACATCTCTGCTCAACTGCATTCATCATCTTTTAAATTTAATTATATGATTAATTATAATATTATTTATTAGCCACCCAGCATTGTTGTTTTCAAGGTATACATGTGTTTTTAAGGTGTTGGGTACGATATCCCTTCGCTTGGGATACCTACACCCACTATACCTACAAAAAAAAACCCGAAGAGTGAAATAACGACTTAAGATATACTTACCTTATGGGTGATGGTGGAGATTACCTTAATCACTGCTATGCGACTGCTGCTAGATGTGAAGATGCTGAATGCGGGCGCATCATTCTGACGTCACGTATGTTACCGACATTTGGCACACCCTAACCTTCATCATCATAGCGCCACTGATTCCACAGCGCTGTACAGAAAACTCATACACATCAGTCCCTGCCCAATTGGAGTTTACAGTCTAAATTTCGAGAGAGAGAGAGAGAGAGAGATCGAGAGAGAGAGATCGAGAGAGAGATCGTGCTGCCCCTTAACCTTAACCCTTGCCCGTAACCCTAACCTACCACTTTAAATTTAGATGTTGCTGACTTCGGTGACGTCAGAATGGAGCGCCAGCATCCAGCATCTTTGCATTTAGCAGCAGTTGCATAGCAGTGCTTTAGGTAATCTACGCCGTCGAGGTTAAGGTAAGTGTACATTTTAAGTAGGTCATTATATCAGTTTTCGTTTATTTTTTTGTGTAGATATAGTGTCAATATCCCAAGCATCAGGATATCAATTACCACCGGTTTTTAAGCATATATTTTCTATACTAGAAGATTGACAAGCATTCTTGTCTTTGTGGCAGCTGTAGTTATAGAAGGGGAGGAGTATGCAGCCAGCCAGTGAGGGATCTAAAGAAGCTCTTGCTTCACTGACCTCTAGCCTCTCAAGATAGGGCTAACAGGCAGATCAGGTCACTGACATTATCATGAGCTGAGCACCTACGCTCTCTTCTTCTAGCCTGTCCTATATCCCAAAGTAGGAAGAGCACTGCTTCACTCATAGGCCCATTTCTCCAGGCCAGTCTCTGTAGATATGTGCATATGTGAGCTGGCTTGCATTATCGCAAGCATTAATCCTCTCTTGTATCTAGTAAAGAGAGAAAAAAACCCTACTGTTTGATAAAACAGACATTTTTGTTGGAAATATGACCTATTATTAGTTATTTATTCATAGGGCACCACATATTCTATAGCACCAGACAATCATAAAAACACAGATAAGACATAACTAAAACAGTAAATAAAATCACAAATACATGTATACAAGTAAACAAGTTATACCTAAGTAGCATAAATGAGTGAGTAAAAACTGTAGGGATCCACACAGAATGTAGCAGAAGACATAACAAGGACATATGAGGAAGACAGACAGTATACAGACCTGAAACAATAGGTAGAGAGCACCATGTGAGAGCTTACATTTGTCGAAGTCAGCAAATTGGATAAAGTCATTTCAATTAAAGTCGAGCAAACTTGGTTGTCTTTGTCTGAAAAGATGCGTACGGTACGCTACGACGTACATGGGCACGCTACGGCGTGAAAGGGCGTACGCATCCACTACACGTGGCAGCAACAATTATTGGTCTTTTACCATACATTCGCACAAACACGCATACTAATAATATAGTACACATTAATGGTAGTTGCAACACATAGTCAGTTATGTCGAAATATAGTAGTATTTATATGTTATATTAGAGTTACATGCATATTAGTGAAATACACGGAACAGGTTGAAGGAATCACATCATGAGTGGTATCATAATGAACCTTGTTACATATCCTACTGTTTGGTTCACTCTGCGAGGGAATCGCAGAGTGCATACACAAGTTATAAATAATAGGGAATTATGAACTACTTAAGACTAAGGAATCTTGGCGGGAAGAGCCGAGCATACCCCCTGGAGAGATGACCCCCTCCTTTGGATTCCTTAGGATGAACTAGCCAATGATTGACAACCCCTTGGACCTTCCTGAGACCTGGACCAATAGATGCAAGCTATACCATCTTCATTGTATTACTGTATTTCATTGTGTATATAAGCAGCAGCTTCACATCCAGTGTTCAGACATCTTGTCCCCAGACTTCAGGATTGAATGGCTGCACTGGATCCAGAGCGCCTGCGATAAGTAACGGCTGTATTTATTATTACTTCGCTTGAGCATATTATTCTACTTATTGCGAATAAATCTTTGTGCTTTGGAAACACAACTCGAGGTTCGACAATAGTTATTGGTTAGCGACAATACGCACATAACACATTCTAGAGGGAGGGATAGTGATAGACAGTAGGGGTAACTGGGATAAAAAAAAAAGAGATGGAGGGCAAAGAAAGAGGAGGCAATGTACAAGATGTTCAAGATGGGTTGGATAGCCAAGCATGAAGAGGTAAGTTTTAAGGAAGCATTTGAAGGATTGCAGGTTGAGTAAGAGTAGGGTGAGACGGGATAAGTAGTTTCAATGGTGGAGGGCAGCACGTGAGAAGTCTTGGAGGAAGTAATGAGGGGTGAAGAGAGGCGTAGGTCAGAGTGAAGTGTCTGGGTGAGTGTGTACCTTAAGACAAGGTCAAATATGCATGGAGGAAATGTGTTGGTCAGGGCTTTGTAAGTGAGGATGAGGAACTTGAACTGAATTCTGAAACTCATAGTGAGCCAGTAAAGGGATTTACAGAGGATCAGCAGAACAGGAGCAAGTGGAGAGGAAGATGAACCTAGCCACAGCATTCTGGATGGTTTTAAGGGGGGGAAAGGTTGGTATCAGGAACACATATGAGAAGGAGGTTGCAGTAGTCAAGACAACATATGATGAGCGAATTTACCAGAATTTTGGTTACTTCCTGAGCGTAAAATGGGCTCATTTTAGTAATACTACGTCTGTTTAGTAATTTTAGGGCTGTTTTGCCCTTTATTTCGGCCTATACGTTTTTGATCACAGTGTGTATGAAAGATAATTGCACTTCCTTACACTTTTTCATTACAAAGCTAACAAATAATATTAATTGCATTTATTTACCTTATTTATTTTAGTTCTTCTGTTATCTTTACTTCTATCTGGCACATCCATTAGTGACACTGTATTACATTATATTACCTCTGTATATTATGCCCTTTTATAACTAAACTTAAGCCATGAAGCACAAATTTACCACGCCAGGGATAAGAAATGTATCCTAGCATTTTATAGTGTTTTTCATCTTTTCTCAGCTCTTGCTGACAGGGGCCTCTCCAACTGGGCAGCCATTTACTGCATATAGTGACAACGGAGGACATTCTCTGATTAGATAATTGTTTTAATTTAATTGTCTACTTTAAAGCAAATGGAAAAAACAAAAGTTATTGCGACTAACAGGATATATTACAGTCATTTCTCAACAAGAAAAAATGTAGATACACAGTGCAAAACTGTTTTGTGCTTTGGGATGTTATGCTGTAGTTTTGCTTAGTTGGGCCTGATTTTATGGACATGCGCTCAAATTAGCACGTCAATGTGGTGTCAGTGTGTGACAGGAGCAAATTTGAGTTCCTTATGATAAATGACTGGATATAGATGGATTTAGGCATTCCATACAAGGTAGCCAAAGTTATGTTGCACCTGATGCTATGCAGGAATGCTAATGAACTTCAAATAAATTGTGTTTCAGATTTAGTAGGTGTCTTCAGAACCTTTAAATTCCATATTCAGACATCACATGTAGAGTTAGTTACATTTTAGCCTTTACATACTTAAAGCAGCAATCCCATGAAAATAATCTAATGTTTTGGTTTTTTTTTTAACTGAAATTGATGTTCATTAGGTTTTGTAAAATATTTGCTGTGAGGTACAGGAAAAGAAAAAAAAAAAAGGGGGAGGAGGGAGAGGGGGAAAGCATTGTATAGGGGGATATTCAGACCAGTCTATGTTGTCACCAACAGGTAAGGTGGGCACATCTGCGATGTCACCCGCCAACGCTGATTCCGTTCGTCCAGTTTTCTGTGAAAGTTTTGCCGTGACCCCCACGAAAGTATTCCGGCTTGGCAGCTCCCAGTGATTGAGGTTTAGGCGTTGTGGTGTTTTTAACAGATCCTTTAAGACCAGGCTTCCGACCAGTGAATCAATTGCCGGCATACCCGGCCGGATTTGCTCACCGAGGATCTCTTTATAGAGTGGGATATCTCGCCCCAGAACAATTGGATACTGCAGCTTGGGCGCTATAGCAGCCACGACCTTTACAGTTTGGCCTTTCAGATTAATGGCCAAAAGAGTTCCTTTTAATCTCCTGACTACACCATGTGTGCAGCACACATTCATTTTGGGCAACCACGAGATCTTGGCTCCAGCCATGACAGAATTGGAAACCAGCGTAATGTCACTCCCAGAGTCCACAACTGCATGTACAATTTTGTTGTTCAAACTCATTGTCACTTTAAATAAAGGTGAACCACCGCTAGTGAAACTCTGGCAACAGCATCGGGAAAAGACAGGCCCAGCTTGGCCAACCGAACAGTTCACTAGGTTTTGATGACTAGTGCACCTGGCTTTATAGTGACCAAGTTCTCCACACCTGAAGCACCTCCTTTTAGGTACACTTATAATTTGACCTAAATTAGCAGCAGGGTTCCCCTTTAGGCCCTTGACTTTGGGTTTACCTACTTGGACGCTCTCATCCTTGGTGTTCACCAAACTCCTCTGAGTGGATGTCAAGGCCACTGCTTGGTCACGTTCCTCAGCATACCTAGAAGACAGTTTTTTTTTTTCTTGGAGCAACTGTTCCAGCTTTTCATGCTGTTCATCAAGTACAAGCTTCTCCAACGTGCACTCCTCTGCAATTTCTCTGTCTTTCTCTGCTACTATTTCTTTAAGAACTTTCTCTGATTTTTCTCTTTCTTCACATACTTTTTGCAATGCATGCAACTCATTTTCCACAGATTCTAAGATCATATTTTCTTGCTCTCTCTGCTGCTTTAAATTCCACACTTCTTTTATAAGAGAGCAGTTTTGCTCAATAAACATTTTCTCCAAAGAATTATACTTCCCTGGTCACATGTTCTGATACAGGAAACATTAGGATTGTGCAGAGAGCATGAGATTCTCCTCTCTGATTTTCCATGTTTTCCTGTTGAGAATGTACCTCAGACACACCTGTTTGCACACTTTCCTTTTGAGACATTTTGTGCTTTTTCTTGCCCATCTTAAAGAGTAAAGACAATTTTGTACTAGTAGCTTTCAAATATCAAGCTTCACATATGTCCAGCACTTCCACAGACAATTAGTAAAACAGGTGCATTAGTCTCCCACACAGATAAAACAGCAACTTCAATGCATAGGCAAAACAGCAGACTTGTGGACCACACCCAACTCACAGCTCAGTGAATAAACAAGGTATGGCACTACAATGCCCAGCCATTTAAAAAAAAACAACTTTTGCTTTCTTTTGCAAAACAAATGCTGAATAGTTCACAGTAATATTGCTTTTGTCTCTCCACAGACAAAAATAAATTGCTTGCTCAGCAATAGCAATCTCTTCACTGCAACTGACAGCATATACAGTTTAAGGTGTGATAGCAGTATCATTTCCCACTCACCACCTTTTGCATCTGGAGGTTGGGTGGACAGCTGTGCGTTGGCTGTTCTTGACAATCCCACTTCTGACACCACTTGTAACAAAACACCCCCTTCTCGTGGCACTTTTGTCACGTTCTGTTGCAAGAACATCCAGCAGATATCAGCAACACAAAAACTTCTTGCTTTAAATCAAATATATTTATTGTTTGCATCACAATAAATGGCACATCTTCTGTTCTGATGACACCAGCAAGCAATACCTTTACTTTTACTTGCACCTCCTGGTGACCCTACTGCTAACTAGGCACAGACCAGCTCACTACTGACTGGCCAACTTGTTCAGCATCAGTCACATCTAGCAAGAGCACAACTCAAGGTTAAATACACAAGGTCTCCTCCCACAGGCTTGGGTGACTGACAGGCAACACTCCCACCTTGTCTTTAAAGGAAGTCTCCTCAGGTGTTCTGTAACGGCTATTCAATACAGCCACCCCTATCAGCTCTGCTGCTAGCTGTGGATACAAACACGTTAAAGCATGCAAGTAAATCACTTTTTACATTTACTTTATCACATGTCTCAGACCTGTATATAACTGAACATAAGCACAGTGCTACACCTGTATATAACTTGGGTTACAGCCTTTTACCTGCAGACTGTTAGCTCCATAGCTAATTCCACTCTGAGAGGCCTGTGGAAAACCACTCCCATTGCCACAAGATATATATATAATTTTCTTGGATAACCAGAAAAAGTATAAAAAAATAACACAGCCAACACAGCACAAAAGCATGAAAATGGATCTGATGGTGTAATTCACTTCCTGTTTTGAAAGTGTTAAGACTAAATGAGGTTCCGACGATCAGTATTTTAGGTTAAAACATTAAACAACATAATTATTTCAGGGGTAGTCCAAATGGAAAGTGTGATATTATTTTCTCTTTGCAGGCATGTGCATTTTTGTCACAAAACAAAAAATCAGCTAAACGTTGAATAAACATTAGAAAAATGGAAATTTATACAACTGTTAATTAAAACGTGCTAAACTTCTATTATTTTTTTGTTCGTCAATGTCTTCTACTGACACTTGTTGTTATGGGTTTTCTCAAGGAACAACTGAATATTTTCTGAAAAGGCAAGACAATAAAATTCATCCTACTTTACAACATTTCAAAAATATTATGCATGGTTAATTTGCACTTTGCTAGTTAATATGCCTATATTAATTAAAAATACAAATAAAAATACAAAAATTAAATAACTAAGGCTATGTACAGACTGCTAGTTACAATTTTTATTGCACAGTAAAATGCAAGTGCAAATACATACAAACCATGGGGTAAATGTATCAATGTCCGGATTCTTCAACTCCGGCGAGATCGGCGTCTTCAGCCTTGTAAAGGGAAACTTCCCTTTACAAGGCAGCGCCGCTTTAAATTTAAGCGCTGAAGACGCCGATCTCGCCGGAGTTGAAGAATCCGGACATTGATACATTTACCCCCATATTGGGCTTCTGTAAGTGTTCAATATATGTTTTTTGTGTTATTATTTTTGTTATTAACTTTTATTTATAAGGCGCCACAAAAAGTCCACAGCACCAAATAAATCTACAATAGTATACCGTACATAGACAGCAATTTTCCATAGCATATTACATAATACATTTTTTAAAAAAAGAATCAACAAGGCCAGACATCTATTAATTAATAAATTACACGCAGATAACTGGTAATATAGATCAAGTTATTTATGGGACAGTGAATGAGAGTGATGGTAGCATGGGTTCAAGAAAACTCATACTAACTGTAACGTAATATGCAAAATATAAATCCGTCATCTTTTTTTTTGAATAGCCAGAAGTCATAGATTTTATGGAAAAGTATAATTTAACATTATGTTCTTATGTATACTTTATTTTCATTATACATATCTTGTGAATACTAAAGAAGACATTCCTTTGCATCTCTCACTTTTAGCAGGTCCACATACTGTAAATAAAAACCTTTGTGCATTTTTTTCACTTGTAATCTGTTTGCTCTTGTTTTAAATTCTTTCAAAAGATTTTATTCTTAATTTGAGGCAGTGCTGAAATAACAGAACTGTTTTTTCTGTGCATTCAGAATGAAATGTTTTCTTTGGCCTCCATATCTTATCACTATACTTACAGACACTTTTTATACCCTGCTTAATCACAATTAAGCCCTTTCACTCTGAGCCGACCAATCACAAGGCCGCATGATCTGGAAAAAGTATACTTGGGTCTGAGTCAAACACTCTATATTTTTAACTGTCAAAAAAGGTGGATCGAAAACAGAGTCAATATATGTATATGTGTATATAATCAAAGCATACAGTTTTTATAATTGATTACATATATTTCACATATTAAATGAGGTGTCCACTATTTGTTTTTTTCTATTTTTGACAACTGACATTAAGATAATTTCTAAGAATTATTTTTTTATTGGCTGCTGCTTTATGGTTTGAAAAAAATGCTTCTTTGCAGTAGTAAAAGTTTTGCAGAAAGCTACAACATTGTTACAAGTAAAAAAAGACTAGCTATCTGCTAAGTTCAATTGTAGGAATAGAAGGAGAAGGGGTTGTGAGAGCCCAGATTAGTGTATTTTCAAACTGAATTGATGTATGTCAGCTAAAATCATGTCACAAGTAGAAAGATAAAAAACAACTTTAACCACTGTAGATCAGTGGCACAGTAGTTAGCATAGCTGCATTACAGCAATTGGATCATGGGTTCACATCCATCTAGGGCCCGATCAGTGTGGTGTTTGTATGATCTCTCCGTGTTTTTATGGGTTTTGTCCCACAGTGCAAAAACATACTGGTAGGTTAATTGTCTTCTGGCAAAATGGACCTAATGTATGTTGAGGAATTTAAACTGTAAGCTCCAATGGGACAGAGACTGATGTCAATGATTACATATTCTTTATACAGAGCTGAAAAATATGATTGGTTCTATAATAAATTATGATAATATTTGCATAGTTTTTCACAAGATATCAGCCGATAACAAAATATTAAAAGGTGTCTTATAAAGTTCCCTGTGATTTTCATGGGGGTGGGTAAAATACTTATATATAAGGTAGTTTTTTTAAGCTGCCTGAATTCTATAGCCATGTACATGGAATATAATTTATTTGTACATAGAGATATATGGTTTTGCTCTGGAATGTATTGATTATCAGAACTGAAGCCAAAATTCACATCAGAAGGACTATTGACTACTAATTTCAATGGGGTGACATGTATACACTTAAGAACAGAAGGTAGGACTGGCCAGCAAGATAGAGTATTAATAAGGTATGCGTAAATATACTAGTTCAATAAAAAATGTGGAATTCTATTTAATTCATCAAAATGCTTGACTGTGAAGCTTGAGAATATGGTCCATAACTTGAATCATTAAATGAATCCAATGGTTTATGCCTAGTTCTACACTTTTCACCACTCCTGTTATGTTTTTTGCTCGTATTTTGATACTCAAAAACATACATTGGGCTGTTTCTGAAATTGATGTGGTCCTAGGCATTGTGAATATATAATCCCTAGATAGTAAAAACAATCTTTCAAGCAGGAAAAGAAAAAGGAAAATCTCATCATTGTGGCATAATCAGGAATTAGGAAAATAATATATTAATGTGGTTATTATTCTTAAAGATATAAGTACCTGTGAAGTCCCTGTGTGTAAGTATATAAGGGGTTAGTATAAGGGTTATCTATTCATATAGGGAACATAATTCATCAATGCACTACCTTTAATAAAAGATGTTTGAGTAGATCTCTGTACATATTTGTAACTAATGGAACCAGTTGCATTATTTGCATATCAATAGATACCATCCCCATCAAGAAGCATGGAAATACCCTATCTTCCTAAAGATTCCATATTGCATAATGATGTTTCCAAACATGTTTTCAGGAATTATAACAGGTTTATTGGACTTATCATTGTATCTTTGTGATGCTCCTGAGAAAAGATATACCAATTATAAAGTTTACTACTAAAAGTGTCTGTGAAAAAGACCATAAAACTAGCTGTAAAAATAGTTAGCAAAGACAAACAATTCTCTCAGTAATCTCACATGAAAGGTGGCCGAAGTAGGAAAAAAAATGATTTTAAAAAATGCTAACATGATGTTAGAAAATTGTCAGTGTTTGGGTGTCAATATGCAACTGAAGCTGTCCACATTCTAGCCTTTCCCCAGGCAACTGATCACAGGAAAATTATGTGCGTTTTCTTTTCTGTTTCCTTAAGAAACTCTTTTGCAATTGTATTAATGTATGTCAGTTTGTTATCTTTTGTCATTCACAGATTCTGGCCATCGCTTAACACTGAATACGCTGTCCGGGGCGCACCCTCTGCTCCCCTCCCTGCTTCCGGCACTGGCTTCCGTGCCACAACACCACGTAACTGCTAACCTGAGGTCTGCTATATTCATCAGCTCAGCTATTTAAACCTTATCTCTGTGGCAGAGTAATAGGCTCCATACTTGTATGCCAGCATTTCTTAGCATGTTGAGGCTGATTTCTGTGTATTCTGACCTGGACCATTCCTGACCTCTCTTCCACCTGTCATTTGGTACTGCTTCTGTTAATGTTTGCTGCTGACCTAGCCTGGTTGATACTCCTTTCTGTTATCTATTTTGGCACTGTGCAGTCTGTGTACTAGTCCCAATTACCTTAACCAGTCCCTTCTTTCATCTGTCACTAGCTCATCACATCTGGAAGCAGGACAGAGGACAGAATCCTGCAAACCTACCAGCAGCAAAACACAAATCCACTTGTAGGAGTCCCTGGTAAAAACGAGGGGGACATGTTAGACTCTGTGCATAAATCAGCTAGAATCATGACACTTTCTTTGTGTTATCCTCCTTTGTGATATTAAACTCCATTTAATGATGTTCAGTCTTTGCATTCTTAACAGATTCATGTGTCAGTTTGTTTTGTTATAATGCTACACTTAAGGCAGATAAATGTTTGGTTAACAGTAACTCTTATTCAATTCTGTTGCGATTGTGTTGTGGGAGTAGTCAGGGACTAACCGAAGACTGCCTAAAGTGTATCAGCACTTGAATCAATCTTAGTGGTGGCAGAACTGGGTGTTTAATAATGAGTATTACATATATTTTTGAAGGATTTTAGTCATCATTGTTTATTTGTATGGTGCCACAAATTCCATAGTATCTGACATACATAAACAATAAGCAAAGTAACAGTATAATAAATACATGAATGCAATTAACAGAACAAACCGCAGAGCATACAGAACAAAATCAGCACCAGACATATCAAAGGACATACAATTGACATATGAGGTAGTCAATCTTAAAGCATAACCCTGACCACAAGAGCAATATTTTAGATGTGAAATGAAAAGAGACAGTGGGATCAAGTGAGACACAATAGTTTGGGGTATGGACCAGGTGATGGGGCAGTGTAAAGAGGAATGGAATGTAACCAATGATGAAGAGGTACAGAGTAATGGAGAAGTAAGTTAAAGGTCCATGATGGTGTGCTGGCAGGCAGTTAGGAGGGAGTTGGGGGGTTGTTGATGGAAGTTGCTGAAGATGTGAAGGGCAGAATGCTGGAGGAGGTTAGGCAGAGGTCACTGATGGTGCACCCCTTTGAGAAGATCCAGATAAGTTGTTGTTGAAGGCCCAATAGAGGATTATGCTGTAGGGTTGAGGTGCTAGAGTTGTTGGAGGGATGACGGCTGGGGGAAGAATAGGGAAGGAACAAAAAAAGAAATACACAAGGTTTGTATTAGCTGCACAGGAGACAGTTTTTAGGCTGCCTATGGAACAGTGGATGCTGCAAGGCTGTGGATGGACCATAGCAGTGAAGAGCAGGCCCCAATCAAGTTACGGCTGGAGGAGCTGGAAAGGGTCCATTCTGGTGGTGGGAGCAAGATTGGTAGATGTTCTCACTGACATGAGAGTCCAGGGCAGCTGGGGGAGCCAGTGTCTCTATACAGGAGGCACTGGGGACTCAGCTGTGGCGAAGGGCAGTTGCAGGATTTCCACTAGATTTTGGAACAGGGCTGCAGGGATTCACATCCATTCAGCCACAAGAGTACAAAGAGATGTGCACTGATGTTGGGTGATAAGACCTGGCTTGCAGGCAGCCTTCCAATTTATCCCAAAAGTGTTTGATGGGGTTGAGGTAATGTCTCTGCGAAGGCCATTTAACACCAAACTCAAATAAACATTTTGATAGACCTCACCTTGCATTGTCATGTTAAACAGGAAAGGGGTTTTCCTAACTGGTTGCCACAAAGTTGGAGGCACACAATTCTCTAGAATGTCATTGTATGCTGTTATATTAAGATGGACCTTCACTGGAACAACGGGGGCCCAGGCCAAACCATGATAAACAGCCCCAGACCATTACTCCTCCTTCAGCAAACTTTAGTTTTCAGTATGCATTCTGATAGTGTTCTTCTGGTATCCACCAAACCCAGATCCGTCCATCAGACTGCCAGAATGTGAAGTGGAATTTGGCACTCCAGAGAATGTGTTTTAGTTTTTATAGGTTTCATTAGAGGTGTGCTTTACACCACTACAGTTGACTTTTCACATTGCACATAGTGATCTGAGGCATGTGTGGGACTGCTCATTTATGAAAACCCAATCCATGAAGCTCCTAAAGACCAGTTCTTGTGAGGATGTTGCCTCCATAAACTTGGTAGTGAGTTTTGCAAGTGAACACAGATTATTTTCATGTGGTAGTTACTTTAGCACTCAGTAGTCCAGTTTTGTAAGTTTATGTGGCCTGCCACATCTCAGCTGCACTTGCTCACATGTAAAAAGCGTATTTTATGCCAAAAACGCAATTTGTGTTCAGCTCAACATGAGATTCACAATGCTTAAGAGATTAAAAATAAGATTACAAAGTGATGTACAGTAATATTAAGAAAACAAGTTTCATTAAAAATTAAAAGGAGAAATGCATAAATAGAAAAACTCACATAATTCCTTGCTTTCTCTGTTGTGGAAACCAGAAAGGTGTATAGGGCTTTACTAAACAAGTGACTCCTTAATCTGACAAAGTACAACAGTTGTTCATGGATTTGAAAGCCAAGTCCTTTTCTCCCTCAGTCCCCTCCCTTCTGCAGTCTCTCATAAAAGCAATGTAGATGATAATATGGGGGAAATTCACAAAATAGACATACATTCTTACACAAGTCATAGTTTTCCTCTCAAACATCCCATAATCATAATAATAAATGCAATCAGCAGAATATAAAGTTGCCTGTGCATAGACATGAAACATCACTATAAAATATTGATTACTTGGGAAAATACACCATTGTGTAATTTACCAACCATATTTGGTGGACTTCATTTTCCAAGTATGAATATGCCAAGGACTTTTTCAAATAGGAATTATAAAATAAATTGTTTTGATGTGGACTTTTTTTATTTCAAATTATAGATCTGACCATGTATTCTGAATTCAGTATAAATGGTTATAAATGACATGTGATCTGATAACTGTGCTGTAGAGATGCTTAGTACCCTATGTATAGTACTCCTGCTCTGAAACAGTATGATACTTTGCTATGTCAAATAGCTGGCAATGCTTTTCTGGATTGAAATGGCCACTGTTGGCTTTAACATGTACATACCTTGGAATAAGTTGGAAATTACACTGATCAGCCACGACATTTAAACCACCTTCCTAATATTGTGTAGGTACCCCTTGTGCTGCCAAAACAGCTCTGACCCATTGAAGCACTCCTCAAGACCTCTGAGAGTGTTCTGTGGTATCTGTCACCAAGACATTAGCAGCAATTCATTAATCCAGGATGTTTCGAGATGAGGCCTCCATGGCTCAGACTTGTTTTTCCAGCACATCCTACAAATGCTTGATTGGATTGAGATCTGGGGAATTTGGAGGCCAAGTCTACACCTTGAACTCTTTGTCATGTTCCTCAAACCATTCCTGTTTGCATTGTGGCGGTATTATTATCCTGCTGAAATAGGCCACTGCCATCAGGGAATACCTTTGCCAAGAAGTGGTGTACTTGGTCTACGACAAGTTTAGGTAGGAGTGTACCTGTCAAAGTAACATCCACATGAATTGCAGGAACCAAGGCTACCCAACTGTACATTGCCCAGAGCATAATACTCCCTTTGCTGGCTTTACTTTTCACATAGTGCATCCTGGTGCCATCACTTCCGCAGGAAAACAATGCACACACACTTGGCCGTCCACATGATGTAAAAGAAAATGTGGTTCATCAGACCAGGCCACCTTCTTACATTGTTTCATTTTCCAGTTCTGTTACTCATGTGCCCATTGTAGGCATTGTCGGCATTGGACAAGGGTCAGCATGAGCACTCTAACCAATCTGTGGCTATGCAGCAAGCTGCAATGCACTGACACCTTTCTATCATAGCCAGCCTTAACCTTTACAGCAATTTGTGCTACAATAGTTCTTCTGTGGAAGGACAAGATGGGCTGCCCATGCACGTCATTGATCCATGAGTGCCCATGACCCTGTTATCGGTTCCTTCCTTGGACCACTTTTGGTAGGTACTAACCACTGCATACCAGGAACATACTACAAGACCTTCCATTTAAAGTTACATTTACAAAGAAATTAAATAAATTATAAAGTGTTCTCAAACTTTTTAGCAATACTGCATATTAATGCATAATAATGTAATTGCTGCATGCCCCCAAATTTACTGAATATTCATAGTAGACTAAAAGAAAATAGTTTTGTTTAGAAATGGGTTATATGAAGGTTGATGTAAACAGCAATCTTTAAACATACCCTCCTCATAATGCTCCTACTCCATGTCATTTACACACCTCACGTGTGCCCAGACAGTGTTGTCTACTTTTCAATACCTTCTGAAAGTACCGATTTTGGCAGACTGTTCCAATTCTTGGACCCCAAAGGGCTGTGGCTTCACATAAAGTTGGAGGATTTCTTTGTGTATGTGGATGATGTTAGTGATGATGTTAGTTGATGTTTTTTTCGTGAGGATTTGGGTTATGTTTATTTTGTACTTCTTCCTGGGGGGGCTTAAAGTAAAGTAAAAGCACTGACTAAATAAAAAGTTGAGCTGTAAAATCCGAATCACCACAAAACAATACAGATTAAAACATACAAGTGCAGAATGAGGCAGGGTAATTTACAGCGATTCTCTTAAGGGCAGCATGGTGGCTTGTTGGTTAGCACTTCTGCCTCACAGCACTGGGGTCATGAGTTTGAATCTCAACCATGGCCTTATCTGTGCGCAGTTTATATGTTCTCCCCATGTTTGCGTGGGTTTCCTCCGGCTCCTTCGTTTTTTTCCCACACTCCAAAAACGTACTGGAAGGTTAATTGGCTGCTACCAAATTGACCCTGTAGTCTGTGTGTGTATATAAGGAATTTAGACTGTAAGCTCCAATGGGGCAAGGGCTGATGTGAGTGAGTTCTCTGTACAGCGCTGCAGAATTAGTGGCGCTATATAAGTAGCTGATGATGATGAGGATAAAAGGTCACTGGATTCCATTTTTTCTTCAACCCATGCAGTCACACTTCAATCTGTTAATTCCTATCAGTAGAGTTAAAACATTTGTTTAACACTTCTAGTTGTTACAGGATTATTCCACACAATATTTTTAAAAAAAATACCATTTCCACTACTCTTAATTAGCAGAACCCATCCCCAAAACACTACAATGTTGCTTCTCCCAGCAAAGAATTTCTATTGTTTTGCTAGTTGGGAGGAAAGGCAGATACATGTTAGATACAAATTAAATGTAAGTTGTAAATATGTTTTAATACATACGAAAGGTTTGTGTGCTACTATTATTTTATTTCTTCTACTATAAAGCTGAACTTTGCAATTAATAAATATATTTGTTATTTAGTATGATGTTATTATCTCAAGAAAATCATTGGGGATTTTGTTAGCTTTGGACCTTAAAAACAACCAGACTGAATAATTTATTTTTTGTTTTAAGTGTGGCTTAATTTTCTGGTCAGACATCTCTATGCATTTTGATTAATGATTTCCCTTTCAAGGCAAATCTTTTCATAGCCATGTTGCCAAGAAATAACTTTCTAACATTTCTCAGCTTTGTTTTTCTATCACCTGAATATGTACCAATGACCTATTTTATGTCTCTCTTGGCATTTTTTTACCAAAGCACTTACTGTGATAGCTTAGTTGACCTTACTAAATGATTAATACAGTGTTAGAGTTGATGACATAAATCTGTTTTAGTACGGGCCATGCACAGCTTCACATGCACTCTTGTTGGATACATTATTACAGAAATGTTGACACTGAGCAGGTTTTTACAAATGTAATAACTTGCAATTAACCTATTTCTAAATCTTTGGAAAACATTAAGAAGTCTAGTTTAGCTACCACTTATTTTAAAATACCTTTAAAAAGAAAAAAAAAAACAAGTATAATTAAAATAGTATTTATATTTAATGTATGTGTCCATTTAGTAAATACATGTCTAGATTTTGATTAGCTAATAACAGTTCAGGACACAGACCTTCAAACAAGTACCTTGAAAATGGAGCTTCACATTACCTGCTTTTCTCTTTTTTATGGTAAAAATATACCTTTATCTATTTCATTTGAAACTCTCCTCACCAACATTTTTTGTAGTAAAGTACAAGCCATGCCTTGTCTTATTATAGACATTTTTATTTTACGTTTCCTTGATAAAAAAAATTTGGGGAAAGAGACCCCTTTTAAAGTGTATACTCTAAAATATTTATTAGTAAGTGACATTTTAAAGTTCTAAATTTATGTGGTTAGAACAATGTTCCAAGTAGATCATTTATGTTGCAGAACCGAGACATTCCAGATAATTTATGTGTTTTATCATCTCAAAACAATTGCAATGCTAGGAAAATGGTCTTTTTTTAAAAACTATGCAATATGGAAAAAGACAAAGCATGCTTTTAAACCACAGAGTAACAGAGATATTTGTTTGGATGTAAAGGAAATATAATGGCGTGTGAATATTAGTTGCAGGTATTCTAAACTTGTGATATTTAGGCAATTTACCTGTGCTAAATTAAATAATAGCTGTTAAAAAATGTTTAATGCTTAATTAATTAGGTCAGGTCCTGTTACTTCAATTAATAAATAAGTAGAAAGAACAATGGCAAAACATTAGGTATACAGTTACATAGGAATCCACTTAAAGATAATAATATAGGGCCTGAGTCATTAAGGAAAGTAAAGCAAAATAAAATAAGTAACTTGTCACCTGGGCAAAACCATTCTGCATTGGAGGGGGAGATAAATTTAAAATGTAGGGACAGATTAATAGTTGGATAGGGCATGTTCTAGATCAACTTTAGATTTCAGTGTACAAATAAAGCATCCAAGTATTTGTGTGCTACATGAAAAACAGCCAGTATTTAATGTATGTGCGAAATAATAAACTCATTTGCACCCCTTGCATTGTACCATGGTTTTGTCCAGGAGAAAACTTACTCAATTTTTTGCCTTACTTTCCTTAATGAATGAGACCCATGATGTCTGCATAAGCTAACCCAGCCCAGACTGACAATTTGGCAATTCTGGTGCTTGCCAGAAGAGCTGGTGTACATGAAACTAAAGTAGGTTGTCCTTCACTTCCAAAGTTTGGGTAAAATGGACTGTTCGTAGCATAGGACTGCTGTAGCTGAATGTTCTGATTTCAGTTCCTACTACTATATATGGTTTTGAGTAGCACCATTTATCAAAACAAAATGTTTTGAAGTAATACCAATAATCAAACACAATGTGTCAAATGATGAAGGCCCTCCATCTTTTTGGTTTCATAATGTACTGAAGCTTCATATGTAACTTAAGTCCTGTAGTTCCAGTATGGCTCTAATCCAATTTCTACTTACAAGCAGTCCTTAAAAACTGAATCTTAAAACTAACACTATAATAAATTAATTTCTACCTCAGAATTAGAACCTTTTAAATCCTCTCAGGAGTTTGTAGAATGTGATATGAAGATCAACTCCAAAAATGAGAAGTATGAGAAAGAGCTGATCAAAATGAAGTTGAAGAGATTTCAGAGAGATGAGGATGATTACAAGAATAATATTGTGCGATCCTATAGACAGAACTTCACCAAACCTGTAAATGTATATTCGAAAGGACATTCTAATAATAACAATAGGAGACCATATACCACCAATTCCAATAGTAATTACAGGAGAGCTGAGTGGGAATACAGGTCCAAAGAAGAGATGGGGCCCTCTTATAATTCTGATAATAATAAATATTCATTTAGGTTCAAAGATCAATTAGAAGAGGGATATGGTGGAGCTAGATCTAAACATCAGCTTAGCAGAAATTACCCCACCACCCCGGTATCCCGATTTCAAGATAAGGGAGTTTTTTTAGGGGGGTGGAACAAATGGGATCGGTCGATCCCAGCTCATCCAAATCCTTCTCAGAAACTGACTGTGAACACCCCAAAGAGACCAACGGACAGAGAAGAGGAAAGAGAGGAGGGGACAGAATCAAGAAAACAAAGGAGAAATTAAGTGGTAAAGGTATCTTTAATCTATCCTCAAAAACACTAACTAAAAGCCAGTTATCACTATTGGATAAAGGGTTGAACTTTGCCCCTGCCATGGAGCCTAACCTTTTTGATTTATTTATTGATCTTAATCGGTTTACTAGGTCCATGTGTCATCAAAAATATTTTCAGAATAAACGACTAAAGAGTCGAAATCTAGTGGGTATTTTGATAGTAGTAGAGAGTACAGATGATCCAGCACTAGAAGCATTGAATGAATTATTACAATTTAACAATGACTCAGATACATTACCTATGTTTTCCACCGTAGATGATGATTCCAGTTATAAGACTATAAGCATTAAGTTCAAGAAAAGAAATCAGAATTTTTTCCCACCTCAGTGAAAAGTTCATATATTGAATGTTTCTATCAGGTTACTTTAGATAATTTTAGAAGTCTATGCAATAAACCAGACAAGAAGTATAACATTCTCTTCAAAGCAGAAAGACAGGCACTGACAGCTTTGCAAAAAGACACTTCTATTGTCATCAAGGAGGCAAACAAAGGGGGAGGAATTGTTATTCAAGATAGGACCCAATATGTTCAAGAAGCCTATAGACAACAACACAGCAGTGGGTTTTATAAAACTTTAAGTCAGAATCCCTCTAGAGCTTTTCAACTTGAATTAAAATTACTATTAGAAGACGCATATACCAACAATGTCTTAGGCATAGTAGAAGTAAAACTCTTGTATCCCGAATATCCAGTGGTACCGATTTACTATCACTTGCCCAAAGTTCATAAAAGTTTAACTAATCCACCAGGACTACCTATTATTTCGGGGCTGAAATCATGACTCTTGATGTCTCACATAAAATATTTCTGGTTGATGCAATCAGTTTTATATTAACTCATAATTTTTTCATTTTTGAACAACATTTTTACTTGCAAATAATGGGGATGGCCATGGGGACCCGCTTAGCCCCGAGCTATGCCAACCTATACATAGGCGACTTTGAGGACGCCCATGTGTGGGGTGGCAAGTTTGGGGCCGACATGGACCTCTATCACCGTTATATAGCCGACCTGTTCATCATCTGGGGAGGAGGCCAAGAGAGAGCCCAACTTTTTGTGGATACATTAAATAAAAATGAATATAATTTGAAATTTGTCCATACTTATGACCCCAGTTCAATAGATTTCTTAGATTTGTCTCTTAAAGTGATAGATGGTTGTATTACGTCTGGGACTTTCAAAAAGAAGGTGGATGTTACAAACTATTTGCATTATAGAAGCTCACACTACAAACCATGGAGGGATAATATTTCAAAAGGACAGTTCTTATGATTAGAACACAATTGTTCTGATGAAATTTCGTTTCAAGCACAGGCAAAGGAATTGATTTGTACTTTTAGAAAACGAGGTTACCCTGAGATCCTGTTAGATAAAGCCCTCTCAGAGGTCAGTTTAATAGAAAGAAGCTCTCTCCATGTGATGAAACAGGGCATTATGCATACTACTGAGGTTCATGATAAATTAAATAAGAAAAAAGGTGGTAATGATTTTGAACAGGCGTTCATATCTAAATATAATAAGAAATCTGGTGAGATAGCTAAAATCATTAAGATATCTCATACTTCAACAGGATCATAATTTGAAACATATAATTTCCAAAAAACTGTAAATAATATTTAAGAAAAATTGCAACATTAAGAATTTTTTAGCTTCCAGCCTTTTACAGCAAGAAGTCCACCCAAGAGAGACATCAGAAAAAGCCTCGGACAGTTGGCTCCCTGAAAAACCTACAGGATGTTATAAATGTGGAGGGACGAGGTGTCTTACATGTAGTCACATGAGAAATAAACAAAAATTCTTGTTACATAATGATACCCAATATTCCATCAAGGGCTTTATTAATTGCAACACTAAGTATGTGGTGTATGTATTAATATGTACATATATATATATATATTTTTCCTCTGAAGAAATTGCCTGGAAGGCAAAGAAACATGTCAGAAAGTGTTTGAATGCGATATATATTATAAATCTATTGATTCAACCCAGGACCATTGAAATCACATGTTAAATCAAGAGTTTGTACTGGGCAGACCTGTTTGACTTATGTTATATACTCACTGAGGTGAACTCATTTAAACTGACCTATTGAAATGTTTACTTAAATACTTCACCCTGTCGATCTTTAGTATATATATATATATATATATATATATATATATATATACTGTATTTATACATACAGTATATATATATGTTTATTGCAGGATAAATCGAGTATAAAGACACATATTATAAGTCAGTGGTTGGTCATAAATACAATTTTTTATTGATTGTTCAGACTGTGCTACATGACTATCATGCTTAAAGTATTAGCATCCACTATAATATCAAATGGAAATGGGGAAGTGGAAAGGAGAGAAGAAAGTATACACAAATATGTTATGTTGACACTTTATAAAATCATGTAAGTCATGTACACAAATGTATCACATAAGTAACTGTTTTTTGCATGTTTAAAATACAATACAAAATACATTTAACTCTAACCTAAGTCCTTACTGGTAGTCCACCACTCTCAACACAAGAATAATGTTTTTTCCAAAAGGTAATATCTATAACTTTATTATATTGGCCGATTTTCTTAGTATTACTATACATGAAACACAGTAGTTCTTCTTGGTAAAAGGAAATCCCAGTTACATGTTCCCGTATCTAGTAGAACTGTGGAATGGTGCTGTTGGAAAGCAGATGGTATCTGGTGTGTATTGTGTACAAGACAATGTCCCTATATGATGCACTGTTGTACAATATATCAATTCCCTCCTTAAAAAGTTGGCTGATGTTATAATATTTGTATTTCTGGCCATAAATGTGCAGCTTTGATCAGCCAATTATTTTTTCCACCAAATTTGTTGGAAAATACACAGGATGACCCCAACCTCAATGATCAAAGTCTGAATTGGATTAAATCTCATATGATGGAAAGCAAATGGACAGTAACCCACATCGGCAAATTTATGAGGTCATCGACCAAACCTTAACTAGTAGGATGGTCTACTGGCAATTTGAAATGCAATCTTGTCCTATCACATGTGAGGCTAAATTGCATACAGCCATATTGCATTGCAATGATCTAGTCCCAAGGAATTTTAACACCTTTATATTTGTTGTCAGTGATTATGTATATATTCAGTTTGTTTAACTGCATGAATAGGAGATTGTAAGCCATACATTGTAGTGATCGTAGAGGAATTACGGTTATAAGGGTTAACCCAACACATAATTGTGGGGAATAAGGAAAATCATAACTGCAATGTAAATATTATATATCAAATGAACCCTTTGGTAAAATGAGCTACCAAAGTGTAAAATGTCAGAGAGTCTATTGTGTGTATATTCGGTGGCTCTGCACATCCCAGTGTTAGAAGATAGCAGTGTCACCTGTGGCAGCTTTTCAAAAGCCCCTGCGGTGAGCTATATCCTGGCCTAAGATGGAGTTTTGACACCTGAATAAACTTTTAGGAACCACTCAGCATGGTGTCTTGCTCAAGGAGACAATGTGCTGACTTGGCTATATACACAAAAATAATTAAGTTTTCAAATATGCCACTTAAAATCAATAAAAGTAGTGATCAACCACATATTTCTCAATAGCGTGTTGAAGGGCAGCTCATATGTCAAATTAAGAATTCTGCCACATAGAGAAGATAAGGAAGTGGTCTGTCAGTTTCCTTGTGGCAAAGCAACAAGATGTGTCTTTTTCTAAGTGTTCATCACCACCATCCCCAAGTATGAATTTCACCAAGCACACCAGCACTAGAGACACCTGGTCAAACATCTACAGGGGTTGAAACTCTAATGGAGGAGCACTTAGTCAGGGCTGCATCAACACAATGAACTGCTCATGGAGATTCAACGTAAATAACTAGCAGAGCAAGAGAGACAAGCAGAAGCACTGGCAGATAAAAAATAATTCACACATACACATTTGCTGGGCTTTGTTTATTTAAATTGTAGACTTATATTAATATTTTTTGGGATTTTCAAGTGCTGGGGTAAATCTTTCTAGTTTGACAGAGAGACTGACACCTGCACATGCTACATTGGCATTTTCCCAAGAAAGATCGGCCTCTTCACAGGAGAGCCAAGAAAAGCTATATGTGCTTCAAAGAATTAGTGGAATGATGCTAAGGAATTTTTCCTTAGTGGTGCATCAGGCATGGGGAGCAAGGGCCACAGGAGTCACTTAGTCCTTCATCTCCTGCACCCTCTGGCTCATTGTACCACTGTAGCCAGGTTTGTCTCCAACAGTCATCTCCAGTGTCCAGGGGCAAACACTGAAAAAAAAATAAAAAAAAATAATCAGGCTAGTATACAATGCAAAATTAAATGAATCATTATGCACAAATGGGTATTACAGTTATTACTGCAAACCCTCCACATCCAAAACACATAAGTGGAGTAGTGAAGTGCGGAAAGGTGAGGGGTTGACTGGAGGGAAAAGGGGAAGCCAAGGAGGGGAGGCCTGACCAGAAACCACGGATTAGGATCTAGGTAAACATTCAAACATTTTTCAAGATGTCAGAGCAGGACCCACTTGGTGGATTCAAATAATTTCATAACATTAGTTTGCACAGCAGCATCCAGCTAGTTGAGATATATTCCCTATTTCCGAAGAAAGTTTTCTACACCCTTTTCAATATCCGGGAGAGTGGCTCTCCTATCCATATATAAAATACCTAATAGGTATGATTTTAATGTATTGAGGAGATGTCCACTGTATCAATTGCTTGGAAACAGTAACAATAACTGTTAGAACAGGAAATAACGTGCCAGAGGACAAAAAGTCTTTCCAGGGATCAAGATTAGCAAACAAAAGAGCCTGCAAATCTTTAGTTATGCGGGTGTCTAGACTGGTGCTTATAAATTTAACAACCTTATTACAAAATTTTGTAATCTCACAACAGTTCCATAGATTATGTATGAGGTTTGCATGGTATACATTGCATTTAGGACATGTTCTCATCTCCCTCTCCACCCCTTATCAATGATGATGTTGTGAAAGATAGTCTCTATTAATTGTTTTGAAATGCACCCCTTGGAGTCAGGAGGAGGTCAGACACTTTCACGTGGAATCAAACTGCTTTAACAAAGAGTCTATGTTAGTCAGGGTAGGAGCGTCTCTTTGCCATGATCTCCACTTTTGACCCAGACTTCTTCAGTATCAGTACGGTTGAGGCCTGTATATAAATATCGGATCCTATACGTATTAGACTTCAAGTAGGATATCAGAGAATCTAGGGTATCCATGGGTTTCGGTTGTTTATAAGTTGGCAGAAATGAGCATATGTAATGCCTTAATAGTAAGAACATGAAAAATTGAGTTTTGGGAATGTCAAGTTTGTCACGACTCTGAAAACTATATATATTACCCTCAGGATCAAATATATTTTTTATGGCCAAATCTGTTATTGCAGTTTTCACAACCTGGTACTGGATTCTTGTATGCATCCTGAAATGTTGGTGCCTGTTTGGAAAATGTATAGGTACATGAAATATTGAAAACCGGGCAATAAGTGAACACAGTACATAACACAGATCATGCAGTATATAATACATACATTATAATAAAACATTACATTTATCACTCTACCCCTCAGCCAAATCACGCTACCACTTAGCCAAATAACACCAAACACCAGCAACATCACTCCCTCCCCCCAGACACATCATTAACCCCCCCAACACATTATTAACCCACCCCAAACGCATCACTAACCTCCTAGGAACATCATTTACCCCCCCCCCAAACACATCATTAACCCCTCAAACACATTGTTAACCCCCCAGAAACATCAGTAACCCCCCACAAACACATCATTAAGCCCCCAAAACACATCATTAACCTCTCAGGAACATCATTAACCACCCAACACATCATTAAACCCATCCAAACACATCATTAACCCCCCAGGAACATCATTAACCCCCAACACATCATTAACCCCCCAACACATCATTAACCCCCCAAACACATCACTAACCCCCCCAGGAACATCATTAACCCCCCAAACACTTCATTAAACCCACCCAAACACATCATTAACACCCCAGGAACATAATTAACCCCCCAGGAACATCATTAAACCTCTCCAACACTTCATTAACCCCCCAGGAACATTATCAATCCCCACACAAACTCATAATTAAACCCTCTAAAACACTCATTAACTCCCCCAACATACCTACCGAAGTTGTGCTGATAATCCTGCAGAGAGAGCAGTGCAGCTGTTAATCTTGTGAGATTACCAAAGGAGATTTCGAGCTCCTCGGACAGCGTGTGACATCACACAATGTCAGGGGACTGTGAGCTACCCACTGACAGCTCCCTCCCCATAGAGCCAGACAGTCCCGCTGTCCCCCCCGCATGTGTGCGTGTAAGCCTGTCACCCACGGACAGTGAAAAAAAGGAATATTTTTAATAAATAAAAATTTAGAAAAGCATATATCTTACCTGCCAGCGGAGGCCCAGGCCCCCCAGCAGCCCCGGTAATCTATACCAGCCTCCCCCCACCCCCTCGGTACCCCTGGACGCAAGCATAAATATTTTTTATACGCATACATGGAACAAAAATGCTTATTTTATGCAAACAAAAATTAAAATAATTAATACATCCAACTCATCCAACTCAAACTACATCCAATTGTAAAGCGCCACGGAATTTGATAATGATGATGACTATGATGATGATAAACTCTACATGAACTCCACAGTATTAGATAACTATAACTAATTAATACAATATGAGTGTAGTACTGCAGAGTTTTAATACAGTAGTGTTTGAGTAACAAGAGACTACATATATCTCCAAGAAATATTTTAAGTTAGATTTAAAAAAAAAAAAAAAAAAAGAGTACAAAATGAAAACATAACCTTTTAAGTAAACTTACCACAAAAAGATTACCTTGCTTTCCTGCTTCCTTAAGTTATACTATATCCATGTATTAAATTATGCACTTATCGGAACAAATGTTCTTTCCAGACAATTGCCAGGAAAATGAAAAACCTTGCACACCTCAGAAACGTCACTTGGTTTTATACTTAAGATTCCTTAATATAGACTCAGTTACTTAACTTCTTAGATGTTCCAAATACACCAATGCAGACATTGTTTCATTCAGAGATTCCCAACCTTTTATATACTGTGGCGCATGTTGACAGATGCACCAAGTCATTATTTTTTCATAGCACAAATAGAGTTACAAATAAAACTGTAGTAATAAATAATATGTGTGAACTTTCCCACCAAACTAACACATAAATTAAAATTAAACTATATTTCTCCCTTATCGCATATCTTCTTTCAAGGCTTATCCTTTACTCCTAAATTCTTGTAAAACATCCAGCCTGATATTATTATGCACAAATATGTCCCAACAGTCTGTTTGACAATCATTGGTTCTATGTTTTCACTATAAAGAACAGTTCCTGCTCTTTATTTTAGATAATTCCGCATGATAGTAAATTAAGCATTTGTATCACCTTTGATGTGATTAATTAAAACTCTTCAACTTTAATTTTGGTGTCAAAATGATACAAAATGTATTCTGGAAAAATATAAAAGATAATCTATTGCATATAGGTGGCATCTGACGTGCCTTTTAACATACTCTGCCATATAAATCATTCTAAGCTCTAAGCCCATAGGGTTCAGAATCAGCAGCTGTACCAGGATCTATTTATAAAATTGGTATACTCCAAAGAAGAAAAGAAAGAGATCATCGCATTTCAAAACCAGCAAAATATTCAACTCATTCTGCATTTCCAACTGTACCCATACTACAATAAACAGCAGAATAAACTGACCCCAATAGTTCCAGTTCTATTCATATAATATAAATTCCACAAATGCCGAAAGCCAACATTGTTGTTTGACAGGATCATTTAGCCTATGAGTCACTTTTACCTTTGCAGCCTGGTTGGGCCAAAATGCAAAATGTAGCCTTAGCCTCATGTGTCAAACTTCCATTGTCCCATAGATTGTAAGCCTGCGAGCAGGGCCTTCTCACCTCTTTGTCTGTTTTACCCAGTTTGTTTATTAGTTTACTATGTTTGTCCCCAATTGTAAAGTGCTACGGAATATGTTGGCGCTATATAAATAAATGATGATGATGCCGAACTCAGACGATTATATATTGCCGTAACTTTGTACCTTTGCAATAAATTTGTGTGAAGTTTTTGTTTTTTTTCTTTATTAACACGGTCATGGTTTTTTTTTTTACTGTGCCGGCGGTCTGTGCCACAGAGGGGAAGGTACCGGGCGGCTGCTGCGCCCCCTTAGGCATGCACCCTGGGCGACGGCACCGCCCGCACCACCCTAGTTACAGCTCTGGTTCTAAGCATGGGCAGAGTGATTTTGATTACAATACGTTCAAAACCGGCAGATACGTGCCCTAAAGAATAAGGTCCTTCATGTTTTAGTTAGAGGGTAGATGTGAATGAGCCCTAAAATATATATTTCTAAATGTTATTAGTAGCTATTTTATTCAAGCTAAGTTTTGTAAATTACGTTTAGTAATCTTTTAATTCAAATGTGCACAGACAGAAGGTTATTTACAAGAAATAAGATACATATTATCATATATGTTATAGAAGAAATTGAATGTATGAACTTTTCTTTCATAGAATTGCTATATTCAGAGCTCATATCATTGTTTTAATCTGTCACTTATTTTTTACCATCACGATTCTGACCCTTCCAGATACAGCATTATCCTGATTAAAAAATCACACGAATAGTTGGCTATTGTCACAATCCCTGTACCAGGGACAGGCTGGGCTGGTGGGCA
This sequence comes from Mixophyes fleayi, assembly GCF_038048845.1. NCBI lineage: Eukaryota > Metazoa > Chordata > Amphibia > Anura > Limnodynastidae > Mixophyes > Mixophyes fleayi. The sequence goes on from NC_134406.1 coordinate 53,901,419, forward strand.
GGGGGCATCTGCCCCGTCCGCCAGTCCCATAGTGGGCTACTTTGGACTGGTTTACCTGCATCTTTTTCCCTTTAATATATTCCTGATAGGCATCTGTTTTACTCAGTTTGTTTATTAGTTTACTATGTTTGTCCCCAATTGTAAAGTGCTACGGAATATGTTGGCGCTATATAAATAAATGATGATGATGCCGAACTCAGACGATTATATATTGCCGTAACTTTGTACCTTTGCAATAAATTTGTGTGAAATTTTCCAATAATTTTATCCATCTCCAAAGTCATGTATCATTTTTATTACATATCAACCACCCACAGTGTAATAAAGTGGAAACCTATACATTTTATCTAAAATATTATTATAGTAATAATAATAATAATATTAATAATAATAATGATAATAATAATATTTCTGCTTACCACTTTTTTTTCAAATCTGGGATGTTAAAATATCAGAAAAATATTATTTATGTCAATTTGATTTTTCCTTTTCTATCTAAATAATGAGCCACTGAAAGAATATTTGCACTACAAAGACATCCTAATGCATTCAGCAGATACACTTTACATGCAGAGACCTATATATCTGAAGCAAGCACTGATACATAACAAACTCACCATGTTGTAAGTTGGTATAAAGTGTGAAAAAGTAATTGGCTGTAGGGTAAACATAACAAATTGTTAGGTAAAAAGTAGTTGATCCAACCATAAAACCTGCGGAACAAGACCGTGCTACATAATAAACTAAGTGTTACTATTTTCTAACATCAGTGGTGTTCCACTTCCTGATTAATTGCAGACTGAGAAAATACTGTAGCAGTTAATTACCTCTCACACCAGGGAAAGCTTGTTGGGGGCTATGAAATTAACATTACCTCTGTCTTAGTTTAAGGTCTGATAGGCTATTATGGCACTGCAACGTGTATAAGTAATAATTACCCTGCACAAATGGAATGTTTTCTGTCATTAAATAGAACCTGCTGATTACCTGCTGAAGCCCTTTCTGTGACTTTTTGGAATGCTTAAGCATCTTCTTACTATGTAAAAAGCAATAAAAGAATATGTAACATCACTGTCGTAAATGGAGCTAAGCCAAGCAGTGTTTTAAGAGAAAATGTTGAAATTAAAGTGGTAGTAGGTTGGATTTGAAGTGCGTTTTCATTGTTTCCACCATGGACCCACAAACCAAAGAAATGGCAATAGAGTTTTGAGGGGTAGATTCAAGGATGGGAAAGTGGGCACTTGATATGCACTTGGACAAATAGGTACATGCAAATTATGCACATTATGTGTCTTGTTGTTACAGAGGGACACACTCTGGAACTCATTTAGAGTCGGAGGCAAAGTCCATCTAGGAAGTGTAGGAGTGGGAGTGTGCCGCAGCTTGGTAGGGTATTACGAGTGGCAAGCAATCCCAGTCGTGTCCCACTCGTAATACCCTACCAAGCTGCGAGCAGTTTCTGCTGCTAGCTAACTGCTTGCGCCACCTAATTCCTGCCGCACAGTTTTAGCCCTTTTTTGACGTGTGTTGCCTCTGCGGCTCACTGCGACTAGGATTTACTTACTTGGTCACGCCTTCACAATTCCGCGTTCCACCCATTCTCTAGTGAGCCGCAAGCTGTCGCGAGTGTTAATTGCGTCCAAGATGCAGGCGGATCTGGTGCTTGCTGCACATGCGTGATAGTGTTTTTTTGTTCGATACGCCTAAAATGGACTTTGTGTCCGACTCTAAAGGAGGTCCTTAGTCAGTCAATGATTCTAGAGCTGAATGGCTTTATGACTTTGCAGGGAAGACTAAACTTGCGCTTGTCAGGGATCCAGGAGTATTAGTTTAGTCTAGGTACATGGTAACAACAAAGAGTCTCTATTATTTAATAATAAAACTAAAGGGAATGACTTAGAAAGTAGGGAATGAGCAAAGCAGTGTGACCAAATATATTACCGCCCACTTGTTTCACTTTACATATATTGGAGGTCATGTATGAAGGGCAAAACATTTGCTGCGCAGTGCAAAATCAGATTCGGTCCATGTGTCTGCCTCAATTTGTTCCTAGATTTCTGCTAAAGAACATACATATGTGGTGTAAGATGGTGGTATTTAGAGAGGAGCAGAAGTTTGCACAGGCACTCCACTGCTTAAATAATGAGTATCCAAGCACACAGTGTTTCATATGGATGAAATTGATGTCATCCTACTTAAAGATGGACCAAGAGAAGGTCAATGAAAACAAACCCCACAACTGACCGATAGAACGGGTCACTTACAAACTGCAAAACTTTCAACAATGTCTCTTTATGTCCACAACAGCATCTATATTTATTTTTCGAAAGCTATTTTGCAACCACACTGCGTGTCTTTTGGAGCTGAACCACATGCACGCCTCAGCAGTGGTGGAACTGCCGCCAGTGCAGAAGGTGCAGCTGGCGGGGCTTCGCCAGAAGCAATCCATTCAACTCTCTCTCTCTCTCTCTCCTCGAAATAATTAAAGTACAGGTTATATTACATTTCTATGCTGTGAAATGAATATCTCTGTAACTGTAAATGTAACAAGTAAATACCCTTTTGCTGCAACCTCTCCAGTTGGTATGGACAATGTACATTTATTTAGAAAATGTATTTTTCACACACTTCCACATCTGATTGTGACACACATGGATAAGAATGCATATGTCAGAAAATACCTAAAAATCAGACTTATTGTCACTTCTGGACCATCCTGTCAGGATTCTGTGTTCCTCTCTGTAGCACTTATCTTAGGATGCATTCCAGCATGTCTGGAGTTAAAGCTCCTGCAATATATCAACACCTGGCACTGCAATCAGGGACTCTATATAACCTGGCTGAATCTAACACTGTCTGCCAGATCATTCTGTCCATTTTAGCTGGAGTGTGCATCTTCCTGGTTCTACTTTGACCCAGGTCCAAGCTAGTTTCCATCCTGCTGCTGGATTCCCTGGTCATGTACTTTGCCTGTTTTGGTTATCGCTGTCTGCTGCCTGTCTTGAGACCACTGTTCATCTGTGGAAGATTCTCTTGTTCTGTTGTCTTGAACTTTGCTATAGATTGCTGACTGGATTTCACCTTTACCTGTGTTTCTGGACTCTGCTATTACTGCCTAGATTTTATCTTTGCTTATGTACCTGGACTCTGCTATTACTGCCTGGATTTGGCATTTGCTTATGTACCTGGACTCTGCTATTACTGCCTGCATTTAGCCTTTGCTTGTGTACCTGGACTCTGCTTTTGCTGCCTGGATTTGACCTTTGCTTTTGTACCTGGACTCTGCTATTGATTGGTGCCCAGATTTGAACTTTGCCTGTGTACTGAACTTTGTTTTATGATAATCACAAAATTCGGCCCTAGATATGTATAAAACTGGTATATTATATCATTTTAAGATGTCATGCTAAATACCTAGTATTTTTATGCAAATCAGATCAAATTTAAGACCAATCTAATTTCGGAAATCTGCACTAAAAATAGTTACACAATACACAGCTATTTTTACACAAGTTTCTCTACTTAACGTTATTATTCTCATTTGAATACACTTTTAAAAATGAATCTATCATACAAATCCTAAAAAGATCACAATTGTCTTTGTAGTTACTTGTTTACACCAGTTTATCTCCTACAACACTTTCATATATGTCACAGTTTGGTTTTGTTCCTGGTTTTATTCAATTACATATTGAATCTCAAGTACTTTAAGGATCACTTACAAAAGGGTCACACTCACTGAACAAATGCTATTTAAACCTGCTTTTTTCATGATTTTATGCTACATACAGATTTTACACACAGTAAAGGCAGTGTGTGGGGGAAAGGTAGTTGCTCTTCTGATGGGAGGATCTGAGCAGATTGCTTGCTGAGGGCAGACGCTACCTGATGCCCCCTTACTTTAATGTTTAATTTAAGTAAATCAATGCGGCTACATTTGTTTTTTCCAATGGATGTTTAAACACTGTCTCTTTGTGTTTGTTTGTTACTCAAATATATGAGACATTTTAGGCAGTCTTTTAAGACAGCAGCCTTAGCCATATTGGATTACTGATAATTGATAATAATTGGATAATACACCCATATATTCGTGTCCACAGCACCTGTTACCTTGTGTTTTATTTTTAATAGTATTTTTTTGAAACAAAAGTTAACAGTATTAAAGAGAATGGTCACAAAGTGGTTGATCTATAGTTTTACTATTTCCATCATGTTTTACTCTTTCCACCATGCCCATATTCAGCCAGACCCGCAAACCCATGAAAGGTTGCGCAAAGCATAGTGAAAATGTGCCTCTTGGCAATTAGGTGACTTTAAAATATGTGGCGTACAGTACATTTGTGTAAAGTTTGGTACTGACCTATCTTTTCACTTCAGTTTTAAATTAAATACATTATATTCAGTAAACATTTCTTTCATCATCATCATCATCATCATCATCATCATCATAGTTTACTTATAAGGCACCACAGAATCTGCAATGTCTTTATACAACAAAATATAAACAGAACAAAATAGAAATAAATAAGGGATAATCATGAGGCAATAGAACAAAGCAACTACATTAGAAGACACAACTGGAACAAAGAAAAGTCTTTCAAAAAAGATGGGACATCAGGAAGTAGGGTGAGTCATGCTCGTGAGAGCTAACATTCAAGAGGGGAGAAAACGGCGATGATAGGGGTGGAGAGAAGCGAGTGGAGGGGGTGTGTGGGAGCGAAAGTAGGGAGCTATTTATGATGGGACGGTAAAACGAATGGAGAAAACTTCTTTCAATCTTCTCACTCACAATAATTAGACAGTTAAAGCTTTCAGGAAATATTGTAGCAGGGTGCAAATTAATAGAAACAAATATGTACCCAGACTTAAAATAAAAACACAAAACTTCCAAAAAATGTTATCATCATTGATGACAAATGACCAAATTTTAATGAAATATTTATATTCACAATTTTTTTAAATGATTTTTTTTGATTAGCCCATTGATAAACATTGTTATATGTGTAAAATGTTATAAGACCAGTCATGATGCCACATAATGCAGTAATAATGCAGCCAGGTCAATAAAACACAAATCTTTGATCTATGTGGTTACATGTTTTTTAACTTCAGAAAAGAAGGAGCAAGTTTCAAATCTGCCAGAGGTGAGTTTCTGTCTTCAGGGCATTTCTGCACTTCCTAAATTTTTACCAAATGGGGATCCTGGGAATCCAAATAAACATGCCTAAGGCTAATAAAATGTGTTTTCTAGTGATGTAGTTATGTAAGTTGTTATTTAAAGCACATAAAAGCTTTACGCTAAGGAAAGACTCTTATTTTCCCAAGACTATAAAAAAATCTGTAAGCTACAGAAAAAAACAAGAATATGACTAAAGATTTGTTTATCGCTGTAACTGGAACAACGGAAAAAAATCCATCTGATCTTTCAGGACCTCTATAAATATTTGATCTATGATAACTAACTTTTCCTATATACAATTGTTTCCCTAAATTGCCCTTCCAAGAAATTTGTCTTAGAAACGTGCCAGTATGCCACATTTTATAGCCTATTGCAGTTTGCAAATCATAAGGACCAACTTAAACAGTTTGAAGAAAATACAGCTCTGTTAGCAGGAAACCTGAGTGGGTTGAAGTGGGACTCCCTGTGGAGTTCACTTGGCAGAGTTTAAAATCCTGGCTCAGCCCAATATTAAATGTGAGTCATCAGTTTACTGACACAGCGGGACTACACTTTGTACTTCTTATTGTGAGCAACTCAGCAAAATGCAGAGATAGCATTTACAATTAAACAAAATCCTTGTTAAAAGGAATAAAAAGATGTTTTCGCTCATTATTACCTTGTTTGATTTTTAATGCTTAGCAATGAACATTGTAGCCAGTATAGTTTTACTAACTGTATAAAGGACAATGAAACAACAATGGAACAGAACATTCCATTCCCAAACTAGTTTATGAATTCGGTATAATAGCTTTCTCCTTGGAGGTACTCACAAAATATTAAAGGGAAAATACGCAATACTGAAAAGTGTGCTATATATGTGTATATATATATATATATATATATATGTATATATATATATAAATATATATATATATATATATGTATATATATATATAAATATATATATATATATATATATGTATATATATATATATTTATATATATATGTGCATATATATATATATATATATATATATATATTTATATATATGTATATACATATATATGTATATATATATATATTTATATATATGTATATACATATATATGTATATGTGCATATATACATAGTACTGTGTGCGGTGCTGCGGATACCTTGTGGCGCCTAACAAATAAATGATAATAATAATAATAATAATAATATATGTATATATGTGTGTGTATATATATATATATATATATATATATATATATATATATATGTATATGCATCATTAAAGGATGCAGTGGACCTGGTTGACATGGCATGCTGGCTTCCTAGTTCTACAAGTGCCAACATACTCTGGCAGCCACCAGTAGCCATTGGCATATTGGCTCTTGTAGCTCTACTAGCATCATTACACCTAAAAGTATCTCAGAAACTGCTGAGGCCCTGGGATTTCCAGACACAACATTCTCTAGAGTTTACAGAGGATGGTGTGCAAAACAAAAGCATCCAGTGACTGGCAGTTATGTGTGAGAAAATGCCTTGTTAATGAGAGAGGTCATAGGAATATGTGCAGACATTGATCATAGGTTCAAGCTGACAGGAAGGTGACAGCAACTCAAAAAAACTTAAATGTGTTACAGAAGTGGTATGCAAAAGAGTGACACTGAATGCACAACACATCGAACCTTGAAGTAGATGGGCTACAGCAGCAGAAGACCACACTGGGTTCGACTCCTGTCAGCTAAGAACAGGTAACTGATGCTACAGTAAGCTCAGACTCACAAAAATGGACAATTGAAGATCAGAAAAACATTGCCTGGTCTGGCGAATCTCAATTTCTGCTGCGACATACAGATGGTAGGTGCAGAATTTGGCGTAAAACAACATAAATCCATGGATATTCCTGCCTTTTTGTCAATGGTGCAGGCTGATGGTGTAATGGTATGGGGAATGTTTTTATGTACACAATAAGTCCCTTAATACCAATTGACCATTGCGTTAATGCCACATCCTATCTGAGTATTTTTGCTGAGCATGTGCATCCCTTGATGACCACAGTCTACCCATCATATAATGGCTACTTCCAGCAGGATAATGTGCCATTTCAAGCTGCCACAATAAGCAAGATAATGGGCCTGATTCATTAAGGAAATTAAAGCAAAAATGTTGTATTAGAGGGGGAGATACATTTAAATGTGAGGACAGATTTATATTTGGGGTAGAGCATATCCTAGATCAACTTTTAATGTCAGTGTAAAAATAAAGCTATCAAGTAATTTGTGTCCTATATGAAAAAACAGCCAGTATTTTCATTATGTGCAAAATAATAAATTAATTTACACCAGTTGCATTGCAACATGGTTTTTCCAAGGTTCAAAGTTTCTCATTTTCTTGCTTCACGTACTTTCCTTAATGAATCAGGCCCAGTGAGTTCAGTGTATTCCAATGGTCTACACATTTACCAAATATCAATCCAATAGAGCACCTTTGGTGTGTGGTGGTATGGAGATTTTACAGCCTGTATGTACAGCCAACATATCTGCAGTGACTCCATGGTGCTATCATGTCAACCTGGACCAAAATTGCTAAGGAATGTTCCCAGCACCTTCTTGAATACATTCCTAAGGTTTCAGGCTGTTCTGGGGACAAAGGGGTTCCTACCCAGTACTAGTAAAGTAAACCTAATAAAGTGGCCACTGAGTATATGTAATATAAGTCTTTTCATATTATCTGAAGTGAACAGTGTTATTCATAATAAGACACATTTAAAAGGGCATGCTTCATTTTTATTAAGATCCGGCTATAAGTTATGACATCTCACCTGCAAAAAGATCTATCGGTGTTGAAGGAACAAAAAGCCAGCTGTCACTAGCCGCCAATGTCATCCCAAGCTGCACACACAGATCACAAATGCAGGGGAATTAATTACTTTATTAACGGCAATCTAGTAGCAACAAAATCCTTTGTCTTGTCTTTCTGTGCCTGAAAGAAAGACGAAAAGCTGCAAATATGTCAAATTCATTGCCCTCTTATTGAAACCGCTAGCAAACATTTTAAATACTTGTATCCTGTAGAGAGCAGCAATGGTACCTGGGGTGAGATTCCCCACTGTAGTCATGTCCCACTCGCTGACTTTCCTGAATTGCTGAGAGCAGTATGTGTCCCAACTTGGAAGTCCAGTCAAGATATTTGCATATAACATATGCTGTTTTTGAGGCTCCTTCCCAAAGTGGCACAGCTTACAGAGTTAAATGGTAAAAAAAAAAAAACATTTCTGGCCTATGCAAAGCTTTTGAATGAATAAAACATTAACAATAAACTGTCATAATAGGTATTTTGCAAGAATAAGTAAATCCAAACCAAGGCATATACCGAAACCCACACTCAAGCTTAATTTATCTCTTCTTAAGGACGTAATTGCACCAGAATTTGATCAGAGAAATTCTGAGTCCCAAACGCCACACTAAACAGACCTATTACAGTTTGCCACTGGGTTTAAACATATTTAATATGCTGTGATCGGATATAATGTAAATAAAACCCTATTTTAAAGCTTGACAATTAGGACCCTATAGGAAACATTCTAAACAACAAATACAATTCCAAATATCTTATAAAGGTTTGCTTTTCATCTAAAAGCAACTTGCATTTTAACCCGACTTAACTTTGCTTCCTCTTAATTTAAAGAATTTTCATATAGTATTTTATACAACTTAAGAAAGATGAAACATCATTTTAGTGGGGTTGATGTTTAACGGCTTAGAAAATATTTGCATTTATTTAGTGTAAGTAGTACGTTAACACAGGCCACGCTTCAGTACTGAAAAAATGTTCCCATGCTTACGTAGGGTAGAAAGTTAAAACAGATCAGTTCTTCTGCTGTGTTTGATGGAATATATATATTTAGAATTCTCCTGCTAAATATAATCCACTTTGACAATAAACAATAATTATATTTCATGGGTTTATCATAGAATTTGTCTTTGCAAAATGTGCAATCATAAGAATCTAATTTGTGCAGCCTTCTGATTCATATAAGATAGAGTCTGCACATGGGAAATACTTGTTCTATTACTCAAACTATGGAAGTATGGTTACTATGTAGCCTATTCTATAATGCTCTAAATTAAATATGTATTGAAACCTTATGTTTCCCTGTAATACCTTTATTTGTAGTACTAATAGTTTCAGAAAACTGCATTAAAATGAAAGAAGCACCATTTAAAATAATCCGACTACAAGGACAGTTGGGAGGTAAGTCCCGCGACTGTTCCTGACTACGATTTGCCTTCTCTCCGTTGTACTGCGCTCCTCTGGTTTCGACTCGACCTGTTTGACTACTCTCCATTCACTGCACTGGTAACTATCTGGGAGAACCGCTACCTGTGCATCATACGCAGCAAAGCCCAAACCTCCTTGCGGGGGTCCCTGGCGAACATTGGTGGTGGGTTAGACTCCGCACCTCTCTGTTTAGTTGCACTAATACCAGTCAGTGATATTTCTAGTGAAAGTCGTGACACTAGGTTTTCCTAAGTGTAACTACAACCAAATTCCAGTAGTTCTAAATCCCGCCTACTTTTGTGTTGGCCACACCTATCATTGTTTTGGTTCCTCCCACATGAGGCTACTTCAAGAATTTTTTCCAGGGCCACTTTAAGTTCCCAATCAGCCTTTGCATGACATACTATGTACTAGCAATAAATCCTCAGGCTCAAATCGTCTGAAAAAACTCCTGATACTGTTGCACAAAACTTAATAGGAGGGAAAATTGCATTTAGAGACAAGCACAGAGATTGAGGCGTAGGGAGATGAGATGGTTAGGTGTGCCAATGCAGCCTTGTTGAAAGGTATTAGACCTAGCATGAAAGAAAAGATTCCTAGAGGTATATATGTAGACGTAGTCTCTATTATGGACTGGGCAATAAAGGACCTACTAGAGGCACGAGCAAAAGGGAGTATCGGAGAGGCGATGTAAAAGTCAACCCAATTAGTTGACGGAAATGTATGTTTTTGCAGCAGCCTACCTGGAAACAAGACACTCAGAGTTGATGGACATGCTGCGCTATCTCCACATGATAAGCAACATGTTCGTAAAATGAAGAGGAGCTGGTTTGGCATGTGTATAATGAATGTTTTAGGGTGAAATTTAATGAGAAGCCTACCTTACCACTGGGCTTCAAAGACAGAGATATGGTTTGCTTTGATGAGGCCAAGTGGAGTCAATGTGCTGAATACCCTGATGAAACAGTTTACAATATGGGAAGGCTTAACACACCTCACCAAAGTAAAAATAAGTGCTTTGCCTTCAATAGCTGTCACTGCAATGGGGGGCTGCATGTAAATACAGACATGTTTGTACGCATTGCAGAACCAACCATGTGGGAAAGGACTGTGCTAGAACTAATGCCAGAGCGGGTAGAGGCAGAGGGCCAGGAGAAACTCTTCCTAATTAAGGCCCCTTCTCCCATTAACTGTCAGGCCCTGTTTAGAAGGCTATGTCTTTGCCCGGACATGGAGAAAGTTGTATTCTTAAAGCAAAATTTCAGTGTAGGTTTTCGGGGCTATTTCATCCCAGTATGGCTAGGAATTTGAAGTCAGCTTATGTTTTCCCAAAAATGTTAAGACAGCAAAAAGGTGTAGCTGAGACACATGTGTGGCCAATATCGCAGCACCCGTTTTAAAGACTTAGGTATACCACCAGTAGGGATAGTCCCCAAGAAACCCCATGGAAAATTTAGATTAATTCAACATCGGTCATACCTGGTGGGTGGCTCAGTTAATAACGCAAATGAACTACATCATACCAAGGTGGTGTAGCAGTATTTAGAGTTCGCGTTAGATTTGGTCAAAAGTTTTGGAGGGAAGGCTTTGTTTGCAAAAGTGGACATAGAGTACGTGTTCCAAGTACTTTCTCTCCATCAGTAATCATTTCGATATATGGGTTACCAGTTGGATGACAGTTTTTATGTTGATGGATGCCTTCTCATGGGTTGTTCAGTATCTTGTGCATATTTAGAAAGGTGCACTTCATTCCTTCATTGGTGTTTGCAGGTATAGCTCACAACCTCGATGATTTCCTACTAATGAGCATGAGCAATTCAGTCAGATGTGCCGACACACTTTTTGTGGCACAAGCCGTATTCACGGCCCTCGCTGTACCGATAACATACAACAAAACAGAGTCATTTCAAGGAATTGAAATTGATACAGGAGCAGGTTGTTGCTGCTTACTCATAGAAAAGGTTTAGAAGTTGAAATTAATTTTAGCTATGAAATATCACTTAGTCAGGATCAGTTCCTAATGGGGTCACTGAAATTTGTCTGCCGCATTGTTCCCATGGGCAAAGGATTTTTCTGCAAACTCCAAAAAGCGTCAGCAGGTAGTACTAAGGCTGTGCATCTACAGTTACTGGAAGAAAAAGCGATCTGGTTAAGATTCCTGGAGGACTTTAACGAGGTTCACATTTGGCTGAGCCTGGCGCTATCCAACCGTCAGCTTAAGTTATATATTGATGCAGTAGGTTGGAGCCTCTCTCAATGAGGAATAGTGCATTGCACCATAGCCAGATATATGGCTTCATTGCAGTTTTGGCTTCTAATTTGCTAGTCTTGAAACTTTTCCCCTGTCATAGTTGCGATCAAGCTGTGGGCTAGCAATTTGAGTGGAAGAGACATCTAATTTTAGTGCAATAATATGGGGGTCAATCAGTCTATCAACAAACATAGCGCATCATCCTGGCCAGCCATTAATTTAATTAGACATCTAGTCCTGTGGTGCCTTGAATTCAATATAAGTTTCAGATATTGATAACAGGTCAGCTGACGTGGCAGATTATTGAGCTGGCATAGTAGGCCTTACTGAGATGTCCCAGGCCCCTTCAACCAGGAGGGCAGGCGTGGCAACAGTTTGTCCTGTTCTTGGGGTCTAAGGTACAGAATATAGTGTTTTGCTGGTATTTATCTTGTGCAGGTATAAGGCAGGAACATCTGAACTGGTGATGTCAGACGTTTTAGTAGTCATTTCTCTGTTGGACAAATTAATGGGAGAGACGAATTTGACGAAAAGCTTTCTTATTACAAAAGCCCTGAGAGGATAGTTAAAAGAACATCCTGTCAGGGAGGACATTAGGACGTCCGTCAATCTCAGCATGGTAAGGAAGATGTTAGAAGCCCTCAGGATAATCACTAATGACACATTTTAGTACCGCATTTACGTTAGCCTTCTTTGGTGCTTTAAGAGTAAGAGAAATTGAAGCACAATCTAAGCAGTCAGCGAGATAGGTCTGATTCATTAAGGCACCAAATTGCATTTTTTTAAAAAAATGGATGAGTTTATTGGCTTAAAACCAGGTGACTATGACACCGATTAATCTACAATTGTGGCCACTACTGCTGCGGCATTAGAAGGATCTTCAATCGAAACGATAAAGAATTTAGGCAGTTGGAAGTCCAATAGCTACAAAAAATATATTATATCTCCTAAAAACTGATACACCCACCAACTGCCCTCGATAACCCAAGGCTTTTCTGCTTGCTATCCCTTTTAGTGAGGGCATGAAAGGATTTTCCTATTTTTACTCAGGCACAGGCCTGATTACCTACGTGTCTCTGAGTTTTTTTAAGGATTTTACCTTCATATGGGTTACTGCCTTCTTCTTTTCCCAGCCACAGCCATAGAACTGTATCTCAATAAATGGGGCAATTTCATTTAAATGTGTGACTGCGTTGACAGGTTTTTTGCATGCCAATAACTGACAAAGGGGTGTTTTGGATTACAGGTGGTTGGACACTCTTGTGTTCTGGGCGTGGAGACTTATTCTGGCCAATAATGGGTCATCATTTTCTTTCCCCATTAACATTTTTTGGTCCAGTATGAGGGAGTTGGACTGGCCAAGGCAAATACACATGCTGGATACAGAGGTGAAGAAGAGAGGCCCTCCTGACATTTAAGTCATACACCTTGGAAGGAACGACTTTGTTAACACCAGAACAATAGAATTGATTATTAAAATCAGGGAAGATTTTAGAATGATCAAAAAAGTGGTCAGCTGTATAAATGTGCTGGTCAGAAATTATCCCTAGGATCTGCTCTAGGGGTTACGTTAGTGGACAGGTGATGATGCGGATTATAAGGAAATTGAATATGTCCTCTGCTAATTTAGGGAAAGAACTAGGACAGTGGTTCCCAAACTGTGCGCCTAAGCTCCCTGGGGAGCCTCAGCGATTTCACATGGGTGCCTTGGCCGGGACCAGTGGTAAGCAAGGCAGGGAACTACTTGGCAATTTTTTGGGCTTAAGGGTGCCTTGAAAAAATTATGGAGACCCTAAGGTTGCCTTGAACTGAAAAAGTTTGGGATCCACTGAACTAGGTGATTATACACCCTTTGATTACAGTTACTGAGCTCCATTTGTTTAGACATGACGGAGTTCACTTGTCCAATGAAGGTTGATGGCTCTTTATTCAGCAAATTTATTTGAAGTTGGGCGGTTTAGTTAGGTCACTTGGTGGCAGACTATGTTTCTGTTAAAGGTACACAGTGTTAGCAGGAAAACATTTCAGTCAGCGGCTAATACAAGGTGTTTTAGCTAATTGGCAGCAGGTTACTTCCCCCTTCAAGTTACTTTGGTTCATGGTCCTTTTTCGTTGGGGACCCTTTACCTGTTTGTGGGAACACGTCACTGTGAGTCCAGAGGGAGCGATGTTTCGCTGATTCCAGGTTAAGTACCTGCCATTCACAGTTACAGAATTAAATGTTTGGTTTTTGATGGATTCTAGGCCAGTTAGCCATCCATTCTTTTCAGTTTAGTATTAGTTTGGTTTAGCTGAACTCGTAGTTTGTTGTCACTGCCATGCATTTTCTATTGTAATTAAAATTAAATTGTGACCTGTTTTGCCAAATTTATAACAGTGTCATGTTTTATTTCAATGTTAAATTTATAAATTGATGTATTATAGGAGGCTTATTGTGCAGAAGAGGTGAGCATCAACATTATGCATCTTATTTTAACAGGAGCACAATTATAATACAGCTGACCCTGATATGCCTGAAATTTGTAAATAATAAGCCATGAACTTTATGCATTAAAGAAAGTTAAGCAAAAAGTGAGTACGTTTTCTTATGTTGCAATGCAAGGGGTGCAAATTAGTTTATTATTTTGCACATAAGGGAAATACTGGAAGTTTTTTTCATGTAGCACACAAATACTTGATAACTTATTTGTACACTGAAATTTAATGTTGATCTAGGAAATGCCCTACCCCAAAAATAAATCTGCTATCACATTTTCAATTTACCTCCCCCTTCAATGCAACATGGTTTTGCCTAACTTACTTTTGCTTAACTTTCCTTAATGAATCAGGCCCTACAAGTAGATTTTTCTTTCCTTTGGAAAGTTTCCTAAACATTCAATCAAACAGATCAGTTTATTGAACAATATTTCAGTAGATAGAGGAAACAGATATAGAGAAAATAGATTTTCATGCAACATTCCAGGATTATAGTGATCATTTGCTAGTACAAGGTTTAATTGTTTGTCCATTTTAATGAAATGCATGTATTTGTATGTGCATATCCCTATAAAAATGTTCCCATCAGTTGCAACAAAATGTCCTACAGCCACTGACGTCAGTATAAAGTGTTGGCAGGGATCAAATATCATTGCAACTGTCAACAGTGATTGAGTCTTGTGAAATGTACCATCTCTTGGCCCAGGGAGATTAATTTCACATCCCAAACTTTCATACCACTGGACAGAAGATCCAATAAAATACAAAGGTAATTTAAAACATACATATGGGAGAAGTGGTTCAGTAAGTTAGGGTTAGTCTTCATTATTAATAATCAATTCCTGGTTTGTGTGTTTTTTTTGCTTTTCAAAATGATACCTTATTTTGCACAGCCCCAAACACTAGAATCAGTTTAAGGTAATGTGCTTGCCTTAAAAATCACTTATGTTCAAAACTCCTATTAAGGGCTAGATTTACTAAGCTGCGGGTTTGAAAAAGTGGGGGTGTTGCCTATAGCAACCAATCAGATTCTAGCTGTCATTTTGTAGAATGTACTAAATAAATGAAAGCTAGAATCTGATTAGTAAATCTAGCCCTAAGTGTCTAGGTGTGATATCGCACAAATATTAAATGAATAAATAATATTCATTAATGAATGGGTAAAAATAAGATCAGTAACAATAGAGGGCCTGATTCATTCAGGTATGCAAAGTGAACGCAATTTACGTTTTTTGAAAACGGACAGAAGATGAAAGCAGGTACATCCGTATTCACCAAGAAGAGGACCTGACGAAACCTTTCTAGTTGAATATGAATCTAAGTATGCACTACCTATACGGCACTTGGAGTATACAGACAGACGCAACACACTGCAGGAAACGTACAATGCCTATGTATATATAAAGTCCCATTAGAACACATAGAAAAAAGATTAGATTATTAAAAACATTAACACCTGTGAATAATATAATCATTAATGAAAATAAAAATCTTTTATCCCCCCCCCCCCATGAAATACATATATCAGGATGTTATTAATGCCTACTGTGCATAAAATACATTTTTACAGTTGCTCTTGATTGGAAACACATGTTCTAGCGTGCATGCACGAACGTCATCACTATCACTGGACATTTACACCTCACCTGTAGCTAGTGAAAATTATACAAATTAAAAAAAACCACTTACCTTAATGACGCCCAAAGCTTGAATCAGATGCTGCTGAATGCGCTCAACCTTGGCACGTCCTTACTGTACATTACCTACATGCATAAGCCCCTTCCATCCCCCATTTCGACCAAGTAATTGTAGGTTATCGGAAGTGTTAATTAATTGGATGCACTTGTCTTCACTGACGTATAGTCCCTTTCTGTGCATGCGCAGTGCTTTATAATGCAAAATGCCACATATTGACATTTACATTTCATAATGAATCAGGCCCAATATGAACAAATATCAAAATCAGATAATGAGTGTCCCAAATGTAACTCATGTGAAACTAACCTAACCCATTGTTTTTAGATAGGCTTTAGCACATGATGTAGAGGGATTAGTATCTTCATGACTGAGACCGGAGAGTGACAATAACAATGTGACTGAAGACTGGAGAGTAACAAGAACACTGCCACCCCTTTTGTTTCTGTATGAGCAATGGCACATAGCACTGTGACTGTACACTTTTAAGAACACTGCCAGCCCTATTATTTCTCTTACAGAACTGACAATGAGCAATGACACGTAGACTGGCAAGAACACAGGCACCTCTCCTGTTTCTGTGTGAGCTATAATAACACAGTACAATGTAGCTGGAGACTTTGAAGAACACTGCAAGCCCTATTATTTCTCTTTCAGCACTGAAAACTGCCACCTCTCCTGTTTCTGTGAGAGCTATAACTCTGTAGAATGTCACTGGAGACTTTTAAGAAAACTGCCAACCCATCTCTTTAACTTTCATTAATGACGCTGCCCCACTACTTGGAAAGAGTTTTCAGCACAGCCAAGAACCTTGTCGGCGATTGGCGTAGGAGGCTACTTCCTAAAAATGAGGAAAAGATGATGTTCATCAAAATTAACTACAAATTCCACGAGGAAGGCCTTTACTGCCATTTACATCAAAGTGCAGAGACTTCTGTAATGGTGGATTCCAGCGGAGATGAATTAGTATTGTGTGACGATGATGTACACACTGATGAGAGTGAGGATGATAACATGTAAATTGCAGATGCTGGGAACTAGCTGAGAGATGGAAGCTAGCTGATGCTGGAATGCTTATTAATATTTTGTGTAAAATGGCATGTTGGCAATTTTATGTTTTTCTACAGTAAAGTTTCACCTTTATTAAAGATGTGTTTATTTTAAAAAGGAAAAATCTTTTTTTTTTCCATTTTTGTTTTTTACATTTATGTTACAGAGACTTCTGTAATGGTGGATTCCTGCAGGGATGAATTAATATTGTGTTAGCATGATGTACACACTGATGAGGGTGAGGATGAAGCTGAAGATGATGACAACAACATCTTGCCACTGTAGAGTTCATTGACAGCACTGTTAGCTTAGTTGCCTTAAGCCCATTGATAGTTTGTTTTGTGGGGAGCCCAAACAAACCAAGCACTTCAGCCACAAAAGTGGCACTCTGTCACTGAAGTGCTTGGTTTGTTAAAGTGTACGTGTCATTTTTAAGATCTATTATAAGGGTGGGTGGGAGGTCTCAAGGACATTTCCATCTTGCAACACTTTTCCTTTCAGCTACCGCTGTGTGCCAATGTTACCTAGATGTGCTATAAACTGTCATGTGCTTTGCAAATCTTAGCTTTCCCAAAACAACCCTTGATGATGCAGATGGCTCAGCACAACATTTTTACATCTGGTTTGGTCTACTCTAATAGAATTTACCAAAACTTGTGACACCGCTGCCATAACTCCACCTGACCCTACTATCAACATCCAAAGAATGGGGGAGGATTATTTTTTTTTGTTTGTTTTATTTTATTACTGTATAAAGACAACAGTTTTATTAACAAAGAACAGCGATGCTTGCAGGAGTAAACTGTTCACTTTGCTGCTGTTTCATCAGTATTGCACAAAGTGTTTGTAATCTACACTTTACGTCAAAGGTACCTAGCTATATTTAAATTTTTGGGGGATTGAGGCCGATTCAAAGCTGAGTGATGACCTTGCTTTTTGCTTTGAATGTCATTGGCTCTTTTAAGTGCATTGTCTGGAACACAATCCGATATACTCATGTCAGAATGATCACCGTCAATTTCTAGACACCTGTCAGATTTACCATTCTGAAGTTTGTTTTCAATCATCCTTTCATTTGCTTCTCTCTCTCTTACGTGTGACCACATACTTTGTTTCGCACTGGGTTCACCATCTCCAACTGTGTTATAGGAGTGCTCTGGGTGACGGCGATCTCCTCGTCTTCATCTTCCAAAGCTTAGTCTGCGGGTGCCGGTGACAGACACATTTGTTTTCTCAGGTCTATTAGCTGTTCTTTAAACTGGACATATTTATCGTTCTGCCTCAGGGCCTCCTCTGTATTATTCTTCTGAAGCGCAGTGTATCTCTCGTGTATACATCACGGATTTCATACTGCCCACATGTTTCATTGCACAGTCTGTCTGAATCAGATGTAATGCCACTCCAGTTGTAATATCCATTCCTATGTCTACCTAGGTTTGACAGTTCTTTAGGGATGAGAAGGAGGTATTCACAGAGGAGAAGGAGATTAAAGATGCAGATTGAGCAGACATGGTTTAAGAGTGAAGAGTTCATTGACAGCACTGTTGGGTTTAAGGCTGCTAAGCTATTGGTAGCTTGTTTTGTAGGGGCCCAAACAAACCCAGCATTTCAGCCACAAAAGTGGCACTCCTTGTCGCTGGAGTACTTGGTTCGTTAAACTGTACATGCCCTTTTCAATATCTTACATAAGGGTGGGGCAAGGACAATTCCATCTTGCACCACTTTTTCTTTTTTCCTGCCACTGCTGTGTGGCAATGTTTCTTAAATGTGCTATGAACTGCCTTGTGTTTGTGTCGTTGCTCTGTCGTTTAGCATCCAGCTAAATCACTGCAGTCTTTGTTCAAAAGTGGATAAAAATAATATTGTGTCCTGTGTGGTGTTCAAAATTGACTGGAAGTGACTGAAAATTCGTGTTATTGAGGTTAACAATAAGGAACCAAAAAAAAAAAGAGCAAAAATTATGTGATTTTAGCATATTTTAGCAATTTTTCTGAAAAATACAGATACAAAACCAAAACCAAAACACATGAGTGCGGTTTGCCGAAACCAAAACGCGAAGTTAATCCAGATCCAAAACCGAAACCAAAACATGGGGCTCAGTGAATATATCTAATTGTTTTTGGTCCTGTAGTATTCAGAAAACATTTTGTAGTTCAGTTATCAGTAATTTTCAGTCATTTTACAAGATTTCAAGTCTGATTTCCTTTTCTAAGCTGTACTATAAGAAATACAGCTGGAAGCTGAGGTTGCTTAGGGTTACAGCATTTATTTGGTAATTTGCACCAGTTTTCATGAATTCCCCACTACGCGTTTGGTATAAGAGTTGTTACATTTTGAAAACAGAATTTATACATATTTTTCTACAAATATGTAATTGGATGTATTTAGTCTTCATTTGCTGGAAAGCTGAATTTTTGGAAGCATTTCTTTGCTCTAGTTTATGTAAACTGGTCCACCAGCACTGTTGTGGTGAGTTCCTCACTGCAACAATGGCAGCAAAATACTATGGTCTACAATTGTTTACCATGGTGCCTAATGAATGCCCATACTCTGTGGAACAAGCTGTGTCCCTGCTCAGAATTGGATGGTTTGTTACCATATGGTTGCAAGTCATAAACATAGTTTGATCATGTGCAGTTTACTTAAGCTGGGTACACACTGAAGAATTATTTCGACCGACGTGTTATCTCATACGATAATACCTACGACTGAAGGTCCAAACAGTCTGACGATTCATGCATACACACTTACACGATTTACCTTCAGATCTCTGCTCTTCAGCTGGTCCTTTATCTGGTCCTCTAGTCTGGAGAATGACAGCGCAATATTCATTCATTCATCCATTCACTACTGTTACATTGTCACACTGATTAAAACCACCTTGTTATAGCTATCCACATGTCCTAATGAATTTCGTTGGTATCTGTGACTCTGAAATGAAATATTCTGTCTCAGAACGAACAAATTAATTATTCCTTCTACAGCAATCTCTACATTTATTCACTCTGACATTCATTGCTAACATCGGCTGAAAAAAGCCAGACTCTATAAACTCTATGGAGATCGTCAGCATGAGTGCATACACACTACATGATCGGTCGGTGATTGGTTGGAAAATATTAAACGGTACAACCAACCAAATGAAACGATAATAGGCACTTCAGGGACGACTTTACATCATTGTGTCAATATACACACTCACATGATATCTGACCAAATGGTCGGATGTCGGCTGATTTGTCCAATTATTGGACAAAATCCTGTAGTGTGTACCCAGCTTAATCCAATATGGTTTACAATTCGTGGTGCATTGCACTAAAATCAAACCAAAGGTAAGGAACTATGATTCATAGTTACCAGCTGTCCTAGTTTTAAGCCATCATTTCAGGTTTTAGAGAATTACTTCTGGAAATGTTTGTCTCTGGAAATGCCCCTATTTTTGTATATAGCCCAGCTGCACGGCACAATGATGGGCTGGGACTACTAGGCAGAGACTGTGAGCTCAAACAACACTTACTCTAGCAATTGGATTCCCCCATAAATAAATGAATAAATGATTAATTAATGTAATACATTTCACATTTCAATGCTGCAGTGGTTCTTGGATGGGTAGATTGTTGCCCGAAAATAAAGTCCACAAAATGTGAAAGATTCTTAGTTTCCAGATTCTGGTGACATATAGGACAGAGAAAGGGACTACAGTACAGTTATTGATCTTCCTAAACTAAATGTGAAAGTGATGCAACCAGCTGTATTAGACCTGATCCAAGGTAGCAAGTGGACATATGAAAGTTCTATACAGTGAACCCCCATTTTACACTCCGTGATTTTACGCTCTCAGGTTTTTAATGTTTTCATGGTCCCTTGATTGCATAATGAATTTCAATAGGTTTTTATCCCCTGGTTTTACCCCAACTTTACCTGCATTTGACACCACAAACATTACCCGGATTGTTTTGTACTGTCATCAGTGGGGAGGTATATGGTGTTATGCTTTACTGCCACTTCTCCTACTGCCCTCATTTTTCATACCACTGCTCCTAAATTACCATGTTGTCACTTATAAATTTCCATAACGACCTCTGACTGCCATATTATTTCAAATGTAATGGTGATCTAATAATACTGTAGCTGCCTTTCCAGCATTTATTTGCATCAGCAATACAATTGATCTAAGTGTGTGGGGAGACACTTTACAAATATTTGAATCAAAAGTGTCCCACTGATACATGAATGTAAAAAGCAATAACAAAAAAATTCTTTACTACAACAAAAACTGCTAGTTTTTGTCACCCATTCATTGTGACCATAAAACATTTAATGAATGACACGACAAAGAACATGTATCACACAAACTAAAGGTGGCTCTAAACACCCTACCAGCTTTCCATTGTCAGCTCCCTGCCCCTAACCCCCCTGGTATCAGCTATATAACTTAAGCACAGGGGTAGTTCTCAATTGTGTTCAATCACATTATACAATCACAACATTTTCCAATTCATGTATTAAATGGGTGGTTACAATTCTGTGTGAAATTAACAGATGGGGACAAGGTTTATGCCCCTCCTTTTCTTATATAATCCAAATAAACACATATATTCCAATATATTACTAAAGGCTAACCAATCCATTACACCAATGTGAAATTGGACTGGTTATTGATGGAAAAACACACTTGGTCATAAAGGATTAACATTGTGTCTAATAGTATTGCATTTATAAATCTTGTTATCTGCAACTTTGGTAACATACAACTTGTAATGTTGCACAGAAAATAACATACTTTATCATTTCTGTAAAATAGCCAAATGTGTTTTGTCATCATTACTGATCAAGGAACAGATTTTATTATTAAACAAAATTATAATGAAGCTTTTTTCATGAGTACATATGCACAGCCAGACAGATGAGACAGGTGTGCACATCATATACTTGATAGCTTATTTGTACACTGAAATTTAAAGTTGATATGTGTGTGCTACATAAAAAAACAGGCAGTATTTAACTTATGTGCAAAACCGAACACTCATTTGCACCCCTTGCAATGTAACATGGTTTTGTCCAGGAGACTGAAATAAGAATCCTCTTCATTTAAGATCCTTAATGAATCAGGCCCATGGTTCTTATCAATGATAAATATTCTGTCACTAAGAGATAGATGGTACAGACACTAGATGGCAATATACACCCTTTTCAATAGATGGTCTACCGCTATCTCATGATATAAATACAAATATATGTTGTTAATTATCCAGATGAACATATGCACTGTGTGTACTAATAGTAATGGTTTTATTCAAACACAATATTATTTTTGCACTCATAATTACAAATAGTGGTAAAACAAAAAAAGTATGAACTGGTATTGTCTACTATGACCACATCTACAATATATGTATAAAATTGTGCTTATGTCCATTATCCAAAAATGTGAAACAAGAAAGAACCATGATGGTAGACAGTTATTCCTAAGCACTGGAAACATTTTGTATGCATTAGATATCCATTGTATTGTCTCTGTTGAGAAAGAGCCAATAGAAAAAACTAGTTCTATATATACTTTCTGCTGTTTAGCTGACCATTGAGAGGTATTCCCCTGACCTCACTCAGTGGTCTCCACCAACGTACAGGTGAGCATTCAGTTTCGGCCTTCTGCACATGAAACTGGGTTTCCACCTCACTAAATGAAAGACCATGTCTGCACCTTCTAGAGCACCCTACACCTGCCACCTGGGATTCTTATAGTGACTCTTAAAGGGACAATTCATCTTCAAATAACTTTAATATATTGGCTTGTACCTGCCCTCTTTTGTCTTTTCCAAATACATTGCCCTTTGTTTTTATGTTCCCTTGTACTTTTTGCCATGCACTGTTGTCCTGGTATATGACACAGCTAAGCTCTGCTCTCTGCGCTAGACACAATGACAAGTGCAGCCATAAGCTAAACGTTTTTAAACGCAAATGACTGGGCTAACAAATGGTACTTACACCTTAGGTTTTAACTCTTCTCCAGTTTCCAGCCAATGGGATTTGATGGGTGTTGACTTCTCGGAGAGGATATACTACTAGACAAAGCATGCTGAATCTTTATTTCTCTGCTGGAAATCGTCCTGGGATCACTGCTGGAAATCCTCCTAGGATCAGCTGGAGACATCGCTGGATTGTTTGGACACATAGGTTTCATTCCCATTCTCATTACTCTCCTTGTGTTAGCTGTGCTGATTTTCCTGTACAAGTCTCTCTTTCGTTTTTATATCTTTTGCTCTGTCTTCTTTAGCTTTCCCATATTTCCCCCTCCTTTTATTGCAAACTCTCCCATCTGTTCCCCCCTTCATCTCTCCCGTTACTATCAGCATCACGTATCCCTGCTTCCCCTCTGCATCCTCAACGTATCACCCCTGCCTGCCGCAATCCATTATCCCTCTCTATCGTGTATCCTCAACACCCCTTCCCCCCTCCTCCGCATACACCATCTGCCCATCCCACCAGCAGCCTCAACCCCTCTGCCGCCCCCATGTAGCCAGGCCCTGCTTCCCTCACACTCGGTCTTCAGGCTCCGCTTTTTCCTGGTGCTCTTGGGCCACCGCCCCGCATTACCCAATAACCCCACTTGCTTCTCCTTTTCTCACAAAGGCCCATCCCCCGCACCGCTTGACCGGAAGTACATACATATTTTCAGGTACACATGTAGATATTTGGCACTAGCTTCAGGGGTTCATCAAGCTTTAGTTTTCCTGATATGGTTCAGCCCTTTATGAACATTTCTGGGGCCCTTGAGTGCCTGGGCAACAGGAGTCAGCAGGTTATTCAAATGCTAATTTGCGGTTGGGGGGACAAATTACACTTTTATAGACGATCTATATCCAGGAGATCATTGCAGAGTACACGCTAGTTACTCACCACACGTTATCAACTTATATTATTTACTGCAACACAGAACTTGGCTGGCGCTTATGCCGGATGTAAGGATAGTTTTTTTTGAGGTTATACTTTCCTACACGCCTTTTCATTCAAGGATCTGTTACACATACAGCTGCGCATACATTGTAGCAGGCCATGCGTTCCGTAGTACTAATTTGACCCCAGCGAATTATACTCTTCCTTTCCGGGTTATATTGGGATTCTATGATAGGTACACGTTAAGGGCCAGGGTCACCGGAAGTTACCTCACATAACTTTATCCCCCCCACCCCCCTTTTCAGTACTGCACTGCTTGGTACCCTCTTCAAAGCAACTTGGCTCTCGGTTCCTTTAAACAGGACTCCTTGGCCTGCATTGCATGGGCGGGGCATTGTGAGCCCAGAGGGGGGTAATCACGCTGACGCCAGATTTAGCATCGGCCAATCGTAAAGGATGGCCATACACTGTTTGGTATTTGGCGTCGGTTGTGCCACCCCATGAGTTTTCCACTCCATCAGGATTTAATGCCCTGTTTAAACATAAAAAGCCTTGCAGCACTGGGGTCTAGACCCGGCAGTTTTTGGCAACCACTCGTCCAGGACTGGGGTGGCTACTGCCCCGCCACAGTCAGGGTGCTTCCATCGACAATATTAAGTCCCTGGGCGATTAAAATCTCTCTAGGATAAGAGATATATACGGCCCTAGACACTTTGGTTCTGCCAGACTGGCAATTTTTGTTGTTATATTAACGCAAAGGTGTAAGTTTTCGACTGTTTGTCATGCTTTTTTTCTTTCCACCCCTACCCTCTTCCTCTGCACCCTCCCTCCCCCCCATTTCCCCTTTGTACAGTAGTGCCAGGCTTAACCGCTCATCATGATATGTGGGTGCATGAAAGAATTTTACCATTTTCTACAAGTCCTGAGCCTTCGGAGTTATGGGTTTTTTGCCTTCATTTGATTACTCTGATATCCTCAGGTGCGCAGACAGAGAAGGATCGGGTATGGGTCATTGGACATTCATACGTGCACTGGGTGTCCAGGCACGGTGCTGCAACAAATTTTCCCACACTTTTCCTGACATCCCGTTAACATATGAAGGAGAGGTAAATGATATTTACAATGGTCAGCCCTTATGCCCCTGCTGTCCATGGAGATTGAAAAGGTAGTCTTCCAGTCACATGCCTAACCTCCCACTGGTCGGCTACCTCTCTCTCTCATCCCTTCTTCCCTTCTCCCCCCTCCTCAACTCCGTCTCCGTTTCTCCCATCTCTCCGTCTCATCCATGTGTCTGTCTTCCCCTCCCTTTAGATTATACGCTCCTTTGAGCAGGGCTCTCCTACCTCCTGTTTCCATCACTTTTAACTGCGCTCTCCAGCTACTCAGCTCACCTCCTCTCGGACCCTCTGCCCTCTGTCTCCTCTCGCTTCTCTCCGCTCCTCTCAGTGGCTCTTAACCTGTCATCCGTGCCCACCCTCTTTGGCTCAAGTTACCTGCCTGTACTGACTTTTCCCTACCCTCTCTTTCTAGCTGTGCTTTGAGTCCCCAGAGTTATAGTGCTTACTATTACTAGTACTGTGCTGTTTCTCCTTGTACTGTGCCATTGTTTGTCCTTGTACGGCATTACGGATACTTTGTGGCGCCCTATAAATAAAAATGAATAATAATATTAATAGTCCCCCGGACAGATTAGTAATACTCATGATGATTTGGAGAAAGGCAAGTCTCTCCATTTAATCATAGCTATCAGGGAAGACTTGCTGGCGATAAAAACCCAGTGGCCATCGGTTTATCTTCGTTGGTCAGAAGTAATACCCAGGCTATCCTGGAGGTATCTTTATTGCTTCCCCCATCATGAAAAGTGTCCTCCAAAATCTGAAGAAAACTATAGATAGAGTAATAAGGTCGTTAGGAGGGCTTACCATTAATTACCCCCGAATCCCCATTGATCAGGTACAATTGTATCACCAGACAGGGTACACCTCACAGACGAGGGTTTGGGTTATTTTATTTAGCGATTATTTATTTAGAATAGGTTGTTAGGTCACTCGGTGGCAGGCTGTAGGCCGTTAAAGGCCTCCAGCTTTGGCAGAAAGGAATTTTGTGAGTCAGCAACCGGTCACACGGTGCTATCGCTGATTGGCCAAAGGGCACTACCCTCTTTGAAGCACCATGACTCTTGGTCTTGTAAACAGGACTCCTTGGCCTGCCATATACGGGCAGGGCATTGTGAGCCCAGAGGGGGGCAGTCAAATTGAAGCCAGATTTAGCACCGGCCAACCATAAAGGATTTATCCTGGGACCAGTGGTTAGTGTCGGATGGCCATACACTGTTTGGTAGTTTGATGTAGGTTAGGCCGCCTCACCAATTGCCTCCTCCGCCACTAATTTATCCTTTATCCTTTCTTTATTTCTAATCTTTCCATCTCCCCTTACCTTCTGTCTGATCATCAGCCTTTAATTTCCTCCCTCCCCACTCTTGCCAAAAAGGCAACATGTACAGTACATGCATACTGTTATGAATCCAAAGTAATGTTTGCAGAACCTGCAAATGAAGGTATATAAGAACCACCTTTCCGTAGCACAGGATGTGTTTGCTCATACTCAGATGCCCTTGCGACTTAAACTCCAGTAGTGAAAACTACTTAAGCAGTTCTTAGTATATAAGGATGAGAAATACTAGCATGCAAAAATACTCATATTATTAATAGAAACAAACTGTGGCTCACCCAGACGTTAAGGTCTTGGACCCTCAGCCACTACAGGACTGCTGTTGCTTGCTGCTTTAGTTGGATGAATAGGAACAGCCTTCTCATATGAATAATAACATGTAACCAATTAGCTCTTAATAGAGCTAGTTGTCAGAGAGTTTAGCCACAGTAATATCCCTGCTAATGGTGACAGATTCCACAGGTGGAAATGTTCAGTAAACAGCCCTGAGAGGCAGTTGGGAAATTCTAGTTAGAGTCACTGTCAGTCTTCAGAAGCAAGTTGGAGATAGCAAAAGCCATTAAGTAAAGCAAGGTTCACTTGTAGATGGCAAACAAGAAAAGTCTGTGATACAACACAAAGTCTGTTTGACAGGCAGAAACAAAATATAATCAGTTTCCCAAAGTAAGATTTGTGGGCAGGCAGATGTCAAATAAAATCCATTTTCTAAAGCAAATATTTCTTAACAGGCAGGAGAAAAAAGTAACGCAGGTTTACAGAAGCTGAGAGCACTGGTACCAGAAGGTCAGACCATCATCAGCACTAAAGAGACAGTGAGACCAGAATATAAAGAGCTTGATTGAAACACCTGTCTTATTGTTTTGACTCACATACTCAGCTGCAGGTACTAAGCATTTAAAGATGGCGACGCCTGGAGCAGAAGCCAACAGTAGCCATAGTAACAGGAAAACATGAGATTTGCACAGAGATTTGCACAGCCATGCTGAAACAGAGATCTAGCTCTGAGCAGCCATGTCCTGTGCAGTGCTGTTCCTACCACGGCTTCTGACATACTGAAGATTCATAGACATACGAGGCCTAATTCATTAAGGAACGTAAATGCTGATTTGCATTTAATTGTACTGCGCATGCCCAGAAACAAACTATGCGCCAGAGAAGTGTGTGCAATTCATCTTCGAGTGCAAAGGACATTTACGACAGGCTGCGATTTCATGTGCGGAACAGGGAGGGGAATGGGCGGATGCACATATTCAATGTACAGTAAGAGCGTGCTAAGCTCGAGCACATGCGGCAGCGTCTGATTCAAGCTTTGGGAATCTCTAAGGTGTTTTTCTGTCGTATCACTTGCATTAGCATCAGCTCAGGTGTAAGTGCTGGCTGATAGTGATGACGGTGGTATATGCATGCTAGAATATGTTTTTGCAATAAAAAGCAACTATAAAAATGCATTTTATGTACAACAGACATTGATAAAAGTATTTCATGAATAAAAATAAATGAAAAAAAAGCCCAACGTTTTATTTTATCATCAATATTTTGATTGAAACTTTTCAAAAAATATATGGGGTGCAGAAAAAAGAAAAGAAGGGAAATCCCACAAGGAGGAAAAAATGGGGGACCCCCACGCAGGAGCGGCGGAGTCCCTTAGTTGAAGCAAGGCTCATAAAATCAACAATATATATACAGAAGAGTGCAAGTATACATCAAAAGAAATTAACCTACATTTTGACAGTCTGAAAATACTCCCAGCATGGCAGAGGTGCCAGAGGGTGTAGTCTGTTCGTTGGGCTGGGGGAATTCTATGAGGGCCACTGGAGAGGGGAATGATGGGGAGTCCTGGGGTGTCTCAGGGTGCTCCAGGGCCATCTGTGACATATTCATGCCAACTAAACCATCTCATAATGGGAGCTGATGCAGATAGAGTTTAAACCTCTAGTCGGGGCTGCACGCTGCTTCTTCTCTCCAAGTCTGTAGTGAAGTTTATCGGGCAGCGAAAAATAGTCAGGTGCGCATGCGCGACCTTCTTAGCGGGGTTGCTCTACTGAAATTTTCAAGCCGGGTTTGATGCAAATGATATCAATATCAAAAGGGGTTAAATATATGGATTGGTAAAGACTGCCATCCAAGGACTGCCTTACTTCGCCTCTGCCACCTTGACTTCAGCTATGGGATAACCACCAGCTTGTGCTTATACACTTCCAACATACCAGCAAGGTACCTCTGTGTATTAGTCATGCACCAGCCTGGACTGCTGACTTATGAACTTACAGTCTGCTACTATTACACATTGACTGAGATACCTTATTGTTCATTAGTTATGCCTAAAAACTGTTAATTAAATGGCAATTATCGTAAGGACTTTTTTGCTCGCTGGCTTTTAGTATTGTTCACTGACAATTACTGCCTTATATAAAACCTTGTGGGCTAAGCACCAACTTGCTATCGAGGGAAAGGTTATATTATTAACTTGGAGCCAGCTGGCTCATCTGCTATTTGATATTGTGTATATAATTACATTGTACTGTATATGAGAGTGACCACTCTTGCGTATTTTTGTAACTGCAATATCGTTACAATACACTTTTTATACCAGGTTTTTGTCACCATCCTTTATCACCCCATCCCCATCCCATCCCCCATCCCCCATCCCCTTTCCCTATCTACCATTTAACTGCGCCAGGGAACCCTCCTTCTAAAATCTGTTGGATTTGTTGGTGCTTTATAAATAAGGACTAATACAAAACATCATAAAACTAAATAAATGTGAAAACAAAAGCTGTACTTTTGATTATGGGCCCTATACTGCATCAAAACTAACATGATCAGTTTCTCCGATATCAAACTTTACTAAAGCAGGCTGTGGTGGCAATTTTTGAGATGCCAACATGTGCTGGCACCTCTCTTCTTGCATGGTTTGACTACCCCAACAAAACTTTGCAAAAATATAGGGTTCGTTGTAGATTAACTATATTTTGTAGATCTATGTTTAAGAGCACACCTATGAATACAGTCACTGCAAGATCCACATAGCGGAACTAAATTGCACATATCACATTTATGGATGTTGTAAAATGTTGTACAGCTGGAACCCACAGCAACAATCCACTATTGATACACAGAGCCATGACACCATGTGTCAAGCCAGAAAACATAACAAGCAGACGGTGGCCCCTACATAAAGGAGTCCTAAGGACAGTGCTGAGCACATATAATATTTTTTTTATTAACTAACTTATATAAAATGATGCCAAAATTCATAGTGTACATATTTTTTCATCTTTGTTAAAATAACATAGAACATCAAACATATGTTGGATTTCACACTGAATATAAGTGAGAAATATTATCCTTTCCAACTGCGATAGCATGTCCATATTTTGTTAACATAAAAAAAGGAGATATATATATATATATATATATATATATATATATATGCCTATATATATATATATATATATATATATATATATATATATATATATATATATATGCTGATTTTTGAGATCTTCAACCCTCAGCTGTCTGCCAAGTGTATTGAGGAAAATGGATTTGGCACTGACCCCGAAAAAATGTTGGCAAGTTCTTAGCACTGTGTCTTGAGGACCTTGATCAGTCAAAGGTGTTGGCATTTAGGAAATTATGGAGGAGACCTGAATTAACGTTTTTTTGTAAGGAACCAGAAATTGGTGCCACACAATTATATAAGTTGCTGTTCATTAGATTTGTTAGATTAGAAGTCTACTCTTTGGCATCAGATCCGTTCATGAGATGAACATGACTCTTCCAATCTGGAACCTGGAACCTGTGTCTAATATTTTCCATCACATTTTTTGGACTACTGTATGTAAAACTTGCTAGTCTGTTTATGAATATTAAAATAGAAAAGTCTGACCTTGCTTCTTACCTTTTTTAGATTGATATCTATTAAATTGAAAATGGAACTTAAACTAGCCTCTAGGGAAGATTAATATTTTAAATGAATTACATCACTAAGTACCTCTTGGAAAGTTGAACTGAATATTTTTATTTGGCTGCTTTGGTAACACAGTTTAATGCATTTTCAATGGAATGAGTAGGAATTGAGTTTTGTAACTGAAACTCATAAAATTGTATGACATCTAAGGATTTATTCATGGAGTAATAAAAGTTGCTTTTTTTTAAGGTTAGGAAAGGATGCCTTTAAAGGGATTTAAGAAAGTAGGGTTTTTCCAACTTTGTTTTGAAGGTGCGTTTTAAGGTCTAAGTCTATAGATTGTAAGTTTAAGAGCAGGATCTTTGTCTGTTTGTTAATACTCTGTTTGCTAATACTTGTTTTATTACTGGATTTGTTCTCAAATGTAAAGCACTGCAATGCTGGAGCTATGTAAATAAATGTTAAAATTAATAAATGACACCTTTTTGTTATCATTTATCATCTGCTCGTCTTCTGTATGTACCCTGTTTTAAAGTTGGTCAGGATGGAATAAACTGTAGCCAATCAGATTGTTCAAAGGAAAGAGTTTTACAGACGATGAGTGTACAGGGCTGGAAAATTTTAGCCCAAGGGACAAGACTAAACTCAGCAGCCTATAATCATCATCATTTATTTATATAGCGCCAACATATTCTGTAGCGCTTTACAATTGGGGACAAACATAGTAAACTAATAAACAAACTGAGTAAAACAGATGCCTATCAGGAATATATTAAAGGGAAAAAGATGCAGGTAAACCAGTCCAAAGTAGCCCACTATGGGACTGGCGGACGGGGCAGATGCCCCCTGCCCACCAGCCCAGCCTGTCCCTGCCCACCAGCCCAGCCTGTCCCTGGTACAGGGATTGTGACAATAGCCAACTATTCGTGTGATTTTTTAATCAGGATAATGCTGTATCTGGAAGGGTCATAATCGTGATGGTAAAAAATAAGTGACAGATTAAAACAATGATATGAGCTCTGAATATAGCAATTCTATGAAAGAAAAGTTCATACATTCAATTTCTTCTATAACATATATGATAATATGTATCTTATTTCTTGTAAATAACCTTCTGTCTGTGCACATTTGAATTAAAAGATTACTAAATGTAATTTACAAAACTTAGCTTGAATAAAATAGCTACTAATAACATTTAGAAATATATATTTTAGGGCTCATTCACATCTACCCTCTAACTAAAACATGAAGGACCTTATTCTTTAGGGCACGTATCTGCCGGTTTTGAACGTATTGTAATCAAAATCACTCTGCCCATGCTTAGAACCAGAGCTGTAACTAGGGTGGTGCGGTCGGTGCCGTCGCCCAGGGTGCATGCCTAAGGGGGCGCAGCAGCCGCCCGGTACCTTCCCCTCTGTGGCACAGACCGCCGGCACAGTAAAAAAAAAAACCATGACCGTGTTAATAAAGAAAAAAAACAAAAACCCAAAATAACAAAACAGTCACCTGCTCTCGCGGAAACTCCCGACATTCTCCTCGCTCCCACTGAATGTCGGGTGTGACATTTTCAGTGAGGATTCAGCGAGGAACACTGTTGGGGCAGATAGGAGCAGCGGCAGCGCAACATAGAAGAAAGAAGAACAGAAGAGAACAGAAGAGATCAGAAGAGATAAAGGCAATGGAAAGGTAAGTAAAATTGTTATATTATGTACATATTGTGTGAGTGGGCAGGCATTGTATTTATATTATGTGTGTGGGCAAGCATTGTATTTGTAGTGTGCATAGGCGCAGGCATTGTATTTGTATTGTGTGGGCGCAGGCATTGTATTTGTATTGTGTGGGAGCAGGCATTGTATTTGTATTGTGTGTGGGCGCAGGCATTGTATTTGTATTGTGTGAGTGCAGGCATTATATTTGTATTGTGTGTGTGTGGGCGTGTATGTATATATATATATATATATATATATATATATTATATTATATAATATATATATATTATATAATATATATTATATATATTATATTATATATATATTATATTATATATATATATTGAGATAGCTATATGTATATAGATATATATATCATGCATTTGCAAATATGTGTAGCAGAATTCTTTCAGTAAAGTGCTAGCCACACCCCCACATTAGGTTGGCCACACCCACTTGCCAAATGTCACTCCCACTTCGATGGGGGGCGCTGGTGCCCTGTCTCGCCCAGGGCACTGAAATGTCTAGTTACGGCACTGCTTAGAACTAGCACATATGGCCATCAAAATAGCCCTTTATCGTGCTCTAATGCACGGAAAGGGGAGTTACTGCAGCCTACAATAAAGGGAAGGGATCGGGATGGGGAAGGGGCATGTGGCCATAGGCAGTGTAAAGTGTCCAAATTCGAGTGCACGCAGTCATGGCCGTAGCAAGCTCTATAACTGTGGAAGTAACTTTTCAATCCTGCTGTTTCTTGCTCCAGCTCTGGAACTAGTCTAAGCAGACTAGTCAGCCGGTGTTGGCTCAACTAAAGTGTTAAAAAATAGAATAAAAAACCCAAAAAACACAAAACAAAAGAAAAAGCGTGGGGTCCCACTCTCCTAACCTTAGTGCTGCCAGGCTAGTGCTGATTACGGCAATATCAGGGAGGAAAAAGGCGTGGGGGCACACGTTGTCACAGGAAACCCCTACAATACATCCAGACCTCACGTCTGTTTCTTTTTCTGCGTCGCATGTTCTTCCCTAGAAGAGCAAATGTCCCGTCATTTGCTATGGTTTATTTTTTGTGAAGTTTGTTCCAGAGGAATTATTATGGGTTATTGGATTCATTCTCACTGTTGCAATCTAAAATTGTAGTGCTTCATTTAAATATTACAATACAGCATGTCCTATTTTGCATTAATATGCTATCAGTACAATTTATTGCATTGGTAAAAGCGTATTGTGCATGTTAAACATTCATCAGAAAAACCATTTAACACATACATTAGTTTTCATAAGGTTTTATCTATTTCAACAGCACATGTGTCAACTGGCTCTAAAAGTTTCAGGAGGCAACAAAAATATCCATTATAAGGTGAAAACCATCTATAATAAGGTTGTAATTGTGGGCAGAAATTTTTATTTCCACAGACCTTCTGGACAAGGCAGCCAGCCTCCTTTCGCCACCTCTAGCTGAAAATGGATTATAACAGTAAACAATAGATAAATTGTAAGTATAAAGTAAAGGACAAAAACAGCCGATCTGCAGTGCAAGTGCGTCTCATTTTCTGCCAGGGCTCATAACTTTGCTGAGCGAAATTGACGCGTTTGCAGTTGAGTAAAAGTTTGCCAAGCCAAAAAGGCGAAATTTCGGAGGAGAGAAAGTGTTGCCGCAGACATATGGAAGAGGTAGAAGGTCTAGGCGGCCTGGGACTGGCTTTCACTGTAATAGGAATACACCACTCTCATGGTTGATCTGTTTGTGGAAACCAGCTCTAGCTGTCTTACAGTGGGGCTGATTGAGGACTTGGGGGCACATTGCCTATTCTTTAAATGGTTTATGTTATTTTTTATTTTAGTACACAGGGCACTATAGAAATGGGGACTATTTTATTATAGGAGGCGAATGCAAATGTGCTTGTCTGCAAAACAGTTCCCATTAAAATTAAGGCCTCTGACCGAGAGGTGCATTAATTGAACATGATCAGCTGTGTGACACACCTGCCCTATCTATTAGTAGTATACCTAGTAAATCTGAATATCACTAATGTGTTTAAAACATATATACATTTAATCATCTGTGGTGGTGAAATAACTAACATATAAAATTATATTATTACATATACTTTCAAAGTTCTAATTTAATTTTATAAAGTCTTTTTCCAGAAGACAATCCTATCCAAATATCCAAGCTAACAAAGTTTATGTTCAATACTGAACACAAATCTCAAAAAAAATCCTCATATTGTATTAATATTTAACACTCAAAAAATTATATAGATAATATAATAGTAAACATAATCACAAATACATCTAATGAATAATTAAAATAATGAGTAACAAATATAAAACACAAATGGGTCACAGGCTTGAACCTGGAATTCATACAATGATTCATTGAAATATCTTACAAGCACTGAGTTGTTGAACCACTTTGATAACGATTACAAGTTTAAGCAATATATTATACTTACTAATAAATATAATACAAAAAGTAAATATTTCTACTATATAAAACAACAAATAAAACTTCATGTTAAGAAAATTAGAAATAATCGAATTATAAAACTATATAATACTGTTAAGTTCCAGATTTTCATTCAAACCAAAAGGGTTCAGTGTATTAAAACAATGAATCCTAAACAATTCTTGTCTGCATAGTCTTTTGAACATGTCACCGCCACTTTGCGTAAATCCAATGTGTTCAATACCTATAACCTCTAAGCCACTGCAATCAGCCTTATGTTTGTTCATTAAATGGCATAGAACACTATAGGAGGAGACTTCATTTATCATGTTTAGTAAGTTCACAAATGAAAGTGCATGTGCTTCACCCCCACCTCAAATAATTAAAAGATCATCAATGTAACGACCATAAATGACCAGGTCTGGCCCTAAATGTTCTCCCCCACACATGGGCATCTTCAAAGTTGCCCATGTATAGGTTTGCATAGCTCGGGGCAAAGCAGATCCCCATGGCCATTCCCATCACCTGTAAATAAAAAACTTGATCAAAAAGGAAATAATTGTGTGCTAGAATAAACTTAATACAAATCATTAGAAACTGATTTTTTGTATAGAAATAACAACTTTGTTATGATGGATGTTGCTATATAATACAGTCTACATCTAAAGTTAAAAAAAAATCATTATCTTTCCATTTGATAGTATTCATTATATTTAATAAATTAATGTAATCTCTATTGTAAGAGTTTAACAATGTCATCTTTAGTTGTAAAAAAGTGTCAGCAAAAAAAGAAAGTGGAGAAGTAAGAGAACCTAAACACAAAATAATAGAATGACCTAGTGGTGTGCACAAATTTTTGACATTTATGTTAATGGTAATAAATGGCAGTGATAGTAATGACTTTCATTTCAAGAGCCTCCCCTAAGAGAGTCTTTAACTAACTGGATTTCAGAGAGAGATCTCCGTTAAGGACCGTGTAAAACAAAATCATTATTAAGCTGACTAAAGGCCTCTTTATAATAATCACAACAGTCCTGAGAAACAATTCCCCATCCCTAATCTGCTCCTTTTATCAATATGGACGTCTTATTTTTTAGTAACAAACGCCATATCATATTGCCTGTCAGTAAAGAAATTGACTGATAAATATATAGAAGAATTATATCTATAAAATATTTTTGGGAAATTCAATGAGCAAGATCCAACGCATGTGGCAGCATTCTAAAGTATCAATGTACAAGAAGAAAAGAAAAAGGACTTACCACAGAGACATGTTTTAAATATATCTTAGTAGGTATTTGAAAGAAAAGATAAGCCACAGACGCTTAGTGACAATAAAAATAGATAATACTTAGTTTCCTCTGGTAATAGGTAGCTTCTTTATCATTTGATACCTATCTGCAAGTGTCCAACCTAAGATCAAAAACAGAAAGAAAAAGAAGCGCCACAAATAGCGCAATTCTTCTTAAAATCCTTTAGCATGTTTCTTCAGAAATGTCTCACTATTGCTTATATTTCTTAACAAACTCGGTGCCAGAACAAATTTCAGGTTTTTTGCCCTTTTAAATATGATATCAGATTTTTCCAACCACTATGGGATCCAAAATAGGATCCATGCAAATGATCTTCCAATGTTTATTAAGGATATATTTTATCTTCTTTTCATCTCTGCTAAATTCCGCAATAAAAGGGATCATTTCATTCCTAACCTTTTTGGCTTTGTAGGTTAACAATGCTTCTCGCTCAATATTATTAGTCTTTTCCAATGCTTCAAGTATTATTTTCTCAGAGTTACACCTTTCCCTAAATCTATCCACATAAATCTACAATTGTTCAGTACATACCTCTCTCGCTAAAGAATTTATTTTTATATGGTTAAATTGAGATTTAGGAATATTATTTTTTTATTTCGTGAGGTGACAACTGTCAAACCATCCCAAATTAGTAAAATGTCATCTATATTTCTCAGATAAAAGAAAACATGCCTCCAAAACAAATTATTTACGTTTATATATGAATTCTGTTTCCCATTTTCCCATATACAGGTTGGCGAAAATAAGTGCAAAAGCTGTACCCATCGCAGTTCCACATATTTGAAGAAAAAAACTTTCCAAAAATGTTAAATAATTATGTGAGAAAATTAACCTGATGAGTTCACAAATAAATTCCCTATGACTAAAACTAAGTTTTTCATCAAGCTCCAATTAATATTTAGTAGCTTCTATTCCCTTACCATGATTAATAGATGTATAAAGAGCCTCTACATCTATCGTCACCCATTTATAAACAGATTTCCATTGGATGGTCTCCAAAAGTTGCAATGAGGATGTATTGTTTTTTAAATATGCTGCCAATTTTAAACATACTTTTTAAGAAAGAAATCCACATAGTGCGAGGCATTGGAATTTAAGAAATTTATCCCTGTTATTATAGGTCACCCCAGGGTTTTTTCTAAAGATTTATGGACCTTTGGAAGGTAATAAAAGATAGGGATGAAGGGAAATTCCTGTAAAATATACAAATACTCATCACGACTATGTATCCCATTTTTCAAGGACTGTTAAACTAGGCTTTTTAATTTACAAAGAAAATCATTAGTAGGATCTTTATCCAATATTCTATATGACTTTTCATCTCCCAACAATCTTTTAGATTCTAAGATATAACCAGTCCTATTTAATATAACAATCCCCCCCTCCTGTCAGCCTGCTTAATGACGATCTTGTCATTATTCATTAAATTATCAAGTGCCTTCTTTTCCGAGTAGGAGATATTTCTTTTATAATTTTTACTCACATCCTCTTTGCACAGATCATTCTTGACCAATTGGTTGAAGATCTCTATATTACTCCCTTTAGACTCTAATGTAAAAAATGTATTTGGGATCAATAGATGTTTGCTCATTCTCACTCTTCTTTAAAAAATACCTTTTTAATGTGAGTTTTCTAATGAATCTATTTAGATCCAAAAATAATTGAAAGTCATCAGATTTATTTGTGGGAGCAAAAGATAATCCTTTATTTAAAAGTTTATACTCATCATTTGTAAGTTGATAATAAGACAGATAGAAGATATATAGGGGTTCCAGAATTTCTTCTTTTTCTTTCCCTTATGTCCCCCTCATTTGTCTCTTTGTCTAAGTATCTCCTTTTCATTGGGGAGGCTATTTTTATATCTTCACTTAATGAGAATTTTTTGAAGGTGTCTTCCTTTGGTGTTGGAGTACGGGATAAAAAATCCTCCTCCACACTCCAAAATTTCTCTCTCTGGACAGGTGAATATCTATTCCCACGTTTTAAATGCTGCGTTTTAAAATAATCCTACCCATTCTTTGTGCACCTCGTTTCTTAAATGGTACCGAAATCCAACCATCTTCTCCTTTTTTATTAGATTCATTAGTCTATCATCAATCTATTTTTATGAATTTAATCCAATTGTATGCCTGATTAGAGTCATAATCCCTTTAATCTCTTTGTTATTTCCTTTCTTTCCTATCTACCACTTTTAACTCAATTCTATTAAGTTTTTTATGTAACACCTTCTCATTAATTTTGAAATCCTCTTTTATGCTAATAAACTCAACTTTCACTTCTTTATTTTTAAGTTACTTTTCACAATTCTGTTTCTCATATATAATCAATTTCATTAAATTCAGGGAACATTCATTTAAAATTCTATCCCACTCCTTAGTGAAATGTGAATTATGAAGACCAAAAGTGGGAACCTTTCGTCCTTAGAAATACGCTTTACCTTAATATATTCCTCCACACCAGCTATATCCCACCATAACCTAATTTTAACTTTAGATATTAATTTCACCAAATCCCAGAAAAAAAACTGTCTAAAGATTCTAGTTCATCACAATTCTTAGTAGTTTCACTAAAGTTTTATTGGCAATATTCTGACCTCTTATTTTCAATATTCTCAGGTCTAAACATCTTAAGACAATACTCCAGCAGCCAAGCTTATAGTGCACATACAAATTAAGCTATGTGGAACAAAAGATAAGCCACAAGCACTTAGTGACAATAAAGATATATAATACTTAGTTCCCTCTGGTAATAGGCAGGTTCTTTATCATATGATACCTATCTGCAAGTATCCAACCTAAGATCAAAAACAGAAAGAAAAAGAAGCGCCACACATAGCGTAATTCTCCTTAAAACAAAATAGAAAGTGAAGGAGTGTCAATTAGGACCCGTACCAAGAGATGAGATGGGCTCTACTATTTAAACTCATGAAACCACTATGGATGAACTTGACCCCTTGAGAAAGTCTTTGTGAAGATGAAACGCGTTGGGTATTGTGCGATTGCACTGCACCTGGTCGTGACTGCATACTTTTGCTCCATAAGAAGGACAGTTAAGCGATTGTTTTTATATTCAATGTATGGGCATACTATATCTCTTATATTTATTTTTTATTTATCTTTATCTCTTTGTATTACAAGATTTTAGTATTTATGAGCTTGAGCATTATTGAGATTTGTATCAACCAGTGATAAGGACATACTGCACTACTCTGGATATCCTTCTGAGTTTCAGTATGTATATATATATATATATATATATATATATATATATATATATATGTTGATTCAGTAAGAATAAAAGACAACTTATAATATCAGCTAATCGTATGGGGGGCAACATGAACGTTTTGTAACTGTTGTCTCTAAAATGTAAACTGTTTATTCTGTTTGGAACTTTTGCAAGTGTTTGTTTTACCTTTATACCTTGCGAATTGTAAACTGAGGGACTGATTTAGCATTAAACATAACATTTTGATGTAGGCATACACACAAAAATGTGTCCATACAATTGCATTTGTGCATCTTTAAATCTAGCACATATGTCTGGTGCAAAAATGCTTCCAACATCTTCATCAACACGGAAACTTGTGTCAGGCCTTTTGGACAACCTGAAAGGCATATCTTATCTATCGATAAGTCAAAACTGGACGCATCTCTAAGCAGAGTGGTTGACTTTTGTTTCAACACCCCTATTGTACTAAACTTACATGATAAGTGAATGCCTCTGACCAGCATCACTTGTCATAAGTATACACAATTAGAAGATAAATGCTCAATTTAAAATACGGACATTGTGCACATGCACTGTGTGATAAATTTTAGCAAGTCACATTATTACATGAAGCAAATGGATTTACGTACAACTCTATATAGGGCCCAACATTTGTGTTTTTACAATAAACTGTACCTATCATGTAGGACTGCAAAATTTTACAATACCAGTGTAGCCTAAGTAAAATCCTGAATTCAATATTCAGTTTATCATATCACATACTATTATTGAGAAATTAAGCTATAAAAATGTACTGATCTGTCTTCCAATACTTGCTATGATACCTTTTCCATTTAAATTTAAATTAGCTTTGTGGGTTGTCCTTTGGGTTGAAGATCCTGAGCTACTAGAATGAGCAACCAATCAGATTCTGTCAGTTTGTAGAATGCACTAAATCAATGATAACTAGAATCTGATTGGTTGCTATAGGCAACATCTCAACTTTTTCAAACCCGCAGTTTAGTAAACATACCCCCCATGTGTTCATTCAGAGTCAATGACTAGCTTAGCAGACTTCTGACAGTTTGTTGATGTCACTGAAAGACAGGAGTACAATGGGCACTGATTCACACACTCACATAAATTCATAGCTGCCCAGAATGTGGCTAATGTTGTTCAGAAATATGAATTCAGAAACTACACAAATGTAACACACAGTAAAAGTAATGTTTATTTTTATGTTATCTGCTCAGGTATCTGTTTAATGTGCAGTTGTGTGTGAATGCCAGGTCCACTTTAAGTGTCCCTCTTTAGCCATATATTATCATTGTAGCATTTTTTTAAAATTATACTCTGCCAACACGTTTCTAAAAACAAAGTGCTGGTAGAAAAGTGAATAGGGAAAATGCTGTCAATTTTGTTGCTACAATGAAGACAACCACTAATTGCTAGTAGTCCCATGAATCTGTTCACATGTTTTCCTAAATGTGGTGTAATGTTCTCTGGTTTTATTCTGATTCTGCAAAATGGATAACTATTCTTATATACTACACTTGTACTTGAAGAAATCTGGATCATTTCCCTAGAACTTTCACTTTTAATTACATAGTTCTTATAGTTGTTTTAGTGGTATGTGTTTCTTAAATTAGCTGGCTTTTATTTGTTTTTCCTACATGACAATTTAGAGGGCGAACGACTAGAAGATGTGTGTCTGAGACTCAGGCTACAGTTTTACTGTTGTACAAATAGAAATCCTCATTCCAAGCAAAGCACTGTATGTTTTCAAGATTAGAAGAAAACCTATTTCCTTTCAGACGTTTTAAGTACGGCGGAATATAACAATAACATTGTCTAATGTGAAAACACATATTTGTAATCAGCATGCTGATTGTGATGTACCAAATACGTCCATACTTGCTCCATTTTCATTCCTGTCCTGCGGGAGATACGGAGGCCAGGTATGAAAATAACTGTAACTTGAAGATGCAATTAGCAGCATCACTACAACACATCCCCGTCCAACCTGCTGGTGAGTAAAAGTCTTATGGGTGCCCACCAGATTGACTTTTCTTTTAATTGTGTCATAAAACGCTGAATGCAGCATTTAAATCCATCAGATTAGCGAACAAGCACTAATCAAAGCTCAATTTCTCATCCACATTGGCGATTAAATAACAATAATACAACATGTTTTACAAGCCAAAAATTGTCTCAGTGTAGACAATAACTTCAAAAACATTCTAAAGACAATTGATCTAATGTGTGATATGATATGTTATATTGCCATAATAGTCAGCATGAAAAACTCAGTGAACAATGAACTGCATTTCCTACTGCTCTGCTGTTTATTTTAAGCTCAAAATATTGGTTCCCAGACTAACACGAAGAGGTCCATGGTGGATATGTGTGTCAAGAGCAGGGTGCTGTACATATTGAAAATAAAGGATGAGCCCACTTGGTGCCCCTTCTCACCCAATGCTGAATTTTTTAAATTGTTTATATATGTGTTGTTTGCATATTTTTAAATGTCACCAGGTGAGTTCTGTAGGTGCCACTAAATCCTCTAACATGTCCCCTAAAAGAGCTACATAGAAGCATAGAATTTGACAGCAGATAAGAACCACTTGACCCATCTAGTTTGCCCATTTTGTAACTTATGGTAACATCAAACCCTATTTGGTCCTTAATTCTTTGTAAGGATATCCTCATGTCTATCCCAAGCATGTTTAAATTTCTCTACTGTATTAGCCTCTACCTCCTCTGATGGGATTCTATTCCACTTATCCACTACACTTTCTGCGAAGTCGTTTTTCCTCAAATTTCCTCTGAACCTACTTCCCTCCAGTTTCAGTGCATGTCCTCGTGTTCTAATACATCTCTTCCTTTGAAGTATGTACCTTGTTTAAACCTTTGATATATTTGAACATTTCTGTCATGTCCTCCCTTTCCCTTCTCTGCTCCAAACTATACATATTAAGATCTAGACCCATCTTGGCCTATCAGGGCACCTAGTACCACAGAGACACCATCATATTTTTATCAAAACATTTAAGCCTGCATCCCAGCGTCAAGGGCACCTCATTATATGCAGATCCTACACTGACCTATATGCTTTAAACACTATTAAAATGCAGTTAAAATCAGATGCACTCACCTCCCAGGTATAGGGGTTTACATCTAGCAAGAGCTGGCTTGTGAGCCACACCCAAATGTGCCTTAAATAGGCTTGTTGGACAGCTGCTATGACAATAAGGCAATATTTTGAAACAAAACTAGAGACTAAATAAGCCCTCGCTCGGTATATCGCATATTGTAAATGGTACCAGCTGCATGGCAATATAAATGCCCATATATGTATACAAATCAAAAAGACAGTTGTCAGCGCTTATCCTTTACACTGCATATCTGTGTGTGTGTCTAGCAAAATGAAAACATTAGGTATTAGTTCATATTTTGATCAAAACATTTAAGCCTGCATCCCAGCATCAAGGGCACCTCATTGTATGCAGGTTGTACACTGACTTATATGCTTTAAGCACCATTCATTAAGCACCATTCAAATGCAGTTAAAATCAGATGAACTCACCTCCCAGGTATAGGGGTTTATATTAGCAAGGGCTGGCTTGTGGTTTAGGGTGTGGCTTCAATATAAATGTACAGCACCACGTTTTAAAAAATATTTACATTTTTATTACAAATGGTTCCTTCAGGCTCCTCCACTTTGGATTTCTAACTTTTTTTTCAGAAATAAAAAGACTTCCTGGTCATTGTCAATGGAAAAAAAGTAATGCATGCCGTTCTGGGTTGTTTTACAGAGCTTTGAAAGAAGGATTCACTCAGCAATTGTGTCACAAATAGATGTTTCGTATTTTTAGTCAAAGTTTTAAAAAGTTAATTTTATAATGTTTGTTTGTGGACAGAGGGCCTGATTCATTAAGAAGCGTAAATGGTGATATGTTGCGTATAACGTGCACAATGATTCTGCGCATGCCCGGAACAGGACTTTACGCTATAGAGCACAGCAGCTTCCAATTCATCTTCGAGCGCAAATGACACTTACTACAGCTTACAATATCAGGGACGGAATGGGGTGGGGAAG
Source organism: Mixophyes fleayi (assembly GCF_038048845.1). Classification (NCBI taxonomy): domain Eukaryota; kingdom Metazoa; phylum Chordata; class Amphibia; order Anura; family Limnodynastidae; genus Mixophyes; species Mixophyes fleayi. Next base: position 53,944,362 of record NC_134406.1, read on the forward strand.
GGGAGGATGCACATAGTCACATTAAAGGCGTGCCAAGCTCAAGTGCACACAGCAGCGTCAGATTCCAGCTTTGGGCATATCAAAGGTACATGATTTTCAGTCCTATTACTTGCACCAGCTACAGGTCTGGTGTAAGTGCTGATTACTAGTGATGACAGCTGTGTATACATGCTAGAACATGTGCTTGCAATCAGGAGCAACTGTAAAAATGTATTTTGTATACAGTAGACATTAAGAACTTCAAAATAAATGTATTCTATGGAACAAAAGAAGTCAAAAACCTATATTTTATTTTTTAATGTCTTGTGATTAATGACTATGTACCTGATTCATTAAGGAAAGTTAAACAAAACTAAGTAAGTAAGGCAAAACCATGTTGCATTTGAGGGGAGGTAAATTTAAAATGTGAGTACAGATTTATATTTGGGATAGGGTATGTCCTAGATCAACTTTAAAGTCCAGTGTACAAATAAGCTATTAAGTATTTGTGTGTTACATGAAAAAACAGACAGTATTTTCCTTATGTGCATAATAATAAACTAATTTGCACCCCTTGCATTGCAACATGGTTTTGTCCAGAAAACTTGAGTAAGAAAACTTACTCATTTTTTTTGCTTAACTCTCCTTCATGAATCAGGCCCTATATTATTAACAGGTGACATTAATCGAAAAAAAGAAATTGTATTTCTTTTCTTTTGTGACTTTATATTCCACATATGTATTGGACATATCCTGCAATGTATTGTCTGTTAGAACAGAGTGGACTTAGACCCATATTCATCAACAGACGTATCTTCAGAAACGCGCCTTGTTGAATATGGACATGTGTATACTCGATGTATTTAAAAAAAAACACACACATCACATTACGTCACTTTACGTTTGTTGGATGAATCAGGCCAAGAATGTGCATCATTTTGGTAGTAATTTGATTTTCCAGAGGATTTTCTTTGCAGTACGGTACCTGTGTAAACAAATATATAGTGAGATAGTAAGCAGGAAAAATGTCATGATGAATGGACAAAAGTATGTAGAATGCATTAGTGTGAGGCAGAAAGCATAAAATAGATTTGTTATACATGCTAGTCAGAAGGAAAATGCACTTTATCAATGGTTGTAAATTAGTCTATGAATACCACTCTTAGGGCCTGAGGCTAAGTTAAGAGCAAATCAAAAAAAGGAGCAAAGTTGCTCCTGGAGAGATCATATTACAATGCAAGGGATGATAATTTAATTATTTATTTGCACACAAGGAAAGTACTGGCTGCTTTTTCATGTAGCAAACAATTTAGTTTTACACCGAAGGTGATCAAGGACATGCCCTATCTGAAATATAAATATGTCTCCATATTTTAATTTAACCTCCCCCTCCAATCCAGCATGGTTTTGCAAAGGTGCAAATTTGCTCCTTTCTTTTGCTTTGCTCCTAACTCAGCAGTGAGTGATAAATTATCTCTAATGGTACAGTGCAGATCCCTTATTACTGATCCATCATCAACTATAGTAATACAACCAGTAAACAAACTGTGATCTTGCCCCACAGAAAGAAAGATTACAAAATAAAATAAAATAATTGCAAAACTGCCTTTCAGTTTAGCTTATTCCAAGGTGCACGCCCATCTACTTGTGCATGGAGCTCTCCATGTAAAAGGTATGAACCTGGTTTTGTGGGTTTATATAAAAATGTGCATAGTGGAAACAGTAAAGATAATTCCTTCAAAATCCAGCCCGCTAAGGACCAGCTCCTTCACTCATTTTAACAATTATATTTTACTTCTAAAACATGCCTAGGTTTAGCTTAATGTATATTTTACCTCTTTCAGCTCCATATACATAAAACATATACCCACAGTCCGCTAGGATACATTTTATATAAAATCTTCCACCATGTAAAAGTTTATTTTCTTACATTTTGCCTGTCTTCCCTTATATCATTTCTATAGGTTAAACATTTATGCAACCAATATTCTGCCATCAAAAACACAATATCAAATTTACTTGGGTGGAAAAACGTTCCTGGTGAAACCAATGCACAGAGCTAAATAGTGAAAACCAGCCTAACCTCCAGAATAAGTACACCAACTCTAATCTCTGGAGAGGAAAGGGTTTCATTACTCATCATAATTACATGTTTCATCAGGTGTCAGTGTATTAATTTTTTTATTACATTGGTGGAAATGATAATAGAAATATCACTTACGGTAAAAGTTCAAATGGAAGGTGCAAAATGTGGGAAGTATAGGACAAGGCCCAAGCTCTGCCACCTCAGAGGTCGGAGAAAAACTCCTTATACATGGAAAAAAAACATTATGTGCGTCCTTCTAGCAATCAGGTTCCAACACCCCCCCCCCCTCCCCTCCCCCCCCCCCGAATGCATCTCCTACTCCTGTGATGTCACAGTACAGTGCCACCAGCCCAATATGAGGAACAGAAATTTCAGTCTACCTTTTTAAAAGGTACAAAGCAGCATCTGAGGGGGGGGAGCATAGGGCACTTCCAGAGGGCATTTCCATAGGACACGTCCATCATCCCTGGTGTGGACATGTTCTTTTTTGCACACATGCATCTATTTCAGTGCCAGGTGTGCGGCCCCCTTCTACATTTTCATCCTGATGGTGATATTCACAACATTTTAAAGGTTTGTGATCCATCATAGCAAACATATGAAAGTCCTGACTCCTAGAAAGGCTGGTTTTTCTACTATAAAGTACGTAAGATGCCATTTTAATATTGGCAATTTTGAAATCAAGAGAATAAGGATGTAGGATATTATATAAAATAATTTTATGACTAAAGCCCTTAGGTAACACTTCATCTGACAATGTTAGCTACATTGTGGCACAAATGGACCCTGGTGTGTGTGCAGGGCCAGACTGGAACTAAATATCAGCCCTGGCATTTAAAGCACACAGGCCCACCTCTGTTCCAGATAATAGTAATATAACAGTACTTTTTGCAAAGGTCATAGTTATACAGTGTCCCTTGAGATACAAATGTACGCGCAGCTTGACGTTCTATTTTCAGCATCGTGCTTACCAGTATCAGATAATGGTATGTACAGGATCGGCAAGAAAAATTTGGGAACTTTTGGGGCCCCCCTCCAAAGACGAGTAGTAAATAAACTGTGTGCCGACGTTGCCGAAAAGGGTGTAACCACATTGTGCTGGGGGTGTAGTCAAAATGGGGCATTAAGACATATATTGTAATAAAGCATTTCATTTATCACGCCCCCCCCAGGCATATTATGACACCCCCAGTCCACTGTACTTATCTATGCTTTTGGTGCTGCTGGCATCCATCAGGGTGGGAACTTCCTGTAGAGTGAGCAGGGAAGCTCTTTGTCACACAAGATTACCAAATCCTGTGATACTTAGAGCTCCTCGGCTTGCTCTGCAGTCTGTGTCCTGTCCAAGAACTGGGAGCAGCTATATGCTCCCTTCGCCTAACCAGAGCTGGATTAAGGCTCAGGGGGCCCAGGGTATTTAAGACAGCAGGGCCCCTATTATGTAACATGGTTATCATTTTAGACAAATTTTAGAGAAATACACAGGCAATACTGTGTGCACTACTGTTAGATGCACACAGCTCTGTCTTGACATGCAGTACGTTGTAAAGCAGGACATACCTCCCAACTGTCCCTGCAGTCGGACCAAATCCTGACTAAGCGAGACAGTCACCCAAATTCCGGACTGCCCCACCAGGTTCAGAACAGTTGGCAGACTGTCCTGCTCTCTCCTACCTGTCTTGTCACTTTCATCACTTGTGGCAGCTGGTTTCTTTAGCTCAGTTCCTGCTTGTCTTGATCCTAGAATGTTGGATGCCCTATTTTGAAAAACAATGGTACATAAGAATTAGAAAACTCCAACCAGCCCCGATATTAAATCAATAGCACTCACGTTTTATAATTAGGCCTCCCTCCAATCAGCCCAAACATTAAATTAACAGTATACCCATTTAATCAAAACCTATTTCCCTCCCTCCAAACAGTCCCAGCAATAAATTAAATAGCATTTAAGTTTAATAAACCATTTTCCACAACCATCCTTAAATAATTCATATTCACATTTAATAAATAGCCCTCCTCCCCAATATCAGCCCCATATTCAATTGTTAGCCCCAAACCACCCAGCATTAAATTAAAGGTTCTATCACCTCACCTTAAATAATTAGCCCCCACCTACACTCTACCATTAAATAGCCTACCTCCCACACTATATTAAGATCCTCCCTTCCCTCACATATTATATTAACATACTGGATCCACACACACACACACGCTAAATTAACATACTGCTCCGACACACACACACACTCCATAGTAACATACTGCGCCCACACACATACACGCCATATTAAAATACTGCGTTCACCAACACATGCCATATTAAAATACTGCGTACACACACACTATATTAAAATACTGTGGCCACACACACATGCTATATGAACATAGCACACAGACTATATTAACATAGCACACACACACTATATTAACAACATACATACATACATACCTTGTTACATCCATGCTTGCAGTCTGCTTTACTTCTCGATCCAGTGGCAGCATGCCCGTCTGAGCAGCAGCAGCACCTACTTGCGCGCTGCTCGGTGGATAGAGATTCAGTGACGTGCGGCCGATGCAAGTAATGACATGGGATGCACACCACGTAACAGGTGCTGTCCCATGTGATTACTTGCATCAGCCGCACGTCACTGAATCTCCTTCCGCCAAGCAGCGAGCAGCAGGCAGCGAGTAGCGAGCAGCGAGTAGAGAGATTCTGCCGATCAGGTTGCTGGATCTGCCCATCAAGCCATCTGCCCTTCTGGCATTTGCCATAAGTGCCAGATGGCCAGTCCAGCCCTGTGTGTGTGGTAGGGAATTTGGAATGTTAACGCCAATAGGGTAAATAATGAATGATTACCTTGCTGCGCAAAATGATTGGGGCTATATAAATAACCAGTAATAATAACTTGTGTAAACTAGTGTGTTGTCATGAGGGAGTGCTTTGCAGAGGGATTAACATTTTCCTCCTTCAAGAATAAAAGTATTAGCATGAATCTCACACATACATATTTTCTGTTAGCCACCAACATTAAAGTTTGGTCTCTGGGATCATTTTGATTACTTCCCTACCACTTCCCATTAGTTGGTGACACTCACACACACAATAGTTGGGGAGGATTGCAGAGGTCATCTGCCACCTGGTTTTTCATTCTGTGGGTTTATTCTACTTATATTGGATTTTGATAGGATGATGCCATACACTGTAAAATGGTTGAGCAATTTGACCATAAACAACAATATTAGCCAACCAAATCTGTTTGTGTGGCCAGAATTAATTCTGATAGCCGAATAATCAAGAACATAGCTCAATGATGAAGTTCTATGCAGCAATGGGTTTCTGAAACTCATGCTTTAGCTTTATGCTATAGTATTATCTATATTATTTTTCAAGTGTGAGCTTTGTTTCTAGAAATGTGTGACTTTAAATATGCAGGTGTGCAACAGTAGTTTATAGTACATGCATTTAAACTATCTATTTCCATCATTGACCATTTGACTTATTAGCAGACATTAATACACTTATAGTCATTTCAAAAAAATAGGGGTTATATATAATATAATCTTACATCAAAGCTCTATGTTAAATGCATTAACACACAGGGATATATTTATTACAAATTTATTGTCTGCAATTTTGCCCTCCAGGTTTGGAGGCTGAAAAGTCAGATCGCTGGAAATGTGTGGCAATTTATAAACCCTAAATCATCATCACCATTTATTTATATAACGCCACTAATTCCGCAGAGCTGTACAGATAACTCACTCACATCAGTCCCTGCCTCATTGGGGCTTACAGTCTAAATTCCCTAACACACACACACACACAGACAGACAGACTAGGGTCAATTTGTTAGCAGCCAATTAACCTACCAGTATGTTTTGAAGTGTGGGAAAAAAACGGAGCACCCGGAGGAAACCCACGCAAACACAGGGAGAAAATACAAACTCCTCACAGATAAGGCCATGGTCGGAAATTGAACTCATGACCCCAGTGCTGTAAGGCAGAAGTGCCAACCACTGCGCCACTGTGCTGCCCAAATTGCATGTTGTTAATCACAAACTGAGCCTCTGAACCTGTAGTTGCCTGGTCTAAATGCTAAGTAGTACTGGTACCACCAACTGGTGGGTGCTAAAGTAATAAAATAAATTTTATGTTGCCATGCCTTAAATATTGCAGACTGTGCCTCTTCTATTAAATAATAAAAGACTATGGGGTATATTTACTTAACGGCTGGTTTGAAAAAGTAGAGAGATTGCCTATAGCAACCAATCAGATTGTAGTTAACATTTATTTAATACATACTACATAATGACAGCTAAAGTCTGATTGGTTGCTATAGGCAACATATTTACTTTTTCAAACCCGCAGTTTAGTAAATATACCCCCAAATGTTGACTGCGACTTTGTTTTCAAACAATATTAGACCAATTGAATTAAATATTAATTGCTACTTACTACAATGCTTAATATGGTTTTATCCGCATGTCCCTGTGATACATTTGGTGAAGCGCCATTATTTACACATTTGTATGATAGTTTTTTTTTAAAAAAGCAATTGTTATCTTCATTGTAAATTGAGCAGCAGCAGCAAGGAGGGTTTGGAGAGTGCACTTACTATTAATTACTGTAATAAAAAAAAAATGACTGGGTATTAACAAATAAAGAAGTAAGAGTGTATATGTACACCTGTGTGTCTTCACCTACAGACATTTCTCTATGCTTCATTATGCGTCTTTGTGCAGCTTTGTAACTAATGAGCGCTTATTTCTGGCAGCCTATAGAAGCTATGTAGATTCAAAGGAAAAAAAATTCCTATAGAAGCTGTCAGCTTATTCTATCAAATAACTGTAATAATGTGGGGGCCACCATAACAACCTATTTAATATGCATTACTACAAATTACTTTAACTTACAAAATTCTACCAATTAAAACATGTTTAAATAGTACGGTACAATAGTGTATGTGTGCATGTGTATTGTGTATGCATGTGCAGTGTATGTGCATATGTACAATGTACCACATATATTATATTGTCTTTCTGGACTGTTTATTAAGTCACTTGCTGCTCTCTTACTGTTGTCCTAACCAACATTTTTATTATTAACTTGAGCAGCTGCTTGATTGGCTGTACATTATTTTTTTATTTGCAGGTCAGGATGTAAGAAACATAATTGATACATTTGCCTTATATTAATATAGATTAATCATCTTGTAAAAGCAATCTCAGGGCATAAACCCAAGTGCTGTTTCCTTTTGAACATCATGTTTGTCTGGATATTTTCTAACCAGGGTGGTGCAAACATTCCACTAGGTTTCTAAGAACCATTTTTTCATTAGTAAGATTTTACGAGATACTGCATATAGAAGATGTGGTTTATATGTTCTGAGTAGCAGAGAAAATTTATGAGTGTAATTTAAAATGAGAAGTATCCCATTATACAGAGGGAGTTTTCTGCAGTAGCCAGGATGAATTATGATGTGTCATGGTACGATGGCAAATGCAGCTGTCTGAGCAATATTAACAAAAAAGAAAACATCAAATAACAATTTAAATCAAAATAACATAATATGGTTCTGAAATATTTTTTTAACATTAATCAGAATAGTCAAAAACTTGGAGGAATTTTCCCATCCAATAACCAACAGGAAATTATTGTTTCTATCTACTTTACATCTCTATATGGTGGAGTCTTATAAGAGAGCAGAGCTAGGACCAAAACATTAAGCTTTTCTAAACAGTCTACCCAATGAGTTGTTCCTTGCACCTGTTATCCAGGTAATTCTTTTCTACTTCAGTAACAGACAGATGGTTGTTTCAGGTAAACACTACATAATGGCATGTAAAACGGGCATTTCAAGCCTTCAAACTCTGAGGTCCTTGTCGTACTCCCTAGCACCAAAGAAACATTTAGTCATGGCGTTTCTGCTTTCCTTTCAACAGTTGTCAATAACCAACTTATCCCATCTGTCCCGCTTAAGCTGGGTACACACTACAGAAATTTCGACCTTCTTTTTATGCCGAGCAATTTTACATGCGATCGATGTTCCGCTTGCTCGGTCCATGGACTGCATACACACTAGCCTTGTTTAGGACGATAAAGGGAAGAGCGGACGTCCCTTTAGCGACTTTTTACAGCCATGTTGTCGTGAGCAATGACTGTAATTTCGTACTCACTGTTGTGGATCGGTCGGAAGTTTATACACACTACACAGCGGAAATGAGATTGGAACGAAAATATTAAACGGTACGACCAACCAAATGAGGCGATAATCGTCCATTTGGGCAGACTTTGGACCATCGTGTCACTGCACACACTGACCCGACTTTTGAATGATTGGTCGTATGTCGGCTGTTTGAGCCGATTATTGGACGAAAACCGTGTAGTGTGTACCCAGCTTTACTTCTTGTCTTGGGTCAAATGCTGACAATGGTCTGGCAGTTTTATTGAAGTATTTTCTTCTAGACTCCTAGGAATAGATTTGCTAAAGAGCAGTTTGCCTAAATCGACATTTTTTTGGTGGTTTTCCGTCCGTTTCAAGTTAGGTAAGTCACTGCCATTAATTAACAAGCTCTACTCATGCGCACAACTGATTATTTAAGTAATACTTAGATAATCAGTTCAGCTGCATGTGGAGAACTCTTTAAGCAGTGACTGGCATTACATCAGGAGAAAGTCAGTTCTGGTCAGATAACGAACCTGCAGAACTGGTAAGCGGAGGTCTTCACCTAGAGCAGCCGCCTTTCCCGTAGAGACTGGTTATGCTCACAGGTACTCGGATGCCCCCAGGACTTAACTCCAATGTAGTGTAGGTTCATTATACTAATCGCAGCGCAGGCCCAGAGACAGTACAGATGGTAATGGATGGTCAGACGAGAGCCAAAGTCAGGGGTCACTTGCAGGGTAGAATAGTCAGAAAACACGCCAAAGGTCAAGGTCACGAGCAAAACAGCAGAATCCAAGGTACAGGCCAAAAGGTCAGGGTCACCGGCTATCAGGCAAGGTCCAGTAAACAGGCAGAAGGTCACAACAGAAATCCAGCAGAGTATCAGAGCAGGTCAGCACAACTACAAAACTGAGACGCTATAACCGGCAGAGAGGCTAAGCCCTCCCTGCCTTAAATACTAAAGGCAGCCAATCAGAGCCTAGCTCTGAAGTATCCACAGCCCCCTGCCCTGATTAAATAATTAGATTATTTAGCCCGCAGGCTAGTGGGGAGGCTTTGCGCACGCGCCCGGCTTCCTTACATTGCTGGGACGCTGAATAACAAGCCTTGGCAACGGTCGGGTCATGCCCGGAAGTCACATCCCAGTCATCAAGGTGACGGCCGGGACACCGGGGAGCCCAGGAAGCGAGTCGCGGCAGCTGTGTGTACCGCCGCAGCTCGTAACATATATATAAAATAATAATAATACTAATTACAAACATCCATATTAGGATCAAGGAATGTACATAATAGGATAGCTATACAATACACAGGATAATAGAATATTCCCTAATCACAGCACCGGCCACTGGCCAATGACCTTACTCTAGTCTATGAGCGCCTACCTCTTGTGTGTACTGTAATACGTTCCATTACATTCATACTGGGAGCCTTAACACAGAGGAATTGTGGTGGTAAGCCTTCCACCTGGCCCTGTTTCAATGATTTTATGCGAGTAGTTGCGTGTATTTCACTAATCATACCCAGTTCTGTGACATCACCTAACTTGGCTGCTTAGACTAAATAACCAAATTGACAAATATCAGTTTTGCTATAAGTTTGACATTGCAGCTTATTAAAGTCACATCCACTTGCAGCTCATTGAAGTCATTAAAATATAATAATAGTTATTAAAATAAAGGGATTTAAGAAAGCAAATGGCTAAATTGATAATTATTTTTCAGTGAATTGCATATTTTGCTAGTCTATCATAATTGTTATGTGATAACCTGCTCTTTACACACTACATATATGAATCCTGATATTACCACTTATATTTTGCACCAAACTGGATAACACAAAGATTTAAGGGCATAAAAATAAGTAGTAGTAACAACTTAGACTGCAAACAAGCTTGATATAAAGTTAGGTAATGACATCATAGTCCACAGAATGTAAACCAATGCACCCAAACACAGACATCATATCTTCATGTGATAGCTGAAGTCTAATTAAATAGTGGGAAAGAACATTTCAGACACTTTAGCAGTGATGGAATGGAAACAGACAACCTTTCTGGCAGTGAAGGAAGAAAACCTGAACATTTTCAAGATTAAAAAAGGGCATTTAAAGGCATTGACCTTTTATAGTACTTGCTTATATTAGATTCCTATGGTAGGACATTTTTTGCATTAATATTAATATTGTTATTAATATTGTTATTGAAAAATGAAGTATTAATTTGAAAAATGTTATTTGGACTATCTACTTTTGGGAGTAAGATCTGCTATCTATCAATGGCAAATACATTTCTTTCAGTAAATGCTTTTCTATAGTGGTTTTGTACATGGTAAAAATAAAAAGCAGCATATTTTTATATGCAAATGTCCCTATTTTTACTCACTGAGAGCAGTTTTATTGTCCTCTCGTACAGACACATTACATAATCATTACCGGTTTAATTTCTAGCCCCATTCCACCACAGCCACAATCCTAGTTAGGCTGCAAAAATGTTGTCACATTGAGAATATCTTCAGAATGTATTTGATTTAATTGGACAAAAAGCAAGAATGCCTTTTCACTGAGGCTGAACCTTACATAACTTATATTGTGTTTGGGAAAAACAACTTTGCAAATATTTAAATTTAATATCAGATGATGTCCCCAAGTAAACAAGATAATTAACTATAAGTATATTGGAAAAAAATATTTTAAGCACATTTTTTTTCAAAATAGATGCTTAATAGTAATATTATTCCTTACGAACAAAATCAGACCACTACTGTGGCCTCCTGGAGGGAAGGTGCATGTGGCAAGTGCGGGGAACATCTCGGTGCTACTTGCATCATCATAGCCTCACCCCAGAGGTCAGTTCCACGGTTCGGGGGATTGTTCAGCAGTAGCTAATCGATTCATCTTGGCCCTGCTCACTGTCTGGACATCCCAGGGGTGTAGGCAAGTATGCAGCAGGCAAATAGGCAAGTATGACTTCTGCTCACATCAATATATAATGTAAATAGTTATATGTCAATTATGATAAAAAGAGGGAGGGGCACACTTTTCTAACTAATTTTTCTCATCGGTGGTGGGTGTATTATGTCTATTTCAATTAGAATTTTCACTACAATGTTCATATTAGATTATACTTGAATACACTCCTGAAACGTCCGGGGAGACCTCTGAATTTGTAGTCATATCACCATACCGGATCATATCGCTCCCACTTGTAATGAGGGCGGGGCCTTGATGACATGATGGTCTCACCCACTGCTGAATTGTGGGTACATGACATTGAATGCAATGGTTATCACAATTAACCAGGACAACTGACAGCAGCAGGGGGCACTTAGCCAAAAAAGCAATTGCACCCTCAGCCAATCACACTAAAGATTCTTCCGGTCAATCACAACAAATAATAAACTGTCAATTTATAGAATCTAAAATAGTATGTTAGATTTCTTATAGAGACATTTGGTGTTATTCTCAGTGACTTGTCTGTTTTCACGTTCTACAAACAACAGATAACCGTGTTATCAATAATTAGCTGATAATATTGTTTGTCTGGCCTGGGCCAGGCTAGTTGTCTGTACACTACAATAGATACCACCAGGTACAATTTAATGTGCACAGATCATGTAAACAACAGACACAGTGAACATGTGATTCCAAAGCAATGCAACATTACAACAAGGTTGTTTCAGGTGCAGCAGAAGATATCCTAGAATATCTGTTATAACCATATGAACCCAAAGGGTTTGCTTTGAGACTTTCTTTCAACTTCTGAGTACAGGAAAAGAAAAATATACATTTCCCTGCCCCAGAGACCCAGCACTGGCATTTCAAGGAAGTTAGTGACATCAGTAGAGGGCTGCTTTGATTGACAGAACTATTTCAGACAATTTACATTTTAAAGTGATCTAATACTGTGCTCAGGATGTGAGGATTACAACATACAAACCAGAAGAGAGAACTATAATAGTAGCATGCTCAATGTACCTTTCATTCATAGTGCATAAAAAGTTTGCTGCGAACATACAATTAAGAACCATTTACTAATTACACTTAATGGGGATACATAAAAGGATCCTAAAAGATTTATCGTAAGTCTTAAACAGGATTTATAGAGATGATGGTGTTATAAAGAGGGTGGCATATAATTATTTTTGTGTACCGTTTTGTACAGAGAATATACCTGGTGTCAAGCGAGGGTGGAATTAAAAAGAAGAAACACTCTATCAATCTAAACAAAAACACTGTCAAGTATCTAAAGCTAGCAGAAGTTACAGCAGATCTGGATGACATAACACAGACAAGTAATTTATACAAAGTTTATACCATGAAAGAACAAACAAAACAGATAACACCTCAAAATTGTAAATTAAAAAGGAACAAATAAAGCAATACATAACAAAGCCTAGACCAAATCTTAAAAAGAAATTTGTGCTGCAGACGGATTTGAGAGGATTTTGTGATGATAAAATATACATTGGTCATTGTGGACCCACATATATTTTATATTGTATTAACTTTGTAAAATATACTGTAACTATATATAGTCTTATCTGTTAACCGTGCAATTGCAGGTTTTACTTACAGTTAAAGATCACAGTGATAGTCATGAAGAAACATGCTTGTATGGCTCACTGAAAATGTGTCTGCATAACTACCCTGTGTTATTTTATTCTAGTACTTATATAGTGTAGAGAAGTGCAAAGATCTCTGCATTTATAACAACATGTGTATCCTTTGGACTCAGCTTCAAGAGGAATAGAATATAGTATTAGTCATCATTGTTCAACAAATATCGTGCAAGAAATTGACTGAGCAATGTGTGCATTTGAGATGTCAGTCAGTATTATCCAGGGCTGGACTGGCCATCTGGCACTTCTGGCAAATGCCAGAAGGGCCGAAGGGCCGGTCCGGTCCCGGGCAGTTGGTGCACGGTGTACTGACAGCATACACCGTGCACTGACACAGCGTGCACTGACAGCCTGGTGGCTGGCTCCTCCCCAGGAACCAGCCCCCAGATCACATGTGCAGCGCTGCGTGCTTCACTGTCGAGTCGGCCGGGTCTGAGGAGCGTGGAACGAGAGAATGGCATACAGAAAACAGGAAAAGGGGGAGAGAATGGCACACAGAAAACAGGAAAAGGGGGGGGGAGATTGGCACACATAAAGGGAAAGGGGCTGAAAGAATGGCACACAGAAAACAGGAAAAGGGGGGAGAGAATGGCACACAGAAAAAGGGAAAGGGGGGAGAGAATGCTACACAGAAAACAGGAAAAGGGGGGAGAGAATGGCACACAGAAAACAGGAAAAGGGGGGAGAGAACGCCACACAGAAAAAGGGAAAGGAGGGGACAGAATGGCACACAGAAAAAGGTGAAACGGGGGGGAAGAATGGCACACAGAAAACAGAGGGTGGGGGAAGAGAGAGGATGCCATACAGGGGGAGGGAGAGAACAGAAAGGATGCCACATAAAGGGGGAAAGGGGTGCTGTATATTCCTACTGGATATTTATATAACCTCACATTTTATGCAAATATAATTTAGTGTTGTCAATATGTTTACTCTGTGGCATAATATGATTTGGGGCACTACTGTATGGCATAATATGATTTGGGGGCACTATTGTGGTATAATATCAACTGGAGGCAGTATTGTGGTATAATATAATTTGGGGGCACTATTGTATGAACTGTGACACTATTGTGCCATAATATGATTTGGGGGCTATTGATTGAAAGTGGGGCTGTTTGGGAAAAAAATAACGTCTATTTATTAAATGTGAATAGGAATTATTTTATGGCAGTGATGGTTGGGGGAAATAGGTATATTTTTTAAACGTAAATGTATTTTAATTTATTGTTGGGGCTGTTTGGAGGGAGGTATATAGGTTTATTTATTAAACGTGAATACTAGAATTTTAATGTTGAGGCTGGAGGGAGCCTAATTATAAAACATGGCTTGCATTGATTAAACACCAGGGCTGGTTGGAGGTTTCTAAATTACATGTACCCATTTTTTTTTCCAAATAGGGCATCCAGCATTCGAGGATTCAGTCAAACAGCAACTAAAGACACCAGCAGCCACAGGTGATGTAAGTGACAAGAACACTGGTGGGGAAGTCCCAAATTTTGGTGACTGTCTCGTTTAGTAAGATTTGGTCCGACTACAAGGACAGTTGGGAGGTAAGTCCCACTTCACAATGTACTGCTTGTGAGGGCAGAGCTGCGGGCACCTAACAGTATTGCACACAGTATTGCCTGTGTATTTGTCTAACATTTTGTCTAATATGATAACCATGTTACAAAATAGGGGCCCCCTGTCTTAAATAACCCAGGCCCCCCGAGTGTTAATCCAGTTCTGGTTAGCAGGATAGGACACAGCCTGCAGAGCAAGCTGAGGAGCTCTAGGTCTCACAAGATTTGGTAATCTTGTGAGACAAAGAGCTTCCATGCTCACTCTACAGGAAGTTCCCACCCTTATGGATGTCTGTAGCACCAGAAGTATAGATAAGTACAGTGGGCTGGGGGTGTCATAATGTGCCTGGGGAGATGGCGTGATGTGGCTGGGAGGGCGTGATAAATGTAATGTTTTATTATAATGTATGTATCAATGCCCCATGTTGCCCACACCCACAACACAATGTGGCCACGCCCTTTTCAGCACACGATTTCTTTCCTGCTGGACCTGAGGTGGGCCTGTGTACTTTAAATGCCAGGGCTGATTTTTAGTCCCAGTCCGGCCCTGGTATTATCATTAGTACAAATGATACAATGTGCTTTGATAAGATAATCGTTCATCATTGGAGTGTACATACTAATGTGATATTGGGCAGAACGGACGTTTATCCTGTGATTGGCGCAATAATCTGCTGAAAAACCTGTAGTGTGTACCCAGCCTTAGATGCTATGGTTTCACTGTCAATCTGTACCTTTGACTAATGTGAGTAAATAAACTTCATGTTGTCTTAATGGGATATTGGTAGGCACTATATATGAGTTTGCATGCACACATAGTAGCCAAAAGGTCACAAAAGGTAATTTAATATGGTTTCTGATGCAGTGAGTACTGGGCACGCTTATGCACATTGTAGCCATCCAAAGACTACAATAATGAAGCATCACTCAAGCATGTGCTGTACATATAGAGCTCGAGTAAGACTCTAGGGGGCCCAGTACATTTAAGACAGGGGGCCCCTATGGCCTAATATGGCTATCATTTTAGACAAATACAAAAGGCAATCTATTAGGTGAACACAGCTCTTCCTTCACGAGCAGAGCAGTGTGAAGCGGGACATACCTCCCAAATGTCTTTGCAGCCAGACTATATCCTCATTAAACAGGGCAGTCACCCAAATTTGTATCTGCCCCACCAGATTCGGGGCAGTTTGCAGACTGTCCTGCTCTCTCCTACCTATTCATGCCACCTTCACTACCTGTGACTACTGTTGTCTTTATCTCAGTTTCTGCTTGTCTGGATCCTGGAATGTTGGGGGCCCTATTGGGAAGAAAGACAGGTACATGAAATGTAAAAAGCTCCAATCAGCCCCAACATTAATTCAATAGCACCAATGTTTAATAAATAGATCTCTTTCCCTCCAACATTAAATTAACTCTATTCCAATTTAAAAAATAATTCTATTTCCAACCAGCCTCAACATTAAATTAAATGTATTCCCATTTAATAAATAAACCTATTTCCCTCCCTCCAAACAGCACCAGCAATAAAGTAATAGAATTTACATTTAATAAATATATGTATTTACTACAACCATTCCGAACATTGAATAATTCATATTCACATTAGTAAATAGCCCTCCTCCCCAAACTCAGCCATAAATTCAATTAATAGCCACAAAGAAGCCCAGCATTAAATTAAAGGTCCCATCACCTCACCTTAAGTTAATGGGTCACACTATTAATTTAAAAAGCCCCAACTGCACCCCACAAAGTTGCCGGAAATTGGCGACTTTGCAGGTAAAATTTTAAGTGGCGATGGCTTGTAAAGGCAAGTTTGCCTTTACAAGCCATCGTCGCTTTAAATTTTCACTGCAAAGTCGCCGATTTCCGGCACTTGCAGAAATCGGAGGTTCATACATTTACCCCCTGGTGTGTCCAACCCTGTTGCATATCTTTGTGTCATCTGCTAAAAGACATACTTTCCCTTCAATACCATATGCAAAGTCACCAATAAAGATATTAAATAGCACTGGTCATATGCACTGCAAGTGCCTATAAAATGATTCCCAAACAAGGTAGGTCTCCTGCTATATTTACTATAGCAGAGCTGAAATACCTGTTGTTTACATCACATAAAAAAAGAAAGGAATGCAAAATACTGTTTATCTATAACATGTATTAGTTCAATACTAAATTAAAGGCAAAAGCAAATGAAAGATTGTCAAAGGAAACAATATTAAAATATAATAAAATACTTATTTCTGTTTAGTAACATTGATAAAACTCTGCGCTGGAGACTGTTTCCTTCTTGTCTTGCTCACTGTCACCACCTAAATGTCAGTCTTGTGGTTTATAGAGCACTACCTATTGCTGAAGCTCATAAACGTACATTTATAGGAATAGCAAGTATATCATACATCAAAGCAAGCAGACTGTTTTGAAAATATTGGGTATCACTTTAATGTTGTGCTTTTTCGAATGAGCAAAAATAATATTGAAATGAAGGGAAAAAAATCATGGCTTGATATAGAAGTCTTTCACTTTGCCACCATATATGCAAAACTGTAAAATAATCTATTACAAAAATAGTCCTTTGATGCTTCAAATAATTGAAGGTATATTGATGTTCTTTACCTTACTTTTTTGTAAAAAATGAACAGAATTTACATTTCTTTGTGTGGGATTTATTTTGTTGGGAAGAGAGTGAAATTATTATTAAGGTTCATACTAGGTGCCTTTTGGCATTGAAGCGGCAGATGGCCCTTATTGAAGGTAATGATAATAAATCTAAATGGGCGATATCCAACACAGCTGCCTAATTAAATGAGTAAGTATAAATATATTTTAAGGGGTTGTCAGATTTTGATTAACCCTCTATTGTACAGCGTTCTCCTTTTATGTATTACTGCATGTACAGCAGTGGTAGTCAGCATACCGATGCTGACTACCACAACAATACTTACCCCAACGTGGTGACCCTGAATGGCTCCTTCTCGACCTGGCTCCAGGACGGCTGCTGTGACCGGCGACTGCACGGGATCGCGACCAATGAAGAATCCGAACCATCTTGTTGACGTCACTACCGACCGCAACTGTTAAGGTGGAAATGTAAGTATGCGGGCATAGACAATGTACAACGCTAAGCAAAGTACATTGTCTATGCCCGCATACTTACATTTTCACCTTAACAGCAAGGAATTGAGCGTCGCAGTCGGCAGTGACATCATCAAGACTGTTCGGATACTTCATAGGCAGCAAACACTTGCAGTCGCCGGTCACAGCAACCGTCCTGGAGCCAGGTCGGGAAAGAGCCGTTCGGGGTCACCACGTCAGGGTAAGTATTGTGAATAATGGCAACCATTATTCCGTACCCCACCCATTTCCCCATTTACAGATATACTAAAATAGCCCTGTTTATACCCTTACAGCACCAGAAGTTTGATTGGCAGCCAGGCCAATCTTTGTATTTAGCACTGTGTTGGTTTCACCAAGAATGACTTTTTCACTTTTTAAACCACCCAGTGAATTTTATATTGGATTTTATTTTCAGGGCAAATAGAGCTATCTTTTGGTTGAATAAATATATTTTTTTCTTTTAAAGGCATTATATAGGGAATCAATGAGAAAAATAAATATTGTTTCTCTTTATGTTTTATGCTTCTTGTATTTTCTACTCTCTAGGGCAGTGTTTCCCAAACCCAGTTCTCAAGGACCCCTAACAGTGCTTGTTTTCCATATCAGATATCTCCAGCAAGGAGATATGGCACATCTCCTTGATGGAGCACAGGTGTATTCATTACTGACTGACACATTTTGAAAGATGCACAGGTGATAGTAATTAGATCACTGGTAACCTGGAAAACCTGTACTGTTAGGGGTACTTGAGGACTGGGTTTGGGAGATACTGCTCTAGGGTTAATATGTTTGTTCTTTTACTATAGCCTTTAATGTCAGGGACATGCAAACTCTATATTAGAGCACGTGATCACTTACTATCTCCCTAGGGACACTGTGGGAGACCTATTCTTCATCTTATGTCCCTTATTCAGGGCAACAGTTTTGATCATATTTAGAAAACACACTGCACACTACAACATTTTCATACAAATCACTCTGTTTTTGTACTCAGGAAGCAATCGGCTATCCTAAAGGTCACCTGATAGCTCTCTGTATGTGAGCCAGGTTCCTACCAACTCACTATATCTGTCATTATTATTATTATTATTATTATTATTATTATTATTATTGTTATTATAATCTTTCATTTATAAAACACTTACATATTATTCAGCAACGATCATTTTGGCTACCTCTACACACATTGCATTCAATTATATACAGAAAATTACAGAATGTAAAGATGACCCTGAACAAATGAGCTTACAATCTAAATGGTGTGGGGAACATTTGGTGCGCAAGGTGAAAAAATAACATTTGTAGCAGCTCATAACACCACTATTGGCTGCCAATAATAAAGCAGTCATTGGTGATGCAGCTAGCGGTGGTGATGCATAGTTGGAAAAAAGAGAGACAGTGGAAGACAGAAATCTAAAGACAGACATCTGTCAACCATAAGTGTCCATAACAATCTATTTTAACTGAACCTCCTCTTCTGCTTCTAGAGATGGTGTTTATTTTGTGCTCCACATGCACTGTTATGGTTTTGACAGCCTGGAAGAGCTGTTTGTCCCGAGTTTTTCTATAGTGTCATGCTTGCCACAGGAAACAGAGCCTGGACAGCTTTCCCCATGTTTGGAAGCAGCTGCTGTCACCAATGAGGCAGCAGAAATCCCCAAACGGGGAACAGAGATGGAACAGCAAAGGTCAATGAAAGTGATTAGCTACTTGGTGCAAGAGAGCTGCAGGGATATGAAATGATTCATTTGGTGCCTTCTAGCAGCAGAGGGGTGCAGACATAAATCTTACATCTATGCAACCGAAACAGTTAAGGAACGTTGTCATGATAGTAGCATAATGAAGTGTTAGGAAAATAATGTATAACTGAGGTCATTATTACATCCAAAGACATAAGTAGCTCTGTACTCATTGAATGTAAATAAACCATGCTGAATCTAAAAGTGTCTGTGTCCTGTGACATATTTGCGATTTTATATTATCATCTATGGTTTATGGCGTAGTCGAAATGCTTTGAATACAAAGAACGCAAGTTAAGGATCCTCCCAGATCATTACATTCTCTATAGGTAAAGCATATTCCTTTAAACAATAACATTCATAATTCTTATTTGAGAAGACAGCTGCATATGTTTATAATGAGTGATATGAGCTCATTACATGTGTGAACCATAGATACCAGCCGTATAAGAAAGATATAGAAATAACGTAACTCACCAAAGAATTAATCTAGCATAGTAATGTTTCATATGCACATGTGCATAAAATCATACAGGGGTAAATGTATCAAGCTGTGAGTTTTCTAGCTATCATTTATTTAGTACATTCTACAAAATGATAGCTAGAATCTGATTGGTTACTATAGGCAACATCTCCACTTTTCAAACCCGCCGCAAAACTCTCAGCTTGATACATTTACCCCACACTGTTTATTTAATGTAATATTATATCACTATTATGAGCCAGATGAGAAATATAATTGTGTATGCCATAAAATCAATTAGCATAAAAGCATACTTCTTCATGAGGTGGAAAGGAGAGGGAGAGAGTCAGCAGAGAAACTTTTCAAGTGCATCGCCTAGGTTTTCTGGAGACAGGAAATCTTTGCAAACTATTCTTTAAGCTCAGACCATGATCCCCTGGATCAGAGAAGTGGAGAATTGCTCTGATTCCCACTCTTGGGGATTTATCCTTAACCGCCACAGCAGTGCATTTTAGTCTGTAGACTCCTTTTCTACAAGAATAACCTCCATAACTTACGATAAGGGTGCAGACCGGTTGAGTATTATTGTGCTGTGTTCATATGATATATGACTGTTGCTGGAACGACCCAGTACATAAAAGGCTTGGTTTATAAGAGCAGGTAAAATATTTAAATATTTTCTATTTCAGTATTCTGCTCCTGAGAGTATTGAGACCTCAATGCAGTTAGCTATCAAACTTGATAGATGCATAAAAAACAGGAGGCTTGAACGTGATTTCTACTCAACTACATCCCGACCCAATTCCCCTAAAATTTAACCTATGCAGAATGGGACTTTTTGTTGGTCGGTTGAGGAGAAACAGACTCAAAGATCTCCAGGCCTCTGTCTTTACTGTAGAGGAAAGGGTCATATTCCTGCCTGAGGAAGCCTGAAAATGATATGGCCTAGGCGTACAAGGAAGCAGATCTAGGTGCAAAGTTAATTCCTTGCACGCATAATATACTTTTATTGCCTGTCAAGTTAACTTTTGCGGAATTGTCTATGGATGATCTTGCTTTCATTAATAGGAGCTCAGTTGGATACTTCATGGACATAAAATTAGCCCAATTCACTTACCCCGCTCCCGGGGGACCCGCTGTGTAGATGTCCGTAGGAGGAATCCGTTACGGGTTGAAATACACCAAGGCTGTCCGGCTTTCCCGTAGTTTTTTACAGGAGCACGCAGTGTTTTTAGAAAATGTACCCATCATTCCTAGGTCATATATCTTATCTGTGTTAACTCAAGATTTGTCTGGTTTATTACTTACTGCCCAGGAACAAGCCCCGGTAGAAAACCCTGTTGACCAATTTTTTGTATCTGAAGATGTGAGGCAGACTGTCTTATTTGAGGTACATGAGAGCAAGCCTGGCATAAAAAAAAATATTGACCTTTTCTCTTGAAAAGTATGGCGGCCATCTATTAAAAAATGCACACAGGAATAAGTATCTGCATGTGACGTTGAACACATTTTCAATGGACTCTATCATACAGTGCCACCCTCCAATGGATATAGCACTATATGGGCCATTGTTGATTATTTGAGCAAAATTTGTTATTTTGTATCTTTGAGGAGTTTACCATCGGGTAAGACATTGACATCTATATTTATCAGAATGTAGTTAGACTTCACGGTATCACTATAAATATGGTATCAAATAGAGGCTCTATCTAAATCTTTTGGAGAGCATTATGTCTTCAATTCGGAATTGACTACAGATGGAACTAACCAATCAGAGCCTAGAGCAGTACCTCAGATGTTTTGTCTCTGATTTACAAGATGATTTCTACCATGGGCTGTTTTCGTTCAGAACAATCTGGCACATTCCTTATTGTTTTATGTGTACTACTTTCCAAAGTTATGTTAATTTTCTCTGCTACAGCAAGTGGATCCCCTCTGACAATGGCTGAGAACCATTTGGAGGTAGGTACATTCCATATTTCCCTGCTAAAACCAGAGATTAGGTCCAATTTGAATAAGAATATGATTAACCTGCCACTGTCATCATTGATGGTGAGACAGAATAAGAAATTGAAAGCATATTGGATCGATATGGGCTGGGGGACAGTTACAGTATCTGGTACACTAGAAGGGGTATGGTGCCAAAGAAAAGTAATGGGTTAAAAAAACAGGTTATTTCCTGAAAATCCTCATATCAGATGTCCACTCATCAAGGGGGGGTGTGAGTACTGTCAGGATTATGAACAGAGATTAGTGGACTGTTACTGCTTCTATTTTATTTCTGCTTTATTTTAAAGACAAACTGTTTTACATGTGTATTCCTCTATGTCAATTTGTTATATTTTCTTCTTCAATAAGCTTTTCTCGCCAACTTCATTAAATAGCGTTCTGTCTTTGCGCTCTTAAAGAATTCATGGTTTTTGTAGTGTTACATAAATTAAGGCAGATAATTATTTGGTTAACAGTGACTCTGATTTAATTCAGTTTTAAATGTATTTTAGAATAAATCAGGGGGATAACTAAAGGCTTCCTAAAGAGTGTCAGCTCACTGATTAATAGTCAGTGTGAGATATAATTGTGGGGAATTTTAATTATGTTCAGACAAGCAAGGTGGTTTTGATATGATTAACCCTTACATATTCACATGTCATGTCACTTGGCGGTTACTTTTTAACTTTCCAGCAAAAAAGTGGAATTATCCTTTAATTGCTTTTTCTCCTTTTTTGCTTACCACTTTAAATTCGCCACTTGCTTTAGGGTGATTTAAATTCCTCACAATGCTTTGGGCAGCATCAACTCTAAATATGACCCTGATACCGTGACCAGTATTTTCTAGAAACTGATAGTTTCAATGATTCTTCACAATACTTAAATATATATCAACATTTTACAGATCAGATTAGTGGTTCCCGAATGTCCTATATTAGTAGCAAAATTAATACTGTGTTCTAGATTGTATTGATTTGTGTGTGGCATTTTTGAATACTAAACCAAATCCGTGGTAGTAAATTTGAAAATCTAGGCCTTAGACATCTTATCCTCATTCTTGATCCATCAAAATAATCTTGAGTCTGCATACAATGCTACTAGTCAAAACTAAGGAAAAAAAGCCATTCAATTTCCGTCTTTTTGGAAAAAATCCAGAATGACATTTTCTTCTTTGTTAGTTTTGGCAAGATGGGACGAGAGGGAAAACATCATTACTCTGTTAGTGATGGGTTTTCTATTTTGTTTTTATTAAAAATGTTGAAACACGGGCACTGTATCAAGATGATTTTATAATAGAATGCTGGGTGGGGCGAATAAGCTTGTACAATGCAGAAATTTATTAACAACACAGATAAAGGAGAATCCTCTTGTGACATGATGGAAAAAGTATTTTAAGACAATACATCTTAATGTATTTGGTCCTGTGTGCATAGCTTTTGCATTTACACAAACCTTCTGGGAGGTATTTGTCTGTACTGTAACCATCTAAAAATTGTATTTGTTAACTTCAAAATTATTCCCTGAAGGCCTGAAATAAAAATAGTTTTCATTGGCTGGAGAATTGTGAGGTCTCTAAGAACTTTAAAACAAATTAAAAGCAAAGTTCCAAACCAGTGCAAATGAGGTGTTGGTAACCTAATTAAAATAAATGTGACCACCCTCATCACAGTAAGAAAATATTATACATAATGTATATCTTTCCTTATCTGACACGGGAACTCCAGATGTAAAGCCAAGTAGCTGTACTGGTCAAGGGGAAACATGGTGTTATTCCCTCATCAGCCCACAAGAAATATAAACAAACCAGACCACAAAAGCTAATGATATCATGCTCAAAACTATTTTAAATCATATCATAAGTTATAAGAAAAACAAAACTTGGCAATGTTAATGGACACAATTTTCATATAACATTTTTTGTTGTCAGAGTTCATTAAATCTTTTCAAAAGTGAAGATATTTAAAGAGATTTTACACCTACCTGTTATTACAAGATGATTAAGGTAATCTTATATTAAAGAAAATGTTCACCTTCTAATGACTCGTATTTAACCATTCTTTTTCTCAACTAATTCTATTAGTTATTACGTTTCAATTACTTTTTTTTCGAAATGCTGTAGAATAGTGTAGAATAGTGCAGTAGTTTTACTGCTAGCCTCCATCTGCACGTATATGGAATTGCATCATTTTGTTTCCCACTATATCCCCCATCTGATGCTTCTTACAGTTGTTGTCACTGTTACTGGGTAGTACTGACTCCTAATATTTTCACAGCCTACAGAAAGACCTACTGAACTGCTTAATGCCATCCCAGCACTCCGGAACAGACACAAGGCCCCTAAGTAGTAAAAAGCACAAGTGCACTATTTGTAACTTTACACTATTTCATTCATTCTACAAAATCGATCTGGACCTCCAATTGGCGACAACCTTCAGTTCTAATTTTGTAACATTCTTACAGTACTCTAACATTTCTAACATTAACATTGTTTTTCTCCAAATTCTCCATTAAAAAAATAGGTTAAATTAAAATAATTGAACTACTGGTTCAAAATAATTTGCAGTACAGGACAAAAGTAGATTACTCATGTAAGATGCACATAACAGAAGCAAAGGCTTAGATTTTTTGACATTTTAATTATGATAATAATTTAGCCTTCATGTAGACTGCATTAAATGAAAGGCTTAGTGCATGGCTTTCTTGAAGAATGGCTGGTGGCGTTGATGAGTATTTCTTAACTCCTGTACTCCAAGAGCAACGGCAGAGGCTGAACTACTGTACCTCCACTGCATAGGGAGCAGAGACTACAGGACATTTTGGTGGGGAGGGCCTGGCTGTACCAGTGCCAACTCTCAGGGGCACATGTATTGAAGCTCCATTTAGGGTTTTACTGTACATGCGTGGGCCCACACATGCTCAGAAGAAACCCTGCTCTGCTCTTTGAGCATGGACAAGGGGAGGTGGATGCGCATGCTCACAAGAGCACATGTAGTATGTATTGAGGATTCCTGCCTGTGGGTGGGAACAGGTGAAATAAATTCTGACCCAACCAAATCACTCTTTTCTGTGTAGGCTGGAATCATCATTTAGGCACAGACAGGGGAATAGTAGATAAGGAAAGGACTGGGGTTGGGTACGATTTACCTATGACGAGTATTCCGATATGGAGAACCCCTACAAAGAAAAATGAAATTATGAGAAAACGATTTGAAAATAAACAGTTGCCTTCAACCCGACGCTGGACATCTGCGATGAAAGGACCATGCTGACAGCAACTGATTCCAATTGAACAAGTGTTCGGCAGTGCAGGCTGACGTCATCGCGACATCTGTCAATAGAAATTTAAGGCGGCAATGTCGGGTTAAGTGTTTAAACACTTAACCTTAGGGGTCCCCACATTGCCACTTTAAATTTCTATTGACAGAGGTCACGATAACGTCAGCCTGCACTACCGAACACTTGTTCAATTGGAATCAGCTGCTGTCATCATGGTGCTTCCATCGTAGATGTCCAGCGTCGGGTTGAAGGTAAGTCTGGTTATCTTTAAATCATTTTTTCATAATTTCGGGTTTTTTTGTAGAGGTTCTCTATGTCGGAATAGTGGTAATCGGAAAAATGTTTACCACCAATATAGATAATAAGAGGATACTCATGAAAACAAAGTAACAGAGAGACATGGCAGAAAGAGGTGACAAAACAGTAAAGTAACCAAAATCAGAATGAAGGATTAGACATTCGAAATTCATAGATCCAGAACAGATAATGTGGTGAGTCTACGATCAAAGAACTTTATAAATTAATTAGACAAAATCAAAATCAAAGGAAGCGTCTGTGAACTCACCTGTGCATGTTTAAAGAAATCTGTTGTGGGAAACTGAGAAACGGAGTTGAGAAACTATGGTATAGATAACTAAGAATTTAAGAACAGATGTAAAATTACTAGAACTTACCATTTGAGCACAGTGAAACTAACTACAATAGGTTTATGAATATGACTTTATTCTGCCACGTTTTGTAAAAAAAAGCAAAAAAAGAGCAACAACAATAAAATCAAAAACCTGGAGAAAAAGAATGTTTTTTGCTTTGCTCCTTTTGATAGGTCAATTCTTGCACCCTGTGAGATCACTTCAGAAAAATTCTACCATGTTCAGCCTTTGAAATTTTACAGCCGTATCAGTGTTGTTTGATGCAGTCGATGGCGTAAGAGGAGGACATAAACATTCATCCTTGGCTGAATAGCAAATGGCAGATTATTGATCACATCTGTGGCCTGCTAGGCACGGTGATGCAATCCAGCATAGGTCTGGCAGATGCCGAGTTGATTATGTAATAAAGGCTTCTCATAATGTATCATCCAGTTGTATTTTTCACATGACTTGACTGGCCTCATCATATTCGCTGTCTTCAAGCCTGATAATAAGCAGGAACTCCTACTGTGTTTTTTTTATGACAGATATATATCTTGGTAACACCAATTAGTATCAAGAGCAGAAAGAAAAAAAGAGTGGTTACACTGTTTATTAGATATTAAATTACTGCAACCCATCAGAGACAAATGTAAACACATGACGAAAACTGTACATTACATATTTTAATACAATGGGTGTATTTACTAACAAAGTGCAAATGTTTAGTAACCCTTACTATCCAATCAAGCATGCACTAGACAAATTTAAGCTAATTGTGGATTGTATTGCACATTTGCTCTTAAGTATAGTATAAAAAGCAATCTCCTTTGTGTACCTATGTCATTACTTTAATATACTTTACAGATTAACCGATCACTACATTACTCTGAAGGTTATTTTGTCGGTCGTCATTATAAGACATAAACACATGCTTGTTGAAATCATCAGTCAATGCTAACATTGTATGCTTGATTGTTAGGAAATGTTTTTCTGATTATTTTTATGACTTAGGAGTCATCTTAGTTAAATATCTCCACATACATGACTCAGGATGGATTTCAGTAAGCTGAAAGCGCAATGGTTGTCATGAGATGACTAGTACTCCAGGAAGTTTGACCTTTTTGACATATGTTATGCCAACCAGTAATTACAATAGCTAGTAAAGTTTTATAATATTTGACAGTGGCAAACATTTATATTCATCATTTGTATTTTACTTGTAAATCTTCATATTGAATAAGCAGGACAATCTAGTTGCTCTAATTATTAAAATATAGACAGTCAATAGAGGAAACAATGTTGTATGTGTTGAAAGGTTATATGTCAGGATGCCAGGTTGTTAGGGAAGGAGCCCACTAAGTAACGTAGGTTCAGGATCACTCAGGCAAAGAAAAGTTGTGGAATCAACAATATATTTTAAACAGATAACTGCAAACAATAGCATATATATATATATATATATATATATATATATATATATGAAACAACACCTAGTGTTCACCAACCTTCAACCATCACTGAGTAATACCCCAAATCGTTTATAAAGAAAATAGGTTTTCTTTAGCAGTCCAAGTTATAGGAAAATTGTGATGTCCTGGCCAAGCTGTAGATTGTTTTTCGACTTGCTGATCCTGGCCAAAGTTCTCTACCAACTTGGTAGGTACCTGGACCCCAGTTTTCTCGGTTCAGTAGGTTCACTAGGTGAACAGATCTGAAAGCAACTAGAGGTAGAGCATAAATTCCTGGCAGTAAGATTTAGCAACAAAGAAGGGCATCAGGAGCAGGAACTGGATCAGGAACCATGTTGGAGCTGGACAGGACTCTTAATACCAAGCTCAACAGAATTCATGCACACCCTATTTAAAGGGACAACATTTGCCATGCTGGAAATCCAACCCTATAGGGTTATTTTCAGGTCAGCAATGATGGGATTGGTTGGGATGTGTTGATGGGATAGTGATGTGCAGGAACCAGGATTCTCTCCGTGTACAGTTCTCCCATGCTATGTTGTTGCCTCACTGTCTGTCAAAGTCAGGGGAGAACAATAGGGGTCTAAATCTGGTTAATGAACATTCTGATCCCAGTTAATTAAGAAAAAATCCTTATTTTAAATCTTTGCTAGCATTTATGAGTTTATGACATTGAAGGTGTTGCAGGAGCTGCTAACTTCTTATGTCTGTGATGAGAGGGGGATGGAGGCCAGGAAATAGGAAAGTCACCATTTTTAATCTGATGCAATACATGGGATGAATAGGTGTTCTAGATGCAGGCTGGAATCATAATTTAAGCACAGACAGGGGAATAGTAGATAAGGAAAGAGACATAGCAGAAAGAGTCGATAAAACAGCAAAGTAGCCTAAATCAGAAAGGAGGATCAGACATACCAAGTTCATAGATCCAGAACAGATAATCTAATTAGACCAAGATCAAAGAACTGGACCAGGTAATTAAACAAAATCAAAGAAAGCAAGAGATTAAAATGATAAACATTATGGGCCTATTCTGCACCCAAGTTTTCAGTTGCATGGGTAGAGATAGGCCAAGTTCCTGGTCTTTTGACCTACGCTTATTGGGGACAAATTTGGTATTGAGGTCTTTTTTGCTGGCTGGCTGACATTTAATAGGGCAGGATTCCTAGACTGACAGACATATTGCACAGGCAATTGTGGCAGGTGGCTGATCCGCTCCTCGCATCATAGGTAAACTAACCCCCTTCTTGTTCCTCCCCTTCCGTCCAACTGCTCCTACCCTTTACTCCCATCCTTGTGGGTCATCTTCTTATACATCCTTCGGCACACATAGGGTTGGTGCCAGCTCGCCACGTGTGCAGTGACCATGAGTCAAGAGGCAGAAAAAAGAATCCGCAGAGCAACCTAGTAACTAAGTGTCGTGTTAGGATATTGATATAATGTGTTGGGGGTATTGATGTAATGTAGTGGGGGGTAATGATTGATGTCATGTAGCGTGGGGTATTTATATAATGTAGAAAGCCTGCTAAGCTTATGTAGTGGTGCTATTAATGAAATATAGTGGGAGTATTCATGTGTTGTGGTTGTTGGTAGGAGATCAGAAGGCGCAACAGTGTTGTTTAACAGAAAATGAATTAGAGTACCAGAGCAATAAGAGGTAAGCAAGGGACAATACCACAGGGACAACATTACAATGATCCTGCAATGTCTGCATGTGGGGTCCTTTTAAAGACTTAGAGGCTTCTTAGAGGAACTGGGGAATGAGCTCCATGCAGATTTGTAATTCCATACATGCATGTAGCAGAAGTTCAATACCAGTAGCATGATACATTCTGCTGAAACATATCAAAATATCAGTCTAAAGAAATCAGAGGCTAAGCAGCACAGGGCAGCAAACCAAAGTGGAAAACTGCTTGTGTGTTAGTGAAAAATGATATTGCATATTGTGTATATTTGTAAAGGCCAAAAGTTACTTTTTAAAATTTGATTTTAAACTTGTTTATGGTTTATTTTAATATTTGCATGCTACTTCTTACCATTGCTACAAATGGTTTATTCTGGCAAGTTTCTTTTTAGTCAACATTTAACCAACTGAATACTTTTCTATTGCTTAAAATTAATGCAAATATTCTACTTATTTGGAGGAAGAAATGTTACTAATGTATATCGTTGTTTCTGGTAATTTATAAATACTGCTGGGATCATGAGTTCAACTCCTGACCATGGCATTATCTTTGTGGAGTATGCATATTCTTCCCGTGCTTGCGTGGGTTTTCTCTGGGTGCTCCGGTTTCTTTCCACACTCCAAAAACATACTAGTAGGTTAATTGGCTGCTATCAAATTGACCATAGTCTCTCTCTCTATGTCTGTGTGTGTGTGTATTAGGAAATTTAGACTGTAAGGTCCAATGGGGCAGGGACTGATGTGAATGAGTTCTCTATACAGCGCTGCAGAATTAGTGGCGCTATATAAATAGATGATGATGATTATGATAACTTTTGCAGTTGTGTTAACATTTCAAACTGGACCATGAGTAGATATTAAAACCTAACTATACCTTATCATGTAAAAAAAAGATTATTTTGTTTCCCAATTCATTCGACCCTGAAGACAAAATTCCTAATGGACATTGTGGTATGCACTTGTTAAACATTGTACTGGGTGATATATTGTATACCATACAGATGAGCAAACCCTTGTGTATTGAAAACTTTGTGATATTGGGAATTGGAAAATGTTATATTTTTGTGTTCAGCAGAAAACTTTTAAAAATATGTTTTATAAATGGCATTTGTACACATTTTTTAGGTAATATTCATGTCCAAATAATTCCCTATGCCAGAGGAGCTCAAACCCAGTCTTTAACAGCGATCAACAGGCCATGTTTTCAATATTTCTTTCTGTAGAGGCAGGTAGGATAATTACTGACAAAGAAGAATAGATTAACTCACCTATGCATGATTAAAGAAGTCCTGAAAACATGAACTGTTGTTAGCTCTTGAGAACCGCAAGGTTGTCATGCCCTGTCCTAATTCCAAAAATTGTAGCATGCCACATGTGAAATGTAGCAAAGGAGCCACTGTTGAACGTAAAAAGTAAAGAGCTAGAACCAATAAGAAAACAGATGTAAACAATATACCTGAATTACATTAATGCCGCAATGCCACATAGATTTTTTTTGTCTTTTTCTTTTAAATAGCAAGTTTTGTACATTTGTAGCATGAATCCATTTTTCCAGGATGTCCTCGTATAATTCAGCCTTTCCGTGGCAAACTCTTTGTAGGGTAAGTTAGTATGGCTGCCACTGTAAGGAAGCATACCTCTCAACTATCTCAATTGTGGTGGGGCCATCCCGATATGTGGAATTTGCTTCGCCAAAACTGTGTATGACTGTATGGAAAATGGACTTGTTTGGGCAAATCGGGATGGGGCTTATTTTGTCAAGATTTTGCCTTTGCATATATTGCGAAGTACGTGAGGGATTTGATTCATTTATCTCTAATAAAGTATTTGCTCAATGGTGCCAGGGTATTTATTTGCTATTAGTTTTCTGTGTGGATCTACAGGTGTTTAGCTTAACATGTGTATGTGTGGGGGGGTGGGGGGGAGGCAGTATGGAAATGAAGCAATGAAGGCAGTAAGAGATGTTGCGATATTACAATTGGGAACAAACATTAATAAAACAATACTGGGTAATACATACAGACAGACAGGTGAGAAAACCCTGTTCGCAAGCTTACAATCTACCTGACATCATTTATTATACATGTTCCAAGCCTCTTTTTCTCAAGATACCTTCCTTTTATGTAACATTTATGGTACTTGGTTAATAATGCCTCACTCCCACCCTCATATTCACATTTAAAACCACTGTTGATGCTGCTAATAAAAATATAAAAATGAACATATTTTGACGATATAACAATATATTGATGATACATTTAAGGAAAAATATTACATTCTTTTGTCAGTAAACTGTTTATACTTTGTTAGTATATTTTGTCCTGTGTCTTGCAATTTTCAGCCATAATGCGTTTCCCTGAAAGCTTACACATTTCTCTTGGAAATTCCTGGCACTATACAGTAAATTACCAATTCAATCCAAAGTTTAGAAAAATGAAGGCAAAGTACAAAATAATAAGTTAACTTGGTGAAAGAAAACTAAAGCACAGAGAGGTCAGAGGAAATATAGATAATTCCAAAGTAGAAATGTGTGGGATTTAAAATTAATGACTTTAATATACAAACTCTGCATATTGCAAGATGTATGCAGATTAATTGGCAGTGATTACACTCTTCTCATCTTTCTTTCTTTATCTATGAGTAATTATCAAGCTCAGCAACTGGGCTAAACAGTGTAATTTAAAAAGACATCCCAGGGAAGCAGGACATCTGCACATCTAACCATAAATAATATGACATTGGATGTTTTGTTTGGGATAAGAATAATTGCAAGTAAAATAGAAAACTTTCATAAATCATTTTCTTATATGTACTACTTCTTTATACAGATATTAGAATATCTTCCTGTTTTATGAGGAAGCTATACATACACACTTATATAAAAGTATATACATTTATTTTATTTATTAAAAGTTTTGATATCGTTCCTACATAAGATGCAGGACTTTACAAAGAATATTTAATAGAGATGTTCACTGACCCCCGTGTTTTGGTTTTGGTTTTGGATCTGGATTCATTTCGTGTTTTGGTTTTGGCAAAACCACCCTTGTGTGTTTTGGTTTTGCTTTTGCATCCCTATTTTGGTTTCTAAAATCCCTATTTTTTTTCTAAATCACATAATTTGGCTCTTTTTTTGTTCCTACATTATTATTAACCTCAATAACATTAAATTCCTGTCATTTCCAGTCAATGTTTGTCAAGTGACAAGAACACTGCTACCCCTGTTTCAGTGTGAGCAATGGCACTGGATCTACTGGGAAGGGAGGTACTTATGGAATCCAAATCCCACAAGATCCGACAACGCAACAATCACTTTTTTCCTTGATTCAGATCCGAGGATGCGTGAAAGTACTGAGCCGGCTCGCGAGCCTACTCAGATCCCTTAAGTTCGGGTGGGCTCGGTTTTCAGAAGCATCTCTAATATTTAACCATTCACATCAAAGCTTCCCCAGGTGAAGCATACAATCTATATTCCCTACCAGACAAACACTAGGGTTAATTTTGTCGGAAGTTAATCAACCTATCTCACACAAACATGGGGAGAACATACAAACTCCACACAGAATCCCCAGTCAGATGCTAAGCCATGACCCAAGTGTTGGGAGGCAGCAGTGCTAACTACTGTGCTATATAGATAGTGCTGATAGTTTATTTTTTATCAAGTAACAAAATGCAAAGTGAATGAACAGGAGAGAAATCAAATCAAAGCAATTGATTAGAATTTGTTATTTTGCTAACATTGTAGCATATTGTACCTCTATAGAAAAGCTTTACAAATCAGTTGGTGCATATAAAGGATACTTTCAATAATAAAGAAAAGTCTAGCTGACACTAACAGTTCTTCTAATCTTGATCAGTATCTGACAGTACAGTTTTAGTTGGCATTGAAACAGATTTTGAACAGAGCTTGGAGTGATAAAGTAGTTTCAATGAAGAATTTTGTTTTTTTTTTACATATAAAGTCCTATTATAGTAACATTTTACTGTCTGTTAAAAATCCAAAAATATAAAATTGATCCTCCTGGGGGAACTATTGTGTCAGACAATAATTTGCAGGCACGCAATGTGAGTATTGATTTGGATAGATATTGTGTTATCATCATACAAAAAGTACAGACTGAATCTTCTTTCCAGCCTAAACTTTGAATCACTTTGCAGAAATATTCATCCTAAAGATGGAGTCCAGGTGGTTCAACCTTATTTGGATATTGTGGAATTCAATTTAAATGTTGCTGCTTCCCCCTTCTAGTCTGTACTTACACATAACTATTTTCTGTTTGGTTTCTAGCTACCACTTGCTCAGGGGTACTCCTAACATATGCAAATATATTTTTGGAAATATCATAAAACAGCGCTGAGTGAAATTTCGGAAATCTCTCTGTCAATATCAAACAGCGTGGATTGATGAAAAAATAACAATTTATTTAACTTATGCATATAAATAAATACATGTATTATACATAAAATAAAAAATGACCAGCTGATCACATTAAAAAATGTAACAAATGATATTGATGTTCCAAAGTGGTCTGTTAGGGAGTATAAAGATGGATAATGACCACTATGTCACTCCTCCAGTGCCTCTAAGCAGTTAATAGCTCCCGTGCTCACCAAGCTGATATTGAATGGAGCATAAACTTAGGGAAATCTGTAAAGTAGGTGTGACTGCTAGATCAAGGGTACTCGTAGTGCTAAGTCCGTGGAACCTCTGAATGAGCCATGAATTCTGATCAATCAGACAAGTTGTAAATGGTCTCCAAAGTAAGTATCTACGAGCAGAAATAATAATACACTTCATCCAGTGGTAAATACACCGGAAAATGGAGACGATCAAGTCTCTAATCAATCACTGTTAAATCTCCAAATGACATGAATAGATCAATCTCTCAATGTGGAGAGATAATAAAACTTCATCCGGTATAACCAGCAAGTGTAACAAATACCGTTACAAGATGAATCCACGAGATCGATCCTAATCAGTCAGTCCGGCAAACAGTTGACCAATGTCTCCCGATAACGGGCCACTTCTCAAATGTAGTGATTATCCCAGAACCGGATAGTAAGATGATGATCGTAGCTAGCAGCACACCACTCGATCTCCACTTCGAAAATGGATCAGTTCAACTGGTCTTGTGACCTGACGCGTTTCAACAGTTCAAAAACAGATTGATTTATTTATTCTTTAATTTGTTTATGTTTTGAACTCCAGCTCTGTCAACTTAAAATCCGTATGGCTCATTATAATACATTGTGCATTGCAAAGCTACACCTACTAATAACTGGAATACTTACCATCCTATATACTAAATAGGAGTATTCTTACAGACAACATATCAGATATAGGAAAATTGTTTTTTTTTCTAATTAATTAAAATGAACTATGTGTGAAATGTATTGAAATGGGATATCCTAAGAAATGTCTTCACAAGACATAGAGCACGCCACTGAAAGCCAATTGTAAACAATCAGATTCTAGTTAGCATTAATGTAGTACATTTTACAAAATGACTGCTAGAATCTGATTGGTTGCTATAGGCAACATCTCCACTTTTTCAAAACAGCATGTTTAGTAAATATACCACTATGAGTCATTAAGGAGAGCAAAGCAAAAAAAAGGAGTAACTTTGCACCTGGGCAAAACCATGTTGCATTGAAGGGGGGGGTCAAATTTTATGTGGGGACAGATTTATAGTTTGGGTAGTGTATGTCCTAGATTAACTTTAACTTTAGGTGTAAAAATAAAGCTAAAGCTAAGTATTTGTGTGCTACATGAAGAAACATCCAGTATTTAAGTTATGTGAAAAATAATAAACTAATTTGCACCCCTACCATTGTAATATGGTTTGTCCCAGAGAACATTTTAACATTTTTTGCCTTACTTATACTAATGACTCAGACACTATGAGCTTCATTTAGCATTAGAAGAAAATCATGATATAGGGTATATATTTGCATCTGGACATTCAATATTGTCAATGGATGCAACTTTTTTTTGTAATGCAGTGAAAATACAGCCTGCTTTTGCTTGTAGCATACAAACAGTGGGCTGCTTCATGGCAACACCATGATCTATTGTTGATCTAGGATGCACCCTCTCCCAACTCTATATCTGTCCACACATTTTAAATTTATCCTTCTGCACTGCAATGTGTTTTTGCCAAATTTCACCTTCTAATGGAACTTACTCCTAAATGAGGCACTAAGGTGCCCCCCTTAAACCTGATGGTCTTCATGACTCTTCTTTTGCATTTTTGGATTAAAATTCATATATGCAAAATTGTGGACAACCAATTTTTCTACCATCTGGTAACAAGTCATTTTAGACATGCTTGTGTGCAGTGGCAGATTATATTGGGGGCAGATGGGGTAAACGCTGCTGCCCAGAGCAGTAAGGGGCCCACAGCTGGGGTGATGTTTATATAAATCTATTATGTCTAATCTTTGTTTCGGTTTGTTCTTCTCTATTTAAAGGATTAAAATAATAAAACATGGTTTGACTTTCCTCTTTGGATTGTAAATTAAGGTGCTGGATTACATGATGACGGGGGACACCATGCTGCAGCCTGGTAAAGATTTTCAATTTAGCAAGCTTGCTGTCCCTTTGTTTTAGTGGGAACCAGCCTAAGCTGTGTAGTGCTACTGGTGGCAATGGACTTAGGTGATTATATGATGATAAACCCTGTTTGATTTGAAAAACGCATCCAATGCATGGTGGTTTTCAAACTGCATACTGAACCGCAATTTTCCCCACAGTGATCCAGCACTGGAGTTTGCTTTGTTGGTTTGCAAAAAGCCCAAAACGGTGTAAATAACCTGTCGACTGATTACTGTATACATAGCTACCATCAGAATTTGTGGGGCCCATTACAAATGAAACAGGAAGACACTCTCCCCACATGCCATTAGACAATTCAGCATGCCCCACAGACTTCCCCAAATGCTCATTTCATGTTTCACAGACCTCCTCACATGCCCTTTACCAAAGAGAGAGAGAAAACTTGTTTCTTTGCGATTAACAGAGATACTGAGAGGATGAGAGATATCTTGTATATTGCACTGAATCTGGGGAAGGTTTTGGTTTTATCCCCACCAGACCCCACATAACATTAATACTCAACCTTAATACCGACCCCTCATGTTAAAAAATAGCATCTCACCCTTAACAATGATACAAACCCTACATATTATTTAAAAAGCACACATCTACATAACATTAATCACCCCATTTCACTTACCCAGAGTTGGATTAAGGGTCACCTATGCTTTAATATAACTATAATTTTAGACAAATATACAGGCATTACTGTGTGTACTACTGTTGGGTGCACACAGCTGTCCCTTGACAAGCAGAGCAGTGTGAAGCGGGACATACCTCCCAACTGTCCTTGTAGTCAAACCAAGTCCTGATGGAGCGGGACAGTCACCCACATTCGGGACTGCTCCACCAGATTCAGGACAGTTGGCGGACTGTCCTGCACTCTCCTACCTGTTCTTGCAGCCTTCTCTACCTGCGGCTGCTGGTGTCTTTAGCTCAGTTGCTACTTGTCTGGATCCTGGAATGTTGGGACCCTGTTGGGAAAAAGGACAAGTACATGACATTTAGAAAGCTCCAACCAGCCCCGTCATTAAAGCAATAGCACCCATTTTTAATACCTAGGTCTCCCTCCCTGCTACCAGTCCAAACATAAAATTAATAGCATTCACATTTGATAAATAGACCTTTTTACCTCCAACCAGCTCTGACATTAAACTAATAATATTCACAGATAATAAATATACCTATTTCCCCCCAACATTAAATTATAGTATTCCCATTTCTCACAACCTTCCCGACAATAAATAATTTGTATTCTTATGTAATAAAGTCTTTCTTCTCCCGAATTCAATTAATAACCCGCATCAATTAAAGGTACCATCACCTCACCTTATATTAATATGTCCCACTATTAATCAGCTCCACTTTCGCCCCACATTCTGCCACTGCTGTGTGCCAATGTTTCCTAGATGTGCTATGAACTGCCGTGTGTTTGAGTCATTGCTCTGTCGCTTAGCATCCAGCCAGGTCACTGCAGTCTTTGTTTGAAAGTGTATGAAAATATTATTGTAACCTGTGAGATGGTCAAAATTGACTGCAAATGACTTGAAATTAGTGTTATTGAGGTTAATAATAATGTAGTGGGAAAAAAGCAAAATTACATGATTTTAGCAAAAAAAAAAAAATAGGGATTTTTGAAAAAATAGGGATCCAAAACCAAAACACGCAAGGGCGGTTTTGCCACAACCAAAACACGAAGTTAATCCAGATCCAAAACCAAAACCAAAACCAGAACACGGGAATCAGTGAACATCTCTAATCTAGACACTATTCTGTCTTATGAATATGACACTTCATTATAGAGTTATATTGTGTACAAATTGGGTAATGGGACTTTAGCGTTAGCTACTAACATTGTCAAGCCACTTCTCCCGTGATAAAACAAGTTCATATGTTACTGTTTTCTCCTGGCATAAACTTGGTGCAAATGCTTATGTAGCCAGTGGCGCACGCAGGGGGGGTTTCTGAGTCTCCAGAAACCCCCCCCCCCCGTGCTAACTCAGTGCCCACTATATCGGCACTGTCCTATACAGCAGCCGCGGCTGCTGTATAGGACAGCGCTGCCTAAACGGAGCTGCTGCATGTTTTTTTTGGTCAGGGGCGGGGGGAACCCCCCGCTGACAATCCTGCTTGCGCCCCTGGTAGCAGAGCTGCATGTATACTGAGTTGTGCCTGGCTCAGCATACATACAAAATTGTGTTTGCTTTTGGTCGCATTTCACATCTGCGCTTTTTACACAATATGAGCTGATACCAGTGATCAACATCTCTAATATCAACGTGTTATTTCTCTATAAAATGTTATGTGTTTTACCTCTGAATAGGGAGTTGGATTTACCTGTATAAGTTTTGCTCCAAGCTGAACAAATAAATAAATACACTCTAGTGAAGCATTTGCCTTTAAACTCATTCATTACTGTTGTCATGTGAAATATATACTATAAGCTAAAACAAATAGACCCATAAATCAATAATGTAATATTTCATATTAAACAGCACATAATCACAGCCAACACAGACAGAGCAAAATACACATGTACAGTAATTAAGGGAAAACATACAACAACTATGTGAGAAGTCATTGAGGAACTGTTCTCATGACAATGTTGAATGGTTCTGGAGAAAAATGAATAAAGATTGTTATACTATGGCTTCCTTTGCTGCCTCAAATCAAGTTATTTTGCTTTCGCAATTCCCAATGTACA
Organism: Mixophyes fleayi; assembly: GCF_038048845.1. Taxonomy (NCBI): domain Eukaryota; kingdom Metazoa; phylum Chordata; class Amphibia; order Anura; family Limnodynastidae; genus Mixophyes; species Mixophyes fleayi. The sequence continues at coordinate 53,982,443 of NC_134406.1, forward strand.
ACTTGACTTTATACAACATTTGTGACTCCCTATATGTAATTATGCAAGTCAAATAATTTTACCTTTTTTGGGTCACTGTTATATTTTTAAAAATGTTTATGCTTGGGCGCTTGAGGATAAATGAGTAGGAGACACAAAGATGGAGTCAGGCGCAGATGTGATAGTCCCCTCCCCCTTTACATCTTCACTCTCAATAGTGCTCGCTCACGCCTCCGTTCTGCTACATGGTTCTGATTTTAATGAAAACTAAATAAAGGTTGCTGTGACTCTTTTAGAAAGCTAGATGGAGCTAAGTTTCGAAAGCACAGTAACATAAGCACTAGGGGGGGAGCGCGAAGGAAGAGGGATTTTTAAATAAGGATTTTAAAATAATAATTAAAATTAAAATTATTAGTCTGGTGTGGAAGGCGAGGGGCGCTATGAGCATAATAGCTTAGGGCGGTGTAACGCCCCCTGCGGGGAAAGACAGGGACAGACGCAACACAAAAGAACTCACCTTGAAAACGATGGTCACCTCCAGTCCGCTTCCGATTTCCCAGCTGCGATCCAATCCCAGCAGATCCGCAGCCGCAGTCACCTCCAATCACGTCCCTCTAAGATAGAGGCAGAGATTACGGCCGTGCCTACCAGGTAAGGGCTGTCCGAGACTACGGCAAAGGACAAGGACACGGTCAGTCCAAGCTCCTTGCCGCCTCCTCACTTTGTTCTTGCCAAGACGCGGGGGACTACAGGCACTGAAGGCCAAGACTAATCCGAGGACTAATCCCGCCTCAAGTGCCTCACACACCTGCCGGTGAGGGCCTAACCGAAAGGAGGAATCGAGCGTGATACTCACCGGGACACTCCCACTTCCGATCCGGTTCTCCTGCACCTTCCCGACTCCTGCGGATGACAAGAACACACAGCCTCCCTCTACGCTCTCCGTGAACTAAGATGGCACCCACAAAACTGGACTAACTACAACGGCGACCCGACCCTAACAACGTTCTAATGGTCGGCAACGCAACTAAGTCAAACACTAGGACTAACTAAATGTGGTGCACTAACGGGACTACTCAGTTACACGTTACGGGGAACACCAGCCGGTGTTCACAGCCTAAACCGGAGGGCGGTTCCTAACCCCCTCACCCAGGTCGTACCAAGAAGCTGCCTTCTTGCTATGGAGTCACACACAGGCCCTAAGTACGGGTTCTTTAAGCCCGGCTGAGGCTCAGTAAAACAGCACACTAACCCGCGGGCCGACTGCCGCACGGAACAGCCGATCGAACTGAACCGCCCGACTGCCTGTACTCGGGTATCTCACACGTGTCCCTACGTCCGGAACCACAGGTCCACCTGCACGGAACCGGCCTTGAGGACCCTTGATCAGAACCACGGCCGCCCCTGGAACTGCCTCAAGGTGTGCTGTACTGCCACCAACTCACTCAGCCACCCCCCTCTGGGTACCAGTGTGACCCCGGGGACCTAAGGGACAGGAAAACTACGTGTGTTCTCCCCTGACTATGTGTATGCTGGTACTTACACTTGTCCCCCACAGCACGGGTTAACACAGGAAAACCACAGGAAACAAGAGCCTACCTTTAATGGGGGCCTGACGTCTTGCCCCTGGACACAGCTAGAAAGCACACCAAAATACTGTAATGTAAACTACACTCGCCACACAGACAGAATAAATAGATACAGTATACAGTACCTTGCCCGCTACTTACCCGAACACACCGCTGCTAGCCAACCAGCAGGTTGCTACAGCACCACAGGAGCCTACGCTCGACCGTACCTCCTAACCACGTGTGCTCACCTCACACAGGACCGCGCCTACTCTCACGAGGCTCCCACGCCTCTACCACACACCACCAGGGCCTTATGCCCTACACACCATGGGTCTCTGCCCAGCTACACACAGAGCCTTCTGCTCTGACTAATGGGCCTCAGCCCCTCTCTAACTCAGGGCTCTGAGCCCACTCACTAGGGCCTTGTGCCCTACTACCTAGGGGTCCTAGCCCCTGCCTGAGGCCTGTGGCCTTCCTAACTAACCGAGGGCCTTGTGCCCTTAATAGCAGATGGGCTACCAGCCCCTAACCAGGCCCTCTGGCCTTCCTATGGCCTCTAGGCCACTAACTACCTAAGGGCCTTGTGCCCTTGTACACCTGGGGCTCTGAGTCCCCCTCTCTAACTAACAGGGGCTTGTCCCCTTTATATCAATACCATGGCCTACTGGCCCACTAAACTCGTTGGGGCCTAGTGCCCAGGTCCCTGGGCCTTGTGCCCCTACTTTACAGTGCCAACGGGCCTTGTGCCCGACTGTGCCCACGGGCCTAGTGCCCGAATTAACGCTGAGTATACTTACCTGCTCTGCGCAGGAGTCTCAGCTTGCCACGCCGTCTTCTTCCGCCTTCTCCGGGTCTTCCAGACCCTTCAACCGGCGGCGCCTCTTCTCCGGTTCGGCGCTGTTGAGGGGTGCTTGGCGGGGGCGCTCTCAGCCCTGACAAGGGCTCCCCGCCGACGATCTCCGCTCCGGCGGCTTGCTTGAAGTCTTCTGGCGGCAGGGTAGCTCACGGCCCTTACAAGGGCCCCCTGCCACCGCTGCCGCTGGTCTTGTTGCTGGACGTCTTGCAGAGACGTCCTCTCTCTTCTCCGCCGACGGACTTCTGCCAAAATGGCGCCACCCGGCGACTTATATAGTCGCCGGCGTGATGTCATTAGCCGGCGCGAGCGCTGATTGGCTCGCGTCGGCGCCAATCTTTTGAATGGCCGGGCGCGAGCCGCGATTGGCTCGCGCATCCGGCCGCTGATTGGCCAGCGGGGAAAGATGAGCCCTGATTGGCTCATCCTTCCCCCGCGCACAGGACCTGCAAGAAAGAAGTTATACTCACCGCCGCTGGATCGATGGACGGGTAAGTTCTTCTTCTCTTCTTTCTTCCTGCTGGGCACCATCGGGGACCTCTTCAGCCCCTCCAGGGGCACAGCGCTGCCGGATATCTTCGCCCTCTTCACGGGCACCGGCTCTGGCATCTTCTGTCCCTCCACATTTCCGCCGCCTTTTTCCATTGTGGTCCCCACAATCAACGTCTTCTCCTCTACGTCCACCTCCAAGGGTCGCTTACCGGCATCCCTGACTTGCGTCCACCGGGTCCTTCGCGGTAAAGCCCTCTCGCGCAGGATCCACACCATCCTGGCAACTTCCTCGCCCGAAGTCGGTATCCAGGGAGTCTCTTCCTCGGCGCATGCCGGAACCTCCCATCCGTCCGATACCTCCTCGGTTGTGCGGGAAGCTTCTTCAGAAGGTGACAACATCCACCACTCTCCAGCTGCGCTCTCTAAAGTACAGTCTTCGTCAGGCAGTACTTCTTCAGCAGCTCTCTCTTCCGGGGTACTGATGGCTTCCATCCTCTCAGGTACCACCGGGCAGACATCTTCACATGTCTCCGGACACAGCGTTGCCCCGTGGAGGGTCTGCTCAGTTCTCCCTTCGTCTTCAGGGACCAACTCTTCCACAGCCACGGACAAGTCGTCTGACGTATCCGACGTCTCCAATACCCCAGCTCCAGCATCCGGCTGACGCGGGTATTCCTGTCGCGAATCTTGCTTGGACGGGACGATCACCTGCGATCCGACAGTCAGCAGGCTCTGCCGATCCTTCCCTCCAGATTCCGACTTCTCTTGAGACCATGGATGGAAGGCTTCCTCGTCCTTCCACTCGAAGACTTCTACGTCTTCCCATTCATCGGAGACTTCTTCGTCCTCCCATTCATCAAAGAGCTCCTCGGCAACTGGGCACTGGTATGCGAAGTGTCCAGGCAACCCACACTTCCAGCACAGCATTTCTTCCACCGGTTGCCGTTTAGTACCTTTGTTCTTCTTCTTCCTTGTCTCACAACGTTCCAGGATTTGCTTCGTGAACGCTGCCACTTCGTCACGAGAGATGACACAGCTGTATCCCTCGTACAGCGGAATGATCCCCCGATGAGCCATCGTTGATCCTGCCGACTACGCCAAAATGTAACGCCCCCTGCGGGGAAAGACAGGGACAGACGCAACACAAAAGAACTCACCTTGAAAACGATGGTCACCTCCAGTCCGCTTCCGATTTCCCAGCTGCGATCCAATCCCAGCAGATCCGCAGCCGCAGTCACCTCCAATCACGTCCCTCTAAGATAGAGGCAGAGATTACGGCCGTGCCTACCAGGTAAGGGCTGTCCGAGACTACGGCAAAGGACAAGGACACGGTCAGTCCAAGCTCCTTGCCGCCTCCTCACTTTGTTCTTGCCAAGACGCGGGGGACTACAGGCACTGAAGGCCAAGACTAATCCGAGGACTAATCCAAGCCTCAAGTGCCTCACACACCTGCCGGTGAGGGCCTAACCGAAAGGAGGAATCGAGCGTGATACTCACCGGGACACTCCCACTTCCGATCCGGTTCTCCTGCACCTTCCCGACTCCTGCGGATGACAAGAACACACAGCCTCCCTCTACGCTCTCCGTGAAACTAAGATGGCACCCACAAAACTGGATTAACTACAACGGCGACCCGACCCTAACAACGTTCTAATGGTCGGCAACGCAACTAAGTCAAACACTAGGACTAACTAAATGTGGTGCACTAACGGGACTACTCAGTTACACGTTATGGGGAACACCAGCCGGTGTTCACAGCCTAAACCGGAGGGCGGTTCCTAACCCCCTCACCCAGGTCGTACCAAGAAGCTGCCTTCTTGCTATGGAGTCACACACAGGCCCTAAGTACGGGTTCTTTAAGCCCGGCTGAGGCTCAGTAAAACAGCACACTAACCCGCGGGCCGACTGCCGCACGGAACAGCCGATCGAACTGAACCGCCCGACTGCCTGTACTCGGGTATCTCACACGTGTCCCTACGTCCGGAACCACAGGTCCACCTGCACGGAACCGGCCTTGAGGACCCTTGATCAGAACCACGGCCGCCCCTGGAACTGCCTCAAGGTGTGCTGTACTGCCACCAACTCACTCAGCCACCCCCCTCTGGGTACCAGTGTGACCCCGGGGACCTAAGGGACAGGAAAACTACATGTGTTCTCCCCTGACTATGTGTATGCTGGTACTTACACTTGTCCCCCACAGCACGGGTTAACACAGGAAAACCACAGGAAACAAGAGCCTACCTTTAATGGGGGCCTGACGTCTTGCCCCTGGACACAGCTAGAAAGCACACCAAAATACTGTAATGTAAACTACACTCGCCACACAGACAGAATAAATAGATACAGTATACAGTACCTTGCCCGCTACTTACCCGAACACACCGCTGCTAGCCAACCAGCAGGTTGCTACAGCACCACAGGAGCCTACGCTCGACCGTACCTCCTAACCACGTGTGCTCACCTCACACAGGACCGCGCCTACTCTCACGAGGCTCCCACGCCTCTACCACACACCACCAGGGCCTTATGCCCTACACACCATGGGTCTCTGCCCAGCTACACACAGAGCCTTCTGCTCTGACTAATGGGCCTCAGCCCCTCTCTAACTCAGGGCTCTGAGCCCACTCACTAGGGCCTTGTGCCCTACTACCTAGGGGTCCTAGCCCCTGCCTGAGGCCTGTGGCCTTCCTAACTAACCGAGGGCCTTGTGCCCTTAATAGCAGATGGGCTACCAGCCCCTAACCAGGCCCTCTGGCCTTCCTATGGCCTCTAGGCCACTAACTACCTAAGGGCCTTGTGCCCTTGTACACCTGGGGCTCTGAGTCCCCCTCTCTAACTAACAGGGGCTTGTCCCCTTTATATCAATACCATGGCCTACTGGCCCACTAAACTCGTTGGGGCCTAGTGCCCAGGTCCCTGGGCCTTGTGCCCCTACTTTACAGTGCCAACGGGCCTTGTGCCCGACTGTGCCCACGGGCCTAGTGCCCGAATTAACGCTGAGTATACTTACCTGCTCTGCGCAGGAGTCTCAGCTTGCCACGCCGTCTTCTTCCGCCTTCTCCGGGTCTTCCAGACCCTCCAACCGGCGGCGCCTCTTCTCCGGTTCGGCGCTGTTGAGGGGTGCTTGGCGGGGGCGCTCTCAGCCCTGACAAGGGCTCCCCGCCGACGATCTCCGCTCCGGCGGCTTGCTTGAAGTCTTCTGGCGGCAGGGTAGCTCACGGCCCTTACAAGGGCCCCCTGCCGCCGCTGCCGCTGGTCTTGTTGCTGGACGTCTTGCAGAGACGTCCTCTCTCTTCTCCGCCGACGGACTTCTGCCAAAATGGCGCCACCCGGCGACTTATATAGTCGCCGGCGTGACGTCATTAGCCGGCGCGAGCGCTGATTGGCTCGCGTCGGCGCCAATCTTTTGAATGGCCGGGCGCGAGCCGCGATTGGCTCGCGCATCCGGCCGCTGATTGGCCAGCGGGGAAAGATGAGCCCTGATTGGCTCATCCTTCCCCCGCGCACAGGACCTGCAAGAAAGAAGTTATACTCACCGCCGCTGGATCGATGGACGGGTAAGTTCTTCTTCTCTTCTTTCTTCCTGCTGGGCACCATCGGGGACCTCTTCAGCCCCTCCAGGGGCACAGCGCTGCCGGATATCTTCGCCCTCTTCACGGGCACCGGCTCTGGCATCTTCTCTCCCTCCACAGCGGGCTGAAACTTTAATCAGGTCCTGTTTGCTGGTCTGCATGAGCCACATTTTGCAAACTTATTGTACTCGGCCTATGTTAAACATCCTTTCCCTCCCAAGTCCCACCTCTCCAGGCACAGGAAATGTGCAAGCTTGCATAGGTGTATAAAGTCAGCAGGAAAAGGAGGGACAGTGGGGGGAATAGGTAGAGAGAGGAACCCAGATCCCAGCTTGTGCAGAAGCTCATTGTAGGGGACATATACAGAAAAGGGGCTGCTTATGTGTGGTCATGTCGTCATGCAACCGGTGCTCGCTTATTTAGAATGTGGGGAGAGTCTGTCAGTTTATGCACAGTCCCTTATTATGAATACTGATGGCAATATTCCATTGATAGGACACCTTTATTTATCTGTTTGCCATTGATGTACAATTTAATTTGCTTCAATTTGTTGGATCACGTATGACTAGACAAGTTCACTGACCCCCGTGTTTTGGTTTTGGTTTTGGTTTTGGACCTGGATTAACTTTGTGTTTGAGTTTTGGTTTTGGTTTACCAAAATCGGCCTCGGCTGTTTTGGATTTGGTTTTGGATCCCTATTTTTTTCTAAAATCTCAGAAAAAAAAAATCTAAAATCACATAATTTGGTTCTTTTTTTGTTCCTACATTATTATTAACCTCAATAACATTCATTTCCAGTCATTTCCAGTCAATATTTATCAAGTGACAAGAACACTACCACTCCTGTTTCTGTATGATTAATGGCACTGAGCAATGGCACTGGAGACTGGAGAGTGATAAGAACACTGCTATCCCTGTTTCTGTGTGAGCAATGGCACTGAGCAATGTTACTGGAGAATGGAGAGTGACAAAAACAATGCTACCCCTGTTTCTGTGTGAGCAATGGCGCTGGATCTCCTGGGAAGGGAGGTACTTATGGAATCCAAAACCCGTGAGATCCGACAATGCAACAATGACGTTTTGCCTCGATTCAGATCTGAGGACGCACGAAAGTACCGAGCTGGCTCGCAAGCCTACTCGGATCTCCTAAGTTCGGGTGGGTTCGGTTTTCAGAAAACCGAGTGTCACGGGCACTAGGAGTCTTTACCCAGGGATCACCAGGTGGTAGGCTTACCAGAGCAATGTAGATGGTAATAGGGTACTCTGGTAGCTGGGTGATCACGGAACAGGAAACAGCAGATGATGAGATGCTCAGGAAAGTCTATGACTAGCAGCACTGGTAATATGGAGGTAATAGTACACGAGGAACTGTAGGACAAGGACACGTGAAGGTAGTCAGTGGTCTGCGATAGCAAGTTGTACCACTGCTATAGTGAGGAGGAATGTCCAACAGAAACGAGGAGGTGATGAGAGTCAGCGGTCTGCGGATAGCAAGTGGTACCGCTGTCTGAGTGAAGGAATGGAATCCAAGTGGAGGTATCCGGGGAGTCAGTGGTCTGCGATAGCAAGTTGTACCACTGCTATGTGAGAGGATACTAGAACAGGTGATACTGGAAACAGGGATCAGTGGTCTGCTACCAGCAAGTTGTACCACTGAATATATATGTGAGGAGGTGCACGGGGAGAGACTGCAACACAGGATATACACAGGCACCTTATACACGATCCACAGTAACATGCACAATATATATAAATGACTGAACAGGTCTGCAAATATAGAAAGTCTCTTGAAGTAGTCCAGCACAAGTTAACACAGTCAATGATGGCAATAGACTCAGCGGATAGCAGACTCCAGAGGAGAACCAACACAGTCCAGCAAGATATGCAATACACCAGCACAGTCAATGAGAAGTATGCATACCGTGGTTCAGAAGCAGGCAGTCAGATAGGAGTGCAGCGATACCTGAGCGGCAGGAGGCCGGCTGGATGAAAAGTCCCAGGATAGATGAGGCAGCGGTCTAGTAGGTGCAGCGCACAGATAAGAGACCAACAGGGACACGAATCCACAGGAATAAGTAACACGTGGAACTGGACTCAAGGAGGACCCAGGAGAGTGAAGATGATCCAGCAGAGGAGTAGTGGATGAGATATAAATCCAATGCTGTCAGGAGTGTAGAGCAGCGGGGAACGTGAAGGCGTGGAGAGCGGGTCAGCGGTAGATGGGTGATAGCGCGGTCAGCAGCAGCAGGACTCGGCGGTACACGGAGGTAACCAGTAGCAACCAATAGGTGTCCGTAGCGATGGAACACGGGAGAGCAGAGTAGACCAGGAGCTGTTGATCACGGAGAGTAGCGAATGGCAATGAGAGCAGCAGTCTCGAGGAAACACAGGAGAGCTGAGAAGAGACTGCAGTGCACAGGGGCAGCGGATAGGAATCAGCTAACTTGTCACGATGATGAACACAGGCGAGTTGTAGGCTGGAGGCTGTAGTGCACGGAAGCAGCGGATAGACATCAGCTAACAGTCACGATGATGAACACAGGCGAGTTGTAGGCTGGAGGCTGTAGTGCACGGAAGCAGCGGATAGACATCAGCTAACAGTCACGATAATGAACACAGGCGAGTTGTAGGCTGGAGGCTGTAGTGCACGGAGGCAGCGGATAGGAATCAGCTCACGGACTTGATGAGGAACAGGTGAGTGGATGTAAAGTAAAGGTTGGAGTGCACGGAGGCAGCGGGTAGGAACCAGCAAACAGTCACAGTGAAATATAATAGCGTGATGTGGATTAGAGGACTGTAGTGCACGGAGGCAGCGGATAGGAATCAGCAAACAGTCACAATGATATGTAATAGCGTTGAAGTGGTTTGGAAGACTGTAGTGCACGGAGGCAGCGGATAGGAATCAGCAAACAGTCACGATGATACAGATGATGGTAGAAGTGGTATGGGAACCACAGTAGTAGAAGTGGTTAGGAAACCACAGAGGTAGAAGTGGTTTGGAAACCACAGGAATCAGCAGCGCTGAATAAACGAGGAAACACCTTCAGAGACTCATGGGGAATGAGACTCCAAGATCAGGCAACGTGGTGTTGACCACAGGTGCTTAATATAGGGAGTGTTGCCTGATCTGCCAATTGAGTTAAAGGGACATACACTGAAGTATAGGAAAGGGCTGCGCATGCGCAGACCCTCAGGATGGAGGACGGCCACGGTTCCTAAATGTCCGGGAAGAGGCACTCACGGTCCGGTGAGTGACAGTACCCCCCCTTTTAAAGGTGGGCACAGAACGCCTGGAACCGGGCTTGTCCGGATTTTTGGAGTAGAACTTCTTCAAAAGAGCAGGAGCATTAAGATCTTCAGCTTTGATCCAAGAGCGCTCCTCAGGACCAAAGCCCTTCCAATGAACGAGGAAACGGAGGACTCCTCGCGAAATTTTTGCGTCTAGTACCTCAGTAATCTCAAAATCCTCCTCCTGATGAACTTGAACTGGCTGCGGAGCTGAGGGAGGATTTGAGAAACGGTTGATAATAAGAGGTTTGAGTAAAGACACATGGAAGGCATTAGAAATCCGAAGATTCTTAGGAAGAAGAAGTTTCACACATACTGGATTGATTACTTGAATGATCCTATATGGACCAATAAAACGAGGGGCGAATTTCATAGATGGAACCTTCAAACGAATGTTTTTAGTAGATAACCAGACACGATCTCCAATTTTTAGTGGTGGAATAGCCCGCCTCTTCTTATCTGCGAAAGATTTATATTTGATAGATGTCTTCTTTAAACAGGTTTTGACCTGAGACCAGATATTTTTAAAGGTCTGACAAGCAGTCTCCACCGCAGGAACTTGGGTGGGCGGGAGGGCAGGAAATTCCGGAAAAGACGGATGGTGACCGTAGACCACAAAAAATGGAGTTTTGGATGATGATTCATGGTACATGTTGTTATGGGCGAATTCAGCCCAAGGAAGCAACTCTACCCAGTTGTCTTGATTGGCTGAAGAGAACATCCTTATAAAAGTCTCAAGATCTTGATTGACACGTTCAGTTTGTCCGTTAGATTGCGGATGGTAAGAAGATGAGAGTGCTAATCGTATGCCCAAGGTTTTACAAAGGGCTCGCCAGAATCTGGAAACGAATTGTACTCCTCTATCCGACACAATCTCAGAAGGACATCCATGGATACAGAAGATCTCTTTAATGAAATGTTCAGCCAGAGTAGACGAGGAAGGCAAACCAGATAGAGGAATGAAATGAGCCATCTTCGAAAATCTGTCCACCACCACCCAAATAGTGTTATGATTCTTACTAGGTGGTAAGTCAGTAACGAAATCCATACTAATATGGGTCCACGGTTTGGACGGAATGGGTAGTGGTCGCAGCAACCCTGCTGGAGTTCTGCGGGAGGATTTGAACTGGGAACATAGCTCACAGGAAGCAATGAACTCTTTGACGTCTCTCCTCATTGAGGGCCACCAGTAACTTCGAGAGAGAATCTCAAAGGTCTTGTGTTCACCGGCGTGTCCAGAAAAACGAGAGGCATGGAACCACGAAAGGATTTTCCTCCTTAGAGTAGGAGGCACGAGGGTCTTCCCAAATGGTAGCGTTTTGGTGGATGAAGCAGCCAGTGAGATACATTTGGGGTCTAGAATGGTATGGTTGGAAACCTCTTCTATATCAGAGGACGTCACAAAAGCTCTAGATAAAGCGTCAGCTTTTTTGTTCTTGGCAGCTGGTTTGAAGGTTATTATTAATTCAAAACGGAAAAAGAAAAGAGACCATCTTGCTTGACGAGGGTTCAAGCATTGGGCAGACTGGAGATATGACAAGTTCTTATGATCCGTGAAGATTGTCACCGGATGGCGAGCTCCCTCCAATAAGTATCTCCATTCCTCTAATGCAGCTTTGATAGCTAGTAACTCCTTGTCCCCGATAGTATAATTCTTCTCTGCGGGCAGGAGGCCCCGAGAATAGAAGGCACAAGGATGGAATTTTTGCTGTTCCGAGCGTTGAGAGAGAATAGCTCCTAAGCCCATATTAGAGGCATCTACTTCCAGGAAGAAGGGGAGTGTCACATCAGGCTGTCGAAGGATTGGAGCCGAAGAGAAGGACTCTTTTAGTGTTTGAAAGGCTTGAAGAGCCTCAGGTGACCATTGCTTAGGATTAGCCCCCTTCCTAGTCAGGGCCACAATAGGAGATGCAATGGAAGAAAAGTCTTGAATGAAGCGTCTATAGTAATTGGCAAAACCTAAAAAACGCTGGATAGCACGAAGAGTAGTTGGCTGGGGCCAATGTAGTACAGCATTCACCTTGTCTGGATCCATCTTCAGGCCAACTCCGGAAACTATATACCCCAAGAATGGAATCTGGGGTAATTCGAATGAACATTTTTCTAATTTACAAAACAATGAATTTTTCCGTAGCCTGGAAAGGACTTCTGCCACATGTTGGTGGTGAGAAGGCAGGTCCTGTGAAAAGATCAATATGTCGTCCAGGTAGACGACGACACATACATATAATAAGTCCCGGAAGATCTCATTGATGAAACCTTGAAAAACAGCGGGGGCATTACACAGCCCGAAAGGCATTACCAGATATTCGTAATGCCCGTCTCTGGTGTTAAACGCTGTCTTCCATTCGTCACCGGAACGGATTCTGATTAAATTGTAGGCACCACGAAGATCCAACTTAGTAAAGATACGGGCTCCCTTGATGCGATCGAATAGCTCAGTGATCAGCGGAATGGGATACCGATTCTTGATAGTAATGGCATTGAGTCCACGAAAATCTATGCAAGGGCGTAAAGATCCATCCTTCTTTTTAACGAAGAAGAACCCAGCTCCAGCGGGAGAGGTGGAAGGTCGAATAAACCCACGCTGGAGGTTCTCCTGTATATACTCAGATGTAGCTTGAGTTTCAGGTAACGAGAGTGGATAGACCCGGCCCCTGGGAGGAGTCTTGCCAGGTAGAAGATCGATCGGACAATCCCAAGAACGATGAGGAGGAAGACGTTCAGACTGAGCTTTATCAAAAACATCAGTAAATGAAGCGTATTGAGGAGGGAGTCCCGGTGAGGTAGATGAGATGGAAGATTGCTGTACTTTGAGAGGAATGACTTGGGAAAGGCAACGATGGTGACATTCAGACCCCCAAGACGTGACTTGAGGGGTGCGCCAGTCAATCTGGGGAGAGTGACACTGAAGCCATGGAAGGCCTAAGACAATTGGACTAGTCGTAACAGGGAGGATTAAAAACGATATTTCTTCATGATGCAGGGCACCAATCAGAAGGGTTACTGGAGACGTACTCTGAGTGATGAGACCGTTGATGAGACGTGATCCATCTATAGCCGTCACAGTAATGGGTGTTTTTAAGGTAATCACTGGTAGGGACCATTGATTTACTAGTGATTTGGAAATAAAATTTCCTGCTGCTCCGGAATCAATCAATGCCTGTGACTCAAAGGTTTTGGTAGCACAGGAAATAGTAACATCAAAGGCGCAGACTTTAGATTTCATGGAAGATGGAGAGGACTCCAGGGACCCTAACTTCACCTCTCCAGAACTAGTTAGGGCCTGGCATTTCCCGATCTCTTAGGGCAAGAGCTGAGCATATGAGTGGAATCAGCACAATAGATACAGAGTCTATTCTTTACTCTTCGTTTCCTCTCCTCTGAAGATAATTTGGAACGTCCTATCTCCATGGGAATCACAGAGGGTGAAACTGGACGAAATTGAGGGTTAGAACGAAGAGGTGCTTTAGCAGAAGTTGTTTTCTCAGCCTCTCTTTCACGAAATCTCATATCAACACGATGGCAAAGAGAGATCAGATCTTCAAGTGACGAAGGAAGCTCCTGGGTAGTCAGTGCATCTTTAATTTTATCGGAGAGCCCCTGCCAGAAGGCGGCAACTAGGGCTTCAGTGTTCCACTGAAGTTCAGAGGCTAAGATCCTAAATTGAATGACGTACTGTCCTACTGTATGAGATCCTTGTCGCAGACGGAGGATGCTGGAAGCAGCGGAGGTCACACGACCTGGTTCATCGAACACACTTCGGAATGTAGAAATGAATTTGGCACTATCTTGCAATATTGGGTCGTTTCTCTCCCACAGAGGGGAGGCCCAAGCCAGGGCTTGTCCAGAAAACAAAGAGATAAGATAGGCCACTCTGGAACGATGGGTAGAAAAATTTTGAGGTTGGAGCTCAAAATGGACTGAACATTGGTTAAGGAAACCCCTACAAGTTTTGGGGTCCCCATCGTACTTTGACGGAGTAGGCAGGTGAAGTGTAGAAGCTGTAGACACCTGGGATGGCACTGGGGAAACGGAGGAAAGCACAGGAGCCTCAGTAGTAGCTGTCACAGTCTGTCCAGATGTTCCTTGGGAGGTTAACGATTGATAACACTGAAGTAACAGCTGTTGGCGGGCATCCTGTTGCTCCACACGGCTGACCAGATGCTGCAGCATCTCTTTGGCTGTAGGTTCCGTATCTGGGTCTGTCATGGCCTGATCTTACTGTCACGGGCACTAGGAGCCTTTACCCAGGGATCACCAGGTGGTAGGCTTACCAGAGCAATGTAGATGGTAATAGGGTACTCTGGTAGCTGGGTGATCACGGAACAGGAAACAGCAGATGATGAGATGCTCAGGAAAGTCTATGACTAGCAGCACTGGTAATATGGAGGTAATAGTACACGAGGAACTGTAGGACAAGGACACGTGAAGGTAGTCAGTGGTCTGCGATAGCAAGTTGTACCACTGCTATAGTGAGGAGGAATGTCCAACAGAAACGAGGAGGTGATGAGAGTCAGCGGTCTGCGGATAGCAAGTGGTACCGCTGTCTGAGTGAAGGAATGGAATCCAAGTGGAGGTATCCGGGGAGTCAGTGGTCTGCGATAGCAAGTTGTACCACTGCTATGTGAGAGGATACTAGAACAGGTGATACTGGAAACAGGGATCAGTGGTCTGCTACCAGCAAGTTGTACCACTGAATATATATGTGAGGAGGTGCACGGGGAGAGACTGCAACACAGGATATACACAGGCACCTTATACACGATCCACAGTAACATGCACAATATATATAAATGACTGAACAGGTCTGCAAATATAGAAAGTCTCTTGAAGTAGTCCAGCACAAGTTAACACAGTCAATGATGGCAATAGACTCAGCGGATAGCAGACTCCAGAGGAGAACCAACACAGTCCAGCAAGATATGCAATACACCAGCACAGTCAATGAGAAGTATGCATACCGTGGTTCAGAAGCAGGCAGTCAGATAGGAGTGCAGCGATACCTGAGCGGCAGGAGGCCGGCTGGATGAAAAGTCCCAGGATAGATGAGGCAGCGGTCTAGTAGGTGCAGCGCACAGATAAGAGACCAACAGGGACACGAATCCACAGGAATAAGTAACACGTGGAACTGGACTCAAGGAGGACCCAGGAGAGTGAAGATGATCCAGCAGAGGAGTAGTGGATGAGATATAAATCCAATGCTGTCAGGAGTGTAGAGCAGCGGGGAACGTGAAGGCGTGGAGAGCGGGTCAGCGGTAGATGGGTGATAGCGCGGTCAGCAGCAGCAGGACTCTGCGGTACACGGAGGTAACCAGTAGCGACCAATAGGTGTCCGTAGCGATGGAACACGGGAGAGCAGAGTAGACCAGGAGCTGTTGATCACGGAGAGTAGCGAATGGCAATGAGAGCAGCAGTCTCGAGGAAAAACAGGAGAGCTGAGAAGAGACTGCAGTGCACAGGGGCAGCGGATAGGAATCAGCTAACTTGTCACGATGATGAACACAGGCGAGTTGTAGGCTGGAGGCTGTAGTGCACGGAAGCAGCAGATAGACATCAGCTAACAGTCACGATGATGAACACAGGCGAGTTGTAGGCTGGAGGCTGTAGTGCACGGAAGCAGCGGATAGACATCAGCTAACAGTCACGATAATGAACACAGGCGAGTTGTAGGCTGGAGGCTGTAGTGCACGGAGGCAGCGGATAGGAATCAGCTCACGGACTTGATGAGGAACAGGTGAGTGGATGTAAAGTAAAGGTTGGAGTGCACGGAGGCAGCGGGTAGGAACCAGCAAACAGTCACAGTGAAATATAATAGCGTGATGTGGATTAGAGGACTGTAGTGCACGGAGGCAGCGGATAGGAATCAGCAAACAGTCACAATGATATGTAATAGCGTTGAAGTGGTTTGGAAGACTGTAGTGCACGGAGGCAGCGGATAGGAATCAGCAAACAGTCACGATGATACAGATGATGGTAGAAGTGGTATGGGAACCACAGTAGTAGAAGTGGTTAGGAAACCACAGAGGTAGAAGTGGTTTGGAAACCACAGGAATCAGCAGCGCTGAATAAACGAGGAAACACCTTCAGAGACTCATGGGGAATGAGACTCCAAGATCAGGCAACGTGGTGTTGACCACAGGTGCTTAATATAGGGAGTGTTGCCTGATCTGCCAATTGAGTTAAAGGGACATACACTGAAGTATAGGAAAGGGCTGCGCATGCGCAGACCCTCAGGATGGAGGACGGCCACGGTTCCTAAATGTCCGGGAAGAGGCACTCACGGTCTGGTGAGTGACACCGAGCCTGAGCATCTCTACTCTTAACGTAATACTTTGCTGAACATTTCTTTATTCTGTTTGCTCCTGAGATTTGCCTGCTAATTGGATTGCTATTTCTCGTGTCCCCTGTTCCTGTGACCAGTGCATTGTGTTCTTTCTCAGTGTCCCTTTAAAATAACCTGTACTTTTGCTTTACTTTGATCTAAAATGCTAAATGATTAATCTAGGTCCTAATGGTTAAAGAGATATATAGAATTGTATTCAAAAAACAAAAATAGTACTTGAAGGAGCTATCTGGAAAAGCCAAAGTTTGTGACAGCCAATGGTTGGAGAGAAAGGTGTTCTGCTCAAAGTTAGGAGTAGACACACATGAAGATCACTGAAAAACAACATTTAATCTTGTGGAATGAATTTATTGAAGTGAAATAAAGTGTAAATAGTGTAATTCTAGTGATGTGTCTTGCTGTACAGAGGGGTGCATGGCATTTTTTACACCAGTTCTTAGCTGGAGGAGATTGGGTCTTATGCTATATTTTTATAATGGGATTCATTTGCACCTTCCAGTTGCACTTGAGCAAAGAAGCACATTTCTATGGATACTTTGGCCAATGTAAAACCAAGCTTCAAACACACAACAGTAACATAAGCAATAAAGTCATTCACAATATCCCCTCCCTCTCATATTCCATTGGCTAAGCTAAACAGTATTTAGTCTTCATCTAAAAAAAATAAACAAATATTTGACTGTGACCATTTTATCGGTCACACCTTTCTACTGGTCACACCTTTCTACTGATCACACCATTCTACTGTTCACACCATTCTACTGATCACACCTTTCTACTGGTCACATCATTCTACTGGTCACACCATTCTACTGGTCACACCATTCTACTGATCACACCTTTCTACTGGTCACATCATTCTACTGGTCACACTTTTCTACTGGTCACACCTTTCTATTGGTCACACGTTTCTACTGGTCACACCTTTCTACTGGTCCCACCATTCTACTGGTCACACCTTTCTACTGGTCACACCATTCTACTGGTAAACCCTTTCTACTGGTAACACCTTTCTACTGGTCACACCATTCTACTGGTCACACCATTCTACTGGTAACACCTTTCTACTGATAACACCTTTCTACTGCTCACACCATTCTACTGGTCACACCTTTCTATTGGTCACACCATTCTACTGGTCATGCTGTTTCATGTCTTTCCTCGGGACACTGAATTTCTCAAAACAGACTTTAATTTTAAGTGGCAACCTAAAAAGAATTTTCTCACATCCTGCTAAGATTCACTTTCCCAAGCTAACTACCCCCAATTTTTCTCCAAAATGCAAGCTCCTATAATATCCTAGAGTTGTCTTCTACTCGCTTGGCAGGATCATAGCTGCTAAAATGGACGTCCTTCCCAAATAGCTATATCGCTTTCAGACTCTCCTGGTGCCAGTTTCCCTCTCCCTATTAAACAACATTCAGAAAGCCTTTATCTGCTTTATTAGGAACAACAGGTATCAGCTAATATATTGAAGAGATCTGATTTGTTGGAGTATATATGTCCTTATGGGTCCCTTCCTGAGATCTATGTGGGAGGTGATGTTGTCTGTTATTGGTTGATCCTCTTAATCTGTGAATATCTATTCTGGAAATCTTTACTGTATGTGATACAGATACAAATATGTATGCATCAAGAAACATTAAACAGAAAACAATATAGTTTTGAGGATAGTTTATGATGGCTACTAGGTGAAGGTAGATGCTCATTCTAATTTTATATTTGATCAATTTGTTTCACCTAGAATGGTTAACAAGCCACAGTGTACAAAACTCAATGGGAGAATAAGATGGTTCTGCATAACCTATTAGCAAAAGGAACACTAGCATCACTGACAAATGTGTCTATACATTAAATCATTTTATTTAAAAAACTGGCAAATCTTATGTGATATGAATATCTTTATAGAAAACACTCATGTTTATGGAGAAACATATTTCAATAACTGTATGCAAATCATTAACTTATATTTGTTTTCCTTGTATTTTCCCTAGGTTTAATAAAGTCTATTGAAATAACTACTAATGTGAATTCTCATTCAACATTTGGGACTTTATAAACACAAAACTTAAATACATGGTGTTAGATAAACTGTGTTTAAAGCAGAGTGATCTTTTCTCAAATCACTCACATATGTGCACTTTAGCAGGGAAACGTAATGAGGTCAATTGCAAAATCTAATCATGGGAAAGTATAATGAGTATGTTTTATAAGTTTTACATAAGTTAGATTTTTTTGGGTAAAGTGAGTGACCTACACTACTATTCTCTATATTTAAAGCATTTAAGGAAACAATATATACTGTGGAATACATTCTTAGATGAAATACTTCTGTATAACTCATTAAGCAATGAATAGACATTTAACTGAACTTAAATAGATTTTATTGAACCATATCCTGAAGGTTGAAATGGTAAAGAAGAGAGACTGCATGCACAACTTTTTCTACACATTTTGCCCTTTAATGGAAAAAACACAAGCACCCGTATATTTGAGCCCTAGCTTTACATATATATCAGAGATATGATGTAGTGTTCAATGGTATCTCTCTATGATGTTTCATTCCAATCTCAGTTGGGTGGATATTGAGGACAGAGGACAGTTTGTTGAAAAGGATGTTAGCACAAAGAACAATCCAACATTCCAACAACTTTGACATGTTGGAAATTGTTTAACAAAAAGGTCAAGGCCATAGAATGTTTTATTATGGTACAGTAGGTGTCCATAGAGTATTTTTGAAAATCACAAACTTTGACTTAATAATCTGTTGGCAATAAAGGAAAGAAATGCCGTGACAATAATATATTGATATGATACAAGTTATGCACTGATCATTATGATGGTCTATGCTCCAAATATATCTTTATCTGGACTAACAGTACACATGCAGGAATATGCCTCTACTGCGATCACCATGAAAGTGCTGCTGTCTCTGAATCACTGCTGGTCCCAGCGGTTCCACAAGGGAGCTCAACAGAGTAAATGAGATAGTTTTCACATGGAAGCAGATATCAGGGCCATCTTTTCCATTGGGCATGATGGGCAGCTGCCCGGGGGCCCCACGGTCAAGGGGGCCCCATAGGCACGGCTCTTAATGAGAATAAATAATCCTGCAAAAGAAAAAAACCTGCAAAAAAAACCTGCAAAAAAAACCTTCAAGGGTCACTGAGCAAGTACATCTATCTCTATCTCTATATATCTATATCTATATCTATATCTGTATTTGTATACATCTATATATATATATCTATATCTAGGGGCCCCGGTGCACTGCTTTGCCCGGGGGCCCATAATGTTGTTAAGATGGCCCTGGCAGATATAACTAAATAAAGTAAAATATGACCTTACATTTCTTCTCTATGTTGGTAGGTGCCCATCAGGGCATGCCATCAGAAACTGTGGAGCCCAGCACAAATTAATCTGGCAGGGCTTTCCTCCCTCATTACAATACATGCCCCCTCCCTTGTTACAAAACCGGCCTCCCTCCCTCTTCACAATACATGCCCCCTCTCTATTCACAATACATGCCCCTCTCTCTTCACAATACATACCCCCTCTCTCTTCACAATGCATGCCCCCATCTCTGCACAATACATACCCCCTCTCTCTTCACAATGCATGCCCCCATCTCTGCACAATACATACCCCCTGTCTCTGCACAATACATACCACCTCTCTCTTCACAATGCATGCACCCCTGTCTATGCACAATACATGCCCCCTTCTCTGCACAATACCTGCCCCCTCTCTCTTCACAATACCTGCCCCCTCTCTCTTCACAATACCTGCCCCCTGTCTCTGCACAATACCTGCCCCCCTGTCTCTGCACAATACCTGCCCCCCTGTCTCTGCACAATACATGCCCCCTTCTTCATAATACATGCCATTCTCCCTCTGCACAAGACATGCCCATCTCTTCACAAATATAAATGTATCTTACTGCATGCTTGCTGCACACTTAATACAAAAAAAGTGTCTGTTTTAGGCTTATTGCAGCAGTTTTTCTTTCCTTTGTTCCAAAATCAGGCATTCAGAATCCACCCTGTAAATCCAGTGTTTGCCCTTGGGGGAGGGGGGGGGGAGAGGTAACAAGGCCGTAGAGCATTTAGCAACAATTATGGATGAAAATCTGTTTTTACTTGGAACATTTCTGTAAAATAATACTAAAATATCATTGTGTTCCAAAATTATGCAGAAATATGACCTAAAGGTTAAAGTCGTAAAAATATGCATTTATATGCCCAATCAAAACTATATAAATTTCATCAGAAAGGTTGGGAATGTGTTTAAACTTACTTAGAAACTAAAAAAAAGCGATCAGGAAAAAAATATGACATGTCATAGAAATCCTCGTCCCACTCATTATGAGGCCTTGCACATCACACTGAAGACAGACACTTTTATTAGAACACCTTACTCCTGCTAACACTGTTTGGGAGGGTACTCCCTCTAATAACAAGGGTCTGTGGGACAGCAAAGATTTTGCAGAGGACACTGGGAGGTATATTTACTAATTCCGCAGCGCTGTACAGAGAACTCATTCACATCAGTCCCTGCCCCATTGGAGCTTACAGTCTAAATTCCCTAATATAGACACACACTCACACACAGACAGACATACAGAGATATGCCTATAGCAACCAATCAGATTCTAGTTATCATTTGTTAAGTACAAGCTACAAAATGACAACTAGAATCTGATTGGCTGCTATAGGCAACATCTCTTTTTAAACCCCTAGTTTAGCAAATGTACCCCTGGAAGTTTTTTTATTTAATGTGTATATAAAGCACCCACAGGCTAATAGGCTATTAATCAATTTTTATTTTGGAAAAGTGGAAATAAGATGAAGAGTTCGCTTTAGGGGGCTGAGTTTATTTTAGCATTGATAACTAAGATTACTAAGAAACACCACTAGTCAAACTTGATTTCCATTTGCCCACTTGCATCTCATAGATACTGTTTAATACTGACTGGCATTATTTTTATCCACTTAAGGCAGTGAAATATTCTGATGATATCTATATTTATTAATTAAGCTTCTGTTTCTTTTAAAAACATTTCAAGCAGACATATTTCATCTGCCCTGAGTAACTAACTGCCTGGTTCTCTGTAATTACTATATACACTGAGTAGCTCCTACTGTTTGAGCAGGAGATGAATGTGTCACATAAAGGATTTCCTGAAGACATATGGACCTTTTCTTCCCTTCACCCTTGCAGGAATCTTGTGAATGAGACACACTATGGACATATAAGATAATATGGAAGAGAAAGCAATATGTTGTAACTATGCTAATTTGCTAGTTTTGTTTTCTTTAGATTTAATGCCACTCTGCGTTACAAATACCCGGACACTTAAAACTGTCAGCTTATTGCATGCTTTCACGTGAAGGCTTGTCATATATTACAGAATCTTAGAAAGTCTAAGCACCTTAGGGGGCAGCTAAACCATCACAAAGATTTAACAGCTCTTGAAATAATATCCCCCAAACCTTAGAGAGCCTGCTGGGTCAGTGGAAAAACATAAACCAAGGAGGTTATAAATAATCTTTCTTTTATCACAGGCTATAATGTCTTGGTAACTTCAAAGGCCAGGTCAAAGATACTGATTCATTTGAAGTTCTGCAGACAGTAGAGCATTATAGTACTGGGCACTTGCTGAACAGTAAAACATTTACAATTCTTACATGTTTTTCTTTATTAAGATTGTACATTACATTGTACAGGCTGCAATGTAACAAATATACCACAGGAACAATAAAAATGATTTATGTGGTTTTAAGAAGTACTAAGTGATTTATAAACTTAATGAAATAGGAGTACAAGTAACATATGATTTGTTTTTGGATCCATCAAGTATTATAAGACTTGGGAGCGATGTACTAAGAAACTGTAAATGCAAGGGCAAAATACAGTATATTAAAATATACTGTAAGTAATGGTTATATGTTTTTTGCTGCATACAATACTTTGTATAGCTGCAGCCACTTAATACATGCAATACAATTCTGAGAGCTAATTCACAGATCAATAAGCTCTTAAAGAAAATTTGATACAATATTAAAAAGGATTTTTTTATTCAAATAGGCTTGAGTATACTGACCAATCAGTTATTAGCTCTCTTTGGTGTTACTTAACTGCTTGCAGCTGATTGGCTGATGTGAGTTAAAGCGTATGAATGCACATTGCACCATGGTATCTTTCTGACTTTCATCATTGTTTTTCACAGAGGCCTTTATATCCTATACGAAATGTTGGTAATTTTTGTTAACCTTGGACATAAGTGTACAACTGTGATCATTTCTTTCATACAAATGTTAATTATCTTAGTTTAATTTCGTTTTTTATATATTGTTTGTGGGATTATTTAAATGCAGATTTGATAACCTGTGTGGCGTTTTTATGTTCTCCCCATGTTTGCCTGGGTTTCCTCCGGGTGCTCCGGTTCCATCCCACACTCCAAAAACATACTGGTAGGTTAATTGGCTGCTATCAAATTGATCCTAGTCTGTGTATCTGACTGTGTGTGTGTTAGGGAATTTAGACTGTAAGCTCCAATGGGGCAGGGACTGATGTGAGTGACAAATATTCTCTGTACAGCGCTGCGGAATTAGTGGCACTATATAAATAATGGAGAAAAGGTTCCTCTGCGCTAGAAGGAGTGACCTGCAGATGTACGTGTAATACTGAAGGAGGGGAGGATATATTTGATTGTATATCATAAACAAGTGACTTCATTATTGACAGATGCATACACATAAAAATGCAGTTCTGGCCATAATAAATTTATGATGATGATGATATGACATATCTTAGATCTTTTTTTGTTCATTAGACGGTTATACCTACAGTAATTGTGTGTATAAATCAAGGGCATCAACAATAAATAACTGGGTCTTGATGATATAAAGGCTTTGTTGACAAATACAGAGTGATACAAGAAAGTTAAAGTATTTTAAGCAATGTTGCAGAAGGACAGTCTCTTGGGTCAAATACAGAGCAGTCACTAGGTACAAGTACAAAGCTGTGTCTAGGCACAAGCATAGAGCAGTCCGCAGGTACAAGCATAGAGCAGTCTTTAGGCACAAGCACAATGCAGTCCATAGGAACAACACAAAAACAAATTGGGCGCTATTGGGTATACTCGGGTGCTTCACCAAACCGCTGCTCAACCAGTAACAGGTACTGTGCCCTGCTATATACCAAAAAATACCAAACTATAAAACAGATGAGCGCTGGTATTGGTCACAAATGTAATTAATATTTATTAAAACTCCATGTTTAAAAAAAAATATTGCAATCATATATAAATAAAAAAAAAAATAGATTTAGATTATCTTCCAGCACCGTAAACTTGGCAGGTATATGAAAAAATACCAAATAACCATATTACATATTTTGTCCATCCAGCTCATCCATAATCATATGATGTATATAAGCACTAAAAAAGTCCAATGTCTTTTATAAATATTGGTCCTTATAGGAAACAGTAATCCAAGTGTGTAGTCCAAATATAAATACTAAGTTCCCAATTATGCCTCTTAAGAAGATCAGAATAAATTGTGTGGTTTTTATCCACAGATATTTAACAAACATGCAGATGATACTCAATTCAATCCTTTACAGGCAACAACCCCCTCCATGGGCTCACATGAGAACTCCAATTTAATCCTCTTTTAGGCAACCATAGAAGCCATCAGGAAAGTCTTTCATATTATATGTTTTAGCTGTACCTTAAAATCCATAAGATAATTCCTAGAATGTAGTAGAGGCGGAAGTTTTTCCAAACATATATTGAGACGAAAGTTTCAGACAGAAACTTGCTCAAGTTTGGCTAGAATCAACAGACGCATTTCTCCGTCTCTTTCGGGGCAGTTTCATCAGAGGTCACAAAAGTACAGGTATTTTATCCATGTCAGTATTTACACTGTAGGTATTTTATCCATGTCAGTATTTACACTGTCATTATTTACACTGTATGTATTTTTTACTGGTCTGTATTTAGAATATTGGTATTTTCTCCATGTAGGTATTTTATACATCCCAATACTTAGACTGTTGGGATTTTCGTGTCAGTATTATTTCCGTCAACAACATAGAGGAATATTTTCTCCATGTAGGTATTTTCTCCATATCAGTATTTACACTGTAGATATTTTCTGCTTGTCAATATTTATACTATAGGTATTTTCTCCTTGTCAGTATTTACACTGTAGGCATTTTCTCCTTCTCAGTATTTACACTGTAGGTATTTTCTGCATGTCAGTATTTACACTGTCATTATTTACCCTTAGGTATTTTCTCCTGGTCTGTATTTAGATTATCGGTATTTTCTCCATGTAGGTATTTTATCCATCTCAGTACTTAGACTGTTGGGATTTTCGTGTCAGTATTATTTCCGTCAACAACATAGAGGAATACTGCTCATTCCTACATACGTGGACCCAGTGGTCGCAGTTGAAATTTAGAAGTGGTGGTATGGAATTCTAGACGTGACATTATGAAAAATGTAATGTGAATGTAAGTAAATGGAATGTAGTGGTTTTAGAATTAAAGCAGTAGGAGAAGTGTACCACCGTATACACCCCCACGTTAACCACTGCTTGGAAATGCATATTGTGCTTAACACCAAAAGAAGTGATATTATGGCAGGTCATAGACAATGTGAAGTGAATGTTTACTCTTCATAGTGGATTATTACCAGATATTTTACACTAAATCATAGCTCAACATATTATGTGCGCTGTATAAATTAATGTATTTCTCTGCATATTTACTTGCATTTCATCTGTTCCCTTGTTTATTTTACCAAAGGGCAAAAAGCCTTAGATCCAGTGAAAATGGGAGATCCAGAGAAAACATCATATGTAGGGATTCTCCCTATTTAGCTAAGTCCCAGGGCCAGCAACAGCAAAGCATGGGGAAGTCTGTTTAACAAAGACATAAACAGCCACTGTCCTTCTATTGCTAACTCCATCAATGGCGATAGCTTGGGGAAAGCAAAGGACAAAATACTTTATTAGGCAAATAGAGCATTTTTTCCTTTCTTTAATTTAAAGTTACTATTATTTATTTTTTCTATATTCTACATTTTTTCTACTTTATTATTTTCTGTTTACAAATCTGGAATTGGAAGCCCCAGTGCACATGGGCAAGCCTGCTCACGCAATGAATCATTTTACCGCTACCAGTCAGTTGCCCAATCAATGAAGAAAGCACCCAGCGGCTTCAAGGTAAAATCACAATCAGCCAATCAGTAGCATTTAGCTAGTGCTGGTAATCATCATAATCATCACCATGCATTTGCACCAGCCCCTTAGGCTGGTGCAAATAATACACCTGGATATGGTGTACCTGTGTCTGTGCCCAGGTCTGTATCGGCTGCCAATTCCGCGAACATGCCCTTATTGTACACGGTGTACATTAGATTGACCTTTCACTCCCAACACACCTCTTCAGGGGCATGCAGACACAGATGTTGATGCGTGGAAATCTACATAGGTGTAGGTTCTTATAGGCTTGCGCAGAGTGAAATCACACAAATTTCAGTACGCAAATGGACATATGTTCATCTCTGCATCAGGACCTTAGCCATAAAAAATGGTTACATTTTTAACTTTCTTATACAACCTCTTTTAGCTACTTTCCTCAAACATCCTGCCCTAGAATGTAAGATCCTCCTTTGAATTATATAGTACAGTTTTTTTATCGAAACTTAATGCTGCCTTAAGATGACACTGTTTTATAATAAAAGTTACTGTACAGTAGAAATTCTATTTGGCTAGGTATGCTTGGTTTTAGATCTGGCCTTTACTCAGTATTATGTGGTTGTTTACAGTCAATTTGATTACTAAGCACCTAGTTGAGGGGTGGACCGGTGGAATGAAGTGGAGAATCTCTTAATATTAACACAAAACATGAAATAATTGCTACAGGTGTGAATGTGGGAAAATGATCAGGGAAAATAAAAAATTGACCTGTATTAAAGTAATTTTATCGTTTTCAAATAAGCATTGCCCAATCAATTGTATGTGTTTCCAAAGCCCAAAGTGATTTATTTTAGCAGATGTAAATAGTCAACAATTCAATACATTATTATATTATGATAAAGTACAGTACAGCCAATACCAAAAGATAAATACATACCAATGGTATCGCATGCGCTCGCTGCGCACCCACGGGACCCGGTGGACAGTATATCTGTTAGAATACTGTGTCAGAGTTGACTGAGAGCCAGGGGGTGTGCAGCTATGATTATATACAGTACAGTGTTACACAGTGAACAATAGAGATGACGTAGATTGTTTCTATAGATCCAGACGTTGGGTGGGTCCAGGGTAAACAGATCATAGGTTGATTCAATCTAAGGAATCCAAAGGTGGGGGTCGTCTCTCCAAGGGGTCTGCTCCTTTCATAGCCAGCATCATACAAATGATTATTCCCTAATATCAATAACTAAAGTATGCAATGTGCGATCTCTTCGCCGACTGCACCGGACAGCTGCTGATGAATAGGGTTTCAGTATGATACCAGACATGCCACCTTTCCCACAACCTGAACCATATATATCACTGAAGCGTATGTATAATCATTATATATGTATACATATACTACTAATAAACCAAATATTATCTGCTCATAAATTACAGTGTAACGGTACCAATATGAATACGAATTATATAGATAACTAAATGTTGTAATGCGAGTGTGTGCGTGTGTATTTTACCGTGCGATCGCACCACGCCACGTGTTACGTGGCGTACGGATCGCAATTGCACGGCAAACCAATATTAAACCAATATACTTTCGTTCATCCAATTATACGACTTCGACACCTGTTACATTTTCGGGAGTATTTTAGACTCTGGAAGGGATGCAATTTGGTGTAATACTGATGCATCAACATTAAGCACTTTATATGAGGATCAAGTGCAGGGAATGACATAAATGATGACAGTGGCATTAAAGGAGATACAAATACTGGCTTAATCACAATATTTATAGTAATTTGGGCACAGGGGGACTCAGCAGCATTAGAGCTAACTTGACCAAAGAGGAAATGCGAGGATAAGATGTTAGTAAATCACATGAACATCACTTCCAATATTGGAATGTCCTCTTCAGCAAGAAGATGTATTGCAATAAATATTGCAATGTGACCGGAGTGGGGACAGTCTGCTTATCATAAGGTGACTATAGCCTGGAATATAATAAAAGCATAACTAACAACTTGCTTAGTTGATTGAAGTGGCAGGTATTAGAAAGTGTTCACTTAATCAAGAAATAAATTAAATCCAACATCAGCCTGAAATCGGAGTGCCACTTCTAACTTGGAAGTAGAAATACACAAAATTTATATAAATTTTAACAAATATATTAGCTTAATTTACCTTTTAGAAACCCTTTACTCAAATATCTGGCAACCTAGTGTTTGTAAATCACAGGCGTATAATTAAATACATTTGAACTGCAGTCTCTGCTATTTAAAATTATGCTGCTGAACATACTGTTAATTTTTTTTTCTATATAAACTCTGCACCTGCAAGCAAAGTATAGTAAGTTATTGTATAAATGCTAACTCAGCATACTCACTTTAACCTAGTAAACTCTTTAGCTTAGTACTTATTATTAAAAACGTGTAAATTCTACTGCTATCAAATAAAGCATAACACTTTTTAAACCGGTCTGCCAATATCCTCTTTTACCACAATTTATGGGACGATAATAACATTATGTGCAGTCCTTTGATTGAGAACCAAGTTAAGTAACTGTATCATGACAGAATAGTTTTCCATTTTCTAAAAACAAGATGGCAATGTTTAGAACCTGCGGAGAAACGTATTAGCTAAGGCCACGAATGCAGTGCACGTATATTGAGGCA
Source organism: Mixophyes fleayi (assembly GCF_038048845.1). NCBI lineage: Eukaryota > Metazoa > Chordata > Amphibia > Anura > Limnodynastidae > Mixophyes > Mixophyes fleayi. The sequence goes on from NC_134406.1 coordinate 54,010,425, forward strand.
GCTTATTAACCTTTTTTTATTTCCACAAGTTTAAACTAATCACCTTTCTACTTCCTTTAACTTAACTTTATATGCCTTGAATGTTTTGTTTGCTTAAATTTCCTTCAGTTATTAATACCTTACACCCATTCGCACCTTCTTACTCTGCCAAGTGCTCGGAGGTGTTTCAATTCATTTTGGGATAACTTTTAGAAGAGGTCATACAAAGTTTAAAAAAGTTTGGAAAGAAGAAAAAAAAACTTGAGAAAATTATTTTTTTGTTAATGTGTGTGTGTGTGTGTGAGAGAGAGAGAGAGAGAGAGAGGTTGTGTAGTGATGTCAATTTCATTAAAAACTGTTAAGGTATATTTGTTGTTGCGCCTAAAGGGGTTGAAATAGCGAATCACATTATTTAACACCATTGGCTCGGGAGAGACTGGAATAGCATTGATTTCCTGAAATCACATGACACTCACATCCAATGAAGTCCAGCCTTTTTAAGTTTCAGTTTTTAAGTTTCAGTTTTGCCCGGCTGATCACAAGATCATTTCAGCCACTGGGTTCAACCCCTTTAGTAAGCACAAGCCCGCAATTACTTATTATTTAAACACAGACCATTTGCCTATATGAGATTAGTTTAAAATGTAAAATAATTACATTTTATATGGCATGAAAATTCAATCTCCACACAAGTCACTTAAAACTCCATTCATATTAATCGCTACAAAACAGAACATTCTGTTTTCAGCAGTTAGACTTTATCAGTTAAGGCCCAGGGATTAATGATTTCATGTTGTAAAACGAGTAAACATATCGTTTTGCACATTGTAGCCATAAAATGATAATTTAGAAAGATGTCTTCAGCTTATTGAATTATTTTTTACCTCATTATTAAACAAATTTGCAGCAAAAAAAAAAAAAAAGAATAAATATATTATTTTTCTGTCATAGCACCCACGTATAGTAAAATTATCTGGCCAAGAAAGACATTAGTAAGAACAAAAAAAAGCAATAATTATTGGCTGGGTAAACCGTTTTTCACATAACTTTTGGCATTCCTTCAGGGAAAGCTTTTGCTGTGGATTTATAGGTCAGATAGGCTCAGCAGTTTCAGCCTATTGCCCACCCTACCTTAACAAAGCTAGTATGTGTTTGTACAGCTGTGCTTGTGGCTGTGTGAGACCCAGGAATCCCACAAGCCCAGAGTTCTTTTACCTCCCTTCACTATTCCACCAGTTTATGAATGCACACAGACAGAAACTGTAAAGAAACTGTTCAACTAGCAGGTTAAAAAGCTCAAACTGCAAGTGCTGTTTATTTTCTTTCCTCACTTTCCTGCTGTTTCAGTGAGTAAATCCTTTTCCCCCTTTTTATTCTTTACCTGTTTGTCTATCACTGCCGGCGAAAAGTAATAAAAAAGAAAATACCTTTAAGTTCAGGAAACTTTTAAATATTGCAACGGGAAATTCAGTTGTCTGGATTTAAGCTATCTTTCAATTTATACTGTACTTTTGTAAACTGCAGATAGACAGCTGTGTTTACACATGGTTATTGTTGGCTTTTTTTGTTTGTTTTGTTCTTTTTCGTGCTTTTTAAGTACGTTATATGACATTTTTAAGTAATGATTTTTTTTTTTTACTACTAAGGTTTTGTTACAGATTTATGAAGTGACTTGAATGAGTTAGGTGATTTTTATTTTCTTACATTTACCTAGAAAGATTTTAATAAACATCAGCTTACTATTTGACAAGTTGTGGGGGTATATTTACTAAACTGCGGGTTTCAAAAAGTGGAGATGCTGCCTATAGCAACCAATCAGATTCTAGCTATCATTTTGTAGCTTGTACTAAATAAATGATGGCTAGAATGTGATTGGTTGCTATAGGCAACATCTCAATCTCTGATTTCTAAGGAGATATGTGATATGTTTGATTAGATTGCAAGAAAATCTAAGCAGTATACAGTTATTTGGGATATGTTAAATATTAACCTCCCCTGTAAAAGTCTGAGTTATGTAATAGTAGTGGCATTTCAAACTTTGGTTTGCACAGAGGGAGGTAAGTAATCAGTGCTGGACGATAAGTTATAGTTGTGGGTTTTCAGCATTGAGATCAAAGTAGCATATTATATGTAACATCTACCTGTTGGGGCTGATGTAGAGTCGTATGTAATTTGCACCAAAAGCGTTAGAGTAAATGATGTCAGATAAAATTAAGTAAGCATGCAGAGGTGCACATATGTTAAGATATGAGTGTGTCTCCATAGTTTGTAAGTTGCGTACACTTCAGGAAAATATGCTTAAAGCATAGTTCGAAATGATTGATATGATTTAAGTGTATCTTACACTATGTGGCCGATTCGATTCTGCCGCGAATAAAGCGGCGTTAACAGTATTACTTAACCTAATACAGTAATTTTAACCTGGATTTCAACTCGCAGTTCAGGGAGCGACAAGTAAAAATCCAGCGTTGAAATTACCGTATTAAAGGTAATTATGCACAGTTTTACTGTAATAATGGTAATACTGCTAACGCCGCGTTATTTGTGGCAGAATTGAATCGGCCCCTATGGCTCAGAAACCTGAGAAATAAATATAAACCGCTCTAGTGATGCCAGCCTACACTGGTATCAACAATATCGGGTAGGTACCCTCAGAAAATGCTGATACCAACACTAGGCTCTGTCAGTCACTGCTGGTGGCACCACAGCAGACAGGACAACCGGCCCATTAGAACCACAAGTGTCCACATGCCCTGACATCTAGGACCTATATTGCACCTTGAAAAAATGAATAACAAAAACACAGACTGTACATATAACACCTTTATTCTAAATAAATACTGCCCCACACATCCCTCTATAACCTTTTTACTTTCTCAGTACTGGCATCAAGGATGGCAGCTCCGGAATCTTTTGTATGGCAATCCCAGTCTTGGCAAAAACCCTCATATAAATATGCTGAACTTGCTCACACTGAAGCCTTGTCACAAATGAGCTCTCAGGGGGTAAAATATTTACTTAGGTACTGTTCTGCCTAGTATATAATATAGAACTGGCAAACTAATTAAACTAACCAACCTATGATGGAGGATGGTGAATGTGAGCAAGTCGACCGCTCACAAGTTGCAATATCTGGATTATTATTATCTTTCATTTATAAGGCGCCACAAAGGCTCCACAGCGCCGTACATGACATATACAGAAAACAGTGACACATGACACAACATGATACAGAAAGAACAAAAAAATGAAGAACTAAATATATACACACACACACAGGTAACAAGGTAATGCAAATCAAATTATTTCTGGGAGAATGAGTGGAAGTGATGGTAGAAATCAGCGAGAAGTAGGCCAAAGCTTAAGAAAACAGGGCTAGGGAAGCAGGCCAAGAGGTACAGGGGGTGATGGAATAGTAGATGGAGCACACAAGGAAAGAGGGCCCTGTTCCCGACAGCTTACATCCTAAAGGAAAGGGGGAGACACAAATAGGGTGGTACTAACTGGGGGAGAGAGCCCGGACAAGGGAGTTAGAAGGAGGACTGATAGACTTGAATAAAAAAAATGAGTCTTAAGGGCACGCTTCAAGCCTTTGAGAGTAGATGCTAACCTGATGGAACGTTGAAGATTGTTCTACAGCTGGGGAGCAGCCAAGGCAATGTCCTGGAGACGGGAGTGAGAAGAGGTGATCAGTGAAGTAGTGAGGCGGCGGTCACAGGCAGAACGGAGGGGGCGGCTAGGAGTGTAGATAGAGATGAGATTGGAGATGTAGAGAGGGGAGGATTGATTAAGAGCTTCAAAGGTGAGGGTGAGGAGTTTAAATTTAATTCTGTAGGCCATGGCAATTGCGGCTTGTGATTGGTCCTCCTGCTCACACCTTCCCCCTGTAAAATAAACAGAGTGATTTTGGGAAAAACGTCTGTATAGAGCAGCCTGGGGCTCAGGACAGGGGAAGGGGCACCTTAATAAAATCTTCTACTAAGTAGTAATGCAGCTGTAATATACTAATTTGAAATGCCTGCGTTAATGAGTAAAAGATATGGTAATTTTCCTTTTATCAGGCATATTAAACGGACCTACTAAGGTTTGGGACTAACTGATGTATGTTCAAGTTTGAAGCTGGGTATGTTTAGTGTTTCTTTTATTGCAAGAATATGTAAAGTTTGTATTAAGATTCAAGTATGGGTTTCATGGACAGTTAGTTGACTGGTGTTTTTCAAACTTTGAACCCACAGTATCTATTTTAGTTAAAAAAACAGCATGTTTTTTCCAATGTAATACAAGATTTGTGACTAAAAGGCAGCCAGAGGCTGTATCAAGTTTGGTGTCAGATACTACAGTACAGCTGGATGGAGCCGGAACTATATGGAACGCCACCAAACCTCAGTGTCCAGTGTATTAATATAACAAGTAGCGACAATATGAATCTTATAAAAACTAAGACTCTTAAAACTAGATATGCTAATGTTGTAATAAACTAATATCGATACATTAATAATATACTTATTCAACAAAATAAATGTATTACTACTATCACTGGCATAGGTTCTATTATTCAAATTGCATGAAATTGAGAGTTTTCAATTTAGGATAAGGGACTTGAAGCGCTATATCTATTACAATTAAAATTCAACACTATCTCTCACCACACTGGCTGTTAACATTCCCCTATTCAATAAATAGTTTAGCAGTGATCCTCACTACAATTATGTACTGTTTCAGTTATGTTTTCTTTAGATCTTTCTGGATAATGATTTTATGGATAATATACTCCATAGTCTTGGGTGTGTGGATGTGTGTGTAAATATATTTCAGTCATCTGAGTACAGTCTGCACACTGCACTATGACATTTAGTAACAGAGCTATGTGGCTGTGTATATTTGGAAAATAAGGTAAAGTTGCAGTATAGGGCAAAAAACATTTAATTTTCAATTTTTTTCTGATCTCACAGTAACAAAAATATTATTCTTATTGGTTCATATAGTTTTCCCCTTATGTGCGCAGAGTATTAAACTATGTACACAGCATTTTCTCCAGTTTTACCCTAGAATTGTTCTCTACAGAATTTTTCATCAACAGCGTAGGTTTTCCTACTCCCTTATGACAAGGATAAGCTAGCATTTTTGAGCGTTTTAGCATTGAAAACATTTAAATCTTGATTCACATCCCTCTCTCTTGAGATAATCCTAGTTTTCCCGCTTGCCCCTACTCTATCCCACTGCTTAATAAAGGCTGTTAATGGACATAATAGGGAGCGGTTCTTGCATTCCATTAGTGACCTTCAGCATAAATTCACATTTCTGGGGGCAAATACTTTTTCATCCCTCCACTTGAAGCATTTTATTGCCTCCTTCATAAGGCCAGCTATTGCCATCAACTTGACTCCATTTAAGTCATTGTGCCATCGCAGACCCATAACAAACATCTCTGCTCTTTACAAACTTTTGAAAACAACCCCCTATCCCAAAATGAAACTAAACTCAAGGCTTATCTGCGATTATGGTTGTCTTCTGCAGCCTTCTGGAAAAGAGCCAAAAATCGTATATGCTCAGAGAAAAGAACAATAACAAAAAGCAACCAATATAGTGTAGTATATAAAATATATTTAATGGATTTTTGCAACTAAAAAGACATACAACATATAGATAGGATAAAAAGCTTATCTGGATATAAATAGTGACAGGAGATCCACCAGGAACTGACCTTATGCTGGAGATGTTCCTTTTAAATCCTGGAGCTGTCTGTCATCCAAGTTAAGGTGTTTCAGAAGTATTATATAGTCTAAGCAATATTACAGCATAACCCCTACACGTGCCATCTTAAGGCAGACATCATCAGACTTCCCCCTGATAAAAATCTGTTTTAAGACAAAATTAATCACTAGGGGCCTGATTCATTAAGGATCTTAACTTGAGAAACTTCTTATTTCAGTCTCCTGGACAAAACCAAGTTACAATGCAAGGGGTGCAAATTAATATTCTGTTTTGCACATTAGTTAAATACTGACTGTTTATTCATGTAGCATACAAATATCAACTTTAAATTTCAGTGTACAAATAAGCTATCAAGTATTTGTGTGCTACATGAAAAAACAGTCAGTATTTAACTTATGTGCAAAACAGAATGCTAATTTGCACCCCTTGCATTGTAACATGGTTTTGTCCAGGAGACTGAAATAAGAAGTTTCTCAAGTTAAGATCCTTAATGAATCAGAACCCAAAGCCCTAATTCAGACAGAACTAAAGCTCTTTGGGCGGCTGGGCACACACTTTTATACTCCCCATGGCCTGCTTGGATGCCAAAACTGCTGTTAAAATTTTCATTTTCATTTCTCCACCTTCCACTGTCTTTCCTCAGTCCAACAATACCAAACAATCAGAACCTGCACATGAATGCCTGTCAATTATGACTGCACTAATATTGGTGACCTATAATACTTTTGACAGTAGTTACTGATAGTTACCTTACCAGCAGCTACAATTTGTTTTCTGCTACCGTATATATAACACATTCCTATTAGATTGTAAGCTTATTTACACAGGGCCATCTTTACCTTCTGTTTCATGTCATTGTCCATAATTTGTTTCATGATCCCTTCAATGTATAGTGCTGCGTATTATGTCAGCCCTTTATAAATAAAGAATAATGATAATAATTTTAGAGGTTGGACAACTGAAGGCAAAAGGAACATTTACATCCGAGGAGCTGTAGACAATAGATAAAACTGGTATCAAACCACATGACAACACTACACATATTCTTTTCGAGTTTAAGCGTTTTCCAGTGGCTCCAGTCTTCCTGCCTTCTGGAAAAAATCTTGTCTATAATCTTGTCTATAAAGAAAGGATGTCTGTAGGAGGACAACACCAATTAATAAGGCAAAGACTGTGGTTGTAATTTTGAACCAAAACTCAAAGATATAAGATGCCTAAAGTGAATGTATGTCCTAATCGCTACATTAATATTAATATGTTACTCCTTAACAATAAGATTGGAGAAATGTAACAATTTTCACTTTAACAGTTCTTAACTGCTTAACGACTAGAAGGTTTTAGACTCTGCTCAATCTGACCTGTTTATGTGACAATTCAGCTTAACTGGGAAAATCTTTTTAATTGACATTATCTTTTGTCAGGACAGATAGAACATTCTGGTGGAGTAAGTAATGGAAGGTAGATTCAGCTTTTTTGGCTAATATATGTACAAAGAAACAAAAAAATCTAATCCATAGATGACAGTGTCAAAAGCTATTAATATCCTCATGACAGTTTAATTAAACCCCAGTTGTACTAGCAATGTAACTTGTCACATGTATGGACCATCTGTGGCTTGTTAAAACTGCTGTGAGAATTGTAATATCATTTGTCATAGTGATTTATGATTCACAATTTTGACAAGGGTACAAGCTGCGTTCATCTTTCAGTGATATCAATGACATCTATAGTCATGACCAAAAGTTTTGAGAATGACACAAGTATTGGTTTTCATAAAGTCTGCTGCTTCAGTGTGTTTAGACCTTTTTATTAGATACAATTCATCTGATCAGTCTTCATGACATTCTGGAGTATATGCAAATTGCCATCATAAAAACTGAGGCAGCAGACTTTGTGAAAAATAATATTTGTGTAATTTCCAAAACTTTTGTCCATGACTGTATACTCGTGCTCTAACACTAGGGCAATGTGGGTAGAGCCGTGTGAGTCTTGAAATTCCCTTGGGCTCTCCAACCTGTAAGGAAACTTCTTGCCCGTAGGATAACCAAGCTGTTATCGGCTCCCTAGGTTCATCAATCCTGCTAGAAATGACATGTGCATGAACATGGCATTCTGTTATAAAATGATGTGTGCATGATTGTTTTCTGCAGCATAATGCCGGATATATTGAAGACTTTAATAATGCTGCAAAGACGAATCATGTACACAGCGGTCTGTAACAGAATCAGATATCTCCTATCGCTTACCTGCATCCAGTGGTCCTGTTAGAAAATGCTTGATTGGGTTGGTAACACTGATCTTCACACCCCTACACTTACCCATATACAGGGCCGTCTCTTCTATTGGGCATGATGGGCAGGTGCCCGGGGGCCCTGCAGGCAAGGGGGGCCCGTCCGAATCCTAAAAAAAAAATATATATTTTTTTTTAAATACTTACCTTGTGGTCACATCAGCGGTGATCCGGCTCCCTCCCTGGTCCCCTCTTCCGTGCTGTGCTCGCAGTGAATGCTGGGCGTGATGTCACACCCAGCATTCACTGCAACCACAGCACGGAAGAGGGCAGAAGAGACTCAGCGGCGCGGAAAAAAGAAGAGGATCGGACTTAAGGTAAGTTAAGGGGGCCTCTATATATATATATATATATATATATATGTAAAAAAAAAGTGATTATATATATAATCACGTTTTTTTTTACATACATATATATTTTTTTTACACACACACACTATTTATATATATATATATATATATATATATATATATATATATATATATTTTTTTTTTTTTTTTTTTAGGGGCCCGGTACACTGCATTGCCCGCGGGCCCATAAAGTAGTTAAAATGGCCCTGCCCATATACATACATACACACACACACACACACACATAAAAATTGAAGTGAGACAAGCACAATATTTCAAAAAATAAATTTTAATTGAACAAAATACACAAACTTTCACCCCTTCTGGTCAAAAAATATTTATTAAAATTCCAATTAAAAAATATCTTCTGGTTCCCTATTCTTGACCCGTAGAGGCCCGAGGATTCATCCGGTGCAAGCAATCAGAAATATGGGAAATATTTCAAACTATTTCCCATGAATTACATCCAGTTATATGTTCATTGTAGTAAACCCTCTGCTCCAATCATGCAGTGCTGGTACAACTGCGTATTCAATTAACCTGTGAAATCTGGTCACTGTAGGCTGGAAGTAATTATCCGGATCTGTTCCTACTTTCTATGTGTAGGGAAATCACACCCCCATGCTGTAAATAATTTTCTGTGTTTTTTATTTTTTAAAGAGCCCCATTGCTGTCAGTGTCCTGTGTCACTTTGTAAACAGTCCTACAGCATTCTTGTTTTGCAGCAGCCTGTTGTTCCCACTGACAGCTCAATGACAGTTATAATCTCAAGTTAACAACAGGGTGGTCTTATTATAATTGTTTTACAGCAGCCCTGATTCTCTTGTTGCTCCAGATCCCGATAGTGAAGATGTGGGTAGGGAGCTAAGCAGCCATAGCCCACTATCATATGTAAAGAAAATAGCAATAACATCCCTTTTATACTTTAAGAGCCTGCAGACATAAAAAGCAATAGTTAGTGAGGGTCTTTGTATCAAGACAAATATGGAGGAAAGAGCAATGTATTTCCACTCTTTATTCCATATTTGCCTTTGGATGGAGGCTGTGGGGGGGGCGTGGCTGGAGGAATTAGGGTGGAGCAGGGGAGGACACACATGGTCCCCTCCTCCTTGCGCTGAAATACTCCATCACCTCTGTCAATTCCCTTTATATGCTATATAATGAAGAAACATGATTTAATGAGCTTTAATGACACCTTTAATGGCATTTCACCAGCAGCTTGAAGTCTATATGACACTTGAAACTTTATGATGAGGACATTTATATCATAAAAAGCATTTACAGCTTTTTTCCGGTGAGGTTACAATCACTATGAATAGATATGTAGTAAGAAACCATATACAGTAAACTCATCTAACCCCAACATTTCAAAATAAGCACTCCCGCCTCTACAAAATTGGCTTTGCCCTCAATCAATCCAAACCACACCTGAATTTATTGTAACTACACTCCCCAATAGGCCCTGCGGCTTTTGACATCTGAAAAACTTGGCTAGCCCAACTAAACAAAACAACTGGAGCTATGTATATTCCATGACATCTATATAAACTTAAAACATAATAGTGTATATGCTTGATTTTAATTAATTTCTTTGAAATCAATAAATAAACAACATGTAATTATTCAAAATTACATTCCAGGGCAGACAACAAATAATGATAGACTTCACAAAAGATTTTTTTTTTTATCTAAAATACAGCAAATTCCATTGGAGGTTTAGCCTCTAAGGGCTAGATTTACTAAGCTGCGGGTTTGAAAACGTGGGGATGTTGCCTATAGCAACCAATCAGATTCTAGCTTGGATTTATTTAGTATCTTCTACAAAATGAAAGCTAGAATCTGATTGGTTGCTATAGGCAACATCCCCACTTTTTCAAACCCGCAGCTTAGTAAATCTAGCCCTAAGAGTGTCTCCACAGATCTGCAAATAGGCCACACACATATGTGATCAGAATGGATAACCCAGCCATACATGTTGTATTGCGCAAAAGTAAAACTTCTACCTTCTGCAATTGATTACATGCCGCTATAGCCGCCATGTAAGGAGGCTGTAGCTCATGAAAAGTAGCTAAATTAATAAATCCTATTTTCAAACTTTGCTCTGGTGAGAATTGTTTTATGGAGAGGGACCTTTTTCTATTTGTTAGCAAAACAAATAAACATGTTTTTATGGCTTGTTCCTCTAGACCCATTAGTACATGATTTGAGAGAACCACAGAAAGACTCTGTAAGATAATGTTACATTTTGAAATGCAATCTCTACCTTTTCAATTCATCACTGAAGGAATCGCTGTGAGTGACTACTTCTCATAAACAAAGCAAGCAATATTTGTACAATTGGCAGCTTGGACTTCATATGCAATTTTGTTTTAAACTTGATTTTGAGGATGCTTTTAATGCTTAAGCTGTTCTCATTTATTTATTAGGGTTGGCAGAAAAACAGTTGATTGAAAGTTTGCCATCTATACACAGAACTTGTAGGATTTCAGTTGTATTTTTTGATGCAAAATACATTAATACTTTATTATCGCACTCGAGATGTTTATATCATGCAGCACTCTCAAAGGAATGACTCAAGTGGTTCAGTCTTGTTTATATGGTACATAAAAATGACAGCCGCATAGGACAAGCACAAAAGGTATTTTTGCCTTTTCCATAAAGCACATATTAATCATGAGCTAACCTGCAGTAGGCTGAACTGCTGCAAGCAACAATAATCATATAATAAATATTACCAATAGCATTTCTGATACAATAACAAGGTCACTGTGTTCCTTATGGTGAGGATGGTCTCTTTGGAGGTTGGGTTTGGCTGGAAGCATATTGTGGTTTCTTTATAGGGGGTGGATTATATTGTTGTGGGACTGATTAAGAGTCCTAAGAAATTTTGTTTCTTTTATGGTAATGGAGAATTGAGGACTATAGGAAATGTTGGAGGTTTATATTTCTTTTTCCCCTAAGCCACTTTTGCTCTGCTGCCCCTCACATGTACTTTTTATCGCTGCAGAACACCATGGCTTAAACCTCCATTAAGGCACTCAAAACAAACATAATGTGCATTATTTTTTTTTAAACGCACCTAATTGGAGCATGTGCATGTCCGTATTCAACTACAAGCGGCACCGAAGAAACATCTCTTGTTGAATTCGGGTCTAGGTATGCTTTACCTATATGAAACTTGCCTTATTGAGACAGACACCACACACTGCAGGATACATGTAGAATATAAAGTCCCAGCAGCCCCAATGGGGCAGGGACTGATGTGAGTGAGTTCTCTGTACAGCGCTGCAGAATCAGTGGCGCTATATAAATAAATAGTGATGATGATGATGATGATGAAATATTATCACCTGCTAATATAGTCATTAATGGGCTGGTGCAAGTGATATAACTGAAAAATACGTACCATAGAGATGCCCAAAGCTTGAATTGGATGATGCACTCCAGCTTGGACTACCTGCATATGCCCCTTACCCTCCACGTTCCACCCTTCAAATCGCAGGCGTCTGCAGTGTTATTTACTGACCATGAATTGCATTTTTGGCATATGTTTTGGTGTGAAAAAACGCAAAATACGTGTCATTGCTTTCAGACATGAATTGCATGCAATAGTGTTCACTGACGTAAGGTCTGTTTCTGAGCATGAGAAATGGCACACAACAGGACTTATGTCCGAAGATAAATCAGGTCCTCATTGAGTAGCTATAGGAGCAATGCATGTATAAAAGAGTGCAGGTGTAATTTATAATTTAAAAATGCAGTGTAGCAATTATTTTTATTAATATTATTATTAATATTGTCACAATATTTTTTGCAATCTTTGCATCTAACTATACACATTATTCGTATGCGACTATAAAAATAGCAAAAAGAACACCTAGCAAACAAGTGTGTGCTGTGTTGCCACCTATGTAACGTTCTACATGCCCTCCACAGTCACAAATATATATATTTATATACATATATATATATTTATATATATATATATATATATATATATATATATATATATATATATATATGTAAATATACATGTCTATATACACACATGTAGATATATACATATACCATATTTTCCCATGTATACGACGCACCTTTTTCCCAAAAATTTGGGGTCTAAAAACTGGGTGCATCTTATACAGTGTTAACGGGTCCGGGGGGGGGGGGGGCAGCAATACAGTGGCAATTGCAGGAGCTTGCTGCCGGAGGCTGCACACTATATGCAGGACCGTTCGGCAGAGACAGTCAGGGAGAGTGTGCTGACCGGCTGCTCTGATTCAGAGCAGCCTTGCCACATCAGCCTCAAAAGTGTCACTCCTTGTGCAAAAATCTTAGACACCCATTGATGATGCAGATGACTCAGCATAACATTTTGACATCTGGTCTTGTCTAGTAAAAAAATTGACCAGAATTAGTGACACCTCTGCTGTAACTGCACCTGATCCTACTATCTACTATCAACATCCAAAGAATGGTGGAGGATTATTTTTAAATTTTTTTGAACGGTATAAAGACAACAGTTTTATTGACAAAGAACAACGTTGCTTGCAGAAGTAATGTAAGCATGGATGTCTAAATAGACGTGTTTATGTACTGCATTCCACTTTGCTGCTGTTTCATCAGTATTGCACAAAGTGTTTGTAATCTGCACTTTACGTTAAAGGTACGTAACTATATTATAATTTTTTAGGAATTGGGGCTGATTCGAAGCTCAGTGATGAACTTGCTTTTTGCTGGGAATTACAATGGCTCTTTTTAGTGCATTGTCTGGCACCCTGGATTGGTCTGGGTCTGATAAAAACATGCATCAGGGGGGGGAAGGGGGGGCAGTACTCGTCTCCATGTATTAGCTGTAGAGTTACCACAGTTATCCAAGGAACGGGTGGAGCGATCAAATGAACCATAACTGATTTCAAGATCCAAGGACAATTCCATCTTGTACCACTTTTCTTTTCTGCCACTGCTGTGTGGCAATGTTTCCTAGATGTGCTATGAACTGCCGTGTGTTTGTGTCATTGCTCTTTCGCTTAGCATCCAGCCAGGTCGCTGCAGTCTTTGTTTGAAAGTGTATGAAAATAATATTGTGACCTGTGAGGTGGTCAAAATTGACTGCAAATGACTTGGAATTAGTGTTATTGAGGTTAATAATAATGTAGAGGGGGGAAGCAAAAATATGTGATTGTAGCAAAAAAATAAATAGGGAATTTAGGAAAAAAAATCGGGATCCAAAACCAAACACGCAAGGGCGGCTTTGCCAAAACCAAGACCAAAACACAAAGTTAATCCAGATTCAAAACCAGAACACGGGGGTCAGTGAACATCTCTACTGGAGACTGGAGAGTGACAAGAACACTGCTACCCTTGTTTCTGTGTGAGCAATGGCACTGAGCAATGTCACTGGAGAATGGAGAGTGACAAAAACACTGCTACACCTGTTTCTGTGTGAGCAAAGGCGCTGGATCTCCTGGGGAGGGAGGTACTTGTGGAAGAAAACCCACAAGATGCAATGATGACGCCTCGATTCAGATCCGAGGAAGCGGGTATCGGGTATCGAGCCTACTCGGCTTGGTACCCGGATTGGCATTGTTATGGGGGGGTTCGGATTTCGGAGAATGGAGCCTGAGCATCTCTAATATACATATACATGTGTATTATTTTTTTTCCTATATGATCTATCATCTTTTATATGTATTCTGTATGTGTTGATGTATAGTTTATAGAGCATAGACTTACCCATACAATTGTCTATTTTATATTATGTTAAATACCTCAGATTGTCACATATACCTGAAACTATTTTTAGAACACCATACTTTTCTCAAGCTAACATTGCATCTGAAAATACAGCTGTGCACATATTTTACAAAAATATACTGCACTTATTTACACCTATGTAAATATGCTGCCAATATACTTGTTCAATGTACTCACAAATGCTTACAAGTTAAAAGATCTCAGTATCCCACAGTGTATGTACTGTGTTGGTTTTCTGTTTGTCAAGAATGAGGAGCTGATATGTTTTGCTTAGATTCTTTCAAACATTTTACTTGCTTTAAAAAATGTTTTCTGCAAAAATATGTCAAGTTAAAGTTAGGGATGAGCGCACTCGGATTTATGAAATCCGAGCCCACCCGAACGTTGCGGATCCGAGTCGGATCCGAGACAGATCCGGGTATTGGCGCCAAATTTAAATGTGAAACTGAGGCTCTGACTCATAATCCCGTTGTCGGATCTCGCGATACTCGGATCCTATAAATTCCCCGCTAGTCGCCGCCATCTTCACTCGGGCATTGATCAGGGTAGAGGGAGGGTGTGTTAGGTGGTCCTCTGTGCTGTTTAGTTCTGTGCTGTGCTGTGCTGTGCTGTGCTGTGCTGTGCTGTGCTGTGCTGTGTTCTGCAGTATCAGTCCAGTGGTGCTGTGTGCTGTGCTCTGTCCTTCTGAGGTCAGTGGTGCTGCTGGGTCCTGTGCTGTGTCCTGTTCAGTCCAGTGGTGCTGTGTCCTGTGCTCTGTGCTTCTAAGGGCATAGTTATTTCCCCAATATTCCCCTGTGTTTAAAAAAATAAAAAAAAGTTTTTTTAAAAAATACCAAAAACTACTTTAATTTTTTTTAATTACCACAAAATTTGCACAACCAATCCTGCAGTATAAGCCCATTGGTACTGCAATATTACCAAGTTCACACATTCAGCAGTAAAAGTCCAGTGGTACTGCAATATTACAAAGTTTACACATTCTGCAGTATCAGTCCAGTGGTGCTGTGTCCTGTGCTCTGTCCTGCTGAGTTCCGTAGTGCTGCTGGGTCCTGTGCCGTGTCCTGTTCAGTCCAGTGGTGCTGTGTCCTGTGCTCTGTGCTTCTAAGGGCATAGTTATTTCCCCATTATTCCCAAGTTTTTAAAAAATAAAAAAAAAGTAAAAAAAAATAAAAAATTTTAAAAAAAAAAAATATATAATAATTATAACCAAATTTGCAAAACCAATCCAGCAGTATAAGTCCATTGGTACTGCAATATTACAAAGTTCACACATTCTGCAGTATCAGTCCAGTGGTGCTGTGTCCTGTGCTCTGTCCTGCTGAGTTCCGTAGTGCTGCTGGGTCCTGTGCCGTGTCCTGTTCAGTCCAGTGGTGCTGTGTCCTGTGCTCTGTGCTTCTAAGGGCATAGTTATTTCCCCATTATTCCCAAGTTTTTAAAAAATAAAAAAAAAGTTAAAAAAAATAAAAAATTTAAAAAAAAAAAATATATAATAATTATTATAACCAAATTTGCAAAACCAATACAGCAGTATAAGTCCATTGGTACTGCAATATTACCAAGTTCACACATTCTGCAGTATCTTGTGCTACATATAATGGAGACCAAAAATTTGGAGGATAAAGTAGGGAAAGATCAAGACCCACTTCCTCCTAATGCTGAAGCTGCTGCCACTAGTCATGACATAGACGATGAAATGCCATCAACGTCGTCTTCCAAGCCCGATGCCCAATCTCGTAGTACCGGGCATGTAAAATCCAAAAAGCCCAAGTTAAGAAAAAGTAGCAAAAAGAGAAACTTAAAATCATCTGAGGAGAAACGTAAAGTTGCCAATATGCCATTTACGACACGGAGTGGCAAGGAACGGCTTAGGCCCTGGCCCGTGTTCATGACTAGTGGTTCAGCTTCACCCACGGATCTTAGCCCTCCTCCTCCTCCCCCCCCTACAAAAAATTGAAGAGAGTTATGCTGTCAGCAACAAAACAGCAAACAACTCTGCCTTCTAAAGAGAAATTATCACAAATCCTCAAGACGAGTCCAAGGGTGTTGGTGGTTGTCAAGCCTGACCTTCCCATCACTGTACGGGAAGAGGTGGCTCGGGAGGAGCCTATTGATGATGTAGCTGGCGCTGTGGAGGAACTTGATGATGAGGATGGTGATGTGGTTATTGTAAATGAGGCACCAGGGGGGGAAACAGCTGATGTCCATGGGATGAAAAAGCCCATCGTCATGCCTGGTCAGAAGACCAAAAAATGCACCTCTTCGGTCTGGAGTTATTTTTATCCAAATCCAGACAACCAATGTATGGCCATATGTAGCTTATGTAAAGCTCAAATAAGCAGGGGTAAGGATCTTGCCCACCTAGGAACATCCTCCCTTATACGTCACCTGAATAACCTTCATAGTTCAGTGGTTAGTTCAGGAACTGGGGCTAGGACCCTCATCGGTACAGGGACACCTAAATCCCGTGGTCCAGTTGGATACACACCAGCAACACCCTCCTCGTCAACTTCCTCCACAATCTCCATCAGATTCAGTCCTGCAGCCCAAGTCAGCAGCCAGACTGAGTCCTCCTCAATACGGGATTCATCCGAGGAATCCTGCAGCGGTACGCCTACTACTGCCACTGCTGCTGTTGCTGCTGTTAGTCGGTCATCTTCCCAGAGGGGAAGTCGTAAGACCGCTAAGTCTTTCACAAAACAATTGACCGTCCAACAGTCGTTTGCCATGACCACAAAATACGATAGTAGTCACCCTATTGCAAAGCGTATAACTGCGGCTGTAACTGCAATGTTGGTGTTAGACGTGCGCCCGGTGTCCGCCATCAGTGGAGTGGGATTTAGAGGGTTGATGGAGGTATTGTGTCCCCGGTACCAAATCCCGTCGAGATTCCACTTCACTAGGCAGGCGATACCAAAAATGTACAGAGAAGTACGATCAAGTGTCCTCAGTGCTCTAAAAAATGCGGTTGTACCCACTGTCCACTTAACCACGGACATGTGGACAAGTGGTTCTGGGCAAACGAAGGACTATATGACTGTGACAGCCCACTGGGTAGATGCATCCCCTTCCGCAGCAACAGCAACAGCTGCATCAGTAGCAGCAACTACAAAATGGCGGCTCGTGCAAAGGCAGGCAACATTGTGCATTACAGGCTTTAATAAGAGGCACAATGCTGACAACATATTAGAGAAAATGAGGGAAATTATCTCCCAGTGGCTTACCCCACTTAGACTCTCATGGGGATTTGTGGTGTCAGACAATGCCAGTAACATTGTGCGGGCATTAAATATGGGCAATTTCCAGCACGTCCCATGTTTTGCCCACACCATTAATTTGGTGGTGCAGCATTACCTCAAGAGTGACAGGGGTGTGCAGGAGATGCTTGCGGTGGCGCGCAAAATTGCTGGACACTTTCGGCATTCAGCCAGTGCCTACCGCAGACTAGAGGCACATCAAAAAAGCATGAACTTGCCCTGCCATCACCTCAAACAAGAGGTTGTGACGCGCTGGAACTCCACCCTCTATATGCTGCAGAGGATGGAGGAGCAGCAAAAGGCCATTCAGGCCTACACAGCCACCTACGACATAGGCAAAGGAGTGGGGATGCGCCTCAGTCAAGCGCAGTGGAGACTGATTTCCGTGTTGTGCAAGGTTCTGCAGCCATTTGAACTTGCCACACGAGAAGTCAGTTCCGACACTGCCAGCTTGAGTCAGGTCATTCCCCTGATCAGGCTGTTGCAGAAGCAGCTGGAGAAAGTGAGGGAGGAGCTGGTAAGCCATTGCGATTACACCAAGCATGTAGCTCTTGTGGATGTAGCCCTTCGTACGCTTTGCCAGGATCCGAGGGTGGTCACTCTTTTAAAGTCAGAGGAATACATTCTGGCCACCGTGCTCGATCCTCGGTTTAAAGCGTATGTTGTGTCTCTGTTTCCGGCGGACACAAGTCTACAGAGGTGCAAAGACCTGCTGGTCAGGAGATTGTCCTCTGAAGAGGACCGTGACATGCCAACAGCTCCACCCTCATTTTCTTCCACATCTATGGCTGCGAGGAAAAAGCTCAGTTTTCCCAAAAGAGGCACTGGCGGGGATGCTGATAACATCTGGTCCGGACTGAAGGACCTGCCAACCATTGCAGACATGTCTACTCTCGCTGCATTGGATGCTGTCACAATAGAAAAAATTGTGGATGATTACTTTGCTGACACCATCCAAGTAGACATGTCAGACAGTCCATATTGTTACTGGCAGGAAAAAAAGGCAGTTTGGAAGCCCCTGTACAAACTGGCTCTATTTTACCTGAGTTGTCCCCCCTCCAGTGTGTACTCGGAAAGAGTTTTTAGTGCAGCGGGGAACCTGGTCAGTGAGCGGCGAAGGAGGTTGCTTCCTCAGAACGTTGAAAAAATGATGTTTATAAAAATGAATAATCAATTCCTCAATGAAGTACAGCACTGCCCTCCAGATACTACAGAGGGACCTGTGGTTGTGGAGTCCAGCGGGGACGAATTGATAATGTGTGATGAGGAGGAAGTACACACTGTAGGGGGAGAGGAATCAGAGGTTGAGGATGAGGACTACATCTTGCCTCAGTAGAGCCTGTTTAGTCTGTACAGGGAGAGATGAATAGCTTTTTTGGTGTGGGGGCCCAAACAAACCAATCATTTCAGCCAAAGTTGTTTGGTAGGCCCTGTCGCTGAAATGATTGGTTTGTTAAAGTGTGCATGTCCTATTTCAACAACATAAGGGTGGGTGTGAGGGCCCAAGGACAATTCCATCTTGGAACTTTTTTTTTGGCATTATATGACCAATCAACAGTCGTTTGCCATGTTCAAAAAGTAAAACCAAATTTTAAAAAATTCAAGAAATTAAACCAAAAGTAAAATGCCGTGTCATAATTTAAAACAAGAGTTTTTGACGTGCTCTAAAACTACTGTATTGTTGTTTATATTTTATAAACACTACACTTGAAAGCTTGAGTCTTTCAATAAAAAAGTAACTGTCCATTGCACGAATATTTGCAACAGGGACAATTTTAGGGTTAAGAAAGCCAACTAATAACACTTCGACGCTGTCTGTCTTTATAAACACTACACTTGGAAGTTGGAGGAGGTATTGTGGCCCCGGCACCAAATTTACTACCGGGGCCACTCCACTGTGCAGTCCATATTTAGGTGTATCAGATATTAAACAACGGTGACAGTTGATGCCCAATTTTTTAATTATATTGTGGCCTCGGTACCAAATTGTGTACCGGGGCCACCACACTACGCAGTCCAGATACTTGTTTGGTGGAATTCAGACCAGTTGAGGGTTTTATTATTATATTGTGGGGACCACTCTCTCTATACCACACTACAACTCTATATACCACTCTATTTCATACTTTAATTCTATTTCATACTTTAATTCTATTTAATACTTTAATTCTATTTCATACTTTAATTCTATTTCATACTTTAATTCTATTACTAATTACCATAAAGAGGAACAAAATAAACCAATTTTACCAAAAGTATAATATGACTTAGACTTACAAACACTACACTTGAAAGATCGTGCCTTTAAATGAAAAAGTCAGTCTTCATTGCACGACTATGTGCAACAGGGACAGTTTTTTGGGTTTACAAAGTCAAACAATAACACTTTGACCCTGTCTGTCTGGGATCTCAATGACGAATTGCTGTACCATGTTTGGAGGAGGTATTGTGGCCCCGGTATCAAATTGGGTACCGGGGCCACCCCACTATGCAGTCCAGATACTTGTTTGGTGGAATTCTGACACGTGGAGGGTTTTTTAATTATATTGTGGCCTCGGTACCAAATTGTGTACCGGGGCCACCACACTACGCAGTCAAGATAGATAGATGCGTATCATAGATAAAGTACATTCAGTGGTGTGGGGCAAATTGAAAAATATTCAAAATGCACTGACATTATCAAAAACAAGAGGTTGTCACACGCTAAAACTCCAACATGTATATGATGGAGAGGATGGAGGAGCAGCCGTATGTGTAGTGTAATGCAGACCTGTTGAAGGTTTTTTATATATTTTATTGTGGTGCCCAGTGCCCACTCCTCTACGCAGTCCAGGTACATTTATTGGTGTGATTCATAAAAGTTCAGGGTTTTTAAGATATTGTGGTGACCCACTCCTCTACGCAGTCCAGGTACATTTATTGGTGCGATTCATAAAAGTTCAGGGTTTTTAATATATTGTGGTGACCCACTCCTCTACGCAGTCCAGGTACATTTATTGGTGCGATTCATAAAAGTTCAGGGTTTTTAATATATATTGTGGTGACCCACTCCTCTACGCAGTCCAGGTACATTTATTGGTGCGATTCATAAAAGTTCTGGGTTTTTAAGATATTGTGGTGACCCACTCCTCTACGCAGTCCAGGTACATTTATTGGTGCGAATCATAAAAGTTCAGGGTTTTTAATATATATTGTGGTGACCCACTCCTCTACGCAGTCCAGGTACATTTATTGGTGCGATTCATAAAAGTTCAGGGTTTTTAAGATATTGTGGTGACCCACTCCTCTACGCAGTCCAGGTACATTTATTGGTGCGATTCATAAAAGTTCAGGGTTTTTAATATATTGTGGTGACCCACTCCTCTACGCAGTCCAGGTACATTTATTGGTGCGATTCATAAAAGTTCAGGGTTTTTAATATATTGTGGTGACCCACTCCTCTACGCAGTCCAGGTACATTTATTGGTGCGATTCATAAAAGTTCAGGGTTTTTAATATATATTGTGGTGACCCACTCCTCTACGCAGTCCAGGTACATTTATTGGTGCGATTCATAAAAGTTCTGGGTTTTTAAGATATTGTGGTGACCCACTCCTCTACGCAGTCCATGTACATTTATTGGTGCGAATCATAAAAGTTCAGGGTTTTTAATATATATTGTGGTGACCCACTCCTCTACGCAGTCCAGGTACATTTATTGGTGCGATTCATAAAAGTTCAGGGTTTTTAATATATTGTGGTGACCCACTCCTCTACGCAGTCCAGGTACATTTATTGGTGCGAATCAAACAAGTTGATGGTTTTCTTATTATATATATTGTGGTGACCCACTCCTCTACGCAGTCCAGGTACATTTATTGGTGCGAATCAAACAAGTTGATGGTTTTCTTATTATATATATTGTGGTGACCCACTCCTCTACGCAGTCCAGGTACATTTATTGGTGCGAATCATAAAAGTTCAGGGTTTTTAATATATATTGTGGTGACCCACTCCTCTACGCAGTCCAGGTACATTTATTGGTGCGATTCATAAAAGTTCAGGGTTTTTAATATATTGTGGTGACCCACTCCTCTACGCAGTCCAGGTACATTTATTGGTGCGAATCATAAAAGTTCAGGGTTTTTAATATATTGTGGTGACCCACTCCTCTACGCAGTCCAGAAAGATACCTTGTTGCAACGTTTTGGACTAATAACTATATTGTGAGGTGTTCAGAATACACTGTAAATTAGTGGAAATGCTTGTTATTGAATGTTATTGAGGTTAATAATAGCCTAGGAGTGAAAATAAGCCCAAAAACTTGATTTTTAAACTTTTTATGTTTTTTTGCAAAAAAATCCGAATCCAAAACCTTAAATCCGAACCGAGACCTTTCGTCAAGTGTTTTGCGAGACAAATCCGAACCTCAAAAATAACGAAAATCCGGATCCAAAACACAAAACACGAGACCTCAAAAGTCGCCGGTGCACATCCCTAGTTAAAGTCACATAATCTCTTGAAGCACAAAGCATTTTTAAAATGACTAATAATGGTAAGACAAGTATATAAGTAGAAAGATAGGGGTCTATGCATCATAAGATGCGGTACAGCTTAATATGCATCGCTGCACGTCGCAGCAATGCATATTTATGCTCCACTAAGATGCACTATGCCGGGTTCACTCTGGGAGCCCTGGCGAAGAGACCCCTCTCCTGCGATCCTATCACCGGCAGCTTAGCGCTGCTGGTGACAGGAAGAAGTGCTGTGCGTGTGCACCCAGCACTTTCACTGTATCGGATTCTGCAAAGCCAGAAAGGCTTCAGCAAAATCCCATAGGAAATGACAGGTGGCGTCATACTGAGATGGCGCTACCTGTCTGCGCAATGTAAAGCTTATCAAAGCTTGATGCATTACATAACATTGCAGTCCCCATATTAATCTATGGGGACTGCGATTTTGAACGGCATTAGCTTAATTCCTCCGCTAGACAGTTAATGCATAATAAATATACTTACACAGCAGTTTTCGCATTTTTTAAGTATAAAATTAGCTTGATGCATAGACCCCTAGGTATGGTGACCATGTATTAATGAGAAATCAGAGCAGTTCCCTGCTAGTGAACAAATATACAAATATATATATTGTGGAAAGAGCCCGCTACTGCAGATGCACACGCGTACAACTTCTTCCTTTTTATGGTTCTTTATTGTCAGGATGGTAATAATGTTTTGACACCGTATACTTGCACAGCAATTATGGAGACCCTCAACGCTTACTATACATAGTCCAGCTCTCTGTCCAGATCAGCCAGCTAGCCCAGCGTTGATCTCCCTGAACAATGAAACAAGCAGGGTTTTATATCTGACACTCCTCCCACAGGCCTAGCTTGATGGACAGGTGACACACCCACCTTCTCTTTAAAAGGAAACGCCCATCCCTGGCTCTGTTTGCTGAGAGGAAGCAGCTTTTAAATCATGTAAGTAAACCAATTTTAAACTACACATATGTTTTTACCTGGTTTAATCTCCACCTGGGTACATAACTGTGCCAATGTTTTACTCTACTTCCCTGCTTTCTCTGCATATTGCCAGCTAAATGCCTCCTTTTGTTACAATATATATATATATATATATATATATATATATATATATATATATATATATATATATAAAAATATATTATTTATATAATGTGATGGACAGCAGTGGCAGCCACTGCTAGCGGTATCTTATCATGTTGCATGACAATAGGATCCTGCTTGCATAAATAACACATAACATCCAGATATAAGCAATCAAATGAATGAATGCGTGGTATAGAAACTTCAATGGCGCGTATGCATTTTTGCTTTACATCAATCTGTGTTACATTGCTTCTGGCCTCCAATCACATAGTGGCGATTAGAGCACTAGTGGAGGTTGTTATAAAGATCATTTATACCCAGTGGTCGAATTTGGGTTGTATACTATGTTATGCAATACCGCCACTTCTCCTACTGCTTCTCATCCACTTACTTTTCCATTACATTTTTCATACCGCAAATTCGAAGATAGATGTCCCTATGGACTGTTTACAGAGTGGTTGATAGATCTACAAAAGAACTTACAGACCTCTTGGGTCATCCCCCATTCTGCAGTTTGTGCATGCACTGTTCATTTGGAATAGCATTCTATGTTCCCTGTAGCTTAGTGATCTGTTTACCATGCTTTGATTGGAGCCCAGCAGTAACAGAGCCAGTAAAAAACACCCATGTGTACATATGCTAATCTATGAGGACAGGCTGTTTATGCTAAATTTGTTAGCTCAAGACGTGAGGCGCCTACTGTGTGAATGGATTTAATTACCCTGTATAAGCATATACCTGCTAAATACAAAATCTATCTATCTTTCTTCACCCATTTTCATTAACTTTTTAGTTTACAAAGGGTACCAGGACATTCATTAGTGGAATGTATTTTCATTATCAGCTACATAGAGAATTCAGCACTGTAAAAGTAGTAAGGGTGCACATTCATGGCTTGTTGAACAGGGTGAAGGGACCTAAAAATAGTGATTGATAGGCAGATCTGTACTCAGCCCTAGAGACAAATGCCAGAAGGACGCTGGACACTGCTTGCTGCATCCTTGAACTATCTGGCGTTTGAAGTCAGTTTTATAGATACTAACAGTATGGTACGCTTAGTGATCTATTGATCACTATTTTGAGGTTTTTTTCACAGTGAATGGAGCAGGGGCACCAAGGGTGGTGGGGGGGATGTACTTTATTTCCATTTTGTTCTACAATTCCATTCTCTTTTTTCATAGGGGAGCGCATGTGTAAGCATGCAATAGTGGGGGACAGGGGGAGGTGTAGGCATTAGGGGTATGGAGAGGGAGCTGCTAGCTGCTCCCAGTTCCCGGACAGGGTGTGACATCAGAGCAAACCGAGGAGCTCTAAATCTCACGAGATTAAGTAATCTGGCTAGACTAAGCGTTTACCTCTTCACTCTATAGGGCGCTATCACTCTGATGGATGTCAGCAGCACCAACACAGCATAGGTAAGTACAGTGGGCTGGGAGTGTTGTAATGTGTCTAGGGGGGTTGTTGTGAGGTGTCTGTGGGGGTTGTTGTGAGGTGTCTGGAGGGGTGTTGTGAAGTATCTTGGGGGGGTGTTCTGAGGTGACTGGAGGGGTGTTGTGATGTGTCTGGGGGGGTGTTGTGATGTGTCTAGAGGGGTGTTGTGATGTGTCTGGGGGGGTGTTGTGATGTGTCTAGAGAGGTGTTGTGATGTGTCTGGGATATGGTGTGAAGAGGCTGGGGAGGGAGCGGTGTGACTGCCGAAGGATTGATGTAGTTGGGCTGATATAATTTGTCTGGGGGTTGACATGATATGGCTGGTTAGGGTGTGATTTAACTGAGTAGGGCATGCTGTGGTTGGGGAGAGCATGATAAATATAATATTTTGTTATAATGTATTTATTATATACTGTGTGATCTGTGCTATGTACTGTGTTCACTAATTGCTCAGCTATCACTCTGATGGATGTCAGCAGCACCAGCACAGCATAGGTAAGTACAGTGGGCTGGGAGTGTTGTAATGTGTCTGGGGGGGTTGTTGTGAGGTGTCTGGGGGGGTTGTTGTGAGGTGTCTTGGGGGTTGTTGTGAGGTGTCTGGAGGGGTGTTGTGAGGTGTCTGGAGGGGTGTTGTGAGGTGTCTTGGGGGGTGTTCTGAGGTGTCTGGAGGGGTGTTGTGATGTGTCTGGGGGGGTGTTGTGATGTGTCTAGAGAGGTGTTGTGATGTGTCTAGAGGGGTGTTGTGATGTGTCTGGGATATGGTGTGAAGAGGCTGGGGAGGGAGCGCTGTGACTGCCGAGGGATTGATGTAGTTGGGCTGATATGATTTGTCTGGGGGTTGACGTGATATGGCTGGTTAGGGTGTGATGTAACTGAGTAGGGCATGATGTGGTTGGGGAGAGCATGATAAATATAATGTTTTGTTATAATGTATGTATTATATACTGTGGGATCTGTGCTATGTACTGTGTTCACTAATTGCTCAGCTTTCCACATTTCGTATACCTATACATTTTCCAAACAGGTCCCAATATTCCAGGATCCAGACAGGAATCCAGTACCAGATTGTGAAAGCTGCAATAACAGGTAGGTGAGAGCAACACAGTTTTATAACATAATGTGCCATGTCCAAAGAGGTGCAGCTGAACACGCCCCCCAATATTATGTGACCACGCCCCCTGAATATATGTATATAAGTGTGCATACCAGTCCATTTAACTTACACTACTTTTCAGTCTATCAGCATTATAACAGCTACCATAGTAGAAAAAAGAGAAAGGCTGGCACACTAGCATTTTCCCTTCTTCAAAGATCCAATGAAAATATGGATAAGGAAACATTAAGACGAATTGACAAAGGAATCATTGATCACTACTGGGAATAAAAATGCATTCATATTTTTTTTTAACTTATTAAAGTAATTTTATAGTTTTTCCAATAAGCATTGTCTGAGCAATTGCTTGTGTTTCCAAAGCACAAAAATAATTTATTTAGCAGATGCAAAATTTAGCAGTTCATTACATAATTATAATACAGTACAGCCAATACCAAAAGATACATACATACTACCGCGATCGCTGCGCACTCTACTGGATCCAGCTAGAACAGTACTTCACTCCAGAATACTGTGGTCAGAGAAATGACTGAAGCCAGTACCAGCAAAGCTATATTATATGCACTCAGTGTTACAGAGAAAACAATGCAGATGACGTGGCTTGCTTCTATAGGTCCAGGCTTCAGGAGGGTCCAGTGTAAACAGGTCATAGGCTAGTTCAAACAACCCCCTCCAAGGGTGAGGGTCAACATTCCAGATGATTCTCCCGCCCAGAAACCAGTTTAATCTAGTCTATTCACAATACACAGTTAGTAACAGTTTAAACATTTATTCCCTAACATCGCTAACTAGAGTATGCAATGTGCGATCTCTTCGGCGAATGAACCGGACAACTGCTGATGAATAGGGGATTATATATGACATGTTTCCTGTAACCTCAACCTTAAATATCACTAAAGTGTACATATAACCTTGAAATATATGTATAACCATAAACTAAATACCATCTGCTCATAAATCACTGGGGAGTGGAATCATTATAATATGAAATATATAAATAACTAAATGTGAGAGTATGAGTATGTACGTGCGTATTTTACTGCGTGATCGCGCCATGCCACGTGTTACGTGGCATACTGATTGCAATCCCACGGTAAAACAATATTAACCAATATACTTTCGTTCATCCAATTATACGACTTCGACAAACTAAACAGTTCCAGCATGTATTATTTTTTTCCAATATGATTATCATCTTTTATCAGTCAAACATTTCGTACTTCAGTAGGAACCAGTGATCCCTATGTCACTTCTTCATTTATTTAATATACATGCATTCAACTGAGCTAACATAACAGAGCTTTGAAAGAGGCACAAATACTAGAGAGTCCTCAGCCTGTGCTGTTTGGAAAAGAGTAAGTGCACGTGAGCTCTGTGATTTCTGGAAGAACACACAAAAATGACTAAGCAGGCCATGCTTTTCTATAACACATTGTTTATGGATTTGGAAAAAAGAAAACTTATCATTTAATCTTGTTATTCGAGTACATTTTATTGTTCATATTTAGAATCCAAAAAAATATTCTCTTGTGATGGAAAGAAAAAAATCTTGCATTGACCACATTCTCAACTGTAATTGAAAAACTCTTAGTACCAAAAGGACCCTAAAATATTCTCATAAATTTGTAAATGTGACAACACATATTTTAAAAAAATGTTCTCACAATATTTCATTGGCTAGATATATTTAATATACATTCCTGTGGAAAATGCTACATGGTGCCATAGAAATGTAGGCTAATATTATATTGCCCATATCCTTTATTGGTTTCGGAGAAGAGTAGAATAAGTATTCTTTATTACTTTGTCCTCAGAATCCACATTGTAATTGTACTTTATATATATATATATATATATATATATATATATATACAAACACATAGGATATTGCCTGCCTCTGTGATGTCACTCTGGAGTTGTCATGGTCTGTGCACTGATAGGGAGCGTGGAACTTCTCAAAGGTAAGGTCTTATCTGTCCTAATTGTCCATTTGGAAGTATTGCCCGGTATGGTCTAATAACTCTTTTTTTTAAATTGGAGACAGGGAATGCTATTGGATAGTTGTGTTTTATTAGAAAAGTTTTTTTTTCTGTGGTTGGGACTGGGGTAGGTGCAGTACAACAGTGTATCATGGACAATGTCATCTCTGACTGCAGTAACTATAATGGAGGAGTGAGTGACAGGAATATCTGTTAGTCTGACATGAATGAGGTGTGTCTAACAATGGACACTGGTTTGAAAGATATTATTATCTTTGTCGCTCTCTTACATCAAAGGTCATCTATGATAGATGTTTATGCAAATATTCACATCATTAGTATATTATAGTGAATCTGCATCTCTGATTTCCTAGTCAGTATTAACCACAAGTATAGTCACTAACCATGACTATTTTGAGTAATAGAATAAATACAATATAATAATCTATGACATAATCGAATGCTATATAATAATCTATGACATGCACAACTGGGTTTTCATGCAAACTGATAACCTTTGTTCAGCAGAAAGCCTCCTTAGATTTTAATTTATGTATTATTTCTTTATGGTTAAAATAATGCACTTCACTAATAAAGTAATGCACTTTTGGTTATCTGAAGTCACTGTGAATTTGCAGAATCACATGAGCAATCTCCAAAACAAATGCTCATTTAATATATTTTCCAGATCCTATGTACATAATTCCTGTTATTGAAACACTACGGCGTGTTACTGTGGAGTTACTTAAGTGTCCTGGCTTGTTATTCTTTAACATATCATTGTTATGTGTTAGCTTTTAAATCATCCAGCTTTCTCCATACAAGCTGCATACGTTGTAGGGATTCAGATTAGTGTTCTATAAAAGTGAGTGGGAACAATACTCCTCTTCAACACCAGCTGTACAATTTTATATAACACTTAATACTGAACTGAGTGAGATTAAATCCAGTCTGTCAGTGTATTGTGGCCTACCCTTTTGCAGGAACTGTTGTTTTTGGAACAGCCTTTGCCATTTTACTATCTACTGACAGAAATTAATTGTGAAGGCCTTACAGAACAATTTATCAACAACCTTTTGAATTCACACTTTTTTCAGACTTCATATCTATAGACTACAGAGCCTGTCTCTCCATGTCAGAATGTCAGCGAAATGCAGAAAATGACCAGGGCGGACCCCTGGGAGAAACTGATCTTAGATATGTATGGTAAGGTTGATCTCCTCAAGGACTAGTCTTGAAGGGAGCTGAAAGAGCCCAGATCAGTCTTCTGACTGATCACATTGGTAATGTAAACACAGATGCAGCACAAAAACAGACCAACCCTTAAAAAGGAAGTATGCCAAAAACATTACAATTAGCACATAGCAAGACGTAGTGCTAGAGCAGCCTCTTGGAAATAAACAAAATCTTTCTAACTTAATTACAGGAACTAACAAAACAGTTTTCTATGACAAAGTAATAAAGAAAAATATTGCACAATGTATACAACAAGCATAGGCAATCAGCGATTCTTTAAATGGTGTGGAACTACAACTCCCAGCATATTCTATCAACTACACTACAACTCCCATCATTACTTGTTGCATTGATTACATGAGATGGTCTCACGATTAACAGTGAATGTTACCAAAGTCGACTTTATTTGATTTATTTAAATTTTATTTTATTTTATTTGCTTTCTTTTTTCTCTGCTCTTACAAATTTGCCTGGAGTACAACCAGTAGCAGTTTATAATGAGGATGGTTCCGGCTACAGCCTTGATCCTAGAAAGATACTATCTAAATCCAGTTGAATAAGAAAGCAAATGACATCATCATCATCATCACCATCATTCATTTGTAAGGCACTACAAAACTCTGCAGTATCGGACAGTAGGTGCAAAAATTCATAATAAAACAAATCATATACATAGAACAAACCATACATTAAACTATTCATACATAAAAACAGAACAATGCATATCATGTTAATGAGACATTAGCTAAAGTAAAGGTGAAGGAAGGCATTTGCTATTTATTCTAATTAAATGAGAAGATGTGGTTTCCTGTAACGCTGTCTATACGTGTATCAATTCATATGGCCAAATGGGTTGTTTTGGATGAATCTGGCAACAAATCATTGCTTGTAAAGGCATAAAATGACTATAGTCCCAATTATGATCATCATAAATAGATAGGGGCTAACTGATTGGACAATTATTATTATTATTATTATTATTATTATTATTATTATTATTATTATTATTATTTATAAGGTTCTACAAGATTTCCGCAGCACCATACAGAGTAAGAAACGGTTGATCATACAGGGTGAGACAGTACAGAACAATAAAACGAATAATACCAGGACTCCAAAGGGTCCACACATAGGAAATACAGTGAAGATGGAGCATAAGAATAGGTATAGATACAGAAGGTAAGAGCACCCTGTTCGTAAGAGCTTACATCCTAAAGGGAGGGCAAACAGACAGCAGGCACAATGGGAAGTCATTGGAGGGTACAATGACTACGATCTGACAGTATGCGGTTAATGTGGAACCAAGCAACTAGATTACTTTATTTTGGTAGCCAAATTGGACTGAGATTCTGTCACATGGTGTAAAAATAAAATACAGTAAGAATTTCTCTGGAGCCACATCTGCTCCGCTTCCCCTATCAGTTGGAGTACCACAAGGCTCGGTGCTAGGTCCTCTGCTGTTCTCTATCTATACCGCTTCTCTTGGAAATCTAATAAGTTCCTTTGGCTTTCAGTATCATCTCTATGCGGATGATACCCAAATCTATCTATCCTCTCCTGATATCTCGACATCTGTGTTGTCCCGTGTAACTGACTGTCTTTCTGCCATTTCATCTTGGATGTCCTCTCGTCAACTCAAACTTAATCTTTCTAAAACAGAGTTAATAATATTCCCACCCGCCAACAAGAGCATACCTGACATTTCTATCTCTGTTGATAACATGACCATAAATCCCACCCCACAAGCTCGCTGCCTAGGTGTAATCCTTGATTCACGCCTATCCTTTGTTCCCCACATTGACTCTATATCTAAATCATGTTACATACATCTAAAGAACATTTCCAGAATCCGCACATATCTCACACAAGACACTGCTAAAACCTTAATTCATGCACTAATCATCTCCCGCATTGACTATTGCAATTCCCTCCTTACTGGTCTTCCCAAAAACAGACTCAAACCCCTAAAATCTATTTTGCATGCTTCGGCAAGACTGATTTTCCTTGCAAATAGCTATTCCTCTGTTGAATCACTTTGTATGTCTCTACACTGGCTGCCTGTCTTCTACCGAATCCAATATAAAATACTTTTACTAACCTACAAGGCCATCAACAAAGCTGCACCAACATACATCTCCTCTCTTGTCTCAAAATATCTCCCAACTCGGCAACTCCGTTCTGCAAAAGATCTGCGTCTCTCATCCACCCTCATTACATCCTCCCATTCCCGGTTACAGGACTTTTTTCGGGCTGCACCCACTCTATGGAACTCTCTCCCTCGCACAATAAGACTCTCCTCTGTTCTACAAACTTTCAAGCGTTCTCTGAAAACCTACCTATTCAGACAAGCTTATAATATTCCTCAACCACCATCTTAACCTCACTACCTTTAGCCTGTTACACAATTTCACACAAGACAACTACCCCCGGACCAACATTGTTGTGTGACAGGATCATTTAGCTTATGAGTCACCCTACCTTTGCAGTCTGGCTGGGCCAAGATGCAAAATGTATACTTAACCTCATGTGTCAATCTCCCATTGTCCCATAGATTGTAAGCTTGCGAGCAGGGCCTTCTCACCTCTTTGTCTGTTTTACCCAGTTTGTTTATTAGTTTATTACGTTTGTCCCCAATTGTAAAGCGCTACGGAATATGTTGGCGCTATATAAATAAATGATGATGATGATGATGATGAATTAGGTGATGGGTCTCATGGCCTGAGGGCTGCTAAATGTCAAATGTAGTCTTGAATTACCAGTATGCACAAATGGATTAGTTTTATGACCAAATCATGAGCATGATCATGCAGTGTTTGGAGGTAGAAAGTATCTTTTATTTTGACGGCATGGCACTCACAGCCATCTTCTGTTAGGAGAAGTACTTTACACATTGGCCATTCAAGGGGACCTTAGTAACTGTACTAAGTCTGCCTCTAGGTGTGTGCTCAAAGTAATAAAGTATACTGTACACTGCAATGAAATAATCACTGCAATGTATCACAATCCCCAACTGTTTACTATCCTGGAGTGGGACATTGGCAGCGTGCAAGCTGTGAAGACTCGGTGCTTTATTGCCAAATCATTGTTCCATTTTCACTTATATATCATACTGGATTCAGAGTAGTGGAATCCTAAAGTCACCATCGCCACATAAGACAAATCAACAATTGTTATGTTGTTGTGATGATGGGGACTTTATAGTGCAGAGCTCCGTATTAGAACACTTAATATTACTAAGCGATGACCACTCAAGTCAAGCTATTTAACATTGTTGCTGCACAGAAATCACGACAGATGCAAGTTAGTAAATTGCTGCATGCAAAGTTTACTGATTCCGAGTTTAGTAGTCTACTTCTACTTCTCACCGTTGCTTAGAGTTCACACAGTTTTAAGTGTCTTTTCCTTCATGTGATTTTATAGAAAGTATATTATTTGCTTTGAAAAGAACACGTAAAGCGTCATTTCAGTGGGAAACCAGTCTTATTTGATTTGTAAAATCAAACTGACTTGATTTGATGAAGTAAAGACTATAGAGAGAAACACGTTTTTCATGACTTATTTAATCCCTGTGGAGTGATCATATGTATCCTGCAATACTTTGTTGAGTAATATGGGTGAGCACCAATCAAAGCATTGTTTGTATAGTCTGTCACTTTGACACCTGATGAATAATGCATTCCTAAGGATTGCAGACCTGGGAGGGGGGCGGTGGGCTTTGAGTAACACAATTCCTCTCCCTGTAATAGACAGAAAATTAACAGTGAAATATTCTCTTTCAAAATCCATGAGCCGTTATGAAATGATCTTATATACATACATATATATATATATATATATATATATTTCCTTCTGTGCCTATCATACACTCATTGATAAAAATTTTGCTTAAAGAACTAAGCTTTCAGTTCTTTATTAATTCCCCTAAAATATGAAACTTGTTAGTTGTAATCAGTATAAAGTAACCAATTCAGTTATTTCAACAGATACCATAATGAATAAATATATAGGCACTTATCATTAAATTAGGTAAATGACGCTAACAAAATATACGTACCAAGTTTTTCACAAACTATGTCACATAAATTATCAACTGCAATGGTTGGAATTTCAGTCACTTGCAAACAAACTAAAAAAACAATGGAATGAATAATGTCCCTGCACAGCATACTGCTGTTATAATGTGCCAAAAACTCATTCATCTGAGACAAGACTTAGCCCATTTACCAACATAAAAGTCTATGCCCATTACTCTCCACTTTCAGAGGCTGCAGACAGGGGCAGAGGGGCATCTGCCCCCCAAGCGGTCCCATTGTGGGCTACCTTGGGCTGGGTCACTGGGCCACCTGCATTTTTTTTTCCTTTAAAATGTTCCTAATAGACTGCTATAGTCGAGACTTGCCCCCCGGGGCTAAAATTAGCCTGCCCTCCCCTGGCTGCAGATTTAAGTACTATTAGTCCATTTACACATGTAGTACTCTCAGAGTGGTAGATCTGTCACTTTTGGACACAATACTACACATAGATGTCAACGAGAAGGTTTGTGGAAGCAGAAAACAGAGAGCACAGAACCAGCATTAAGGACCCAAGATTGGAGTAACAAGTATGGTTTCTTGTTACCCCAATCTGAATGTTTTAAATCTGGGGACATATTGATCGATCTATCTATCTATCTATCTATCTATCTATCTATCTATCTATCTATCTATCTGTCTGTCTGTCTGTCTGTCTATCTACCTGTCTGTCTATCTATCTATATATCTATCTCCATGTCAACAAAAGTATTGTCTTTTTATTAGTTTTACTAAGTGCAGGCTCATTGTCTTTGTAGAACGCACAAAATTTCACATAAGCAGAGATGAATCCTGCAAATAGATGTGACATACTACCTGGGACCGCAGAGAACTAAAATCAACACAATCGCCAATCAGTATGGGTTTACAGAAACTAAAGGTGCGTCAACATCAATGGAAACATCCTACTGAATTTTGAAGGAGAATATGATCTTCCACATAACGAAGCACAGACAAGCATTTGGGCATTGTTGTATGTGGCAATAACTACATGCCCAGATGCTGCAGTTGAATGAGAATTTTCTGTAGACATATGAGTAATCCTTGCCAAAAAGATTGGGATGCAGTCAGAAGAGTCATGCCATATCTTACCCAGGATCAAGGCATGATTTTGAGATAAAAGCAAAAGATTATCTTAAACTCAGATTATACAGAAATAGATGGGTAATTGCAAGTCAACATGGAAACTTAGACTATGTAGATGCAGATTGATGATCACAAGTCAACAAGTGTTTTATTGTTCAAATTAAAGGATACCTCATTCTCCTGGCCCAGTAGGAAGGAGTGTTAGCAGAAATATAATCGACAGAGGCAGAGTAAGATATAACATGATAAGTAAAGGTTAAGTGTTACAATAATACTTATTTTTAGAACCACTACTGTATGTTTATTTAAGTCGCTAATAACATTTTTTAAACAATGAGAAAAGACTTGAAACTAGAAATTGACAGTTGGCTGAGATGTGTTTTGCTGCAGTGTAATAATTACCTTGTAAGATTTGCTCTATTATAAAAATGTCATCCTTCCCTTTTATATGCCTGAACAATGCCCAGAGTTATCTGCTCTAAACTATAGACCTGATTTAGAGTTGGGCATATCCAAATTCTTTTTGCATAATATATGAATTTCTGTACTGCGCACATGCACCAAAAATACATCTGTATCTAGATTGTTGAAGACTTGTGTTTCCTTGCACCTGGAGAGACTGACACATCCCTCAGATATGCCTCTTACTCAGGTACTGTAGGGCTGGTGCAAAGTTATGTGATGATAATGATGATGGCTTAAATTAATTAATATAAGAACAATGTGACTTTCACATTTATTAATAACAGTCAAGACACTATTCTCTTGTGTATACGACACTTTATTACAATAATATATTGTCTACAAATAGGGTAATGTGACCTTAGCATTTACTACTAATTCTGCCAAGCCACATCTATACGCTAGTGTTAGGTTTAACTATACATCATTTTATCTATCCATCTTTCTATCTATCTATCTATCTATCTATCTATCTATCTATCTATCTATCTATCTATCTATCTATCTATCTATCTATATATCTATCTATCTATCTGTGTCTGTATAGCTGTCTGTTTGCCTATAATAAAATAATTTTTGATGACAAAGGATTTATACTTCTGCTTCTCAACACAAAGTTTACAGGCAAGTAAATATGGTTTGCAGTATTATGTTACACTAGGAAACCACTATTTAAAGAAAACACTTGAATTTATAAATAAGTTTCCCATGATAAGGCAGTGCAGGACTTACTAAGAGTATGATGAAGCAAAAAAGTATGCATTATCGTAGATGTTGAGTAAAACTGCTTGAGGGGTGGCCCTGGCTTATGGCCACTGCACCTGGCCTCAGCAGTGAGAGATCTGCCAAGGCTACTCTAAAAGTACTATAAACTTTAGAATATTAATGAACTCTCTTTTTAGAAGTTAATGTTGTTCTATGTCATAAGAAGAAAATTAGGAAAGCTGCACTATTTTTCCTAAACAGAGGAAATACTTCAACTAACATGTTAACGTCAGTGCCGCAGCTCTTTAATTTATAGGAGAAATAATGTATTACAGAGAATATTATAAAAGTAAAAAAATGTTTTATTAAAATAAACTCCTAAATCCCAAAGTGAAATGTTCATACATCAGTCGTAGTACTGAGAAGAGGTGAGTAGAGAATCGAATAGAGGTAGGAAGAGACTTTTTGATACTTGTTGAGGGAGCAGTTTAGTATAGTCAGATTAAGTTGACCAATATTATGCAAACTGTTGCCCCAGAACTACAAAACGGAAGCTGCTTTCTCTGTGATTATAGCTTCTGATTGGTCCTACTGATCATATCCCTCCTTCGCAATGTCACACAGCCCTTGTTTCCAACCAGGGCTGTGAGACGAACCATAGAGCACTGGAAAAAATAGCTGCATGGAACAGTCCCTAGGGTGGGGAAGGAGCAAGTGTACCTAGCCTAAGATATAGATGGTATATGATGGTATTGCAGCTAATGTAATATTGAACCAGTTTTAAGAATGAATGTAGTCACAAAAGTCTATGGCTGAGCGTTACATTATTAGTCTGTCTGACCCCACTCATGTGACAAAT
The DNA here is from genome assembly GCF_038048845.1 of Mixophyes fleayi. NCBI lineage: Eukaryota > Metazoa > Chordata > Amphibia > Anura > Limnodynastidae > Mixophyes > Mixophyes fleayi. The sequence goes on from NC_134406.1 coordinate 54,046,314, forward strand.
ATAAATGATCTCATTCATTTCAGAATTAGAGAGAAGCCTACTATATGAGTCGTTTGATCTTATATAGGACACGAAGTCTGCTGCATAAGATAACATTGTCCCCATCACAGCTTTATCTCAAATATCTTCTTACACGCTTATAAAACTTGTATTATGGATGTTTTAAGTAACTTGGTTATTTATATAAGGCAATTTGTAATTTAAGTGGTCCATCGAGTTCCAAACTTTTTGGCCTTTATTATATACTATTCCCTTTTTATTTTATTGTGCTTTCTGGTTTACATGTTTATACCTTGTTTTTCAATAACATTGCATTGGAATAACTACTTGTATTTACTGGCATTTAATAAAGTTCAGTATTTAAATAATTGCAATTGAATTCCTGTATTTATTCATGCATGATATTATTGTGTACATAAACATATAGGGCCTGATTTTGAGTTGGTCTCAATTGTGCAGCCCAAACGTACATGTAAAGCTACGGATACAAAATTGCAGCCAGTCTTACGATATGTGCAACTTAAAATACAGTGTAAGTGTGTGGGTGCACTCTACATACACTCTAAGCATATCTTGAGCAAATTTATGACAGTCTTCAACATCACCTACTGTTTTGTATTGCATACAGAGTTCAAATAGTTACAGCAATACAATAAGAAATTATAACTTGAATAGCTAGTATTACTATCAACAAAATGACAAGTGAAGAACATGCTCACTCAGCAAGCTGCCTCATACAGTATTGCTGCCAAAGGCCAAACCTACTGATGGTGACCTTTTGGAAGCATGTTTTTTGCATTAATTACCTGCACTGAAATAGATGTGAAAAACATCTGTTTATAATAATATATGGACATGTCCATCTATTCACCAACCAATAATGTATAAATATGCAAATTAAAAATAGTTTTAACACACCTTCTATCTTCTTCAATGCTTCACCCATGGATTGCCTGGTCACACCTTTGGAAGCCCTATGCCAAAATTTGTGGTCATGTCCTTGAACTACCTGAAGATATACAGGACCTACCCCAGCCATTCTCTTTGGATTACCCATATAACGTGGGGTAAAAAGTAGGTCTGGAAAGGTCCAGTTCTTCTGGGCGGAAACCTGTGATAATGTTATGTACAGAGGAATGAATCCTTGCAGGAGCCATTTTGGTGAAGTTAGTTGTAGATTTATCAGTGAATCTTGGTTTCCTGGCATTGCTTGACTTTGGACTGGGGTGTGCAACCTGCAACCTCAAGACTAAGGGCATGATATAATATAATATATATGTGGATTATTGATTTGTTTTTCTTATGTAGAGGGTAATATCAATGGAAGTACAATAAATCATTTAGGAACATTATCATGAAAATAATGCTGTTATTATTTTTAAATAAAGTGGAGTTTAAAGATTTTCTCACGTTTAATTAATTGGAATCATAAGAATCTTGCATAGCAATCTGGGGGGGTATATTTACTAAACTGTGGGTTTAAAAAAGTGGAGATGTTGCCTATAGCAACCAATCAGATTCCCTCTGTCATTTTGTAGAATGTACTAAATTAATGATAACTAGAATCTGATTGGTTGCTATAGGCAACATCTCCACTTTTTCAAACCTGCAGTTTAGTAAATATACCTCTGGTCTCATTTGGCTATACTGTATATCCAGTCACTTCAGTGACTAAGGCGACCTGGACATTAGACTAGATATAATACTATCGGATAATTAGTGATTATACCTATTTTTTCAGTACAGTGAAAAGTGCCATGCCATTGAGAAGGAAATATGAGTTTGTGCAAATGTCTATTCATACAAAACAGATATTAGCTATGCCTTTCTTACAGTAACCACATGCATCAATGTCCATGATATGTCATACACATTACAATGTTGATGTAGCAGGGTAAGAAAATATCATTTCAGTGCATGCACATTTTACGGCAGTTGTAGGATCACTAAACTTTAAATGTACAATTACAATACACACAGTTCAACCAGCCATAATAACATAATTTGGTTGAAAATTTTCCATCTAATCATGTGGAATTATTGTTGAATTTTTCCTACTACATTTGATTGTATTGGGTCTACTGTCATTCACACACTTATTTATCCTTTATATCTATCTTTACAGTTCCTTGAGAAATCATCCACTCAATTGATCGGCTTGCAATGTGTGTGACCAGTTTTACCCAACTTTATTGGTAATTTAATTTTTATTAGATAAAAATGCTTTCATTATTTACAGTACCAATAAGGGGGCAAGAGGAAGGATAATTTCAACTTAAACATAACATTTATTGGCTTTGTATTTATTTTATATAATAATTATTTGTATATTGTTAAGGACAGATACAGTTAGTTAAAATTAGTAAATTGATTTATCTTTTACAAAACAGTTAGGTATCTACAAATATATAAGTAACATTTTTGAGATCCCTGTTCAAATTACATGCCTCACTGAATCACTAAGTGAAAAGAACCCATCCTTGGCAGAGTATAAACATAAATATGACATATTTCTGCACATTTTAAATTACTACCTATTTGCTGAATTTAACAGAAAAAAAATGAAACAATTGTTGTACGTTCAAAAGTGTGAGCACCTTTTTAGCTGATTAATTAGTACAATTTGGGGACCTCTAAACTTGATTGACTCATTAGGCCTTAAATTATGCCAGGTTAGGACAATCCAAATGTTGAATAGAAACTCTGACCCATCGAACTTCTCAGGATATTGACATCCATTTCAGTTCTATATTTCTTAATAATGGCTTGGACTTCTGTTTTAACTTCTTTCATGATGTCAGCTAAGATTGGTTGCGACGAGTCTGAATCTAGGGATTCTCGATTGAATTGCAGTGGAGGTCCAGATCTTTCGACTCGATGGATCTGATTGGCTTGTTTTTATTGTCTTTGACTAATTGTAAAACAGGAGGAATGAGAGACATTAATATATGTTAGTAGAACTCAGGATATGTTTTCCTTCATGTTGTTGTATTCATATCCCGATCCTATGTGGAGACTAGAAGCCATGATGGTAACATGAAATAGTTTAAATGTTACATTTTTTTGTCTATTTAGGTTGCAGTCTCTCCGTGGACTCGGTCAGAACTAATACTGTTTCACTAGTGCTGTTTTGAAGTCTGGTCACTGGTGGATGTATATGTAACTAGTATCGCAAAGCAGTGTGGGAACAGTCAATCCGATGAGCGCCCAATTCTATGTGAGTAATATGTGAGCACAATAGGTGGTTAAACTGTGGTGTAGATGGAGAGATGGGTCACCTTGTAGGCTGCGTGAGGCTAGAACAGTATTGATAGCAGATAGGATGCATAGGACCCGGGAAGCTGACCAGAATCACTGCTTTGAGATTCCCTGTAGCCCAGCTGGCAGGTAAGTTTGCGCCAGTGATTGTGCTGGGGTAAGGGAAAATAAACTCAATACATGATGCAGGCTTAGGGGGTTCAGGGGAAAAAGTAACCCAAAATTAGATTGCTGGTTGGGAAGGATTAACCTATGCTCCTCTTCAAATGTGCAGCTTTATGAAGTTCACAAGACTCTGCAGGAGTTGAGCACCTGAGGGTGGTGTTTGGAGGCGATTTCAGCTGCTATAAGAACAGAGCGATGTGGATGCATCTCCATGCTCTATAGCCATGTAGTCACTGCACCTGGGATTGTTCCATCACTGGTCTGTGTCAATGGGACAAGTTTGTAAAACATAATTCAGTCCTGATATAATGAGAACAATGCAAACTATTATAACTGAGGGATGAACTAAGCCTGAGGGAAAATAAAATCTAAGGTGTGTGTTCGTAACTTCATTTGGCCCTCTCTAAGGGATTAAAGTGAGCAGGCAAAGTGAGCCTTGGGTATGCCCATTGTTGTGTGGCTGTGGGAGGTCACTTATGCCAACACCTGCTTGAGGCATTTTTAATTGGAACTCAAACACAAAACTGTGGGGCAGTTTTGGGTTTGGGTTCCAATAATCTTTGGCTTGGTTGCCGTGTGCTATTTTTTACTCCCGATGCAGGATTTTTTCGCTGGTGCTTTGGGTGCCAATGCCAGTTGGTTTGAGGTTTGTGTTTTCCCAGAAAACATTGAGCAGTGGAGTCTGTGGCTTATGCATGGTGGGAGCACATTAGCTTTATTTACCCACCTCTCTTCGTTTTGGTTTCTGCACAGGCACCGCCCTAGGGGCGGGTTTGTTGGTTGCATTCAATCAGCCCGGAAGGGACGCGGATTCTTGAATGCTTGGGATAAGGGTAAGGGATACCCAAGTTTTAGGATAAGGGTGCGCCCATTGAAATGGTTCCCCATGTTACAACATCAAATATTAATCATTTTATTGCCATGTAACACAGTGAAGAAAATACAAACTCCAGCAATTGCAGACTATGATAATTACCTTGTCTGTTTTCAAAGTTTTCAACTTTCAAAAATAGAATTGAAGTGTAATTTAAATACCGGACTAGAATGATTTGGGAATAAGTACAGACGCACATTTATTTCTGTTACTGATTCTTTAAACACATCAGTGAACATCTGACATTCAAATGTCACCTGGCCTGTAATAATAATATAATAAAATGCCACATAAACCACACGACTTAGGAGTGCTTTCACAGTACATCAAATCCCCGATGATACAAAGTACCTAGTGAACTAGGCACGGTTCTGACTGATACCACGTGCTCAGTCACAGCTGTGTGTTAATCTCTTGTTCAATGTAAATCACATATCCAGCCATCGAAAATTCAGGAAAGGTTTTGCAATAATGCAGAGAAAATGAAACAATAATGCTCTGCCCTCAGTTTAAACCCAAAATATGCGGTGGTCTCACTTATTGCATCATTTTGGGAAGAATTGTTCAAGGTGAGATGTGGGGTGGCAATCTTGTCCATATGAATTACAAATGCAGACATGGTTTGAATTGCTTGTCTCATCAAATATATAAACAATATTTAACTATTGATTGTGCTAAACATTGAGGTACAATTTGAAACACCTAATATTGAAATAGGCTATATTAACATACAAATTATTCATTTAAGAATCATACAAGTATTCAAGGGAAAATTACATTTTGATTAGAGAATGGCTGATTTTTTTTTTTAATTTGGATACAGATATAGAGCCATGTGTACTAATGCAGTAAAAGTTTGCACATTTTATGCTATGCAAATGAGTATACCTCTAACTCAGCATCAGGCATTTATGTATATGTTACAAGCAAAATGTAGAATCCTAAAGTAAAATAAAAGGTAGAAATGTAATTTGCTAGGATGCCCCTTTATAGCTCACTCTTCCTTAGCAAAATCTCTCTGTGGTGTATAGCTATATGGCTGTCACTCCAGCGCACAGTCTGTCAGCTGTACAGAATTTGCATTTCAACCCTAAAGCTTGGTTTGGAGGAAATGGTCCCCTGATCTATGAGTCAAAGCTGCATTTGCATGTATATAATGGCAGAGGAGGGATGGTGGATTGTGCTGTAAACGAGTATGTCAATAAGAGGAGCATTCCGAAGTTTCTTAGCTCACTACATCATATGTCATGTGACAGCGGTTGCTGTAACAGTCACATGACACTTAGAAAATCTGCAAATAGTGTTCCACCATGGTCCCATTTGGATGACATAGTCCGTTCAAAGCAGGTCAACTTGGCTTGAAAGTCAAGATATATATTGCACTATGCTCTCTTCTAGAACTGCCTACTCCAAACAAATCATCTGCCTGCAGGTAAGCTGTGATGTGTGTAAGCTGGCCCGGGAGAGGGCATAGCCTTGCAAGTCAAGCTGTTTTAAAAATACTCCTCAAGGGGCCAGAGCAGAAAAGCTTCTTTTTAAACAATAATAGTTGACACTCTGCATTATGCAATGTGCAATGAATTGCCAATGTAGAACCCTTTGGCTTGTTCTCTTTAATGAGTACTTTGGTCTCAAACAAAACTGCTACCATGTTAGAATACTGCATAGTTTGTCCAGAGTTTGTGCCCTTCATATCTTTTAAAATGAAGAGTCCCAGATAATTCCATGATGGCACTCTTGATGATAAACAATATTTTATAGAAAGCACCACAATATTATGTGGGTTTGCATATGTTTCGTTTTAACCTTTCATAAATGAACATTAAAATATAAAGATTTTAACAATCATACTTTTAATATTAATAAGTATAATGCTGACAACTAAGTAAAAATGGTTCAAATAATATCAGGGCCATGAAGTTCAGCATACTTTTGAGAATATATCTTATCCATGCAATAACCTTTAATAGTTTGGCATTAAAACCTCTGTCAAAGGACAATGCTGTTTATTTTCTTGCAGCATTGAGAAAGTTCATCTCCAGTATCAAGATTTTTGTCCACTAACTTTCTAAACTTTTCATTTTCTTCCGTCTTTAATGGCCCATCAGGAACAACAATGTAGGTTTAGATAAAGAGATATATTTGGGTTAAGGATTTTAATTGTAATAAGATTAAAACAGCAAGTTCTGTATGTTCTAAAGTTCATATGTTTATTTGAAATTATTCACTTTTTGATGTTCGATATTGAAAGGATTATTTGTGGAGCAGGGTAAGGAAACATACTGTCTAGAACCTATACAGTGTCAGGGACTTCTTATAAGTAAAAATAAATAAAAATACCAATTGATGTATGTTATATGAATAAACTACTGGTAACACACACAAGTAATGTATGTTTGTAACATTTTTACAAACCTGTGAGTGCTGAGTATATTTGAGAAAGCCTTTTTTCTGTGGGGGACTATTTTTCAATGTACGTCATGTTTCCTTTTCTGCAATAAAATATCTGCTGTTTGTGGCTGCCACCTGCAACACAATTCTCTCATAAGACCCAAAGGATGAACTAATGATCAGACTTACAAACTAGGGGCCTGGATCACTAAGGATCTTAACTTAAGAAACTTCTTATTTAAGACTCCTGGACAAAACCATGTTACAATGAGAGGGGTGAAAATTAGTATTCTGCTTTGCACATAAGTTAAATACTGACTGTTTTTTCATGTAGCATACAAATACTTGCTAGCTTATTTATACACTGAAATTTAAGTTGATATTTGTGTGCTACATGAAAAAACAGTCAGTATTTAACTTATATGCATAACAGAACACTAATTTGCACCCCTTGCATTGTGACATGGTTTTGTCCAGGAAACTTAAGAAGTTTCTTAATTTAAGATCCTTAATGAATCAGGCCCTAGGAATGCAAAAACATTGGCAGTAAATAAAGACCAAGTGGTCTACCCATTTTACAGACCTGTGTTCATCCTAAACATGTTTACATTTATTTGAGGTGTTTTTTCCCGAGCATGAGGAGTAGCATTTAGAGCAGAAAAAAAAAAAAACCTTTGATAATGGCGGCCAAAAATTATAACAATCGCTTCAATATATAGAAAACACAGCGGTCAAGCAGCTGAAACGAGGAAGTTGCAAACCTTCCCTAATATTGGATACAAAAAGTAATAAACTCAATAAATCATATATTCAGGCATCGAAAATTCAGGATAGGTTTTGCAATTACAAACTCAGGTTTGAGATTGTTTTTATAGGTTTTAGAGTAAGTTGCAATTTTATGTGCTGAAAATAGGCGTAAACCTACCACTGCCAAATTTTGGCCTAACATGTGTATTTTGATTTGTACATATCATAAAATATGGAAAAGAGGTGCGCCAGCACTGTTTAGTTATTGCCCATCTTTTTTGATCACCATTGAAGGAGAGAATCCTTTTCCAAACTCGGTGCCCCTTTTTATTTATTTTCTAGTGATCAATTGTGATCACTAAACAAAAAACACCTTATTTATGTGAATACAATGGGATGGCACATATAGAAACTAAATTCCTCTCTTTTGAAAAATATATGGAGGACCCCACTTTTGAATGAGGGACACCGGTAAACTATATAAACACATATTTATGTAAGTAATAATACAAGGTGCATATTAAGTGCCTGTTTGTACTCTTGACACCCCTTTACACTAAGTTAAACAATACAAATGGTGTACTAGTCTTATCGGAAGACCAGAACTTATTCAAAAGAGTATGGCAATTCCTCTTTTTTAACTGTTTGCCCAACTTTATTGTACATAAGTGAAAACTGTGAAACAATTTCTTTTGTTGCAACACCTCCTGGAAACTGCTGTTCATTACAGGTTTGGGTTAGAAAGGTAATTAACTCTCATTTGATAAGGTGCCTAGTTTCCTAAATGGGTATGCCTTCCCTACGTTTTTTTTCTTTCTTTTTTTTGTATTTCTGCAACCTTTACAATGCACGCACTTCACATTCAAATGGAAAATAAATAATCACACAAAAAGTGGGAAAAGTGGCAGTAGCGTAGGGGGTGCCAGTAGAAAAAATATGCAATGCAAGATCACCCCATACAAATAAGGTATTATTCTTATCACAAGATCTGCAGGTATTCAGAAAGGTATGAGAAACTCTTCTTTTCATCTGTTTGCCAAACTTGTTTTTTAGTAAACTCATGAAAAAAGATTTATTTTCTGTTATTTGCCACCAACTACTGTGCATACTAGTCACGGGTTATAAAAAAAACAATCGTATTTTCTGAAAATGTACACTCTTCTGAAAAAAATCAATCTATGATTTGTGCTGGTACTGCACAGAACAATAACTGATATTGAAGTCAGAATGTGATAAGCCTTTAATAACCCCCACATAACATTAATAGCCCCACATCAACACTCAAATAATATTAAAATGAATCCCACGTTACCCCAATACACTTATCAGCTCTTTTATGCTAAAGGAGCCAAATTCTTCGATTTGCCTCTGTAAGGAGCCAACCACAGCCCTACATATGTGAAGGGAGGGATGAGGAGGAAATGAAGAAGGGGAAGGAAGCATAGTAGCTGCATTCACATTTCATGAGTAGGCCTATAACAATATTTCCACTAACCAGGCCTCACACATCATTAATTCCCAGACCAGTACCCATATAACATTAAGATACTCCCTCCAGCAACCACATAACATTAGTACTCCCTACCAGCCCCCGCATAACAACATAACATTTATATCCCCACATCAGCACTTAAATAACATTAATATTTCCCACCAGTCCCCACTTTAATATAATTACCCCCTCCCACAACCAGGGGCAAATGCAGGATTTCTAGATGGGCTGTTTTCATGTATGGTAATGTATAACCATCCCTTCTCATGCTCACAACCAGCCTATTAGTCGCTCTCATTGTCCTCTCTCATGCCTTTTACTGCCACCTTCATTCCTCACTCTCATGCCTGCGTCATGTCTCCTCTGAGCATTCAGATAGTGCTTTGAGGAGACTGTGCTGCAGCCAGATTTGCTTAATGTATGAGGCTAATCTGCAAAGAAACCCTGGTGAAGGTGGAGGTAGGTTCTGGGCAGCAGGCCCCTTCACCCTTAAGTGCAGCCTGCCAACATCAGATCTTTTATGCTGTGGAAGGCAGACAACTCTTTCTGCCTCCAGTGCAGTCTCTGCACATGTGGGAGCCAGCACCAGCTCTATGTGTGTGGGGGAGAGGTGGAGATATAATGAAGAGAATTAGGAGGGAAGGGAGGATGGGTAGTAATGATGCAGCTCCCTCCAGTAAGCAAAACCCAGCGAGTCACCTTCTCATTTACTTCATGATTGATTTGCATCTTTTGTAGTGGCACATTGTTGGTGACCAGTGTGAATTCCCGACCTAAGAGGTAATGTCAAAGAAATTATGTAGTCCATTTTATCGCCAGGTATTCGTGTTGTATGGTAGCATACGTCTGCTCCCTGGGAAGTACCTTGCTCCTCAGATATCAAACTGTTTTCTGCCCAATCTCTAACTTGTGACAACACAGACACCAACCCTACAAAAGAGGCATCTGTTTGAAGGACTAAATTATGGGGTTTGTAGGACTGAGTGTGGATTGAAGATCCAAAAATGTAGTTTCAGTGCCATCAGACCAAACCAATATTTTTTGGCATCTTTGTCTATGGAGCAGCCCTAGTGGCAAAGTGGTGTAAAAGCCTTTGATAATAGTCAACCCAGAAATGTATGGAGTAGGGTTTTCCCAGGCCTAGATCATTGTTTTCTTGACTCTACCTTATCTATCTGAGGCTTTATGTGATCTTGTCCAACAATATAGCCCAAATATTTGTTCTCTGTCACAGACACCGCATATTTGGCTTGGTTTGCTGATTGCACTTTTGCACTTAAAAACTTCAAGACAACCTCTACATTGTCCAAGTGTAATTTACAATACAAGTATAGAGTATATTAAAATGTTGGAAATATAATGTGGCATAACCCCTTTGAGGTTTCAAAAATGTATTAATAGCTCTCAGAAAGATGCCAGGGGCTCTGGGTAACCCAAATTGGTGTACGTAAGAGTCCAAAGAGAGAGGCAAAGGCAGTCTTCTGCTTTGCTGCCTGAGTTAGCGGAATTCGCCAAATCACTTTTGTTAAATGTAGAGTAGATGCATGCTACTGGGTAGGCTTTCTTCTAGTTCAATCACCATAGCCATAGGGTATACGACAAAACACATAACAATATTTACGCATCTAAAGTCATTACAGAAGAGAATTACAGAGGCGAATGGTCACGTTTAATTTTGAAACAATCACGATTGGGCCAGACCACTCACTAATAGACTCCTCTATCACATGTAACTGAAATATTTTATCAATCTATTCTTTTTTGGCCGCCTGCCTAGCTTCCTATACCGGTACGTCTTGAGGTTTGCAATCCCACTAGAGAAGTAACAATAGCTGTGTTCTATTAATTCAGTATGTCCCAGAATGGAAGAGAAGATCACTATTACTGCGCAACTCATTTTCTGTCTCGTCTCTTTACCTGGGGACAAATCCAACTGTGGCTGGATCACGTAGAAATAATTTATTGTTGAAATGTATATCAATTAGTGGTGTAGGTGCCAATTTATAAAAATGCAAATGTACTTATCTTATTATATTGGTACGTGTGGAAATGTATTTGCTTCTGAGACAGTATGTCATGTATGATTTTGCAAATGTCTAGGGACAGGTAATCTCATGTTAATTAGACCTTTTCATTGCTGAGTGACCAAAACGTCTTTTGAACCTGAAAGACAGGAGGAGGTAATTATACTTGCTAGTAGACTCCCTATGCAAGTGATCACAAATGAATGAGTTTTGCAAGTTAAATTGAGTTCAAATTAAGATTACAGAAATGTTATATCCTGATGATAAACATTCAATAGCAAAAGCACCTCCTACTGTGGTTAGAGGGGACGGTGGCAAGGCAAGCCCAGCTAGTTCCCAGCATTATGACATACAGGGTGGCATAGGAGGCCCATCCTGTCACCTTATATTTGATGAACCTTAGGTTCATCAATTCTATTTCCAACAATTGCCTATACATGGGTTTCCTCTTACCAGGTTTTAAGGAGATGAGCATAATAAATTTGCTTGGCTTTTCTTCTGTCTTTTGCTCCCCCATTTCTTTAAACATGTCCAAGCTTGGAGCACCTCCATCTTGGAGCACCTCCTGTACAACATTAGGTAGGGAAGGTGTGTATCCTAATCTGTTTTCTCCTGTGCTATCACCTTTCTTAGCATGTGTTTCAGGGTTCTTTTACAGCACTCTACCAAGTTATCAGTGAGGGAGTAGTAAACTAAGGTACTAATAGCTTTTACCCTTAAGAGTTGACGCTTTAACTTAGACATAAAAGGAGTTCTGTGGTCCATCAGAATCTCACCACAACCTCTTTAGCTTTGGTACTAGTGTGTAAATGTCTTAGACATATCACCCCTGGATATCAGGTAGCATAGTCGATCCATTACTACAATATATTGATGTCTACCTGTTGACTTTTCCAGCTGGCAAACAAGGTATATGGCAATGCACTCAAAAGGGTCTTGCACAACAAGTATACCTGTAAGCAGATTTAGGACAGGTTCTCTGACAGCCTGGACATGAATAGCAATACTTTTTAACTACCTCATATATCGTTGGCCAAAAGAATCTAAGAAACACCCACTCATGTCTTTTATCTTCCCCAAGATGTGGGAACGTGCCATATTCAACAACACTGGGACTTATAGTTGTGGGACCAATAGCTGCTCTATTTTCTCCCTTTGTTCGGTAAAAATCCTGTATAGCAGATCATTTTTAACCACAAAATAAGCTCCACCTCCAATAGTTTGAGAAATCTTCTCTACCCCATTAACCTCAACCACAGCTTTAAACACAGAGTATCATCCAGGTAGCAACATGCTTCATTAAGCTAATGTAATGTGTCCAATAGTTTTCTGGTCTCTGATTTCTACACTGAGATCATGTGCTATATATTTTTTTCTTCTGATTAATAACAGACATTTAGAGGAAACATTGCTGGGCTTGTGTTAACGCTGATGCAATAATAGGTACAAATTAATGAGTTTGCTATAAGTGGATTTAATCAATGCTAAAGTTATTTATTAAATTTTGTATTCAGGGATACCATAAAAAAAAGACTGTCACGTTTGAAGGACCATCATAAAATTACCCACTTCTGCCCCTCTCCCAATTGTACAAGGCTTCAATGCAAAGCCCTGTAGTTACAGGGGAATAGATATAAAAAAAATATTTAAAAAAAATAGTGGTTCTGTAACCCATTGGTGTGCAACATGTCCCTCAGGACCCCAAATAAAATGGGTGATTAAACAAAAAGTAAGTACACTAAATACAATTTAATAAAGTGGTAATAATAACACTAATATGTTTACTTTTTTACTTTGTCATAAAGTACTTATGTATAACATGTCCAGGGCCGGATTAAGGGAATGGACCCCATTCCCCCGTGAAGCCCCCCCCCTGTTAGCCACCTGCCACCCTCCCCCCTGTTACCCCCCACCCCTGTTAGCCACCCTTGCCCCCGGCCCGATTGATAATGCTGCTGAGCTCTGTCAAGGGCCCTGTGGATGCCCGAGGCCCCCGGGCTGTAGCCCAGTTAGACCTCGGATTAAGCCAGCCCTGTACATGTCCTTTGCTTTGAAATATAAGGATATTAGAGTTACTTTGAAGTTCTGTACCCTGCAGTCCTGTGATTCTATATGATCTAGAAACACCGTAAGTGACTTTTCCTATCCTTATTTCTCCCAGTAAATAGTGCATTATTCCATAAAATATTGTCTAATATACTGTAAATTTAAATATTACAATTCTTTTCAAAATTTGGCATTAAACTTGATTCATAGCCCAATGACTATGACAATTATCCCTTATTATACTTCCTACAAATCTCCTAGGTGTTCAGTTTTTTCATTTGTGATCACATAATCACATATTGTATTTCCTTTTTTTTAACACCTTTGATACATAGTTTATCAGTGTCTATGCTTTATGTTGCTGAATTGAAGAATCAAATATATTTTAAGGAGATTAGCTATATCCTCATGAACTAGTGCTTACAGGTGTGCTTCACTAATTTTACATGTAACTTTTCTTACCAATTTTACCTTTTATCGCTCATGCAACAAAAATGAAAGTACTGTCAACGCTTATATTGCTTAAGAGCCTGATGTATATATTAAATTAAAGTTTATATAATTTGGTTTAAGGCTTAAAGCCAAACTAACCAATGTAATTTAGGGTTGCCTTAAATCAGTGAAAAATATATCATAGTTTGGTTTAAATTAGGTTAGGAATTGGCAAAATAGTCATAAATCTCAAGTTGATTTAATAGTTTCATGAACAAGACCTATTGTTTTCACAAGAATGTTATAAGCAACCACTTCATGCCTGCCAGATATGACATCAGAATATAATGTTCTTATTATATTACCAGTTTATGTCCAATAGATAGATAGATCAGCTGAGATGCGTCCGGTCCGTGTAAAATTTGTCTTTTTGTTCGGGTGCAATTTATGTGCAACAATATCTTACATATTGCCATGAAGTGGATCTCTGATGCTTTTAACAATAACAAAATTCTGCAAGCTCCCTGACTATTTTGATTATACTTGTTTAGACTCGCATTATAAAAATGATAGAAACATAAATAACCAATTAATCATTTTTTAAGTAGCTCATGTTTTATCAATGGACTAGTATTTATAGGACTGTTAGCTCAGATTAGGGTAATTTAGATTCCCTTCTCAAGTTTCATGCAATGTACACTATGTGCCTGATTTAGAGTCGGACGCAAAGTCCATTTCAGGGGCATCCTGCACATTTCCACTGATAGGGGATTGCGCAGTAAGCAACAGTTTCGTCTGCTTTTCCGACGCAAGTGTACACTGCAACAGCTTGCTTCTCAGTACGAGGGAAAGGGTGAAACTTGGAGTTATGTAGACGTGACCGTGAATAATTAAGATACTATGGGCATCTACCAACGAAAACTACCCTAGTTGGATCAAGACGCAGGCGGAACACACATCAAACAAGACTAAAAAAGTGCGGCAGGAATTAGGTGGCGCAAGTAGTTAGCTAGCTGTGAGAACTGGTCGCAGCTTGGTAGGTTATTACGAGTGGGACACAACTGGGGTTGCATGCCACTCATAATACCCTACCAAGCTGCGGCACACTCCCACTCCTGCTCTTTCATGTAAGTGTTAGATGCACATTGCGTCCGACTCTAAATGAGTCCCCTATGTGTGGTCATTTTACTTGCTGGTATAAACTGTTTAAAAGGAAAAAAACAATGGGGATGATGCAGAGGAGGAAGTACGTAATTTTCTTGTATGAAATAGCTCTGTGCATGTTCAGAAAGTGGGAGCACACATGTGCGCCTATGCAGACTTAAGTCATTCTGGCAATTACACCCGCCTGTTCCTAACATTGGCCGAGTACAGTACGGATGTGTTTATGCAATATGGCTCATGAAGACCTGCAGAAACATGCATCTTTTCCTGTTAGGGAGAGTATCTTTTGTACCTGATATAGAACAGGTGCACACAATTGCTGATGATGATACAAAAAGACTTAGCCCTTAGCAATGTATTGCACAATTTTAGAAAATATTTGCAAAGTAAACTTCAATAGACTGTAACTGAACTGTATTCTTTTCAAGTTGCAAATATTTTATTTGAATATGTTAACCTTATTTCCATTTTTAAACACTTTTTACTATAACATCTAACCATTATGGAAATAATATAAATGACTAATATTGATCCTATTTTCCTTCCTTTTTTCTCCAATTAATTACATTGATGTTTTATTTTCTTTCTTTTTATTTATTAATTTATTGTTTTGTGCAATTGTTATAAATCAGCTTTAAATTAACATACTTCTTCTGAAAAAAATACTTAATATGCATGAATAGAAATAATGTATTTGATAGATGTCTAGAACATATTTTTAGGGAAATTTAAAAAACTATATATATTTAAAAAATATATTCACAGCCTATACCAGCAATGCCTCACCAACGTTAATTATTTTTGCAACATATCAGGCAAAACCTTTTCATCACAATAACGTATTTCTTAGCAGAGACATTTCCATTTTGACATTATAAAAATATACAGTGAAAATCTATAAGGCTTTGATTAAATGTTGATACAGCTGATTTCAACACAGCCAAAGCCAGTGACCATAAATGGAATCTAAACAACAGCGAGTAATTACAATGTCAAAGACATGTATACACTGTGTGTTATGTTTCATTGTCTGGCATGCAAATAGACTTTTGGTTTCCTTTACTGTATTTCCAAAATCCTGTGAATGCTAACCAGAGTTCTTTCGTTTATACAAAAGAACAAGGCTCAATCATGTTTGATAAGTTGCAAATTACTGGTAATGCCACAAGTGTTGTTACAGCTGTGGAGAGTGGCCAGAAGGATGTATAAAATAAAGAAAAGGCATGAATCAAACAAAAAAAACCAAACAATTTGAATGATAGTGTATAGAAATACTAACTTTTACTTCCAGAGCAAAACAATGTACCTTGGAAAGGTATTTTGTGATGCTGAGGATTTGCCACACACAGTATAAGAACAGTTCAGGACATAAACTTCTCACAAAATACTGATAACAAAAAGGAAGACAAGGGGAGATACCAGCTAATGAATAGATAGAGTGTAATGGAATAATTTTATGGTAGTTCATCAAACAGGTAGCAGATTCTATACATTATTTTTTTTTTATGTTGAAATTAAGTTGGGCTGATAAAGCCTGCATTTAATGTCCTCCTTATTAGCTGGTGCACATGTCTAAAATAGAATCTCTTTTTGGTGTGATTCCCTTTAGTTTCTCTTTGACCATAAATGGAAACTTCTTATTGGGCAAGTGCTGCACTTATAAGAATATACTCACACATAGGGGTTTTGTTTTTCCTTTCTCTGGATAAACACAGCTTTAGAAGACTTTTCAACTTGATGGGCTTTTTATCTTTTGTTATATTTGCTCTCTGTGTAATTATGCAGATATTTATTTCATATTTTGGCTGGTTTAACTAACATTTAAGCTGGTTACACAATACAGTGTTTTCAGACGATTATCGGGCCAATCACCCAATAAAAAAAACGACTGTTTGGGCCCATATTGCAGTAGTGTCTACAATGCAACGATGAACAAATTCATTGTATCGTTTCATTTGATTTTTAAATCAGACTAATAATCTTGTTCAACAATGGAACAATGTTGTTCTAGTCCTGCAGTGTGTATGCTCTCATGATCAGGCTCTCCATAGAGTCTACAGAGTCATGATATATGTTTATGTGGCCTTTATCTCTCTTACAATAGTACCTGTGTATAAGGATGATATGTGATTATCCCTCCTCCCGATACCCACCCTGCCCTTTTCTTTTTTCTGTACCGCTTCCTTTTTCCCAATCATTAATGTAGCATAAAATAATCAAATAAGATCCCTCCCCCCAATAAAATGAAAGAAAGCCAAGGACCAGCACCATCATATATCATTTTCAATAATAAAATTCTGGGATGATTAAATAGGGGATAAATATATCTGATGTTAACATAGTATTACCATTATATAAGTCACTAGTTAGACCACATCTTTAATAAGGGGTACAATTTTGCCCACCTCACTGTCAGAAGGATGTTGAGGGGTTCAGACGTGAGCAACCACATTAATAGAAGAGAATATATTCCAAAATTACTCACCAATGTAAGACACAATTTCTTGCCTTCTTTACAATGATAACAACTTTACAAGTTTGCCATTTTGTCTAAATCTTTTTGTAGCAAGTTATTATTTTTAACTGTGTTAAAATCCTACATTCTGCTAGTCAACAAAAAAATTAAAACTCCAATTTAAAATCAGTTACTCATGTTGGTTTGCCAATACGGCCTGTATGCACCATGGCAGTTTGTCCTTTCTTCCACAGGAAAGTCACTCAGCTGACAACTGGTTGATGTTGGTATAAAATGCTTTCTCATATATTATTTCAGAATATTCCATAATGTTGTCAAAATCTTCATTGGGTTAAGATCTGGTGGCCGAGAAGGGCATCCAGTATGACTAGCATCAGTTTCATGCTTATCAGACAATTGACAAAAATACAGGTTCTGTGGATGGAGGCACTGCCTAGAAGACACCCCTCCCATCAGGAAAGACATTTTGTGAAATGGGATGAAGATGATCACTCAGTGCCACTGGCTTTGTCTTATAAGAAAATGACTGCACTGAAACTAGAGATGCTCAGGCTCGATTCCTCGTAAACCGAACACACCTGCACGGTACTTTCGTGCTTTTTTGGATTCCAAAATGAGGCAATACATCATCGTGACATCGGCGGATCTTGGATATCGCCAGTTTTGGAATCTATAAATACTGCCCTCCACAGTGATCTAGCGCCATTTGAGAGATGGATACAGACGGGGTAGCACAGAGTGTAGAGCAGTTGGGCAGGCAAAGTTAGAGAATTGAAAGAGGAGGGTGGTAGCAGTGTTAAAGAAAGTAATCAGTGACATTCAGGAGAGCTCCATAGCTCCAGTGTTAAATCTCATTGCAGAAATATACAAATACAATTGCTGGTGGCAGGGTTGGTGTAATTCTGCAGTCCAATTCTACTGTGTTATATAGGTAACACACAGATAGGAGAACTCCTGTGTTAAATATCATTGCAGAAAAATCATATATCATTAATTATTGGAATTAAAAATTTTATTGAATCCATTCAAAATTTCTTTGAAAGCTTCAACTTCAAAACTTCAGGTTTTGGAGAAATGATGTTGCTTCATTTTTGATACGAGAGCATCAATATTGGGGCATTTTGACGTCAGAGCAATTTGGATACAGTCTTCAGAGTCCAATCGATTTCTGTGCTTTGTTTTTATGTTCGTTAGAGTGGAAAATCCTTGTTTGCAACGGTAGGTTGTTTCAAAAGGCAGCAAATATCTGACTGCCTCTTCATGTGCAATTATGAATGCATTTGCAGCTGTTGACATCCAAAAATATGACAGATCTGCTTTGTTTTCAAATGCAATTTGTGCTTCATTATTGCATTAAAGCTCAAGAAGTGCCTCTGCCAACCCTTGAGGCTCTTCTGGTACAACATCAATTTCACATTTAAAGGGGTCTACAATCCAACTGACAGCATGTGAATCGGCAGCATTACCCCCAGGAATTTAATTTTTACCCCATTTGGGCTAATTTACCCCTGTTACCTGACCACTGGTCTAGAATGCCTTGACGGATGATTCATCTGCCCATATCACCTTCCTCCATTGCTCGGTAGTCCATTGCCTGTGCTCCCTGCACCACTGAACTCGC
Organism: Mixophyes fleayi; assembly: GCF_038048845.1. Taxonomy (NCBI): domain Eukaryota; kingdom Metazoa; phylum Chordata; class Amphibia; order Anura; family Limnodynastidae; genus Mixophyes; species Mixophyes fleayi. The sequence goes on from NC_134406.1 coordinate 54,065,004, forward strand.
AACAGGCGGAATGAACGGTTTGTTCACTGCAACCAAACTACTGCATCCTGCTCTGTGGTGGTTTGTTGGACAATGTTTTGTTACACTGACTGTTCGCAGCACAGGTTGAAATTTGCAGCAAATTGATCTGCAGTTGCTCGGCTGTATTGCCTTGCACTTCAAATTAATGCACTGATATCATGTTCCTGCACCATGTGCTTTGCACCTTTGCTCATAAAATATTACCAAGTACAGCTGTTGGTCACGGAGACTCATGCTAAATGCACGCCATCAAGCACCCCTGTTTCAAACTAATTTTAGGCTTCCTTTACAGCCATGCTAACCATAATTATTGGCAACCAAGGCAGTCCAGAAATTTTATTTATGACCCTAACCGTGCTGGGATGCTATTCAATTAATAAATACATTAATGTTTAATTCCTCCTGTGACTGTAGACCAAAAATATTGTGAAAATATAGTTTTCTCTTTATCTACTATAGTTATTTTTCCTATTTTACCATTTATTGGCCCAATATTATCTTACTTTTCTTGCTGTTTGTCTATTTGAAAAACGATTTGGGATTAAGCTGCTATTTCTGGCAATCCTGTTTCCAACTTCAATCTCCAATCTGATTTTCTATTTGCATATTTTGCTATAGTCCTTGTAATTCAATATTGAATTTCAATCCCTTCTAGGTTTAACAATTTAAATGCTCTCTTTGGATTTCCCTTGTTATCTGCTTTCTTATTTAACCATATTGTTTGCTTTCTATTTCTAAATTATTAATATATTGTATGTCATTATTATTGCAACAGTGTTGATTTAATGTATTTTTTAAAATTTCTCATTTGGCCTTCATGCCTTTATTGAAGAGTAATCTTTTCCTGAATGGTTTAAAACGTGTTGTTGTAAAATTCAAAGAGTTTGAAGGTCCCTTGCAAAACAGTTTTTGAAAACTCAATTCAACTGTTGGGATCACCATACCAGAGCTACTAGTACCATTCCGAATTTATATCTGGATAGTGAAAATCACCCATGTGGCGGACCATGCTTTTCTTTGCTGCCCTTTAAATTTGTGATGATGTATTTTAACAAAACCAAATAAGTTCTTCATTGGTGTCTTTTTCTCCATATTTACCTACCCATAAGGACTCTACATTGTCAAAATCTTCACAAATATCCTCCCACTGGGGATATATAAAATTATTACATTTACAGAAACATGCTATATCCTTCCAAATTCTCTGTACAGTCCTAACTTTCACCCATTTTATCAGTGATGGGCAACCTGATACACTTAAGGGGCTGCATGTGTGGCCCTCATTATCATCATCATTATCAACATTTATTTATATAGCGCCAGCAGATTCCGTAGAGCTTTACAATTGAGAACAAACAGTATTAAAACAATACTGGGTAATACATACGTAGAGGTAAGAGGGCCCTGCTCACAAGCTTACAAGCTATGAGACACATGGCACTCTAACCTTCAAAAGGGAGGCTCACCTTAGTGTTAGTGGTAAGTTAAAACTACATTTAATCAAAGAAAGACACGCCTATCTGTCATATCATGCCAGCAGGCATTTTAATGTAAGATAAACAAGTGTTGTATGTTATAACAAATAAATGTAACTTCTGGGTGACCAGTTTTTCCAGCACCTTTGAAAGTTAGGTGTAAGACTGGAACAGGCAGAATACTATTTAGCAGAGAGTTGTCCATCTTTCCACCTGTTGTGCTGCTGTGCTTCTTGTCTTTAATGAACCATGACATAAAACATCTGTTCACATGTGTAAGTGGAATAAAAAAAAGACGGCATAGTTCATTGCAGCAGAGTGGTGCACAACAGGGCCTGCCTAAAAGTCCTTACTTTGCTTTAATGAAGTAAGCAGGAACTATGCAGCGCTTTCTCATAGAGAAACTAGGGAGACCACATGGTGCAGGCTGCACGTCCCTCCTTCTCAGATTTGCTTGTGCTGCAATGACCTCTCTGCATTCAGTGGTGGAAGGCACATGGTACAGAACTTGGCTGTGGTGATGAAAGAATGAGAACAGGTTCAGTCTTATTCTCTGCTTTTCTTCTTCCTAGAAAGGTGCATCTCTGGGCATATTTGTCTCATTGTAATAAAAACCTTCAACAACACAAAAGTGACACGTGCAACAAAGACAGCCCTGGGGGTAAATGTATCAAGCTGAGAGTTTTCCGGCGGGTTTGAAGAGCCAATCAGATTCTAGCTATCATTTATTTAGTACATTATACAAAATGATAGCTAGAATCTGATTGGTTGCTATAGGCAACATCTCCACTTTTGAAACCCGCCGGAAAACTCTCAGCTTGATACATTTACCCCCTGGTGTCCTCTAACTTTCTTTAACTAATTTAAGACATAAATGATGCTAAGTCTTCTTATAATATATTTGCTTACATAATTATACATGTATTAATTGTTAAAATTATTATTTCAGGATAATTACTCATCATATGTTTTTTGGGATAGCTTATTTTATCACTCCCCTTTTAACTTTGAATAAAATAGTCTAATAGGGTCATATAATAGTATTAATACATCACTAAGGGGCTGATTCAATTCCCTAAATATCCGCATGGGGTGCCCCCTGAGGGCCACGAGACACGTTGCATGGATATTTTTTGACAGAAGTAATGCTGCTTTTTACTCGCACCCCATAGAGGTGTGAGCAAAACTCAGCGTTACCTTTTACAGTAGTGACAGTAAAAAAACGCATCCGCAATGTTCTCATGAACATCGCAGACAATTGAATCTACCCCTATTTATGATTATTAAATTAAGTTAGCCAGATCGTAATTGCCACATACAAATCAGTCTTTCTTCTTTTAGTTATAGGATTAGGATATTGTATCCAGAAATAGTTCAGAAAACCAGAAAGAATAATAAAGTAAATTATTTCTGATGTTCTGTGAAAATGTTGTATGCACAGACGTGTTCATCAACACATGACATTTCACAGGCGTGATCAAGTGCCTAGTCCTACAGACACTGTGAGGAACACTGCTAAACAATTTAATGAGGTGAGGAATGCCTGGCCCGGCAGGGGAGATACCCCTCCTGGCTGTGGGTCCATAGCAGATATACTTCCTGTTGCATGCAATGGTCATGATAGCTTTTTAAAAACCAGGAACAGGTTCAAAGAAGCTCTCATGGCCATTGCAAGCAATATTGCAGGTAGAGATGAACAAAAGAGTTTGATATGGTTCTGGATTTTGACCAGTTTTGGGTTCTCGCAACCAGGGAACCGCAGGAAAGTTGCTCATTGAGAATATTTGATAAATGTGGTTGATAAAAAAATATTTATGCATTTAAATAAAATAATTATTTAAAATTTTAATTTGTAGAATTGGTTAGTGATTTGCCAAAATGGAACTCCTCGTATATCACCCTGACAACCAAATTGTGGGAGTTATGCAAATTATAGGTATTGGTGTGTTTACCCTCTGTTGTGTTTTCACCATCTTTATTCGTCCAGTTCATTAAGTAAAGCCAGTAGAAGCAGTTACATCCACTTAACATGGGTGATGGGTGTTTTGAAATTAGAAAGGTGTTTATTCCACTTTGCTGAAGTGTTAAGAAGCTGCACAGTGTACACAGCAAGAGGTATAAACTAGGTGTACTACTTCTGCACTTACTTACTCACCCAAATTGCATGAATAAATACATGAAATATTTTTGTGGTTAATATTGTTAAAGTTAGTTTTTCAAGTACTCTGTTGGCAACTACGCTTGTTACAATACCATACAGTACCACAATAAAGTTTGTAAATTTGTACACAACTTTTCAACCAGCTTTCTTTGTTTGATAGCATATATAACAGATTTAAATTTATTTTCTTCTGTGATTCATTGTATAAATGTAAAAAAAAAAAAAAATTTAAAAATTGTCAAGTACTCCTCTAATTTGTTCAATCATTTCCACAAGTGGTTTATTCAGTTGAATCAGCATGTAATGTCATTTTTTTTTCCTGACAATAAAGGCAATTTCTGAACCCCCAAATATGCGGGTGTACAGAGCATTTAATTTTGTGCAAATGTGCCTAATTGTCTCAAGATAGCAAGGAGCATGTCCACATTCTGTATTGGGGAACTGCCTGTAAAATGTATCTGAGCAACCTTTTGAGGTATTGTGAGTCTGACTATAAAGGCACATGGTGGAAAGAGGAACATATCTCTACAGTCTTTAGGACCACACCCTTCATGAATTAAACATTTACATTTGCCTTCTAAAATACTGCTCAGTTAACCTGATTTATGTCTTAAATTAATCATGAGAGTTGGGTAAACTGGGACTGTATTTATTATACATGCTACTATTGTACATTTGAATGTGTTTATTGCATTAATAGAAATACAACTACAAATGCATATTTCCTTAAAAAGAATGCCTGAAAGGGGCAACAGCTACCCATTAAAAGCATAAGTCCGGCCCTGGTTTCCACTTCCTGGGAGGATGTGTAAAAAACAAGTCCTTTCGGGGAAGAGGGATTGCTCCACATGCAAATTAGTGCCCACCTCTCTAAATGCATCAGGTACACCCCTTAATTCTCATTTAACTTTGCCTGATATAACTAAGTCATCATCATTTATTTATATAGCGCCAACATATTCTGTAGCGCTTTACAATTGGGGACACACATAGTAATAATAATAAACTAATAAACAAACTGGGTAAAACAACAAAGAGGTGAGAAGGCCCTGCTCGTAAGCTTACAATCTATGGGATCTCATTTTTGCATATGGGTTTAAAATGAGGTGCTCCTAGCCAGAGTTTAGTTATCAGCATCTCTATCCATCCAGTTCCTCCTTCAGTAATGCAAAATATTCAGATGTTGCTATTTTCATGTGCAAACTCCACTTGCATCTAATAAAATCAGGACATCACAAAACACCATCTGCCCTGCAGTCCACAGTTCTGCACTTTGTAGTATTTTTATTCTGTATGATAAGTGTGTCTATTTTTCCTCTTTATGCTGAGAATGTTAATTTTTAATAAAAACAGAATACTGATTGTATGGAGGAATTGTACTATGACCATGTCCTGTGGTAATGGTGTTGAAGTGTCTTATGTCTATCTAGAAAGCAGTATGCCAAATCTGTGCATGTCCCTCCCTCAGAGTTGGGACTAGAATTCTTAGCCCCTGAGGCATGAAAGAAAAATGACACCACCTTGCCCTCAACTTTATTCAAATTAGTAAAAAATATTAATTTTCCTCCCACCCCCACCTTCAGCTTTGAGCCCTGAGGAGTTGACCATCTCCCACAGCCCTACTTACTTCCCTGGCCTTCTTTGTGATGTTACAGTTATACCCTTTATTTATACTTGACACCTTTAAGAGCACTGCAGGAAAAGACCCAACATATTGACTGAAATGGCAGCAAGCATCTGATTGGACAATGCTTCAGCCATACAGTAAGGAGGCAAGTCTTGTTTCTGTCATGTGGCAGATCCTGAGGCTTTCCTTAAGCTCTCCTACAAGTGTCCAGCAGTCGTCACCAATACAAGTACGCATTGTTTAATCTGATGTAGGGGACCTACTACACAGTACCACTACATTTCAGTATCATTTCTTATTCTGTATGTTGCAGTAAAGTGTGCATGTACATATATATGCACCTGTCCAATCCCAAAGTGCTCCTGGAAAATTGAACTAAAACACTGGCATCTATGTCTCCTTATTTCAGCGCCAAGTATTTGGTATTTCAAAATGTTGTTGCAAGAAACCATTTCCAGTGTCTAATTATAGATCATTAATAATCACAGTAAAGAGAAACAACAAAACAATATTGGATACATTTCTGCAAAACTTTCAAATAAACAGCTGCAAAAGATTCTGGATTCAATTACCAGCTGTACTGTAACCACAAAAGAGATATTTCATCATTGTCTTTCTCACTAACAGATTACTGCTTCGTCTTGGGAATTTTTGGACATACAAAGGAATTTCATCCAGAATAAACGAATGCATATATTGGTGGCATGTTGGTCAGACATATCACATATTTATTTCCATACTAACATTAATCATTGTGTATCACTGTATTATTTCTGCAAGACTTTGGTCATAATAATATTATTATTTATATATAAAACATTGCTGACTACTTTAACCTGCGTTTAATATACTTCAGGTATCTTTTATTCTTTTCTCCATCTGGTATAACTAAATGTAATTATAGTCTATAGCCTTCACTGCCTAGCTTAAAAAATTTAAACATTTCTTATTCATTTATTTCTTTAATGTTTTACATATTTCTGTCTCACATTATTCTCAAGAATGATAGGTTAGATCCTTCTAATTTATTTTTCAGCTATATTTTGTGCATGATTGACTGTCAATGATAAGGGCAACTGCAACTAAATTTAATTTTTTTCCCAACATCCTTCATTCTAGCATTAAGATGCAGAGCCAGATTAAAACCCCATGGGGTCCTAGGCAAGATAATGGTATAGGGTCCCCCTCCTTCAATTGGTCCATACCACTCTATATGTTTACCCTATACATGACGATGGTCACTATATACAAGTTATATTGATATCACAGACCTGATACATGCCCCTTATTGGCCACCAGCTTTACTCTCACACCCCCTGCTGCCAACCAGCTTTTCTCACACATGCTCCCCCTGCTCCCCCAGCTTTTATCAAACATGTCCCTCTACCCACCACTGTTCTCTTACATGCCTACCCAGTCTCCAGCTTTTCTCTCACATGCCCCCCTGCTGTCCACCAGATTTTCTCTCACACACCCCTTCTGCTGAACAGCTTTTCTCTCACATGATACTCCTGCTCCCCAGTTTTTTTCAAACATATCTCTCGACCCACCACTTTTCTCTCACATGCCCCCTACTGCCCCCCAAATTTTGTCTCACATGCCAACCAGCTTTTTTCTGGCATGCTCTCTGCCTCCCAGCTTTTCTCTCACATGGCCCCTACTGACCACCAGCTGTTCTATTACATGTTACCCCTGTCCCCCAGGTTTTTTCCAACATATTCCCATACCCACCACTTTTCTCTCACATGCCCCCTACTGCCCCCCCAGATTTTGTCTCACATGGGCCTACTGCCCCACAACTTTTCTTTTACATGCCGCCTGCTGTCCACCAGCTTTTCTCTCACATGCTTCCCCTGCCGCCCAGCTTTCTTTAAACATATCCCCCCTACCCACCACTTTTCTCTCACATGCCCCCAGCCCCACAGCCTTTTTCTCACATGGCCCATGCTGCCCCTCCAACTTTTCTCTCACATGCTCCCTGCTGCCCACCAGCTTTTCTCTCATGTGCACCACCTTATTGATAATCTGGCCATGTCAAGATGGAATTACATGTCCTGGCAATGACAAATCTTGGGCACCAGAACCTCAATTTGATATAAAGAGCCAATATGGGGCCTGATTCATTAAGGCATGCAAAATGAACATAAATTGTGTTTTGTTTTTTTTAAGCGCATGTTAATAGTGCACATCCATATTCAACAAGGAGCAGATCTGATAAAACCTCTCTTGCTGAATATGGGTCTAGGTACACTCTGCTGTGACGGACAACATATTGCAGGATACGTCCAATACATATGTGCAGAAAATCAGAAAACAATAAGTATTCAATTAATGTCACCTGTTAATAATATAGTAATTAATGAAAAAACATTTTAAAAGAAGCTTTTTGTCATATTTTTCCCCTCATAAAATATATTCACCAGAATGTTATTACTGTCTACATAAAATTCATTTTTACAGTTGCTCTTGATTGCAGACACATATTCTAGCATGCAGACACAACCATCTTCACTATCACTCGGCACTTACACCTGCCCTGTAGCTTGTACAAGTGATACAACAGAAAAACACATAGGGGTATATTTACTAAACTGCGGATTTGAAAAAGTGGCGATGTTGCCTATAGCAACCAATCAGATTAGAGTTATCATGTATTACATTCTACAGAATGACAGCTAGAATCTGATAGGTTGCTATAGGCAACATCTCCAGTTTTTGAAACCCACAGTTTAGTAAATATACCCCATAATCTTTAAGATGCCCAAAGCTTCAATCAAACACTGCTGCGTGTGCTCAATCTTGGCACGCCTTTACTGTACATTGACTATGTGCATACGACCAGTCTCTCTGTGTTCTTTGTGCTCGAAGATGACTTGGATATTGCTGCTTTCTGGGCATGCACAGAACAACTGTACGCAAAGTAGGGCACATATCGGCATTTACGTTCCTTAATGAAACAGGCCTATGGCGTGTAAGGTGGAATCAATATGTGAAAGAAAGAAATCTTTGTGTTTCAAACTCACACAGCATAGGTGTATGAATAGCATATAGTCAATACTAGAGTGTACTCAAATAGTCTCTCAGGTCCAAGATATGAAAAGGCAAAAGAAAAACAAGCAATATTGTACTCTGAGTAAATAACCTAACACATTAAACATGAGTGGATTATGCATAGATAATACAGGTGAGAAATTAGCCGTTTATAGTGCAGAAAGTCTGAATTTGTATAGACCATGCCTGGACAAACTGTGTCTCTTCAGGTGTTGTGAAACTATATGACCCAGTATACCCTGCTAGCTATTGGCTGGCAAAGCATGCTGGGGCTTGTAGCTTATCCATGAAGAAGCCTCTGTTCATGAGGTGAAACGCGTTGGGTGATTTACTACAATCTACAGAACCTGCATTGAAACAACCACTGCTTACACAATCACTCATCTAGCATAATTTGCCAACATGCTGCAACCTGATAAGATTCACCTGCTTGCAGGAAGTAGGAGGCTGTAGGCGGAGATAGAACAGCTGGAGTTGTACCGGACCTGCTGCATATGCGCAAGCAAGCATTACCAAGACAACGGCACATTCATCCATACACTGCCCTCCGTTTCCTACAGGGGACGTGGAGAAAAGGGCAGCAACAGGACAGACACAGGGATTTCCTCCCATTTCAAACTGTGGGCCTGATTCATAAAGGCTCTTAACTTAAGAAACTTCTTATTTCAGTCTCCTGGACAAACCATGTAGCACACAAATATCAACTTTAAATTTCAGTGTACAAATAAGCTATCAAGTATTTGTGTGCTACAAGAAAAAACAGTCAGTATTTAACTTATGTGCAAAACAGAATACACCCCTTGCATTGTAACATGGTTTTGTCCAGGAGACTGAAATAAGACGTTTCTTAAGTTAAAATCCTTAATGAATCAGAACCTGTAAGTTGACTCTACTTCTATATTGGGACTATCAGTGTTGGAACTTTGATCTCTATAAAGGTTTCATTCAGGACACATGAAAGCCTATCTAAGGGACTATATTAACTCCTCAATACTATTAGAATTTGCCTATATAACTGTGCTTATCTATATGACTAACACCAATAAGATACCCAGCACTTAAATATACACGATTTGGTCGGCTATATAATGTAACCTGTCTATTACCTGCATTTGACTAAAGTTTATGCACTCTGGCCAGAACTTCATATGTTATTTTAAACTATATATACTGCATTTTCATACTTTACTTTCATAAACAACAATTTGTATGCTTCACTGCATACTTCATCCCTGTTAGCTACATAAACTGGTGGAGCATCAGGGTTTACTATCGATAATTTTTATTACGAACAGCAGGGACACCATTTAATCCCCATAGGCCCAGGTCCACTCACTATTCAGTCATTATGATTATAATCGGAAATTTTTTAAAAAAAGTTTTATATATATATGTACATGTATTATTTTTTTCCGTTTATATGCATTTCTTTGGACTTACCCATACAATTGTCTATTTTATATCATGATAAATATTCTTGATTGTCACACATACCTGAAAATGTTTTTAGAACGTCATACTTTCCCCAAGCTACCATTCCATCTGAAAATACAGCTGTGCACATTTTTTTACGAAAATATACTACACTTATTCACACCTTCGGAAAAAGATTTTTTAGGCTGTCCTTAATGTCTACTCTGCATGAAATACAATTTTACAGTTGCTTCTGATTGCAAACACATTTTTTCACATACATACTCAGCCCTCAGCACTAGTATTTAGAACTTAAACTAGCCCCTCCAGTTGGAGCAAGAGATTCGGCAGATAACCAGCATACTTCTGTGTGCGCCTGCGGTTGACTTGGACGTGACCACACGGGAACACCCTTACTGTATACGTGTATCCGCCCATTCCTGCCCAGTTCACGCCCCTAAATCGTAGGCTGTAATAAGTGTCGCTTGCGCAAACAGCTGACTCGGATGTTGCTGCGTTCTGTTGAGTATCGTCCGTGATTTTGGTGAACAATAAACTGGCAGATCCGTTCCTTGACTCAGGCCCATAGAATGACTCAGGCCCATAGAATCTATGATTCAACTCTGTTAAAACATTTTTTACTGTTTCCTTAACTATGATCGCTACCTGTACATTTTAATGTGAATTTTAAATACTTAGTATTTAAAAACAACATACAACATAGTAATTAGTATTTAATATTATACTAAAGTTTAATTTTTTAATATGTTTTTTATATGGTTTTACTAGCGTCACAATGATTTCTACAATTTTTTTTACTTTTGTTATTCCCTCTGTGCTGTCATATAGATTTATTGTAAGTTGCAGCACCTTTCAGTGAACCAAAAAGGCAATTCCTCATAGGCAAAAAGATGCTTTGTAGAAGGTTCTGAAACTTCATGAGTTTCTCCTCCATCTGTGCTTTCAGGAAGAAATCCGGGAGTTTTCTAAGTGGCTGTATGTTGCTAGGAAATCTCTTGTTGGTTGATTACGCGCTGTGATGGATCTACTGCTCTCCCAGACCATTGTTGCTCTTTAACCTTTGTACAAGTTTATACAGTAATGGATGACTGTATATGAAAAAGAATTAATTCTAATGTTATCCGCTATGAGAAAAATTAAATCACTGTCTGTCTCCCGAGCGTCTCAGATAAATATATTAAAATGTATAAAACAATGGTACATGCACTACAATTGTCATTTTCAGATGATTAATAGCGATGTTATTCATGGTTTTTTTTTTGCAGTCCTCCCACAATTGGGATTTGGAGATGTCATGTCAAAAAACAGAAGGCTTTTATATACCACAGACCATGAAACCAAGCTAAGCATATGTAATTCAGCATGATCTAATCCCACATATAAAATCCAAGGGGAATAGGTAGTATACCAAACAAACAATGCCTTAAAACACAAGAGGAATTTGTGAATCTATTGTGAGTCGTATAATCCAATAGTCTATTTTTGAACAAATACTCTAATTTCCCATTGAAACATGAAGGTCTTAAATCCAATGTTATATGAGACGTCTACTTGTGATATTTACAATAACGGAGAATAGTGTTTCAGGCTGACTATTTCTGTATATATCTCAGATATAAACTTTCTGAGTTATTTATAAACTGTTTGTTTATGCTTATGATATCCTGCCAATAGTTCTCAGTTCCAGGGTTGCGATGCTAAGAAACAAGTTTTGTTACTTAAATGCCAAAGGTGAGAAGAATGTAAATCTCGAAAAAGGAAAGTCATGGGAAATCTCTATGCAGCTGCACTATCGGCCAGCAAACAAAAGTAAGATTAGTCAGTGTGTAGACATATGGGTTTAGTCAAAAGCCGGGCTTCCTCTAACTCATTCACTTCAATGGTATGGCTTAAAAAAAAGAAGTAAACTTTCATTTTATAAAGTTTTATTTTCAATGTAAAAATGAAATAAAAGACAGCAGAGCCTGATTTCAAGTGATGCTCAAAAGGTTTTATTTATTTTTTTATTTTTTTATTCTACCACTAATTTTAAGAAAGTAAAGTGAAAATGTTCTATAAGCAAAATTACAATATCTTATGGGAGAACGTGAGACTAATATCAGATGATCACGGCATAAAATATTAAAAAAATAAATAAGCATAAAAATATATTAGAAATATTTACAATTAAAAGTAAATCAACAAGAATGGAATGATATAAATTTTCTATGGATGTATTTATTCTAACTAAAAATTCAAATTTTCACTTTTAGTTTAAGACTGTATATTGAAGTATTTAAATACTGGCGTTAGAATTTCCCGAAAAAGTACTTTATCATGTAACATTATTTCTATTTTAATTTAACCCCTTCGCTGCTGAGACTTTCCTCACCACTGTGCTGAGTCTATTATGGCACTTATTTGGGCTGGTTACATTCCAACATCAAGATCAGTAATTTGTTTATGTTATACCCACAGAAAGTTACCTTGTTTTTTCGGAAGACTTTGAATTTTCAGAAAATACCATTAGTTTGCATATACCTACTTATATGTCAAAGACAATCTAGTTGGACATTTTAGAATTGTTAGAAAGTGAAATAAATGCAAATGTCTGTATTATTTTTAACCACCACCAATAAGCACTTTGTGGTTGCTGCTTTGGCACCAATCCACCTTCCCAAAACAGCAAAAAACAGGATTCTAAACATATGTTTTCATTATAAAATCTGCACATGACAAATAATAATGCATGTTTTGTTTTGGTTATTTTTTGCTAGTTTGCACTGTCTTTAATGAAATATATAAAGTGTGTAGGAATAATATGAATAGCCCACTTGAAAATAAGACAAGAAAATAGAAAATAAGAAAATAGGTGTTTTCAGGGAATGCTTGAAAGTTTGAAGACTAGAGAAAAGTCTTACTGTGAGAGGGGGGGATTTCAGCAAAGTTGATACAGCCCAAAAAAAAAGTCCAAGTGGATGAGAGACGCAGATCTTATGCAGAACCGAGGTGTCGAGATGGGAGATATTTTGAGACAAATGAGGAAATGTATATAGATGCAGTTAAAGTGTAAACAGTTGTAACATTAATAGTAGAATAAACTTACACAAGCATCAAAAGATCAAGTCACAATTGTACACTGGCGAAAAGAGAAAAACAGAGGAGAAAAATGGGGAAGGGAGGAATAGTGGAGGTTTTATATATTCGTGCTAGTTTCTCAGAGGTAAAATACCTGTTATAGTCCTTTTCATTAATCAAGTTTGCCATTGGCTACGCTTTCTCTTATTATCTATGGTCAGGGTTCCTAGCTTCCTCTCCCACTTCCTCTCATGTCCCTCCTGTGTGCCAAGGATCAGGTCTAGTAAGATATTGTAAAGGGCTGAAATCATAGAGGTAACAAGAGTTAAAGTTCACAGTTTTCAAAGTAGGTCAGATCCCTGAAGACCTTGCTAGTAGGATGGGATCTTAGAAAAGGGCCAATTTAGAGCAAGATAAAATAAGGGTTTAGTGTGGGGAATTTAATTTTCTAAAGTCTCAAGAGATCCAGGATCCTCTGTCTTAAAAGTCATAAACAAATCATATCCCAGCTTGCATCCAGGATCGAGAATAATTAGAGGAAAGACCCAGAGGAAAATCAGGATTACTGAATAGTTTTAGTGATTTCAATCATGATTCACTTATATCATTTAGATTTCATAGAGTGAAAACCTCAGTATAATGATACAATCTATCTTTATGTAAAGAAAGAAATCATCACTCTATTTACATTGAAACATAGACACGCATGTCTTATTGCAGATCATGGGTGATATTAATAAGGGATCACAGGTGTATGGAATTAAAACGATATTGCTATGAACAAAGAAATAAATGGCGAATGGAGAGTTGGTGGAGCTACAGAGACACACTAAGCCTTCAGTACTTATTCATTACCACCTAAAAAACACTTGTAGTTAGTTACTATGTGATTTGATATTCATTTTTTGTAGTTATAGTACGTGAATGCTATAAATAACTCAAGAGGGTAATGTTGCAGTTTTTTTATTGAATTCCCTCATAAAACCGTCTTTTGTTGCATGAACAGTACTTGAAGGATTAAAGATGGGTGGTTTGCATAAATATACTGACTGTGGAAACAGTACATTATTCACCAGGAACTGGACGCAATGATTTGCCTGCCTCTGTGGACAACTATGAATTTATAGCAACAAAATAAAAGTCTTTTCGGGTCATATTCTATTTCATATAATGGACATAACTGGAGTGAATGCCCAAGTATATTTTGCTCGAATCGTTTGTGTAGCCAGCAGTTACCCGCACTCAGCAAATTGTGAGGGGTTGGTTTTACTAAATGTGATAGTGGGGTTAGATCTAATTTGGTGTGGCTCCATCCACTGCAGGGAACCTACAGATATTACCCTAATGGAATAGTATATTAGCAGATATCTGAGCGTACGCAGGGGTCAGTACATTTGCAGTGGAGCCCCATTGAAAGCCTATAGTGGGCTCCACTGCACATGCTCTGACCCACGCGTATGCTCAGAGGTGCTGAGTGGAAGTATCAGCCACCCCCCGAGAAAAAAATTATTATAGGGACCTGGCAAATAAGTGTTGCACCTTTAGTTGGAGGTAGTGCCATTATATGAATAAATCAGAAATAATTAGACGTCTATTAGTAGTTGCTTAGATTAGTAACCTCTGCCCCAATTGTGAAGGTTTCACATTTCATTTATTTTTTATCGTTTGTTATTTACGTTTAGAGCATAGTTCCATTTTAGCAAAATGTGTCAAGTGGCCCATTACCCTGATATACTGGACATGTGTATTTCAGGAGCCATCTGCCACTAAAGTTTCATGAAATTCCTGCTTCTATTACAGTGTCTCCAGTGAACCTACAACTGATAAAATGAAAAGCTGTGGATTTCACTACCACAGCCATTTTTGTCTTAGAAAAACAGGCAATTAATACTACATATACAGAACTCCAGATTCCAAGAATTTTATATACTGTAATGTAATCCTCTGGAAACTAGAGGATATTAAATGAACCTAACTGTCTTAGCTCCAAATCTCTGATTTTGCACATGTCTTTGATGTTTACATTTGGAACTCTTTGATGTCTCTGCATTGTTTCAGAATTAATAAAAAATAAGAAGTAGGAAATCATTTTGGGATTACAATAACAACAAAACGATGATGGATGTCACAGTGTAAAACGGGAGAAAAGACAATTGTGTTTCTAAACATTTATCACAAAGCTCACACTAGCTGGTGTCCATTTCCCTGGCAGCTCTGACACATTTTGTCATTCCGTATGCACAAGGAAACAAATATTTCTGCTCTACTGAGAGCACCTCTTCACATCTGTAATCATATTAGGTGGCAGGCTTATTCCTTGGCAATATACACACACACATTATATACACTGATCAGCCACAACATTAAAACCACTGACATTAGAAGTGAGTAGCATTGATTATCTCACTACAATGGCACCTGTCCAGTGGTGGGATATATTAGCCAGCAAGTGAACAGTCAGTTCTTGAAGTTGATGTGTTGTAAGCAGGAAAATGGGCAAGTGTAAGGATCTGAGCGATTTTGACAAGGGTCAAATTGTGATGGCTAGTCAACTGGGTCAGAAATATCTCCAAAACGGGAGGTCTTGTGGGTTGCTCCCAGGATGCAGTGGTTAATACCTACCAAAAGTGGTCTAAGGAAGGACAACCAGTGCACCGGCGACAGGGTCCTGGACGCCCTAGGCTCATTGATGCGCATAGGAAGCCAAGACAGTCTAGTCCACTCCCACAGAAGAACTACTGTAGCAGAGATTGCTAAAAAAGGTGAGCTATGATAGAAAGGTGTCAGAACACACAGTGCATCGCAGCTTGCTGCCTAGTCTACAATGGGCATGCAAGCACCAGAACTGGACTGTGGAGAATTGGAAGAAGGTGGCCTGGTTTGATGAATCACATTTTCTTTTACAACATGTGGACAGCTGGGTGCATGTGTGTCATTTACTTGGGGAAGAGATGGCACCAGGATGCACTATGGGAAGAAGGCAGCTGGTGGAGGCAGTGTGATGGTCTGGGCAATGTTGTGCTGGGAAGACTTGGGTCCTAGCATTAATGTGGATGTTACTTTCACACATTCCACCTACCAACCCATTGTTGAAGAGCAAGTCGACCCCTTCATGGCAACAGTATTCCCTGATGGCAGTGGCCTATTTCAGCAGGATAATGCACTCTGCCACTTCAAGAAATGTGAAGGTTCGAGTACCTGTGGGGTGTGTTAGAAAAACAAGTCAGAGCCATGGAGGCCCCACCTCACAACATACAGGAAGTAAAGGACCTGCTGCTAGCGTCTTGGTGCCAGAGACCGCTGGACAGTGGTCAGAGCTGTTTTGGTGACACGAGGGGGGACCTACACAATATTAAGCAGGTGGTCTTAATGTTGTGGCTGATATATGTGTGTGTGTGTGTGTGTGTGTGTGTGTGTGTGTGTATATATATATATATATATATGTATATATACATATATATATATATATATATATATATTCCTTTTTGATAAATGTGGATCTTACATATCTTACATTGTCAAGCATTGCTATCCGTATACAGTTGTGAGATGTTTGAGCACCAAATTGCAAGTTTCACTGAACAGTGAAACCAAGTTAAAACAACCTTGCATTGCATAAATTTAAATGTGACATATGTATGTCATTTTGCTGCAGGATTACTATATATTTGGTATTTATTTACTGAATTTAGCAAATTAAAAACAGAATAAAATAGTAAACATGATGGGCCTGATTCATCTTCAGACATAATTCCCTTTGCGTGCTGTATCTTGCGTGAAATAGCTCACAGAATGCAAAAAAAAGCACTTTGCGCCAACTAACACAATTGCATAGAATTCATGTGTGAGCGCAAATGACACTTACGACTACTTACAACTTGAAGGGCGGAACAGGGATGGGAAGGTGTGGTGAATGGGCTGGGGTGCGAAATTCCGGAGCTGGTGTTATCGACAGTCACTACCACCAACGGGAAAAAACAAAAATGACTTCCCTGACTTATGCCAATGCCGCTTCTCATCAGACTAACTGTTACACTTAAGCCTAACTGTAACAGGTCGGATAAGAAGCGCCATTGGCACGTTAAAAACAGTCATAGAGAGGTTGCAGTTTAAAATGACGTCCAAAGAACATGCCGTTCTTACTGGTGATCGTGATTTGTTATCACACTGTTGGGGACTCTTAAGGTCAGTCATCATTTATTCTAAGTCGGGGAAGTCATTTTCGTTTTTTTCCATTCGTGGTAGTCACTGTCGGTGGTATCAGCACAGTTAAAATGACTACCACCGGATGAATGTACAATGTACAAGTATGAGCATGCCAATGCAGATGCAAAAGGTTGAAACTCTGGGCATCTTGTACTTGCGTGTCATTTGCACCAGCTACAGGACAGCTGTCCGTGCCGACTGATAGTGATGACTATCACGAAGGCATGCCACTAGATCGCACAGGATATATGTATGCAAGGAAAATAAACTATAAAATGTATATACAGTATCCTGTACTGCATTCTGTCTACATACGGCAAGTAACATATAGTCAGCGCACTTATCCCCAGATTCAAATGGAAACGTATCTTGAGATCAGCTTGGATTTTAATACGTGCACATGAGCGTACAAGTTACGTGCATCTTTTTTTGAATGCAAGTTGCATTCACATTGCATTCAAGGATGAAAAAGACCCCGAGACTTGTCATCTTTTTTTAATAATGTATTGCAGTTTGAAATTATAGTTAAGCATTAAGAAAACATCACAACCCACAGTTCATGCTGACATTAATCTCTTCTTCTATCAGGGCTGATAGTAACTGACGGTGATCCAGGGTGGACACCTGCAGAACTGGGGCACTGAGCAGGCTGTCTGTGAAAAGCAAGTGTTGCCTCCAGATTTGGTGGCCACTGACCTCTAATCTAGGACATTTTTGAATAGTTTAGTCAGCTTCATTACTCAGAAAATGATCTAAGGTGGCCAGATCATACAATTACCAGGAGGGAAGGGTTTATTGGCAGCATTCTGGTGCCTTTGAATAATTACACTGAATTCAGTGTTCTGAGATATCTTTAAGCCATTTCAACCACAACATGCTTCGGATTGGTGAAGTATGTGGTATATTTTATACAACCAAAGCTGCTTCTGAAGTTCTGCAAAGTCAAAAAAAGGAAAATGCAATTATAGCTGCAGAGGGAATACGATTATAACTGCTGCAAATACTCATTGCTGCTATAAGCAAGTCCAGATAATGTTCAACATGACCATATCCCATTCACAATCCATGACATACATAAATATCCTTAACATAACTCATCCCCCTCCCCCCCCCCCCGCTTCTCCACCCTCACCTTTTTTTTTATCTATATATACAGTGTTTTATGTTGTACTTTGAAATCGATAAGAACAAAGGGATACGGGACAGTTATCACCACATGTAGTCATTTACCTGGAAGACCAATTTACAATTGAAGTTGAAGTCTGCATATGTTTTTGGTTTCTTGTGTGTAGAAGATGAAAAGAAAGTCCTAGTTGAAATTGAGGTTTCGTTTGAAGTGAGTGAAAGGAAAGGAAAACATAAAATGCCTGTACGTCCACATTAGTGAGTTTCCATTCTGTACGGATCTGTAAATTCTATATTCTATATTGGCTATTTATTGCGGCCTAGCCTGTCTTAATGTGTTATTTCAATTGGCTGTGGCAGATGCGTTTCTGTTCCCTCGCATCTGCCAGGTGTGGACACCATTACGGAGAACACAAAGGTGGACATCAAAGGAAGTCGCAGGTCAGGTTCTTAAAAGGCTTCGCTGGAATTCATCAACTACGAGCCTGACTAGATATTGAACTTTTTTTTTTCCCAAATTATTCATTTTGTAACAAAAATGAGATTTTCCCACTCATGAAATATGTTTCTTATTTTAGTATCAATGAATTATAGAAACTTAATTATATATCCTCAAATAGAAGAATGTAGTTATATTTAAATATTATAGTAAAATTCATGTATAAATGGTCATGAAATTCATCGTGTCAGGGTAGTAAGGAGAATTGTTACTTGTAGGTTTGACAATCTGCACTCAATTCAACTGCAAAAACAAAATGGTTTGCTTGTTTTAATACCAGTTTATTGTCTGGCATTTAATATAGGTGTTTTGACTGTATATCTGTGCAAAATTTAATTATTCAGGTATTGTAATATGGCAATTACAATATTAATATTGCAATATATATCAATAGCTTTTAAGATGCTGTTTGGTCTAGGAGATTTGCAGTAAGTATAATTTCTTTCTACACATGTGTGTCTTATATTGCTAAAATAATGATCAAGCAAAATCACCAAAAATTGAATTCATTGTTCAAAAACTCTCTAATCTGCCAACAGCAAATTTATTTCAAAGACTTATGAGAGCTTTGATAGATTTGGGTCAAATAGAACAAACGGATGTTCTTTAAATATTGGACATTTTTCCACTCATCACATATAGAAATCCCAGTGAAATGAATGAAGCTCCACAGCATTCTTAATAGTTTTTTTCCCCACACCAATAGATATTCAGCGCCTCATGTAGAGTTGGACGCAATTTACGCTTACATCGTAAAAGTAAATTGCATCCCGTAATCTACATAGAAATCAGAGGCTCATGTACCTAACGATAGCTGCGACTCGGAACAGTACGCAAATAGCTTTATGCGTATCTTACATTACTAGCATTGCTACAGCCCATAAGGCCGATAAATAAAATGGCTTTGCCAGCTAGGCTGTTAGCAGCATAGCAGTTAAGCCACGGTGTATCCCCTGATATACTTCCAAACGAAACATAGGCAGGTCAGCACAGGGCTGGGTCCCGTAGGGAGAGCGGGCCCACAAAAAAAAGTCCCCTCACTCAGGTAAAACCAGTCCCATGCTGGAAAGAACTAGGACTCTACCCATACCCCTAGTGCGAGGTTGTCGAGTAATAATATAAAAAGAGATGAAAAAAAACCATTTTGTCCATGGAGCACTACAGGACCCAACATGCTCAGGCTGTCATTAAGTGTTTTTGGGCATGCTGGTACCTGTAGTATTACACCAAGGCTTCTTTGGGGCCTGTAGTGCAGCAGGGACAAATATAATTAAAACACACACAGGTTAAAAAATAATTTTATATCTAAAAAAAAACACTTCTACACATCCCACATTCGCCCTCTTTATTATTCACCAAGATACAGCCCTCTTCATCTGCTCTAAATCCATGGATCCTTGGCTTGGCAAATAAAACATAATAAGCGACGCTGTACTAGCTCACTAAGAGCTCCCGATGCAAATGAGCTCTTAGCGGAAGTACAGACATATATATAACTGGGTATTTCTCATGGCCTGAACTCAAGATCTTGTGACCATCAGCACGGATCATGCACCAGCGGGGAAGCAGCCGCAATAAATGTGTCTCCTACAGGCGTATCTGTGGCTACTTTCCTCCCAGCATAGCACATAAGAGTGTTAACATGCCCTTACATTACAGGGCTCGCCCACTACTTCCATTGTTCCACCTCTCTAAGCATGGAGAGTCATCCTTGCCTACTGTGCCTGCGCAGTTTGAAAAAGCGTTTTCTGCACTTGCAAGTCGACCTACATCCAACTCAACATAAGGTCCTGAATTAGTCTCTATTGATGTTGGATCACAGCAGAAAGAACTCCCCTTACCAAACTGCCTAGTGTGTGGCTGCGTTGATTTTTCGCAGTTTCTTATTTCTTTTCCTATTAATGACAAATTAAGAACATAAACAAGTGTAGAAGACTTTGATTTCCCATCAGACTACAATGAATAAAGAATAAAGAAAGACAGAAATAATTGTATTTCCAATTGGACTACCTACCGAACAAGATTTAAGAAAGAAAAAAAAGAATATTTTTTAATATATATATAATAAAGTGGTTAACAAGGGTGTGGGAAATCTATCATTCAGTTAAAATTTATTTTAAAATTGTGTCTGTGCTTTTCTTTTGGTATAAATATTATGGGTCTTAGGGACACTGGTCCACTATACTGGGACCACTGGCAAATTTTCAGTCTTGTTAATTACCTCAACCCTATAGCCCAGGGTGCTTGAGAAAAACCCCAAACATGCTTCAGAGCAGGAGTGGTAGTCTCTGGGAGGAGGGGGGCTACTGGCTGTTTCTTTTAGCTCCTGCATACAGACACTAGCCCTGAGCTGGTATTCACTATGCCATGGGACCAGACACTTGCTTGTATTAGTGGAAGATAGTGCAGGCGGTCTGCTGCTGGCTGAGGATTTTTTTTATGTATGTGCTTTTCCCATTCATTTCAATAGCCCATTGATTTCATATGGGATTCCAGCATGTGTGCTACATGTACAGTCTCCATTGAAATGAATGGGCCACTGTAATAAATAGCAAAAGTTCTGAACATGCATTAAAATGCAATTTCTGATTCATCTCACTTTTAAGGCAATATTGATTGTCTAAAGCCAGTGACCTGATTTTCAGCAATCCTATTGGAGATTTACAAAATCCATATTTCACACATATTTGTGACATCTGGTGATATTTTTCAGAATGTTGATCTCCTTTTAAGATATTCAGCAATGTGAAAATAAAAATGCAAATCACTAAGAAAATAGCAATTTAAATGACTATTTTTGAAAAATGCACTTTAGTAGTTTCCCCCTGGTTTGTAGAAGAAGAATCTTTACTGATAGTTTGCTACCCACAGACATCACAAAAATTGTATTCGCTTGGCCAGCATAAAAAAAATAAGAACATTTAATTTCACAAAATGATTTGGTAAATCTACTTTGTACAGTCATGTACAATAAAGAACAGTAGCATATATAGAATGAACAGATGACAACATGCTGCCTTCTCTGTTTGTAAACTAAAGACTCAAAGTGGATTAAAAATAAATTGTAAAAGCAATAATGCCCACAATTTAGCGCATATCATTATGTATGTTCTTTTGGGACTGTGTGCCAATATTTTTTACTTCATATTTCTCCAGGCCCTACCTCTCTTATATAGGTACACCCCTAAACAACTATTAAAATGGTCCAAGTGCTAGCAACTTTTGTTGCGTTACTAAGGTTCTATATGTACCTAACAAACATTCTAACATCACTAAACAAACCTGCATGCTGACTACAAAATGCAACAACTGACATCGGTAACATTTTGTGTGCAATCCTGTTTTTTTGTTTGCTACTTGTACATCATCTGTTTCACCATTATCTAGGAATAATTTAGATGTCAGGTTATGCTATTTGTGATACAAGTTCTTCTATATGCGATTGAGTGGAGTTTGAGCTTAATAAATATTTATCATATTTAACCACTGCAGCATTACATTATTCTGTAATCTTTCACACAATATAAAACACAAATTTAGGGCCCATGCAGGCACTTGAGGCAAGTGAACCTCAGAGTAGTGAGGTCTGCATTGACTTGCAAAACCAGACAGAATAAAAATGTATTAAGCTGTGTCCAATGGGCAGATGTACAAGAATCAAAATTGAGAGAATCGAAGAGATGAATCAGACTGAACAAGTGACTGAGAAATAACAAAAAGCAATAAGAAAAAGCTAAAGTATAGTGAGGGGGATAGATAAATAGAGGGGAGAACCAGGGAGTTTAGGAAGCAGTTAAGTAGAGTCATGGTTAGTCAGTTAATGACTACCTATATTTAATCAGTCAGTCAGTTACATACAAACCAACAGGCAGATAGTCAAAAATGTATATTTTACCAATGAGCAATAGCAATCTGTAAATAAGTTAGTCAATCTTTGGCAGTTTAATAGCAGATAATGAGGCTGCTAGTCAGTCAGACTAAGCAGTGAGGAGGATTGAGGTAGAAGATAAGGGGAGCTAGAGGAAAGGGCTACAATAGGCATATTCAATTGTTGGCGGTTTCTGCCGCAGAAAAAGTATTACCGTTAATACGGTAATACTAAGCCGGATTTCAGCTCGCAGCTCCCTGAGCCGCGAGCTGAAATCCAGCGATTAAAGTACCATAATAACGGTATTTAAGCGCACTATTACCATAATGATGGTAATAGTGTGCGCACCGCGCTACTTTAGGCAGTAACTCCAACAATTGAATATGCCCCTAAGAATGACAGAATGGAATATGTAGAACTGGATAAGAGTAAGCAGTAGTCCTCAGCAGCAGCTACATCAGAAAGGCAGGACTAGGACAGCCTTCACCCAGCCATGATTCAGAAAGAGAAAAGGTGCCCAGAGCAGCAGAGTTCCAAAAGCAGAAGTGGGACAGCAGGGACCATCCAATAACTCCAAAATTCATTGAGAAAGTGGTGACACCAACAAACTGACACTCACAAACATAAAGATTTTAGTGCACACATCTAAGTCCTAGTAAGATTAAGTGTACAAAGGTACTGATGTTTAAGTATACATTCCAAATTGGACATTTCAAATCGGGACATTGTACCAACAATGCGTTCATCAGTAAGGGTCATGGTCACATCACTTCACAGGTCTGGCTGCATCACATTAGGGCACGCCATGCTGCCCCTAACCCTTCTCCTCTCCACTAGAAAGACACTTTACACATGCACTAGCAGCAGGTGCACACAGCACACAGTAGGGAGACACAGCTCCCAACTGTCCTGGATTTGGGCCAAAGGTCCTCATTGTGCACAGCCTTGGGGGGATTCTATGTGAAGGATCCGCATTAGGACCCAGAAATCATCTCAGCGGACCAGGTCATGGAAAATGGGACATTAACAGTAGTATGAGCCGCTGCTGTGAAGTTCTGCACTCTTACCCGCAGTATTGCACATATGGGTTTCACAAAAATAACTTATGAGTAAAGCAGACAATTTTGGCATTAATAAAAAAAGTTATTTGTAAGATTTTCTGGATAACATTTGTTATGATTTGTTTGGATGAAGTGTAGCCAAAAATGGCAGCTGCACTGGTTGCATAAAAACATGAATGCATATATTCCATATTAAATACAAAATAGTTTTTCTTAAATGTAATTCTACATCAGACCACCATCAACAGAAATTTATTTTATACTTGAGATAGTGGTTAGTATTACTGCCTCACAGCATTGGGATCATGGGTTCGATTCTGAAAAAGGGCCTCTGTGTGTGGAGTTCTCTAAGTATGTTCTGGTTGTGTTTGTGTAGATGTCCTCTGGATGCTCCAGTTTCCTTCCTCAGTCCAAAGACGTAGTGGTAGGTTATTAAACTGTTAATACCACCACGCAGGAGGCAATTTACAAAATGAGCTTTAGTCTCACCATGTCCCTCAATTTGCCCAAGTCCACCTATATTTACACCAAAGTACATAGGTTAGTGGAACACGATGGTGTTTTCAGAAGCCTCAAACTTTGCAGACGCCGTGGATGAGTTGGGTGGAGTGAGGGCAGTCATTGGACAGTACCTTTGCAGAGCACTGCTAAAACAAGGATTTATTTTGTGAAGTGAGATTATTGAAATGAAATACAGGGTTGGAAATGTTACAATCTTAGTGGCTTTCCTTGCTGTGTTTGGGGAGCCCAGCCATTTCCACTTTCCAAAAGGACTCAGAGCCGTCTCTCTTTGGTTCTCGGCCTCTAAGGATGCATTTTGCACCATTATGTTGCACTTCTGCGAAGAAGTGTACTTATGGGCACACTTGGACCAATGTAATAAAAAGCTTTACACAAAAAAATGGCGCATGTAATACAAACAGTCCACTAAATGATTCATTTAAATCTGGTGAAACAAAGGAACAATTTTGGTGACAGAGTTGTTTAAGTTAATAAAAGTGTTGGTGCTAAAATGAGAGGATATTGGACTTTGTTGTGATGTTTAACCTTTTACACAATGCACCCTCCTCTGCATACAGCTAGGCCCACTTCTAGAGCAAGAGCAGGTAGTAGGCGTGCACCTTAATGAAACCAAGGCGTTTGCTTTGTGCTCCCAATGTGCTTTGTAACTGAGGGCCACAGGACAATCATTTTAAAATGTCTACCCACTTTTGGACATGTCCTGCCGATCTTACTTACCCCATTAATTCCACACTACCTGAAGCCCAGTGACACATTGAGCTGATTGCATTGTCAGCAGTTGACATGGAATAGGGACCAGGTAGGGGGTACATAAAATAGTCAGGACTCTCAAAAGATCGGCATGATTTTTACAGCACATCTGTATGGAGTTTTGAAAAATATAATGGTAATAGTACTGTCTGAGTAAAAGGCTTATTTACCAAAAATGAATTCAATTATTGGTAAAAATCAGGAATAAAACGGCCCATCAATCTCTGTGACATAAATGCACTAGACAGTACTTAAATTAGCTATTAATGTAGGGAGAAGTTCTTGTGTCCCATGATAGCTCAGTACTGAACGCAAACAGTTCAATGATGTCCCCACTCCTTCAGGCCCCATAGCAGCCATAGTCTCCCCGATATCATGTATTAGCTTCTCAGGGTAACCTCATATATCTGTTTCATACCTCCCAGCATCTATCCATTTATCGCAACAAAATAAGTTACCCCATGGATCCGTACAAACATTTCCCACAATTAATGCAAAACTCAACCCAATCATTGCAACCTTGCCATTCATTCATGCCCACTTTCTTCTAAAGCTCTGCCCCCATTAGCCCCGCCCCTTTCAAGGTAAGTGAAAGCAGGACTGTCCTGCTGAAATCAGGAGTGTTGGCAGGTATGCTGTTTAGTGTGTAATAGTGTGTAGGGGACAAATCGTCTTTAAGCTCAGCAGCATTTCTATACAGCTACTGTAATCACGGCATGTGTAAAGGCCTACGGCATAGGCAAAGATTGGCATATTACCAAGTGTGCCAGAACACTTTGTGCCACCACTGCCTTATTACGTATCTATTTACCTTTGGGGTGATTTTGCAAAACCAATAAATATAACATACAAATACATTGTACTCACACTTGTATAAAACAGACAACAATAAGGACCATTTACCACCACATTAAAAAAATAGTAGATACCCTAATTTTATCGATCAATACAAAATAGCTTGTAAATTCTGTGGGACACAAACCACTTTCCTGTTGTGTCTTTCATTCATAGCAATCACATAATTTAGCCGTATTTATATGAACCCTTTTAGTAATGTCATTTTTCATTTCTCTGGAAGGCATTATTTCAATATATGCATAACATATTTATATAATATAAATACATGCACACTTTAATATATCTCAGGTGTCCATTGTATAAGGAATAATGTAAAACCAGTTACAAAATCTATTTACTAGCATTTACTTTTTATTGTTAGAAATTGCTATTGCTCTTTTCCTTCAATAACAACACCTTATTTTGCAGATTATAAAATTAATTTACCAATGGAGATATAAATGAAGCAGGTTAATAATGGGAAAAACAAACCCACATTTAGCATTGAAGGAAATGTTTTACTGCACAGTAGGAAATATATTTGAACCTATTTGCAGGATAAAGCTGATGCCAACAGTTACAATTGAGAATGCAATATTGGGTACGCTACAGTGCTTGCTTAGGCTAATGGAGGTCCTGTCATTCAACTGCCTGTGCACTGGGAAACAAGATAAACAGTTCTATTCCACCCTTTTGCAGACAAGTCCCCTCTTCAGAAGATCATAAAGAGCAAGAATACACTTGTCTTATATCAATTGGAAAAAAATCTCTTGGAAAGTTCACTACAAAAGAGACGCTACAGCCAGGACCTGATTGAAGAATAAGTTCTCTGGTCATCGACTTTGAAGACCCTGCAATCATTTTGAGCTCAGTGGGTGAGATCTAGGCACTTTCACTTAAAAAAGACATTATCCTTCCTCGCTTTAACAGGATTTAGGAAACACGTCTTCTTTGCTGGTCTATCCACGTGTCCTGAGATTTGGTGTCTATTCCTATCAACATTAAGATGAAACTATTTTTTCGTTTTGTTTTTTTTTACCTCTTAATCCTGTTATCTCCCCGGATATAAATATTAATGCTCCCCTGTCTTGTTACTCTGTGATGGTTATCTGGAAAAGTAAGACATCAACAAGAGCATCTCAACAAACCAGCAACTAATAGGAACTTCATTCTAAAGGAACAGTAACAAATGGAATACCCGGGAGGTCTGATGGATTCCATGGTGTTTGGTAAGGATGTAAATGTGATGGAATTTTCTTGCAAGGACAACCACCATTCTTACAACACAATGATGACATCTCCAAATCTGAACCTCTGCGACAGATTCTACGATTTTGCATCCATAGGAGACGGTGGAATTTCATTTACTGAGAAAACGTCTGCGTTAACCAGATTTGAGGATGAGGAGACCGACTACGATGAAGACATTGATTTATGTTCTCCACTTGGTCGGCCCAAGCGAAAACGCGTGATTTCCTACGCCCAGCGCCAAGCGGCCAACATCAGGGAGAGAAAGAGAATGTTTAACCTCAATGAAGCATTTGATTTGCTCCGAAAGAAGGTACCAACCTTTGCCTATGAGAAAAGACTTTCTAGGATTGAAACTTTACGTCTTGCCATTGTTTATATCTCTTTCATGACTGAATTGCTCAACAGCCCTGGAAAGAAAAATGAATAATTAATCTTCATCTAACTTCCTTTGCCCACTTTTGTTTCCCTGGATGAACATTCAGGATATAAAGACAGTAGTGTCCATCGTAATCCTTTTTTATTTCTCCTAACAGGTTTGGCCAGAATATGAAAACTCAGCCATATGGATTAGATTTAGCACATAGACGAAAAATTAAAGTGACTCTGCAAAGCTGTTTACTAATCGCACAAACCTGAAAGAAATTACTATATTTTTTGGCAGTTCAGCATTGTGTGTGAAATGTTGTTGTCTATATTTTATTGTAATTATATTGATAAAGATATATTATACTTATATTATAGTATATTATTTGAAGTAAATACTGGTTTATAGGTACACTGAAAAATGTGTGCAGAGTAAAATACAATTTAATTGATCAAATACATTTAATTTAAAAGTAAACTTTAAACTGAGCTGCCCCGAGAGATATTTGAATGTTGTTTAGAAAGTCTAACACATAACTATTACCAAGATCTAAATACAGGTGCAGCGATAAAGAAACGATGTGTATTTAATCATATGAATAGCACACATCTAGGCATTGGATAATATTTCATGAGAAAGGGTATGTTATATCTTTAGCTGCAGGTTTTAGTAGAAACTGTATTTTTTAAACATACATGAAAAGTTGAGATATTTATTGCTAATGGAATCGAACAAGATTATGTGTTGGCGAGTGATTTTCTATTTTGTTGGTTGGTACTAAGGTCCTTAAAAAAAAGCATTTCTTTTATAAAACAGACCCACTATTATGTCTGAGTTAAAGGGAGAAAACTACAGACCTAAAAAGAATTTGTCACTTCCCTTGAATCATGTTGTTTAAAGGTAGAAAGATCTATAAAAACCAAATAAAGTGTGAGGTATTTCTGCATTATTGGCTGTGACATGCCTAAAATTAAAAAGCTGGAGAGGAATGTTTGAGCAAGAGGCCGCTTTCTCGTCTCACTGTTGGTGCATAGCTGCTGGAAGCCCAGAGAAACCCTGTCGTTTCCTCCTTTGTGTCAGCCACTTTTAGCGAACTAATTGGCTTTTGATAGCAGTTGATGCTGCACTTACACCTGCAGGTGGGAGGGATTTAGCTTCACAGGCTAAGTCAAATACAAGAAAAACTTTAATTATTTTGGCATTATCTGATAATGCCTCAGAGGTCACAGTAACAAAATGTCTGGGGGTAGTACTGAATACAGGTTAAATGGAAAGGAATAAAAACTGAACTCACTAGTAGCATCTCCATGTCAAAAAGGTTATTTAGTTTTGTATGTGAGAGTGAATTGATTAGATACAAATCTGTTGTGCTGTACTACATTTTTTTTCTTTGTTTTAAAGTTAGATGGACAAATAGATTGTCAGAAATATTAGTTCCAATAAATTACAGTTTTCTTGGAGAATTTAATGCTGCCCCGTACTTAAAAAAAATTAAGCTACATGGACAGCATATTTTAAAGTGACACGCTACTGTGTGAACACTATATATAACTATTTTACTTCATTGGTTTTAAAGAAAAATATATTCGGTTTGCTTTTTCTTAATTTGTCCTGGTTTTTTTTTCCGCTTTGCTGATCTTTAATTAATACATCTAGCATAGGACAATCTGTGAAAAATGAACCATTTGTGAGATAAAGTAGTCACTACATTTTTTCAGCAATGTAAACGTTCTTGGCGCTTTATAAACAACAATAATAATTTCATCAGTAAGCGTATCCACCTTCACGATAGATATATATATATATATATATATATATATATATATATGAGATATGCATAATGTGAAAGGACTAAGGGGAAGAATTATCAAACCTTATAAAAAAGGAAAAGTGTAGATGTTGCCCATAGCAACCAATCAGATTCTAGCTATCATTTTCTACAATGTACTAAATAAATGATAGCTAGAATCTGATTGGTTGCTATGGGCAACACCTCCAATTTTCTGTTTTAGAAGGTTTGATAAATCTACCCTTTAATGAGACTAGTATTCAGTCGATTTTTCAGACTTTTATCAAGGTACCCACCCAAGGCTGTTACAAGAACTTTTATGTTCATCAAGAGCTGTAAATACATCTCTATTTACATACAAACCCTGGACCTCCACCCAGGTTGTTTCTCCTCATCCTCATCCCTATACAGAAATGCAGAGCTGTACACAGCATACCTAAGGTAAGGATTGGGTGTGATAGTATGAAATTACTGAAACTACAGGAGGTATTTTTTATTAATCAGCTGGATATGATGTGGCCACCTAAGGGCCACAATAAGGGTTTGATTTGCTTTTGTTTGTTTTTTAAGCATTTTATTCGACTAGAAGCTTTGGCTTTGTGTTTCCCTTTTGAGGACTTTTTGTTACTGTATAGAAATTCAAAAGTAATGTGAGTAAAATAATTATATATATTGTGTATTTATTGCCCCAATGATATTGCTACACTGTGAATATGAATCGTAATGTAAGCCATAACTTCAGCATAATGTTTGGGCTTTACCTGTATACATGGATTGCATGAAGATACCCCAGTAGCAATAAAATAATATTCCAGTACATAAAATGTTTGCATAATGTACTTTGGTGGTTCCACAACACCGCTATCTGTATTATTAGATGTGATGTTGAATACTTTTGTGTCAAAAAAGACAAAAGTATTACAGGAGTGATACCTTTATTGGCTAACCAAAATAAATTTTTATATGAGCTAGCCTTCAGAGCACATGGGCCCCTTCATTAGGCAAGTTTATTAGATAAAAGACGTAGCTGATCAGAAAAGCTTGTGTGCCAGGCGGAAAAGGCTGCATCTAATAAACTAGTCTCTGTCCTGGATGTTGATTATAGTACCATACGCCCAAGCAAAGCAGGAAGAGGTTCATGAAGATAGTGGTGATGAAGGATCAGTGTACTATCACTGGGGAGGCTTTCTACTGGCTATTTTATGGGCATTCTGGCTGGGGAAAATTCATGTTGGCACCTATGACTGACATACGCTGGCACTCTGGCTAATGTATAATTATGTTGGATCTCTGTGGCTGGTATATAATCATGCAGGCACTGTACTGTGCATGTTGGTCCATAAAAATATTTGTAACCTCTAGCTGGTTTATAATCACATAGGCACTATGTTGTTTATTATATAGTCATGTGGGAACCATGGCTGACAGGTAAATAACCATGTATACACCTCCTGCTTGTACCTCTAGGTTTGTATATAATTATGTGGGCATTCTGCTGGCTGACATAAATTTACTTTGACTACTCAGACTGGTATAAAATCACATGGGCACTATATTGGCTGGTTTATAATCATGTGTTCAGCATTACTGCCTGGTATATTATAATGTGACTAATCCTTCAGGCAGTCTGCTGTCTGGTAACTATGTATGAGGTCACCTCTGCTGGCTGGTGTATAATCATGTTTACATTACTGCTAGCTGCTATATAATTATATGGCCACCTCTGGCTAATGAAAGATCAGGCCATATTGGTTCTAGAGAACAAAAGAAGGGGGCCCAAAACTGAAACCCTGAGTGCCCCACTTGACTTAAACTGGCTCTGCCTTGAGGCATCAGTGCAGAAAGGTTTGTGGGGTGAGTGCTATGTGGCTGGATAGTTCAGTGCGATGTGGCTGGAGAGTTCAGTGCTATGGGGCTGGAGAGTTCAGTGCTATGGGGCTGGAGAGTTCAGTGCTATGTGACTGGAGAGTTCAGTGCTATGGGGCTGGAGAGTTCAGTGCTATGTGGCTGGAGAGTTCAGTGCCATGGGGCTGGAGAGTTCAGTGCGATGTGGCTGGAGAGTTCAGTGCTATGGGGCTGGAGAGTTCAGTGCCATGTGGCTTGTGAGGTAAGTGCTATATGGCTGGAGAGTTCAGTGCTATGGGGCTGGAGAGTTCAGTGCAAGGTGGCTGGAGAGTTCAGTGCTACATGGCTGGAGAGTTCAGTGCTACGTGGCTGGAGAGTTCACTGCTATGGGGCTGGAGAGTTCAGTGTGATGTGGCTGGAGAGTTCTGTGCGATGTGGATGGAGTGTTCAGTGCTATGTGGCTGGAGAGTTCAGAGCGATGTGGATGGAGAGTTCAGTGCTATGTGGCTGGAGAGTTCAGTGCTATGTGGCTGGAGAATTCAGTGCTATGTGGCTGGAGAGTTCAGTGCGATGTGACTGGAGAGTTCAGTGCTATGTGCTGGAGAGTTCAGTGCTATGTGACTGGAGAGTTCAGTGCTACATGGCTGGAGAGTTCAGTGCTACGTGGCTGGATAGTTCAATGCTATGTGGCTGGAGAGTTCAGTGTGATGTGGCTGGAGAGTTCAGTGAGATGTGGCTGGAGAGTTCAGTGCGATGTGGCTGGAGAGTTCAGTGCGATGTGAATGGAGAGTTCAGTGCGATGTGACTGGAGAGTTCAGTGCTATGTGGCTGGAGATATCAGTGCTATGTGACTTCAGAGATCAGTGCTATGTGGCTGGAGAGTTCAGTTGCTATGTGGCTGGAGAGTTCAGTGCGATATGGCTGGAGAGTTCAGTGCAATGTGGCTGGAGAGTTCAGTGCGATGTGGCTGGAGAGTTCAGTGAGATGTGGCTGGAGAGTTCAGTGCTATGTGGCTGGAGAGTTCAGAGCGATGTGGATGGAGAGTTCAGTGCGATGTGGCTGGAGAGTTCAGTGCGATGTGAATGGAGAGTTCAGTTCGATGTGACTGGAGAGTTCAGTGCTATGTGGCTGGAGAGATCAGTGCTATGTGGCTGGAGAGATCAGTGCTATGTGGCTGGAGAGATCAGTGCTATGTGGCTGGAGAGATCAGTGATATGTGGCTGGAGAGTTCAGTTGCTATGTGGCTGGAGAGTTCAGTGCGATGTGGCTGGAGAGTTCAGTGCAATGTGGCTGGAGAGTTCAGTGCTATGTGGCTGGAGAGATCAGTGCTATGTGGCTGGAGAGATCAGTGATATGTGGCTGGAGAGTTCAGTTGCTATGTGGCTGGAGAGTTCAGTGCGATGTGGCTGGAGAGTTCAGTGCAATGTGGCTGGAGAGTTCAGTGCGATGTGGCTGGAGAGTTCAGTGCAATGTGGCTGGAGAGTTCAGTGCGATGTGGCTGGAGATTTCAGTGCGATGTCGCTGGAAAGTTCAGTGAGATGTGGCTGGAGAGTTCAGTGCTATGTGGCTGGAGAGTTCAGTGCTATGTGGCTGGAAAGTTCAGTGCGATGTGGCTGGAGTAGTCAATATAATGAGAGTGGAGGGATTTGCACATAGTGTCCTAGGAGTCTGAGCTGTGGGGCTATATAATCATGTGAATGTGTGTACTGGATTCCCCAGAAAAGCCTGTCACAAAGGTTCTCATTTAGGTCAAAATACACAATTTCCTAGAATGCAGACATTTGATTATCCTATAGTAAAAAGATTATTGTACAATATTTAGGAACAATGGACACCCATAGTTCAGGAGTACTCACCCCATTGAAAGCTGCACCAGTTCTCTGTGTTGACAACATGTGGAAAAGGAGAAGTAAACAGTGCTGTGTTAAGCTGGTTACACACTGAAGAAGTTTTCCAACCAACGTGTTACCTCAAACCATTGTACCAACGACTGAAGGTCCGATCAGTCTGGCGGTTCATGCATACACACTGACACGATTTACCTTCATATCTGTGCTCTTCATCTGGTCCTTCATCTGGTCCTCTGGTCTTCAGAGAATGACAGCACAATATTCATTCATTCATTATTGTCACACTGATTAAAACTGCTTTGTTATAGCTATCCACATGTCCTAACGAATTTCGTTAGCTTCTGTGACACTGAAGCGAAATATTCTGTCTCAGAAAGAACAAATGAATTATTCCTTCTACAGCACTCTCTAAATTTATTCACCAGGACATTCATTGCTAGCAACAGCTGAAAAGAGCCCGACTCTGTAAACTCTATGGAGATCGTCAGCATGAGTACATACACACTACATGATCTGTCGGTGGTTGGTCGAAAAATATTAAACAGTAAGACCAACCAAATGAAACGATAATCGGCACTTTGAGACGACTTTATATCATCGTGTCACTATAAACACTCACACAATATCTGACTTGAATGGTTGTATGTCGGCTGATTGGCAGGAATATCGTATGAAAAACCTACAGTGTGTACCCAGCCTTAGTCTATAACATAGGCAGAGATTGTATAGGTCTCTGTCATATTGTCAATGCAGACAAGGCAGTGCTGGTGGGGGGTGTACTCCCAGACAGTGGGAGACCATAGCATGAAAACCAAACTGTTCTGATAGTGGAGGCAGGGGGGGTCGTAGCTAAATCTTTACTTTATAAATGAAAATTTCCATTAATAAATGTTTGCCTTTAATTTTTGCTTACACCAATTCTGGGTATTCTGAGTAACTAACAGGCAGCAACTCATTCTACTGAGCAATATGTAAAGGAAAACTCATATAAACCCATCCTCTGGACAGGTTCCCCTGCCAGCTGTAAGAAAGATGATTGTCCTCCCACGGGATCTTACAATTGCCTCAGTGTTGCCACTTATTGTTTAATCCTCCAGGTGGTAAGAAGACTTATTGGATAGTGCCTCAGTATTGAACCCCGTTCGAATAAAGAATTTTATAATTCAGTGATGTGATAGATAGATATATATATATATTATATATATACATACAGAGAAGTACATAGTTGCATGTAATCTCTCTAGCATTTCAAGTAACCTTATAAAGAGCCACCAAATTCCTTGCTAGTAACTGTTTGCTGTTACGGGAATTCCAACATTCTTACGTAGAAGTTTATAGAGCAGGAATAACATTATGGGAAGAAGCTTTACTCAATGCCTTCCAACTGCTCATTCCTCATATGTGTAATCTATTACTAACTTCTGAAGTAGCCACATAAGACACAAGTTGTGAAAAGGCCAGCCGAAATCAGGTTATCCCAGTCTCATCAAACTAAAATAAAAGCTACAATAACATTTACATCTCTCAAAGGAATTATCCAGTCAGTCTCAGAAACAAGCCGCCTACTGTCACTTCTGATGACCCATCGACTGTACATCCAGCATTAGATCTACAGAATGATTTAAAAAACAACTGTTCTACCTTTACCCACAAGGAACAGACGTCAATGTCTTTCAAGATGACTTATCAGCAAACTATCTGGCAAAGTATACAGCGACTATACCAACCAGCTCCTGTATCTGTACAGCTGTGTTTTTACTTACTGTCTGTGCCAATGAGCTGTGAACAGAAGCAGAGGTCAAAGAGATCCCCCTCAAAGTCTTTTATTCAGTGGGATGGGGGGGGGGGTAATAAGAAAAAACAAACATGTTCTACTGTTTAATTTGAAAAACTACTTACTGGTCAAGCTTCTTCTGCCAACAGACCAGTGGATAAGAATCAGGTGAAAGTACTGTAGGGCAATTTAGGTATGTCCATAAGTTGCAGCATTGGATGGCCCTTCATCTTCTATTTAAAGATACATATGTATTTTTCCCAATAAAATAGATTTATTTGGATCGTTAATAGATAATCTCTTTCTGTGAGTGGGAGTTTTTGTGACAGTTTGCTAAATGTTATTATTATGCCCTGTACCAGTGGCATGAGTTTGATATGAACACACTGGTGAATTATTTCTCTGAATTATATCTTTATCTTGCTTTATAAATGAGTGAAGAGTATGTAAGTATTTCTTGGCAATGTACAAGCATTGACTCCCTTTCAAACATGTCCAAAAATTAGCCTTTTTCAGCTCAAATAATTCTAACTGGTTTGAAATTTGTCCAGTATGAAGGTTTGTACTTGTTTGCAGTGTGATCATTAATTTAAGACAATTTGATCCAAAGTTTGTGATTCACATTCAAGATTCAACCTTTACTGTTCTCAATTCACATTCAAGGTTCTTAAAAATAGTAAAACCAACTATAAAAGTTGCCTGTTGCAACTTGATTGGATACATTATTTAGAATTTTTAACAACTCAATCAGTGTACATAACTGTGTTTGTGTTCTTAGTATGAGGTCCGCTGTTCGTATAGGAAAAGAACATGATGGAAACTGGCTCCAACACCAAAATGGCTACAACATTGATGATCCTGTTCACCTTGCTCAAAGTTAGTTTGAATTCTTTAGTCTTTTAAAAGCTCAAGAATAACCGGCAAACGTTTGAAGTTTAGAGCTCTAGAGTTAATAAATACACCCATTGCTATCATAATTAATTGCTTTTGCATTTCTACACCTAGACAAACAATGGTGCTAATGACAAGCACATAAAATAATTGTGTTTTCTGGGGTAAGTATGTTTTAGTGAGGGTGCCAACTTGTAAGTAAACAAAATCCAAAGGTAAGTCAGTGATGTAATGTTGCACTAAACCAGTGATGGGCAAACTTTTTCAGCAGCGGGCCGAATAAAAATGAAAAACTTTAGGTGGGCCAAATGAATTTATTAACAAACTCAAATATCGAAATATATAATACAATACAATCACATTAGCTTTATATAATACAAATTATTATAAAACTAATGTGATGAATGAAGCTGTGACTGCATTTCTATAAGTTCCTCGTAATCTGGTTCGAACCGGGATGTACTGATTCTGAGAAGTGAATTAAATGCTCATCTGTCAGTCTGTTTCTAATTGAACTCTTTCTAAGTTTTATTGTAGAAAACACCTGTTCACATATATAAGATGAAGCAAATATAGCACTTACTTTCTGAGAGTGAGATATCAGATTTGGGAAACTGGATTTCGACAAAGACTTGTAGAACTCTAATTTTGGGACATTGAGAAACTACTGTTTGAGGTGATTGGAAGATTGCAATTCAATTAATTCAAGTTGCAAGTCCGGTTTCACTTTTTCACAGTTTTCATTAAAAGGCATGCTGAAAACATCCAAGTCTTTTTTAATGGCATTGAAATCTTCAAATCTTCGTTCAAATTCAAGATGGAGTTTTCTAAGACTGTCTTCGTAGCTCTTTAGTTTGTCTTTCTTCACTGGGGCTATTGAATTTAACCTCAGGAAGTGAGAAACGTCGTTCTTAGCTAGCTGATTAGCAAACAGAGCAAGTTGTCGTTTAAAACTTCTGAGATGGCCCCAGATATCGTCGATAAATTGATTTTTCCCTTAACATTCAACTTGTTCATGTGACAGAGATAATCTGTGAAAAATGCAAAGTCAGAAAGCCATGTTGTATCTTCCAACATTTCACACTCCACAGACCACTGTTTCTCATGGAAGAATGACACTATCTCATCTTTCAGCTGCCAAACTCGCTCGAAGACGCATCCTGCACTAAGCCATCTTATTTTTGTGTAGTATAGCACATCAGAGTATTCAGATTGCATGGAGTCAAGAAAGTCTCGAAATTGTCTGTGAGTAAGTGCACGAGATCGAATAGTATTTACAAGTTTCACAATTACATCAAGCACAGGTTTCATATTCAAGGCAGATTTACACAAGGCGTCTTGGTGAATGACGTAATGTAGAAAGACAACGTTGTTCTCGGGATATTTTTGATTAAAGTTACCAACAAATCCAGATTTTTTTCCGATCATGCTTGGTGCTCCATCCGTCGTAATATTGCATATGCTTGTTATAGGTACTTTCAAAGTTAATAGGCCTTCCAGAAATGCAAGAAAAATATCTGACCCTGTTGTTGTTCCCTTTAACGACTGCATGCATGCTAATTCCTCTGTAATAGAAAAGTTTTCATCAACACCTCTTATAAATAATAGCAACTTAATAGTATCATTTATGTCCGTGCTTTCATCCATAGTAAGGGAGCAGAATTTAAATTTACTTATCTTTGACATCAACTGTGATGTCAGATTTTTATTTATTCCTTCGACTCTAGACGTCACAGTTTTTCTAGATAAGCTTACAGTCTCAAAATCCTTTTTCTTGTCAGGACATAAAACATCACAAACTTGGAGCATACCGTGTTTAACAAACTCCCCATCACAAAAAGCTTTATTGCTTTTAGCAATATTGTATGCTACAATATAACTTGCATGTGTAGCTGCTTTCTGAGAACTATTTATTTTCATTAAAAAAATTTGCTGACCTGATAATTTTTGCGAAGATCTTCTGCTTTTTGTTTCCTTTCAGATTCAGTCATGGCTTCATAATTGGCATTCTGATGCTTAGAAATTAAGTGGCGGGAAATGTTGTATTCTTTGTAGACTGCTACGGTTTCAGTACAGATGAGGCACCCTGGTTTATCCTTACAAACTGTGAAAAAGTATTTATAGGTCCATTCATCTTTGAAAACACGGCACTCGGAATCCACTTTGCTTTTCCTATTAGACATTTTGGGGTTGGAATGTTATGCACAGTACAACACAGCAGTACCTCCACGCTTTGCGCACATTCCATAACAGACTAACTTACGTTACAGCGTCAGTAACCAACAAAGCATGCAGCGTGATCTTCACGTGATCAACGACAATCTGTGTTCTTATTGGTTCAGCGAAAAATAGAGAAGCATCGCATGTCTCGCGCAGGGATGTATTTAGTTTCTGTATTTATATTTGAATTATTCACAGCATAATAACGGGCCGGATAGAAGTGCAAAGTGGGCCGGATCTGGCCCGCGGGCCGTAGTTTGCCCATCACTGCACTAAACCAATTACGTAGCAAATGCAGTGCGCACACAGGTGCACAGTAGTCTGGACTCCTAATAGTCACAGAGATCATCCACAGATATTTTCCCCCAAAACAATATAAGAAGATTGAGTATCCAAGGGGTTCTAACGGCCTTTACGAGGATATGGACATGTTACATTTATTGATGCTTGTAGATTGCCAACTTTACATTCCCCTCTCTGTGATTGGCCTTCCAGTCAGTTATAGTTATTTGGTGAATTGGGACACAAGTTATTCGATGATGACAAGTCTCTAAAATTTGGTAAAATTTTCGACCTAAACTACTAGCCCACCTTTATATGTGCGCAAATAAGAAAGTAAACAAAATATTCAAGCACACAAATGTGATATATATAATAAAGACAGCTGCCAGATTAAGCAGATTTTAGGAGGAAAATCTAAAGGTTTCAGTAATAAATGGGGATAGTCCTAAAGTAGTAATAAGATTTTAAAGTGGTTGGTTTTTACCCTCTCCACAACACGTACTTCCAGCCAGATGTACAATACCACAAAATAAGATGCAGACCGATCTTACATGGGCAGTTCCAAAAACCAGAATGAGACATTGTGCACATATATATACACAAGTTAACCCGTGCATGATACTCATGCATTCTAGTCAAATCAAGCTACTTAAGGTGTTAAAAAGGTTCTTGTCATGCATTTGGGCCTAGCCCAGGCCTCCTCAGGGGAAGAGCGTTACTTCCCGACGCAAGCGCCCTTTTTTAACGTGGTTTTGTCCACATGTCACCACCTCATCATTTTTCTCCATCACCTCATCCTTCATCTTCATCGCCACATCCTTCATCAAGCTACTTAAGGTGTTAAAAACTCCCCACTGTCACCCCCGGCAACCACCAACCACTCCCAACTGTCACTTCTCCTTCAAGAAATATATAGGTCAGTGTATAACTCTGCCCAGCAGGGGGCGCTGCAGCTTGGTTTGTTTTTTTTCCCACACACGCCATTAGGCATTTATATAGTAGATAGGAGTATGCATAGGCCAATAAGTAGGTACAT
Organism: Mixophyes fleayi; assembly: GCF_038048845.1. Taxonomy (NCBI): domain Eukaryota; kingdom Metazoa; phylum Chordata; class Amphibia; order Anura; family Limnodynastidae; genus Mixophyes; species Mixophyes fleayi. The sequence continues at coordinate 54,104,000 of NC_134406.1, forward strand.
TCGTTCAAATGAAAATGCACTGTGGGAGTGCGTTTTTGCACTTAAATAAATTATATTTACTGTGTTCTATTTTTTAAGCATTTCAAAATTTGAAGGCTTATTTAGAATAATTATGCAAGAAGCATGTACTATTATTTATAGAAAAACAATCAGATCTTTACTTAGATGAGTATAGCATGCACTGAGTAGTGGATTCTAGGAGACTTTAACATATGTGAAATGAGTCACAATCTGAGGGAGTGAGGACCTGCACTGCTAAAGTCCACTTGCAAAAGCAAGCCTAAAATGCTTTATTGTCTATAGCAGGTGTCATCAGTACTAGCCAAACAATACTTTAATTTCCCAAGATCTATGATCAGAACTAGTTACTTATAAGAAGATGCCCTCAAGTATATTGTACTGGCTGGGTGCACTGTACATTTTTTATGTCCCGTGCCACTAGCTCCACCTAGGCAAGATATTGCCATAGACCCCATGTTGGGCTCCACATGTGAAACCTCTCTCATCTGCTATTACATGATACCCCACTCACCGTCCCCCTCCACTTCTGCTCCGACGGGGGTATGACATCCTCAAACCAGGGGGCCCCTTGATTACACAGGGATTTAAACACGGTTACAGTGAAGAGGCCACTAATGACGGTACAGTGCAACCGTAAATAAATATTGGGCACCAGGCCATCTCAGTTCAAATAACGGGGATAAATTTTATTTTAAACTACGTCTTCCTCTCCAGTACATAATTGTGGCAAATAAATTTCGTCTGATAACTCATCCAGCACACACTTAACAACAATAAAATAGTTCTGTCAATTCACATACCCGGTGTTATGGGTGAAGATGTTACACAGCATTAGTCGGAGCTAATCATGTACACAGACGGACAGTAGGCATGGACCTGAAGTTCTTGCACTTTTCTTGTGAACTCCATCACCTACATCAGAGACCCTTCTTTACAACTTTAACCACACTGCCTCAAGCAGCAAACCCCCTTCCCCTCACAATGTGGGGGCACTTTCCAAGGGGGACTTCCTACTGCGGCTGTACGGACTGATTCCCCACTATCCAGGGACCTTCCTTCCTCCCTCTACTAAAACTGACAACAATTCCTAAGGGAACACTTCCAGATTGCTTCACACATCCCAGATATCAGGGATTCTTCCACTGCAGACTTGCAAGTTTTCAATGTCTCACAGCACTCCTGTGACTGCAGGGTCCAACCGTGCTGTTATATATAAAAATCTCCCTTCATTTATGGGGCACAATAAATCCCAGTCTCCTATGAAATCTGGCCATGAACCCTCTCCCAGCGTGCTGACACTCTTATTTAATATATCCAGGGGCTCTCTAATTAATGGGGTTCTCTCTCCTCTTTCTGCAAACCAGGCTATCCTGTGGCAGCTGCCACACACTCACCCCTTCTTGGTGGCATTTCCTTTCGGACACTTCCCCTTCAATATTAGTTTTGATTCTGGTGGCCCCTTCTGGGGTACCCTTGATGGTGAGGATCCCCTTTGTCCCTAGCAAGAGTTTTCATTCAATACAGCCTTGAGGTATCTGCTGTATGCCCCTTCTTCACCGGAGCTTCTTTCTATGGAGGCCTTTTCCCCAAGATATATCTTTGTAACCACATGGCTCTGCTGGGAACTCTTGCAGGAGTCTGAGACTTCCTCTGACAAGATGGCCACCTCTCTAAATGCAGGGAAAATCTTATTGAGTCTTATAGAATCTGGCTCATGTGATCACCCTATATCCAACGCTGGTGCTTTCATGCAGCACCATTGGCCATGCCCCCACCAATGATGCATCACCAGTACTGATGTTAGACACTGCCTCACTGTACTAAACATTTCTTCCCTGGTTACCTCACCTGCCGTCACCGGGGGGGGGGGAACGGGGGTGTGGATTTCATGTAATGCTACATGCATTACAGAGCCCTGGTTAAACTTTTATTATTATTATTAATTTTTATTTATAGGGCGCCACAAGGTGTTCGTGGCGCCGTACAGGGACAAAAAACGAATTACAATACAAGGTGAGACAGCACAGTACAGTAAACATAAAGCACAGTAACTCAGTAAGCTCAATGCACAGCTAGTGAGGGCGGGGGGAGTATCCGCAAATTTACGGGGCCCAAAAGGAGGGCGCGGAAGACAGGGAGACCCCCAGAGGGGGGAGGAGGGCCCTCGAGGAGGAGGGCAAAGTAGCTGGAGAGCAGAGTTAGAAGTGGTGGAAACAGGAGGAGAGATGGCCCTGCTCAGAGGAGCATACAATCTAAGGGGAGGGGTGGACAGACGGAGAAACGCAGGGGAGAGAGGGAGAGTAGAGGGACGGAGGCAGGGAAGGGGAAAGAAGGGGGAGAGGCAGAGGATAAGGTAGGTAGTTAAGTGGGAGACTGGAAGGCTTTAAGAAAAGGTGGGTTTTTAAAGCCCGTTTGAAACTGGACAGGTTAGGGGAAGTCCTGATGGAGGGAGGGAGCTTGTTCCAGTGGAGGGGGGCAATTAAACATTTCTAATATTGAAATCATGTGTTATTTATATACATAATAATAATAATAATAATAATAATAATAATAATAATAACAAGATTTTAAAAAAAATCTGCAAATTGAGGAGAATTTCATACATTGCAGTTTTGCTGAGTTAGGCCAATGTCTATTTGATCTTTCCACAAGTTTGAACCCATGGTTAGAGAGACCTTTTACAAATTTAAAATGTTCACAGTTTTGAGGTAGTGAGGAAGCTGCTTAGAAGAAAGCACAATATATAGAGATTTGGCACATAGAGAGCTCACTGTAATAAATGCACTCTCGAGACTGGTGTAATGGAGGATCCTCTTTTGCCTCTTATATAATGCAACCTAAGCTAATATAAAGCTAATGTAGAACTTAGTTATGGGTTTCCCTTAACAATATTCTATTGCCACCATTAAAAACCTCATCTACTGCTCATCATTACATAAGACTCTGGGTGCCAAGATTGGGACACAATTTCCCTTTTGCCAACATGGCTTCTCTCACTGCCTGCCAAGCCCTGCCCCTGCTAATATCTATACATGTAAGATAAGAGAATGTATTCCCCTTAAAAATAATCATACTTAATTGTTTTTGCTCTCTAATTCTGTTTAAATGTTCTTACTTTTTAAATGCTGATGTTTTTTTTAAAACTCTTGTTGAAATAATGTCACAAAGCCAGTAACTACAGTGAAAGAGAATGAGACATTTAGCAACACAAAACAAAGTGAATTTATTTTACAATGTAGCTGTCTTTTGTTAATTGATAGGGCTATTTTATTTTATTGCATGTTTTATACTTATGCTTTGGAAAAACCAAGTGATAATTGTATGACTTGTCTTTTAGACTTTCTACAGTCTGGTTTCTGTATCACTATTTCTCTAAACTGCTTGTGTCTCTTTACCTTCCATTGTGGTCTCTCTTTACCTTTGCCCTAACTTTCTGTACACAACATTTACAGTGTTTGCGGTCTCAGCAAGTGTGAGAGTCTTCTTTTGTCTATATATGTGCTTTTCATTCGCACTAGTGTTTGTTCATTTCTGCTTATTTCTTCTGTCTGGATCAGTCTTCGTGTCAGCGTAAAACAAACTTACTAGAACTGTTTTTCCATGAGCTAGCACTGTTAGGGAGGATTCAGACTAATTAATGTTGCCTTTTCAGAGTAATATCGTGTTATAGTTACTATTCCTCACTGTGGAGTTTTGTGTCTTTGTTCCATATTGAGGTTAGATTGAGGTATGTTATAAGGTCACACTGGACATTAATGAAGGGAAACGGAGGAGGTGTCCATAGCAACTAATGTGATTGTCATTTTTCTTGTGCAGTTAAGAAAAAAGACCATCTGATTTTCCTCTCCTCTAATTTCCATAAATGTTTCCCAATATATTTTAGGTATTACATTTTGTAAGCTAAACATACAATCATAGAATACAGACACGTCTGGTTTATGGATAAATAAAATCACTTTTTCTCATATTGTCCTTGAGTTAACCATGCTGCAAAGGTCAATGGTTGTTTTTTTATTAGGGAGGGGAGTCATCTAGTAACTTAAATAGTCATGCGGCCCTATAAAAATATATAAAGTAGTTATCTTGATACATGTTTTGATCCTATACTTTTTATTGTCTTGGAAATGTAATAATATATTTACTGTGAAAACCACTTCTCACTATTGCCAAAGTTCATTGCTACATTTTACCAAATATGTTTCCTGTTCACCAACTGATGCATTAGCTTCCCAATCCCATAATGAATAGATAAATTCCTTTCCCTCACTTATTTCCATATCCGGGAGACTCGATTTTATTTTGCTGAAACCCATGACCAGGATGTAGAAAAGATTTTTTCTGAGTGTAGTTTTAAATTGCACATAGTTTAAAAAAAAAATAGAATGTAATAAGCAATTTTTTTTTTTCTTAACCCGCATCCGATTTCTGTCCAATTTAAAAACACTAAGGGTAAATTTACTAAACTGCGAGTTTGAAAAAGTGGTGATGTTGCTTATAGCAACCAATCAGATTCTAGCTGTCATTTTGTAGAATAAATAAATGACAGCTAGAATCTGATTGGTTGCTATAGGCAACATCTCCACTTCAAACTCGCAGTTTAGTAAATTTACCCCTAAATTGCAGTATTTAATGCCAAACTGCATGGTGAACGTGGGTGTGAAGCATCCAGTGTTACTATGCAGTTTTGTTACATGGGCTGCCTGGTGAGCTAACACCTGTCCGATTTCACTGTCTGGGCAGGAGCCTTCCCACCCGGCAATCCTTCAATAAATCAATAATAAAACTGAGATAAAGCATAGACTCCCTATAATCCATAATCAGCATTATAAAGCTTGGGGTAGTTTTCACTACAGCACTGAGACAGTGAGAGAGGTGTCCCTCTGCTAGAGTGGATACCAGCACAAGGTTAGACACACTATAACATAGAAACCTGTAGCATGCAGTCCCTCTGCCATAGTGGAAACCTGCCCCAGTCTGGTCAGTGAGTGTCTAGCCTGGTGATAATTTCCATTCTAGCAGGGGGGTCCTGTACCAAGCTTTTCCCCTACTTTAGTGCAAACTAGCCTAAGCTATATAGCAATATAGCAGGTTAGTGGTTTTAAGGGGTGGTCCTTTTGACAATTTTTTTTAATTATTTAACAACATTGTGGTAAAGTGAATAACTTACAATATGTGTCTAGCAGACTAGGATCCAGGCGTGGCTGTGTGAGGCATTACAGACAAGCAAAGCAGAGAACCTGTTCTTATCACCTTTATCTAGTTAAGGTGGGAGTTGTCAGACACAGAGGGAGGAAGTCATGAATTTGACACCTGTCAATCAGGGTTTAGTTGGGAAGAAGCATAGAGTTTAAAATGCTTGTGTTCCCTATGGGCGGGGCGATCAATGCAGGACAAGCTGGCTGATCTTATAGAGAGTTGAACTATGTCAGAGATTGCCAAGGGAGAATTGGAAGATTTTATATTACAAATAAACAGATATAATGTATATTCCAGAAATATGTCATGAATGTCATCTTGGAGCTATCAGTGTTAAAACATTTATAACGATTCCATCCAAACAGCTTGACACCGAGAAGAAAACCCAAGGCCAAGCTTTTTTGAATGGTACCTGTAAAAATATATATTTGCAAAAAAAGCCTTAATGTTATTATTGAATACCCCTCTATTTTGGATCTAAAAGTCCCAGCATGATTGTAGTTTTGCAAAAAGCCACACACTGCCCATACAACAACTTGTGGCTATCCATCTTTTATATTTTCCACACAGCTCACAGTGCAGTGAATGCATTAGTGATGTCATAATCTGCGCTGGACATGTAGAAAGTGGATTGTGTTCTATGCACTAATCACAGAAGCAGTCAGGTTTTCTTTTGTTTGTTAAATTCTCTTGGCAGATAGATCAAACAGCATGAAAATTGTGAAATCTCATTTTATTTTAAAAGCATTAGGTAGACCTCTTTTGTAAGACAGGTCAGCCTTATTGTTGTCCTGAGTACTAGGTCTATGCTACTATGGTCAGATCAGGACCAGCAAGAGGAATTTTGGGCCCCCCGGTACAGCAACTTTTTGGGGCCCCTTCCATAGCCACCAGAGGAGGCGTGACAACACTAGGTTGGTGGCTCCTCCCACTACACCGGCAAGCTTGGGTCCCCACTCAAGTACACTTCCGGGTACATTTAACACTGAGAATCTTATCTCTTTGCATATCTCTCTTATTTACTAATATGAACAGGACTTGTCATAGTTTAACTGCAGAGATAAAAGTAAATGTCATTCACAGATTGGAACAAAACTACTCCCCAATGGTCAACATGTTGTGAAAAATGGCAGAATGCTTAGATAATGCTACAAACAAATAACTTTTGAACATTTTGAAGTACCTCTCAGATATGGGAATACACTTATTTTACTTAGTCATACATAGATATATAAATTGAGAAATGCAATAAGCATTTCAAAAGCTTTGTAAATCAGACTACAAAGAGACTTTACAGTGTTGCACAAGTCATTGGCAAAAAAAATTGGCAAAATTAAAAAACAAACTATTTTTAGAGAGGAATGGCAGACTGATAGTGAAGAAGTGATTGCAAAAGATTATGATCTCAGTACATTAAAATCTTTTATAATTCAGTATTCATTTGTTAGAGCTAAAATATCTGTAACAAATATGAATTTGAAGATAATAAAGATCTCTCGTCATAAATCATGGATCACCTAGTGATCATATCACGTAAAGACAAACAATCAAGTTTTCTGCTAGTCATAATTTACCACTTTTATACTTTTAAAGGATTGCTTTATATCAGTTAATTGAGACTAGCTTAAGGACATATTCAGACAGGAATTTAAGAATACCGTGATTGTCTGACCAGTTCTAAAGCGAATGTAGTTAAAGTGAATGTGGGACGCTGTTCCCCTGTAGAACCATAGCACCTCTGCTGTGAAATTGCTGCCTGTAACGTTATAATAGAGACTTTTGGCAAAAAAAATAAAATAATATTTTATTTAATGTATTTTAATTATCATGGAGTGGGCATTCATAGAATTTTGCAATATAAAAAGCAACATATGTATAGTCAACAGTGTTCCGAAAAATGTTGCAGATATCAGCTGCCGCCAGTCTTCAGTGATTCAGGCCATATATTCCCGTAATATGTGCTCATTAAAACACAGGAATAATTCTGTAATCAGTATGTATATTTTTTTATTCAAGTGTTTCAACTGTTTTGTCAAAGAAGAAAAAGAACATGACTTTCTTTACATCATTTATATGGTTTAGTATTTTAAGTATGTAAACACCTTCTTTAAATGAAAACATGCCAAACAGGTTGCCATCTGGAATGTGACTACACATAATACAGAGAAATGTTTCAGATGCCAGATCTTTGTTCGCTCTCAGCACATTTGCCAGTCTCAGCGCCATTACAGTGAACTAAGATCCATGCCCCAATAGCATAAAATTGCCTATGATTCTGCACCATGGTGCAGCAGGGTGGAACGGTGGTTAGCATCGCTGCCTCACAGGGTTCGATTCCAGACAGGACCCTATCTGTGTGCAGTTTGTATGTTCCTTCCGTGTTTGCATGAGTTTCCTCTAGGTGTTCTAGCATGTATGCGCTTTATAAAAAAAACATTAATGAATAAGTATCATGTGTGCTTCCACAAAGGTACTAAGTCAGGTTACAACATAAAGGACTTCCCCACTTGTACCCCAACCCTTGAGCTTGTACTGATTTCTTTTATGTACTGCTTGTCTGACTGTATTAAATGACTCTGAAACATAAGGAGAAAACGGAGCTGTCTTTAAATCATGTACCATACATATGGAGTTTGTAATATTAGGTAGGCAGGTGCATACTGCATGCCAAGAATATCCACACGGCCCCACTGAAAAGGGTGGGTAGCAGCATATCTAAATATGGCCTTATGTAGAACGTGTTTGTGCAAATGATGTAATGCCTTCATTTTTTTCCTACTACCCCCAGTAGCTGAACCACCCCCGGAGCATTTAAATACCTTGTACACAGAAATAAAATATATTTTTTTATGTCAGATCTGCAGTATGAAATGGCATTCCACTTGATAGCGGAACGCCAGAACTTTACAAAGAGCCTGTTTCCCTGCATAAGTAGATTTGCAGGTAATTTATCTGCAAATTTTCTAATCTTTAGGAAAACGAAACCTCACAGGCTCTGACACCCCAAGGCTCAGACTAACTGTGCCTATTGATAAACCTGGAGCAGATGATACTGAAGGGTGCAAGTGATTTGAACATATGGTTTTTACATGGATTGGGGAAGTGGAGAGATGGGATTCATGTTTTTCTGCCCTTATAGCAGATTGAATTATTTTATGTTGTCTTTCTTGCTTTTCTTCTGTTGTGGGGCGTCTCTTCGTGGCTCTACAATTATTGGGAAATTGTTATTTCTCACAGTTCTATACTTCTCACAGTACAGGAAAAAGTGACATTTGTGACCACTGTTCATATCGGTTGAAGCCATTTTCCTGTTTCTCTACTCTCTCTCACTCTTCCCCTCATACTCACTCACTTCCCTTCTTATTATTAATTAGTCTTTATTAATTAGATACATGCACAGGGCTGACATATGGTCCATTTATTCTTACGGGAAATCTGTTCCTTCAGGTGAATTTAGTACCCATGCAAGGGGCAGCATTTGTGAGTTGAGCAAAGTCTATGTCTCATGGTTGTCCCAGTCTTTCGTTTCAAAATTAGGATAACTTCAATATATAGCCCATTGTTTTTCATATACCCCTTTCTGAAGCTATGAATGGCCCATAGAGACAAATAGTGTTTCATTGTATACTTAACTACTGTATGTCTTTTAGAAAGTCCTATACAATAATCTCTGAGATCGTTCACATTATTTCAATTTTCTATATATTTTTCGAATTCGGTTTCTTTCATAATTGGCAGTTTTTGTTTCTTGTCATAATTCTAGTGCAATCCTGCACTATTCATAAAACTATTTCAGACACTTTAATAAAGGGGCTATAGAGCCATTTACCCTGGGCAAAAGGGGTTGGGGCAATTTTTGGACTTTCCACCAATGAAACCTAGTTTTGAGATGCTCAAAAAGCTTATATCTCAGCCATCTGGTGTTCTGGGAAAAGTAGGGACCACATGTTTAAAACAAAGGTTTATCCTATTTCAAGTAAGATTCCTGACCAAAATAAAAAAGAACCTCAAACCTCAATCTAATAGTCTTTATCCGAACCTTACCAATGCCCAAACATTAGTCTAAGGCTTAAATTCCAACCTACTTTCAGATTTATCCAAAGTCAAAGTACAAACTGTAAATTTAGGTCATGCTTGTAAATTATTTCGAGTCCAAATAGTTCACTAATCCATCTTCACCAAACTCTAAAAATGCAAATGTACTTTTCTCTACTTTCAATATACATTGGTATTTTACTCCTTGGGGAAAATTTGTACAACTGTGGGTATGAAAAGTGGAGATGTTGCCTACAGCAACCAATTAGATTCTAGCTGTCATTTTGTAGAATGTATTAAATAAATGATAACTAGAATCTTATTGGTTCCTATAGGCAACATCTCCATTTTTTCAAACCCGCAGCTGGATAAATTTACCCCCTTGTGTTTACAGAGATATAGTGGCCCAATTATTTGATCTTTGCCTTGACCCACTAATGATTTGTGCCACTAATGACTTAAAGCCGCTCTGAACTATTCCAAATATATTTTTGTCCTAATAGGCTTCCCTTTGGGGTGTCGTAACTATTAACGGTACTGACTACCCTGACACTAAAGAAGGCGACATGAGGACTCCGATTCTATACTACAGCGACCTGAAAAAAAACGACTTCCCAGGATACAGATGACTTGATGGGACGACTCGCTCTGTTGGCGACTCTACAAAATGACGTCATCAGAAACCGCGAGTTGTGTTAAAGCAGCGATGGACGGACCCGCTTGTAATTAATGTAATGTAAGTATTATTTTAGGGGTTAGGGGTATTAGGGTTAGGAGTTAAGGTTAGGGTTAGGGTTAAATCTAATCCTAACCCTAATCTAACCCTAACCCTAACGCCTAAAATAATACTTACATAACATTAATGACAGGCGGGTCCATCCATCGTCTTCTTTAGTGTTGGTGTAGTCAGTACCGTTAAACTGACTACCACCGTCCCTTTGATGTGTTATAATAAATGGCCAGTAGAGGGAGTCAGAGATTGAAATAAGGTATTCCTTTTCTATTAGTACTTACAAATAAGCTTTTGTATAGAAGAAACAAAATATAATAGTATACTATTTTCAATTGGAAATTGTTGATTTTTGTTTAGTAAGAGAAAATATGTGTGTTTTGCAGTTGTATTTCTGTCTGGTTTCTGGTGTTGTACTGCTTAATCCAGATGAAGAGAGAGGACCGCTCAAAAGATCTTCTTGAAAAACTATTTCCACCCAAAAAATCACCAAATGCTACAGAACTCAATGGGGAACTTTCTTACAAGTTACATTTTACTATGGAAATTCTGTACAGAAATAAATGTCTTGTTCATTAGAGTCAGGAAGGTGAGTCAGTTTAAACCTGCTTTAGATGTTTTGTTACTGTCTAGGTTACAATTATCTCAACTCTCAGGACACTAGAATATGTGTGTTAGCAGAAAATGTGGAATAAATGTGATATTTATTCTGTGTCCTTCAGAAAAATCAGCATAATATCAAAGATCTTGGACATGATCCCTGTTTTTATTGATACAATTATAGGTTTTTCCCACTTATGTAGAACTGCCAAATTACCCAACCTGATAGTCCTCTGTTGCCAGCAAATGTTACACTGTATATTATAGATGGAGAGTATTTTGTATTTATTTTGAATATCTTTGCTAAATACACTTTAAATTTAAGGATTATGCATATAAATGCTTTACTATCAGTTATACATTTCTGCCTGGCTGTATAAATGAAAGTAATCATACGTTCCGTGATATACAGAGGCGAACACAACAAACATGTTTGACCTCTCTCCAAACTGAGCATAACTTGGTGACCCATGCATTTCCTGCTGTATTCCCTGTAACGCTTTACAAATGGTTGGTGGTCTGCAGCATGGAAATCAGAGGGTGGTTTTCTAGCTCTTGAGAAAATACAATGATGCTCACAGAATGTCTTGTATATATCTGCTTGCCACACTAAAAGAAGCTTTTGCTTATAACCAATGTTCCTGCAAACTATCACATTACAATTATTATTCAGACATGAAAACCAGCAAATAAGTCTAAATGAAATCACATTGGAATGATGACATGTGCGGGTTTTCCCCCCGTAGTAAAAATAAGCAAATGGTTTTACATTTAGTGTCTGCTGGAACATATTCTAGACCATTCAGTATAATATACTCTCACTATTAGCACAGAGCAAAGTGGCAAATATAGAATAATTATTCTTATGGAATGCTTATACATACTTATGAATACAACATTGGCAAATATAGAATACTTACAAAAGTTCACTTCTTTTGTAAGTGGAGCTATATTAATATTGAATGAAACATAATAATATATTTATTACAGTTATATAATACATTTTGGAATTTGGTCTGTATCTAACACCGCAAATGTAAAAAAGGTGTTTTATAAATTCTTACACCAGCAGCTGCCTCTTTAAAATTCTAAAGCCAGATATAAGATGTTATATAATAAAGTGATATTAAATAACTACTAAAGCAAATTGTTCGTTTCACTAACCTTATTATTAGATGTTGAAAACTATCATAGTACCCCATTAAGTATAATGATTTTTCTCTATTAGAATATTTAAAAAGACAATACCATTTTTTCCATATAATTCCGTAAAGGTTCAGCTAAACATATGAACAGATTATCTAATTAACTGAATTTTTGTGCTTACTAAAATTAGAGGAAACGTCCATATTTATAACATTGACCCCAAAAATAAAGCAACATGTTTGTACATAATAAAAATTAGAACAATCCAGTCTAGACAGTTAAAGTCCTATTGTTTGGAAATATCTAATTCATTAAAGGAAATGTACCGTTATAATACATCTATGGTGTCCTTTTACTAATAGACGGTATAACCAGCTATTGTATTCTGCCATTGTCATTTATTATGCAATGATGCATTGCATAATAAACAATAAGGTAGTTTACTAAAAAGCAATAGTCAACAATAATATAGATGTCAAGCATTGTACTCTATGCCAAATGTAAGCCATGTTGTGTAGTGCAATGAGCTTTGATGATCTGCAACCAAGGAGAAACCCTGCGGTGGTTTAAGCTACTAGGCTGTGATAACTTGCCCAGCTGTTTAAACTGGACAACAGTGTTGACAATTAGATTTAAGCCCTTCACGGATTAAATTAATTAGCTTAAAGCCTAGCAGTAGGTGCTGTAACCCAACTACACCTTGTGTGGTATGGGGCAAGAGTAGCATTCCATCCTTGAGCAGGGGCTTGGGCACTATATAATAGTCCTAGCCTATTTATTTGGCCCATAAACTGGACCCATCTGGGTCAGTATGGAACCCTGCAATAATAAGCAATTATCACCCGCCAGATGCAGCAGAGGGGGCGGAGCAACAAATTAACCTAAAGGCTAATGCTGGAGCACTTATCTGAGGGAAGAATAGTTGCAGTCAGGAGTCACATTATATTAGCTACCAGCCTATTGCTGGGAGCCCTAATCTGGCTCCCCCTTGTCTGGTAGATCAGGTCAATTACGATTAGTCGTTATCCATTATACCAGCTTTTGGTTTTGGCAGATACATAATTTGCTGGCTAGTACATGACCTCCAAAGGCCATTCAGAAAACTCTGAGTCACTTGCAGAAACTTGAAAGTGAACAGCTGTTAAAATCTACAGTTGGAACGGAATTCCTGATATCCTGTTTTATTATTTAGATATTATGGTCCTGATTCATTAAGGAATATAAATGCTGATACGTGCCTTATTTTGCACAAAATCGCTCTGCCACGCCCCAGCAATGTCCAATTCATCTTAGAACACAAAGGACCTTTACTACAGGCTATGATTTCATGAGGGAAGGGGCATATGCACATAGTTAATGTACAGTAAGAGCGTGCCAAGCTCGAACGCACGCAGCAATGTCCGATTCATGCTCCGGGCATGTCAAAGGTATGTATTTTTCTGTCGTATCACCTGTACCAGCTACAGGTCAGGTGTAAGTACTGATTGCTAGTGACGATGGCTGTGCATGCATGCTACAACATGTCAAACAACTGTAAAAATGCATTTTATGTAGAGTGGACCTTGGCATTTTATGTGCATAACATCATGATAAATGTTTTGCTGACCCCCCCCCCCCTTTTTTTTAAAACGAAATTTTTTGCCATTAATGATTATTTTATTAAAAGGTGACGATCATTTTATTTATTTTTCTGTGTGTTCTTTTGTGATTTCATGTTCCATATATGTAATTGGATGTATCCTGTAGAGTATTATCTATTAGTGCAAAGCATACCTAGATCCATATTCAGCAAGAATATCTTCATCATCCTAGCTCAATACGGAGATGCCGGATTTACGTGCGTTCTTTTTTTGTTTTGTTTTTTAACAAAATGCTATTTATCTTCGTTTTGCATTTCATAGTAAATTAGGCCCTATGAGTTTTTGGCTACTGCTTTATTTTACTCAATATATGGTTTATTACTGTGAGAAGCCTCACATAACAGTCATCACACTGAATTCACTTTAATGTAGATGAAGTGATGTGGGAAAAAGTGATTGATTGATTGATTGATTGATTGACTGATTGATTGATTTATTGATTGATTGATTGATTACATGATTCTAGTGTCTCTTTCATCCTGAACACATTATTGTGTATATTATAGTACCACACTATTGAGGCTTTTATATTGTCATTTTTTAATGTACTATTGGATGATGATGGAATTGTTATCCACCAATTGAGAAACTATATGCATTTATTTAAATATGATTGTATTAGCAAAACAGTTTCTAGCTATTGTGGTAGCATTGTTAATGTACATTCTTTCAAGTGTGTCTGACTAATGTCAGAACACTTTATTGTGTTCAGTTTTGACGTAGTTTGGGATAGAACAAAATGGAGCCAATCAAATGATCAGAACGTTCACGGCAGCAAAAGATGAGTGTGTACATGTCACATGTCCAGGGGCGCCGATGGGGGGTGGGGCAGGTACAAATTACTGGGGCCTGGCCTGGTTGGGGGACCCGGTCCCCTGCATAGTCTGAAAAATATTTTTTTAAAAAAAATTATTAAAAAAATAAATAAATAAAACAAATCCCCAGCAAGTAGCATGCGTGCGCGCACCCATGATTTTCTTTTTAGGGGAGGGTGTTAAGGGGGAGGAAGGGAGAGACCTGACAGCTGTCAGCAGCTCTCAGTCCCCGGACAGTGTGTGACATCACACTGGAGGAGGAGTTTCAGCCTGAGTTCCAGTTCAGCTTAGGTAAGTATGCTGGGCTGGAAGGGGGGGGGGGGAATTATGATGTGTCTGGGGGGCGTATGATGTGTCTGGGGGGAGGGTAGGATGTGTCTGGGGAGGTATGATGTGTCTGGGGCATATGATGTGTCTGGGGGGCGTATGATGTGTCTGGGGGGGTATGATGTGTCAGGGGATATGATGTGTCTGGGGGTATGATTCATTTGGGGGCGTTGTAATGTGCTTGTGGGGGTGGCATGATGTGGCTGAGAGGGTGCTGTGTTAAATATAATGTATCATTATAATGTATGTATTATATACTGCATGCTGACAAAATAAGAGGACCTCAAAAACCCTTAAAAAAACAATAATTGCCAGCCGTGTGCACAGTGCAATGTCCACGTGCCACATTGTCGGCAGTTGAATCTCCCCCATATTGTTACTGAATAAATTAGTTTGCAGTTTAACAGTTTATGTAATTTTTTATTATCATTATTGAATTGTTTAAGGGTTTTGAGCGCCTCTTAATTTTTATTGTGTAGTTATCTTTGTATGGGGTTACAGAGCCCCTAGGGGCAGCCATTTCTCTTATACAGCTACAATTGTGTTTCATTATCTGATCATTTCATATAACATAACAAACATATAGATTTATCTGTGATTATTTTTATCACACATATTTTGCTTTTCATATAATTATAAACTGCGTAATCTGTGCTGTGTACTGTGTTTACTAATTATTTTCCATATTTCATGTATCTATACAGTTTCCAAACAGGTCCCAACATTCCAGGATCCAGACCAGAATCCAGTACCAGGTTGTGAAAGCTGCAATAACAGGTAGATGAGAGCAACACCATTAATGCATAATGGGGAGAAATCAATTGCCGGCAATGTAGCGTGCGGACATCGCTCTGCACATATTGCCTTCATTTACGGTAGAAATTTCTGTCCAAATCTCCGCCCCGAAGTGTTTCACGAACGTTTCGGAGACACTTCGCAGCTAATTGAATTCCCCCATAATGTCTAGTGTAAAAATGTGCAGCCACAACCCATGTTGGCCACACCCCATCACTATGTGGCCACGCCTCTTTCCACGGAACCGCTGCTGTGCAGCGGTGTGCATCCCTTCTTCTCCTATGTGTGAAGGGGGGCCCAGAAAGTTGCTGCACCGGGGCCCCAAATTCCTCTTGGTGGCCCTGAACATGTCCACTCCTGATACTTTGATGACTTTATAGAATATAGCCATCAAGGCTGCCATCAGGTGGAGTCTAGAGGGGTACCACATTAGGGAGGGTCAGGCCATTCAAGAAAGTCAAAATGGTCCCTAGCACTAACTATTTTAGTAATAATAATAATAATAATAATAATAATAATAATAATAATAACAATAATAATTGTATTATTTACATAGTGCTTTTCTCTTTACATATTTAGCAGCAGGAGAGGCAGCCATCTTTGATGCACTCGGTTACTGTCCTATATATTCACTCACATCAGTCCCTGTCCCATTGGAGTTTACATTTCCTACTACCTACAAACACATGCACACTAGGGTCCATTTTTGTCAGAAGCCAATTAACCTACCAGAACGTTTTTGGACTGTGGAAGGAAACTGGAGCACCCGGAGGAAACCCAAGGAAAATCAGGGAGAACATACAAACTTCACACAGATAGGGCCCTGGTTGGAATCTGACCCTTGAACCCAATGCTGTTAGGCAGCAATGCTAACCACTGCAATCAGCAATCAATTATGGTGAATATTTATTAAAGAATTATGCTGGGCATAAACACTGTGCAAGTAGTTTGATATTACAGTGTGTGTCATCTGGGAATAGCAGTGATGCCCCATATCAATCCAAACAAGATTTATAAGATAATTATCTGGCAAGCTGGTGAATATGGATGGAAGATGACTGCAGATGGCGGCTATAAGCCTGTGTGTGCCATTATCTTCGATACATGTGTGGCCAACCTTAGGCAGGGAGCTATAATTAGATAATATTGTAGATAATGCGCACAGGGGCTTGTCATGCCCACTAGTAAATGCAATTACAAGAGACCACTGTAAAGTGGAAAATGATGTCATTAACATATCATACATTGTATACAGTACATAAATACACAATGATTTATAGTATATGTAATTAAGGCATTTGCAATATCAGAAAAAATATGGTGAGTCCAGACCTACAGACACACAAGCACACTCACACACTTATGTACATTTTGCTATTTTGTAGCCTAGTACTAATCGCTCATTCAACAATATTTTTCATGATGTGTGACTTATGCTGTGGCTGTTTGTTCAATATGTGTATATCCAGTGACACACGCAGGGGGGGTTTCTGAGTCTCCAGAAACCCCCCACCCCTACCGCGCTAACTTAGTGCTTCTTTGACAGCGCCGCGGCTGCTGTATAGGACAGCGCTGCCTAAACGGAGCTGCTGCGCATGCGCAGCAGCTCTCTCTCGTGGGTTCTCTCCCCCCTGACAATCCTGCGTGCACCCCTGATATCGTTAGGTGAAGGGAGCTCTAGTTCAGGCTGAATGGGGCAGCCACATTTTTGAAGTTATAAATCACAGTGTTCTAGAAAAGGCAACGTGGAGAAGATACACAAATAGGTGGAGAACATTGAGTGATTTCAAGTTTACCCAGAAGACACTTCTGCATAACCACATTAAAGTTACCAATTTAACTAAAGCACAATCCAACACCAAATATTACTTCTTTTTATTTTAGGACATTTTCTTGCTAATGATAGACCTCACATAAGCTACTACATATTTAAAGGGATGAAATCTATTGTATAATCAGAATAAGTCTAATAGCTGTTTGTATGCATGGATGTGAATGATGCTCTTGCTTCAAATGATGTTATTACAACACGAATACCCAAAAGATATCCATGATAGATAAAAGCAAAATGCCATACAAGCCAAGTGTTTGTGCGTCACTGCTCAAATCCCCTGTCTGCAGTGAAAACAGCATGTGTGTGCTATGTAATTATGCTTGTTAAGGCAAAAAATAAAGTTGGATGTATGAACTTTGCTTCATATAAAGGTGTATTTGTCACCACAATCTTAACAGTGGTCTCACAATACTTTTCCTTTACCTAACTCACATCAGGGCCATCTTAACAACATTGTGGGCCCCCGGGCAAAGCAGTGCACCGGGGCCCATATATGTGTGTAAAAATCTACTGCTCTGGTAAAAATCTATGTCACTTTTGTCACTTTTTTTTTACATGTGGTCATTCAGCGTCCCCTTAGCTTACCTTCCGATCCCCTTCACTTATTTTTTCTGAGTCCTCGCTCCGTGCTGCACTCGCAGTGAATGTCGGGCGTGATGATGTCGTCATGCCCGACATTCACTGCGAGTGCAGCACGGTAGAGAAGACCAGGGAGGGAGCCGGATCGCCACATAACCTGACCACCTGACCCGAACGATTAGGTGACTGCAAAAGGTAAAACATTTTGGGGTTTGTTTTTTTGTTTTTTTTAAAACAGGATTTTCATCCTGCCTAGGGCCCCCTATCCCGTTGGGCCCCCAGGGACCTGCCCATCGTGCCCAGCCGGAAAGATGGCCCTGACTCACATTATTACACTGCTCCTGTCACATGCAGCCCTGACCTCTGTAACATAATCACATGAGTGGGCAAGTCACTGCCTCCCAAAATATCAGCTCCCTCCTCTCCTGAAACACTCTATTCTGCTGTGAACATTCCAATTATCTGATTACAGGGGAGCAAACTGGTTGTGGTTTGATTCTCTAACTTCAGTGACTTGGTTCCAAAATTCCAACATTCATTATCATTTGTAAAGTTTTAGAACTGGTTAAAAAAATTGAGAACGTCGAACAGGTTTGAACCTGTTTCACGTGGCTCAGACACATTCAAGTTTAATTTTAACAATATGTTCGAGGGGGTAATCTGTGCTCAAAGCTAACCTGGGACACTGAGTCAGGTATTTATGTGGGAAGTTGGTCAAAAAAAGGAAGTCACGTGTCTCCGAAGTTGTACACAATGATAATATTAGGTATAAGTCTAACTGCAATCAAAGTAATGTTCCTATATTAGGATCCTTATACTGAATTGTGTCCAAAAAAAAGGCCATATAAAAGTCCATTTAAAATAACCAATAGTCCTGATAAGCTTACTTCCCGAGTGCGTCCATAAGTACACGCCACTGCGCTCTGCCTGGGATTCTGATAGAAGTGCAGGTATCTCTGGGTTCCACTGTTGAATGCAGATTCATGTCCACTTCCTTCCCTCTTTCGGGAGGTGTGTGTCCGGTGTTTTGTAAAAGCGCTCTCTATCGTCACGTACATCAGACGCAGAGGGATCGCAAGGTGCCACTCTTCGTACAGATATCACAGATGTTGAATAAAGCTCTCAGTGTCGTATATATGTCTCATTTTTTCTCATTAACGTTAGAGTATTTCATATAAAAGAGATTAAATGCAAAAATAGCAAGCAACGCGTTTCAGCCAAACTAGCTTTCCTCAGAGATCTATGTGTTCCCTTAGGAAAACCAGACATGAATTTCAAAGGTGAAGAAGTTGACACCACTAATACTTCCCCGAAATGTTTACAATGAGACCAAAGAGCAAACAAGCAGTAAAATCACCATGGTAACTTAACATTTATCAGGTTTGCTTTAAGAGATTAATGGGCCAAGGACAAAGATCACATTAATTTACTCCATACTCCTTTGCAAATTACAGAGGGCCTGATTAATGTCCGAAAGCAACTTGGACAAAAGTTCCATATTTAAATAGGACATGTAACCTGTACGTAGTTCTATCTGCACTCAAATCCAAACGTATCTCAAAATATGTATTTTGTAAATAATTTGTTTACTTTATTTACATAAATAAATGATTAGGTCAATGTATACAGCACATACAATGCGTTTAGATAGTAAATCTTAGTTGCAAACAATTGTTCTGTGCTAGCTAGTGTATGTGTAGTTTTTAATTCAGATTAAACCGTGTCAGTCATCACTATCATCCAGCATTTACATTTTGCCCTGTAGCGGGTGTAAAAGATATGGTTGAAAGCAGGCGTACTTACGACAAACACATCATTTGAATCGGCCACATCTGAGTGAATCCGCCCTTACTGTACTTAGGCTATGTCTGTCCGCCCCTTCATTCCTCTGTTCCACATCTCAAGTCATAAATGGCTGTAAATGTCAGATGCAAGCGGATGTGAATTGCCTGCAGTTGTGCTCATTGGCATAATGTTCATTTCTGGGTATGCACAGTGCAGAATCACGCACGATACGCTATGAAAATGGACGGATGTCCAAGCACGAATCAGACCCAGCGTGTAGGTTGTAATTGTATGCAAAATAAAAGTGATTTCAAGAAACTCTATACCTATATACTTTACATTATTTTTGTATTTTTCTAATATTAAAGAATCAATGTAAATATTCTTGTTACATGACTTTGCCGGTTTCTATAATAGTGCTAGTAAGTCTGCTTATAAAGTTTATCATTCATTGCAGACAGAAGTTCAATCCGAACTTCTACTTCGTCCAATCCACTAGGATTGGATCCGTTCCAATCCTAGTGTCAATCCTAAGCAGGCTTGAATACTAGGAAATATAAAGGTAGGCCAAGATGAGATGTCTAGCTCACAAAGGGACATGCAGTACCTTTCCAGACCAAAAGAGGGCATCAGGCATATGTATGCACTTGCAGACTTCCACTTAAGGATGTGTGCATAGAAAGTGGTTATAATCACACACAAAAAGCAATGCACATTTTTTACACTTTGAATATTTGTTGTGAGTCTTATGTGACTGATACTAAAAATTATGATCAACTTTTCTATTGTTTCAGCTACTTCTGCATTCATTCAGCCTAGCTTTAAGTTCAGCATTTCTTTCTGGTTGCATTGTGAATTCTCAACATTTATTTTATCTGAAAGTATTAAATATATTATAGTTCATTAAGCAATATATGATTATGTTAGTTAGATATTTATGTTAAACTAACTCTGGTTTCAGTTACTACAAGAAAGTGGAACCTTCTAAGTAGAGAAGAGCGGAATATAATATCATGGAATATTTGCCTAATTCTACAGTGGGATGCAAATTATATTGGAGTTATCTAAATAATAATAATAATAATAATAATAATAATAATAATAATAATAATAATAATAATAATAATAATAATAATTAAAATAACCCGTTACCATTTTGAAAGTAGATACAATGCATATTGTCCAGTAGGGGGCAGCAACTTAGTTTTTCAAGCATAGTGCCATTATGAGACATTTGTAAACACTTCAAATGTTGTTGTTGAAATCAGTCAAATACTGATCTTAAATATTTGATTAAATATTTTATAACCAAGTTTATTTAAGTAAATGCTTATAAGTGCATTCTAACTGTAGAATTACAAAAAAAAACTCAAATCACAAATCTCTATTATTAAATATATTCTCACTTACCATTATTATATTTTTTATATTTTTATATTTTTTATAATTTTTATTATTATGTTAAATTAGTATCTGTTTGTAAAGGTGTTACATTTTCTGAGCTTTATTTTAAATTTCCATTTAGAGTTAAATTGTTATAAAACTTTACAGCACAATTTTGCTATGGAGTGTTATTACAATTGGATTGTTATTTATTAATTTTACATTTTTTTCAGAACTGCTGCATTTGCTCTTAGTATACATTTCCACTCTGTTGTACATCACATTGAAGTAACTAAAAAAAAAAAAATGATAATCAGAATAACTATAAGTAATCACAGTATTCCAATACACACATGTCTAACAGGGAGCATTAGTTTTCTGACTACATATATGGTTATGACTCACAGTATACAACTAGTATACATTTATCTGGTGACATGTCATAATAAGTCTGTTCATTATTATATTAATTAATAATTTGATATGTTTTATTTATTGTCTTTATTTTACCATAAACTTCGCATTTTATTTTAAATGAATATTTCAATTTATTGACTATTATTATTAATTATTATTATTATTCAAAATGTTTCTCTAAACATGTTTTATTGAAGCAACATAGAACTGCATGCATGTAAGCACATCACACACATCATTGTTATTTGTCATATAAGAGTTGGAGGGGATGTGGGTGGGATACTGCAGAAACAAGCAGGCCAAAGATGTGTTTATACTGAACACAAGAGGTCAGTGTGACATTACAAATTAGGCACTCTTATTAGGAGCATGTAGCCCTCAATTCTTAATGTATAAAACGCTTATTGAAACGACAGTTTCATTATTTCAAATATCTACTTTAAATCTGTGCAACTGAAACTTCATATGTCTTTAATATGCCTATAATATGTAATATTTGTGTATAACGAGTTGTATACCTCGCCTGCATCCTTAATGTATGTTATAGGATATTTAATAAACCTTAAGAGGGGTCTAGGGATTTCTGAATATATATATGTGTTGTATTATATTAACATAAGTAAAACAAATCATAGTCTACAAGAAGACAAACACAGAGAGCTACAGCGGTCTAGTCTGAATCCATTATTTATTCTTTGATCATACAGAAGGGACTTGTTGCTGTCCAACCAGAGGCTAGCGGAGCATGCCTGTACTTATAGTTCCACAGCAGCTTGAGATCCACAGGTTGTGCTCTCTGCTTAGAGAATGCACATGCTCAAATTAGTAAAGAATAATAAATGTATCTTTAAAAATCTGTTTCATTTCACTTTAATCTAATGATATGCTGTTTACTGATAACAAAAAATATATATAAAAATGTTTCTATTTTTTCTGTAGCCACTATTCTATCATTTGCATCCATTGCTCTCTCTTGTATTTATGCTTTTTGGAAACTACAGTACCAACGATTTCTACGTAACTATAGAGTTTTCAGAGAGACAGTGAAATAAGCGCACTGTGGCTGGACTATTTCCAATGCATGCGTGAAATAGATATACAGCCTCATCTCTAAACAGTTTACTAACAGAAGATGGTCCAGATGTTTTGCTTGGAGAGTGTCTCCATTGTGACTTCCTGTGTCCTCTGCATCTACACATTAAACTGCTGCATTGCTGAAATCATTTCTACCCACTTGAATGATACATTATAAAAAGTCATCAGTGTGCAAAAAGGAAATACAAATAGTAGCCTGTGTGTCTTTGTTGACAACAGACTAGTGCCCTACGTCTTTAATGTAGTTGTCGGCCAAAATACAGTAATTAAGCAGAAAATCTCAGCTTGCCCTGTACAGCATTGCTGATAAAGTGCTATTAGATTAGAAAGTTGAGTGGGAAAATGTGTCCCCCTTGTGGTTGTAATAGAGCCACAAGTTATGTAAGGATATTTTTATATACAAATTTATTTTGCATTTGATTAAATATGACTAAACTATGTCTGTTCCACGGACCGGTGATGTAGCATCTGTAGAAAAACATTTGTGCTATAACAAGTAGTAAGTTGTGATAGTTGTTGCTGTAACAATGTTTTGGTCCCCCATTTGCTGCTAAAATACAATAGAACATAACTCAGTCACCTTACATAAATAGTGTGTAATAAGAGTAGATTTAGACATTAACAAATTCGTTCACTTTGTCAGCTTTTTATAACAGTATATCTAGAGCGATTCTTATTCATGCCCTAAAAACTTTTTTTGTTTTTTTATAGAATAGGAGGGAACGTTTGTAAATTAATAAGCAATTTTGCCCCCAACCCCTATTAGACGTATATAACAATGCAGCCATTCTCCATAATACTACCGGAAACAAGACATTGCTTCTCCCACTCAGATCCAAGCTTGGGCTTCCTGGAGCTATCGAGATGTTGTGAAACTACAAGTCCCAGTGAACGTGCATGCTGAAACTTGTAGTTCCACAAAAGCTAGACCGCCACTAGTTGTATGTCTGTAGTTTAAAACCTTTGGTTTTGTGATGGCTCAATGGTTATTACTATGAAAACACTGCCAGTCTGCCAAGTGCCCCTCTGAGGATACAAAACTGTGTCTTAAGAATGCATGTGTTTAAAATAAGGGGATTCAAGTTTCTAAACACCCTCATGGAACTGAACTCAGTAATTATTACCCACCAGAGAGGAGATGCCTAATCTCAAGTGTGTATAATAGCTTCATGCTATTGGACTTCCTTCTAGAGATGGCATTTCAGACTGCAGTGAATAAGTATTGCGCAATCTACTCCTTACATGTGCGATATTCTATCTGTGTCTTTTATCTGTCACACACACTCTCCCCAGGTACTGTTTATGTTACTTTTTCCACTAATCCCAGAGGCTGCTCTCTAGATCAGAGTCCTGCTGAGTGAGGTGCTCTATTGCATCTTTTAAGGTTCATTCATTAAACCTTTCTCTAACACAAGATAAAACATATGCTAAATGGATCCCATTAATGCTCAGGACAAATGTATTTCTATACAGTTCCCAAAAGCGATTCCCACACACGTAATGACTAAATTATTATATTCTGTCATCAGTGGTAGATATTAGAAGTAAAGTATGAGTGGGATGGTAGTCTTCCAGCAGATATTGAAAGCAAGTGTGAAAATCTCCTATCTTTGGTAGTCCACAACTGCCACCAAAAGTCTGCTTAATTAGTGAGTGTACTAATCTGCTTTATAATGTGTGTATATGTCAATCACAAATGCAACCGTGTCTTTTACCTTTCTACACTTATTTATCCATTTCTAAAATGATTCACATCTTTCTTATAGATTTGGTTTTTAGAATACTAGTATTAGTTTTATTAATATTATTAATATTTTATTTACAAAAATAAATATGAAAAGTAAAAGTGGATGTTGAACCAAAACAACAATAATGTAAAAGACTGGAACTATTCTGTAATAATAATAATAATAATAATAATAATAATAATAATAATATAAGTGTGTATTAACAGTGCAGATGTAGGCAACCGCTGGCTGTCCAGCCGTTGTAGAACAACAGATTCTGCCCTGGCAGCCAGAGGTAAGTAGACAAGCTGGAACTTGTAGTTCTGCAACAGTTGTGGAGCCTGATTCTAGTATACACGATAAAGTGATTTGCATTGCTTTCCTCCCATATACCAGTTATCGACTTATATGCGATTTGAATAAAACCAACAGGCATTTTCTTTCTACAATGAACAGGAATCCTATCGTGCTACGTTGTAGAGAACTTAATGCCATTCACTTCCACTGTACTGTAACAAGCATTGGGAAGGGATAAGATACAGGCCTTTCTCAGCGTATACACGTGTTATCACATGTACAGATGCCAATTGGCGTGTGATTAAATAAAAGCTCAATGTTATATCTATACCATGACTGAAATAGAACACTGTTTACAATGGAAGTCTAACTCAAAGAATAATTTGTACAGATCATTTTTGCAGGGAATAAGCAGTGTGATGTCCACATAGCCTTTGTCAGAAACAATTAACAGTACTCACTGCTTTGACTTTGATAAATTAGGATCTCATATTTCCGTTTAGGTTTTTTTTCCAACCCCTTTTCTTCCTCTTCATTTGATCTTGTTCCTCCTTTTTCACACAGCTTGTACCCAGCCTCACACTTCCAGATACTCTGCAATGTTTGATTTACCATAGATGATATTTTATCAATGCAAGATAATGCAAGGCTAGTCTGCCTGGCTCTCTTATCCTGTATCACATTCACCCTGGTTATTTATAAGAAAACAAGTCGATATTGCAAACAACAATAACATGTTTCCATTTAATTTATTTTTTGTTGCAATATGTGATTAGGAATTAGTTGTTATTAAAAAAAAGTATCAAAAGCCATGTATATTGTATCATCCATAGCACAGGGTACCATGCAATACATATACAGTAAATGTACACACCTACAACAATTAGTTAAATTTAATAATAAAAGGTAATGAAATTAAACTTATGGATACCAATATGCATGACAAAAATAGTATTATCTGAAAAACAGTGGCATAAATAATAACCAATGGGTTTTTATAAAGCATTACA
Organism: Mixophyes fleayi; assembly: GCF_038048845.1. Lineage (NCBI taxonomy): Eukaryota > Metazoa > Chordata > Amphibia > Anura > Limnodynastidae > Mixophyes > Mixophyes fleayi. The sequence goes on from NC_134406.1 coordinate 54,129,432, forward strand.
GTACCAAGTCCTGGTACACAATTCAGCAGAAATTATTCTTAAAGGGATATGAGTTACAAAACAAATTCAAACTTTGATGATCGAAGCCTTGATCGCCCATTAGAACATGATTTATTGTCCCAAAATGAAGTAATGTGGGAAACAACAGACTTGTATGCATTATATCATTTTAAATGAACGATTATTTTTTTTATTTAAAATGAGAAAAACAAGCTGTCTAAAGAAAGGAATGCAACATTGTGCAATCAGGTTTATTGGACGATTAATTCATATCCATTCATTAACCCACTGTCTGCCAGGAGTTCATTGTCTCTGTTCTCTTCCACCATTCAGCCTATCAAGGAATGGGTTAATAGTGCAAAAAAAAACACAGAATTACAATTAACACAGAGCGCTTTCCCCCTAAAAAATAGAAAACGTCCAAGTTGCAGTCTATTGATGTCCAGATTAGCCTGTAGATCTGAAGGAAACACTTATTCCAGATCACACAGCCACATACATTATGTGTCCCAGGTGAATTCAGAAAAGGGATTATTTAGTAGGATTTATTAAGAAAATATCCCTCGGACGAATGGCAAAAAAAATTGTTTCTTTCTTCCTTTTTTTCTTAGCGGAAACCTAATAAAAGTTAGAGAGGGGAAGGACACTCCCCGTGACGTAAAGGGAGGCAGATCAGCCAATAGGAAGCGCCCCCCAAATCCTTCTGCCAGCAAGAAATATAAGAGCTCAGAAAGTTTGCATCAACTCAGAAACACGTTCGCGTCTGGGGACAAAGTGATAGGGCTGGGTTTTATTTGTGGATACAGATCTTGCCCCCCCCTTGGAGAAGACTTTCTCGTTTTGCGAGGTGCTGATTTCTCGGGAGATCGGTTGGGACAGTCCCCTTCCCTCTGCCCGGGTTCTTTCTCTCCATAGTGCTGGTAGAAAATGATGCAGGAAGAGTCAAGCTCCCCGGTCTCCCCCGTGGACAGCTTGAGCAACAGCGAGGAAGAGCTTGACAGACAGCAGAATAAGAGGGCATGCAGAAAGAAGAGATCTGGTAGAAAAAACCCCGAGGACCCAGAAAGCCCAACCTCTGTGAAAAGGAACAAGAAGGCCAGCAGCACAGGCAGCAGCCCCCAGTCTTTTGAGGAGCTACAGACCCAGAGAGTCATGGCTAATGTAAGGGAACGCCAGAGAACCCAATCCCTCAACGAAGCCTTTGCTGCCCTGCGTAAAATCATCCCCACCCTTCCCTCAGACAAACTCAGTAAAATCCAAACACTCAAACTGGCATCCAGATACATTGATTTCCTGTGCCAGGTTTTACAGAGCGATGAGCTGGACTCCAAAATGGCAAGTTGCAGTTATGTGGCTCATGAGAGGTTAAGCTATGCGTTCTCAGTGTGGAGGATGGAGGGAGCATGGTCTATGTCTGCATCTCACTAACAACTCTCACTTCACGCAGCAAAGATACACACACAGGTAAGCCCCACTTTCGTGCATCAATTTATCCCCTGTGCACACTTTCTTAGATTTGTAGACGCTTCTCTAGTGTTCTACACTGTTAGCTCACATCCAGCTTCCATGCGCAAACCTTGGAGACACACAATGTTAGGTTAGATCATAGAGAAGGGGCCTAGAAAAGGGATCTTAATGAAACATGGGGAATGTGAAGTACTTCTGTAGTCCTGACCTAAGCTTCAAAAACACACAACGCAAACATTGCTGTCATTTCTAGAGTGATGCCTGTGGCTACAGCTTTTATTTTCATTACAAACCCTTTCATTTTTACTAGTTTAGGATCTGCGAGCCTTACTACTAAGTAGGTTTGGTTAATGCAGTCAGTATAGTCTGCCTGTCTGTTGTATTGCTTTCTGTGACTTGTGCAATGCATTATTTACTCCCCATGTTTTCTATAGCAGTTCATAAATATACATCCTGTTTACCAAACCGTTATTTACATCCTCTACTTACATTACATACCACTATCTACATCTTATACTCTATATACAAAACCGTTATTTACACCCTCTACTTACATACCACTATCTACATCTTATACTCTATATACAAAACCGTTATTGACACCTTAAACTCTATATACAAAACCTTTATTTACTATCTATCCTTTCTCTTATCCTTTCTCTTATTCCTTTATTTACATTCTTTACATTCTATTATAAACCGTTACTTACATCCTTTCTATACACAACCATAATATACGTCCATTACCTCCCATGCTAAACCGTTAAGTACACCTTTTACTAAACCGTTATTTACATCCTATACTTTATGTACTAAACCGTTACTAACATCCTGTACTCTATACTAAACCGTTATGTCCATCCTATACTAAACGGTTTATACTAAACCGTTATGTCTATCCTATACTAAACGGTTTATACAAAACCGTTATGTCCATCCTATTCTAAACCGTTATTTACATCATATCTTTTCTGTACTAAACCGTAACTTACATCCTGTACTCTATACTAAACCGTTATGTCCATCCTATACTAAAACCGTTACACTAAACCGTTATGTCCATCCTATACTAAAACCGTTATTTACATCCTATACTCTCCTTAAATTGCTATGTGTATCCTATGCTCTCTATAGTAAACCGTTATTTTCAATAGTTCCTGCTCTATTATAAACCGTTCTGTACATCCTCTTTTAAACCGTTCTGTACATCCTATATTCTCTATATTAAACAGTAGTTTTCCTCCTATAATATCTGTACTGAATCGTTATTTACATGCTATACTAAGCCGTGTTTTCCACCTCAGCATGCTGCTGCCCCACAAGCTATACGTGGAGGTCTAGCCTTTTCTCCCCTAATTCTGCTGTCAGCATGTTTAAAGGACCCCAACTTTATCGCAACATAAGTGGTATAACCCATGTGTGCATGTGTTCTCTTCCAGATGAGACTGTTTCCAATGGAAGAGGTAATGGACAGCCTAGAATCCGAAGCTGGATACCTATAAAAGCAAAATAAACAATCAGCGAGGATTTTCATCCATTGGAAGAGCTGGCCAGACAGGGCGTGGGGAGCACTTATAGAGCAGAAAGTAACACGGACGCAGGCCTGGGACAGTGACCACACAGCAGACTGATTGCAGGGTCACCACTACTTTTTACATTCTGATTCGAGTGTGAACAATCTCTAATCTGTATTTTGACGAAGAATGTTGGAATTTTCCTTTCTTTTTCATTTCCATTTTTTTTTTAAACTGTTTTTTATTGCATGCATTCCCACCAGTCGTGCCTTTGAAGCCACTTAAAAGGAACGTTCCCCATTCTTGAACGCTACTAATGAATCTCAAAATATGTTTTTATAGGAGAAAAAAAAAACTATTTTTGTTATTTGAAACTTGGTTCAGAAAACTGTTGTGACATACCACCGGCTGCATCTTTTTTATCCTTTCTATGAGATACAAAGTTAACATTTTATTTATTTATTGATCCATGTTTAAAAAAATGCAGCTAGATCAGGTGTCTAAATGCATTCATATTTTTATGGTTGTTTTGTAAATATCATTGTATAATATTTTTCTGCAATAAATAAATATGAATGAAGAAACTATTTGATCTGTATTCAAACAAAAAAAATTGACATCGTTAATCGAAAATACAGTACCTGCTTGTTTAGCTGTAAAGACGCCCAAGAGAGAGGGGTTAATGTAAACAAACTGGGCATCAAAACTGAAATAAACCAGCTACTGACAGACGCAGACCTTATTTATTGAGACAGGCTTATTATTCTACTTTCCTTAGCTGGGATTCAGCGAGGATTGCTGCCTTCCCTCATCAGGGCACTAAATAATGTCAATAGGTGGGAGATATGCGGAGCAGGTCATTTTATCTACTGCCCTAACAGGCCCAAGTTCCTAACTTAAAAAGAGACTTTTCCTTTTTGCTTAGTTAGGATTGTAGTGTAGAATGTCACACTTTGTTGTACAATTCTACAGGGTAATTTGTGCTGGTCTTACCAAAACAAATATTAGAGGCACTGGTCACAGAGCTATTATCAACTGCTTTAGCATGAGTCCAAAGCAAACAAAATTCTTTATACGCGTTTACACTACTCAATTAAAGGACAGAGAGATAAACAGATCAGTGCGCAAAGTTTTTAGCATAAACGATCTTCAAATAAATTAAATTGGAATGCAAAAATATCTGCATTCACCTATGTGTATATATTTAATGTTTCTAAGTAAAAAAAATAAATACGCTTTGTCTCTAGAAAATAATCAGATATATTACAAAACAAATGCACACGAGTATATAAGAGGAAAGTGTATGCAGTAACTAAGGATATATTTTATCATGCACTAAGTAATTTAATGTGTTAAATATAAGATACACACTGATGTAGACAGACGCACATTTTAATGTCTAATATCGTTGTTGTTACAATAGTAGAAGGAATACATTGTATTTAGTTTACTCAAATAAATTGTATTTATTGTTTCTAAATAAAACGTTACAATGATGCTTCACAGATTTATATTACTACAAAAAAAGTGAAATAAGATTCTGTAGTTAAAGTTTAGGCGATGCGTTGGGTAAATGTACTATTATATCTGTTTTCCAAGGGAGATTTTTTTTTTGTTTGCATAACCAGACGTTGGGGGATTCTAGTGCCCCCAGTGTTTTTGTTTCCACATATTGGTATGTATTGCTGACACTGCATTATTATGAATTTAATATTGTGCATATCTGAGAGCTGTTCATAATGTTTACAGAAGAAAGCCAGCAGAGTTTGTTTTTATTATGGGATTAACGAGCACTTTGAAAATTGGATTGAAGGTTAGGTGGTCTGCTTCGAAAAACAAGGGGAAAGGAACTGAGAAGAACAGGGTAGAGGCACAGCCCTGGAAAGAACAGACACACTAGGTTCAAACCTCAAATAGATTGTTATTGTGGGCAGATACATATCTTTAATATGACAGGAGCAACATTCCACCAGCATAAAAGTTTATATTGCGCACAAATTTGTGCTAATGTGCGCAGACTTGAGGCGCAACAGAAATATTAAGTAAAATAAATACATTTTCTACTTTAAATTTGCTTATATGTTCAGAAATTGCCATACTTCAATTTTTTATTGCTACAATATTAATCTTGGTATGATGGGATTATGGTTTGAACCATCTTTTCACTTACACACAAATATAGTTTAGAGATCTAAAGCATGCATTGAACACACCTATACTACTTCCAGCAGTGTTTGTAGAGACAGTTTCAGCCATAGAATGTAAGGTCAGGTATTGACTCATATATTGTTTGTATATATATATATATATATATATATATATATATATATATATATATATATATATATATATATATATATATATATTTATTTATCGTGCTCTACATATTAAATATGCATGATGCCAGCCAAGGAGGCCAGGTGCAGACCTGTTTGGCAATCAAGTGATTAAAACAGCAAAGTCATCTCCTCGGTAAAACATGAGTAGCTTTGCATTTAAGTACTAAATTAAATCAAACCAAGCCTAGGTTCATGGTAACAGTGGTCGTTAAGATAGAATTTAAGCACATGTTTACAGAAACCTTATCCCCAATCAAACACTTCCTTCTTTAATGAACCTTCACCGAGGATGCAGCTAAAACTAACTACAGTTTATACCCTGCATTTAAGGTCCATGAATCTCCAAAAGGTCTAGAGCACTTGCATGTAGCTAAACCAAGTCACTCCATTGTTTTGATGAAGCCACAATGTTTTGCAACCCAAGACTCCAGCACTCTGCAAAATCCGCATTTCCAGGAGACTTTTGGTATTCTGTAGGAAACTAAAGCATTTTGCACATTCTTTGGTTTGGCAAAGTTGGAATAGCTATTTTCTGTAAGTCCAGTATCAAATTCGTCTTAAGCATATGATTTCACTTGAAGTCCTGCCCAGGAATCTTTCAAAGTGAACATTTGTCCTACTCTCATGATGTAAGGCGGTTTCCCTGCATCTGTAATTTTAAGAAAAACAAACGTGCAAAGAACAAATGCTACGGAAAAGCCAAACAAGGCAGCAGAAATTAAAGAGGCTCACCTGTGGAGTGTGTCAACAAGGCTTGGACCTGCTGGTGGAAACAAAACTGGTAGGAGACATAGCTTCTTCTAACCTACATTAGCCATAGTCATGAATGACAGTCATTGTAATGCAGTGCATAGCAGGTTGTTAACACAAGGTTTCTTCACAAAAATACATATAAATCAGTACAAATGAATAGTTAGACGTAATAAAAAAAAGACTAATAAGAAAGATTTTCAAGAGATTAATGCGTCCTTTCTTGCAGACGTAGATCCAGTAGCTCTTCAGCTGTTCTGGAAGTGCAAGTTCCTGAATGTCCTACTAGTCAGAGGCATGCTGGGACTTGTAGTTTAAGGGCACTTGGAGAGCCATATGGGCTTACGATTGCTTTCTTATGGAAAAGGGAGTAGTAATTAGTGTATAGATACTTTAGTTTTAACACCAAATTATATTAACAGATAGTTAGGATTAAATAAATTACATTTTATTCTATCTATCTATCTATCTATCTATCTATCTATCTATCTATCTCTCTATCTATCCATAGATGAAGACAATTGTGAAGTTTTAATTGCTTGAACACTGAGTACCTTATGTAGTGTTGGATGCAATTTCTGTATAAAACGCAGGTGTAAATTGCACCTCAAAATAAGACATATCTTACATAGTGTGTGGAGTCACCATTATCAATTTATAACTTATACAAGGGTTAGAGCCCCCCGATACAGATACGTTTCCTGACAGGTGCATATGCGCCCAGGTCTACAATGGACGCATTTGCTTGAACATGCCTTTATTGTACTTTATCTAAGCTTGCATGCCCCTTACCACCCCATCATCCGCATCTGTAAGCTAAGGAGACCTATACACAAGATACCACTGACTCTGCGTACAAATTTAAGTGTAACTCTTTTCTTCTGGGCATGGACAATGGAGAAATTCAAATTTTACTCAAATAGACTTGTGTCCAATTCTTCATGAGGTCCTGAAAGCTTAGTGTGCTAAATAGGGGTGCAGGGTCATATGTTTGGGGAAAAAACATGATATAACACTTTCCTAAACTGTATTTAAAGGAGGGGCTGAGCCTGAGAACATTTGATGTAGTTTAGACTAAGCAGAACGTATTGTAAACAATAACAGCTATGAGGAAGGCCATTATTTAAAAGAAGGGATCTGTGCTTATTTTAATTGCTTTTCGTTTTAATCTCACGAACAACAAAATGGACTTGGTAGTAAACATCTTTATAGGGTTTATATTGCATTAACTATTGGCAAGTAACGGTTTTGCGGATTCAACCCTCTTAACGTTCTCTGCAAATCAAAGCTCGTATTCTTTGAAGAAGGTGTGTAATTGGAGTTTGAGGCATGCCTGGAATCTCCAGATGTCTATAAAATGAGACAGGGCATTTGGCAGGTCACGTGAAGGTGGAGCAGGTTAAAATCACTAGCACAAAGTCCCCTTTTACTACTGAACCATTTACAAGAAGTGCACCTGAAAATCATAAACATGCACTATGCTACAAACTTATGTGTGTATGTATATATATATATATATATATATATATATATACATATATGTATATATATATATATATATATATATATATATATATATATATATATATATATATAGCCTACGTGTTTGTTTTTATAATACATCTGACAAAATTAGGGTTCAGAAAACCATGGAGACATTCAATTTACAAAGTTACTAAACACTGGTGTACTATGTAGTCGCCCACAATGAAGCATGTACAGTGTTTATCTTAGTTTGTGTGTCTGTATATTCGCTGTACACATACATCACTATCGATCACCCTTGATTTTATTCAGCAGAAGATAAAGAAAAAGTCGCAGTTTAGCCCTTATAATTTATCTCTAGCTGTAGTTTAACTGTCGTTGAGATGAAACCTTTGCCTGCTATATACATTTTAATTATCTGCTCCTCATATTCTCACTGAGCATGATTTAATTTAAAATGTCACTGTTCTGTAAAGGCCAAGCATCGCCCAGATACCTGTGACCAGGCACTAACATCCCTGTGTGAGGGGATTTTGCTTTTCTTGGGCACAGTGCTTGGTGCACAGAAGATCCTTGTGAAAAAGTTTAACAGGTACCTGGATGGGATTTTTACTTTGACCAGATGTTAGCGTTTTTCCCTAAAATTGTCACGTGAAATGAACAGATGTCTAAGTTGCTAGTGGAGCTGAGCCACGCCTTCCCACACAACCAGAGCCCTGACATAGCTCACATTGCTGCTACGGGCCCTCTCTGCTCTAAGCTCAATGTGCTTGTATGGTAGAAAAGGGCTCAGAAACCTAGCATGCATTATTTATCTCTGCTGCTGCTGCTGGGGCAGCATCGCCTGGCACACCGCAAAAACGTTTGATCCTCAGGAAAGTATCGGATCACAGCTTAGGACACCGTGAGACTAATCAATTGTTCCTTTGAAAATGGTGCTGGATGACAAGAACCTGGGAGGAATGTCCCCTCTGACAGATCTGAGATCTGCAAGCGTGGAGTATGAGCTGAAAGACACGCGGTATGGTGTATATAATGGTGTATATGGGTCCTGCAGGTTCACTCCTAGATGCTACCGCTGGCTGATATCCCTCTGAAGGGCTGCTGAAATACCAATGCAATCATTTGGAAATGTAATCACAAGTCAAGGATTTAATTCTGTCTGCCTGTCACTCACACACTTTGTCCCTTTACACTAAATTAGCTTCCTAAAGTCATAAAAATTGCCTTACAAATATGTTAAACGCTTTAAAAAAGTAATGGACATTTAATTTTAAATGGTCATCCGTACATGGCTTTCATCATAAAAATGCATACACTTGAATAGTTGCTTTAAAAGCAATGCAGCTATTTTATATATATATATATTTGCAGATAATTTATTTTTCATTAAGTGAGGATCAAATCTGCCTGCAGCAGAATTTGGCAACACCTTTTATGATATAATGATTCTTTGAAAATGTTGTTATATACAAACTGATGTCTGGAGCTTTTGCCTTTATTATATTACAGTGATGCTCTAATCCTAAAAAACGGTATACACTTTAATATTACAATATAAATAAAGGTTTGTTCAAGCAGATTAGTTTAAGCTTTTCAATAGAATACTGTATTCTTTGCAATGTTATTCTCCTGTATGACTGCAAGCAGCGTGAACAGTGATTTATAGACGCTAATACAGCTCACACATACTATAACTGCACAGCTGCTTGTAGTGTAAAATACAGTGGATAGCTACACCATGTATTACAACATACATTTTATGTGAATTTATATTAATTCCTTAGCATAAAAGTATTATTTTTATGTTTGTCAGCTGGAGAACTTTGCATGAAGAATAACGCAAATTTGTATGTAATAAACAAATGTGCTCTGTACTCTTAGCTCTAGAGAAGATTAAAACTTCCCTAAGGAACCTAAACCTAAATTAAACTTTAAGACTGTGGAAGAATATACATAGTGACCTGAAACGTTTATTTTTTTTTTAAATAAGCGTAAACAAGATATGAATGAGTTGTAAGAAATATATCTGATGAACATTGCTGTTTGATGCTTTACCTATTTTGTAGGTGAATAGCTCATATATTTCAAGTTACATTATTAACTCCTTACTCTTACCTATGTCAAATGCTTATTAAGCTTAATAAAAACTGGTTAAATAATACACAGTAAGCGATTAGTGCATTGTTTACTGTGAGTGTCCTATTTATTGTGAAAATCTCAATAATTGAGCCTGTGTTGATGGTTGAATAATTGCACTTATATGAACCCTTGAGATATCTAACATGTCTATTGACAATGTTACGTGTTATCTGAAGTGCTTGTTGATATACTAGCTAAATTAGTGTTAATTTCAAACAGACTGCTAACTCCTCTAGGGATTAAGGCTGACTTTATAGGACTGCACAGTCCCTATAGATAAACACCTGGCTTCACAATGAAACGTGTTTGCAGGAATACAATAATTGATCATAAATGCAAAAGCTGATTGACAGAATATTGCCAATGTTTTTGTGATTGATGATTAGCTACATAATTTCAAAAGTATTAATTGTTACAGAAGATGATACATATTGCCAAATTCAGAAACCTTTCTCATATACATTCATTTTTAATATGGCCTCTGTATCCTGAATTTAACTGCATATTTGTGTTACCCTCGTCTACATGTATGATAGATAACAGTACAAAGTTTCAGGTGTGTGCACTGCCAATAAAACACCTTGATAAATTGTGAATTACTTGAGTCTTATATTCGCTTTTTTCCAAACCTCACATAACATAATACATTATTTCACAGGTGTGACAGAGCTCCTCAGTTTAAATGAGAGATACGCATTATAGATAGGTGAAATATGACATCCCAAGAGTATTGTCATTTATGTAAAAAGTCCTTTAAAGCAGTATAAATACCATAGGTAGGTGGGAAGATAGATTGATAGATAGATAGATAGATAGATAGATAGATAGATAGATAGATAGATAGATAGATAAAGAAAGAAAAAAAGAAAGAAAGAAAGTAAGGAAGAAAGAAAGAATAAAGTTCTATGTACATTTTTATTTTATGTATTCTTATGTATTCCCACAGTAGTAAGGTGTGGCTATTTAGCTGCTATGCAAATGAAAGTCCCAGCATGCACTGCCAGCCAGAGGTTAGAGGCCGGGAGTACTTGTAGAGACTTGTAGTCCCACCACATAGGCTGCTGCCTAAGTCTGCTTCAATATTTCCCCAAGTTTACCAGCCATTTATTAGTGTTTTGCGGTATAAAATAAGTGGAAGTGCAGACAATCTCTCTCTCTCTCTCTCTCTCTCTCTCTCTCTCTCTCTCTCTCTCTCTCTCTCTCTATCCCCTTCCCTACCCTTTCCTAATTTGCACAAGTCTGCTTCAACACCTTCCCTATTTTATATTGTACTAGTGTATTGCGATATAAAATATTTAGATGTGCAAATACTCCCTCCTTGTATTTCGTGCTCTCTCTCTCTCTCTCTCTCCCTATAGTTCAGATATACTTTATCTCTCTTGCTTTCCCTCTCTCTCTCTCTCTCTCTCTCTCTCTCTCTCTCTCTCTCTCTCCCTCTCCCTCTCCCTCCTTCCCTTTCCCAATTTGCCTAAGTCTGCTTCAACACCTTCCCTATTTTATATTGTACTAGTGTATTGCGATATAAAATATTTAGATGTGCAAATACTCCCTCCTTGTATTTCGTGCTCTCTCTCTCTCCCTATAGTTCAGATATACTTTATCTCTCTCTCTCTCTCTCTCTCTCTCTCTCTCTCTCTCTCTCTCTCTCTCTCTCTCTCTCTCTTTCTCGCCCTCCCTATATTCTCTCTCGTTCTGAGTGAGTGGGGAGATAAAATATAAGGGAGAAGTGAGTGAGAGAAGAGAAAGGAGAGTATAATAGATATGTTGATAGAGAGAGAATTTGCATATATGACATTTATACATTGAATATACTATGAAGCACTAGTTACAAATTGAATGTAAATATAAGTTACGTGTATGTGAAAGTACAAGTGTTCTTCTGATTCGGAAATAATCTATGCAATGAAAGCTCAGTATTTTGAATCAAATTCCTGCCTTAAAACCCCCCAAAAAAACTGAGTTGTATTTTAAATCAATCTACTTTATTGTTGCTGAGGGAATTAAATACATTGTGAAACAATGTCACGGCTCATGAAATAAAGCATCAACGTGTGATATAAAGATTTGGATACAGTGGGTGTGAATTAGTCCAAGCTAGTGTCACCAGGAGTGCACCTGTGCTATATCCAGTGTACAGTACAGCCAGTCTTCAGAATCTAACAAGTTCCACGTGTTTCCAAGCGGGAGAATAATTATAATTGTAACACAGCAAAACGCTGTGCTATGATTTCTGTTTTAAATGGACCGTTTATTCTTACTAATAAGTGTCTATATCCTTCTAAGCACCGCAGTTTGATCTAGAAATTTAATTGTGAAAAAATATCAGTCTGAGGACACTTGTCTCATATCTCAGAATGATACATTACACTGCTTAATTCTGACATCTTCAGATAAGTCCTCTCAGTTGAAACAAAACAATGGTTTCAATATCAGCTACAGTCCGGAGTTTGCCAAACACGCACGATTTGTGAGCCTAAAAAGACTCATCTAATTTAGATAAGGTTAGAGACTGTATTTATGTTACTTTTTCATATACATAATTGTGAAGCTCATAAATGACAATCAGCGCATGACTTACTGTAGGTGAATTCTATTTTAAACTAAAATAAATGTAGATTTAGATGACATTAAAGGCAGTACAATTTAAATGCTTTGATCAATTTCATCTATTTATACCAATATAGAGCTAGTATATTAGAATATAATTTAACATGTGTATTACTAACATTTCTGTAAAAAGTCATGAAGTTTTTAATTTGAACAAGACAGTATTTAATGAATTCTAACTTATAAAGGTCATACTCTTTATCAATATATGTCAGATTGCCTTAGCAATAAGTGCACAATGTTGTCCATTTATTGCCCCCAAAGGTGCCAAGTTGATGACAAATGGTGGGAATTTGGTCTAACGAGGACACGTCCTTAGTCTGTATTGAAAGGTCAATATATGTCCATCCGCACTTTCATGTTTGTGTAACACAAAGCAGTAACACATGCTAGCAAGGGGTATATTTATCAATTCCACGTGCAGATTCGCATTATATCTTTAGTTTATTGTGATCCTATGAAATTTAACCAACCTAGGTTTAACTTTATGGGATACGATTTAATATTATATAGATATGAGGTAGGCAGACATGAGAAAGAGATAGAGAAATACGTACCGTAAATAGATAGATAGATAGATAGAGTAAATAGAATAGATGAGATAGATAGATAGTCTAGATAGATTCATAGATAGATAGATAGATAGATTGCTAGATAGATAGATAGATAGATAGATAGATAGATAGATAGTTTAGATAGATAGATAGATAGATAGATTGATAGATAGTCAAAATCGTGACCAATTTAATGCATGGCTAATGACCAACAGCATTCTGGGACTTTAACAAAATCCTTCAGAGTGACGGGTTTTATCAATCTCAAGTTCCCTACTTGCTCCACATGCATATGCTATAAAGGTGTGAGGACATACCCTTCACGTGTATTCTCAAATAAATATATAAAAGATGCATCAGAATGTAATAATACATAATGAAAATAATCGTTACTAATATTAGCATGTGGGACAAGGGGAAAATACTGTTCCTGAAAAAATAAGTTTAATCAAATAATTTGGTTTATCCTGAATTTCATTTTGTTGATGTGCCTTGGGTATGGAATCATTATTTTAAAATATGTAGTCAGAAGTGATGTATTAATCTGAAAAGTTATTTCCAATTCCTTACTATGGGGGTTTTATATCCCTCCCCAAGTACCGAGACCACAGGCAACACATCTCTGCCTCTAGCTTCTATTGATCTCCTTCAGCCTGACAGTCTGTTTACTCCACATTTCATAGGTCTGCTTTTACTTACAGTAAATAAATGCATGAAAATCATTTTTTTCTCTGTTGCATATAATCTTCTAAGAGAATAATAAAAATAATAATGCAAAAAAAAAACTCTTCAAACCTATCGAATGTTTAGCAGCTGAATGATATCCATCTTTAGGAGCACAGCCAAAATGTCAATAAAAATTCAATTATTGATGGAACATGTGGGAATACTTACTAAATCTAAAAACATGATACGGTGTATTGATATTTGGAGGAAACCGAACAATATAGTTTCATATTTGCTGGTCAGGACCCTGTCCCCAAAAGGCAAAACACGCCACTGCAATTTTAATGTGTCTTGACAGTCTATTAAACATGAAAGATCAATTGATAGTTACCTAAAGCAGTCCAGAGCGAGGGATGACTACAAAGAGATGTCATACACACTACGTGGAGCTTGATGAGTGGAGACCTGAATTGACATAAGGAATTGGGTGACGAGAGAGAGGAGGGAGAGTGCACTAACTAGATATACCAGCATGTGTTTTTTCTCTAGGCAGTGTAAGTGAGTGTTTTGCTACGAATGCAACTCATCACAGAATTGTATCAGAAGTCGGTTTCTCATTGTTAGGCGGAGCACAAGGGGTTAACAAGTGATCCACTTAAGGGTAGCGTTTGAAGAGACTCCATTGTGTTTTAAAACAGATTCTAACGTTTCAGCACACAGTGAAGTTTTGTGAATGTGCTGGAGCACAGCTAGAACCCCTCGCTGTGCGCTTTAATTGTTCCCTCACCCAGCTGTGATATTGCTTTTAATTTCCAAGGAGGAATAAATACATCGACTCCAATTACATATGAAAACTCATCAGGAAAAAATGTAATCTTGCCTCCAGTCGTTTAAGAGAAAATGCAGATGCCCCATAAACAATAATGATCAAAGGTAGCTCCCATGGTCATTATACCTTTGGACAAAGCAATGTAATATCTAAATAGGCACAATAAACACAGGCACGGTTACTTAGAAAACACTGTAAGCGATTATCATTTCCTTAATGTAGGTAATGTAATTTAGGATCAATGATACTGTATGTTTAGAAAGATGAAAACTTAAAAGAGTTGTCATAAGCTCCCCATACAATACTCCCACGTATATAATTCTATCATGCATCATGATGAGCTTATAGCTGGGCACAATTCTAATACAATAGCACCAGTCAGACCGTTAGATCAATGATAGCCTGAAGTCCAGTGTTTCAATTATCAGGGAACTTTTGGTAGGAAGTGTGTGTTAACCTATGAAGACACTGGAAAGTAGGATCTCTGCAGCATGTGCAGCAGATGACATTCTACCCTTTTATCATTATACACTAACTTAGGGCCTAATGTAGAGTTGCCTACACATTGAAGATGGAGCAGAAGAATAGGTAGAGAGACAGGAGGGACGAGGGCCCTGCTTGTGAGAGCTTACATCCTAAAGGGTGGCAAAGAGACAGGAGGCACAATGGGGAGTCAGAGGGGATCAATCACAAGAGAAGTGAGAGGCGGAACAAGAGAAAAGAGAGGCGAGGTGATTTGGTGTGGAGAGCAGGTTAGGTGGGTGGCTGGTAGGCTTTGAGGAAGAAGTGAGTTTAAGTACCCATTTAAAGGTGCACAAATTAGGGGACAGTCAGATGGAGCGAGGGAGGTCTTTCCAGTGGAGGTGGCAGCACAAGAGAAATCTTGGATTCTGGATAGGGATGAAGTGATCAGAATGGAGGTTAGGTGACGGTTATTGTCCGATCACAGGTAACGGGATTGTGTGTGAGTAGAGAGGAGGTTGGAGATGTAAGGGGCAGTGTAGTGGGAGAGGACCTTGTCAGTGAGGGTGAGGAATTTGAATAGGATTAAACTGCATGATACACTTAAGTGTATCATGCACACCAGCCCATAAGGCAGATAGGGCCTAATGTAGAGATGGAAGTAATTTATACTGAAAAGGTCTGTTGCACTAGGAGAAAGCACCTGCAAAAGATATGTCTATTATACCCATTCACACTGCCTAAAAAACCTGGGTTTTTGCCGAGGCGAGCTCCGATGACCCGTGTCGTGGCTCAGTGTGAAAGTGGGTCAGTGCAAAATTCCGGGTCTTATGACCCGGGAATTAGACACGGGACTTTTGGAGGGTTATTCCCATGTCAGTCCCGGGTCGCCTGCAGTGTGAATGGTGCGACTTGGGGTTTTAAAACCCGGGTCACACATAAAGAAGCTGATTGGGGGATTAGAGACCTATCTATGGCTGCTTCACACTCAGCATAGCATGTAAAGAGCGTGAACACACCTTTACATTGCTAATCTGGCCCACTACCTTCCCTGTTCCACCTCTCAGCGAAGAGAGGTGCAAGGGGGAGCTCCGCCTCAGTCTGAATGCAAACTGAGACGCATCCTTGGCCAAAAGTGCTTTTTTCCCTGATCACTTGGACTTGCGTCCAACTGTACATGCGGCACATAAAGAGGTGTGTTTGTGTAATTTGCATAGTATTCTATGACTGGGTACACACTACAAGTATTCAGGCAGTTATTGGGTCAAACATCTAATAAACAACTATTTGGTCTGATATCGCATTAGTGTGTATACTTGCACGATGAGCTACACAGAGTTTACAGAGTCATTAACTTTTCAGCCGATGGTTATGACAGTTGAAGAGCACAGAACTGAGGGTAAATCTTTTAAAACATGTATTGTGTGTACACATGAATTGGCATGCTGATCGTGACTTTTTTCCCCCAGTCAAAGTAACATAATAACATAGTAACATAGTTGATGAGGTTGAAAAAAGACACCAGTCCATCAAGTTCAACCTATGTAGATCTTTTGTGATTCCTCACTTATATTTGAAATTGATCCAGATTAAGCAACCACCAATCTGTTTCAATCGAGAAAAATCTCTCCAGACTCAATATTGCAGTCCTATTTTTACCCTATATCCACTACTATCCCTCATTTTAATTAACGATCGTATCCCTGGATACACTTTTCCACCAAAAATGTGTCTAAGCCTTTCTTAAACATATCAAACTGAAACAAATTAGATTAGTTTGACATAACCTATCCCTCACAAATCCGTGCTGATTTCCACTAATAATCTTATTGCACACCAAGTACTCCTGAATACTATCCCTTAATATACCTTCCAGTAGGTTTCCCACTATTGATGTCAGGCTTACAGGTCTATAATTCCCTGGTTGTGAATTTGTCTCCTTTTTAAACAACGGTACCGCATCTGCTAGTCGCCAGTCCCTTGGTACTGCGCCTGATGAGATTGAATCTATGAAAATTAAGAATGGCGGTGTAGCTATTTCTGAGTTTAGCTCCATAAGAACTCTTGGGTGTATGCCATCTGGACCTAGAGCTTTATTTATCTTAATATTCTTCAGGCACCTTTGCACTTCTTCCTTTGTTAGCCAAGTATTAATTAATGGTACGGTTTTATTTCCGTTTTTATGTATTATTTCTATCATTTGTTCCTCTCTAGTAAATACTGAAGAAAGGAAAGTGTTAAATACCTCTGCTTTTTCCTTAGTATCATTTATCAATTCACCCATCTCACTTATTAGAGGTCCTATATTATCTTTTTTAATAATTTTTGCCATTTATACCCACTTAACCCATTCTCCCCTCCCTCCTCCCATCCCCTAATCTCTCCCTTTATGTCAACTGGCTCCCTTTGTACCTGAGTTTTGTTCACCCTCCCTTAGGATGTAAGCTCATTTGAGCAGGGCCATCTTCCCTCGTGTGTCCCTACCTACTCTTCTGCTCCGTCTTTTCTGCACTAGCCTGCTTGGAGCTTCTGAACTGTTGGTATTTTTGTTTACTGCTCAGTAATGTTACCCTGTACTGTCTATTGTTTGTGCATTGTACAGCGCTGCGGAACTCTTGTGGTGCCTAATAAATAAAGGATAATAATAATAATAATAATAATAATAATAATAATAATTTATATACTTAAAAAACTTTTCGGGGTCTGTCTTACTTTTTTTTTGCAACTCGATTATCATTTTCTAATTTAGCCAATCTAATTTCTTTTTTGCATATTTTATTACATTCCTTGTACCTACGAAAGGCCTCCTCAGACCATTCAGACTTAAACAATTTAAATGCACGTTTCTTCCTTTGCATTTCTTTTTTTACCTTTTTATTTAGCCACATTGGTTTAGACTTAATCCTTTAACATTTATTTCCCATAGAAATGAACTTATACGTGTATGTTTTTAACAACATTTTAAAGACAGCCCTCTTTTCTTCCATATTTTTTCCTTCAAAAACTTTATCCCAGTCTATGCACTTTATAGGCTCCTTTAGCATATTCAAATTTGCCTTTCTAAAGTTTAAAGTCCTAGTTGATCTCTTATATCGTTGCTTCTGGAAATTAATTTCAAATGATACCATATTATGATCACTGTTTCCCAAGTGTTCCCTTATTTGAATATTTGATATTACGTCTACATTATTTGTTATTACTAGGTCCAGTATAGTCCGGTTCCTAGTTGGTTCCTCTACTAATTGGGACATGTAATGGTCTTTTAGCGTGCTCAGAAACCTATTTCCCCACCTGTATAGCAGCTCTCAGTACTCCAATCAATGTCTGGATAATTAAAATCCCCCATAATTAAAACTTGACCTAGTTGTGTAGCCTTTTCAAATTGATGTAGAAGTTGGGCTTCCTCAATCATACTAATATCTGGCGGTTTATAGCATATCCCTATCAGCAGGGCCGGACTGGGACTAAAAATCAGCCCTGGCATTTAAAGCATACAGGCTCCATGCACTATATTGTTGCACACTGATGCTGGTGCAGTACAACATGATGTAGTATGAGTGTGTGTGTGTGTGTGGGGGGGGGGTATTTATTTCTCCTAATGACCCTCAACATTACATTATTAGCACCCCAATTACAGCAATAAACACCACGACAATACATTATTAGTACCCAAATTACAGCAATAAATAACCCCCCCCACACACTCATACTACATCAATCACCCCCCACATTACAGCAACTGGCATCACCCCCACATTACAGCATCCGGCATGACCCCCACATTACAGCAACCGGCATCACCCCCCACATTACAGCGTCCAGCATCACCCCCCACATTATAGCAATACCCTCTCCTACTTATTAGCAATACTAAGCACCAAACACACTACAACATTGCCACCACCACGCCACCCCATACTACAGCAATACCACCAATTATACGCGCCACTGTAGGAAACAATGTTTTGCTTTTTTCAAATCTCCCACAAAATAGCAACAACGAACAGAGTACTTACACACACATATAGGTAACAGGTACCCTTTTCCCTCAATTCAATAGTAATGGCAGAATTTTCATGAATCATTATTCCACATGAAATAAAACTAACATAAATCTAAAAAAAACATAACTATCGAATGATCAGTTGAACCCACACGGCCGCATTAAAAGTATTTCCATCTACAGCAAAATGTCAGAGAAAAATATTTTTGTTTTACTACAGTAATTGGATATGCATCTTTTCTATTCATTTTAAATAACACAGTATATAAATTACGGGGGATAGAGTAGGTGGGTGAGAAATAATTGGATGTGATCCATCAGTTTGATTAGATAGGAAACATTTAGATTATTTACCTGGAGGCGTCTACCCCCTTGACTCACAGGCAGGGCTGACAAGAGGAATTTTGGGCCCCGATACAGCAACTTCTTTGGGCTCCCGTCATATTCAACAATGAAAGACTTGCCTTTGGCAGAAGTTCATATGATGCCACACCGTTGTGTGCCCAGTTCATATTATGCCACATCGTAGTGCCCCAAGGTCATATTATGCCACATAGTATTACCCTTAATTCATATTTGGTCACGCAGAAGTGCCCACAAATCATATTATGGCATAGTAGTGCCCCCAAAATATATATCATACAGTAGTGCCCACAAATCATATTATGTCACAACAGTGCCTCCAAATCATATTATGCCACAATAGTGACCCCAAATAACATTATGCCACAGTAGTGCCCCCAAATCATTAGTAAAGCTCAGATAAAAACTCATTCACAAATAAAAATTGGTACAGCATATCAGCTACTGAGTGTGAGTCCCAATAGCAGCTTAATACATCATTTACAATGCAAACAAAAATAGATATATTGACACAATTACAGATAAAATTTATGACAAGCAATGTTTTTTCCTCTTAATTAAAAATCTCTGTACAGATAAATATGCAAAAAACATTACAGCGCAATAATGAGCAATACATAGTGTTAAACATTATTGGATACGCTGTAGTGTCCCCAGTTCAAGAAAGGATGGTTAAAAACATATTGCACACGAGAAAATATATGAACTTACCTGATTATGGCATCCTGTGTTCTGTTCTCCTAGTGGGCGCGCTGGGCGAGGAGGGATCAGCAGCTGTCAGCTCACACAGGCAGTCGGGAGCAGGAATAGAGGGCAGTGGTCGAAGCAGAAATTTAGGAGTGGGGGTATAGAAAATATAAGTGAATGGAGTATGAAGGCTTGATTTTTTATTTTTTTTAACACTTGTCCCCTCTGTGCATTTACATTCTTCATTACTACTTGTGTTTTATGATGGCTGCATCCCTGACATTCCCATTCTTAAGATGTCTCTCCCTTTACACTTTCTTTTACCTATGCCCCTGCACCATCTTCTCCTTTGTCCCTCTCACTTAACCCCCTGCACCACCTTCTCCGCTGGCTCTCACACATCTTCCTGTACCACCTACTCCCCTGGCTCTCTCACACGTCTTCCTGCACCCTCTACCCCCCGGCTCTCTCACTCCTCTTCCTGCACCGCCTACCACCCTGGCTCTCTCACCCCCTCTCCCAGCGCCCCCTTCCCCCTGGCTCTCACCCCCTCTCCCAGCACCCCCTTCGGCTCTCTCACCCCCTTTCCCAGCACCCCCTTCGGCTCTCTCACCCCCTTTCCCAGCACCCCCTTCGGCTCTCTCACCCCTCTCCCAGAACCCCCTTTGGCTCTCTCACCCCCTCTCCCAGCACCCCCTGGCTCTCACCCCCTTTCCCAGCACCCCATTTGGCTCTCTCACCTCCTTTCCCAGCACCCCCTTCGGCTCTCTTACCCCCTCTCCCAGCACCCCCTGGCTCTCATGCCCTTTCCCAGCACCCCATTCGGCTCTTTCACCCCCTCTCCCAGCACCCCCTTCGGCTCTCTCACCCGCTCTCCCAGCACCCCCTGGCTCTCACCCCCCTTTCCCAGCACCCCGTTCCGCTCTCTCACCCCCTTTTCCAGCACACCCTTCGGCTCTCTCACCACCCCCTTCCGCTCTCTCACCCCCTTTCCCAGCACCCCCTTCGGCTCTCTCACCCCCTCTCCCAGCACCCCCTGGCTCTCACCCCCTTTCCCAGCACCCCCTGGCTCTCACCCCCTTTCCCAGCACCCCCTGGCTCTCTCACCTCCTTTCCCAGCACCCCCTTTGGCTCTCTCACCCCCTCTCCCAGCACCCCCTGGCTCTCATCCCCTTTCCCAGCACCCCCTGGCTCTCAACCCCGCGACCCCCCCCCCAAAAATCGCGGCACCCCCGCGACCCCTCCCCCCCCCCGAAAATTGCGACCACCCCCCGGAAATCGCGGCACCCCCGCAACCCCCCCCGAAAATCGCGGGCACCCCCCCGGAAATCGCGGCATCCCCGCGACCCCCCCGAAAATCGCGGCATCCCCCCTTCAGTAAAAAAAAAACAAATAAAAAAAAACAGGAAACTCACCAGTGTAACGGGGGAGGGAGCTGGGGAGCGCGCAGCAGAGGTGACTGGTGAACCAGCCACCAAGAAGACAGGGGGAGTCGGGCCGGCCCATATAGCCATCGGCCCTTCTGGCATTTGCCAGAAGTGCCAGATGGCCAGTCCAGCCCTGCCTATCAGCAACTTCTCTGAACTTTTTTCTCCACTGGATATTTCCACCTACAATGCCTCTATATTATCTTCAATATTCTCGTAAATAACTTCCTGAATATTTGTTTTTAACTCTGGCTTAATATAATGACATACTCCTCCTCCTCCCCTTTTATTTATCATATCCCTCCTGAAGAGAGTATAGCCTTCCGAGTTGACTGTCCAGTCATGTGTATCATCCCACCAAGACTCCGTAATACCTATAATATAATACTGCTCATTCATTGCTACTAGCTCTAACTCCCCAATTTTACCTGTCAGGCTTCTTGCATTTGCAAACATACACTTAAGTCTATTGCCTCCCTTAAGTATTTCTTTTTGTTTTAAAAAGGTACTCTCCTTATCGGCTATGCTTCTCTTAGTACAATCGATGTAGATAACACATTGGTCAACAATTTCTGCAGTGTGTACCCAGTCTAAAGATCTGTGTGACTTGAAATCCTGTGTAAATTACAGTATGCTATTTACGTTTTTACGATTTCAGTGTAAATTACATCCAAATCTACATCAGGCCCCCAGGGTCGGTGCACACTAAAAGTTTTTCAGCCGATTATCAGGCCAAACACCCATACACCGATTTTTCAGCCTGATATTGCAGTAGTGTCTACACTTACACGATGATCTATAGTCATTCCAGAGCACCTATCGTCATTTGGTTGGTCGTCAAAACTAATAATCTCCTTCTAGCCACCTTCCGATCCTGCATGTGTATGCATACACAATCACGATCTCCATAGAGTTTTCAGAGTCATGGGGCTAGACTAACTAAACTGTGGGTTTGAAAAAGTGGAGATGTTGCTTATAGCAACCAATCAGATTCTAGTTTTAATTAATTTAGTACATTCTACAAAATGACAGCTAAAATCTGATTGGTTGCTATAGGCAACATCTGCACTTTTTAGTTTAGTAAATATACCCCATGGTATCTTCAGCTGATGCTGACAATGATCATGTCCCGGTGAATAAATGTAGAGAGTGCTGTAGATGGAATAATCCGTCCATTCATTCTGAGACTGAATATATAAATAAATTTGTAATGACATGTGGATAGCTATAAGGCGGTTAATCAGTGTGACAGGAATGATTGAATGAATGAATGAAAGAATACTGTGCTGTTATCCTCTAAAAGACTACAGGAACAGATAAAGAGCACAGATCTGAAGGTAAGTCGTGTATAGTGTATACGCATGTATGGGCAGACTGATTGGTACTTCAGTCGTTTGTAAAATCGTTAGTGATAACAAAATTATCCAAAATGTTTGTGGTGTGTACCCAGCCTAAATGTATAACTAAGAAATCAATATCATTATATTAAGGCTTTTTTTTATTTGTATTTCTCAACAATAAAAATTATGAAACTTATTTTGTGCAGCTAATTTGTCAGCAGGTTTGCATTTAACAATGCCTTGGTAGTTGAGAGATGCCAAGTTAATTATTAAAAGCAAGGGTTTCCACACAGGCATGGTTAATGTAATAATTAAGAAAATAACATCCCTGCATGGTCAGGGTTATATATAAAAATGCTGGACAGTCAGGGTAGCCTATAATTATATCTAAAGTGATTGCATCATGGAATTCCGATGGAAAAAAATCACCAGCAATGGGGGACAGGGGACAGAAGGATGTATGATGATGATGATGATGATGATATGCTCAGATTTTGATATCCAGACATTAAGTCAAAGTGCAAAGAAAAACAGAGAAGCAACTGCAGATCAATAGACTGCAGATTTCAACCTGCGGCGCAAGCGCCAGTTTAGGTACAAATGGTCCAATTAGAGCATCACAGGGCAGGATATCATAGTTGGGTTGAAGTGCACGAACCACTAATCACACCTGGCATGCAGATTTGTGAGTCCAGTGGTGCAAAGAAGCCAGGCAATGGAGCAGGTGAGTTAGGTGACACGGTCAGATGAATCACCATAATCAACATATGGATAAGTACATGTGTGGGGCCAGCTTATAGAACTCCACAGCCTTCAGCACAGTGAAGGGTTCTGGTGGTTCCATAGTACTGTGGGGCACATTTCGCTGGTACAGTTTGGATGCAGTTTTAGAATGCCCTTAGAATGCTAGGTCAATACTAATAACTACTTATTAATCATCGTTCCACAATGGTGCAGTATTTCTCTCCTGATGTTTCAACAGAGCACATGCGATTGCCCAATGGTTTGATGAGCATGACATTGATATCATTCATATGACATGACCTTCTCAGTCACCAGATCTTAAACCAGTAAAGAATTTATGGGATGTAAATAAATATTATTAAACTACACCTTCAGGGCTAGCAAAATGAAAACAGTTGAGGTTGTTAAAATGTATTTTGCACACAGCGGCTAGATTGATTTTTCTTGCAAATTATTCATTCACTGGAACATGCAGCCGTGTCTAAACTTACATAAGTGGACTGGTCACTTACTCCAAGATCAGTTCACACCTTTCCCCTTCTGAAATACTGTAAAATACTTTAAAGATCTGAATGTTTATAGGTAGTTCTAAACTTCAAAACCATTGTCACATGGCTGCGAAGGAGAGAAAGAATCATTACTGTAGGAGCTCTGAACCAAGTCGAACACACCTTAAATAGTGAAATGGATGACTCTCAAGTTTTCAAGCTGTAATAATTTAAAAAAGTGGTATTAAAGCCAGGGGCGGAACATGGCCCCATAGTTATATACCAGTGAGGCATAGTGATGTTGGTTCACCCTCCTGAGGCTGGCGCCCACTCATACTCAGAAGAGCAGATCCTAGGTCTCCTTGCCATGTAGTGGCCTCACACCTTGCAGTATCAGTAGTTCCACCACTGCATAAAGCATGCATCAACATAGTTCATGAACATGTTCACATGACATACTCACTGTCTAATCCTAGTAAGTAGGGACTTTACATTAAAGATAATGGGCCTGATTCATTAAGGAAAGTAAGGAAAAAAATATTTCCTCCTGGACAAAACCACATTACAATGCAAGGGGTGCAAATTAGGTTTTTATTTTGCACATAAATTAAATACTGTTTGTTTTTTTAATTTTGCACACAAATACTTGATAGCTTATTTGTACTCTGAAACTTAATGTTGATTTAGGACATGCCCTGCTTCAAATATAAATCTGCCTTCATATTTTAAATTTACATCCCCCTCCAATGCAACATGGTTTTGCCAAGTTGCAAAGTTACTTATTTTTTTGCATTCCTTTTCTTAATAAATCAGACCCAAGATGTTTGTCCTTGTCTTATAGAGGTAATTACAATTTCAGTATTGAAACATACAGTTTGACACAGGAAACTGTTTAAATAGATAGGTAGGTATAAATAGATAGGTAGATATAACTAAATAAGAAATACTTTTGCTTCGTAATACAAAAGCAAAATGTTTAATGCATTTTGAAATCTGACAAAAAACTTGCACCATTTTAAATATTATTCTGAAGATCTAAATCATCTGTAATAGAGATAACGGAAATTGTCGGACTAGAATATGAAAGAATAACAGGTAATCTAGCCTCATTGACCCATTGCTGTTTTAAAAATAATATATGTGTCAGAAACATATGATCGGCTAAGTAAATAATAGTAAATAATAGAGATGACTGGGAAACAGTTTGGCGTCTTGGTATTTATTGTAAAAGAAAGTCAGTGTTCCACATGTCTGGGATATGCTGAGATCCACTTAAGCCTGGAGATCACTTGTGGCTCCTCTGGTAACGTTCACTGCCAGTTATAGCCTACCAATACTACAAGTAAGAGTAATTGGTAGAAATTGTTTACTGGAATATAGTTCCCTTATGAACTTCAGCTATTCAGAATATAAAGGTCAAATTAAATCTAGTTTGGGGAATGTTCCTGATTTCGAAGCATATAAATATGTGTTTTATTTAGTAGATTTTAGAATAGTGAAATACCAAAGAGATCTCTTGAGATAAAATATAGAGTGGAACTATTAGACTTTGCCTAGTAGATGTTAAAAAGCTACTAAACTTAAGGTACAAGTTACTGTAATGTATAAAAACATCTTGCAACATTCACAAATATATTGTCAAGTTCCTATACTAAGGATAAACTTTAGATACTTGTAATTGCATATAACCCTGTTACTTAGGGGTGTATGCATCACACTACGATGAGCCATTAATACAGAGAAAACAACAGTTTTCTCCGATAAATGAACATCACAGAATTAATCGAGGGCTTGTTGCAGGAGAAATCAAAGATTTCTCCGGCCAGAACCCACTTTACGTTTATCTTTGCAGTCCCCACAGATTACTATGGGGACTGCGATGTTCTGCAATGCATGAAGCGTTGGAAAGCATTGCACTCTGCAGACAGGTAACGCCATCTCAGGATGGCGCTACCTGTCTTTTCCTATGGGATTCTGCTGAATCCTCTCTCGCTTCGCAGAATACATTATAGACTTCCTAATTTCACCAGCAGCGCTAAGCTGCCGGTAAAGAGGAAAAATGCTTCAAAGCAAAGGGGTCACTTCTGTATCTCCGGCATGATGCATTTCAGTAGTGCATAAATATTATGATGCACATTTAGTTGCACCGCATCTTATTGATGCATAGACCCCTTAATACTAGATATATTTTACTTAAACTTCACAGAAGAAGTACATTTTATCTCAGATATGTTTAGTTTGAAAATATAATTGATATTCATTTCTTTGTCATTAGTTCTTCTGGGAGATCCTGTCAGTATAAGCTGTCAGTTCAGTTCCATTAAAATATTCCAGCTCTTGCCTCCAACCATGCCTAATAAGTATTCATAAATCTATGACATTCAGTAATAAGTCAGATGTCTGCTAAACATAAAGGTAAAATAAAACGTGTGTGTGTATTCTTCAGAAAATATATCACATTGTACAAGTCACTGTTTCCCAACTCCAGCCCCCATAATAGTCCAGATTTTAAGGATATCCATGCTTGAGTATAGGTAACTTAATTAGCATCTCAGTTACTTCGGCTCAAACATGGATATCCTTAGACCTGTTCTGTTAGTAGGGTTTGAGGACTGGGAATGGGAACTAACTGTACTAAGAACTTTTACACATGGATGACTATAAGGCAGAGATAATGAATACTTAGTGTGATGCACTGAGGGTGCTTTCATTGCACTGGGAATTAAAAATGAGTGTTCATTGACACCCTAAGCGAATGCTCAGACTGTATGTACAGGCACTTACTGTAAACCCAGAAAGTCAACTCTTTTTGCCTCCTGTCTGAAAACCTTGCAGAGCTCACATCAAATTGGTTGAATAATCCATAATTTGCTGAGTGTTTACCATGTGTTGATGCACCTGACAGAGGACAGAACGGCATGAGGAGTGTGAGTATCTAGTACACTGACGTTCCAAGAAAACTACTGATCGCAATCCAGATGACTTCATATTCCGATTGGCTGTCTTGTAGGCTGCTAAAAATGACGTGATTAGACACACCAGGCCTGATTCATTAAGGATCTTAAATGAAGAGGATTCATATTTCAGTCTCCTGGACAAAACCATGTTACATTGCAAGGGGGGCAAATGAGTGTTCTGTTTTGCACATAAGTTAAATACTGACTGTTTTTTCA
Source organism: Mixophyes fleayi (assembly GCF_038048845.1). Classification (NCBI taxonomy): domain Eukaryota; kingdom Metazoa; phylum Chordata; class Amphibia; order Anura; family Limnodynastidae; genus Mixophyes; species Mixophyes fleayi. The sequence goes on from NC_134406.1 coordinate 54,156,472, forward strand.
TGTAGCACACACATATCAACTTTAAATTTCAGTGTACAAATCATCATCATCATCATCATCACCATTTATTTATATAGCGCCACTGAATCCGCAGCGCTGTACAGAGAACTCATTCACATCAGTCACTGCCCCATTGGAGCTTACAGTCTAAATTCCCTAATATACACACACACATAGGGGGAGAGAGAGAGAGAGAGAGACAGACAGACTAGGGTCAAATGTTTTTTTTTTTATAGCAGTCAATTAACCTACCAGTATGTTTTTGGAGTGTGGGAGGAAACCGGAGCACCCGGAGGAAACCCATGCAAACACAGGGAGAACATACAAACTCCACACAGATAAGGCCATGGTCGGGAATTGAACTCATGACCCCAGCGTTGTGAGGCAGAAGTGCTAACCACTAAGCCACCGTGCTGCCCTATCAAGTATTTGTGTGCTACATGAACAAACAGGCAGTATTTAACTTATGTGCAAAACAGAACACTCATTTGCACCCCTTGCATTGTAACATGGTTTTGTCCAGGAGACTGAAATAAGAATCCTCTTCATTTAAGATCCTTAATGAATCAGGCCCACCAACCCTTAAAGCGGCGCTGGACGGACCCGCCTGTATTTCCTGTAAGTATTATCTTAGGGGTTAAGGTTAAGGTTAGGGCTAGGATTAGGGTTAGGGTTAACCCTAACTCCTAACCCTAACACCCCTAACCCCTAAGATAATACTTACAGGAAATAAATAACAGGCGGGTCCGTCCAGCGCCGCTTTAAGGGAAGTCGGTGTTTCTAATCACGTCATTTTCAGCAGTCTACAACACAGCCAATCGGAATATGATCATCTGGATTGCGATCAGTAGTTTTCTTGCAAGGTCGGTTAACTAGATAATCGCACTCCTCATGCCGTTCTGTCCTCTGTCGGGATAGTCAGTATCTTGCGACTGACTACCACCGGATGCACCATAGAGGACTTATTGGCACACATGTGTGCAAGTTCTAATGCTGGTAAACTACATTTAACATACAAAGTATCAGTGACTTGACTCTTAGGGGTAGATTTACTAAGCTGCGGGTTTGAAAAAGTGGGGATGTTGCCTATAGCAACCAATCAGATTCTAGCTGTCATTTTGTAGAAAGTACTAAATAAATGAAAGCTAGAATCTGATTGGTTGCTATAGGCAACATCCCCACTTTTTCAAACCCGCAGCTTAGTAAATCTAGCCCTTAGTGTTTTATCCCCCTTATTTCAGTACCAGAGAACTTTTTGTCCTCTACTAGATTCTACCATTTCCACCAATAAATTTGAGAGTGTGGAGTATTTTTGAAAATGTAAAAAAGTTATTTAAATGTGACACCTTCAATGGCTAAATATAATGGATATCTTTGCAAGATTTCAATGTCCTAAGGCCCCTTCATCTGGTTTTCAAAGCTCTAAGAGGCTTAAGAGCCATGAAAACATGCAAATGTTTCATATATAATTTGCCATTGAAGGTTTCACTTCCAAAGTATATTACTTTTTTATATGCAAAAGTGCTCTACTCCCTCATCTATTTTACAGATATCATGGTACTACTGTCTATCATTAGTTCTATTAACCTGTTTTACATAAATAATGTCTAGCTAAAAAAATATATGGAGGATTTTTAAAGTAAAATTGCAGTAATCTTTTTTCGTTATTTAGCATCCCTGCCTCCATCTTGGTAAATATAGCTTGTGAAAGATCTGTCTGTGATCAGTACGTTATTATGGATGACTATTGAAAAAAACTTTTCAGTACAAATGAGTAACACACTTTTGCATTGATCACTAACATAATAAAATAAATTAAATTCTGAAATTGTTTTGTGGTTTTCCCAATAAATTCTATGGAATGACAGCTGTGACCTACAGTGCATACAATACAATGTGTACAGCAGGCAGTCAGGGAAGTAACACATGAGTGATATTTATTTTACTTGCTGCTGTGATATTGCAGAACATTAGACTGCAAGTGTATAGGATCAGAGCAGAGATGTTTCCCAATGTAAAAGTGACAGGTACATCGGCAGTTCAATACAGTATATGGGAAGGTTTAATGCATTGTAAATAGAAATATAGTGATCTAGTACCTGCATGTTAGGATGTGCACTTGCTAATATTGCACTGTTTGTTTTGTGTGATTGGTATGTACAATCAGCATTACTAAATTCACAGTAAGCATTTTCCCCCCTGCCCCTAACTAAATTATTTCTCTTGTAAGGTCCTTGGATTAAATAATTGAATTAATGTGTGTAGATATGATATAGAAATAATTGCTTCCACTGAACTTACTTGTAATCTTCATACTCCTACGTTTAGATTCGATTTAGATTTTTATACTGAAATGAGCACCTAGACGGTCACTGTAAATGACTGAAACATTTGTATGAAATGACTGCAGAATTTGAGTAGACCAGTTATTAGAAACATTGAATTTATTTTGTATTTGAAATGTTTGTCAGACTGAAAGCATTGTGCGTATGTGAGAATGGGCGAGCAAAGGAGTATTGCAGTCAAGCAATCTGATTATTGACAACCTGAATTTGACTGACACCCATTTCTATGGGGCCTTCCACAGAAAATGTTTATTTTTGTCCTATATATATATATATATATATATATATATATATATAGACAGCTATAGGAAGTTAGTATCTTACCTATTTGCATCTTCACTTAAGTCAGCACTACACGATCTACTAAAGCTGGGTACACACTACAGGGTTTTTGTCCAATAATCGGCTCATGCAGCCGACATAAGACCGCTCGTTCGAAAGTCGGGTCAGTGTGTGTAGTGACACGATGGTCGAAAGTCTGCCCAAATAGACGATTATCGCCTCATTTGGTTGGTCATACTGTTTAATTCTTTTGTTCAATCAGCTAAGGATCATGTAGTGTGTATGCACTCATGCTCATGATCTTCATAGAGTTTACAGAGTCGGGCTCTTTTCAGCCGATGTTAGCACTGAATGTCAGAGTAAATAAATGTGGAGAGTGCTGTAGAAGGAATAATTCATTTGTTCGTTCTGAGACAGAATGTTTTGTTTCAGAGTCACAGAAGCTAACGAAATTCATTAGGACATGTGGATAGCTATAACAAGGCGGTTTTAATCAGTGTGACAATGTGAAGAGCACAGATCTGAAGGTAAATCGTGTCAGTGTGTATGCATGAATTGTCAGACTGATCGGACCTTCAGTCGTAGGTATAATCGTTTGAGATGGTCTGAACAATTCTTGAGTGTGTACCCAGCTTAAGCAGGTACCACTGTTTTATCTACAGTAAACATCTCTGACCATATATAAACAGGAACAAGGCTGTAATTACAGAGGGGGATTTTAAACCAGAAACAAAGTGATGTGACGTCCTTGTCAGGTTGGTGAGAAGTAGGGACACAGAAAATATTTCTGGTGTGTGTTTGCTTGAGTGGAGTGAATCACCAGTGACACCTCAGTCAATCAGAGTAGTGCAGAGTAGTGACTGGACATTACAACTCAGGTACAGAATTCCTGCTGTGTGTAATGGACAATACTATGAGAGAACATTATGATTATGTACCCCACAAAACAGAACAAACTTTGCCACGAACCTGACCACCCAAGCAAGGGCTAGATCCAACCACACCACATCATAGTAACATAGAAACATAGTAACATAGTTGAGGTTGAAAAAAGACACCAGTCCATCAAGTTCAACCTATTTTGGATCTCCTGCGATCCTGCACTTATATTTGAAATTGATCCAGAGTAAGCAACCGCCAATCTGTTTCAATTGTGAAAATCCCCCCAGACTCAATATTGCAGTCCTATTTTTACCCTATATCCACTACTATCCTACATTTTAATTAACGGTCGTATCCCTGGATACACCTTTCCGCTAAAAATTTGTCTAACCCTTTCTTAAACATATCTATTGAATCTGCCATCACAACCTTCCCTGGCTATGAATTCCATATCTTAACTGCCCTTACTGTAAAGAACCCCTTCCTCTGCTGGTTGTGAAATTTCCTTTCCTCTAACCTTAGGTGGTGACCACGTGTCCTGTGCATGGTCCTTGGGGTAAAAAGTTTCCATGAAAGTTCTCTGTATTGACCCCTAATATATTTGTACATAGTAATCATATCTCCCCTTAGACGCCTCTTTTCTAAAGTAAACATGCCTAAACTGGCTAACCTTCCCTCATAACTTAATGACTCCATACTCTTTATCAATTTTGTCGCCCTTTTCTGAACCCTTTCTAGTTCCAAATTATCTTTTTTATGGAGTGGTGCCCAGAACTGTACTGCATATTCAAGATGAGGTCTTAGCAATGATTTATACAGTGGCAAAATTACATCTATGCCCCTTTTTATGCATGCCAATACTTTGTTTGCCCTTGCAGCTGCTGCTTGACATTGAGCACTATTGCTAAGTCTACTGTCTATGAGCACTCCCAAATCCTTTTCCATTATAGATTCTCCTAAATTAATTCCATATAATTTATAGATTGCGTTCTTGTTTTTGATCCCTGAATGCATAACCTTACATTTATCTGTGTTAAACCTCATATTCCATTTGGCCGCCCAATCCTCCTGTTTATTTAAGTCCCTCTGTAGAGAAGCTACATCTTGCTCTGATTTTATTACCTTACAAAGTTTAGTGTCATCTGCAAAAATAGAAACTTTACTCTCTAAACCATCACCAAGGTCATTAATGAATATATTAAAAAGTAGTGGCCCCAGCACGGAACCTTGAGGTACTCCACTTAAGACTTTTGACCAATTAGAAAATGTTCCATTTATCACAACTCTCTGTTCCTTATTCTCTAACCAGTTTTCGATCCAAGTAAAAATGTTGATTCCTAGACGCAGTTCCCTATTTTTGCAAACCAACCTCTTGTGTGGCACTGTATCAAAGGCCTTTGCAAAATCTAAGTAGACCACATCTACTGTGCTGTCCTGGTCTAAGTTTCCCCCAACTTCCTCGTAGAAACTAATTAGATTAGTTTGACATGACCTATCCCTCACAAATCCATGTTGATTCCCACTAATAATTTTATGGCGTACCAAATAATCCTGAATACTATCCCTTAAAATACCTTCCAGTAGTTTCCCCACTATTGATGTCAGGCTTACAGGTCTATAATTCCCTGGTTGTGATCTCGTCCCCTTTTTAAACAACGGCACCACATCTGCTATTCGCCAATCCCTTGGTACTGAGCCTGATGAGATTGAATCTCTGAAAATTAAGAATAGCGGTCTAGCTATTTCCGAGTTTAACTCCATAAAGACCCTTGGGTGTATGCCATCTGGACCTGGAGCTTTATTTATCTTAATATTCTTCAGTCGCCTTTGGACTTCTTCCTCTGACAACCAAGTATTAATTAATGGCATGGTTTCATTTCCATTTTTATGTATTACTTCTACCATTTGTTCCTCTCTAGTAAATACTGAAGAAAAGAAAGTATTTAATATCTCTGCTTTTTCTTTAGTATCATTTATCAATTCACCCATCTCACTTCTTAAGGGTTCTATATTATCTTTTTTAATCCTTTTGCCATTTATATACTTAAAAAACTTTTTGGGGTTTGTCTTACTTTCTTTTGCAACGTGCCTTTCATTTTCTAATTTAGCCAATCTAATTTCCTTTTTGCATGTTTTATTACATTCCTTGTACCTACGGAAGGACTCCTCTGACCCTTCAGACTTAAACAATTTAAATGCACGCAATTATCAAAAAGGCAGCAAATACTTCTGATAGACACCACCTTTTTGTGACTTTTTGAAGGTATGTAGTTGCTCCATTATGAAAAGATATGTGCTCATAGAAAAAGAAACAAACATTAAAATGCAGATAAAACTACAGTTTATTGCAATCACATTTAAATGTACAAATGTCACACGGCACTCGGGATGAGCAATATTTTCAAAACTGTTCCACAAAATATTCACCTCATTCTGCATTTGGCTGTGAAATTTCTCACGTTTTACCAGTGGAAGTTGGTCTTGTGTGTCGATGGTCATAGCCCAACCGTACCACATAGCAGAATGAATTAACATCAAAACTCTATATTCTATAGACTATAAATTCTATGAAATTGTGAATTTACAAATACAGTGCAGAATGCCATTCCACGAAATTATGGAGCAAAAGCGCATCTTGAAAATTGTACTGTGGGAACGTCACACCTCAGGGAAATGACATAATGTGTCATAAAATTGGAAATTTTTACTGCATTTTGTTATGCACGTTTTGTCGCTATCCAATAACGATTTTTAAATCTCGATTTGTGTTTCCAACGCACTAATATTTTTTTCTCAAAAAGTAGCAGAATAATTCAAGCGAAATAATAATAAGTACAGCCGTTACTTATCGCAGGCGCTCTGGATCCAGTGAACAGTCATTCAGGTCTGAAGTCTGTGGTCAAGATGACTGTCCACTAGATGAAAAGCTCCTGCTAATATGCAGACACAAATACAGTAAAACAATGCAGATGGTGTGGCTTGCTTCTATTGGTCCAGGCTTCAGGAGGGTCCAAGAAGTTGCAGATCATAGGCTAGTTCAAACTAAAGAATCCAAAGGTGGGGGTCATTTCTCCAGGGGATGTGCTCCGATCTTCCCGCCAAGACTCCAGTTTCAACTAGTCCATTATCATTTTATAGTCAGTATCACATTAAAGGTTTATTCCCTAACATCAATAACTTGAGTATGCAATGTGCGATCTCTTCGCCAAATGAACCGGACAGCTGCTGATGAATAGGGGATTAATATGATACCAGACATGACACATTTCCTTTAACCTGTACCATATGTTTTACTAATATGCATATAACTTATAATATTACACATATACACTACTATATTTCGACATAAATAACTATGTGTTGCAACTACCATTAATGTGTACTATTTACAGATGTGCGTATTTGTGCAAATGTGTGTAATTGTATAACAAACTGTTACTGCCATGTGTTGCGGCTGCATACGCCCTTCCATGCCGTAGCATGCTCTACGCATATTTTCAGACAAACACAACCAAGTTTGCTCGATATTAATTGAAATGACTTTATCCAATTTGCTGACTTCGACAATTTGTACACAGCACAAAAGAAAAACAAAACAAAACTGGGAAAAGTACAAGACACAAAGTGATATTGCATTTTCTGAAAGTATACGTAGTGCAAAGGACAAATATAAATACATTTTAAAGACATAGAGAATGATTTACTAAAGCCATATGTTTTACTCTAGCCCAATTAGGTTAGTAGAAAATGTAAACAATTGTCAATTTATTGAAAACCATGTTCTCCTAACTTGGATGATGAAAGCACCCCCAGATCTGCTTTGCAAGTCTGAAATATACACTTTTAATTCATTTAAATACTAATTAAACCTAAAATACAACTTGACATATTAAAAAACTACTAAAAATTATTATTAATTATTAAGATTTATATAAAGACATTAAAGAATTCTGCAGCGCCCTACAGGGATGGCGTTTCATTAGTTAGATCAGAACCAGAACCAGTTCTGTGTAGAACAATCAATGATGACGAGTAAATCCCTCTAACATTATTCAGATTAAAATGCAAAAGGACTTATTTAGAGATGGAAGCATATGTGCTCAGAGCGGGTGGGGTATGGTTTTTCGATTTGGAAAAATCCGACACCCACTTCACCTACAAAAAAACCACGAAATTGCCACTTTAAATTCAGATGAATACAAGTCGCGATGACAGTAAACATTAAAGCCGGACACCTTTTCAATCGAAATCACTTGCGGTCAGCATTCTGGTCCATCGGTGATATCCAGAGTCGCTTTAAAGGTAAGTCTATAAATATTAACATAGCTTTTTAGAACTTTCGTGGTTTTGTTTTGCAGGTGAAGTGGTTGTCGGAATAGTGGTAATTGTATTAAGGATTACCACCGCTCAGAGCATACATAGGGAAAAGACAAAGGTAATAATGCTTATATATGTGCATATGTTTAGAAAAACTCAGCATTTGCTCCACTTGTACTTATACCACATGATACCTTAGAGAGATAGGGTAGAGATGTGACTTAACAATGCTAGCAGTAAATATCAACGTTGTTGTGATTTATGTAGGTGTTATTTTGTATTATACATATTGGTGTATGAATCTATCTTCTGTGTAATGTGTTCCCTGCAGTTCTACAGCAAAGAAGTGGGCCAAAACCACTGTGTCATGGTTATTGAAGCAGTTTATTGAAATATAAGTTACAGACTTAACAGTCGCTTTTATACACAATATAATAATGTGTCATATACACAATAGAGAATTGACAGTTATTAATAAATGCAATAGTTGCATGTACCACATAAAATATGATTACCTAAAAACACTGTGACGGAACTGGGCCACACTCTCAAATTAACATCTTTCACTGGCCCATCCATTGGCAGGGTTACATGGACTGTTACCCCAGAACCAGTTCTTAAATTTGCCTCTGTGGATAGGGGAGGGCTTATTGCTGACACATGGGGGAGTAAGAAGGAAGGCTCGCTGAGTGAGGGACAACTAGTAGCCCTGATATGTACCAAAAGTGTGGAAGAGGTTAATTTCAGGAGGGACTGGGTGCTATCTAAGATCTGGAGGTGGGGAAAGCCAAGGATTACTCATTGTCTTCCAAAGGACAGTCCCAGATATTGTGGCAGGGACACAGCAGGGGAACCTGTGGAAGGCTGACTCATCTACACTCCCACTCCAACTCCTTGGTCCAGCCCACACCAATTTTTAAAAAGGAGAAAACCAGGGGTTTGCCCCAGGGAGGGAAAAACACAGTGGGAATTTAACCATGGATATAGGGAGGCATGCCGTGGGGGCGGGTGGTGGAATTTCTGAGGATTTATTTCCTGGAAGATGCAGGGCTGACAGGTGTGGATTCTCTGTGCTCTACCATTCAGACCTGGTGATCATCGTTGTCCTGTATCTTGGGAAGGAGGCTGTTGCTCCATCTGGGGTCCTGTCATCACCTCACTCCATCGGGAGATACTCACTAGGTTATGAGTAAATGGTGCATCCACAGGAGTGGGGAGATTGATACCCAGAGCCCCACCATGCTGATGCTAAGCAGCTGGAAATAGCATAATAGCAGGACTCCCTGAACTTCCTTTTGACAGATTTTTTTGTCTGTGGAACTGTTGCATGACTAAGGTAGGTGGGGAAGTTTTTTGGGACTCCTACTGACACTGGTGATCCACTAACTTATTGTTTAAAGTATGCAGTCTTAGGCTAGGTACACACTACAGAAATTTTCTCCCAATGTTTTATCTATAACTATTTTACCAACGAATGATAAGTCCCGATCAGCATACGGATTCATGTGTACACTCTATACAATCAAATATAATAATAAAGGAACTATTCAGCGCTGTGTATCTCTCATATATAAGTGTGAATACAAAATCACAAACGAAAAATTGTGTGTATAGTGAGTGATAATAATATAAATCGATACTTATATTCAAGTGTAGAATGTTTTCCACATGAGAAAAAAAATCATTCATATGATAAAATAAGACAAAAAAAGAATATATATAGTGTAATATTATTAATCTAATAGATACAACACAGTGTGTAATCTTAATGATATTTAATAGTCAAAAATTTGTATGTATCCCAACTATTCAGAGGACCAAGTCCCCCTTTTGTGAAAACACTCACAATGTGAATATAATTACTGGCATCATTATATTAGTGCAGAATTTTTGGATGTTATCCAAACCCTATAGGTTATTGCACTTACAGGAATAATTCTTGATATTGGGCTTGTATCGAAGAAAACAATTTATTAAAACATAGTAAAATTTGAGTCTAATAAATTTATTTGCAACCCTTGCATTGTAATATGGTTTGCCCCAGAGAACATTTGCTTATTTTTTCTATTTTGCTCCCCTTAATGACTCAGGCCCTGCATCCTCACAAACACAAATACAAATGCAGATTAAATTAAATCATCTGTTGTTTTCCCATTAAAAAATCAATAATCATATGTCGGCGGTCAGGTGCATCTGGCCGCCGGAATCTTGTCCCTCCAATCAGGGGTATCTCACATGTATTTAAGGATCCTCCTTCCCCTATGCTAGTGCCAGAGTATTGGTTTCACCAGCTCCAGTGCTCCTGTCTCCTGTTCCCTTGTTCCTGTTATTTACTGCATTGGTTCCTGACTCCAGGCTTATTCTTGACCACTCTCTCGTCCTGCAGTTTGGTTCTGTTTGCTATCTGGTTTCTGACCTCTGGCTCTCTTCTGACCAACCCTCTGGATCTCCCTTTTGTGCCGCACTACCATATAACATCTGACCCGGACTGTACGACCATTCCTGTTCTCTTCCGCTGCACTGATAACTAACTTGGAGAACCGTGAGCAGCGCACCTCACGCAGTCCATTCCTCCTTCTGAGGGTCCCTGGTGAATACCGGGGGTGCGTTAGACTCCGTGTCTCCCTGTTTAGTTGCACCAATATCAGTCAGCGGCACCCACAGAGTCATTATTGTGATAGGTACCCTCCATTAAGTCTTTCCAGCTGTAAGGAACTGCAAGCCATCGCTCTGCAAAAATTATAGACAGGCATGTAATTTTTAAATGCATATCTTTCACAAGAAAACAGAGTATATACAATTGTAAATGAGTTACCCAATGTCCCCTTATTTTTTAACCAGCAACTAATGGTTGCAATCTTGTTTGGTAACAAGCGATTCTAAAAAGTTTATTGGTTTCTAGACCTATGCTTTGAATTCTAGATAATTTTATAACTGGCTAAAAAATATAACAAATAAATTCCTAAACAGCAGATTCAGTGACAAAAACAATTAACCAAGTACACAAACTGTAAAGTAAATAATTAATCCACCCACCTTTTTATTCACAGCTGCAAACAGGCCCTGGTTAAGATTCCAAGGAGCCCTAGACAAGATGCTGGTTTGGACTGCATTCTCCTCCGTCATTTTAATCCAGGCCCATCAGTGCCCACTGGGCCCCAGGCGGTAGTCTAGACTACCTAATGAATGGTCCAATTCTGGCTGCAAAATTAAAACCAATCTCCTCTAAATATTCCTCTTCTCACAACCACTTGACATGCTGCATTACTGACGAAGAGTGAAGGAAGACAATAATAGAGGTGACTGGATAGGGGTAATGGAAGTTAGAAAGCACTGTAGAATGTGTTGACTTTATAGAAGATGTAATATTAAGTATGGCTGGATTAAAGAAGACAAGAACAGTGATAATATTTACTGACGTTCAGTTGTCACCGCAGAGCACGCTACTTCTATCATGCTGCTAGGAGCAAAGCTGCTTCCAATGAAAAATGGGAATTTAAAGGCATATCATAGTATATTTTCCCAAAACAGTTGGTTTTATTCATTTCTTGTTCCTCAAATCATCATATAACTGAAGGTGATGTTGTTATATTGATAAATAGGCATTTATTCAGAAGGAATATTATTATTAGCCTTAATTTACAGGGCACCAAAAGGTTTCCGCAGCGCCGTACAGAGACAGACATAAGACCAAACAGGGTAGATACAGTACAGAACATTAAACAAATACTACCAGGACTTCAAACACTCCAGACATCGCTTACATAGTGATGTAGGAGCTGACAAATAAGTAGAGAATCGAGGATGGAGGGCCCTGCTCATAAGGGCTTACATCCTAGAGGAAACTAGTGTTTTTAGAGCTGGTTGTAACTACGGTCAGAAAATAAACATAATTGCTGTGCAAAACAATGGCAGTTGCTGATGACAGAGTATATAAAACCAGCAACTGCATAGTGGGATAGCAGTAGAGATGCTCAGGCTCGGTTCCCCAAGAACCGAACACAGCCGAACTTAGCAGATCAGAGTACCGAGCCGAGCCGGCTTGGTACATTCGCGCGCCATCGGAATTGAAAACGAGGCAAAACATAATCGTTACGTCGTTGGATCTCACGAGTTTCGGATTCTATAAGTACCACCCTCCCCAGCGATCCAACTCCATTTCACAGAGGGACACAGAAGGGGTAGCACAATTCTTGGCAGTCTCTAGTGCAGTTGGGCAGCATTATAGGTAGAAAAGAAAGAGGAGGAGTAGCAATGTTCTTCAAAGTGACATTCAGGAGAGCTCTATTGCTCCATTGCTAATTGTCATTGCTGAAAAAAAAATAATAGGGCTGGCAGGCTTGGTCTAAATCTGCAGTTGAATTTCACTGTACCATAGCTCACTCAGAAACAGGAGAGGTGTCAGGGTTCAGTGCTGAAACAGATATTGTAATAATAGGACTGTCAGTGTTCTTAAAAGTCTCCAGTGACATTCTACTATGCCGTAGCTCATACAGAAACAGGAGGAGCGGCATTGTTCTTGCCACTCTCCAGTATTAGTCATGATTATACTAATCCCTTTACCTCATGTGCTAAAGCCAATGTTCAAGTGCATAGGGGTTTTAAGTCAGGGAAACAAAAATGTAAATAAAAAGCTTGTACCCTTTTAAAGAAAAAAACACCTCTCTAATAAAGGTGAAAGTTTTCTGTAGAAAAACATAAAATTGCCAACATGCCTTTCTACCCAAAATATTATCAAGCATACCAGAATCAGCTAGCTCCCTTCTCTCAGCTAGATCTCAGCACCTGCAATCTACAATGTCATGATATTCACCCTCATCAGTGTGTACATCATTCTCAAACAATACTAATTCATCGCAGCTGGAATCCACCATCACATAAGTCTGTGTACTTTGATGTAATTGTGGTAATGGCCATCCTCAAGGAATTTGCAGTTCATGTTAAGGAAGATCCGTCACGATTTTTGCGCAATTCTTTTAGATCAGACCAATTGTTAAAATATTGTGCAGACTCATATGTATCACCACTGGGTGTCTTGGGAAAGCTAAGTTTTTTCCTAGCAACAATTTCCAGAGAAACTGAAGGAGGATATGTCATTGTGCCATGTACCACTTGAGCTGTCAGCTTGCTGACCAGGAGCTCATTGCATCTCTTGAGATCTGGGTCAGTTGGAAAGAAAGAGAAGACATAGCTCTTGAATCTAGGATCTAGGATCAAGCACAGTTGCCAAAATGTAATGGTCCGATTTCAAGATGTTGATAACTCTTGAATCTTGGCAAAGGGAATAAAGTACTTAATCTACAAGTCCAACATAATTAACGGAATTGCTTTGTTTCATTTCCTCCTTCAATTTCTCTTGCTTCTTTTCAAAAAGTCTAATTAGGGGAATCACTTGACTCAAGCTAACAGTGTCTGCACTCTCTTCACAGGTGACTACTTTGGGTGGTTTGAGCACCTTACACAACACGGAAAGTATTCTCCACTGCGCTGGACTAAAGTACATTCCTCCTAAATTCTATTCTTCTTGCAGCTGCTGCATTCTCCTACATGCTGTTGCAGAATCCCGAAAATGACGGTAAACATTTCTGGACACAGACAGCAGCTTCTGCATGTCATTGTCATTTTTTAAAAAGTTCTGCGCCACCAAGTTGATTGTGTGAGCAAAACAGGGAATGTGATGGAATTCCCCCCCCCCCCCCCCCAGTTGTAATGCTCTAACAATTTGGGGGGCTGTTTCAGAAATCACATATCCTCAGGAGAGTCAAGCAGGATAAGCCTTGTTGCAATGCCTTAGTTTCTCAAACAGGTTGTCAGCGGTATTACCTCTGACCTGCGCCTTGTCTCGTCTCTGATAACCACCTCTCACTCCCGCCTTCAAGACTTCTCCCGTGCTGCTCCCCACTTATTGAATTCCCTACCACACTCAATTAGACTTTCCCACAGCCTTCAAATCTTTAGATGCTCTTTGAAAACCCATCTCTTTTTAGAGGTGACCTTATCCTCGATAACACTATTCACACTAATGCACCCTCACAACTATCCCAATCTCCACTCTGAGCCACACTCGTTCCTCTTGTTTCAGTTGTGCCCTCTTCCCTTTAGAATGTAAGCTCTCTAATGAGCAGGGTCCTCCATACCCTTTGTTTTCATGTCTCCATTCATTTAGTCTGCCTTGATTGTTCTTGTTTTACGTATGTCTTGTTTTATGTATGTCCTTGTTTTCCCTACTGTACAAAAAAAGAAAACTTATGTGATTTTTGAGGGAAAAAAAAGTGATTTTTTTTAAAAAAAAAAATTGTGATCCAAAACTATAATCAAAGCCAAAACATTACGTTAATCCAGATCCAAAACCAAAACCAAAATCAGAACACGGGGGTCAGTGAACATCTCTAGATAGCAGTTAATCTATGAATATAAGACTGTATAGCAAAGTCTGATTTATATCTTTTTACACTTACAAAAGTAAAGGATAATATCACCCAAAACTAAAAATGTAGTATTATGCTTCGTTCAATTAGTTAATATGGAAAACAAATTTGTACTTGCAATGATGTAACATTTTCTGGATCTGCTATAAAGGTCAAATTCTCCACTCTTCTTACCATGTTAAACTGGCTGAATGGGTGTCAATGCCACTCTACCCTGAATTTCCCATTCTTGTGCATCAGGATCAGAGAGATGAGTACTGCGTGGGACTGTTACATCTATCGGGGATCCAAGCAAATGTGAAGAAAAGCAAATTCATGTTAAGTACAATGTTGTTTTTTACATTACATCATTCACCAAATTGTGTACAGTCCTTATTTAAATAATTAATATAATATATTAATTCCAAGACATTTGTAGTGTCAGCTCTGCTTCTATGATTGCTATTTACAAATAGAAATATATTCTTGTTTAATCCAAATGAAACTAACAATATTAAACATATTTAATATTTTTTGTTGAGAATGCAATACCACAAACAAATAAACGCTAATTTTTTGACATCTCTTTCAATGGTAAATACATTTTCTTACAATTTTTCCAATGAAAAGAGGCCTCAGCAGAACTTGCTCTCCCATTTCAATTACAATTAAAGCTACTTTGTGCATCTTAGTAAATCTACCCCCCATATAAAAGGTTATTTGACCGAGCAATAAATGTTTTGTGCTTCTAACATAATAAAACTACAAATGATGAGCATTAAAATAAAAATAAGAATACACTTTTGTGAGTTTATGACCTAAAAGAAAAACCATTAAACAAGCTCAATTTAAAGTGCTTTAGGCTACAACTGTATTTGAATTTTCTGAGACAAATGTTTACACTCACACAGCAGACCATTTTAATTTGTTACATGCTTTTGTTTTAACTTGTGCTTTTTGCAGTATAGGTAATGATTTTGTAGGTGTGTGAACCATTGCATTAGATTGCTTATGTATTGCTTTTCCTTTTGATTTATAAATAAAGGAAACATTGTACGTACTAAAAAAAAAAGTAAATATAAACTGTAGAGGGACAATGTTATACTGAATAAAATGAGAATAATTAATCATAAATGAAATTATCATGATATCGATCTAAAAGAAAATATGCTGTAGAATTAAGTAGCTGATTGTTGACACTTTTAATAGATCACTGCAAAGCTGTGAAAACAGGTTGGATACTCGCTTTATGTAGAAGTCCGTTTGGCACCCTAATCTTCCCAGATCAGTTTGTCAGGAGACTCACATGATTACTTTGTGCTGCTGGAGGTTCATGTACTTTACACTATCAAGTTCTCGTTGTTTGTTTTCCTGCTTGACTCCATCATTTCACAATATCATGACCATGACCGTTTTAAGACATTAGCAGACCTGGAGCAAATATCACAATAATGGGCCACATGCCCTTTGCAAAACAAATCTCAGTGCAAGTATTAGCTTATTTACCTTATGGCACAATAAGTAACCTTGCCAAGGTAGGTGGAGAGAGGGGGGCATTCAGATGATATTTTGCACATTGCAGTGTAATGTACAGATCAGCCCTGGTTGACATGTTATGCTTTCTGTAAGCTACAGCCATTCTTTGAGCTGATGCTACACAAAAATGATGGAATGCTCTTTACATGTAACACCATAATCACACAAATGGATAAGTCCCTTTCTTCCACAATGTGTCTCCTGAAATAGTCTGTGCTGCTGTGAATTTTCAGAGGATCTGATTGGCTACAAGTTGTTCTACCCTCATCCACATCAAAACTAGGTACACGTGGATGAGTAGGAGATAAAGAGCAATGAGAGAAAGGTGCTTTGACAATAGTAAAACACTCAATAAAAAGGAAATATGGATGCAAAACCTGGCACATTAGAAACAATGGGACAACTAAATGATATAAGAGCAACTGAGTCCTCCAAATCACATGAGACACAAATCGGATAAAATTGGACAACCTACTGCATTTGGTTCTAATAACTGACATGATGAAATATTCTCGGTCAATGAGAATTGATGAGCACCCCCATCCCCTTCCATTTCTGAATAAAACTTTTCAAAGCAGTATTTGTAGCAGTGGTGTTTTATTCTAGCTCAGTTGTGGCATCCTAGGGAAAGCTTGAATCAGATGCTGAAATAACAGCCACTTCACCTCTTGCAGTGCCCAATGCTTCTGTGGAGCTGCTGAAAGTACATGGTCCAAAGCACAAGTAGGTACAATTTGATTGTTACTATATTGTTTAATGCCTCCACCACGTGCAAAAGACAAAGGTCTACAAGTTTGTTTCCTTTTCTCTCAATTTCAACAAGCACTGCCAGTCAGGTAAGGTTTCCCGGGGTCATGCAAAGCCCCTAACAGCCCCTTGGGCAAGATAGCTGCAAATCTTTTGATATCCACTAACAAGACTGACTGACATATTTGCAAGAGACCAAATGGAGATATGTTTTTTGTTTTCTTCTGATTTCACCTTACAAACTCTACTATTCTTTAAATGCAGGCGGAGTCCTTAGTGGAGGTTGAGGGGTGTTGAGGAACTGTTTGGAGTATAAAGTGGTGTTGGTATGAAATGCTGCAGAGATGGAATAAGCAAAATGTAATAGTGGGTTGAAGTTCATTATTCAAGATCATTGATTCTATTACTGGAAACTGTAAGGAAAGCAGATTATCTTGACATGATGTTATTACACATGGTGCATTTCTTGTCACACACAACTTGCCTTGCTCTTCATTCATAGTAATTATAGCCTAAAAACGTGTTATCCACTGAATATCACCTACTTTTCTGTCATTTCTTCACAATGTTCCACAAAAAATATATTTTTGTATGAAAAATAAACTATCCAACAGTGAAGGCAATGTAAATCAGTATTTATCCATTGCTTTCTGTGAAAATCAGTAGTGGAACTACTGCCACTGCAGGGTGTGAGGTGAGGGGCCAAGTCATAACTAGTAATGTTAGTGTCTGAAGCAAAAAGGGGCAAGAAGAAAAATTGACGCTCCCCAAAGTCTTAATTGTAACCAAATTAATGTAAAAAATAAATGAATTCCTTGCGCCACCACTTCAATTTTGCACCCTGGGCAGATGCCCCTCTCGCACAGCCATAGCTAAGGTCCTGGTGAGGGGGCCTAGCAATTCCAGGTCATCTCCTGAGACTCCTGCACTGTTCCCTGGGACACCCTATCACTACTGAGACACATGGGGAAAACATCTCATAATATATTAAATCATAGTCTCATTGCTACCCTGATATAGAGCATGAGTTTCCATGATCTGCTCTGACATAAACATCATGGCCAAGCCAAGCCAAGCCAATCCAACACATGATCTACCAGTTAAAGTTAGAAATAAAATAATGTGATAAAAGAAGACTAAAAATGAATTGCTGAAGTAGAAAAGTAAAACAGAGAGAAACAAATGCTGAAACAGTTATTACAGTTTGTTATGACTCCAATCATGCACCAAACTCCAATAAAGTAAACATTGGACGTTGCAGAATATAACAAGTGATACATTTAATGGAGTCAATTAATTTTGTGAAAGAAATAATGAAAAAACTAGTTCACCAAATAAGATTCATTAAATAAAAAGCCATTTTACTTATCTGTGGTTCTATACTCTATCTGTTCCAACCCTCCACCCCCCATTCACACTGGCAATAACTGACACCACACATAACAAAATCATAACATACTCACACCAGGTTTTCAGAATGTCCAAAGACAATTGTTGATCAAGAAAGTTTAGGACTCCAGTGCATAGTGTTTGCGCTGCTTGGTAAAGGAGCACTGACTTCCCACTAAACCACAAGCAATATTTAGTTTTGATTTGCTGAACAATTATTTGTGATAGTGCAGCATTGTTATTACCATCAATGTAGAAGGAGATAACAGTGCTTTAACTAAAAACTGAACTGCCAGAAAAATACTTTAAGAAATTAATATGCACATAATAAAAGTTTCCAAACTTTTTTCCGTTGTACTTTTATTATGATATATAACACTATATATTTGAATTTAGCTATATTATATTAGCTTGGCATTATATGTTATTTTAAGTGTATTAATAATTAATTAAAAATCCTCTTTCGACATTGTTTTTATTGTATCATTATGCTGACCGATGTTGATGTATTATTACACTGTTCTTTAACATGTCATGTTTTTTTTTTTTGAGTTTCCAGGGTAACCACAAAAGTCCATTGATACATTATATAGAGTTGTAATAAGATCTATCCAGCAGCATTGGCCTAATGAAGTTTGAACCTGTTGAACTCTATGTGACATCATGACACCAGGAACCTTGCAAGAGATTACATAATGTATTATATCACTTTCTCCACCTGCCTTCTTACACCTGACTTAATCTTTCAAAGGGCAAGACATCATACATTTTTTTAATTTAAGGGTGAACTGAATCTATGCTTAACTGTATATTAAACATGACAAATATATCACAGTGAACATTTGATCCCCATATATTTAATTTCCAAGTAAATAATCTTTTTTCTGTCTCCCCAATCATTTGCTGACAATCCAAATGCCAGTGACATTCTATTAGAGACGGATAGAGGAGACAGATTGAACATAAATTCATATAGGTTGTAAAGAATAATGTCTCCAACCACTGTGTACTTTCTGCATTTAACAAGTAATCAACCAGACAAATCCTTATTTGATATTTTGCACATGGTGAAACCATTGTATAACTCACAACTGTAAAACCTATGTGCCCATTCCATTGTGTAACTCAGACAGATACTGTTCTGTCCACTGGGCTAGTTGGCTGGTTTACAATTACAGACAAACTCAGTCGCTGACCAGCAAGATTGCATGAATTCATCTGTTGACTGGCTAAGAAAAAAATCATAGACACAAATACTATGCTTATACAATACACTTTACACAATTGTTTGTGTCTAACCAATGGCTCTGACTTGTATCTAGCACACAAGATACATAGTTTATACTGCACTCATTTAATCACAAATGTAGATGCATCAAGCTTTCTAAACAGGACAGTGGGCATAGATAGCGCCGAACCGGATAGGATCCCCAGGCATAAATAGCTCCGAACACATCTCTCACAAGCAGTTGAGCCATCTTAATGCATGGGCACACTGAGCAGTTGTCAGGGGGCCTCACAAACATTATTATTATTATTCTGGGAGATTTATTCAGAAACTTCAAACCCTCTTTATTAAAATGTTTAGGTGGACTAATCATCTCAGTATTAGCTGTTATCTGTACATGCGATGTTGCTGTTGCGAATACATATCTTGACCATGATGAAAACAGCTTACATGTAGTAACTGTACATAAGTGGGCGAGTGATTCTGTAGGTAAGACCCCAGTGCACTGCTTTGCCAGGTGGCCTATAATGTTGTTAAGGAGGTGAGACGAGCAGGGTCCTCTTTCCTCGTGTTTCCCTTATACTATTCCACCACCCTGTGTACCTGTAGGCTTACTTCCCTAGCCATGTTATCTTGAGCTCAGGGACACTTCACTTTGGACATTATCATCACTCTCACTCAATGTCCCGTAAATAATTTGACTCGGAATATCTGCTCTTTGTATTTTGTTTGTCATGTACTATGTATTATGTAATGTGTCATTGCTGTCTGTTTATGTCATGTACAGGGCTGCTGACCTTTTGTGGTGCCTTATGAATAAAAGGTAATAATTATAATAATACCAGAAAACACTGGCTTTTATCAGTGCTGTAGAGCTGGTGGCTGAACATTGATAACTAGTCTGGATTGAATGCTAGAGCTAGATTACAGATTGTGTGAAGTACACATAGGCCCTGGCTTAGGATAGCAGGATTGCGGGGAGGCAGGCTGGTCCTTATTTCGTCATAGTACCACATTTTTTCATCTTCGGTATAAGAGCCAGTAACAAAAATATATAATTTGCTATTGATAGAAGGAACGATTTATTCTATACATATGAGACATGGTGGACGTTTGGGCCATGGAGCTCTTAGCCATGGAATAGTAGGGTAATTAAAATCCACCCGATTTGGTATTTTCTAGCAAAATAACGTGAAAACAGGCTAAATTACTTCCTTACAGCTGAATAAATTCTACTTTATTTATTATTTATTTATTATTATAGAGGTTCTAACACTTCTTTTTAAACCCTTTTTGTTTCATCACAAGTTAAAACTATATTTAAATATTTTGCTCTATTCACACACGAGCAGAAGAGGCGCTGCAGGATTTGTGACTTACCGTGCAAGACTTGCCTGACAGAGTCCTGGTGAGTATATGTAGCACAGACAACCCGAGTGGGCCACAGATGCACTTTAGATACCTCCCCTTACATCTGCCAGAAAGTAGTGCGGTGGGGAGTGTGTGACGGAGCCATTAAAAACGTCAGTTGGAGATTCTGAGAGGCACTTAGGGAGACAGATATCCTGGGAGAGTCCCCTGCAGCCTGTCAGAGAGAGAGTAATGGGAGTCTGAGAGGTCTGTGTGAGAGTGAGACCACATAGAGGGAGAAATGAAGAGAGAGTGAACAAGGCTTCTTAGTGAGAGGTGGAAGCGCTTACTGCAGAGTGGAGCCATCTTGGACACACAAGCTGGAGACCAGTAAGATATGTGACCCATGTTTAAATTGTTACTGATTTGCTTGGCCTGACTTTTGTTGTTGTTAGTAAGGTAGGGAACAGGTGGGGAGGCCTGAAGAATAATTGCAATACCATTTTTCAGGACTGTGATCTAGTGACAAGGGTGAAGTGTAGGGAACGGTAGTTAGGGGATAGAGACTGAGTCTAAACTGAAGATAAGGGCACTAACCTCTACGATTGCGTTCCTCTACAGGTCCCCATTCAGTGCAGTCCAAAGTGTGGGGGATCCCAATCCAGCACATTCCTAAGTATAGAGTCCAAATGCAGTGCAATACAATGTTTACAGGAACCCACTAAGACAGGTACAATGTGCACATGTCCCCATCCAGTCTAATCAGATGAGCCGATAAGTGTGTTACTTTTGCAACAAAATCCAGTTTTTGCATGAGGGTACATTACTACAAGCCTGAACTTAGGAAGAAACGCCCCTGAACCGCCGGGCTCTCTAATTAAAGTTTTTTTCACACATCAAGAGAGATTAAAAAGTCTTTAATTAGGTGGTTAATCATAATTGTGGTACCACTTTGATAATACTCAATACATACTCTTACTACTATTTAATTAATAATATTATTATAATGAATGCTTAAAATATTCAGCATAATTAACGTGTTAACAAATACATTAATAACTGAATGACATACCGGTGTGCTAAGGAACTCTGGTGACATACAAAAAACACTAATTCTGGTATTTCTACAATTTTTAATAAAAGTCAGTCTCAAGAAACTAAAGTGTGAAATAGTTAAATGAGGCTAAATTGAGGATTTATGAATTTGATAGTAAGAGGGAAGGTTATGATGTTCCTGGGAGGTTACTGTTATAATGGAGGAGAATATAGTATATTAAATATACTATATTACATATAGTTCAAAATAAATCTATTAGTAAAATACATGGATCTATTAGAGCTGTTTGTAAAGGAAAATATGCATCAGGTCTCCTATGCACCTTTCTGACCTGCCGTCCAATAGGGAATTCCTTAGTGACATACATGATGGCTAGTGCTCCTGCATTAGCGGTAAACAGTGATTAGTCTTAGGGACTGAATGGAACATTTCCTGACCCACTCACTATACCCTAAGGCTTTACTGTTTAGATATAATATACAATTGGCAGAATGAGAATAAACTTGGATCAATTAAGTTTACATCCAAGCCAAATGTCATTTTGGCAATTTTCTCTGTAAAGGATGCAACACAATGCACAAGTTAAAGAGTCTAAGTAGAAACCATTACCATAGTAATAGTTCAGTGACACAATCCAGGTTCCAGGACTTGAGCTATGAAGGAAAAATATATGAAAACATAGATTTGTTAACTAACAGAGAGAATTTATGGATTCACTCTTGGAATATATCTAGTGATATTTCTGGCTACAGCAGATACACTGGCTCTGAAGTGGACCCACAGTATATTTATCTATAAATCATTACTTCTATTACTTTTCTCTCTGATATCGTTCATACTTTTTCACATGTTATTTTATTTATAGGTCTGTCCTATAGCTTCTGGTATTATCGTTTAGGCCTTTTCAGGATACAGTAACCCTAACTGCCTTGGATGGAAATGATAAACTACGTTTTGTGCCTTTCTTTGAAACTGTTCTATTGAAAGGATCACATTAAAATAAATTACCAGTGAGTACAAAAAGCAGCACAGTCATCCACAGAAAGTCTTTTGATCATCTGCAGTAG
This sequence comes from Mixophyes fleayi, assembly GCF_038048845.1. NCBI lineage: Eukaryota > Metazoa > Chordata > Amphibia > Anura > Limnodynastidae > Mixophyes > Mixophyes fleayi. The sequence goes on from NC_134406.1 coordinate 54,179,079, forward strand.
AGCAATCAAGAACTGCAAGAGAAGTCAAATATTCCCCAATTTTTTACTATGATCAAAATTGTTGAGTAAAGTGATCTAACTAAATTATCTTTTTTTCTGAAAATACTGTAACACTTGCAGAGAGAACTATGTTTCCGATGTTTAACCAAGCAGTTTATCTGTGCAAATCAGAGGTTTCATATCATATCTAATAAAGCATTGATACATTTTAGCATAACTTTCACATCTCTTTTGTATAGCTGTATCCAATAAATTGACAAATACTGTTATCTAATCCCTCAAACATTTCTCTCAGCAGCCAGATGCCTGCAGATCAGGTGAGGCCAGTGACAGAGCAAATAGTCAGGCAAGATCTGAGTTCTGGAAAGGTAGTCCGGGCATAACTAGAAATATCTGTGCCCCATAATAAAAATGCGATTGGATCCTCTATGCACCATCATAAGGTCATACCTACCCTGATGTCTGCGCCATCCCCAGTCTGTATCCAATAGAGCAGAGTACTAATTGCATTAGGTAGCAATCTTGCACATAATTCTAAATTATATCATGTATACAAATTAGTCTTATTTATATTACTTTATCTCACGTTATTCTCATTTTCCAAATCATATATCTGCCTGGGTAAATTTGTTATGAAGCCATGTTTAATTTGTACTTTAAGTCACATTTTTCCTCTGCTTTATTCCTCTATATTAAATATATGGGACTCTCATTGTTTAGAGTAGGACCACCCTATTAGCAAAATCACCATGGAGTGGTGGGTGGCTTCAACATACATTTGCAAATGTGTGCAACTAAGACTTTTTTCATTTTTATCTACAGTAGAAATAGCAGATCTGTTGCTGGCTATAGCAGTGTGCTGGGGGTATTTGTCTGTGTTTGTTCCTTTTAGGATAACCCCACCCTTTCATGCACCTGATATAGCCTATAAATTGATTTGAGCAACTTCCATTTTCTTTAGGATTCTATAAAACACTGGTGATTTACTGCACTTTGTCTTGCCTTGTTCTAGTTTTGTAATAGGAAAATTGGCTGTTCTATGAGCTAAGTATTGTCACTGAGCCAAACCCTTCCACGTATTTAAAATTCATTGAGCTGCTAGGAAATACCTTTAAGTATAACTCGTATAGATGACAGACGCTTTAGTAGATCCTTGTAAATGGTTAATGGTTGACTCAGAGCACTAACTTGATGAAATGGCTCCAGTTTCCCAGAAGGCTTGTGCAACTTTTAGGCCTTTTCCTGAGATATAACACGTGGGAACTAATCCATGCAATAAGAAGATTTAAGTAGAATTCACTGAGGATATAATTTACAAGTTTAATACAGCACTGCTCATCAATTCATCTGGCCTCACAAGAAGAGATTTCACAGCCAAAGTCTGAGCACAGTAAACGTTTGTTTCTATTACACAAGGACAGTTGCTATATGATTCATTAGCCATATTCAACTGTGCAGATTGTAATTATCACAAAAGTAAAGGAGGACAAATTATTTTATTACCAATATTGAAATAAAACAAGGATTGTTGAGACTATAGCCCTTGGAGAGATGGCAGTATATGTACATACATGTGAGGTAATTTGCTTTGTGCATAAAATATGCTCTGGAAATAGGATTAATTTCACATTAGTGCGCTTACCTGGACCACCTAGCAGATTTTGACTGCTTTCACACCTTTAGAGATACCTCTGTAAACTAGATGTGCGCCTAGATTTGTGGGCAAGTGGAAAAATCTGAAGAAGCACACTGTGAAAGAGTGTTATATCAAAGATCAGACTTCTACCAACGACTCTTTCACCAAATAAACATTTCCATTTTTATTCTAACATATTTGGCTGGCTTAATTTATTTTTTATTTTTTCCTTTAAAAGTTTTTATTAAATTTTGCAAAAGTTTTTAAGGGGTACAGAAATAAAAAAAGGGGGGGGGGGAGTGGGGAGGAGGGAAGGACAATAAACAAATGGGTAAAAGGGGAGAGGGGGTACATAGTGGGTAAGGAACACAACAATATATCAGCAACTTTTAACCAAAGAAGATACATCAAAAACCCTTTCAATGCGTTATATTGGGCACATGAATGTACTGTGTGGCCCAACCTAATGCCATCCAAGTAACCAAAGGCATATACTATACACAGCTTTAATTCTTGAGCTCTCCAGATCCGTCATACTCTTTATATTTAAGGCCTTAGCTTTTGTACTTTGCTGTGGATCCTGTTTCGGTGCCCCCTTACCATCTGTCATATATACATGCCACGCTCGCCATTTCACCAAAGGGGAAGCAGTCGCTGTGGAATAAGGCACTTCAAGTGTTTCCATTTCAAAACTGAAATTGGTTTTAGAAATAACTTTTGCCATTGGAGGAGGAAGGGGCTGTTTCCACGCCTAATTTATTTTTTATTTTAATCATGAGAGTGAGGGGACATCAAGCCTGCCTTTATTGTACTCAGCCAGCCCCTGAGTTTGCCCAGGGGGCAAGACTCGACTCAGCAACCTATTTGGAACATTTAAAATAAATAAATAATGCAGGTGGCCCAGTGACCCTCCTGCCCCCCAGCCCAGCCTGCCCCTGATTGTACTACACAGAATTGAGTATTTTATATATATTTTTAATTATGGGCAAAGAGCACTTAGAAGAGTGCTTCTATGCTGATGTGCAACAGAAAGGTGCAAAATGCATCCTATTAAAAATATAGAACGAGATCCGATCTCCACCAGCTCTGAGTTGGTAAACAGTTCAAGTGTTTTTGTGGAGTGGATATGGCTGTGCTTTTTTCTGCCGAGCAATGAATTCCCCTAAAAATGCGCATTCTCCATTAATCCGTTAATCTTATTTTTGCACTGGTGCACAGAACTAAGCATACTCATGTGACGATTCTGCAGAAGTGAATACAACAGGAAAAACACAAAACGCTCTAGAAAAATAAGATCAATTACGGAATTGTCAACCAGAGTTTTTATAGTGTTTGGGGAGAAAAGTAAGGGAAAGGAGGTAAAGGGTGGTGTGAGACCCAGGGAGTAAAAAATTGAAGATTTCAGTAAGTGGTGAAAAAATAGATGATTAGAAAATGAATTTAAAGAGCTAGAGGTAAGTGGATATCATTATGAATTGCCCTGGTCTTACAGAATGATTTTGCAAAATTGTTTACAATAGCCATCATGCATTACATATGGTAGACAGAGTGTGGGATTTCCACTCTGCCATAAGTTGACAGATGGCAGCAGAAAGGAAGTGGCGTATGAACTTCAGTTGGAGTTTTGTAGTTTCCGGAGGGGGTGGGGGGAAGATGGAGTAGGTAGTATTTCCTCTCTGTCTAAAGATTCACCAATGTCAGCATCCCATCATGCAAGTGCATGGGGGTATCCCAAAAGGGATCTTGATAGATAAAGCTCGGAATAAACTGTGGAGACTAATACTTTGGTTGAGGCCTGTCTCATACAGAGTGTTTCAAAGGTGGAGAAAGGTCTTTATGGCAGGCGGGTTATATCTGACATCATGCCATTGTGCAGTTTTTATCACTTCTTGAGTGCTAAGCATGCCGCCTGCTTATTAGAAACTCCAGATGGGTAGAACAGAGTGTGATTATGCTTAATGTTTAACTCTTTCACCTTGCTCATAGGCAGACTTATTAAATCAGTCTGGCACAACTGGTACCCCTGGTGAGTATGCAATCACTTAGACAAACAGTTGGAAAAGTAAAACAGTGCTTTTTATTGAAACAAATACACACACCAGACTAAAACTCTTTCAAGGAACAAGTAGCAAGGTGTTCACCACACATAAGAGCCTAATGGACAATCCTAGCTTAAAGTACCTATATTCAAGTTCTTTCCCAGAGCGATGTCCCAGCTGCTGAGCCACACATATTCACTCCTTTAGCAGCAAAGTAAGCTCAAGTCCAATGTCTCCTTGCTTTCAAAGTCTGTATAGTGGCAAAGTCTGTGGAGACTCAATGTTACCAGCAACGATCCATGACCAGACTGCCATTAGCAGTTAGCCCCAGTTATTACTCTCTGTAAGGCAAAGCCCTCTTTCATCCCTGGTCTGGTTCCCTGGGTGGAGTGGTTTCAGCAGGGTAGGTGTTAAATAATTCTGACTCACCAGATTGGTGACAGATGATTGTAGTGGCTGTCACTGAGCCTCCCCCATACCACACATAAGCTGCAGGTCCCTGCAGTGTTTGGTTCCCGGACATTGTGAAACAATGGTCAACCACTTAACCAGACTAAAGAGCATGATCACCTTAGCATCTGGGCATCTCAAGCCATTGCTAAATTAACACATTACAGTCTTTTAGATAAATTCATGCTCTGAACCAACTGACACAACTGGCACAACAAGGCAGAATAAATCCTTAAGCCAGTGGCCGGTGCCACTTCACATGATGCTTCTTGTTGGCTGGGTACTCTGCTGACATCCAAAGAAAGTAACTATTTTTTCTTATCTCTCGGGGGCTTAAAGCACTCATGGGGACATTTGAACAGTATAACCATAATACAAACACACATAACCATATGAAATACATAGCAATAGAACAAGTTCTGTTGAGAAAGGATGCCAATTGGGCTTAAACTTTATTTTATTTTAAGTTCTACTATGTTTGGCTTGCTTCTGGGCAGCTTTCTCCTACTCACAAAGTATCACAATTTAATGAAAAATCATTAAAAGAGTAACTTTCAGGAATGTTAATACTCCCTGACATTACTACTGGGATGAGATGCCTTAGTAGCATTGCCTTATCACTAGGATAGGAGAGATTTTCTCATGGTGGAATCCGGTTGATCATCACCATAAATTCATGTTGAAAATCAATTTCCTGAAGAGGCGGACAATTAATATACTACCGGTTTCTGATAGTTGTCACTATTATATAGAACAAAAAATATATGATTATTGATAACAATATATATTACATGTGCTAATTATCACATACAGTATATCAACAGTATAGATTCAATTGTAGTGGACAGATTTATTAAAACTTCAAGCATTAACTAGCATCTTATCTACAGTAACTTTCATAATATTTTTGCTTTTAAGCTTTATTTATAGGGCACCACTTGAGGTCCAAAGCGCCATACAGAGGGAAAACAACAAGACAGTACATGGCACAATAGTACAATATAGTAAACAAATAACACTCTCCACACACCAATTGGGGTGCAAGGGGTATATTCAGTGCAGGCTGCAACCTATGCCCATTAGCATGGGCGCAACTAGTAGGTTTAGAGCGTATGATAGAGGTGAAAAGTCAGTGGAGGAGTGGAGTCAATGGGCAGAGAGCCCAAGGAGGAGGTGTGCAGTGCATCTGGTGAGCAAAAGTTATAGGTAATGAGAACAGGAGGGAAGGACCCTGCTCACTAGAACTTATAATCCAAAGGTAAAGGGGCAGACAGACGGTTGACATATGGGGGTGAGCCAGTGTAAGTGCATCTGAGGACAAGAAGCAAGAGTGGGAGAGATGAAGGATGAAAGAGGGAGAAGTATTCTACATGGTGAAATGGTTAAATGGAGGATTGGTAGGCTTTTTCTGAACAGGTGGGTTTTCAATGACCATTTGAAGCTATACAGGCTAGGGTATAGTCTGATAGAACAAGGGAGATCGTTCCAGTGGTGAGGGACAGCACAGGAGAAATCTTGAATAAGGAAGTGTGATGAGGTTATCAGAGGGGAGAAAAGCCCATGGTCACTGGATGATCAGAGTGGGTGGGAGGGAGTATGTATGGTGATGAGGTTGGAAATGTAGGGAGAGGTGGAGTTGGAGAAGGGTTTGTATGTGAGGGTTAGGATTTGAGGAGGTTTCTGTAGGTGAAGGGGAGCCAGTGTAAGGTTTGGCAGAGAGACGAGGCAGATGTGGAGTGGCGACAGGAAGATAAGTTTAGCTGCAGCATTAAGTATAGATCGAAGAGGAGTAAGATGGGAGTGGGGGAGGCCAGTAAGAAGAGGGTGGCAGTAGTCAATGCAAGGAATGATCAGTGAGTGGCTAAGAGTTTGGCGACATCTTGGGAGAGGAAGGGTCTGATATGGGCGATGTTGCGGACCTGGAAGCGACAGGATTGGGCAAGAAATTGAATGTGAAGGGCGAAGGAGAGGGAAGAGTCAAGAATGGCACCCAGGCAGCGGAGTTGGGGAATAGAAGAGATAGCACTGCTGTCCACAGTGATAGAGATGCCAGGAGGGAAGCCACTTAATGGAGGGAAGACAATGAGTTCAGTTTTGGACATGTTAAGTTTGAGAATGCCTAAGGAAATCCAGGAGGAGATGGCGGAAGGGGAGGTTTCAAGTTAAGAGGCGAAAATAGCAGGATCAAGAGCATCAAGATTGTGCATTGAATGGGTAAATTTGGGCACAGTGAGGGATGCAGAAGACAAGGAAAGAGTGAAGGAGAGAAGATGGTGGTAAGAGATTAGGGAGGGAGAGATAGAGAAGTCAGAAAGAGCATATTGATGGGAGAAGACAAGGTCAAGAGAGTGACAGAGACAGTGAGTGGGGGAAGAGGTCCATTGTGAGAAGCCAAAGGAAGAAGAAAGGGGAAGAAGTTTGATGACGCTGGGTCTGTGTGGTTGTTGATGGGGTTGTTAAAGTAATCTAGGATGATGGGGGGACAGTCTGAGGAGAGGTAGTAAGGGAGCCAGGCAGCAAAAGTATAAAAAATTGGGAAGTGGGACCAGGAGGCAGTAGATGACTGAGACACAGAGATGAATGGGGTACAAGAGATGGATAGAGTGGACTTTAAAGGAGGAGAATGAAAGGGAGAACAACTGGGGGATAGGAGAATGCCCACCCCACCACCTGGGCGGTCATGAGGTCTGACGAAGTGGATGAAAGAGAGGCCTCCATAAGAGAGAGCAGTGGTGGAAGCAGTATCAGTGAAAGAAAGCTAGGTTTCTGTGGCAAGAAGGTTAAGAGAGTTGGAGATGAAAAAGTCATTGATAGAGGGCAGTTTAATGCAGATGGATCTGGAATTCCAGAGATCAGAGGAGAAAGAGAGAGGGGAAGTGGGAAGATATGGATGACATTGGCGAGTTTGTATGGGGGTGTGTTGGATCTGAGATGAAGATGAGGGCAGGGGGTTAGGTTGGGCATTGGATGTGTGTGTAACTGACTGATGTGTATGCAAATGACTGACTGATGTGTGTGAGACTGACTGATGTGTGCTTAACAGACTAACTGACGTGTGAGTAACTGACTGATTGATGTGCGTGTAACTGTCTGACTGACTATATCACATTAAATCTGTGTAGGATAAAACACGGTAGCTTGTGGGCAAATTGCCTACTCACCTGTAATGTTATTACAGTGCGTTCATGTCTAACATCCTTGCTCCACAGATCTGTGGCCCTTATTTTGGGATCTATTGACACTATTGTGGTATCACAGTTTATCTATAAGAGTTTTAGGAGTTTCACATTGCCATATTGTGGGACTGCATTAGGGCATGTACTCATGGGCACTTTACTGGGTGGGGTACAGAAAAATTATGCTGATTATTCCAACAACACTTACCCTGATGTCCTCACTCCGAAGGGCTTCTTCCCGATGAGGCTCCAGGGCGACTGATGTGCCAACCGACTGCAAGCAATCGCGATGAATGAAGAAGCTTCCGCGACTTGATGATGTCACTGACATTCGCGACGCTGTTATCGGTGCTGTTAAGGGGCTAATGTAAGAATGCGGGCATGGACAATGTACAACGCTTTGTAAAGTACATTGTCCATACCCGCATACTTACATTATCCCCTTAACAGAACCGATAACAACGTTGCGGTTGTCAGTGATGTCATCAAGTCGCGGCGGCTTCTTCATTCATCGAGATTGCTTGCAGTCGGTTGGCACATCAGTCGCCCTGGAGCCTCGTCGGGAAGGTGCCCTTCAGTGTGAAGACGTCGGGGTAAGTGTTCTCGGGGTAGTCAGCATCGATATGCTGACTACCACAGCACTTTACTCTGGTATGCTTAATAGTTAGTGCATTAATTTTAACACGCTATCTCATTATGACCATTCCTGATTGTTGTTATATCAATGACTTTGAAATAAATAGTTTTAGGATCCTTGGTACAACTTTTAAGTTAAAATAGAACATCTTTTTGTAATGACTTTTCTCTATTTATTATTATGGAAATAGATTCTTGGTTCTTGTATTAAAATAATATTCAAATAAAAAGAATTAGTTTTAATTGGTGATATCTAATCACTTAGCAAAAAACTCAAAGAGCCCATCAACAATGCCATGGGGCATTCTATGGGTACCCGAGCTACACAGCACGCTTGCATAAATCATTATTTTGTTGATTACATAAAGGTACATTGTTTACATTCCAAACGATTTGCAGTTGAAGAAACTGCTCAGATATCTTGACAAATAAAATATTTGAATGATTTCTTAGTTCACAATCAGTTAGCACTTTCTCACTTTAGCTCTGCTAGATTGTAACTTCAAATAAAGCCAAAAACTGTCCAAGCAAGGCAGTGCATTCTTTGAAAGATTCCAAATCCACATCTGTTTCATGTACTTAAATCCATCAGCTACATTATTGGCCAGAGTTCAAGACTGTCCATAAGTTTCCTCAATTAATCCATCAACTTCCAATTCCCATTTGGTAACCCAAATGTGCCTTGTGGAAAAAAATCCACTTTTTATCATTGTTTGGATTGAGTAGAAAGAGGCAGTGTGATTTGTGAGCAATTTTCATGATAACAAAAAATATACATTTACATTTCAAATATGTGTGTTAACAGGGCTGAGGTTATGGTAAATGATGTCTCAAAATATTCATCTCTGAATCTGTGCTAAGCTGTGCTAGTAGTTCCTTTTGTCTCTAGACAATAATTACCTGATAATATTCCTTAACATATAGGAATAAAAATAATTATATGTTATTATCCCTTGTTCAAGCGATGTTGATTTCAGACGGGAATAATGCTCATTTCATAATGAAAAAATTAGTATGGGCTTAGAGAACTTTAATTTAAGGCATCAGTGAATCATTTTATCTCTCTTCACGTCTTCGTAAATTGTATGTCTATTTGTTAAGAGTAAAATCTTAACTTGTTGTTAATGTTATGTGGTCCTCTTCATAAGCAAACCGAGGGGGGGGGGTTTCCTAGTGCCTGGAAACCCCCTGGACACTGTATAATTGAGGTGGCTGGAGCCTGCTCCCGCTTTGCACAGCTCTGCTTGAAAAGGGAGAGCTGCGTGCACCTAACAGTAGTGCACACAGCATTGCCCATGTATATTATGGGGATAGGAAGAGTTGAAGAGCAGCCAAGTACTATCTAAATATATAGCCACGCCCCCATGCATGCTATACACGCCCATTGGCGGCGTGGTGTGGAAACCCCCCTCTGCAAATCCTGCGTTTGCCCCTGCTCTTATTAACTAGGGTAGTGATGTGCAACCTGGCTCATTTCAGGGGCCGCATGGGCGGCCCTCTAACCTTCAAAAGGTCCACACATTAGTCTTAGTAAGTTAAAACAATACATTTTATCAAAGAAAGAGACACCTAGCTGTAATAACAGGTCAGCAGACATTTTAAACAAGCTATAACAATACAATCTGACAATAAAGCAAGAAGAAGAAGTGGGCCACAGGTGAAGGCTTGGAGTACTGCATACAGCCCCATCACTGGATTGGCGTCTATGAATCAATAGTCCACATGGTGCCTTCACCTGCTGCCTTCCAGACAGGTCAAATATATCAAGTATAGCATGGGCAGCACGGTGGCTTAGTGGTTAGCACTTCTGCCTCACAGTACTGGGGTCATGAGTTTGATTCCAAACCAGGGCGTTATCTGTGTGGAGTTTGTATGTTCTTCCTGTGTGTGCGTGCGTTTCCTCCAGGTGCTCCGGTTTCCTCCCACACTCCAAAAACATACTGGTAGGGTGATTGGCTGCCATTAAATTGACCTTAGTCTGTGTACATTAGGAATTTAGACTGAAAGTTCCAATGGGGCAGGGACTGATGTGAGTGTGTTCTCTGTACAGCGCTGTGGAATTAGTCATGATATATAAATAGCTGATAATGATGACGATAGCACACAGAGGAACATATCAGCACAGGAAAATACACAACATAAAGGTAATTTACTGAGTACTAAATACGGACAAATAGCACATTTTTTTCACAAATGCACCTGTTTGTCTGCTGAGCACATAAGAAGGTGTATATTCAATTTTCCACTTTGAAGTGTCTGTGTTTAATACTTTTTCTCCTGCTAGCTCATATAGGATTGCACATGCCAGCAAAAGAAAATCACCAGTGAAATATCCTGCCTACAATCACTTTGTAGCACCATCTTAATTAATTTAATTGTTTACATTTCTCTCATGCTTATCTGACTTTTATTTATAATTGAAATAAGAGCGGAAATTGCTTTTATGTTATGTGTCAAATTTCCACATTTAAATCATTTATTACATTAGTATTTTTCTGTATAGACATAGTCTTCCCATTAGAAATTGTGCCAGATCATTGCAAAAATCACCCTACTAAAAGTGTTGGCCTTTTCCTGACAGTGGAGGGCTGACAACTTTTTGCTGCATGTCAAAAGACGGAAGTTGCCCATGGTACCATACCCCCGTCCCATATTTACATAAATAGGATATACAGCGTAACTACAATCCTCAACTGATATGTGACCAGTTACTGTGTTGTATTAGTTACTAAAGGTGAGATCATATACTACACTAATCTACAAAGTTCTTATCATTTATCAATACAATTTCTAGGAACATTTCGCCAAGGGGCATGTAGGTCTGTTTCTGGTGCAATAATATAATATATCCAGCAAAATGTAGTGTGCCAGGTAATATTGCCCAGCAATAATGATAAAACTATATTATTCTTAGTGCAGATATGTAATATATAAAGTAAGAGATGCTTAGTAATAATGACCAGTGATATGCATTATATGCAGTAATAATGTCCAGCAAGATGTATACATTTCCAATAGATTGTGATGATGCCCAATATAATAATATATGTAAGTGATAATTACCAGTATAACGTACATTATATGTCAGTAATAATGCTGGATAGAAAATAATGTGACAGGAATGATGCCCAGTACAATGTAGAATGATAGGAATTATGCCCAATAGGATAAAATATTTTGGGAATAATGCCCGGTAGGATACAATGTTGCAGTAATAATGCTTAGTAAAGTGTAATATGCTAATAATATAACACTCAGTAGAAAGCATCATGTCAGTAACAATGTTTAGTATGAGGTGATATGATAGTTATAATGTCTAATATAGAAGTGATAATTAGAGATGCTCACTGACCCCCGTGAAGTGGTTTTGGTTTTGGTTTTGTATTTTTTTTAGAAAAATTGCTAAAATATGCTAAAATCACATAATTTTGCTCTATTTTTGATCCTACATTATTATTAACCTCAATAACACTAATTTCAAGTCATTTGCAGTCAATTTTGACCACCTCACAGGTCACATTATTATTACTAAGCGACAGAGCAATGACTCAAACACACGGCAGTTCCTACCATATCTAGGACACATTGGCACACAGCAGTGGCAGAGGAGAAAAGTCAGAAGAAAAGTTTGGAAGGCCTAGTATCTGTATTTCAGCAATGACAATTAGTAATGGAGCAATGGAGCTCTTCTCTTTAGGTGTATATAGCACCATACACTTTTTTGTGCAAATTTAGAAGAAAAGCCTGCAAGGACTAGTAGTTGTATTTCTGCAATGAGAATTACCAACGGAGCTCTCCTTTCTGTGTGTTACCTATATAACACTGTAGAATTGGACTGCAGAATTACATCAACCCTGGAAGCACTATTATTTGTATTTTTCTGCAATGAGATTTAACACTGGAGCTATGGAGCTCTCCTGAATTTCACTGATTACTTTTCTTAACACTGCTACCTCCTCTTCTTTCAATTCTATCTATTTGCCTGCCCAACTGCTCTACACTCTATGCTACCCCTTCTGTGTCCCTCTCTCAAATGGCGCTAGATCGCCGTGGAGGGAGGTATTTATAGATTCCAAAACTTGCGAGATCCAACGACGTCACAGTGACGTTTTGCCTCGTTTTCGAATCCGAAAAAGTGGGATAGTACAGAGCCGACTCGGCTCGGTACTCGGATTCTCGAAGTTCGGGTGGATTCGGTTTTCAGGAAACCGAGTCCGCCCATCTTTAGTGATAATACCAATTATGGGCTAATGTGCCAGGGCTAATCCCCAATAGGATAAAAAAAACATGCAAGTAATAATGTCAAGTATAAAACAAGCCTAACAATAATAATGCCTAGTGGTGAGCAATACCTTCTACATTGAGGCTGCCACCACCTCAAACTACACCCCGCAAAGAATTTCTCTGCATTCACCACTTACTTCTCCTTTCAGTCCCCCCCCAGTAGTGAATGTCACACATTAAATGACATTTTAGTGCCAGGCACCAACTTCTAATTGGTAAATGTATATATTGATAAATAGGACCCAGTGGTGCTTACTCTCTCTCACCCTCTCATGTGACATATGAGATTAAAGTCTGCTTCAGAGCTACTGTGAGTGGATTAAAGCGGCCCAGTGGAACACTTGCACTGAATGCTATTGCGGCCAAGATGTAGTGAATCCAACTGATTGCTCTGACTGTAACTAGGCCTTAGATGGGCTGCTGCACCTAAAATGTGGAGGGGGACTGGCCAGGCTCAAATATCCAATCGGTCTCCTGCAAGCCCACCCCTAAAGCCAGATCCTTGGTACCTCTGAGGAGGTGTAAAATTCTCATCCTCACAATCTAGCCTGTATTCAGCAATCTATACAGAAACTCCCCTTTACACTATTGTGACACGCTAAGCCATATGCAATCATGTACAACTATACGTTCATGACTTAACAAAACAGCATCATTTTGCAGTTTTGTAAATGGCATTTAGGGGCATATTTACTAAAGTGCGATTTTCTCCCACCGCATGTTTTCATGCACTTTAATATGTGGTTGTAAAGTGTGCGATTTACTAAAGGTCAAACTGCACATCAAAGTGCATGGCAAGCCTGCCCTCTAGGTATGGCCCCTGCACCTAGAGAGAACCAGTCAAATGCTAAGTGCAATATATAGTGCAAGCTCTTGAGGCACTACATGTATTTAAAAAAAATTCTATTAAAAATGCCAAATGCAACAAACTGAACAAATTAAAATTATGCACTTGGAAGGTTTTGTCAATCGCTGTTTTTTTTCAACCAGTAATAAAAGTTTGTGAGTTATTTGTTGAATTATAGAACTATTAGCCCAATATTACAAATCATTCAGCCAGCCCATAGGAAACTCATTACCAATGCTACATGGAAGCACAAACATCTCAGAACTTGCAAATATGATTTCATGACCTGTACATGCTCAAGTTAGTCATTAGGTTACCAAGAGATTCACCACTATGATGCTTTACATAAAATGTCTGAACATGTTATAAAAATTTATTTGACTCTTCAACCCTTTGCAAATCCATTGGGCTGGGAAGGGCTATTTTATATCCTTTGCTTATAAAAGTGATCTGCGTCTAACTTGTTTTTAATGATCTGCATTAAATATGAAGCTTATACTTCTGAGTCTTCAACAAGTAATTGGCAATAAATTCAAACAGAACATATAGAGTTTTATCATATTGCCATGATACTTAAATGACCTGAATTGCTCCGTTCTGTATGAAGTTCCTATGTAGTTGGGATATTTAATATATAAATGTGTAAGTTTTCTTCTGTCAAATATCTGGCATTCACACACAGCAAAATAGAATTAATATATAATTCTTATATAAACTGTGTACTGCTGAAATGTAATTTAAGGAAGGTGTGCGTAAAATCTTCAGACATATCTTCCAAGTAATGTCTATCCAAAGATATATTCCCAAGTGCCAGAAGTGTCTAATGTTGTGCATTGTCTACAACATTTAATCTTAGACCTCTAGCTTTTTGCCAGTCTACACATTACTTTAGTCTATTAATATTCAATGTAGTTTTGTAAATGAAACCATTTGGGGTCTATAACCGAAGCATAATCAAAGGAAAAAAACAATATAGAAATAAGCAGCACATTTTGGATGGTGGTCTATAAGTTTAAAATATGACTTAGGCTAGGTACACACTGGAGTTTTTTCAGCCAATTATCTGACCAAACATCTGATAAACGATCGTTTATCAGATGTATGCACACTACATTAGTGTGCATACTTAGGCTAGGTACACACTGAAGAATTTTCCGACCGACATGTTATCTCAAATGATTGTACCTACGACTGAAGGCCCGATCAGTCTGACGATTCATGCATACACACTGACACGATTTAGCTTCAGAGCTGTCCTTTTCATCTGGTCCTTCATCTGGTCCTCTAGTCTTCAGAGAATGACAGCACAATATTCATTCATTCATTCATTATTGTCACATTGTCACACTGATTAAAACCGTCTTGTTATAGTTATCCATATGTCCTAACAAATTTCGTTAGCTTCTGTGACTCTGAAACAAAACATTGTGTCTCAGAAAGAACAAATTAATTATTCCTTCTACAGCACTCTCTACATTTATTCACGGGACCATTCATTGCTAGCATAGGCTGAAGACTCTGTAAACTCTATGAAGATCGTGAGCATGAGTGCATTCACACTACATGATCGGTCAGTGATTGGTCTGGAAAAATTAAACAGTACGACCTACCAAATGAGCCGACAATCGACACTTTGGAGCGACTTTTGACCACCGTGTCACTATACACACTAACCCAACTTCCGACCAAACGATCTTATGTGGGTTGATTTGACTGATTATTGTACGAAAACGCTCCAGTGTATACCTAGCCTAACACAATGAACAACAGTCATCCCAAAGTACCGATAGAAGTTTCATTTGATTGATCATCCTGTTTAAAAATCTCGTTCCAACCCCCTTCCGATCCTGCAGTGTGTATGCACTGAAACGATTGTTGCCCAAGAAACAGAAAATAAACCTGTCACTGTGTCTGCATTGTTTAATGTCGAGAGTGCTGTAGGTGGATTAATTTGTCCATTTGTTCTGAGACTGAATATTTTGTTTCAGAATCGCAGAAGCTGAAGAAATCTATAATGACATTGTGGAAGAGTCAAAGTTTATTTCTTGTGTTATAATCAGTGTGACAGGAATGACCGACTATACTGCTCTTGGACATGATGAAGAGCACAGATCTGAAAGTAAATTGTGTATAGTGTGTACACATGAATCGTCAGACTTATTGTAACTTCAATCATATGTAAAATTGTTAGTGATAACAAATTGGTCAAAAGTTTTTGTAGTGTGTACCTAGCATGACCTGCGGGCTGGTCCAGTAAGTCTCCTGACATTGCCACAGCCTGGGGAGCCTGTCCTTGCTACTGCTGACAGTGCTTTTTGATGGTGTATGGAAAAATTCCCCAGGTGTCTGCTGCAGTCTGAGGATACACCACTTGTTCCTGCCGAAGCACGCTTACCATACAGACAGCACCCATCTAAAACACATTACCGATAGCTTGCCAGATTGAAAGAATCACTGGAACGCAGGTAGATAGTATTTTTCATTTACTTTTAACTTACGGAATTCCATCTGATAAACAGAGATAAAGAAAAAAGATACTACTTGTGAGCGACATACCTACTTAGTTTGTAGTATATTATGATATAGAATTGAACTTGACAAGTTCTGTCATTTGAGGAGGGAATAAAAGGGGAATTGTATATTGAATACCCTTGTAGTCAAGAAAAAACACTCGGATACTCATAAAAATTAACTTTTATTAGACATCATAAAAAACTAAAAACGAAATATGATTAAAATAAGTGAGATGACAACAGGAAGCAGTTGATGATCACCTAAATAATTTATCTCTAATGAGTTTCTAAGTCAGTGTATATTTTAGTAACTAGGTGATGGCGCAATTTTGATACCAATTAGTGAATCTTATTAACCCATAACACCGTGTAGGAGAATATCTAAACAAACAAGATTATTTCCTTTTCATCATTTGGAAAAGACCCCTATTATTTCTGGGAATTAATTCCTATATTTTATAAATAGACAAATATATTAAAAAACAAAAACAGATGTCAGCTTGTTTTCCGTATGTTTTTGACACTTGTATAGTCTCTTAAATGTAGTGTATTCACTACAAATTAAGTAGGCGTGCCTCTGACAAGTACTATCTTTTTCATTTTCTCTCTGTATTAATTGTATAATCAAAATACAACTGAGAGAGCACCTGAAATTTATACACATTTAATTCATAAAAAACTACCAAACAGATGAGGTTCTATAAATGTTATAACATCTTAGTGCAAAGGGTTTTTTCCCCCCTGTAATTCCATCTGTAACTGAATTGTTAGATAAAATTATACTTTTAAGTTTTAGGCTTCTATGAGCACAAAAAAGCTGTCAGCTTTCAGGAAATGTATAGGACAGATAGTATCTTCATCATCATAATCATCATCATCCACAGCCATTTATATTTGAAGCAGCACAGTGGCTTAGTGACTAGCACTTCTGCCTTACAGCACTGGGGTCATGAGTTTAATTCCCAACCATGGCCTTATCTGTGAGGAGTTTGTATGTTCTCCCCGTGTTTGCGTGGGTTTAATCCGGGTGCTCTGGTTTCCTCCCACATTCCATAATCATACTAGTAGGTTAATTGACTGCTTTCAAATTGACCCTAGTCTCTCTCTGTGTTTGTGTGTTTTAGGGAATTTAGACTGTAAGCTCCAATGGGGCAGGGACTGATGTGAGTTCTCTGTACAGCGCTGCGGAATTAGTAGCGCTATATAAATAGCTGCTGCTTATGATGATAGCAGAAACATTGCCATTTTTCAAAGTAGCAGTGCATAGGATTTACTAAATACATTTCTAATAGCAGTTATTAAATACTCTTTATATAATACTTATATCTAAGGCATACCCCCTTAACCTAATTATTTAATGACATGCAAAGTATAGTTCAACAAGGAAACAAGCAAGTTTGGGCTTATTACATTATGAAATACAACTGAGAAATGTCTATTGCGCTACTGAATATTAATTATTATTTCTTACAGGCAAAAATAATTATTATATTGACTTTCTTGCTAAAATTAACTTGGAAAGCTCAGTGTTGACAGCAGCAATTCTTGCAACTAACATTTCTTTGATTTCAGACACTCCTGCTAGGCAGTAATAATAAAAGGTGAACATTTTGTGATTTACAGCGCTGACAAAAGCTAAAGTGTATTGTTACCAATCCAAAAATATGACTATACATTCAATGGGACTCTGTATAACTGAAATAACTTTTAAAATATAAAGCAAAAGTCTTATGAGGCTACAGAGACATGGCAGCAGTGGAATCTGGATGCAAGCCTGTCAGCTTGACATAGAAAAATAAATAAAATTATGAACTGCCCTTACCTACGCACACCCTGCCAGAGCTGAGCAATGTCAGGATAATGGTTGTCTGGAATAGAATTGTACTGTCCAACAGAAACAGAGGAAAAGTTGGGAGCTGCAGACAGAAAGAAACATGATTGTTAGCCTGTAATATAGTATATACAAATATCCTCTGTTCTTCTGCTAAGTACACTCCCTATTTTGAAAAGTAATGGTCCAATTGTTTATAGTTTTATTATGACAATGTTGTAAAACAGCAACAGTAATGAATAATGGTTTGAGAGATGGCTTCTTTTGCCTTGGTGAGATGAGTGCGTATGTAAAGGAGTATGGAAATGTGCTAGTGTAGGGGGATAGGAGGAGCTGGGATGGTGTAGGGGGCATATGGTAGAGTGAGATGATGAGATTAGTGCATAGACTTGGTTACTGGGAATAATGGAATGAGGGTGGATTAGGGAGTGTAGGAGAAGGTGGCAGGGTGTGTGGGACCTTGCATGAGGAAATATATTGTTGAATGGTGTTGAATTTGTCTTTGAGGTAAGTGGCAAAATCATGGACTGTGAGGGAGGAAGATAGACGATGCAGGTGGGGAGAAAAGATTAATGTGGTATTGGTGGATTGCTTGGCACTTACAGTCATAGTAGATATATATTAACATATGAAAGAGGTGAATTTCTTTTTATTGGATTCAACTATATACACATTAAGCCTTTTTGAGTGAACTTAGCCTTATGGTATAAATTTATCGATGTCATGATTTTTATTTGGAAAGATTATTTATTTTTTTTTTTTTTAAAAGTTTTATTTTTGAGAAGGTCAATAATGAACATCAGTCCAAGACAAAATCTGTTACAGTCAGGTTATACACATTCAGGGACTAATACAAACATTGTGTATCATAATGAGAATATTGAGATTGACCAAATTTTAGCTATAGGGATAGAAGAAGAAAGAAACAGAAAGGAGGTCAGTCAGAGAAAAGTGGGCAAAATAGATTAGGAGGCGGTGTGGCAGACCGCCAATAGAAGAGAAGAGAAAGAAAGCAGAGCAAGAAATAGAGAAGTGGAGGGAGGGGGGGAAAGGTAGCGGGTTGAGGAGGGATATCAAGTGGAGTGTTTTAGAGGAGTCATAGGGCAAAAGGAATTTGGATTTGAAAAAATGACATCCAAGGTTCCCAGACCTTATTGAAAGATTTAGAGGTGTTGCGCAATAAGCATGTCATAAACTCCATTTTGTATGAGTGCCAAACTCTATTAATAATTGTCTGCATAGTGGGCGCGGTGGGTTGTTTCCAATTAGTGGCAATTTGACATAGTGCTGCAGAAACTATGTGGCGGAACATTTTTGTTTGGTGTTTAGTTGCGGATGGAATTCCAAGTGGGAGAAGGAAAAATCTGGGAGAGAATGGGATGTCAATCTGCAGAATCTGAGATGCGAGGTTCCGTAGTTCCGACCAGAATGGGGCAATCTTGGGGCACTGCCACCAAATATGGAGGAAGGACCCTTCTGACGAGCATCCTCTCCAACATGAGCTGGATGAGTCCGGAAAGATTTTTTGTAATCTGGTCGGGACCAAATACCATCGATAAAGAAGCTTATAGGCATTTTCTTTCAGCTTCACACAGATTGAACTAGAGGCCGTGTTGGCTTTTATTTCATCCCAATCTTCCCCATCCAAGGGACCCCCCAGATCCTCCTCCCAGGCTCGCTCATGGGAATCTTGGGTGTCTGAGTCAGGGACTCTCAACCCTCCATATAGCCGAGATATAAGGCCATTGGTAGAAGATCGCCGGAGGAAAAGTGACTCGAATGAGGTCAACGGCCTGATTCTTAAAGATGATTTAGTGGTGGAATGAAAGTTTCTTAGTTGTAGGTATTGAAAAAAAAAAGTGTTGGGAATATTGAATTTGGTTTTTATGTCTTCGAATGACGGAAAAGAAGCGCCTGTAGTGATATTATTAAGATAGTAAACATCGTTCCTTTTCCAAAATTCAAAGGACGAGACTATTTGACCTGGTAGAAAATCTGGGTTATCAAAAAGAGGAACAATTGGACTAGGAGCCGGGGCAAGATTAAACTTAGTGTTTGCCCGGTCCCAGAGAGAGAGCGAATGCGATACAATTGGGTGAATAAGAGCGGACCGAGGACGTTTAGTGCGAGGGAGCCACAGGAGAGAGGAGGCGGAGGAAATACCCAGGCTCTCAGCTTCAATCGAGACCCAAACTCTGGAGGAGCCCGGGGAGTTCCATAAAATACACTGGGCAAGTTGCGCTGCCAAGAAATAGTTTTTAAAATTGGGGACTCCCAGACCGCCCTCCCGCGTCGACCTTTGTAGGACAAGGAGCCGAACTCTTGGACGTTTTCTACCCCATATGAATTGTGAAGTGTAGTGTTGCAAAAATTTGAATACATAAGGGGGGATGCGTATGGGAAGGGCTTGGAAGAGATGTAGCAACCTGGGCAAAATGTTCATTTTAACTGAATTGATTCGTCCTATCCAGGAAATTAGGTTTTTACTCCAGGTTTCTAAATCAGATTTAATTTGGGATAGTAGTTTAGGATAGTTAGCTTGGAAAAGCTGACTATATTGTTTAGTTATGTAGATACCTAAATATTTTATCTTTTTATGGTGCCATTTGAAGGGGAATTGTTGAGTGAGAGAAGATTTCATACTTTCTGTGAGATAGAAATCAAGAGTTTCTGTTTTTTGTGGATTGATTTTGTATCCCGAGATGTAACTGTAGGTTTTGATGTCTGCAAGAAGGGGAGGAAGAGAAACAGCGGGATCCGAGAGAGTCAAAAGAACATCGTCGGCGTATAATGATATTTTATGTTCGGATTTCCCTGTTTTAACTCCATGTATCGCCCCGTTAGATCGGATTTTTGCCGCTAATGGTTCTATTAACAGGGCAAAGATTAAAGGGGATAGTGGGCATCCCTGCCGCGTCCCATTGGAAATTGAGAAGGGGGAAGAGGCGACTCCGTTGGCCACCACCGTTGCTCTAGGAGATTGATATAAAGCTAACAGGCCATCTAGAAACTTACCAGAGAAACCCATTGACCCCAAAACTCTAGACATAAAGGTCCAAGAGATGCGATCAAACGCTTTTTCGGCATCAAGTGCCATGATCAATGACGGTAATTTACCAGAGTGGATAGAATGTATGAGGTCAATAGCCCGTCTGGTGTTGTCTATAGCTTGGCGGCCTGGTATAAATCCGACCTGATCTGGGTGAATCAGGGAGGAGAGAAGGGTGTTCAAGCGGTTAGCTAAAATTTTGGCATAGATCTTGAGATCCACGTTTAATAAAGATATAGGCCTATAACTTGGACAGGAGGTAGGATCTTTATCTGGTTTTGGTATAACAATGATAGTGGCCAAGGTTGTCACCTCGTTAAAAGGTGAACCCATTAAGATGTTGTTAAATAAATCTGTCATATGTGGGGCAAGGTCCCTGGCAAATTTCTTATAATATTGTGCCGTGAATCCATCTGGGCCTGGAGCCGATGATGATTTCATCATTGTTATAGCCGAGATTGTTTCTGTCTGGGTGATATCCGCGTTCAAGAAAGTGATATCAGTGTCTGAGAGATGTGGTAGTGAGAGAGATGACAGAAAAGATGTAATTTCTGTATCAAGAGATTCGACAGAGGATGAGGTCTCAGGGAGATTGTATAAAGCTTTGTAATAATCGTGGAATTCTTGAGCGATTTGCACCGGGTCATATATAGGCTGCGAGTTAGGAGATTTTTTGAGTTTTGTAATCTGTCCTCGAGATTTTTTCTGCCGCAGTTTGTTAGCGAGCATAGAGTCGGCTTTGTCAGCCTTTTCGTAATATTGCTGATTTAATTTTTTGAGAGTATTCGCTGCTCTGCGAGAAAGAATTGCATTTAGCTGGCCTCTTACTGCGGAAATTTGTGTGAGTAATGTCGTGGATGGGTGGAGTTTATGTTGATCAAGAAGGGATGTTAGTTCGGTCTCAAGGGAATTAATTTCTTGAGATGCTAGTTTTTTAGCTGCCGAACTTTTACTTATCAATCTACCTCGAATGGTAGCCTTATGGGCTTCCCATAAAATGCCTGGGGCAATTTCCTCTGAAGTATTTAACTCAAAATATTCTTTGATTGCGTCCTTAATTTCTCGACGAGTCGATTGGGCCAACAAAAGGGAGTCGTCAAGACGCCAACGACGAGAACGTGGAGCTAATTTTACTAAATCAAAGGTGATGTGCACTCCGGCATGGTCTGTCCAGGTAAGCGGGGAGATTCCTGCCTCTAATATTGTTTGAGTGAGGGGATGAGAGACAAATATCATATCTATGCGGGAGTAACTACCGTGTGGGGCAGAGTAATGTGTAAAGTCTTTTGCATCAGCGTTTTTCAGACGCCAGGTGTCATGTAGCGATAAATTGCGTATGCATTTTAATAATAACTGGGAGTCTTTTACGGAAGAAGTAGATTTTTGGCTGGAAGAACCCGAGGACCTATCTAATGTAGGGTGTGAAAAGATTATTTTAATTGCTTAGAAAAATTCTTGGAATACTAACATATTAAATAAACAATCTTATATTCACTTCTACAACCAGCAAAGTTAGAATTGTTGTACTAGATTTGGAAATCAGTAAACATGAGGGAGACTTAAAACAATGATGCATGTTTAAAACGTGGATGCTATCAATTATTTACTTCCCACTAGCTGTCATGATCCAAAGTGAGTATCCCTAAAAGCCAATTTTGCAGGATGAGAATGGACAGAGAACAAGCTGATTTTTAAAGCTATTACTTTTCTGGTAGAAGTTATCAGAGGATCCATCCTGTGTCTGAATGAAAAAAAACCTATGGAAAACAATAAATTGATTAATTAAAAAATAATAATGAGGAGAAAGAAAATAAAGCTCTAATTCTTACGATTCAATATCTCAATATATCAATCAATCCATACACGAAAGATCCTTAATAAGAACTGGGATATTCTTCCTAAAAAGTCCATGTTAAAATATATCATTCCATCTAAACCCAGGATTATTTTTTTTTTAAAAAAAGCCCCAAATCTAAATAAAATGGTTTGGCCCCTACAGTACCTAAACCAGAATACGCCAAAATAAGCATTTTGGTTGAATGAAACCAGTAAAGGTTTCTACCCATGTTCCCTTTGTAGCACATGTAAATTAGGCTTTAAAACAAAATAATTCTGCTCTAAAATAAGCAATAAGATATACACCAGCAATGATAACATAAATTCTAATCACAGTTTGCAGTAAGTTTATTAGAGTGTCCTTGTCGCCTACAATATATTGGGAACACATTCAAAACACTAAAGACAACACATATTAAACATTTAGGCACGCAGTATTTCTAAAAAATACTAAAAATACTGGAAAATTTCATGGAAAAGCTTGGAATTTCATGAAAAAAATCCTAGAGGTTTAAAATTCACTTGTATGGAGAGTCTTGGAAAGTAGAAAACATTATCACAGGGACAAACCTGGATCCATGAATTGCATCACCCAGAGGTTTAAAGGTGGATATAGATTTGGGGTAATTTTGCAATTCCATTTATCTACCTATCTATCTATCTATCTATCTATCTATCTATCTATCTATCTATCTATCTATCTATCTATCTATTTATATATATATATATATATATATATATATATAAACAGGGCCACCTTAACCACATTATGGGCCCCCGGGCAATGCAGTGCACCGGGGCCCCTAAATATATATATATATATATTCACTTTTTTTTTATACATATATACATATATATATATATATATATATATATATATATATACAGGGGCCCCCTTAACTTACATTACGTCCGATCCTTCTCTTCTTTTTTTCTGCGCTGAGTCTCTCTGTTCTGTGCTCCTCCGTGCTGTGCTTGCAGTGAATGTTGGGCATGACATCACGCCCAACATTCACTGGCAAGCACAGCACGGAAGAGGGGACCAGGGAGGGAGCCGGATCGCCAGCTGACGTGACCGCAAGGTAAGTATTTTCTTTTTTTCTTTGCAGGATTTTGTTTTTCAGCGCTGCCGCGGACGGGCCCCTTTGCCCGCAGGGCCCCCGGGCACCTGCCCATTGTGCCCAATAGAAGAGACTGCCCTGTATATAAATATATAATTTTTACATTTTTATATTACATATATTTTATATATTCAAAAACTTTTCTATATTTGTATTAATGTTTTAGAATTTTGACCTCCTTTATGTTAAGACAAGGCTTTTATTAACTAATCCCTGTCCTCTTATTTATTTCTTCTATGTTATTTTAGTTTCTGACTCAAGCCTGTTCCGTTACATGATATATATATTTCGCAGTTTTCAAGTGGATATAGCAATGTTCTTTTTCCTTTTAGATTATATTTACAAACTAAGGTAAAGAATTTCAATTGCAGGTAAACATATATACAGTCCCTCGATGAGTTCTTTGCAAATATGAGTGGAGAAATACCACTCTAAAATGAAAATTTGTAAATCCTTTTGTCCATGTCAAGCAGTTTATTCGCATACAGCATATTGTAGATTGTCCCATTCTATTACGAACACCTGTGTTTTACTTCTATTTGACTTTGTCTTTGTTTATCCAATCCTTTAAAATTTAGATTTTTGCTTCCCCCCAGTTAAGCTTTTTAAAGATTTTTATATGTTTTTGCTCTTTCATGTTTCTTGTTATGCCGCTGTCATAAACTCGTTCCAGTAATCGATTCAGGCAAAGGAATGGGTTTCTGATTTGTGCTTTCAAGAACTGATCTATTTAGATTCATGAAACATAGTTTGGTACCAGAGGGATTTGATGATAATTTATTTATAATCATGTATCTTTTGGAATCCTCTGAAACCTGTTATGTATTGTAGGGAAACAGTATCAGTTTTGTTAATAATTTATCCCTATTTTTAATTGAGACCTAATTTGCATTTTGGGTCTGTATCCATCTAGTTTCTTTATACATATTATGTTGGTTTGCTTAAGAGAGGAATCAATACATTTTCTCTTGTCTATTTTTATCATTCTTTATTCTATTTTTATTTAATTGATTTATTAATTGCCATTAATCAAGTGTAGTGGAATTGAAATAATTTTCCATTTTCTAGAAAAAACATTCAGAAGCAAAGTTTGCATGAGAATTTAACACTTTGAGTCTAGAAAAAATGATTTATTACCCTTTAATAAATCGGCCCTTTAACGTATGCAAAATCTCCAGTGAGGAAACTCTGACAAGCAATGTTTTACAACCCCGTTAGTGCTTGAGAATGATAAATAAAACCCATAAAGTTTACTATAGTACCAGTCCTCCTTAGGCACAAATACGTGGCATTGGGCAAGGTTGTTCCTCTGCTCATCCACATAACTTCTGATCGGCAGTCAACAGCACTGGTTCTGCCTACCACTTGGACTATAGAAGAAGAGGAGGAAGGAAAAGGTTGATACACATACGAATATCCTTATAAATAATAAAGGATCAAATACGGTTTGAGGTTACCATAGGTTAATAAAACAATAGGCAGACTAGATAGACCAAGCAGTTCTTATCTGCTGTCAAATTTTATATTTCTATGTGTTAAGAGGGGAGAAGTGGAGGACAAGGGGGGCATGCTACAAAAGAATAGCGAGTTGTAGAAGCTGATGGCAGAAAAAAGAGAGGGGACAGAATGGATGGGGGCACAGGTAGACATACATATATACAAACAGGTTGGCTGTCCTCTGGCTGGCTGGCTGGTCAGCTTGGAAGCAAGACAGAGTGAGTTGATTGAAAAGAGGTGAACAGTTCCGCTTTTTACTTCTGCTTCTTGTTCCGCTTCCTGTATGGGTGCTGCAATTGGCAAAACTTAATTTTAATGTACTGCCCAGTCTCAACACATCCACTGCAATGTACAGAGTGCAGCCACACTGCTCCCCTCAATCACACTACTTCCCCTCCTTCATCTTCACTCCCCTCCATCATCACACTTGCTCCTCCTTCATTGTACTTGTTCATTCTTCATCACACTGGTCCCCTGCTTCATCATACTACTCCCTTCCTTCATCACACTGTTTTCCCCTCTTCATCACACTGTGCCCCCTTCTTCATCACCACACTTTGTCCCCTTCTTCATTATATTGTGCCCCCTTCTTCTTCACCACACCCTGACCCCTTCTTCTTTATCACACTGTGTATCTCCTTCATCACCACATGGTGCCCCTTCTTCTTCATAACACTCTGCCTCCTTATTTTATTCACCACACTGTGCCCCTTCTTCTTCACCACACTGTGACCCCTCCTTCATCACCCCACTGTGTCCCCTCCATCACCACCCTGTGACCCCATTCAACTTCAACACAGTATGCCCCTTCTTCTTCTTTTTTACCACACTGTACCCCCTTCTTCATCCTGTTCTCCACTTACCTTCTTATTGTTTTCTATTCTTCTGTATTCTTCTCTTCTGGTAATGGCTCCTCTCAGTGTGGCTCCTCACTGACAGTAGTAGGATGTGATGATGATGTCACACCAGTCAGTGAGAAGGAGGGAGGAGGGCATAGAGCAAAAGTAAGGCAAAAATCATGGCTTGAGCCAGCATTGGTGGCAGCAGTACTCTAGGGGGAGGGGGAATCACTCCATTGGCTTAAAGACTTGCCATGGAGATTGTCACTATGAGTCTCAACCTCTACTCTGTCTCTAAATGATACCTACTTTTTCGATGTTCAGGCGGACAATCCAATCCTGAGCGTTAATCATTTGACTCATGTAACCTGTCTCTGTACATTATACCAAAACAAGAACATACACACAATGTCAATGATTACCGGGACTTCCATTCTCCAGTCAGCTAATCACAAATGGCCAGCATGGGAAAATGCTTGTGGATGACTACCTGAAGAATGAGGAGTCCCAGTGATCCCATGCTGTAATCAATTATCATCAATTGTGGGTGGGTTAGGACCCTATTTATAGAGATTTTCAGGTTTCCTTTTTTTCATTTGGACTACATTGAATCGAGAAAGACTGATTGAATTGAAAAAGACAATCTTATTTATTTAATAAAGTGGTGAACATGTGTTGTGGACTGTTTTATTCAAATAAAATGTGTGTGTAGTTTTTCTTTTTTACCATTTTGTTCTAATAGTCTTAAATACTCATCTCCATTAAATGGTGACCACTGGAATAACAAAGATGCCTATTCAAGGATCTCAGTTTTGTTCAAAACCCTTGTCCCCACATCCCAGGATGGTAGGCAAGAGCACAGAACTTATCAATGCAGAAATGAAAGCTTTAGGAACTGGGCTGCATGAACAGTGCCCAACCCCCACTCTATAAAGGCACCAGCCCTGTACTGGCCAGCCCTGCTCTTTTTCACTATACAAGGTCTCAATAGTGGAACTGACCCTGCTGCTTTCAAAATTCTCTCCCTCTCCACATTCCATGGTCTCTCTCAATGGACCTATTCTCCTTTCCACTGTAGTGGCCACTCCCTTGATCTGGTCTATTCCCATCTCAGCTATCCCTCTCTATGACCACCAACTCCTCTCTTTTACCATCTACCCACCGATCTCACCTTCTCCATCCCCTAAAATTACTTAGGTATAACCTGGACATGGTTGGACATTGAACCTACCAAGTTCTCCTCCTCCCAAGTGCCACTCCCCTCCCTCATAAACATAATTTCTTGCTATGATCAGACTGTCTCCTTCTATAACAATACCTTTATCACAACACTTGACTCTGTCATCCTCAACTGTCACATCAAACGTCTTCGGTCCACACCTCAACCTTGACAATCCAAAAGATGCTCCCATCGTTTGTAACAGCTCTGGACGAAGTTGTGTACTCACGCTAATTTCCTTCACTTCAAGTTCATCCTCCCCCTTACAGTTCTGCCCTATCACTCTCTAAACCATTGATGGCTAACTTGTGACACTCCAGGTGTTGTGAAACTTCAAGCCCCAGCATGGTTTGCCAGCTATCAGCTAGTTATCTATTGGCAAAAGAATACTGGGGCTTGTAGTTTCAGAACACCTGGAGTGTCACAGGTTAGCCATCACTGCTCTAAACAGTCCTACGTCCAGGCTCTTATTTTCTCCCAATCGTCCAACCTCCTCTTTGCCAACTTCAACTCCCTCCTCTCCCCTCCCATTTTCTCCCATTTTCCTCCTCGCTATCTGCTCTTGACTTTTTTATCCACTTCACCTCCTAAATTGTGTCTAATGGGATTGGAGAAAGCAATTAATAACATCAAAGAAGGTGTGTAATATTGATGACACTTACTAATCTGTATTACACCATGGTAAAGGGGAACCTTTAAGTTTACAATTCTCAGACACAGGAAAAAATGTCCCATTGTATTAGTCTTGCAGCTTTGGAGCTATAAAGTTATCTTTATAGATTAATCGTCTTTCATAGGGGTTGGGTACGATTTTACAATCCTAAAAAATCAGACACCGAGGACACCTACAAATAAAAACCGAATTTAGGAAAAAACAATTTCAGTATAAATAGACTTACCTGAAAACCGACGCTGCAGATCTCCGATGGCACCAGCATGCTGACCGCAACTTATTCCGAATGGTTAGCTCACTGGCACTACAGTTTGACATCATTGCGACTTCTATGAATGTTAATTTAAAGCAACAATGTCGGAACTCCGCAGGTTAGGTGTTTTTAAGACTTAACCCCACTTCACCTCTTAAATTGTGTCCATAAAGTATGACATATCCTTCCATCAGTCCCTTCTGTCCTCAATCTCTCATCCTATACTACCCATCTTGTCCCCTCTTGCACTTTCTTCCGTGGATGCTATCTCCACCCCCTGCTCTAAACTCACTCATTAGCCCACCCATTATCTTTTCCATAACTCCAGTATTTGCAGATGAAGTCAGCACCCTTCTTACCTCCTGACTCCTCTCCATCTGCCCACTTGACACCATGCCCTCTCATCTCCTCTGCTCCCCCTATCTCTCTCAGCCTGCTCCCATTGTCACTCACCGGACTGTGAGTGCTTCTTCCCGGACATTTAGGAACCGTGGCCGTCCTCCATCCTGAGGGACTGCGCATGCGCAGCCCTTTCTAAACCTTCAGTGTATGTTCCTTTAACTTAATTGGCAGATCAGGCAACCTCCCTATATTAAGCACCTGTGGTCAACACCACGTTGCCTGATCTTGGAGTCTCATTCCCCATGAGTCTCTGAAGGTGTTCCTGTGTTTCCTCGTTTATTCAGCCCAGCTGATTCCTGTGGTTTCCAAACCACTTCTACCTCTGTGGTTTCCAAACCACTTCTACTACTGTGGTTCCCATACCACTTCTACCATCTACTGTATCATCGTGACTGTGAGCTGATTCCTATCCGCTGCCTCCGTGCACTACAGTCTTCTAACCACTTCAACTCTACCATGTATCATTGGGACTGTTAGCTGATGCCTATCCGCTGCCTCCGTGCACTACAGTCTTTCATTCACATCCACTCACCTGTTCATGATTGTGACTGCCAGCTGATTCCTATCCGCTGCCTCCGTGCACTACAGGCTTCAACCTGCAACTCGTCTGTGTTTCATCATCGTGACTGCTAGCTGATTCCTATCCGCTGCCTCCGTGCACTACAGTCTTCAACCTGCAACTCGTCTGTGTTTCATCATCGTGACTGCTAGCTGATTCCTATCCGCTGCCTCCGTGCACTACAGTCTTCAACCTGCAACCCGTCTGTGTTTCATCGTGACTGTTTGGCTGAGTCCTATCCGCTGCCTCTGTGCGCTTCAGTCCTCAGTCCTTGTCAACTCTCCCGTGTTTCCTTGAGTCTGCTGCCACTATTGCTACCCGCTACTCTCCGTGATCAACAGTTCCAGTTCAACTCTGCTCCGGTGTCCCATCGTTACTGCACCTGCTGGTTGCTATTGGCTACCTCGGTGTTCCCGCAGAGACCCGCTGCTGTTACTCCTCAGCGCTACTCATCCATCTACTGCTGATCCGCTCTCCACGCCTTCCTGTGTTCCCTGCTGGTCTACCTACCTGTGCGCTGCACCTGCTAGACCACCGCTTCACCCATCCAGGGACTTTGCATCCTGCCGGCCTCCTGCCGTTCAGGTATCTCTGCACTCCTGTCTGACTGCCTTCTCCTGAACCACGGTATGCATACTTCCCATTGACTGTGCTGTGTATTGCATACCTTGCTGGACTGTGTTGGTTCTCCTCTGGAGTGTGCTATCCGCTGAGTCTATTGCCATCATTGACTGTGTTATCTCGTGCTGGATTACTTCTAGAGACTTTCTATATTGGCAGTGTTGTTCAGTCATATATACATTTATATTGTGCATATTACTGTGGATCAAAGTCAAGGTGCCCGTGTATATCTTGTGTTGCAGTCTCTCCTCGTGCACCTCCTCACATATATATTCAGTGGTACAACTTGCTAATGGCAGACCACTGACCCCTGTTTCCAGTTTCACCTGTTCCAGTATCCTCTTACATAGCAGTGGTACAACTTGCTAACGCAGACCACTGACTCCCCGGATACCTCCACTTGGATTCTATTCCTTCACTCAGACAGCGGTACAACTTGCTATCCGCAGACCGCTGACTCTCATCACCCCCTCGTTTCTGTTGGACATTCCTCCTCACTATAGCAGTGGTACAACTTGCTACCGCAGACCACTGACTACCTTCACGTGTCCTTTGTCCATACAGTTCCTCGTGTATTACTACCTCCATATTGCCAGTGCTGCTAGTCATAGACTTTCCTGAGCATCTCATCATCTGCTATTTCCTGTTCCGTGATCACCCTGCTACCAGAGTACCATATTACCACTTATACTGCTCTGGTAAGCCTATCACCTGGTGATCCCTGGGTAAAGACTCCTAGTGCCCGTGACACCCATTTTGCCCACCTCCTCAACCCATCCCTCTTATCTGGTACCTTCTCCTCCTCTTACATGCTCTTGTCTTCCCCATAGTCAAAAAAAGTCCATTGACCCTTGCTCTGTTTCTAATAACTGCCACATCTCCCTCTTTTTGCATCAAAACTTCTTGAATGGGTTGTCTGCAACTGTCTCACCTTCTTTCTCTCATCTCATTCCCTCCTTGACTCATTCCAATTTGGATCTCTTTCCCTCCACCTCACTAAAGTCACTTCTCTTCATTAAATCTGTCAAGATCAGAGAGGAATTACTAGCTGGTATTGGCACAGTTGAGTCAGGAGGCACGGAGTCTAATGCACCCCCAGTATTCACCAGGGACCCCCATAAGGGAGTTTGGGCTTCACTGCAAGAGGGTGAGCAGGTCGCGGTTCTCTAGGATAGCCACCAGCATAGCAATAGAGTGGACAAAGCGTAGTCAATCAATCCAGGTTAGAACCAAACGGGTGGCAAGGTATGAGAGGATAATCCAAAGAATAGTCAGAGGCAGGCCAGGAATCAGGAAACCAAACTAGCAGCAAGGTACAAATCGTAATTCAAAGGAGGCTTAAAGAGATAGCCGGGTCCGAATTGAATCAGGATCAGGAAACGGACATGTGCTGGAGCAGGGTGAAACCAATACTCTAGCACCTTAGTGCCAGAGCCTCCTATAAATATCTCTGGTTAAGCCCTAATAAGAGGAGGGTGTGTCAGTGGTCAGAGGCGCTGACCGCCAACTAGAAGATGCCTGGCGTCCCCATTACCTAGCAACAGATGCGTAAGTAACGGCGCATGCGGGCCGTGCCTGGAAGCTAGGATAAAGTCTAAGGGACTCCTCTCCATTCCTATTATTCTCAACCTCTCTACAGCCTTCAATACTGTTGACCACCTCCTCCTTTTGCAAACTCTCCAATATATAGGTCTCTGTAACACTGTCCTCATGGTTTTCCTCTTACCTCTGCAACTGCTGTTTTTTAGTTTCTACATTTAACTCCACTAGCCCCCTCTAACCATGCTTGATTTTCCCATGCATTCATTCTTGGGACTCTGCTCTTCTTCCACTACACCTTCTCCCTCGATAACCTCATCAACTCTTATGGCCTCCAGTATCACCCTGTATGCTGATGACACCCAAATCTATTATTCCTCCCCTGACCTCTCCCTTATCCTTAAGTCTAACTCAATATTTCCAGTACTGTAATAATCAGCTCCCCCCTCCAGAGCTCCCTCACTAACCCATCTCTCTTTCTGCTGATGACCCCTACCCTCCTTTCTGTCGCTCTTGTCCACTACCTAGAAGTCATTCTCATCTCCTCTCTCTTCTTCAAACCTCAGTCATTCAAAGAAGTCACGAGGATGACAAACTATATTGCCGAAGAGCTGTCCATTTGGAATAACTTGCTGTCACCATGGTGGTCCCATCCAAGATCTGCAGCGTCGGTTTTCAGGTAAGTCTATTTATATTGAAATCCGTTTTTATTTGTAGATGTCCTCGGTGTCGGAATTGTGGTAATCGTTAAAAGGATTACCAATGTTTCATAGTCATAGTGATTCCTGATTTTAATTGTTAAGCAGCTTCATATACATCATCATAAGTGGGCAGCACGGTGGCTTAGTGGTTAGCACTTCTGCCTTACAGCAATGGGGTCATGAGTTAAATTCCCAAATATAGCCTTATCTGTGAGGAGTTTGTATGTTCTCCCCGTGTTTGCGTGGGTTTCCTACGGGTGCTCCGGTTTCCTCCCACACTCCAAAAACATACTGGTAGGTTAATTGGCTGCTAACAAAATTGACCCTAGTCTGTGTCTGATTGTGTCCGTCTGTGGGTGTGTGTGTGTAAGGGAATTTAGACTGTAAGTGCCAATGGGGCAGGGGCTGATGTGAGTGAGTACAGCGCTGCGGAATTAGTGGTGCTATATAAATAAATGGTGATGATGATGATGATAAGTGGTTCTTATTTTATGGTAAAAGACAACCAGCATAGGGAACTGCAAGCTTATTAATTCAATGCAAATATCCTGTCTGTGTAGAAGCAAATCGCTCCTATTTGATTTGTCCTGATGTAACAGTTATTGAATAAAAATGCAGCTACTAGTACCTTGTTGGCAACCACCGATCGTTTCCTGTAGGTCCTACTGGAGAGACATGTTTGGTGTCCAGATTTACTGGTCCTCTATTTGCCAACTCTAAACAATGCGGCCGCTTGTGCTCAGGAAACAGCTGCCTACTTCACGTTGGACATTATCATCACTCTCAATCAATGTCCCATAAATAACTAAATTTGCAATATCAAGTTATCTGTGTATAATTTGTTTAATTAGTAGATGTCTGGTTTTTTTATTATTTTGTTTTTCATGTATTATGTAATGTTTTATAGATCATTTCTGTCTGTTTATTGTATAAACTGCATAATGTTGATGCTTCTTTCCACTGCACAGTAAACCTCTTTTAACACACAAAACTTATTACTGTACTCATAAAATAAAGACATGGACACTGATATAAATTTGGCATATAAGGTCACAGTTTTATTTAAAATTGAAATGATGGCGGAGAAAGCAGATTGCAAGTTCAGCTAAACAGACTAATATTAAACCAAACGAGTGGATGGCCAACTGGCCTGGAATCCACTAAACCATATTATTATTATTATTATGATTATTATTACTATTACTATTGTTTTTATTATTACTGAATGGCCAGCGCATTAGTAACAAGCATGTAAGAAATCAGCACATCACATTGCAAAGGAAGGGAGGGAGGGAGGAAGGGAGAAAGGGAGGGAGGAAGGGAGGGAGGGAGGGAGAAATGTTGTGCAGCAAAAGTGCCAGAATATCCAAGTCTGGACCTAAGACTATACACATTACATGCGTGCTTCCAAAGGACATGTGCTTAGCAAGCAACCTGGACCTTTCAGCGTGCTTAGACTGCGCTATAAATACTTGTAGCAATCTGCCTCCCATCTACCAAAATGCTTTATTGCTTTGATGGAAGACCTTTCTAAAGCTGCAGCAGTAACTGCCCCAATACTAATCAAATTAGTGGCATAGTTCTTCGGGTTTATGACACTAAACTCGGTGTTCTCCCTAAAAATACCCCAAATGTAAAATTAATAAGGGGAGAAATTCCATGTGCATCAAAACATGTGAAATACCCTTTGATCTATATAATTTTGTCCTAAAGCTACCTGACATATGGTCAGGTCTGCATCTGCAGCGATGGAGACATAGAGCCTGGGGGCGGGCATGGCGCTGGGCAGGGGTAAATAGTGTTGGGAAGAAAAGGGAGGGAGACGGAAAGTGGCATGGAAAGAAGGTAGCAAAGTTGAAGAAATAGAAGAGAGAAGACAAGCACAGCGGAATGATGAAGAAACAGGAAAGGAGCAGAAAGATAAGAATATCATCATCATCAACATTTATTTATATAGCGCCAGCAAATTCCGTAGCGCTTTACAATTGGGAACAAACATTGATAAGACAATACTGGGTAATACATACAGACAGAGAGGTAAGAGAACCCTGCTCGAAAGATTACAATCTATGGGACAATGGGAGTTAGAAACACAAGGGCATGTGCTACATCATATTGAACAATGGACCAGCTAGACTGCAAAGGTAAAAGTATTGAGTGTGCTGTGTGTGTGGCAATGTTGGTCAGAGGGTTGTTGTCTTGCATTAGCAGTGTAGAGGATGGTAGTAGGGTAATCTAGAGAAATTAAGATGATGGTTGAGGAATATTATAACCTTGTCTGAAGAGGTGGGTTTTCGGTGAACACTTGAAGGTTTGAAGACTAGAGGAAAGTCTTACTGTGCGTGGGAGGGAATTCCACAAAGTGGGTGCAGCCCGGAAAAAATCCTGTAACTGAGAATGGGAGGATGTGATGAGAGTGGAGGAGAGACGTAGATCTTGTGCAGAACGGAGGTGTCGAGTAGGGAGATATTTTGAGACAAGTGAGGAAATGTATGTCGGTGCAATTTTGTTGATGGCCTTGTATGTTAGTAGAAGAATTTTATATTGGATTCGTTCAAATACAGGCAGCCAATGTAGAGACTGACATAGTGGCTCAGCAGAGGAATAACGGTTTGTAAAGAAAATCAATCTAGCTGCTGCGTGCAAAATAGATTGTAGGGGTTCAAGTCTGACTTTGGGAAGACCAGTAAGGAGGGAATTGCAATAGTCGATGCGGGAGATGATGAGTGCATGAATTAATGTTTTTGCGGTGTCTTGTGTTAGATATGTGCGTATTCTGGAAATGTTCTTTAGATGTATGTAACATGATTTAGATATAGAGTTGATGTGGGGAATAAACGACAGTTGTAAATCAAGGATTACACCTAGGCAACGAGCTTGCGGGGTGGGATTTATGGTCATGTTATCAACAGAAATAGAAATGTCAGGCAGGAAGCTTCCGTTTTTGGGTGGGAATATTATTAATTCAGTTTTTGAGAGATTGAGTTTGAGTTGGCGAGAAGACATCCAAGATGAAATGGCAGAAAGACAGTCAGTAACGCGAGACAACACAGATAGTGAAAGATCAGGAGAGGATAGATTAATTTGTGTATCATCCGCATAGAGATGATACTGAAATCCAAAGGAGCTTATTAGTTTTCCAAGAGAAGTGGTGTAGATAGAGAATAGCAAAGGACCTAGGACTGAGCCTTGTGGTACTCAAACTGATAAAGGAAGCGGAGCAGAGGTAGATCCAGAGAAATTAACACTGAAAGAGCGATTAGATAGGTAGGATGACAACCAGGATAGGACAGTGCCTTGAAGACCTAGGGATTGTAGCGTTTGTATGAGAAGAGAGTGGTCAACAGTGTCAAATGCAGCAGAGAGATCCAGGAGAATTAGAAGAGAGTATTGGTTATTATTTTTTGCTGTGATCAAATCATTGACAACTTTGGTCACTGCAGTCTCTGCGGAGTGTTGAGAGCAAAAGCCTGACTGAAGAGGATCCAATAGGTTGTTTGCTGTAAGAAAGTGTGTGAGGCGAGTGTAGGCAATTCTCTCGAGAAACTTGGAGGGGCATGGGAGCTGGGAGAGGGGGCGGTAATTTACGAGAGAGTTAGGGTCAGAATTCTGTTTTTTTAAAATGGGAGTAATCACTGCATGCTTGAATAGTGATGGAAAAATACCAATAGAAAGAGATAGATTACAGATTTTAGTTAGAGGGGGAATGAGAACAGGAGACAGGGACATACCAATTTTTGAGGGAATGGGATCCAGAGGACAGGAGCTAGAGTAGGAAGATGAGAAGAGAGTAGAAACTTCCTCTTCATTTGTGGGATCAAATGAAGAGAGAGTGTCAGAGGGTGCTACAAAGGAATTGAGCCGATTGCTTGTCAAGGGAGATGATACCATTTCAAGCCTGATCTTATCAATTTTGTCCTTGAAATAGGAAGCAAGATTCCGTGCACTGATGTTAGTTGGAGGATTGGGAGCAGGAGGATTCAGAAGAGAGTTAAATGTGTTAAAGAGGCGTTTGGGATTAGAAGCCTGAGCATAGATGAGAGATTGGAAGTAGGTTTGTTTAGCAGTGTCCAGAGCATTTCTATAGGAGTGGTAGATATCAGTATATGTGATATAATCATTAGAGGAGCAAGATTTACGCCAGTGACGTTCTGCTTTACGAGAAAGTTTTTGTAGAGTTCGTGTTACTGTAGTGTGCCACGGTTGGCAACGAATTCTACGCGAAGTATGTAGTGTCGCTGGAGCCACTTGATCCAGGGCAGTTGCTAGGGTTTGATGAAAATGGGGTACTGCATGATCAGGGGAGGAGAATGTAGAAATTCGGGAAAGAAGGTGTTGGAGAGAGGTGGAAAACTGTTAATAAATCAATAGAGTTGAAATTCCTGCGGTTGTGAGGAGGTTTGGAAGAGTTTGGCACTAGGGAGAGTAAAGAACTGGGGGTGAGCGAGTAGCTAATAAGGTGATGATCCGAGAGGGGGAAAGGAGTGTTAAGGAAACCAGAAACTGAGCATAGTCTAGAGAAAACAAGATCAAGACAGTGGCCATCCTGATGAGTAGCAGATTCAATCCACTGGGAGAGGTCAAGTGAGGAGGTTAGAGAGAGTAGTTTGGAAGCAGCATTGGAACGTGGATTAGTAATAGGGATGTTGAAATCACCCATGATGATGGTGGGGATATCAGTAGATAAGAAGTGAGGGAGCCATGCAGAGAAGTGTTCAAGAAAGTGTTGGTGTGGACCAGGGGGGCGATAGATGACAGCAACACGCATAGAGAATGGGTTAAAAATCCTAACAGTGTGTACTTCAAAAGATGTGAACGTGAGTGATGGGACACTTGGTAGAACTGTGAATGTGCACTGTGGGGAGAGAAGTAGTCCAACCCTCCCTCCTTGTCTGCCTCCTGGTCTGGGGGTGTGGGTGAAATGGAGACCACCATGTGAAGGGGCTGCAGGTGAGGCAGTGTCTGATTGCATGAGCCATGTTTCTGTTATTGCTAGAAGGTTGAGGTTGTTTGAGATGAAGAGATCGTGTACGGAGGTAAGTTGGTTACAAACAGAGCGTACATTCCAAAGGGCACATTTAAAGGACTTTGGAAGAGAGGGGAGACAGGTTATGTGTTTGAGGTTTGCCGGATTTCTGTAGTGTTCAGATATATGCATGTGGGAGAATTGAGGGGGACCTGGATTAGGTGATATGTCACCAGCTAATAGAAGCAGGGAGGAAGAAAGGTAGGAAAGATGATTGTAAGATGTGTGTCTTTTTAGTTTTTGGCAGCAGGGTGAAGCTGTTAAAGTTATTGAATTTAAATAGGATAAGAGTTCCTGAGTGTTCACTAGAGGTGAGTGAAGTAATAAAGGGGCAATGTGGACAGAGGTGTGTGTTGCAGGATGGGTGAGGGATGATAAAGTCCTAAAGATAATGCCATGAAAAGAGAGAAAGAAAAATATTTTGGCAAGCATTGGGATTATGAGTCAAATAGCAAAATGAGGAATTAAAGGAATTGCCTAATTGCAATGTCCAGTGTAATCAGATAAGTAGTGCATAGCTATGCTGCAGCAAATGTAGTGTATTCCTGGATATCTGGATAGTATAAAGTAATGATGTGGGGAGCCATGTGGGGGAGTGGGTGGAAGTGTTGAATGGAGAGTAATAAAGAGCAGGTAATTGAGTAGCTGAGATTTTGCAGAGTCATGAGAGAGGAGAGTGGTTGAAAGACAGTATAATTTCTTCCTACTTGTGATGGGAGAAAAAGCTTAAATAGAATTGAAGTACAGTGCTGAGATAGGGGACTGAAATAACTGTAGCATGGGTAGAGAGTGGATGTGCAAGTAGTACAGCAGTCTGATTAAACAGAGTGGATTTTGTATTGAAAACAAACTGACAAATAGAAAAAACTTTAATGAGCTGAGAAGAAAATGAGATCAGAGTCCAAAACAGTCCTCATGTTGCATGGAGCTTGTAGCCAGGAAGAGTTGAAACCATCAGAGGTAGAATATGAAATTTCAGGTGAATACTGACTGTTGTCCTTCTGTAGCTGTGTTAATAGACAGAATGTTCTTTTCCTGTTTCCTCCTGTTTAACTCCGGTATAACTCTGAATTATGCTTGTTAAATTTTTTACCACTTTTAACTGACACACTTAGAACTAGACACACACTACCTATGCAGCCATCACTGGCTTGCAGCCATTCTATCAATGAATATATCTGGTTAACAAACACATGTGATCTGTGTACTTCAATCAAGCCCTATGATCAAGAATATGATGTAAATATAAACAGTTAGGAATAAAATTGAAGTGACTGATACTGAGCCTTATGTTATAGGTCCAAGGGATATTGTGTAGCAAAAGAGGCAGAATATTTAAGTGTGGAAAGTTATATAGAGAATCTAAGGAACTCCCCTGTAGATTTTATAGACTGATGCCAAAAAGCTTGCTAAAACTGTAACCGTTAATAGGTAAGTGCATTGTACACACAGACAAACATATAGGGCCTGATTCATTAAAGAAAATAAGGCAAAAAAAAAGGAGTAAATTTTCTCCTGGACAAACCATGTTACAATACAAGGGGGGCAAATTAGTTTATTATTTGGTACATCAGTTAAATACTGACTGTTTTTTCATGTAACACAGTATTACGTGATAGCTTTATTTTTACATTGAAATTTAGTTGACCTCAGACATCCCCTACCCCAGCTATAATTCTGCCATCACATTTTTAATTTACATCTTCCTCCAAAGCAACATAGATCTGCTTTACTTTCATCAGGCTCATAGCGTTTAAGTGCATTTGGATTAAGGGCCACACAGGCTTCCTCAAGGCTGTCAGCAGATCCACTGCCTTCTTCGTCCGTTGTGCTTGTTCTGCTGGACTGCTCCCACCCTGTATCAATGACAGACTTTCACAGAATTGGACCAAACCATCTGAGGAGAATGGGTGTTTGGGGCAAGGATGAACAGTTCTTTCACTGCAATAAAATATCTCTGCATCCTATGTCTAACACTGACAAATCAACAAATGTTAGAGAAGGAAGTCATGGGTTGGCAGCTGGCCGCCAGTGCCCTAATTCTAGGTGCCCTGACGTTGCCATCCCTGTCCTAATTGGCTGCTTGGCAACGGAAATAGTTAAAAGAAAAATATTGGAGGTACTCAAGCACCCAAAACATCAACAAAGCTGGTGCCTGTGGGTAGATAAGGGGGTAAACTTGAAGCTGAAGCCTTTGTTCTTTAGGGTCAACAGAGCCTTTTCAGTATATACAAGTTTGCTTTTTATCTGACTGCTTGGAAGACATGCAGTCTTGGCATTATTGTAGATTTCATAGATTTGTAAGGCACCACAGTGCTATGCAGCGCTGACAAAGCTGTCATTGGAATATAAAGTACTTTGGAGTCTTCAGGTGTAATAAATCACATTATGCACAGTTGTGCTCATAGTATAGCAATATAATTGTTAGCTTAGAGTTGTCAGAAAAGACACAAGGATTACACACAACCATTTGCCCTATACTTTCCTGAGTTGTTTAATCACAATAATAGAGTTTGGGGGCTGAGGCTGAGTTTGGTTCATATGTGTAATAAAAGCTTTAAAAAGCTGCAAGTAAAAATAATGTATTTTTGTCCATATGCTTGAGAGTGAAAACTATATTTGCTATAAGGTTTAATTTGAATAAAAAAAAACCCTCTATAATACAGCAGGTATAATCTTTCTTCTTGCGTAGAAATGAAACTAGCAAAAAATTAATTATAAAATATGCCCACAAAATCTTCTAATATAGGCACAAGCAGTGAGAGAAGCTTGAGGGGTGAATCCGCAATCAGTCAATTAGAAGCGGCTATCAAGTGCTGCAACCACCATCATCATCAGTGTGTATCTGCACCAGCCCTCAGGCAAAGCATGATATAAGGCTATTGAGAGTCATATCTGCATCATCATCATCATCACCATTTATTTATATAGCGCCACTGATTCTGCAGCGCTGTACAGAGAACTCATTCACATCAGTCCCTGCCCCATTGGAGCTTACAGTCTAAATTCCCTAACATACACACACAGACAGACAGACAGAGAGAGACTAGGGTCAATTTTGATAGCAGCCAATTAATCTATTAGTATGTTTTTGGAGTGTGGGAGGAAACCGAAGCACCCGGAGGAAGCCCACGCAAACACGGGGAGAACATACAAACTCCACACAGATAAGGCCATGGTCGGGAATTGAACTCATTACCCCAGCGCTGTGAGGCAGAAGTGCTAACCACTTAGCCACCGTGCTGCCCTGCATCTTCCTTTACTGTACTGGGACTGTGTTTGCATGTCCCTTTCTTCTCCATTCTGCCTCTAAAAGTCTAAGGAGGGGCAAGTGTCATATATGTATATGGATGTAGATGTTTGCTATTTTTGAGGGCAAAAATACAAAGAGGAGAGCTCCCTTGCTCCATTTCTAATTGTCATTGCTGAAATAGAAATAATAGGTCTGGCAGGCTTGGTCTTCTAAATCTGCAGTCACATTGTACAGCGTTATATAGGTAAAACACAAAGAGGAGAGCTCCATTGCTAATTGTCATTGCTGAAATAGAAATAATAGGTCTGGCAGGCTTGGTCTTCTAAATCTGCAGTCACATTGTACTGTGTTATATAGGTAAAACACAAAGAAGAGAGCTCCATTGTTCCATTGCTAATTGTCATTGCTGAAATAGAAATAAAAGGGCTGGCAGTGTTGTTCTTAATCTACAGTGGATTCACAGCAGTGCACAGAAGACCAGGAGCACCAAGCAGCTGCTGGCACCAGTCATGATGATAGTGATCCCTCTACGTCATCTGCTAAAGCCTATGGTAATGTGCATAATGCTTTTACGTCAGGGAAACAAAAATGTAAAAAAACACCTTTTTTCTTGGTCAAGAAAAAAAGCCCTGTAAACCAGGCAAAGTTATCTGCAGAAAAAAATAAAATTGCCAACATGCCATTCTACACATGCAATGGCAAGGAAAGAATGAGGCCTTCGCCTTTCTCTATGATTGAGAGTTCTAAAACTGTCACTGATTCATCTTCTTGTAAGGTCAGTCATGACCAAGCAAGACCTTGTCATTCGGACTGCAAAAGTTGTGCCCAAATACTTTTACGAGTAAAATCCGAGCTGGAACAAAACAGTAAGTCATTTGAGGAAAATGTATGTTCACCAGTGGAAGCAGTTCTTGCATGTGATAAGAAGAAGGGAATTGTCATGCCTGGGCATAAGACCAAAAAAATCCACCTCTTATGTGTGGAACTATTTTTATCCAAATGCTGACAACAGTTGTCTAGTCATTTGTAGCATTTGTAAAGCCACAGTCAATACAGGTAGGGACCTTAACCATCTAGGAACCTCATCCATGTTACGCCATTTGAAGCAAGTTCATGGCAAGCTGTTTGGAAAATCAGAAACTTATGATACAAAAATAACAACAAGCAGTCCATCATCAGCTAGGTCCCTTCTCTCAGCTATATCCCGACACCTGAAATCTACACCCACAACACTGTCCTCATCAATATTCTCAGTAGCGATCGGAGTTAGTCCTGCATCCAAGTTGCTAAGGCTAGATGACTCCTCCACTATCCTGGATTCCTCAGAAGAATTCTTGAGTGTTAGTCCCACTGGTGCTGCTGCTGCTGGGGGTGATTCTTCATCCCAGAAGTAGACCAAGAAGAAGACTAGTAGTTTACAACAATTGACTGTTAAACAATCTTTTGCAAGAGGAAGCAAGTACGAAAGCTGTCACCCAGTCACAAAGTGGATCACAGACACCATGGTGACTATGCTAGTATTAGATTTGCGTGCAATATCCACTATTAATGCAGTTGGTTTTAGACATTTACTTGAGGTCTTGTGTTACTGTTACTAGATTCCATCACAACATCATTTTACTAGAAAAGCTATTCCTCACCTCTACCAGAAGGTTCGTAAAAATGTAATTATTGGGCTACAAAGTGCCATTCTACCCACTATACACTTAACCACAGATATGTGAACAAGCGCAACTGGGCAAACTAAAGATTCTATGACTGTGACAGCCCACTATAATGGTGATTCGCCTTCACCAGCAGGAACAGCAGTAGCATGTACCCAAGTACATCCCATTTTTCAAGGCAGGCTACTCTGTGTATCACCGGCTTCAGTAAGAGACATACAGCTGACAATCTGTTTAGAAAACTAAGGGATGTCATTGCAACATGGCTTATCCCGCTTGGACTCTCCTCAAGCTATGTTATTTCTGATAACGCCACCAATATTGTGAGAGCATTGTAGCTGGGTGAATTCCATCTCATTCTCTGTTTTGCTCACACAATAAACTTGGTGGTGCAGAGCTTTTTAAAAAATGACAGGGACGTGCAGGAGATGCTGTCTGTGGCCCGTAAAATATTTGGACATTTCCGGCATTCGACAACAGCATGTAGGAAATTGCAACTGCTACAAGAGCAGTTTAATTTGCCCTGCCACCGCCTGAAGCAAGAGGTGGTGACAAGGTGGAATTCCACCCTGTAAATGCTTCTGCGGTTGGAGGAACAGCGAAAAGCCATCCACGCTTACTCCACAAGCCATGACATTGGAAAAGGAGGGGGATGCATTTTACTCAAGCGCAGTGGAGAATAATTTCCGTGTTGTACAAGGTGCTGAAACCATTCAAAATAGTCACCTGTGAAGTGAGTTCAGACACTGCTAGCTTGAGTCAAGTGATTCCCTTAATTAGACTTTTGGAAAAGCAGCTTGAGAAACTGAAGGAGGAGATTAAACAAAGCAATTACTCTAAGTAAGTATGTAGATCAAGTACTTTATTCGCTTCGCCAGGATCCAAGAGTTATCAAAATCTTGAAATTGGATAACTACATTTTGGCGACTGTGCTTGATCCTCATTATAAGAGCTATGTCTTGTCTTCGTTTCCAACTGATCCAGATCTGAAGAGATGCAAGGAGCTCCTGGTGAGCAAGATTACAGCTTAAGTGTTACGTGACAAGACGACATCTCCTCCTTCAGTTTCTCACTCAGCTGCTGCTAGGAAAAAACTTAGCTTTCCCAAGAGACCCAGGAATGATGCAAATAACTCAGCACAACATTTTAACATCTGGTCTGGTCTAAAACAATTGACCAAAAAACGTGACACCTCTGACTTAACTCCACCTGATCCTACTATCAACATCCAAAGGATGGTGGAGGATTATTTTCACGACAGCATAGAAGTAGACACATCAGACAGTCCCTTTACATACTGGGAGGAAAAAAAGGGAATTTGGAGACCTATGTACCAACTCGCTTTGCACTGCCTAAGTTGCCCACCCTCCAGTGTGTACTTGGAAAGAGTGTTCAGCACAGCCGGGAACCTTGTCAGCGATCAGTGTAGGAGGCTATTTCCTCAAAATGTGAAAAAGATGATGTTCTTAAAAATTAACTTCAATTTCCACAAGGAAGGCCTTTCCCGCCAAGTACATCAAAATACTGAGACTTCTGCAATGGTGAATTCCAGCTGTGATGAATTAATAATGTGTGAGGATGATTTACAAACTGATGAGGGTGAGGATGAGGCTGTGGATGATGACAACAGCATTTTGCCACAGTAAAGTTCATTAACAGCACTGTTACCTTAGGTGCCTTAAGCCCATTGTTACCTTGTTTTGTTGGGGCACAAACAAACCAAGCACATTAGCCTCAAAAGTTGCACTCCTTGTCGCTGAAGTGCTTGGTTTGTTAAAGTGTGCATGTCCTTTCTAAGATCAAACATAAAGGTGGTTGGGAGGGCCCATGTTAGGGCCCAAGGACAATTCCATATTGCACCACTTTTCCTCTCAGCTACCGTGTGCCAATGTTACCTACATGTGCTATATACTGTTGTGTGCTTTGCAAAAATCTTAGACGCCCATTGATGATGCAGATGACTCAGCACAACATTGTGACATCTGGTCTTGTCTACTGTAAAAGAATTGACCAGAATTAGTGTCACCTCTGCTTTAACTCCACCTGATCCTACTATCAACTATCAACATTGAAAGAATGGTGAAGGAGTATTTTTAATTTTTTTGAATGGTATAAAGACAACAGTTTTATTAACAAAGAACAACGTTGGTTGCAGAAGTAATGTAAGCATGGATGTCTAAATAGACATGTATATGTATTACCTTCCACTTTGCTGCTGTTTCATCAGTATTGCACAAAGTGTTTGTAATCTGCACTTTAAGTCAAAGGTACAAAACTATATTATAATTTTTTGTGAATTGGGGCTGATTCGAAGCTCAGTGATGAACTTGCTTTTGCTGTGAATTACAATGGCTCTTTTTAGTGTCTGGCACCCTGGATTGGCCTGGGTCTGATATAAGTAAGCATCCCAGTGGGGTGTCAGCGCTTGTCGCCATGTATTAGCTGTAGAATTACCACAGCTATCCAAGGAATGGGTGGAGTGATCAAATGAACCATAACTTATTTCATGATCTAAGGACAATTTCATTTTGCAACACTTTTCTTTTCTGCCACTGCTGTGTGGTAATGTTTCCTAGATGTGCTAGGAACTGCCATGTGTTTGAGTCATTGCTCTGTCGCTTAGCATTCAGCCAGGTTGCTGCAATCTTAGTTTGAAAGTGTATGAAAATAATATTGTGACCTGTGTGATGATCCAAATTGACTGCAAATGACTTCAAATTAGTGTTATTGAAGTTAATAATAATGTAGGGGACAAAACAAAGCAAAAGTATGTGATTTTAGGAAAAAAATAATGATTTTAGAAAAAAATAGGGATACAAAACCAAAACACGCAAGGGCAGTGTTCCCAAAACCAATACCAAAACCAAAACACAATGTTAATCCAGATGCAAAACCAAAACCAGAATACACGAGTCAGTGAACATCTATAATTTCTGTGTGTGCAATGGCACTGAGCAATGTCACTGGAGAATGGAGAGTGACAAGAACACTGCTACACCTGTTTCTTTGTGACCAATGGCACTGGATCTTGTGGGGAGGGGCAGTGGCGCACGCAGGGGGGGTTTCTGGTTCTTCAGAAACCCCTCCCCTCCGCGAACCAACGGTACTGTACAGCAGCCGCAGCGCTGTCAAAGAAGCGTCCGCGGCAGTGCTGTATTGTAGTATAATACAGCACTGCCGCGGATGCTGCTTGACAGCGTCGCGGCTGC
Source organism: Mixophyes fleayi (assembly GCF_038048845.1). Lineage (NCBI taxonomy): Eukaryota > Metazoa > Chordata > Amphibia > Anura > Limnodynastidae > Mixophyes > Mixophyes fleayi. The sequence goes on from NC_134406.1 coordinate 54,223,952, forward strand.
TGTAGAATTAGGACTCGCCGAAATGGAGCTGCTGCGCATGCGCAGCAGCTCCCTTTCGCAATATTTTTTTTTTTTCCGGGGGGCCGAAACCTCCCCCTTCGAAATCCTGCGTTCGCCCCTGAGGGGGGTACTTATGAATGAAAACCCGTGAGATCCAACAACGCAACGATGATGTTTTGCCTCAAAAGTACCGAGTCAGCTCGTGAGCCTACTCGGATCCTCTAAGTTCGGGTGGGTTTGGTTTTCAGAAAACTGAGCCAGAGCATCTCTATTTAAAAGGAGTTGGCTGGCCATGAAAATATGTCAGCAATGCTTAAACATGTTGTTTCACAGTAGCACTTAGCATTGGGTTGTACATAGGCTGAGCATTCAAAGGAGTCAAAATTCCCTCTCAGACTGGTTACAAGATTGAGCACGCTTCTGCGCATTATAAGCTTGATGCTTGCACACACTGTGCAAACAAGTACAATGCAGAGATGTATATTTTTAAATATGGATTATAAATGACACCAGTTTTCTACTCTGGATGTACAATAATAAACAAGATGTACATATATTAAAAATTATTTTAACACAGGTTTTTCTTCTGGCAAATATTAGGCTATGTAAATGAGGTTTGAAATACAAAGTTCATTGAAGTGTAAAGTAATTTGACCTCGCTTTAGGGAAGCATTGATATGCTATAATTAAGATGTTTTAATGCTACTCTATAGCATAGTACAATACATGCATCCCTACTTTGTTGATCTCTAGGTGAACTCAGGGAAGTGTTGCGGGGGTAGAGGAGATTATAAAGTAAGCGCTTCATCATCATATTGCTCCCGCTACGATTTACGTCATCGTGCAATGGGGACAGGGTTGGGGTGACGTGATTGGAAGCAAATTGCTTCATCAAGGCCCAAGCAGGATGGCTTGCTCTCTAAGGAGTCTGGAAGGAGGAGTAGGCAAGTATGGTATACTATGTAATTTACATAGTCCTTTGGCAGATGTTTCTATAGAACTCCATTATATTTTAAGGACTGCTAATGGTCGTGAATGCCTCAGGGAATGTTTGCAATTGACATGACTCAGTGTTAAGCGAACACTTGTTAGAAAATGTGTGTTCACTGCTCTCTTTGTTTACCTTATTTTATAAAAATCCTGGCATGAGAAAGTGTAAACTAGGCTTTGTTGACAAGTAATAAACGTGCATTTACAATATGATTTTACCATGTGTACAAGTCCTTATGTTTCACAGATGCATCCACACATCCAGCTTAGACTTTCCTAAAAATGAGGACTTCTAGAACATCATTACAAGTAATTCCATTAGACACACATACCTGACTTTATAAATACAGATACAGTAGCAAAATTCTGTCCAGCTCGGACACTGAGTAATATATAGGTGTAGAACACAAGCAGTTAAGTCAAAGTGGCCACTTGTATTTAAAGACATTTTAATGGTTTATTTTAGCTGGCTTTCAAGCTTAATTATATCCCAACTTCAGACAATCACAATATGTTCTTATGCATTAGTTATAACTAAAACTCTGCATCACATTTGTCAGAATAATCACAATTATGATTTAAATGTATTATGGACAAAGGATGTTTTCATTGGAAAATAAACTTGTATTTCAGAGGCTTGTTGGTCTTGATTTTTTTTTAATAACACAAAGATTTCATTTTAATTGCGGGAAGAAAATATGAAGATTGTATATTAAATACGCTGAGTGAGGATCAAAAGAAATGTTTACACACATGTAAAATATTTGGATGCCTACAAAGAGCATGGGTTCAGATGTTTACAGTGGGTGAGATTCTCTAAGTAGTGAAACCATTACACTTCCTATGTTGTTTCACAGAGTATGATGATGACTTTTCCTGAAACTATTTACATAAGTGTTTTATTTCTTTGTTTTTTTTTTAATTTGGTAGGATATATTTAAAAAGATGTTTATTGCTGTACACAAAGCATTAAAGGGTAACTCCACTCAAAATGCTTTTGCCTAATTAAAATCATTATGCTGCATAGTAGACTTCATTGGGATAGCTCCTGTTAAAAAGAATATTTCCTTATACAGCCTGTTGATAACTCAAAATGCACAGATAAGTTGTAAATAGCTGGCCTTTCCATAATAACTTGTGTAAGTATGGAAAAAAAACCTGTGCAGCCCATGGTTTGTTTCCATGTTTGCAGATGTAGCTAGGAAGGTCAATTATTCAACTGTCAAATGGCAGCAACGGCCACCCTATTTCAAGTATTAGGATTTAATCCAGTAACTTGTAATACCCAGTATAATGATTTAATTCGACAACATATTCTTGAGTGGAGTAAGAACTGAAAGCTGAATTAAGCACGAGGAAATTAATAGCTGAGGTTCCTTCATAACTAGTTACACCTCAATAAAGGGTCAAGGAGCAGACAAGGGATTTGGGTACACCCACTGGTAGTGACACTAGGGGAGGGCCAAGGGTCTGTCTATAAAAGTACTTGGCTGAGAAGGTTTCTGCCTCTAGGATCCACAAAAGTTGCCCACCGAACCTCCCTGGTTTGAATGAAGCTTTGGCATTGGTCTTTGGACCATGCTCGCCAGATGGGGCTGTTTTTTGTTTTCTGGCTCTGGTGCTGGTTTTGCGAGTGCCTTGATACTTTTTTTCTGGTGGTTCCTGGCCTGGTCTGGCTGGCAACATTTTTAAAGGTCCAGTGGCAAGAAAAGCCTCAGACCATGCCCACTTTTTGCTAGTAGTGGTCCTGCTATTGATCTTATATGTAATAGAATGCCCATTGAAAATCAGGTGCCCAACACGGTCATGCTTCTTCTGTAACTTCCCATGTACCTCCTTCTCGCTCTAAGTGTAGGTCTGTCACTGTCACCTCCAAAACAGCCCCATCAGTGCAGGAATAAAACAGTGAGGCTGAAGAACAACTTGGGCACTCACAGAATCCTGAGCAGAGTCTAAGGAGGATATCCATAAGTGCTATATCTAAGACTGACATTTCAGATTCTAACACTGTAATTATAGGGCAGCCACCTTCCATAATTTCTCAGCTACTTGGAAATTTGAGTATGAGTACTAGTAGTATGAGTACTAGTAGATTTAGACATAGAAATTCAGGATGCGACTTTGCAAGTTGCTAATGTGCAATAGGATGAGGGGGATAATTGTGGATCTGACAATGATGAATGTGTTGTACATGAACATGATAATGAGGATTATGTTTATGGTGTCCAAGTGAGGCAGCCACCAGTGGTACCACCTTATGCCTATTATTATGCCTGGGCAAAAAAATATATGTGTTAAAATATTTTTATTCCAACCCAGATAACATTTGTCAAAGTATCAAAGTAATGATAAGGGCATTGACCATCTAAGCAAGTCCTTTGAAGTGGTTTATCAAAAGCAGGAAAATCATGTACAGTTTCAAGCAGTCCAACATCAGCTACCAGCAGAATGGATAGATGCATAGACCTCATGCAATTTTCACCATCAACGCCTTCATCATCAAACTCCATATTATTTAGCCCAGCATCAAATATGCAAATGAAAAATTGACTCCCATAATTCAATCCATAATTCCCAAGAAGAATCATTGTACACTAGGTGCCTCAATTAGAGTCGGACGCAATGTGCGTCTAAGACGTACATGCAAGAGCAGGAGTGGGAGTGTGCTGCAGCTTGGTAGGGTATTACGAGTGGCATGCAATCCCAGTTGCATCCCACTCGTAATAACCTACTGAGCTGCGACCAGGTCCCGCAGCTAGCTAACTACTTGCTCCACCTAATTCCTGCCGCACTTTTTCAGTCTTTTTTGACGTGTGTTCCGTCTCCGTCTAGGGTTGTTTTTGCGGGAAGACAACTATAGTATCTAAATTGTTCACGGTCACGCCTACATAACTCTGTGTTTCACCCTTTCCCTCATATTGAGGTGCAAGCTGTCGCAAGTATACACTCCGTCTGAAAAGCAGATGGAACTGATGCTTACTGCGAATGCGCATCAGTGGAAATCTGCACAATGTGTCTGAAATGGACTTTGCGTCTGACTCTAAATGAGGCACCAGGGCTGCTGCAGCTGCTGAGGGTGAAACTACTATTGAAAAGGGGACCAAGAAGACTAAGCATAGTTTTAAACAACACTTGTCTGGTATAATTGGATTTGCCCGTGCTTTGCAGTAGTGTAAGAAATAAATTCAAATAGCTTCAATTTGCACATTAAAAGAAATAAAACTGTGGCTATTGAGTGCCAATATATTTATATGGCATTTAGAAAAAAAATCCTGGCTATCATTTTATACCATAAGAAGCACTCATCAGCGTAGCATTTCCTAATTATTTGATATGTATTTAGTCCTTAAAGTCAGAAAAACGTAAGTTGATTTTTTACTTGCATACAGTCCAGGCCTGGATTCGTGGAGAGGTTCCTGAACAGCAGTGGTACAACAGCAGCAATCTGCTCACTTTGCCCTTTATACAGATTGTTTTTTATAAATTAATTATTTTACATCTTATAAACATTGTTTCCTGCTGTTAGACCACCCGTATATATACAAACTTATACACTTCATATTAGTTTTAGTATGATTTATTATATATTCAGGCAGATTCACACTAATATCTGAATCTAAATATCCTTAGATTCAACTACACAATGGTGTTATTTTATCTATAAGGATTTTTGGATGATAGAGCAGATGTCTTTATATGTTTTTATATATTTCAAAAAAATTTTTTAGTAATCTTAGGGGGTATTCAATTGTCAGCAAGGTTTTTTTTTTGACCGCGTTAAGTCATTTTAACGCTGTTTTTTTATCATTTTCGAGCGGGTTAAATTTACCCGAGATTCAATTCGATTTTTAACGCTCAGTTTTTTTTTCATGAAACGGTCCTCTTACGCTCCAATGGTAGGTCTATTGCAAGTATAGGGTGTGCTAGAGGCAGCCGCATTAAAAGCTATTCAATTGTTTTTTGACGCGGTGCTGTTTTATCTCGCACCTCTTTGGGGTGTGTTAAAAATAAAAATCCTCTGAAAAGTATTTGAAATCATGTAATAATGTGGAAAAAAAGTTAAACTTATGTTTATCATTAATGCCTAACTTTTGTAAGTTGATTTTCTTGTGAAAAAATAATGAAATAAAATAAACAAATAAAATAAAATAAAATCACTAATTAATTATATTTACGTATGTTTTTGGTACAAATATGAATGTAAGTAATGTGTTTTGACATAGTATAGATATTGTTTGGTTAAAAATAGTTCACTTAAAAAATATGCTAAAGAAAGTACTGTAATATAGATATTTTCAATGTGTAATGCAATCTAATGTATGGAAATGTATGCAAAACCTTTTTATTGTGTTATACATGACTGAGTTAAAACTCCCCTTCACTCCCCTAAAAACTCGCAAACACAATGTTTAACGCACGGGGGCAGCGTTCCCGCTTTTTCAATTGAATTGCACGAGTTTTCCCGCTGCGCTAACTGAAGACGGTCGCTATTGCCGTCAAAAACCTGCAGTAGATTTTTTTTTTAACGCTGCGGGGAAAAAAACAAAACTCGCTGACAATCGAATACCCCCCTTATGGTTGATAATTCTTATATGGCATTGTATGTATATATTTGTCATATTATGAGAGGTATATTATGTATAGTGTTTGTTTCTTACATATCAGCAGTTGATGACTAATTATTGGAGACAAATGATTAGTTAAAAGGGATTTAAACATTCCAGCTGGATGGAATAGCTAACATGTGCCTCTAATAAAATCAATGGTGACGAAATGCGTCAGGAAAAATGTACATGTGCATTTGATTGCTTGACTTAGCATAACTTGTTTTTTTAGTTTCTCTGGTATATAACATCTCAGCTGGGAAATTTCCTTCTTTGCATTGTCTTCAACAGAGTGGTGAGGACTTATTCACACTGAATAGAGGTAAACTATACTTGTCCTGACATTTCGGGCTGCTCATTCGTTCCAATAAACTACACCTCTATAGAACTCTGTGGAAACCGTTTGTTCCTGATAGAGTGCTAGTGGTACATGGCAACTACAGTGACATGAAAAAGTCGGTGAACCCTTTGGAATTAACTGGATTTCTGCATAAATTGGTTATAATATGTGATCTGATTTTCATAAAGTCACATGAAAAGACATAGTCGCTTAAACTAATAAAACATAAACAGTTATACATTTTGATGTCTTTATTGAATGAACCGTGTAAACATTCAAAGTGCAGAGCAGAAAAGTATATGAACCCTTGGATTTAATAACTGGTTGACCCTCCTTTGTCAGCAATAATCTCAATCAAACGTAACTGCGAATCAGACCTGCACAACGGTCAAGAGGCATTTTGGACCATTCCTCATTACAAAACTGTTTCAGTACAACAATATTCTTGGGATTCCTGGTGTGAACCTCAATCTCATTGAGATGCCACAGAATCTCAATCGGGTTGAGGTTATGGCCACTCTAGAAGGCTAATTTTCTTCTGTGGGATCCATTCAGTGGTTGATTTACTGTGTCTTGGGTCATTGTCCTGTTGCATCACCCAACTCCTGTTGAACTACAACTGGTGGACAGCCAGGCCTACATTCTCCTGTAATGTCTCTGTCCACAGAACATTTTGCAATAGCTCTGTGGAATATCCAGATGCTATTTAGGGAACTTCAGACGTGCAGTAATATTTTGTTTGTACAGCAATGGCTTCTTCCGTGGTGTCCCCCCATGAACACCATTTTTGTCCAGTGTTTTACGGATTGTAGACTTGTGAACAGATATATTTGCAAGTTGCAGAGGTTTCTGTAAGTCTTTAGCTGACACTCTAGGATTATTCTTGACCTCTTTGAGCATTCTGCACTTTGCTCTTGCAGTCATCTTGACGGCCACTCCTAGGAAGAGTGGTAACAATGGGGAACTTTTTCCATTTATAAACAATTTGTCTTAATGATGACCATGAACGCTTCAACAATTCTTAATCTTAACTCTTCTGAGATCTAATTTGTTGGAGGCATTATTCACATCAGGCAATGACAGGTACTGTAGTTCGTATGTTATTACTTTAAGCAGACTGTTTTTGTTTATTCTTGTGATACAGCTGAGGATCAGATCACATTTTATGACCAGTATATGCAGAAATCCAGGTAATTCCAAAGGGTTAATACACTTTTTTTTACCACTGTAAATACAAAGGAATTCTGCTACTCTGGATCTAATATCACAAATGAATACATATTTTACAGCTATTTAAAAGCATTGAATTCCAGTAAAGGCGATCATTAATGCTGAAGTACATCTAAACAGCATTCTTGGTTATTTGAAGCTATGTACAGTTTTTAATGTTTTATCCCTATATTAATGTAGATTAATTAATAATGATGGTTTTCTATGTATCAATATAAGCAAGTTGATACGTAATATTGGCAATATTTATTGTGGTTACTATATAAGTCATTCAATTTGTATTTTAATTGCTCTTGACAACTGTTCGTCCATTCAGTGTATTTACAAACTGTTACTTGTTGATAATAATTCAGTTATTGTTAATATTTCTCTATTTCATAAGAGCTTGCAATATATATCCTATGTAACAGCTGCTCTTTGCTCACACTAGGTGACAAAGCGCCTTTAAGGGATGTGTTTTATTTTTGGTTTATTGTATTATATACACTAGCCAACTAACTCAATTAGGGTTGTATCATTTCTGGTTAATGTATGTGTGGGAGTCATGCAATGGAGAGTTACAGCAATGGGAGTGGTGGGGTTTTTATGTTTCCCAGAAGAAGTGTCCTTGGGGGGGTAAAATATGCAAATCTGAGCCTGCTTGTATGAAACATGAAAGATATATACATTTAAAAGTATTGTATGTGATAAATATACATACTTCAAGAGTAATAGATTATTTCTCAGAGGAACGGAGCATTCTGTATATTATGGGAAACTGTGGAATCCTTTAATTTAACAATTCAGGATAGTTGCAATGGAAAATGACAATTAATCTTGTGGGACACATCAGTTTAAATATACCCTACAAAGAATAAACAAACATTTATCAGTCATATGCATTTTGTTTCATGTAATATTAAGGGGGATTAAACTACTTGAAGGAAAGGAAGTATGACTGATGGTTATGAGCAAGTATCTCTAGAATGCAGTACTATACCACATTCTCAATCTCACCATTTTGAAGGAAACACATGGGGAGTAGGTGTCATCACCTCCTTTTCATAAAAAATAATATATATTGACTTGGAAATGTATGTATATTTTAAGTAATTTGCTCAGTTTAATTAAGGCTTCCACGTATCTTTTAAAACAAATAAAGTATTTGCAGTACTTTATATGATCAAACACTTCAACTTAGAAGTGATGATGCTTCTAAAGTGCAATGCATGTTCCTCCCAATCACTATTCAACAATAAAAACATATCTTACTGGGCAACACACCTTCATAAAGGCTTTATTATCAAAAGCTGAGTAGAGCTTGTTTATTGAAAGACACACAGCTTATCATGGAGGGGGGGGTGCTCTTCTGTCTTTCTAAAAGTGCAATAAAAGTTATGCATCTCAATATCCACCTGTCTAGTAATAAACTAGCTCTTTTGAGCTTTTGAAAATTATGCCTTTATGAAGATGTGTTGCCCAGTGAGCTATCTTTTTATTGTTCTTCATAAATAACAATGGACACCACTCTGCTTGAGGTGGATGTACGCACATTTAGGGCTAGATTTACTAAGCTGCGGGTTTGAAAAAGTGGGGCTGTTGCCCATAGCAACCAATCAGATTCTAGCTGTCATTTTGTAGAAAGTACTAAATAAATGAAAGCTAGAATCTGATTGGTTGCTATAGGCAACATCCCCACTTTTTCAAACCCGCAGCTTAGTAAATCTAGCACTTAGTCTATTGAGAAGTACAAAACTAAGTTGGGGTTTGCACCAGTCAGAATGGTGTAAACATGTTATTACATTTCTTATTAAACACATCATTACATTTCTTATTAAATGTCTTATTGATTTCTTTGCACATTTCTACACATAGATAAGTAATTGAGATAATGTAGTATCATATATATTTAAACTGATTATTTAAATATATCACTTTGCTTGTTGACCTCATTCAGTTATCATTATTTAAGATATTGAGTGCTACAATTAGAGGCTACATTCTTGCAGTCATTTATGCAATATCGTGTGTGCAGCAAGTAGAAAGTCATGAAGTCCAGAATTGTAGACAGCACCTGATTGGATGACCAAAGAAACATCCAATCAAGTGACTCCCATTATTTTAACCAATACATGACACCAGTGGACATCTGCAGTCGCATTTGGGAAATGGTTGATTGTGTACACTCATCCCAGATTGCTTACACATTAGCATTTTTCATCCGTTTTCATTTGTGCATAAAATTGATCACAAAATCAAAAGTAACTTGGTAGTTAGTGAGATACAATTGCATCTATGTTTCTAGCTAACAGAAAGGGAGAATAAAGCATATGAAAAAGAAACATTTGAAACTGCACAATCAAAGACATGTACAGTAGATATAGTATTATTAACAAATGTTCAGTACAGAACGTACTGTACTCTGTTTTGTAAGCAGCCCAAAGAAAATTGTTTATATTGTATACTTAATAGGTGAAACAGTTAAGCAGATCATTGATGAATCGTATATGCCTGCAATTGTACCATGTCTTCATTTATATTACTTTATATTAAAAAGTATAAATAGGTTGTTTAAAATGTTTTAAATACAGTCACCAGTATTCTGGGGCATATCTGAAATTGTAAGTTAATTATGTTATATCAATGACACTAAGATTTTATACTTAGCTTTACCATCTGATTATGAGAAACCAATGAAAATTTCAAATTTGGCAAAAAAAAGCATAGCGAGGGCATTACACTTAAAACCTGTGCCCATTGGCACCAATAAGATACTGTCATTTTGTAATATAGTTTGGAAAATTAAAGCTAATGTCTGATTAGTTGCTATGGATAACATCACCTTTTCTACCCACCAACCTGTGAAACACCATTATGGAGTCAATTTATATCACTTATCGCAGTGATGAAAAATACTTTCGTTCATATTTATCAAAAAGACATATTCGGTTCTCCCGTTGTTTTGAGCTGACATTGCAAACATTTACACAAAATATCATAGATACCATAAAATAATCCCATACTAGTAAAGACAACAAATGTGTAGCTATTTACCACAAATCATAACTGTCAAGAAGAAATCCAGTTGTCAAGTGGCATTTGCTAATTTTGTTACTAGACAGTTGCACTGGAACATCCATTACAAGGAAAAAATGTGATTCATTTTATCTGAAGTAGGCAAACCGTGTTTCTTGTGGAACTACAAGACCCAGCATGCTCTAGCAGCCAAAGGGCATGCTTGCATTTGTAGTTCCACAAAGTAACTGTGTTAACTGTGATAACCGTGCCTCCCCCAAATAACATGGAGACTGGTAAGTCACAGATTGCCTATGCCTGTCTTATATTGGTAAAGCCAGTGCAGAATAGGTGCAGCCACATTTATTTATTTAAATTTATTATTTATTATTTAAATAGAAATTAGCAACCTTTAAATAAAACACACCCGCTACTCATCTCAAGTTGGGTAAATGCGCCTAGATTCTTCTGAAGTACAAGCATTTAGGAAGCAAAATGGGTCGATTGTAGAGAAGCAATAGCTTGTTGGAGTGCAGGTGTAAGTCTACTTCCATGATGAATGGTTCCTATAATGAGATTAAGGGGTGGGCAGGGTACTATTTTAGGAGTATTCCTTGCTGTGCAAAAGGACACATGGCCATTTCCACACCATGAAAGAACTTGAATTTTGCGCCACTTAAGGGCTGGTGGATTTAGGGTCTTGTTCGTTAATTTTAATGGGACCTGTTTTGTGCTTCTACGTTGAACTTCACAATTCCGGTCACACTGTAAGTAATATAGTAAAATAAGCTTTGTACTCACAAAATTTCCACATGTAATAAAGATAGACAACTCACTCTCATGATTACTTTAATCTATGATTAAGGCTAGACTAAACAGTATTTTAGGAGAAAATTTGAAACATTTATTTTATTAAAAGGGATGGTACTTAGGTAGAGGATGTTGGAATATGAAATAATGTGTAAACTTTTACACATTGCACCTTTTTACCATCTCTCCACCAGCGAGGCTCACCTGCAGTGGAGAGTAGGTAAACACCCTGAATAGCACAATGACACCCACACCCACTTGGAGAAAAACGAAGGTGTTTTGTGGTGCATATAGTTTTTGTTTTTTTTAAATGATCTCCTACGTATTTTGTAACATTGACAAGAACTAACAGTATAGCAATATGTTTCATCTACTATGCCATCCATTTAGTATTACTTTAATTCTGTTTTCATTTTTAAAGTAAATTTTCTCTCACACACAATAAAAAAATAATGTTACATCTCAAATATTTTGCAATTAATCTGTACGAAACGCATATGCCTACATTTATAAAATGATAGGCTGTATTATTTTATATGACGTAACAAAAAAAAAAATCATGTCTGCCATTCAATGGTAAGCAAAGAGTTAATTTTATTTACCAGGAATAAATAATATCCATTGTTGTAAATGATGTTCCTAAAACTGGCAAATGAGTTCTGAATTTAGAAATAAACTGGCACATGATCTTTATGTAAGCATTTAGTGATTCTTGTTTTTTAATTTTTTTTACAATATAATTTACATGATGCAAAACTTAAAAATGTATGTGCAGATTTATTGCCATGAATGAAACCTAGACATTTTATAGGCTAGTAAACATGACCTTTGATAAATATAGCATGCGATCAAGCGACACGTATGGCCCACTTATAGCAATAAGAACAATAACTCCCTTTTGCAACAATAGAACTTCTAAACGTCTAGATAATTTTCTTCTGCAGAGTTTATAATTAGGGAACAATTATTATAAACTCCCAATTGCCCCATTAAATTCAGCAAATCTAAGTAAAATAATTATACATTTATAATTCTCCTATTGATGCAATTAAACAGAATGAATGAATGAATTACTTTATACTACATAAGAAAAATAATGTATATGTGTTTTGTTTAGAGAATATTGCAAATACAATTAATGAGAGACTGGTGAGTAATACATTAAATGTGATACATGCAATATTTTCTAATTTGTCAGTAGACATTGTTCTATTCTTTGTTAATTATGAATGTGTCCTGAAAGTATAAATGCAAAATTCTATAATAATTTTCATTGGAAAAAAAAAAGAGTTAAATACTTGATTTTAATGTGTAAATTATCTGACACAGGAGTAAACAAAAGAAACAAAGTCCAATTGCATATGAACATACAATTAATCTGCATAATATGCTCCGAATCTGAATTCATATTAACATAGAATGCTTTAAAATAATTTAAGTATATCTAGCAATAAATGCTTACACATATCCCAGTATTTCTAAACAGTCCAATGATAGTTATTTGTCTTCAAGTATTAACCACTGTTCTGATCTTGAATGACTACAACATCCTATTGTTGTAAAATGAGTATTGACTTTTTGTACTTTATATGTTTTTCAGTACCTTAAAAATTAAATGCAACATGCTCATGTGACATGTCATATGACCATGTGTTAATTACTGTACCAATACATTATGTGTAGATAATAACCTAATGGAATAACCTAAAACATGAAAAGCCATATCAAGTATAACGTTCTAATGTTAATTTATGTTAATACATAAAAGTGCAGCTCTGGATTTTATAAAAAAAACTAACCAATCAATTAATAAATTGACCACAAACTTTAATAGATTACAGTTATTAAAATATAATAATAAAAATATAAGTAATGGTGTAATAATATATCTGTATGTCTGTTTTATAGGAAGACAACATGAAAGCAAAATTTCAGAAATAAAACTGAATGATTAAATAATCAGACCAAATATTCGGTAGCATAAAAAAATCAATAATTCAGTAAGTAAGTACATTAAGAAAATCTTACACTTCACTACATACATTTGTAGAGGGTATCATGTTGAAACTAATATTACTTTTGTTTAACTATAACTACTGTATATCCTATAATGATTTGTCAAACTAAGAACTTTTGTACTGTTACATAACTGAGAGTCATATCTTCACTTCACAGCGTCATATATCAGAACCCTAATCCTTCCTAACACAGACCTCTCTGATATTAACTATTCTTACAGACAATCTGCATTAATAAATGTAAATTTATTAAAGCAAACGTTCTCACCTGGTATGTATACGTATAACCTGGTGCAGCCCAATGTGCTGCCAAGTGGTTTATGTGATAAGGGGGAATATGTTAGTGTTTCAGAATGAAAAATAATAATTTAATTTCATAAAAGTAACTAGGCGTGTAACAATAATTGCAAAAAAAAAAAATGTATTTACATTTTATACGACGTATCCTTTAATTTTAAAATGTGATTATAACATCAGTGTGGCAAATAAATATTTAGTGTCAGAAAAGTTGGTAGCCAAATAATAAAATTTCAGTATTCCTTTCTGTATGTTTACAGTAATGAAGCCAAGATGAACACGTGTGTCACCTTGACATCTACATTGATATTTTCGATAATGTTAAGTTGTATTCAAACAATGAATATGTCGTACAAAAACAAGTCTGCTCATTAATATTATTGCATTAAAATCATCAGGTTTGACATATCATAAAGTTCTACTGTGCATATGTATTATTCTAATCTTACAGTACATGTAGCACCAATAGCAATCATGCCACCTGAAATTATTACAAAAAAAATACTGAATATAAAAAGTTATTAACCAATGACAGAAGACCCTCAGAATTGTCTGATTTATCTATGTGTTTACCAGTTGTGCATTTTTAATTTTAATTCCACAATAATAGCCTTTAATCGAGTCTTACGCTCCCCGCATTTATTTGCTTACAATAAAAGCTTTGCGTTTCAATATCTTCAACTTTGTATCAGCACTTCTTTACATTCATGTAATAAAAGTATTTGTTTAAATTGAACGCTAATCCTAAACAAACCCAAAAGCAAGCACCAAATAGTATAAGAGTACAACAAAAGAGAATTATATAATCCTAGCTGAGTGAAATCTTTCATCTTTGATTTACAGGTTTGAGTCTGCTGTAAACGAAACCATATTGTTCCATATCTTTCATATCATGGCCTTCCCAAAAATCTTGTTTTAATTAAGGTTTCTTTCATATTTCTGAATAGAAAGCATGACAATCTTCACTTATGGCTTTAATATATATCCTTTCAGTTAGAAAAATATGAAAAAAAAAAAAGAATAATGCCTTAGAAGTCAGGCGACTATCAAGTGCTATGATTAGAATATTGCTAGGGAATACATCAACACTGCTTTTTCTCATTATATGCACAACGGTGCCAGGATACCAAACAATACAAGCAGTTCCGATGAAGAAATCTCTCTCTATTCTCTACCCTCCTTCACAATAAGGTAATGTACATAGTGAATTCTACATGGATGAGGTCATGAAACACACAGCCAGTGATGGGTTATTGATGGGGATACAGGATGGGGCCCAGAATAGATCCACCCTAACCCAGTGAAATATGAATGCCCTTAAATAGCATTGTTTCACCAAGAGACACAGGGAATTTGGGGTGATGAGATTGCTATATGTTGTAATGAATGTGTTGTGAGGGCTACATACTCTAGATTGTAAAGGTATAAAACTATAAAGTGGTCCAAAGTCAGAATTGGAATATCTATGTATCAATGATTAGCGAGAGAAGGTTGGTAGCATGAAAGCAGCCCCTAATGCCATAGCACTAACCCATAGGAATTCATTGGTGAACTGGCAACTGAGACTTCATCTGTGACCTCATCTAGAAGAGTCATGGCTATAGTTATTTTATAGTGCTAACCACTACGGTGGCGTAGTGGTTAGCACTTCTGCCTTACAGCACTGGGGTCATGAGTTCAATTCCTGACCATGGCCTTATCTGTGAGGAGTTTATATGTTCTCCCCATGTTTGCGTGGGTTTCCTCCAGGTGCTCCGGTTTCCTCCCACACTCCAAAAACATACTGGTAGGTTAACTGGCTGCTAACAAATTGACCCTAGTCTGTCTGTCTCTGTCTGTGTGTGTGTGTGTGTGTATGTTAGGGAATGCAGACTGTAAGCCCCAATGGGGCAGGGACTGATGTGACTGAGTTCTCTGTACAGCGCTGCGGAATTAGTGGTGCTATATAAATAAATGGTGATGATTCCTTGTAGGGAAATTTATTAGTGATCTGCTTGTATATGCTATTGATTTCCAGTTATCAGCTGTCTTACATAACAATCTCTATATACTGTGACTATAACTGCTAAGTGCATTAAAGTACAACATTAAAGCATGGCATTGACAGCTCTCAACAGTGATCATCAGCAAGTTTGGCCAGGGAGGAGGGATTTGTTCGAGAGCCCTCTTTGCCAGTCTTCCATCATGATCAGTATAGATGAATGGTAGATGGAGAAAATGGTACTTGGACTATCCTTTCATTACCACATAGTGCCCTAGGATTAAAGTCAATACTGTGCAGAAGTTAATAATAGTCTGGACCCAAATCTGATATACTAATTTATTCTGCAAATGAGTTAACAGTAATAAAAACATTTTACATGAACATTAACAATTGAATAAGTTAAATAAAAAATATAAAATTTGGATTCAGTATTTATAAGTATTAAAAAGTCAGCATATAAAATTTCAATAAAGTGTTCCGTCTTCCTGAGAAACAAAAGATAAAGTTATTTTGCTGTTTGAAATTATGATAATTTAAAAATAATACATTGTTTATATATTATCATATAATTTCTTTTATGGGACATTTGGCACTAGATCATGATCCATTTAAAACATTTGTGTAGTTTGCATATTGAATGGCCATGTGTTAATTAATTATATATCTTTACATTTTTTTCTTTAGCCTACCAATTCCCTTTGTGCCTAGCAAATTGATTGGCTGAAAATTGGTTCAGCCCACAAAAGGTCTGTCTCTGCTGTGCATAGGTGATAAGTCCATTTTAATCAACTTTATATGTATAATATATTAACAAGGGGACAGTTAAGGGCGAGGTAAAATACGGTAAGCAATGTTTAATAATAAAGCATCGTATTCATAAGAACTTAATAACAAACAAATAAAAAAGGCATTTAATAGAACATACCCAGTAATTTTTTTTAGGATTCCTGTATATGTTTTTTTTTCTTTTATGTAATAAAATCCATATTTGATCAGGCTGAGAAAATACACCTGATGTATAGCTCTAACTTATAAACAACAATGAAAACATTCTTTATGTGAAGTGGAATGCCCCCATAAGTGTCAGTCATCAGCTGAAAAATATACATTGTACATCTGCTGACTGCTCAGCTCCTAAATGAGTTCTGTAGTGTGTATAAAGAAGTATAACCTTCAACGCTTCCACCAAAGCTGGCTCACAGCAATTCTAGCATTGCACTGTTACACAGAGCTGCTGAAAGTTATTTTATATTCATTCAGTGAATGTGCAGAGCTGCCGCTTAAAGTGTTGTACCCGTTGTTTATGTTCCATGCTCTCTGTGCCACCCAAGGAGCAGACAAGACATGTCTCAGGGTGCCTTAGGGGATACACAATGAAGTCACACACAGGATATATCAGGGAGGAATTGGCACTTTACAAAGCTGACTCTTCTTCCATAGGCTCGCCAGCAGTCCTGTAAAAATAAACAGGCAATCAGAATACGACACAAGCATACACAATGACATTGTAGGTTTTCATGCATAATCAAAGCTGATTTTTCAACTCTGTCGGATGTTTATTTGTGTTGTTTAGTTATCCATAAATAGAGTTTCATTTCTAGAATGTATGCCCAAACGGCTGGAGGAAAAAGATCTTAGGGCCAAACCATCATTTTCAATGTTCCTGTTTATAATAAAGTATGTCAGAATATTTTATAGTCTTAAAACGCAAAGTCTAGCATAACGAATATCTGGATAAACTAGATTTTATCCCTGTTACCTCATATGGCTGTTTTAATGTAAACGTGATAGACAGCAGTCGGTAGTCGGTCATGTGATATTTGGATACACAGCTGGCCATCACTTCTCTGACCCACCACAATTGTCAAGTTATAATTGTGGATGTTAAACATTTTAGAACAGTACAGCAGGGAATACTGGATGGATTTGAATAAAAGAGTCTAACTGATATACATTAAACTTGCCAAAATTGGAAATTAGCATTATAACATGTTCCATAATAGTAATGTTATGTATGCATTTTAATAACCCATCCCATGAATATGAAAAGCCCTTTGTATAATATAAGTGAGAATTGTATTTTATATAGAAGTTGTACTGTGCTTTGTGATAAAAAAAAATAAGGATATTTGCAGGAACATAATTTTCCAGTGACAAATAAATAAAAACCGGGGCTGCTTGGAAGATTTCCACTGATGCACAAGTCTCACATGCTATCAATTTATTTATGTTACTGAAACATTGCATTTGATGAAGAACTTGCAGGCAGCTTAATGCTTTACAGCGCATTCAATAGCCTTAAGCTGCCCAACGCAGCCTTTGCAGCTTGGTCCCCACCAATAAGGACACCACACAAACACACATCACACAAAAACACTGTTTCCTTCCCCAGTCACAGCACCCTTGCTCTCTGAACCATAGATTGAAGGAGGGAGCTCAGTCTGACACAAATCACCTGCGCTTCCTCCTGCAGTCATGATGACAGATGATCAGTGTATTATGCAGCGTCATATGATATTCCCACTTCATCAGAGCTGCATTTTCACACAAGTCTAAGAAAGTATGTCTGGGCAGCACTGTACAAGGACAGCTGAATGTGGATTTAAAGTTCTTTGCTCTTTCTTTCTTTTTGTTTATATATTTTACTAGTTGCTTTACAGTGGACATCTATTTATTGCGTAGGCAATGAAGTCAATTATTAAGATAGCACTTATGTGTGCACTACAGCAGAAGGCATATGTTGTCAATGTGTGGCAATGTGGATGCCATGGAACTATAAGTCCAAGCATATCTTGCGAGATAGATTTCCTTGCTGAAACTTGTAGTTCCGCAACAGCCGGAGAGCAATGTAGCATATGTCTAACACACACTTTACAGCCCTGCTTATAATTAAAAATGGTGTTTCACCTGCATGCTATATTGCATAGCAATTTGGAACATTAATTTTTGTAACTTTTGCAATTTTTGTTATTGTACTAAGAATATTAGTATTAAAGGAATATGACTACCCAAAAATTCGCTTTGCCATGGTTCAGCCAAATTTTTCTATTTCTTTGTACCAGCAATGAATGACAATTCATTCTAATAAACTGCTTACCAGGGCTGATTCACCCCTACTACTTCCTGTCAGTCATGTTACAATCTCTGCAGGAGAAGAAGGCAGCAGAGCATGGTGAGTTACTGCTAGGGAGGGCACTTCAAATTGTTACTTGAGGGCTTTTTAGTGTTTTTTTATTTTTAAATTTAGTATTGTTATTGTATTTAGGGTGGAATTCTGCAAAGTTGGCATAGGCTCTGCATCTGCTGAGGTACCTGTCTGCACTGGGATGGCTACTACTCTGCATGACTGTGGTGCCAGTAGTAGTGGAGCCCTTTGGGAAATAGAGGACAACTCTGACCAGGGTCATATGCATGTTCATGCAGCCTCCTGCGAGTGCCTCTGCCATTACTGTGAGGTTGGTGGTTCCTCATCCATCTGCGCAGCTCCAACCAACACTTGGGCAGCAGGATATAAAAGTGGGAGCAGCAAAAAAAAATAGAGTAAGAGAGAGCTGCTGCGCATGCGCAGCAGCTCCATTTCGGCGAGTCTGAATTCTACAGCAGCCGCGGCGCTGTCAAGAAGCATCCGCTGCAGTGCTGTATTGTGCTACAATACAGCACTACCGCGGACGCTTCTTTGACAGCGCCGCGGCTGCTGTACAGTATCGTTGGTTCGCGGAGGGGAGGGGTTTCTGAAGAACCAGAAACCCCCCCCTGCGTGCGCCACTGCCCTTTCTATTGTAATGGCAGATAGCATCAAGCCCCTGTATCAAACTGTTTTCTGCCTATATTATGAAATGGTGTCTTTTGGTAAGTGGGACTCAAACACTGCTACACATCCAGAAAGAACGCATGCTCAACATTCACCCTAAATAATTCCCGGGCTATTGAACATGAGGCTGTTCAGACATATGCATCTTCAGGATCCAATGATGGAGCTTCGCCAATGTAACAGGGACACGTTAGATGCACATTTAAAGGCATGGCTTTGGCTAGTTTCCCTATATACTATACTATATTATTCCTGACTGATTTCAACAGGTAATTTCCTTAACAATCTTCTATGGTTCATTCTTCTGCATACTTCATTTCCTTGCATCTATGGCTCAGATGCCATAGAACTTATAGGTGCACAAGTATTGTCTATGGCCAGTAAACCTCACCTCATATCTCTTATTTCCATCCAGGTGTATATTATACTACATCATCATATATTGCTTGCAAGCCAGGACCTCTTACTGCCTTGTTTGTCTGTTAAGACACAGGAGTATATTTACTAAATTGTGGGTTTGAAAACGTATAGATGTTGCCAATAGCAACCAATCAGATTCTAGCTGTCATTATGTAGAATGTACTAAATAAATGATAACTAGTCTCTGATTGGTTGCTATAGGCAACATCGCCACTTTTTCAAACCTGCAGTTTAGTAAATATACCTCCCCAGTTTTATTTCATTCACTAATATTTTATTATTCCCAATTGTAAAGCTCTGTGGAATATGCTTGTGCTGAATAAATAAATGATATTAAGAATAATAATAGCCTGTGGAAAAATAGAGGGGCAGAGACTGAAATGGATACATATGCATCCAGAATAAGCTCAAAAATGACCCTCAGATGCATTCAGTTTTGCTCAAGTAGAGCATGCACCAGATTTATGTCAGGCGTACATCAAATACACTTACACCAACCAGGTCATAAGCACAAGAAAGGTTTTTCAACATTTGCTGGGTTATTCGTTGTCAAAACAAATGCTTTGATAATGAAAAGAAGTAGCTAAATGGAATTAGTTAAAAATGAATTCAAAAAGCCACCTGCAAACACATTTAATATCGGCACTATCAATGAAGAAAGCACTATCAGGCTCAGAGGTCCATCCGCAATTAGGAGAAGTGGCTAGCTATTGCTGACAACCATCATCATCATCAGTGTGTATTTGCACCAGCCCTCAGACACAATGGCTGTGGTGAAAGTAAAGGAAGTATTAATATCACCTTAACCAGCCTGTCCCTTGTTTCTCACAAAATGTGGTTTATAGCATCTACTTTTTATAGCCCTTGCTTTTGTTCCCCAGCTCAACAGAATACCACTGCAGTGACTAATTACATGTGGATAAGGGGACATTGTAGCTCATTGTAAATATGTATATTGTTTATTGTATCTCGTTGATATTGCATGGAAGCTGTTAGTCATTGTCCTTAAAGTGAAGCCAGGTGGGTTATGGGTAAGGATCAGATTGCAGGATACAGGTGAGAGGGAAGGCCAATTAGTATCCATTGTTCTCAACATGACTAGTTCAGACATTTTGTCTAGAGCCCAGCAGGGGACCTTGTGTGGAAGTACATCTCAACTCCACTCCCCCTCCAACCCCCTGATACAGCACCCACCAATGGTTAAGAAGGGGTTTGCCCAAGGAGGGGAAAACACTATGGAAATTAGAACCTAGATATAAGGACCCACTCCAGAGGGGGGGGGGGATATTCATTCTGGGACTAGAAGCTGCAGGGTGACTGGTTTTTAGAGTTGCTGTTCTCTACCAGAGAAATACATCAGCAGATCCATGGGTCGTCAAGTCCGGACAGCCTGGTGACTGTAACTCTTTAAGCTAGTGCGGTAAGGGGCAGATAATGTGGTAAACCTGCCTGGTATTTATTTACTGTGTGTATAAAAAAATCTAGTGGTTGTTTTTGTTACAATAAATGTATTGTTTTACTTTCTACCTGCATTTGCCTGAGTGACTGAGAACTCTAGAACGTACTGGGTAGACGTCCCTGTCATAGTAAGGCACCCGTGGGTGGCCAGCCAGCGTGAAGTGGGTAGAATTGGGCCAGTAAACCCAGTATCTTCACAATGGCCCTGATTCATTAAGGAAAGGAAAGCAAAAAAAGAAGTAACTTTGCACCTTGGCAAAACCATGCTGCTTTAAAGGGGAAGGCAAATTTAAGATGTGGTGGCAGATTTATAGTTGGGGTAAGGCATGTTCTAGATCAACATTAAATTTCAGTATTAATAATCTATCAAGTATTTGTGTGCTACAGGAATTAACAGCCAGTATTTGTCTTATGTGCAAAATAATAAATTAATTTGTACCCCTTGCATTGTAACTTGGTTTTGTCAGGAGAAAACATACTAATTTTTTTTTCTTACTTTCCTTAATGAATCAGGCCCAATATGTGTCTCCATGCGGGTCTGCCTCAGTCACAATTACGTGAACATGCTCTTAATATACTTGGATTGCGCTTGGCTGCCCTTTCCCACCCCTGGTCCGCATTTCCAAGCATGAGTAGCCACAAGTGTCAGATACAGATGTAGGCATAAGCTTTTATTTGTCATATGAAGTACAATATTGTGCATTTCCCACTAAAAACAGGCATAGGTCCAACTCAGCATGAGCCCCAAGCATCCCAATCTAGTTGGCTCTCTTGTAAGGGCTCATGTTTCTCCCAGATATAGAATAGCATCACTTTGCCATTTCTACACCAGCTACAGAAAAATAACAGTGGAGCTATATATTTACACACCTTCATGCTGGTTGGATCATAATCATGTATTAATAATGTCATATGGTCCATCTGTTATGTTGAAACAAAACCAGAGATAAAATAAGCCTGCGCTCCCCTATTCTATATGGTACCAGCTGCGTGGCAATATAAATGCCCATATAAACAAAAAGACAGTTATTGTCAGCGCTTATCCTTAACACTGCATATTTGTATGTATCTAGCAAAATGAAAACATTTCATTTTGCTAGATACACACAAATATGCAGTGTTAAGGATAAGCACCGACAATAACTGTCTTTTTGTTTCATCTGTTATGTTGCTGGTCATATTCCCAGTCAACAGGGACACTACTGTCAAAGTTTCCATAGTTTTAATAGGTGCTGAATTTTTGCACTCTACTCTCTATGATCCTAGGTGGAACTCTGACACAACCCATCCCTCTCTTATATCTTCCTATATAGCTATACATGGATTAACCATGAGACTAATTCACTCTTTTGCACTTAATTCTCCCCAGTCAGTCATAGGAATTGGGTGTGATCATCTTTTCTAGTACTCTTCTGAACACAACTGAAAATGTCACTTTATTGTAAGGTTGGACTTTTACACTTGGTCCCAAGGTGGTCTTAACTCAGTTTTTCAATGCAAAGTTGTTTGCACACTTCAATACACATATATAGCCTTTTTTTTCTTTAAAAAAGATTATCCACTTTTGGACAACCCCTTCTCAAACTAACCTTTCCCCACATATATCTAACCCTTCCCTGTTTCTTTAAGTTGAGATCTGCCTCCTACTGCTGCAGGTATTGGCATTGGTGGACTCCATAAAGCTTTGTTATAGATTTATGGATGATCTACAATGCATTTGTTTCATTGCAAGGTCACAGACCAGTAATGCTGCCTTTTGTGGGTCTACAGTGCTTAGTTTATGTTTTAAATAAAGAGTTAGAGTAAATTGGGGCTGTCACTTTTTTTTATTTACATTGATTAAAGGGTGTGTGCTTTATCAGAAGGACAGGGGTGACATCCAAACATCCAAACTCCAGGACCACCATTTGCTGTTAGATTCTCCAAAGGTGCCATCCACTCATTTATTTCATTTAAATAATCCTGCCTCAAACATGAAACCTTATTTTGCACTTAAGTGCAAAATTAGGTACACTTGTGTGTCTAATTCACAGTTAGCAATGATCGCCCTGCATCTGGCTAACTCCTCCCATATGCTAATATGACCTTTTGCAACCCCCATAGATGCTGCCATCTTGGTGTGCAAATCCCTACGTGTCCCAATAAAACTACCATTTATAACCCCTAGAAATGGCAGTATTCTATATGTATCTAACATACATTTATAAGGAAATACTCATTTTAAGAACATGTTTTGTTCAAGATTTCATTAAAATATTCAACAAATTAAAACACACTCAAATCATCACCAAAACGTCCTACTATTGGAAGCAGCAAGGAGCACTATATAATATATATATATATATATATATACATATATATATATAATGTATGATCTATAGAAAATAAATATAATGTAATATATAAAAATAAATGGTTTGCTTACATTGCAGTTGCCAGTTGATGCCTGTGGCTTCACATCTGTGCTTTTGCTCATATACCCTAGTGATTTATTTAAACATTGGATCTTATTGCTTTACTTGAAAATGTTCGCAGCTCACTCACAGAGATCTGCTGATCTGTTGACCATTGTTTGGATGTGCACATGATCTACCAGGTGTTGTGTTTTATTGTAGGTTTTACTTTTTTTAAAATTTAGTTTAATTTAAATAATGATACTTCTCAAAACAGTTTTCTATTAAGCATTACAGCATTACATACTGCAAAAAGTGTAATTGAGCTTTATACTTGGTCTAAAAAGTATTCTCACTAATTTTGCTTAGCAGGGAAATTTACACCCGGATATTATCTGTCTTTACTGTGCTCTCTGCTCCTGTGGGTACTTGGTCCCGTGAGACTCATTTATCACCTTCTGCTAAGAAAAAGACTCTTCCATGCAACTATGCTGGAATATACCAGCTATATCTGTAAGACTAGTTAATCATTGTCATTTTCTAAAATTATATTTCCTGGTATATGTCTTCTGAGTCAGCTATGATCTAATGTTCTTAATATAGCAAACAATAAGCCTTTGGCTTGATTTTGGGGTTAGAAAGTTATTTTCATAAGAAAATAATATTGATAAAAGAGGTGAAAAGTCTCATGGAGATAAATATGACATTACGGGGCAGGCAAGTAAATTTAAGGTGAATTCTTATGGAATTGAAGAATGTTGTGTAGTGCAACAAATTATAACACATCTTCATTGAATAGTGTCACGCCCAGTCCTGGCCGATCCCGACACCAAGGTGGTGATAGCCATTTCTCACCACATCCTCACTGTAGATCATATTCACTCCAGACCATTGGACATTTTAAAAAAACCTATCAATTCATTTCTATAACAGTGTACACATATGTTCCATCCATCTACGGTTTATAGATGATCCTAGTAGTACCTAGTTGAAAGATTACCTAATTAACACCCCTATGAATAAATGGGTGGGGTGTTGGGACAATTTGTCAAATGTATAGAAAGGTGCATGGGGGTCACTTTGTCGTGGTAGATGGCCGATCAAATTATGCACTAAAAACCTCATGTTTATTTCAGATATTATATATCAATATTATAATCTAATACACAAATGTTTGTTATTGTCATTAGTATTTGTTTATTTGTGTATATAGACAAGCACGTATAATATACAGTCACATATACATTTATTTATATATGTGTTATTGTTCCCTTTCATTCCATTGAAGCTCACCTAAATAACGTCATGTGTCCAGCATATCAATTCTTATTTCTGTCTTTTCTATGATTTGTATGTTGGCACATATCTGTAATCCATGCTTTAACTTAATGTCATCAATCAGCAAAATAATGCTATCATCTAAAATTCAGTTGAATGCCTTAAATATATTGGGTTATACTGGTTGAAAGAAGCTAACACATCATTCCAATTTACCGCCTATGTTGTACTTAACCATCATATAAGTAGTTGCTGCAGCTGGTAGTTCAATTAGAGAGTCTATGAGCAGCAGGAAACTCCCTCTGAAATGTTTCATGCTAAGTAATATTTGCAGCTGTTTAGGGCGGGAAGTATCTAGAAAAAGAATGATAGGAGACTGTTATACAACAGTCACACAGTCTTAGATATAGTGTCAATATATTCATATGCTAAAATTAGTAATTGAGCATATAACAATAAAGAGCAAAGCAAAGTAATATTAAGTAGAAATCACCCAGAGGGCTGAGTTCAATTAAAGAGTGTAAATACTGTAATCACAACATAGCTAATTTAAATTTGATACTTACAGCTAGTATTGGCCACTATACTACCTGCCTGGCTGCTATAGCGGAACTTTGTGTCGATGTTGTTAATACTGCAGAAGCATAACAGAGATCATAAGGTCAGTATCTTCCCATTTTCCTACAGTAACAAAGCGGCCATAGATAAATTATATGTATGGTACAAATATCTTTCTTACAATCTTTTCATGCAAATATCTTTCTTACAATCTTTTCATGCAAAGAACAACCAGGAGGGTGAGGGGTCATCAACTGCGAAAGAAGGAAACATGGTTTTGCTATAAACATAGGAGGGGTTCTTTACTGTAAAGGTGAATTATCTGTGCAAAGCTTTAGAACATGTGGCGGGGATGGCAAATTTTCAGAATTCACAAATGGATTGGATGCCTTTCTTACAGGATATGGTATCTGTTTGTATAACAGTGGAGAACATTATAGGGGTGATTGTTTCAGGGAAATTAAGTTACTGACTTTTGACATTATTTTGCCTTCCTATGGATCAACACAATTACAATTTATGAAGTATTGAACTCAATGGACTCTATGGGCCTAATTCATTAAGGCACGCAAAATAACAGTATTGTGCTTTTTTTAAAATACACGTAAGTCGGGCATAAGCACGCCCCTATTCAACTGCAAACGGATTTGAAGAAATATCTTGCTGAATACTGGTCTAGGTACGCTCTACACTGACAGAATACACTGCAGGATACGACCAATACATATGTGGAATAAAAGTTCCCAGCAGAATGCACAGAAAAAAAATATTCAATTATCATCACCTGTTAATAATATAGTCATTACAGACATACATTTATCATTATATTAGTAATGCCTACGGTACATAAAATGTATTTTTACAGTTGCTCTTGATTGAGCACACATGTTCTAGCAAGCATACACGACCGTCATCACTATCAATCTGCACTTACACCTGACCTGTAGCTGGTGCAAGAGATACGACAGAAAATACATACTTTAGAGATGACCAAAGCTTGAATTGGGCGCTGCTGCTCGTGCTGGAGCCCCACACGCCTTTACTGTACAATGAGTACGTGTATACGCCCATTCCCTTACCAGCTCTGCACATGAAATTGTAGACTGTCGTAAGTGTCCTTTGCGCTTGAAGATTAATTGGATATTTTTGCGTTGACTGGCGTGTAGTCCGCTTCTGGGCATGCGCAGTGTGATTTTATGCACAATACAGCTTGTATAAACATTTAAGGTCCTTAAAGAATCAGGCCCTATGTAACTATGTAACACCAGTGATGACGTTTCTATATTTTTGACAATCCTAGCCTATTAGTTATGGAACTGTTATAGCAAGTAAAGTTGGAACTTTCAGCAGTGTATCAAACTGACTGGCTACATGGATTAAATCAAAAATTTGCAAATGCATGATAACCCACCTGCCAGTTCACAGCGCTTCTGCTAATAGGGTGGTCCTAACGCTAAACAATGAGAGTCCCTATATACTGGGTCATACATTCATGTGTCTTTAAATTGAGAGCTAACTTAGCAAGAGGTACCCCAAGGGCCTCCAAATGGCAATAGAGGACCAGCATTCCCCATCAGCTACTTAAATCAGACATGTCTGTCAGGCACTGTCCCCACACTTCTCCTAGGTGCCTGTCTGATTTCCTGCTCACGTGTCTAGCAACAGGATGCTTTTCCAGATTTTGGCCTCCAGGAGCGCACATGCACATTTCAACTGTGTCTGTACATTTCACCGCTTCTGCCGTAACTCCAGCGGCAGTCAGCTGCGCTCTGACCGCCAAAACCACTCTCCTCCTATCAGGGCTTACCTCTTCCTATTTAAGGACCTCACTTCCACATGTACCTTGCCAGAGTATTGGCTCACCAATCCCCAGTGTTCCAGTGTCCTGTTCCCTGTTCCTGTGTTTTGCTATTTGGATTCTGACCTCTGGCTTGTTTCGTGACCATATCTTTGCTCTGTGATTTGGTACCTCATTGTCCGCAAGGCTCCTGACTTCAGCTACCCCTGACCACTCTTCTATATCTGCCCTCTTGTACCTCACTGGTGCTGACTTGCATCCGGTTGTTCTACTATTCCTGTGTATACTCCATTGCACTGGTGACTAACTGGGAGAACCGAGATCTGCGCACCTCACGCAGCCAAGTCCATACCCCCTTGCAGGGATCCCTGGTGAACACCGGAGGTGCATTAGACTCTGCGCCTCTCAGTCTTGTTGTGCCAATACCTGTCTGTGGCAACTCAGTTATTACAAACGTGACAATGTCTCTCAAACAACAATACAGATTTGGAAGTTGCTTATTCAATTTATAGGCTCACAGCGGGTGATTGAAGGGGTGGTTGTCCAGAAAGAAAAAATTACAAAGAAAAATCCCCCAGCAACACTGCTGTGAACTAGCAAAAGAGCTGCTATTCTACTTGTACATAAAAATGAAGATTTTTCAGTTACACACATTTGCAAATGTATGATAAGCTACCTGCCACTTCACAGTCCTTCTGATAATAGGGTGGTGCTAACTCAAAACAATGAGAGTCCCTATATACTGTGTCATACTTTCATGTGTTTTTAAATTGAGAACTAACTTACTAAGATGTACTGATACCAAATTGATTGAGCAACTTACATTTCTGTATTATTGTCATATTAATTAATTAATGCCTCGGATTGTCCAGTCTGATAGACTGCCAGAATCTCTAAGTGAGAAGTTCTTACCTATTTGTTATAGAAGCTGTAAGAGAGAATCTTTTTGTTAATTATTCTAATTTTGTTAATTTTGATTAGACTGGTATGGTAGTGAAGTGGCACTGGTATGCCACAAAATCAAATTATTTCATCCATCTTCATTTTTATAACACAGAGGGATAGACTAACACTTTAAAATACCTTTCTATGTTTTTAATGATAAAGTACTAATAAAATAACATATTAGGTTTTACAATACCTGACTTATTTTATTTGTTCATCTCAGTTTTTTATGATGCAGTGATTGAGAAGTCAGAAATGTAATACAAAGTAATGCACGGTAAGAAGTCATGAGCAAGATGGTCAATTGCAAAATGAGGGGCATGCATTAATTTTGTTATATATAAATAAGTATAGCTGTTTGGACTTAGTGAGGTTTTATACCCTTTTTGCACCATTGAGCAATAAGCACTGAAGATGATGAACATCTGTGTTGGGAAGAGTTCTCATTTGTCATGGTTTTCCCAGGACTGTCCTGTTTTAGCCACTGAAAAATAGTTAAATCAGAATTCTTATTTCCTTAGAATTTGGGCAGCTGATTTGTCTGGATTATCAGGATTAGTGCTAATAAAAGAGTTTAACTGTTTTACTGCATTTGGCACCAAAAAAGGAGCTTAGGGGCTGTAATTATAAGCTGAGCAAATGGTTTCATAATTATGATAGTCCCAGTATTGATGTCAGGCATTAGAGGGATGGTGTGTTGAATCTTAAATACTAAAACATTTCAGGATGTATTCTCTATGCATGTGATTATAAACACAGCCTATACCCAGCCTGCTAGAACATACTGCTATGTGATACACTAAGCAGTAAGGGTTCAGGGCACCCTAGGTTAATACGCTCTAAGCGTCCCCCTTGTCTTCTACACCAGGCTAATACGCTGTACGATAAAAATCCGTCCCCCTTCACAACACCCCCACCAATGTTTATGTTCCCTTGTTTTTTTCAAAACTCAGCTCCACTTGGCTTTTTAAAAGGGTCACAGCATTCTTTGTCCCTGATGTCATTTTCATTAAAATCAGAACTGTGTAGCAGAACGGAGGCATGAACCAGTGCTACTGAGGGTGAAGATGGCGTGGGAGGGGGCTGTCACATCTGCCTCTGTCACCATCCTTGTCTTGTCTACTCGCTTATCCTCAAGCGCCGGCCTAAGGATGACTTATAGTCTTCAGCCAGGGACTATGTCAAGATTACAACCTTACTACATTTTTCATTCATGTTTCATTTTTACATGAGAAAACAACTATTTCTCTTAAAGTTTAAAATTAATTTCAGTTTACATCTCTTCCTGTCACAATTTTGCACCCCAAAAATTTCTGCACCCCCAAAAGCCTTGTGCCCTAGGTTGCAGCCCAGTAAGCCTATTAGCCATGGACACATTGGTAGGTTATTGGGTTCTGAATAAATTGGCCCAATAGGTGTATGTATATCTGTGGTTAGGAAAATTATGTTGTAAGCTCCACTGGGGCAATGACTGATTTGCCTGAATACAATTCTCTGACTGTACAACCATGTATAAAATGTTGATACTAAACAAATAAAGGTTAAAAATAACATCTTGATTTCTGCAAATGAATGGCAACTTTATATGAAATCCAATCTAAAGTTCAATTTGAGCATATGAGCATAGGTCAAGGTATATAGTAATATTAAGGCACAGTTTTCACAAGAGAACGACTCCTCAAGGCAATTACTGGAAATTAGGGAGGCAATTGCTCACTATTTGCACTTACCACTGACCCACTAAAGGAAACACTGCCAGTACAGCCAGTTTACTACAAGAAAGGGAGGAAAAGTTAAAGAGCAGTTGGGGTCTCATTTTTTAGTGATCTCGAAATTAAAATATTATCTGTTAGCAATTCCCTTAACATCATCCACAACAATTGGAACACTCTATAGGAAAGGCAATTGGCCACAGTAATTTGGTGTCTTTGCATGTCATTTTATTTGAAAGGTTAGTTTGTTTTCCTTTGAATTTATTTTCCATATTTCTAGAATTTACAGTTAAGTGTAAACAAAGAAACATTGTACTGCACTCCATGTTATTTTTTCCCATTTCAAGGAAGCAAAGAACAAAAACATCTAATAATGGTGGAAGGCCAGAAGTATTTCATTCTTGATTCACCAGTGGTAATGAGTCAGATCTGAATTGGCCAGGAAAAGAACTTCTTTGCCCAAAATCTGAGCACGAAATGAGTCATCTCACTCCAAGAAACAATATATCTTCCAACATAACTGGCAACACAGTACAATTTAAAAAAAACTCTAATTTTTATTTCCTGAATCGTTCTGAACTTCATAATTTTCCCTTTTTAATGCATACTGCCTCTAATATGTTCATTTTAATGAAACTTTGGGAAAAACGGTGCATGCTAAACACTGCTTTGACAGTCCTTTCATTTGTTGTGAAATCTTGGCATTTATGATTTTTTATGAGCATAATAAAACTTGCATATGTACCTTAATTTAGGCATACAGGGCCTGATTCCTCTTCAAACGCAATATGAATAAGATTTGCTTGAAAAAACGGACATAACTTGCACGCACGTACGCCTGTATTCAAATAAAAGCGGATGTCATAAAATGTTTCCATTTGAATATGGGTATAAGTATGCTTTGGCTATACATTACTTGCTGCATGCAGACAAACAGAACAGATTACAGGATACACACATGCATATGTGCAACATAAAGTCTGATCATAACGCATTGCAAAAATGTTTATGTATTTATACTATAATCATTAATTAAAATACATGTTAAAATGTATTTATTCAGTTGTATTTTTTTTTACATGAAATACATAAATCAGGATGTCCTTATTGTGTCCTGTACATAAAATGCATTTTTTTTCTGTGCCTGCATGTATATATGTGTAGTCATCACTATGAGTTGGCACTTACACCTGCCCTGTACCTAGTGCAAATGATATTGCTTAAAAACATGTACCTAAGAAATGTCTAGAGGTTGAATTGGATCAGGGGCGGGCTGGCAACATGCAGCCCAGGGGGCGCACAGGTGGCCGCATCACATGATACGCGATGCAGCCGACTGTGCGCTGACGCGGCCGCATCACCTGTCAAGTGATGCGGCCGCCTGGTTTTATATGGGTAATATTGCAGCGGGGGGAGGGCGGCCGGCCCTAACAGGGGTTAGACTGAGCGGCCCGGGGGGGGGGGCAATGCCCCCCTGCCCCCCAGTCAGACGGAATTGTCATTTGCAAGAATTGAATGCAATTGTGTTCAGTGGTGTACTGTCCGTTTCTAAGCACGTACAGAGCAATTTTATGCAAGATACGGCACGCAACACAACTTATGTCGGAAGATGAATCAAATCCACAATATGCATTGTGGTCGAATTAAAAATTAAGTCCTGTAAAGATATTATTATTTCGATTCTGTATACAATATATAATAGTCTCTCATAGTCATCAATTTAATTAATTATAACATTTAGTAACCAGAAAAAATACATTGTTATTAAAAAAATCAATATATGTGTATAGAAACCCTGTTTATATTAAAATGCACTAATAAATCCACAGTGTAAGTTATCCTGATGTGTTTCATTACATAAAGTAATTTCTTCAGAGGAAAATTTCAATCATAATAGACAATACTTAAGGATATCCTAGTTCTATTTTGACAATATTCTATGCCAGAGATTAGTATAGTGGAATTCTGTCTAGATATATATCTACCAATCTATAATTGAGCTTATGAGCATATATTGTATTAAGTGTATTAGAGCATTTAATATAAACAGGGTTTCTAAACACATGTATTGAATTTTTAATAGCAATGTATTTTTTACGGTTACTAATAAATGTTATATGTAAGTAAATTGGTGACTATTCTGTATTGTACACAGGATTGTTTTATTATATGGGAGAGGAGGTTACAGAAAACGTAGGGAGAAAAAGGATGCTATGGAAAACTGTGGGTAGAGTTATGCTACAGAAAACGGAAGGGGGAGAAAATATTCTACAGAAACCGGGGGCAGAGAGAGGATGTTACAGAAAATGGGGGGGTGGAGATCTGCTTCCAAAAATGGGGGAAATGAGAGGGATGCTACGTAAAACAGAAGGGGGGAATGACTGGTACCCAAAATGCGGGGGGGGGGGGGTGAGGGGTGAGAGGAGACTAAGAAAACTGGGGGAGATTTAGCTGGAGAAAATGAGGTAAAAGGAGGAAGAGGGGATTACACTCAGAAATCCCTATGTGTACAGACTATGGGGCCTATGTATTAAAATAGTGCGGTGAGAATTATTATGCATCACTGCAAATTGCAGTGATGTAATTCACCATGCTGGGGCTACTCTAGGAGCCCCAGTGAGGTCATCCCTCCAGTGCAAAGTCTGTTTTCTCTTTACCGGCAGCTTACCGCTGTCGGTGAATAGAGGATGTGCTATATAGCACTTCAATGGGTGAGGGATCCAGCTAAGCCGGAGACGCTTCAGCAGGATCCCATAGAGAATGACAGGTAACTCCATCCTGAGATGGTGTTACCTTGCTGAGAAAAGCAGAGCTTCTCATAGCTTAATGAGCTGCAGAACTTTGAGGTCCTCATATTAATCTATGGGCCACTGCATTAAGAAATGTTAAATGGGTTATGCAGGAGAAAACTTTGCTTTTGCTATACATTTTTTTTTCTCTAGGAAAAAACTGTAATAGGAATTTCAAGTGGACGTTTATAGACTATACTTTTATTAGTAAGTCATAATGTACGGCAATAACCTTATATACTGAGAATATTTACTTTTTACTTTATATAGGTGCAATATAAGTTCCAGATACAATTTCCATTTCTTCGATGAATTATATGTGATTTATCAGTTAATTGAAATTTTATTGTATTTAATGTATGTTTTTTAATGAATTTACATAATAAATAGTTTTGAACTATCCACAGTTTACATATTTATTCCTGGTTATAAATACACTATTTCAAACCTGTTTCCTTTTTAACATTTGTTTAATTGAGGGCTGCAGACCTCTTGCATTTAGTGATCTATAACTATGACCGTATTAAGCACCGGAAGGTAAATTTTCTTCTTTCTATCCATAAGACTAATGCTGTGTAAATGAATTACATGACTATATAGGCTGCTAGTAGGGGACCTGCAGCCACATCTTATTTGTCCAACTGAATACTGGACTCAAGGGTCTGGTACATGCCTATTCATGTCCGATTGGTAGAAAAACGCTATATAAATAAATAATTATTATTATCATTATCTTAAATGGTTATGTGTCAGCCCAAATCTTTCTTTTATTATCGTTAACCTATGAAGCAACTTATTATTTAATGAGAACTGTAACCAGACAAGAACACCACAATTATGGGACAGCTAATAACAGTGAAGATAATTTGTCCTGTGGTCAGTCTGAAACATCTAAAGAAAGCACAGAAATGCATAAACAAATGCTAAATAACATAAGAAACAGTAGTTTAGCCTAGATTGCAGTTGAGAAATGTGTAAAGTATAGATATTTCCCTCCATGAGTAATAAAAGTTTGTTATACCAAGGCTAAATAAAGTATAATCAGCTCATCTAATGACTCAAAATTACGAGAAGCTCAATTTTATGCAAAATCTTCTTTTCAAAGAAAAGGCATACTGTGGTGCGGGGCCACCTTATTAGCATGGCCTCACGCCGTAAGAAGTTGGCCATCTCCAAACGGGCGTCATTAACTATTCAACTCCAGACTTTGGAGAGACAGCATAAACTATCCCCTGATGAAGAGGTACTGACCAAACTTCTAAAGGTGAGATCTGATTTAAACCTCCTTCTCTCTGAATCCACTGCCCCGGCCCTGAAACGGCTGAGGCAGACGTTCTATGAGAAGGGAGATAAAGCTGACAGAATATTAGCCACCCGTCTGAGGGCCCAGAGATCTCAAAACAACGTTATGGTCCTGAAGTCTCCTTCTGGCACACCCATTTACCGTCCCGACCAGATAGGACGTGAGTTTCAGAAATTTTATTCCACACTGTAGAATTTGGATCCTCTAAATCCCGGGAGTGCTTCCCCTGCGGATACTATAGCAGCTTTTTTGAGACAAGCGAACCTCCCTACCCTTTCCAGTAGTCTAACCCAACAACTAAATGAGGAGATTACATCGGAGGAAATACTGGCAGTTATCAAGGCCCAAAAGACTTCCAAGGCCCCGGGGCCTGAAGTTTTCTCCGCAGCCTACTATAAAAGATTTTCCCAGACCCTGGTTCCCCACCTCCGCTCCCTGTTCAATGCTGTCTGGCATGGAGAACCCTTCCCTAAGTCAATGTTGGAGGCACGTATTGTAGTCATACATAAGGAGGGGAAGGACCCTAGCGACTATGCAAGCTACCGTCCCATCTCCCTTCTTAATGGTGACATTAAGATATACACAAAGATCCTGGCCACCCGTCTGAATGGAGTCCTTCCGGATCTAATCCATTATGACCAGCTAGGTTTCATCCCGGGTCTCCAGGCTAGGGATAATACTCGCAGTGCGATTGACCTTGTCCAAATTATTAACCAAAGATGCATCCCGGCCATGATGCTCTCACTGGATGCCGAGAAGGCGTGTGATCGAATTTCTTGGGACTTTATGACCCTTGCTCTGAAGGCGTACAGCTTCACGGCTGAATTTCTGACCGGGGTAGCTGCCCTCTATAACTCTCCCTCAGCTAGGGTCCTGGTTAATGGATCTCTATCCGACCCTCTTTCCCTCTCCAATGGGACGAGACAGGGCTGCCCCCTTTCGCCCTTAATCTTCGCACTAGTGATAGAACCCTTGGCGGCGATGATCAGACAGACTGCGTCAATCTCAGGCGTGACAGTGGGGCCATGGGAATTCAAGGTCTCTCTCTTTGCAGATGACATACTTCTTTCCCTGACGAGCCCTCAGAAGTCTTTACCCACCTTATATAAACTTATGGATGAATATGGCCTCCTTTCAGGCTATAAAATTAATTTTGTTAAATCAGAGGTCATGCTCCTCCATGCTTCCCCTTCCCTTAGGTCCAGTTTACAGACCAATTTTGCACTAGGCTGGCAGCCGAAAAAGATCAAATACCTTGGAGTTTATATCACTTCGACCTATGATAGATTATATAGGGAAAACTTCCCCCCTCTTCTGTCTAAAATTAAACAGGACTTGGAGACTTGGACGAGCTATATCATATCATGGCTGGGGAGGATTATCGCTATTAAGATGAACTTGGTCCCTAAACTTCTATATCTTTTTCAGATTCTTCGGTGAGGGTTCCCCACTCTGTGTTTAAAGATTTGCATTCCTCCTTCCTAAAGTTTATATGGCATGCCAAGCCTCCTAGAATCTCGATAGCAGTGCTCAAAAAGCCCAGGGCTCGGGGAGACAGAGGCTTTCCAGACATTACATTTTATTATTTGGCATCCCATCTGACCCAGGTGGCGGTAACCTATGCCCCTTATCAGTCCATAGCATGGGTGGATCTGGAGACCCACTATGTTGGGGTCCCCTCAATGGCATCACTCTGGGGCCTGGCCAATGTGGATAGACCACCAGCGGCCTCCTCTCTCCAATCTCTTAAATTCTGTTTGTCCCTTTGGGACTCATGCCAGGTCAAATATAAATTGTCCTCCCCTATCTCACCTCTGACTCCTCTCTGGGGAAATCCACACTTCCCTCCTGGCAATTCAACACAGCAATTTAAACATTGGATGAAGGCAGGAATAAGGGTGGTTTCGGACCTGGTGGTCAATCAAAATTGGGCTTCTATGTCGGAACTTAATCACAGATTTGAACCGTTTCGACCGCTTTTTTTTGAGTACTTCCAGGTCCGACACTTTGCCATGTCGATGTCTCCCCAGGAGGTTCTCCGGGCCCTTACCTCCTTTGAATATATGTGTCTACATTCCCCTCTCACCAAAGGGATGATCTCCCGGATCTATAATTGGCTCATAGACTATACTTTCGATACTCCAGGCCGACATGAGTGGGAATGGGAGAATGACCTGGGACCTCCTCCAGATGACTTATGTTGGGAGGAGATCAGGGAGGGGATTGCCAAGAGCTCAATCTCTACACTAATTAAGGAAACAGCCTACAAAGTATACTATAGGTGGTACTATACTCCTGATAAGCTGTCTCGAATGTTTCCTACGGCCACTCCGAGCAGCTGGCGGGATTGTGGCCAGAGAGGTACGATGCTACATATATGGTGGACCTGCCCCCGCATAGTTCCTTTTTGGAACATGGTTCTTACACTCATAAACTCTGCCTCAGAACAACAGATAGATAAGGACCCCTTGTCATGCCTTCTCTCTCGCCCTATACCTGATGAGAGCGTGCCTTCTAACAAGCTTATCTCCCATTTCCTGGCAGCTGCTAAATCCCTAATAGCAAAACATTGGAAAGACCCTAGGGCTCCCTCTATGCAGGAATTACGGTCCTACATAGGGCATGTTGCAAGCATGGAGAAAATAACATGTTACTTCATGATTAATCATATAATTTCGATAGGGTGTGGGCCCCGTGGTTTATATTAGAAAGCCGCAGCTGTCTGTCCAGTACGGCTCTCCCACCCGCTGATGGAATATAGCTCTTGGGCCGCCTCCGGATCCCCTAGGCTGGTTACGGCGTGCTGCTGGTGAGTAACGTTTGTATGCTATTTCTCTTTTTGGTAGCTAATGCAATAGTGTGGCCTAGCTCTTTCCAGCAATGTTCCAGGTTGGCTTGTTTACTTATTTACTTATTAGCGATGTTGTTAACAGAACTTGTGCCTTTCTACCTCCCATCCCTCCTTCCTCTTTCCCCCTTCCCCTAGCCCCCATTCCCCACCGATATAAATGTAAAAAATTACTGAGGAGACACTTTGAATGTTAATACTTTTATGTCAAATATGTTGTTTGTATTTTTCCTGTTGTTTCCTCTTTAAATAAAGAGTTTAAAAAAAAAAGAAAAAAAAAAGAAAAGGCATACTTTATTTAATTATATTAAAAGTATTTACAATTATTTTGTTATTGTAAATAACCTATCTTATCAATATGCTACTGTGCCTACACAAGTGCGTGCCACCCACAGTCGGATTAATGGAGGGCATGGTGAAATAGAGGGCTCCCTGGTGCAGCACTGTACTGAGGGCAGCACCCTCCCCAGTCTCGGTTCTCGTGATGCTGTGGAGAAAAGAGGAAGAATGAGAAAAAAAGCTGTGGGAAGCCTGTAAGTAAAGTGCTACAGAGGTCAAGAAGACAAATCTATCACCCAATCCCTAAGACTAATAGCTCGCTGGGGGTGGGCGGTTGATATGACTATTCCTTCTCCCAATCAATAAATTATATAGGGGTGGGGTTTGATATAACTTTTCTAGCTCCCAATCTAAAAATCGTGGCTACTCTGGGTTGTACTCTATAAATAATATTATGACGAAAGGGATTTGAGATTACTATTTTAGCGTCCAATCTCTAAAAAATATAGGGAAAGGGGTTTAATATGACAAATCTGGTTATTAATTTATAAATAATAAGGGGGAGGGGATGTGAGTATTGGGGTGCCCAATCTATAAATAAATTGTTTTACCATGACTATTTCAGTGAATAGTGTTATTAATCTCCGCTCCCTTCTCTTGAGACAGAGCAAGAGCTACCGCTGTGTATCCAGGAAAGTAGTACACACATATAAGATACAAAACGCACACACCTGCTATTAGGTACTTTTTTGGGGGAGGTCTAACAAGATAGCTAAGGTCTAACAAGGTAGCTAAGAGTAACAGAATAAAATGTGGAGTGTATCATAAAAGTGTAGATGTAGGATTATGAATAAGGGTAAATTGGGTAAATATAAAATATCATGGGATATAAGTGTTTTGTAGACAAATGCACTGGAGATATTTACATAAAATAAAATAGTTAATATTCTGGCTTGCATAACTGAATGCAATTTTTGTGCCCATTGCAGTGTCGCTGATTTGATAAAAAAATGCCCCTTTGTAGTAGAAGTAATTATGTTGAAAAATATATATCTACTGCTCATAATTAAGTTGCGCATTTCTCAAAGTGAACTAGAGTATAAGTAATGGTAAGTGTGAGCACATCCATCTGCATTTTGGGTACAGGTATAAAGCAACTCTATATCTAACCACATAGAAAGGCAATATCAACTTTTTTTAAACCACATATACATTAAACATCATTGTATTTTTAACTCATTGTTCAATTTAATAAAGTTAATTGACAGCTTTTTTTTCACACAGTTAGGCTTAAATAAGCTGCTGTGCGATTCAATGCCACCCTTGATAAAGTCAAAAAGATGAAATGCCTTGGAGACTATTGAACACATCACACAATTCCCCCGGCGGGCTTCCATAAATTTTCATCTCAACATGTGTTCCACCTAAACAGGAAGACACCGCTTCACAGAATAAACAGGCGACATTCAAACTCCGAAATGAAGATCTCGAGACGGACTAGGAACAGCTTGTTAGGATGAGACATATTTTTGTTCCTCCACAGATGCAGAGGAATGGGGAACTCCTTCTCTGTCACCACTATTTTCACACAAAATTGCCTAGCCTAAACATTGCCTAGTGTGGTATCTCTACTTTTCAATTTATTATTTATTTAATTATATATTTTTTAATTCCTATTATATTTTATTTTATTATTTTTGCATACTTAGCCCATTCTTTTTTATTGTATTTTATTTAAAAAATCAGTTTTATGTGAATATCTCCAGTACTTTTAGTTACAAAATACCTCTTAGAATTCCTATAAATTAGAAATATGCTACATGAAATCACTTTATACCTGTATCCAGCATGCAGATGTAATTATACACTTACCATTACTTACACACCCAATCCATGTTGAAAAATGCACAAATCAACTTCATTATGAGCAGTATCAAATATATTTTACAACAGAACTGCTTCTGGTACAAAGACACATTTTTTAAATCAAATTAACAGCACAGCAATGGGCACAGATTTGCACCTAGTCATGCAAACTTATTTGTATCAAATTGGGAGGGTGACTACATATGGGCAGAGAATAAATTTTATAACAAACTAATCAGCTGGTGTCGACATGTTCCTAATCTGGGATGGAGAACAAGAAGAACTGAATGATTTTTTGAAATAAATCAAGAAAAATAACCTTAAACTTGAATTTACCTCCCAAACAAATAAGGAACAAGTGACATTTCTCGATTTGGAGATATACATCTAGGAAGGTTCAATACGAACCAGAACACATGTCAAAGAAGTGAATTGCAGCAACCTTTTACTGACAAACAGCAACTACCATCCAAAATGTATAAACACTTTTATCATACAGTCTATGGTTTATTCTGTCATTCTTAGCTCCCACCGCCTTGTTAATCCTCCCCAAAAAAATATCTCATAGCAGGTACATCCACTTTGTATTTTATGTTCGGCATATGACTATTTTGGTAATAAATCTATTAAAGAATATAAGGGGGAGGGGTTTGTTGACCTCTAAAAAATATATTGGGGGGAAGAGGGGGGTTGACATGACTATTCCAGGGCCAAATCTATGAAATATATAGAGGGGAGAGGGGGAAGGAGGGGAGTGGGGGTGACATGACTACTCCGGTCTCAAATCTATAAAAAATATAGGGGGACATGATAATGAGACTATTCTGGTGATTACTTTTACGGTGCTTAATCTGGTTGGGATAAATAGCTTTATTACATGGTAATGATATTGATTTAATGTCAGGACTTTAAATAGGTCTAGATATTAAATGTAAGTGCTGTTCATTTAAAGTAGGGGCTGGTAGGTGAATTGGTCTACATATTAAAAGGTAATGCTATTAATTTATTGTTGGAGCTGATTGGGGTGAAATATGTGTAAATATTAAAAGAGAATGATTTTGATGTTGGTGCTGGTTGGGGGCAGAGGATTAATTTTTAAATGTAAACACAATTAATTTAGTATTGGGCTGGTTGGGCAGAAGGCCTGATTATTAAACGTAGTTGCTGTTAATTTAATGTCTGTCTGGTTGGAGTCAGAGTGGCCTAGTTTTTAATTATTGCTCTGCTTTCCAGGAGATGAATAATATCTGTATAGTAGAGCACAGCATTAAGTTGGATAATGGTGTAGTGCTTGTAAACAGCTAGACGCTGCCACTGGGAGGCAACGTGTTGTATATGGGGGGAGGCATAGATGGGCCATAGATTGTAAGCTTGCGAGCAGGGTTCTCTTACCTCTCAGTCTGTATGTGTTACCCAGTATTGTTTTATTAATGTTTGTTCCCAATTGTTAAGCGCTACGGAATTTGCTGGTGCTATATAAATAAATTATGATAATGATGTTGATGATGATGATGGGTCAGCAATGAGAGAGGAATGGAGGGGGACGCAATGACAGACATGTAGAGGGCACCAATGTGAGAGGCATGGAGGGGGCAACAATGAAAAACACATGGAGAAGCCTGCAATGATAGAGCTATGGAGGAAACTGCAATGAAAGGCATGGAAAGGGCATCATCATCATCATCTATTTATATAGTACCACTAATTCTGCAGCGCTGTACAGAGAACTCACTCACATCAATCCCTGCCCCATAGGAGCTTACATTCTAAATTCCCTAACATACACACACACATAGAGACAGAGACTAGGGTCATTTTTTGAGAGCAGCCAATTAACTTCAGCAATGAGAGAGGCATGGAGGGGGACACAATGACAGACATGTAGGGGGCACCAATGCAAGAGGAATGGAGGTGGCAACAATGAGAACCACATGGAGAGATCTGCAATGACAGAGCTATAGAGGAAATTGCAATGAGAGGCAAGGAAAGGTCAGCAATGAGAGAGACATGGGGGGCATGTAGTAAGAATGGCATGGAGGGGGCAACAATGATAGAGATGAAGGGGCAATGTGAGAGTATATGAGGTGGCAATGTGAGAGCTGTGACGGGGGCAATAGGAGAGATGTGAGGAAGACTATATTATATTTGTCCTTATGTGTATTAGACCATAGGGGCCCAATGTCTTAAGTGCTACAGTCCCTCAAAGCCCTAATCCAGCTCTGATGCCACCATTGTACAAGCTCATGGTCAAACTGCATACCCAATCATTGTAATTTTGAAGATGGGAATCAATATCACACATCTTGCACAAGTGAAAATTATATCACTAGGCACAGTCTATGGTAACACTTGGTTCATCCGATATATTAGTTTAAATATTTATGTTTTTCTATATTTACTAGACAAACACTTATGAAGCTAAATCATGTTCACACAGAGCTGAGGATAGACTTGAGCTTGCTGTAAAATACTAATGTCTAGAAGTCTTCATTGTAATTATAAAATACTGAGGTGTATGCTGTCAATTGCCGGATCCTCCAGCTCACTTATCCTGGTTCGGCAGGCAGGCCTGACCTCATTCATTGGGCTTATTCAATGTAGCTCCAAAACTTTCTTCTCAAAATGGCAGCACCCTCTTGGATGTCCCTTATAACTTTCCCTATTCAGCCATTGGCTGATTACTTGGTACTCCCCCTCATCCTCCAGTCTATTTAAGGAACCTGAAGATGGTGCCAGATCTTCATGCTCTATATTTAGCCTGCTAGCCGCTGGATTATTTGGTTCCCTGTATTCCATTGGTATGCTATATCCTTGCCTATTCATCAGGTCCTGGTATAGGTTCTAACCTAATTACCTCTCAGATTACCTGTTGACCTAGCTAATAATGTGAGCTGCCAGCTAGCTATGTCAAGTTACTCAGACATTGTTCTGATTACAAAGCAGATCCAAGCCACACCTCATGACAATGGACATTTGAGACAACTGGAAATTACCTTAGCTAACACAAGCAAAATGACTTCTGCTGTCTTGTTATTTTCACACAATATGTCAATATTCTTTCTATTTCTAGTACATACAATATTGCAGGTAATTGCAAGGGCAAAATGTACCTAATAACATGAAATAATAATACACATAATTCACCGATGCTCTGGTGCATATATTTAGACTAGGCCAAGGATTAAAAAGTACATTAAACTGTGAGAAACGGGTGATGAATAAAACGTTCTTGGTCCAGTAGCACCCCGTTTTCTTACAGATGCCAAAGCAAGAACCACAAATTATTTATTGTTAGTGTTTAGTAAAAAAAAAATGCACACATTTGCTTTTAGTTCAATTTCTTGACATTTCAGTTAAAAAAAACCAACAACTTTTCTGGCCATTTAGTTTAGACTTTCTTTGCTATGTCAGGATGTATATGGAAACGAAAATTATTTTCTGCAAATTCAAAGTCTTCTGAAAAAACACAAGGTATAATTATTGCATAAACAAATTACTGATATTGTTTTTGTGATGTGACCAGACCAAAAGTGCCAAAATAGGTTTAGCACTGGGTTGGGAAAAGCCTTAGTGGCGAATGGATTAAGTAATCAATTTATTGTTACCCATTAGTATCCTCTATTATTGGAAATGGTTTGTATATATTTAGTTAGTTAGTTTGCAAGGCAGATTTAATATTAGGTGTGTACTCTAGCTAATGGTCCCTCACACATGAGAGTTAATGCATGTTAGTGACTGTAACAACGATGCAGTAAGCTGACTCTTCCCACTACTGGCCAGTGTCTGTATTACTCAAAAATCCAAAAGCTGAATTTCGAATGAATGGTGATGCAATGTCAACAAGAACAGAAGAAAAGGACCTTTGAGTTGCAGGTACAGTCACATAGTGGTAAAAGCCAATGGAATTCTTGGTTGTAAGGTGTTACTGCCAGGAAGTTGAAGGTTATATTGTCATTTTATTGGGCCATATAGTTAAAGAAAAATAGAAGAAAATTCTGTGAAACTCAAATAACGGCTACTAAAAGGGTGCAAAATTTATCAAAAAAGACTTGGAGAGATGAACTCCACAGAAAAAAGCAGTAAACAAGGGTTAATGATGATACAAAATAAATATTGTAATATATAAAAATGAATACTCAGTTCGGGAAAGTTTTCTTTTTAAAGATATCTTGAACAAGGGGACATACTTTTAAAATAAAGGAAGGAAGACCAAATGGTAATATAAGGAAACCTTTTTTACAGATCCACAGAGTGGTTTTTCAGCAGTTGCAGCGAGGAACTCATACCGTAAGAGGGTTTGGAATGAATAAGACAAATATATTTCTATTGTTTAGACTGAGATAGAAAACACATTTTAAAAATGTTCTTGTTTGAAGTTCAGGGGAAGTGATTTAATTGTCTTGGTGCATGATTAAAGGAGGGTATTGTGTTAAAAAACAATTATAAATTGCTTGTACAGCAGAATGCATAGGAAACAATAGGTTACAAATGAGTTACCAAATAAATGATCTCCATTAGATTGATGTAGAGTCTGTGTGACTGTCAACAATTGTCAAACTATTCAATGTTTGATTATGAAAAATCATATTGTTGATAGAACAAGAAAACATAACTGTCGTATTAGCCGATCAATTTCCTTTGTGCAATTGTAAAACTCGTGCAGGATGGATTTCTGTATAAAACAGATCAATTTAATTAAACTGATTTTCCATGGCAAAATTCAAGCCATAATTGTGCACTACATATTGGGCAGGATACAGAAATTTGGGACCAATTTGCATAAATTGACAGCCTCAATTTGTGTAAGACAAATAAGACAACCGACAGTGTCAGTCTTGTTTTTTAGACTTGCTCAGTCACCAATGTACTTGTTCACTTGTTTCTCTCTTGTCCGTGCGCTGGGAACATTTCTCCTTGTTTAATTGTAGAGTCTGAGGTTTTCTGTATCTCTTAATGTGATAGTTTTTCTGGTTTATTTTGAATAAAATCATTTAAGATTTTTCAATGTTCCCTTTCAATCCCTTTCAATGCTGCATCCATTTTTAAAGCATTTTAACACCTTGCTTCCTGAAATTGTTCAGATTTTTTTTTTAAGCAGATGTTTAATTAAATGAGTCATCATTTGTAGTAATAATGTAATTTCAGAGCAGACAGGATATAGTATTACCTTAACATAATCATAAAATAAAAAAAAACACTCTTTAGTTCTTGGAGAAGTTTACTTGTATTGTGTGCACAAATAATATTCTGCTTTAAATATTAATAATCTTATCATTTATTTTTTTCTGATGGAGTAATACTAGTCAGTCTGGAAAATAGAGAGGGACCACCCATTCTTATTTCAAATTTCACTTTTGATGCACCAGTACTAAGTGGTGTCTAGTTACCTTCAGATGTGCTTTCTTTTCCACCATGATCATCAGTTTATTATATATGAATTAGTACAGCTGATGTTTTCTAGGCTTATCATATTAGCACCTTAACTGTGATCTATCTTAGAATTTGTAGCTTTGATATTTAGAATGTTTTATATTGTGTATTATACATAAAAGTTACCTATGATTTGTCTTATTTTTTAGAATGGATGCCAATTGGAATCAGTTTATTTGCTGACACACAGCCAATAGAAAATTTCAACAGCCCCACTTTGCACATATGTATGCTTCTATTTGAGGGTTGCAGTAACTACATGGAGCAGCGTTTCTATATTGTTTGACTACCCATCAATAATTAGATCTTTTTTACCTACAGTAAGTAAGAAGTTATTTGTACACCTTAATGTTTGATTATCTCTTATTGCAATACATT
This sequence comes from Mixophyes fleayi, assembly GCF_038048845.1. NCBI lineage: Eukaryota > Metazoa > Chordata > Amphibia > Anura > Limnodynastidae > Mixophyes > Mixophyes fleayi. The sequence continues at coordinate 54,268,485 of NC_134406.1, forward strand.
CTAAACAGATGTGATCAGCACTTACAAAGATAATGACAATAAAAACTGGATATATTAAAAATACAGGTGGGGCATAACTACCAGTAAATTGCTTGCACTGTGCACATTTGTTTTCCTGATCTGACCCGTAGGGGTCCCAGAGATTAATTATAAAAACTAAATGCAAGTTAATTACCTAGGCAAAAAGATTTTTTATTTTATGAGTTATTTGCTTAAGAAGCAGTCTCATTATATCAGTTTATTTTTTGTTAACTCAAATGTAAACATATATGTATGGTCCTTAGAACACTATGGATTTGCGGATGACCATATCTTGCTGTTAAATTGCATTACAAGAACAATGTTTCACTGTCACCATATGGATGAAAGCGCAAAAACATGGAGGTCTCAGCGCGAGTTGCCCTACTGTTTGGCAGCACCATTAAAAGGCAGAGGCTAACCTTAACGGGACATCATCAAGTGAAGTTCCAGCAGAGCAAATATGAACCACTGCACAGAGGTGATAGGTTTCCTGGACTTAAGGACCATCAAGAAGGATCATGTAAATTAAGTTAAGAGCATTTATTTGTTCTTCATCTTAGCTAATTTTAAGCATTTGATCAAAAAATCCTGATAAGTTTAAGGAAAGTGGGAGCCAAGTTTACAGTGAGAGCCAAATAAGCCAGGGGAAGACGAACTGTGCTCATTCATGACACTGGACAAAAAAAGCATTTTTTCAAAATGAGGCCAAAAATTTAGAATCGAAAGTAAATAAGAGAGCAATATGTTTTCAGACGCAAAGATGTGTAAAGTCTAAAGTGAACAAAATAACCTCAAAATACCCCGTATTTCCACCCATATGCAGAGCTATACACATCGCGACATGCGTTTGCTCATCATTAGCAGCATGTGCGTCTTGTTTACCACAAATCAGCAGCAGCAGCATATGCACCTGGTTTACCACAAATCATCATCAGCAGCAGCGTATGCACCTGGTTTACCACAAGTCATCATCATCAGCAGCATATGCACCTGGTTTGCCATAAATATTCAGCAGTAGCAACATCAGCATATGCACCTGATTTACCACATAGCTTCAGCAGCAACAACAACAGCATATGCACCTGGTTTACCACAAATCAGCAGCAGCAGCAGTAGCATCATATGCACCTGGTTTACCACAAATCATCATCATCATCAGCATATGAAACTCACTAGATACCCGGGCCTCTAGGTTCACAGGTCATACAGTTAAGGAGACAGGAATTGCTTCTTTGCAAGCCTTTAGTTTAGGGATGTGCACCGGCGACTTTTGAGGTCTCGTGTTTTGTGTTTTGGATCCGGATTTTCGTTATTTTTGAGGTTCGGATTTGTCTCGCAAAACACTTGACGAAAGGTCTCGGTTCGGATTTAAGGTATTGGATTCGGATTTTTTTTGAAAAAAACATAAAAAGTTTAAAAATCAAGTTTTTGGGCTTATTTTCACTCCTAGGCTATTATTAACCTCAATAACATTCAATAACAAGCATTTCCACTAATTTACAGTGTATTCTGAACACCTCACAATATAGTTATTAGTCCAAAACGTTGCAAAAAGGTATCTTTCTGGACTGCGTAGAGGAGTGGGTCACCACAATATATATTAAAAACCCTGAACTTTTATGATTCGCACCAATAATTGTACCTGGACTGCGTAGAGGAGTGGGTCACCACAATATCTTAAAAACCCTGAACTTTTATGATTCGCACCAATAATTGTACCTGGACTGCGTAGAGGAGTGGGTCACCACAATATCTTAAAAACCCTGAACTTTTATGATTCGCACCAATAATTGTACCTGGACTGCGTAGAGGAGTGGGTCACCACAATATCTTAAAAACCCTGAACTTTTATGATTCGCACCAATAATTGTACCTGGACTGCGTAGAGGAGTGGGTCACCACAATATCTTAAAAACCCTGAACTTTTATGATTCGCACCAATAATTGTACCTGGACTGCGTAGAGGAGTGGGTCACCACAATATATTAAAAACCCTGAACTTTTATGAATCGCACCAATAAATGTACCTGGACTGCGTAGAGGAGTGGGTCACCACAATATATATAATAAGAAAACCATCAACTTGTTTGATTCGCACCAATAAATGTACCTGGACTGCGTAGAGGAGTGGGTCACCACAATATATTAAAAACCCTGAACTTTTATGAATCGCACCAATAAATGTACCTGGACTGCGTAGAGGAGTGGGTCACCACAAGATATATTAAAAACCCTGAACTTTTATGATTCGCACCAATAAATGTACCTGGACTGCGTAGAGGAGTGGGTCACCACAATATATTAAAAACCCTGAACTTTTATGAATCGCACCAATAAATGTACCTGGACTGCGTAGAGGAGTGGGTCACCACAATATATATAATAAGAAAACCATCAACTTGTTTGATTCGCACCAATAAATGTACCTGGACTGCGTAGAGGAGTGGGTCACCACAATATATTAAAAACCCTGAACTTTTATGAATCGCACCAATAAATGTACCTGGACTGCGTAGAGGAGTGGGTCACCACAAGATATATTAAAAACCCTGAACTTTTATGATTCGCACCAATAAATGTACCTGGACTGCGTAGAGGAGTGGGTCACCACAATATATTAAAAACCCTAACCTTTTATGATTCGCACCAATAATTGTACCTGGACTGCGTAGAGGAGTGGGTCACCACAATATATTAAAAACCCTGAACTTTTATGAATCGCACCAATAAATGTACCTGGACTGCCTAGAGGAGTGGGCACTGGGCACCACAATAAAATATATAAAAAACCTTCAACAGGTCTGCATTACACTACACATACGGCTGCTCCTCCATCCTCTCCATCATATACATGTTGGAGTTTTAGCGTGTGACAACCTCTTGTTTTTGATAATGTCAGTGCATTTTGAATATTTTTCAATTTGCCCCACACCACTGAATGTACTTTATCTATGATACGCATCTATCTATCTTGACTGCGTAGTGTGGTGGCCCCGGTACACAATTTGGTACCGAGGCCACAATATAATTAAAAAACCCTCCACGTGTCAGAATTCCACCAAACAAGTATCTGGACTGCGTAGTGGGGTGGTCCCGGTACCCAATTTGATACCGGGGCCACAATAAAATAAATACACCCTCCACGTGTCAGAATTCCACCAAACAAGTATCTGGACTGCGTAGTGGGGTGGCCCCGGTACCCAATTTGATACCGGGGCCACAATAAAATAAATACACCCTCCACGTGTCAGAATTCCACCAAACAAGTATCTGGACTGCGTAGTGGGGTGGCCCCGGTACCCAATTTGATACCGGGGCCACAATAAAATAAATACACCCTCCACGTGTCAGAATTCCACCAAACAAGTATCTGGACTGCGTAGTGGGGTGGCCCCGGTACCCAATTTGATACCGGGGCCACAATAAAATAAATACACCCTCCACGTGTCAGAATTCCACCAAACAAGTATCTGGACTGCGTAGTGGGGTGGCCCCGGTACCCAATTTGATACCGGGGCCACAATAAAATAAATACACCCTCCACGTGTCAGAATTCCACCAAACAAGTATCTGGACTGCGTAGTGGGGTGGCCCCGGTACCCAATTTGATACCGGGGCCACAATACCTCCTCCAAACATGCTACAGACAATTCGTCATTGAGATCCCATCAAGTATGTTAAAGACAGACAGGGTCCAAGTGTTATTAGTTGACTTTGTAAACAAAAAAACTGTCCCTGTTGCACATAGTCGTGCAATGAAGACTGACTTTTTCATTTAAAGGCACGATCTTTCAAGTGTAGTGTTTGTAAGTCTAAGTCATATTATACTTTTGGTAAAATTGGTTTTTTTTGTTCCTCTTTATGGTAATTAATTAGTAATAGAATTAAAGTAGGAAATAGAATTAAATAGAATTAAAGTAGGAAATAGAGTGGTATAGAGTTGTAGTGTGGTATAGATAGAGTGGTCCACACAATATAATAATAAAACCCTCAACTGGTCTGAATTCCACCAAACAAGTATCTTGACTGCGTAGTGTGGTGGCCCCGGTACACAATTTGGTACCGAGGCCACAATATAATTTAAAAACCCTCCACGTGTCGGAATTCCACCAAACAAGTATCTGGACTGCATAGTGGGGTGGCCCCGGTACCCAATTTGATACCGGGGCCACAATACCTCCTCCAAACATGCTACAGACAATTCGTCATTGACAGACCCCAGACAGACAGGGTCGTAGTGTTATTGTTTGACTTTGTAAACCCAAAAAAATGTCCCTGTTGCACTTGCACATAGTCGTGCAATGAAGACTGACTTTTTCATTTAAAGGCACGATCTTTAAAGTGTCAGAAAGAGAGAGAAGACACAGGAGAGGAGAGTTGTAGCTGGGGACCTGGGGTGGAAGCTCCCAGGCTCCCCCAGCATTGCCTGGAAGTCTGAGCGTGGTGACTGAGCCAGGGCAAGGAATGTGTGCCCTGGATGAGGGGGAGAACTCCATGCCACTATAGTGAACCCAAGAGAGAGGGGGACACTGCACATGGAAGAGGCCCTGGAGTGAGGGCTGCTACAAGAGGCATGGTAGCTGTAGTGTCAGATCCTGAGGCTGAGAGTACACAGAGTGACGTGTCAGAGCACAGGAGACATTATCCCCGCAGAGGAGGGATGAGCTGCAGTTGAGAGGTCTGTTGTTGAAATAGGACATGCACACTTTAACAAACCAATCATTTCAGCGACAGGGCCTACCAAACAACTTTGACTGAAATGATTGGTTTGTTTGGGCCCCCACACCAAAAAAGCTATTCATCTCTCCCTGTACAGACTAAACAGGCTCTACTGAGGCAAGATGTCGTCCTCATCCTCAACCTCTGATTCCTCTCCCCCTACAGTGTGTACTTCCTCCTCATCACACATTATCAATTCGTCCCCGCTGGACTCCACAACCACAGGTCCCTCTGTAGTATCTGGAGGGCAGTGCTGTACTTCATTGAGGAATTGATTATTCATTTTTATAAACATCATTTTTTCAACGTTGTGAGGAAGCAACCTCCTTCGCCGCTCACTGACCAGGTTCCCCGCTGCACTAAAAACTCTTTCCGAGTACACACTGGAGGGGGGACAACTCAGGTAAAATAGAGCCAGTTTGTACAGGGGCTTCCAAACTGCCTTTTTTTCCTGCCAGTAACAATATGGACTGTCTGACATGTCTACTTGGATGGTGTCAGCAAAGTAATCATCCACAATTTTTTCTATTGTCACAGCATCCAATGCAGCGAGAGTAGACATGTCTGCAATGGTTGGCAGGTCCTTCAGTCCGGACCAGATGTTATCAGCATCCCCGCCAGTGCCTCTTTTGGGAAAACTGAGCTTTTTCCTCGCAGCCATAGATGTGGAAGAAAATGAGGGTGGAGCTGTTGGCATGTCACGGTCCTCTTCAGAGGACAATCTCCTGACCAGCAGGTCTTTGCACCGCTGTAGATTTGTGTCCGCCGGAAACAGAGACACAACATACGCTTTAAACCGAGGATCGAGCACGGTGGCCAGAATGTATTCCTCTGACTTTAAAAGAGTGACCACCCTCGGATCCTGGCAAAGCGTACGAAGGGCTACATCCACAAGAGCTACATGCTTGCTGTAATCGCAATGGCTTACCAGCTCCTCCCTCACTTTCTCCAGCTGCTTCTGCAACAGCCTGATCAGGGGAATGACCTGACTCAAGCTGGCAGTGTCGGAACTGACTTCTCGTGTGGCAAGTTCAAATGGCTGCAGAACCTTGCACAACACGGAAATCAGTCTCCACTGCGCTTGACTCAGGCGCATCCCCACTCCTTTGCCTATGTCGTAGGTGGCTGTGTAGGCCTGAATGGCCTTTTGCTGCTCCTCCATCCTCTGCAGCATATAGAGGGTGGAGTTCCAGCGCGTCACAACCTCTTGTTTGAGGTGATGGCAGGGCAGGTTCAAGCTTTTTTGATGTGCCTCTAGTCTGCGGTAGGCACTGGCTGAATGCCGAAAGTGTCCAGCAATTTTGCGGGCCACCGCAAGCATCTCCTGCACACCCCTGTCACTCTTGAGGTAATGCTGCACCACCAAATTAATGGTGTGGGCAAAACATGGGACGTGCTGGAAATTGCCCATATTTAATGCCCGCACAATGTTACTGGCATTGTCTGACACCACAAATCCCCATGAGAGTCTAAGTGGGGTAAGCCACTGGGAGATAATTTCCCTCATTTTCTCTAATATGTTGTCAGCGTTGTGCCTCTTATTAAAGCCTGTAATGCACAATGTTGCCTGCCTTTGCATGAGCAGCCATTTTGTAGATGCTGCTACTGATGCAGCTGTTGCTGTTGCTGCGGAAGGGGATGCATCTACCCAGTGGGCTGTCACAGTCATATAGTCCTTCGTTTGCCCAGAACCACTTGTCCACATGTCCGTGGTTAAGTGGACAGTGGGTACAACCGCATTTTTAAGAGCACTGAGGACACTTGATCGTACTTCTCTGTACATTTTTGGTATCGCCTGCCTAGTGAAGTGGAATCTCGAGGGGATTTGGTACCGGGGACACAATACCTCCATCAACCCTCTAAATCCCACTCCACTGATGGCGGACACCGGGCGCACGTCTAACACCAACATTGCAGTTACAGCCGCAGTTATACGCTTTGCAATAGGGTGACTACTATCGTATTTGGTGGTCATGGCAAACGACTGTTGGACGGTCAATTGTTTGGTGAAAGACTTAGCGGTCTTACGACTTCCCCTCTGGGAAGATGACCGACTAACAGCAGCAACAGCAGCAGTGGCAGTAGTAGGCGTACCGCTGCAGGATTCCTCGGATGAATCCCGTATTGAGGAGGACTCAGTCTGGCTGCTGACTTGGGCTGCAGGACTGAATCTGATGGAGATTGTGGAGGAAGTTGACGAGGAGGGTGTTGCTGGTGTGTATCCAACTGGACCACGGGATTTAGGTGTCCCTGTACCGATGAGGGTCCTAGCCCCAGTTCCTGAACTAACCACTGAACTATGAAGGTTATTCAGGTGACGTATAAGGGAGGATGTTCCTAGGTGGGCAAGATCCTTACCCCTGCTTATTTGAGCTTTACATAAGCTACATATTGCCATACATTGGTTGTCTGGATTTGGATAAAAATAACTCCAGACCGAAGAGGTGCATTTTTTGGTCTTCTGACCAGGCATGACGATGGGCTTTTTCATCCCATGGACATCAGCTGTTTCCCCCCCTGGTGCCTCATTTACAATAACCACATCACCATCCTCATCATCAAGTTCCTCCACAGCGCCAGCTACATCATCAATAGCCTCCTCCCGAGCCACCTCTTCCCGTACAGTGATGGGAAGGTCAGGCTTGACAACCACCAACACCCTTGGACTCGCCTTGGGGATTTGTGATAATTTCTCTTTAGAAGGCAGAGTTGTTTGCTGTTTTGTTGCTGACAGCATAACTCTCTTCAATTTTTTGTAGGGGGGGGGAGGAGGAGGAGGGCTAAGATCCGTGGGTGAAGCTGAACCACTAGTCATGAACACGGGCCAGGGCCTAAGCCGTTCCTTGCCACTCCGTGTCGTAAATGGCATATTGGCAACTTTACGTTTCTCCTCAGATGATTTTAAGTTTCTCTTTTTGCTACTTTTTCTTAACTTGGGCTTTTTGGATTTTACATGCCCGGTACTACGAGATTGGGCATCGGGCTTGGAAGACGACGTTGATGGCATTTCATCGTCTATGTCATGACTAGTGGCAGCAGCTTCAGCATTAGGAGGAAGTGGGTCTTGATCTTTCCCTACTTTATCCTCCAAATTTTTGGTCTCCATTATATGTAGCACAAGATACTGCAGAATGTGTGAACTTGGTAATATTGCAGTACCAATGGACTTATACTGCTGGATTGGTTTTGCAAATTTGGTTATAATTATTATATATTTTTTTTTTTTTTAATTTTTTTTTTTTTTTTACTTTTTTTTTATTTTTAAAAAACTTGGGAATAGTGGGGAAATAACTATGCCCTTAGAAGCACAGAGCACAGGACACAGCACCACTGGACTGAACAGGACACGGCACAGGACCCAGCAGCACTACGGAACTCAGCAGGACAGAGCACAGGACACAGCACCACTGGACTGATACTGCAGAATGTGTGAACTTGGTAATATTGCAGTACCAATGGACTTATAATGCTGGATTGGTTTTGCAAATTTGGTTATAATTATTATATATTTTTTTTTTTTTTAATTTTTTATTTTTTTTTACTTTTTTTTTATTTTTTAAAAACTTGGGAATAATGGGGAAATAACTATGCCCTTAGAAGCACAGAGCACAGGACACAGCACCACTGGACTGAACAGGACACGGCACAGGACCCAGCAGCACTACGGAACTCAGCAGGACAGAGCACAGGACACAGCACCACTGGACTGATACTGCAGAATGTGTAAACTTTGTAATATTGCAGTACCACTGGACTTTTACTGCTGAATGTGTGAACTTGGTAATATTGCAGTACCAATGGGCTTATACTGCAGGATTGGTTGTGAAAATTTTGTGGTAATTAAAAAATATTAAAGTAGTTTTTGGTATTTTTTAAAAAAACTTTTTTTTATTTTTTTAAACACAGGGGAATATTGGGGAAATAACTATGCCCTTAGAAGCACAGAGCACAGGACACAGCACCACTGGACTGAACAGGACACAGCACAGGACCCAGCAGCACCACTGACCTCAGAAGGACAGAGCACAGCACACAGCACCACTGGACTGATACTGCAGAACACAGCACAGCACAGCACAGCACAGCACAGCACAGCACAGCACAGCACTAAACAGCACAGCACAGCACAGCACTAAACAGCACAGAACTAAACAGCACAGAACTAAACAGCACAGAACTAAACAGCACAGAGGACCACCTAACACACCCTCCCTCTACCCTGATCAATGCCCGAGTGAAGATGGCGGCGACTAGCGGGGAATTTATAGGATCCGAGTATCGCGAGATCCGACAACGGGATTATGAGTCAGAGCCTCAGTTTCACTTTTGAATTTGGCGCCAATACCCGGATCTGTCTCGGATCCGACTCGGATCCGCAACGTTCGGGTGGGCTCGGATTTCAGAAATCCGAGCGCGCTCATCCCTACTTTAGTTGGAAACTGATTGGAAAAGACACATGTTGTCCAAAGAGCAGCTAGCAGACCACCTTGCGCAAAGTTGTTTTTATTTGAAATTCGGCAACTTGAGCTTGGTGAATCATTTTCTGCAGGCACTATCATTACTGAAAAATATAAGAGACTGGTCAAAGAGCATGAAAAAGTATAGCTGATTTTGTCCTATATTGTTCCTGTGTGACTGTAAAGAACATTAAACCTATCAAATCAAACCTAAATGTATAAGTTTGAATTTGGACATTTCTTAAAGGAATATGTTGTATTACAACATTTTTCTTCAGATATAATTAGAAAAATGATATAGCTAAACACAAACACACCAGCCATGAATTGCACACTAAGAATGTTAATATTTGTTAGCTCTGGAATTCTTACTTTTCAACCTTAGGGTGTACCCTTGAACAATCATTTATTTAAAACTTTTATATGAGTTCTGGATATTTTTGGAGCATTGCCACATATTATGTAAAACTGATTTTGTTGGCAAGATATAAAAATACACTAAACCACCATATTCTTTCAGCCTTGCTTTAAATCCTCGTAATGTGATTATAACAGAACTACAAAAATAACCCAGCAGTTTTACCTACATCAAATACACAATTACATTCCACAGATACCGTTAGCCAGAATCTTAAGTCGTTTAAATTGTTTTACATCTGACTAACATACTAAAATAGCCCTGTAAAACCATATATTATACTTACAGTTCAACATATTAATACAGCACAGTCCTAACCAAGTTTTTTTTTTCTCTTGTAAATTGAAGGTCATACAAAGGACCATGTTTGGGTGGGTTTCAGCTACAAGGCGGTCTTAGGATTTGACTGTGGACCACCAATCGTCATCATATTCATACTTCCACTCTGTAATACCCCAACCCAGTCTGTGTACAAATACCTGCAAGCACGGCATCACCAACTTAGTTGAGGAACAATATTTAACATAGAGGCATGGCAAAGATTGGGGGTATGGGAAATAGGCCAATAATATTCATGGTGGGTTCTCAAATCTTTTCAGCAATTGAAAATAGAATTCTCTATCCCTAATCACAACTTTAGTAGACATTTAGAATGTCATTAAGTCTTTCAGGCACAATTGCTAGAAGGCCTCCCGTAGATACAATATCATATGATGGATTATATTCATATGGGGCATGTTTGCAAACAGATAAGTATATTAAACATATTACTTACACTTCATAAAGTGATGGATCTACCTTAACAATCCAATATTTCTTATAGATATTGGTTCCATAGATGACTCGGATTAAGAAGATATAGTGCTTGCCTATTTAAGGGTTTATTCTTGCATCGGTGACAGACTTACACAATTATATATAGTCTATAGGACTTACATGACATCACTTCTATAAAGACTCTAGACCACATAGTGTTAAATAATCTAACTGATTTCAGAATCTTGAAGGTTGATCACCAAGTTTATTCATAATGTAATGGTCTGACCTGCCCCTTTGGATGTGAGACTCTCTCTGCTTGTAATCATAGATGAATTTTGAAAAATAGTCTTCATGAATTGGTGTTTCTGACAAAGAAGACTGTGGCTTTTAGTTGGCTTTAACCTACTATTGTAATATACATACAAGGTTATCAAAGCAATACTGATGGTAGATTCACTGACGGGATAAATTGCATAAGTCTTGCAATTATTCTTAAATATGGGAATGCAGGCAGTCATTCACCAATGTTTAATTCCTGAAGCATGGTTTAAAGGATAAATAATTTCTTGTAATCTGCATACCAGTGGTAGTTTAGGCTGCAGGGGCACCTTACCCTGTGGTTGTATGCATTTTGAAAGCAACAACGTAGATAAAATGAATCCCTGTGGGACACCATATACTACTTCCTGTGATGTGCCAGTTAAGAATTGCCAGTTGTGGCCAATTTAATGCCAGCAGTGTGCACACCCAGACTATACTATGTACAACACTGAGCGCCAGTGGTACAGCTCTACAATTGTGGAAACCTGTTTAGAAGAAGAGAAAGCCACTGGATGGACATAGGAGGAAGAGGCATTGGGATTGGAACAGAAAATATGTCAGGGGTGTGGTAAGAATTACTGTTGGGAATATTACTGGATATATTACTATATTACATTACACTACCAGTGACTGGAAGGACAATGGGACAGCCCCCTAAAATCGGTACAATTGGAGGTATGCAGATACCAATTTTCAAAGGACCTCCTATTTGCATCTCACTACACACTTCAGTTCACCAGAAATAGGGGCTGATTCAGAGTGATATGTGCTCCCATTTGTTTAGCATAGTTTGCATGTTGGACATAAGTGTCTGAGCGGTGTGTTTGTTGTCAAGCGGACGCATCTGCTACTCATTCAGACCTGAATGCATCTTCATCTCTGAATACAATGTACAAAATTTTCAAACACAAGTTACACTTAAGTTTCATCCTGAATTAGGCTCATAAACCCTCTACACTTGATGGTGTCAAAGGATAATTCAAAGTGCCAAAAATAAGTATATAAGAAAAGTGTTGTCCTTTCTTATGGAAGGGGGAGCTGTAGTAAACTAAATGGAGTATTATACCTATCCCTCTGCACATTCTAGCTCCATGGGTGGATAGTGGGACTGGAGATCCTTTCAAGCCTTTAATGTGTCTTTAATGAGCCCTCCATGTTTCCAGAACTGGCCAGTGCCTGCTGCATGTGTGAGTAACCTGCCTAATTCTGCACTGCACCACACCTGGAGACATTTGCCTGTGCTGCAATCTGTTTGGGGGAGAGGTACAATCTTGCATTGCCCTATACTGCTGGGACAACACCTTACCTCATCCTTTACAGTTAAAAGTGCTTAGCTTATTTCTCCCATTGCACTTATCTGTGCCCATTTACAGGACCCCATTTCTTGGTGTGCGATAAATCTCCAGTTGCGCCTAGAACTGGGCGTATTATCCGCCACATATTCTTCTTCACAATATTACTGTTGGGACTAGAAATCCCATTATCAATTTTATTCTTTATATTGCAAGTTATCTTATTCAATATTCTACCATTTTCATTATTAATATGAAGGTCATAATGCTACCTAATCTTCTATAAATTCAGGGCCTCATGTAGAGTTGTACGCAGTCTAAAACACAGATGGAAATTGTATCCCAAAAATAGACACATCTTACATAGGTATGTTGAGCCAGACATATCTAAGTGGATGAATACAGAAGTGGAAGTTGCTCAATCAATTTATAGGCTCATAGCAGGTGCTTGAACATATCTAAGCGGATGGTCATCATCATCAGTTCTTGTTGTAGAATGTATGTTTGAAAAGTGGGTTTTAGAATGGAATCTTGCCTGCGTGTGTCCCCCACAGTTCTCCCCCCTCCTCCCCCTACACACACACACACACACACACACACCTCTAGACAATAGTTCTTAACTTACAGCAGTGATCAAGCTCCGTCACATTCTACATAAGTCACATTTACTCCAACAGGCCATTGCATATCCCCTCCCTCATCTTCAATCAGAAGGGGCCACAGGCGCCAGATGCGGCTCAGTCTACATATTGTCGCAAATAGTCAACTAGCGCTTTGTGGGCGTTCGCAGAAGTAATATAGCATATTAAATGCTAAAAATGCAGTTTGTGTCCTACTCTACATGATCTCTTCTGGCCCCTTTTATGGCCCAGAATGTACACTTGCTCATGGTAGTTTCTCCATCAGGGTATGCACCTATAAGCAAATTAAGAGTAATAGCTTTCTTTAACTCTACACTAGCTTGTAGTTTAAACAAAGAGCACATTTAGTGACATGATATTGAAACACTGCCTCATGTTTAAAGGTGAATAACTACCCTGCTTAAGAGTCGTTTAAAGTATATAAACTGTGATTCTGTGTATTCACATTGTTACTGCCGTTCAGCTACTGAATGGCATTGAGTATTGCCTATGACAATTGCATTCTGCCTGTTAGCCCTCTCTTCTTAAACAATTGTTATACCTAAAAGTCAGACCTGCTTGCTCCTCTTGAAACCTGAATTTTAGCGTTTATAACAATATCTTGATGAACAAAACCACAGCATAATGGCAACAATGTTCAGATATTTTGTGGCATTCAAATGTTGTTTTCTTGTACCAAGGAATCCAATAAGTGCCTCAAAAACACGCCCAACTTATGAGCAGTCAATGTATGGGAAGGGCACATGTACTTCATAAAATGCACATTCTGAATATAATGACTGTACAGGATTATTCTCAGTTTATGCCATGTTCATAATGTAAAATAGAGGAAAATATAATATAAAGAATTCAGTTGAATTTAATAATATTAAATCCTGTTAAATTTTACACATTTTCTAAAGTCATACCACTAAATATAAAATTATGTTATAAAACCTGATATACAAATGCAGTTCTTCATGTCTTTTCAGTATTGTAGCTTGGTGCCTACTTTGACATTATGTTTCATAGGCTAGACCATACCACCTTCTTTCTATTTAAATGAAAACAGGCCAGAGTGTGGTTTAAATTTCTTAACTAGTTTCAGGAAGAATCAATTATTATTTTACTATTTTATTATAAGAGGCCTGACATCCAAATAAAATTTTTAATATACAAGAATTGTTATTAATTAAATTCGTAGAATATTTTGGTTACATTTAGAAAGACCTGGTCCTTCTTTTTGTTTGTTTTCTTTTTCATGAATGTGATGTTTATGGCCAAATAATAATGATAATAAAAATAATATTGTTATTATTATTATTATTATTATTATTACTGTTTTGCAGCAAAAACATAAAGTATAGTTATATATTTCAGAATAAAAAAAAACCCTAAGGGTAAATGTAACAGGCTGAGAATTTTCTGGTGGGTTTGAAAAACCAATCATATTCTAGCTATCATTTATTTAGTACATTCTACAAAATGATAGCTAGAATCTGATTGGTTGCTATAGGCAACATCTCCACTTTTACATTTACCCCCTAAAATCCTACTTACAATTTCTAATTACATAATTCCACCCAGATTATCACTGCGCAATATAGATTATTATCTGTAGTATTAACAATTTTAGTCTTAAAATATGTTTGGAACATTTGAGAAAAATCCATGCAAGAGAATATTTAGCCCTGTTTATTTACTTATTTAAATTAATGTGGTTAATTTTGATAAGGTTAATGTGTTTATGACACACTAAAAGAAAAACATATACAGCGCTGAGAGGAGAAATCATCAAGTGTATATTAATCGATACATATCAATTGATAATTAAACAGACAATGCACACAAGTGTAGTCCTATTCAGAACATAATGATAATAGTCTGGCTGATACTGCAAATGAATAACAATATTAAAACAATGACCGAACTCAATAGATCCATGTAAATGTCCAAATGAAGCGCCAATATAATAGCCCTATTTGATCGACAAACGACATATGATTGATGTTAACTTATTGTCCAGGATGACATACTGGACGGAGATATTAACATTTATCCGAGGGCATGATGAAAAGTACGGAATTTTATCAATCAAACTTGCACTTACAGTTCCCGATAACTCTCAGTAGTTTTTGTTCCAATCACAGCTTATCTCTTCTCTCCCCGTTGTCTCCAGTGAATCACCTCAATATTGAAGCAGGTGCGCACATGTTAAGTTCTCCGGATACAAATCTCCTCCACAAGAAGAGTTCCTGTCAGCTTTGCAAACTGTATATAATAAGTTGGGCTATGGCAGCATCAATATTATTATAGACAGTTAGTCCGATATGTAGCAGACCAGGTAAGACTCAATACGGCAACGTGTTTTGTCCTCCTTTTTGTTGACTTTCTCAAGCCTCAATCATACAAGCATACACTCACTTGTATGACATAAAGTAGTCACTCCAATTTCCGGGATGCAGTTTATTTACTTGACTGTTACAGTATATGCATTGTCTGTGACTCTTGTACAAACAGAGCACAAAGAATAGGCAGAGTATGAGAGAATATGTCCATGGATTTCTATACAAATCATCTCTGAGAGACAGCCAATTCACATGTGGATCCTCATTGTTCTTCATTGAACTGCTTCCTTGATGAAGAGTATATAAATAATCTATTATTTTATATCTCATTTTATAATATATATCAGAATTCAGCCATAATTGAATGAAGACAGTGACTTTTGCACATACAATCCCTTTCCCCACCTGTTACTATGGAACTTGTGAAGATCTGAGAAAAACAGGTTTTGGCTTTTGAGGCAGGTTACATGCTGTGAGCAGTTCCTGTGTAAAGGTAAACTTCGCCCAGAAGAAAGGCATTATGTTATGTAGCAAAGAGCACAAAGGTTTCTCTTGGTGCCCAGCTCCCAGCCTGATAAGACATGCGGACACAGCTCCTAGCCGGACTTGCAAGAAAATAAGTTGCCTGAGGGTATTCCCAGGCCCTTGCTAGCAGGAAAAATGGAATGGAATGGAAGGTGAGTAAATCTGGAAACATAGTTTTGTGTTGGTTTAATTTTGCAATTTAGGTTATTTGAGTGGAATAGTCTTAGTTCAGATAAATGGAGTTAGTGAAGTTTTGGTCATGTAAGCATTTGTATTATAGATAGTTATGTGTGGTTCTGTGTTGGTTTAATGTTGTAAAGGAGTTTTGTTAGGTTATTTGAGTGGAATTGTCTGAATTCAGATAAATGGAGTTTGTGAAGTTTTGGTCATATAAACATTTGTGTTTGTTGCAAAGCTTATTTGGAATATATGAATTTTCTGTAAAATAGATATTAGTGGTGGACATACAAGTATATTACTAGAGGTTTAAGAACTGGACCCTGTTCATTGGTAGTCTATTAGGTCATTACAAGCACATGTGACAAACACGTGCTTGTGACTTCTAACATAGTGCGCTATTTCAGTTCTTGGAAAAGGCTCATGGAAATTGCAAATGCTGTGTAATAGAAGTGTATGGAAATAGTTTGTTTTATGCAGTTTAGTGTAAATATATAGTAAGTGTATGGAAATGGTTGTAAATAGTTTGTTTGCTCGATAGAATGGTGGTGTTGGAAAAGTATTTCATGGGAAAGTGAAGAAATTGTGTAGATGGTCTTAGAAAGTCTGCTATGCTGCTGTTGAAGAGTGTGGCTGAAATTAGGATTTAGATGCATAGCAAGTGATTGGATTGTCCAGGAAGTGGTCAGATTGTTCAATATATAGTTTTGTTAGACTGTTGGTTTAAAGGGTAGTTTGTAGTCTGAAATTCTGAAATAATATGGTTTATTGCTGGAAATGTTGATGTAGTTAATATGGCAGCAGCAAGGTGAAATACCATGTGTTCAGAGCAGGCTGATTCAGACAATAGAGAAAATGGATCTAGAAGCTGGCAAGCTTGTAAAATGGCTGCCATCTAGAAGATTCCATGTGTAGGGAATGTGGATAGTGAATAATGGCTGTTGGACTTTGACTTAGATAAGTGAAATGAAATAATAGATGGATAAAATGGTAGAAGCTTTGAGATAAATGTGAGATTTGGTTGTGGAATGTATGTTTGAAAAGTGGGTTTTAGAATGGAATCTTGCCTGCGTGTGTCCCCCACAGGTCTCCCCCCTCCTCCCCCTACACACACACACACGCACACACACACCTCTAGACAATAGTTAGTCAAAAGTTACACACAATGACTTGTATATTTATATAACAGCCAATGAATGTAATTCGTTGCACCAAAATCTATACTTTGTGTAAAATATTGTTACACTGTATACCGTTTTATAATATATACATAAGTTTTACAATTAGAATGTTAATAATACAACACACTTTAAATGAAACTATATATTGTCTGTGGTTATTCTAGAAGAGATAAGCAGAAGTTATTATAAGAATATTGATCCTGTGGATTTAAGGGAAAATAAGAATTATATTTCTTTGGTTAAATCAGAATTACCTTTGCGAGGAGTTGGTTGCATAATTAACAGTATTAAATTGTCATCCATACATTTGCCAGATTATAAGGGAGATTAAAACACCAGACACCCTGTCACGGGCACTAGGAGTCTTTACCCAGGGATCACCAGGTGATAGGCTTACCAGAGCAGTATAGGTGGTAATATGGTACTCTGGTAGCAGGGTGATCACGGAACAGGAAATAGCAGATGATGAGATGCTCAGGAAAGTCTATGACTAGCAGCACTGGCAATATGGAGGTAGTAATACACGAGGAACTGTATGGACAAAGGACACGTGAAGGTAGTCAGTGGTCTGCGGTAGCAAGTTGTACCACTGCTATAGTGAGGAGGAATGTCCAACAGAAACGAGGAGGTGATGAGAGTCAGCGGTCTGCGGATAGCAAGTTGTACCGCTGTCTGAGTGAAGGAATGGAATCCAAGTGGAGGTATCCGGGGAGTCAGTGGTCTGCGTTAGCAAGTTGTACCACTGCTATGTGAGAGGATACTGGAACAGGTGAAACTGTAAACAGGAGTCAGTGGTCTGCCACTAGCAAGTTGTACTACTGAATATATATGTGAGGAGGTGCACGGGGAGAGACTGCAGCACAATATATACACGGGCACCTTGACTTTGATCCACAGTAATATGCACAATATAAATGTATAAATGACTGAACAACACTGCCAATATAGAAAGTCTCTTGAAGTAATCCGGCATGAGATAACACAGTCAATGATGGCAGTAGAGTCAGCAGATAGTACACTCCAGAGGAGAACCAACACAGTCAATGATGGCAATAGACTCAGCGGATAGTACACTCCAGAGGAGAACCAACACAGTCCAGCAAGGTATGCAATACACAGCACAGTCAATGGGAAGTATGCATACCGTGGTTCAGGAGAAGGCAGTCAGACAGGAGTGCAGAGATACCTGAAGGGCAGGAGGCCAGCAGGATACAAGTCCCTGGATGGGTGAAGCAGGGGTCTAGCAGGTGCAGCGCACAGGTAGGTAGACCAGCAGGGAACACAGGAAGGCGTGGAGAGCGGATCAGCAGTAGATGGATGAGTAGCGCTGAGAAGTAACAGCAGCGGGTCTCTGCGGGAACACGGAGGTAACCAATAGCAACCAGCAGGTGCAGTAACGATGGGACACCGGAGCAGAGTTGAACTGGAACAGATGATCACGGAGAGTAGCGGGTAGCAATAGTGGCAGCAGACTCAAGGAAACACGGTAGAGTAGACAAGGACTGAAGACTGAAGCGCACAGAGGCAGCGGATAGGAATCAGCTAAACAGTCACGATGAAACACAGACGGGTTGCAGGTTGAAGACTGTAGTGCACGGAGGCAGCGGATAGGAATCAGCTAGCAGTCACGATGATGAAACACAGACGAGTTGCAGGTTGAAGCCTGTAGTGCACGGAGGCAGCGGATAGGAATCAGCTGGCAGTCACAATCATGAACAGGTGAGTGGATGTGGTTGAAGCCTGTAATGCACGGAGGCAGCGGATAGGCATCAGCTAACAGTCCCAATGATACATGGTAGAGTTGAAGTGATTAGAAGACTGTAGTGCACGGAGGCAGCGGATAGGAATCAGCTCACAGTCACGATGATATAGTAGATGGTAGAAGTGGTATGGGAACCACAGTAGCAGAAGTGGTTTGGAAACCACAGAGGTAGAAGTGGTTTGGAAACCACAGGAATCAGCAGGGCTGAATGAACAAGGAAACACAGGAACACCTTCAGAGACTCATGGGGAATGAGACTCCAAGATCAGGCAACGTGGTGTTGACCACAGGTGCTTAATATAGGGAGGTTGCCTGATCTGCCAATTAAGTTAAAGGAACATACACTGAAGGTTTGGAAAGGGCTGCGCATGCGCAGTCCCTCAGGATAGAGGACGTCCACGGTTCCTAATAGTCCGGGAAGAAGCACTCACAGTCCGGTGAGTGACAGTACCCCCCCTTTTAAAGGTGGGCACAGAACGCCTGGAACCGGGCTTGTCCGGATTTTTGGAATAAAACTTCTTCAGAAGGGCAGGAGCATTAAGATCTTCAGCTTTGATCCATGAACGCTCTTCAGGACCAAAGCCCTTCCAATGAACGAGGAAACGGAGGACTCCTCGCGAAATTTTTGCATCCAATACCTCAGTAATCTCGAAATCCTCCTCCTGATGAACTTGAACTGGCTGCGGTGCTGAGGGAGGAGGCGAGAAACGATTGATAATAAGAGGTTTGAGTAAGGACACATGGAAGGCATTGGAAATCCGAAGATTCTTAGGAAGAAGAAGTTTAACACATACTGGATTGATAACTTGAATGATCCTATATGGACCAATAAAACGAGGGGCGAATTTCATAGATGGAACCTTCAAACGAATATTTTTGGTAGATAACCAGACACGATCTCCAATTTTTAGTGGTGGAATAGCCCGCCTCTTCTTATCTGCGAAAGACTTATATTTGTTAGATGTCTTCTTTAAACAGGTTTTGACCTGAGACCAGATATTTTTGAAGGTCTGACAAGCAGTCTCCACAGCAGGAACTTGGGTGGGCGGGAGGGCAGGAAATTCCGGAAAAGACGGATGGTGACCGTAGACCACAAAGAATGGAGTTTTGGATGATGACTCATGGTACATGTTGTTATGGGCGAATTCAGCCCAAGGGAGCAATTCTACCCAGTTGTCTTGGTTGGCTGAAGAGAACATCCTAATAAAAGTCTCAAGATCTTGATTGACTCGTTCCGTTTGTCCGTTAGATTGCGGATGGTAAGACGATGAGAGTGCTAATCGTATGCCCAAGGTTTTACAAAGGGCCCGCCAGAATCTGGAAACGAATTGTACTCCTCTATCTGACACAATCTCAGACGGACATCCATGGATGCGGAAGATTTCTTTAATGAAATGTTCAGCCAGAGTAGACGAGGAAGGTAAACCGGACAGAGGGACGAAATGAGCCATCTTCGAAAATCTGTCTACCACTACCCAAATAGTATTGTGATTCTTACTTGGTGGCAAATCAGTAACGAAATCCATACTAATATGGGTCCAAGGCTTGGACGGAATGGGTAGTGGTCGCAGCAACCCTGCTGGAGTTCTGCGGGAGGATTTGAACTGAGAACATAAATCACAGGAAGCAATAAACTCTTTGACGTCTCTCCTCATTGAAGGCCACCAGTAACTACGAGAGAGAATCTCAAAGGTCTTATGTTCACCGGCGTGTCCAGAAAAACGAGAGGCATGGAACCACGAAAGGATTTTCCTCCTCAGAGTAGGAGGCACGAGGGTCTTCCCAAATGGTAGCATTTTGGTGGATGACGCAGCCAGAGAAATACATTTGGGGTCTAGAATAGCATGGTTGGGAACCTCTTCTACATCAGAGGACGTCACAAAAGCTCGAGATAGAGCGTCAGCTTTCTTGTTCTTAGCAGCTGGTTTGAAGGTTATAATTAATTCAAAACGGGAAAAGAAAAGAGACCATCTTGCTTGACGAGGGTTCAAGCATTGAGCAGATTGCAAATATGACAAGTTCTTATGATCCGTGAAGATCGTCACAGGATGGCGAGCTCCTTCCAACAAGTATCTCCATTCCTCTAATGCAGCTTTGATGGCCAGCAACTCCTTGTCCCCGATAGTATAGTTTTTCTCTGCGGGTAGAAGACCCCGAGAGTAGAAGGCACAAGGATGTAATTTTTGTTGCTCCGAGCGTTGGGAGAGAATAGCTCCTAAGCCCACATTAGAGGCATCTACTTCTAGGAAGAAGGGGAGTGTCACATCAGGTTGTCGCAGAATGGGAGCAGACGAGAAGGACTCTTTGAGGATTTGAAAGGCTTGGAGAGCCTCAGATGACCATTGCTTAGTATTAGCCCCTTTCCGAGTTAAGGCCACAATGGGAGATGCAATGGATGAGAAGTCTTGAATGAAGCGTCTATAGTAATTGGCAAAACCTAAAAAACGCTGGATGGCACGAAGAGTAGTTGGCTGAGGCCAATGTAGTACAGCATTTACTTTGTCTGGATCCATCTTCAGGCCAACTCCGGAAACTATATACCCCAAGAATGGAATCTGGGGTAACTCGAATGAACATTTTTCCAATTTACAGAACAATGAGTTTTTCCGTAGTCTGGAGAGGACCTCTGCCACATGTTGGTGATGAGAAGGCAGGTCCTGTGAGAAGATCAATATGTCGTCCAGGTAGACAACGACACATACATATAATAAGTCCCGAAAGATCTCATTGATGAAACCCTGGAAAACCGCGGGGGCATTACACAGCCCGAAGGGCATTACTAAATATTCGTAATGCCCATCTCTGGTGTTAAACGCGGTCTTCCATTCGTCACCGGAACGGATTCTAATTAAATTGTAGGCACCACGAAGATCCAACTTAGTAAATATCCGAGCTCCCTTGATGCGATCAAATAGCTCAGTGATCAGCGGAATGGGATACCGATTCTTGATAGTAATGGCGTTGAGTCCACGAAAATCTATACAAGGGCGTAATGATCCATCCTTCTTTTTGACGAAGAAGAACCCAGCTCCAGCGGGAGAGGTGGAAGGTCGAATGAACCCACGCTGGAGATTCTCCTGTATGTACTCAGATGTGGCTTGAGTTTCAGGTAACGAGAGAGGATAGACCCGACCCCTGGGAGGAGTCTTGCCAGGTAGAAGGTCGATCGGACAATCCCAAGAACGATGAGGAGGAAGACGTTCAGACTGAGCTTTATCAAACACATCGGCAAATGAAGCATACTGAGGAGGGAGTCCCGGGGAGGACGATGAGATGGAAGATTGCTGTACTTTAAGAGGAATAACTTGAGAGAGACAACGATGGTGACATTCAGGCCCCCAAGACGTAACTTGAGGGGTGCGCCAGTCAATCTGGGGAGAGTGACATTGAAGCCATGGAAGGCCTAAGACAATCGGACTTGTCGTAACAGGAAGAATTAAAAACGAAATTTCTTCATGGTGTAGTACACCAATCTGAAGGGTTACTGGAGACGTACTCTGGGTGATGAGACCATTGATGAGACGTGATCCATCTATAGCCGTCACAGTAATGGGTGTTTTTAACGTGATCACTGGTAGGGACCATTGATTCACTAGTGATTTAGAAATGAAATTTCCTGCTGCTCCGGAATCAATCAATGCCTGTGACTCAAAGGATTTGGTAGCAAAGGAAATCGTAACATCGAAAGCGCAGACTTTAGATTTCATAGACAATGGAGAGGACTCCAGGGACCCTAACTTCACCTCTCCAGAACTAGTTAGGGCCTGGCATTTCCCGATTTCTTAGGGCAAGAACTGAGCATATGTGTGGAATCAGCACAATAGATACAGAGTCTATTCTTTACTCTTCGTTTCCTCTCTTCTAAAGATAATTTGGAACGTCCTATCTCCATGGGAATCACAGAAGGTGAAACTGGACGAAATTGAGGGTTTAAACGAAGAGGTGCTTTAGCAGAAGTTGTTTTCTCAGATTCTCTTTCACGAAATCTCATGTCTACACGATGGCAAAGAGAGATCAAATCTTCTAGTGACGAAGGAAGCTCTTGGGTAGTCAGTGCATCTTTAATTTTATCGGAGAGCCCCTGCCAGAAGGCGGCAACTAATGCTTCAGTGTTCCACTGAAGTTCAGAGGCTAAGATCCTAAATTGAATGACATACTGTCCTACTGTATGGGAGCCTTGTCGCAAACGAAGAATGCTGGAAGCAGCGGAGGTCACACGACCTGGTTCATCGAACACACTTCGGAACGTGGAAATGAATTTGGCACTATCTTGTAGAATTGGATCGTTTCTTTCCCACAGAGGGGAGGCCCAAGCCAGGGCTTGTCCAGAAAACAATGAGATAAGATAGGCCACTCTGGAACGATGGGTAGAAAAATTTTGAGGTTGGAGTTCAAAATGGACTGAACATTGGTTAAGGAAACCTCTACAAGTTTTGGGGTCCCCGTCATATTTTGACGGAGTAGGCAGGTGAAGCGTAGGAGCTGTAGACACCTGGGATGGCACTGGGGAAACGGAGGAAAGCACAGGAGCTTCAATACTAGCTGTAACAGTCTGTCCAGATGTTCCTTGGGAGGTTAACGATTGGTAACATTGAAGTAACAGCTGTTGGCGAGCATCCTGTTGCTCCACACGGCTGACCAGATGCTGCAGCATCTCTTTAGCAGTAGGTTCCGTATCTGGGTCTGTCATGGCCTGATCTTACTGTCACGGGCACTAGGAGTCTTTACCCAGGGATCACCAGGTGATAGGCTTACCAGAGCAGTATAGGTGGTAATATGGTACTCTGGTAGCAGGGTGATCACGGAACAGGAAATAGCAGATGATGAGATGCTCAGGAAAGTCTATGACTAGCAGCACTGGCAATATGGAGGTAGTAATACACGAGGAACTGTATGGACAAAGGACACGTGAAGGTAGTCAGTGGTCTGCGGTAGCAAGTTGTACCACTGCTATAGTGAGGAGGAATGTCCAACAGAAACGAGGAGGTGATGAGAGTCAGCGGTCTGCGGATAGCAAGTTGTACCGCTGTCTGAGTGAAGGAATGGAATCCAAGTGGAGGTATCCGGGGAGTCAGTGGTCTGCGTTAGCAAGTTGTACCACTGCTATGTGAGAGGATACTGGAACAGGTGAAACTGTAAACAGGAGTCAGTGGTCTGCCACTAGCAAGTTGTACTACTGAATATATATGTGAGGAGGTGCACGGGGAGAGACTGCAGCACAATATATACACGGGCACCTTGACTTTGATCCACAGTAATATGCACAATATAAATGTATAAATGACTGAACAACACTGCCAATATAGAAAGTCTCTTGAAGTAATCCGGCATGAGATAACACAGTCAATGATGGCAGTAGAGTCAGCAGATAGTACACTCCAGAGGAGAACCAACACAGTCAATGATGGCAATAGACTCAGCGGATAGTACACTCCAGAGGAGAACCAACACAGTCCAGCAAGGTATGCAATACACAGCACAGTCAATGGGAAGTATGCATACCGTGGTTCAGGAGAAGGCAGTCAGACAGGAGTGCAGAGATACCTGAAGGGCAGGAGGCCAGCAGGATACAAGTCCCTGGATGGGTGAAGCAGGGGTCTAGCAGGTGCAGCGCACAGGTAGGTAGACCAGCAGGGAACACAGGAAGGCGTGGAGAGCGGATCAGCAGTAGATGGATGAGTAGCGCTGAGAAGTAACAGCAGCGGGTCTCTGCGGGAACACGGAGGTAACCAATAGCAACCAGCAGGTGCAGTAACGATGGGACACCGGAGCAGAGTTGAACTGGAACAGATGATCACGGAGAGTAGCGGGTAGCAATAGTGGCAGCAGACTCAAGGAAACACGGTAGAGTAGACAAGGACTGAAGACTGAAGCGCACAGAGGCAGCGGATAGGAATCAGCTAAACAGTCACGATGAAACACAGACGGGTTGCAGGTTGAAGACTGTAGTGCACAGAGGCAGCGGATAGGAATCAGCTAGCAGTCACGATGATGAAACACAGACGAGTTGCAGGTTGAAGCCTGTAGTGCACGGAGGCAGCGGATAGGAATCAGCTGGCAGTCACAATCATGAACAGGTGAGTGGATGTGGTTGAAGCCTGTAATGCACGGAGGCAGCGGATAGGCATCAGCTAACAGTCCCAATGATACATGGTAGAGTTGAAGTGATTAGAAGACTGTAGTGCACGGAGGCAGCGGATAGGAATCAGCTCACAGTCACGATGATATAGTAGATGGTAGAAGTGGTATGGGAACCACAGTAGCAGAAGTGGTTTGGAAACCACAGAGGTAGAAGTGGTTTGGAAACCACAGGAATCAGCAGGGCTGAATGAACAAGGAAACACAGGAACACCTTCAGAGACTCATGGGGAATGAGACTCCAAGATCAGGCAACGTGGTGTTGACCACAGGTGCTTAATATAGGGAGGTTGCCTGATCTGCCAATTAAGTTAAAGGAACATACACTGAAGGTTTGGAAAGGGCTGCGCATGCGCAGTCCCTCAGGATAGAGGACGTCCACGGTTCCTAATAGTCCGGGAAGAAGCACTCACAGTCCGGTGAGTGACACACCCTATAAACCCTTCTACATCCCTGCAAACTGTAAGATTATTATTCAAATAGTAACCACTGCATCTATAAAACACTTTATTATTCTGTGTTTCAAATTGGTTGATTTTCTGTTAAAAGCATATAGGGGTGATTTATCTATGTGAATGTTATTGCATATAATATTGGATCAATTCACTACTGTGACTGATGTGATATAGATTGACTTTATTTTACTCATTAGTAAGCATATTTACTAAAATTTCAGTTCAATTGCTTTTTATCCCATTGAATTGCACTTCTGGGTTCCTACCATTTTCTACTATTTACTGTACTGGGGAGATGGGAAATATAATGCCTGTCAATATGAGACATTTAAGAAAACTTGTGCAAAAATCCAAAAGCAACCAATTATATTAAGAACTATAATTGTTTTATTAATGATTACAAAATCGTAGCACACTTTTTAGTGGTTGCTATTAGTTACTGCACTTTTCACCTTTGCATCTATAACAAAAATAAAGTTTAAAAAATGTGTAGTTGTCATAGCAAGATTATATTTTGAGTATACCATTGCAATACATGCAGGTGCTCATGTTTTACCGAGGTAACACATTATAAAAAATGTTAAAAGGTTATATAGTTTTCCATACAATATTAAAATATACACAATGGTTATAAACCCAATGGGTTAACCACAATTTTTATTTTGCATGGAAACCTAGTTTTTGCAGGCATATGATGAGCGTTTATTCTCAGATTCAAAAGATGGAAAAAATAATAATACTATTTCTGTAATTATGAATGGCATAAGTATGACGTTATTAACATGAAAATGGTCAAAATGTCAGATTATATTCAAAGTTTTTAATCTTTAGCTTTGGAAATAATGTGAATTTATAACACATAGCAAAGTGGGTTCTGTTAAACCTTGTAAAAAAATATATAATAAATTAATAATACCTTTTAAACTGAATGTTTGATTCATTAAAAGGAATATATATATATATAGGCATTCCACAATGTGCTAAAAACAGAGTGAATTAAGTGTACACAATATGCAACCAATTTAAAAACCATATATCATAAAGTATTTATTTGCAGAGTGAGCGAAGTTCATGGTGCAGATGTGAAGTAAGCCCCATTATTTTTGAATAGGTATTTAGAATAAAATAATCTTCAAAGCAAACATAAAAATAAATTATTAAACTACTTGATAGGTATATAGCCATAATATTATTGCTATTTTATCTAAAAATAATGACTAATTCTGATCAAATGTGTTAGTGCACATGATAGTTCATATACATTATTCAAAAAATGTTATAGGATAGAACTGTATTGTGCATGATTTGTTTAATGACTAAGTTATGTTAACTGCCAAATATGAGAAACATATAAACAGTGCTCATACCAAATAATCATAGGCCACAATTGTTCATTGAATATTTTTTTTTTACTTTTCCTGGGCTGCTATGACCAGCCATGACACTATTCAAATTTCATCATTACAATTTGCTAAACTAGAACATTTATGATTATTGACTAATTATAACATCTATGCAATAATCACTGATGAGCGATAGAGGTATTTGCTGCTACTTAGTAGGACGACAACAATGTCTGAAAAATAAAATGGCTACTGAGATGTACAGTGAATGCTGCTCTTGACCTGTCCTTCAACTTTTCTGTCCGTCACATTTTCGGTCTACCTCAGACTTTTACAACCTTTTTATTTTTACCAACAATTTCATCAGTTTCCAGATCTCCATGCCCATTACCTTTATTGTGCTCAGATGTACATTTTCAATAATTCTTTTCATATTTCAGTTTAATACTGCGCGCTCATTGCTTTTATATTGCTCATCTGGCTCACCGAAATCTGTTTATGGAGCTCATGGGTGGTAGAGCTTAGTCAAGACCTCTATTTTAAGATAATTGTTATAGCTAAAAGTCAGAGCTGCTAGTTCCTCTTGAAACCTGAATTTCAGCATGTCATAACTTACACATATTTCACGTGCAAGAAAAAAATTACTCATTTGTCAAGTTTGCATGCTGAGATCATTTTATGAAATAAACGGGAACGTAAACGTAATGACTAGTTCCCGTCTATTTAATTATTTTAGAATGCAAACCAGTTTGAATTATTACGTTCTCTACATTTCCCGTGCAAGCATTATCCATTCCAAATTCCTTGTATGCAGATTTTGGCTGTATTTATATACTTCTTCATTTTTTTTTATAAACCGTTTACACATGGGCTGATGAGCAAATCATTTTGTTGACTTATTACTTTTATAAACATTTTTTGCTGCAGTAACAGCAAAACTTGCATAGTTTGAATTTGAGTGATCATTTCAAGCACCATTACTGTTGTTTAGTGGCGGCTGATTTAAAATTTCTTCTGGAAGAGGTTGAACCTGAAATTATGTAACAGAAAAAGGTATAATAACGTGCCTCCCGAGCCTAAGCACAATTTAAGAATTAAATTTACTTGTTATAATATTCACTTTGTAAAAAAATTCTAAGAAATAGAATTGAAACAAATCGAACTATCAGTCAAACCTCCTAGTGGGACCATCATATAACATCCTAAGGTACTGCATCCTGTTAATGTGCCCATCAAATACCATTGCAAGTGCAAGACATCGAGCCCTATTCAGAGGTTATACTTATCAATCAATAAAAAAGCTAATAACTTGCACAGTGACTCCAAGCTTCACAAGTTAAATCCTTGTATTCAAGTTTTGAATTCTGTACCGTGGCAGTTGGTCATCTTTGAGATAATATTACAAAGCACATCCTGCTACTATAATAAATGACACAGACCCCACCATATTATATTATGTTATTAAAAATAATAGAAAAAACCAAGATGAATAAATCACCTAAATCAATAGTATCTGAGATAACTTTCCTCTCAGTCTCAAAACATACTAGAATAAGCTTGTCAAAGATTGAATTGATAAATTCCACCATATACCTACTGAACCTTATTCATATAGCAAGAAAATAGTAACAGGACCATTTAACCACAGAAAACATTGGGGAAACTATGTTCACCAAAGTTTGAGATATAATGATTAAGTTATGCCTGTTGCCTTCCTTTCATCTTACCTAAACTTATTAATCTCTATCAGCTTCAAATTCTGCATAAAAAGGTAAAATGTAGCAAAATAAAAAATAAAAGAAACAAGAAATAATTTCTCAAAAAAAAAGAAAGAAAAGAGAGAAACTCTCACTCCGATGCCCTCCAAATATGAGAAAATAGCTTCAGACATAAACAATTTAGATCATTCTGAATCTCTGTGTACTTCATTGCAATTAAAGAAAATTAGTAAATCCATTATACAGGCTGATTTAGAAATGTTAACTGCAGAAGGGAAAAATTAAAGAGAAAACTTCGGTTGGATGCAATCGAGAGAAAAATGGACGATTTGTGCGGGTTCCAAAGTTACTCAGAAAAAGAAATGACAGAAACTCAATCAGAATTAGAAACCTTAAAAGAACACTTAAAAGACTTGGAGAATACATCTTGCTGAAACAACATCAACATGGAAACTCTGCCAAAATATTTATCTGGCATTTTACGTCAATGCCTCCTTAATACTTCTGCAAATGATCTTACTATTGACCGCACACATCACACACTCCATCCCAAGCCCCCTCCCTCTCAACCACCAAGAAATGTGACAGGTAGATTTAATTTTTTCAGAACTAAAAACAGCTGCTGTCATTGGTTTGTTTTTCTCCTTCTATGTCATATGCAGAGACAACATACAGATGTTTCAAGATCTGACACCCTCATCCATTAAAAAGAAACCGGATCTCAACTCCATAGCAAAAACACTGAGGAATCAGATACAGGCGGGGTTTCCATTTCCACCTGCTTATTATACATGTAAAAAACCTTTTAACACCAGAAGAAAGCCTATCCATAATCTTTAAAGATTACGGACTCCAATATCGCCTCAAGAGACAGTGGTGGAAGTACCATTGGTGCAGCAGGTGCAATGCACCAAGGCCCATGGAGATAATGGGGCCTGCTGCATGGCAGATGCAGAGGGTTGGGGTCCCCGGTTCCTTCCTCCCTGCCTCCCTGCACTGGGGCCCACAACTCGCTACTTTCCCCTCTGTCCAGAGATATCCTCAGAAGTAAAGGCATCAGGAAAAAAAGCCCCTACATAGGTGTGGTCTCAATCATGTTTTATAGAATAGAATTTAGAAATGACTTTATATTTTGAGTAAGTTTGTTAGTGTAATATTATTTTATTATTTTTTGTTAGAAGTTGCTGGTTGCCTTTCCTGAGGACATCGCCCTAACTCTAAGACTATAACCTAATGTTTACCAACTGGATTACTCTGAGCTGTGTTCAGTAGAGGGCTCTCTCTGCATTTTAATATTTAATAATTGTTTTATTTGTTTGATATGTTATAACTATTAACCACCCTTACCAAAATTACATTTACTTTACTTTTACAATTGCTTTAGATATAACTGGAACTTATAGAATATTTGGCCTCAATTTGAAAGTTTATGACACAAAAATAACGTTACTATTTTTTCAACAGTTGTGATATCGTCTGATTTATTTCTCCCTTCTTTTCTCTGATCAACCGTTAAACTTTTAACTTGCCTTTTCCCCATACATTTGTAAATTTGTGAGTTCAGTTAAATGGTATGTACTGTACTTACTCAGGTCAGGATCTTTCTTTACTTTCCTCCCATTGTTTGCCTTACTAATACCTCCCAACATAGCCCTCCTTGATTTTTGCTATATCAACGATAAAATCTTCAGACATAATTTTGCCATACTTACAAAAACCTTAAAGTTTATCTCACTTAATGTTAACGGATTCAATGTCTCCCAAAAAAACCCAAAGTGAATTGAAGATTTGAAATGCCAAAATGCACAGATAGCTTTAATTCAAGAGACACAATTTACACATAATAATGCAGAATTTAAAGGTAAAAAATTTCCCATTAACATTGTATGCCAAGTCAGATGCTAAAAAAAGGCATAATTATTTTGATTCACAGCTATACCCTTTTTGTAGAGAATAGTTATTTTAAACACCCACAGGGATAAATCAATGACCATTACCTTTGGCTTCAATTTATGTGCCAAATATGAGACAGGGTTCCTTTTTTTATAGATTTATTTTGCCCAGTTATCTGATTGTAGATGAAGATTTTAACACTGTTCTAGATATAAATTTCGCTCACTCAAGAGCCCTTAATTAAAAGGGAAATACCTTTAAAAGAAATTCAAAAACACTTGTAACTTTTGAACCTCTATCTCTACCTCTATGTGTAGAAAAAATATTTTTTTATTTCTATTGTAGTACCGTGTTAGCCAGAAAAATCTATGTGATGTTAAATACTTTTGTGTCAAAGAAGAAAAAAGTATTCTAGGAGTGATACATTTATTGGCTAACCAAAAACAAATAATTTATTATATTTGCTAACTTTCAGAGCACAGAGGCCCCTTCATCAGGCTAGTTTACAAATTAATTACTGAGAACAACATTTAAGAGCAGTTACATCAAGAAATTTGTACAGGGAGGTGGATACATCATTAAGATAAGCTAAAGTAATAAAAACGAGGTTTCCGTTACGGATGGAAGAGTAAACCTCTATCTCTAACTCTTTGAAGGTACTCACCCATCTGAAAGAACATTCACTTGCTATTCAATAGCCACACCTCTTACTGTCATATAGACATGCTCTTAGTTGACTATAGTTCCACACATGTGGTTTTGTCTTCCAGTGTTTGCCCTGTATCCTGAATAGATCATGATGAGGTAACTCTCGAGTTAGATAGCATCTCCTCACGTCAGACACACAATCTATGGTGTCTTAATGATAATCTCCTTTTTAGTAAGGAAAAGAGGGACAAGTTAAATAATTAATTAATTTAATTTTTGGAACTTAATATCTCACAGGACCTATGCCCAGTCACTATCTAGGAAGCCATCAAAGCTTACAGTAGAGGGATCTTAATTAATATAGCTTCACAAGAAAAAAGAAAACTTACTTCACAAATCATGGAATTAGAAAAACAATTAAATTAACTGACCCATTTACATCATAGATTCACTAAAAAGAAAATGTACATTAAAATTAAAGCTATTAATGGTCAACTTAATGAACTAGTAGCTGGAAAAGCTGCTAAGACATTACAAAGCTTGCAACAAAAGTATTATGAAAAGAGTGAAATCCCTAACAATCCTGGCTAACAAAAGTAAAAAACAAAACAAAATGAGCAATATAATTTTTATTCTAAAAGACACCACAAACAACCCTATGGTCAAGCCTC
The DNA here is from genome assembly GCF_038048845.1 of Mixophyes fleayi. Lineage (NCBI taxonomy): Eukaryota > Metazoa > Chordata > Amphibia > Anura > Limnodynastidae > Mixophyes > Mixophyes fleayi. The sequence goes on from NC_134406.1 coordinate 54,299,951, forward strand.
TAAAAATAACTTATTGTTTTAAAAATGATTATCAAAAATCCAACAATCTGAAATCTACTTCTAAACATGTTAGCCTTGATAGAGTAGAATATAAGATTACTTGCACTCAGTGCATTTATGTTCAATACTCAACATGAAATGGGTTTTGAAAACCAAGTTATAAATGGAATAGAGATATTATATTTTAGTCCATCTGCAGTAATCTTAGCTAATAGTAGTTTATCTTCCCCTTTTACTATTTCAAATGACACAAGGCAAGGCTGTCCACTGTCACCACTGATTTTCCCATTAATTATGGAGCCACTGGCTTGTGAAATTTAAGAAAACAAAGATATATCAGGAATTAAAACATAATCTAATAAATATATATTATCTTTATACAGAGATGCCACACTACTCACTCTCAAGCATTGTAAAATACTTATCAAACATATACTCAACACTGCCAACTGCTTAGTTGCAACAATATGGAAAATAAAAAACTTAGATGTGATTGACAAGATCTGTCATATTTACAATTTAAAATCCATTGCAAAGTTAATTAACAACATTGTCAATTACCTAGTCCCCGGCTCATATGTTATGAGCCTTTTGCTTACTTTTTTGACCTAGCATTTAAAAATGAATCATCATCTAAACTAATTAACTTATTTAATAACAAATTTACTTAGGTGACATTCGCTTTAATTGTTATCTTCCCCTCAAGTCTTTCTCTTATACCAACACCCCTCACTATCCGCTGCTCTTCCCCTAAGATTTAAATAGTTTTCACCTAAATTCTAAGACTTAGAAGCAGAAGTGATGGTATACCATACTGCCACTTTTTCTACTGCGTTTATTGCAAAGCTATCAAATTCTATTCACTTACATTTTCCATACGTCTAAATTTCCACTTTGACCATTATTATTCATAATTTATATATATGGTACTCTGGATGTTAAGCAAAGCATGTTTGCTCTGCAGGTTATCATCAGGCTAGGCCATGACCGCACCATTTGTGAAAATTCCATTTAGACCTATGTATAGGAGGGCAGATTGGCACAGCACAGTCTGTATTTATTATTATATTTGTTCCCAGCTCTGCAGAGTATGTTGGTGCTAAATAAATACATGATAATAAGTAAAATAAAATAGGGAAGCTGGCTGCCACATAAATGGGTTTTTCTGCATTTATATTTTTTGCATTGTATATGCTTCATGTAACTTTTCCTAAATATATTGTTTTGTATTAATCTCTCTTCAGTACTGTTTTGCAATGTATTTAGATCACCATCCTCAATGCACTGGGAGATGATAGAGCTCTGTTGTGATCTCTGCATTAGTCACAAATATCTTTAATTGTCAAATAGCCAAATTAAATTAAATACTTGAAGACTGTGGGAAAGTCTGATTGGGCGTGGTAGAGAATTCCATAAGTGGGGAGTAGCATGGGAGAAGTATTGTAGGCGGCAGTGAGAGGGAGTTACCAGAGAGGAGACAAGGCAAAGGTCAGAGGTAGATCTAAGAGGAAGGAAGGGAGAGTATTTTGATATGAGATTTGAGATGTATGCAGGGGTAGTGTTGTTGAGGGCTCTGTAGGTAAGGGGTGATTATTTGAATTTGATTCTGGAGGATACAGGGAGCCAGTGTAGGGATTTGCAAAGTGGTGCAGCAGATGTGGAGCGGAGAGAGAGGAAGATCAGTCTTGCAGCAGCATTTAAAATGACATTATATTCAATTACTGATTGGCTGGTGCCTTTGCTGTTTTTTTACACATTTGAATATCTAATATATAAATGTCTAGTGGCGTGTGTTAGTCTGTCTGTCTGTGTGTGTGTGTGTGTGTGTGTGTGTGTGTGTGTGTAAAAAATAAAACCAAGCTGCAGCGCCACCTGTTGGGCAGAGTTATACACTGACCTACTAAATTCTTAAAGGGCTGAAATTTGGTATACTAAGATGTTTTTAATTTGTTAATTTAATTTGTTAATTGTTAAAAGTGTTTATAAAGATTTTAAAAAAAAATATATATATTTCTTGAAGGAGAAGTGACAGTTGGGAGTGGTTGGTGGTTGCCGGGGGTGACAGTGGGGAGTGGTTGGTGGTTGAGGCCTGGGCTATGGCCCAAATGCATGACAAGAACCTTTTTAACACCTTAAGTAGCTTGATTTGACTAGAATGCATGAGTATCATGCACGGGTTAACTTGTATATATATATATATATATATATGTAATCCATTTTTTTGTTCTTTATTATTTTTTTATCCTCCATGCATGAATGAATGAATTAAATTGCCTATTTTTTATTTTTCTCATCTTCTCTTTCTTCTGTGGTAGACAGGGTGCATTATATCTGATATGAAATCAATTTATTCTCCATTTGTGATCAATAGGGATGATTTGAATTGGTTCACTGAACAATGTTTAAATACCAATAGAGATACCAGTCAGTGACCAACGGTCTTTTTCAGGAATTAGCAAGGTCTGTTTTAGTGGTATATAGCAAGTGCTATAAACCCCCCCTTTTTTTAATAATAAATTAAGAAGTATTATCAGTGAACCACCCCTGCACCGAGGTCCTTAACTACAGTTTGACACCCCGATTTAGGGTTAACCCTATTAGTCAATGAGCACCTAATAAATTTTTCTATTGTTTACTTTAAGACAGGGATGCCCTTTGTTAGTGCAGCCCTTGCAGCATTAGAAGTAGAGCGCAGCCCTTTCTTCCCTCCTGTTGTTTTGCCTGGATAATAAAAGGTTGCCAGCACTGGGAAGTTGAGTATCTTGTGACCAGTGGAGGTCCCGGGCCTAGAAAAGGGTGTTCTATATTTAAATACATTTTGCATGGTGTTTCCGTTTCACTAAAGGTGATTCCATACAGCTTCCATTATTTTCTGTAACCCATAAAACCACTTGTGGGAATGCTTTACCCCTTTACTTTTGTAAAATAATGCTGAATTGATGTAAACTGAATGGCTTAGGGTTAAGGTCAATTGCAAAAACATTTTTACATTCTCAAGCTATAATTTTCTCCCACTTAATCTTGGAAGTCTATTTTACATCAGGTGCTTTCCTGTGTTATTCATGCAATTTCCCTAGATCCTCTAGAAACCAAATTCCCTTGTCATTGTACATGTAACTAGGCGTTCCTCAAAAAAAGCTGTAGCTGAATTCTTGCCGAAAACCCAGAGTGCACAATTTAATCTCTTCTATTTCTCTGGCAGTTTGTAGAATATTTATAGAATATTTAACCTACTCCCCAAGTACAAAGCGAAGCAGTTCACGGGGACAGCCATAAAAACTCACAGCTGTTTTAATTCACACTAAAGTGTTGGATAAAATTGTAATGCTCAACACAATACCAGTGTAATAAGTGCCCAGCAGTTTTTGTTTGCCTGCTTCGCTTTATCCCGTTTCTCCTTGGTTGTAGCTGGCAATATAGACTTTATTATCTCAGTGTATAAGATGCTATGAAAATGAAAGGGTTACTGGATTGACTATACAAAAATCTTTACAATTCCCAGCGAGCACAAAGAAGAATTCGATGTCCTCTGCAGATTTTGTTTTATTACACGCTATGCTTGTTCTGTTGTGTTTTTCATGGGCATGTGTTTCTTCTATTTAAGTACATGATATTAATTCTGTGAGTTTGTGCAGGTGGGTTTTTTTTGTGGTGGACTGAGAATTTGCTATGTGGTTGAATGAATGCCTTGTGTCAATGTGGGGAGGGCTTGTGTGTGTGTGATTTTCTTCTAGCTATTCCTCTAAGTATTTAACGAGTGGCTGCTGTGTTATGTACAGCTATGGATACAAGGGCTGATTTACCAAACACTGTAAAGATGTATAAAGTATATAATATATATATGTAAAACTGTATTTTTATTTTAAGTTTTCTATCTATATTAAATATTGTCAGAGGTCTGGGCCAATCTTGTGATTGAGGTGGTCTTACCAAATATGGGTTTCAGTGGAAATACCTGTTTAATTTCTTATTCGATTGTAACAAAAAAATTTTTCTACATTATGGATTTATGTCAGTAGCCGGTTGGATTTGTTTTTATTTAATTTAGATTATATAGGGGGAAAGGAGAAGATATTATTTCAGTCCTTTCAAATTTTAAATAAATTAACTATAAAATTTTGCTGGGGCTTTGAATCCAGGTCCTCTGTGCCGGTGGGGTACAAGTGTGCGAATGAGATAATTCCAACAACAGTAAATGTGACATGAAGATTGCAAATGGTTTAATTACGACATGGAGGAAATACACACCTGATGATAAAGTGACAGGCAAGAATTCTGGCAATACAACATACCGGCACTGACACTGACGTCAATTCAAATGGCGACAGTTACATTACTGCTATTAAGGGGGCAATTGGAGGACCCAGTAGATATATATATCTAATATCCAACCCTTCCTGGAAAGCATTGGACAAGTGCACACTAAATAAGGCATGGCAATGTCACAATGGGGGGTACGGCCATGCTTGGGGGCAAGCCTTGGGCTTCTGAGGCACTCGAGGCCCCTCTTATCCCCCTCCCCTAAAAATGTCCAATTGTTGCTGCACGTGACAGGTGCATGCAGTACCTGTTCACCACTCCCCTGCTGGGCAGAACAGCGATGAAAGGGACATATCTTCCAACATTCCGACCATCAAGACAAAGGTGGAACAATTGGGAGCCTTGATAATGCGCTGGATAAAATGTTCTCTAGTGGATGAACAGGGTCCTTGCGTAATCCTTTTTTTGATTATTACATAGTGCCTTTTGATAAAAACAATGAATTCTAAAGGACTCAGTGACAGGTTCACATTATTAATAATAATTTGCAAATCATCACATGTACTGGGGTATAGGGATTTAATAAAGAAAAATTGGTTTAAGTTATATGGTCAAGTCTGGTCTTTAAATGATAGCTTTTATTAAATGAGCGCATCACAGGGAGAAAGTTTTGCCATGTATTCTCATTAAGAATATGATAAGAATATTGTCACACAAGAGGAATGACACACATAACAAATAGAAATTACATTTGCTAATGGTCTGGAAAAAACAGAGATAGATTATTCTAAAGAGTGAGGTCAAAAGAAGGACAAAGGCTGAAAGAGAATTAAAAGACATTCAAAATAATACAAAATTGCTTTGTCTAGAGACGATGAGTAATACCGTGGGAATATAGAATATAGTTGTTGTGAACTTAGTGGGAATTGTATTTGTCTAGAAATAGTGAAATTGCAATATAATGCTCTCTTCTCACATTACCTGCACATTTTGTCCGTATTGCAGGCGTTAGTTTCCTTTATTAAAACAAACTGAATGCAGAAGGGTAAATAGTAGCAACAGTAGCATCAACGTCCAAATTGGCGCACACATAATTAGCCGGATCACTTCCACCATCACTGGGCCTCTTAGTGGAGGCTGGTAGAGACCATCTTCTGACTACATTTACCATCTTATCTGGTACTGATCTAATAATGATTGTAATATTATCTGACCTTGCGGTTATTTTTGCGCCACATACACAATATTATATTGCTCTAATTGATCAATCTCAACTGTAATATTGTAGTGTTTGTAGCCAGCAATAGCATCAATTAAATGTTTGGTATGCAGCCTGGTGACAGAGCATGCTCGCACTTATAATTGCCCTCCAGCTGCATTGCATGTCTTGTTTAAGCTTATTATACATATTTAAAGTTCAAGCATGTCTGATAGACATGAGCAAAATCTTTTTATTGATATAGGGAGCGCTCATGCATATAACATTTAGTGAATCAGGGAGAGCAGCTGGTCAAGAGATTATCAAACAATGGTAAAAAGAATCACAGCGCTAAATCTCTGATGTAACAAGAGGATGATACAATGTTGTGCCAGAAGTAATCAGTATTGAGCGCTGTGATTCTTTTTACCATGTGCGAGAACTGAACACACCCGAACTTAGCAGATCCGAGTACCGAGCCGAGCCGGCTCGGTACTTTTGCGCGCCCTCGGAATTGAAAACAAGGCAAAACGTCATTGTTACGTCATCGGATCTCGCGAGTTTTGGATTCTATAAGTACCGCCCTCCAAGGAAATCCAGCGCCATTTCACAGAGGGACACAGAAGGGGTAGCACAGTTCTTGGCATTAAATTATATTAAATCACAGAATCTATATTATCTTATGTAGTGTACTTCTATAAGTAGCATTTCGTTTCACAATTATTTTTTTATAAATGTTTAATAAATCAAATGGACTTCTGTAGCACCACATTTATACAACTTAAGGCTATAGGTTCTCTACTATTAGCACATTAAGGGATACATTTACTAAACTGCGGGTTTGTAAAATTAGAGATGTTGCCTATAGCAACCAATCCGATTCTAGTTATGATTTATTTAGCACATTCTACAAAATGAGAGCTAGCATCTGATTGGTTGCTATAGGCAACATCTCCACTTTTTCAAACCCGCAGTTTAGTAAATATACTCCTAAGACTTACCCGACCCCATTTTTCACAGAACATATGTGTAGCTTTGCGTCTTGCTCCACCACTACATTAATCCCCCCCCCCCCTCATTTTATACTGCCTATACTGCCTGTAGACAAACTGATACTATCAACAGGAAAAACCTTAACCATTGACATAAGTTATGCTGTGTAGCAAACTTTATTATGTTGTCAAGTTGAAATAAAATGTCAGTTAGAGTAACCCTAATCAGTAGCTTTGTAAATTAATCTATACTGAGTTTATGCATAGGGTAACACATGTGTTTTATTCATGCAGACACCACCTTAATTCCACCATTTCAAATAACAAATTCAGTGGTGCACAGCAAACACAATTGTGGGAACAAGGGCTTTGGAAGAAGAAGATTCCAGAACATCTTTGAGAGACATTACCATCGGCCATAGGCAGGGTAATTGCGGACATGAGGTAACGGGGCAACAGTGGGGAAAATTGAAACTTGTTTTCAACTTTTTTAAAAACTGAACAAAGGATTCAATGAAAACTAATATTATTTTTCATTATTATTATGACCGTTAAATTACATTATACTTCTAGAATACATTTTATGCAGCAGGTTTACCATGTGTGCAGTGATGCATATTACATATCTTTCATGGGCTATATTAATATTTACAGGGAAATGAAAGTAGAAAACAGAAGGGTGTACTGGTGGAAGAGGTAGCCCCAGGACTGGATGTGAGAATCATGTGATCGGCTCACAGTTTATCCTGTGATGACCACTTAGGTATATACTGTTGCTGTCCCGTACCCCAGCGGCATTGAAATAAATTTTGGATTGCAGTTTGGAGTTTTCATGCTGTTTTAAGTTGGTCTCCATAATACAGTGACAACTTTAACAATCATACTTGATACAGTTTCTTCTCCATGCACATTCTCCTACACCCTCTTTACAGACTGATAGACAACCATTAGATTGTGATTCTTTTCCCCTTTAAGTCTCGCAATAATAGAATTTTCTCCTTAAATCTACAAGAGCAACAGCCCTTTATCTGCTTGGAACAATGTTTGCACTTAGGATCTTTCTGATTAAAACTGCTTAAAGCTTTTCTCACCTGGGAGAGATAATTAGCTTTTTATGAGGCAGCCTGCAGTGTACTTAATTGATGTCCTGTAAATTTGCTATACAAGATGGCAGAAACAGAAGGAGTACCCTGTATAAATCAGATTACAGATCTGCCTAATTTCTAATTCTAATCTAGAAATCTACTGTGCTAACTTCACTAACTCATGGGATCCACTAAACCTGCATTCCATATATATTTATTAACAGTTATCTATATAGCATCTAAATATTATACAGTGCTTTACAGAGAATATTTAACCATTCACATCAGTGGAGCTTACAATCTATATTCCCTACCACATAGACAGGTTAGTTTTGTCAAAAGCCAATTAACCTACCAGTATGTCTTTTGGAGTGTAAGGGGAAACTGAAGCACCAGTAGGAAATCCATGCAAACAGGGGGAGAACATACATGCTCAATACAGCTCCATTCCTGGTCGGAATCGAACCCAAAACCAGGCATTGCAAGGAAGCAATGCTAAACACTGCGGGACTGATTCATTGAGGAAAGTTAAGCAAAAAATTGAGTACGTTTTCTTACTCAAGTTTTCTGGGCAAAACCATGTTGCAATGTAAGGGGTGCAAATTAGTTTATTATTTTGCACATAAGGAAAATAATGGCTGTTTTGTCATGTAGCACACAAAGACTTGATAGCTTTATATTACACTGAAATTTAAATTTCATCTAGGACATGCCCTACCACAAGTCTAAATCTGCCATCACATTTTAAATTTACCTCCCTCTCCAATGCAACATGGTTTTGATTTACTTGCTTACTTTTGCTTAACTTTCCTTAATTAACCAGGCCCTGCGTCACCATGGTAACAATTCAGGTTTTTTTCATTTTAGTATTTATTTTAGAGCTCTTCTTGTGAGTCTGGGACAGTGGTAAGACTTCCCTACCTCTCTTCCTAATGATTACAAACCATCTGTGTCTGTGACTGACGTGAGTGCTTGAGGTGTGTTTTGGTAGGACCAGGTGACTGTGGGGGCGCTTCATAAAATGACTTCCTCTCTTCTGCTATGGTATCACTATTTGTTAGTTTCAGCACTCACCTACAAACAGATTCCCCTGCTGCAGTCTCGGTAAACCCTTTGTCTCCTGGCGTTATGTTATAACACTGTATATCAGCCCACTTCGACATACAAAGTCATTAACAAATCTACACCAACATACTTATCTTCACTTGTCTCAAAATATCTCCCCACTTGTTACTACTTACCCCTCCTCTCTGCCCAAGATTTGTGTCATCCACTTTCATCCCTTGTTCCCATTCCCAATCTTAGTACTTTTTGTGGGCTGCGCCTACTCTATGAAATTATCTCACTCATACAACAAAATTCTCCCCTAGCCTTCAAACCTTCAAGTGTTCCTGAATACTCATCTTTGTAGGCAAGTCTATCAATTTTCCTGGCCACTCTCTTAATCTCCCTAGGCTACTCTATGCAATTACCACCTCTATACATAGTTCATGCAAAACTTACATTTATTCTCTTTACATAAGATAACCTACTTAACAAGAAGTGTCATCTTATCTCTTGTCTGTATTTTATTACCCTGTCTTGTTTTATTACTGCGCTTGTTCCCAATTGTAATTCTCTGCGAACTGTACAGGTTCGATATAAATAAATGTTAACAAAAACAAAAATAATAATAATAATAATAATAATAATAATAATAATAAGACAAGTGCCTTGAACATAAATGAGCGCAATGTATTGGCGTACATAAGAATTTTTGCACAGGAACACTCAGTAATAAGTGTAGATGGTAATAAATGATAAATTTACGCTAATAGTTGCTCCTGCCTGGATGAATGTGCAAGATGTTATGAGCCCACTTGCTACACAGTACTGCATGCATTCATGATCTCTGAAGTTGCTGGAGTGAATAGCTAAAGCCTGGTCAGCTGTCAAGCTCTCTCAAATCAGATAAGCTGTGATGTAAGTGTTTAGCAGCTGCTATGATCTGAATTAGCGTGAAGAAGCCTAACATACACTGACTCTACAGTCTACACCATGGCTATGCTCTTGTGGGAGAATTAGCAGGACCTATATGCTGAGCAATGGATGAGTCCAGTATCCTCAGAAGATGAGGACTTCAGGTATGTGTCAGAGATCTTTTATGCTCATTTATTCCTGCACTTTCAAAGTTCTTGCTGGTTTCATTTACTGTGTTCCTTGCTGGCAGAATTTGAAGCAATTTGTACTTCTACTTTGGAAGTTTGCATTGATCGGTCTACATGTGATGTGTCTACCGACTGACACCATAACCCAGGACAGCTGTCACTTACAGCTGATGGTTATGACAGATGAAGAGCACAGATCTGAAGGCAATAAGGTATACTGTGTACACATGAATCGGCAGACCAATCGGGACTTCAGTCGTTGGTAAAATTTCAAATGATATTGTATCGCTGGAAATCTTTTGTAGTGTGTACCCACCCTAAGAACTGTGGTATAAAGTTCTGTAAAAACAAATGCTTAATTGGGGTAACTACCCTCACAAAACTGGTTTTCTTTTATGTAGGTTATGTCCACATGGGGTTTCTTAAGAAAGTGTAATTTCTGGGATCACTTTTCAGGCTTGTTAAGATGTCCTACATTTACTGAAGACATTTTCACTCTGTCTACAGGCTTAGCCACATCGGACAAGGTCAGTTGGTAAAAAACTTCATCTATGTGACCCTGATTTATCAGATCATCAGTTCATCAGTTTGTTGTCAAGGTGGAGGGGGACAAACAGAGCAAAGAGGTGGGAAACAAGAATAACTGACAGACTGTATCACAGTGCAAGACCTCAAGGTAACAAATAACTCGGTCATCAAAGGAGAACATGTAGTGACATAACCAAGGCAGCTGCCCATTGCAGATATGCATCATAATGGATTAAGGCAATGAGGACAGTATGAAGAAATCATTGCCTAAAGTGAAGATCGTGAGTAAAACAAAAGACAGAAAATGTCACCAGCACCTTATCAATAGGTGGAAGACATATGTTAAAAAAGAAGGGCAAGTGGGCAGCGCAGTGGCTAAGTGATTAGCACTTCTGCCTCACAGCACTGGGGTCATGAGTTCAATTCCCAACTATGGCCTTATCTGTAAGGAGTTTGTATGTTCTCCCCGTGTTTGCGTGGGTTTCCTCTGGGTGCTCCGGTTTCCTACCACACTCCAAAAACATACTAGTAGGTTATTTTGGCTGCTATAAAAATTGCCCCTAGTCTCTCTCTCTGTCTGTGTCTGTGTGTGTGTGTATGTTTGGGAATTTAGACTGTAAGCTCCAATGAGGCAGGGACTGATGTGAATGAGTTCTCTGTACAGCGCTGCGGAATCAGTGGCGCTATATAAATAAATGGTGATGATGATGATGATGATGATGCTGAAGTAACTTGAAAATTTATACTGAACCTGGAATGTAGCTGGCCTTCATGAAGTAATGTTTCTGTCATTCAGGTATAAGACACAAGTCCAGCTTCAGGAAATTGGCCACAATAAGTTACCACCAGCAATTAGGAATGTAACTCAGAATGTATATAAAAACTGGATCAATACATATGCTCAGATAATTAATGATAGACAAGTAAATATTCACATCTCACTTTGTTTTTGCTCTACCCTGTATGCCATGTATTGTTACCCTGTACTGTTATCCCATGCTCTATGTACGACGCTGGGGACACTTTGTGGTGCCTCATAAATAGAAGATAAAATCAGTAATCTAGTTTTAACATCTATTATATGTGTTCCTCCGCCGAGATATAATTGGAAAGCATTGTCGTAAGTGATAGGTCAACTTGTAGATCACAAAAAGCTGGCAAGAACTTAAAATTTACTTGTACATCCATGTAAGTACAAAACTACTTTTCGCTAAGTATTCTATACAATTTCATCTTTAAAACATATTTTGATTTGGCAGTTAAAGCTCCCCTGGAGTAAAACTGAATACAAACTCCATATTCTTATTAGTATAGAATAAAAATAGGATTTCTTTTGGCCCTGTGCAATCTGCAAAAACAGATGTAATATCTGAAAAACAAGCGCCCAATGCCATAATACATGAAATAAATTGTTGGGGTAGCTTGCCAAAAACAGTGTCCAATCCATTAGCTGCGATCAGTGGTGATTTTACTTAATGAGCAGCAGTTTCTGAGAAGACTCTGAGATGTCACTTTTACCAAACTGTGATATACACATTGCAGCTGCAGAAGCTGGACAGCAGGGTATAAGACCAGCAATGAAAACTAATAGACAAGAATGAGTCCTCTTTAAAAACATGTGTACTGGTGAGGAGTCTTTACGGTCCATAAACCAATGCACAGGTACCCTAATCCCCAAAACACTGACAGAGGTGAACACCTGGATGTACCACTCAATGTCACCTTCAGGGTCCATAACATTATTTAGAATAGCAGTGCTAACCTAACCACAACCAGACAGGCTGATTTTCACATCCCCTAATTGTATGCCTTCACAGCAACACTATCTGCGATCTAGTATCTATTTTCTTTTCCCTAAATGATCTCTAAGTGCAAAATGCAACATTTCACCCTGATTCAAATAAAACAAAAACATTTATTTGCAGAACTATGTACAGTATAGCATCGAAAATTCATGTGCGGGGTTGGTGTGTTTGTGAATTAGTATTGCAATCAATGGTGAGTAATACTAAGGTCCTTCTGTTTGTATATAGTTCCCATTAGTCTGTGGCAGATTCTGACAATTTACTGCTAGTTCAAGGATGTGTTCTTTAAAGCAATTTCTCAGCTAGAAAGAGATTGCACTTAAATTGCTCCATGTTGACACAATTACATTCCTTCCAACATTTAAAATGTATAAAGTGTGACACATCCATTCTCTCAGCAAGGCCGCTGTGACCACCTTGCTCCACCACAGGGGTGTGTCCTGGAAGATTAGTAGGGTGTGTTTCTATAGAACCATGTGGAACTGACTAGGAATTCACCTACAGGAGATGCCTTGACGTTGGCAGGAGAGCTTATCCCAGTATAGCTATAGCTATATTGTGCATAAAATTATTTTATTTATATATATGCTGACACATAGAGCCTAAGTCATTAAGGAAAGCAAAACAAAAAAAAGTAGTAACTTTGCACCTGGGAAAAACCATGTTGCATTGGAGGGGGGGGGGGAGGTAATTTAAAATGCAGGGACATATTTATAGATGGGGTAGGGCATGTCCTAGATCAACTTTAAATGTAAGTTTAGAATTAAAGCTATCAAGTGTTTGTGTGCTACATAAAAAAACAGCCTTTAATTTGCTTACGTGCAAAATAATAAAACTAATTTGCACCCCTTGTATTGTAACATGGTTTGTCCAGAAGCAAGCTTACTGCTTTATTTTGCTTTGCTCTCCTTAATGACTCAGGCCCATAGTGATTTATACCGGACTAGATTTCCTTTTGTTTGCACACACACACACACACACACACTGTGATTTAATTGTCCTGAATGCACTCTCTCATATTATTTTGTTAATTTCTACACATTTCATTAATTTAAAGGATCGCACCTTGTTTTCACTGATTCTAAATTGCAATTTTGGGAACTGTTCCCATAAAAATGTCTTTATAGTATACAGCATTCTTCATTAATTTCAACGTTTTGTCTTAAAATACTGTTCATTCAAGCCTCATTTATGTCTTATATAAAACAAGAAAATTATGTGCAAACAGTACCCCATTTAATATATAGCATAACACCTTTGTGGTATAACATAACAAATCAAATAAGTGAAAGATAAAGGCTTTCACTTATTTGAAAAGCAAGAACGCCCCCATAAATTTGCACTCTACACCCATTGAAGCTCGATAAAATATATTTTCTCACAGAAGAAAATCGTGTTTTTACCTGTGCCCACAATATGATGTATGTGATTTAGTAAGGAATGTGCTGTCCCAGCTCCTCCTATCAGAAGATGCAAAATCCCAAATCCCTACAGACGGCATAAATATTTGTACCTCCAATAAAACAGGTTATTTGGTGCAAAAATAGATAGAAAATATCCCCAAACAGTTTTTATATTGAGGGCCTCAGTTTGCGCTTACCCTGACCAGAAAATAGAAACAATATATTGCTTGTCAAGATCGAACAATTTGCAAGTTATAATGGTAAAGTTGACATAGGAGGTCTCAACTTGAGAAGAAATGGAAAAAACCTTTGGAACTACAACTATGCTCCCATTGGTCATTAGAGAGACATATTGACAGCCTCTCTCCTGGATAGCGCTCAGAGCCACAAAGGAGAGGACATAACCATACTCTCCTAACAGACAATAACCATAGTACACATGACAAGGTTGGGCAGACAACATGAAGGCTGACTAACATCTCCCTGACAGATAAACACAAATTATCCAATCCCTTACTGGGGATGAGCTTTTCCTTAAAGGATTTCTCTACAATTGTTTTTTAAAAAATGACTTATGTACTGACTGTAGTACATAGTAAAATAATAATATTTGTCCCTGGTCGCCCCCACATGTCTACAGGTCCAACGCCTGTGCTCTCCCCTCCATATTGCTGTGTAGAAGCTTGTGCAGTGAGATACAGTTCAAACTACAATTCATCAGTACGCCCCTTCTATACATGACGTGAAAAATGACTTACTAAGTTTTATACATGGATATACTATTTTATCATTGTTCGTTTATGTATTACTGTTACAAATAAAGAGATATAAAAATAAAAATGCTGTACTGCCCTGGTTGCTTAGAAGTGTATAATATGCCCAGCAAATGGCATTAGCCGTCAGAAGCGTATTCTCTAGGATCATGATATCTTTGCATTAATTCAAAGTCATGCTAAAATAGGAGAGAAACTACATATCAATTGGCTGCAAATCTTAACTTGTGGTGCAAGCACCCATTTTCATCATAACAGTCGGACAATAACTCCAAATATTGCAGAATTTGTTTCCTGACGGGACAGAGAATGTTGCCCAATGGTTTGATGAGCATGATGTTATCCATACATCCAAGCACCTTTGCTACTATGATAGTTATGCCTTTATATAAGTTATAATGTTCTCAGTCATCAGATCCAAACCCAAAGGAGCAATTATGGCATATTCGGGAACATTGCCCAAGATAGCGTTTTCCATCACCATCAACAAGGCATCACTAGAGTGACTTTCTTGTGGAAAAATAGTGCCGCACCCACTTACACAATTTCTGACATTGGTAAACTTAATGCCATAGCACACACAATCTAATAATGGCTGTCTGGTGGGGCCCAACGCCCTATTAAGTGACTTTGTAATGGCGTTTCCAGTTTTTTTGTCCACTACATATATACAAAGCTTTGTAAACCTTTATGGATACGGTTCTCTACTTAAGTCACCTATATATGGGCATTTCCAGTTATTCTCCCCAAAAGTCCAGATATACAACATATCTCATTTAGCCATACACAAAGCAGAAAATTAGTCCTAGGTGGCCATGACTTTTCTGCCAGTACCAAGCGACATCTGAAAGATCCTCAACAGCTGACATCATGGTTGTTTAGAGCCCCTACACTCAGTAATTTGTGGTCAATTAGGTCTAACAGCGTAATTGACCATTACAATCATAGCGTGTATGGGAATCTATTTATTATGCTCTCTGAAGTTTTTAAGGCAATAGTAATTCTTTGTATTGTTATTTTGTGGTTAACTCCTTGACCTAATGATCACCACATATACCAGAATAGCTAAATAAACATCCAGTTTGGCAGGACTGCACTTTTAACTTAATGTAGTGTTCGTGTGAATGCATACACAGAGGAAATTTGAACATTTGCAACTTATATTTATAAAGTAGATTATGCTGATTAAAATTCTGGGCTAATTACAAACATTAATACATTTCTCTTCACATTCATCAAAAGATCCATTGATCATTTTCATTGAACTGTTACCTAGCAAAACGTCTCACCTATTTTCCAAGAAAAAGAAAATAAATATTTCCTTTTTACTATCTTTTATATCAATAAATCCATCGATTGCATTCAGGAATTTCAAGTGACTTTCACAATTCATTATCATTGTTATTATTGGAAACAAAAGGATATTGCAAGCATATTTTTGTGGGTCGGATACACTAAAGAAAAGACTTTGACAGGTACAGATTGCCCCATTTTGTGTAACATATCTGTTACTGAAAAATGCTGGATGTGGGTGTTAGCAATAATATGTCTTTTCTCAAGCTGCAAACAGTTCCTCAACCTGAATTTATGTCAATACATTTACGTCGCCTTAGCGCCCCATGGGAACAGAAAATTATTGCAAGCTTTACAATTATGTTTTTGTTGTAGCTAATATTTTGTTGTTAATGAGATATATAAAGCAACTTGCTCTACCGGTTTGTAAGTGCCAAGAAAAACAAAGGCTAAAGCATAGAACTTGAAGAAGTGCAAAATGTTTATGAATTCTAATCTTCAGCACATGAATAAATACATCTGACAAACTGCAGAGTACCTTACAAGGGCCTTCGCTGACCTCCGTAATTGAAGTTCAATTGCATGTGCAGTGTTTAGAGAGCCAAAGCTCATACTGCCAATGTTTAAAGCTACGGTCTTCCATTAAATTCTGATGTCTAAAATCCAAACAAAAGATAATAAGAAGTAATTGTTTTATTAATTACTGACATGTGTGCCTGTAATGTAAATTTCATTTATGGAGGCACAGTTGCATTTGGGAAGGGCAAAGAGGGTAATTGCACAGGACCTTAAGCCTACCTCCATCCTTCAGTTGCCTTAATGTGCTGCATTGCTAAATCCCATGTAGCTATTTCCCAATGCCACACTCATGAGTGTGAACACAGAAGAGACTTGGCATTGAGCTGTGTATTGGATTCATAGGAGGCAGAACCAGGCAGACAAGTGGAGCACGCTTGTTAGTGCATAGACCTCAGGGGAAGTTGGTAAGTAGTTTCAATAGGTTTGTCAGTCTAGTGAATAATTGAGAAAACACCAAACACGCAGATAGTATTCTCAATGTAAGGGATGGTTGGGTTTTATTGTAACATTTTCAAATTATTTAAACATTTTAATTTTAACTGCATTTCTGGGTGCAACTGTATTAATGTAATAAAATGTTTCAAACAAAAATGATTAATTTAAGCCATGAATAAGGCTAAACAGTATATTAGAAAATAAATGGAAAACTAAAATTGAATAAAGGAATGGTTCTAAAGTGTTAGGAGGTTGGACTTTTATGTGACATTTATACATTTGCACAATGCACTTTTTGAGATTTTCTTGCCAATCTGCACACATAGGGGCACTTCTTGTAAAGGCATCTCCTGAGAGCTGAGCGTAGGTCTGCATCTTGATGTGGGCTTGTGGGGATAATCCAGACACTGGTCCAAAACCAAAGCTTGAGTGCATTTCATAAATGAGACCAGGGGGTATATTTACTAAGCTGCGGGTTTGAAAAAGTGGAGATGTTGCCTATGGCAACCAATCAGATTCTAGCTATCATTTTGTAGAATGCACTAAATAAATGAAAGCTAGAATCTGATTGGTTGCTATAGGCAACATCTCCACTTTTTCAAACCCGCAGTTTAGTAAATCTAGCCCCAAGTGTGTACCATTCCTGCCCTTCATCTTTACCCCACCACTATCACCATGTCTCTCTCTCTCTCTCTCTCTCTCTCTTTTCTCTCTAAGGTGTAGAATTATCAAACCTTAGAAAAAGAAAAAGTGAAGGTGTTGCCCATAGCAACCAATCACAGTCTAGCTAACATTTATTTAGTGCATTCTAAAAAATGAGAGCTAGAATCTGTTTAGTTACTATGGGCAATGCTACACATTTCTTTTTTAGAAGGTTTGATAAATCTGCTCCTTAATCAACTTACTCCTGAAACGCTCTCCCCTCTCCCCTCTCCTTATCATGGCTAAAGAAGGGAGCACAGTGTTTGCTGCAGGTTCCCAGACCCTGACATCATTTTCCATCATTACTGTATGCTGCCTATACTGTCATGATCAGTAAAAGCAGACCTTTGAATTGAATTGCCCAACTCTCTGTGCCCTAAGCACAGCTCTGTTTTGGGGAGAGCAAGCAGTCCAAGATGTTTTTATTTATTTTTTAAATTCCGTTTTATGAACAAAGACTCTGTTCAATACAGAAAAGACAGCACACCTTGTATGCTGGAATATTATGGAAAGCTTTAAAGTAGCTATGCAGTTTGTCCTGTAGGTCCTAACACTGGAAGCACATGAATGTCCCGGCCTTGGATCAAAATCCCAAAGGACTTAAAACAAGACAGCATTTGACAAAAGTGTTAATGTTTGATGTTCTACTGGGTGCGTACAAGACATTGGAGGACCAGCAAGATCTCACCAGACCCAAGAAAATTTTTTTTTTTTTTGGAATGTGTTTTTTTTCTATTTTCAGTTTTGGGTGGAATTATCCTTTATTAGTGTAATGCATTCTATATAATGGAGTCTGCAGGAAACAGTCCCTAAGTGTCCATCAGACCTCTTGCCTAGAAGTGAAGAGTTTAAACTTGCAAGTGAGTTGCCAGACCAAGATGGTTGTAAGACAGCATTTTTTTTTGCTATTGAAACATAGTGAAATGTGTATTATTGATTTATACACAACATTAAAAAAAAATATCGATGACAGCATGTAACCATGTAACCCTGATTTGACTGATGCTTTACATAAAAAGTTCTGATTTCAACTTTTCATCTCCTTGCTTCACAAGCAGAGAAGTCTGGTAGCAGGACTAGAGACAAGACATATGCAAATAATTCTCGCAACAGACTAGATCAGATTCTGAGGAATCCCCATACATATTGAATTTAAACTTCTCATTGTTAGCTGATTTCTCCCTGAATAAAGCTGCATGCATCTCTAAATCCATTCTTAAGAAAATATTCCCCCAAAATTTCCAACTCAGATAAAATGAAGGATTTGTTGGCAGACATTTCATTTCTATATATATATATGTTCTGAAGGCTTGGAACCACTTAAATGTCCCATTTCTCGAGAAGTTACACAAGAGACACTTAAATTCCTCCAAAAAACAGAACTCTTAGCCAAGACGGCCCCCAAACTTTATACATAAGGGGCCTGAGTCATTAAGGAGAGTAAGAAAAAAAAAAAAGAGTACATTTCATCCTGGACAAACCATGTTACAAAGCAAGGGGTGCAAACTAGTTTATTATTTTGTATACAAGTTAAATACTGGCTACTTTTTAATGTAGCATACAATAACTTGATAGCTTTATTTTTACATTGAAATTTAAAGTTGATCTAGGACATGCCCCATCGTAACTATAAATTTGTCCACACATTTTCCCCCTCCAATGCAACATGGTTTTACCAAGGTGCAAAGTTACTCCTATTTTTTGATTTGCTCTCCTTAATGACTCAGGCCCAAGAGGTTTAGTACTATACTTTTCCTTCTTTAATGATCTAGTCTGGGGTAAAATCCCACCACCTGAATTTTTGAATGCTATGTTTACAATTATTAACCTTTATTTATATAGCAATAACATAATATGCAGCAATTTCCAGAGAATGTTTAAAACATACTTTAAAACATTATACACAAATTGAATACTAACAAAATCTTCATGGAATTATTAGTTTATAGACTAAATTGATGGCCTCCTTAAATACTCTTGATAACTTTGATGTATACCTGTTACAAGCCAATAGTGTCATCAGATGGACATGGAAAATACAGGCATTTTTAAATAAAGATGGAACTTATACTTTATGTAGACCATTTCAGTGGTCTAGTGCTAAAAATAAAAATATTCTTTATTCTATCCAGAGAGACACCTGACAGATGTAACCTCTGGCTTAAAGACGCTGGGCAGGTTCTAACTTCACAGGCCTTCGAAGAACCCTAGCTCACAAGATTAATTTATACTTTGACATACTGATGTCATTACGACAAATGTAACCAGCCAACAGCCAGCACAACAGGTTTAAGCAAATGACAAAGGGGTAGATATACTAAAAGTTCAAAAAAGGAAAAAGAGGAAGTGTTGCCCATATCTACTAACCATATTCTAGCTATCAATTTCTAGTATGTAGTAGATAAATGATATCTAGAATCTGATTGGTTGCCATGGTCAAAACCTAAAAAAGTGGTACATTCTGTGCTTACTATTGTCTGCAGGCAAGTTAAAATCCGGTACTCCAAATTGGATGGGTGGTGACTAAAATACCTTGGCTGTACTCTTGTTGTTACATTTGTCAAAGCTTACTTTATTACCATAATCATGGTTTATGTGTAATGCGACCCCCTCCCCCTTTTATTCCCATATTTAAGCCCTGATACGTCTCCTCAATAGCTTTTTACCCTTCCATCTTTCATTCCCTTTTGTTACATTTTGGAAAACTGTATAAAGACATTTACAAAAGCTCTGACTTATACAGTTTATTTTGTTAAAGTGCTGGGTGCAATTGTGAGGGTGAAAATGATATTTTCTTTATTGATTAGTGAATTATAAAATTTTGTTATAACTTTAAATAATAAAGACCAGATATAATTCTGCTTGCTGGAATCTGAAGCCAACACCTAGATCAGTCATCTGCTAAGCAAGATAAGGAAACCCACCTTCATTATCATACAATCTGAAGACTGCAAGGAGAAAATGCCTAGATCAATTATCTGCTAAGCTAGATGAGGAAAACTCACCTTTATTGACTTTAGCAGCTACCAAGCTATGCTTCTAGACAACAGCCTAGTTCTGTGTATATATAAATGAACAGGGCTGGAAAGCAGCCAGAGCTGACTCTGAAACTTAACCACGTGTCTGAGTTTCATTTTTCTACTCTCCAGTCGACTGCAGAATTGCTGTTATTGAAAAATCAGGTTATCAGAGGATTATCAGAGGAGCACCCAGCCTTGGTACCCCAACACAATTGATTAGTCCCTTCCATACACTGTACATATCTAACATACTTCTATAATAATATCAATAAAAAGAAAGCAAACACATAAATATTAATATTGATATTATTTTACTCTGATATTTTGTAATATTATATATGTATAAACAATCTTTAATATATATAAACAATCTTTTCTTTCTAAAAATAAAACCTACTTTATATCTAAACCTAGATTTCGACATGGTAAGAATTGACCAAAGCTAATTCTCACATTTGTTAAGAAGTAAAGAAAAACTCAACCGTAAACCTTAGTATATGGTGAAGTTAGGTATCCAGATAAAGTGCAGTGTTTTATTTATGTGAGATGCACTGTTTGCCCCATTCACAAGTCTGCTACTTCTCGCCTGTTTCTGGGTGGTGCCTTTCCTGTAAATTTTGTAGCGCATACAAACAGGAAGTACTCAGGGGAGCGGCATCGACCATTGCACAATTGATTCAAGTAAGATAGAAGAGCAGTTGTGAATTTTTTAATGCTTTGGAACCCAAGTGGATCAGACAAATAAATAGAACACTGCATTTTATCTTAATATACTAAACTCCACCCAAAGCTAGATTTGTGGGTTTACAGTGAGACCAATTGTAGTTCATTTGTGAACACACGTTGGGACTGATTCATTAAGTTAAGTAAATGTAAGGAAGTAAGGCAAAACTATGTTGCATTGGAGGGGGGGGGTAAATTTAAAATGTGATCGCAGATTTATAGTTGGGGTAGGGCATGTCCTTGATTAACTTTAAATTTCAGGGTACAAATAAACTATCAAGTATTTGTGTGCTACATGAAAAAAACAGCCAGTATTTTCCTTATGTGCAAAATAATAAACTCATTTGCACCCCCCTGCATTGCAACATGGTTTTGTCCAGAAAACGTACTCAATTTTTTTCTTAAAGTTCCTTAATGAATCAGGCCCACTAAGTTTCGTCATCTCTGTAAGCTTTGTCTGTTGTGTTGTATTTATTAACATTCCTGATAAATTCCACCGAATAACGCATAGTATTTTTACTTTGAGAGAAATTGCAAGAAATTCATTTCAGTGGTGTGTCTAGGATAAATAGATTGGCTATTTTTGGTGCCAGGATGGCCCTTTCCATAGAGCACATTTCTTTACAACAATCAGATTTGTGCTAAAAGTCTGAAAAGTGCTTTGTTTTTGTAAATGTTTTCATTTTACATAATTTTACCTCTAATCACATTTTTATTCATGTCATAGTACATGTATGTTTTATCTCCTTCCCGCAGCATGACATTTTGAAAAATCTTTTACTCCTTTTGCTAAATTCTCTCTCCCTACCTTCCTGGAGGTACTAGTAGAATTGTTCACACACAAAAGGGGCATAGCCAATGCCACACTGGGGGGAGGGATCACCTACAGGTGTACCTAGTGCTTATGAAATGCTAGGCCTCCTCCAACCCCTATCCTTACCCCTATAAAAACTTTGAATTGCTGTGTGCATCAGTGACAGATGCATGCAGTACCATTTCACCATGCTGATTTCCCACAGTGAGCCATTTATAATACCATGGCATATCATCATCATCAACATTTATTTATATAATGCCAGCAAATTCTGTAGCGCTTTACATTTGAGAACATTAATAAGACAATACTGGGTAATACATACAGACAGAGAGGTAAGAGGGCCCTGCTCGCAAGCTTACAATCTATTAGATTGTTAGAGATGAGGAGGGGAGCTCTGTGAAGTTATGTCTTGGGGAACTTATTGAGACAATTTGCGTAATGACAATCCCCCCCCCCACTTAAACACAATGACTTTATTTGCATAATCATCCCCCGCCCACTGTTGTGTGATAATGCAATACGCACCATCACACCTTGGTGGCTGTAGTGTGATTATGGCATTGTGTTCTCATGCTGTGCTATGTCTACCATATGTCATATATCAATCTGGCTAAGCATGGGAGATTGCCAGCCTCTGTTAGGAGCCTGGGAACTCACCCACTATTTTGGGAGTCTCCCAGACATTGCCTCGCTGCAAATTTTTTAATGCGGGGTGGGTGTGGGATTACACATCTGCTCACCGCTCTGGCTGCCCCCACTATGCCCTTATGAGGGGAAGTGCATGCACAATGGAGCCCCATTTTATCCCAAATAGGGCTTCACTGTACATGCACCAGCTCCCATGCATGCTCAGATGAGCAGTAGAGCTGATAGCACTCATTGCCGTGTCTCCACTAACCACCAACCATAGCAGCAGCATAGGCTGCCACAGTGGTGGTTACACCCAAGGACTTATGGCTGGTGGAAAGAGTGGAGACTTTGACTTTAATGAGACATTGAGCACCAGAACTTGGTGATAATCAGCAGTGCAAGGTTCCAACTCTCCCACCAGTTTGCTTGTCACCATGGCCGGTGGAACGTGGTAAGTGGGTAAGCAAGGCAGGAGAGGGGGGGGCACAATGCCTTAGTGGTGCTTCACTCCTCCTACCTTTCCCACTTGTCCAGTCCACAGGCCAAGTAAAAAGATACTTCCAGCTGCACCCAACACCAATGGTGACACCCAGCGCCCTCCTCCCTCCTCCCGACTCTTTTCTCACTGACTATCAGGCATGACGTCATCATGTCCGACACAGTAAGTGAGGATTGGTGCAGAGAGGAGCCAGGAGAGAGAAGAGAAAAAGACTGAAGAGGAAGAGATGACAGAAAAAAGAAAGTCATAGAAAGCTAAGTAAAGAACGGAGGGGTGCAACGTGATGACAGGGGAACAGGGTGATGGAGGGGGCACAAGATGATGGAGGAGGCAGTTTGATAAAGGTACTATAAAGGGGAAACAGTGTGATAAAGGGGCACAGTGTGATGATGAAGGGGTGATTGTGTAATGATGAAAGGGGCACAGTGTGATGACAGCAGCACAGTGTAATGAAGGGGGCACAGTGTGATGACAGCAGCACAGTATGATGATGAAGGGGGCACAGTGTCATGACAGCAGCACAGTGTGATGAAGAAGGGGGCGCAGTGTGATGACAGTAGCACAGTGTGATGATGAAGGGGGCACAGTGTGATAACAGCAGCACAGTGTAATGAAGGGGGCACAGTGTGATGACAGCAGCACAGTGTGATGAAGAAGGGGGCGCAGTGTGATGACAGCAGCACAGTGTGATGAAGAAGGGGACGCAGTGTGATGACAGTAGCACAGTGTAATGGAGGGGGCAATGGAGGGGGCACAGTGTGATGACAGCAGCACAGTGTGATGAAGAAGGGGGCGCAGTGTGATGACAGCAGCACAGTGTGATGAAGAAGGGGACGCAGTGTGATGACAGTAGCACAGTGTAATGGAGGGGGCAATGGAGGGGGCACAGTGTGATGACAGCAGCACAGTGTGATGAAGTAGGGGGCGCAGTGTGATGACAGCAGCACAGTGTGATGAAGAAGGGGACGCAGTGTGATGACAGTAGCACAGTGTAATGGAGGGGGCAATGAAGGGGGCACAGTGTGATGACAGCAGCACAGTGTGATGAAGAAGGGGGCGCAGTGTGATGACAGCAGCACAGTGTGATGAAGAAGGGGACGCAGTGTGATGACAGTAGCACAGTGTAATCGAGGGGGCAATGGAGGGGGCACAGTGTGATGACAGCAGCACAGTGTGATGAAGAAGGGGGCGCAGTGTGATGACAGCAGCACAGTGTGATGAAGAAGGGGACGCAGTGTGATGACAGTAGCACAGTGTAATGGAGGGGGCAATGGAGGGGGCACAGTGTGATGACAGCAGCACAGTGTGATGAAGAAGGGGGCGCAGTGTGATGACAGTAGCACAGTGTAATAGAGGGGCACAGTGTGATGACAGCAGCACAGTGTGATGAAGAAGGGAGCACAGTGTGATGACAGCAGCACAGTGTAATGGAGGGGGCACAGTGTGATGACAGCAGCACAGTGTGATGAAGAATGGGACACAGTGTGATGACAGTAGCACAGTGTAATGGAGGGACACAGTGTAATGGAGAGATAAGAGTGTGCCAGCCATGTTTCCAACTATACATTAGTAGAGGTTAGTATACATATACTATGCTATATATTACTAGATTTTTTTTACAGGATGCTAGTGGTTGAGTTATTAACACAGCAAGAAAATTTCTCTATATTAATAAATTCTATACATTTCTTCAGCAGCGCAAGACTATGTTTTCAAACTGAATAGGCATTTAAAAGTTCACTCAGCTAGTTTAAGGTTTATAGTTTATGTCAAGAGCTTGATATAAATCCTTATGGGGGGATATTCTATGTAGTGCTTTTGTGTTCGATTTTTTTAAACACCGCCAAAAATTATTGGCATTTGGCCCAATGATATTTATAATGGTTGTTTTTATTGCAATATCTTTATATTACCTGTTTTTCTAAAAAGAACATTAATACAGGCTTCTGATGCATCACATATGGCAGAAAGGTCATGTCCTCTTCCAAGTATTAGCACTATATGCACATTTGCCAGAGTCTGCAATTGTTTGATCAGGTGACTGCAGCCTATCGTACAAACAGAAACATGTATAAGGTGCTATAATATTGTGTACAGATTTGTCATTGCATTTAGTAGGACAGTATATATTTAGATACATAAAACAGAACTCTACTCAACCTTTAAAAAAATAGTACTGGGTCTAGTTCAATGACTTTACAGATCCTGATTAAGCACAAAGAACGTTTGAAGCATAACCCCACCCAAAAATGTACAAAAAAAAGTATTGGGTGGAGTAGGAATACTGTAGAATCATTGCAATCAGGGCTGCCATCCAAAATTGTGCGGCCCAGTACTAATGAGAACCCACAACCAGTCTGGTTAATGCAGAGGTGCAGTATGAAGTCATGACACCCGGAGCAACAACATGCCCTCCCCAGAGTTCCCCATGTGCCATCAGACTCCCCATGTGCCATCAGATCTCTCCACACACTCTTTAACACACAGAAGAGGAGAGAGACAAAGAGAGAGGTCCCAATTTTGGTGGGTCAGTTTTACTTTTCGGGGACTATCCCACTGACCAGACAGGAAAGATTTCTTCATGAATGTTGAGTGGTGCAGTGGGGAATTGACACCACACACAACTGCCATGTGTCCCAGCAGCAATGCAGATGTGTTTTCAGGAAGGTGGGTGCAGTCTAGCACTTTATAAGTTCTAGACACACCTACAGGAAACAAGGTATATCTCCAAAGGGACATGAGTTTGTCACTAGTGGGAAACGACCATGCTCTTTTTTCGGATAGTGTCCAGATTGGCGACAGTGAAATGTTGGGAGGTATATTTCCATTTCCACCAAGCTGATGCTGAACACCTCCACCTGGGACCCCCCCCCTCCTTGCAAAATGGGTATGTAGCTGGGCCAGGGCTTCCTACACTAAACATTTTTTTTTCTGTATAGCTACATAGGGAATACAATATGATATGTATTTCATCCTTGTCTTTTACTAAACCTGTTCAAAAGTTATGTACAGTTTGCTAGTTTACAAAAAAATAAAAACGTAACAAAAAATGTGCTTAAAAATGTAGGTCAAGGTCTTAATTACAGGTACTAATGCAATTAGAAATTGCAATCTATATGTACAAGGAAATTTTCTCTTGGAATGATACATCAACACAGAATTCACTCTCAGTTTGCTTATTTAGACTACTCTCTGTTTAGTTTATCCAAAAAACAGATGGTTTGTAGATGAATGTCACTTCATTGGTATTTTAAAATGAGGCAGTTCTTTCAATCAACATCAGGAAAGATGGTGGAAGTGATGAGGAGGATGTTATTGTTTATAAGGAAAATGTTTTAAAAGTAAAGCAAACACGAGAGCAAGTATTTTTTTTATAACAACTGAACTAGTAAAACTAAATTATCCAAAGGTACAGTTTGGTCCATAGGACCAAAATCATTGTTATATGGTTTAATTATTGGGCAACCTTTAATATGCACAAAAAATATTCATGTAATGGTAAAAGAACATTATCATCAGTATACAGTGAAAGCATCATAACTCATTTTACCATCACATGAATAATTTACTATATTATAGATTGCTAAATGTCCAAATAATGATTCATTAAGAAAGACAACCTTTAGAACCCTGAGAGATTACATCTGGGAGGAATATTCAGCATCATTAAAGAGGGAAGATAAGGATCCCAAGCATTTTGATACTACACCTTTTCCAATTTTTCTTCTAGTAAGTGTTATCACTAAAGGGTTTGTGTGGTGAAGGACCAATCAACTTAACACATTGGAACTCATCTACTTGAGCACTGAAGGAGATTTTAGATTGTCTAGTAAGTGGAACCACATAGGAGAGACACTGCGATGGAATAAATTAAATGGATTGAATCACATCAACAATTTTTATTATTTTGGAATGTTTTAATGTTTTTGTTGTATTATGGTTTAAACAATATCACACTATGTTGTATTTTTATATCTTTTTCACATGTTATATATCACTTTAATTTAACACAGAGGGGAAGATCACCAAGCAGAGACACATGGATGTTTTAATCAACTGCATATAAGTATTTTATGATATTTATACATTTGATTTTTGTGCACACAATTTGTAATTCAGTCATCACATTGGTAATTGAGAGTTAGAACTATTATTGGTTTGTGATAATATCAATAATATTTCATTCAATATATAGGGATATGTGAATACAAACACTGGCGCTGGTTACTCTTAATTTTCTATATAGATTTCCATTTGTTCGAAAATGTTTGTCTGGTTCTTTTTAAGGGGTAACAGCAGCAATTGTTAATAGCGCGGTCTAACACTTTTTATATATATTTTTTTACAGGTCATCAGAATGCTGACAACAGCTGACAGTATTCCAGGTGATGAGTGTGCTGATCTTCAGGGAGGCAATGACCTGTCCACTAGTGTGGCTATAGTAGTAGAATGTAAGCCCTCGCGGGCAGGGTCCTCTCTACCTATTGTCCCACGTCTGTCTACTGTCCCTCGTACGTCCTATCACAGCCTTTGCTGCTCTCTGTGTGAGGCTACTCACACTCATCTGAACTACTGACATGTATTACCTCATCTACTTGTTACTTGCTTCTCCATCCGGCGCTACGGAATCTGTGGAGCCTTATAAATAAATAAATAATAATAATTATAATAATTAGTAAGCACAAGGATGCGGTTTTCAAATACAAACCACATTATTTATTAATGTGCAGTTTGTGCAAAATCACATTCAATATGTGGAAGTTTTAAAAGGTAATAACTGCATGCAGTTTATTGCAAACTGCATGCGGTTTAGAGTAAACAATATGAGTTTATAGAAAATTGCTGAGTGGCAATCTGAAGATCATGCAGAATCATTTGCTTCTGATTTAACCCTTTGCAATGCATCTGATATCGACTTACATGTATATTTAAGCTATGTCTTTTAGAAGGCGCTACCAGGACTGCCAAGTGGAATTCAGGGCCCCGGTACAACAACTTCATGGGGCCCCCCTTATGGTTGAGCATGTAAAAAAAAATTGTGCCGTCGTTTGTTGTGGGTGTGGTCATACTATTTGGGACGTGTCTATGCATAATTGGGGCGTAGCTGGCAGGTGAAAAGTGCTAGGCCACCCTCCTACACAAGGGTGCAGTGCCCACTTGCCGGAGCGTGACATATGTCCAAGCATTCCTGACTTTCAGGACATCTAGCACCATAGTGTAGTATAGAAAGAATGCAGTGTGTACATAGAGTTCACAGTCTTGGCCTGCCCCTTAGATTGGGCAGAACAGACAATCGGGATTGTCCCACTAGAATCACAATCACCTGTTCTTCTCACTTTCACCATCTGTGGCTGCTGCTTTCTTTAGTTGTGGCTTGTTTGGATCCTGGAATGTTGGGGGCCCTATTTGGAAAAAAGATGGGTACATTTAGAAAATTACAACCAGCCCCGGGGTTAAATCAATAGCACCCACAAGTAATAATTAGGCCTTCCTCTAGCCCCAACATTAAAATAATAGTATTCCCATTTAATAAATACACCTATTTCCCTCCCTGCAAACAGCCCCAGCAATAAATTAATAGTATTTACATTTCAGAAATATACCTATTTTCCGCAACCATCACTGCCATTAAATAATTCATACCCACATTTAATAAATATACCTCATTTTCCTCAAACTCACCACCACATTCAATAGCCCCCAAACTATCCCATCCTTAATTAATAGTCCCCACTATTAAATTGCCCCACCATCCCCCCACAAACAAAATAGCACCCATTAATTGGCCACTACCTACCTCACACACACTACATTGCCACAGGTCCCCTATGCCATCACATACACATTACTGTGCCCCTTCATCACAACTATGGTGTGCCCCCTTATGATCACACTGCACCCTCCAAGCTGCTTTCCTCCCTTCTTCATCACATTTTGCCTTCCACCTTCTTCATGACACTGTGCCTCTCTCTCCCCCCCTTTCTATATCACTCTGTGCCTCTCTCTCACTCCTTCTTTATCGCTCTGTGTCTCTCTTCCACCCCTTTTTTTTTATCACTCTGTGCCTCTCTCACTCACACCTTCTCTTTCACTCTGTGCCTCTCTCTCACCCCCTTCTTTATCACTCTGTGCCTCTCTCTCTCACCGCTTCTCTTTCACTCTGTGCCTCTCTCTCACCCTCTTCTTTATCACTCTGTGCCTCTCTCTCACCCCTTCTATATCACTCTGTCCCTTTCTGCCTTCCTCCACTTGCCTCTCCACTACTTTACTTACCTTATATTAGCTTCTTTCATCTCTTCACTTCTTTCTTCTGTCTTCTTTCTTCTTGCTTGATCCTCTCTGCACCGCTCCTCACAGAATGTCAGTGTGAACGGAGCAGACGGGAGGGACGCCGGTGCCACGATCATGTGAGTATGCTTTTTAAAAAAAAAAAAACTATCCAGCTCCCCTCACCAATAAGCGAGTTGGAGCTCTGACCCTAGTCTGTGTCTGTCTGCATGTGTGTCTGTGCATGTTAGGGAATTTAGACTGTAAGCCCCAATGGGGCAGGGACTGATGTCAGTGAATTCTCTGTACAGTGCTGCCGAATTAGTGTCGCTATATAAATAAATGGTGATGATGATGATGATATTTTGAACTGCAGTTGGCCATGTCCTTATCCCACTCTAGGCTGATGCAATCTAAGGAGGTAAAAATGGATCTGAGCATATGGCTGTCCTTCTTGAAGGATTTTAATGGAGTACAGATGTGGCCTGCGCCGATACTGACCAATCGCCAGTTGGAGCTCCACACCAATGCTTTAGGATCCATAGGCTTTGGGGCCTATTTCAGAGGAGACTAGTGTGCAGCGGAATGGCCAGAGGCTTGGTGACACTCGGGTTTGTTCACAACTTGATAGTTTTAGAACTTTTCCCGATTAACAACCAGTTTATTTTGTTTTATTTTTTCACATATGCATTTTATTTTGTCCAGAGCTGTAGAGAACTGTAGTACCTTACAAATCAACAATAATAATAATAGCCATAGCTTTGACCATTTCTGTGACTGAGCTATGCATAGTAGCAAAATCAATAGATCAAAGGTACCTGATATTTGAACTAAATAAAGAGTGACTGGTCAAACCTTGATGTATTTCCTCACATAGTTGAGTCCTTTTCACCTACTGGGCACACGGTTTCAGTTTGCTGAATTTAAATAGGAAAACTGTTTGTGCATCAATTGCAAGCAACTTATATATACACAAACAAGACATCTGACAGCAGACATAACTTGTCTTTCAACTTGTCAAGTTGCTTAAATTGTTTAGTAGTAAGCTCTGAGTCAAATTAGTTTTAAAAGGTAAATGTCTATTATTTGTGTGCAAATAGCACTAAAGGAAGGAGTGCTTAAGCACATCAGAAATATGGAATTCAGTGAAAGGTGATGGACATTACCACGTCAGGTTGGCAATTTGTGTCTATCGAATGTATGCACATTTTATACATGTACAAAAGCATGTCTAAGGGATACGTGTCAACCCTACGTGTCACCTTCTGTCTGAGACCCAAATTGTCTTGTTCTC
Source organism: Mixophyes fleayi (assembly GCF_038048845.1). NCBI lineage: Eukaryota > Metazoa > Chordata > Amphibia > Anura > Limnodynastidae > Mixophyes > Mixophyes fleayi. The sequence continues at coordinate 54,330,401 of NC_134406.1, forward strand.
TAAGTAATATAAAACACATGGGGAAATATAGTGATGTGTGTATAAATTAGCAAAATGATTTGTATACTCGTGGCAGAACTGCTATTAGATTCTGCATGCAAAATTCTACAGGTAGTATACCTAGAAATGTAATTATTGGATAAATATTGTGTTCCTTGTACTATTGTATATTATTGTGTTCATTTTCTCCCCGAGAAAACTAGGGTAAATATAACTCAACATGTGGAGATATCTGTCATCGGAATTTAATGATAAATTAAATATCATATACAGTGACTGAACTTTGGATGAGAAAAACAAAAAAAATACAGAATGGGCCTGAGTCAATAAGGAGAGTAAAGCATAAAAAGGAGTAACTTTAAACCTGGGCAAAACCATGTTGTATTGGAGGGGGAGGTAAATTTAAAATGTGGGGGGAGATTTATAGTTTGGAAAGGGCATGTCCTAGATCAACTTTAAAGTTCAGTGCACAAATTAAGCTATCAAGGATTTGTGTGCTAAATAAAACAGCCATTATTTAACTTATGTGCATAATAATAAACTAATTTGCACCCCTTGTATTATTACATGGTTTGTCCCGGAGAAGATTTACTCCTTTTTTTTTACTTACTTTCCTTAATGACTCAGGCCCAATGTGTTTTCTAAATGCAAAGCTTTCATTTATCAGTTTTTTTTAATTCAAAGTTGTTTCTATACATAGTCAATGCCCTATATTATACAACAGTAACATTTTTGCAAAGAGGTGAGTTAGTATAGCTTAAATACATGTATTTATTCTTTTTGATCACTTTATCACTATTTATAATGACAATGTAATATAGTAATACAATAACTTGGAATACTGGAATGTGACCTATCTGTATACTGTAACTTTGCCTGGACCAGCACTGAACAGGGAATGTCGAAGCCATAAATACGAAATGTTGTGTTTTTAATGTATTTAAATGTTCACTGGGGACTGAAACTACAAGACATTTTATTGGAGATGAAAATCTTCAGAGAGACGGACTTGTGCTAAACTCACAGCACTACATTTGCCATTGAAGAACTGCAAATTTGACTTATGCAGACTCGCGGCCAAATGGTTTAGATTACACTTTGGCTGAAAAACAGAAAAATCCCAAATATCTTTTTTAACTTCACCCCCTAGTCAAGTAAAGTAGACCAAACCTAGATATGATGGAATGAATGAAATGAGCATACACTTTGATCTGTAACTAGTTTCCACTTACCGTATGTTGAAAATGAACATAAATAGCAAAGCCAATATTGTGCAAGTAATTTTTTGGAGGGGAGCTAGAACGAGAACATATTTATTAGGAACAGAATTACATTTTTGGGGGTTATAATATAAAAATGCAGATATTGGTCAGGTTTATGCCAGTGTGTCTTCTATGTGCAGAGCCGAAATAAGAACCCGATGGGGCCGTAGGCAAGATACTAGCATGGGCCACTTCCCCCCTTCATTCATCAATAATAAATAAAACATTAACACAGGTTAGGGTCATCTGGGCACTAGCTAGAGCCGTGGTTGTCTAATGGTTTATCCAACTCTGACTGTCAAGAAACCAAGAGAAAATAGTGGATGGAGCCTGTTTGTTTGCCAATGATTAGCACTACTGAACAATGAGGCGTGGAGTCTAACACTCCCCCAGTGTTCCCCAGGTACCCCCTGAAAGGAGGTATGGACTTCACTGTGTGGGACGTGCAGGTTGCGGCCCTCTAAGTCAGTCACTGGAGAAATAGGTGGGTGAAAGAAGAATGGTCAGATGATCTCAGGTCAAGCTAGGCTGGAATGCAGTGCAGAATCAGAATGCAGAGAGTGGTCAGGGAAGCCAAAGATCAGAGGCGGTCAGGAAGCAAAGACAAAGTCTGGATCCAGAGGGAGAAGTCAGAAGCCAAGCCAATGTCACAACAGGGAAGTCAAGTCAACTGGAACAGGAGTGTGGTAGCAGAAGACAGGTTTACCTAATACTCTGGCTCCACCACCTAAGGGTGCCAGAGGCCTCCTTATATAGGGCTAACAATTAGAAACCCAATGGTCAGTAACGTCACTGACTGCCGCCGTGGACAGGGGAATTGCATCCTGTTTGCTAGCAAAGGGGTGCGCATGCGCAGAAGTTCCTGGGAAGGCTGGACGGAAGTTGCTTCCCGTTGTTAGGCGACAGGACGCACCTGGCCGGGAGAAGAAGAAGACCCTTCCTGTCTATCAGGGAGAGTGCGGGGACAGTGCCTGACACTGACTTTTGTGCAAGATGGTGTCTCTAAGGAAAAATATTTTTTGTAAATGAACAGAGTAACTGGCTGTAATCAGTTTGATCATTGATGAGAATCCAATAAACCTTTTGAACAGAATAGATCCAACTCTGCTACACTAAAACATGGCTCCTATGGGAGTTATAATGTAGTATTATTATTCTATTTTTTTTATGTACGTTTAAAGTAAATTAAAAAAACATTCTGATTCTATGATTGACATCAGACTCATGAGTGCGACAATTCAGAAAACTTTTTTTTCTATTCTGATTAATATCTTTTGATACCAAATAGAGCAAATAGGTTTTTTTCAGGATGAAGAGCAGATCTGGGTGGATTGAGGCATTCCTATGGATTGTGAGACATACTCAATTATGCACAGGATTATTCACTGACTCTGCTAAAAAAAGGAATTTGGCTTTGCAGATATTCCTCATTTTGTGGATTCTGCAGAGCTTTTAATGGTCCTCGAGGTGACATATCCCACTATTTCAACCACTTTCAACTACTTAATTTTTTCCATTTATTCAACAAGAATACAATGTACAGTAAACCAATTAATTTAATTTGTTTTTAAATCCATATGACACAAATTAAAAGCAGAACACCGTGAGTTATATAATAGCCAAATGACGGTGAAATAAGCAGTACATTAGGAGGTAAGATGAAAAAATTCCAATTAATAAGAAGGATTCCAAATGGGATAGTAGGCTTTGCAGTGAAGTGACATATTCATTTTTCAAGCCATGTGCATTTGATTCACTGCAAAACATGCACAACAATTGGACCATAACATTTCTCTTTGGGGACTGAACTTCCAGGTGCTATTCGCCATTAAAAAATGTGATATGCTGCACAATTAATCAGTCATAAATGATGCAGATATATAGGAACAGGCAGTAATAAAGTGTATTTTGCTTTGTGTGCATGCTTATGGGACCACCCACTATAAATTAGCCTGATTTCTTCAGCTGGTCTCATATGCAATAAAATATCTTCACTGTGTGTGATCCATGCATTCTAGGTACATAGGCACATAGGCATGTTGTTTAACTGCTTGTTCGACTTTTATTAATTACACAACATGTTGGAAGTAAGGTGTAAGAGGCTGTTTCTCATGAAAGGTTCAAGTTTCTCATTTTCTTAAAACTCTCTGAGACTGGTGCAAAAATTAAGCCTCATTGGTTCTGAGAGACATGAGTAACACATTTGATTTTGGGGTACAATCCCAAAAATTGTTAAAAGGGAAGATTTTTTGAACTCTTAATATTTTTTAACATGATCCATTTATGAAGTCTTATAACATATTCTACTTAAGATATCATCATGAACTGCTTTGTCACTATAATATTCTTCAATCAATGTGACAGAAGCCTAACAACAGTACTCTGTGTTCTTAATAATCATCATCAACATTTATTTATATAGATTTCGTACAGCTTTACAATTGGGAACAAACAGTAATAAAATAATACTATATAATACGTACAGAAAGGTAAGTGGGCCCTGCTCGCAAGCTTACAAACTATAGAATAATGTTTAGTTGCTCAGATAGTGAAGCTTGCCTGCACATGGACATGTAGGTGTTAACTAGGTTAAATACTTTGTACTATTGTTAACATTCTAATATTCTGACTACAGGTAGTTCTAGCTCCATCCACTTTATCTCTTATTCCTCTGTGCATACCAACTTTAGGAGAAAAAATACAATAGATGCTCACACAACATTAACAATGGAAACAATGGAACACGAAACACTTTTAAGCACTCCCAACATTTTAAGAAGCAAAATTGGACATACTAAGCCCTTCCCATAATCCACCCAAACTATGCCCAGATCTAATCATACATTGCTCAGATCCATGTAGTCACACCCACATTCCCACAAGGTAATGTCCCATCCTTACAAGGACACATCCCTTACTGAGTTCAAGACCACCAAAATGTGGACTTTTGGGACTATAGTAGGGACTGTAGAGAGGTAGGTATGTACAAATCTTAGGAAACACACAGTAAATTTAGTGGTCTTTATATGAATACAATGCCACAAACAGTACAAAATGTTAAAATGTAAAATAAATTGAGTTCATGAAATTCATAAACATTGCTCACAGAAATCAATAAGCATATTTGAGTTACTTTTTATTGCCATTACTCGCACTGCAATTTACTAACAACTAACAATCTAAAAAAATTTTTTATCGCAAACATCAGTATTATCTTCAAAAACAAACAATTCACAGAAACACTCAATAGAAATGAAAAAAATTGTAAATGGGAAACTCATTAATAGAAACAGTAAAGATCATGTATGGACCTCAAAAGTGGACACTGCAGTGCAAATACTCTTTTCTTATCTTACGTGCCTACGTTTGCATGAATGTGCCACATTTTCCTAGAAAGCACATGTGGGCCAAGATGGCGGCATTTGCAGGAGCTCAGAAGTTTGCACAGATACAGTGCATTCCTTGCTAAAGTGTGTTTTTGAAGCACAAACACACCTATTTTTACACTGGAGTGAAAAAACTGGATTGTATTTTGTGGGACTGGATTATTTAAATATGATTAAAGTGTGGAGAAGGTGCCTTTACAGGGCATTCCCTGATTTGTGGGAGAGCACATCAAGACTCATGCTTAGTTGCGCTTACGCCCGTTTGTTTAGCATAACATATGCAAATACTGTGCATGCCAACAATAGGGCTGGGGCAAATTTACGCTGATGATGATGACGGCTGCAGGACTAGCTGTTCACTTCTGATTGCAGATTCATTTCTGAGGCTTGCTTCAATGCTGGTGCCTATATTATATGATTTTGTGAGCATATTTTGGAATTAATGTTTTGCTATTTTCAATACACAATAGAAGGAAGAGTAAACCCGTTGTATTACAGAAGATTTTATTATTTAAATCAAACCTAATATGTTATTCACTGCCAAAACAAACTTTAATTATTCTTAAGACCTAATTGTGTGTAAGTGTATTTTGGTGTAAGTACACCTGATGTAAACCTGGCACACATGCTCGAGGTACAGAGAGGTGGAGTCAGCATATGGGCATATATAAGCTAATTTTACATGCGGTCTTCGTCTCCTCACAAGGGGCCTGATTCCTTAAAGATGTTAACTTGAGAAACTTCTTATTTCAGTCTCCTGGACAAAACCATGTTACAATGCAAGGGGTGCAAATTAGCATTCTGTTTTGCACATAAGTTAAATACTGACTGTTTTTTCATGTAGCACACAAATACTTGATAGCTTATTTTCTACACTGACATTTAAAGTTGATATTTGTGTGCTATATGAAGAAACAGTCAGTATTTAACTTATGTGTAACGCCCCCTGCGGGGAAAGACAGGGACAGACGCAACACAAAAGAACTTACCTTGTAAACGATGGTCACCTCCAGTCCGCTTCCGATTTCCCAGCTGCGATCCAATCCCAGCAGATCCGCAGCCGCAGTCACCTCCAATCACGTCCCTCTGAGATAGAGACAGAGATTACGGCCGTGCCTACCAGGTAAGGGCTGTCCGAGACTACGGCAAAGAACAAGGGCACGGTCAGTCCAAGCTCCTTGCCGCCTCCTCACTTTGTTCTTGCCAAGACGCGGGGGACTACAGGCACTGAAGGCCAAGACTAATCCGAGGACTAATCCCGCCTCAAGTACCTCACACACCTGCCGGTGAGGGCCTAACCGAAAGGGGGAATCGAGCGTGATACTCACCGGGACACTCCCACTTCCGATCCGGTTCTCCTGCACCTTCCCGACTCCTGCGGATGACAAGAACACACAGCCTCCCTCTACGCTCTCCGTGAGACTAAGATGGCACCCACAAAACTGGACTGACTACAACAGCGACCCGACCCTAACAACGTTCTAATGGTCGGCAACGCAACTAAGTCAAACACTATGACTAACTAGGTGTGGTGCACTAACGGAACTGCTCACTTACACGCTACGGGGAACACCAGCCGGTGTTCACAGCCTAAACCGGAGGGCGGTTCCTAACCCCCTCACCCAGGTCGTACCAAGAAGCTGCCTTCTTGCTATGGAGTCACACACAGGCCCTAAGTACGGGTTCTTTAAGCCCGGCTGAGGCTCAGTAGAACAGCACACTAACCCGCGGGCCGACTGCTGCACGGAAAAGCCGATCGAACTGAACCGCCCGACTGCCTGTACTCGGGTATCTCACACGTGTCCCTACGTCCGGAACCACAGGTCCACCTGCACGGAACCGGCCTTGAGGACCCTTGATCAGAACCACGGCCGCCCCTGGAACTGCCTCAAGGTGTGCTGCACTGCCACCAACTCACTCAGCCACCCCCTCTGGGTACCAGTGTGACCCCAGGGACCTAAGGGACAGGAAAACTACGTGTGTTCTCCCCTGACTATGTGTATGCTGTTACTTACACTTGTCCCCACAGCACGGGTTAGCACAGGAAAACCACAGGAACAAGAGCCTACCTTTAATGGGGGCCTGACGTCTTGCCCCTGGACACAGTTATATAGCACACCCAAAATACTGTAATGTAAACTACACTCGCCACACAGACAGAATAAATACAGTATACAGTACTTTGCCCGCTACTTACCCGAACACACCGCTGTTAGCCAACCAGCAGGTTGCTACAGCACCACAGGAGCCTCCGCTCTACTGTACCTCCTAACCACGTGTGCTCACCTCACACAGGACCGCGCCTACACTCACAAGGCTCTCACGCCTCTACCACACACCACCAGGGCCTTATGCCCTACACACCATGGGTCTCTGCCCAGCTACACACAGAGCCTTGTGCTCTGATTAACGGGCCTCAGCCCCCTCTCTACCTCAGGGCTCTGAGCCCACTAACTAGGGCCTTGTGCCCTACTACCTAGGGGGTCCTAGCCCCTGCCTGAGGCCTGTGGCCTCCCTAACTAACTGAGGGCCTTGTGCCCTTAATAGCAGACGGGCTACCAGCCCCTAACCAGGCCCTCTGGCCTTCCTATGGCCTCTAGGCCACTAACTACCTAAGGGCCTTGTGCCCTTGTACCTGGGCTCTCACGCCCCTGTCTGACTAATAGGGGCTTGTCCCCTTTATGTATATACTAATGGCCTACTGGCCCACTAAACTCGTTGGGGCCTAGTGCCCAGGTCCCTGGGCCTTGTGCCCCTACTTTAGTGTGCCCACGGGCCTTGTGCCCGACCGTGGCCCCGGGCCTAGTACCCGAATTTAACGTTGAGTATACTTACCTGCTCTGCGCAGGATACTCAACTTGCCACGCCGTCTTCTGTTTCTTTCTCCGGGTCTTCCAGACCCTCCAGCCGGCGGCGCCTCTTCTCCTCTTCGGCGCTGTTGAGGGCTGCTTGGCGGGGGCGCTCTCAGCCCTTACAAGGGCTCCCCGCCGACGATCTCCGCTCCGGCGGCTTGCTTGAAGTCTTCTGGCGGCAGGGTAGCTCACGGCCCTTACAAGGGCCCCCTGCCGCCGCTGCTGCTGGCTCAGTTGCTGGACGTCTTGAAGAGACGTCCTCTCTCTTCTCCGCCGACGGACTTCTGGCAAAATGGCGCCACCCGGCGACTTATATAGTCGCCGGCGTGACGTCATCAGCCGGCGCGAGCGCTGATTGGCTCACGTCAGCGCCAATCTTTTGAATGGCCGGGCGCGAGCCGCGATTGGCTCGCGCATCCGGCCGCTGATTGGCCAGCGGGGAAAGATGAGCCCTGATTGGCTCATCCTTCCTCCGCGGACGGGACCTGCAGAAAGAAAGTTATACTCACCGCCGCTGGATCGATGGACGGGTAAGTACTTCTTCTCTTCCTTCTTCCTGCTGGGCACCATTGGGGACCTCTTCAGCCCCTCCAGGGGCACCAGGAACGTCTTCTGTCCCTCCAGGGACACAGCGATGGCGGGTACCTTCGCCCGCTTCTCGGGCACCATCTCCACATTTCCGCCGCCTTTTTCCATTGTGGTCCCCACAATCGACGTCTTCTCCTCAACGTCCACCTCCAAGGGTCGCTTACCGGCATCCCTGACTTGCGTCCACCGGATCCTTCGCGGTAAGGCCTTCTCACGCAGGATCCACACCATCCTGGCAACTTCCTCGCCCGAAGTCGGTATCCAGTGAGTCTCTTCCTCGTCGCCTGCCGGAACCTCCCATCCGTCCGATACCTCCTCGGTTGTGCGGGAAGCTTCTTCAGAAGGTGACAACATCCACCACTCTCCAGCTGCGCTCTCTAAAGTGCAGTCTTCTTCAGGCAGTACTTCTTCAGCAGCTCTCTCTTCCGGGGTACTGATGGCTTCCATCCTCTCAGGTACCACCGGGCAGACATCTTCACATGTCTCCGGACACAACGTTGCCCCGTGGAGGGTCTGCTCAGTTCTCCCTTCGTCCTCAGGGACCAACTCTTCCACAGCCACGGACAAGTCGTCTGACGTATCCGACGTCTCCAATACCCCGGCTCCAGCATCCGGCTGACGCGGGTATCCCTGTCGCGAATCTTGCTTGGACGGGACGATCACCTGCGATCCAACAGTCAGCAGGCTCTGCCGATCCTTCCCTCCCGACTCCGACTTCTATTGAGACCATTGATGGAAGGCTTCCTCGTCCTTCCACTCGAAGACTTCTACGTCTTCCCATTCATCGGAGACTTCTTCGTCCTCCCATTCATCAAAGAGCTCCTCGGCAACTGGGCAGTGGTATGCGAAGTGTCCAGGCAACCCGCACTTCCAGCACAGCATTTCTTCCACCGGTTGCCGTTTAGTACCTCTGTTCTTCTTCTTCCTTGTCTCACAACGTTCCAGGATTTGCTTCGTGAACGCTGCCACTTCGTCACGAGAGATGACACAGCTGTATCCCTCGTACAGCGGAATGATCCCCCGATGAGCCATCGTTGATCCTGCCGACTACGCCAAAATGTAACGCCCCCTGCGGGGAAAGACAGGGACAGACGCAACACAAAAGAACTTACCTTGTAAACGATGGTCACCTCCAGTCCGCTTCCGATTTCCCAGCTGCGATCCAATCCCAGCAGATCCGCAGCCGCAGTCACCTCCAATCACGTCCCTCTGAGATAGAGACAGAGATTACGGCCGTGCCTACCAGGTAAGGGCTGTCCGAGACTACGGCAAAGAACAAGGGCACGGTCAGTCCAAGCTCCTTGCCGCCTCCTCACTTTGTTCTTGCCAAGACGCGGGGGACTACAGGCACTGAAGGCCAAGACTAATCCGAGGACTAATCCCGCCTCAAGTACCTCACACACCTGCCGGTGAGGGCCTAACCGAAAGGGGGAATCGAGCGTGATACTCACCGGGACACTCCCACTTCCGATCCGGTTCTCCTGCACCTTCCCGACTCCTGCGGATGACAAGAACACACAGCCTCCCTCTACGCTCTCCGTGAGACTAAGATGGCACCCACAAAACTGGACTGACTACAACAGCGACCCGACCCTAACAACGTTCTAATGGTCGGCAACGCAACTAAGTCAAACACTATGACTAACTAGGTGTGGTGCACTAACGGAACTGCTCACTTACACGCTACGGGGAACACCAGCCGGTGTTCACAGCCTAAACCGGAGGGCGGTTCCTAACCCCCTCACCCAGGTCGTACCAAGAAGCTGCCTTCTTGCTATGGAGTCACACACAGGCCCTAAGTACGGGTTCTTTAAGCCCGGCTGAGGCTCAGTAGAACAGCACACTAACCCGCGGGCCGACTGCCGCACGGAAAAGCCGATCGAACTGAACCGCCCGACTGCCTGTACTCGGGTATCTCACACGTGTCCCTACGTCCGGAACCACAGGTCCACCTGCACGGAACCGGCCTTGAGGACCCTTGATCAGAACCACGGCCGCCCCTGGAACTGCCTCAAGGTGTGCTGCACTGCCACCAACTCACTCAGCCACCCCCTCTGGGTACCAGTGTGACCCCAGGGACCTAAGGGACAGGAAAACTACGTGTGTTCTCCCCTGACTATGTGTATGCTGTTACTTACACTTGTCCCCACAGCACGGGTTAGCACAGGAAAACCACAGGAACAAGAGCCTACCTTTAATGGGGGCCTGACGTCTTGCCCCTGGACACAGTTATATAGCACACCCAAAATACTGTAATGTAAACTACACTCGCCACACAGACAGAATAAATACAGTATACAGTACTTTGCCCGCTACTTACCCGAACACACCGCTGTTAGCCAACCAGCAGGTTGCTACAGCACCACAGGAGCCTCCGCTCTACTGTACCTCCTAACCACGTGTGCTCACCTCACACAGGACTGCGCCTACACTCACAAGGCTCTCACGCCTCTACCACACACCACCAGGGCCTTATGCCCTACACACCATGGGTCTCTGCCCAGCTACACACAGAGCCTTGTGCTCTGATTAACGGGCCTCAGCCCCCTCTCTACCTCAGGGCTCTGAGCCCACTAACTAGGGCCTTGTGCCCTACTACCTAGGGGGTCCTAGCCCCTGCCTGAGGCCTGTGGCCTCCCTAACTAACTGAGGGCCTTGTGCCCTTAATAGCAGACGGGCTACCAGCCCCTAACCAGGCCCTCTGGCCTTCCTATGGCCTCTAGGCCACTAACTACCTAAGGGCCTTGTGCCCTTGTACCTGGGCTCTCACGCCCCTGTCTGACTAATAGGGGCTTGTCCCCTTTATATATATACTAATGGCCTACTGGCCCACTAAACTCGTTGGGGCCTAGTGCCCAGGTCCCTGGGCCTTGTGCCCCTACTTTAGTGTGCCCACGGGCCTTGTGCCCGACCGTGGCCCCGGGCCTAGTACCCGAATTTAACGTTGAGTATACTTACCTGCTCTGCGCAGGATACTCAACTTGCCACGCCGTCTTCTGTTTCTTTCTCCGGGTCTTCCAGACCCTCCAGCCGGCGGCGCCTCTTCTCCTCTTTGGCGCTGTTGAGGGCTGCTTGGCGGGGGCGCTCTCAGCCCTTACAAGGGCTCCCCGCCGACGATCTCCGCTCCGGCGGCTTGCTTGAAGTCTTCTGGCGGCAGGGTAGCTCACGGCCCTTACAAGGGCCCCCTGCCGCCGCTGCTGCTGGCTCAGTTGCTGGACGTCTTGAAGAGACGTCCTCTCTCTTCTCCGCCGACGGACTTCTGGCAAAATGGCGCCACCCGGCGACTTATATAGTCGCCGGCGTGACGTCATCAGCCGGCGCGAGCGCTGATTGGCTCGCGTCGGCGCCAATCTTTTGAATGGCCGGGCGCGAGCCGCGATTGGCTCGCGCATCCGGCCGCTGATTGGCCAGCGGGGAAAGATGAGCCCTGATTGGCTCATCCTTCCTCCGCGGACGGGACCTGCAGAAAGAAAGTTATACTCACCGCCGCTGGATCGATGGACGGGTAAGTACTTCTTCTCTTCCTTCTTCCTGCTGGGCACCATCGGGGACCTCTTCAGCCCCTCCAGGGGCACCAGGAACGTCTTCTGTCCCTCCAGGGACACAGCGATGGCGGGTACCTTCGCCCGCTTCTCGGGCACCATCTCCACATATGTGCAAAACAGAATGCTAATTTTCACCCCTTGTACTGTAACATGGTTTTGTCCAGCAGACTGAAATAAGAAGTTTCTCGAGTTAAGATCCTTAATGAATCAGGCCCAAGAAGCCTTCAATTTTCCACCACCTCAATGAAGCTGGAAATAGTGTCTTGTGCGTAAGCTTACAATGGGACAGCCCTTTGCGACTTTGCATTAAGAGGTATACATATCTCACAACTTCCCTATTTAGGCTGGACGTCTTGAAAAAGGGGTCAAAAAGGGGTGGGGCTTGACATGGAAGTTTTACATAAATATGTCTATTTGTAGGCGGAGTTTGTGCAAGTCGGGGGCAGGCTTCCTACTTTTGGGATTCTATATGTTGGGAGGTATGGATATATTTGGACCCATATCATACAAATCTTCAAACACACAAACATGGCATACGCAGGGCATGGGCTTAAAGTTTGTGAATTTACATGTTTACTGTTCCTTCCCTGCACCTTCCCAATGTACAATGCTGTAACAGGGGTGTTTCCAAAAAGCAAGATGTGCGCATGCACCTTGAAATGCACTTGATGGAGACGGGGGGGAGCCAAAAAAGCATTGTGGGCCTGGAGAATTTGCAGTTCGTAAATGACCCTTTATGTTTTATTTTTACAGGTTTGCACAGTCATTAATATAACCTATCTTGAAACCTAACTTCCATTAAAATGTGTCATTGACAGACTTTTTAAACATTGCTGGAAAATCACTTAGTATTATTAAAACTACTACTTAATCATGATTGTAAGAGAAATACATTTCCTTTCCTGAAGGGAAGAGAACAACTGCCAAAAATGATCAGATAAACAAATGGAAACTGGTGAGAAATAAAATGACTACATTTGTTTAATTGGGATAGATACAATTATTGTTTAGTTGTTTTAATAAAATGGTGCTGAACATTAACATTTGGTAAAGTGGATTATGTGAACTGTTCACTGCTGAAGACAAAATGTAAATAGATCATGTGATCTGACTAGTGTGTCCTTTTGGTGAAAATAAAGCAGTACAATTTACTTGGCTTCTTCTCTCTTTCTGTACCCAGCTGTGTTGTCACAAAATTAATGTTTTTGGCATTTGACAAAGATAAATAGAAACATCTGGTATACAACTTTTGTCTTGCAAGCTTTCACTGGGGTTATAAAAAATTATGTAACGTGCATAATTAATGCAATCCAAGAATAATAAATACATGTATAAATGATATAAAATGATAACTAGTAGACTGCCTTCAAAATAATATAGTGTTTTATGTCTCTTAATACACTTTAAGTCACTTGGCATTTGTTTAAAATGTTTTGTATTGCAAAATAGTTATACTGCATTATCAATTAGGAAATATATGTGGTAGTAAATACCTTGGTATAGTAAACACACCACCAAGTAGATATTCAGGAGATAGCCCATACTTGCCTACTTTTACTTACTTCTGGGAGATCTCGGAGGGGATGTGGAGAACAAGACTGGAGCAGAAGGGGCCAAAATACCACGATTTATGGCACCCGGCGATAGACAATTTTTATCAAAGGGTGGGGCCAAAATGCCACAAATTGCGCCATGGAGGCCCCCATCCTGCCCACTTCAGAATGTGGGCAGAATGTGGGAGAACGGCCTGCTCTACCTGGAATCTGGGAGACCTACCTGGAATTCAGGAGTCTCCTGGACATTCTGGGCGAGTGAGCAAGTATGAGATAGACTTGAAGGAATGACTGAAACATAAAAAGAAATGTCACACAGTACTATTTACAGATTATTGTACCAACATGCAAAACCAAGATTCAGTGGAGAGGGTAAATTAATTATTATTTTCTCCTCACAAGAAGTACTTACTGCACCCACATCAGGTGCTATGCTTTTAATTAGTAGCCTATTGTACTATCCAGATGCTCTTCTGTGAGAAGTACCTTTCTAGGCGCACTGTAATAAAAAGCAGCATGTAATAACTACGTTTTTGATGCAGGGCCGTCTCTTCCATTGGGCACAATGGGCAGGTGCCCGGGAGCCCTGCGGGCCAGGGGGCCTGTTAGATGCAGCGCAAAAAAAAATCCTGCAAAAAAAAAAGAAGAAAATACTTACCTTGCAGTCAGCTGGCAATCCGGCTCCCTCCCTGGTCTCCTCCTCCGTGCGGCGCTCGCAGTGCATATTGGGCGTGACATCATCAAGCCCACCCAACAGCAATTGCGGAGCACAGCATGGAGGAGTCCCCTGCTGTCTGCTGATTAAAGTTGTTTTCGCGCTGCAGTGACTTGGAAGAAGAGGATCGCATCGGAGAATTAGGTAAGTTAAGGGTTTTTTTTTAAATTATTTCAAGGGACGCTGACGGCTTTGCTTTACTACAACTTTACCCCTGTGCGTTCTACTCCAGAAAATCCTTACCAGCAGAGAAGAATTATGCTATAGTAGACAAGGAGCTACTGGCAGCCTTGAAAAAATCCTGCCATTAAAGCAGCCTTGGAAGAATGGCGCTACTTGCTGGAGGGAGCAAGGCATCCTGTTACAATTTTCATGGACCATAAAAATCTCCTATATCTGCAGTCTGCACAGTGTTTAAATCCCAGGCAAGCTAGATGGTTGCTCTTCTTTTCACATTTTGACCTCCACATTACCATCAAACCTGGAGAGAAGAACAAACGCACTGATGCTTTATCTCGCGTCTTTCTCCCAGACCCCAACTCTGAGGAAATACCTTGTCGCCCCATTCTGGACTCCAAATGTCTCCTCTCCTCCACTCTGACCAGTACTCCCTTACCTCCACCTGGGAAGACTTTTGTTCCACCTGGTCTCCGGAAAAAACTGCTGACATGGTTCCATTTCACTCGCTTTATTGGTCATACCAGTATTCGTAAAACTACGGAATTAATCTCTCAAAGCTACTGGTGGCCTAGTCTCCACCTTGATGTTAAAGAATTTGTTACGCCATGCAAAACTTGTAGCCAGCACAAGTCTCCTCGCCTGTCCCCTGCTGGTTATTTGCTTCCTTTATCCAATCAGTATAAACCATGGACACACATCAGTATAGACTTTATTACAGACCTACCACCCAGTAAGAAAACATAACACCATCTTGGTCGTGGTAGATCAGTTTTCAAAAATGGCTCACTTTGTCCCACTCATTGGCCTTCTCTCCTCTTCAGTCCTGGCACTACATTTCGTCAAAGAGATTTTTCGTTAGCATGGTTGTCCTTCTGAAATTGTTTTGGATCGAGGCATCCAATTATGTCAAAGTTCTGGAGAGCACTATGTAAGCTCCTTGGTGTTGAGTTGAACTTGTCATCTTCCTATCATCCACAATAGAACAGACAGACCGAGCGTGTCAATCAAGACTTGGAGACCTTTCTCAGGATGTTCTCTTCTGCGAATCAAGATGACTGGATAGAACTCCTACCATGGGCCAAGTTTGTACACAACATTGCCTTCCACGAGTCCACTTCTCCATCTCCCTTCTCTATTGTCTATGGACTCTATCCATCCTTCACTGGGTTCACTTCCCTCCCTCGCACCCAGGTTTCTGCTGTCAACACCCTACAGTGCAAATTCCTCTCCATCTGGAATCAAGTAAGGAATTGCTTTAGGAAGCCTTCCAAACATTACAAAATCGCAGCTGATAAGAGACGTCGAGCTATTCCTGCCTTTAAAATAGGTGACAGAGTATGGCTCTGCACCAGAAACATTCGCCTCAAGATCCCTTGCATGAAACTGGCTCCTCGGTTCATTGGTACATTTACTAGTTCACAAATCATCAACCCTGTGTACGTTAAATTGTCGTTAGCATCCTCTCTTCATATTTTCAATTTCTTTCATATTTCTTCGCTGAAACCATTAATTGATTTTCTTCAACACGTACCTCTTCTACTAGGTTCATCAAGAACATGAATTTGAGGTCAAGCAAATTTTGGCCTCTAAATATTGCAAAAGTGGTTTGAAATATTTGGTGGTCTGGAGGGGTTTTGGCCCTGAAGAGTGCTCCTGGGTCCACGCTGCGGACGTCAATGCACCGATTCAAGTGGAAAAGTTTCATAAGAAGTTTCCCGCAAATCCTCACTGTTGGTGTGCAGTGCCCACCTTTAAAGGAGGGGGGGTACTGTCACATGCCGGGCGTTCGGTTTCTATAACTGAAGCCCGACACACTTACCTGCTCCTCGCTGATTGCCACGCTCCGTCCGGACGCCCGGCATCTTCTTTCGGGTCTGCGCATGAGACCCTTATGTCTTCTGCCTCTGACCTATTGGCTGATCAATTTTGGCTCCAAAGTTTAAAAGGTGCTTCCCCCTGCAGCTCAGTGCCTGTTTTTCAAATTACCTGCTAGGTATTAGACATGGCTTCATTGCTCCTGCTGTAACCTGTTGTCTGCAGAGCTGACACTTCATCGTGTACTTCGCCACTATCCTAGTGGTATCCAGTTGTCCGCAGAGCTGACACTTCATCGCTCCTGCTGTAACCTGTTGCCCGCAGAGCTGACACTTCATCTCTCCTGCTGTAAATGCTGTCCGCAGAGCTGACACTTCATCTCTCCTAGTGTAACCTGTTGTCTGCAGAGCTGACACTTCATCGTGTACTTCGTCACTATTCCAGTTGTCCGCAGAGCTGACACTTCATTTCTCCTGTTGTAACCTGTTGTCCGCAGAGCTGACACTTCATCTCTCCTGCTATAACCTGTTGTCTGCAGAGCTGACACTTCATCTCTCCTGCTGTAACCTGTTGTCTGCAGAGCTGACACTTCACCTCTCCTGCTGTAGCCTATTGTCTACAGAGCTGACACTTCATTTTCTACTTCGACACTATCCCAGTGGTAACCAGTTGTCCGCAGAACTGACACTTCATCTCTCCTGCTATAACCTGTTGTCCGCAGAGCTGACACTTCATTGTGTACTTCGCCATTATCCCAGTGGTAAACCTGTGGTCCGCAAAGCTGACACTTCATCACTCCTGTTGTAACCTTTCATCTGCAGTTTCTCCTCTCAACATTCCCCTATAGGTCTCGACTGACACTTCCGGTAATGACCAAACCACCTTGCGGCGGTCCCTGATGAATACCGTCTGCCAGTTAGACTCCGAGCCTTGTTGGAAGTAGTGCTAAATTAGGCAGATCTAGGATCCTAACCTTCTGAACTGTGACATTAATTTAATGTTGGGGAAAATAGGTTTATTTAATATTTTTAATGCCAATAAAGTTTGGGGATTCTAAGGGGGAATTAAACCTACTTATTATATGTGAATGCTATTAATTTAATGTCAGGGCTGGTTTCATGTAGGGAGGCCTAATTATTAAATAAGAGTGCTATTGATTTTACGTTGGGGCTGGTTGGGGGGAAGGAGGATTTAATGGTTCACACACTGCTAGACTTTCTATATTACATGTAGATATCTGTAGATATTTTTTCCAAACAGGGACCCAGCATTCCAGGGTTCATACAGGCAGCAACTGCTCAATTAGCTGTAGGCACTAAAATTAGATGGAAGCATCTTGCCCTGAACAGTGCAGTGTGAAGCGGGACATACATCCCAACTACCCTTGCACTCGGAAAAAAGTCCTGTCTGAGTGGGACAATCACACAAAATTGTGACTGCCTCACCAGAATCAGAACAATTGGCTATCATTACCTGTGCATTTGAAGGTGATGGGAACAGTTGGAGAGCAGCCTGGCACAGTCTTATATGATACCCCTTACATGTATTTTGGCGGTGGGACAGGAATCCTGTGTTTGCCCTTACTCTTCCCCACATGCTTGTGTCACACAAGGGAAATGGCTGAGCAGTTACAGGTGTATCACCTAAGGAGTACCTCCAACCTGGTGACAATTCACAATTTTCTTTTACATGATGAGAGGAGACATTGAAGTACCTTGAAATGTGTCTATCCTCTAAACTTTCACCCTGATCTAGATTCATGCATATATCATCATCACCATTTATTTATATAGCACCACTGATTCCACAGCGCTGTACAGACAACTCACTCACATCAGTCCCAGCCCCATTGGGGCTTACAGTCTAAATTCCCTAACACACACACACACACACAGACAGACTAGGGTCAATTTTTGGTAGCAGCCAATTAACCTACTAGTATGTTTTTGGAGTGTGGGAGGAAACCCGAGTACCCGGAGGAATCCCACGCAAACATGGGGAGAACATACAAACTCCACACAGATAAGGCCATGATCGGGAATTGAACTCATGACCCCAGCACTGTGAGGCAGATGTGCTAACCACTTAGCCACCGTGCTGCCCATACATACATATTGCTAATTATTACTAGTGACTGGTAGAATTGGGATTTAATACACTTCACTTAATTGTGCACAGTGGGCATTATTAGCTTTAAAATACTTCCTATTGTTCTGCATACCTCATTCATCAACCCCTGCAAACACTGACTGATGGAATTGTCTGGATTAGGAAGAAAGTGATTTTGGGATTTACATTTTAAAGCCACAGAAGTCATGCTACTCTGTTGCTACCATAGTCCTTAGAAATTCTAAGAATCTGCTTTGATTATTATTCTGCTACAAGTATCTCAAGTTACGTAATTCAAAACCATTTGACAATATATCTTGAGCTGAAATTTTCATATAAAATATAATATATATTTATAGCTCAATTTACAATTGCTAGCAGTGCTTTCAAAGACTAGCCTTTATTAAATATATTTCCCGTTTTCTTGCAAAATGAAAATGTACATTTTTTTGCTGCCTGAATGGCGTAATCTATTTTGTATCCCTTGTATTCCTTGCAGCATGTAGAATAGTTTTATTTCCCAAGATCTTAAGATTCTCACTTGTAAAAATATCTTAAGTTACTATAGCGAAATCAAATTATCTAATGCAATGTAATGTCTCAGAATTATATAATTTATTTAAATGTCATATTTGTTTTTTAGATTTTGGGAATAATTTGATGGTACAGTATAATGGGAGCTCTTATTTTAACCTTGAATTAATTGTTCCCATCCTAAAGAAATGATCATGTCATCCTTCAAGTTCTTGCATGGTCTCCGACCTCTGCATTTCTTCCAAACTTCTTTAAAGCCTAATCTGTACACAGAGATGGATTCTCTGCTGGAGCCCTCCGTCTTGTTTATGCACGTTATATTCCACCAAAGCTGCTCTCAGTACATTTTGTAATGCCGTTTGGTCTGGCAAATCAAGGGGCCATTGTCCTCTCCTATTTTGTCTGGATCCAGTCTCCACCATTGGTACAGTATACATCTCTTTCATTTCTTAAACCTGTTTCTTATCCACCCTTATCATCTCCTTTGCAGGTTCTATTCCCTGTACATACATCTTATTGGGCAATATTCCATATGTATCACAAGCTTTATCCCTTGCCATCTCTTCATGGTATCTTTAGCCTTTTCAGTCGCATTATAATTACACTAACATTAGCATATGCAGAATGAATCTCTGCACAAGCTGTAATGGTAAATGAGTGTTGCTTCCTTACAGGTAAACATGATCTTTGTTCTATCATAAAGAGTTTTCTTTATAGGACTTAATCATTGCTATTATTATTCGCTGGCTTATATATTCAAACTGTTACAAATGGTAGATAGCAATCCGCTTGTGACAGCTTAGAATTGAGAACGTCAACAATGACTGATGGTGTGAGGTAGAAAATTGATCACATAAAAGTGATATGTAATAGATAATGCTTACAAGCATTATAGGTACCAAAAATATATATTTATCGAAACGGCTGACATAGATTTTAAACATCTTGAGGAAGGAAGATCTTATTCCTGCTGCATCACTCTGTTGTAATGCCCAAGCTAGAGGCTGTGTGACTGGCCTGCATTGTCCTAGGTAACTGATCTGCACTGGAGAGGCTGCAGATTGGTAAGTTCATACACCTGGGCAAGGCCAATGATATCACACCAAGCACTACTGACATGCTATATACACTTTATTATGTTTGCATTGTTTCATGATCCCTGTCAAAATCACCTTAAACCACTGTCTAAAATATATTGGAAATGTTATTTTCCTGTTTGTGATGAATGGAAACATTTTATCACACTTGACTTGATAACGAAGTTGCAGTGTAAAGCCATGGCAAGACCAACCAGTGTACATTATATTTTCTGGCAGTTTGATATAAAAATATCATTATGGGGTTGAGTTGCCCTTCATAGACCACACACAAAATAATTTATGCTTCCTGCTTTGCACCATATAATAACAACTCTGTAAGAATTCCTAGACTGGTCGCTGCTACATAGGCATCTAAAGCTGGCCACACACCAATATGTGTGCCAGTCATTGGTGGGTCCTGCCCCTATTTCACTCCTAATGGGGGGGGGGGCTGTCTGTGGCCGCACACTCTGTACATGTGCTTGGAGCTGAGAGGCAGACAGAAAATCCTGCATGGCCAATCTGATTTTTTTTAAGTACAATCAGAGTTGCCAGGCAGCATCTTCCAGCCACATGGTACATGTACAGTGCGCGGCCACAGGCAGCCTTCCTCCCTGTTAGGAGTGAAAGAGCGGGTGGAGCCAACCAACCAAAATGATAGGGTGGACGGGGTTCTACTAAGTTGTCCCCGCCCCCCCAAAAAATTCTAGATTTGCTCTGAAAAGTGCCTACACAATCAGAGTGACTGGTCAGGAATCTGTATTTGCCTCTTAGCCGACAGGCACATGTACATAGAGTGTGGCCACAATCGTCACCCTCTAGATCCGCTACTGGGAGGAAGTTTTTTCCCTTGTTTCTAATGTTATTAATTTAATGATACTAACGTGAATCTATTTTGCTCCCACTGCCGATCGCAGACTTCCCCAAGCATGTTCATAAGCACCAAGCCTAAGTGGCCTCATGGGGAAAACCCCCTACCATTACGATGGTCTACAATCATATCTGGAATATGTTCCAAGTGGAATACATCACAAGTATTCTGATAAAGTCCTCTGCCTCCGTTCATAAAGTATATGCCCCTTGAACCTCCTTTCATAACCAACCCTTGCTCAGTTTGTAAGATGGACCCCTGCCTCTTGCTCTCCATATTATGGCTATAATACTGGTCAAACAAACCCCCTCCCCCCCTAGCTGGTCTCCAACCTCGTGATCATCCTCAATTTCCCCTCCCTTCTCATCCGACACCCTTCCTACACCTAATTCACGTGCCTCCTTGCTGCCCCACTATCAAATTTACAAGGAAAACTTATCATGCTTGGCTTCATGTTATAGTGTTTCATTCTGTTTGGTATAATCATAACATATGTGGGATATTCTGTTGTTATGCTTTTGATGCTCTTAATTTTCAGATTATAAAAAAAAGAATTCCCAAAACCCATTGCATAATGTTTTTATATAAAATTCTGTATCCAAGCAACAATTTATAACATATATAGGCCACCCCTGAAATCATTACAGAGCCATGCTAAACGGGATTGTGAAATACTAGCTATAAAGTTTGTTGACATCATTTTACGATACGGTAAAGACAGAAGACAAGAATTGTTTGTTTCCATAGAATAAATATAGAATAAATAAAATGCAAGCAGGATGTAAGCAAGTACAAAACAGGAGAAGATCAATCAACACCAATGGGGAAAGAATATAAAATGAAAAGACTGATTATTTATCTTTATGTCTTGCAGTCTTATGTGAGCCATACTGATGATGCTTCATGTCAAGAGTAGGAATCTATTTCTCAGACATTAAATGCAAACCACATTTGTCTTCAAAAGCAGAACATGTTTTTTTCTTGAAATAAAAGAACTGCATATTTATTGTATTTATTCAATATAAACCTAAAACTATCCCTGGCGAGAAATGATTATCTCAGTGTTTCCTACACAGACCTATAGAATATATTTTTTTAATGCAATTTACAAAAATGTAAAAACGTAGACATATATGCACCGTAACAGTGCAGTTGTTGTGCATTGTATAGGAATATAATTTGATGTCTTTATACGTACACCAGTGAACACTGCCATTGCAAGAAAGCAAGTTAAAGCAAATATTTCCTACCACAGTGTCATGCTATCTATACGTGCTATAAACTGAACAATATGATTGTTGGGAAAGTCATATATTCACGTTCTGGAATCCAGATGTGAGAGACAGGAGATTACTGCGGAGGAGAGGAGAATACAACAGGCAATAACTCATGCAATACAATTAACCCTGCAGTTGATAATAAAACACATTTCATAACATCCTTTGAAATAAAAAGCACACCATAAATGTTATAATAAATAGGAAAAAAATGTCTGTGCTTTCTAGACATCAATGACCCCAGCAAAATTGTTGGAGGTGCTACATAATATTACGGTACCACATGGCATCTCACACTGATCAGAATATGTACACCTGCAAAGCATGACATAGTGCGATTCAATGTCTGACACACAGAAGGTTTGTTATATGTCATAGCTGCAGTTTAAATACGCCTTTTATGTATGTGCAGTGGCAGGAACGCAGGCATGCAGCACAACCCCAGGCGTTCTGCTGGCCGAGATTAGGATTTATATATTTACACGCAGTCTGAGATGTCTTTCAAGTACAAATCACTTCTTTTCTGTTGTGTTGCCTGGATTGTGCATTTAAATAAATAGCAAATAAAAAAAGCTACAGGTGTTCATAAATATTCCCACCACTTTCCTTTCATTCTTTTCTTATAATGAGAGAGAGAGAGAGAGAGAGAGAGAGAGAGAGATACAGTGAGCAAGAGACGGAGAGAAAACGAGAGAGAGAAAGACAAACAGAGAGATACTGTGAGAAAGAGAGGGGTCTATTTATTAAAGGGCGAAAAGTCTTTTCTGTGGCTAAAATTAAGATTTGCTTGGCTTTAGCAGCAATAGCTTCCCCATTCTTTGCATGGAAATTAACAGTGATGGCAAAAACAGAAGAAAGTCAATGACTTTTTGTTTAATTGTCAATATTTATTGATATATTATTATTTTTTATATATTTGCATCTATTCTTTTACAATTTTTTTTGTTCACTAAGTGTAAATGAAGGTCTGGACTTTGAATTCTGCTTTACATTTTAATAGTAAATTGCAGTGATAGGTGATTTTCTATTGCGGCAATATGTGGTGATATAAAATTAGCCTTATCATATTTTAATAAATAGACCCCAAAAAGATAGATAGATAGATAGATAGATAGATAGATAGATAGATAGATAGATAGATAGAATACGCATAGCCCCTTACATTGCTGCTGTGTACTTCAAAGGTGACTTGTTGATTTGTAACACATGTGGTCTGGCCTTTGAAGCTGTGATTTTTATTCTTGTTATAAGTAAAAGAAATATGAAGTGACTAAATATTGAAGAATAAGATAAACCAGTTGGAAAATGATACATTTTCATACAAGATCAAATTCGGGTTTGATTATACACTCGGAATTAGAGAAGAAAAAATGCTTGTATATTAGATTGTTTTATTTGGGTGGGGGGGTGTTTACAACTAAACTAGTAAAATATACTCTACATAATTGCTTTAATGGAGTAAAATGATCCACCAAACATGTCATCCATTAAAAAAAGAATATTACAGTATATATTATAATTTGGACAGTCTGAGACATGTTTTCAAATATTATTTAAAATGATAGTTACATTAAATAAGCAACAGTAATAGTATTTAATTTGTGGTATATAGCATTATGTTACAGGAAAATAATTTAGTAAAATGTTATAAGATATAGCTATTTAAAGGTATTTTACTACTCTACAATCTAAATTATTTGCTATAAACAAATTATAAATCTGTTGGTATTATTTTGACACAATTTACATGATATATAAATAATATGGCAAGACCAGTTCAGTGATAAAATAAATGTATACAGTGTTTCTCAAAACAATAAATTAGATGAACTTATATTATATGTAATAAAATGCTATAAACAGCTCATATCTTTATTTTTAAAATGTTAGCACAGAAACATAGAGCATTGAAAACAGATAAGAAATAATTGATCTATTTAGTCATTCTTATTTTACTTTTTAATGGTTTAGCCTCAGAACAGACTTATGTTTATTCTAAACATGTTTAAATTCCTATACTGTTTTTCCCATTACATTAGCTGGAAGTTTGTTCCAACTACTTGCAACCCCTTCAGTAAAATTATATTTTCTAAAAATACTCCTTAGCTCGCATCAAAACCAAAAAATAAAACAAAACCTCATTAAACTTTTCAAAACTATTTATGCAAAATAAATACTGGTACATAATCACTGTCATTCAAAATTTTAAATGCACATTTTTCCCCATTTCTTAGCTTACCTGTAAGGACATTTACAAGTAAGCATTTAAGGAATACTGAAAGAATAGTATTGATTAATATGCTCTATGGTAATAATTAAGCAGCACATCATTAATAATACTATTCTGTTCTGCTATATTCATTAGGGAAAGGCCAACAATTATGGTTTTTTTTAAAAACATATTCAATAATTTTTTCTATATTTAAAACCTTAGTAGCTTTTCAAGTAATACATTTTTAAGTGTACAAAGAAGAATTGTGACAAAATATCCCTAAATAATAAATTTTTCATTAATCATCATCATCACTTATTTATTTATATAGCGCCACTAATTCCGCAGCACTGTACAGAGAACTCACTCACATCAGTCCCTGCCCCATTGGAGCTTACAGTTTAAATTCACACACACAGAATTCAGAAGACATTGTTAAAAAATGTTACCCATTGTTTTGTTGACGTTTTAAGAAAAGATGTTTGAGAGAAATCGGAGACAAAAATAACCAAGTGAAAAATTCTCAATAGTAAATTCTGCCCTAACCCCAAATTCAATAAAAGTCTCAGGTAACCAGATGTTGTCATTTTGCAATTATTACTTGCTCTTCTTTTATCTTTAGTATAGTCTGCCAGTGGTACATTTTATATGTGTTGTCTCAGAAATATTATATCTTCTCTAACTAAGTTTGCTCTGTTTGTGGTTAAGCATGCTGTTTACTTTAGACAAATAGTCCCTTATCCCCTTTAAAGTTGCAGATAAAGGACTATCTTCATTAAGTGCCACTGGGAGACTGGCACCACATAAGCTAATCAGGAGATTCAGCAGCTTCATATCCAAAGGATGCATCAAGTTCAAAGAAGATTGTGACATCCTGCTTGGTGTAGGATTTCACATGGAGCTAGTAAAATTGCCCCAAGCTAAATGGGCTTTTAAATGTAATTTTCTCTGTGTCTTTCCAATGACATAAACCTACATAAAGTGTAATATAAGCACTTAGCATTTTTACAGTTGCATTTTATCCTTTTATTCGGAATAGGATCTCTGAACCCATATATATATAAGCATATTTTTTTTTGCTGCAGGTACTGAATATAATGTTTTATACACACAGTAATATTAATAAAAGTGATCTATGCACTAAGGATAAAGTAAGGGAACTGACACTCTGATCATCAGGCGCGAACTAAGATATAACCCTTACACACTTAGCTGTGCCCTCAAAATTTAATACTGACTTAATATTGTATGATAAAATGCACATTTATTTTAGAATCTAATAAATGTAGACAATAATGCTATTGTATTAAATTATCGGTAAAGAAAGAATATCATTAGTCAGACTGATGCCAGATATGTCAAGAAAAGGTGAGGTAGTAGAGAGATCATCAGAAAAGAGGCTTCTTCTGCTAATCGGTGTGACACATATAATATATAAGTAATATGTAGCAATTAGGATATATCATAATTACAAGCATAATGGAAAAGTAAATCCAGGGGATAGAAACAATATACAAAATATATGTATGTATATATATATATATATATATATATAGGCATGGTGGCCTAGTGGTTAGCACTTCTGCCTCACAGTGCTGGGGTCATAAGTTCAATTCCCGACCATGGCCTTATCTGTGTGGAGTTTGTATGTTCTCCCCGTGTTTGCATGGGTTTCCTCCAGGTGCTCTGGTTTCCTCCCACACTCCAAAAAAAAACATACTAGTAGGTTAATTGGCTGCTATCAAAATTGACCCTAGTCTCTGTCTGTCTGTCTGTCTGTGTGTATGTTATGGAATTTAGACTGTAAGCTGCAGGGACTGATGTGAATGAGTTCTCTGTACAGCGCTGCAGAATCAGTGGCGCTATATAAATAAATGGTGATGATGATGATGAATATATATATATAAAATTATTGTTATTATTTTTTATACACAAGATTTCCCCAGTGCCATACAGATTACAAACAGTAGACCATATGATGATGATGATAATGATGACGATGACAATGATGATAATGATAATATAGGAGTAGAGTGGTACATCTTAATTGCACATTCATCTCCTCTCTTATAATATTTATTGCAATTTGCAAATAATTCATGTTTTTTCTGCTCCATACATGTATCTAACATTTCCTGACTAAACATAATAATACAGTATATACTACATAGTATCTGATATTTAGAAACCAACCAGCTTTCTGTAGTGGTGCAATTTATCTCTACATAAGGCTTCTTACCCACTAGTGTCAAAATGCATGCTTTACTAGTGTTTTTTAATGCTAGTAAAAGCAGTTACCCTACACTCACAATACTTTGCACATATGGACAGAAGCATTTGTGTTGTGGCGCTACTATTTGAATGCTGCCTGCTCCATTTACTTGCATTCACCGCAAGTGAACTCATTGAGGACATGCCTTTGACATGCAGTGTCACTAGAATTTAGTGCAACATCAGTGGGTAATTAGCCTAAAGATGGCAGTGTAAGATGGCCACACACTTTAAGTCATTGTAAGCTGGTCACACACTTGAGTGGCAAATTGTTCAGATATGCTCGTTCAGCAATCTGGTCAAAAAGCCAGATTCCATGGAGATACATTAGTTCAGTTAGCTGATGCCCACACACAATGATAGCAGTCACCAGCTGACTGCATTTTCAGCCAGGAGACACTGCAATTCAAATCAATTGCACCACACACTCTGTGATTTGGGCCCGATTTAATCTAAATCAATAGTTGAGCTGCAAAAGCATCAAGTTTGCGGCCAATTATACTTGCACCACTAGCTTTAAGATCTCAACTAAAAGCAATTATAACAATTTGTTGATGGTATAGTTTCATTAAATATTACACTAAAGTAATATAATTATTCATGATGCCTTAAAATAGACTTATCTATGTAATCCATTTACACTCAATGACCATTTTTTTAGGCCCACCTGTCTAGTACTGGGTAGGACTTTCCTTTGCTCACAGAACAGCCTGAATTCTTTGTGGCATGGATTCAACAAGATGCACATAGTCAACTACAATACCGTAGGTAAGCAGTGGCATTTGAACAATGCTCAACTGGTATGAAGGAGCATAATGTAAGCCAAGAAAACATTCCCCATGCGACCATTGACACTAACCTGCACCGCTGACATAAGGCAGGATGGATCCATAGATTCATATTGCTTATAATTCTGACCCTACCATCTGCAATTGGCGGCAGAAATCAAGATTTGACAGACCAGCCAACATTATTACATCCTTCAACTGTCCAGTTTTGGTGAGCCTCTGCCCCCTGTAGCCACAATTTCATGTCCTTAGCAAACAGGATTAGAACCCGGTATGGTCTTCTGCTGCTGTAGTCCATCCACTTTGAGGTTTGATGTGCTGTGCGTTCAGAGATACTCATTTGAATAAAACTGTATTAACATATGGTTCAGTTATTGTCACCTTCCAATCATCTTGAACCAGTCTGGTCATTTTCCTCTCACTCTGTCATAACAAGACATTTTCTCCCACAGAATTGCCTTTCACTGGAGGGACTTCTATGTATGAAAATACCAGGAGAGCAGCAGTTTCTGTGATACTCAATCCACCATGTCTAGCACCAACAATCATTCCAAAGTGATATCACTTAGATCACATTTATTTCCGATTATGGTGTTTGGTCTAAACAACAAATGAACCTCTTGGCCATGTTTGCATACTTTTATGCATTGAGTTGCTGCGACATGATTGGCTGATTTGATATCTGCATTAACAAGCAGGTATAAAGGTGTACCTAATAAAGTGACCACTTATATCTGAGCAGACAACATAACAGATAACTAACTAATTTAGTGACTACCTACAAAAAGTGTCTCAAAGAGCAAATTCAGCCATTCTTTTACATTAATACATCTCAAAGCCAGAGTATTCCTGAGCTGAATAGTATACATGAAATAACTGTAATGTTTATACTTTTATATGGTATACCGATTATATGGTATATAGGAGTATTAATGGTCAACCTGGTGTAAAACAATTATTCTACTACTATGTTTATTCTTAAGTAAGTCCATTATGCTCTATTTCACTCCTCGGCAGCAGGTTGCCATGTTTGGATGCAGGTGCTCCTCTAAGATACCTACACATAGGGCCCTATTTATCAAAGCTATGCCCCCTGTAATTTAGCGGTAAATTCCCGAAAACAACAGCTTTCGGGTATTAACCGCTATATAACTATGTATTATTCTAGCATCGCAGCAGATATCTCAGATGCTGCTTTGCATCTCTTATCGCTTTATTGAGCACTCACCATAATAGTGTATGGGAAGTGCTCAGTAACGCTATGTAACAATGACCGAAACTAAGTTTTCAATCATGTTAATGTACGCCATCTGAAGCTGGTGTACATTAACATGATTGAAAACTTTCACTGAAAACAGCTCTGCACAATGTGGAGGGATCACATGATCCCTCCATGTCACATGACTCAGGTTCCTTCATTCAGGGATTTCTGTGCGTATGCCCGAGGTTACCAGTCAGCGCATGCGCACAGGGATTGAAAGAAGGTTGTTCCTGTGTTGATTTTTTAATAAATATGAGAAACTTTTCAATCCGCATCTATGTGATTAGGATTGAAAAGTTTCCCCTGAAAAAAATGAAGAGTAAAAAAATAGACCCTATAGTCACAGTAAGCTCAGAAAACTTACTTTCCATACATGCACTGCATGGATTAGTTGATTCATAAACATGGGCAGGACCAGTGATTTTGCAGTGGCTCACATAACTGCGTTCCCATCTTTAAGACCTGTATAAGACCCTATCTGGACACTGTCCTAAAGATGTAGGCAGAGCATCACATGTGTGCAATGGAGCAGGTAAGTAATGCTTAGAGAGTTGCTGTAGAAAGCGGTATAGTGTCAAAATTCCACTGACCCTTCATGGGTCATATCTGAAAATTCTAATTCTGAGGTTTAGTGTCTTTTAAAGATTGAACTGATTTTTGTTCACTTTCCAAACATTCGGCCAGAAAGTAGTTTCCTCTCATACATGTCTTTCGGTTCCATTCATTACATATTAGACATGATCATTAGACATGATCACTTCTTTAATAATTGTCCTAATGTATAGATCTAGTAAAATACTAAAAATACAAATAGACAATGAAAACACTGTAACAATGTTAATTTGATTCTTTTGCCAATGACCCTATACTTTAGAACATACCCTGAAACCAGATGGGGCCTGTAGTCTTGGCTGATTTACTCAGGTACCTGCTACCATAATTGAGGGCCTGAGTGGTGAGCACCATAACAGGCAAGGATGCAATGTACAATTTCTATCAAAGTAAATGAAAGAATGATGAAAATCTTAGTTCCAGAACTGTTAATCAGCGGGATAATTCCAGGGTTCAGGAGGTGGTACTGTTCAACACTTTAATTCTTTTTAAAGACAATACTCTAGAAATAGGATACCTTGAGGTATCTTTGTACCATGGTGCTTACATTGTGAATTTATCAAAATGATGGGCTGGGGGGGATGTAATGCTGTGCGATTTCACAATCCCAGGACAATGATTTGGTGGCAAAAGGTATCAGCCCTCTTCACACAGCTTTGGTAAAGCAGTAACTATTCTTTAGTTTAGCATTTGCTGTTGTTTTCTAAGAAGGGATTATATATCCATTTGCACAAATGCAGCAATCCACAGCCGGAATGCTGACAAACTTTTTCCGTAAGAACCACAGATCTCCCGTTACACAAGACTTTTATATCTTTCAACATTTCCAGCATTCAAGTTAACAGAGTAAGCACTACCGGTGATAAATCTACAAATAAATAAAAATTCTCAGATAAAATAGACCTGTCCTGGAAATCCTGTTATGTCCACATTACAGTATCTGACGCTACATTTGAACATCTACAAATAAATAAAGGGTAATACATTCTCAGATAAAATAAGCCTGTCCTGGAAATCCTGCTATTTCTACATTACAGTAGCCTACACTACATTTGAACAAACACTATCATCATTTTAGCATAATTTACTATCATTATTAAATCTCATTTAATTTAAAGGGCAGCACACAGTTTAGGAGGAAGGCAGGTGTCTCCTATAAGCATTGTATAGACAGATGCAAATACACATAGTGGGTACATTTATTATATTTCTTCCATAAATGTGCAGAAAATGTGGTGTTTCCTAAAGTATATCAGTTCAGATGTTGGCTTTAATTTTCTAAATTGTGCTAAAATATAGATAGTACAGCAGACCGCATACACTGTTATGTTGAGCTAAAGTTAGGCCAATTGCCAGGGTAGCATGTGGCACCATAAGATGGCAATTGACAGGACCCTTATCGGGCATGCTGGAGATTGCTGATGGGAGATGACAACTCTGGGCCTGTGTATGCCTCCAACTTCCAGCTGCATTGAAACCAAAAGTCACCCAGTCGTTTGAGATATGTATAGAAACCAGGGCCTGATCAGCCAACAGGCTGACCAGGCTGCAGCCTGGGGCGCTGAGTCACGGGGAGCGCAGTGCCGGGCACAGTAACATTTGTTATTATATTTTTAAAAAAAATTAATTACCGGTGATCGGCGCCTTCTTCTTTCAATCTCGAGGTCGCCCCTTAGTCTCTAGGGGGCGGTCCCGACTGTCAGCGGATCCAATTAGGAAGCAGGCAGGCAGCTAACAGTAATCCGAGGATGTTAGCTGTCCTGCCAGAGCGGGCGCGCTGTCACTGCTTAGTGTGGTCACGTGAGATTATCACATCTCACGTGACCACATTAAGCAGTGACAGCGCGCCCGCACTGGCAGGACAGCTAACATCCTCGGATTACTGTTAGCTGTCTGTCAGAAGACAGAAGTTCCAGCGTCTGAAGAGAGGAGGAGCAGAAGACAGCCAGGTAAGTTCTGTCCAGAATATAAAGGAAGAGGATGTGATACAGGTGGCAACTGTGTAGGGGGAGGGGTGAGATTACTGGTGTGTGAAGGGGATTAATGACTCGGCAGCAATGGGTTTAAAGAACTGCCTGGGGGGGGGAAATGAGTTGCCTGCAATGGATTGATGATTTTGTGTGTGGGGGAAGTTAATTAACTACCTGCAGTAGGTGTATTAGCCTAGGGCGGTTGTAACCCTTAATCAGGCCCTGATAGAAACATATGAACAATGAACCTTTTCCTCAACTCTAGGTTGTAGCAGTTGGATCAGCCTGTGTGGGACCATTTGATTGGTGGCTATGGACAGCACCACCTTTTCTACAGTAACCTATAAACATATATTACCTATTTGCATATGTAATAGACAACATTTCTATCAATGGTTCTTGCAGGTCTCTAGTTCTTGCCATTGTCTCCAACAAAATTGTGTATTGCTCCATAGGACACATTGGGGGGCATGCAGAAATAATGCTAAAGAGTTTGACTTCACTTGAGTCTGCACTGTAAACACCTAAAAGTTACTTAAATGTGCCTGATTATTTATGTCTATGATGTATTGCTGTTCCGTTGGCCCATTCCATGATTAATGAAATCTTACCAAACGTTTGAATTACACTTCTGGTGGAAGTTTATAAATAAATGGTGATGATGATGATGATGAAGTAAGTGATCAAACAGTGAACAGGAGAGATTTCTTAAAACTGTTCCCCAGATAACTGTATAGAAAAGATAGTGCTGCCCATATTAATCAATCAGACATTTGCTTTCATTGTCTAAAGCTGGGTACACACTACAGAAATTTCAAACAACTTTTTATGCCGAGCGATTTTACATGCGATTGATGTTCCGATCGCTCGGTCCATGGACTGCATACACACTAGCCTTGTTTAGGACGATAAAGGGAAGTGCGGACGTCCCTTTAGTGACTTTTTACAGCCATGTTATTGTGAGCAATGACTGTAATTTCATACTCACTGTTGTGGATCAGTCGGAAGTTTATACACACTACACGGCGAAACGAGATTGGAACGGAAATATTAAACGGTACGACAAACCAAATGAGGCGACAATCGTCCATTCGGGCAGACTTTCGATCATCGTGTCACTGCACACACTGAGCCGACTTTTGAAAGAGCGGTCGTAAGTCGGCTGATTTAGCCGATTATTGGATGAAAACTGTGTAGTGTGTACCCAGCTTAAACAGTGCTAGAAAAATAACAGAATCTGGTTACCTGTGAATGAGTTTTCAGATCACAAAAAATAGACACAGTAGTATAATAACAAACACAGTTATATAGGTCTTTGCACTATGTTCCACTATCACTTCCTGTTTTTATTCCATTTAAACAAAACACAAGTACATGGGCACTGCAGCACATTTGCCCAATGTATCCTTGCCTTAACATGTGAACGTTTTAATAGCAGAACATTATTAAAAGTACTTTATTATTTGTATTATGTTTATAATATAACCATAGGGCTACTGTATTTACATAACTAGGAATTAGGTAATAAATACATATCTTACTTATCTGTTTTCCCACGATTCTTCAATCCAGAAGCCATTGGCAATGACCTTGGCAATGACGCAGCACTTTGAGAAAAGCCCACTCCAGGCAGGAGAGAAAATCTAATACTCGGACTCTTAGAGACATCGCCAGATCGGAGGTGAGTATGTAAGAGATTGTTGTCTTATTGATTGCTAACTAAATCCATCCAAAACTAGATTTTGTAATCTCTAAACAGTTTGAAATTTTCAAAAATGTTACACAAAATATTTGCATTATTCTTTGTTTGTTTACCAGATTTTTAACATTTAATCTCTGGAATTTGACTTGAAGTTTACCAAGTACTGCTCCAATCACACCACACAGCAGAATTAATTGACCAACACAGGCCCAGCTCTATTGTAGTCTATAAATTCCAAGAACTGCAAATATACAAATACAGTGTCAATTGACATTCCATGGAAGGGTAAAGTAAAAGGGGAACTTGAAGATTTACAATTCTGTGAAAATCGATTTGCAAAAATTGTTGCGTTGATTTCACTGATCTCTACTTTAATGTCATTAAGACCACTTTGCCGTGAACTTCCCATTGTCATTAATGGAAAGGTCATAGAGAAAGAGCAGTGGCTGACTGCTGCCTGCTTGCAAACAACATTAGGAGAGAGGATCTCTGTGCCATCACATACTGTCTATGTATATTGTACTTAGCATTAGGAGAGAGGATCTCTGTGCCATCACATACTGTCTATGTATATTGTACTTAGCATTAGGAGAGAGGATCTCTGTGCCATCACATACTGTATATGTATATTGTACTTAGCATTAGGAGAGATGATCGCTGTGCAATCACATACTGTATATGTATATTGTACTTAGCATTAGGAGAGATGATCGCTGTGCAATCACATACTGTCTATGTATATTGTACTTAGCATTAGGAGAGAGGATCTCTGTGCCATCACATACTGTCTATGTATATTGTACTTAGCATTAGGAGAGAGGATCTCTGTGCCATCACATATTGTATATGTATATTGTACTTAGCATTAGGAGAGAGGATCTCTGTGCCATCACATACTGTATATGTATATTGTACTTAGCATTAGGAGAGAGGATCTCTGTGCCATCACATACTGTATATATATATTGTACTTAGCATTAGGAGAGAGGATCGCTGTGCCAACACATACTGTATATGTATATTGTACTTATCATTAGGGAGAGGATCGCTGTGCCATCACATACTGTCTATGTATATTGTACTTAGCATTAGGAGCAGTGGTGGATCCAGGGGGGGGGGCAATCGGGGCGATCGCCACCCCTAGCAGGGGCTTGCTGCCGGCGGCTGCATACTATGTGCAGATCCGTTCAGCAGAGAGAGTTAGGGAGATAGTCCTGCCCAACTGCTCTGATTGACACAATCAGAG
Organism: Mixophyes fleayi; assembly: GCF_038048845.1. Classification (NCBI taxonomy): domain Eukaryota; kingdom Metazoa; phylum Chordata; class Amphibia; order Anura; family Limnodynastidae; genus Mixophyes; species Mixophyes fleayi. Next base: position 54,364,229 of record NC_134406.1, read on the forward strand.
CAGCCGGGCAGGACTCTCTCCCTAACTCTCTCTGCTGAACGGATCTGCACATAGTGTGCAGCCGTCAGCAGCCTTAGGTGTCAAAAAGGGGGCGGGGCTAAATCGCCCCCCTCTAAATCGCCCCCCGGTACAATTAACTTCTGGATCCGCCCCTGATTAGGAGAGAGGATCGCTGTGCCATCACATTCTGTATTTGTATATTGTACTTAGCATTAGGAGAGAGGTTGACATTCAACCAATTCATTCTTTGTTTATGGGTGAAATCCTTAAAAATAATGTAATAGGACATCTCATACATTGAAAAATGTTTAAAAGGTGCTAAGTGACAACATGTATGTTTTGTAACAAAGTAAAGTCACTCAGAGAACTTCCATCTTGACTTTAGAGTTTTTTTTTCCTGATCTGTCAGCAAGCACAGACATTGTCATCATTAGTATAAAGGAACCCTGCTAAATCTGGCACCAGTCACTCACTTAATCTTGTGTTGGTGTGAAAAATCAGGATGGCCAGACAAGGAGAAAAAAAGCAAAACAAATGGCCCATAATCACCCCTTGTGGCTAAGTATACAAAATAAAACATCACAGTCTCCTTTGCCTATTTTCTTTTCCACACACTGACATTTCTTGCACCACACTGACTTTGAAAAGTGTTTTAGCTCTCATAGTGAAAAGTGAAACCGTTTTAATTAGTGATGAGCTGCTCAGCTAAATGCTGAGACACAAATAACTCTTTAAGATCTGAGTATAGTAACAATCTGTAGTAAAAATGAACGTTTTAAATCAAGATACAAAACAAATTATTCCCAAATAGTATCAATTTGCATATATTTGTTAGATTTATTATTATTATTATTATTATTATTATTATTAATAATAATAATAATAATGCATATTTATTTTCAATAATAAAGCTATATGTGAATTATAATTATGGCTCTGATCCTATGACCTTTTTCTATGAATTATGGGGTTAATTTTGAGTAGAACGCAAGGTCCATTTTGAATATAAATTAGGGATGTGCACCGGCGACTTTTGGTGTCTCGTGTTTTGGATTCGGATTTTCTCGATGTTTTGGGTTCGGATTTGTTTCGCCAAACATCTGCCGAAAGGTTTTGGTTCGGATTTAAGGTTTTGGATTCTGATTTTTTTTTAAAAAAGCATAAAAAGTTCAAAAATCAAGTTTTTGGGCTTATTTTCACTCCTACGCTATTATTAACCTCAATAGCATTCAATAACAATCATTTCCACTAATTTACAGTGTATTCTGAATACCTCACAATATTGTTATTAGTCCAAAACGTTGCAACAAGGTATCTTTCTGGACTGCGTAGTGGAGTGGTCCCCACAATATAATAAGAAAACCATCAACTGGTCTTAATCGCACCAAAAAATGTACCTGGACTGCGTAGAGGAGTGGTCACCACAATATAATTTAAAAACCCTGAACTTGTATGATTTGCACCAATAAATGTATCTGGACTGGATAGAGGAGTGGTCACCACAATATAATAAGAAAACCATCAACTGGTCCCACACCAAAAAAACAATTCATCTCTCCCTGTACAAACTAAACAGGCTCTACTGAGGAAAGATGTCGTCCTCATCCTCAACCTCTGATTCCTCTCCCCCTACAGTGTGTACTTCCTCCTCCTCACACATTATCAATTCGTCCCCGCTGGACTCCACAACCCCAGGTCCCTCTGTACTATCTGGAGGGCAGTGCTGTACTTCATTGAGGAATTGATTATTAATTTTTATAAACATCATTTTTTCAACGTTGTGAGGAAGCAACCTCCTTCGCCGCTCACTGACCCATGTTCCCCGCTGCACTAAAAACTCTTTCCGAGTACACACTGGAGGGGGGACAACTCAGGTAAAATAGAGCCAGTTTGTACAGGGGCTTCCAAACTGCCTTTTTTTCCTGCCAATAACAATATGGACTGTCTGACATGTCTATTTGGATGGTGTCAGCAAAATAATCCTCCACCATTTTTTCTATTGTGACAGCATCCAATGCAGCAACAGTAGACATGTCTGCAATGATTGGCAGGTCCTTCAGTCCGGAACAGATGTTATCAGCATCCCCGCCAGCGGGTCTTTTAGGAAAACTGAGCTTTTTCCTCACAGCTTTATCCTCCAAATTTTTGTTTTCCATTATATGTAGCACAAGAGAGGGTACCCCTAAGCCACACACACTCGGCAAAGCCTTTAAAAATTATATGCGGCACAGGAGAGTACCACAGTGAACTTTGTAATATTGCAGTACCACTGGTGGACTTATACAGCAGAATCAGTGAACTTTGTAATATTGCAGTACCAATGGACTTATACTGCAGGATTGTTTTTGGATATTTTTTTTTAATTTCTTTTTTTTATAATTATTATTTATTTTTTTTATAACTTTTTTTTAAATTTTTTATAACTTGGGAATAATGGGGAAATAACAATGCCCTTAGAAGGACAGAGCACAGGACACAGCACCACTGGACTGAACAGGACACAGCACAGGACCCAGCAGCACCACTGAACTCAGAAGGACAGAGCACAGGACACAGCACCACTGGACTGAACAGGACACAGCACAGGACCCAGCAGCACCACTGAACTCAGAAGGACAGAGCACAGGACACAGCACCACTGGACTGAGCACAGCATAGCACAGCACAGGATATAGCAGGGCAGAGGACCACCTAACACAACCTCCCTCTACCCTGATCAATGCCTGAGTGAAGATGGCGGCGGCCAGCGGGGAATTTATAGAATCCGAGTATCGCGAGATCCGACAACGGCATTATGACTCGGAGCCTCGCTTTCAGTTTTGCAATTGGCGGGAATACCCGGATCTGTCTCGGTTCCGGCTCGGATCGGCAAGGTTCAGGTGGGCTTGGATTTCAGATATCCGAGCCCGCTCATCCCTAATATAAATGACTTTTTTTATGCACAAAGAAATGTGTATCCCTTTGTCCGGATTATATAATTTGCGTGTGCCTCATTTGCACCTCCCTACATCTGTAGAAACGGAACAGGGAAGGGCCGATTCAATCTAGGCCAAGTATAGTAAAGGTGTGTTTACATACTAGCGCTCTATTTTGAGGTAGAGACAGCTGCAGATACACCTATCAGGAGCTGTATATTCTGCGGATGCTCTATACCAGGAGAAAAAGGTCCACACTGATGGTGATTATCCACATGGACCTTTGCCATTAAAAAAAAAAGTTTTAAATAAAATGGCCTGTATATTTTAGCATTTATGTGGGAATAGTTTTTTTTCTAGCATGTCAGAAAATAGGAGAATGCTTTCTATTTAGTGAGAGCATTTTAATTTGATATTAGTATATTCATTGTGCATACTAAGACTAATGGGTAGAATGCCCAAATGAAAAAAGTGACACGTAATAGAAAAAAAAAATAGTCATATGAAAAACCAACCTGTAAATCTGTTTGGGTGAAATAACATTAATATAGGAGTCAGTGCACAGTGATGGCTATAAGAACTGAAATACGATGTAAAATAAACAATAGACAGATAAAAGTGGCAATCATAAAATGCAATTAGCATTATGCTTAGGTAGGTTGAATAACATATATATATATATATATATATATATATATATATATATATATATATATATATAATTTATATATTTTTTTTCTCTTAAGCTGATGTTGCCATTCTGTGTCCTGTATAAAAGCACTTGTAAAATCCTGATCATTGTCCAATATACACCAGTCAGCCACAACATTAAAGCCACCTTCCTAATATTGTGTAGGTTACCCTTGTGCTACCAAAACAGCTTTTGACCAGTCGTGGCATGGACTTCACAAGACCTCTGAAGGTGCCCTGTGGTATCTGGCACCAAGACGTTAGCAGCAGGTCCTTTAAGTCCTATAAGTTGCAAGGCGGGGACTCCATGGCTCTGACTTGTTTTTCCACCACATCCCTCAGATGCTCAATCGGAATTGAGATCTGGTGAATTTGGAGCCCAAGTCAACATCTTGAACTCTTTGTCATTCTCCTCAAACCATTCATGAACAATTTTACAAAGTGGCAGGGCGCATTATCCTGCTGAAAGAGGCCACTGCCACCAGCGAATACCGTTGTCCTGAAGGGGTGTACTTGGTCTTGAACATACCACCATACCAAAGTAGGTGGTATGTGTCAAAGTAGCATTCACATTAATGCCAGGACCCAGGGTTTCTCAGCATAACATTGCACAGAGCATCTTACTGCCTTCGCTGGCTTGCCTTCTTACCAAAGAGCACCCTGGTGCCATCTCTTCCCCAAGACAATGACGCACACACACACACACGCACCGGCCATCCTTATAATGTAAAAGAAAACGAGATTCATCAGACCAGGCCACCTTCATCCACTGATCCATGGTCCAGTTCTGGCGCTCACGTGGCTATTGTACACGCTTTCGGGGGTTGACAGTATTCAGCATTAGCACTCTGACCGCTCTGTGGCTGCGCAGCCCCATGTGAAGTAAGCTGCAATGCACTGTGTGTTCTGACACCTTTCTATCATAGAGACTTTTGCATTTTTATCTACAGTAGAAATAGCAGATCTGTTGCTGGCTATAGCAGTGTGCTGGGGGGATTTGTCTGTGTTTGTTCTTTGTTCCTTTTAGGATAACCCCACCCTTTCATGCACCTGCTATAGCCTATAAATTGATTTGAGCAACTTCCATTTCTTTACCTTTCTATCATAGCCAGCATTACAAATTTTAGCAATTTGTGCTACAGTAGCTCTTCTGTGGGATAGGGCAAGGCAGGCTAACCTTTGCTTCCCTCGTACATCAACGAGCCTTGGCCTCCCTGAGCCTGTCGCGGTTGATCGGTTGTGCTTCCCTGGACCACTTTTAAAAGGTACTAACCACTTCATATCAGCAACACCCCACAAGACCTGCCATTTTGGATATGCTCTTACCCAGTTGTTTAGCCATCACAATTTGGCCCTTTTCAGTCGCTCAGATCTTTACGCTTGCCCATTTTTCGTGCTTCCAAAACATCAACTTCAAGATCTGACTGCTAACTTGCTGCCTAATATACCATCCTTGACACCCGTGCCATTGTAACGTAGGTTGTAATAAGATGTTTTGGTAATTTGAATTTTTAAATTGGTCAATGGTGGTACAAGGTAATAATGATAATGCTCTATCTACCTTCAAGACATTTAAAACTACGTTAAAAATGCATTAAAGAAACTTTATCAAGGCAGACTTCTAGGAGAATGGCAGAGATATCTGTTGTATATTCATAACACTTCCATGGATTCAGTAATATGCACAGTCATATTACTTATGCAACCATCTAAATTCTGTTAAGCAGAACCAGACTAGTTTTGTGACATTCTTCTTACAAATATGAAGTGTGTAGCAATACTCTGTTGGTTAAAAGGCCCATTTTTATTCAGTCCTTTAAAAACTCAATGTTTATAATGGTGAATGTTGCAACATTCATAGATCACAACAATTATATAAAAGGAATAAGTACAGAAATGGAGAAGGCAAACAATGGGGAGAGGATGCTAAAAAGCATAAAGTTCGCAGAAGGACCAATAGCTGTTTTGTAATAAATGAACAATTTTCGTAATTGTGCTCTTCAACCATAAGAACTCCACAATTCTTTCTCTTCATGTTTCATCATCATCATCAACAACAACAATTGCTTTACAATTAGGAACGAACATTAATAAAACAATACTGGGTAATACATACAGAAAGAGAGGTAAGAGGACCCTGCTCGCAAGCTTACAATCTATTGGACAATGGGAGTTTGATACACAAGGGCACGTGCTACATTATATTGCACATTAGACCAGCTAGAATGCAAAGGTAAAAATTATTGAGTGGGCTGTGTGATCAGTCACACAGCAATGTTGGTCAGAGGGTTGTTGTCTTTTGTTAACTGTGTAGAGGGTGGTCATAGGGTAACCTAGGGAGATTTAGAGGGTGGTTGAGGAATAATATAAGCTTGTCTGACGAGGTGGGTTTTCAGAGAACGCTTGAAGGTTTGAAGACTAGAGGAAGTGGCAAACTATCAGTATCAACAGATCAAAACTACCATAGAAAGTGCTCAAACCATGGCTCCCCTTGCTTGACATGCTTGATCTCAATAGGCAACAAGTCGCTCTCACCAAGCCTCCTGTACAGCATACTTCATAATCAACAACAATAAATAGCAAGAACACCTCCCAAAATTCACTGGCATATACAGCAAGATTCTTATCCAAGATCACTTTGTCCCATGGCAAGGTCATAAATACACCCTAAGTTTGAATGTGGAATGTCATGGCCCCTTACAACCCTGACTCCAGGTTATCACTCCAGTTGGACGACATTTGATTAATTGCATCCTGTATCTACTGGGTAGGTTTTATTTTTATATAATATTAACATTACTATAAATCCTATAAAAAAAATATAAGGCAGTTCTGCGCATTGATTTCTACTAAATCCTCCAGTTCATGTCCCCCTCACTTCACTTTTCCATTTCAATCTGTTTTCTAATGATCATACAGTTCTCAATACCCTTTTTATATTACATTCTCTTTAGTACATGACCAGGAATGTTTCATTATGAAGAGCATCACTACATCTCATCTTACATTTTCTGGACGATTGCAGAAGTGTTCTCAGTACACTGGAGAAAGATCCAAAAGTGTGCAGTGAAAGATCTAGGCAGATACATAGAGGGCCTCATTTAGAGTTGGTCGTAAATCCATTTTCGGGCTGTAAAAATGTGATTTGGGTAAAGAAGCAGACGGCAGCTTCTTACCTGTGAAGCAGGGGCAGCTACTTCTCCATCTCAGTGATGGGCTGGCTATGATGTCACATTTCCACTACAAGTCTAACGGGAGCAGAAAATGCAGTCCTCCCCTCCCACAGACCTTCTGCTGAACCTGGAAGCAAGGAGATGATGAGGACTAAGGGGAAACACCTGAACACCGCATCTACCTTTGAATGTAACAGTTAAAAATATGTTCTCTAACACTGCTGCAAGTGGTCCTTCAGTATAAAAGATGTCAGAGATCTCCATAGCATTGGCAGCACAGGCTAACAGTGCAAACAACAGGTCTGCCTGAGATCAAAGATTTCTCCTGCCATAACCTATTTAACGTTTCTTAACGCAGTACCATAGATTAATATGGGGACTAGGGAATTCTCCATTATATAAAGCTTTGAAAAGCTTAACTCTTCACAGCAAGATAACACCATCTCAGGGTGACATTACCTGTCATTTTCTATGGGATCCTGCTGAAGCCTCTCTGGCTTTGCAGAATCCCTTAATGTTTAAATGCTATACGCATCGGCATATTACTTCCTCCTTTCACCAGTAGTGCTAGGCTGCCGGTAACTATTTCAAACAGTTCATGGAGGAGGGCGACTTCGCCAAGGCTCCCAGAGTAACCCCAGCATGATACATTTGCAATTGCGTAGCATACTGATTGATACCCGATATTTTTAATAAATAGACCCCCAAGTCTCTTAATTTGCAGAATAGCAAAGATAGGTTGTAAACTGACATAGGGGTAGGAACAGCGGTGGATAAATTCTCTGTTTTTGAACCCTATATTTCAGGTCTTATTTATGAAGTACACTGGATGCACACCTTAAATCACTTTGGTTTTGCACACTTCCAAAGATCGTGAATTAGGCATACACCTTAAAGTGTGTTAGATGGATGATACAGGAGTATGTTCCATCTTTATGGTCTTAAGTGCACCTATATTTGCAGGGTGTCAGGGAAGCAAAAGAGGCCTAGTGTGCGAAAGTGTAGATGTCAGGTGTAACCTTATTGTAACTCACATTAATTATTAGACTGAGGGGACATAAGAGCTGTATTTGTTATGTGTCAAGTTTGCAATTGAATGTTACATTGTTCAAAGTGTGTCTACAAATCTGTTTGGTTAAAATGCAACTGAAAGGTGCAATATTCTGCCAGTTCAGAGATTGTGCAAATATTACATGTGTCTGAAGAGTGAAAACAGCCGTGCATCCTCAAAGGCAAAGAACACCACAGAAATGCATACTCTTTACACCTATATATCATTTTAGTAATCTTGCTCCACACAATGCAATCCAGATCTTGCGCTGCCTCACCAAACGTGGTGCATCAGTGTGCCTATCTACTACTTAGCAAGGAACGCCCTCACTCTACCCAATTTTTTCCCATTGAATGGTGCACACTTTTGTTCTTCTGCAAATGTCATGTTCCTGCTCCACAAACCTCTGCATTTTGGTGGAACTGTGGGTGCACCATTGTAACATCACCAAGCAGGATTTTGCACTGTGCTTCAGTCATTAAAAATACGGCCCAAGCGTCCCTTATTATTCGACAAATTGGATTAATAACTCTCTGTGAACATTGTTTCATAGAGAGGCTCATTTAAGACCACATTTTTCTAAACATATCACTACTCTATATTTGAAGCCCTCTTCCTTCAACACTCTTAGTCTGTGGCTTCCCACTTGCCTCCATTCCCCTCCTTACATCATACCTCTGCCCTGGTCACATGTATGTCCTCAATCACATGACAAGCCTCCCACAATGTCAGCTCACTCACCTACTGCTGCTAAGCACGTTCAGATGATATGATTGGCTACAGGTTGCTCTATGTCCCATCCCCTTCAAACCCAAGGACATCCTGGAAAAGTAGGAAATGAAGAGTTAATACAATAAGGTTATCATAAGCTAAACAAATGCATCTTAAAAACAGCCAAAAAGCTAGTATATCACTGGTTATTATGTCATAACCATGATGTTATGATTTTTCACCATGCACAATAGGCGTTATTAGTTACTATCATTGGAGTTCTGCCATCCAAATCTAGGCAGGATATGCGTAGCTTGAAGAAAGGTACTTATATTTGGTATTATAAACTTTATCATTGTAATGTTCTAAATAAATACTTCTTGGTGTCCGGGACCAAATTTACATTTACCCCCAATTGGTTGGTTTTATATCCCCAATTCCCAACACATTCCATCTATATAAAGGAAATAAATGTATTTGCAACAATTAAAAATGATTATAGGTTTTTATGCAGGTAGGTATGTGTGTATCTGCCCCTCCACCAAAACCAAAATAAAAAACAATTAAATATGTAACTATATTTAAAAAATATATTGAATGAGAAACCACCAATGCCAGATTAATGTGCATCCTGCTGCTCCTGAGATACTGCGACCCTAGGACTCCAGAAATCCTGGCCAGTCGCTGTCCTCCTGCTAGTATCTATAATACAAAACTATGGGAGAGAATGAGAAAAAGCTGCATTTTTACCTTTGTGACACAAAAGTGTTTAAATGAAAGAAACACTTTTCACTGTGCTGTTTGTTGGTAAACGACCCCTGGTGTTAAGTATAATAGCACATGTGGCCTTTTGTTCCAGAGGATTATGAAACTCAATTTCATACATACCTTAATTCAGACATTTATAGTTTGTGGTGACAGTCTGTGTGTGTAATTGTGGAATAGGAATTTTGTAAAGACATAATAGGTTATTAGTAAAGTAATGGATATGATTAGAGATGAGAACATTTCTCCAGTGATATTGTCCAAATAGTTCTATTTTTGGCAAATTGATTCACAAGTCTTCTCTTACTGGCTCAAACCAAATGCTATTTTTTTCAAATATATTCTAACTGTTACGTTGTTTATAATATAAATGTGTTCTGTTTTTTGTTATTTTTTTTGAACAGTTGATAACAAATTACTTTTTTAAAACACATTTTTGTTCAAAAAACAACATATTAAAGGACAGTTTTTGATGGAATGTTTTATTCATATCTAGAGATAATCAATGTGTTTATTTTATTGAAATATATAAACTGTTGATGTGACAAAAAATAAGGTTAATTTTTTTCTTGATGGCTAACGACTAGGCATTCTAACAATTCCTAGCCAAAACTTAAAAGGAACTCCATTTAAACGTTAATTTTTCTTAGTTACAAAAGCAACCCCTGTCTCTCTGCCTAGCATAACTGTGAGGTTCCTGTGTCCAGGGCCCCTGCAGTTCCAGTTGTACTCTTTCATTGGTCAGTGCACTAGGGATTGACACCCTGGAGATCGTTGAATAAATGCAGCAAGCAATTAAGTTTAAAGGAAATACTGATTGGACAATCTGCCGTATTATTTTACCCCAAGGAGAGACTTCTCTGCCACCACGGTGGCGTAGTGGTTAGCACTTCTGCCTTACAGCACTGGGGTCATGAGTTCAATTCCAGACCATGGCCTTATCTGTGAGGAGTTTGTATGTTCTCCCTGTGTTTGCGTGGGTTTCCTCCAGGTGCTCCGGTTTCCTCCCACACTCCAAAAACATACTGGTAGGTTAATTGGCTGCTAACAAATTTACCCTAGTCTGTATGTCTGTCTGTCTGAGTGTGTATGTGTGTGTGTGTGTGTTAGGGAATTTAAACTGTATGCTCCAATGGGGCAGTGACTGATGTGAGTGAGTTCTCTGTACAGCACTGCAGAATTAGTGGTGCTATATAAATAAATGGGGATGATGATGATGATGATGATTATTGATCACTGGAGAAGTAACTGGTCTAGACAGCGATGTGCACAGTGGGAAATGCAAGGTGCCCGGATAAAGGATTCACATTTTTTAATGCTAGTTGTAGAGAAAGGATTATTTTATTTTAAACAAAAACATTTAAGTGAAACAAAGTTCTTTTTTTAAGAAATCTTACATGTATGTCAGCAAAACAAATCACTTTTACTTCCTTAAGTTATATACAGGGGTCGGTCTAACCATTCAGCTACATAAAAGAAATAACGACCTGTTGCCTGACAGATAAATTACCATTGTTAGTGTTAGTGTAAAGAGCCTACAGTGTCACAATCATTATTATTTCCTCCCCCAACAGGGAAGAACCCGCACATTTAGAATTTTGAGGCAAAAAACATTCACAATTCTAAAATATTCCTCTAAATAATTGTGCTGCGTCTCCAACCCGCTGCCTGAGACTGCAGCTCCAGTATGCCTCATTCTAGACACACTCCTGTTCCTGGGAGATAAACAGGAGTAGCTGGATATAGTCCTGTTTCTCAAATGGTAAAGATTGCGTTACTTGTCCTTAGTAATGACTGCATATGCGTACATACGGTATATGTGTATGCATGGGATGCTAAATATATTGATCATTTATGGCACATTGAACATCGTAAAAATATATTTAAATCATACTTGGTGGGGTGGGAGAGTGGAAGGGGGTGGGGCATGGTGAATTGCATCATTTTGGATCGGGGGGTGGGGCCAAAATTACACGACTCGCCATGAATTGTATCATTGAGGCCCGTCGGGGACAGGATGCAGGAGACTTGCCTGCTCTCCTGGGAGTCCGGGAGACATACCCAGAATTCGGGAGTCGGCAAGTATGATTTAAATGTGTTACTTTGAACGGAACAGATATTTCATAATAAGTCCAACTTTATAAAGCCGAAAATTGTAACAGCTCGTAAAACACCAATGTGCACTCATTTCCCTAGTGAGGTTCTTAACCAGGTATTTAGTAAGTTTAAGGATCCCTTTTCTTATTGACTGGATTTCTATAAAAAAATAATACATTTAGGAGCTGTGCCTGGTCTCTGATTATATTTCTCCCACTTGTATTCTTTATAATAGGAATTGCATGGTACATGTACAACATATAGAAAAGAAAATGTATTGCAACTACTAAAATGATTTTTGTTTTACTTTACAGTTACTAAATGCAGCTTCAGTCTTTCTCATTTAATTTCCGGTTTAAACTCTTCTACAGAAAACCCTATATACAATAAATGCTAAATATTTTTACATACATTTATTAAACTATTATGAAAGGAAAAATAATTTTAAAAGTCAGCCTTGAAAATTATTTAGTTAAAGCAGTAAATCAGCTGCAACACTTTTTAACAAAATGGTGTTTTGTCCTTTAATGACCATTTTCATGTTTTTGTGATGCGTCGATCTTACTGAGAAGAACTTCTGTTATTTCACAGTGTATTATTATTATTATTATTATTATTATCATCGTAGATTTGTTAGGGGCCACAGTGCTCCGCAGCGACATACAGTAGGGAAGACAAGGACATACATAAAACAGTACATACGTAAAACAAGGACATACAAGGCAGACAAAATAAATGCAGACTTGAAAACAAAGGGTATGAAGGACCCTGCTCATTAGAGAGCTTACATTATAAGTGGAAGAAGCACAGCTGAAGCAAGAGGAGCGAGTGTGGGTTAGGGTGGAGATCGGGACAGTTGTGAGGGTGTATTAGTGTGAATAGTATCACCAAGGATAAGGTAAGCTTTAATATAGAGATGGGTTTTTAGAGCATGTCTAAAGATTTAAAGGCTGTGGGAGAGGCTGATTGGGTGTGGTAGGGAAATTCATAATTGGGGAGAAGCACGGGAGAAGTCTTGTTGGCGAGAGTGAGAGGTGTTTACCAGAGAGGCAACAAGGCGCAGGTCAGAGGTAGACCTAAGAAGGCAGGTAGGAGAGCATTTTGATATGAGATTTGAGATGTATTGAAGGGGTGGTGTTGTTGAAGGCTTTGTAGGTAAGGGTGAGTAATTTGAATTTGATTCTGGAGGACACAAGGAGCCAGTGTACGGATTTGCAAAGTGGTGCAGCAGATGGAGTCGTGAGAGAGGAAGATCAGTCTTGCAGCAGCATTTAGGATGCAATAAAGTGTGGATATATGGTTGTCAGGAATGCCAGATAGCAACTAGCAGGAGGTTGCAGTAGTCAAGACAGGAGACGATGAGAGGATGGATAAGAGTTTTGGTAGCATGTTGAGTTAGAAAAGGGCATATTCTGGAAATGTTTTTAAGGTGGAATGAAATAAATTAATAAAACATATTAAAAATAAAAAATACTAATTTATAGGTCTTATAACTTAGTCATATCTTCCATAATGTGCACATATTTTATATCATTATATACTCGGGAGAACTAAATCAGTTGTACTAAATGGGTAAAAGTAACTATGAGTAGACTGAGATGTAGTTCCAACTTGCACTTCTCTACACTTAGAGAGGTGGAACGGGGGAGGTAGTGGGTGAGACTAGTAAGTAAGGACGTAAGGGAACTAGCCTCTAGCAGGCATATCAATTATGGTTGCTTTTTCCCTGGTGCAAGATACATGTTGATGTTGATGACCATCAGAGCAGTCTTTACTGTAGTACAAAAAAAATAGCATCCCCCCCATAAAACTACTTAACTAGCCCTAGTTCATCCAGCTTAGGCTGATACTACCAAAATCAGAGAGGGGGGTGACAGAAATGAAATTCAATGTAATTTTGAACTGGTTTAACATTTTTGAACATCTCTAGTGCCAAACAAATGGCTTACAGATGACAAACAAAAGCTGGGGGACTGCTGGGAGTGTGGGAGAGGCAGCAAGTGTGGCTATACATATATTGGAAGAAAGGCAGTGAGAGTAAATTGATTGGTTAATCAATAGTCTGTATTTTTTCTCTCGCAACAATTCCCTCCAATAGAGAATTGAGATAGATAGGCCAGAGAGAGAGGTCCATAGGCTGCTGCATCACCGTAGATGTTTTAGAATTCTATATAATTCTCATCATAGCCAGCCCCAACCTTACCAGGCCCAGCCTGCTGCTTTATGAATAATTTGCAACAGGGGCGGAGGACCAGAAGCCAGCGTGGTCAGTGCATCTAACTGCAGTACTCAAATATCAGGGATTACACAGGCCAGAAGAAGCAAATGCCCCATTTTCTCCCTTGCCAGCTCACTGATTGCATCTTCCTCCTCCATCTGTCAGTCAGATCCCCATGGCACTCAGAAGGCAGAACTACAAAGTCCCACAGAGACCAAACCTATACAGTAGGTGCACTATTTAATGTTGTCTTCCCCCACTTGCATATGGACTGTCAGTTAGACAGTGATGATGTAGGCCACGCTTCCTCAGTCAATATTATCTGTGTGCCACCAGTATAGTCTGCAGCTAGACCTAGGCACTTGATCTAGGGGTTATACTGAATACATAGATATATAACTCCAAAATGAGGACAACTGGTTAGGGCTCTGCTTCAATAAATTGTCTGCTTGGCCTTGCAAAATCTTTTAGGATTCTGTTCTGGCATTTCAGTTTGGGGGTCTCCAGCATATGTTTTTTTTGCCCCTTCCCAAACATCTGCCCTGTTTGCCAATGTGTACCTACAGCAATGTTTATAATTTGCAACATATATCTCCATAATCCTAAAATTCACCTAAATTCTAATTCTGAACCTACACAATCAAGCAGGTTTTAGCCATAAACATAGCTGAAGCTTCAAAATTTTAATTGAGTCTTCAAAGATCTTGCTCCTCAAATTCTAACAATGTAAAAAAAAAATATATCCTTGTATAGCATAAGTTATACCCATACAATGGTAAATCATTTTTATTTGCATCATGTACTGCTCTCTTGAGAAAAGCTTGATGAACTCTACTTTTGTAATTCAGTTACAAGATATTCCTCATGTCAAGCAAAAAGAAACTGTATTGGGGCTCTCCAATATATCTTTCTATTTCTTAGCCCATACATATCTTAAAACAGCCGTGGATCCAAGTAGCATCTTGTTCAGCAGCAAAGAGCAGCGTAACAAATGCACAATAGAAAGAGATTACTGATTGTTTGTCTCACTGAGACAAATAGCATCAATTAATCTATCCTAAGTTACTGCAGCTGGAAAATAAGATGAAGAAAAGAGGAGACAAATCTATTTGTACTATGGGCATGGGTTGTTGGCAGATCTAATACAAGCATAATTATAATGTGATGTTTTATAATTAATGTACACATTAATCATAATTCTTCCCATTCCTGTTTAGGGGGAAAGGGTGGCAAAGAAGGTTCGTCTCAGGTGGCATCTGGTCCTGGAAAAGCCTTACATCCAGCAGACACTTGTACAACGTCATGGCCAAATTCAATGGCAGATGGCACAACTTCCCTATGAAGAACAGTAAAGAGATATTTAGCAATGAAAAAATAATAGAAAATAATAGAAAATAAAATATATAGAAAATATATCAATACAAAAAAAGCATTTACTGGCCATGCTATAAAAACACATTGCTTATTTTACAATTCTTCAATTGAACTAAAATGAACAAAATGTGAATAAACTTGTCTTTTTTTTTACTAATTTGAATCAATTTCGCAACTTGAAGCTGCATGTGATCTTTCAAAGCGGATGGCACTGTGATGTACAAGTTTCTGCTATTCCCTATAATACTAATTATAGTAAAGTTATGTTAATCATCATTTAGAGCATAGCATTTAAATGAATTTGTATTTGTACAATACATGTAGGGGGAGATTACCACCTACTGTAAATAATAGGGATATCAGATGTCTATAAGGAGTTCTATGACCACATAAAAGTACAAGACCACATGTGGGCAGCATGGTAGTGGTTAGCATTTCTGCCTCACAGCACTGGGGTCATGAGTTTGATTCCCAACCATGGCCTTATCTGTGTGGAGTTTGTATGTTCTCCCTGTGTTTGCGTGGGTTTCCTCCGGGTGCTCTGGCTTCCTCCCACACTCCAAAAACATACTGGTAGGTTAATTGGCTGCTAACAAATTGACCCTAGTCTGTCTCTGTCTGTCTCTGTCTGTGTCTGTGTGTATGTTAGGGAATTTAAACTGTAAGCTCTATTGGGGCAGGGACTGATGTGAGTGAGTTCTCTGTAGAGCGCTGCAGAATTAGTAGCGCTATATAAATAAATGATGATGATGTTGCCAAGGGGACTTCTAATATAGATAGCAATTTACAATAGAAGTTACATTATCTATATAATACACAAATTGTCTGATTTTAGGCAATAAAAGCAGAACTCTCTAACTATACAGATATTTACCAGAGTTGATACATATGTTAGCGTCTCTGACTTGTGTGATACTATTACTGTTATGACTAAACAACTGTTCAACTAACACAAGCATTAAAATATTGGCATTGTAAATCGTCATCATCACCTCCATCATTATCGTTTAATTATAAGGTGTCACAAAATTATGCAGTGCCTGACATTCGGAATAGCAAATAACTCAACAAAAGCAAATCATATATATGGAAGCAAAATAATTCATGCAAAACACAGATCACATACAGTATAAAACAGAGGACATACTTGGTTGACAGAGGATAGAGAGGGTCGATAATAATACTTTTAATGAGTCATGTTAATATTACATCACTTTACTAAAATCTACATATGCTGTTATTTTATTCAAGGCAAATGTGATGAAGATACAGTGTTGTGTGGTGTTACAATGTTGCTTTGCTGATGAAGAATATACTGTACATCATTAGAGGCAATCTATCATTACACATTGCTATTGTATCACATAACTGGAACACGGAATATTCCCCATAGAGTTCCCAAAATACACTTCAGTACTTTAACACCATTTTTTTCTGTGGTGCGACTTTTGGAACACAATCTGCACAATAGGCTATTTATTAACACGGCCACTATATGCATTATAAAGAAAATGTTTCTACCATCTGTGCAGTGTTTGTTTTATCCTGCTACGGCCATTCACACTTTCACTCTTTCAGCATTTTTGCTTTTCAGTTGACTTTTTCAACTCACTCCTTTTTTTTTTTCTGTACATAGATATGCAAAGGTTGGACGAACCACACAATGAAGTGCTGAAGTGGGAGACAAAACCGGCGTATGCAAAAAATGCATAACTAATATTTTAACTTGTCAAATGTCGGCACGTATGCCCATAGCAAAGTGTTATGTAGCAAAGTCATTTAAACTACTTAAAAAAACATCACATATTAAAATTTAAAAATAAGCAGGAATAAAATAATAAATCATAGATTTTCTTACCACTACTTGAGGTAACAGATATTTAATTAAGTTAGCAAAATAGTCAAAGAGCAATCATTCCTGAATTGAAAGAAATGCTGACATTAAAGAAATGCTTGTGGAAAAGAGCCTAAAAAGGGTGTAAACATGTTTGTGGTTTTTGGTGCAG
The DNA here is from genome assembly GCF_038048845.1 of Mixophyes fleayi. Classification (NCBI taxonomy): domain Eukaryota; kingdom Metazoa; phylum Chordata; class Amphibia; order Anura; family Limnodynastidae; genus Mixophyes; species Mixophyes fleayi. The sequence goes on from NC_134406.1 coordinate 54,381,229, forward strand.
ACTAGTAGGAGGCTAATTACAGAAAGCTAAGTTGACACATACTGGCATAATATAAGAATCAACCTATCTGTCACCAATTTACTGGAAGTTAATTTTTCTTGAGTACATAATATTCTGAGGGTAGAGCACAAGGATAGACTTTCACTCTAAGTGCTCTTGTTTCACATTTTCTCTAATTACATTTTAACTTTAATTTCAAATTGAATCTCTATGGTTTTACTTGATTATCTGATATGACTATTATTTACTCTGCTTAAAGTCACATGAGAAAACAAGACACCCTGTTCTGTTTTTAAATGGTAAAGGACAGTTACACTCGAGAGCAGCTGCCTATTTTAAGGTTTCTACAGTGACCGGTTCTTGTTTTCTGTTTCCACTGCCCACTGTCTTTCCTCGTTTCACCCATGACGCACCTCCGGTAGCTGCACAGCCATCCACCAGTGGCTGCTTTATTATTGATGGCTTTTATTGGTACTGCTTTGTAAAACGAACACACACTTTCTCATCCAGCTGCTACAATTGTTATTCCACTTTCTAATGCATCAATTCTCCCGCACACTCCTTAGGACCTGAGTCATTAAGAAGAGAAAAGCACAAAAAAGGAGTAACTTTGCACCTGGACAAAACCATGTTGCATTGTAGGGGGGAGATAAATGTAAAATGTGAGGTCAGATTTATAGTTGGGTTAGGGCATGACCTTGATCACCTTCGAATTTCAGTGTAAAAATAGAACTAGTAAGTATTTGTGTGCTAGATGAAAAATATAGCCAGTATTTAACGCATGTGCAAAATAATAAATTAACTTGCACCCCTTGCATTGTAACAAAGTTTGTCCTGGAGAATATTTACTCCTTTTTTTCCTTAATGACTCAGGCCCTTAGGGCCATATTTAATTAGCTGCCGAGATGGTGACTACGTGCGGTAGCCTCCTTCCTGATATCGCTAGACTGCAGAGTTCCCTTTGCCCCCATAGGGCTTAGAAGGGAAATCTGCAATGTGGCAGTACCGTAATTGCACTTTATGTGCACGGACGCACAATGCCGCGATCCAGGAAGCTAATTGAATATGCCCCCTAAGGGGGGTATTCAATTGTTAGCGTTAACGCTCTCAAATGAGCGCTCTAAAAATATTAGCGTTAATACGGTAATTACTCGCTAAATTTCATCTTGCAGTTCCCTGAGCTGCGAGATGAAATTCAACGAGTAAACTACCATATTAACGGTATTTACGCGCATATTACCGTATAAACTGTAATATTTTTCGAGCGCTCGTTTTTTTTTGTTTTAGCGCGTTAAAAGCAACAATTGAATACCCCCTTCAGTGTCTAAACTCATGTGGGCAAGGTCATCTGTACCTTTTGTTTAATGTCACTGTATGCAATTTGTTTATGTCATGCTCCCCTCAGTGTACAGCGCTGATAAGTATGTCAGTCCTTTATAAATAATAATAAAAATAATAGTTATAATATTAATAATAATTTTAATGCATTATTATTATAATCAGTGGTCGAATTAGAAATTTAGAAGTGGCAGTATGGAAAATTAAAGGTGGTGGGGGTATGAAAAATGTAATAGTAATGTAAGTGAATGGAATTTGATAGTTTTACAATGAAGGTAGCAGGAGAAGTGACAGTATACACCCCCACTTCGACCGCTGATTATAGTCACATATACAAGTAACAAATATAAGACTATTTATTACATTTGAAGATCAGAGAAGTTCCGTACATACAGATAAGCTTTGTCAGCAAGGAATGAAGTTTCTACATCAAGCAGTCAAGTTTGAAGATTTAAATCTAAAATATGGGTTCTCCTATGTCTGTATAATGTTTTGTTTACTTTTAAACAGAATGAACATGAGAACTCCATTGTTTTATTGGTAAAATACTTGGTTTATCCAACTAGAGTAATATTTCATTGAAATCCATGGAAACGGCTACAATTGCTTTTCTTGCATGTGGTCTATGTGAAGATCCCCTTGGTGTACAGCGCTGCATAGCATGTCAGCGATTTATAAATAGAACTAAAAATAAAACATTGCTTTATTGCACTTTACATCCAGTCTGGGTAGTTTATACAGACTAAACAAACTTTGAGCTAAATTTGAACTCTTGTTTTCCTATTTGAAAAATATGCCCCAATTACTAGGTAAATCTGATGTATTGAAAGCTGATTATAATTTTAGTATTTTACTGTTCCAACTTCCATCACACTTTTCTGCACCATTTATAATCCAGGCCAATATTTAAATGTTTACCTCTCCTAGGCAATGATAGTTGTTTCCCCTTATCACATATTTTCTCTCCTCATAACTCCCTGATCCAACCAACACCAGCACATCCCATGGACGAATAAATAAAATGATTATTGATTTGTTTTCTACTAGCAAGCATTAATAATGAAAAACAGTATTTAGAAAACAAGCAGCAACCTACCAATCTAGTCCCACCCCTATGTGGTATATCTACTAAAACAGGCCAATAAATTTCCCACCGTTAGTACTACTATATTTTCATTTGCACAAACAGTTACATTTATCGAAAAATAATTGTTGGCAAAACTCTCTCTCTCACTAATTTGCAATATATGAATTTTCATCTGTCTTCATTCCCTCATCCTTTAAACAAGTTTATGTCTCACCTGTTCTTAAAAACCCTTCTCTCAACCCTGCCTCTTTCGCTATCATCCAATATACTCCTCTCATTCGGCCTCCAAATTGCTAGAGCTACTAGTCTATAATGGCATCATGAGTTTCTTCTCCTCTCACTACCTTCTTGACCCACTACAATCTGGCTTAATTCCCTGCCCCTACCTACAATTCTTTTCATCCTCCTGCACCTCTCTGCCTCTTTCAGTATTGAGAACCACCCTCTCCTCCTGCACACCCATCATTTCACTCATTCTTTCATGACAACTGTCTGGTTCACTTCCTACCTGTTTAATTGCTCTTCCGGCCCCTCCTCTTGTTCTCCCCCTCTACCGTTGGGGTCCTACAAGGTCCCGTCCTTGGATCTCTGCTTTTCTCTTTGTACACCTCCTTGCTTGGTGAAATAAACAGCTCCTTAGGCCTCCAGTACCACCTCTATGCTAATGACACCCAAATCAACCTCTCCGCACCAAACTCTCCTCTTCTCTCCTCTCTGGTGTGTTCATTTGTCTCGCTGCTATTTCCTCAAGGATGTGCCAATGTTATCTAAAGCTCAACATGTTTAAAAGAGAGTTTATCATTTTTTTGCTCTCTCTAGAGCAGGGGTGGGCAAACCTGTCCTCAAGGGCCATATCCAGTTCATGTTTTTAGGATTTCTGTCTGTAGAAACAGGTGGGATAATTACTGACCCAGCCAAATAGATTAACTCAGCTGTACATGATTAAAGAAATCCTAAAAACATGAACTGGATATGGCCCTTGAGGACAGGTTTGCCCACCCCTGCTCTAGAGTATGTAATTGCAAACATCCACATCTCTCTCTCTCAGTGGACAACACTACTCACTCCTGTGCTCTTCATATATGCTCTCTGGGTGCCATCCTTGACTCATGCCCCTCAGATCCAGTACCTCTCCCAAGTCTGTCACTTCCACCAGTATTAGACCCTCCCTCTTCCATAATGCTGTCAAAAGTCTTATGATCTCCTATATCGACTACTGAAACATCCTCTCTAGCCTCATTCTCAATTTACTCTCCATTTTAATAAATCCTCAACAATGTGCCAATACTGATGGTACTTTCTTGTCTGTTTGTTTCTGTCTCCCAGCTTTGCCAGTCCTTACTCTAGCTCCCTATTACCTACAGAATCCAATTCAAATACATCACTCTCACCCACAAAGTCCACAGCCTCTCCTCCCTCCCTTCATCTCAGAGCTCAGCTGAATCTTCATGTCCTCATGCCCTCTCTGCTCTGCCCACAATCAGTGCCTCTGATAACCAAATTACACTGCTGTCTCCAAAATTTCTCCAGTGCCGCTCAGACTGCCAACAAGCCTCCAATGCTTTAAACGCTCTTTAATAATTCACCTGCTCATCAAAACCTACCAGTCTTTCTCCTAACAGAACCCCACTGGCCTTTCCACCCTACACCCATTTTGCCACACTATGTCACCTCCACTTGTATCTGCCTCATCCCTTTCCATTAGATTGTAAGCTCTCTTTGCTCATGACATCTTGTCTGCTCAAACCTCATCCACTTGTGTGTCCTTGTCTGTGGCCTCCTGCCTGTTCTTAACGACAGCTGCTTTATACCCTAAAAGGGGGCCGGGATCCACGCTCCTGTATAATGATAAATGTGCTAGTCAATGGTGCCTGAGGGAATCAGATGAAACAAAGGGAAGTTCGTCTAAGGGAATCAGATGCCTATTATGTTTTATGCACAGTATTATGCTTCCTGTATGTCCAGTGTTTTTCCTGTTGGATCTCTATCTCTTCTTCCCAACTGTAATATGCTCCTGATTTTTGTGTCAGCTTATAAATAATTATTATCAATAATAATAATAATAATAATAATAATAATAATAATAAAATTCAGTCTCTGGTAACCTATCTATATACTCTCAATTAGACTAGGCCCTATTACTAGTAAGTAATGATTTGTATAGTTTTACATATCCTTGTGTACAAATTGCTAGCCATTGTTCATAATCTATTTTTGGAACACAAGGAGGCAAAATGAGTTATACAAGGTGCAGATGAACTCACGCTAAGATTTGGACCCAAGTCACTAGCAAGTCAGCTCCTTTAACTATTGAGAAAATAGAAAAAAGAAACAAAGATCACACAAAAAGACGTGTACATTATGTGAACAGACATTAGTTTCCCTGACTGTTGGTTACACTGAAGTGCAGGTCCTGGTATTTAAAAATGAGTGAAGAGGAATGCAGCATAATCACAGACACAAGGGCTGGACTGGGACTAAAAATCAGTCCTGGCATTTAAAGCACCTGCTGTGGGCTCCATTCATGATATTGTTGCACACTGATGTGGCATTGCTGGTGCAGTGCAACATGAAGTATCGACATAAACATATGTATCGTGCTTGGTCTTCTGCCCACCCTGATCATTTCCAATGTTGTGGAAAGTACCTGGAGCACCAGGAAAATACGTAAAACCATGTTGTTTAAATAACAAGAAAAAAATTATATATGGTTAAAATACAATTTATAATGTGCCCATACTATTTCCCCCTGAGACAAATAAGTTAAAGATAAAAATTTGGGGGACTTAATGGCCATATTAATTTATTGAATCATATTATACTATATGTAAGCCACAGCATCAAACCAAATATAATTTTAGTTGTTATATAAAATAAGTTAACATATAAAACATAAACATTGCATATTACTGCAATAAAGCACCTATTTATAGCAATTTAAACAAACCTTAAGTCAGCAGACCTTCCACTTGTTTGGTATGTGTAAATTTGTAAATTTGTAGTCCACTTATAAATCATAAAATTAGGTCTGTGTGATACTCCTCATAAAAGATATGTTACATTTTGGCATTGGGGATTAAAAAGGGAAGATGTAAAATGTGGTTGTAAAACTGTGTCACAGACCTCCCTGGAGATCAACTCCTGTAGGAGGGGAGAGGTGAAAAAGTGTATTTAAAAGAAGAGAACACTTACAAGATATTGACTGACTTTTGAGAAATCAATCATTGATCAAAAACAAAACATTGATAAGCTGTCCATCTTTCAAGCCAATTTTCCTTGGTGCAGATTTTACACCTTGTTTATAAATTTATACTATGAAACTTTCTTCTTTTTATTTGTATCTGTTTTGCTGTATATTATGTCATCTTTTATGAATTGTTTTTATAACATGCAAGCATTGTACTTTTTTTGTATATTAAATCTAAAATTGAATAAGTGCTATCCTTATTGATCTAAACAAATTCACTGCTTGTTTAGAAGAGGTGATTTGCTTGGCTGTGTTAACCCTTTAAATACCAGTGTGGGAAGTGTTAACTCTTTATAGCTATCAGAGCGCATGGCATGCACAATTGGGTAATTAAGTCATAGGCGTTCTACAGGACTTATACGTAGATGGTGGCAGATGAGAGGGGTGGGAGTGTGCGCCTGTGTTGGGGAAGAGAGCAGTTAAATATGTAACCTGAGGGATTGGTGAGCGCAGGATTTAGGCTGGAATCCTGTGTGCCCCCTTACAGTAAACTTCTGAGTCATGAGGGCGCAGAGTGCGGTTTGTGATAGGTAAAGGTAATCAGGTGTGGTTTCCTGTCAAAACAGATGTGATATATTGTTTGACTGTATAATTATTTGATACGCTATCAGATCAAGGAGCCAGAAAAGGCAGGTCTCCCTTACACACTTATTTTATATGCAATGCACATATTTATTATTCTGCAGCAAATCTATGTGTTTTTTAAAAAAATTAAAAGAACTCACAACTCTCGTGTTCCCAAAAGATAGAAAAAAAAATGGGTAAGCACATGCACAAAAGCATGCTATATGGTTAAACAATAGATACATCACAATACATGCCAGCAGTGTGTTTGCAAACAACCATTCACATAGTTCTGAAGACAATAATTATCAGGTATTTACACCTGCCCCTGACCACCTATAAATAATAGAGATTTCTCATCTTTTCATACCAGTTCAACTTGTTTTTTAGCTTGTTTTTTTTTGCTGTGTCTTATTAATGTCACTAGTTTTTATGGAATTGATAGGTTGCCTTCTCATGAAAATTATTTCTTTGTTTTTTAACAAGGCTTCTTAACCTTTTTCTGTCAAGACACCAATAATGTCTGGAAATCATTATTTTCTACACTTTGAGAATATTAATGTGAATAAATATCAAGTACAGGAAACTGGAGATTTGTGCAAAAATATTACAGTATGATTAAGGATTAGAGTATTAGTTGATACTAAACAATAAGTTTGAAAGAAAGAATTATGGGGATCCAAATTAATGGTGGCCACATGTGGGCCGATCCTGTCACTTGGCCAAGGTGCCAAGCAACAAGATTACTGTGTTTGGCCACCTACATAGGTCATATACAGAGCCGGATTAAGGGGGAGGGGACAACGAGGATATGGGCACCCTCATTCGTGAGGCTCAGACCAGGGGTTTATGTGCTGCAGCTCCTTCCTGGGCCCTGACCTTTACTGCCGGCATTGGAGATTACATTGGAGGTGGATTTACACTACAGTATTTGTTTTGGACAGTGTAGCTGGATCACATAGGAATAAATTATTGTAGATATTTATTTTAATTAAGGGTGCAGGGCACCACTGTATATCATTGCAAATGTACTGATATATTTTACATTGTGTGTATTTTGGTATAGGAAATTTATTGATCTCTAATGTATTATGCCAGGTTAGAGGAAGTCTGTTTTCCTGAAAGCTGAAATGCTAAGTAAGCCTTTTCATTGCAAAAGTGACAAAAACTTGCTTTAGCCTGAAGGCCCAGCAGGGGGTCGTTACCTGTTGTCACGTCTTGTTAGAGAGACAGGAACATGTCTGAACAATGTAGACTTAGGTTACAAGTAATTTAGGATATCGCAGGTTGCTGTGAATTTTGTAAGTTAAATTGCGTTAGCTCCACGTCTGGAGAAATATCACATCCTGATGTTAAATTATCTGATGTGATATCAGATGCTTCGGTCGGATGCCTGGTCGGATCAGGGGGCTGGTTTACCCCTGCCAAGATTTGTGTCAGAATCTGTATCAGTGTTCTCCCCAGAAAATTTTGCCAGCCGGGTGGCATTAAGAAGCAGCTGGGTGGGGGCAGTTGTAGTACTTTGCAATAGTGATGAAAAATGTTGGACGTTATTGCCCACACCTGCCAGGACTAGTCAGACTAGTGGTCAGTGGTCTAACACACACTGCTGGCTGTAGTACTCACATAGTGCCTGTTATATTATGAGAAACAATGGTTTATTCTATTATAAATTACTCTGTTGGGCTCCAAGTGCCAGGTGGAAACAAAAACATCCAGGTGGAGCACCTGGGAAATAGGTGCTGGGGAGAACACTGTGTATAAAAAGGAGCTCTGACAATGTAGCATCCTTATTCCATCTGTACCTTCCTGGAGATCACTAGTGCCACAAACTAGTGTAACTGTTAAGACACTTGAGCTAATAAAACATCATTGCTTCAAGATCCTGCTTTGGCAACTACTTACCTGCTGTAATTCCTGTGACCTGCAGATTATACCCAATCTAATACGTATCCGGCTGTTCTGAGGTTGGAACCCAGTGTTTAGTAGCAACACTCTGCCCGCTGCCCTGCAGCTCTGGCCAGTGTGATAGGACAGGGGGAACCATCCACAGCAACCCTGACCTGAAGGCAAGAAGTGAGGTGCATCAGCAAGGGCTTACACTAGCAGCGAAAGTTACCCACAAGGAACTGGATTAATTGCCACTAAGTGGCCTAGTGGTGGCAGCAGCAAAAGCCCCTGCTACTGCGGTTAGAGGGCGCATTTGTAATAAAGAAAGGGGATGGTGGTAAGGCAAGTCCAGACAGCCCCCAGCAAACACAACAGACAGGGTTGCATAGGAGGTCCATCCTGTAACAGACAGTGTCAAATATTTGAATGTGTGTTTAGTGTGGTTTTTAAGATGTTTGACTAAGATCTGAAGAACTTTTTACTATTTTTCTACATTGCCTGTTTCTCTGTGTGCACCTTATTTTAAAATGGGTGGGAATAATTCCTATTTTTGCATATTTCAAATTAATTTGGTTCAAAATAGACTTTTTTTTATAGACTTGGGGGAAAATGTATGAAAGTCTGGTTTTTTCATCTCGCGGGAAATCGGCGACTTTGCAGCTAAAATTTAAAGGCAAGTTTGCACACAGATTCTAGCTTTAATTTTGTAGAATGCACTAAATAAATGATAGCTAGAATCTGATTGGTTGCTATAGGCAACATCTCCACTTTTTCAAACCCGCCGTTTATTAAATATACCCCAAAAGGTTTTTTCAGAGCCTGAATATGCGCGGAATCATGCGGTACTGATTTACCACCCCCCGAGCAGAGCCCCGGGAGGTGCTGCTGTTCGGGCGGCATGAGGATGGCTGGACAAGTCGATCTATCCATCGGCCCTTCTGGCATTTGCCAGAAGTGCCAGATGGCCAGTCCGGCCCTGTCACAGGTTACGGGGGCTACTGGATCAATAGTAAAGTTTTGTCTGTGCATGCACATTATCTTGCTTTTCCAAGATATTTTATTTTGGATCTCATACATAACTAAACATCACACATGTCTAGGCATATAATTACTTGCTTTGTTTCACACATGTAGCATGCTTCACAAACATATTTTTTCTTATAGGTATTGATTAAATTGCAAGACATTGTTTAATGTATCCTTATTTGATTATTGTTAGTTTGTTACAATGTATCTAATAGGGTATGTACTCATGGGGGGTTAGAGTGCCACCCAGGAGTTGAATGCAGTATGGATGGTTTTCAAAACAGTGATCTATTGATAATTATAAAGATAGCCCTGTCTGTTTTCATTGCACTGACTTCATATGCTGGATGGAATCCAGATGCAATTTGATGTATTTTGGCTCATCTGTTGTTTGAAGTTCATACCAGTATTCACAGTGCACACTTTATAGCAATTAATAGATCACTATTTTGAAGCCCACAAAGGCTTTGTAAACTCCAGGTGAACGCATTGCAAGGCAATATAGAAAGGTCAACTCTATAACTGCCTTGTATTTCATTTCTTATAATGATGCAAGTTGCTGATTTCAAATTGTTGTTCTAATTTGACTAATGTGGCCTTAAACATCATCATGAAGTATATTCACTAATGCTTCTTGAAAAGAAACGTTGAAGTGTTGACCATGGCAACCTATCATTTATTTAGTACATTCTAGAAAATGATAGGTTGAATCTGATTGGTTACAAGGATCAACACACCAAAGCTTTAGTAACTAGAGATGAGTTGTTTGGATTATATGAAATCCGATGAAATCTGACATTGGGGATCCGAGTGAAACCAAGTCGTGACTCGGTTTCTCCCACCAAACTCTGATCTCAAAAGAAGGTGAAACATCATTTCCAGGATTTATTTTTTAGCAAAACTCTCGCAAGTTTTGGATCACCATCTTTTGTATATATAGTTCTCTCTCCTTTTCTCAAGTGCCATTTTAGAAGAAACAGCCTGTAGGGAGAAGGTTAGTTGCGGTGCTCTGCTCATAAAACAGTGTTCAGGCTGAACCAGGGACATAGGAAAGAAATAGAATCCTTTCATTATTGTAAAGCAGTTCTGTAGAGAATAGTAAGCTCCAATAGTTTGCTGATCAATTGCTTTTAATATCAATCTTAAAAGAATTTACAAAGACTAGTGGCTAATGGTTGTTAATGCATTGCATTGCCTATATATAATAGTACTAGACAGTAAATGCAGACTAAGTTAGATAGATATCATTCAGAACTAACCAGTATATTTATTTGTTTGAGAAAAACAGTGCTTTTGCTGTCAGACTATTAGCAGCAGAATCCAAAAAACAAACAGATTTCTTTTTTTTAAAATTGAAAGTTTTTCTGGTGAAAGTAATCCTGTGTGGGGCACTGACAACTGAAATAAGTTTGAAAAATCTGGGTGATTGCGGTTGTACACCCCAAAAAAGTCTATATATTATTATATTCTAATTTTATTCTCTTTTTCAATAGTCTATTTTAGAAGAGTCATTCAGTAAATCTGTATTTAAAAAAGGCTGGTTGTGAGGGTCAGCACATAGCTGCATACCCCAAAAAATGCTATGTATTCTAATCTTGTCTATTTTTCAATACTTGCCCATTTTGGAAGGGTCATTCAATGAAATCTATATTTAAAGAAGGGTGTTTTTGAGGGTCAGCACACAGCTGCACAGCCAAAAAAAAACTATATATTCTAATCTTTTCTATTTTTCAATACTTGTCCATTTTGGAAGGGTCATTAAGTGAAATCTATGTTTAAAAAAGGGTGTTTGTGAGGGTCAGCAAACCCCCCAAAAACACTACATATTAGTATATTCTAATCTTTTCTATTTTTCAATATTTGTCTGTTTGGAAGAGTAATTCAGTGAAATCTATATTTAAAAAAGGCTGTTTGTGAGATTCAGCACACAGCTGCACACCCCAAAAAAGTTATATATTCTAATCTTTTCTATTTTTCAATTCTCATCCATTTTGGAAGGGTCAAGGGATTTTGGGTGTGAGGGTTTTTTCTGGGCATTTGTGACATGTAGAACTGCATATAGAACATTGCGGTAGCTGTAATAAAAAGTCATCTGCCATGCCACCAACTGAAGCAAGTCCATTGGATAAATTAAACAACAAAAAAAACTAGTGTAAGGTGCAAGAGGTAAAAATGTTGAAGCGCTACGCACATACACTAAATTTGAAACTTTATACAGCAGAAAATATGGAGAGTGAAGAGGCAGTAACAATCCAATGTCATTAGATGAATAGAGGCATCAGTAGATATTTAGACAAGTAGATACCCAATTATAAAGAACTACCTAATCTGCTGTCGCTATATAAATAAATGAGGATGCTGAGAGATGAAGGTGGCCTGCACCCATACTACAAAAAGTCAAAGATTAGGCACACAGTACATTGCCAGAGCATTCATCGGTAGCCAAGAGAAGAGATATCCTACATTGTTTTCCTTATATGCTCTGTGCTGTCATGCTGCCCTTCTGAATCAAACCAGGGACCTCGTAAATATTTATGTGGGAGAGAGGGTGGAAAAATCATTGCCCCAGGGTAAGTTTTGTCCCCCCCCCTGACGGATGGGGGTCCGGGCACGTGCCCTCAGTGACCCCCTCCCCCACCATTCCGGCTCTGACCCTACACCTGCGTGTTGGATATTGTTATTTAAAACCAAGAGATCTAATCCGACTTTTCTTGAAGTAATCGTTCCGGCCTGGTTGTAATAGAGCCAAAACAGAGTGCTTATGGTTATCTGTAACTTTTTATTGAATATTTTTTGCAAAACAAGTTGCATTATTGTGACTCTCCATGTATTTCATCATAACCATACATATATATAGATATATATATATACATATATATATATATATATATATATATATATATATATATGTGTGTGTATTAACATACATATTTTTTGCAAAACAAGTTGCATTATTGTGACTTTCCATGTATTTCATCATAACCATACACACATATATATATATATATATATATATATATATATATTGTTTAATCTCATCAGGGTTATGAACCTTCAGCCATGATGCAATATCTCCCAGGACAAAAACATCACACTAGAACATTCCTTTTGAAAACATGCATTTTAAAGAAGCGGTGGGATTCAACTTCATAGCCAGGAGCAAATTTCTAAAGATACAACAGATGTCGGCAAAGTGTGCAAAGTAAAATCCAGGTCACATAATATGTCTGCTGTGAATGTCCATAATTAGAAACAGTTTGTGTTGAAGCCAAAGCAAGAACTTTACAAGAATTTCACATTCTTGTCTCTTGTATTGCTCCGTATTTACCCTGTTAAGAAGTATCTCCATAGGAGAAAACACTTATCATATTTCTGTAGCCTCTTGATACCATATACAGTATTAAACATGACTACTGGATCTGTCACTGTTCCAAATGCTGCATTGTTGAAAAATATGTGACCTCTCTTGGATCACACATCTTTCTGCTATTCAACCTTTTCTTTGGTCAGACAGGTGAATATGTTTCAGGTTGTCAATATTTCAAACATATATAGCTATAATTGTTTTTCAATTATGCTTAAACAAGAAAAACGATTTGCATATATTTAAATATTTACAATTTTAATGTGCATAATTATATTTACTGTTATGTATAGTAAATCTTATATTTTCATTATAATTATAATAATTATATGTATTATGCATACATGTTATTTAACTTTTTCATTTACATTTTGTTGTTCCTTGTTTTTTTCCAGAATAACTAATAGAACATACTTGCCAACTCTCCTGGAATGTTCGGGAAACTCCCGAAATCCAAGTAGGTCTCCCGGACTCCCGGGAAAGTCAGCAAGTCTCCCGCATCCTGCAATTTGCTAGCTAAAATAACTCAATTCGCAGTAAATCGCATAATTCTGGCCCCTCCCGCGACAGAACGACGTTCCCGTCGTGGGGGTGGGGCCAAAATTATGTGATTGACTGTGCCCCCCCCCAGCCCTCTAGCCACGCCCCCTGTCCGGGATCTCCTGGACTTTACTATTTGAAAGTAGGCAAGTATGTAATAGAACTATATAGGACCTGATGCCAGGAGAAAAGCATGTGCTTCTATTTTTCCCCTATATTTGATATATAGAGATTTATTCAGGTAGCAATTACATTCAAAAGCTACTGAAAATCATACTCTCACGGAATATCCGGGAGGCTCCTGAATTTCGGAAATTCAGATACCTGAATTTCCAGATCTGATTACATTTAAGGGTTTACCACAATTTACAGCAATTATAAATTCCATGAATCACATTAATGCACTTTAATATCATTGACCATGATAACTTGTTAAACCTCCTTTTAGGAAGAAGCTGCTGCTTCACTCCTGTATGTATTGCACGGACTCACAGACCCACCAGACAGTGGGGAGCACTAATATATTACATGGGAGGCTAGACCTATCCTGTTTTACAAGTTTCTGGAAGAAGGTGAGGAGAGGGGTAAAGGTCCTCACATAATTTAAGGGAGCCAGGGTTTATTGTTGAGGGGAGCACAAGTTTGGATCTCTTGAGACCACAAGCTGGGGTAATACATAGTGCCCAGCTTTGTGGTCCCAGACAGTGCCTCTAAGGTATAGCCAAAGAAGGGTGTCCCAATAATACACTGAAGATCTCACTTTAGCTGCATCTCACCACCAATTCCTGTCTACTCCGACAGTAGTCAGGAAAGTAGTCTCAGGCTAGGGGGCCACTAAATGACACTAAATAGAGGACCTACTTAACCTATAACTGATAATTATTAATGATAATTAACCAGCTTGCTACCAGCCACAGTGAATTTATAGTGAACATACGCCTATCATCAGATCCAGGCTGCCAGTGGCCCTTCTATTGCCGACACACAGAGTTCAAATTGCAAAGCACGCATTCAGTGGTAGAAGAATTCCAGTCAACCTGGTGACATCATGATATCAATATATCCCTCTCCCACTTCACTGTCCCTTATATCTTCAACCTCCTCTCCATTCACACACCTGCCCGTTCCCTGTGCTCGGCCAATGACCATAGCCTCTCCTCTGCACTGATTACCTAATCTCTTGCCAGAATTCAAGACTTCTCCTGTGCTGCCACCTTCCACTGGAAAGACCTCCCTCACTCCATCCGTCTGTCCCCTAATTTGTGCTCTTTCAAATGGGCGCTCAAAACCCATCTTCTCCTCAAAGCTTACCAGCTATCCACCTAACATTTTCCATCCATATCTCCTCCTTCCTCTTCACTGTTCGCGCTCCTCTTATGCTTGATCCCCTCCACGACTCCTCTCATGTCTGCTGTCTGTTTCCCCTCAGTATATAAGCTTCTACGATCAGGGCCCTCCACCCTTCTGTCTCAATACTATTTCTTCTTCTCCGATGTCACAGTGCTTGCTATGCTTGGAGCTTTTGAAGTCTTGGTTTTACTCTGCCTGTTCTGTACTGTTGTACCCTGTATGGTCCACTGTTCGTATTGTATTTTGTATTTTGTACGGCTCTGCAGAAACCTTGTGGCGCCATATAAATTAAAAATAATATTAATAATATTAATAATAACAATATAAATACACTGATACTTTGCAAATGGATTAAGTGTATGTGCAGGCACAGCACAATACCATGTTGTACCTACTGTATATCCAAACAGTACAATAGGAAATAAACCTCTGTTGGCAAATAACAAGACAGAGTTGCCTGTAACAGTGGTCTGTTAGTTATTCACTAGGCATACATCATCATGTCAGCATGTACTCTTGGGCAATATAACCACTTCATTGATCTACTATATATAAACATTACTTATATAGACCTCCACTCTGTCAAACAGTGTTTGGGGGTTTAATCTTAAAATGTAATGTATTTTTTCATTCATAAATAAAGTATTCATAGTATTTTCCCCATAAGCAATAAATATATCTTGTACTTGTGACTTTCTGGAGGGTATCTGACTATACTAGATATGTATTTTATGAAGAAGGTGGCCTATGATTTTATTACATAATAAATATATTAGTTTTTCATTACTTTTACCTATTTATTTGTAATAATTAAGGTTATTTTCATTATTAAGTAATTTAACTCCCTAATTACTGCTGCATATGATATCTGTCTGTTTAATTAATATTGTCTTCACATTTATCATTAAGTACATACGTCTTACTATATCTCTATGTGGATTTCTTTTTGTTACAAATTCTTCTGGGATATTATTACTTCATACAAAATGTGTTTCATGTATCTGCAATTTAAAATGAGTAGATTTCTAATTATGTTGTAAATATTACAAATTGGGACATGTTTAATATTTGAAAAAACAAATGTATTTTTTTAAATGTATATTATTTTTGAATGATACCAAAAGGGATTTACTCTCTTTTTGCCAATCGCTTTGTGTTCTAGTGTACATTTGTTAAACCAGTAGATACCTATATACATTGTAGGTATTTTTACTTGCATTGTAAATTCCATCATCAATATAACAAGTCCTGTTGAAGAAACTGTAAATAGTTTAGGTTGTGATTTCAAGTATTTATTCCAATAGTGTTGCCCTTAAGGGCAAATGGTATGTGTTGGAAAGTAAGGAAAGCAAGGAGAGGAGCTGATTACAGGGAGTGAGCTGTGATGTACTACCACTAATGTGCCTTCAGATACAGGGCTATTATTTCAATCGTAACCTCCATCTAAAGTGGCGGATTATTGCTGCCTGCCTAGAGCTAGAGGAAGAGAGGTGCTATTAAGCCAGTAGATACTGTGCTGAGTACACCTCTAGTAGGGGTTGTATATCTGTGCCTCTTACCATAGTGACATATATTCATGGTCTAGCCTGTGCCACTGAGAATTGTGACCAGGGTCTAAAATGAAAAATAAGGGTAAGTTGCTTGGGCACTGGTCTGTGTATTATCCTTAATGTCCTTTCCTCCAAATTTGGGTCCAATGCATAGAATGAGATTTCCCCGAACTACAATAAAGCCAGCCTACTAGGGTAACTTTGATGACCTTAATGGTGATCTAAAAGTATACCTCTCAGTGTGATCCCAACCAAGATATCCCATCTGTTCCCTAGGCTTCTCCTAAGAATACTTCTGATTAATAAATATAACACTGTGTGCACTGGTTTAATAAAACCGTTCTGGAAAGGAAGTACTGATGTCTACATTCTAATCTTCCCTTTCCTGATGCGCAGGTCACATTCACCCCTTCCATCATCATCATCATCATTTATTTATATAGCGACAGCAAATTCTGTAACGTTTTTACAATTAGTGGCAAATATAGTACTGGAATCCTTGGACTAATTATTTCGGCTCTCCAGCAAGCTATTTCAGTGTGATCACAGGAGGTCTATCGAACGGAACATATTATGTTATGCGCATAACCAACATATCAGAATTTACACATATACCAGTATTTCTATTTGGCCACATAATATTGTAGCCACCAATTCATGTTCTGGACGCTGATCAGCCTGGTTAAATCCTGTCCAAATTGGTCATTTTGAGCTGTGGGTCAATTGATTGCGAATGAATGTATTCCTGGATGTTTTATTGTATATTTACCTATATAGGTTTTTTAATGTGATATTATTTTAATAAATTCCATATTTGCTATTTTTTCAGCGCTTCTCTATTTGTTTTAAACATAGTAATAGACACTACTGAGTAATACAGACAGACAGAGAAGTAAGAGGGCTTGGCTCGCCAGCTTACAATCTATGGGATGGTGCTGCCCATAACCCTATATAGTGTCAGAAAGGTGACCTTGGCCACAACTGGTAGATGAGGTTTGTAAGCTCTTGGGGTACCAGCACACTACAAAAATATAATCCATTTTGCAACTTTCCATTTGTATAAATCAGAGAATGCTTGTGCTACTCAACATTGTTTTATAATTGAATTATACACACTTTTAAATATAGTATCCATTTAAAATGTTATATGACATTTGAGGATTGTAAATACTTGGAAAATTTTATCTGCATTGTTATCTAGTTAATTGGCTATTGTAACTGTTTATTTTATTGCTATTCAGGGATAGCTGGCAGTGATCAGATATGTTAACATTATATTCATTCTGTAATTGGAGAAACTGACTCATGCAAATATAACATTATTCGATACTGCATACAAACATACGTTGTTCAGGTTTAAGATATTGCTTTTCCGCACCTGAGAGTTAGAAGACATAGATTTCAGTTGGATCAAGCTTGGACTATTGCATCAAGGAAAAAAAAAATTGCTATTAGTAGCAAACGGCCTAATTCAGAGTAGAACGGAAGCGCAAGTGTAACTTGTGATTGAAAAGGTTGCGCGCAGGTGTATGCGTTAGGGCAGCACAGTGGCCTAGTGGTTAGCACTTCTGCCTCCCAGCACTGGGGTCATGAGTTCGATTCTCGACCATGGCCTTATCTGTGTGGAGTTTGTATGTTCTCCCTGTGTTTGCGTGGGTTTCCTCCGGGTGCTCCGGTTTCCTCCTACACTCCAAAAACTTACTGGAAGGTTAATTGGCTGCTATCAAAAATTGACCCTAGTGTCTGTCTCCCTGTTTGTCTATCTCCCTCTTTGTCTGTCTGTGTGTGTGTGTGTGTGTGTGTGTGTGTGTGTGTCTATATTAGGGAATTTAGACTGTAAGCTCCAATGGGGCAGGGACTGATGTGAGTGAGTTCTCTGTACAGCGCTGCGGAATTAGTGGCGCTATATAAATAAATGATGATGATGATGCATGCGCCATATTCAGAGTTGAAGACCTCAGAGTTGCCCTCTCTCCTCCTGTTTCCACCACTTTTAACTTTGCTCACCAGTCACTCTGCCCACCTCCTTCTTGGGCTTTCTGTCCACTGACTCCACTCCTGCTTTTCTTTGCACCTTTCAGTGGCTCTTAACCTGTTAGCTGCGCCCACCCTCTTGGGCACAGGTTTCTTGCTGTGCTGAATATACCTCGCTCACCCTCACCCTTTCTTATTAGCTGTACCTTGAGCTACCAGACTTATAGTGTTACTTGTTTATTGAACCGTACTGTTCTACCTTGTACTGTCCTAATGTTTGTACCCTGTACGCCGCTGAGGACATTTTGTGGCCCCTTATGAATAAAAATTAATAATAAGTAATAAAAAGATGTTTCTAGGTCTGAATGAGTAACAGATGCTTCCGGTTGACAACAGACAAACCCCACATATACTTACGTCTAACTTGTGAACATCTACCTTTTATTTTATATGTTACGGACACTATTGCTATGAAGCAGCATTAACTTGACAGTAACAATTTGCAGTCATCATACAAAAAAAAATTATCTTTGCTTCAAACCGCTCAGCACACTTTAGCGGCTGCTAAAGTTTCAATATGTGTCTGGTAATCAATCGCAAACCTCCAATTAGAAGAGGTTTGCTGAGTCAGGCGATTGTCATATCATCCGCTACTTACATCTGCCCCTCACAACCTACAAATAAAAACACTTTTTCAGTATTATCTGTGTCCCAGTCTCAGGGGCGGATCTAGAATATAATTTTATCGGGGGCATACACAGTGGCTCAGTGGGTAGCACTTCTGCTTCACAGTGATGGAGACAGGGGGTCGATTCCCAACCAGGACCTTTTCTTTGTGGAGTTTGCGTGGGTTTCCTTTGTGTGCTCTGGTTTCCTCTAATGCTCCAAAAGCATACTAGTAGGTTTAATTGGCTGCTATCTAAAATGAACACTAGTCTATGTGTGTTTGTGTGTGTGTTTGAGAAGTTAGACTGTGAGCTCTAATGTGGCAGGGACTGAGGTGAATGGGAAATATTCTCTCTGCATAGTGATGAGGAATTGGTGGTGCTTTTTAAATAAATATCGATCATGATATATATGCAAATGCTAAAAACTTTCCATGCCTTTATAAAACTTGAGATATTTAGCATTGCATTTACATTTGCTATGGAACTTAATGTCCTTCAGGGGGATTAATAAGAATGCCACCTGTTTTAAAATTCCAGGATAATTGACCGTTAAGCAGGCGCAAGGAGGATAAGTTTGTCAGAAATGGAGGGTCCTGTACACCTGCAGCTCTGCCAGGAGAAAATTATTTGTGAGTAGAATTCTCCTTTAAACACAGGAAGTGTAGTGCACAGTTTTGTGTCCTCCACAAACACGCTTTATATTACATTTCTTCAGTAATAGCATGCTCCAGAAATAATTGAATGGTATAAGTTGCTGTGGGAAGCTCTTCTTGACAACTTTCTCCACAGCAAGTTGGGGCCTTTCTTTCAGACTGGCAATGTTCAAATTCTATCCATCGTTCAGTTTTTATTTTTTCAGTATAAAAATGTGACTTTTCCTTATTTTTACTTTATTTACTTTCACAAAATTATTGCAACCTGTGAAATATACTAAACATAATTTTTTACAACTTCTAACAGCTGCAGGGATGGCAAATCTGTGAACTTTATCTTTTTTTTTTTTAAGATTAATGATGACATCATTTACAACTTTACTATTCTGAATAAACTTTAAACTGACAAAACATATATTAACATTGGCTGATTGGCTGTCATAGACAAATGCTCTGACACTAGGGGTGCTGGGGCGGAAATTATTTGGATTTGACTATATAGTTTCTTTTAGTCAGGAACCACCAGTGATCATGTCACTGTATCTTCCTGCTCTGACACTATGGGTGCTGGGGCGGAAATTATTTGGATTTGACTATATAGTTTTTTAGGCAGAAACCACTAATGATCATGTCACTGTATCTTCCTGCTTGCTATTGGGGAGCATGCTTTGATGCATGAGGATAAGGATCTCTCGAAAACTGCTTTCCCTATATAAGTGGATAGACAGATAAGATAGAAGCGTTTCTCTTTATCTACAATCAGCACTAATTTTTGTCATTACAAAGCACCAACATTGTATATAAAGGCACTTAACATGTATCATTGCTTAATCCTATATTAAAAGTCACCAATTTTTTTGTCTTCCTTCCCACCATCTGAACACAAGTATCACTTTTTGCTCATTCTTAATTCCAAAACAAAAGATGGCAAGGTGGATAATTTTACACTTCTGTCCCGTCAAATCACCAGCACCTCATTCCTTCACAAGCACTTGGCAGATTTAAAATTCAGTTGGGCTAAAGCCAATAATATATTCTTTAATCACAGACTTGCAGAAAGCTGCCTCTTGGGCCTTTATTCTCCAAAAAGGTCATTTGTGCAGAACTCATTATACCACATAACACATTTACATGTAAATAAGCATCATTATATGCGCATGAGATCAATTACAATAAAATTACTCAAATGTATGTAAATTGGAGATTCTGGAAATATGACCCCTAAGGGGCCTCAGAGGGCCTACATTCTGGAGGCTTGCACTAAACAGCTCAATTGTTCAATTTGCAAAGATATGTTAAGCAACATGTACAAATAAAGGGAAAAGGGAGCAATATTCACATGGCAAAGGAATGGAAACCGTTTAATATAGCTCACACTGTACAGCCCATCTGAGACACATCAAGCAAACTTACATCTTACTGAAGAAGTGTTAGCACATCATGTCAGCCTATTGCCAGGCCCATTCTCTACTGTATGGCCTATAAAGCATAGTCTGAGGTAGCCAGGTAGCATGTACATTAGCAAATCAAAATTTTTTTTGTTCAAATCAGTTGAGCAAATTAATTAAACACAATTAGATTAAGGATAAATGTTTCCATTTTAAACCATTTCCTGGTGAGTTGCAGGGTGGCGTGATATGAAACTGAGTAGGGGCATTGGTATTGAATCTAAATCCTATGATGATGCAATATGATGTGGTCTGCTGCTTAATCTTCTTATTTTACCGTTATTGTATGGGTAGTGATGTGTGCCAGTAAGAACACAAGTACATAGTCACTAAACAAAGTAAATGATTTGTAGCTGAAGTAAACCATTTAGCAGGAGATGGGAAATTTTCAAAATAAGGATAATTGAATTCTTTGCAGCAACATCTTAATTGCGATATTCCTTAATCAATTCTGTTCAGCAGTTTAACAACTATGATTTACCACTTGCCTAGATGGAAAATGAGGATGTTTAATGTGAATTATATATACTTCAGCTGACTTTCTTCAGTTCATTATAGGAACTATGTCACAGATTGCGGCAGTCACAGTAAATAACACTCATTTAGCTTAAAATGCTTAATCCCAATCTCTCTGGTGCCAATTGATTGAAGGAATGTTCCAATTGTATTTCTACTGAAAACATATAATAAATGAGTAGGTGGAAAATCGGAAGCCCATGAATGGGCTATATAGTCAAGGCCACCAACGTCCCTCCAACTCAACTCTTAATATGACTCAAGGCCACTACTTTCCATCCAACAAAACTCTTAATATGAGTCAAGGTCACCAATGTCCCACCAACTCAACTCTTAATATGAGTCAAGGCCACCAATGTCCCACAAACTCAACTCTTAATATGAGTCAAGGCCACCAACGGCCCTCCAACTAAACTCTTAATATGAGTCAAGGCCAATACTTTCCCTCCAACTCAACTCTTCGCATGAGCACAGGTCGTGTAGACATTTTTTAATGTCCCACCAACTCAACTCTTAATATGAGTCAAGGCCACCAACGGCCCTCCAACTCAACTCTTAATATGAGTCAAGGCCACCAACGGCCCTCCAACTCAACTCTTAATATGAGTCAAGGCCAATACTCCCTCCAACTCAACTCTTCGCATGAGCACAGGTTGTGTATACATTTTTTATTGAGCACATCTAGCTAACATCTCTATTCAGCCACGTTGTCATTGCAACAAAAAGAGTTGGAGTACAATGATAATATATGCAGCTGAGCATATGTAAATATGTTGAAGAAGTCCACCATATAGAAATTTAGCTTGTAAAGTTTGAATTCATTTATGAGTCTCCATTGAATTTACTAATGTTAAAAAATTTAATTAGTCTCACAGGATATAATTTGACATGCCAGCGCATAATTTGTACTATATAAGTTAATAAAATGAATATATTATTCAGAAAGGCATGCAATCCTTTGGGGTATTTATTTTTTCCTTGCTTTCAGCTATTGAACCTTCTTCAGTCATCTCAATCAATCAACATTTCATTAGATTCCCCGGAGAGTTGTTTTCCACTACATGAGTCACGTACTGTGCAGTGTTGCCGCAGCAGATTACTCATATTGGTTAAACTCTGTAATAAATTAATTATATGTAAATCACAATGCACAAGCATCTATCAAGTAGCATCTCAGTCACAGAGCCTTGTATAAGTCACAATTCATATGGTTTCATATATTTGTATTCTAACTTTCAAATGTAAAACACCTAAAGTAATGTTCAGGTTTGCCACAATAAACATTTTGTTTCTGTGCATATATATATATATATATATATATATATATATACATATATATATATATATATATATATATATATATATATATATGTTATTATTAGAAACTAATATGAAGAACTCTCACCAGGCCTGGGTTGACAATCTGGCAAATCTAGCATTTGCCACAAGGGCTAGTGTGTCTGAGTGAGGGCTGGTCTGCGTCCTTCACTTTTTTTTCACACCACTGTACATCTGACCTAGACATCTACTCGTCACCTAACAGCTCAGCAGTGGCAATAATTGATTGTGACATTAGTAGGCTTGACAAATATTTTTCTGAGTTTGAACACACAAAAGACTGTGGGCTGCTGGGCTGTGTATTCCACTGCTGCTTTTTGCCCCATTCCAGCATTGCTGAAGGAATCTTACTGATGTGTACATATGTACTATATTCCTACAGTTACTACTGCATTTCCTATGGTGCCATATTCCACTTTTATATAGTTAAAGACGTGACTACAACATGCATATATTTCCATGTTATTATTACCCATCCCTTGTACTGTCAATGTGCACTTGTCCTATGGCCACCTATGTGCTAGATGACAGGTCAGTCTAGGCACTGTCTACCTTTACCATATTGATAGCACCCCACATTAAGTCAGCATTTCCTATATACTGATGTTTAACGATTCAATTGACTATAATCTACAATACAGGAGAAGTAAAGGGGCAAAAGGCACATTATTTTGGTGTATCTTTTATTTACATTGGTTTTTACTAAGTTTATGTCAAAAGCAACATGTTAAAGCAGCTTACAATTTTGGTTTCATTCTACTTCCAAGTAAGACTTAAAATTGAGTCTGATCATTTTGCCCCTTGAAATAATTAACTATCACATTTGCACATTCATTATTTTGTTCTTTTGCAGAGTGTCCAGCACATGTCAAGCTACTAAATACCTTAGTAGCACCCCAATCCACCAGGTTATCTTCTGTGTACAGTAACCCTGGAGCAAATGCAATGATGTGAAAAGTAGTTAATCTTGGCTATGCTCTACACTATATTGTTTCTGACTTTTAGAAACTATGTGTTAAAGTACCTGTATAATGACAGTAAATGTTCAATAAATCTGAGTGTGTCCAGCTCATGGACTGAGATAACTCTGTTCCCAGAATATAAATGTGTAGAAGCCAAAGGTTGCATTGGTAATAATGAAATGCAAAGGTAAATTGTATAAACATATCGTGATCTTCAGCAATTTTTCAACCTCCCCTGAGCTCAGCGACGTGTAATACAATGACTATTTTCTTTGAGAGGCTTAGTTCTCTGGCCCATTATTAAATTATAGACTAGTAACCTTTCACGTAACTCTATGGCTAGTTATTAATGGTATGTATAGAATATTAAATTACCACTGCATGCACAACAATGCAGTTTTCCACCTAAGACAGATATTTCAATAAGGAAATATATTATATAGATTATAACATCTGTGAACTCAGCCTGATAATATAAATGATTATCACTGCTCTATAAGTAATGTAATGATTTTGGCAGTCTAAGTCCATTGCCCCTACTTCAGGCTTTTGTTTGCTAGTGTAGCATTCAGTAGAGCACCATACCGAGAAAGCAAGGTGCAAGAAACCTTCTATTTGTGACTCACTGCTGTGAATAGAGGTGGATCTAAAAAAAGGGGTGGGGTTTATAGGCATAAGCACTGCACGACATATAACAAAGGTAAGTATCACTTACAAACAAAGGAAGCAGGTATTTGTTTGCGTCATTTTTAGATAAGTAAGGTATTTTTACCCTTTACCCTTTATTTACAGCTGTTCTATTTTTGTACCGGTTTTCTCTGAAAGTGTTTTCATAAATGTTCCACAATGTGTTTCTACTATAAGTCTAGGCATATTGTCAGACTTTTAGCATGGTTGTCTGACAAATATAGCACAGTAACAGGCTGAAGGAGAACTTCATGCAAATGTCTGACCATTGCTCAAATAGCGGAACCTGCAGTTCAGGAGATACTGTTGACTGTATCAAATACTTTTCCAGTACCGGCAGCCTAGAAAATGTGCTCTATGTGCAGTAAAAGGTTGTTGTTGCAATTGATTGGATGAGCTTTTTTAGCCAATCATCTAATGTGACAGTTTTCCACTTTGTGATGTCTACTTTCAAAATCTTTCCAGCTGTTAGCCGTAGAAAAGCATTAGACACAGGTGCTGGTCATGGTGAGTATCTTCCATGACTGTAAAGGGTCTCAAGGTTGGTGTTTACTGTCTGGGATGTTGGCTTGTAGATTTTCTTTGAAACAATCCTTGGCTTTAGTCACCCCCTGTTATAACTTTTATGCCCGATCTCCGGGGTCTGCCTCTAATGAATCTTATTGAGGCAGCTGTTTCATGAAGCATATTTGGGGAGGTAAACTGTAGGAACTTCATTTAGAAAAGTTAAGTTAATCCCTGCAAAAGTCCAAACTAATAGGTTACAAGATGAGATAAACTCTAGAAAGCAGCCATGGCTTTCAAAGCGCTCCAGACCTATTTGTGTCCACACCTAAAACAGTTTTTCTCCATCTAATGATGCCATATTCCAGAATGGGCCAAGTACAGTGAGCTCAGTGACTATTTATTACAAGCAGAGCTAGCAGGCTGACCCTGGCTGAGCAGATCATTTGAATAAAGTTTGGGACAGACAAGCCCACTGAAACTACTAGGAATACCAACCCATGGTACATAGCGGAAGTGCAGATTACCAGTCTAGGCCTCGTTGAGAGATTTGATAATGATTAAAGTTAAACATATGTCTTTAATGGTATACATTGCTCACGTACAATTAAGACACTGGGCCTGATTCGTTAAGGAAATTAAAGAAGAAAAAATAAAGAGTAACTTTGCACCTTGGTAAAACCATGTTGCGTTGGAGGGGGATGTAAATTTAAAATGCGGGGACAGATTTATAGTTGGGGTAGGGCATGTCCTAGATCAACTTTAAATTTCAGTGTGAAAATAAAGCTATCAAGTATTTGTGTGCTACATGAAAAAACAACCAGTATTAAACTTATGTGCAAAATAATAAACTAATTTGCACCCCTTGCTTTGAAACATGGTTTGTCCAGAACAAAATGTACTCCTTTTTTTGCCTTACTTTCTTTAATGAATCAGGCCCACTGTGTATGAGGGGTAAGAAGATGCCATTTCAGACCATCCATGTTGACAGGAGGGAGCTGTAAATATTGTGTTTTGAGGGCAGGCACAATTAAGTGTCCAACTGAATAGCAGCCTTGGCTAGTCAATAAGGCTGAATCTTAATTTCTCATATGTGCTTTTCATCTGGTTTCCATGCATTTTGGATGCATCAAAACTTAATGAATTTATTCTAAAATACAACAAATTTCTTTTCATGGGCAATTTACAGCTCTGCATTCATAATATACAGTGTTGCCCTTTTGCCAACCCATCACATTGCATTTTTTATCAAATTCCAATTCAGTGCCATCGCCATAGGATTTGCACTGATGTCTGTCTCACACTTAGGATTCAATGTCAGGTTAAATGACAACTTAGAATTGGAGGCCTCTTTCTTCCTGGACACTAGATTGATACTTAGGGCTAGATTTACTAAGCTGCGGGTTTGAAAAAGTGGGAATGTTGCCTATAGCAACCAATCAGATTCTAGCTTTCATTTATTTAGTACATTCTACAAAATGACAGCTAGAATCTGATTGGTTGCTATAGGCAACATCCCCACTTTTTCAAACCCGCAGCTTAGTAAATATAGCCCTTAGACACAAATGAAAGTGATCTCTTAATTCCTCTAATGACTATCGACTATGAACTTTTGTGTTTACATTTCCTTCACCCTGAGGTCTTACATTACAGGTTTATATACATCGAAGCCCATAATCTAATTATTTCATGGTACAACAAAGTTTACATATTTTCCTTATAAGACACCGCAAACCTTTCACTCCAACTTCACTATACCTGATGTCAAGTGAACTGTGTAATTAGATTTGCATAGTGAACACAGCAGTCACTGGTAGATGAAGGACGATGTGGGTAGGTGAGGGCACAGGGCTGGTCCTGCTTTGTCATGCACAGTATTAACTTTTTCTTCCTCACTAACTGCTTGTCTAGCTCTAGTCTAGTCTGCTCTCTAGCTCCCATTACTACTACTGCTATCAAACCATCAAGCAGAAAACCTCTCCACATCTCCAATGACCTATCAATGTACAGTTTTATCTTCTTTCATCTGCAGAAACTGTGAATTATATCACTTCTTGGCCTTTTGGCTTAGACCAGGTGTAGTTGCCTATGTATGCAGTGGGGCTTAAAGGTGCCCCTGTAGGCAATGGGCCATCACCTGATCCTCTGGCCAGGAGGCCGGTGGTGTCTGGAGCTCGATGTGCTGATGTGCCCCTGTAAGAATGGGCCAGGGTTGCCTTAAAATTCTCTGGTGATGGGAACCTGCAGCACCCTCACTGTGAACAGAGTGTGGCACGAGCACTAAGCATTTTTAACCTCCTTTTATCACATTTTATTCTTGGTCCTGGCCTTGTGGTTGGACCAGAACATTTTTTTACACCCACCGGCCATTAGGCTGGGGCCTGTAGGAGATTATATATAGCACTTATCAGCAAGCACTTTTATTCATGTTTTCCGTATGTTTGTTGTATGGCACTTTTTTTCAGGGGTTTGAGTTAAGGATCTTATGGTCAACCCTCTCCTCAATTCATCCGAGGCTCCCTCCTTCTGGGGGGAGCTGAAAAACCAGTTCCATTAGGGAAAGCTTCAGCCTACCTATGAAAGAAAGGGGCCTGTCCAAGCCTTGCAGCTTAGGTGGGCCTAAAGACCTTTGGCTCCTAAGGGGCCTTTTGGCTTCAGAGGTTGGGAATGTCAAAGGGCTCTCTCTTGCCTCTGTGAAGGAGGCCCTGAAAATCTCTTTTTTCCCTCTCTGGGAGCTTTTGGCTGTTGGGGCTTGGGGAGAAACCCTAATTTTTGAGAAGAGTTCAAAGTCCCAAGTCCCCAGCACTGTCACTGACTGCACTGGGTGATTTGTAACACACACCTTGGGCTTTAATAAAAAAATTATCTGTGATTGGTTTAAAAAAATCAATCCGGGGGGTAAATGTATTAACCTCCGGATTCTTGAACTCCCACGAGTTCGGCGTCTTCAGCGCTTAAATTTAAAGCGGCGCTGCCTTGTAAATCTATACTCCAAAAATAACCACAAGGGGAACATCATTTTTTGGGTACAGCAATAGCCGCATTTCTTAGTACCACTACATGTACAGAGTCCTATCTTGCTCTGGCCACATATGCAGAGGTGGACATACTTATGTATAATGTACACTTGATGTACACGTGGTGCATATGTGCCCCTTGCAGAACTGAATGCATCTTGAGATGTATGCACACATAATTGTGTCTTTTTCTGGATACAATTTACGTTTGCGTTTTTAACGTAAAATGCATCCAAATCTACATCATGACCAATGTATGTAGGAAAAGAGAATAAGTGCAATAAATTAAAGTCATCTACAGGTGGTAAGCCCCTGCTAATAGGTTGTAAATTCATTGGGCGGCACTTATAAAAACCATCCCCTAATAAAATATTTGCAGAAAAAAATGACCCATGTTCCCCTGATACATTGAAAAATATTTTGTGTTGTTTGTTTATTTTTGTTTCAATTTAAAAGAAATCCCCTTTTACTCCAGCCTAGCTCCTCGTTGTGTTTTTATTTGTGCATCTTTTTCTACTTGTTCATTTATGCAACCTTAATACATCTTTAAAATGTATATATTCGCCTCTAGATCCTGATAACAGTCACAGCAGTTACGAAAAGGGAAGAAATGCAACTTTCCAGTGGCTTATTTATCACATCACTGTCACTCACTGTCTTGTAAATAACTTGATAGCATTAACAAGTTATCTGTGTAATTATTATTATTAATTATTATTAATTTTTATTGATAGGGCGCCACAAAGTATCCGTAGCGCCGTACAAGGACAAACAATGGCACAGTACAAGGTGAAACAGCACAGTACAAGTAACAGTAAGCACTACAACTCTGGGGGCTCAGGTACAGCATGAAAGAGAGGGAGGGAGGGGAAAAGTGAGTATAGACAGGTAACTATGGCCCAAGAGGGTGGGCACGGATGACAGGTTGAGAGTCACTGAGGGGAGCGGAGAGAAGCGAGAGGAGACAGAGGGCAGAGGGACTGAGAGGCGGTGAGCTGAGTAGCTGGAGAGCGCAGTTAAAAGTGATGGAAACAGAAGGTAGGAGAGCCCTGCTCAAAGGAGCGATTGTAAGGAGGAGTGTAATCTGTTAACTAGTAGATGTCTGTTCTTTTGTATTATATTTAGTCAAATAATGTAATATGGAATGTATTATGCATCGTTGCTGTTTTATGTATATTACTGTAAGCAAATAATAATAATATTAACATATTGACATTAAGCGCTACGGAATTTGCTGGCGCTATATAAATAAATGATGATGATGATGATATTCTAACATATTTTAATTTGATTAGAAAGCACTTACAGTATTTATGATTGATTCCTAACTCTAATTAATGAAGAATTATCCTAGTGTAGATGGACTGGCAGACACCATTCTCCACAATTTTATTAACCATTTTCAGTCCAAATATTTTTTTTTCACACCTTTCTTGCTCTAAGTTAAACATTTTGCATTAATATCTATTTGAAAATCAATATGCTATGAATAAGCGTAATAAATGCATGTATGCTTTTTTTTTTTTACTTTTGTTGAAGAATCATCCCCCATAAATATTAAAAGGTGAAATGTAAAACTGGTAAATGATCTTTCTGTTCCAAACTGAGTTTCTTGCCTTCCTACAGTGGCCTTTAACCTGGCCCTTTCCTCCAAACTTAGAGGAGTTGAAGCTGATGGAACATATAATGACTCCTTTCCTGTGTAGTAAATTCAGCAATAAAGCTTAGTAATTAAGGTGACTGGGGAGGCCCATCCCAGCATGCCAGTGGTGTTGCAAACACTTTTCAAACTTCAAACAATATCAAAGTCACTAAGAAACGGGTCCAGTTTAGGGCTGGTTTGAATTAAACCTCACTTCCACACGCACATTTCAAATCCAGGCTCAAACAAAAAAAGCCCAAGCCTTCTGGATTTCATTAGAACCAATTATCTTATCTGTTTCATCTCAAGCCTGGCTCTAAGGCTTGCAAATAGCCCTTCGCTGCATTGTGTTGCTTGTTTGAGAAAGCCTGCAGCCAGCCAATGGCCTGAGGACCAGCTAATTAAAACACAGTTGCCCCCTGCTTCTAGTGATTAAATATTTTCAAGCTTTTGTAAATAATTTTTTCCATTCTTTGCCCCGAGCCTCGAAGGTCCAATAGATGCAATAATTTATTTTGTTTGTCAGAAAATACCTCAGAAATGGGACACACAGAAATTTTTTTGGAAACATTAATATACTTCGTACTTCTCGAAAAAATGGTTTATAAACATGCATACCGTTTCTGATGCAATTAAGTACTAATGACCCTGTTTTGTTTAAATGATACAATCTTAAACAGAATCGCATTATAACTGCAATAATTATATCTCACTGATTGTCAGTGCTTCATCTCGATTACAAAGGGTTCTGGGACTTTTAGTGAGATCATAGAACTTGTTGATGTCCTAGTAAAGTTTAATAATCGCATTTAGCCAGACTGTGATTATAATCACATTCTAAACTCTAGTTTACATTTGAAAGAGAAACTGCTAAAATATCCAGGAAACTCTTTTTATCTGCCATGCCAAGGAATATACTGAAGGATTCTGTGAGTCATTTCTTTAAAGATCAAAATTCAGAGAAAGATACAAAAAGAGCTATAGTTTCTGCTATGGGTGACCTTGTGGAATGCTAGTTATATAATATTCATGTACTTATTGCATTAAAAAAGCATTCAGTATATATTCTCTTTACCTATGGGATCCGATAACCCAAACAAAAGCATCAAAATATTTACTAAACATTACTGTCATTTATCTATCTATCTATCTATCTATCTATCTATCTATCTATCTATCTATCTATCTCATCTATTCTATTTACTCTATCTATCTATCTATCTATCTATCTAATCTATTCTATTTACTCTATCTATCTATCTATCTATCTATCTATCTATCTATCTATCTATCTATCTATCTCATCTATTCTATTTACTCTATCTATCTATCTATCTAATCTATTCTATTTACTCTATCTATTTATCTATCTATCTATCTATCTATCTATCTATCTATCTATCTATCTATCTATCTATCTCATCTATTCTATTTAATCTATCTATCTATCTATCTATCCTATTTAATCTATCTCATCTATCTATCTATCTATCTATCTATCTATCTATCTATCTATCTATCTATTTAATCTATCTATCTATCCATCTATTTAATCTATCTATCTCATCTATTCTATGTAATCTATCTATCTATCTATCTATCTATCTATCTGTCTATCTGTTTTATCTACTCTATCTATTGATTTCATCTATCCTATCTATTGATTTAATCTATCCTATCTATAAATATTACACTGTGTATAGTACTGCAGCATGAGTATATATTATATATATATATATATATATATATATATATATATATATATATATATATATATATCTATAGTGAAGGAATAAGTTTAGAATCCACCCATCAAATTCCTGCATTTGCTACAACTGCAGACTGTACTTGTTATAAAGAACTCAGAACATTACATCTTTTACTACCAGAGTTTTTGAACAAACACTAATTAATAAAGATATCCCTATCACACGTGTATTTACAAACAAAAGCAAAGTTAAATTATTTTTGTAGAAGAATGTGATGAAAACTTAAAGCACCATTTGTGATTTATTGAAGCCATAATACCGCATTTACCATTATGGATCTCCATTTATGGTATACTACATGCATAGAGGTCAATGAATAGCGGTTTTCTCAAGCTGCCAATTTAGCAGCTTAATCATCATCTATTTGTTTATATAATCAAATCTGTACTACTATCTGATGCATTGTGTCACTGTAATCTGTTAATAACTGATGATGACTTATGCCAGTCCTTTGTACTGTACTGTTCTGTGAAAAATATAGGAGATAGGAGAACTTAGTGTAAATTACTGTCCAGTTTTCTGGTTCTAGAGAGCACAAGAACGGCAGTGTTAACCACATCATTACTGTGCAATGTTTAAATGTTTAAATTATATGCTCACAAACCATTTGTGTAGTGTATCTTTTGAGTGAGATAGTGCATGCTAAGAGACGGAGGATTCCACTAGCTAGCATATAGCATCTGTATGCAACTGAGACAGACTATTATTCTGTTAAGAGTTGTTCTTTTATTTTATGTTTTAATTTTTTTTATGTGTTGCGGTTATATCCATGTTCATATACTGCAGTCTGTAGTGTGTTTTTACGTATGGCAGAGTGTACTTACACCCAGATTCAAATCAAAACGTACATACATTTAGAACTTAGCTCAAGTCCTGTGATCTTTTTTAAACTGCAAAAATTTAGAGTTGGGTGTAAGTCACGTAAAAAGACGACTCATTTGAAATTTGTTGCACTGAATGTGCACAAGTTGCGGCTGTGCATTGAGTTGAGCATATCTTACACTTGCGGCCCTTTGAACTTGGAGAGACATATTAGGGGCGTTCATGTGTGAGTTCAGTACAGTAAGCGCATGGAGATGTAAATAGATTGCATCTGAATTTGACTTACAATTATCGTTAAGCTTCGTCTTTGCGTGTTCCATATGCCTGGTGCGCAAGTTTTGGAGTTTGTGATGATGAAGGACACATCTTTGCACTAAGCACATTTGTACACTAGATTGAAAGTTGCAAAATACTGCCAAGGAAACATAAGTGTATGGACACAATTTTATGTTTCAGGTAACAACAAGTAAATCACTTATTGCTGCAATTAACCAAAAAATGCTACAATCGACCCCAAAAAAACACTGGGGCAGCTAAGCGATACACAGCCCATAGCAGTAGGGGTTACTTAGCGCTTCAACGGGTCAGTCTCTGCAGATATGTGCATACATGAGCCTGTTTGTCGGCTATGGCATGTACAGAGGAACGGAAAGCTCTGATTTGGACTTTCACTTCCACTAAAATGGAAAAATAAATAAATAAATAAATTGAATCTATTTAAGATGATTATTCATTAAAAATGTTTTATTCGGACAATAAAGCATATTTTGAAATGATATTAATCTTGAGCTAGCGGTAGCAGACCAAGTATTGCAGTGGTAAAAGTAGCGCCAGGATATTTGTTAAATAAGCTCCCATACAAAGTTATGGATAAGCCAACGCCGGTGAAAGCCATCAGATCTTACTGCTGGTGGGCATTATTAATATTAACCCTTTCATGTATGGGATAAAGTGAAGAAAGCCCTTTCACCGGTGAAAGCTCCCACTTTTTGCCTAAAGATAAATCAGCACTGATGTTTTATAAAATACTGTCATGTTTGCTTTTTAATGGTCAGCGGGTTGTGATCTGTCATATATTTATACTATTACAGGTGTATTTTTCTTGGCCATTGAAAACAGAAATACAGCAGTAACACTGTGGCATCACCACTGAATGGGACTATGAGTCCCCATCCAACACTTTAAAAACTATGACAAACAAATGACATTTGTAGCTACATTCATTCTGAGTTAATATTTATCAGAAGCTGTCTCATATGCTGGTGTTCGCTCATATGGGAGGGAGAGGAGCTTTCCATGAAATATTTCCTTCCATAAGACTGCAAGTGCTTTGACTTTAGTGAGCAGCAGCATAAGATAAACTACACCACATGTAGATGAAAAGCACAGGGATTTAACAGTAAGGCTGTATAAATTCATTCCAGACTGTCCCTGTGTTTACAGAACTCCCTCTACAGCTTCTGCACATCTTGAAGACTGATTTTATATAAAGTTTCACTAATCAAGTTAGTCATCATTGTCTCCAGCATAATACAAACAGCAATATATACTGTAACAGATTTACAGAATACACCGAAAAATACTTTCATGTGTCACCTTTAAAAAATGTCATTTATTAAAGGGAATGTTAACTCCGAAATCCCACATATTTTGCAATCCTGTGTTTTTACATATTAGGACATAGTAAATAATCATCTAATCCTAACCAAGTCCTAATATTTGATACATGTAATCTCATATGGAAAATATCCCATAACACATTTTACTTTCTCATTATTTATAAACCAGAAAATAACCGAGCACAAAGAAGCCATGTTTAAAGGTATGTGCACCATTACTGCTTCCATATCTGTACTGAAGGTCATTTCAGCAGGCGTTGCCAATCAAGTTCCTTCATGATCATCAGGGAGAGCCAAGGAGAAAAAACAACAGCAATGATCACAGAAAGCAATTGTTGCTGCTCATAAGACTAGAGGGTTATAAAGCCATTTCCAAACAGCATCAGTCTACATTGAGAAAGATTATTTATAAATGGAGAACATTGAAGACAGGTGCCAGTCTTCTCAGAACTGGGCATCCTAGGCAGGGGTGGACCTAGACTGTATTTTAGGGGGCTGGTGACTTAGCATAGTAACTCCCCTTTCTGATTATCTGGTCTTGGTTAGCCCCGCCCTTGGTCACAGTTGGCCCCGCTCTTTTTGACAGCGTCTTGCCGTGATACCCCTCCCCCCCCCGATCCGCCACTGATCCCAGGCAACTGTAGTGCTCTCCACCACCAACCACCACCCACTCGACTGCAAATGCAAGCGCATTTGACATGTGGCGTCACCGATGTTTAACCAGCACTAAGGAACTTAACGACCCATTACCTTATGTTATATCTGTAATAGATTATAGGGTTTCTAAAGGGTTTGATGATGGTGTGATTGATGGGAAATTAAAATAATTTTTGATTACAGAATATCCATTAACACCATTGTTTTCTTGTCTTGTGCTTTGCTAATACAAATCATTTTGCATTTTCTAGTGGGCTTGGTGCTATTTTTTTTTTTTGGATATCTATGAGCGACATTAGGACTGCACTAATTAAAATATTCACAGGTAGGTAGTGAGACAGTAAGTATATTTATTGGTGTGTCCCCAAATAACATCTCTTTATTTTATTTGCTCTTTGAACATTAAGTACTTGAAGCAGCTAATAATCTCTATGCTTTACGGTATGCAGGGGCTGGGTGGAAGGGGACATCTGTCCCTTTGGCCGGTCCCATAGTGGACTACCTTGTGCTGAGTCACCGGGCCACCTGAATTTTTCGTCCTTTAAAATAGGCTGCTGAGTCGAGTCTTGCCCCCCAAGCTGACATATACCAGCCCTCCCCTGGCGGTATGCAATGGACCATTCTGACCTCACAGAGATTATTTTCTAAGTGGAAGTGGTGATTTCATTAAAGAATAAGACCAAGGTGACAGAATACATAACTTTGCAGATATTATCATTACTTAAATAACCAAAATGGTTGTTAAAACTGAATTCTGAGTGAATGGTATGATGGTATGTTATAAAATGGTGGTAGTTACATTGGTATATCTATGCCAAGGAAAAACTATCCACAGTAATGTTACAGAAGTAATTAATAAAAGATGATAATAATATTGATAATAACACATATTCGCAATGCATAGCCAAGGGCGTATAATATTTAACATAATTGGGCATACAGTACATACACATATGTTAATACAAGTTAACCCGTGCATGATACTCATGCATTCTAGTCAAATCAAGCTACTTAAGGTGTTAAAAAGGTTCTTGTCATGCATTTGGGCCATAGCCCAGGCCTCAACCACCAACCACTCCCCACTGTCACCCCCGGCAACCACCAACCACTCCCAACTGTCACTTCTCCTTCAAGAAATATATATATATTTTTTTTAAATCTTTATAAACACTTTTAACAATTAACAAATTAAATTAACAAATTAAAAACGTCTTAGTATACCAAATTTCAGCCCTTTCTGAATTTTTTTTCACACACACGCTAAGAATTTAGTAGGTCAGTGTATAATTCCGCCCAGCAGGTGGCGCTGCAGCTTGGTTTTATTTTTTCCACACACAGACAGACTAACACACGCCACTAGATATTTATATTATAGATATTTATAATGTCCTGTGGCTTCAGATGCCATTGCGTATAATCAGCTAATTCTTATATCATCACTTCAGTGTTCATTAGGAATATGTTATATTATATGGAATAATTCTCACCTTATTGTAAGTTATTACTGGTATTTGAAGTCATTTTGAAATTCTGTGACCTGTATAAGATCACCTGGCCTAAGCCTTATACTTTTATAAGGTCACAAAACTCCTCATTATTCCATATCTCAAAGCTGACATATAAAATAAAATGGTCGCATCCCCATAGGTGAGGTGAGTATGTAGAATTAAATTGACCTGAGTAAATGTGGTGACGGGAAATATTCAGTACAGGTTCATGGATTTAAACACATGAGAGAAACTTGAAAACAATTACTATTATTTTTATTTTATTTGTACAGACATTAGTTACTTTAAGTTTTGGTTCTTTTTTTTTACCTTATATGAAGAGGAAAAAATATTTTTTTTATTTGCAGTAGGAATTCTATTATGTTTGTCTGGAAATCAGGTCAAAGGCCTTGATATTTGTTTTTCTTATTGTAGATTACTGGAACTCTCCCAAAGCAAAGACAACTTTATTTGCATTTTAAAAGGGTATTGGGGCATTTGTATAGAGGAAAATAAGCATTTTCTTTTTGTTTGAATAGGAAAGATATACAACAATGTATAATGATTTTACAACTGTGTCCTGGGTTCCATTACGGAGATTATTGTGAAAGCTGCTACTAGGTCATCTTCTACAAATGACCTTACAATAAAAATAATGAGGAAAGAAAACAATTATGCAAGGCATAAAGCAACAGGGTGCAGCTTTGTGTATCTGTTACAATCTGGATTTGTTCCAGGGAGAATGTGTGGACCGCATTCATCCCAAAATACTGCATGTTGCAAACATTTCAATGGAAGTGTTTTGAAGTTGTCTAATTTATGCTGATTGGCTGTAAAATTAGTGCACAGAGCAATAGTGCTATAAAAAAAAAAAAAGATCACAGAGTGTTGAAAAATATTAAATAAGAATTTTACGAATAGTGGAGAGGTTCTTGAAAGACATATAACAAGGCAATTATTTTTAATTATATTATTTTTTATTTCTGAAAATAAAATATCTCTTGGAGGCATTTATGGAAACTGGTGCATAGACAAGGGGGTGTTTCTCATAGCAACCAATTACATTCAATTTCAGTGAAATTAGAAAGTGTTAAGATAATGTAAGCAACTATCTGATTTTCTGGTCACTAGGTGTAATACCACCTTCTTCCTTTAAACCTTTTTTTTTATAAATGTCTCTTCTATATTTAGAAATCAGCTGTATACAGCTGGAATGTGACATTGGACTCTAATAAGGGTCATTTAAAATGTAACATCACGCTACAATGTGCCTCATGTAGCGATGTCACACATTGTTCATTGTAAACATTTACGTTTAATGATTTTTTTCTTTATTTAGATTCTTTGTGGGCTTACTGTAGTTTGGTTTGTTTCTTGCGTGTGTGAGTTGCAAAAGTAAAAATGTCAGATGAAAGTACAGTCTATTTACAAATCTGGAATTTTCTCTCTCATTAAAATACTTTTAAAACAAGTGGTGTCTTCCAATGTTTTAATTTCAATCTTACATATATTAAAATGAAATGAGGCACCTGTGTAACCTCTGTTCCAGGATAGTGTGCTTGCAACGACTGCATATTGTCCAAAAGAGAAGAATTGTTTATGCTCATTCCTCTGCTGCAACAATCCCCTGACACTACAAGAATCTGCATGGAGAACTTGCTGCAATGGGATTTTAAAGCAGCAATCTCATGAAAAAAAACCAAAATATGTTTTCTTAACTTAAATCACTGTGGCAGGCTATAAGCAGAATGTTGGTATTTACCATTTTTCCTTGGTTTGTTTCTTCAGGCTGCTATTAATTTAATGATTCTGCACAGTGCCATGGACTACCATGGCAACCACAGTCATATGGCACATGATGTTTTGAGCATCGAGGATTTGGAATGCCCCTCTGAGCTCTGTCTGCTCCTCTTCCTTCTCCCCACTCTAACTTCATATACAATGCTGAAAACTGTAAGCATGTGTCTGTGTAACAGACAGCCATATTTTGTCAACCTCCAGAGAGATTTTGAAAAGGAGATAACTATTTGTAGGATGATAGCTAAGAAAAATGAGTATCTGATGAATGCTTAAAAAGTTCTTAACTTGCTATTGATACGGAAAAAGAAACGTATGTAAGATTGCTGCTTTAAAACCCTTGTCTCAAGTGTCATATGTATGACTTTCTTTATTTTGATTATATAAGTTAACATGAACTTGAAGACAATCTTATTAGACACTGTAGTTTTTATCTATCAAGGGAACTGCTAGCAATTCCAACACAACCCCTCAAGTGTGCCTCGGAAGCCAAGTATCCCAAGTCAGGAATAAGTAAGAAAAACAGATTTTCCCACAAAGCTCACACTTACAGACTCTACTTATGGGAGGGGTTCCTATAGGGGTGCTATTGGGGGAGTAATTTGACCATATTTGACAGTTAGAAAAGGCAATTCCTTTGTCAGGGAGAACAAGAAACCTAAATTTTCCCCAGGGGCTGGCTGGCAAGTCTTAACCTGGAGGGAAGGGAGTTGGGGCAGGGGTTGAAACTAGACTCAGTAGCCCATTAAGAGCATTTTCAAGAAAAAAAAATGTAGGTGACCCAGCCAAAGGTAGCCCACTATGGGACCAGCCGAGGAAGTAGATGCCCCTCAGCCCAGCCAGCCCCATATTGTCCCTATTCATTACGGTTGGTGAACTGGCTCCAGAATGACTGGAAGTATTGGCTGCCCTTTTGAGAAGCATTTTGTACAGTAGGAGATGTACTGCTCTAGAAGTGTTTCCCTTTCTCACAATCAGCATTTGTATGATTCATTTGGCGTTATCTCCTATTTTAGTTTCAGGCTGAGAACAGTCTCAATTGAATCCCTTTTATAAGTAAACAAGTATAATTCATTATCTTTAATGAAGTAAAAATAAAATGCTTGTTGGATTCAACAATGTTGTATTAGGGGGGGTTGCCAGTACAGTCTTAAAGCATGGACACACTGGGCTGTTGCCTGGGGGGCCCATGAGCGTAGGGGCTCCATAGGCTTGCCAACTTTATTTATTTATTTAGAACCCTCAAACCATCTTTATTAAAATGTTTAGGTGGACTAATCACATCAATATCAGCTGATATCTGTACATGCGATTTTGCTGGTGCGAATACATATCTTGACCTTGACGAAAACAACACGTGCTCAGGAACAATCCCGGTAGGCCAGAGGGTCATGAGGCTACTGAAGACATTTTGTTAACTTTTTCCTCTACTATATATATATTTAAAGAAAGGACCAGCATAGCAGTCTATGTGGCCCACGATAATGGGGCTGGCCATAGCCTATTAGTGACGGGCCCCATCATTGATTCACTTTGGGGTGTCTGGTTCCTCCCCTGCCCCCTCACCCTTCCTGATCCTTACCACCTCGCCTCCTTCTACCATCTATCCCCGGCTCCCGGCAGGTGTGCATATCTTGGAAGACTGTCTCTAGGAACAAAGTATCAATGACAGCTTTGGCTCCATCCTCACCCGGCACACCCAGTAGGAGATCAGAACACAGGTTACTAGGTATGTTAATATATTTTCTCATATGAAGTATGTTTAATTACTTTTTTAACCATTCTTTCTTGTACATAATATGAGTTGGGGGCACTAGTGTGGCATAATGCTAACTGGGGGCACTAGTGTGGCATAATATGAACTGGGGGCACTACTGTGGCTTAATATTAACTGGGAGCACTCTTGCATGGTAGCACAGTGGCTAAGTGGTTAGCACTTCTGCCTCACAGCACTGGGGTCATGTGTTCAATTCCCGACCATGGCCTTATCCGTGCGGAGTTTGTATGTTCTCCCCGTGTTTGCATGGGTTTCCTCCGGGTGCTCCGGTTTCCTCCCACACTCCAAAAATGTAGGTTAATTGGCTGATTTCAAATTGACCCCAATTTCTCTCTCTATGTCTGTCTGCGTGTGTGTGTTAGGAAATTTAGACTATAAGCTCCAATGGGGCAGGGACTTATGTGAATGAGTTCTCTGCATAGTGCTGTGGAATTAATGGCGCTATATAAATAAATGGTGATGCTGTTAAGACGACCCTAGGGTTAGCAAACATATAATGTTCCAGTTCAACATATAAAGAGGAAAGGGCTAATTAAATAAAAAGTCATTTTTCATGTACAGTAGGGTGTGTGCGGCTTAACCTATCTTGATGGTGCCAGCACCTCATTTTGTCACAATAATAAAATCTTTTTTTTGGGACTCTATATTATGGCAGAGCAATTATGAAACACCCTGTTGTACTCATCATTCAGAGCAAACAGATGTCCCTTTGCTATCACCATGCAAAGCTATGTGCAGTGGTGTAATAGCAGCACAAACCGGTTATATTAACAATCATTTGCATTGTGTTGCCTGGATGCAAATCTCTAGTGTACAATATCCTTAGTTTAAATCTTTGTTGATCTTTCCAGCTCCCGTTCTCTTGCAAGTTAGGATGTTCTGTGGATATGTCAATGTCCTATGGAAAGGAAGAGGGAAAAGCAAGGACTCCTAGTCCCATAGCACCCGATTAGGAATTGGAATTGGCGTCAGAGTATGGGGGTGTGGCGCCTATTCCCATGTGAGTTCCCTGCACATGCGCAAACTCCAGCATCGAGGTGCTGAGCTCTGGCCCTGAGCAAGGACGTAACTGAAAATAGCAGTCCATGCACCTTCTCTGCTGCTCAACAGCATAGGCCCAATAAAACCCAGAACAGGGGAAAATGTGAGATTAGTGAGAATAATTAGTGGATTGTACTGTTGATTATGCCTTCTGGCTCTGTTGGTAGGAATGATTTCAGCAACGAAGTACAAATTTGGTAGAGGTTTAGAAAAAGAGGACTCCTAGAAACTTGTAATTTCATCAACAGTAACACCACAGGGGAGAGTTGGGAACAGTTCATGGTGCTGGATGATATATGCTGGGGAATGTCAGAGATGCAAGTAGGAGGAAGCCAGCAGCAAGAGACAGATGTGTGCAGGCTGAGCGGGTGACAGATGCTTGGGGAGGAGGCTCCTCTGTAAGGCTCACATGGGCCATGAAAAATGCACTCTGATCTTGCTGTAATGCTGTTTTAGTTTTTAGGTGAAATACTTTGCGCACTTAATTTTAAAACAATCCCTTAAGTGG
Organism: Mixophyes fleayi; assembly: GCF_038048845.1. Taxonomy (NCBI): domain Eukaryota; kingdom Metazoa; phylum Chordata; class Amphibia; order Anura; family Limnodynastidae; genus Mixophyes; species Mixophyes fleayi. The sequence goes on from NC_134406.1 coordinate 54,422,071, forward strand.
GGAAACGTAAACAAAAATAAATTAATTGAAAACCACTCTATGTAATAAATTAAAAATTAAATATCTGAGAGACGCTGGAGAAGAATGATCTTAAGAATCAGTAACTGTATTAGCCCATTGTTAGACCAAGTTCTTATTACTGAATTACAGTATTCCTCCTGTCCATGCTTGACATCAACATATGCATCGCTCCTCCTTTCAAATAAAGCAGAGCTTTCAAAATGTATTCCAACAAGAAGTGCCAGGCAGACATCTCTTTCCAGCAAGAAGTGATACACAGACATAGGTTTCCAACAAGAGGTGGCAGACAGACATGGGTTTCTAGTAAGAAGTGGCAGACAAACATGGGTTTCTAGTAAGAAGTGGCAGACAGACATGGGTTTCTAGTAAGAAGTGGCAGACAGGCATGGGTTTCTAGTAAGAAGTGGCAGACAGGCATGGGTTTCTAGTAAGAAGTGGCAGACAGGCATGGGTTTCTAGTAAAAAGTGGCAGACAGGCATGGGTTTCTAGTAAAAAGTGGCAGACAGGCATGGGTTTCTAGTAAGAAGTGTCAGACAGACATGGGTTTCTACTAAGAAGTGGCAGACAGACATGGGTTTCTAGTAAGAAGTGACAGACAGACATGGGTTTCTAGTAAGAAGTGGCAGACAGACATGGGTTTCTAGTAAGAAGTGGCAGACAGACATGGGTTTCTAGTAAGAAGTGGCAGACAGACATGGGTTTCTAGTAAGAAGTGGCAGACAGACATGGGTTTCTACTAAGAAGTGGCAGACAGACATGGGTTTCTAGTAAGAAGTGGCAGACAGACATGGGTTTCTACTAAGAAGTGGCAGACAGACATGGGTTTCTAGTAAGAAGTGGCAGACAGACATGGGTTTCTAGTAAGAAGTGGCAGACAGGCATGGGTTTCTAGTAAGAAGTGGCAGACAGACATGGGTTTCTACTAAGAAGTGGCAGACAGACATGGGTTTCTAATAAGAAGTGGCAGACAGACATGGGTTTCTAATAAGAAGTGGCAGGCAGGCATGGGTTTCTAGTAAGAAGTGGCAGGCAGGCATGGGTTTCTACTAAGAAGTAGCAGACAGACATGGGTTTCTACTAAGAAGTGGCAGATAGACATGGGTTTCTACTAAGAAGTGGCAGACAGACATGGGTTTCTAGTAAGAAGTGGCAGACAGACATGGGTTTCTAGTAAGAAGTGGAAGACAGACATGGGTTTCTACTAAGAAGTGGCAGACAGGCATGGGTTTCGAGTAAGAAGTGGCAGACAGACATGGGTTTCTAGTAAGAATTGGCAGACAGACATGGGTTTCGAGTAAGAAGTGGCAGACAGACATGGGTTTCTAGTAAGAAGTGGCAGACAGGCATGGGTTTCTACTAAGAAGTTGCAGGCAGGCATGGGTTTCTACTAAGAAGTGGCAGGCAGGCATGGGTTTCTAGTAGAAGTTGCAGACAGACATGGGTTTCTACTAAGAAGTGGCAGACAGGCATGGGTTTCTAGTAAGAAGTGGCAGACAGGCATGGGTTTCTACTAAGAAGTGACAGACATGCATGGGTTTCTAGTAAGAAGTGGCAGGCAGGCATGGGTTTCTAGTAAGAAGTGGCAGGCAGGCATGGGTTTTTAATAAGAAGTGGCAAACAGACATGGGTTTCTAGTAAGAAGTAGCAAACAGACATGGGTTTTCAGCAAGAATTCATGTACCTGTTTTGTGCTACTGGGCCAGTATGGGAAAGTTCATTAATTAGAATTTAAAATTGCCGGTGCCTGGGGGAACAACATTTGGCACCTTCTGACTTTCAGTGTGATTGGTAGAGCTGAGTGGATAAGGGTACTTACTGTTTGCGGTCTTGGTGCAGGAATGAGCCTCATAGTACACTTGAATGCAGAGACAAGATGTCATGCTTGGGATGAAAATATATTTAAATTAACTTCAAGGGTTGGAGGGGGGAGGTTTCCAGTATAGTTTGTTGTCACAGAGACTTTTTATACCTGCAAAATGATGTTGTTTTCACTAGAGATGTTCACTGACCCCCATGTTTTGGTTTTGGTTTTGGCTCTGGATTAACTTCATGTTTTGGTTTTGGCAAAACCGCCCTCGCGTGTTTTGGTTTTGGTTTTGGATCCCACATTTATTCTAAAATCCCTATTTATTTTTGCTAAAATCACATAATTTGGCTCTTTTTTATCCCTACATTATTATTAACCTCAATAACATTAATTTCCAATAATTTCCAGTAAATTTTTGTCAAGTGACAAGAAGACTGCTACCCCTCCTGTTTCTGTATGAGCAATGGCACTGAGCAATGTCACTGGAGACTGGAGAGTGACAAGAACACTGCTACCCTTGTTTCTGTGTGAGCAATGGTGCTGGATCTCCTGGGAAGGGAGGCACTTATGGAATCCAAAACCTTCGAGATCCGACAATGCAACAATGAAGTTTTGCCTCGTTTCTGATCCGAGAATGTGCGAAAGCAACGAGCTGGCTCACGAGCCTACTCGGATCCCCTATGTTCGGGTGGGCTCGGTTTTCAGAAAACCGAGCCTGAGCATCTCTAGTTTTTACATGTCCTTTGAGTGTGTGTAATTCTTCTGTAGTAAGTATACTATACACCAAGATTAGCAAAGAGATTTTCCAGCTGCACTGTAACTACAACTCCCAGCATGCCCTGCCAGCCTAACACTGCTTTATGCAATAATTTTGATTGTGTTGATGAGTCTGACTCATTTGACTGGGTCCCAGGAATATGTTTGTAATCCCACTGACACCAGATTAAATCCAAGTAAGCAAAATGACATCCCCAAAGGACAAAGGGCTAGATTTACTAAACTGCGGGTTTGAAAAAGTGGGGATGTTGCCTATAGCTACCAATCAGATTCTAGCTTTCATTTATTTAGTACCTTCTACAAAATGACAGCTAGAATCTAATTGGTTGCTATAGGCAACATCCCCACTTTTTCAAACCCGCAGCTTAGTAAATCTAGCCCAAAGTCTTTCTCGGGTTCTGAAAAGTCCTAAACGTTTGTGAATCTTACTAGTAACTCTTTTCATATGAATTATCTTCTGTTCTAGTTATAGTTTTGTAAGCAGATGAGCAATTTCTACTGAAGATTTACACACAGCCATTTATCTTCATTGTTGCTTTGAAGGTAACTGGCATGCTCTATTTTAGAAAATTTTTAAAAGTGATATAAATAATTATAAAGTTTAATGAAATATATGTTTTATAGGTCAAACCCCTTAACCTGTGCAGTGTACACAAAGTGTTTCCAGAGGCAGGAAGAAATGTGCAGTCCAAACTGATAAATAGGTTTTACACTTAGGGATGACACTCGACTCATAAAAGACTTGTGTAAATGGTGATAAATGAGTCTAAGTTGTACTCATGGAATAATTCAGTCAATACAGATGGAAATGCTCCAAAAAGATTATATGGATAAAATTATTACCAAAGGGAAAAGAATAGGAGAAATAAATGCTTAGTTTATGCAAAATTGGTGAATGATAATTATTAATTATTGTGAAACATACATTAAAATACCCGATAAGAAGAACAGATATACATTAACAAAAATAATGCAAGAAAATAATATCTACAGAATAAATCTATACAATTTAAAAACACTCAGTAGAAGAAAATACAGTGTTGCAGTAGATGTATTTTAGAGTTACTGTCTCTGGCGTCACCTCATTGCCATGCTGGTTGCTTCCTTGACTTTAGCAAACCATGCAGTGTCTCTCATTATTAAAGATATGCTAAAACGATTTTTAATCTGCCATTTCTATTTGTTTAATATAGAAGTTGAATTTATGATAAATTTAATGTTGCAGCAATTTTTCTAGTTTCTATAAATGTGTTCCTATGTCAGCTTAGGCAAAGGGGTGGCAGTCCTAGATTTTGCTCATAGCCTGTACAAGCAGCATAAAAATATGGGACAATTTACAAAGAAGCGGCATAGCGCATATAGTCCACAAATGCCTTTTCTGACCTCATGAATCGGCATTTCATCTGTTGTATCTGGATAACAAAATTATTTGCTTAGGATGATAAGTGGACATGACCGGATCTGGCAGGATTGTGGTATTTTTTAAGACTTTTCAGAGTTTTTAAGGATTTAAGAATTTTCACTCATTTCTTACAAAAAGAAAAACTAAAGGTTTTCTTTTGTGGTAGTTTTTAGAATTGAGAATAAATGAATTTAAAATTAAATGAGAGGTCGAGAGAAAAGAAACAATTCAGCAGTGGACATAGGCCTATTGTGGTTCATGATTTTCAGGTCCATATTCATGGAGCCGTTTGACCAAGATATTTTTCCTGCTCTCTTTGCTGCAGTAGAGTTATAAGGGTTGTTTTATGTAGCATTTAAAAGCATATGAAATATAAACTCTGTACAAAAGTGCTGCTTGGAATGTTCTATGACTAATAATATTCTCGATGTTAAAACAAAGAAGGAAAAGATCCCATGCTAGATCATAAAAACGTTTATTGTTATGTTACTCCCCACACCCACAGTATAAATAATTGCTTTTAAATAATATGACCAAAGTATGAGATACGCCTGGGAAAAGGAAAGGTTCACAGAGAGCTAAATCATCGTGGGCGGATCTTTTCAAAAGATTTACTTAAAAATTAGGTATCCCAAGAAAACTCTTAAAGTTCCATGTATATGCAAGGGCGCACCAAAATTATCCTCAGAGCACACATGAATATTTTATCAATATATTCTGTAATATCCTAAAGGAATATGATCTTCTATAGAGATATATATTTTAATCCATAGTATTTTGGTGCTGGTATATTTTAAGTGTGTCTACTTTGCAAATATATTAGGCAAGTTTAACTTTACCTTGTATATATTTGAATATTTTTTTAATTCATTTCTGCTGATTTAGGCTAATAGACAAATTATTATACCCAAGAAAGAGTTTAACAATTTGACATTCTTGTCAAACATTTCCCTAATTTAATCAGTGGTAAATGACTTATGAGTTTACAATTCCACTAGCAGCTGAATCAGTCACCTGTGTATCAGGATGTCTAACAACCAGATGGCGGAGACCACAAAGGGAACGATCCACAAGAATGTGTCTATCAGATCTCAGCTCGCCAAGTTGTCTAATAAGTGCATGGAAATGATTCACGAGAACGACCAACTGAAAGAACGTACTGTGTATTAATACATTGGGTAACCAAGATATTTTTCTTTTTTACTGTTGAAATTTTGGACATATATATTTTGATGTTATAGTGCATGGAAAACAGGAAGAACAGGAGAGTACTGCATGGAACTAATGTTTTATGTTTCTTACTCCACTCTTTAATTAAGGAGGTTAAATTTCCAGTTCCAGTTCTTACTATTAAAGGGTGTCGGTCTTATAGTCATGCTTACAATATTTTTATTTGAATATATCTAATTAAAATGTATTAAATGTGTATCATGCCTTCTGTTATGCTCTGACACGTTTACTTGAGGCCTTTAGTAAACCTATGAAAAAAAAATAGGAATGACTATAAGATAAAACTCCTGGGGCTTAAGTCATTAAGGAGAGCAAAGCATAAAAAAGGAGTAACTTTGGTCAAAACCATGTTGCATTTTGCATTGGAGGGGAGGCAAATTTAAAATGTGGGAACAGATTTATAATTGAGATAGGGCATGTCCTAGATCAATTTTAAATTTCAGTGTAAAAATAAAGATAGCGGGTATTTGTGTGCTACATATAAAAACAGCCAGTACTTAACTTATGTGCAAAATAATAAACTAATTCAAACCCGTTGCATTGTAACATGGTTTGTCCCGGAGAACATTTAGGACCTCATTTAGAGTCGGAAGGAAAGTCCGTGTAAGGAGTGTAGAAGTGGGAGTGTGCCGCAGCTTGTCGCAAACGTGTTAATTGTGATCATAATGCAGGCGGATTTGGAGCTTTCTGCACATGCGTGGTAGAGTTTTTTGGTTAGTTGCGCCTAAATCGGACTTTGCGTCCGACTCTAAATGAGGTCCTTAATCCTTTTTTTGCCTTACTTTCCTTAATGACTCAGCCCCCTGCTTTTTAATTACATAGCATCTATGTGGTTTTACTAATTTTACTAAGAGTTTTTGTGCAAGTCAATGCACGTGCGAGTAATTCACCCTTGAATTTTTTTCATTTTACACAATCCAATTTACTTATTTTTCTCACGTATTTGTGCATTCACCTTAAAAGTGTCATACTTGCAAACCTCAAACAGGTCACATATCGTTTTTCAAATCTATCAATCAATTTGTAGAAACATTGGAAAATTCGCCAGAACTTTATTGATTGTGTGAAAAAAAATTGAGCTAAATTCGAGAAAGTTAAACATTTTCAAGCCTGATTGAGCCATTACGAACATTACTAAGCCAGTTATCAATCCTCCCAGGTCTGGTTAGATCCATGTATTGTGCAAATGGCTAATCTTGAACATGAACATTAGTGTTTGCAGTTCAAATAAAAAAAATGTGAACCTAATTTTGTATCAAGCTCAATTGTTGTTGCTTGTGTGGATCCTGGATTGTTGGGACCCTGTTTGGAAAAAAGTATAGGTTCATGAAATTCATAGAAAGTCTAGTAATGAGCCAACACTCTCCCTAACCAACCCGACATAACATTAATAGCATTTACATTTTAATAAACAGGCCTATATTTCCCCAACCAGCCCCAACATTGAATCATTACTATCCACATTTGATAAATAAACTTATTTCCTCCCACCATCACTTCATCATTAAACTAATACCCCACACAATGCATTGAATGTGCCTGTTCAAATCTACTGAGCATATGCAGGGGCACTGAGCATGGGGGGATCTGGTTTGACCTTCTAGTTCCACTGTTTAAATAAAAAAAAAACCAGGGTAGATATAATTAAAAAGTGATATTATATCTATTTTTTGTTTAATAAATGTATATGTCGACAAACCTCCAAAAAATAAAAAATTATTTTCTGGGGGCTTGGCAATATCTACATTCATTTAAAAAATATTCAGGCTGAAGAAAATAATTTATTGCAGTGATAATTTATTGCAGTAATATCTGTTAATTCCATGTTGATCACTACTGGTAACCTCTGTGATGTTTAGGGCACAGCAAAAATAAGCCTTTTTGTCTTTTTTTAAACACAGCCTTATTCAGAAAATTACAATTTAACTCAATAAATAACAGATAGTGATTTAAAGTCACTGGGTGTGTTACACTTTCTTGCATTGGGTATTCTTTAGTCAACAGTGGTAGCTGTGGCCGCCAGTTTTCACACACGATCTGGTGTCTGTTCAGGGCATAGGAGCACTAAAAAAATATATGTTCTGTGGTGAGATTGAGTAGCAGTAGCTTAAAGGGGCATTTTATTCCCTAGTAGGAATGCCAAATGTCCTGGGTGCTACTGTTTGCACTTATGTGGCATTCACACTGCCACACAGAATCTATTTCTTGAATGTACAGGTTGTGTGTAACAGAGCTGTAACTAGTTCCTTGAGTAAGAGAGAACACTGGTGTTCCAACCCATCTTAGTAGTGATAGTAGATGCCACGTCAAAGCATTGGCATGTCACCTTAAGAGGAGTGGCCAACCTACTGTGGGGGCATACCTAATGCTTTACGCTAGACCACCCACCAATCCTTTCATCCCCAGATCCCATCCATTCTCCACGTTGTTGCTTTATTGATCAATATGTCAGCATGAAAGGACGTGGCTATATCTGTGCTAAGTTGAACTCCATCCCTTACCCATCCTCTTCAAATACATCAGAAATGCAGTGTACACCACTGTTAGGCGCACTTGGTTCCCCATTTTCAAGCAGAGCACATAAAGGGGAAATTCGTAACAAAGTCTTGACCAAGAATCAGAACAGTTGGCAGACTGTGCTGCTTTCTCGTACTTTTTCTTGCACCTTTGACTACTTAGCGCTCCTGTTGATTTATTAAGCTCAGTTGTTGCTGTTCTGGGTTCCTGGAATGTTGGGCTATATTTTGAAAAAATATAGGTACTATTCACCTCCTGTAAATCTGAGCAACGAGTAACAACTCTAGGCATTTCTCCCTTTAACCTGCCCAACATCAAATCTTAGTATCCATGTTTAATAGTATCAAACATTAAATTAAAAGTGTTTACATTTAATAAATAGGCCTCCTGCTCCCCAACCTAAATAATAAATAGGCTTCATTCTCTCCAAAATCAAATAGTATTCACATTTAATAAATATGTCTATCATGTGCACCCCAACAATAAATTAAAGCACCCAGGTTTAATAATTATTCTGTCTTCCCCCAAATCAGCCTGACATTGAAATAGTACTATTTATGTTTAATAAATAGGCCTCCTTCCCCCAACTAGCCCTAAAATTAAATTAATAGCATTTATATTTTTTAAACAGGCTTATTCCCCCCACACACCAGCTCCAACATTACATTAATAGCATTCAGCAGGGTGTTCACTCCATGCTGTGTGAGACTGCTGACAGAGTGTGAAGCCTGCTTAGAGGGGAAGGAAACACTGATGCTCCTTTCCTCTCTGAGCCGCAAGTGCAGAGACCACGGAGAGGAGCAGCAGACAGATCAGGAGGAGGTTGGCCCATTGCTGAGGTAAGTGCAGTGAAAGTGTGGTATTGGATAATGTGTGTGAAGTGGGGTGGGGGTAGTATTTATGTAATGTGTGGGAGAGAGTTGTGGTAATAAGAGTAGTGGGGGTGGTAATGATATAATGTGTGGGTAGAAGTGTGGGGTGATATTGGTGACTGTAAAGTGAATATTGGGGTTTCTGGTAGGCTGGGGCATAGAGAAACTTTGCACCTGCCATCAATCCTCCACAAGAGTTCACCAATGTTTACTGAACAGTAAAAGCAACAAAAAAAACCATGGTGGGATGAGGATGGGGATAATCATTTAATGGCATGTGAGGGCTATTAATTTAGTGTTGGGCTGGAGGTGGGGCCTATTTATTTAAGGTGGCGTGATAGGACTATTAATTTAATGCTGGGGTGATTTGGGGCTACAAATTAAATGTAAATGCTATCAATTTATTGTCTGGGCTGGTTTGGGGTAAATAAGCCTGTTTATTAAAAGTGAATGCAATTAAATTAATGTTAGCTGTTGGAGACAGGGAGGTTTAATTATCAGATGTGAGTTGGGGGATAGGTTTGTTCACTTTCCATATTTCATGTACTTATCCCGTTTTCAAACAAGGACACAACATTACAGACTCCAACTTAGCAATAATTGAGCTAAAGGCACCGGCAGCAGGTAGTGAATGGTGCAAGAACATGGAGGAGAGAGGCTCTCTGCCAAATGTCCTGATCCTGGTGGACTGCCCTATGCAGACAGAACTTTGTTACAATTGCAGAGACAGTCGGGAGTTATGTCCCTCTTCAAGCAGCTTTCCTCATGAAAGGAGGATCTGCCTCCATTTAACAGTGGTGCACACAGTATTGCCAGTGTGTTTCAAGGGGAAGTGGTCGAGGGCACCATAGAACTGTTTAAAGTGATAGCAACACCCAATATTATGGCATGGTGGCACACACATCAGCGATATATCGTCATTATTTGGCAACACATGTATTTTCCTGCATCCTCTCAGTTAGGCCCTATCAATTGACAAATACTGCCTACAAAATGAGGCCACTTTCACAATATTTTCCAGGATCACTTTAAATTTCAGATCCACTCCTGTCTGAGCCTTTCATAAAATATTTCTATGTTTCTTAGAATATTAAGAAAAAAAGTTGATACAAATCTCAATTCTTTTTGCTATGAGAAAGAAAGCACATAATATAGAATTTAGAAAATGTTATCTTCATATTGCTGCATACATGCTGCAATATCAAAGCTGATATTGGTAAACTGTTTCCGAAAAATGATCCTCATGCGCAATATTAAACCAATCCAACAAATCGGTCAGACCACTATGGGACATGTTTGCTAAATGCAGTGAAAAGATGACCAGAAATCACCACTATTGGCCTGAGTGTGTGTTCATCTTCCACCTGCACTAACAATCCCTGGACATACTGGAGGTGATCCCATAGCCTGGCTGTGACATACGTACTGGCCACAAAGATACTGGTCCTTTCGCACCAACCAGAAGGATCGGTCCATGTGAAATAGCTTAATTCTTAAAGATAATAAATCTCAATGCTTCCTAAATTGATCCTAGCCCTTGAAATTGAATTTCTTTCTCATTTAATCTAACACATAGAATTAGGTCAAGAATAGGCTATTACAAGTGTTTACTTGTTCCATAAAGTAATCACATTTGGCCAAATATCCCCAAGAAATATTTTTATTTTCAAAATTTGTATGGACAAAAAATAGTTAAATGTTGTTTAAAAAGTTAGATGTGAGACCTGAGACACAAAAAAATAATAATTACAAAATGGATATAATTAAAAATCAACTGGAAAAATGTGCAAATCTAAGCATTACTGAGCTCAGGAAAAATATAGCAAGAAGAAATCCACATGAAAGGATTATCTGGATGAGGACGATGGATACAGGGAGTAGAAAAAGAAAGCAATGTGGTATTTACAGAATAGAACATACAGTACATCCAGCTGTCTGCATGATCTGCAATTGCTATTTAAATACAAACTTGTACCTTATTCAGCCCATTTTTTCTTCATGAAACAATATACAGTAGACTAAGTCAGGTAAAACAAAAATTAGAAAACTCTCATTAAAAAGTAGCATTTATATTATGTTAAATGTTTTAATGCTAATGTTTGGTGGGATATTTCATACTCTGAATAAATGATGATAATACTGCCTGTTTCTCACAAGAAAGCATAACAAAACAGCAGTAACTGAGTCATTTATGAAGATTCTGCTAGTTGAGGCCAAAAAAGAAATGAACAGACTAACTTAGTATCTGGGCTCCTCACTACATGATTCTGATTAGATGAAGAGGTGGATAACATTTGCCAACCTGGTAAATGGTATAAAGGTAAAACAATTAACATGAAGCAGTTTCTATGCTTCCATTGAAAATGTGTTACATAGAACCATGTCTGGATTTATTAAATCTGGGTTTATTAAACCCTCTTTCCCATCATCGCAATGCACCCTGGGAATAACCCCTACCCCTTCCAACTTGTGTAAAATAAATATATGGAAAAAAAGTTGACCCATGGTTGAATATATATATATATATATATAAAAATTAATAAGTAACTATAATAATTAATTTACAATAAATAAAAATAAGGCTGTCCACCCCTACATACCTACCCCCAGCATTATACAACTTTTCCAGTACCCGGAACCCACATAGGACAGCTTCTCCTCAGTCATATATATGATAGATGTGGCACTGTCCCGTTATGTAATTCTAAGTCAAAGATGGCTAGTACAGCATTGTTTAGGGGAAGAAGAAGAATTTTAGATCTCATAACTTTTTTCCAACAGTTGAACTCTACAATAAGTGGACGGATCCTGTATATTGAACAATAACATGCAGACAGACCAAACGATGAGTCCAATAACCCCCTGCCCTCCATCTCCTCAACTAGCAGACCTGTGGGTGTTTGGAGTACACACCTGGGCCAACACTGCTCTTGGTTCTATCCACAGTTCTGCTTGTGCGGAAGGGCGGCTGGTGACTAAAAATATGATTTATGGGTGGACATGTCTTTTTAAAAGTAAATCATTTATTAAGATTACTGTTTTATGTGAGATAACAGGAAACTTTTCATCCACCATATTCTTATATACCCACCCCCCTCTTTCATCAAGTGGTAAAGTTGAATGAGAATAAATTGAATATTTTCCTAATATTACCTCAGTTCTTTGAAAGGTATACAGCACATCAAAATGTATGTTAAAGAAATCTGTGCGATAAGTGACCTACAGATGGTCTTAGTTGCTTAGTTGCCATTAATAACAACTGCATTACATATGACTAAAGCAGTAATATACTAGCTTGCTAAATATAGCAAAATATATATTCTAGGTAAATGAGTGCCAATATACATTAAGCGCCTGATTAACTTATCTGGCATGACTTCAGCGCTATGACACAATTTAATAAATTGCCTGACAAATTCTGACCAATGTATTAACTATTTATTCAGCACAAGGGCTCTTAAAATCTACTGTTTTCCAAATATTGAGTATGATTGCATATAAATCCTTACTACAATTAGTGAGTCATTTATAGTCTACTAGCACATAATTTTGCATGTGAATTGATATTCTTTTAACTTTGAAAAGGAAAAAAAGCATAAAGTGCAACCTTTGTGACTTTTTGGAAACGGTTCAAAAAACAAAATTGTTTGTTAGAAAACTCCATCAAGGAGTGTACTGCGGCACATGGGTATTACATTGACTCCACATGGTTTTTTACCACTGCTGTCCCCTCTTGCATATGCTAATTACAGAGAAACTGTGATGTCATTAGCTGCTTTTTCCTTTAGTAGATGCCAGTGGACTAAACTTCAACGAACTCTGATTGGTGGCTGAAAATCAGTCAATGAAAATGAGTCAATGGTGATAGTCATAGATTAGTATTGTGTACTTACCCAAATTTCACCAATACCACCCACCAGAGAATCCGGCTAATCATAGTGCATACAATATATAGAAAGCAATCACCAAGCATCAGCAAAGGTCACATGTCTACAATCTTATAAAAGGAGCTTACAGGCCACCTGACACTCATTCATCATAGAGGAAAAGGTTTGTGTATGCTCTCTGTGACTATTAGTAGCCTAGATTACTCTCCACTTTTATGCATGTTGCATTTGTTACATAGCTTTGTAAGGAGTACTATTATTTAGCCTACTAGCATAATAGCAATATAAAGCAATAGCTGTGGACCAGAATAATTCTAGAATTTGTAGGGTATAAAGTACAATATTTGTATTATTTATATTTTGACCTGTTATTCCCAATTTTTATACTGGCGTTAAGAAGAAATACACTTTGACCTCTTCTGGAGTACAATAGATGTATCAGTATTTTTTTCCCATTTTACAAAATGTCTTTATTTTTACAGTTGTAGCCTTTGTAAATTATTTATAATTAAAAACTCTGAAATTTCTGTTTTGGTACCATTTCTTCTGGATCCACTTAAAGAACATTAATTCTGTTAAAATCAGAATACTGGGTTTAAAATTAGTCTGAAAAGGCTACTTCTGAAAGGGATTGAAGTCAGAATTCTGAGAAAAGAAGCATTCAGAATTTTTTTGTCATTTCTATAGTCTGCAGTAGAGAAGAGACCTGAGCCACCTAAAATAGTACACAATTCTGACATTAAAAAATCGGGATTCCACCTTCAAAAGTCAGAACAATTCAGTCTTTTTATTTTAAAATTATGTCTTTAAAATTATTATTCTGAAGTTTTAGGATTCTCTCAAACTCTTTCGTACAGTAGACTTCTGTTAGTCTAATAAATACACTTTCACTGGCTGTTGTATACTGCACAAATTGTGGCAGATACTGATGTCTCTGCTAACACAGTTTTACCTTTTCAAAACCACTATTAGGGAAAAATGGCTTCCAAAGATTTCAGAAACAAGAAGTGGTCTGTTCTGTTTAACAAAACACACTGCTGCAAAACACGGTTTATTTTGCACCAATCACTATTCAGCCTTTCACACTCAATTGTTAAACCTCTTTTCAGTGTGAAGCACAATATCGAATTTGACTGGCACTTACTCTGAAATCTGCAGGGCTTGTTGCTGCCTCCTGCTGTTCCACAAAATATTTTTAAAATGATTGACAGGATGTTCTGAAACAAAAACTGAGCGGGGTGAGTCTCAACTCACAGACGAACTGGCACAAATTGCTAGTATCAAGTGGAATCAGCAAAATATGACACAATTCATGGATTGGGTCCAAATTTAGTCAAATCAGCACAAATAGAATTTTGGGGGTTTGTGCATCTCTAGTGATTAGCAACAGAGGAACAGGCACCAGAAGAACTGACTGCTGGTTGGAGAAGGGTTAAGTATGATGGTAAAATGGGTCATTGACACGGTCGAAGCTGTAGTGGTTGGAGATTAAGTGCCTGGAAAGTTAAGCAAAAAATTGAGAAAGTTTTCTTACTCAAGTTTTCTGGACAAAACCATGCTGCAATGCAAGGGGTGCAAATTAGTTTATTATTTTGCACATAAGGAAAATACTGGCTGTTTTTTCATGTAGCACACAAATACTTCATATCTTTATTTGTACACTGAAACTTAAAGTTGATCTAGGACATACCCTACCCAACTATAAATCTGCCATCGCATTTTAAATTTACTCTCCCCCCCCCCACCTCCAATGCAACATGGTTTTGCCTTACTTGCTTACTTTTGTGTAACTTTCCTTAATGAATCAGGCGCTAAATAAATATGATTATTTTTGACCAACAAATTGTTCAACTCATTAGCCATTTCTCCGGTTTGTATATAGGAAAGCATGTTTAAAAGCCAAATTTATAAATATTATAAAAGTAGATTTAATTGTTACTTGAGTCCAGCAGAAAGCATTAAAAAATGCAAAAAAAATCACTTGTGCACCTTTACTATAGTTGAACTGAAACAATATCGATTTGAAGCGTGAACAAAAGACGTCCTTTGCAGTGTCAAAGTGGGGACGCACAGACCTCACTGACCCAGGAACAAGTGTAGCATGCGTAATAATTTACATTAGCTAAGAATAATTATTTCTAATTACATAAAAAGCTACATAAATTTTGTTTAGTTTTTCTATATATATTCTAGTCCAGTATCACATTATATTTGCAAAGCAACAGATTTTTTTCTTCTTTTCTCAGAATATTGTTTGATATTAAAACCTCTTACAATTTGTGATGTTTTTCGTTCCAAAGATGGTTGCCCGAGGGTGGAGAATTAGAGGATTTCTGGATGTGTTGAAAAACTAGTCAGTATTAAATTATATCCAAGTTGGCCATTTTTGGGGGTGCCTATTTTGGACACCAAGGGCAGATACTTTGAATGACTTCATATATGGATTAGTCATTACCTTCACGTTTTCACTGTACTAAGATCAAAGAAAAATAAACCTGGAAGAAAAGTGAAGTCTGAATGGAGTGTGGAGATTTAGGGATCATGGGAAATTTTTCTGAGCTTCTCTGGCAGGCCATAGCAGATCTGTTCAATTTCAGTAACAAACTGCTCTACTCTGACTTTGTACTTTCTACTTTGTAGTTTTGCTTTTCTGCTCTGGGCACAGACGCTGTATAGATTTCTCACAATAACAGGATATTAAATTCCAGAACCTCCCCATCTTTAAAATAGCAGCACATTATGAATGCAAGTCTTTCTTTTTAATGTGTACCGCTAGCAGAAATATGTTCTTACATGTGTTCTGCATTTTTTATTGCTTTCCATCCTGTCAACAATTTGCGTCCATACATATTTGTGTTTATTGAATACTTTTAGAGGCTGGACTGCATGTTTTGGCAGATAGCTCAGAGGCAAATTCATCTAAATATAAACACTACATGGTCGCCAATTGTGTATATTTAATTTTCTTGAATTGTTTGTATTTAACTTATATTTTTATGAACTTATTTTGATTCTAGTTAAAAAGCTAAATTTACTGCATGTCTCTTATCAAAGAAGACACTAATATTCTTCAGCAAAACCATTGGTGTCACCGTAGTTTGACACACAGTGGAAGCTGCTTTTTTGTGGCCTGAATTAATATTCATGAGAATTCAGCCTATCAATTCACTAGGAACAAGTGACATCACGACAGTACATTGTGGAGGATACCATTTTCTGGGCTGAACCAATGTTTCTGAAAATGCTGATTATCCATTCACCTGTAACCAATAATATCATTGTGGGTCTATCATCATTAATATTGGTTTTGCCAACAAAATGGCTACCCTGCTTCCTGCATCAATGATGTCAATATTAAAGTAAGACATTTTTATTTCAATGAATAGAACTGCATGGGAGAGCATGGCAGAGCGAACCAGCAAGGGGGTGTGGGTTGGAGGCAGTGGCAGATTAATATTATCCTGAGCTCCTGATGGGAGAAGAGAGCCCTCGGGTAATGAAGGACTGAACATAGTGAGCAGATTAATACCACCCGGGGGGGGGGGGGGGTGTATTTAGGGCGTGGGGGAGAGAATTGTGAAAACAGGGGTAAATCAATACCATTCAGGGCCTTGAGCCAGTCCATGTCCCCTCAAGAAAACTGGGCATTATGCTCTCGTACTATATTAAATCCAAATGTGAGTGTCCATAGTACCCTCTTCTTTCATAGGTAACTTTACTCCACAAACTGCATACTGCTGATTTCCCTCCTCATTGCTCCATACATTTATAACTGTTAACTTAAGACTTTAAAACCTTATCTATGAAATTAACACACTGACAACTTATTTTGGCAAAAATTAACAGGTCACAGTTTATTAATTATAAATTATATATGGTGGCAGTGAGAGCGATCCAATCACCTATCGACTAATAGCAATACCGAACAGTGTATGGCTACAGGCACTAACCACTGGTCCCAGGACCTAGTTAGTCCTGTATGATCGGCCGATGCGAAATCTGGCGTCACCATGACTACTCCCGTCTGGGCTCACAAGGATGTATACGCAGAGAGCAGATCTCACACAGAGGTACCAAGAGCCAGGGTACTTCAAAAGGAGTAGTGGCGTGCGGCCAATCAGCGATAGAACCGTGTGAATTAGCCACTGATTGCAAATCTCTCCAGCCCACTATGCCTCCTTCAACATATGACAAGGAAATATAATTAACACAATTACCAGAACCGGGAGGGTGGGAAGGGATTCGTGAAGTAAAGAGTGAAAAAACCCAGTGAGGGAAGAATATATAAACTCAGCTGAGTCCAGAGTTGACTGATTGCAAAAGATCTATCGAATTTTATTGCTGCATCCATAGGCTCAAGCATGTCACCAGACTTAACCCTGTAAGGTAGGTACCTGATACGTGACAAGCAGAGGCGTTTATCTGCATTCAGCTTAAGTACTCATTGTCATTATAATGCAAAACCTGCACATATTCACAAGTCTGCAGCTGCAGATAGAACATTCTGGTAAACACAACATTCCATTACTTTGCCTGACTCTCTCTGATCCAATAAGAGCAGCAGTGTGAGTGCACACACATAGTTCTCTACAAGCACTATTATTCTATATCTCGGTACTACATTTAGGTGTTGTTGAGTGATTCAGAGAAAGAAACTAAGGGTGTCATCAGATTCTCTACAGATCCACTGTCTGGCTTCTTAAACAAACTCACTGAATTGTAGACACCTAACCTGTGCATGCTTACAAATAAAGTTATAAGTGATGGATAATTGGCAGAACTTGATTGGCACTAGACACGCCTCTCTGTGAGTCTAATCACAGCCCTATGGTAATAATCACACCCTTTCCACTTTGATGGGGGGCCGCACTGGATATTGCACAGGGCCGTATTTTAAGTCCGTCCCTAAGTTTGACACTTCTGAGAGGTGTCTGTGTGTAACTATTACAGAATGTGGAGTTTTCCTTTTTTATATTAGTCAATACCTGTATGTAAATGTTGTACAATGTTTAGATACAGGTTTTATAGTGCTGTTGGAAATTAGGGTAATTTATTTTGTTTTAAAAAAGTAGCTAGTATTTGAGTGAAATAAGAAAGCACCTCAAATGATTAATCATCCAACTTGGGGTATGAATCACAGAACAGTCAATTTAAGGTAAGGGCCCAAGGCAAATTAGTGGTCCTCATAACCTGTTGTAACAAAGAGTAACTTGCAAATGCAAGTTAAATGTAAAGCTTTTCAAATTTCCTCAAGGTATCTAACAAAGGCATATACTTATAATATGTTTTTATATTTTGATTGGTTTAAATGATGTTGTCCAGGTTCCTTAAATTTAATTTCTGAGCTTAAACTAGATTTACAGCTAGGGTTTGTACTAATGTTAGGCCTAGCATTAAATTGTAAGTTAGATTTCGATTCAGAACTTGAACTAATGTAAGGATGTAATATGTTAGGATAGAGATTTCTCAGGCTACATTGTTAGACAGCTTTTCTTTTAAATGGGTGTCCGATCTTGTGTTCCTAAGCCTAGAGGCTAAGAAACAAGCACTAGTATTGCTTCTTATATAAAGTCACCATTAGGCAGTCTAATAGTCCTAGGGCCTGAGTCATTCAGGAGAGCAAAGCATAAAAAAGGAGTAACTTTTAACATGGGCAAAACCATGTTGCATTGGAGGGGGAGTAAATTTAAAATGTGGGGACAGATTTATAGCTGGAGTAGGGCATGTCCTAGATAAACGTTAAATTTCAGTGTAAAAATAAAGTTATCAAATATTTGTGTGCTACATGAAAAATCAGCCAGTATTTTTAGTTATGTGCAAAATAATAAAGTAATCTGCACTCTTTGCATGGTAACATGGTTTGTCCCAGACAACATTTACTTCTTGTTTTGCCTTACTTTCTTTAATAACTCAGGTCCCTAGTTTCCCCATGTCAAAAACCATTTGCCCCTTTATTAAAATGATCCTGGATAGAAAAGCCCTGGGGGTAAATGTATGAAGCTGCGAGTTTCTGGTGGGTTTGAAAAGTGGAGATGTTGCCTTTAAGAACCAATCAGATTCTAGCTTTCATTTTCTAGTATGTACTAAATAAATGATAACTAGAATCTGATTAGTTGCTATAGGCAACATCTCCACTTTTCAAACCTGCCGGAAACTCACAGCTTGATACATTTGCCCCCTGATATCTATTCCAGGTATACCCATGTCATGGTCAGTCGTGTTTGAATAGGGCTAGAGAGTTTAAAACAAAATCAATATTTCAAATATGACTTGCTGAACACCAATTCCGAAAGTAGTATATTAGAGGAGGTTGACAATATCACATATACTTAGAATTAAGATTTTGGATTCCCTATTTAAATAACGCTTTCTGCTTTTCACAATACCAGTTAGAAAATCTGGGCACAAACATGACACTTTTTGATAGTTGCTCACATCCTGGCATGTATCCACTTCATTTCTATTGAAAAGCTTTTTTTAAGAAAATCCACGAGCTACACCCTAAAGGAGAACTTATCTGCTTGTCTCTAGGCTCCTGTGACAGGAGTATTATGATCTTGAGCGTGTCTGATGTCAGTGTGTTGGGGGAAGATCTACATGGCTTATATTCCTTCCCATTCTCACTTCTCGGCTGCTGAAACATACGTGAGTCATGATATCATATCATGCACCAGTTGACCCATCGACAAGCACCCCATTGATTTTTGCAGAAAAATCTCAATGATGTGGGCAGATTGGTGCCTAGGGACTCTACAGAAAAAGATCTGTGACCTACCAGATGGATACCAGATGGGAAAATAATTAAGATAAATTAGAAAAATATGGAATTTATGCCCACAATTGTACTGGCCAATTTATTTCTTGGGAATGATAAACATTTTTTTATGAAAACGTTTGTTTTGCTATTTCTAGAGAGAAATTCTCAAAAGCAACAGTAGCAAATGTGACACACGCAGGTTGTAAAATCATACTCCATTGTATGAAAAGCAATATATATTTATTGAGTAATTAATCAACTGGCAATGATAGCCCTCCTACTTTACCCAAGGTAATGAACTTTACAACAAATGCATAGCTAACCAATGTTAAAGATCACATTTACCTACAGTTTGTTCACAAAATATATTATGCGCCTTAGTCAGAATTAATAGCAAATCCAAGAAATGACATTTGTAAATGCAATATTTATTGTTGGCAATGAAAGATATAAATTGTGAAATGCATGCAGTGTCAATTCTTCAGAACAGTTTTTCTTGGGAAAGCATATCTTAAAATTGGTTTCAGCTGAATTTTTAGAGGTGCCTCCATTCTACCAAAGTCTTGAGCTAACTGCTTCATATATCTTCTACAGATGATCAAAGCACATTCTACAGTTTGTCCTAGAAAGAGTAATATTAACAAGATGGATAGCTATAAGTCACAGCCGAGATAAAAAAAAAATCTCATCCAGCCTCATATTTTAGCCCACAGCTTAATGTCCCTGCATTTAAAATGAGATAAAATACTAGTAATAATGGCATTGATGTATCATCCCAATTTTTACGCTTATGTTCCAAATAGTTTTCTCCTTAACCCCTTTACTACCTGTAGGATTCTCACTTCTGGACACAGCAATGACAAATGAATTACCCAAGAATAGGCCTTCTGAAAGTAGCAGAAATAGTATAAGCGATGAAATCGCTATGGGGCCCTAGGCATTTTCACTTTTTTTGTGCCCCAGATCTATATTTTCTGGGTAAATCTCTATATAGCTTAATAAACCTGTGTTGTGCAATCAATGATATAAGGTCCGAGTCAGCATTTAATATCTGTTAGTGAACATATGGCTGTTTGATAATATAACTGGATGACAACTGCCAGAACCATACGGTAACACATTTCCAGTCATATACCCTGTTTTAAGGCTCCTCTAGCATGTCTAGACCTTTAGCATTTGTCTGGGTTGCCTTCTGGGCTATTTGGGCTTGTGAAAGGTGTGACATTTTGAGGCATCCCGCTAATTTGTAACATGTTGCAAGGAAATTTTATGGGCAACAAAATTGGTTTGTATAAGTTTGCCATAGCTACTCTTTTGTCTGGTGAGGTGCACACAAAAAACACTGTTATAAATAATTGCCCTTCATGGGGCAATTATTACCTTGAAATATAGTTTGGAATGTAAAGTTACTCTATATTCCATATAAATTTATTAAGATATTGATGATCTTTTTTTGCATAATATTTCAGAGTGAGGCCTGTTGTGCATTTTGATACTCTTTAATACAGATATAAGTGAGTGATCAAGCAATAAAAAGAAACATGTGGGGTAGGATCCATAGACTATGCCCCACTAGGGGCCAATAGTAGTTTTACACTGTTATTGCACATACCAGTACCAGCCTAGGTTAGAATGTCATAATTTGTAACTTACAATTGCAGATAAATGTACAAATAATCTATTTTAATACTGCACATGAATACCATATTCAAAAACAAAAATAGCACAATGAAAAAAACTACAATGTACCAACCAATAGAAAAATAATAAAAAAACATAAAGTACAAATACTGTTCCAGAGGTTTAGCTGAAATTTGGAGGTGGAAACCACTCCCCATTCCACATTCCAGATTGTAGAGGGAATTGACGTAGCAAATTCAGCCAGTAGATGACTTCAACAAACTGAGAGTCCATATTCTTCAGTTTAAATTACGCTTAAAGTCATGTTTACCCTCCTGAAAGTATAATGTAGGCAGGACAATGTTGCCAATGTTCCGCTTTTGCATCACCATTCCGCACTGTGTTTTCCATTGAAACGTATAAAATTTTGTGGCCACAAAAGGAATAAAGCAAACATTGTGCTAATTGGTTTTGAAAATCTTACTCATCTCCCTAATCTTGACAATCTTTACTGTGTGGAAGACCCTGGTTCCTCCATTATCACACTCTCGCCTCCATTCTCCTTTCTTGTTCTCCTGTCACTGGCAGTCTACTTTACTGACATTATCACATAAGACGCTGCATACCACTAGAACAGCACATCTCCTGAAATACTCTGTGCTGCCATGGACATTCCCATCGGCTAACTAGCTAAAAATTGTTCTAGCCATGCCCACTTCAACACTGTAGCCTGTTGCCATAAATAGTAGGGTGACAATAATGAGATTGTGTTCCTTTCACTGAGAAAGTCCAGTGGATCGTTTGGCCAAAATACCACAGCTTCCTTTAATCTAGTCAATGATTGTTTTCAAGCAACATAATTAAATAACAGTAGCTCAAACAACTAACTGTAACTATAGCTCAACCCCAGGATACATTATGTCTAAAATAAAATTTCAATTTCTGTCACCATAGAGTCTTTCCCAATTTCCAGGTGTTATCTGACCAATTTAGGCAAGCTATGTTCTTATTTACTCTTTGCCATAAGTTTGTGCCAGCATTCCTCCAATTTTTACATTTCAACTTCTCCCTTTTGGCTATCAAGCTAGACACTCATGAGACAGTTCAAGAGGATCTATATACAAAAGGAACTGAGAATTAACATGGCAAGAGTCAAAGCTAACAAATTGCCCTAATGGTGAAACCACCCAAGAAGGGAGATACCATCGTACATTAAAATATTCAGAAAATGGTGGGAATTTATCTATGCGCACAAGATTTTCTATTTGTAGAACAAACTCTCAATGGAAGGCTATATATGAAGAGGATTGCACAGGCTACTAGTTCTTTTTTGGGTGAGCAAAGACTTCTTGCCTGGACTTCCTTCCAACAAAAATAGTTCCATTTATTTCTTACCTTCATCCATAACTGCAGGTAGAGGACAACAACTGCCTTGTAGTTGTGAAACCTCTCACCTGATCTGATCCAACCAGCTGGGATTTTTCCAGAATAATGGCCCTTTTTCTTGCTTCTCAATACTGCTGCTTCTAAACCTGCATGTGCTCCACCAGGCTTAGGCTCTTTCAGTGGTGGATTACAATAGAGGCCTTTAGGGCTGCAGCCCACAGTCCAGAAGTGTAGGGGGCCAAACCTAATAATATTAATCTCAGCCCTATAATTGTCCTGTAAAGAAGAGAAAATGTTAGAGTTGGGGGAAGCTTTTGTTGCATTTCCCATTCAGTGTGGGAGATACTATTGGTATGTACTGCAAAAGGCTTGGTCCATTTATTAAATCACTTGATGGCATGCTGGAGTTGGACACATGTTGGCCGTAATTTACACTTAAAAAGATGCCTGTAAAAACTGTGTGTTTACACCCATGTACTGAGTCAGCTGTATCTCAACATACATCCAGCTCTGTACTTCTGCATGCACATGTATGCATGAAAAATATATGTGGCATGTGGACTCAAAACTTGAAAATCTGCCTACGGCCAAAAGTAGATTATTCTGCCACTGGGCTCCATCACTGTTTTCTAGACGTATTGCTGATAATGAAGTATGATTTGCACTCAGTTAATAAGACTATCAGTCCAGCAACAGAATTATTAGTGTGGACAGTCCTATTCTGTCTATCATTCTGCTACCCCTTGATAGGTGGTGTTTGTACCCTTTATTAGACCTTGAACAATAGCTTGTATCTGCAGCCCATTTGGGAAAATTCCATTCTATAGATCTCAAAGGGTGCCAGGGCTACATAAGCATAAAGCGAGGGACACCCAGAACCACTTTATGAGGAGCATTTGCATTCACTTAGCTAGCTGGCATGTATATGCACATCTACAATTACCGAGATCTCCAATTCAATCATGTTGTCAGATCATTTCTTTTTCTCTTTGAAAATGTTAAATAATATGCCTTTCTCTATCTGATTATCTTGTATTTTAGCTTCAACTTCCCAGAATACAAACAGCAGATCAACCTGAGAGCACATTATTTAGGTAAACTCATCGAATCTTCAAGTCAATTGCAAGTTAAGGGAAATGCCAAGGAAACAAAATGTTTGGACAAGAATTACTTTATAAAACATACCATTCTTCATGATTTCCATCCATTTCCTTGTGCACATTTAAAGGCTTCAGGTGTGTTATGGCTAAATGCTACAATTTATTTATACAGTCCCGTAGACCACCCAATGGTGAAACAAAAAGAAGTCGGTTAGCATACCTTGTGGCTTATTTGCTTTATACTGCTGTTTTCAAATTGTATATTCTAGTTTTACCTTGTAAAATTACAGTCTTGACAGCTGCTGAAGATACACATTAGTGGTTACACTGCCACATTTTTCAACCATAGCCTTTAAAAGCGCATTTGTGCTGTTTCTCTCAAAATAATAATGCTGTATGATCTTATGAAGTATCAAACAAAAACGGTGTCTTGTGAAATGACTAAAGCATATTTTCACTTAGAACAGGAAGTGATGATGCACTGTTGGAGCATACCTATAAAAATGAGTCAGATATTACCAGTTTTAGGAAAATGCACATTCAATAGTTTTTTTTATTCATGCTTTCAACAGCATAGCTGAGAAGTATGACAACAAATGCTGACTTAAAAACAACTCGGGGGATTTTGCTTTTACTTAAAAAGATTAATTAACGATCAAAGCAAAATAGTTTGGATCATGTAATGTAAATTGTATAAGAAAGCTAAATAATTTCATAACAATGGGCATTGTCTGCATACATAGGATCATGTCCTTGTTCTGCTCTTGGGAGGTGACATTTCACATACACTTTGTATGACCATTTATATAAGTGCGGTCCAGGACGGCAATGTACAAGTCAGTAACAATAAAATGATCACTTGGAAGTTCTGCTACTTTTAGCCCAATCATTAGTTATCTTAACGTTCCCAGTTTCCCTACAATACTGTTGGTTTGTTATAGCCAATTTTTTCTGAAATAAGGCTTTATGGTGCAAGGGAATATCGGCACAGTCTACCCACTATCATTCTTAGCAAGTCCACCATTAAGTATAACTTTTGCATTTCTTTACTTAAATATGTTTCATTTAAATCATAAGAAAAAGAGGATATCTGGGGGTAAATGTATCAATATGCGGGTTCTTCAACACCCGCGTGTTCAGCCTCTTCCGCGATTAAATTTCAAGCGGCGCTGCATTGTAAAGGGTTAACTTCCCTTTACAATGCAGCGCCGCTTAAAATTTAATCGCGGAAGAGGCTGAACACGCGGGTGTTGAAGAACCTGCATATTGATACATTTACCCCCTGGACTTTCTTTTTTCAAGTGTCATGTTTGCATGTTTTTAATTACTTGCTCTTTCCCATATATAAATTCACATATAAAATCATCCAATCGGGTGCCACATGTTCCACCCTTCAAACTCATTTTAACAACTTGTCCCAGTAATGCAAAATCTTGTTTTTACATGTGAGCACAATACAAGCCCATGACTACATCTAGATCACATTCAGGAAGGAATCCTGTTCATCGCCTCCATGTAAATCTACTAATCCCCTGCTTAGCTGTAAAAGTGCAAATATAGATACAATGGGTCATTAAGGCATGTTTGCAAATAGGCTCTGCTTACACCCGTAGTCAACTAGTAACAGATTTTAAGATACATTCCTTGTTGAATACAGGTGTATTTTCCCTCTGCTCTACTACACAGGATGCTGCAGGAAACATACATACCTGTCAGCTAGTGCAGCATCCTGCGGGTCAATACAGTTTAAAAGCAAATAATGAAAAAAAAAAAAAGGCTGGGGTCCCCCCACCAATGTTAGTAGCCTTTGAGCTGCCAGCCTAGTGCTGATAATTGCCGGGGGAGGGGAGCGTGGGTATCACTGATGTTATGATAACCAGCATTAGTCAAGCCAGCTGGGGCTGTTGGCACTATAGCAGTGGAACCTGCCATAATGACAGACCAGCACTAGCCTGGTCAGCACAGGGCTTTATTCCATAGGGAGTTGGGGTCCGCAAAAAAAAGTGCACCCTGTCCAGGGATACCCAGCCCCATGCTGAAAGCACTTGGGCTCTTCCCACACACTTGGGCAGGGGGTGTGGGGAAATACATGGTTAATGGTTGGAGGAAAATGTGTAGGAAAGACAAGGATGGCAACAGATGGAGACATGACAGCTCCCTTCCCCATTATATCTTTACTCTCAGTAGTGCTCGTTCATGCCTCCTTTCTGCTATACAGTTCTCATTGAAAATGAAATGAGTAAGAAAGATTGCTGTGACCCTCTTAAAAGCCAGGTGGAGCTGAGTTTCAAAAATACAGGAACATAAACAATGGTGGAGGGGTGTGAAGGATGTCGTAATTTAAAATTAAAGACGAGTTTGTTTTTACCTACCGCGTATCAGCCCGGCGTGGAAGGCGATGGGGCGCTACAAGCATATTAGCTTTTGGCGGCCTGAAACCTTAATCAGGCCTTGCTTGTTCCTGATAAATGCCTGGATTTAAATGTAGGTAGATAAAATAATTGATTTTTCTTTTATAATTTTCTAACTTGGAGCCCATAATCATACCTGCGGGTCTCTGATCTACATAGCTGATTTGGACACTATGGGCTAGATTTACTATACTACGGGTTTGGATTAAGGTTCACATGGGCCTGGAGCTGAAATTTACAAAGGGCCTATACCCCATACTGTCTAAAGGAACATTGCACACACTCAACAACTACAACTACAAGGTGAGCTGGCGAAGGTGGAACCAAATACAACAGATGCAACACAGTTTTGCCCTGTGCCGGCTCATTTTAACCCCTGCCTACCGCCACATGCACACACAGTACACACTACACACACAGTACACACTACATATACATTCATAGGTTCTTCAAAAAGAAGTTTAAAAGCTGTTTTATTGCACAATGGCAACACATACGCGTCAATACCATAAGCACATTTAGTCTATCTTAAAAAAACATATGAAAATTTGAAAACTGTTTTGGAACTAATTGGATATGTAAGACACAACTGGTTAATATGTGGAGATCTTAAAATTTTATTCATGGGCCAGCAACAAGGTTACACCAAATTCTCATGTTTTCTCTGTGAATGGGATAGCAGAGCTAAAAATTTACATTACCAGAAAAACAATTGGCTAGCTCGAAAAAGTTTAGAAATTGGAAAAAATAATGTCATCAAATCCAGTTTAGTAGATCAAAATAAAGTTTTACTTTCACCTCTACATATAAAATTAGGACTGATGAAACAATTTGTAAAAGCACAGCCTAAAGATGGATAAACTTTCAAATATCTCTGCACCAAATTTCCTAACATATCCGATGGTAAACTGAATGAAGGCCTTTTTACAGGCCCTGACATTAGAAAGTTAATAAAAGATGAACATTTTGGGCTTATAATGAATATTGTGGAACTTTTGGCGTGGACTTAGTTCAAACAAGTGATTTCAAAATTTTTAGGAAATATCAAGGATCCAAACTACAAAGAAATTGTCAGGGAAATGCTTAATAGCTGCAGAAACCTTGGCTGCAATATGAGTTTAAAGATACATTTTTTGAATTCCCTTATTGAGCATTTCCCGAATAATCTCGGAGACTACAGTGAAGAACAGGGTGAACGGTTCCACCAAGATGTTAAAGATGTAGAAAGAAGATACCAAGGTCGTTGGGACGTCAGCATGATGGCTGACTACTGCTGGATGATACACAGACACGACACAGAAAAAATTTATAAGCGAAAAGCGACAAAGCGAAGTTTGAAGACACAAAAACAAGATATTAACAATTTTTTCAATAATTATGGTTTTGTTTTTATTATTGTTTGATTTTATTGTTATTTTATTATGTAATTAAGATAAAAACACAGTGATATCATCCACATTTCTTTGTATTTCACAATAAATATGTCAAGAACAATTAAACGTCTTGTTTTTTCTAAAAATGTATGTAACCCCCTTATAGGTTAATGTGATGTGGTCATTTTTATTATATACTATCTCTTGATGTAGGAGATATACAGGAGTATAATTAAGAATATAAAAGTATTATTAAAAAAGATTTCAATACTTTAAATTTTGCAGACCTGTGCAATTATTGATCGCAAGTGGAAGTGTTTTTAAATGTTTTAAACGTGTAAGGATTAGTGAAACTAGTACGGTAATTAAATCCTAATATTGTCATAGCTAGTTATAACAAGTAGTGTTATTCCACAAACCCAAAGAGTAAAAGTATTAAACCTCATGTTAGAATCCTGGGTAAAGATAGGCAAATCATATCTTTCTTGCTCCTATTGGCCAAGCATATATCTTTAACCATGTACTTTCCAGCGGATACAGTCAGAGACACAAAAACCGCAAGTCATTAAGGAAAGCAAGGCAAAAAAATTAGTAAGTTTGATCTTGACAGACCATGTTACAACACAAGGGGTGCAAATTAGTTTGTTATTTTACATGTAAGAAAAATACTGGCTGTTTTTCATCTAGCACACAAATACTTGATGGCTTTATTTTTCCACTAAGATTTAAAGTTGATCTAGAACATGCCCTACCGCAAATATAAATCTGTCCCCACATTTGAAATTTACCTCCCCCTCCAATGCAACATGGTTTTGATCAATGTGCAAAGTTACTTTTTTGCTTTGCTCTTCTTAATGACTCAGGCCAAAAGCCGTCAATCCAATAGATTCGGTCTACATATCCAATTATAATGACTGTAGTTTTGGATGCATGGTATAAAGTAATTTGCATATCTGTACCCAGGATAGTTTTAGTTAATCCTCAATGGACCAGAAAGATTATATTTTATTGTCTGCTGGGTATTTGCTAAAATCACTGTGACCAGGAATGTAAAACTAAATTGCTGTGCACCATAGCAAAATTTGTGGACGCTCCAGCTACCCACTCCCGGACCCCCAATCTGCTTTTCAGTAGATGCATGGGGCTGGTGCATACGCTGTGAAGCCCCATGCATATGAGGTGAGCGGGGGACTCTGAAGTCGATGGACCAGCATCACCAGGCCCTCACCGCTGGGTCCCACATAGGTCGTATGTCATAACCGTTGGCTGAATAGATAAACTCTATGGAGATCCTGATGGTGAGTGCATACACACTGCAGGATTGGAACGACATTGGATCCAGATTTATAGCTCTGCTGAACAATCAAATGAAACTACGATCGGTACTTTGGAACGACTATCGTTCACTCTTTAAGTATACACACTAATGCAATATTGGTCCGAACGGTCATTTATCATGTGATAAACCTGGAGTGTGTACCCAGCCTAAGGCTCTGTTTCTAGGATCTAGTCTTTCCCTTAAACACTGGTTAATATGTACCTAATGAAATGTTAATGTGTACCTAGTCCTAAACAATATTTGTAATAAGATTTAATTAGTTTGGGATTAGCCTATTTCTGTGGTAAACTGCTCCAAATGTTTCCCTATCCAAGATACAAGTCACAAAATGGAGCGTTACGCTGCTGTCCTGAAAAAATATATCTACACTAATTAGTGGTTTGCCATCACTTTAATTTAGCACTTCTGTTTTTAATATCTATATTTTTATATGCTTTCAGTAGACTCATGAATTCTAATACTAATCATATTTATGTGGTTAAAGTAGAGGGATAATATTGGCTAATGATGACAAATAAAATGGACATTTCCCGGCAGAACATATCTCCTTTCGGTATCATTTTTCATCCCATTATAAGCCTTGTTTATAAAACACGCTTTGAGTATAAAATTGCTGAATGAACTTGTAATGTTACATTCGGACTCAGCTGTTGGAGTTTGTTTTTCTTAGAATGTTTCAAGCTGAAGGCAGTCCAGCTGGTTTTGATGTCATGTGTTATCCAGAGAGCTGTTCTGCTGTTGGCTTCTATTCAACCAGATAACCAGAGAAATCATGTCGCTGTGACACTTTGTATTTGAAGTGCATCTGACTATGCATTAAGTGCATAGATTTAAAATGCCTAATAACCCAGTAAGTGCTAATATCTAATTATCAGGCTGCTAGAAAGTGCACTAATTTGCTAGGGTGTAAAACACGACTTTAAATAAATTAAAATAAAACAGTACATGAAATTAAAATGGATTAATGGAATGGACATTTTACTGAGCATTTCTAGATGTGTCTATAGTCAGCAGATAGTATTGAAGAAGCTTCAGCAGATAGCATGAAGAAGTGCACACAGATTGTGTCATTGTCACTGTGTGAATCAGGAGCGGATGGTAACTTCAACCAGCACCAGGTTGAAAGAATTGTATACTCCATTGTAGCAGATTAGTGTGCACTGTGGCTTCATTGTCGTATATCATTTATTTTGCAGCCATTCCTCTTGTGTCCAAATACATTTAAATAGGCTAAAGGGGTAGGAGCAGACTTTAAGGGCCCTGCAGTTGTGGATTATAATAGGGATGCATCAAGCGAATGCCAGGAGCACAGGGGAGCCCAGGGCTCTGCTCCTATTCACCCCAGGGACATGCAGAACCAAATTATAGCTGGGGGGAAACAGGGGCAGGTGACTGCATGGACTAATAGCTTTTGACAATGATGTGTGCAAAACCTGGAGGGGGGGTAAGAAAGAGTTGCACTGAGGCCTGAATATCCTCTTCATGGCTCTGGCTTCAAGCAGTGGCAGAAATACAGGGGGTGCAGGGGATACGGTCGTTACAGGACCCAGAGTTAAGGCATCCTGGCAATGCTAAAACTCCACCCTCCCAGCGGGATAAAGGCCTATTCTGCCGGTTCAGCACATGCATATTTAGCGCATTCACCTAACCTTACATGCTCAGAATAGGCCCCAGTGGGGGCCTGATGGCTAGATCAGCATAGCCAGGCCTTACCCAAAGTTTGTTATTGGGCCCAGCAATGCAAAGTTCATAAAAACTAGGCGTTACTTTTCTTTGGGAAAACCAGATTGCTTGTCATGACATTTTTATAAAATTGTATATAAGCTAAAGAGACATATCATGAAATAAGTATATAGTTGCACATACATTCAGGGGTAATATAATTTTATATATTGCGCTACAGTTCTCTGTTATATCATTTTACGCACTGTTATGTCAATTACAACTGATCATTTCTTATTTTTTTTTAAATTATCATTTTCAGTGCATTTATCCCTTTAAAACACATAGCAAACATCCTCACTAACCAAGAGAAAAATGTACAAAAACTATAACATATAACATGTTTTATTCTTAATAAAATGCATAAAAAGACTATTAATAATACAGTAATTAATGACAAAACATAAAACTTTGTTGTCTTTTTTTCTCTCCATATAATAGATTTATTAGGATGTTATGAATGTGTACTGTACTGTACATAAATTGCATTTTCACAGTTGCTCCTAACTGCAAACATATGTTCTAACATGCATACACAGTATATCGCTAGTAAACGGCACTTGTACCCAACCTGTAGCTGGTGCAAGTGATACGACAGAGAAACACATACCTTTGGGATGTCCAAAGCTTAAATTTAACGTCGCTGTGTGTGCTTGAGCTTGGCACGTCCTTACTGTACATTAACTACGTGCATATGCCCGTTCCATCCATGAAATCATACGCTGTAGTAAGGATCCTTTGCACTCGAAGATTAATTGGATGTTGCCGTGTTCACTGGAGTATACTTCGGTTCTGGGCATACATAGATCGATTTTATGGCAAATATCACACTTATAGGCATTTACGTTCATTAATGAATCAGGCCCCTTGTGAGTATATATGCCATTAATTCACCTGTCAAAAATGGAACACTGAAAATGTGTAAATAAATGTCTGTGTTCACAAGCCCTAACACATACACAATATAGAAATGCATTCAATAAGCCAAAGGGGATTAGTTAGGTAGCAAATATTGTGGGGCATTTGATTACTGGAGTGTCAGGGAGTCGTTACGATGAATATTTCACAAACCATACGCACAGGAATAATCTGGGCATGTGGATTTTGATGTGTGTTGTAATTTTATGATCTTGCATGCAGATGTGTGCACAACAGTGAATGTTTGCACTGCTCGTCTTTAGAGACGTGCGTTCCGGATGCCCAATGCTTGATTCAGATGCTGCTGCGTGCACTTGACCTTGGCTCGCCCGTACTGTACATTAGCTACGTGCACACACCTATTTTTCTCCCCGTCCATGAAATCGTAGGCTGTAGTAAGGATCCATTGCACTTGAGGATTAATTCGATTTTTTTAAAATGCATCTTAATTGGGCATATACATGTCCATATTCTATAAGGATTGGAACAAATGTCTGTTGTTGAGTATGTCTTTAGAGACGAGTGCTTTAGCTATGATTTTATTTGCAGTCTGATTGCTACTGATTCTACATTGATTGACGTGATTTTGTCAGTATGTAGTGATAATTTGCATAATGAAGTCGAGTGAAACAATGAAATAAAAGTTACAACTGTTTAAATCAACAGGAATGTGGCTGAATCTCAGATTGTTCATTTATATTTGTAGGATCAATTCTTGACCATTTTGCTTTTTACAAGAATAATCCAAATGGTGTATAATTAAAGGGACACTGCCATATTCAACACATTGGACAATAAATGACAAATACGAGATTAAGCGGTCGAGCAATAGAATAACTTAGTATATTGCTACAATGCATGTATGATAAGTTGTCCGTTCAACTCTGGATTTTTTTTTTTTGATTTTTTTTTATTTGTTTTGTTTAAATCATTTATTTATTTTAAATTGAAGAGGTTTATTTATTGTATATATATCTGGTATACAGATCTAATGTTTTCTTGAATGTTGATGTAAATATTTGTTTCCAATAAATTCATATTTTTGTTAGCACTATTAATTTATATTATAATGAGTTTTGTTCGCTTGCATTTTATGGCATTATTATTAGACTAAACCAATAGTACTGATTAAGATGCATTTAGAGACTTTTTGAAAGCACACTTAGCATAAATCAATAAACATATCATATCTATAGCACTATTTTGAACAATAAATATATTAAGTGGTAGTATACACTGAGAATCACAGAAAACTAATTATATGTACATTTACTGTAGTATTAATCAACTGCAAATAATAGGATCATTTTAATACTCAGTCATTTGATGAAATATTAAAAAATGGTTAAAAATCTAATTGTAACCTTTGTAATTCTGAAAATATAGATATCTTTTAAATTTTTGGAGGTCTAAATTGCATTACTACATACCTTTGACTTTTTCGTTTACCAGAAATGCTGGTATTTGAGATATTTTATCTGTTTGTTATTCTGTTAGTCCAAGTTTTACTATTGGTTTTTAATGTATTCTGTAAAATTCTATGGAATTCAGCACCAACCTGAATGGGGTTCTCCCATGGGAAGCTCCAGGCCACCTGTCCAAGCAATATTTACATTAAATCCTTCACCAAGGCCAATTCAAATCTAAAAAAGAGGAAAAACACCACATAAAAATAAATTATAATAAGAAAATATACAAACGATGTGCTTCTGAGAAGATCAAACAACATGTCATGTCAGTTCAGTTTTGTTTGACAACTCTGTTTTACTATGGCCCATAGTCCCAGTGGACAATTTTGTAATCTTGGGCAATTTAAAGAGCCAGAGAAGGACGAGAAAATTAGATGTAATCATGCTATGCAATTAGACATGAATGTTACAAACAAGAATAGGACTTTAAGAAATAAACCTAACCTCATCTGGGGCTCCACTGCCAGGGAGTTACCTTGGTCACTGTGATTGAGGGAAATATACAGGATGCCGGGGTCAGAGTAGAGAGCTGTCTGTGTACCGTTTCCATGGTGAACATCCTACAGGTGAAGGGCAAAAAACATAAAATATTCACAAATGCCCAGTCGAGACTTGAGTTTGCCATAAACGCCACCGATCAAAATGAACTTGCTGAAACCCTCTTGAATGACTTTGCCCCTTTGCATTTTCTTAGTCTGTCTTTCTTCTTTTGCCAGTAGTCCTTTCCTTCCTGAGCTTTAATGCAAATCACTGTTTAATGCACTTATTTTTTTTTTTTTCAACTAGCTTCTTAAAATCAGGAAACTGAAGCAAGAGTACCCTGGAGACTCCTGATGATCAGTCATTGAGAAATCCCAGTCCTTTTGTACAATTAGATATTTATACACCAACTCTTTGTACTTCTTGTCACTGTGATGGAATCTACCATTCTGTTTTATTGAAGAATTTTATGACTTATTAACTGCCAACAGTTCATAACCTCTCAGGCTTAATTAACTAGCCTCGTTGGATTTCTGAAGAAAGACCAATGTTTAAATTGCAGACCAGTGTTTTGTAAAGAAAAAAAAAAATCTGTGGCTAAGAGACACGAAGCATTTCCCCAATTCTTGACAGAATACTAAACATAAATGTATGCATTGATTTGCCAAGTTCCACTACTGAGGTCAAAGGCTTTGCAACCAGCTGAGTAAATTGGCGTTCTTAAAGCATTCAGTTCAGTGAGCAGTCCCACAGCAGCGAGACTGACATCAAAAGGCCTGCCAGATGCGAAGAGAACTTCATACTTCATTTTTGCTAAATCATGACGGCAAAACGTGAAGACATTTAAGTACAGTATGATCTCATTGGGATGGCAACTCTGCCCCCAGATCATAGACATTTCCATGATTTCCACAATCAAAGGCAGAAGGCTGAATTTGAGACACATGGCCAAGCTGCGTTATTTAAAGGCTTGTAATATAACCACTGAAATGCGAGATTGATTGAAAAGAAAATCTAATAAAATACTTAATTCATGGTAATATCTCAAAACTGGCTACTTCTCAAGTGCCGGATTTTCTCACAGTATAGAACGATTGCGTGTGTTTATTAATATAGATGCTCACTTTCTTATTTCTATGTTGTTTTTGCAAAACAACTTGGTAATTGATCACTTAATAATTAACCCCTTCATGACCTTTAGCATGTTATACCTATGGGAACAGACCAAATTCTTACTCCTATGAGTATGTAGGTGATGAGGTTTTTTTTGGATTATGTAACGTTAATAACTTTATTTTATTGTACATGGAAAAAATATAGGAACAATTTTTTTTTCTTCATCTCAGCTGTTATAGGTCGATACTTGATTAAAATATTCCAAATATATTCTCATATAAAGAAGTTTTACTTAAAGTGAAATGTATTTGAAAAGATGACAGCACATAATCTAAAATGTCATATGTAAGCTGTCGCCTCATTCATGGGAAAGTGAGAACAATATTTTTTTTAATCTAGCTGTCAGCATTTGTAAAAAAATGATTTCTAAATATTAGGTAAAACAAGTAAAAAGAGATAAATGAAACGTCTGCCAACAGGAATATCTATTATTTGATTAAACTCAGTGACCAGGATCTGGGATACAGTTTCTCAATGGTATGACAACACTGCTCAGCAAGCAGTGAGCAACTTTGGGTACATTTTCTGATCTGCCAGTGCTCTTCTAAATTAAAAGTTATAGTAAGACGACTGAATTCACCGTCTTCTCCAATGTATCAAAAATATCTTTTCAACTTTAGTTACACTGTAAGATCTGAGTACATTATATGGTCTGGAAAGGTGTTTAGCATTTAGAGTGTACTGTAATTGTTAACCAGAACATCCAAATCAACCCTAATAAATGTCCAAAGGTATTCGTGAATAACGTTACGTGCCGTATTTTTTGTAAAGTCAATCTGCACATACCCAGAAGCGGACTATACGCCAGTGAAAGCTCTTGTTTTCAATTTTTCTATTTTAATTTTTTTTTCATGTTATTAACAGAGGACAATAATTTTTTTTTTTTCTTTCTGTGGATTCTTTTGGGACTTATATTCCATATATACTAGGGCTGTGCGAGAGTGGTGACCACCCAGGGTGCAACGCTGAAGGGGGGCGACGCAGTTTATGAATATTTTAGGTTCATTTGGTTAAAATTGATGGTTATGGGGACACCAGTTTTTCTTCTCGCTCCATGCGCTAAAATTGTAAGTTACAGCTCTGCCTATATGTGTTGTCCGTATCCTCCAGTGTATTGTCTGTCAGAGCACAGCACACCTAGACCCGTATTCAACAAGAGACATTTCTTCAGATCGGTTTGTAGTTTAATACGGACGTGTGAATGCCAGAATTACGTGTGTTGCAAAAAAATGCACAATACATTCTTTTTGCTAGCTTTAATGAATCAGGCCCGGAATTTTTTTTTTTCACATCAAACCTTGTGCCAACAAAGCTTACAATCTAAATTTTTCTGCCACAGAAACATGCAATATGGATATTAAGTCTGAAGCCAGTTAATCTACCAGTGTGTAACTTTTTCTAATACTTGCCTACTTCTTAAATCTGTACTCCGGGAGATCGGAGTACAGATCATGTGACAAAGGGTATGAGAGGGTGTGATGATATCATTGTGTCACTATAGCTCCGTCTCTACAGTAAAATACAGAAATCCAAGGTATTGAATAGCGGGGGAAGGGCTTAAGCGATTAAGCCCCACCCCCACTATTTAATGCCGTGAATTTCGGCATTTTACAGGGTCCGGGAGGTTTGCCTACTCTTCCGAAATTCCGGGAGGGTATACAAATATGCTTTTTCTTCATGTTGTAAACTGTGTCAATGGCAAAACTTCCCAGATAATCACATAAACAGTACAACTAGATTTTCTTAAAAACCTTTATGCTCCCTCCAGAATGACTCAGTTGCACCCAGGTCTTAAACCGTGCAAATACCGGTACTGATTTTTACTAAAGCAGCCCTGGGCGCCATTTAGCAGAGCCCCAGGGGATGCTCCGTGCAGCCGTTTTGCCTGGGACTCCATGTTTCATCTGCCAACAGCGGCCAAAAACTGGGGCTTTGTGGTGTTGTGTCAGCAGGGTGTGAGCGGGATGACTAGTCACACACACAGTCCCAGCGCTCTCTAGGTGAGCCTAGGTGGTCGTCTAGGGCACTAGCCTAAACACAATAAATAAGTGTCAATGTCAACAGCATGAATTGCTTAAGCAATTAGCTAAACTTAAGTCTAAGTCATATACAAAATATAATGCAAAATATAATTTGTATATGAATTAGGCAATATAGCAGTTTTAAGTGACTAATCTTATGAGATTTGATATCACAATTATAATTCATGCAGTCTTAGGCTGTAACAGAGAGGGAAGCCTCTGTATTGGTTCACAATTAAACCTTACCTACTGCTAATATATTTGTGTATTTTTTAAAGCATATTATTATTTTATTATTTTTAACATTTATGAACTTTAGGCTATCAGTGTACATGATCCATGTCTCTCCTGCTCCTCAGCAGGAGTCTATTCCAAATAGCAGTAATAGTGATTTAGGTAATGTCTCCCCTCCCCTAATATGGGTAAGATCACAATGGCCTTCCTGGGTAACAAGCAAACTGAGTTCTACAACACTGGATAACTGCAGAAGGGGGACCACTGTGGAAGGATGCATACAATATATATCAGCATGTATATATACAGTGGGAATGTCAAATGGTTAAAGATAGCTTTTCAAAAGAATTCAGGCTATTTAAATGAAATATTATGCTCTCGACATCAGTTAAAACATATCATTTAATTCTTTATAAATATATGTTGCATTTATTTTTGTATGTAGACTAGATTTAACCTTAGTTAATCACTTAAGCAATTGATGACGTTCCATGCCCAATTTATTTTCTCCAATTTTCCATAGAATAACATAGGCTATTAATCATTTCTAATGATTGCTCCCCTCTTGGACGTATATTTTATTTTGAACAGAACTGTGTAATCCTTTAGCCAACAGACCACCTGTTCTGGCTGCAGCATTTTTCCTCTGCAGAGCTGTGCTCATAGAAACTAACATATCGTCACCATGATATTGTTCTCTCTTAAACTTACACAATGCAACTACAATTACCTGTTTTCAAATAAAGTGCAGTTTATGAGGAATGAAGGACAACAGATCCTGTTCTGTGAGTCAGCACTTAGCACATGTGTTAACATAAAGATCAATGAAATACAATATCAGAAACACTGACCAAGACCAAGGGGTAGATTTATTAACCTTCTCAAAAGAAAAAGTGGAGGTGTTGCCCATAGCAACCAACTGCTTCTAGCCATCATATTCTATAATGTACTAGAAATGTTAGCAAGAATGCAATTGGTTGCTATAGGCAACACCTTCACTGTTCCTTTATAGAAGGTTTGATAAATGTACCCCAAAACAGACTGAGATGGTTGAAACATGATCTGGGCTAATGTGTATATGTGAGCAGTCCATTCTTATTAGTGATCATTTATTTGCATCAAAATCTTTTGTGTGTGCTCTGTCAGAAATGCACCTGACCTTACATGGGGAAAATGTGTCAATGAAACCTCCATTATAAGAGAAGGGTCATAATGAATCATTCTTACATATATTTGAAAAAGATTTCCTTAGAGAATCTTCAGGATTAGCAATCAGCTACTATGATCCCGTCTCTGTGAACATAACCTGCATCGGGGACGTCTACACATTCAGTTGTTTTACAATAAACCCTCTAATTTTTTTTGAAACCCCTCTGATTATTCACAAAAATCCATGAAACCTCAGGAGAACCTTGTTTTAATCCATTCGTACTCACACGCATGTGCCTAAAAATATGTCTGCTCCATAGAAATGTCTTCCTCCTTTTTCATTACATTGTTTAGCAGAGCTCCTCATAGTAATTATATGAAGAAACAATTGGTGATCATATCTGTGTATAGGACAAAATCACTGAACTGATGCAATAATTTACTTTTTTCCATTTCATTTCTTGGAACTTTATGGACAACAGGTTTCCGGAAAAGGGATCCCAAACCTCTATATGTTTTACTTTTCATTAATACAGTAAACGGTTATCATAAGTAAAATGTGATAAAATAAACTAGTTGCCCATATATACTGTGATATTGCGATTAATATCAGGCAATTAGCCCACTACCGCAGTGTAGTTCCAAAATGAGGTGAACGCAGAACCATATTGGACCAGATCAGCATTCCCAGAAATCGTGTGGTAAAACGACTGCTATCAGCCTGTGTGCACAGTGATCTTCTGACCGCACTTACAATGTGTTCCGTAAACATGCTGGCTAATAGGCCTGAGCACTCAGATCTCATCCAATTTAACTGGCTCAGTGGTTAGCACTTCTGCCTCACAGCACGGGGCTCCTGACCAAGTCCTTATCTGTGTGGAGTTTAAATGTTCCCCCAGTGTTTGCATGGGTTTCCTCTGGGTGCTCCCGTTTCCTCCCCCACTCCAAAAACATACTGGTAGGTTAATGGACTGCTGACAAAATTAACCCTGGTCTGTGTGTGTGTGTGTGTGTGTGTGTGTGTTAAAGAATTTAGGCTGTAAGCCCCAATGGGGCAGGGACTGATGTGAGTGAGTTCTCTGTACAGCGCTGCGGAATTAGTGGCGCTATATAAATAAATGATGATGATATGTGTATGGCCAAATTTGATTATGATCATAATGTATTAACCCCTGCACAAAGGGAACTGGGGGTGTCCATGACATAGGAACCATGTGATTCTGCTAGTTTAGAACATGTAAATAGATTGTAGGTCAGACTTTACAATGACTAATTAAAAGTACTATACATTGTTAACATCCATTATTGCAACATTGACTGTAATGCCATACTGCCATGTATAATAATGAATAATAATAATAATAATAATAATAATAATAATAATAATAATAATAACAACACATTAGATCAGTTTTACTTACCTTAACTCCAGCATTACAGCTGTGATCTTCTCTCTTACTAAGGCATTTTTAAATTAGCAGCAGTGCTTCCTATACATCTCCCTATGAAATTTCCATTCACATTTTTGTTTGTCTTTTGGTTTATTATCTTATGTTATGTTTTGTTTTTCTGTAATGACAGAAAAGGAAACCTGTCAGCCTGTCAGGCAGTTGTGTCTTCGTAGAGGATCCTGTGAAATTAATCTGTAAGAGAGAATGTCTGGGGTGGGACCAGTTGGGGATTCATCAGGTCTATTGAGACCATTGTAATATCTGGCTGAGCCATATTTGTTGGAGGTAGTGTGGAATGAAGTAGAGAAGCTGTTAGTATTGTTCAAACACATTGTATGAACAAATGTGACACATATTATCATTGCACTCTCTGGTATGGGTGAGGTATGTTATTCATTATTGATCCATATGTATGCTTTCCCTGACAAATTGTTTTTGCAATATGAAAATTAGGTAGCCCTTCATTTAGGATGTACAACTGACTGATTGAATAATTAGCTAAATATATAAACAATATCAATCAATTACAAGAATTTAAGGAAAAAGCATACATAACAAATCTATTAACATTTTATAATGAATATAACATAGCTGCAGCAAAAGTGGCCTCTTTATTCTTTAATCAGCTCTTTTACAAATCTTAATCTTCTCAGAAGATTAGCAATTAGAGAGTGAAAATAAGTTTTAACCATTAGTCCTTATACAAAAAACGATTTTGACATGCTGAAAAAATAATTTGCAATAGTTTGTCTTTAAATCTTTTATCACCTGTGAAAATTAATTAGGAGCAGATGTAGCAGGTTAGGTTGTGATGCCAGGGTTCATTTCCTGCCTTTGCTTTCTCAGACAATCTATTACACCTTTCGTGAACTATAGGCAAAACAGAAATGGTCCTCATAAATCAACATTTACCTTTCCCCGGGCTGTGGCTTGTACTGACCATTTTAGATTAAGGCAAGTCTTCCCTTCATTATTTATTAAATCTGTATAGACAACATGCCAAATGTCATTTAAATTCATATAAAGCACTTGTTTTGGCAAATTATAACTTTTTGTGCAAGAAATCTTTGGATTAAAAGAGCAAGTTAAAAATCAAGAACTAGTTCTAAGCAAGGTTGTTTTCCAGAGCTCTTTCTAAAATCAAGAGGGGGAGGGAATAACATAACTGGCAGACTACATTCTGGCTTATACATGACATTATGCACTCTTACCTTAAACTAGCAGTGCTACATGTTACGTTTTATTATTTTGTGCATTCTAGCAGTCATTTTTTTAAGCTTGTAGTTTGAGGTCAGTTTCCATCATATTAATAACTCTTACAAGAGTCTGCATAATGCCATCAATAAATAAAATAAACTTTATTAAAATTAACAATAACAGGATTTTATTATGTATTTTGTTGTTGTTTGGAAAAAGCAGACATCCATGGTCCCTGAGAGATAGATTCCCTGTATATTTATTTTACTGACCGCTAAATAATAATCACAGACAGACAATTTGGTTAATCCCCCTTTTCCACCCATTGTAAATGCCACTTGTATTGTCCTTTTCAACTCTGCCAAAATGGCCTCTTTAAGATTTTACAGTGGGGTCGAGACAATTTTCACAAAGCACTTTTCAATGCAAGAGTGGAAACTTGCAGTTGCTGTCTTATGGAAGCAGTACACAGGAAAACCTCCCATCACATTATCATTTTATACTTTCACTGATGCAAAGTATGTGTGGTGGTTTCTCATCATATTTATAATCTTGGGAGCTCTGGTGGAACTCAGGGGAGTTCTAGAACTTGAGATAGGTTTATGGTCGGCCTTGTAATAGAACTTGTACTGAAATTAGGACTAGGGTTAAAGTTATGGATCTGTTCAGATGTAGTATTTGAATTAATGTTAGGATTGTGTAAGGTCTTTTTACCATTTCATGAGAGTTTTCCAGCTGCAAACTACCAAACTTTATTCACCTGACTTAAAACAGAAGAGCAAGTGTGCATAGTAACATTGCTATTTCTTATTTGATTAATCTGTGCAACATGGAAGTGGCTTTGTAAAAATGGGTACTGGTAACATTTACAACATTTACAAATATATGTAGCTGAATCAAGTGCTCAACGAAAAACAAAATAATGGTGTTTTAGGGGTAAGATATTTTTCTATCCACAGCTGAATTCCTTTTTTTTTTCATCATTAAACAACACAGCATGAGGTACCTAAGAAGGAGAAAAGATAATGATGTGCACCTAGCTAATACATAAGCATATACCTGAATATAGTTTTGTGAATTAAGCCCCACCTTTGATTGAAGACCATGGACTGCACTTTTTAACTTCTTCTGCACAAACCTAGCTATGTGTCCTCTGTTCATCTCAGTGCTTCCTATATATATATATATATATATATATATATATATATATATGTGTGTGTGTGTGTGTTAATGTTACAAAATGATTACATGATGGTTCACTTACAAATGACAGCTAGTTTAGAGAAACTTCCATGACCATTAATCTTAGTTTTCCTGCATCTGTTAATGACCTTGGGGGTGGACTTACTAAAGCCTCTGAAAGGGAAACGTGGAAGTCTTGCCCATAGCAACCAATTAGATTCTAGCTGTTATTTTCTAGAAAGCACTAGATAACTTATAGCTAGAATCTGATTGGTTGCTATGGGCAAGCACCTCTACTTTAGCCATGAAATAGAAACAACATAAATAAGTATCTTTCATCTACATTGTACAAGTGCTGTGCCCATTCCATTGTGGAAGTGTTGCCCATAGCAACCAATTAGATTCTAGCTGTTATTTTCTAGAAAGCGCTAGATAACTTATAGCTAGAATCTGATTGGTTGCTATGGGCAAGCACCTCAACTTTAGCCATGAAATAGAAACAAGATAAATAAGTATCTTGTACAAGTGCTGTGCTGCCTATAAACACATACCAGATCTACAATCTATATCTTCCCTACATTTCACATGACTTTCAAGTATTTGCCGATAATTGCAATAGAATTAAAAATGCAGAATCCTCTGTGGAACAAAGAAGAACATTAAATAAGAAAGCAAAGAAGTCAGGATAATGGTTATAAATAATGGTAAGGGTCTATTTTAATGCTATATGATCTCCGAAGCAGTAAATCTGCTTCTGGGAATACAAGGAAAGGCTTTGCAGACATCTGTAAGTAGTTAGATTGATATGCTTGTGGGACATATACTGTGCAGGTGATTGTCAGTACCCCTTCTTCTAGAAGGGCAATATTCTCAGATACTTACATACTTGTAGATTCCTCAAAGCGATGACCAGGGGGTATTATAACAGCATACTCATTCTGTAAGAAGAGAATAAATCTGTTCAATTATTTGATTGAATAATACAGTCAAAAACTTCTATTTCATGAAAGGCAAACTTGTATATCATATTTTAACATTTTAATACTTCACAGTTATAATTGTGCTATGAACATATTAACAATACTCTGTTAGTTTAAAAGAATCCCTATCACTGTCACTTTGTGTAAGGAAAAGACTTGTCTGGTGTAAATATTTGTATAAACAACAACTGTGACGAATATCCTTATCATTGTCCCCTTCTGATATCACTAGCCA
Organism: Mixophyes fleayi; assembly: GCF_038048845.1. Classification (NCBI taxonomy): domain Eukaryota; kingdom Metazoa; phylum Chordata; class Amphibia; order Anura; family Limnodynastidae; genus Mixophyes; species Mixophyes fleayi. The sequence continues at coordinate 54,464,785 of NC_134406.1, forward strand.
ACAAAGATAACAATATCTTTCAATTCAGCGTAAATTTTAGGCCCCACTTCATCCATAGCAGAGAATGACAAATACCCCTTCCTCACAGCCTCAGCACTGCCCCTCTCCCACACACCTTGTCACAGTCACAAAACACAAACCTGGATATGAACAAACCGAAGGAGGTAGGAGTGCCGGCTGGAAAGATTACAATGTATAGATAGCTAGGGGGGGTCACCTGGCGATGTGCGGGTCCGATTTGTAACATGTAGCAGTTTTTATATATTAGCAAATTTCTTGGTTAATAGACCAAATATGCTATTTACAAAATAGAATTTGTTGCTTTGTTGCGTTGTCGTTATGTCGGGGTTGGGTACCTTTTAGCGATGATTGACAGTAATATGCCTGACTTGAAGACTCCAAAGCTGACATGCCCGACCGAAGTATAATTGCGACTGTTAAAAAAAATTGACATTTCATAACAGCGACTATGCGTGATCCCGGTACTAGTAAGTGACGCCACTGTAAAACGCGACGCTACTATTACTGCTGTTACGGGGGTATATAAGAAAGCGCCCGCTGTATTATTATTATTACAATTTATTTATATAGCGCCACTAATTCCGCAGTGCTGTACAGAGAACTCGCTCACATCAGTCCCTGCCTCATTGGGGCTTACAGTCTAAATTCCCGCACACACACAGACGGACAGAGACAGACAGACACAGACTAGGGTCAATTTGTTAGCAGCCAATTAACCTACTAGTATGTTTTTAGAGTGTGGGAGGAAACCGGAGCACCCAGAGGAAACCTACGCAAACACGGGGAGAACATTCAAACTCCACACAGATAAGGCCATGGTCGAGAATTGAATTCATGACCCCAGTGCTATGAGGCAGAAGTGCTAACCACTTAGCCACTGTGCTGCCCAATGATTTTTTTAGAAACACTTCTACATTGTACGGCCCGTGCTTTTAATAATTCTGAGCAGGGTATGAGTCCATGTAGTGCACTGTATCAGCCAATTCTTTGCCGGCTCTCTGTTATATTTTCTGATATTCCAGACATGACCATGCCACCCAATGACAATAAGATTGACAGGAGATTAGACAATTTCTAATAGACAATTGTAAAAAAATAAAGGGTTAAAGTCCCTTTATGAATCTTTTTATCTGTACCTCCCACATACGGGGCCAACGTCATGCGCGGATTCATACGCTTACATTAACAATGGCACATATGCTCAAGAATAGGTACATGACATCACAAAATGTAATTTACATTGCAGATCCAGAGATCATAACTGAGCCCTGTTTCATGATTTTATATGGAGAACATTTTAAAGAAGCTGAATAGCAACTGAAATGTCTCATGTTTCTATAATATATTGCCAAAGGTGATTATCATCTTCGACAAAACATAACAACAAATTATTAATTTTTTAAAATTTTACAAAATTTTACCAAAACATAAAAAATAAAAAATAACTGCGTCTGTAATGGTCCTTATAGAAATAGTGCCAAAAGTATTTCACCATCTGTATTTGGCTTTTTGATGTTATATAAAACCGATATCATATGTACTTTTATTTGTATTTATCTATCTAGTTGTATTCATTGTCACATATAATCCTTGTTGTAATTTGATTGAATAAGAAATAAAGTGAATATTTCACTGAACAGTTTGGGGCATTTGGTTCATCTTTACTGCCTACAAATGCTTTGCTTGTATTAGGTCAGCCAAGTAATCTGCATTACCATGAATAATTACTATTTATATAGCGGTCTATATATTTAACCTATTTGTTTTATGATCAAGTTACATTACATTTTGCATTTTTACATATGATTCCAATGTGTAGTTAGAATGACAGAATATAGGAAACCAATCAGATATGGTGCTTTAAATTACCAGCAAGCAGCAAACATTTGATAAACTCACAGTGACAATGCTCATCAAGAGATACAATGTCTACGATCAACCTTTGGCAAGAGTTCTTATAGCAGAGCTTTCCCTTGGTCAATTCAAGATAGGAAAATCACTGCCTACAAGTATTTCTGACTCATAATCAGTATGCTATTTTCTTCAAAAATCAAATCAAATAATGCTGATGTATCACGCAACATCTAGCATGGACGGCTGCCAGAATTTGACATACCAGCATAATTTTTCTTTTATAGTCAGACAAAAGCATATTTCAAAACCACCATAATTTAATAAAAATGATATATTTCAATGTACTGACAAAAAAAAAGGATTAGAAAATAACATTTAATAATTTCAGGTTTGGTCAGAGTTTCCACTTAAAACTGGACATACAGCAAATACACATTCTGAATTGTAGTTAGACATGTGCAAATCTTTTCAGTTCAGTTTGATTTGTGGGATGATTGCCACATTGGGCCAATGGATCTATTTCCCCTGAATTGATTCACAAAATATTTATTTATGACTCAGACAAAAACCATTGTTTTAAAAGCGGTGTTAAGGGTTTAACACTTGCTTGCAAAAGTACCCTTGTTCAATTGACTGATATTAATAATGTTTTTCAATTTGTTTAAAATTTTGTTCCGATATCTAAATCATACTTGCCAACTTTTTAAACCTCTGCTCCATGAGATCCTGGAGCAGAGGTCATGTGACAAGGGGTAGGATGGGGCGTGGTAATGCTATTGCATCACTGTAGCCCCGCCCCTTGCTGATAAATGTTAGAATTTGCGGCATTTCAAAGCAGGGGGCAGGGGCTTGATGGCGCAAACTAAATGTCATTAAGCCCCACCCCCTCACATCTGGGAGAATGCCTGTTTTCCCAGGAGTCCAGGAGGACTCCCTGAAATTAGGGAGCCTATCAGAAATTACGGGAGAATAGGCAAGTATGATCTAAATCTTTTTCTGGACCCATAATTGTAAGATGTTTTGCTAACTGAAAAATACTGAAACTCAAAGAAAATCACAATATGCTGAACAAAAACAACTGTAGTAAAGATGCATCCTGTATGCCTGCCATTGATAGTATGCCTACATGCAGCCATGCATTAGGTGTATTTCATTTGTCTAGTTTCAATTAACAGTTGGCAACACTGTGAGCCATAGTACATAGTGACATCACTAGCATGTGTTCTGCTTTAATAACATAAATCAGTGAAAGCAAACCAGCAAAAAACTAGAACTTCATATAAACAACTTTTAACAGTTTATTTTTAAACGGCAAAGTCCTACATTATCCCAAACATCTTAGGCTTATAAATGAGCAGAGTCACTGCATGCTTATCCACTCAAATTTCATCTCTGCAGTCATTGTTTAGCGATTTACGATGAATGATCTGTTTGCCATAATTACCACACCACAGAAACATTTTATTGATTTTTTTTTTTTTTTTTATAGCCTGACGTAAGCAAGTCAAACTAAGAGAAACTAATACATGACTTGATTTAATGTTTACAGATGAAATGCAAGAGCACAAATTGTAATGATATGCTTTGGATTGTAGTTAGTGAGTGTAATTCATGTAACCATTTATAAAAATAGCCATAGCAGATAATTAGTATAATATGAAAAATTGTTGACTACGATATAGTTCAATAATGACAAAGCAGAAAACAGACCTTCAATGCACTGTGAAAATAAAATTACAAAAATGAATAACATATATATATATATATATATATATATATATATATGTATGTATGTATATGTATATATATATATATATATATATATATATATATATGTGTGTGTGTGTGTATATATATGTGAATATATATATATATATATATATATATATACATATATATATATATATATATATATATATATATATATATATATATGTTATTCATTTTTGTAATTTTATTTTCACAGTGCATTGAAGGTCTGTTTTCTGCTTTGTCATTATTGAACTATATCGTAGTCAACAATTTTTCATATTATACGAATTATCTGCTATGGCTATTTTTATAATATATATATATATATGTGTGTGTATATATATGTGAATATATATATATATATATATATATATATATATATATATCTATGTGTGTATATATATGTGAATATATATATATGTGTGTATATATATATGTGAATATATATAAATATATATATATATATGTGTGTGTATATATATGTGAATAAATATATATATATGTATATGCATAAATATATATACGTATATATATATATATATATATATATATATATATATATATTTCTATATATATAAATAAATAAATATATATATATATATATATATATATATATATATATATATATATATATATATATCTATATATATATAAATATATATTCATATATATAAATAAATATATATATAAAATTATGGGGGAATCTATTTATATATATGTTCCTCTTTCTATCATCTAAATATTGTTTGTTTCACCATCAGCTGTCCTATACTACATATGTTAGAAATTTAATCTGGTTTCCTATATTTATGTATATGACAATGGCAGTGTAAGCAAGCAGTATTCCTGCACCAAGTGGTTGCAATTAGAGGATAGCCAGTATGACATATATCTCTGTGGCATGCAGCTGTATGTCAGTTGCTGCTGCCATATATTGCTCACACTTTTGCAAAGATGTCAGCATTATGAAGGGGGGAATAAAAGCTTGTATATGTTTCTCTTACAACACAAGAACATTTGTATCTTTAATCGGCAGTGAGCAGGGAAGGATACCATTGTACCCCATATGATTTTCATTAGAGGTTATGAAAGCAAAAGTGTGAAGATAGGATCCTGACTGCTGGATGGTCGCAGAAGTAGCTCCACAGCTGCAGGCTGCTCACTCAGGGACCTTCTGAGGATGGAGGATGATGACAGCCGTGCGAAGAGATCTCTGATAGCTTTTCACTTTTTGGGGTCTTTGATGAGCAAACATGTGGCTTTCTAACCAAAACAAAGCAATAGGAAGCACATTTACAATACTGGCCAAAGGGGAAAGTGATACCTAAAGCAGAAGTAAAAATATCATCAAGGAGTGAAAATAATGCCAGTGATGGATGATATTTCCACGCAGCTAACAAGTAATTAATGAAAGCATTAATCTTCCTTTTTGTTTTAAAGGGCCGCTAAACTTGATATGCATGTATCTTTATAAGAACAAAAGTGTGCTAATATCTATCACAAATAGAGATCATCGGACAAACGGAAACATTTCAAACAGTGTGATCCATGGAACTTATTAAGTATGGTGTAGGGGTCATTTAAAAAGCTACAAAAATATTTTTTTGGGGGATTTCAGGAACTTCTTTTTGCACTATTGTGCCCATAGAAGAAATGGCATAGATTAGCATGCTGCAATGCCGTCAGCTGCTGGGGGGGCACAATTGGGGGGATACATCTGTAAAACATGCTTACCAACTTTTAATTTTTCACCCCCCGCTGTGAACTAGCAGTATGTGGGGAGCAGGACCTCACAAATTTGGATGAAATGACGCAAATGCATTATTCCCTTGTGGGGGGCAGGGCCCAAATAACCCAATTCACTGTGATTTGGTTATTTTGCACCAACCACACTATTGAGGAATTTGCCTTTATAGGTACACACACACAAATAGTGTACACGCACACTTTCTATAGGAATTTGCCTTTATAGACACACAAATACCAATGTAAAAAAAAAGAAAAGATGTCAGACGTGCCGCATGAAATAAAGACAGACCCAAAATCCCATTACATTTATTTATTAACATTTATTTATATAGCACCAGCATACTCCGCAGAGCTTAACAATTAGGAACAAACGCAGCAGTAAAACAAGGTATGGTATTAAGCAGACAAAGAGGCCTCTGCTAATGAGCTTACAATCTGTATATATATTTAAGACAAATTAGATGACAAAATGCAGGCTTTTAAAGGAAAAGTAGGAAAGTAGAAATTAACTAAAGGTTGGGTCAAAACGTGATAGTAGGCAAGACTTTCAAGAGACATTACATTTACCGGCGTGAACATTTCCATTTCGAGTTTCATTCCAACCACTGATCATGCAAAGCATTTGCATAAATGTTTTCAGCTTTAGAAATGACCCATAAAGTGAAAAATAAAATACTGCCACAGATTTGACAATGGATTTGTCACCATTATCATACAAATAAAGTACTTATATATTAGTCGCACTAGTAATTCTTTTGTGATAGTCCTGGGTTTACAGTATATAACAAAGCTAGTAGAGATGCATGGAAACATAGGTCTACAGATGTCAGATTGTTTCCATATTGATAGAGAGCTGAACGATCTACAGTGTCTGCATGTTGTTGTATCTGGAATTGTTGGATAGGGGATTAGGTCTAAATAATTAATTAGCGTTGGGGCATATGAAAGGGTGATAATAGTTTTTTTTAAACAATCCATATTGTTACATTGAAAATAATGTTTTTACAAAATCTGTGTATCATTTACTTTGCTTCGCTTCAATTTTGACAATGACTGAAGAGTTGAGCGTGTGTTAAATATACAAATATTCTATGCAAATGGACATTTAACACCTGCTAAAATGTTTAGTAAGTGAAGTAAATAATGCTTTAGACCTACATTAAAAGAGTAATCAAACAACAAAGTGTCTGCAAAAACTACCCTCTCATTTAATCACCTACCACTAGGAATTGTTGCCTACTTGCTGATAGTGAGGTCAGCCCAGGACATAATCACTGGGCAATAATAGTACTCAGGATCATAGAAAGAATAAACACAGTACCGTTGTAGATGAAACAACTAATACAACACTCATCACACATCTTGAATATCATCTATTAATACCAAGACAACCGCAATGAGCAATGACTTCTACATTATACGTAATATATACATATGGTTCTTTCTCTGTAGAAGTAACTTTTAAATGTACTTAAAAACAAAATAATTTTCTGAAAACATTTTCAAGAACTTTATATGACTTCATGCATTGTATAAAATATAAATACTGCTTGTTATTGTTGGATCCCAAATGGCAAAAACAAAAAATAAGTTCAACTTGCCAAACACTCAGCCCTACACGCATATTAAACAAAGCATGAAATATACACAGCAGTGATTTCAGTTATGTTTCAAAGCTGCTCTTCCATGTACACAAATATAAAACACTTGGTGATGCTTCACAAAGGAACTTTTTATTTTCCCCACACAGAAAAATACAGAAATAAATTGTAAATAAGATTAACATAATTATCTCGTTGTTCAAATTCCTTTAATTTTGCTCTTAAACTTCTTCAGTTTTTTTGATGAACAATTGTTCTATATAACCCTGTAATAAACCAATGGGGATGTACAGATAAGCTAATTATTTTGACGCAGTTAAAGTTTTGAAGAATATCAGTATTTTGTGGCAGCCAAATTCGTGGTACTGCAAAGGTTTCAGAATTCAGCACAAAAGCACCTTTTAAGAACAAACAATTAAAAGGGGAACATAATACCAAATTGAACAAATATATATATATTATGAACCACCTTTCATAACTTAAAGCAAACACTTTAATAATTGTTTGGTGAATTGATCCACTAATGATTAAACTATTACCCCAAAATGTTATATCAACCTTATACATTTTCCATTAGGCATGGTTATACTCCTGGCTCCTAAAACAGCATTTTTATGATTAATTTTAAATAATCCAAAAAAAGTCAGTAAATATCATCATAATTAGTCATAAAAAAGTCATAATTGTCAGTCAGTTAGGCTATGACCTGACTGGAGAGAAGGAACTTACTGGCCCAAGACACTAGTCTCCCATCTAACACTGTGTTCATTGTATTATTGATTCTTGGGGTGTATGGTTGGTAATATGAATGGTAGTTATTTGCACCAGAATTGTGATGTAATCATTTGCACCAGAAATATGCTAAACAGACTTGTTTTAAGTTCCCTCAGAGCTCATGAATCTAAATAGTGTTTTTTTGTCAAAACAAAGAAGTATCTCAATAAGTCTGTCAGTGTGTCTGCAAGTACTAAAAAAAATAGACATCGTAAGTTTTGTCCACATTACTAATTTTGCAGATATTCCGCAGCGGTATGTAAAACTAGAGTCTGCGAATGGAAAATAACAGACTAGTAAATGGCGCATCCAAAGAAAGAATATTTTTTTATTAACTTCTTTGACTCCACTCAGAATTATTTTAGCTTTGGGTGGAGTTATCAAGTAATACACACCCTCTTTTATCTATGGGAGTTTTCTGCAGATTGGCATCATTTTCCAAACTCCTGAATACAGGTCTACAAAATTAAGAACAGAAAAATAGAATTCTATCAGCGCCTCACTGTCGGCTACCTCTGGGAGGTACCTTGGTCAACTACACAATAGTACAGGGACCCAACCAGCGTTGTTTGTCTCTCAAATGAAGATAAGAATAAACATAAAAATACTTATATATTCAATGATGAGAGGGACAGATGTCGTTAATGATAATTAATCAATAACTTTCTGCATTATTATTATTGATTAATTATTATATTATACAACGTTTATGTACACACAGATTTGCACTATTTTGTGTTTATTTTTCTTCCCTCTCGGTCTGTCTGCTTTCAACATGGGAGAGTTGTGAATGACATCTGTCCCACTCATCATTGAATATAAGTATTTTTATGTTTATTCTTCATCATAATCATCATCATCACCATTTAGTTATATAGTGCCACTGATTCCCCAGTGCTGTACTCAGCGATGTAACTCACTCATATCAGTCCCTGCCCCATTGGAGGTTACAGTCTAAATTCCCTAACACACACACACACAAAGACAGAGAGACTAGGGTCAATTTTGATAGCAGCCAATTAACCTACCAGTATGTTTTTGGAGTGTGGGAGGAAACCGAAGCACCCGGAGGAAACCCACGGAAACACAGGGAGAACATACAAACTCCACACAGATAAGGCAGGGAATTGAACTCATGACCCCAGCACTGATAAGCAGAAGTGCTAACCACTAAGCCGCCATGCTGCCCATTTATTCTTATCTTTATTTGAGAGATAAACAGCGCTTGTTGGGTCACTATACTATTGTGGTCAACAAAATTAGCAATTAGTGTTTCCACAAACAGGACAAAAATCTTTGTGGGGGGTAGCCTAATGCAGTGATCCCCAGCATGTGCCAGACACATTGCTCTACGTTAAATTAGGGCTGGACACATCACATCACTTGATGCTGTGTGAAAATGTGCTAAAAGGACACACAATAATATTAATATGTCAGATTGAAAATTGAATCAGTGAAAGCAAAGTCCATCTAAGCATGAAAACCTCTTCATTCAATCAACCTGCTACTACGTCACCAGCTACAGCAAACACAAACAGTAATATAACTACACACATGAACAATGTACAGTGTAACGAGATGCGTACATTACTGCTGCCGCCTCTTAGATATATCAACCAAATGTTTTAAATTTGCAAGGATGTCTGCAGTGTAGAGGCAACAGCAGACACATTAAAGGAAAACAATTCTAAATGATTAGAAGATTACAGGAAACATCCTTTTCATGTTTGACTAAAACAAGCACTATGATCGTGAGAACACAATAAAGTTCCGGTAGAAATTACTGAAGAAAATTAGCAAATATTATCTTAAGTGTGATAGTTGGCTATTATGATAATAGCCATCCCAGTTAACACAATTTACATAGCCCATTCCTCAGATGCGAAGCACCAAGTTCATTTTGTCATCCTATGCCTCATTAACTATGTATTAATCCCCAGTATTAGTGCCATTTGCAGGGTAACATACTTCTAAAGAAACTTGGCATGTGTTCAATGTTCTGGACAAACCTCAACTAATTACGAACTTTCTAAAATCTCATTTCTCCTAGCTCTTATATTTAGTCACACTTCCTGCTATCAAATATAATGTTTATTGTACTTAGTGTTTATTATCAAGAAGGAAAAAGATTAAAAAACAAAGGGACTTTAAAAAAAAACCTGTAATAATACATATACTTTAATATGGAGTTGGTCACCCTTTTGCAGTGATAACAGCTTCCACTCTTCTTGGAAGACTTTTTACAAGATGTTGGAGTGTTTGTGTGGGAATTTGCACCCATTCAATTTGTCAAGCATTTATGAGGATAGGTAGATAGATAGATAGATAGATGGATGGATAGATAGATAGATAGATAGATAGATAGATAGATAGATAGATAGATAGACACATTTACTAAAAGCTCCAGAAGTGATTGAATAGAGATGCCTACCAATAAGTTTGGTTAAATTAATAATTGTAATAAAAATGACCTTATATCCAGGAGAGTAACAATAGGGGGTACAGGGTCACACCCTCCCTCCAATCAAAGCCCCCTCACAAACCTCCTAGGCTCATTCTGACTGGTGCATGCTCATAATAGGCCCCCACTCTACTCTATTGAGAGCAGAGAAGGGTCTGGGAGGCGAGAATGGCTTATATTTAATACCATTTAGAAGATCCATGGCCACAACATAGAGCTGTCTCCTTTCCAATTACTTCTGAAAGTGAGTGGAATGTAACAGAGATCAACCAGAAAAAAACTGAAAGGGGGCAGGGGTAGTTCCATAGTTCCAAGACATAGAAGGGACATCGGATTGGACATTAGCCGCGTCTGTCATCTACGGCTTGAATCCATCCTCGTTGACCCAGAGCACCTCTCCTTTATTTTCCCTGCCAATCACTGTCAAATACAGTAATTAGCTTTAATGGTGGAACGTGGTATAGCTCATTTCATCTACTTTTATTAATTATGAAAAATAATATATATACTTTTTTGATGTCTTCATTTAATACCATATTATCTATTTTTTTTTTACATTTTAACAGTATGACTATAATAACAAGAGTTTACTGACAATCAATTTTGTCTTTTCCTAAAATCCCTGTAGATCATTTGCGAAGAGTCGTCCACGTGTATTATCCTTGTGGGTGGTTGATGTAATTATGCTTGCTTGTTTGAAATTTGACCTTCATTTTAATTTATATATATAGTTTTATAAGCAAATCCTAGGGTTGTAAGAAGAACTAAGCCATGTGGAAATACAATATTAGATAAATGAGACTTGTGGTAAACATCATCTGAAATGTGTTTCTGGCTATAAACACTTTTTGCAAAAGAAAAGAAAAACATGGTGGTTGAAGGAAAATGATTTTGCTTAGAGGACAATACATTGAATAAGTAGTTTTCTTCCAATCACAGAGAATTTCTGTAAAAGTGGAAAGCTTTGCAATGCACTGTAAAAGACAAATATTGTAATATTTATGCATCATTGGAGCTAAGAACAAAGTAGAAACCAATAATTTATATTTTTGGATAAATATATATTTTTTTAGAAATGCTCATCATTTTGCTGTAACCTAAAACATACCAGTACAGTGGCGCACGCAGGGGGGTTTCTGGTTCCCCAGAAACCCCCCCTCCGGGAACCAACGGTACTCCACAGCAGCCGCGGCGCTGTCAAAGAAGCGTCCGCAGCAGTGCTGTATTGTAGTATAATACAGCACTGCCGCGGATGCTTCTTGACAGCGCCGCGGCTGCTGTAGAATTCAGACTCGCTGAAATGGAGCTGCTGCGGGAGGCGGAAACCCCCCCCTTCTAAATCCTGCGTTCGCCTCTGCAGTAGTCCCAAGTTGCCTTGTTATAGGCACAACCCTTTAAATGACTAAATTGCATGTAGCTTTTGTTACACTGAATTGCAATTCATCTATCTGGGGTTTTACAAACTGTGAAAAATATTTAAGTCATAGTATTAATTGAGAATTATTAAAAATGCATGATATATTTATGTTTAATTATTAGTTTAGTGTTAGTTATCCATTATTCCTATAGGTTCAGTTTTTTAGGGTGATGTCAAATTTGCACAGGTGTTTGTGTCACAGTGAAGAATCATCTCATTCACTGGGCCAGCTGCGCTCCTGGGAGGTATCTTGGAAATGTGAACTGTTTGTACTTTGAGGCTGGTGAATGGGAAATCACTGATCGAGTCTTTTTTTTTGTATTAAGCCACTGTACATTACTATATGGGTGCAAGTCCAGTAAAAATAAGGGAATGGTATAAGCAGTAGCAAGGTCAGTAGAGCAAAAACAATAAAAAAAAGCTAATGCATTCAATAGTACATACAATAATATTTTTATAAATTAATGCTAACCAAGATAAAGCGTAAAAAAAAATTTTTCGCAGCAGGTTATAAAGCAGTTCGTACACTGTAATAATCCAGGATTATTTGTTGATATATATCCTCAAATATTAAAACCTAGTTCAGTAGATGATCTGTCTAAATGGTATATCTAGCTCTTGTTAACATACCAAATAAAATGTCAAATTTCTGTCAAGTCTAAACCTTCTATAAACTGTTTAGACTGGGTGTACTCTGGTCATATACATTAACCTTCAGAGATCATGCAGGGAAGATAAAACCAGGAGGATAGACGAACGTTAGTTCACAGTTAGCTTTTTTTTGGGAGAAAATTACACTTTGGGTCATTACTCTTGTAGTCAACAATATCAGTCTTTCTCAAACCTTACACATGTTGTAATTATGTTTGGAATGCTTGGGTGGCATTCTGGAATTATTTGCGTAACTCAACACGACTAAACATAATACCATATGATATTTACTTTCAGTTGGTTCATTTTAAAGTAAAATAAAGAAGGAGTTTTTTTGCTTCTGACTTTTTATTACTATACTTTGTGTTCTTTCGATTGCCACACCTTAAAGTCCATCTTCCCACACCATGACCTCTAGTAGACCTTGGAGCCTAAGAATAACAGTATATCACTCTTTGCTTCTTTCCACTTTTTTCCCACACACAATGCAACCCAGACCTCACCTTCAGCTCTCCTGAGGCCACTTTGCAAGCCAGTGCGATGACACAGCCAAAGGCCATGCGTGCAACACTGGACGAGCGCAGCTCATTCCAAATGGTGTCACTGTCCACCTGAGCAAACAGTCAGTAAAGAAAGTAAAAAAAAGAGAAAGAAAGTATAAGAGAAAACAAGTCTGTGAGGGAGGGTTGGCAGGGTGACAGCCAATGTACAATAACATTAGTCTTCCGTCTTGGCCAGCTGAAAGCCCCTTCTGGACATGTCTTTGCTTAAACTTTTTCCTGACACAGACTTCTCCAATAGAAACACATTCCTGTCATGCCTCACTGCTATTGCCTGTTTAGATTTCACATTGCAAACAGCATTACATAGGCCAGAACTGGCATACTCACAAGCCCATCAGAAGCGAGCCCACAGTAGTAGAGGTAATGTTCAGCATGACTTACAACTGAATTCCGAACATCAGAGAGCCCCAAATAAAATAGAGTAAAAGCATAACAATACAAAATAAATCTGTGTAACCGTAATACATATAGTAAATGTAATGTTAATGTTTACAAATCTATATATTCTTTATATAAAATACAGTGAAGGGTAAAAGGAGCTTGTTATGAGTGTTCTTTATGTGAACTCCTAGGCTGCAGAAATATAGCATCCAATACTAAGTGAAAAGAGTTGCTCTCTTGCAGTTCAAAATTCAATCAAAATCAAATTGCCGTATGATCATGATTTTGGGCGGGTTCAGTTTTGGTTTCTCAGCTGTGGATGTGCTCGTGGTTCGCAGTTCTTATTCATAGCTCCCTTTCTCCACCTTAACGATTGCATGGATATGTTAATAGGACAGTCCCAATTAAAAGGGTGCCTCAATGCACATCCATTCCCTCACAGCACGGTTTCACTCATCCCTTCTCTGAGGGGTTGACGTCACTCACTGAGTGTTCTCTTAGTCCTGCCCACTCCCCCTCTGTGAGGATAATGTCACTCTGTTTGGGCTCTGACACTTACTTGCTAGTGTTATACCATTATAGTCATACAATTACATTCTGAGGCAATACAGTGTATTCCCCTGACTGAGCTCTCATCTCTACCATACAGCCACATTCTGAGGTAATATTTCCCTCAAATCTGTCCCACTTTACTCATATTCTCACTGTCATGATGTACTTTAGCCTTCGTGGCACTTTTCGGTCTCCACTACCCTGAGCTTAGGACCTGGGGCAACCAAGTATTGGTAAGCAACTTGTGCTCTATAAAAACAGTAACTGTTATAGATTAAGACCTGGTTCTGCAGGTCTTAGAGTTGGCATACTAGTATCATATCATGGGGGTCAAACAAGAAGTATATATTATGTTGGAAGAAAAATTGAATTCTAATCCATGTGCCGTGAAGTGCCTCTGGAACCTCTTATGAAGTCACTTCACTTTTCCTCTCACACTCCATAGAGATGCACATGAAATTCAGTGATATTCCGCGTACTGTAGAACCGGAATATGAGCTTATTGGCACATTGTGCACGGTTCCCCTTGCAACGAATTGAATCGTCACCCTAATGTAAGAGTAAAATTTTGATTAGTGGCGATTTTTTATTTGTACAGCATTCAGCTTTGATTTATGCTTATTTTGTAATTAGTACCAGTGATCCCAATGTACACCAAACTAATAAGAAGAGAAACATATTACTGGCATAATGTACCGTGTTTGTTTTGCCCCAAGTCAAGCAGAATTGTTCCATATATTTGTGACATGATATTTGACCATAAATATGGCAAAAGCTGGTGTTGAGTACTGTGTGTTATAGTTGGGATGGTTCATTACGGGAACAGTGCTATCCAGAACTATGCTTTCCCTAACCAGTAGTATCAGAATATTTTCTACCCAGCCACAAATGTTTTCTATACTTCTATAGTTTTCTTTCAGAAAATCTAGGCAAATATTTAATTCCATCAGCACCATGGGTACTAAATTAAATTTAACCATGAACAATTAAGGAAAATAAATGATTATAGCACCACATAGATTGCTAGATGAAAGAAGTGGCATATCACTTTAAGAAATTATACTATCCTTTTAGCATCACATTAGTGCCCATTAGCCTTGCTATACAGTATATTTTAGCCTTCTGCTTCTTTCTGCTGAAATATGAAACAAAAGAAATTGCTTCATTTCAAAATGGATTTTTAAGTCCAACAAGTATAAAGCGTTGTAAAGGTAATATTTAAGCTTTAATGTTAGTGTAATAATTATTACATTTGTAAGTCAAAGTATTTGCATTTTTATAAACCATTAAAGAAAGTTCTGCGGTCTCTGCAAAGTCTGCGGTGTGCAGGTTCCCTTGACAAAACCAACAATCAAAGCCAACATCCTTTAAGAGAGACAGAAATTCTCTCCAAGTCCGGCTCCTCCCAGCTGAATTGAGACAGTGCCAATGACTGGCCCTACTACACATATCCACAGGTCTCAGCTGTAAGGAATCCCTTTCCCTGCCTTACTCATAGATCACAGGAGGCAACTATTAAGCCGTTGAGAAAATTCATAAACTATGGCTGTATTTTTATTCAGCTGGCAGGACAGCAAATAAATTATAGTCTATTTAAGGGCAGCCAAACTGATACGCTGACACATTGCTCAACAAAATAATAACTGCTCATACTCAGTGGTATGCTGTTTATAACGTTAATAATGGTCTCCTCTTGACATGAAATAACAATCTCATCCGTTAGATTTAGAGTTTATAAAGAAAAGTTTACATTTTTTACATTTTTACAGGACATATATCAAAGATTTTTGCAATTTTCAAAAGGAGAGAATTACTATAGGTTCTGTGCTGTCAACACTGTAATGATGTTGCCTGCTAAATATTTGTATTACAGTTACAGTGAAGCCCAGGGATGTAAGGTGTCTGTTATAGTCAGTATAATTAATTCCATTTTTATGGAAAAACCTGGCTATGGAATGGGGTTTGTCAATGTCCTGAGCATAGCTATAGGGAAGGTGAATGTTACAGAGCAGCGAAGCAGTTTTCTACACACAGAATTCTGCTATATCTGAACTACAGGGGTTACCCAGCCAGAGGTATGACTTTGCTCCAACAAACGGGCTATCAAAGTCAGCTTTGTCTGATGTTACAGGCTATACAACTCAGGCTTTATTTTATGCTAGGTGAAAAATAATGTAAAATAATCCCAGACAATATAGGGACACATGGGAGCCCTAGCCCAAAATAAGAATTTTAATTTTGTTCTGGTATTCTATACCATGGTATATTCTGAAAAGGGGACGGGTGATGGCTAGGTTGCATCAAGGCCCAGGCATTCATTATATGTTATCAGATGTCCCTTATTAAAAGGATTAGTACCTGTTTTGGGGGGTCTATTACCAGGAAACCTTCGCTCTCAGTAATAACGTTCCATGGCGATTCTTGGCTGCACAGCCATATACCATTCTTCTTGCCTCCACTTATAGATCTACTACAATCTCCAAGGAAAGAGTTTTTCTCCTGGCTCCTCCACATCACTTGTGTAGACACCATTCAGAAGTATGTATTTAGGCTCTATATTGCAAAGACGGACAAGGGGGAAAACTTTACTTAGCAGACCGTGGCCTGTGGATGATCTCTGTGCAAAATATGGCAGCCAGTTTGGGGTGGGGAGATCCATGGCTGTAAATTGGGGGATGAACTCTATGCAAAATATGGCTGGCAATTGGGGTTTTTTACTTGTGCAATAAATATTGCAGCTGGCAATTTGGGTTTATGACTCTGCAATTTAGGGCTATGAATGGCACTTACCTCTTTGCTATATTTGGCTGACATGGGAGTATCCGAAGAAAAGAGTAAACTCGGCTCCAGTGTGCTGGCTACTTGGGCCCCACCTGAGCTGTACACAAAGCCTCAGTAGAAGCTTTTGCTGCACGCAGCCTAAGGAGGTGTGACTGCAAGGATGCTCTAGGATAGGTTCGCAGACTAGTAAGCTATTATTCTGCCCAGTCAGCAATCCCCATTTTTTCCTGATGCCCAAGGCAGACCCACCTTGGCAAGCTTGGCTGGGAGTAGGCCTATAACTGTATAATATATGGATGGCAATGGGGGCTATTCTTTTACCTTCTGGCATAGCAGGCTTTCTACAGATTTTGGCAGTGACCTTTGGGCTCATATAAGGAGAGTGCTAGGGCTTCTCTTCAGCTTGGTCTTAATAATCCATGGATCACTATACAATTCAGAGGATTGGAAAGCCATAAAAGGAAATATCTATCAATGTCCTGTACCCACAATATGAATGAGCCTTTACTGACTCTTCAATAACCATGAACTATCTCCCACACTCAAAACACTGAAACTTTTAAAACTTGGTTTCACAAATTTAATTACGACTAAGTTACAACGCTAGTTACAAATATAATTCAAACTAAAGCATACAGTACAGCTCTAAAATTGTGTCTTGTAATTAGACATTATATTTAACTAGAAAACCAGTCAGTAGGAAAAATAAGTTACAAATAAATGTTTAAAGTGCTCTCATTCAAAATTAACTCAATGCTTCCTCTTAAAAATTTGAACATATTTATTATTTTTTCATTTTCAGATCAATGTTATCACTATAGAGTCATTAGAACTGATAACAAATACTACCAATCAATATGATCTATATTTGCAGATTAATATGTTCCGTATGCTCACTTATCTTCAAGATCTTGAAATGTGATCCACTTGCAGGTAAAACAGCGGCAAATTAAAATGACTATGGGCAGCAATGGCCTCCCAGTCCATAAGTTTTTTGTGCCTGTCCATCCACTGTAACACTCATGATTACATAATACAAGGTCATAATACAAGGTCATAATACAAGGTAATACATTGATAACTTTGAAAGCACTCTGGTTACTGCCCCAAATCTTCTTACAATAATGAGCCACAAAGGTCAAATTATGATTTTAAATTTATTAAGCCTTGTTTGCATCTTTATCTTGACCTTATAAAAAAACATTCTTACCTATGCACATTTGATAAAGTCATGTTCCATTTCCATCTCCCAACTATTAAAGGATAACTCCTGTATTACAGAAAACTTCCTCTCTTTTTGTAGAAGCCGGGCCCCATTTCAATGAAGCACACTTATCTAGCTTTAACAGGCAAGAATATTTGAACAAAGCATCTCTCATACCTGAGAGAACCTTTATTTATTGAAGACACTCTATAAAACATCTAAGTGTTCTTTTCATTATACTGGCCCTATAAAATAAAGATGGGAAAAGACATAAAAGTTGCATTTGTTGACAATGAGTAAAAGCTGGTGGATGACGGCCCAGGTGGCCGATGTCACTGTGTATGATAGTTTCATAAAAGCTAGCTCCCACCTATCTATGCCTTTTATAGAAGAAAAAAAAATCATATCCTTCAGCGTTTAATAAATTAAAACAGGTGCTACATAATATCTATTTCTTACTCACTTGACATTTCAGACTCACAAATAAAGGAAAAGAGTCCAAGTCACATTTTTATTACAGATAAATGTATTATGCAGTGAGATAAGGCTGAGTAAAGCAGGTTTAAATCAACCATACTGCCTATTGCTAATAAATATAATCTTTAGGTATAATCTTCATGCCCCACAACGGACACAGTGGAGATGAAGCTGGCTATAAATGCTATAGACAAGTTTGCAATTGGAAAGGCTTCTGACAACAAATGGAAGGCATTAAAATTTGCTAGTGGCTGAATACATGAATTATGTGATAGTCAGACCACATTGGTCAAAGAAGGGTCTCTATAAAATAGTAGGTTTAAGTCTGGACAAATTTCTCACAATGTCAGGCTGATTCACAAGATTTTGATATGCACCAGTTTTGGCCTCATTTCTGTGAACACATTCCATTTTATACACAAATAGCCTGATATAGAGTTGGACATCAGCCCAACTTTCATAATTTATTTTCCAGTGCATATGCACTAAAACACCATTGAATTTAGACATTTGTGCAACTTGAACTTGCACATATGATTGGAGAGGTAAATTGGGGGCGTACAAGGGCAACTGAAGTACAATGAGGGCATGCACGCATAAGTGGAGATGCAGCCTATTCTATTTAGGTCACATCTCGAGATACGCCAATCGTTTGCTGCTACTCGAGCCCTGCTGTAGTGCATATACAAGCTGAGGTTGATTATCAGCATGTATCTTTAAAAAGGTTCAAATAAATGAATAGCTTAATAAATACAAATCAAAACAGGGTACCCCCCACAAACTGAAATCAGCACCAATACTCTTAGCCTGTGCTGGTTACTGCTAACGTGAGTGAATAGACAACATGAGCTTGTCCCAACATAACAGGGGAACTGTAGTTCCACATAGTAATTTACTCATCAATAAACATTATAAGATATCGTACATAAACACCCATTCCCTCATTACTATTTTTGTTGCTCTCCTAAATTCACAGTGATCTTCTTTTCTTCTTTCCTGAAGTAATCCATGGGTTTAAAAATAAAATTAAACATGTAGTACAACAAATAACCTGAACCTCTAGGAGCTACAATGCAAATGGCAGTAAAGCAGCCTACCGTACGTAGCCAATCAGAGCGGCTTTCCTCCGATTGGCTAGAGGATGAAAATACCTCTATAGCTATTCACATATAGACCCTGCACGAGCTATAAATTAAATTCATTATATCAATTCATTTCATTGTAGCAATGTAGCAATTAAATTCATTCATAACGCAATTGAGGTCTACATGTGAAAAACCAATCCGAGCGTCTTTCTCATGCACTTGTCATTAAGAGGAAAGCCACTCTGATTGTATAATCGATACTTACAGAATAATTCTTAAAAATTAGAATATTTGTAACAGTTGAACTGAAATCCCAAATGAGGCTCCTCTGCTCATGCACCAACCCAGAGCTTGCTTAGAAGAGTAGAGCAGAGGTCCCCAGAGTAGTATATAGATCCACATTGCAAGACCTTCCCCCCCTCCCCCTTAAAAAAGGCTAAGTTCACCCCTGGGTAACAATTAGCAACCTCCACCAACCTGCTACAATGGGATAGACAATATGTAATTTAGATTTATTTTTCAAATCATTTATACATATTTTTATTTTATTTATAGATTTTAGACTAACAATGAACTATGCATGAAATGTTTGTAATATAAATACATTGATTTCTAAAACGTTAAACTTAAGTTGGCTCACAGCTATTATCAGGGCATTAAAATTGGCATTTTATGAATTTGAGTATGAATTATGAAGTGGGCCTGTGTGCAAGAGTGGTGCTTCCCACTTCCCCATATATGTGACTATGAGATAATGGCATATATATGTGTGTAATATGTTGTCCTTCCCACTTTCCCCTACCACATATGCTCTGTTACCATTCTCCACTTGTCACCCTGGTGGTTCTACCTGCTGCTGTGTCCACTGGTGGAGGGTTTTGTCCTTCACAGCAGTTGCTTCCACTGTTGCTTCATGTAGGAAGGAACTCTGAGCAGAGCGCTGGTGATTCCCAATGATGATGTCACCAGTGTTTTGCACAGACCGCTCATAGAGCATCTGCATGCGCTATGTAATGCAGTGCAGCACACAGACTCCTCCACAACCAGACAACACAGCAAGGGAAGAGTTGCAGGCGTGGATTGGGAGAGCAGTGTGAAGCAGGTCCCAAACTGTCCTAGGAGCCAGGACAAAATCCTGACTGTGTGGGGCAGTTAAAAAAAACAGGACTGTCCTACCAGAATTAGGACATATGGCAGACTGAGCTGTTTTCTCATACCTGTTCTTGAAACTGTGACTACCTGCTTTGGGTGTCGTAAGTTCTGCAGATGCTCCTCTGGATCCTGGAATGTTGGGGCCCTGTTTAGAAAAGAGATAGGCACTAAACACCATGTGTAAAGCCAAACACTCTAGGCTTTCCTCCACAAACCAGAACCAACTTTAAAAAAATTAATTGACCTTCTTCCCCCAACTTACCTTGTCATTAAATTATTAGCTCCCACATTTAATACAGACCACACATTGAATTATTAGCCCCTGCAATAAATAGCCCCAATCAATCCTAACATAATCATCCATAACTTTAGCAGCCCCCACATTAAATAAAGATATCCACCACCTGCTGATATATTAAATGAAGAGCAATTAATTTACACAAATAGCCTCTACCAGTAGACACATGTTATTAGTTCCTAATGTTACATTACATTAATACCCCATTTCATTAATAGAACCACTATGTAACTATTATAGCCTTGCACACCCAGCACCCATGGTGAATACGTCACTGCTCTGCAGCCAGCCTACAGTATATTGTAAGTCTATAAAGTTTACCTCATTGCAAGTTACATACAGTATAGTGTATTTAAATTGTATTTAATTGAACGAAAAGATCAAAGCTGATACCCATACCCAAAAAAACAGCTCTTTGCCCCAGGACAGTCCTAGTTTCCTCTGTAAAAGGGCTTGTGGTCAATGAAGTTGGAGATGTGGCCGCAACAAAATAGGGTATGGATTGAGGTTGTCTCTTTTTTTAATGTAGAATGTTTGGAGAAATAGATACCTATTTATTTTTTTAGTCTAGTACTACTGTATTTACTGCACGCTATTAAATACATCTTTGCATAAGAAAAAAACATTTCTCTTCTACACATTAATTCACAGTCACAAGAAACAAAAATAAAATAATTTGAAAGAAGGATTTAGTAAGGGAAACACATGCTGTAACCAGATTCCTGACTAAGCTGATCACATAACCAATCTTGATAAACAATGGCCTGTTCTGTAGATAAGATGTGTATCTTGTTCTGGTCAAAACGTCACTTTCTATTGTAATGTTCTAGTTTTATTTATTTTTATAACTTTGTTTTAATAACAGAATTTGCAACATACTTTTTAAGAGACAGTTGGAATACAGTGATGTCAAATGGCAACTATTTGTTCCCTTTAAGCATGTCAAAATATAAAGATGAAAAACACAATGATCGACTCTTAGGGGTATATTTACTAAACTGTGAGTATGAAAAAGTGGGGATGTTGCCTATAGGAACCAATCAGATTCTAGCTGTCATTTTATAGAATGTACTAAATACATGAGAACTAGAATCTGATTGGTTGCTATAGACAACACCGCCACTTTTTAAAACCCGCAGTTTAGTAAATATACCCTTTAGTCCTGATTCAGAGTGGAACAAAAGCATCAGTACAACTTGCAACAAGTGTATACATATGTCCAACTTATTCAGAGTTGAAGATGTGCCTGAATGAGTAGCAGATCCGTCCACTTGACAACAGACACACCCCTCAGACACTTATGGCCAACTTGCTAACATGTGCAAAAACCTTTAATTTTATATGTTACAAAGACAATTGCTGTGAAGCATCACTTACACTTGAATAACCTAGTTAATAACTTAATACACCAGGACCAACTTCCCAACATGCATACGGGAAAAAAGTTTATCTTTGCTACAGCGCGTTCTGCAAATCCTAATCTATAGCCAAACGACTACTAAGCATATACAAATCACCTGCAAACCTCTATTTACAAATGGTTCACTAGTTCAGATGTTTGTCATCATCATCATTATCCGCTACTTACACCTGCCCTTACCACCCACAAATAAAAACTATTTTTCAGTTGTATCTGCGACTATGTCCCAGTCTGAATCCATACACAGTTGTTCAAACACGCCATTGCCTTCACTACAGTATCCATTTCCTCTCCCATCAGACTTCTTTAGGCTTAAGGAGTTGTAAGTGGCAAAAAGTTGCAGGTCTGAATAGCTGTAATTGCGTATGTTCATTTTTTGAGCATGCGCAGTGCAAAGATACACTACACAAATGGGCGTACGTCTTAGTCTGAATCTGGACCACTATGCCCCAACTATTGACGCTTCTTGTTAATGCCACGCATTACATTTACTACAAATCTGAAAATATTACTTGCAATAATAAGCAAACCAGCTGGCTTCATATCATGAGACATATTTTAGTATTTGTTTTAATAGTAAAATATTTTTACTGCAACAGCTTTTCAGCACACTATAGACATCTCTCAGGTGTCATGGGTTGATATACTGACAAGAGTGTTATTTTGGAGAGCCTTCCATGTACATGAAATGATAACTGACTTTACACATTAAAGATAGTAGATAGTCAGATTTCAGCTCCTACTTCTAATATTATTCTGGGATCCCTTGAAAAGTATTATTATTTTTTTTGGATATCCCTATGTAGTTCTTTGGCTGAGGACTGAGTTCCTCCTACGCATTTCCTGTCTGCACCATCCTAGGCGACTCCAATATCTTTTGTGAGGATTAATTGAGATGAGCAAAAATCACAAGGGTCTTATTCTGTGAATAGCTGGTGTTTATGACTATTACAAGTAACATTAACTGTTGAAAGCCCAAACTACAAACTATGACCTTACTGCATAAAATTAGATGTTAACTTCTTCTCATATTTTTCCTATATTTAGTTTTTAATATTTAGTAGAATAATAATAATTAGTAGCCTTTGGAAAACTCCCCATTTACTAATTAGATTTATTTCTTGCAAGTACTAATGTTCAATTTTTCAACTACAGTTCACTACCTTCCATAAGCTATCAAACAGATACAAGCAGCTATTTTAATGATTATAGGGTTTTGATGCAAGACTACTAAATTTGATGATGTCAGTAATGTGGCAGCCTGTCTGCCCACTGACTGACTAAGGGAAGTCTGGGAAAGCCATGTAGGAGCCAATCAGTAAATACAACAAACAGAGATGCCATATTTGGGTATTGTTTTATGGCATTCAAAAAGAAAAAAAGTACAGTAGAAAAAAATAATTTGCTATATGAAGGTGAAATCTGCCTTAAATACTGTTTAAATCTACAATCATAATATTACAATCAGTCAGGGATAGTCACTTCCAGGGGAGGGCTGGCAAATTTTAGCCAGGGGGGCAAGACTCGATTCAGCAGCCTTTTTTAAAGGAAAAAAAATGCATGCGGCCCAGTAACCCATCCCAAAGTAGCTCACTATGGGACCAGCCAGGGGTTGCAGATGCCCCCTAGTCCAGCCTGCCCCTCGTCATTTCTGTACTAGGTATACTGTTACAACCCAGACATTATAAAGAACAACATTTATCTCACTTAAGGATATGTAGATTTGTTTTGATCAATTTTAGTTTTTGTGTAATCCATGGTGAGAAATGATGTCCTATATTGTACATTAATATGAATATCAAAGGCCAAAATACTGACTGTAATTACCCATGTGACAAACACCAACTTATGTCTGGCAAACCATTAGGAATTGGTATACTTTGCTTGGTGATGATTTGTATATAGACCCCTACTGTTCTACATTAATACAATTGAGCATCTTTACAAACAGGTATTAAAATAGTGATCAATGATCTTCCAGGAAAAAAAGCAAGACATAGGGCTAGATTTACTAAGCTGCGAGTTTGAAAAAGTGGGGATGTTGCCTATAGCAACCAATCAGATTCTAGCTGTCATTTTGTAGAAGGTACTAAATATATGAAAGCTAGAATCTGATTGGTTGCTATAGGCAACATCCCCACTTTTTCAAACCCGCAGCTTAGTAAATCTAGCCCATAGCCTTAGACTTTTCCACATTGAATTCATTGAGCCTGCTACTGATCCCAGTCCAGGGGTAAATTTATCAAACTGCGGGTTTGAAAACTTGGAGATGCTGCCTACAGCAAGCAATCAGATTCTAGCTGTCATTTTGTAGAATGTACTAAATAAATGATAACTAGAAACTGGTTGCTATAGGCAACATCTCCACTTTTTCAAACCCGCAGCTTGAGATGAAAATCCTGGAATACCTGGTAAGTATATTGGAATTGATGCTAGGCAATATGATAAGACTGTGTTTAAAGGCAAAGAACCGGCAGACTTAGGGCCCAGGGACTGGCCAAATAAGTCCAGAGGAACCTTGTCTCCTAGGAGACTAATTACATTTTACCACTGTAAAATTATACATGTTGTTGCAAATATTAACAGATGAATCAATACACTGTGACCCTTAGTATAAAAAAACAAGCAGGTCTTTGGCAGCCGAGGTAGCAAGTGCAGCTGGGAGTCAGACATAAGTGTGACATACCTATTATGTGTAATGAGTAACTGTCTAGTTAAATGCAGGTAGCTAAGTCACTTAAAGGGAAACAATGTTAATATAATAAACGCTGATTGGGTACCATTAGCATAATCTGTATTTATGGTGAAACCAGGGACTATGCCACTGTAAAATATGCTTAGTAATATGTGTACTGGGCATGTGCATTCCTTGTGTCATCATGCAATAATATGGGAATATTTCCCACATTTTGGAAATTTTTTATTAATTGCCTGTATAAAAAAATTTTTTTGCCCCTGAATAAATGGGAGTAGCCTTGAGCCCTGCAGCCATAATATGCAGAGAGTGACTGGTGGTGCAGTGAATAAGAGTACAGGGTTTCAACCACCTACTGTATTGCTTGGAGCTTCAAGGAGACAAAACCTGGTCAGGAAATTGTGAATAAAACGTATATATATATATAAAATGTATAAAATAAGTTCAAAGTAATTAGCTGGTGTTCCACTAACAGTTAACTGCCTATGTGAGAGTTTACTTACTTTTATTTATTAAATCAGGATGAGGTAGAAGAAAACGTTTTCATTGAGCTGATAAGAGTTATCATATGGTTCTTTTTTCACTTTATAATTTTGATCTCTGTAGTCTTATAAACTTTCAATGCAATGTGTCTAAGCATTCTTAAAAAGGTTAATAGAGAGATGAAATTTTTTTGCTGATGAGGAAGTTAACTTTGCACAGTAGGCAAATGTGTGTGTGTGTGTGTGTGTGTGTGTGTGCCAATCAAGGTGTTAGCCCAGAATGGTGTTATGGTGACTTGGTGATTGAGTCACCCTCAAATACAGTCATTACCAATATACAACAGTTTACACCCATTTTATAGCGGTGGTAGTCAGTAAGAGAGTACTGACTACCCAGACAGAAGACATGACGACACGAGGACTCCGACTGAAGAGGAGGGCGACCTGCCAAAAGAAGTACTTACTGGAATGCAGATGTCTTCAGACGACGACTCACTGTTTTGCCGGCTCCCATAAATGACATCATCCTCAAGCCCTTTAAGGCGGCGATGGCCGGAGCCGCCTGTCATTTATGACAGGTAAGTACTATTTTAGGGGTTAGGGGTGTTAGGGATATTAGGGTTAAGATTAGGTTAACCCTAATGTAGACAACGAGTCGTCATCTGAAGACATCTGCATTCCGGTAAATACTTCTCTTGGCAGGTCTTCAGTTGGAGTCCTCGTGTCATCATGTCTTCTGTTGGGGAAGTCAGTACCGTAAATAGGTACTACACCCGCTACAACAAAATATATGTGCCAAGACAAATGGAATTGAAAACGATTCAGCATTTCCATTGTTTTTTAGTTATCGAAAGCAATTTAACACGTTAGTAGAAGAATTCCGTGGACACCTAATGCTCACTTTTAGTATTTTTCATTTATAAAACTTCAGGCTTTAAGTGGAAAAATTCTTGTTTATACCGTGGCGCAACCTTATCCTGATGCCGTGGGTTAGCGGGTGTGTCTTCTGTGTGTACTGCAGGTTGGTAGCGCTGGACGGGCGGTCGTGGTAGCTGCGGCCGAGCGGCTGATGTCCCTGCTGTACTTCCGGGTGGCGGGTGGAGCGCACAGGCGCCTGTGCGTTCCACTTTGAGGTCGGGTTCTCCTCTTCTGTCTTGCTTGCCTTTAGGTGTGCGGGGTCTCTCTTGTGGTGACTGGTGAGTCGGTCGGTGTCTTTGTGGGTGTGCTTCCAACGCGTTTCGTCCGGAGACTTCCTCAGGGATGCAGGTTTCAGAACTTCCCGCCACCCGGAAGTACAGCAGGGACATCAGCCGCTCGGCCGCAGCTACCACGACCGCCCATCCAGCGCTACCAACCTGCAGTACACACCGAAGACACACCCGCCAACCCACGGCATCAGGATAAGGTTGCGCCACGGAATAAACAAGAATACAACCAATAAGCACGGGAACTGGAACACCCAGACAATCCGCCACGGCAGCACCAACTATCAAAATACCAACACCAAGCGCAGACGTCCAAGGTAAGCCCTCCCAGAAGGGTTGTCGCCACCAACTCCTAAACCTTTAAGTGGAAAAAGTCACTATTAAAACTCAGGTGATTTCAGTGTAGACAGGCAGAACTGTGTGCACTAGACCTACATTAATTTACTCATGGACTATTAGTGTTATACAATGTAGAAGATATAGAAGTCCAGATAATTACCATCAGAAGTCAACCTTTTGGGTCAAGCACAGGACCTTTTTTCCAGACAATGCCATGGACCTTTTTATAGATTGAAATCTTCCATTTATACACAAATTTTACCACTAAGTGGAGTGACGTGGCACCTGCGACCACAGTGTGTCATTACTGCCACGTATCACAATGCTAACTATCGGGTATATTTACTTAACTGCGGGTTTGAAAAAGTGGAGATTTTGCTTATAGCAACCAATCAGATTCTAGCTATCATTTTGTAGCATGCACTAAATAAATGATAGCTAGACAGCGAGTCGTCATCTGAAGACATCTGCATTCCGGTAAGGTCGGCCTCCTCTTCAGTCGGAGTCCTCGTGTCGTCATGTCTTTTGTCGGGGTAGTCAGTACCGTAAATAGGTACTACACCCTTTTATAGAGTGAATTGTCGGGTAAAGAGGCAAGAAACCAGAAATGTATGTGATAAACTACCAGGTTGGTGCCATGGCATAAGTATTTGGGTTAAAATGACCATTAAAGAATTGGGGATTTAATGGGACTGGGATTAAGCAGATGTTGACAATAAGGGCCACTGCAACCCACACATATTTTCTTCCTTGTTATATGGCAGGATAAGTGTGCTTTCCATGACAAGAGTTAGATAATTGTCTGATTCCAGACAGAATATGGTAGAATATTTTGTTTAGCTTTAACAAACAACATGTTACAAAAAGAGTATTTTACAGACAAGTATACTTGATCCAGCCATATGTTGAATTTACTTATTTAGTATTTCTGGTTGATAGAGCCTGGGCACTGTAACCCATGTGAAGCTCAGGCTCTCAGTACAACACCTATTTCCTGGAAGCAGTGGAACTCAATCCAAGTCTTCTATTCATAAACATGATAGAGTTTGTGAATGTTTAAAAAAAACTAAACAAAGATAACTTCTTGTGCATGTACAAAAAAAATATTCGTAAATAAATTAAATATTTGTAGATTAATTAAGTTGCTATTAATATGTTTACTGAAAGATCCAACAACATCCAAGTGATTTAGTTAAGCCAGCTCAGAGGTATAAACTAGTGTCCCAAGGTAGCACAGAGTGCCAGGAGCCATAAACTCAATATGAAAACTGTATTTTTTCAGATGTATGAATTTAGCTTATTCAAATGTGCTGAGCTTTCAAACGACTCCACAAAATAGTCATTATAGAATGTTTGCGTCTTTGTTTTTTCACTCTAACGTGTCTCTGCATAATTATTTTTTACATATTGGTTTAGATTTTCTAGAAGGTTGATTTTTTTAAATTAAATCTGATAGTGCAAACAGTGTTGCAATTTAAGGGGGTAAACAAAATCATTGCTGATCTAGTTATATTAGTATGATGGCTAAGAGTGTTGAAACTACGGTTTAATGCTGAAAAATTCAAAATTATACACTTGGGTTTCAAGAATCCAAAGGCTGAAAATAGTATAAATGGCACTAAAATGTAAACTACTGAGAAGGAAAGAGATTTAGAAATCACTGTTTCAGGAGCCCTAATTGTGGGGGGAAAAAATAATAAATCAATAGGGAAGGCCAGTTGGCTGCTAGCTTGCATAGGGAGAGGAATTAGTAGCAGAAAGAGAGAGGTAGTAATGTCACTATATATAGGTCATTAGTGCAACCTCACCAAATATTGATTTGATTTTATTCCTCTTCTGTTCATTCACTTTGCATTTTGTTAATTGATAAAAATAAACTATTAACACTTCTATTTTTGATAGAATTCTTACTTTGCAGCATTCTTTCCATATATATAAATATATATATATATATATATATATATATATATATATATATATATATTTATTTATTTATTTATTTTGCCTGTGTATTTGTGCATTTGGTTTCCTCCCGTAGATGAAAAATATACTGGGTATTGGAAATTAAATAGTAAGCTCCACTGAGCAGGGACTGATGTGAATAAATAAACATCCTCTGTATAGTGCTGCACAATATGTTGGCGCTACATAGATAAATAGTAATAATTTCAGATTATATAGCATCAATATAATATTGCAGCTATATAAATAATTATTAAAAATTTACCAAGAAATAAAATTTTAAACAAACACAAGTCACAATTATTTATTTTACATATTTCAACATGTTTTTTTAAAAATTATATTAAGTAATATTTTAGCGACATGTACATTTTAATGAAGGTCTTCATGTATGTTGTCACTTCTACGTGTGTGTCTCAGATCTTTCTCTGACCAGAGAAGCAGTGAATGACTTCAGAAATATAACTGATTGCTGACAGCAGCAGGAGAATTGACTGAGTGGCAGACATAATTGAATTGGAATTGCCTGAATAACATATGTCAGATCTAATTCATTTCATAAGACCATTCTCTGTGTCTATATTTTCAGATAATCACACCATACACATGTACAACTTGCTTTCATCATGCACATTGTAAAGAGTTAATATGTCTATAGTAAGCATTGCTATTTTAGGCCCACACTGCAATGCCCTGGGATGGGTTTAAAAAGTTGCCAAGGCACATATCACACAACTTTGGTGCAAGAAATAAGCCAAAACTCCAAAAATGACCAGTTACTTAATCATTCACTGGACAGTTTCTATCTGTAGATATCACCACAAACCCAGTACAGCCATTAGCATCAAGTCATACAGCAACTGGAATCCAAAGCTACTAAAAATCAGGACTAGGACCCTGACAGAGGCTGGACAGGCCATTTTATGAAAGGATTGTGAAAACAGGCCATCCCTCTTGTACTCTCAAATATACCAGCTATTTTGGTAAGTGCCAGAATTGCAGTGTTGCATGTCCTGGCCTGCTCCTTTGCAACACTGTGGGACTGAAAAGCAATCACATGCTATCTTCCGCACTAAATGGCATGCTCCCCTTATCTTTAGATCTCCAGTGGAGTGATTGCTGCCAAAAACAGTAAAGGACTAAGTAGTGAACCTAGTGGAATTACAGCTATAAGGATTAACAAAGAACATAACTGGGGGGAATAAGGCCTAATCATAACTGCAGTGTAAATATGGTATATCAAATGAATCCATTGATAAATTGAGCTACTAAGGTGCAAAATGTGAAGTCAGAGGGTCTCTTGTGTGTTTACTTGGTGGTTCTGCCCACTTCTATGTTAACACATAACAGCACCAGTTTTAGGGGAAGCTGAGCAGCTTCAAAGGCCCCTGGGGTGAGCTACGTCCTGACATAGCAGAGTTTTGTGACACCTAAAGAGACATTGGACAGACAGGAGGGAGCTGTTTACAGCTTGTGGTCTTATACAAGCAGACCACGTGAGGAATTATTATATTTTGTATAGGCAGATATATTTCAGTTTCTAAAATACCACTTAAAATCAGTAAAAGTAGTGATCAACCATGTATTCATAAATAGCATGATGAAGGGCAGCCCATACATCAAATAAAACATTTTGACACTCAGAGAAGTTGAAGAAATGAGTATAAGCTCAACTAATACAATGGACCTAGGCCTGTTTGGTATCAATAAATTGATAAATTCATAGTTGATCTATTCATAATAAAATTGGGTCCACATGACACTCACAAGAAAGTTAGGTCACATAGTAGAATTGGCTATTAAATCAGGGAACATACAAATTGTGGTTATAAATAGTGTCCCAGACCACAACACCCTGGAGGTGGGGAAAGGTGTAAAAGTGTCTTTAAAAACTGAGACCAGTTACAA
Source organism: Mixophyes fleayi (assembly GCF_038048845.1). Classification (NCBI taxonomy): domain Eukaryota; kingdom Metazoa; phylum Chordata; class Amphibia; order Anura; family Limnodynastidae; genus Mixophyes; species Mixophyes fleayi. Next base: position 54,495,569 of record NC_134406.1, read on the forward strand.
GAAATTATCAGCTCTTGGGGTGAATCTAATTGAAGGAATGACCTTCTCTTCTGCCTGCCTGAGGCATACAGATTATTATATGTATGCTCTGTACTTTCATCCCATTTGTTTTTATAACTGTTATGCAATTTTTTTATTTGTATGTCAATTGTTTATTGTTTTCATAACCTGTAAGCATTGCAATTTTTGTATATTAAATGTAAAAATTAATAATTGCAGTCCTAAACAAATACACTGCCTGTTTAGAAGAGATAAATTGCATTGCTGAGTTAACCCTTATAGATACCAGGGTGTGAAATTGTAACTATTTTAGCTACCAGAGCACAGAGGGTGCGCAATTAGGTAACTAAATCATAGGTTTGCTACGGTCCTTATACATAGCTGGTGGCAATTGCGGAGAGGTGTGGAAGTGTGTGTCTGTGTTGAGAAAGGGACCAGCTAAATTTGCAGCCTAAGAGAGAGAGGTGAGTGCGAGACTAAGGCTGGATTCCTGTATGTTTCCTTATAGTAAGTTTCCAAGTCACGAGTGCGCAGATGGCAGTTTGTGACTAATAAAGGTAGTCAGGTAAGGTTTCCTGACAAACTAGAAGTAATATATTGGTTGACTGTGTGAAGATAGGATAAGATATTAAATCAGGGAGTGACTAGAGGTTGCTATCATTGACAGACTTTATACAAGGAAGATGTCATTCAGACTCCCTTAAAACAATATACTTATATGATTAGTATTAGTATTAGTATAGTTAGGATATTAATTAATTAATGATATATATATATATATATATATATATATATATATATATATATATATATATATATATATATACACAATATATATATAAATTTAGTGATATTTGAAAATAACTTATCAGTTAATGAAATAAGACATTGCAGACTGCAATATGAGAAGGAGAGGATAGGAAAAAAATTGATGTAAGAGGTATATACTTTTACAGCCAAAGTAAAGTTACAAGTCTTTTTAAATGCCAAAATATCATATGGGAGCTTGTGGTATTAAAAATATCAGTGAATAAGATTACATGAATGAAAATTAAGTAATTAAATCTAGTGCTTGAGAGATAAATCACCAGAACTAATCAGAAGGAATATGTTCAATACACTTTAAGTTAATCCCACTCTGTGAATAATGCAATGTAGTGACTGAAATAGATGAATTTCCATGAAATTGGCATTGATAATAGTGAAAATATATAAATTAAATAATGAAACTGTCATAATACAGATATGTGTAGCTGACGTCAAATGGCCAAATAGATTCATAAACACAAGCAAATTCTAACCACAAATGGAAATGTGGAAATAGTCAGATTTGACAGACGAATCGGATGTGAGTTGGAACACAAGTTTAGCAACTAGAGAGTAGTTGGGTACACATCATGTCTGATACAAAAGTTAAGCAATTAGAGATAAGTCCGAGACTACCTGAATTCTGAGTCCATAGAACAACACAGTTTTCAAGCACATGATTATTCAGGAAATGCTTATTCAAAGGCCCAAACAGGAAGCAGAAACCAAGATGACTTAGTTCAAGGTACTACTGGTCATCTTTCCTAATTGCAAGTTCAAGTGCATGTATAATTACAGTAACTTGTATTTTGGCCACCAGAACTTGTATATTGGTCACCATAAATAACTAGACAATAATTTGTGAGTCATATGAATGCCCTGGTGGCCTGTTCCCCTCCTCTTTAGCTGAGTTAGTACAGCAAAAGCTGCAGAGAGCAAATATTGGGCGCCAGGCCACCTCATAATAATGAAACAAAACTTTATTCAAACACCTTTTCCTCCAGCGGAAACAGTTACACACACTGTTTAACGCCTACAGCATAGTTCTTTATCAGATGTTATACGCTATTTAGACTCCTGGAGCCTTCTGCACTTTACTTTGTTGCAGCAATAAATATCTGGCAATTTACATGCCCAGTATTTCTGGGTGCAGTAGTTCCACAGCATATGGTCAGAGCTTTTTATCCAACAAGCACACAGTCAGCAAGCATCAGAGGTTCTTGCATTCCTCCTCTTAAAATATCCCAATATCTAGGACTCTACTCCATATGTGCATAACCTCCCCTAAACATGGGACCGCATTCCACAACTTATAGCTGCTGGGGGCACTTTTCACTGGGGCTCTTCTCCTGCTGCTGTACTGCACACAATCCCATCTATCCAGGGACCTTCCGTCATAACCATGCTGATGTTGGGAACTCTATTTTTTGAATGTTTCCCGGCTGCTTCACACTTCTCCTTTTATTACGAATAATGGCCTCTCATGGCAGCCGCCATGCCCAGACCCATTCTTGTTCCTCATCTGTCAAAAGTTTGAGCACAAAAAAACAACATTTAATGCGCTAGTCTTGGATTTGCAGTCAGGGATGCACGGAACATTTTTAAGGGGGGGTTTCCCCTCCACCGGAAAAAAAAAAAGCGAGAGAGCTGCCGCGCATGCGCCCGCACATCTTCGGCAGCTCCGTTTAGGCAGCACTGTACTATACAGCAGCCGCGGCGCTGTCAAAGAAGCGTCCGTGGCAGTGAGGTATACAATACAGCACCCAGAACCCCCCCCCTGCGTGAGTCACTGTGCAGTGGTGTGTCTTGGTAATTCGTCCAGGCCACATCAAGTTATTCGCCTACTCTCTGCTCTCAGGGGACACCTTCACAAATTAGAAGTACACCTTAGTGTGGGAAAATGTTAAAAAAAAACCTGAAGATTCCCAACATGCAAAAGTGTAAACATCACATGAAATGTCCAACCTCCTACCTTTCATTAACAAGACGTCTCAATATCGCTCCTAAAATACTATTTGGTTTAACATCATTTATGGCTTAAATTAATCATGGAGTGAAGGGACATTACATGTGGCACTTTTGTGTGTTTAAAGCTTTGCTTTACAATGGGCAAAGTACATCTAGAACTGTGTTTCTGAAGTGGAAATGGAAGGCAGAGAATGCATCTCAAGAAAAGTATAGGATCATCATCATCATCACCATTTATTTATATAGAGCCGTTAATTCCGCAGCGCTGTACATAGAACTCACTCACATCAGTCCCTGCCCCATTGGGGCTTACAGTCTAAATTCCCTAACATACACATACACACTAGGGTCAATTTGGTAGCAGCCAATTAACCTACTAGTATGTTTTTGGAGTGTTGGAGGAAACCGTAGCACCCAGGACCCCAGTGCTGTAAGGCAGAAATGCTAACCACTACGCCACCGTGCTGCCCTAGGATGGGATCCTAACTAAGATCTGGTTCAAAAATTCAGTTCTTTCCAGAGTGGAAATTGTCATGTGCCCTTCTGCACAGCAAATGACACCCCTAAAAATGCACCCTCTCTATCATTTAAATAATCTGACTCCGCAAATTTAAATCTCGTTTGCACACTGCTCAGCAATAGTACGCTTATTCCATACTAAGTCAAAGAAACACTCACTCTGCCCCTCTCCTTTCCCTTGTCAGCTGCTGTAAACTTCTGCTACTGCTCAAATGCCACCATTTTTCTCTGCAAACTCATGCTTTTTGGCAGATATTCAGGTATTTAGGCGCGCCTTGCAAATTGAAACGCACTAAACCACAAAAAAGAGTTTTGTGCAATTTTGTGCTGAGGCCCAATATCTTTAAAAATCCAGGAGAGGATCTCTATTTTATTTTTTGTCCAAATAAATGAAACTATGATTATTACAATGATAATTCACAGATGTTATCAGCTGTGTCGCTGAACAGTTTTTAAAAAAAGCATTGTGCTTTTTGACGTTTTTCGAGTGACGGGTACAAGTGGAAAAAAGTTATTAAAATATACAGATCAGATGGAAACTGTATGACGTATGGAACTGATCTCCAATGTCATGTAGCATAAACTGTATATGTGCCATAGTTTAACCACAAACAATAAAAATAAAACATACGGTATCTACTATCTCAACACTAATATTTAGAAAAAGTTGTTTTTCTCTGCAACGGGGGAACACAAAGTGACAGCTTAAAATAACATAAATGGTCAGAAGTTCTACAAACTTGGATGTGTTTTACAAAGCCAGTTAAAAAATTCACATATACTCTCAGAAGATAAATGGGAAAAAGAAAATGTGTTCTAATGAAACCCAGACTACAGGCTGTATTTGTGATATGCCTCCTTTTTTTCAGATAGACAAAATGTTGAGATTTATTCTGTGCATGCCTTGTTTCACGCTGAGTGTTGTTTTGACTCCTCCGCAGCTCCTCCTTTTTTAATGTAAAGATTTAGCTTTTCATACATAGTCAGTTGTTTTTGTAAAACTTGGCATTGGACGATTGCCATATTATTTTTTGATAAAAGTGGAATTCTCTGCTGTCTGCAAGGCATACCTTTGGGATTGGCGTATGAGACTCAAAAATTATATAAAGGAATCTCCTGTTTGCAAACTTTGTATTCCCTTGGTCCCTCGCTGCAAAATCGCACACAGCTTGAAAGCCCATTTCTCATCTAAACAAAGGCCATAAGCTCCTTTCTACTTTTTACAACCATGTCAAGAAATAATATTGACTGCCAATGGTCATGTGACTGGAGTTGCCTCCTCAAAGTCATAGGAGAGGCTGGAGGTCTGTTATTAATTTCTCTAGAGTTGTCTGGGGAATTGTGGGTTGATTCAGATCCAAGTTATAAATGACAACTCAAAAGCTGCAGAGGCTTTTGAAGCTGGGAGCTGATGACGACAATATTGTGACAGCCTGCCCTTCTTTGCTTTTGGAGCCTATCAAGCAGAGAGAAAAGAAGGCTAAGACATAATTTGAAGATTTCTTTCACACGGTAAGGTCATGCAAGCAGAAACACACTTTCGTTAGTGATATCTTTGGTAATACTATATAGCACAATTTTCCTTTTCAGTGATTATGGAAAAATTCTAGGCCTTATTGGAATACCTTTTCTTCTGTACAGAGAACATTAATATGAAATGCTTTTCATCATGTCAAGGTAACATTAAAACAGCAATGTACAGCAGTTGCTCTTCTATTAAGTTTCAGTTATTCAAACGTAGTAATGTCAGGATAGTGACTATAGCCTAGTATTGAGTATATTGATACAGATTAATCGGGTTATAACAATAAGGGATACATACTTTTTGAATTTTGATAGAATAAATTGAAAATGTGAGTATGCTTTGCAGTTTCAGAGTGAACAATGGAAATAGCATAGACCTTTATGCTGGAAATGTCAGAACAACCCCACTATCATTGTTGGTTGAAGAAATATCTAATAACTTGTGTTAAAAATATATTAATGCTCACTTATTTTACAGGCCTTCCCTGTTCATCATCATCTTCATGTAGGGTCCATTCGTTCCTTTAAACATAGTCCAACATATCCTCTGTAGGAATAGGTACTTGCCTGGACATATTGCTGGTCATTAATTTCCCCTTTCCCCACACAACACCAGATGGACCTGAAAAGACACCAAAAAGGGCCGTCTCCACACTGGACAAGGTAGGGCCAGGGTGAGCTTCTCCGAGGGAATAGGTATTTTTTTTATAACTCCCCAGCCTCACACATCACCAGGTGGGGTCCTAGTAGGTTCCCAAGGACTAGGATTTAGTTCATTTTATTCTGCATTCTCCAATGTACCAGACTAGCTATAATTTTCCCAGGCCAAGAGGCGTTTGGGATTAAATCTCCAGCCCTAGGTTGGACCTATTTTAGCATTCTATCCACAACTTATAAGGGAGGAGCTAATTTTTTATTTCTGTATTTATTTATGTTTAACTTTATATGCCAGGCGCACTTCTTTAGGGGTTGTATGGGATTACTGGAACTGCCGTGAGAGTACTCTGATAGCAAATAAATGTGGTGTGATGTCTCAGACATTAGCACCAATTTGCCTTGTCTGACCCAACCTAGATACTTTGTGGGTTTCATAAACTGATTAAAAAAATCTCTATTCTCAGCAATAATATATGTTATATATTATCAATGTGTAAATATTTTATTAAATCCATACTTACCCATGTAGGTAACCCTGCAATAGCAAGAGGCACCATTAGGTAGTTTTTACTGTTCCATTGCTCATAACACCAACATAGTTGTGTGATTGAGCATACAGCCCACTAAATATTTTGTAACCTTTGCATTCTAGCTGGACAAATATGCAATATGATGTAGCACTTACCCTTGTGTATCAAACCATTGTCCCATAGATTGTAAGCTTGTGAGCAGGGCCTTCTTACCTCTCTGTATGTACTACTCAGTATTGTTTTTTTACTGTTTTTTCCCAATTGTAAAGCGCTAAGAAATCTGCTGGCGCTATACAAAATAAATGTTGATGATGATGACTACAACACTGCACTTTGTTTACCAACTCTTGGCCACCACAGTTTTGTAAACTACCCTATGAGCCATGATGAGTGGTGATCAGCAGCAAAGTGCAGCAAGTCTTAACACTTGTAAACAATAGGACATTTTAAATTGAGATATTTATCTATCAGTAACAGAGAAATAGTAATATTACAAAGCAGCATTATTTGTCTAAATATTTTAGGAAAAATGAATGTTTTTTTAAAAGGGTGTATAATCCCTTAATTATATATTTTTTAAAAATGTAAACCAGCTGGCAGAGTGTGGTTTATGCTTTTTGTGATGAAGGAGAAGGAAATATTCAATCCCACTTTACTTTTAAACAGATGTACGGGAAATTGAATTTAAGATTTACCATCAAGGCTCATTTAACAACTTCAGTCATTTATAATTGCAGCGCAAAGCTATTTTGTGACGTCAAAAGACTACTGTTCATCATGTGCACCCTGATTTGAGTATGGATTTGTGGGGGAAGTTGGTAGTGGCTGTGAAGGTGCACAAAGGCATGGTAAGTGTTGGGTGTATCGGAGATGTTCCTTGCTAATATTAGGCACACGTTAAGTGGAAAAATAAGATTGTATTTTGCAGGACAAGGTTGTCATTTTCACCCCCATAAAAGGACTTAAATTCTCTGGTGTCTCTGAGGTATCACAAATAGGGTTTCATCTCTATACTTATAATGGGACTTATAATGGTCAACTCTGATGGAAAGCACATTTCTAGGTACACTTCAACCAATGTAACAACAAGCTTAAAACACACAAAGTACCACATGTAATAAAAACAGCCCCAAAGTCCACTCACTGCAATGATTATACTAAAATTTAAATGAGACTAATCCAAGCAGTTAGGGGAATAACAAGAGTTCCTATAGTGGTAGTAGGTTGAACTTGGGAAGTTTTTTTTGTTTCTAACATGCATATTATGCAGAACATCCACCACCCATCCCACTTGTGATTTTACAGAGATGTGTCCATAGACTGTGAAGTGGACATGCACTCCCAAACGCACTTAGCTGCCAAGTAGGAGTACATGTGCACATAAAAAAAAAACATTGTGTATCGGGGCAGCATGGTGGTTAGCATTGCTGCATTACAGCGCTGGTGTCAATATAATTAAAAACAATAATTGTGGATCAATAGTTTTGTGATGTGTGACTTGTCTCAATGGTTTACTTTAAATATTTGGATTTAATAGCGCTTTAAAAAAATTGTACAAAGGGATTTATGCATTAATATTCATAGAGCCTCAGTGCTCCTGTTTGGTGCAGAGCGGATCCTTATGTAATATTTAATTATTACATATAATGCAGGTCTCCTGAATAGCAAAGGATTATGTTGCAGGGAGGATAGAAGAGAACAACATATCATGTAACATCTTAATGGTTTATCTCATTATAATGTGTCGGCCCTGACTCCTCCTCCAGACATGGCCACCAGCAGATGGCCACGCAAGACTGTCATCTATAGGAAAATAGGAAAGAACGAGCTGATATGTGCTGCTCTTTCCACCATATTTGTCTTAATTGAAAATGCTTTAGTTTTTGCTATTTAAATTTTGCAAGCGATTCAACGTTGAAAGGGTAGACCTTTCCCTGCGGGACAAAAGAAAGACTTTTTGCTTTGGTGGGTGCATTAATGCAACAAAATATAATATAAAGGTCCTGTTTGAGAGTTGCATGTAAATGCATTTGCACACTGTAATGATGAACCTTTGTGCAAAATTGATGTACTGCACATATGTTGCATCCATATTGAGAGTTGCATGCAAATTGCCCCCTTTACACTTGGAAAAGCAGATAAGGGCCGTTACAAGTTAAGCATTCCCTTTGAGATGTGTATTATTTTGAGTTACATACCGTATTTCCCCATGTATAAGACGCACCTTTTTCCCAAAAATTTGGGGTCTAAAAACTAGGTGCTTCTTATACAGTGGTAGCGGGGATCCGGGGGGGGGGGGGGGGGAAGACACATTACAGTGACAGCAGGGGGATCCGGGGGGGCAGCGGTACAGTGGCATTGGGGTGGGCGATTTCAGGGTCTTACTGCCGGCGGCTGCACTCTATGTGCAGGTCCGTTCGGCAGAGACAGGCACCCGGCTGCTCAATCAGAGCCGGCCAAAATTAAGGTGTGTCTTATACATGGGGGAGCGGTAGATCTTGAAATATGTTAACTGCAAAATGTAAATTTTACACCTACATAAACCTGGTGCAAGTTTTGGAGTTGACTATGATGACTGTAACAACTCTCTCTGAGTGCAACTCAAAATATAGATGCAGAAACACAAGTGTAAAAATGCATCTTTGCGTTTAGGCAAGCAGGGCATTTTTATGTTCAACTCTAAATCAAACCTAAAGTTTATCCATCACCTAAACTGTACTGCGCTTGAGAGCATAAGAAGAGGTAAGTTTACCCTAACCGTGAGTTTTACCACTTCTCTCCTCGCCAGGTGCAGTAAATTGTTAAGAACTTTACTAAACATGATTAACAACAAATGTTTACAATTAATAAAAAAGATGAATTTAAAACTATACATCATATTGTGATCACATGATTAAAAAGATCAATTAGCTATATTTTTCAAATGTGTGAATACAGAACAATGATATATTACCCACATAATTTCATTAGGAACCCTGATTTATAGATGAATCAATAGTGAAAAATCAATTTCTTTTGGAACTAAAGGATCTGAATAGAAATAAGTCATAGAAAATAATTTATTAGCACAAAAGAGAATGTGCTGTCACTACTAACACACTAGTGTAGCAGACGCATGTTGTTGCTGCCAATCTCCTGTGTCACACACATAGTGGTATATTTACTAAACTGCGGGTTTGAAAAAGTGGAGATGTTGCCTATAGCAACCAATCAGATTCAAGCTATCATTTATTCAGTACATGCTGCAAAATGATAGCTAGAATCTGATTGGTTGCTATAAGCAACATCTCCACTTTTTCAAACCCGCAGTTTAGTAAATATACCCTATAGTTAGCATTGTGATACGTGGCAGTAATGACACACTGTGGTCGCAAGTGCCACGTCACTCCATTTGGTGGTAAAATTTGTGTATAAATTGAAAATTTTAATCTATAAAAATGTCTATGGCAATACACTGGTTTCTCTTCAGATCGAATAAATCTTTTACCTTTTACTAAAGATTTCCGTGGAGAGGAACAAGCACGAGTTTCATGTAATTTTTTGATGTCCAGCTGATGCTGAGCTTTAAAAATAATGTCTATGGCTTTGTCTGGGAAAAGGGTCCTGTGCTTGACCCAAAAGGTTGTCTTCTGATGGTAATTATCTGGCCTTCTAAATAATGGACAACTATATCTTCTACCTTGTACAACACTAATAGCCCATGAGTGAATAAAAGGTAGGTCTAGTGCACACAGTTCTGCCTGTCTACACTGAAATCATCTGAGTTTTAACAGTGCCTCTTTCCACTTAAAGCCTGAAGTTTAATAAAGGAAAAATACTAAAAGTGAGCAGTAGGTGTCCACGGAATTCTTCTACTAACGTGTTAAATTGCTTTCGATAGCCAAAAAACAATGAAAATGCTAAATCGTTTTCAATCCTATTTGTCTTGGCATATATTTTGTTGTAGCTATATATAGCATTCCTTCAATCCAGTCAAGCTCTGTATTTGTCTTCACTGTATATATGATTGTGGAGTAGCACAAGGAAATTACTCCACTTGTACTTCATGATCTCATGTTTAAGTCATCAAGAACTGAAATAGAAATGTCATAATTACTCCCAGTCCTCCGTAGGGCAAAAGGGAAAATGGCTCATCTGACTGCATTTCTTTTTAAAGGAAGGTATGGAGAATCAGTCCATCCAAAACATAAGTGATTTCTGTTTTCATTCAGTTATGCTTTGATGAATTCTCCCAAGAAATCATTGACTTCTATGGGCTGATGAACTGACTGTGCACATGTTGCAGTGCTGCTTCTTTTGCTGTCATTGACTCCATTAGCTGCTGCCTATATAATACAACCAGTCACTCAATCGCTGGGCCCCATAGCAAAATTTGGGGTTGCCAGCTGATGCTGATCCCTGCTTTGCTCTTCTGTAACCCTGTTCAGAAGAACAGTGATCTCTCTAATGGATGGACAAGTATCACCAGGTTCCCCTCCTCACCGGGTCCTACAGCAGCTGCAAGGGCTGTTCTGGCAGTAGTTCTTCCATTGAATAAGGCCTTTGAGCATGGCATGTCTGTTTTGTTTGTTTTTCTTAGCTGGGAACCCAAGGTCCCAACAACCATTGTTCGGGGACCCCAAAATATGCAGTTCTCAATAAAATTGATTAATTGAAAATTGTGCATTCAAAAAGAGGTGCATCACTTTGCGGAATAAAATGTGCACATTTGCAGAGAAACAGCATATTGCACAGGTCAAGGGCAAGAGTTGGGTAAAGGAAAAGCTTTCCTACTGAAGTATGGAGAAGGTGCATTGAAGCTCCTCATTTTGCAGAGCAGTGCAGAAACAAGATTTCATGTTGTGCGGTGTGGTGGAGAGGAACATATTTTGAGGGCATTGCTTGTCATACAGTCTTTTCCAGTCAACAAGAAAAATGTTTGAACCAGCTCAGAATTGGGGATCTTCAGATTTCAACCAACTTTGGTCCTCCTTGTTGCACTTTGGTGGAGAGTGTGCATTTCTGGATGCACTGTGAGCAATGTTATACAAAGTTCAACACAATCACATTTGCTACATGGAAGACAATACCAAAATAATAACAGAATACTGAAATCCTCTAAGTCTTCTGATTAGTTCAAGTTTGTGGTCGTTCTAATGTAGGAGTAGGTTGCACATTGTAGTGAAGTTTACTTTTGTACTTCAGAATTTTCTTCCCGACATCTCCAGAGAGAAAAGAGCAGGTAAAGAGAGAGCAAAGGGTAGACACCTTGCAACTCTTTTGCAGTTTGCATCATCTGCGGTTTGTAAATAACTTCCAGTGATTGATCCTTGTGTCACTGAACAAGTCAATGCTGTCATCATTTGAGGAAAGTAGTAAACACGTGTAGATAAACTGGAGAATTAGTGAAATAGGCTGTTGGAGATGAAGTAAGAATCTCCCCTTTGCAACACACTAAACTCCATGACTTGAGAGTGCGTTCTTACCATGGTAAGAGTTGTCTTTAATGTGAAACACAGTCTGATCAACCAATATAATAAGGAAAATCATAGAAATGACCTGTTATTAGAATGAAATACATAGTGTGGATTTCATGTATACGTGCCACAAGCAATTGTATAGTGATATGTGACAAGGGAAAGATCAACAGTTACAATCTATTTATAGATGAGATGCTATCAATAGTGATAAACAGTGGCAGTTAAGGAAACCCTGCTATAAACTGCAACTGTTTGATTATACATCTGTGTGTTGACGGTGCACACAGGTAGTAGATTTGGAGTGATAAATTCATAAATTGAGGCCAAAAAATACTTTTTTTCCATAGAAGAACCAAACGTCAGCTGAAAAATAATTACTTCCACTTTCAACTCTCATCATAACTTTGCTTTTAAACACTGACATTATTAGATTTCAAAAATGTTAAACATATTCATGTCAGCAGGTTGAATAAACATAATGAAAGTGTGTCACACCCCTTACTAGGGGAGGGTTGGCACATTTTAGCCGGGGCACAAGACTCGACTCAACAGCCATTTTTAAAGGAGAAAAAATGCAGATGGCTCAGTGACCCAGCCCAAGGTAGCCCACTATGGGACCGGCCTGGGGGGCATATGCACCCCTGCCCCCCAACCCAGCCTGCCCCTGCCCCTTAGTGTTAGATAGCTTTTCCAGGTCCTTTTTTGGTACCATTCGATCCTTAAATCCTTAAATAAATAATGGAGTTGGGAAAACATATGGCAGGCTCAAGCTCTGTTGAATCTCTCTCTTGGTTTGCAATGCTGTGAACGTGGACTCCGTGTGTAGGTGTGAGTGTGCCCACCTGTGACATCTAGCGTGGTCAGTGGTATGTCTTCATAGAAGCTTACACCAAGGAAGCAGTCCTAGAGGCATTATTAAAGAGCATCACTGAGGTGAACATTTTGCCAGTTTACTGAACTCTTGGCAGCGCTACTGGTTTGTTCTTTGAATTGTACTGCTGATTTGCTCATTGATTCCTATTATTCTCTTCCTATTTCTGGCTCCTGGACTTAACCTAAGTCAAGATTCCACTGCTGCTATTCCATCTTCTATTCCATCTTCTAACCCTTGGAATAATTTCCTGCACACAAGTCTGGTGTTAAGCAATTCTTGATAAAGAGCTCCTGGAAAGACGGAGCGGGTACCGGCTCAGCTGTAAGATGGAATGCATCCGCAGGGGTGGAAGAGTCTGCAAACTATACAATGCCATGTTACCGTTTATTGTGTTTTGTTTTTTGTCCCTATTGTTCATTTAAGTAGTAGTTGTTTTTCTTTTGATTTTGTTTTTCTTCTTGAACACGCAACTGCAGCATATTCTGAAATCTATGTCATCCTTCATGCAAGTCCATCAAGGGCACAAACAGGACCCCTCATGTAAGGTGGTGGAGATAACTGTTTAAAAACTTTGCTCAAATGTGTTATTACAAGTCTAAAATATTTAAATGTGTCACCTTCCCTGCAATGCAAAGGGTTCATTTTTTTGTTTAGATTGCAGCAACACTGTTGTATCAAAGTAAAAAACAGTAATAGCTGTGGCTCCCTGCCAAGATCTGCTGTAGTGAATAGTTAATGGAAAATGAGGCATCCACTCACAAACATTAGCTTTCACTAAATGGTCGAAGCAGTAAGTCCAAGTGTTGGAACTCACTTGTGATTGGCTGGCGGTGAAGGGGAGTCTCAAGGATTTATAGCAGTTTTACATGATGGCAGAATCGAAGTCTTATATTTCCAGCGGAAGATAGCTAAAATGTTAAATCAATAATGTGTTTTAACTTAATAACCTACAAATCATGTTAGCAATTGGGGATATAAATTTTAAAACAATGTTTGGAGTTCCCTTTTAATGATATAAAGACATCACAATGGCTGCATGCAAGACCTCTCGGGAGTTTCTCGAAATTAAATTCCAACATTATCCTAGTAATGTTTTGAAGCAAAAAAACATTGTGAAGCTTGCCAAATATTTGAAGCTTGCACAAGCTATGCCTAATGATTGGTTTTGGAGTGTACTGTCCTCTATGGATTACTGACTTATACTGACCTTGTAGCTTTCTGGGGTCTGTCTTCTTCTGTGTTCAGCCGGCTCAGGGGAGCAGTGCCATACCCTTCTAAAAACTGTTCCGAATGAACCAGCTGAGTTTCCTGAAGACTGGATTTTTGACCTTGGATATGCTGAAAGAAAACAGCAGGTCTAGTTTATTCCTCTGACAATTATGAGAGGAAAAGAATCTCCCTGTTCAACTGCTATAACATTTACATGATTAATAACCTGAATTAAAATAACATCTTACAGTTTTACGATTGATTTTTATTTTATAATTAATATTGGACGCAACACAAAGAGATGTAAAAGAGATCTGGGATTGTGCACAAAGGCATTTTGAAGGGAAACTGCTACATTAGGTAATAGAATGAAAAACCTAATGACTTCAAAAAGAACACTGACCCTCCCTGACGGTGGGGTAGTAGCGTCTTAGCTTGCAGTTATTAGTGCAGGGGAGGGGAGGATAATTGAGTTCTCCTTCGGAATAAGGTTAATATATTCTTAATATATGCTTAATTATGGTTTCTGTTTTATCATTTTGGCAATACAAGATCTAGATTAGAAGTTAATGGGCCATGTAATGGCTTAAATTAGATGCACCGTTAATTTTCTGCTTATCATTAATGTATTCAATTCCTAATGCAATAAAAGCATATCAATATCTAAGGACCATTATATATGCCATGTTCACTATTGCACTTATAGGTGTAAGGTGAGGGAACAAGAGAGCAAAAGGAAAGCGTTTTAAAGTACAATTTTCCCTGCTGGAATCCAATACTTACTTAGAACCATGTTTATCAAAGAGCCGTATTGCAGCCAGGGCCTGATCAACCACTAGGCTGACCAGGCTACAGCCTGGGGTGCTGGGTCCCGGGGGGCGTGGCGCTGCAGGTTGTTATTTATTTATTTTCATTCATTTTTTTTATCATTCATTTTTTTGGGGGGTGGGGGAGGGGGGGGGGGTCGCCGCGGGTGGGGGTGGGGGTGGAGGTGGCGACAATCAAAAGCATTAGTGGTCAGTGGTCAGCAACAGGCAGCCAATCGCTAGGCTGCCTGTTGCTGTGCAGCAGACAGGAAGCAGGAAGTCTTCACTTCCTGTCCTCTGATCTGAGGAGCGACGCTGGCCATCACAACTCAACTACAGGTAAGTGAAGGGGGGACTGCCATGTATATCTATAGGGATGGAGGGGGGACTGCCATGTATATCTATAGGGATGGAGGGGGGACTGCCATGTATATCTATAGGGATGGAGTGGGGACTACCATGCATATCTATAGGGTGGGAGAGGGGGGACTGTCATACAAATCTATAGGGTGGGAGGGGGGGGCTGCCATGAAAATCTATAGGGAGGGAGAGAGGTTTATATGTGTGAAGGAGGGCAGAGGAGGGGGGCTGATATATGTGACTGGGGGAGTTTTGATGTGAGAGGGGGGGATAGCTACAGAGTGGAGGTAAGGAAAATAGCTGCAGGGGGTATGGATGCAGGGTGGGAGGTAAGGAAAATGACTGCAGGGGGGGGTTAAAGAAAATGGCTGCAGCAGGGGTTAAGGAAAATGGCTCCGGGGGGGGGGGGGGGGGGGGGTTAAGGAAAATGGCTGCAGGGGGTATTTAAAAAATAGAGCAGCTTTGGAGGGCATAATCTCATGATTGTGTGGCGGTTACATGGATGCTCTCTGTGGTCTCTACAATCACTAGAATACTAAATATTAGTGAGATGGGGCTGGTAGAGGTTTGTATTTGATTGACCACAAATATTTAGATGTTGCTTATATATGCCTGCACAATGGGGTACTTTTAGCTGGCCATAATGGAGTGTTTTGTTTTAACTAAAGGGCCTAATCATTCAGGGTTTGTTAACATTTTGCATTATAATACATTTTTGAAATTTTTGACGTTTTTCAAAACAGGACGCCAACTTTCCAAAAGCCAGCGAGAGGATAACAAAGTTGCAAGAGAGAAGAGCAAGAACAGGTAAGAGACAATGGCGCAATCTGTTTAAATTTGAATGCTGCAGAATACACCTGAACATTTATATTCAGGAGTGTTCCTATACACTTATATATTCGGGAGGGGGGGGAAGGGGGGCACTGCGGCCGTATTAGCCTAGGGCGGCCAAAACCCTTAATCAGGCCCTGATTGCAGCCAAAACAAGAGTTTTCACTAGCTGTCGCTTATCACTTCACTGCACACATGAAACTTTTCACAGCTCGTACATGAAAGGATTTACCTGTCTCTTCCTGGAGAAGCCTATTTACACATAAAAAAGTAATTCAAATATGCATTATTCTTTGAATAAATAATTTTTATTACATAAAGGTTTTAGAATATATATATTTGGAATATATATATTTTTTAATAAATTAAAATCTATTTTTCATTTTTTTTCCACATTAGCTGACATGTAATTATATGCTTCTTTACTATAGACAGCTATAAAAACATATCGTTTTTTTCTTACCAGCGGAGTTATAGTAGTGGACTCAAGATACCAACTGTGCCATGTATATTCATTTTTACTACATATTGCTAACCAAACTATAGACAAAAAAATAATCTATTAAAAGTATATTGAATAAAACAAAGGAAAAGGGTGCTCATAGTGCAGTATGTTGTAAAACACCAGGCTTATTCAAGTTAAAAGCAGAGTGCATTAATGAAAAAATAATAGGCTGATCTGTAGAAGACTTCTTAGTATTATGCAGGCAGATTTTTATGATTCTAGGGCTTGGTACTCTAAAAAAACTATATTCTTAATAGTGATCATAGGAATGATTAGTTAAAAGTGAAAGTAAGACATGTACCCTGTGGTGTGCTTCAATTTGAAACATTGTCATGTGGTTTTTAATGTACATTATATTTAATAATAACGGCAAACGAAAAAAAGGGTAACATTAAAGCATTGGAAAGTTGGGCAACACAAAGACCCTTTTTATGTTCATCTGTGTACCTCTATAAGTGAGAAAGTCTCTTTCTTTCAACAGTTTCCCAGAATTAATTACCACACCAAACACATAGCAAGAATTAGTAAAAATGTTGACAGATTTTCCTTCTGTCAACAAACCGTTCCTTTCTATGACCTCACGTTGAGAACACACTGTATATCCTGAAACTGAATTCCCTTTTACCTTCCTGAGATAAAAAATCAATGTGTGTATGAAAACCTGGGAAGTGACTTGCAAACAATCATGGGGTTACCCTTCATCAGGGAGAGGGAACAGAGATGCAGGGTTACACACCGGACACCTGGTAATAATGAGATATTCTGATGAAAGAATAACAATGTCATACTTGGTGAGGCTAGCATTAGACAGATGTTGTGTTTTGGTCTTATGCGAGTGTACTGCTACTTGGTCTGGGACTGGAACAAAACAAGTGAGGCTGAAAGTTTGAAATTGATTAACTTCAGCCTCAAAGTCTTAAGGAAGGAACTCTGGTGTGTTGTTCTGTGGGATATGCTACAATGGCTTACAATAGATGCATACCCCAAAATTCAATGTCTCCAATGCAAAGCATATCCATACAGAGCATATCCCTTCCACAGCCTGAGGTTGCAATGGGAATTAACATACTTTAGGCAATGGTTTGTTAGGATTTATCTCAATTTTAACAGGTAATGGAGGAAAAATTTGACCTATTTCATTTGCATTTTGGGACCACAAATATGGAAGCAATGTTTTTTACATTTTGCTATCTTTGGGCATAAGTATATGCCTTTATATGCCTGATATTGAAATACTGTTGTGCTTGAGTTGGACATATCGGGCCTGAGACATTAAGGAGTGCAAGGCAAAAAAAAAGGTTTGCTCCTGGACAAACCATTTTACAATGCAAGGGTTGCATATTAGTTTATTATTTTGCACATATAGAAATACTGGCTGTTTTTTCATGTAGCACACAAATACTTGACAGCTTTATTTTTAAACTGAAATTTAAAGTTGATCTACGACATGCCCTACCCCAACTATAAATCTGCCATCACATTTTAAATTTACCTCCGTCTCCAACACAGCACGGTTTTGCCAAGGTGCAAAGTTACTCCTTTTTTTGCTTTACTTTCCTTAATGACTCAGGCCCATCTTGAAATAGATAAGACTCAACATATACACAGACAGTCCAATATTTTTTTTTTTTTTAAATGTACACATGATCATGGTTCAAAATGCGTGAAACTCTAATTGAGTCCCTGGGTCTCTCCTAAGTAAACTCATAGTTGATGATGGACTTGAAACATTTTTCTTCTATAATATTACTTTGGCATATTACACAGCACTGTACATTGAGTGGTTTATGATATTACACAAGCAAATTACATACTATGACATGAAATAGAAGGTAAAGATGCATAAGCAAACTGATGGGGGGGGGGGTTCCTAGTGCCTGGAAACCCCCCTCCAAGCCTGGGGCACTGTATAATTGAGGTGGCTGGACCCTGCCACCGCTTCACACGGCTCTGCTTGAAAAGGGAGAGCTGCGTGCACCTAACAGTAGTGCATGCAGCATTGCCCATGTATATTATGGGGATAGGAAGGGTTGGAGAGCAGCCAAGCACTGTCTAAAATTTATAGCCACGCCCCCATAGATGCGTCACACCCACTGGCGGCGTGGTGTGGAAACCCCTCTCTACAAATCCTGTGTTTGCCCCTGAGATAGACCTCACGTTTGCAAACTAAGAGATAGGAGAACATATGGGACATAAGGTTGTGAAATATTCAATTGAATTTGCTGGAGGGGAAGGTGTGGGAGGTTATTGTCAGATAGCACCATTATCAGCCTCCAGTAACAAAGTAATCATTAGTGACAGACATTTCTGTGCAGACAACATTGATATAGTAGGGTTTTAATAAGGAGACACAACAGAGGGTTGAGACATGAAACATGAACTAGTCACATTAGAAATCTTAAAACACCAAGCTGCTGGGAACCAAAGCTGTCCTTCACCATTTATCATAACTGAGGGACTCATGCAGTGTTGGATTAAAATAGCGTTTTCTGTGTATAATACAGTTTTTTTACCCCTGTGCATGGCCACAATGCACTAGTTGCTGTACACTGTCACATCTTGTGCTCATGGCCGCTTGCAACCCCTTACGATTGAAGACTTCTTCTCAATGTCCACAGCTGCTATTGCTATACTGTATATACATATAGGAGGCTGGTGTTCCTGCTGATGGACATGGTACAAGCTTACTCTTTGTTACCCATCTCCAAGGGCAAACATACAGGAATTGTTTATTGAGGGTGTTCTGCAAAGTTGTTGCCAACCAAGAGAATGTAGGATATCACATCAAATCTCCGACTCCTAACTCTGTGCCAAGAGGAAAAGGGAAGAGAAAAAGTTTTAGAATTCCACCTAATGGCTTCCTATAGAGGAAATGTATGAAAGTTGATGACCCAATGATTAAATTTATTAATATAATTACGTTTAAAGAAGGATTACAGATTTTTGACTCTTTTTTGTTTTCAGTTTTTCCTACCAAGGGAGTTACGGAAGTGGAAATCATTTATATTCACTTGAATTTGTTCCCATAAAAAGGATGCTGGAGTGAATACACGAGTTGCGATTTCTTATCCCAAGTTACACAATCGTGAATGTTCATCCAAGTTATAACCCAATTCACATGGTGACAAATGTGCTGACACCCCTTCTTTACCTGATAAAAGAACCTTTTTATTCCTGTCTAGGCATAAATAAATTCTAATAAAAGCTAAATTTTGGTGCCAAAATATTATCAAGACATCTTACTCAGGGTATATTATTCAGGGCAATAAGGGGTCAGCTACAGAAAGCTCTGTCAGCAAAAGGAAAACAAGGGGAGTCTCTAATAAAAATTCCAGTAGAGATAACAGAAGGTGTCTTTTATTTTGTGCGTCCTGGGGTTGCAGCCCTATATAGTCCCATGCTCTAGTCCCATAGCAAGTATCCGCATCCCACTTCAAACACCAATAATTTCATTAATGCATGCTGTAGAATATGAGGCACACAATTGGAAACTTCTCCTACCATGAATAATGTCACTGAAATTAGTGAAGCATTTCACATTATGGTGTACTGCTTATTCACTAAAACACTGATTCCAGAACTCAAGGCACTGGCTTATTGATGTCACTAACCAATCTCTAACTGTGTCAACTCCTATCGGTAGGTTACAGATGGAAGTTCACTGATCTTGCAAGGTTTGGAATTTACAACCTTTTCCTAAATTTTAGTTTAAGAGGACATTTACAAAGGATTAGTCTTTGGAAAATTTGGCATCTATAGTTATTTTTGGATGGGCATTAGGAACATATGATGAATTAGATTCATCCATTACAGCAACCAGAATCTTTATGGAACCAAAATAACATTTACTTGCTTCAATTATATATATCAGAATACAGTATTTCACATTTTGTCTGTATGATACAGTGTAAATATTTTTAGCTTGGAAATCTTTGACACGTTTTTGTGCAGCAGATGAATGTTTTTGGTAAACCCCTGTGGCAAAAGGGTCAGCACATAACATTACAGAAAATTGGCAAACAAAATTAGTTTTCCAGATTCTTAGTGAAAATATGCTTAAAAAATGTATTTGTCCTAATATTTTAGTCCATGAAGGTGGAAATGTGTTTGGGATCCAAGAAAAACTTCAAGGTATATTAAACATTATACTTGCCCCATATGGGACAATGGCAAAGTTCAGCCAAGATACTGTCATCTTGTATACATACATAATGAGCAGAAAAGGTCAGTGTTTAGTGTTATGCATCTTTTGTTGTTAAATTAATGTAATGCAGAATAATCTGTTATTCTTGTCTTTGTGTGGATAATATCCAGGACACTATTTGTTCAGAGGTTAGTTAAGGACGCACATTAATTTAATGTATGGAGACTAATGGCTACTTGTCAAGTCCCAGCTTGCGTATGTAAATATGTGAGTATATATATATATATATATATATATATATATATATATATATATATATATATATATATATATATAATGTGGCAGAAGCACTGGGGAAGGAGTGGATGGCAGTCCCTACATTCCTGTCATTTGCATTTTAAAACACCAGGGAGATTGTTTGTGTCTGAGGAAAGCTTCTCAGAGTGTTTCTCAGCTGAAGACAAATATGGTAAGGGTCCTTGGTGTTATTTATGGAGAGAGGAGGTTGGGCTCCATCATACATAAGGCCAAGTCGGGGTCTTTTGGTCTGTCAGTCTCACAGCAGACTAATCAGGAATTGCACTTGAAATGTGCTGTTAAAAGGCTGCTAGGCAGTTCAGTGAGTCTCTCATTGTCAGGGGAGAAGGTCAGATGGCTCCTGAAAGAGACTGGAGTTTTCATTTGTTAACTTCCATTGTTTGGATAGGTCCCTGACTCTAGACAGGGAATATCTCTGTAGTATTTAGTAGCCAGACGGGAAGGTTTTTTGTTTATGTTTTGTTTTGTTTGCAAGCTAGTGAATAAACTAGGAATGAAGGTCATTAGTTGACCAAAATGTTGGTATTTGTAAACACTGGTCAAAGTCGGCTGGTATACGGTGGTATACACGTATAAGTTTTAGCAGACTAGAGTAGCCTATGACTTTCTGTCATATAATTTTATATTTTTGTTTGTTTTTATTTCTGTCTATAACATTAATAAAAAATCAAGCAACTATCTAGTGTCAAATTTACACCATGACCTGGACCAGTGCTTACAGTATCTTACAGTATCATACCTACAATGTAGATGGAATTCTTTGTCAATAATGGCCCTTCAAGCTGTGACTACCAATTGGGTAAACCATTGATTCGAAATGGTGCCATGCAAATGGCATACCAGAAATAGGGAGGACTATTTGTCTAAATATTTTAGAACCTTGTGTTTTCAGAAATAGCCAAACGAGGTAAGTTTCATATCTATAAATTATACAACATCTCAGAGGTTAGGCTATTCCAATAACAAAAAATATTCTTATACAAGCCATCTACCAGCCAATTAACTGGCAAATTAAATAGCACCACTGGTTCATGTGTAGAACAAGTTATGATCGATGAGTTATACAGTTAATAATTCAGTGATTCTGCAAGGAGCCCAATTTTTCAAGCTGGACGAGAAGGGTCTATTTCTCAAACAACATGATAAATAATACAGCAGGTAAATAAATGGTGTATGCTGGAATGTATAGCCCTAAAATTTATATCAGCACATATGGTAGGAGTCCAGGTGTCCTGGCACCAGTTAAAAGCTTTAGTTAATGTTCGTGTTAGCTATTCATTTTTCTCAATTTGCTTTCCAAACTAACCACACTGTCTGATTCCGTAATGTGTAGGTTAGAAATAAACACATACTTGCTGATATTATCATTCACAGTTAGAGGATTAATGGCTACACTTCTTTCTTTTAGACCACTCCTAGAGCTGTCCAAAGTTCTATCATCCTGGATGTTAAAATACACTGTATATACCAGCTATGACACTTTTAATTATAGTTTTAACAGATAATTGCCAGTAGCATTACAAATATTTGGCCTAGATCACCCTCCATACCAAGATCTCCTTGCAGCTCTGTTAGATCCAGTTTACACTGTAACATCTTGTGCTAACAAAAGTACCCAAGAGACTGTAATAGGGAACAATGGAAAAGATAAGATTTTTTTATAAAGTAAAAATAAATACATATGCATGAACCACTTTCAAGCCTTCAAGTTTAGAATAAATAACACATCTATAGTTGCTACTTTCAAAAAAACAAGTTACACACATCTCCTATCTAGCTTCGGTTGCTGGCAATTAGTGCCATGTGAATTGGAACAGTTTGTTTCCAACAAGCTGTCAATAAAGTTAAGAAATAAATGAGTGACAAGGATGCTGCCACCCATCCTGTTTTTGGGTGAGCTATGGCACAGTAGAATGTCACTTGAGACTTTTAAAAACACTGCCAGCCCTATTATTACAATTTTGGTTTCGGCACTGAACACTGCCACCTCTCCTGTTTCTGGGTGAGCTATGGCACAGTAGAATGTCACTGGAGACTTTTAAAAACATTGCCAGCCCTATTATTACAATTTTGCTTTCAGCAATGAGCAGTGCCACCTCTCCTGTTTCTGGGTGAGCTATGGCACAGTAGAATGTTACTGAAGACTTTTAATTACACTGCCAGCCCTATAATGTGTCTTTCATCACTGAAAGCTGCCACCTCTCCTGTTTCTGTGTGAGCTATGGCACAGTACAATGTCATTGGAGCCTTTGAAAAACACTGCCAACCTATAATTTGTCTTTCAGCAATCAAAACTGCCACCTCTTCTGTTTCTGAGTGAGCTATGTCACAGTACAATGTCACTGGAAACTGTCAAGAGCACTGTCACCCCTTCTCTTTCTCTTTCATTAATGACGCTGCCCAACTGCACTGGATACTGCCAACAACCCTGCTACCCCTTCTGTGTCTCTCTGTGAAATGGCGCTGGATCTCCGTGGAGGGCGGTACTTATAGAATTCAAATTTTGATTTTGTAATAAATACTAGGACACCCCCCACCCCCTTTACTTATTATGGCCATTATGTAGCCTACCAGATGCTGGGTTATACAGAGATAAAATACACTATGGCTAATATGCATGTGGGTTTTAAATTATGTTAGATAATGTGCCATGTGGTTTGTTAATATACATGAGGTTATATGGAGCTTATTGTGATATAATGTGATTAATATGTGACTGTCTGGATTGTGTTGAATAAATAGCAATTGTGTGTATTTTGTATAAACTTGGGGTTGTGAGACAGCATAGGCGTTTGGAATTGAACAGTATAGCTAGATACTGTGTTGAATATTGCATAATCTATGGGTTTGCTTTAGAATATGAGTTTGTATATAACACAGGCAAAATGGAGTTAAACCCTTCCATGCTTTCAAGATGGCCGACTACTGTGCCATAGAGTTTGCTAAGACCTGCAATGTTCTGTAATCGTGAGACTGAGCATTTGATTTATGATATACTGTGTGGATATTGTAAACTTGATGTTTTAAATGGTCCAATATGGCCACTGTGGTTAAACAAAATTACTCCCGTGTGAGAGATATAATATCATTCACTGGTGTATGGTCTGGTTCTGGGCATTGGCAGTGCAAAAATAAGGCACCTACAGGGCCTGAATAGGCAGACTAGGCTACAGCCAAGGCACAAAGCTTTTTGGGGGTGCAAAATTGTGACAGGTAAAGGTGTAAACTTAAATTCATTTTAAAATATTAGAGAATAGTTGGTCTCCAAATTAAAAATTAAAACATGTAGGAAAAATGTAATAAGTTTTTAATGTTGACGTATTCTTATGGTATGTGGACAATGAGTCATCCTTGGGCGAGAAAGTGAGGATAAGCAAGTAGGAGAGACAAGAACAGGCACAGACATGATAGCCCCTTCCCCTTTCACATCTTCACTCTCATTAGTTATGCAGTTGTGATTTTAATGAAAACAAAATGAGTGACAAGGATTGCTGTGACCTTTTCAAAACACTTAAATATTGGAGGTGGGTGAAGGAAGTAGGATTTTAATTTAAGGACAAGTTCATTTTTACCTACCGTGTATTAGCGTTGCATGGAAGGAGATGGGCGTTATGAGTGAATTAGCCTAGGGCTACCTGAACCCTTAATCAGGCCCTGGGTACGTATCGGCATTTACTTTCCTTAAAGAATTAGGTTCAGATTGTCATATATGTTGAACTTTTATATATACAGTGTGTGACATTGTTATTGAATATATAGTATATTGTAACATTATTGTATAAGTAAAGATTTAATTTCATACATATTTACTTGCGTTGAGACTATATAAAAGGAAATATTATATAGAGAACTCTGTGAGAATTGAATGTTAATATAGTATAAATGATAAGTGTAAATGTGTGTAGTTACATAACAAGCATATCCAGGAGTGGAGTATGGAGGTAGTGCAGTTGTGCTTCAATTACGCACGCTATTTTTACCAGCTCCATTTAGATGAAGAAGTAACTAGTGCTGTGATCAGAGGAAGAGATCAGTGTATTCTAAGTTGAAGAGTTTAAGACAGTTTCTTCCAAACTGCTCCTGCATTCAGCTTAAGCAAGAAAATTGTAACATAGTGAGTTATCTAAGTCAGATGTTATTTCAGAGACAATATTTGTGTTTGTGTTGCTCTGTCTCCAGTTCACTTTAATTTTTTGTATTTATTTGCAAAATGAGAAATGTATATATTGATAATGATGTTTTTTAATCTATTGTGAGATCATCAGCAGCAGCATCAGCTATTTATATAGCGCCACTAATTCCGCAGCGCTCTACAGAGAACTCACTCACATCAGTCCCTGCCCCATTGGAGCTTACAGTTTAAATTTCCTAACATACACACACACACAGTCCGAGAGAGACTAATGTCAAATTAATAGCAGCCAATTAACCTACCAGTATGTTTTTGAGTGTGGGAGGAAGCCGGTGCACACGGAGGAAACCCACGCATCCATGGGGAGAACATACAAACTCCACACAGATAAGGCCATGGTCGGGAATTGAACTCATGACCCCAGTGCTATGAGATATATACAGTACTGCTCCTGCATCATGTGTGCCCAAACATGGCACTAGGTGAAATAAAGAAAGTATTTTGTGTCAAACCAGCAGATAGGGTTTGGTCTTCAGGGATATTTCTTTAAGCAGAATAAGTAAACAAATGTGTGGCTTCATTTATGTTGCAGAGGGAGGTCACAAGACTGCAACTTGTCCCAATTTGTTTAACGGAAACCACATTAAAGATATAATTCTTATGCTAACCAAAAACTGCCCCATTGTAAGGTCTCCCGTGGGTACAAGACCGGTTGCAGAACTTTGAACAGCCCTCCTGAAGAGTTTCCCCAGGTGCCAAACTCACCACAAATCAGTTAATAAAGGGCAGGATGTAATATAGCCACCAAGGTTAATAAATATTGAAGAAAAAGCATTAAGCTTAGCAAGATTTAACTTAACATAATGGGTTATGAATTATTAGCCAATGGGTATAGGGTGTAAGGGAGGGGCTATGCTAGGAAAAGTTTATAAGGGCAGTAAGTGTCAGTTGGCTTTCTCTTGCCTTCTGAAAAGTTTCCCGTCCACCCAAGCCCTTTCTTTGTCTTTAGAATGCTTACTTTGTTTGTTTGCTCTGCTTTTCTTCCAGAAAGGTGTAGTTGGTGGAAAGCAGTCCAATCAGTAGCCATAATGACATATTCGGGTAGCGGTTGTTTACTCTCTATCAACGTTGGTTCAACTAGTTATACTTCCCCTCGGGGAGTTATGAGATTTGGCAGGCCTCAGCTAGTGAGCCAAAACCTGTTACAGTTGGGCTCCACCACCTAGAAGTGTCCGAATATTTTAGTTCAATAACTTTATGGATATGGCTGATGGCTAACGGTCTTGCTTTTATTTGCCACCACTTCATTTCAATTTAATTTTCAATAACATTTGTGACCTTTCATTCACCAATCAAGTGTCTTGTGTTTTTATTTTATTGAGGAAAGATAACTCTTGGTAAGTTAAATAATGTAAAGGCAAAATAATATCATCCGCTAGATGGCTTATCTGAACTGCCCTCATGAAGTGTCTCCCACAGGTATCAGACCTGCCGAATACACATCTGTGGACATGAGGAATTGGAAAAGGAACTACAACAATGTGATATATTTGTAGCTGTAAAAAGGTCATCTCTATTTTCATAGAATTTTTCTTCTTTTCCTTCTTCATTTCACGTAGTTTAATATATAAGCCTTTTGAACTGCCCTTCTGAAGGGTCTCCCCAGATCCACTACAGACCTCTGAACTGCCCTTCTGAAGGGTCTCCCCAGATCCACTACAGACCTCTGAACTGCCCTTCTGAAGGGTTTTCCCAGATCCACTACAGACCTCTGAACTGCCTTTCTGAAGGGTCTCCCCAGATCCACTACAGACCTCTGAACTGCCCTTCTGAAGGGTCTCCCCAGATCCACTACAGACCTCTGAACTGCCCTTCTGATGGGTCTCCCCAGATCCACTACAGACCTCTGAACTGCCCTTCTGAAGGGTTTCCCACAGGTTGACCCACTGCAGACCTCTGAACTGCCCTTCTGAAGTGTCTCCCCAGATCCACTACAGACCTCTGAACTGCCCTTCTGAAGGGTCTCCCCAGATCCACTACAGACCTCTGAACTGGCCTTCTTAAGGGTCTCCCCAGATCCACTACAGACTTCTGAACTGCCCTTCTGAAGGGTCTCCCCAGATCCACTACAGACCTCTGAACTGCCCTTCTGAAGGGTCTCCCCAGATCCACTACAGACCTCTGAACTGCCCTTCTGAAGGGTCTCCCCAGATCCACTACAGACCTCTGAACTGCCCTTCTGATGGGTCTCCCCAGATCCACTACAGACCTCTGAACTGCCCTTCTGAAGGGTCTCCCCAGATCCACTACAGACCTCTGAACTGCCCTTCTGAAGGGTTTCCCACAGGTTGACCCACTGCAGACCTCTGAACTGCCCTTCTGAAGTGTCTCCCCAGATCCACTACAGACCTCTGAACTGCCCTTCTGAAGGGTCTCCCCAGATCCACTACAGACCTCTGAACTGGCCTTCTTAAGGGTCTCCCCAGATCCACTACAGACTTCTGAACTGCCCTTCTGAAGGGTCTCCCCAGATCCACTACAGACCTCTGAACTGCCCTTCTGAAGGGTCTCCCCAGATCCACTACAGACCTCTGAACTGCCCTTCTGAAGGGTCTCCCCAGATCCACTACAGACCTCTGAACTGCCCTTCTGATGGGTCTCCCCAGATCCACTACAGACCTCTGAACTGCCCTTCTGAAGGGTTTCCCACAGGTTGACCCACTGCAGACCTCTGAACTGCCCTTCTGAAGGGTCTCCCCAGATCCACTACAGACCTCTGAACTGCCCTTCTGATGGGTCTCCCCAGATCCACTACAGACCTCTGAACTGCCCTTCTGAAGGGTTTCCCACAGGTTGACCCACTGCAGACCTCTGAACTGCCCTTCTGAAGTGTCTCCCCAGATCCACTACAGACCTCTGAACTGCCCTTCTGAAGGGTCTCCCCAGATCCACTACAGACCTCTGAACTGCCCTTCTGAAGGGTCTCCCCAGATCCACTACAGACCTCTGAACTGCCCTTCTGAAGGGTTTTCCCAGATCCACTACAGACCTCTGAACTGCCTTTCTGAAGGGTCTCCCCAGATCCACTACAGACCTCTGAACTGCCCTTCTGAAGGGTCTCCCCAGATCCACTACAGACCTCTGAACTGCCCTTCTGATGGGTCTCCCCAGATCCACTACAGACCTCTGAACTGCCCTTCTGAAGGGTTTCCCACAGGTTGACCCACTGCAGACCTCTGAACTGCCCTTCTGAAGTGTCTCCCCAGATCCACTACAGACCTCTGAACTGCCCTTCTGAAGGGTCTCCCCAGATCCACTACAGACCTCTGAACTGGCCTTCTTAAGGGTCTCCCCAGATCCACTACAGACTTCTGAACTGCCCTTCTGAAGGGTCTCCCCAGATCCACTACAGACCTCTGAACTGCCCTTCTGAAGGGTCTCCCCAGATCCACTACAGACCTCTGAACTGCCCTTCTGAAGGGTTTCCCACAGGTTGACCCACTGCAGACCTCTGAACTGCCCTTCTGAAGGGTCTCCCCAGATCCACTACAGACCTCTGAACTGCCCTTCTGAAGGGTTTCCCACAGGTTGACCCACTACAGACCTCTGAACTGCCCTTCTGATGGGTCTCCCATGCGTACTGGACATGCCAGAGGAAACTCTGAATTATGTCTTCTGTTGCTGTCATTGGAGCTGTCTCTTTCACTTTAAAATATCTTCAATACAAATTAATTAATTGATATTGACATAATACTAATAACATAATATTTGGATATATTTTGGAAAAATACATATAATAAAGTATGGGATCTCGTTATTATGGTTCTGGTAATTATACTCAATACAATCATACATTTAATGCTCTGTAGAGTAAAAGCTGGATAGTACCCATGGATTTAAAATATTTTTCCACTTTATTTTCATATTGAGGAACAGAAACCCCAAAGGACATATTTTGCTGTAGAGATTTTTTTGGCAAATCTTGTGTCTGCTTAATTTGTAATGTTGATAGGATTTAGAATCTGTTCACAGTGCAAATTTACAAAGTCTGTATATTAATGAGCCATTTTGTTTTTTTGGCAGTAATGAGATAGTCTTTTATGGGTGGACAGGATAATATTTAAATGTTTAGGCTGTACAGGGAAAAAAATATAAATCCTGCAATTATAAGCCAGAATAAACATTGGTGTCAATAGATCTTAAATATATATGTGGGAATTGACTGCAACAATTCTTCGTACCAGTGTTTGCCTGTTGGCACATAATAGAAGAGACTTTTAAAAAGATTAGTTGTGGCTAAAGAAATAAACTACCAAAACAGCAAAGTGGGCCTTGCAATTGTTATAATATATTGCGCTATATTTGCAGAAATGTTTGTGTTTTGCTATGTGCATTGTCTCCTTGCAGCCAATTTCATTGTATTCAATTCATCCTTAAAGTGAATCTTCACAATTTTTTCAGGCTGAACTACTCCACTGCAGGGGGTGTGGCCGCACAGGTCCCAAAGGTAGCCCTCTTACCTTTGGAATCCCAGTAATGTCAGGTCATCCTCCCGAGGTCCCCGTTCTGTGACAGGCTTGATTAGGGCTTTGTGCATATGTGCCAGCCCCACACATGCTCAGAAGAGGCCTCCATTCTGCTCTCAGAATAGCAGGGTGAGAGCCTGGGAGGCTGGAGTGACATCGCTGGGACCTCTCCTAGATTTTGCTATAGGACCCGGCGATGTCATGTTACAATCCTTCTCCACATCATAATACTCATATGTCCTGCTTCCTTCAGACATCTCGTTTGTTAGCCCCTCCAATCAGAGTGTACGGAAATGCAGAACTTTATTGGCATAACATTTTCAAAACAATAAGGCAGATCATCTTTTGTCATTCTTATTGCATGTGATAGTCACTGTGGACTTTTTGCCTTTATTAAAAATGCATTTCTTATATAATTATAAAAAAAAAACAATATACACATATTGAGATGCGCCTGACAGAATATATAATTGTCAAATCTTTGAAGAGTAGATGGGAGGAGTTTAGTAATAACTAGAGAGTCATGAGCTGTCTATTGCTGAGTTGTATGAACACACATTTATTTTGCATGCTTCCACTCAGCAACCTCATCACAAATCATTGGCGGTATCACATATGGAATAACATTATTATTATTTATTTATTTTAAAAACTCCAATTAAAAATATACATTATTTTATTATTTAATGCTTCAATCACTTTTAAATGTGTTTTTCTGGGGTGGGACACAGAATGTAAAAAAGAGGGGGACTAAACATTTGAGAGACAGTGAGCACCAAGCTGTTAAGTGAATACAAAATTATAGCATGTTTACAGTTATGTTTATGTACAAGATAAGGTAGGTACCATAATTAGGGTTGAGCCCAGTTATTGAGGTTCCAACTGCTGAGGACAGTTGAGTTACATTTCTTGTGAGGTTTAAGTCTAAAATAGTGTCGTACTTGGACCCCTGGCCAGGAAGGTTCATATTTGTGTTATGTAGTTACTGGACCTGATTCATGAAGGTATGCATACTGGGCCTGAGTCATTAAAGAAAGGAAAGCAAAACAATTAGTATGTTTTATCCTGGACAAAACCATGTTACAATGCAAGGGGTGCATATTAGCTTATTATTTTGATCATAAGATAAATACTGGCTGTTTTTTCATGTAGCACACAAATACTTGATAACTTTATTTTTACACTGAAATTTAAAGTTGATCTAGAACATGCCCTTCCCCAACTAGAAATCTGTCCCTACGTTTTAAAATTAGCTCCCCTCCAATGCAACATGGTTTTGCCAAGGTGCAAAGTTACTCAATTTTTTTGCTTAACTTAACTTTTACTTTATTTACCTTAATGAATCAGGTCCATTGTCTCTACAACAGTGATGGACATCCTGATGCACTACAGATGCCTCATGGTCAATCCTCTAACTTTCAATATATGTAATTATATGGATATACTGCATGTAATCAAAGCATGTTACCTCAGATAGCCTACCATGTGCCAGTCAGGAGGGACAGTAGTGGGAGACATCCTGTCCTCTGTTAGAGTTATAATAATATTCTATGTACGGAGTGCTTGGTTCCAGCCTCTAGTGAAGAAATAGATAACTGTTTGCAGTTATGAGAGAAATTCAATTTAAGAGTCAAGCTGCATCAGTAGGTGCTTTTTGCCTTCTGTAAATCTATCATAAGTGGCTGGAAGGACTTTTTCCTGGCTTTTGAAGTTTGCTCTCTGCTATGGAAAAAGGGAAGCCTCAATGTGATGTCATTCATTTGGGGCTGATAATGATAAAAAAAAAAGACTCGAAAAGGATATTTTAATCATAGTTTTACTTAAAATATATATTTTAATGATAAAATTAAAAAAACATTGCATTACACTCTTTTATAATAACAAAACACTATTGTTTCTGGTTGTCCGAGGCTTGATATAGCCATGGTGTTTAAAATCTGATAGGTATATTAATTGCTTGATTGATACCATACATAAAAAGAACTGTAATAGAATGCTTATAAATGTCCAATTTGGAGTATTAAGTTGACTTTTCCAATGCAGGTTTTTAAAGGGCTGATGAAGATTTACTTCTTCATTTCCTGTCACACAGCCTCATGCTTCTGGGTTGTCCGAGAGTGATACAAATAAAGATGTACAAGCAATGTATAACAAATGTTTCCAAAGGGAATGGACAGGTAATATGACAGATGTATTTAATGTGTTATTTCACATACATTATTTATATCATTAATACAATACCTTTGATATACACTGAGTGGCCCTGTCTAGTACTGGATAGGCCCCCCTTTTCCAAAGAACTGTCTGAATTCTTTGTTGTATGGATTCACCAAGGTGATAGAAACATTCCTTAGAGATTCTAATCCATGTTGACATGAATACATGATACATTTCTCACATAAGTATCACACAGTTGCTGCAGATTTGTCAGCTGCACATTCGTGCTTGAGTCTCCCGTTCCACCACATACCAAAGGTTTGAGACCTGGTGACTGTGGAGACCTTTGGGGTACACTGACCTCATTGTCATGTTTGTGGAACCAGCTTGAAATGATGTGTGTTTTGTGACATGGCACGTTACCCTGCTGGAAGTAGCAATTAGAAGATGGGTAGACTGTGGCTATAAAGGGATCCACATGGTCAGCAACAATATTCATGTAGACTGTGGCATTTAAACAATGTTCAACTGGTATTAAGGTTAATGTGTGTCAAGAAAACATTCCCCACACCATTACACCACCACCAGCAGCAGGGCCGTAACTAGGGCTGTGCGACAGGGGCAACCGCCCAGGGCGCAACGCTGAAGGGGGGCACAATTTTGGAATATTTTAGGTTAATTTGGTTAAAATTGAGGGCTAGGGGGGTGGCATTTGTCTTTCTCGCCCAGGGCACTAGAATTCTAAGTTACGGCTCTGACCAGCAGCCTTCATTGTTGACACAAGGCAGGATGGATCCATAGATTCATGTTGCGTATGGCAGATTCTGATCTTACCATATGAATGACAAAGCAGATACTGAGATTAAGCAGATCAGGTGACATTTCTCATGTTTTCAAATGCCCTGTTTCTGATCCTGTGTCCACTGCAGCCACAGTTTCCTATTCTTAGATGACAATAACGGAACCTGGTGTGGTCTTCTGCAGCTGTAACCTATCAAAATTAAGGTTCTACTGCTGTGTGGTCAGGGATGATCTTCTGCATACCACTAACAAATTGTTATTTGAGTTACTGTCGTCTTCCTGTCAGCTTGAACCAGTTTGGCCATTCTCCTCACATTAACAAGGTATTTTCGTCTACAGATCTGCCATTCACTGAAAGTTTTTTATTTTGCTCACCATTCTCTGTAAAACCTAGAGACTGTTGGGTATGAAAATCTCAGGATATCAGCAATTTCTGAGATACTTAAACCACCATTCTGGCTCCAACAATCATTCTATGGTCAAAATCACTTAGTTCACATTTCTTCCCTATTCTGGTGTTTGGTCTATACAACAACTAAAACCATTTGACATGTTGAGTTGCTGCCACATGATAGGCTGGTTAGATATTTGCATTATCAAGCAGGTGTCTAGGTGTAACTAATAAAGTGGCCACTAAGTGTATATTAATGCACAATAATGGGATTATTTGTTGTTTTAAGTTTACAGTAATATGTATTCTTTTCAGGGATCTAATAAAAAATGGAGAATAGGAGTGTGTTAAAATGGTTATATGACAACAATATAGTTATGGATTTCTAAGTCACATGCTAACATATTATGACATGGATCTAATATTTACATAGCTGCACAAACATTTAAGGAAATCTATATTGATGTGATCAAATGTGTGCTTCAATGTGTTTTTGCATATAAGTCTCCTACTTGAGACTACTTGACATAGCTGTTTCAAGCCTAAAACACAAAAATGTCTGATAACAGAGAATGAAAAGAGCTGAAGCAGGTAGAAGTTTTACATCTTAAGTTTTGTGATGACAGGAGAGTAGTTTAAATACACTATAAAATGTAACAGATGTATACAAAAACTAAAAAGTATATTTAGCATTTTATCTAATTATTATTACACAGTGAAAGAGTTAATGGCCTGATAGTTGTTCAAAATTATGTTGAAGTGAAACTACACCAACGCCTGTATAGCCTGTTCTAGCTGGCTTAAACTTCAGAAATGTACTTTGCTATTTGCTGACTCAATGGGGTATATTTACTAACAAAGTGGAGATGTTGCCTATAGGAACCAATCAGATTTTAGTTATCATTAATTTAGTACATTCTACAAAATGACACCTAGAATCTGATTGGTTGCTATTGGCAACATCTCCACTTTTTCAAACCTGCAGTTTAGTAAATCTAGCCCAAAGTCTTATACTTACATACTTGATACGCTTGCGCAGTAATGATATGCGTACGTGACCTGAATTTTATATAAACTGCTGAATACTTAATAAAGTTAGAGAAGTTGCAACACACACTGGTGTGTTCATTGTCTCTCCAGCCGGATGAACTTCAACTTTACTGATCATTTGAAAACTCACCTTATGACAACTGTAAACCTGCAGTTCCCATCTCAGTAGCGTTTCTAAATGGCAATAGAGGTTTTATTTACTAACAAAGTGCAGATGTGCAGTAGACCACAGAAAACACTCAGAAATTAATTTTGATATATCTCTTCCAAGACAGATAAGGAAATCAAAAGTTGGTTTCATTGCTATCGGTTGCTGTATATTTATATTTTGTACTTTCTCGTAAATAAGCCTGAACTGCTTGCAAAGCAATATCTATCTACATAATCAGTACTTATCAGACAGTGGTGATCAAACTGTGTCCATACACTGACATCTAACTGTTGTACAAGGTGCTTTTAGAGATGAGTGGACGTGTAGACACAGGAAATCCAGATCAATAAAACGAGAGAAGAAAATAAAAAAAATCTGCATTTTTATTGACACTAATAGACATTTTAACAAAGCAACTTGTAACTATATTGATGACATGTTCTTAGGCCAAAGGTTTAATTCCGATACAGTATCAGTTCTGAAAATGTAATTTAGTTCAACAGAGTTTTTGTAATGTTTCCTATCAGGTCAGTATCAAGGTCTGCAAATCTACAACATATCATTTCAATTCAATACCTGTGTTTTTCAGCATGTTGTTTTGTTATGGTTTATTGTTATTATTTTGTGTGTGCATGCAACAGTAAACGTTAACACCTATGAAGAAATCTGCATTTGGGCAGCACGGTGGCTCATTGGTTAGCACTTCTGCATGACAGCACTGGGGTTCTGAGTTCAATTCCTGATTATTGCCTTATCTGTGTTGCGTTTGTATGTTCTTCCCGTGTTTGCGTGGGTTTGTTCTGGCTGCTATTAAATTGACCCTAGTCTCTCTGTTTGTATGTTAAGGAATTTAGACTGTAAGCTCCAATGGGGCAGGGACTGATGTGAATGAGTTCTCTGTACAGCGCTGCGGAATTAGTGGCGCTATATAAACAGCTGATGATGAAATTGCTCTAGCAATTCAGAAACCCTATATAATTATAGTCACTTATAAAATCATGAAGAGACTGAGAATATAATTTTCAGGAGTGTTGCTTACACACAAACCAAAAGTCAATCGTTATGTACATAGTGTAATTCTCTATTTCATGGAAGTCAATAGTAGAAATAATTTTTCTGTTACTGGTGCCTTATCGGGGGAGATTAAATTGGTCGCGAGGTGTCGCCCTACATCACCCCGATGTCCAGCTGCTCAAATCTCTGCCCACTGCAGTGAGAAATCTCTAATCATTTTTACACCCATCTCTATGGGACGCAAGGAACAATGAGCAGAGATTTAAGTCAAAACATTAAGTCGGAGACACATTGTGGCACCTCACGCCCAAATGAATCTGCCCCTTTGAATTTCCTATAGACACATATGATAAATAATAATAATATCAGTGCTACCGGAAGAAGGGGCACAGCCCCTAGAATATTGTGTTGTTTTTGTTGGCATCATCTGTTCATGATAACTCACAACATTAAATGTCCCAATTTGTAAAACTGAGACATTTTGAGTCCGGTATTCAATATAACTCAATTCTATTTCTTAATAATTTTATTTTCCATATTAGTTCTCCAGTGTAGGCACAAGAGAGTTTCATGCCTAGATATTGAATCCCATTCTTCCTAGAACTTAAGAAATGAATATAGCATTTAATCTGTAACCAGCATCTCTTGTTGTCACTCTGAATAACTATTATACCTCACACTATAATACCTATTAGCCAGTTGTGTACAATAGACACTATCTGTTATGTAAATTGTGCAAACGTGTCAGTGTCCATTTAATGTTAAAAATCACAAAAACACAAATTTATTTATCTCACAATACAACTTTATTTTACATTCAAAGTATATATATGGTGCTATACAATAGAAATATATGATCAATCAATAATACAATAGAAAAATCAATACAAAAGTAGGAACTGCAGACATACAAAGAATAGATGCCTGCTACAAACAGCTGACATTCTAAGTGGGGTGGGTCTCGGTATAAAATAATACACTATGAATAGTCAAATTATTTTAAGAGTATTGTTATGTATTTTGTACAATAAAAATTAATACTATAATTAGATTTTTTTAAAAACAAAGTAAAATTGGCAGCTTTTTATTTACCCCTTATTAAAATTATCTTTTAAGTATGATTTGAAAAACAGAAGGGACCCGAAGTTAAGTAATTATCCAGAAGGACACATAAAAAATAAATGAAAAACCAAAAACAAGAAAAATGAGAGGTTAGTAGTGTGAGCATTTACTTAAGACTGCTGAAAAGAAACTATGGCCATGATTTGAATTTGAAAGAAAAAAATGATTACATGTGTGACATTTTGAAATGCGGGAAGTTAAGGAGAATATTGGATGAAAGAGAAAACTGAATATTAGTAGTAAGTCCCTTTGTGAGGTTGAAAGAAAGCCTGATAGAGTTTCATGATAAAACTATGCATAAGTGGATGTACAGATGGAAGTTACATCAGGGATGATATCGTTAAGATATGGTAACCCAGAGTTAGGCAGAAATAATTCAGTAGTGTTTTCTTGTCTTTTACGTTTCGTAGCAGAATGAAGACAAGTGGGGGTACGTAAATCACATGCCTCTGGTACTGGTAATAAATATTGCATTTACAAGTGATTAACTTGTCACGTCACAAGTCATCAAACTCTCTAGAATTAGGTGTGTGATAGCATATGTCACATAACAGAACAACAATTATTTGCCATGAGAATAGAAACAAGGAAATGGAAAATATTATGGAGCTGCTGACTAGAAACATGCAATTGATTTGACTGGTGTACTTTTTATTTACCATAGAGTCAACTTTGGCACTTGCCTAGCATAGCATTCATCAGGGGCAGCATAGAATAGTTTTACTTTCATTTATCTCTTTATCAAACAAGAAGGTAACAGGTTAAGGGATGCTCGATACAGACAATCAGCATATGGAGCCCACGAGTATTAACCTAAGGAGTATTCACTTACAATGATTCGTACAGTGCCAATTAAACACTGTCAGTGTTTTTTTTCTTGGATCATGTTTGAATCAGAGTTATTGTATATTATAGCTTTGTACTTTTAGTTTGAACGATATCGCTCTGCTTCCTATTAACTCATTCCTAATGTCAATAAGAAAAATATTTGTACAATAAAAAAAAATCAAATCATATTCGCACAACATTAAAAAAATAGTATATTAATTTTAGAATCTTTATCTCATGCTCACAATCATCAGGTAGGCTCACTATCCATTCACCCTGTCAATATGCTACACACATCAACATTAAGCAGACCAGCTACCACTCACCACACTTAAAGCTGCACTGCCACCTAAATTTTACTAAGATGCTAAAACTCCTAACCGAAGACCATAGGGTTGCTCTATGCTCCAGCCTTTTTTCCCAGGGTCCTGTGGTTGTTTTTACAGATGCTTTGGGAAGCAAGGGGGGAAGATTAGTCCTCCCACTCACACCCCCCAACCACTGCCATTTTAAAGTGGCAAACAAAAGAGATTTGCAAGAGATCCGGCCAGGAAAAAAGCAAAGAGCAGATTCAGGGCAGTTATAGGTGCATGGACTGATTCAACAGAGTAGTAAGTTTAGGTGGTAGTACAGCTTACTGTTTTGAATTATTTCTTGTTGATTACTTATAACATTGTTTATTTTAATCACAGTGTATTGAGAGCACAGCATTGTCAGCACATAAAATCCATGTCATTTTATTCAAAATAAATCCATGTAGAGTAGGCCAAAGAGGGAATCCACCATAGGTTGTAAGTAGATCATGTGAGCCTCACTTATAATCCTGGGACACCATCATTCCCCGCTGTAGCATAGCATCTAGGCCAACCGCAGTAAATATTGTAATGGTATTACTTGTATGCATCACCTTTAACAACCATTTTGTTTACTGCATATGTGTTGGTTTAGTATTTTTACCTTTTTTTTTTACAGGCTTTTCATTTATATAGTATATGTTAACATTTCAGTTGGAAATCAATTTGCAAACAATAAAATGTGAATAAGGATGAACAATGGTCATTGTAACTGCTCTATTTTGTCCCTTTTTCAAGATTTATTTTTGAAATGTTGTGTTCCCCCTATCAGAGTCTACGCTCTTATGAGCAGGGCCCTCTATGCCACTTATCCAGTTTGTATTATAAGTCAGTTTGTATGTCTCTCACTCATCTGCCCAGTTGTACAAAGGTATGTTGGAGGTTTCTAAATAAAAAAATAAAGGAAATATATATTTAAGTAATAATATATACAGCGATGGGGGAATTATGGTGCAATTTAGTGTACTTATTGTTTATTTATTTCCTTAATAACCCTTAGAAAGTAAATTGTTTGAATGACTATGTCATTCTTTTTATTTTTAATGAGAAGCTAATAAGATAAGGTCAGATGTATTCAGAAAAATCACGACTGTGTAACTTGCTGCAAAATATTCAAGATATAAATGTTCAAATATACATACAACCAATGAATTGCAAAATAAAATAACATTCCTTCTAAGTATATTATTCTAATGTTTGTAAAGTATAGAAATTGTTTGTGCAAGTTGTTGCTAAGTAAACAAGTGATCGGATAGGAGTAACCCTTATTGAAAGTCACAAACATTAATATTCGTCTTCTGATTTTCACAGTTGCAGATCGGGATCATAAAAGTACTCAAGAGTTGCAATAAATTAGCAATTTACTTTATAGAGACAGGTTTAACATTTATTAGGAATATCTCCTTCATGTTAAAACATTAAAATTGAACTGCCAAAGCTATACATATATAGAAGCTGTATATATAGACATTGATGTCTTTAAAACAGCAAACAAAAAAGGCATATATCTCCTTAACCACATACAGATTAAATTACGATATATAATATCTTTATTAAGGACATACAGAGGACACCAAGAACTAGGCAACACATTTGGGGACCATAAAGAGTAGTTCTCTTTGCTCTAGGTTAGAATTTGGGGTAAGTGGGATTACTTTGAAAGTTGATCAATTATCCTTCTCTCAAAATAGGTAAACAAAAAGTCCCTCTTTAATGATTACTTGAAAAAACAATAATCAAGGAAGACAAAACTAAAAGTATAAAACAGTGAAGAAGAATCACCACATGAAAATAAGTAAACAATATGGGCCTGATTCATTAAGGAACTTAAATTAAGAAGTTTCTTATTTAAGTCTCCTGGACAAAACCATGTTACAATGCAAGGGGTGAAAATTAGTTTTCTGTTTTGCACAGAAGTTAAATACTGACTGTTTTTTCATGTAGCACACAAATACTTGATAGCTTATTTGTACACTGAAATTTAAAGTTGATATTTGTGTGCTACACTTTTTTACCTATTATTAGCTTCTTGATAATTGTTTTTGGTTTAATCCTTAGGATATTTGAGGGGAATTTAATTATCTGTGAAGTGTTTCGCGGGCATTCCGGAGACACTTTGCTGCAGAGATTTTAACAGAAATCATTACTTATCTTTCCTCACGCCCCATTCCCCCCTTACAAGGGAATTCCATTAGCCGCGGGATTTTTACAGAAATCTCTGCGATGAGCAGAGATTTTACCGTATTAACAGTAAAAATGCACACTAGGATGTTCCTCAGAACATCGTGGCTGAGGAAAATTTCGGCTAATTAATTCCCTCCTGGAATAAATTGTTTGCATGGAGCACTTCCAGAGCATTTTCCTTTTTGTAAACCACATCTTATTACTTTTTTCCTTTTTTGGCATAAAAATTACAGTAATTCAGGAACATGTTTTATATTAGTTTGAGCCAATCAACAGAGTTGATGATTAAAGGTGATATTCATTTTTTAGACACTCTCTTTGAAAAGTGAATCTCCAGTACATATGCAGTGGCTGCACTGCCCCATGAATACTAGACAGGTTCTCCTGTACCGTCAGGACATTGGTAGTTGGGCAACTGCAAAGGAGCACCCAATGTGTGCAGCCGATAGATCGCACATTGCCTATCCCTCCTTTTTATGTGAAACTTTATTTCCTCAATATAATGACATCAGAAAGTCCACCACTGTATCTTATTACCATTGGGATCTTCAATAGTCAATTTCAATAGGTAAACTATATGGCTAGATGCTGAATTGCTTAGTGGCCAGCTCTGCAAACTAGAGGCCCAACGGTCCAAGGGGTATGAATTTTTCACTTATGACAGGTAAAATATCCTTTAAATAAGAATTTGTCTAGCTGAATCTGTGTCACCTACACACAACAGCACATTAAACAATCATCTGAAGAGACAACACATAACTAGGCCTATGAATACATGTTCTGTGTATTACAGCTGTATAATGTCTTCTATATTCACATTCTTATACAACGCATGAAGTCGGCCAACTTTTGGGCAGCTGTTAATATTCCTTAGTATTAATGAGAATAAGAGCATCTCATATAGTGACAGGAGCCTACTTAATGTGCTCCTGAGAACCATCCTGTGACATCACCAAGCTGTCTGCTTTCAGTAGAGTGGCTCTGAATGGTATAAGTGTTGATAGCTGTGGAATGTAATTAGGCTTTTATCAGGCTGTGCTATTAATGTGACATTTTTCATAACTGCATGACAGGTAAACTTTGAAAAGTAAAAGTAACTTTTGCAATTTCTTTTTTATTCCTCCAACATTATGGCAAAGGCCATCTGTCTTTTAGCTCTAGCAGAATCGTTACTGAGTATCTCTCACCCCTCTCCGTTTTAGAGAATGCTTATGTAGTAAGTGCTGTTTGTAAAAGATAAAGGAGGGACAGACAAACAGGTAAATAACAAAAAAGAAATACCTGTCATCACAAATAATATGTTTATTGATTTATCGTGGCGTCAGAACATGTAGATTTACAGGGATGTTAATTTTCTAGCACAGCTCGAAGCCTCATGCCTTAGATTGTTATATTAGACAACACAGCAAAGAGCACCAATAGGAATGACATATCATCTGTCTGTGTAGTGTGTATTGTTATCTAGGCTGAATATCTCACAGGTAGCGGCATAAGAACACTGCTGTGATTCAGATTTGCAGGTCCTAATGTCATATATGGATTTGGGATCAATATATTTTGCAGAAAGGGTCATGTCAGCAGTAACTTGCATTAGACAGCATGGTGGCTAAGTGGTTAGCACTTCTGCCTCACAGCACTGGGGTCATGATTTCAATTCCCGACCATGGCCTTATCTATGTGGAATTTGTATGTTCTCCCCGTGTTTGCGTAGTTTTCTTCCGGATGCCCCGGTTTCCTCCCACGCTCCAAAAACATACTAGTAGGTTAATTGGCTGCTATCAAAATTGACCCTAGTCTCTCTCTCTCTCTCTCTCTCTCTCTCTCTCCCTCTTTCTCTCTGTATGTTAGGGGATTTAGACGGTAAGCTCCAATGGGGCAGGGACTGATGTGAATGAGTTCTCTGTACAGCGCTGTGGAATCAGTGGCACTATATAAATAAATGGTGATGATGGTGACATGGTGAATCTTAGTAACCTGGGGAATGCAGGAAACATCAGGTTCCATGTGACACAGTTGATGACATGAGGAAGTGTATGAGTGTAAGGCCTCATGCCTTAGATTGTTATGACACTGCCAAGACAAAGTAGGGAAAGAGAGGGGTGGATGTATATTGTGTACTGGGGTCCCAGGCTCTCAGTATAATCAGAGATATCTTTAGTAGCTGGATACATACTTTATTAATAAATAAACCTATATCCTGGTAACTATGGTATGCAAACCATAACAATGATCATATTGTGCTTGGAATACATTTTAAAGTCACATTGTGCACTAAGATGTAGAACAGAGAACGTGGGAAGTCCAAATGATGTTGGAAAAAAAAAATCCTATAAATACCCACAAGTGCACCTGTTGGTATTTTGACCACATCCTTCAATGATAGTAGTGATTTATAAGTAT
Source organism: Mixophyes fleayi (assembly GCF_038048845.1). NCBI lineage: Eukaryota > Metazoa > Chordata > Amphibia > Anura > Limnodynastidae > Mixophyes > Mixophyes fleayi. The sequence goes on from NC_134406.1 coordinate 54,537,189, forward strand.
GTGAATACACCACTTCTGATTTATCAGCCACAACGGCTGTCACAATGCCGGCATAACCTCGAAACATCCAGCAAAAAACAGAGGGTAGAATGAATGTTCAGCTACTGGTGGTATTCTAAGCATTTAAATCAGTTGATCCTACAAGAACAGTGAATTTATCCTGCCTATTAAAATAGGTCTTTAGGGAGTCCTACCAGTCTCATAGACATGCTTGACAGGCTGGTTTGTAGCTGGCTGAGGTAACGACGACGCAGCAGGGAAAGACTGTGCTCTGGAAACAGGCCGGTGTTTGTCTAATCCTGCCATGCCAACTGCATCCATCTGAGCCTGGTAGATTTGTAATTGGTTGATACGCTGATGGTCCGGGAACTGCAGTTGCCAAGAAAACAGCACAGTAGAAAGAAACATGAGAGCAGATCAAGTAAGACACAGAGAGAAACATGTCAACAAATTCAGTTCATTAGGTCAGGTCTGTTATAAACGTGTAAAAAAAGCAAAAAAAATCAGAGACTCAGTCGATAAATTAATTCAGCAGATGTTTTTACACTGACACAGGAGAGTCATTGGACCTGCTGAGTACAAGGTCATGGCTGGCAGCCTGTCAGCTCTCTCACAGTCTGAGGAGAACTTTCGCTTGACCTAAATGACCAAAATTTTAAAATCTAAGAAACAACGGTTTAAAGAAAGTACTGATTGAAAATAGAAAAAAGAAAATCTTGATCTTTAACCCCTAATTTTATAAGCAATTATAAAAACACATGTGAGTTTGAATTTACCTAAAATGTTTATGAAAACAGAAGCGTGTACGCACTGTAAAAATCTAGATTACTTGACAGTCAAAGCATTAGTGTCAATCTGCTTTAGAAACACAGCTGACATTTTGTAAGCTACTGCAGGGACTAACTATATCATTGGGGCTTTTAGTTTTATTTTGCAATATAAATGTCAAGTCGAGCTGAAATTGTATTAAAATAAATTTTCATTAGAATAAGAAACTATTTTAAGTAATCTCTGGCTGCTGGACTGATAATAAGACACTTAAGTTCCCTGATCATAGACACCTGCAAAAAACGATAATTATTATTATAAATGTAGTTGATATGACAAAATCACCTGTACAGGTGCAGTAGACTTTATTGAAAATGATATTGCTCAATAATTTCACAGGTCGTCAAAACATGTCCCAGATAAAATCATTGTACTTTAGCGAGTCTGCAAAACGAGCCAATTCTTACGATAAACGTTGCGTAGTCTGTATGTGTAAAATGGATTAATTTTAATTAACTGAATCTTTATTTTGTGTTTAATTGGTATGACTTAAGTATTGCTGGCGTCTCATTTATAAGCTCTACCTTTACTAAATTCTGTGTTATAGCTTAGTACACCGGCCTATCAAAGGCCATTATCTATAGAAAAAATGTGCTGTTACATTGCCAACATGCACCAGGGGCGCACACAGGATTGTTAGGGGGGGTTTCCCCCCGCCCCCATCCCAAATAAAAAAAAAAAACACGCGAGAAAGCAGCAGCTCCGTTTCGGCAGCGCTGTACTATACAGCGCCGCAGCTGCTGTGTAGTACAGTACCGCTATGGCGGGCACTTAGGTAGCGGAGGGGGGGTTCATGAGACCCAGAAACCCCCCCTGCGTGCGCCACTGTGCACTTTAGAATCATGAGATATAACAAAATAAGATCATTATCAGCCAACTGATAAGAACTTCAGCAAAAGAAAATGGACAATCACTGTATTCTCCTTTTAAGGTTGAAAAAAAGTAAAAAATCCATCAGGTTCAGCCTTTTACAAATTCTATATTTGTTGACCCAGAGGAAGGCAGAACAAAACCCCCAGGAACGTCTGTAAAATTAACCTCAAAGGAGATAAAAAATCCTTCCTGACCTAACACATGGAAATCAGGTTAGTTCCTTGGCTCAATCACTCTGTATAATTTGCTTATTATAACTATTGAAATCATTCCTGGTCAGAAAGGTATCCAAAACATTTTTAATTCCATCCAGTGACTCTGCCATTACTATGTTCCTCAAAAATGAATTCCACAGAATAGCTAAGCCCACAGTGAAAACTCTCTAGTCACTGTGTATGTACCCTTTGCCTGTGCAATTTTGTATGTAAAAAGGTTGTTAAACAAATGTTTGTATTATCCTTGAATATATTTGTAGACATTAATAAGATTACATCTAAGGTGCATTATTTCTCAAATTAAACAAACCCAGTTTTTCAAATCTGTAATTAGAATTAACTCCTCCATCATCCATTCCTTTTATTTATAAGGTAACCCCGCTCAGCCCAGCTCTGAACTCTCTCAAGTTCTCCTATCTCTTTCTCATAGATAGATGCCCAAAATTGTACCCCATATTCAAGATGCAAACCAACAACTTATTTATACAAATATTGACATTTGCCTCTCGTGCCCTATTTTATGCATCCCAGGATTATATTAGTTCTTGAAGCAGCTGCTTGACATTGGATGCTGCTACTAAGCTTATAGTGACTTAATGTCCTGCACTCTGCTAATAGCCTTAACTTCAGCGTTGTCTGCAAACTTGGATACTTTACTTCCTAGACCTCTTACTAGATCATTAATAAATACATTAAAAATGAAAGGTCCATTACTGATCCCTGAGGCACCCCACTAATAATTTAATTCCAATCTGAATATGTTCCATATATAACAGATACAGTTTATGACTGACTTCCTCAAATGCTCAGATTAGTTTGGCATAACTGGACCCTTAGAAAATCATGTTGACTCTCTGTTATTAGTTTATCTTCAGTAACATATTTCTGAATGCTATCACTTAGCCACTGATGTCAGCCTCATAGATTTGTAATTTCCTGGGATTTATTTTGCTCCCTTTTTAAATATTGGCACCACATCTTCCTTCCACATAATGATTACCTATAACTGACCATAGCTCCTTCAGCACACATGGGTGTAAACCATCTAGGAAAAGTGCTTTATCAAACTTCATCTGATTTAGTTGCAAATGTACTTTCTCTGGGTTAAATGTTAAACTCACCCATATTGAATTTAATTTTTCTTATTTATTATCTTTTTGGTGATTTGGTTATGATTTAGTCTTCTATTTTGTTATTATAGCAACATGAATTTGTGAGCAAGTGCTTAACCCATCATCTACTTGGTTTTACCGTTGAGGTAAAATATTTAAATAAACTTAGAATTGCTTACATTATTTTGTTGTGTCCAGTATGGACATATGCACAACTTAGTGTCTGCATTGAGTTTTTAGTACTACACATATGCATATATATACATATATATATATATATATATATATATATATATATATATATATATATATATATATATGTATATGTATATATTTTATACATGTATATATATGTGTAGTATATTCAGTTACAGGGGGTGCCAGACCTTGGGGCAAGGTCCCTGGAAGCCTGAGCCGCCGTCTCCCTGGTAGCTCATGGACAGGGGGAGATTCACTCCCAATTGGCACAAGCAACAATGTTAAAGGTGTTAAATCCCTCCAGGCAAATTCACTATCACTATGGGAGCACTATCCTCCTAGAGTGTAATTGACATTCAGAGTTGGCGAGTGTATGGTGACACCAGTTGGAGTGGTCAGTAATAGCCGGTTGCTGAGAATAAAAAGAAAACTCAGCTAAACTGTGTCACTCTCTAGAGACCAATCCCAGGTGTCAAAGGAAAGCCATCTGGTCATACATTCACTTTACCCAACATACATAAAGCATCAAAAGTGTCATATGTATGCCAATGACCCTTCACTCGATTAATTTAAGCAATAAATAAGGGTAAATCAAAAAATATTTAAGTAGAAAAATGTAAATATTTTCTTTACTGAAAAGTGTAGTTCTAAAGTGGTAGGATATTTGTTGTGCTTACATCTTTTGGTAGACCCAATCTCCCTAGGGAATCCAGTTCGTGCAGACAGGCCTAGGGCTGGTTTGGAATTATGGTAGCGGAACCCCACAATGAGGGTTTCCAGGCTGGGAAAGGCTAGTGCTGGTAGTAGTAAACTCGTGGGTACCCCCCCTTTTTGTTTTTTGTCACCCAAATTTTGCTACTACCAGTCTAGGCACGTAACTCTAATAGTCCAAAGTATAATGTAAATGAATGGTCCTGTACATACATTTTCTGACAAGCATTTGCTTTGCATCAATTTATACATTTCATGCAGGGCTCACAAGGGTAACACTCAGTTCTTATTACACAATGCTGCAAGGAGGCTTTGAGAAAATGCTTAGAAAATACTCTTAAAAACTAGGACAAAGAAAGATAAAGTAAGAAGTGATTTTCTACACTGGTGTGTACATGGCCTAACTCATCTATTAGGAGACATAAGACTTAGAATATTTGTAGCCACTGAACATAAAACACAATGGATGCCAGTAGGAATGTCCTCATGCAGCATTCAGAAGTGCAAAAGACATTTTTGTATACCATTATGTTTGCTTTTGTATTTTACTCCTGTATGTGGCCAAAGATAAATTCTATGTGCAGGGTAGAGCTGGCTTCTAGGGGCAGGTTGGGGGGCACTTGCGCTGCTCGGCATCATAGCGGCTTTATCCCCTGCACCCATGATCGTTGCATCACTGTCTATGTGCAAGAAGATGTTAGCTTTGTGGGCCCTCAATTCAGCTGGACATTGGACAGAAATGGCCAGCCCTTAGCATTAAAAGGTAAGCACATTTGGTTTGTCTGGCACAGTACGAGACTATAAACACATTTTGTCTGCTTTCCTAGTTTCATATTTAAATAATGAGCTGACAGTGAAGACTTGGCGAGTGGCCTTTGTTTACAAAAGGCTACAGAGCTTATTCAGAGCATACATGGCTGTATTTTTGCGCCTCCTCAAAGGACATATATTCATGTTTTCCATGGGAAACAAACTTGGTATAGAGGTGGGTGCATGGGACAGCCGCGTTATTAAAAACATAAAACTGAGACACCACATACATGAATGACAACAATGGCCATTTTATCTTCACACTCTTCTGTGGCTTAATCACAATTTGAATAGAAGAGCAGTTTATTAGCAGCAATTCCATTTGTGTATATATACAGCACACAGCCAGACACAAGGAGAGAAAAAGAGTTTTTAGGTTAACCCATCATAAATGACACTAATAGTGCATTATTGTCTGTATTCAACAAAAATAGAATTCCTGAATACCCACTATACTTTGAACATGTCTGTTGTAGGTTTAGCCATGATACATTCAGTGTCCCATGTGAACACCACAGGCCTAATTCATTAAGTAAGTAAGACAAAAAAAATAAGTACGTTTTCTCCTGGAGAAAACCATGTTACAATGCAAGGGGTGCAAATTAGTTTATTTTGCACATAAGATAAATACTGTCTGGTTTTACATGTAGCACGCAAATACTGGATAGCTTTATTTGAACACTGAAAGTTAAAGTTTATCTAGAACATGCTCTACACCAACTATAAATCTGCCATCACATTTTAAATTTGCCTCTCTCACCAATGCAACATGGTTGTGCCAAGGTGCAAAGTTACTTCAAAGTTGCCGCACATGTACACCTTCACAGTGATAAACAATCTCTAATACATCTACTAGATGCATATGCAGTGTCGGACTGGGGCATTAAAGTCCCACAGGCGGAATACAATGGTAGAGGCCCACCAGAGGGGGTGTGGCCAGCCACTAGAGAGGCATAACCAAACCACTAGAGGGGGTGTGGTAAGCCCACGAAGGACAGCTAGCACCATAGTGTAGTATACAAAGGATGTGGTGTGTATATAAAGAGTACGCAGTCTTGACCTACCTAGATTTGTGCAGAACAGTCACCAAAAATCGGGATTGTCCCACTAGAATCAGAACATTTGACAGACTATCCTGCTCTCTCCTACCTGTTCTTCTCACTTTCACCATCTGTGGCTGCTGGTTTCTTTAGGTGCTGCTTGTCTGGATCCTGGAATGTTGGGGGCCCTATTTTGTAAACAAAAAATGGGTACATTTAGAAAATTGCAACCAGCCATGGCGTTAAATCAATAGGACCCACGATTAATACTTAGGCCTTCCTCCAGCCCATACATTAAAGTAATAGTATTCCCATTTATTAAACAGTTCTATATCCCTGCAACCAACCCCAACATTAAAGTAACAGTATTCCCATTTAATAAATAAATCTATTCCTCTCCCTCCAAACAGCCCAAGCAATAAATAAATAGCATTTACGTGTAATATATATACCTATTTCCCGCAACCGTCCCTGCCATTAAATAGTTCATAGTCACATTTAATAAATAGACCTCATGTTCCTCAAACTCAGCCCCACATTCAATTAATAGCACCTAAACCACCCCATCTTACATTAATACTGCCTACTATAAAATTAAATTACCCCATCACCCCACAAACAAAATAGCACCCATTAATTAGCCACCACCTACCTCACACACACACACACTACATTGCCACAAGCCCCCTGTGCCATCACACACACTACATTGCCACAAGACCCTGTGCCATAACACACACATACTACATTGCCACAAGCCCCCTGTGCCATCACACACACATACTACATTGCAACAAGCCCCCCGTGCCATTACATAAACATACTACATTGCCACAAACCCCCTGTCCCATCACACTCATTACATTGCCACAAGCCCGCTGTGCCATCACACACATTACTGTGTCCCCTTATGATCGCACAGCCCTCCATGCTACTTTTGCTCCCCCCTTCATCACCCTGTGTCATGCTGCTTTTGCTCCCCCCTTCATCATACTGTGCCATCCTGCTCCCTCCCCTTCATTACACTGTGCCATCTTTCTTCCCCTTTACTCTGTGTCATCTTGCTTCGCCCCCTTTCATCGCTCTGTGCCATCTTACCCCCCTTCATCACTCTGTGCTATTCTGCTCCCCCCATTTTATCACTCCGTGCCATGCCGCTTCCTCCCTTTCATCACTCTGTTGCATTTGTCCTCCCCTCTTTCATCACTCTGTGCCATCCTGCCTCCCCCTCACCACTCTGTGCCATCCTGCATTCCTCCCCGCTTCATCACTCTGTGCCATCCTGCTCCCCCTTCATCACTATGTGCCATCCTGCTCCCCCCTTCATCACTCTGTGCCATCCTGCTTTCCTCTCCCCTTCATCACTCTGTGCCAATTTGCTCCCCCCTTCCTTTATCACTATGCACCATCCTGCTTTCCTCCCCATGCCTCCATTTCTTTTCTTACCTTCCTATTGGCTTCTTTCTTTTCTCTTCTCTTTTCTTCTCTTCTTCCCTTCTGTCTTCTTTCTTGCTTGCTCCTCTCTGCGCCGCTCCTCACTGAATGTCGGGCATGACATCATCATGTCACACCCAACATTAAGTGCGAATGGAGCACAGAGGAGGGAGGAGGGGCTTTGGCACTGCGATCATGTGAGTGTTTTTTTTGTTTTTTTAAGTACCCGCCCCCCCCCCCCCCACCAACGAAGAGGGAAGCCATCAGGTGTCGGGGCCCACCGGGGAATCCCCTGGCACCCCTGCGGGCCAGTCTAACCCTGTCCATATGTTGCATTCAGCAGCTCAGGCAGAAGGTATCATAGATGTCTACAAAGAGCTGTGTGTATCCAGTCTAAAGCATTTAATAATTTTATAGTCATAGCATAGTCATTAATCAACAGAGAATTAGAAGGGTGTAGAGTCAAGACATATCATGTTGATTGCACAACTCTGTAACTGAATCATTGCATTAGATTATTATTATTAAGAAGAGGACTACACAACAATATAATATTTTTGAAAGTTCAATTTTCTTCCACAGTGTGTATCAGCTTATTATTTTGTGTGTATGGTTAATGATTAGAGAAGAACCCAAAACTGCTTTCCTGCCTAGGGCTCCATGTGGTCTTAATCTGGTTCTGCACTAGCATCACATTCACTATACAATGCACATTGAGATCGACCTGATTAGAAGAATAGGCATCATCATCACCTAGCTTACATTAAAGCTAGTAATGGTCATACTTAATGTACTATTTAGCCTCCTAATAACAGATATTTTGTGAACATCAAAGCGTTTCAATTTATCACTGAGTGATGAGCCACTTTCTGTTCTACGAGATTGCATCTTCATCCTCAGGATTACACAGAAATCTTATGTATATTATCACCGCAGGGCAGACTAAGACCCTCTTCCCCACACCATATACCAGCAGTGGCTGATTAACATACCATGTGAGCTGGTTTTAGGGAACAGGATAACACTACTACTGTACCAATAAGTTGGTAAAATTGGAATTATTCCAATAACAAGGATAGCTGTAGTAAGTTAAGTACTTTACCAGAAGAATACATCACAACACTATTGTTTCTAAGAAGTGATGTATCTTAATGAAGCATGTGCACAAACATGACGTTTTATTAAACAGAAGTAACCATTTGGAAATGAAAAATGAAAGAAATGAAAGAAACAAGAATGAATACAAATCTAACAATGGCAATTTAATGGTATTTTCCTGACGTCCTTGATGCAGACAGATTTGGTAAAATACAGGTTTCCTGCCTGCCACCTCCTATGTGAGCACTTCACTACTTGAAGCTGCACAGATGAATCCCCCCAGTCCCTTTTCTTATTCCCATCCATCTATTCTCCCAGGCAAATATTAAAATATTCTTCTTTAAGGGCAACTGACATGTCATGCTGTGTATTGAGAAAATAATATAAATTATCCAGACCAAGAATAATGGTGTGTCAGAATGAGGGGTCTTGTCCAAACAGTTGCATTTAATACCTGTGGACAAATGTTAATATAAGGTCTTGTTTAGCCTTCTTATTATATTAGTGTTTTATTTTTATATTGTCATTTTTTTCAGGACATTCTGTACAGTGTAACAGTTCTGCAACACTTCATCTATGACTGTTTTTCAAAGAGTCTTTTGAAGGTTAAATATCCATTGTGTGAGATAATACAGGTATAGGAATTTTAATGAGACATATTATATCATTCTGAAGGACCACTGCAAACCTGTGTGCCTTGTTCAGTGCAATTGCATCAATTTTTGAGCACTACGTACTATGTACTCCCCACGGCAAAACAGAATTGCCCCTTTGGTCAGATGGTTTTTGTATTTTATATGTTTCTCTTCCCCTAGGGTACAAAGATGAAAATATCAGGTCAAAGCATTGAGAATAATGTCACAACAGAGGGAAAAATGACTATTACGCTAAAGTGCTTTGCTTCAGCGTGATAAGTGTTTAGTTAACAGATACAATACTTGCACAACACTTTGACTAAACTACAAGAAGGTCTATTTATTAAATAAACACATCCACATACATTATTGTTATCAAAAATCTCCAAACCTAGCACGACTATATGAACCCCATTCCAAGGACCCCCCTCCCATCCCCCCATCACACAGCTCTGTCTAATCCGCACATGGATTCTCTTATACCAGGAGAAGCAGTGTTCAAGTACCAGTATGTTCTCAAAATTGTCATGGGGTCAGGGCCTGATTATACAGTAGGCTGACTAGGCTGCAGCCTAGGGCGTAAGGTTTTTGGGCAGGGGCTCAAAATAAGAGAATAGTTATTCTCCAAGGTGAAAAAAAAACATGAAATAAAAATGTAATAAGGTTTTAATCTTATCTTATCGTATTCCTATAGTAAAGGCTGAAGACTATGAGTCATCCTTGGGTGGCCGCTTGAGGATAAGCGAGTAGGAGAGACAAGGATGGCGATAGATGCAAGTGTGACAGCCCCCTCCCCCTTCACATCTTCACCCTGAGTAGTGCTCTCTCATGCCTCGTTCTGCTTTAAAAATTCTGATTTTAATCAAAATGAAATGAGGGGCAAAGATGTCCGGGACCCTTTTAAAATGCCAAGTGGAGCAGGATTTCAAAAACCCAGGAACACGATTATGTTGGTTATACCTTTTGATGTTGATAAAGATGTTCAGCGGTGTTAATGTGGATATTAAGCCACAACGCTTTGATTTCTTAAACAGGTTGCTGTTTATTTTAAAGATGATAACAACAGATGAATGCAGTTGCTCACAGATGCTTGTAGTACAGCAGTATTCAACAGTAGAGTTTCAGTAATCAGGCAGTAACAGTATTATGCAGTACATACTTGTACATAGCAGGTATACAGATGCAGGTTTGCTTGTAATGCACTCATATATATAATGCAGTTGCAAGTTCTTTGCTATGCTGCACATCCGTCCAGTACCCTATCAGTGTGGGCACAGACTACTCTATATTGCTATGGAAGCCTCTGGTCACCTTCTGGGCGCTTTGAGGGTTTTTATATACACATAGAGGTACACAGCTAGCTTACCTGCGTCCTCTCTCTTAGTCTGAGTATCGGAAGTGTGAACTTCCGGTCTATCTGTCCACACATGTGCAGTAGCTCATCTCGACATTCTCAGGCTGCCCCACTTCCTTTCCTCCTAGACCACTGGGGAAACTGCAGGGTTGAAATGGAGACAGGGGACGGAGATTACCACTCCTGAATACTAACAGATTATTGTTCGAGGGTGGGGGTAGAGCTGTTACTTAAAATTTTAGCACCTGGGACAAGAAACAAGAATGCCGCCCCTCTAGCCCTCCATTTTATCCAAATGAATCTAAAAAAATCATAAACCGCACCCCCTATTGATTCAAATTGGTCTATAAATTAAACAACTGATTAAAGCTGGCCACATGACTACAACCGTATCAGTCAATTTAGCCAATTCAGATTATGTTGGTCGAAAACCATTGTGGGCATCCAAAACCATTAATCACCAATAATTATAAAAAAAACAGATCTTTAATGATGGAAAAACAATCGCCCAATGACCACAGTCTTTGTGTGATCTTTGGCTGGATACAGATTGGACCCCAATGATCTGGTCATTCAACCCAACCATTTAACAGCCAGAACTATCCAATGTGGCGACTCACATGTGTAGCTAAGCAGGTCATACATACCAGGCCTAACAACCAGATATAAGTATGTTTGTGCAGCTTTACACTTTGTTTTGTTTATGAGTTAGAGACACGGGCAGTTTTAGGGCAGGACAGAAATGGCATTGTCAGAGACATTGGTAGATCATTATTCGTTACATTGTAATTATCTTCTCTGTCTTTCACATTTTGTGAAAGTATTCACTGCAGTATTAAAAGGTTTGATTTTAATTAAAGCCTTAGGGGCCTTTTTACTAAGCCTCAAACTATGCAGAAACATCTTTTTCCGCATGGTTAACAAATTTTTAATTTTCAGAGATGTTACACAAAAGACTAATGCAAAAGATAACATAGATATCTCCTGCATTAGGCCAAGTATTGCATTAAACTTGACGTTTGGGCCAATTTATCGAGCTCAGAAAAGACAGCTTTTCTGAGCTTGACACCGATGGCTAACCCTTGGATAATGCTGCAATTACTAAAAAGGCCCCTTAGTCCTGTTGAATATTTGCCATGCTTCAAATTTCCCTTCCTTATAACATTAAAAGAAGAATATTATGAAACACATGTTTTTTATGCTCGTTACTCTTATACAGGGCCGGACTGGCCATCTGGCACTTCTGGCAAATGCCAGAAGGGCCGATGGATAGATTGGCCCGGCTGACACTTCTTGGATTCCTGTACCTCTGCTGTGCGACGGAAGAGGGCTCCTCTGCTCCCTACGCCTTATCTTGTGCACTGTTCCCTGCAATGTGGACACAGTTTTTACAGTTTTTATTTTTTTTTCTTACTAGGGAGGGGATCGCGGGGAGGGGGGGTGCCACGATTTTTGCGGGAGGAAAGTGCGCGGATTTTCACACAGAGGTCGCTGGGGTGCCGTGATTTTTGCGGGGGTATGCGGATTTTTGCACAGGGGGTCACGGGGGGAGGATGGGCAGGGTTTTCACCAGTGTGGGAAAGCCAGGGGGAGCGGATGCTGGAAGAGGGTGAGAACCATGGAGAAAGGGGGTGCTGGAAGAGGGTGTGAGCCAGGGGCGAAGGAAGAGGGTGAGAACCATGGAGGAAGAGGATGCTGGAAGAGGGTGAGAGCCAGGGGGGAAGGAAGAGGGTGAGAACCATGGAGGAAGGGGGTGCTGGAAGAGGGTGAGAGCCAGGGGGGAAGGAAGAGGGTGAGAACCATGGAGGAAGGGGGAGCTGGAAGAGGGTGAGAACCAGGGGGGAAGGGGGTGCTGGAAGAGGGGTGAGAGAGCCAGGGGGAAGGAGTTGCTGGAAGAGGGGTGAGAGCCATGGAGGAAGGGGGTGCTGGAAGAGGGTGAGAGCCAGGGGGGAAGGAAGAGGGTGAGAACCATGGAGGAAGGGGGTGCTGGAAGAGGGTGAGAACCAGGGGGGTAAGGGGGGTGCTGGAAGAGGGGTGAGAGAGCCAGGGGGAAGGGGTGCTGGAAGAGGGGTGAGAGCCAGGAGGGAAGGGGGTACTGGAAGAGGGGTGAGAGCCAGAGGGAAGGGGGTGCTGGAAGAGGGGTGAGAGAGCCTGGGGGGTGCTGGAAGAGGTGTGAGAGAGCCAGGGGGGAAGGAAGAGGGTGAGAACCATGGAGGAAGGGGATGCTGGAAGAGGGTGAGAGCCAGGGGGGAAGGAAGAGGGTGAGACCCATAGAGGTAGGGGGTGCTGGAAGAGGGTGTGAGCCAGGGGGGGAGGAAGAGGGTGAGAACCATGAAGGAAGGGGGTGCTGGAAGAAGGTGAGAACCAGGGGGAAAGGGGGGTGCTGGAAGATGGGTGAGAGAGCCAGGGGGGAGGTGGTGCTGGAAGAGGTGTGAGAGCTAGGGGGGAAGTGGGTGCTGGAAGAGGAGTAAGAGAGAGCCAGGGGGGAGGTGGTACTGGAAGAGGGGTAAGAGCCAGGAGGGAAGGGGGTGCTGGAAGAGGGGTGAGAGAGCCAGGGTGGAAGGGGGTGCTGGAAGAGGGGTGAGAGAGCCAGAGGGAAGGGGGTGCTTGAAGAGGGGTGAGAGAGCCAGGGGGAAGGGGGTGCTGGAAGAGGGGTGAGAGAGCCAGGTGGGAAGGGGATGCTGGAATAGGGGTGAGAGAGCCAGGGGGGGAGGGGGTGCAGGAAGAGGGGTGATAGCCAGGGGGGAAGGGGGTGCAGGGAGTAAAGTGAGAGGGACAAAGGAGAAGATGGTGCAGGGGCATAGGTCAAAGAAAGTGTAAAGGGAGAGACATCTTAAGAATGGAAATGTCAGGCAAGCAGTCATCATAAAACACAAGTAGTAATGAAGAATGGAAATGCACAGAGGGGACGAGTGTTAAAAGAAAATTAAAAATCAAGCCTTCATACTCCATTCACTTATATTTTCCATACCCCACTTCTAAATTTCCACTTTGACCACTGCCCTCGGTCCTTGCTCCCGACTGGCTGTGTGAGCTGACAGCTGCAGATCCCTCATTGCCCAGCATGCCCAGTAGGAATACAGAACACAGGATGCCATAATCAGGTAAGTTTATATATTTTCTCATGTGCAATGTGTTTTTAACCATCCTTTGTTGAACTGGGGGCACTACTGTGCATCCAATGATGTTTAAAACACTATGCATTGCTCATTATTGCGCTGTAATTTTCTTGCATGTTTATCTGTACAGAGACTTTTAATTAAGAGGAAAAACCACTGCTTGTCATAAATTTTATCTGTGCTTGTGTCAATATATCTATTTTTGTTTGCATTGTAAATGGTGTATTAAGCTGCTCCTGGGACTCACACTCTAGTATCTGATATGCTGTACCAATTTTTATTTGTGAATGAGTTTTTTGTCTGGGCACTACTGTATGGCATAATGTTATTTGGGGGCACTACTGTATGGCATAATGTTATTTGGGGGCACTATTGTGGCATAATACTGTATGGTATATGATTTGTGGGCACTACTGCATTGCCAAATATGAATTGAGGGTAATATTATGTGGCATAATATGACCTGGGGGCACTATGGTGTGGCATAATATGAACAGGGGGCACTACGGTGTGGCATAATATGAACTTCTGCAAAAGGCAAGTCTCTCATTGTTGAATATGACGGGGGCCCAAAGAAGTTGCTGTACTGGGTCCCAAAATTCCTCTTGTCAGCCCTGCCTGTGAGTCAAGGGGGTAGATGTCTCCAGGTAAATAATCTAAATGTTTCCTATCTAATCAAACTGATGGATCACATCCAATTATCTCTCACCCACCTCTTCTATCCCCCTTAATTAATATACTGTGTTATTTAAAATGAATAGAAAGGACGCATAACCAGTTACTGTAGTATATAAAAAAAAAAATTCTCAGACATTTTTCTGTAGTTGGAAATACTTTTAATGCGGCCGCGTGGGTTCAAATGATCATTCAATAGTTATGTTTTTCTGTTATATTTGTTAGAGTTTTATTTCATGTGGAATGATTCATGAAAATTCTGCCATTACTATTTAATTGAGTGTAAGTATTCTGTTGTTGCTATTTTGTGGGAGATTTGAAAAAAGCAAAACATTGGTTCCCTACAGTGGCGCCTGTATAATTGGTGATATTGCTGTAGTATGGGGTGGCGTGGTGGTGGCAATGTTGTAGTGTGTTTGGGGCTTAGTATTGCTAATAAGTATGATAGGGTATTGCTGTAATGTGAGGATGATGTCGGTTGCTGTAATGTGGGGGGTGATGATGGTTGCTGGAATGTGGGGGTGATGCTGGATACTGTAATGTGGGTGGGTATCGATGTAGTAGGAGTGTGTGTGGGGGGTTATTTATTGCTGTAATTTGGGTACTAATAATGTATTGTCATGGTATTTATTGATGTAATATGGGTGCTAACAATGTAATGTTGAGGGTCATTAGGAGAAATAAATACCCCCCCTTCCCCACACACACACTCATACTACATCATGTTGTACTGCACCAGCAACGCACACTGCACCAACATCAGTGTGCAACAATATAGTGCATGGAGCCCACAAGAGGTGGGCCTGTGTGCTTTAAATGCCAGGGCTGATTTTTAGTCCCAGTCCGGCCCTGCTCTTATATACAGCTTAGTGTCCTGTATTCAATAAAATAATGACTTTCTATCAGTTTGGAATAGCTGTATATACAGACCCACTGCATCTAAAAAGTGGGCACTCAATTCTCATTGGATTTTAACTCCTGCTATATTCACTCAATGAGACTGTCATCACTTGCGAAAATTCTTTGATTGTATGCAATATGATCAATCTTTGGCATTGTTTTACAAACTAATACTACTTTTTTTTTTACATCAAAGCTATTAATGAGTCATTTTATAATATTACGAGATATGAATCAGAATTTGTTATAAATGTCTGTACTTGGCATACTGTGCAATAAATTCTGACCTGGCAGCTGCTTGCGTCTGCTTTTATAAAAGCCAAGCATTGTGTCAGTATAAGGAGTAGATTTACTAAAGCTTCTAAAAAAGAATAGTGGAGGTGTAGCCAATAGCAACCAATCAGATTCAAGCTATCATTTTCTAGAATGTACTAGATAAATGATAGCTAGAATCTGATTGGTTGCTATGGGCAACACCAGAGCTGTGCTGATGAGAACATTTGGTAGAGGGGGCTGGAGAGAACAGCGGGCACAGGGAGCTGGAGAGAACTTGAGGGACAGCTGGAGAGAACAGAGGGCAATTCATGGGACTGGGGTTTGGAGAGAAGGGAAGATTTTCTTTGGAGTACATATACAAATGGTACATAAATACTATAATAAAGTAAATCTAAATAAATAAGTCAGCAATAATAATCTCTATTAAATGTCAGGGCTGTTGTGGGGTGAAATCGGTCTGTTTATTAAATGTGAACGTTATTAATTTAATTTTGAGTTTGGTGGGGGTGATATGTCTGTTTATTAAAAGAGAATGCTATTAATTGATAGTTGTGGCTGGTTGTAAGTACGTAGGTCTAATTATTAGTCGTAGGTGCTAGAAATTTAATTTAATGGGTAAATAAGAATATGTATTAAATGTGAATGCTATTAATTAACTTCTGGGGCTGATTGGGTGGAAGGAGGCCTGTTTATTACACAGAAAAAGTTATTGATTTAATGTCCAACTGGTTGGGGGGAGGGGGTCTGTATTATTCACTCACAGCTTAACTTTCCAGGAGGTGAATAGTGACTATCTATTTTACAAACAGGACCCCAACATTCCAACATCCGGACAAACAGCAACTGAGCTTAAGACATCAGCAGCAGCACAGTGTTAGTATTATTTTTCTTTATTTATAAGATGCCACAATATTTCCGCAGCACCATACAGATTACAAACAGTAGACGATACAGGGTATACAGCACTGAACAAAAATGAGTACTACCAAGGCTTCAAAAGCTCCAAGCATAGATAGTACCAGTGTAGCTGGAGCAGAAGTAATAGGTATAGAGACAGGAAGGAAGAGGGCCCTACTCGTAAGAGCTTACATCCGAAAGGGAGGGTAGACAGACACACGGGGGAGTCAGTGGAGGGGATCAAGGTCAAGAGGAGCACAAAAGAGGGCCAAGGGGTGAGGGAGGGTTTGGTAGTCAAACACAGAGATGGTTAGGCGGATGGTTTATAGGCTTTTAAGAACAGGTGAGTTTCCAGTGTCCGTATGATGGTGCACAGACCTGGGGAGAGTCGGATAGAACGAGGGAGGAGGTTCCAGTGGAAGGGGGTAACCAGGGAGAAATCTTGGATATGGGAGTGGGATGTGGTGGTCAGAGTGTAGGAGAGGAGGTTGGAGATGTAAGGGGTGGTAGAGTGCCTTGTAGGTGAGTGTTTGGGAACGACATTGTTCTTGTAAAGCTCTAAGCACAACCCCTCCGGCAGTGCGTTGCCGCTGAGAGGCAGCATCTATTCCCACTAAGATACACGCATTGGGGTTCCAGTTCTCTGTCTTGCAACAGGGCACCACAATGTCTAGTTATGGCTCTGGGCAACACATCCACTTTTGCTTCTTTTTGTAATTTTTAGATGAATACAAACATACATTTTTTTTTAGTAATCTAATATTAGTTTTTCAATTTTGTAATAGTTTCCCCTTAAGCTTTGATAGAGAGATACGCAGCTTTGTCGTCAAGGGACAGAATTGATTTAGAGTTTCATTAAGAGACAATCAGTCAACAAATTGCTAAACAGCTCACCATACAAAAAGGTTTTGTTTGCCGTAAAATTTTGGCCAAGGAGTTGGACAATTTTGCTCTGTAGGTTTATTTTTTACAATATTACTACATATTGTTTGCTTTTTTCTGTGCATAATTTATTTTAATTCCTATTCTGGCTACTAGTTTACTAACTTTACATTGAATGCAAGTTTTGTGGCAGAGGTTTGTAACAGGAAATATTAAGAAATGTGTATTCTACTGGTAAATGTTCCGTGACATTTTAATACATTTTAATAGCAAAATGTAATGGACCATTGGTTGAGGAAATTACACAATGCATCACATCATTTTTTTTACTTGTAATAGAAATGTAGAAAAAATGTACAGTAATTAAATGCTTCATTAATGTTTATAACATTGCACACACAATACTGTATTTTAAAGGACTAAGTTGGCGTTCTTATTTTTGTTTTAGGTTATATCTTTTGCAAATGTAATATATTTTTACACTAACCCCCAATCGTCCAGTATTAAAACTTCCAGATACATCACTGTGTATGTCATTGTTGCCAACGAGGACGTGTATCACCAGTGGGCTACCTAGTGGGTCCAGTATATTGTCTGTTTGTCCCATTAAATAAAGCAGATGTTGCTTATGAATGTAATGCTGTTCTCATTTAGCTGGTTTCCACTCTCCTAGACAACAGTAACGCTCTGTATTGTGGATTCTTACAAAGGGACATTTCCATTGATTCTTTAAAGAGTAGAGCGGTGGGCCAGTGAGGCTCAAAATTTTTGCTATAGGGCCTGGCCATGTACTGTCCCGCCCCTGATGCTATGCTTTCTTATTTAACCTTTTTTGCCATATGTTAGCACAACTTTAGGCAGTGTGTGACTATGGAGGACATAATGAAACTTTACGTTTGTACAAAACTGCTATGAAACGTTAGGGTAAAACAGGACAATACAATTTACCTTCATGTTTAATGTATGACATTTTAATTAGGTGTTTTATTGTCTTTGAAGTGTATAGATCAGCTTGTCCAATGCAAAATCATTCTGGACATGTGTCCACAACCTTGCTTTGCTCCAATAAATATATATATATATACAATGATTTATACAATATATAGCACTTGATACCAAATAAGGGGCTTTCTCTTTGACAGATATTTGTTTCACACTTGTATATCCCAATTATATCATTTATATAATTTTCTATTTTGCTGCCACTGCAATTCCACATTTGCTTTAATAAATCTTACAATTGCCTGTGGAAATGTCATAGACGTCTTGCAGTGCCGGCATCAAAGCCATGATTCAGCTAATTTATGAAAACAGTTTAAAATTCACATGAGTTAGTGTCCAGCTAGTTCTGACCACAGTGACCTCTCTCCAGAAAATACAACTTCCACTAGATGGGGCTCTGACCAGGAGGCAGCATAAAAAAAATTCTACTTGTTCTAATTCTTTGCAGATGGCAACTACCGGAAGTTTTGCAAGAAAAAAAAAATGAAAGCCATTCACTCTTTAGTGACACAGTCCTTTGATACCAATACATAGTTATTTGGACAGAGAGCTTAGGGTCAGGAAGGCACATAAAGATTGGTGATTAAAGAAATACTATATCAGTAAAGTGTGGCAAGTTAGTAAAAGAAACTGAAGCTTTTATCATTGTACTGCTGAATCTCCCTTGGGCTATTTATATTAGATATTGAGTTAAGCATAACTTATTTAGCCCATGCATTCCAGAAAACATTTTGATGTCAGCTACTGCAGGAAAGTAAACACAAAGGGAAAGGAAATGGTTCTGATTTTGCTAAGATAAAAATTGTGTAGTTTAATTTAATTATCCCATGCATTTTTGAGGAATTAAGAAGAGAAGGTATTTTGCAAAAGTTCCTTTCAACTTGGAAACAAACAGACTATACTCATGGACAAAGGCTTTTTTGGGGGGAGTATGAATAATGTTTATCCCACTATCAAGCATATATAATGTGCATTGAAAACTTGGAATTAATATGTTTTAACCCACGTCAGCAAAATTACATTTTAGATTTCATCATTATTGAAGTAGTGAAAAGTTTTTTACTTTTCAAAAGCTCTAGATATTTTTAGATAGATGGAGCCAGTGATGGAACTACCGCCGGAGCAGTCCATGTGGCTGTAGATGGGTCTGGTCCCAATGCACAATGATGAATTAAGATGATATGGGGCCTAAGCTGTACGTATGACAAGGGTCCCCACCCAATATGTGAGTTTTGACTACATGTGAAACATACATTACATGGCACACCATGCATGGCAGTTGTGCGTTTCACATGTAGTTGAATCTCACGTGGTATTTCACTTTTATTGGTTCCTGTAAAGGAATATTTTTTATTAACATAGTGGTTTTTCATAACTGATTATAGAAATAAGATGATCAGCCCCCTTTTTATTTTTTTTAATGAGTGCATACCCTAGGCCTCCCTTTCCCCACCCAGCACCAACCTTAAGTCAATAACAGACACATTTAATAGTTAGGCCTTTTCCCCTTACTAAATTAACAGCATTCAAATTTAATAAGCAGACCTATTTTTCCCTAACCAGCCTCAATATTAAATTAATAGCATTCACATTTTGAAAATAGGCCTATTTCCCACAAACCAGCCTCACATTAAGTCAATAGAAACCATGTTTAATAATTAGACCTTCTTCCCCATAATTAGCCCTGTCATTAAATTATTAACACCCATATTTAATATAGAGACCCTATATTGCATTATTAGCCCTACACTAGATTAAACCCCACATTGAATTAATGGACCACACATTTAATAAAAAGAGATAATATATTAATTTAATATGTGAATACATACACAAATAGCCCCCACATTACAATATACACCCACATTTCCATTAATATGCCCAACATTACATTAATACTCCAACTACATGAATATCTCCAAAATACATTAATACCTCCCACTACATTACACTAATTCCCCCCACTACATTAAATTAAAACCCCACCACCACCGCCACATTTACCTTAACAGAACAAGACTTGAATGCTGTGCTCTTCTAAGTGGGGGGTCGAGGGGGAGGGGGAGAGCAGGAGTGGAGGGAATGGCAAAATCAGCATGGGAGGGAAGGGTAGGGAAGGGGAGAAATCATCCTGAGAGGCGACAGTGAGAAACAGGAGGGGAAATAATTTGTGGAATGGAGGGAAAGCAGTAGAACATTGGCTATACATGTTAGCGATTTGTGACAAAGGGGGTCAGAGTCTTTAAAATGAGCATATCATAAAAAAGGAGTAACTTTGCACCAGGGCCATCTTTTCCATTGGGCACGATGGGCAGGTGCCCGAGGGCCCCACGGGCAAGGGGGCCCCATAGTCAGGGCTCTTAATTAGAATAAATAATCCTGCAAAAGAAAAAACCTTCAAGGGTCACTGAGCAAGTACATCTATCTATCTCTATCTCTATATATCTATATCTATATCTGTATCTCTATACATCTACATATATATATATATATATATATATATATATATATATATATATATATATGTTGTTTAGATGGCCCTGTTTTGCACTTGGGCAAAACTATGTTGCATTGGAGGGGGAGGTAAGTTTAAAATGTGGGACACATTTATAGTTGGGGTAGGGGATGTCCTATATGAACTTTAAATTTCAGTGTACAAATAAAGCTATCAAGTATGTGTGTGCTACATGAAAAAACAGACAGTATTTTCCTTATGTGCAAAATAATAAACTAATATGCACCCCTTGTATTGTACCATGGTTTGTCCGGGAGTAAAGTTACTCCTTTTTTTGCTCTGCTCTCCTTAATGACTCAGGCCCAGGATGTTTATACAAGTCATAGTCTTCTCAATGGTCTCCATGCTGATCTCTTCCCTCTGAAAACAAACTGGGCTTTCAGTGATTGTATTAGCTTTCACCAAAGTGTCCCTAGTGGTAGACCATGAACTAGCATTCTATAACATTTTAGATGACACTGACATCTAAGCTTAAAGGACCACTACACCTAAAGTACCTAAAGTATATGTTGCCTTATATAAAGAAAAGTTATTACTAATATTCACAAATATATATGTAAAAATTCTCATACCTTGAGAGAAATGGTCATTCTATTTAAATTTACTTTGTAGTTGAGTACAAGTTATTGTTCTCTGTTGTCAACCTTTCCTGCCAAATAATATTAGATAAAATAAGGTGTTTCTTTTAAATGGGTTACTGAAAGTAGCTTTTGGATAATATTTCCATTTCCATTAAAAATCAATTGTACTGAAGTAAATAGTAGAAAAAAATAAAAAATCAAGCAATAGAGTTATAAAATCTTAAGACACCAACATTTACACAAGCACACACTTCATTATGGCCATGTAAATAGACAAAGCTCTTGTTTGTGTATATAATTTGGGTATCCTTAAAAATGTTGGATATATTAGAATGCATTTTGGTGTTATACAGTTTTTTTCTTCTATGATTCAACTAAAATATTTATGGAAAGTCCTTTCTGTTCTTAAAAAAACGTAAAGTGGCTTTGGATAGACTAAGTAATAAAATAATGTTTTGCTGTGTAATAAACGTGAAAGACGGGTGATTCGCTCATGTACATAAAGATATTTAAGGACAACTCAACTTAAACATTATGACATTTTTAAACCACCACAAATGTGTCATATTTGCTCCTGTTACTTGCTTTGTACAGGACTTCATTAATCAATTTGCATTGTTCAGCCAAATGAATGGGTGCTTACATGATGGACAACATGCAATGCCAACCTGTATCAAGCCCCAGAGGAGAACCTGCAT
Organism: Mixophyes fleayi; assembly: GCF_038048845.1. Taxonomy (NCBI): domain Eukaryota; kingdom Metazoa; phylum Chordata; class Amphibia; order Anura; family Limnodynastidae; genus Mixophyes; species Mixophyes fleayi. Next base: position 54,559,042 of record NC_134406.1, read on the forward strand.
AGCCAGACCAAAAATCTACAGGACAGTTTTGTTGGTGTTTTGTAGCAGTTTTAAAACAGCCACATTCTTTTCCAATTGTGAATTCTACCCTATCACTTGGTTTCTTGGTTCTTGAAAAAATTACTTTGCATTTTCAAGTCATACTCAGAAGATGACATCAGAGAACTTGATGTTTTTGAATAGCCGTGTACAATCACTATTTTTTACTTTGAATATTCGATTTTTTTATCACTGTTAATACATTTCAGTGTTTATGTGGTCCATTGAAACAATTGTTCCAATTGCATTTACTCATATCTGGGGGAGATTCAATTCAGCACAAGGTGTCTCCAGAACATCCGTGGATACACTTTTCGCTGATGTTTGTGAGGAAAATTAAGCGGAGATTCCTACCATAAATGGCGGCAATATACGCAGCCAGACATGGCGGTGATGTCCCCGTGCCACATCACCGGCTATTGAATCTCCCTGTTTGTAACTGATTTAAATGTACTCTGTATTTATTTATGTTCTTAATCTTGCCATCACATGCTGAAACCTTCCGAAAGGTTAACAAACATAAAAATGAAATTCTAAAGACAAAGAGTCATGGTGCATCAAGTGTTTACTGTTTCTTTACAGTATAGTAGCAGCCATGTTTGGACTAAACAGCGCAATCAAGCAATTCACAAAATGAAGCAAATGTGCCAGACTGTCTCTATCCCATTTCTTCTACCCAAACTTCACTGTACTAGCTATACTTGAAGCTATTGGAGTCTTGGTTGAAGCTATTGGAGTCTTGGTTTTACTTATTCATTGTTCTGAACTGTTTACACTGTATTGTCAACTGTATTCTGTACGACTCTGCGGAAACCTTGTGGCGCCATATAAATAAGGGATAATAATAATAACATATATGTATGATACATAAATGCTATAAACCATAATTAGTAACTAAATATAATTATAAAAAATAAATCGGTAACATATTCAAAAGACAATTCAAGCAATAACAGTCTCTATTGAATGTGGGAGGAATGTGAAAGCTATTAATTTAATTATAAACCTGGAATAAGCATTTTTATTAAACAGGGATATCATTAATTTAATGTTGGCTCTAGTGGGGGGAAAGATGAGCATGTAATGTTAAATTGTAAATTGTAATGTTATTCATGTCGGGGAATATGTTGGTTTATTAAGTAGGAATTCTTGTAATTTAATGTCAGTGGTGGTGAGTGGGATTTATATAATAAATGAGAAGGCAATTAATTGAATGTTGGGGCTGGTTGGGAGGAAGGAGGCCTACATATTAAACGTGGTTGATATTCATTTATTATTGGGGTTGTATGGGAGGAAACAGGCATATTTACTAAATTTAAAAGTCATTAATTATATTCTCGGGCTGACTGGGTGGAAGGAGGTGTATTTATTAAACAAACAAAGCTACTGATTTAATGTCTGACTTGTTGGGGAGGAGTAACTATTTATTTTCCAAACTTGGCCCCAACATTCCAGGATCTGGCCAAGCAGCAAGTGAGCTTAATACATCAGCAGCAACTGCAGGTAGTCAAAGCTGCTAGACCAGGTAAGAGGGTGTAGCAGAGGGTTGGAGAATAGTCTTGCGCTTGTGGAGGGTTAGGTACATCCTCACCATAGGATGGCTACATCTCCTGACGGTGCACAGTCGCTGAGATGCAGCATCAACTCGCACTCCTGGAGGAAAAGCCAGTGCTCTCTCTTGCCCAGGCCACTAAAATGTCTAGTTAGGGCTCTGGTAACAGGTACACTTTAGTAGATGTATTTAGTCATATGGTGCTTATTGATGCAGGGTTCTCTTACCTTTCTGTCTGTATGTATTACCCAGTATTGTTTTATTAATGTTTGTTCCCAATTGTAAAGCTCTACAGAATTTGCTGGCGCTATATAAATAAATGTTGATGATGATGATTATTTCTGCACTCTATGAACACTTGTGTGTAACCAACATATAGTCCTACTGTAACCTATAACAATAAATTAAGTTGTTTGCAGACTTAGTCATGAAGCTCCTTGGGGACTTCTAACATCCTTATAATGTAATCTATGTTTTACATTATCTTATATACACATTGAAACTAGCGATTTCATAAATCAAAGTGCAATACAAATCACTTCTTACATCATAATGTCAGTGTTCAGTGACAGCATATTGCATAATACTAACCAATACAGAGCAACATAAGTCCTATAAATAATAATATCACCTCTGATTTGCTTTGTGCATTGTATGAAAGGTCCATGACCTTGTATCTTTAGGAGGTCACACACTTCCTAGTGACCTGTAATATTCCTATAATTTACTACAGGTTGTATATTTTTCTCCTGAAACAATTTATAAAGATCGTGTAGCTTTGTAATGTTCCAGAGCCATTCATTAAAAAGTCACTTCTAATTAAAGCCCATACAAGGGTTAATGACATTCTTGAGCAAGGCTAAGTATTTATCTAATCACCGTCTGGCTGATGAAAAAGAAAAGCACCATTAAAAAACTACCAGAGAGCGCATCACTGTAGACACTGACACAGGAGTATCATAGTTAAACACAGTTATACATGATACAGATTTGCCACTAATCCAAAGTAATTTATCTTTATTATTAATAGATAACAAGGCTTTGAAGGCCAAGCCCTGTTTATGCACACAGTAAGAGCCTCTCTAATGTAGTTTCCTCTATTACTTTTTCTTTTAATTAATTTATGTATGTCAAGATCAAGGGAGTCTATCATAGCAGATGAACTCCAGGACAGGCAACGAAATAAATCACTTCTTCCCAACCAATATCCAGTATCCTGTAGATAGCTTACTAGGGAGATTTACTTTTACCTCTTTTTTTTTTTTTGTTTAAGGGAGGCCACTTTTCTTACATATTTCTCCTTTAAGAGGTTCTGTCATGTGCCTCTTAACACTTCTTATCAAGCGCAACCATCAGAATTTGATATAAACCAGCTCTTGACCAGTTCTTGACCCCCATAAGCTCTAAGAGCACCTTTCTCTTCTGTCTTTTATCTCATTAAAGTTTAAAAGAAAAATGAGGCAGAAGTTAAAAAAAACAAAAAACTGCAGCAGTAAAGTGGACAAGTGCTGTAGTAATCACAGATCCCCCAATAGTCTGTTGTCAGGTGACCACTCCTCTCTAAAATAACAGCAGGCTGGATACAGTCAATTACAGTTATATGACATATTTTTCAATTTAAACATTTAAAAGATGTCATAAAGAAAAATGAAAAAATACATTGTAGCATTGTCATAGTGGACAAGTGTCCTCAGTGATCAAGAAGAGGCTCCTCTAGAATCTGTTGACAGTTTAGTGCTGGCTCTAGAATAAGAGCAGGTTTATATGCTCTACAGATGGAGATGGTTTTATAGAATTTGGCGTCCATTTACTTCCAAGTTAAGGATTCATTTTCTCAGATTTCATAGAATTCCCCTTTTTTTAGTGTCCTTTATCTCCTTAAAGTTTAGTGCGCAATAGTGCGCAGTTTCCGCAGTAACGCGCGTTATCACGGACCGGAATCCTAATTGAATATGCCCCTAAAAGTGAAGCAAGGGGGAAAAAAATACAGTGGACCTGATTTGTGTTGGGTCGCAACTTGCATATATGTTCTATTTTAAAACGGAACTGTATTTGAATACAAGCGGATCTCCAGATGCGTTTTGTTTTGAATCTGGGAGTAAGTACCATGGCCTGATTAAGAGTCTCACTAGGCCAATATGCTCGTAGCACTCCCTCCCCTTCCACGACAGGCTAGGTAAAACCGAACTAGCTATTTTCCAGGGCCTAGAAGATACTATTCTAGACTCTCGAAAGCAACAGCAGACTAGATGCATTCATTTACAGTTATATAACATCTTTTGGCTCCATATTTTTACTCTTACATTGACTTAAACTCAGTCAGAAATTCCCAACACATCATGCATTAGAAATGCCATAATTTTTGTTTCAATTCTGTAGTTTGACTATTCAGATGTTTTTTCTTGAAAATGCAAAAGCTAGCTCTATAATTTATTACAGCGCCAGCAATTCAAGATGTTATGTTTGGATGATTTGCAAGCAGTCGGTTAGCAACATTCCAGAATTTTTTGCTTTCATTGGCTACTAGGTTATTACCCTCAATTTCATTCTCTAAATCTGTGTTTAAAAACAGTTTAACAACACTTTGATTTTGTTTTAGAAGCAGTTGTGTGTTCTTCTTGGTTAGGGGCTGTGTAGCTTAAAAATAATGTTTTTTGGAAAGACATTAGGTTAGTGACTAAACTAGATCTTCATATTCATTTTTCATCTACTATATTGGCACAGAAATTGAAAAAGGCAGCTAAGGAGCACAATGGATTAATATTTTCATGCTAGTCAAACAGAAATTTTTAATTTGCTTTACCGTATTACAAAAGTGTTGACTACAATACAAGAATAATATAGTCAGTCAATTTCTCTATTATAAGCAAAGTATAAGTCAAAAACGCTTCAAAGATTCCAGAACTGACTATTTAGTTTACTAATGAAGAGTTATTGTAAGTCAATACTGTCCAACATCTACATAATGTGGTTTAGGGACGGTACATGTTACACCCAAATTCTATTAAAGTGATCCTACCGAGTGGGTTACAGGGAGGCATTGTAATTATTTATTTTATAGTGCCTTGTAGTTGAGCTTGCCTCTGAGTATAGTCCTAGAATGTGTTATACTATCAACTAAGCCAGGTCAGGAGAGGGCGTAGCAAAGTGTACAGTAGTGAAAGACACATTTAATTAATGAAAGAGACACAACTCTGTAATAACATATTAGTAGGACTATTAATGGAAGACAAATAAGTGTTATAAGTTATAGCAAGCAAATCTAATGATCCAATGAGACTTCTGAGTAAGCAGATTGTCCACCATCTTTTGAAAGTTAGTTGTAAAGCTGGGTACACACTACAGTAATTTCATGCGATTATTGTGCAAATCACATGATAAAAGACCGTTTGGTCAGATATTGCATTAGTGTGTACACTCCCACCATAATGTTTAATCACACCAAAGCACATCGTATCGTTTCATTTGGTTTTATAAACTTCCTAAAAATCACAATCAACCATGGAACGATGTCGGGCAAATGTGGAAGTGTGTACGCACTCACGATCAGCAGTGTAGGCAGATCTCTATAGAGTGTACAGAGTCACAATCTTTTCAGTAGATGGTTATGAGAGATGAGGAGCACAGATCTCAAGGCAAATCGTGTAGGTGTGCACACATAAATCTGCAAGCTCATCGGGACTTACAGTAAAATCATTACAGAAATGGCATCTGTAGTGTGTACCCAGCTAAAGGCTGAAACAAGCACAAAGCCATTCTGTAGAGAAGTTTCCATCCTTCAACCTGTTGCGCTTCTTGTTTTCAATATGCCCCATGATAGAGAAATAGACCAGAAATAGACAACAGCTTTGTAACCCACTGGTGCCTAAGCATGTCTTACCTTGCTTAAATGAAATAAGCAGGAATCACACCGCTCTTTCCTGCAGAGGAAGGAGGGAGACCATGTGGTGTAGACTGCACATCCTTCCTCCTCTGAGATGTGCTGCTTATGCTTGGTGACCTCCCTGCATTGTGTGGATGCGAAAAGGGTCACGTGATGTTGAGGGGGTCACATGATGTTGAGGAGGTCGTGTGATGCAGAGGAGGTCGCATGATGTGGAAGATGGCAGCTGTGGGCCAAAGAATGTGATCAAGCCCTATCTTATTCTCTGTTTTACAAGTCATTGAGCTTCACCTGATGCCCCAGCTTTCAATAAGAGCTGTGGCCATGGGTGAAGCTTAGTGGTGCATAAAGCAGAGAATAAGAGCTGGGGCTGATGGAGTGTAAAGTAGGAAAGAATCGGAGTTCCACAGGCTGCCTTATGGCCCCCTGTTCCCCATCAATAGTCTAAAGTATCTTAGGTGAAGGGAGGGATGGGACAGAGGTACACATTATTTGTTGCTAAAGTAATAGTGCTTAAGGTACAATATAAAAACAAAATAAATTGCTACTATAGCTGTACTTAATGAAAACTAAATAAACCCATCAAATATAGACTTTAGCTGTAGACCTACAGGGGCAAATGCAGGATTTTTAAGGGGGAAGTTTCCTCCCCCCCAAAAAAATATATATAGAGAGAGAGAGCTGCTGCGCATGCGCAGCCGCATGAGCAGCAGCTCCATTTTGGCGTTGCTGTACTGTACAGCAGCCGCGGCGCTGTCAAAGAAGCGTCCGCGGCAGTGCTGTATTGTAGTACTGTGACAGAGCCGTGGCTGTTGTACAGTACAGTGCTGCTGTGTAGGGGCAATGTTTAGTGCCTGTTCATTCACGGAGGGGAGGGGTTTCTGGAGAACCAGAAACCCCCCCTGCGTGCGCCCCTGACCTATAAAGGCAGCATTGAGTTGCCTTGTATATAATTCAAGCTTTAAAATAAGTAAGGCTTAGACTGTCTATGGATTTCTATGTATTAGCAAGCTACAAATCTCAGTATGATTTTCTACCAATCTAACAAAACAATCTTCCTATTCTTCATAACAGATTATTAGGAATACACAGGAAAGGGCTGTGGTTGGTTTAGCAAGTAATTGCCTAAGGACATGTATCTTGTTAACAATACAAGTAATAATAATCAATAAACAATAACAAAGAATACATAAGAGAGCACCAATACAGGTATCCTGTCAGAAGGTGGATGGGAAATATTTACAACAGTTTACATTTATTTACAACAGACTGAGCATATGATCTTAAGTTAACTCCTTCTTTCATAGGCCATATATTTCATATATGAAATCAAAGTGGGATCTGTTCTATGTAAAATACTGACTCAGTAGAGTTTGATACATTTTGCGCGCCAAACATATCCCCAGATACGTATGACCCCAAACCCATAGTATTTCTGCATCAGGCATACAAATATATCTAAAAGTATATTTATTCCTACCAATAGTGTAGTGATGCAGCTTGACTGTGTTAGTAGTGAACACATAAGTCGCATTACCCTACTTGAACACAATATAATATTATAATAAAGTGTCAAATACATTAAAAGGAAATGTAGTCTTCACTGTGTTTTTATTAAATGAGAAAGTGGCATTGTTTTTATAAACTGTAATGATGTACAATAGCCCAAAATCCATTGTGTACCGCTTTAAATATCCATTGGGAAGCTCATTTCCTGTAGTAGTCTTAATGAAAATTACAAATATGTAATCAGAATAGGCAGCTATCACTTTATATAATATAGATGCAATGAAAATGAATAAAGTACTCAGCTGGAGAGGTCAGTATGCAAATATTCTGAAGCAGACAAATAGTGTTTATGGTCATCATCATCATCATGTTTCTTAACACCAGCTCTTCAGTAAGAGATATACCTCTTAAGAGGATAAGTCAACCTTTAATTATGTTGCACCTCCAACAACCCCTAGCGTACTCAAGTAATACACCCCGTTTCAGGGGACACAAGTCTAAGATACGTTCAAATCTAGATACAGATGCACAAAAATGAATGTACGTCCATCTCCAATCAGCCCAGTCACATGATCAGTGTGTTAAACTAGATCATGGCAGTGTAGGATTGGAACCAATAAGTGTGGTCCTCTGGGAAATGCCTTGACGAAAGTTTAAACAAAATGTATGAACTTTGTTTCATTTTGAGATGTGTTTGACACTGATAATATTTCTGCAACAGTTACTTTACTACATTTTGTTGTTGGAAAACTCTTCATTTGAATATCTGGCTCTTTGCAGTCTGTGACCCCACTTTCCAGCATTTCTCTCCTCTCCTCACACTACCCCTTGTTCTCGCTAATGTAAAAAATAAAGTGGACAGGCCACTGCCTCCCACATGATTAGGACACATATCTCCTGCTGCTGTGAACATTTCAATCATATGATTAGTTACATGTGCTCTATTGCTGTCCCATTCAAAATATAGGATATTCAGGAAGAGCAGGAATTGAAGTCTGAGCTCTATAAGATGTTCAGACCCTAGTCAGATGCACCTTAAAAATGCACACATAAGCCCTGAGTCATTAAGGAGACCAAAGCATAAAAAAGGAGTAACATTTGCACCTGGGCAAAACCATGTTGCATTGGAGGGGGAGGTAAATTTAAATTGTGGGGACAGATTTATACTTGGGGTTGGGCATGTCCTAGATCAACTTCAAATTTCAGTGTAATAATAAAGCTATCAAGTATTTGTGTGCTATATGAAATAACAGCCAGTATTTAACTTATGTGCAAAATAATAATCTAATTTGCATCCCTTGCATTGTAACATGGTTTGTCCCAGAGAACATTTACTCCTTTTTTGCTTTAATGACTCAGGCCCATAGGGCATATGTCAAATTAAACGCAAATAGCATTTCTGCTGTTTAATACGTGTTTTAATTAGAGATGCTCAGGCTCGGTTTCCCGAGAACTGAATATACCTGAACTTAGCAGATCCAAGTACCGAGCCGGCTTGGTACTTTTGCGCTTTTTCGGATTTGAAAACGAGGCAAAACATCGTTAAGTCGTCTGATCTCGGATCTCGCGATTTTTGGATTCCTTTTTAAGATGCAACATAACTGTGGGTGGGAGGGCCCAAGGACAATTTCACCTTGCACCATTTTTCTTTTCTGCCAGTGCTGTATGCCAATGTGTCCTAGATGTGGTAGGAACTGCAGTGTGTTTGTGCCAATGTTCTGTCGCTTACCATCCAGCCAGGTCGCTGCAGTCTTTGTCCGAAAGTGTATGTAAATAATATTGTGATCTTTGAGGTGGTCAAAATTGACTGCAAATGACTTGAAATTAGTGTTATTGAGGTTAAGAATAATGTAGGAACAAAAAAGAGCAAAATTATGTGATTTTAGCATATTTTAGGATTTTTTCTAAAAAATCCAAATCCAAAACCAAAACACACGAGGACGATTTTGCCAAAAACAAAACCAAAACACAAAGCTAATCGAGATCCCAAACCAAAACCAAAACCAGCTCACGGGGGTCAGTGAGCATCTCTACTTTTTATTAGTACTTTGTGCACATGCTCAGATGTAAAAAAAACATATTATACACAATTTGCATTCAACTTAACATTAGCCTCATAAAGTTTAATGAGTTTAGTTAAAAGCATTCATACAAATATTACAAATATATACTTTTTTTAATTGACATGTGCAAGCAACCCAAAATACCTGATTTGTCTTTTAGTCTTTTAGGGGAGTTTCTGGCTCTGTAGAAGTACTTGTTGTAGTTATAGTATAGAATAAGCAAAAATCTACCTATCTACATATCTATCTCCTCTGATCATTGAATCACAAACATTAATTAGAAAAACATGTAAATATATATTAGCACATCATTTTAAATATAATATATGCATCAAGCAAATCTAACACATTTTATTTAATTTATTGTGAACTGTACCATACATTTATTTGATTTATTATTATTTTTTACTATGCAATTATTTATTTACTGTAATTGTGGGTACATTTAGTGACTCTCACATTTAGGCATCCTTTGTTTCTTGTTCTCACTGATTCTGTTGCAAATTCCACCGTTAGACACATTATCAAAATTAATGAGCAACATAGTTGGGTCCTTTTGAATGGGTAACTGCAGACAGTTCTACATGTAAATGCAGTAAGTGGTTCCTAACATTTGCAAACAGAATGACTAACCACCATGCCCATTCATGCACTAATGTGTAATGTGTTGTACTATAATTTAATACAAAGCTGTGACAATGCTCGTGAAGGATAAAAGTGTCTTGTTAAAAAGATTTGAGCATAAGCAACAATATTGTGTACTCAGCCAAACCAAGTTTGTCTGCAGCCAAAACCATGTTTCTCTATAAGTCTTCATTTTTCTGCAAGTCCATCTCCTCCAGAAAGCCCAGCTAAACACTAAAATGACCACAACTTTTTGTCAGTAAATCTTGTTTTCAAGGTGACAAACCTCAAAATTTGCCCAGAAATTGATCTTTTTCACTTTATCATGGAATTTTTCTGATTTTTTTTCCTCTTATGCAAGTACTTAACTCAGGACTGGGCTATTACTGGCAATCTTTTAATGCTTCCCTCACCTCAAGCAGTTGGCTATCTCATCAAAAGCTAATTTTTCTCTGTAGCCACAGTGCACATAAGCCACCCACTAAAACAGAGGTACAATTTTGGCTGCCAACCCTACTTTTCAAAACATTCATTAACCCTTTTGCTACCATGGAGTCTTTCCAAAAATTGTGTTTCATGATGCCCCTGTACGTTTGGATTCACTAGGAATAACTTTTTTCTTTTTTACTCTACTGAAGCAAACTTTATACTGTATAATTAAGACTCATAGATCTTTCATTTCATTTAATTTGTATTATACTTGGTTACATGTCTTTTTGATTTATGGGCATTAAATGGGGGAGAGGATTATATATGTATTTTTTAAAGAAATACTTTTTCTTGAGTCTTGCATTAGTTATTTTCAGTTCTGCAATATCTAAGATTTAAAAAAGTACCAAAAATGTGTGCACTTTATTGGGGTGTGTTTGGGGGCATGAAAAAAATATACATGTGTATGTGTAAAATGTATTTTTCTCCCACTTAATATTACAAGTTGTAACTTTAGTGAGTTATGTTTAAATCCTTCCTTTTACCACTTTATTAACTATTAACTGGAGAATCCATGTGACATGTCGTTATCAGTCTGAGGTGCATATTCTATTAAGGAGGCAGATCGCGGTTACACGCGACTGTACACTTCCCGTTACCGCAACATGACGGATGTCCCTTTGCACCCCACAGGGTTGCAAAGGGAAATCCATGAAGTTGCAATTCCATTTTGGCACTTTATGTGCGCATCCGCGCGTAACTGAGATCTGCCGTCTTAATTCAATACGCCCCTATAAATATCACCCATTACTTATATTAATTAATTCTTGGAAAATCAGCATTTTGATTTGAAGATTTTTTTGGCAAGTCCAGAAGAGATGGGAGATATGCCATGGTGAAATAATCATGGGGATTTTTATAAGCCGCTATTTTATATATCCTTACTTGTATTGTAGGCTTAGAGGACCTTTAAGCACTAACATGATATTTTCTGTACAACAATCCATAGTATCAGATTGCAATTTGGCCAATATTTTACTAGTCTATCCTGGAAAAATGATACTTGGTGCCAATGAAATAAATAGAGAAGAACGTTAACAGAGATAGGAACATCAGTATTTTGACATGTAGCAAACCTTCAGTATCTGAGCCTCATATTATTCTCCAAAGGGGCAATTCAATTAGCTATAAAATTCCATAGTAGCCTCACACATAATGTTCCTGCACAAATTACAAAAAATATATTAATGATAAAATGGTTCATTTTTTATTGCAACCCTATGAGGTGTGAACAAAAATGAGCGAAGATCATTAACTACACATTGAGGGAAACATAACACGGGAGGAAATAATGGAAATGTATTTTGTTTTTTATGTTCAAATATCATGTACAAAGGAATTAAAAACTCACTTTACAAAACGTTGTTGCTTGGTTTTTGCATTAGTTAGACTTCATATAGAGTGTCACATAATATTTTTTAAACAAATGACTCTAAACAACAGCATACTTGTCATATCTTCCTTGATTTATACGATCACAAAAACCTTGAGCTCAGAATATCCCGAAGATATGACAATATGCTAAATAATTCTTTGCACAGTGACGTAGACGTATACTCAACTGACTAGTAAATCGTCACACACTCACAATGGCATTTGATTGCGTTTTCATATCATACTTTCCACTAGCCAATAAGGAACACTTAACAGATTCGTATCCGAAATATCTTAACTTGCATTCATTGATACGTGCATTCACCTTCACAAATGCGACCCTACAGAGTTTAGGACAGTGTTGGTTAACCTGTGACACGCCAGGTGTTGTGAAACTACAAGACCCAGCATACCCTTCCAGCAATAAGCTGCTATATATTGGCAAAGCATGCTGGGACTTGTAGTTTCACAACACCTGGAGTACCACAGGTTAGCCAACACTGGTTTAGGATGTAGACAGCCACTATTTGTAGGTATGTAGTATGCAGTGGGGACCTAGATATCACTTCTCCATTGGATGAAATGAACATGTTAGACTGAGGAAAACATGGTAGTGGAGGGTTGGAATTTCCACTTCTACTTCAAAAATGTAACTTAGACTATATATTCCCATTTTCATCATCATCATCATTTTCTTTATTTATATAGCGCCACAATTCCTCAGTGCTGTACAGAGAACGCACTCACATCAGTCACTGCCCCAATAGAGCTTACAGTCTCAATTCCCTAACACAGATGGAGAGAGACTAGGTTCAATTTGAAAGCAGCCAATTAACCTACTAGTATGTTTTTGGATTGTTGGAGGAAACCGGAGCACTCGGAGGAAACTCACACAAACATGGGGAGAACATATAAACTCCTCACAGATATGCATTGGTCGGGTATCGAACTCATGACCCCAGGCTGTGCTGTGAGGCAGAAGTGCTAACCACTAAGCTACTTTATGTAAATGTCATTTTTAGAAAGACAAATGTTGCTGATTCTGTAGCTGTAGCACCACTGCTAAGAGCAGATCTAAGACTGGGGTATGAGGCCTGTTCAGCTGCAATGTGTCTTTGACCAGCACCTCTCCCAGATAGGAACAAAAGATTGTGGCTGGAACTAGAAAACTAAGGGCAAAGCGAGAGAAGAAAATACAACCTGCACTTCTTTGCTGTATTTTGTGTTAAAGTATTTCTGTCTCACCCACTGAAATGTCTATTAAGCATCAAGAATGTGCCATAAATTAAAAGCTGATGATTTGATTCATCAGTTATTCATCAGTATTATTACAGAATAGAGATTATATGCAGGGTGCAGTGATTTTTAGTGGAGGTCACATAGAAATGACAATCAAGTACTTTATGACAAAAAGTCCATCAGAACATCCACAATCTGTTTTAACAAGTAATTAGCTGTAAAGTGACCTGATACCATTAATATTTGTATTTCAGTGCTGAAATTAGTCAAATAAACAATTTCTCCCATTCCTCCTTCAGACAGATATTACTGCCCCACTCCAGTTACAGCATAGAAAGCTCAGTATACCCTCAGGACACTCAGCTTCCTGTAGAGTTTCAGCGTCCAAAGATGTTTAGCCGCAAACCAAGAAATCTGGTATAAGAATGTGAATAACCATGGGGGGCTATCTATAATAGGAGCAAACACACCAAAATCAAGTGTAACATGTTCAAAAGTCTTATTTCACTCATTTATTTAACTTTTTTTTACATATACTTTCAAAAATAAAATACAAAAACTAATATTTGCAATGCGGAGCAAGTTATATATATGAACATACTTGTAGATTCCAAGTCAGAGACAGACAAACTGTGGCCCTCAAGTTGTTGTGGAACTAGCAGAGTCTGGCATTACCTTTTCACAGATGAAGCCTACATGTTTTCTTACCTATGCTATAAGCCAATGGTGTGGCCCGCCGAGTCTACAACTGCGCCCCCCCCCCAGACGTCTAATCCATACTTGCCAACGCCGAAATTCAGGTTGGTCTCACGTACTCCTGGGAGAGTTGGCGATTCTCCCACATCTGGCCCATCTGCCCACTTCAATAAAATTACAGCCGGAATGTACGGGCAGAGGCGACGGTGCATCCCGATTCGCATCATATTGGCCCCGCCCCTAGTGATGTAATGCTTGTTTGGGTCTTTTTGTAAAAAGACCCAAAACAGGCATTATGTCAAAATGACGCGAATCACGAAGCCCCGCCCCCTTCTGACCATACACCCCTCCTGCACTCCAGGATCTCTTGGACCCAGCCAACATAAGGTTGGCAAGTATGGGCTAATCCCGATGCAATGTTAGAAAGCAGAAAATAAGGCAGAATGGGGGCAGCCGACTTCTGTGTTACGTGACTTCCGCAGCACAACACAGGGAGTCAAGTAACATACCAAAGGATGAGAAGCAGGAGGAGGGGTGCAAAGTGCTCTACCCGCCTTCTTCTAAGTGGCCCTTTTGAGGGCTGGAGGCCCGTACATGGTCCTTGTGGTAAGCCGGGTTGCCCATCACTGCCCTAAGCCATTGATAAAGAAATGAAAAATTTATAAGCAGACTTTTATGAAAAATCAATACAACCCATGCAACTTGCTAGAATTTGTGCCTTGCCACTAAAATGTGACTGATACTTTCTAGCATTCTTTGCTGAATCAGGTTCTCTTGCAACAAGTTAACTTAATAATATTTCTTTTGTATTTCTTCATTCTTCTGCACAATTTCTTGCCTACGCTGAAACACAACACCAGTTTTCTTGCAAGGCCTATCAATCCCTAGGTATAAATATTTGTCTCTATCTGTGGCTCAGACGTACTCTAGCTAACCTTTCAGAGGTTGTGGTTAGCCACGGAGAGGGTGGGGAACACTTTTTCTCTACAAATTATCTTCACAGGGCAGTTTCAATCATATTTTATTTAAAAACAAAAAAAAAAATCACCAGAGAATAAAGCTGAATAGAGTACAAGACCAAGTCTTTTAATTACATATTTGAGTGTTTGCATAAAACACAGGAGAATGCCATGTAATTACTGAACAATGTTTGAAGACATTTAGCAAAAGAAATGGTTGGCAGTAAGTTAGGAATGAAATAAAAATACAAGTTAATCATACAAGATAGACAGGACCGTGCATACACAAATCAGACAAGATGGAGAGCACCTCTCCTTAGCATTTAACCCTTAAAGCACATCCTCTATCTGCACGCAGTTGAGTCAGGTATTGTGAGACTGAAGGATATCTATACACTAGGACCAGACTTTGTGCCTCAGTGATGTCACGGCTTGCTAGTGAATTAATAGGCTGCATTATTATGAGTAGTGATTACATTCACCAAATGGCAGCATTTGTGTGCAGTTCATAGATGCTTTTAAAGACATATGATTGCCATACTTACAAGGGATTTTATGGTAAAATGGTCTTTTAACATGATAAATCTAACATGACAATATGCACACTCGCATTTCAGTTTTGGGCAGTGCTGCCTAAAATGGGACTGAAACTACATTTGCCAGATTTCAGCTGCAGATGGAAATGTACATGGTGGTAAGTGTAAAGTCTCTTCAAGTTCAAAGCCTGACTTACTTCTTCTTCTTAAGGATTTACTTCAACTTTTTCTATTTTCTCCTAAAATGACCTACATTAAATTCACCTGGTTAGTACAAAAGTCATCCCATTAAAAGTATAGGAGAACTTCAGATTACGAGTACCTTCTGAGTACCCATGCATGTGGGCAACAAGAACCAAAGTCCTCCCAGCAGATGGTGGAAATAGTTACACTCTGTCATAGACACCATCTGTTTGATGCACAGATCCATTTACTCCCTATCTAAACAAATTACCATATATACTTGAGTATAAGTCGACCTGAATATAAGCCGAGGCACCTAATTTTACCACAAAAAACTGGGAAAACTTATTGACTCGAGTATAAGCCTAGGGTGGGAAATGCAGCAGCTACTGGTAAATTCTGACAGTCCTCAAATATAAAACTTGTGTAGTATAAACTGATTAATAATAAGACAGTCCTAGCACGGAATCCTGAGTTTCCAATTCCCTGAGTAATGAGTAGTAAATGCTACTAGTATATTTCATGACTCAAGTCCTCCTCGTTTAACTGATTGAGTCCTTATCACCCACGATCTAAGTTATTGTGCTCTGTGTATATTTTTTTTAGTATCGGAGGTTATAACAAAACTCGGTATTAACAAAAGTAATTGGTTACAATACAGTTACATCAATAAGTAAATACCGTAGGTTCCCTCTGTGAATAGTGGGCAAGTGTTGTTACTCCTTATAGACCGCCCGGTAATGGAATCTGTGCCACCGTTAAAGCTCAATTGTCAGATAGCGCTGCGAGTCACTCTCCACAATTTCTTTCCATAAACTGGTCAGATGTTGAAAGACATTGATATCCTCCACAATGTAATCGTGAGTTCCCTCTGTGGATAATTGACAAGCGCTATGGCTCGGTGTGAGTCGTCCTGCAATAGAGTCTAGACCGCCGTTGCTTCTCAGGTGAGACTGCAAGTCACTATCCACAGATTCCTTCCGTACGCTGGTCTGGTCTTTCATTGTGGTCCTGGAGCATCACTCGAGTATAAGCCGAGGGGGGATTTTCCAGCACAAAAAATGTGCTAAAAAAACTCGGCTTATACTCGAGTATATACGGTAATTTGCCCAAAACTACACATAAAATGCCATAGACTGCAAGGGGTCGTTATTGCACATTTGTAAATGATGCTTGGCTTGTATACAATGGTAGGATTACCTCCTGGCTGCAAGTGGAGCCTTGTAAACATTTAAGGGGCAGGTTTGGTCAGCCAATTTGGTTGTTTTAAAATTGACCCAACATTGTAAGATGTGTAGGGACCTTCTGTAAGTTCTGATTCAATACTGATGGATTGGGATAGAATGAAAAATCTAAACAGTCAATGACATCCATCGGCATGTGTGGGGTCATCATCCGACCATGAAGTAGACCTCAACAAGCACAAAACTTCATAATATACTTTACACAACAAAAATATATACATGTATCTTAAGGTAAAATTGGTGTTGGTAGCCATTCAACCTAATGTATATTAATCTGCTTTCTGTACAGTAAATGTGACCTGCAATAGGATTTCTGCTTTTTTAACACAGTAGCTTTTGATTTGTAGTTAAAAATGTACGTGATTAAATGCAGTATAAGCACATGGACATTATTTCTTCTAGTTTTAAGTATTTTAAGTAAGAGATTAAATGGATTAAAGAGGATAGAAATCCATCCATGCACCTGTTAGCAGTGTGCCTGGGCCTAACATTGTGGATTTCTCCACAGAAGGATTATATAAATCCAGTATGTTATGCAAATTATCAAGCAATTTATTTGGAGCTAAAAGCAAAGAAGAGATAAACTATTTAATTCTTATACTCCCAGCATCACTCAACAGGTCTTACACCATTGTAATAGTTCCAAGACATTGAATCAGATATATGACCTGAACAGAGTGAGTTTTATACAGCACTCGTTATGCATGATGTTACAGTAGTGATATCATTCATGAAGTTAATAAGAACACACTTCCAGTAAGTTAAGTCTCTCTAATTTAAAACCGGCATAAAAAGGGGAACGCTGAGTTAACGTGACAAGGGGCAAATGGAGGGGACTCATATGTAACAAGGGGACGGAGGCTGGGGGATAATAATAGACAAAGGGAGAGTGTAGGGGGCATGAGTGATAAGGGCAGAGTTCAGGAGGTATATGTGACAAGTGGAGAGTGATGAAGCATAAGCAAAATGGTAGTGGATACATGACAATGGGGGGGTCACGGCCATATGTGAGGAGGTGTGAGGGTGGGGGCATAAAAGCCAGTTCGTACGTGGGAGAGACGGTTTTACACCTTAAATTGATACATGATAACAGTTTTTAAAGGCAAACCACTGATAAAAACAATGAAAGTGACCTGTGAACTTGGAGCACAGTAGTGTTCACAGTTCGAATTATCATCATTATCATCTATTTATATAGCACCACTAAATCCAAAGCGCTGTACAGAGAACTAGGTCACATCAGTCCCTGCCCCTTTGGAGCGTACAGTATGAATTCCCTAACAAACACACACACAGACCGAGAGAATCTAAGGTCAATTTAATAGCAGCCAATTAACCTACTATCATGTTTTTGGAGTTTAGGAAGAAACTGGAATACCTGAAGGAAACCCACGCAAACATGGGGAGAACATACAATCTCCACACAGATAAGGCCATGGTCGGGAATCAAATTCAGTGCTGTGAGGCAGAAGTACTAACCACTATACAGCACCCTAATAAATAAAGCCCCCTAATAAATACAACTAATTCAATAAATGCCAAAATTCTAATTTATTATTTATAATTATTGTAAAATACTGTTGAAAGATTTTTTTTTTGAAGCTCGAACACAATAGTCAATCTGTAATTGTGAACCACTGGTGAACGAGAGCTATGAATTTCAAATCGGGAGTCTATTGGCAATTGTACAGTAAACGTATTTGTGGCCATCAAACCAGTGAAATTCAATTGAATTTTGAACCAACTGGAATTTTTCGAGCATCTGTACTCATAATGAGGAGTGAAGTACTAGGCTGAACGAGCCTAAACTAATGGTATATGGTCTGGCAGGGACTTAACGTTGGAAAGGGGTTAATGATGACGATGCAGAATCCGGCCAATGGGGACACAGAGAGGGTCAGAGTTTTCAGTATATATCCTCTCTCTGTGGGCGGGCCGGTCTCTTGGTTCCTGCATCGCTTGCCACCCTCCCACTCGGCTGGTTAAGCTCCTGATTGCAAGTTTGCCCATGTGCGGTAGAAGAGCGGGCAGTCATCCGTAAATAAGCGGATGGTGTTACCAGTATGGCTGGGGTCATTGCCCCCTCCGAAGAATCATGACTCATGGTCCTCCTGAGTAAAGGACCCCTTGGCAGGCTTTGAGCGGGCACCAATGTTGAGTCCAGGAGCGGCACAGCCGCCTTGTTAGCCCAAATTTAACACCAGGTCAATCGTAAAGGAGTCTTACTCCTGGGACCAGTGGGAAAGGGTATGACCTTCCACTGTTTGACTTTGCGTTTTGCCTGCTGACTGCTCTGCTCTCGCCGCCAATTAGGTCAGGGATTAAATAAATAAACAATTATCTTAACTTAAAAGTTGTTGTGTGGTTATTTCTTGAGTTAAAGTTATACATTTTACTGTTTTTTAAGGTTTAAGTACATGGTTAAAGACATATGACATTTGCAATTTAAGTGAAAAGGACCATTATATAAAAGTTACACTGCTGGTTTCAACATCTTATATTGAACAATTTGCAGAAATAAGGGCATGAAGTTCTTGCATTTTGCATGTAAAATACATGAAGCGCTATTTAGCCTTTAATCTTGAGCACATCTGCACTTTCTCATAGAGAACCGGCTTACTGCCACATTAAGACCAGGCAGTAAAAGTGACCCCACTTGGGCTGTGCATAAAATTCTCCTCTATTATGTCTACTCTTAAATCACTTAAACAATAGACAAACAAATGTGTCCATTCAGTGGGACACTATTTCTATACCTCAGACAACATACTGAACAATATAGATATAATTTTAGATGCAAAGCAGTCATACAGGCACAATGATCAGCAGCAGCTATTTATATAGCGCCACTAATTCCGCAGCGTTGTACAGAGAACACACTCACATCAGTCCCTGCCCCATTGGAGCTTACAGTCTAAATTCCCTAACACACACACACAGACCGAGAGAGACTAAGGTCAATTTAATGTCAGCCAATTAACCTACTAGTATGTTTTTGGAGTGTGGGAGGAAACGTGGAGCACCCAGAGGAAACCCACATAAACACGGGGAGAACATACAAACTCCACACACATAAGGCCATGGTCGGGAATCAAACTCATGACCCCAGTGCTGTGAGGCAGAAGTGCTAACCACTAATCCACCATGCTGCCCACATACTTTAATTTAGGTCCAACTAAAGTGTAACCCTTCCCTGAAGGCAGCCAACAAAATTGCTGCCTCTATTGGGTTGGTGATGTGTTGAAATGCCCTTGCACTGTACTTAAAATTGCCCTATAGGTATAAGAGAATTAGCCATTTTACCATAGCAACTACCAATAGCTGAGCTGCAATTACAAATAATTGAATATGGAGATCTTTATCAACAAAATTGAAAGCAATGAAATCCTAAATGAAAACACGGTTTATATTTATTTGCCTACACGGGAAAATTTGGCACTAACCGTTGTTTTCCTTCTTCTTAAGTAATACAGACTAACCATCCAATTAATTGTTCTTTCTTTATAATAGCAGATTTCCTATTTCCAACCAAGTAACTTCTGTGACAAACATCCAGAGGGTTTATTTTTAATTGATAACATGATAAAAATTAATAATAAGAATCAATATAACCTTATTTTGAATTCTATTTTCTTTGTTTACCTTCCTGTTTCCATACCAGTAAAAGCAGCATCTAGTGGACACACACAAAATTGCATGCAGATAAAATTCATTACTTTTCATTCCTGTGTAAAGTTAGTCAAATAATTATTGTTTAAAATGTACATGAATCTGAACCACTACTCATGAGAATGAGATCTATCAATGTGATATACCAATTTACTGAGAACTGACAACTTTGGGTCGCTAATTGCTGGCAACTGATAAGCTGTATCTTGGTGAATATTGGATCAGCCTACAAATGGCTGCCTCCACTGTGTGACAGGCGCTTTTAAATGAAGTTAAGATATAAAACAGAACTGTACTTTGAGGTAAATCCCATTAGGCATTATTATATAAATAATTAATTTTTATAACTAGCATGTTGATAAGTCAATGAGACATTGAGAGCAGCAGTTACCTCAAAGAGATCTGTCCCATCCTGCTTTTAGATGTTGCAACCTCATAGCAGAATGGGAATTCTTAACGGCTCAGGAAGATGGAGCAATGCATCGAGAGTAAGAACCAATTGACAGGTGTGCTAAACATTGCATTAGACGTGTACATGAGAATAGTCTATTATGGTTAGTAACAGAAGGGTGAGGTGACTAATTTATTAAATTATAGACCTGATATTTTCGTTTTTAATTAACATGTAAAAGCACGGTGGCTAAGTGGTTAGCACTTCTGCCTTACAGCACTGGGGTCATGAGTTCAATTCCCGACCATGGCCTTATCTGTGTGGAGTTTGTATGTTCTCCCTGTGTTTGCGTGGGTTTCCTCCGGGTGCTCCGGTTTCCTCCCACATTCCAAAAACATACTAGTAGGTTAATTGGCTGCTATCAAAATTGACCCTAGTCTCTCTGTCTGTCTGTGCATGTTAGGGAATTTAAACTGTAAGCTCCAATGGGGTAGGGACTGATGTGAATGAGTTCTCTGTACAGCGCTGCGGAATCAGTGGCGCTATATAAATAAATGGTGATGATGATAACCATGATAATTGTACCCTCAAAACCCATAAAACAAATGTTCATGTGCAAAGAAAAGAATCAGAGACATATTTATTTATATGTTGAAAAAAATACCCTCAGCTATGCAGACATTGCTGAAATGCCATGCTGCACACAATATCAGTGTGAATTCCAAATGTCCATAAAACACAATAACATAATAAAATAATAACATGAATGTGAACCTGTACAGAAAAAACCCCATAAAGATAACATTTTCCTGAAAAACAACATACAAAAAAAATAAATAAATAAAATGACATATTTTAACTGTTAGATTTAGGGTTTTTTCATTGCTGAAATGCTATTAATGTTAATTAACATAACTTTGCTTAATCAGGACAGCATTGTTAAACACTTATTTTTAAAAAAAGGTTTTTCTTTTAAAAACAATCAAAATGCTTTTTTCTTTTTTTTTTTACAAAACATAAACAATGTTTTTCTTTAGTAAGACCCTCATAGCGCCCTGACATCTGACATCCTGTTTAAACCCCCCACTGAAATGCCTTCAAGCACAGCTGCATAATTGACCTACGCTAGGTAGATATATCCGTCACAGGCTAATTCCTGTCTCCCTCTACACCGTTTCTTGCACGCTAAAGAAATGATTAATTCTTATTTCATCCTGTGATGGAAAGAAAAAGCTAAAATGTTCAATTCAAACAAAACATTTACATTTTCTTGCATATTAATTCTATTTGTTTTCAAAGATAGAAAAAAAGGAGCAGAAGCATGTATTTTCTTTAAAGGATTTGTGTTTTATTTACAAAACCCTAGATACAAAAAAGATAAAACAAGTTGCCTCCCAATGTAAACTCCAGTTTGGTGGAACACCTGTGGTTATATCTGATGAACAAAAAGGTTTCACCTGGAGACTCAAAGAGCCTACACATACAGAGACAACTTGATATAGATGTTATATGTACTGAATGGTGTATATATGTATGTATCTATAATATAAATGTCTAGTGGCGTGTGTTAGTCTGTCTGTCTGTGTGTGTGTTGAAAAAATAAAACCAAGCTGCAGCGCCACCTGCTGGGCGGAGTTATACACTGACCTACTAAATTCTTAGTGTGTGTGGAAAAAGAAATTCAGAAAGGGCTGAAATTTGGTATACTAAGATGTTTTTAATTTGTTAATTTAATTTGTTAATTGTTAAAAGTGTTTATAAAGATTTTAAAAAAATATATATATATTTCTTGAAGGAGAAGTGACAGTTGGGAGTGGTTGGTGGTTGCCGGTGGTGACAGTGGGGAGTGGTTGGTGGTTGAGGCCTGGGCTATGGCCCAAATGCATGACAAGAACCTTTTTAACACCTTAAGTAGCTTGATTTGACTAGAATGCATGAGTATCATGCACGGGTTAACTTGTATATATATATATATATATATATATATATATATATATATATATATACGTATTCAAGATCAGATGGAGGCACTTATAAATGAATTCAGTATTTGAATACAGTATTATCAGTAATATTAGTAGTTAATACAGTATTTGGCTGTACCGTGAACACTTTAGGGTAACTAGCGGTCATTATTCACTTTGCAGAAAATGGCTGTGACAAAGATACCGAACCTGATATTTAAAGGGGAATTTATTTGACATACTTACAAGTGTTTATTTGTGGATGTATGTAAAATGCAAAACTAGTCTTCTATAATCCATGACAACCCCAATACCCCCCTCCCCCATGTGCAATATAGAACATTTTTTAGTCAAATCGAGAACAAACACAGATTATACCACTTTTTATAGGAATATACTCTAGTACAGAGCTCAGAGTTGAATTTTGACTTGATACTACCATTGTCATTGTAATCTAATATGCACCTAGTATGTGATTGTATTCCCCACATGTTTATACCTTTCTATTGAATACCCCCTCATTATATTTACTGGGAAAATGTATGTATAAAACATAACTTATGTCACGGGCACTAGGAGTCTTTACCCAGGGATCACCAGGTGGTAGGCTTACCAGAGCAATGTAGATGGTAATAGGGTACTCTGGTAGCTGGGTGATCACGGACCAGGAAGCAGCAGATGATGAGATGCTCAGGAAAGTCTATGACTAGCAGCACTGGTAATATGGAGGTAATAGTACACGAGGAACTGTAGGACAAGGACACGTGAAGGTAGTCAGTGGTCTGCGGTAGCAAGTTGTACCACTGCTATAGTGAGGAGGAATGTCCAACAGCAACGAGGAGGTGATGAGAGTCAGCGGTCTGCGGATAGCAAGTGGTACCGCTGTCTGAGTGAAGGAGTGGAATCCAAGTGGAGGTATCCGGGGAGTCAGTGGTCTGCGATAGCAAGTTGTACCACTGCTATGTGAGAGGATACTGGAACAGGTGATACTGGAAACAGGGATCAGTGGTCTGCTACCAGCAAGTTGCACCACTGAATATATATATGTGAGGAGGTGCACGGGGAGAGACTGCAACACAGGATATATACAGGCACCTTATATACGATCCACAGTAACATGCACAATATATATAAATGACTGAACAGGTCTGCAAATATAGAAAGTCTCTTGAAGTAGTCCAGCACAAGTTAACACAGTCAATGATGGCAATAGACTCAGCGGATAGCAGACTCCAGAGGAGAACCAACACAGTCCAGCAAGATATGCAATACACCAGCACAGTCAATGAGAAGTATGCATACCGTGGTTCAGAAGCAGGCAGTCAGATAGGAGTGCAGGGATACCTGAGCGGCAGGAGGCCGGCTGGATGAGAAGTCCCAGGATAGCTGAGGCAGCGGTCAGTAGGTGCAGCGCACAGATAAGTAGACCAACAGGGACACGAATCCACAGGGATCAGTAACACGTGGAACTGGACTCAAGGAGGGCCCAGGAGAGTGGAGATGATCCAGCAGAGGAGTAGTTGATGAGATATAACTCCAATGCTGACAGGAGGGTAGACCTGCGGGACACGTGAAGGCGTGGAGAGCGGATCAGCAGATGATGGGTGATGGCGCGGTCAGCAGCAGCAGGACTCTGCGGTACACGGAGGTAACCAGTAGCAACCAATAGTTGTCAGTAGCGATGGAACACGGGAGAGCAGAGTAGGCCAGGAGCTGTTGATCACGGAGAGTAGCGACTGGCAATGAGAGCAGCAGTCTCGAGGAAACACAGAAGAGCTGAGGAGAGACTGCAGTGCACAGGGGCAGCGGATAGGAATCAGCTAACATGTCACGATGATGAACACAGGCGAGTTGTAGGCTGGAGGCTGTAGTGCACGGAAGCAGCGGATAGACATCAGCTAACAGTCACGATGATGAACACAGGCGAGTTGTAGGCTGGAGGCTGTAGTGCACGGAAGCAGCGGATAGACAACAGCTAACAGTCACGATAATGAACACAGGCGAGTTGTAGGCTGGAGGCTGTAGTGCACGGAGGCAGCGGATAGGAATCAGCTCACGGACTTGATGAGGAACAGGTGAGTGGATGTAAAGTAACGGTTGGAGTGCACAGAGGCAGCGGGTAGGAACCAGCAAACAGTCACAGTGAAATATAATAGCGTGATGTGGATTAGAGGACTGTAGTGCACGGAGGCAGCGGATAGGAATCAGCAAACAGTCACAATGATAAGTAATAGCGTTGAAGTGGTTTGGAAGACTGTAGTGCACGGAGGCAGCGGATAGGAATCAGCTAACAGTCACGATGAAAGGTAATAGCGTTGAAGTGGTTTGGAAGACTGTAGTGCACGGAGGCAGCGGATAGGAATCAGCTAACAGTCACGATGATACAGTTGATGGTAGAAGTGGTATGGGAACCACAGTAGTAGAAGTGGTTTGGAAACCACAGAGGTAGAAGTGGTTTGGAAACCACAGGAATCTGCAGCGCTGAAAACACGAGGAATACAGGAACACCTTCAGAGACTCATAGGAAATGAGACTCCAAGATCAGGCAACGTGGTGTTGACCACAGGTGCTTAATATAGGGAGTGTTGCCTGATCTGCCAATTGAGTTAAAGGGACATACACTGAAGTATAGGAAAGGGCTGCGCATGCGCAGACCCTCAGGATGGAGGACGGCCACGGTTCCTAAATGTCCGGGAAGAGGCACTCACAGTACGGTGAGTGACAGTACCCCCCCTTTTAAAGGTGGGCACAGAACGCCTGGAACCGGGCTTGTCCGGATTTTTGGAGTAGAACTTCTTCAAAAGAGCAGGAGCATTAAGATCTTCAGCTTTGATCCAAGAGCGCTCCTCAGGACCAAAGCCCTTCCAATGAACGAGGAAACGGAGGACTCCTCGCGAAATTTTTGCGTCTAGTACCTCAGTAATCTCAAAATCCTCCTCCTGATGAACTTGAACTGGCTGCGGAGCTGAGGGAGGATTTGAGAAACGGTTGATAATAAGAGGTTTGAGTAAGGACACATGGAAGGCATTAGAAATCCGAAGATTCTTAGGAAGAAGAAGTTTCACGCATACTGGATTGATTACTTGAATGATCCTATATGGACCAATAAAACGAGGGGCGAATTTCATAGATGGAACCTTCAAACGAATGTTTTTGGTAGATAACCAGACACGATCTCCAATTTTTAGTGGTGGAATAGCCCGCCTCTTCTTATCTGCGAAAGATTTATATTTGATAGATGTCTTCTTTAAACAGGTTTTGACCTGAGACCAGATATTTTTAAAGGTCTGACAAGCAGTCTCCACCGCAGGAACTTGGGTGGGCGGGAGGGCAGGAAATTCCGGAAAAGACGGATGGTGACCGTAGACCACAAAAAATGGAGTTTTGGATGATGACTCATGGTACATGTTGTTATGGGCGAATTCAGCCCAAGGAAGCAACTCTACCCAGTTGTCTTGATTGGCTGAAGAGAACATCCTTATAAAAGTCTCAAGATCTTGATTGACACGTTCAGTTTGTCCGTTAGATTGCGGATGGTAAGAAGATGAGAGTGCTAATCGTATGCCCAAGGTTTTACAAAGGGCTCGCCAGCATCTGGAAACGAATTGTACTCCTCTATCCGACACAATCTCAGAAGGACATCCATGGATACGGAAGATCTCTTTAATGAAATATTCAGCCAGAGTAGACGAGGAAGGCAAACCAGATAGAGGAATGAAATGAGCCATCTTCGAAAATCTGTCCACCACCACCCAAATAGTGTTATGATTCTTACTAGGTGGTAAGTCAGTAACGAAATCCATACTAATATGGGTCCACGGTTTGGACGGAATGGGTAGTGGTCGCAGCAACCCTGCTGGAGTTCTGCGGGAGGATTTGAACTGGGAACATAGCTCACAGGAAGCAATGAACTCTTTGACGTCTCTCCTCATTGAGGGCCACCAGTAACTTCGAGAGAGAATCTCAAAGGTCTTGTGTTCACCGGCGTGTCCAGAAAAACGAGAGGCATGGAACCACGAAAGGATTTTCCTCCTTAGAGTAGGAGGCACGAGGGTCTTCCCAAATGGTAGCGTTTTGGTGGATGAAGCAGCCAGTGAGATACATTTGGGGTCTAGAATGGTATGGTTGGAAACCTCTTCTATATCAGAGGACGTCACAAAGGCTCTAGATAAAGCGTCACCTTTTTTATTCTTGGCAGCTGGTTTGAAGGTTATTATTAATTCAAAACGGGAAAAGAAAAGAGACCATCTTGCTTGACGAGGGTTCAAGCATTGGGCAGACTGGAGATATGACAAGTTCTTATGATCCGTGAAGATCGTCACCGGATGGCGAGCTCCCTCCAATAAGTATCTCCATTCCTCTAATGCAGCTTTGATAGCTAGTAACTCCTTGTCCCCGATAGTATAATTCTTCTCTGCGGGCAGGAGGCCCCGAGAATAGAAGGCACAAGGATGGAATTTTTGCTGTTCCGAGCGTTGAGAGAGAATAGCTCCTAAGCCCACATTAGAGGCATCTACTTCCAGGAAGAAGGGGAGTGTCACATCAGGCTGTCGAAGGATTGGAGCCGAAGAGAAGGACTCTTTTAGTGTTTGAAAGGCTTGAAGAGCCTCAGGTGACCATTGCTTAGGATTAGCCCCCTTCCTAGTCAGGGCCACAATAGGAGATGCAATGGAAGAAAAGTCTTGAATAAAGCGTCTATAGTAATTGGCGAAACCTAAAAAACGCTGGATAGCACGAAGAGTAGTTGGCTGGGGCCAATGTAGTACAGCATTCACCTTGTCTGGATCCATCTTCAGGCCAACTCCGGAAACAATATACCCCAAGAATGGAATCTGGGGTAATTCGAATGAACATTTTTCTAATTTACAAAACAATGAATTTTTCCGTAGCCTGGAAAGGACTTCTGCCACATGTTGGTGGTGAGAAGGCAGGTCCTGTGAAAAGATCAAAATGTCGTCCAGGTAGACGACGACACATACATATAATAAGTCCCGAAAGATCTCATTGATGAAACCTTGAAAAACAGCGGGGGCATTACACAGCCCGAAAGGCATTACCAGATATTCGTAATGCCCGTCTCTGGTGTTAAACGCTGTCTTCCATTCATCACCGGAACGGATTCTGATTAAATTGTAAGCACCACGAAGATCCAATTTAGTAAAGATACGGGCTCCCTTGATGCGATCGAATAGCTCAGTGATCAGCGGAATGGGATACCGATTCTTAATAGTAATGGCATTGAGTCCACGAAAATCTATGCAAGGGCGTAAAGATCCATCCTTCTTTTTAACGAAGAAGAACCCAGCTCCAGCGGGAGAGGTGGAAGGTCGAATAAACCCACGCTGGAGGTTCTCCTGTATATACTCAGATGTAGCTTGAGTTTCAGGTAACGAGAGTGGATAGACCCGGCCCCTGGGGGGAGTCTTGCCAGGTAGAAGATCGATCGGACAATCCCAAGAACGATGAGGAGGAAGACGTTCAGACTGAGCTTTATCAAAAACATCAGTAAATGAAGCATATTGAGGAGGGAGTCCCGGTGAGGTAGATGAGATGGAAGATTGCTGTACTTTGAGAGGAATGACTTGGGAAAGGCAACGATGGTGACATTCAGACCCCCAAGACGTGACTTGAGGGGTGCGCCAGTCAATCTGGGGAGAGTGACACTGAAGCCATGGAAGGCCTAAGACAATTGGACTAGTCGTAACAGGGAGGATTAAAAACGATATTTCTTCATGATGCAGAGCACCAATCAGAAGGGTTACTGGAGACGTACTCTGGGTGATGAGACCGTTGATGAGACGTGATCCATCTATAGCCGTCACAGTAATGGGTGTTTTTAAGGTAATCACTGGTAGGGACCATTGATTTACTAATGATTTGGAAATAAAATTTCCTGCTGCTCCGGAATCAATCAATGCCTGTGACTCAAAGGTTTTGGTAGCACAGGAAATTGTAACATCAAAGGCGCAGACTTTGGATTTCATGGAAGATGGAGAGGACTCCAGGGACCCTAACTTCACCTCTCCAGAACTAGTTAGGGCCTGGCATTTCCCGATCTCTTAGGGCAAGAGCTGAGCATATGAGTGGAATCAGCACAATAGATACAGAGTCTATTCTTTACTCTTCGTTTCCTCTCCTCTGAAGATAATTTGGAACGTCCTATCTCCATGGGAATCACAGAGGGTGAAACTGGACGAAATTGAGGGTTAGAACGAAGAGGTGCTTTAGCAGAAGTTGTTTTCTCAGCCTCTCTTTCCCGAAATCTCATATCAACACGATGGCAAAGAGAGATCAGATCTTCAAGTGACGAAGGAAGCTCCTGGGTAGTCAGTGCATCTTTAATTTTATCGGAGAGCCCCTGCCAGAAGGCGGCAACTAGGGCTTCAGTGTTCCACTGAAGTTCAGAGGCTAAGATCCTAAATTGAATGACGTACTGTCCTACTGTATGAGATCCTTGTCGCAGACGGAGGATGCTGGAAGCAGCGGAGGTCACACGACCTGGTTCATCGAACACACTTCGGAATGTAGCAATGAATTTGGCACTATCTTGCAATATTGGGTCGTTTCTTTCCCACAGAGGGGAGGCCCAAGCCAGGGCTTGTCCAGAAAACAAAGAGATAAGATAGGCCACTCTGGAACGATGGGTAGAAAAATTTTGAGGTTGGAGCTCAAAATGGACTGAACATTGGTTAAGGAAACCCCTACAAGTTTTGGGGTCCCCATCGTACTTTGACGGAGTAGGCAGGTGAAGCGTAGAAGCTGTAGACACCTGGGATGGCACTGGGGAAACGGAGGAAAGCACAGGAGCCTCAGTAGTAGCTGTCACTGTCTGTCCAGATGTTCCTTGGGAGGTTAACGATTGATAACACTGAAGTAACAGCTGTTGGCGGGCATCCTGTTGCTCCACACGGCTGACCAGATGCTGCAGCATCTCTTTGGCTGTAGGTTCCGTATCTGGGTCTGTCATGGCCTGATCTTACTGTCACGGGCACTAGGAGTCTTTACCCAGGGATCACCAGGTGGTAGGCTTACCAGAGCAATGTAGATGGTAATAGGGTACTCTGGTAGCTGGGTGATCACGGACCAGGAAGCAGCAGATGATGAGATGCTCAGGAAAGTCTATGACTAGCAGCACTGGTAATATGGAGGTAATAGTACACGAGGAACTGTAGGACAAGGACACGTGAAGGTAGTCAGTGGTCTGCGGTAGCAAGTTGTACCACTGCTATAGTGAGGAGGAATGTCCAACAGCAACGAGGAGGTGATGAGAGTCAGCGGTCTGCGGATAGCAAGTGGTACCGCTGTCTGAGTGAAGGAGTGGAATCCAAGTGGAGGTATCCGGGGAGTCAGTGGTCTGCGATAGCAAGTTGTACCACTGCTATGTGAGAGGATACTGGAACAGGTGATACTGGAAACAGGGATCAGTGGTCTGCTACCAGCAAGTTGCACCACTGAATATATATATGTGAGGAGGTGCACGGGGAGAGACTGCAACACAGGATATACACAGGCACCTTATATACGATCCACAGTAACATGCACAATATATATAAATGACTGAACAGGTCTGCAAATATAGAAAGTCTCTTGAAGTAGTCCAGCACAAGTTAACACAGTCAATGATGGCAATAGACTCAGCGGATAGCAGACTCCAGAGGAGAACCAACACAGTCCAGCAAGATATGCAATACACCAGCACAGTCAATGAGAAGTATGCATACCGTGGTTCAGAAGCAGGCAGTCAGATAGGAGTGCAGGGATACCTGAGCGGCAGGAGGCCGGCTGGATGAGAAGTCCCAGGATAGCTGAGGCAGCGGTCAGTAGGTGCAGCGCACAGATAAGTAGACCAACAGGGACACGAATCCACAGGGATCAGTAACACGTGGAACTGGACTCAAGGAGGGCCCAGGAGAGTGGAGATGATCCAGCAGAGGAGTAGTTGATGAGATATAACTCCAATGCTGACAGGAGGGTAGACCTGCGGGACACGTGAAGGCGTGGAGAGCGGATCAGCAGATGATGGGTGATGGCGCGGTCAGCAGCAGCAGGACTCTGCGGTACACGGAGGTAACCAGTAGCAACCAATAGTTGTCAGTAGCGATGGAACACGGGAGAGCAGAGTAGGCCAGGAGCTGTTGATCACGGAGAGTAGCGACTGGCAATGAGAGCAGCAGTCTCGAGGAAACACAGAAGAGCTGAGGAGAGACTGCAGTGCACAGGGGCAGCGGATAGGAATCAGCTAACATGTCACGATGATGAACACAGGCGAGTTGTAGGCTGGAGGCTGTAGTGCACGGAAGCAGCGGATAGACATCAGCTAACAGTCACGATGATGAACACAGGCGAGTTGTAGGCTGGAGGCTGTAGTGCACGGAAGCAGCGGATAGACAACAGCTAACAGTCACGATAATGAACACAGGCGAGTTGTAGGCTGGAGGCTGTAGTGCACGGAGGCAGCGGATAGGAATCAGCTCACGGACTTGATGAGGAACAGGTGAGTGGATGTAAAGTAACGGTTGGAGTGCACAGAGGCAGCGGGTAGGAACCAGCAAACAGTCACAGTGAAATATAATAGCGTGATGTGGATTAGAGGACTGTAGTGCACGGAGGCAGCGGATAGGAATCAGCAAACAGTCACAATGATAAGTAATAGCGTTGAAGTGGTTTGGAAGACTGTAGTGCACGGAGGCAGCGGATAGGAATCAGCTAACAGTCACGATGAAAGGTAATAGCGTTGAAGTGGTTTGGAAGACTGTAGTGCACGGAGGCAGCGGATAGGAATCAGCTAACAGTCACGATGATACAGTTGATGGTAGAAGTGGTATGGGAACCACAGTAGTAGAAGTGGTTTGGAAACCACAGAGGTAGAAGTGGTTTGGAAACCACAGGAATCAGCAGCGCTGAAAACACGAGGAATACAGGAACACCTTCAGAGACTCATAGGAAATGAGACTCCAAGATCAGGCAACGTGGTGTTGACCACAGGTGCTTAATATAGGGAGTGTTGCCTGATCTGCCAATTGAGTTAAAGGGACATACACTGAAGTATAGGAAAGGGCTGCGCATGCGCAGACCCTCAGGATGGAGGACGGCCACGGTTCCTAAATGTCCGGGAAGAGGCACTCACAGTACGGTGAGTGACAACTTAATTCAGAGGTAGAATCCATCCCTGAGGCAGGCTGGGATCTTGATAGACCATCAGCAGGTCCTCTAGCTTCTTCTCTGCTTTGGTGGCTTGTTTTTGGTATGGGCCACACTTTAGCCCCCTCGCTTGTCAATGAGGCAGGGATGTACTGTATTTCTCCCACTGCAGGCTAAAACTAGTCCCTGCATGGGGGGAGGTTAGAGGTATTAGAGTTTGTCTTTTAAGGCCCAGCAGCCTCTAGACTCCATATTACCTCGTTAAAAGTGCCGTCCCAGGCATGTGCCTACATTGTAAACACAACCATGTCAGCACTTTCAGGACCAGCGACCTAACAGACTAAAGAGTTGTGTATGGATTTGATTAAAGAGCCATAAAGGCTTTGCTGAATTAGAGAGTTCCAACAACCTTCTGCTTCTCACAAGATAATGGGGGACACTATTTCAATAAAACAAATGGCAACAACAAAATATTGCTTAATCTATAAGTATAAGGAATAATGAACCCCATACTATAAATTAATATGGATATTAAAAATCACCTCAGATTGTTGATTGGTACCAGATATTATTGTTGTATTATACTGTATCTATTGCAATTTTTCCTCAATAAAATGAGATTACACAAAAACAAAATCACCTCACATTTCTGTGACCTTGGCTTACAGCAATAATATTCATTTAGCCTTGGCTGTGGAAGGCAATACTGGAGAGAAAGGTGGAGGACTTACCAAAAACTCTCCTCTGGATAAACCTTAATAGCTTAATGTTCCAACTCGTGTTTCTTTGCAGGTGTATTAAATTGATTATCATATAAAAGAAACAGGCTGTCAAGACTCACAAAAACTTGTAAACATTATGGAGAAAATAAAGAATAATGAATGTTCTCCTTTAGTATCTTCTGCTTAAATTGTGGGATTTGTATTGAGAAAAGAACTGAAATGCTCAAAACTAGTGTAATATAGAGGAAAATGTGGCAAAACACAGTGAGGTGGTTCTTAAGCGTTTAGTGTCTTGAGGCACGGCTACAAAAATTAGATTTGAGGTGTACATATTTGGTAAGGCCAAATGCAGCCACATCATCATCATCATTTATTTTTATATAGCGCCACTAATTCCGAACGGTGTACAGAGAACTCACATGAGTCCCTGCCCCATTGGGGCTTACAGTCTAAATACCCATACACACACACACAGACACACACACACACAGACACACACAAACAGACACACAGACTAGGGTCAATTTGTTAGCAGTTAATTAACCTACCAGTATGTTTTTGGAGTGTGGGAGGAAACCAGAGCACCAGGAGGAAACCCACGCAAACACAGGGAGAACATACAAACTCCTCACAGATAAGACCATGGTCGGGAATTAAACTCATGACCCCAGTGCTGTGAGGCAGAAGTGCTAGCCACCATGCTGCCCAATACCTCAGGCCTGTATACAATAAAGAAAACCATTTGGCTACCTGTGTACAATGCAGAGCCTCATTATGATAATGTTTATACTATGCAGAACCCAATTATGATTGTGGATATAAAATGCAGTGGCCATCTGGAACAAACTCATTGGTATAAACTCGCTTCTTCACCGCTGTAGAGTTCCATATGATGATCAGTGTACCACACATATCCTATGTTAATGACCAGTATACAAAACAGAATTCATTCTGGTGACCCCTATATAATGCTGAGCCCTATCTAGAATAAACTTACTAATAAAAGTCACCTCTCCTCATTGCTGGTGCATAGTCCGTGTATCCTGGGCTCTATGTGGTATAGCACCCAATCAAGATTAAGTTGTTGGAAAATATAGCCTGGATCCCACAGTCATGGACACTTTGTCCTTGTCAATCAAGAGGAAATTTGTTCCAGCTCTCTGTTTACAGCACCTTTTGGCTCATCTGAGAGTTCACTGTGGCACATAAAGGTGTGGGCAGTATTAGAGTCACTGGTCTACACAAATGTGTTTTACAGCAAAGTAAAAAGTTGTAGAGTAGCAAAGGAGAAGGAAAAAAAGGAAACATAAAAGGAAAAGACAAAACACTTGAGTAAAGGTTAAAGCACTGGACAAAAAGTGACAAAATAAAGGAAAAACAAATTGTACACCATATTTCATTGGTCCTTTTGTTGAGAAACTCAAGGGATTAATTAATTTTGAAATATGTATACATGTTATCAGTTATTTCAAGGGACAATCCATCATCTGACAAGTATGTTTACAATATACTCCCATACGATATGATCCAGTATGACAGATGTCTAATTAGCATCACAATGGGAAAAAATCCTTCCCGACCCCAAATATTACAATCAGATGAATTTCCTGGATCAATCATCACCATAATGCCCTGTATTAATTATAGCAACAGGTAAAATGTCTTGGGAAAAAAAGACATTCAATCCATTTTTAAACTTCCTTTCTTCTTATTCCTTTGAAGATTCTTATAAAAATCTTTGTATTGACCATCAATATATAACATGATAATGACATGTTAGATGGCCCTAGTTTGCAACCTGTTCATCCACGGAAAATTGGGATTCCCCCCCAACAAGATTGAAAAGGTGCGTTCACAACCATTTACACCTCATTGGTGGTGTGTCCTATTGAAGATAGGACAGCTGAGATAGAAGCTCAGTTGGAGACAGACAAGAGCTCTGTTCCATGACAGCTGGATTCCACCATGTAGGGGCTCAGAAGAGTCCTGTGATTGTGTCAGAAGAGACTCAAGACTGCTACAGTGGCCAGTTGGAGACAGGAGGGTGTTCTGTCTCTGAAGAGATGGAACAATGCCAAGGGACCACAGGGGCTGACTGAGGAGGGAACATTAACAGTGCAAGGACTGTGTATTTGTGTATTATGACACTGGAGCGAAAGTAGTAAGCGACCTGGCTGCCCACTTGCTAGAGAAGGCAAAGAAGTGAAGTAGCACTACCTATGGGTTCTAGGTTT
Organism: Mixophyes fleayi; assembly: GCF_038048845.1. Lineage (NCBI taxonomy): Eukaryota > Metazoa > Chordata > Amphibia > Anura > Limnodynastidae > Mixophyes > Mixophyes fleayi. The sequence continues at coordinate 54,593,553 of NC_134406.1, forward strand.
GTTTGTTTTTTTAGGCCAGTGTCATTTTGCTTTTTAGTTGTTAATAATTAAAGCAACATTATGATCCAAACTCTGAATTACTTAGTGGAGACCCATGTTTGCACCTAATTACTAATCACAGACCAAATGACTGTTACCTTTGAGGCTAATATTGTAAAAAATATATATTACCCCATATTTTAGATGTGGACTAACTAGTGACTTCTACAATGGTAATACTATTCTTGCATGACATGCATTAATTCCCCCTTGTATGCATGTCAAGATATTATTTGCCTTTGCAGCCACTCCTGGCACTGTGTGCTACTGCTGAGTTTTATATTAATTAGTACTGCATGCTTATGTCCTTTTCCATTTCAGTCTTCCCCAATTGTTTTGCATTTAATGTGTGTAAGTAGTATAGGTATTACCACCGTCCTTGTCATGCCATGTCTTGCCATTTTATCTCAATCTTTGTCTAGCATGTTAGTACCCTGCTTTGTGTTAATAACCCTACATAGCTTAGTGTCATCAACATATGTAAACATCTTTCTCTCTAGACCATCAATCTCATTAATAAAAAACAAAATAAAGAATAGTGATCTGATTCTTGTGGTACATCTCTAATAATTTTAGCCCAATCAGACTATGTTCTATTTATAACTACCATTTATATTCTGTCCTTCAACCAGTTCTCTGCCAATGAACATTCTTTTCCCCCTAGATCTATTAAGTACCAGTGTAGCACTCTTACAAAATTCAAACATTTAACTTGCAAAATCCAAACAAATCACAATATATCTATTGCATTACCAAGATGCAGATTGAAACTCTTAATCAAAACAATCATATTTGTTAAGTATGACCGATCTTTATTAACACTATGTTGACAATGTGTTACTAAATTATTTTCTACAATATATTTCAGAATCACATGTCTTAGAATACCTTAAAATAATGCACATGCAACAAACATCAGGCTCACAGGTCTATAATTCTTGGATCTGGTTGTTTTACTTTTTAAAGATCTGGGGGTAAATGTATCAAGCTGAGAGTTTTCCGGCGGGTGTGAAAAGTGGAGATGTTGCCTATAGCAACCAATCAGATTGTAGCTGTCATTTTGTAGAATGTACCACATAAATGACAGCTAGAATCTGATTGGTTCTTCAAACCCGCCGGAAAACTCTCAGCTTGATACATTTACCCCCTGCTTTCTGTCAATCATTTGGCACTGACCCAGTGACAAGGAGAATCATATATATATATATATATATATATATATATATATATATATAAAAATTTTAATCTACCTTAGTTAACTTAGTTCCCTTAGCACATGTGGGTGGATGTCATCTGGGCTGGGTGCTTTATGTGTTTAATCTTGTTTAGATGTACCTTTGTAGATTGTCATTTACTTTCTCATTTAGTAGCCTAATATTATAAGTTTCTATATATAAACTTGAAAAACAATTGGGATTAGACTTCCTATTTTCAGCATCAGCCTTTGCTAACCTAAATTCATTTTGCACTTTTTTTATATTCCAAGTATTTCTATAACTCATTTTCAATCCCTTCTAGTGTTGAAAATTTAAATGCTGTCTGTTTTCCATTATTATCTCTAATATGAATTTCTTATTGAACCACTGTGATTACCTTTAATTACTGTAAATGTTGTTAACGTACGATATGTTCTTACAACAGTATTTGTTTAAAGTTTTGTTTTTTTATTTCCCACTCGGTCTCTATGCTGTCTTTAAGAGTATACTTTCCCAGTGCACAAGCATCAAAGCTTCTCTAAACAGATACAACTATGACCTTTTCAAATTCATAGTTTTTTTGTAAATCCCTTACAAGCCTCAAGTCAAATATTACAATGTTGTGATCACTATTCCTTAAATGCCCCCTCACCTGTACATTATGTATAGTATATGTTCTTTTAGATGCCAAGTCATATAGCTCTCCCCTCTAGTTGATTCTTCTACAACTTGTGAAAGTATAAAATAGTTTAAAATATATAACATTTAGCTTGATTGCCAGAACCACTAGTTTCATTTTCCAAATTTGTACCAGGAAATTTAACATCACCTATGAGAAGGACTCAGCTTTTCATTGCTGCCCTTTCCATTTGTAATAATAATTGTTCATGCTATGTCATTTATAACAGACTCCACTCCATTCTTTACTTGTATATTTTCCTCTACCCGTGTCTTCATTTCCCCAGATATTCTCCTGCTAGGCAGCTTTTAAATAAGGGTTTTACATGAACACAACCCCTCCCCTTTCTTATCTTTCCTACTACATCATAAGTCTTTTTAACATCATTAATTGTAGTTCACCTAGTTTGTTTGGAAGACTCTTAGGGGGGAATTGAATCACTGGCAATGATCGGTCAGAGCCTTGTGTAATGAGCCTGTGTATTGCACTAAAACACTGTTGATTTTTAAAAAATCACTGATGTTTTACTCAACATATTATCACGTAAGGTTGCAACAGAACTTTGAATTGAACTGCATTCCCCCCTCAATACCCCCTCAATATTTGTTAGCATACATTTTATATTTTTAATGACACTTAATTTTACACATCTTTTTATCTCCTCCTCTACCAACCCCCTCCCCCCCCCCCCACACACACACACACACACACACACCACATACCACACACCTACTCCCTTTCCATTAACTGTTTCTTGTGTACAATACATTGCACACTGCTTACACCACCACCCTCCCCTACAGTCACCCTTCTCCAGCCACCTAAACATCTTCTCCCCCAGCACAGCTGCACCCTTCCCATTGAGGTGCAGCCAGTCTCTACTGTAGACCTTGTAACCAATAGAGAAATTGCACCAGTTCTCCAAAAGCAACAACCCCTTCATCATCACCATCATCATTATTTAGCGCCACTAATTCCGCAGCACTGTACAGAGAACTCACTCACATCAGTCCCTGCCCCATTGGAGCTTACAGTCTAACATACACAAACTCACATATACAGACTAGTGTTAACTTGATAGCAGCCAATTAACCTACTAGTATGTTTTTGGGAGGAAACTGGAGCACCCAGAGGAAACCCACGCAAACATGGGGAGAACATACAAACTCCACACAGATAAGGCCATGGTCGGGAATCGAGCTCATGACCCCAGTGCTGTGGGGCAGAAGTGCTAACCACTAAGCCACAGTTCACCATTCTCCCTACACCAACTTCTGAGCTACTTAGTAATTTTAAGACGTTCCCGCTGTCCGTCTTTGGTTTGTAGCCCAAGGCAGAGGTAGTATTCCAGAAAATAATACATTAGAGGACCTTGTTTTAAGTTTACAGCCTAAAACCCTGAAAATGTTTTTTTAGCATCATCCAGCTGCCACTAATTTTGTCCTTGGTATCGACATGTACCATGACTGCTGGGACTCACTCAGCCCCTCTCAACAATCTAACGACCCGATCCACAATATTCTAAATGTGCATACATTGCAAAAGTTGTAACCAACTAAATACCAAACATAGAACACATATTGGCTGATTGACAGCAATTTTTTTAACTTATAAGGGGTAAATCTAAAAATAAAATTTTGAATATTAAAAAGATTAGTATTGCAAAATATAGCCCTAAATAGTAATAATGTAGTAGTGTTAAAGGGCCAATTGACTTAGACTGAAGTGGGGGAGGGGGGTATGAACACGCGGGCCAATAAAGAAGCCACAATCATGGAGATTACAGCTTCTTATTGGTCCTACCGATCACATCCACGCCCACAGCCATTTTACACAGCATAACCCACTAGAAATCTCAGTTACTAACTAACCTCGCAATCCAGCTGCTTTCTAGCCTGGTTACCAGATTTGAATGCAGATCTAATCAGGGAATATATCAGTCACAAAACATTGTTTAATATAATTCATTTTATTCCATAAGGAATTTATCCTAAATTGTACGTGATTTATTTTTCTTGAGAAGAAATAAATAAACTATTGAACAATGCACTGCTTCGATGGCTGAGCTAATATATAACTGTAATAACTGAAATGGTTATATACTTTTTAACTGAATGTGTCCAACATGTGTCCAGAGTTAGATAAACCAACACACAGCAGTGACTGACACTTAAACTTTGGATGCAATGGAATTCTGCTATAACACCAATAGACGTGTCTTCAAACCAATGGGAGTCTGCGTTTTGGAGCCCAGATGGTTCAGATAGTTGTGGTGCTGGGAAAATAATATTTTGAGTGGGCTTATTTTCTAAATAATAAATGAATACCACATAAACACTTTGATTGAAAACCAAATTATGCTACGAGCATGAGTTCTCTGTAGTGTAAGTGTGTGTAAGATTGTGAGTCACTATTAGCATTCCCTGTAAAACTTGCAGCAATATTGCACTATTTTTCTTATACTGTAGTGTGTGCAGCCAGAAGCCTGATCATAATCATTTTGAAATCTTTTAGATCATTCTCAGTTGGTTGGAGGTGACCACTATTAACCTGTGAGAGAGTTAATCTTCTGACCACAGTCAAAGGACCCCCATGAAGCTATATGAAGCTAGAAGATATCCAGCTACTCAGCCCATAAGTAGAACACCTATACGCGTGGCCTAAGTGAATGCTGATCCTGTCTCTTGATGCTTGGGCCTGGATTGGTTCAAGCGTGGTCACCACTTTTCCCTTATAGACTTGTCAGTATAAATTATGTATTCTTGTATAGAAATATCAAGAAGGTATTCAAGGTACACAGTTATTATAACAAACAGTTGTTGTTTTGCAAAGTTGCCTCATAGGAAGAAAATGGTGATGATTATACTGGAAATACCTTTCAAGAGAGTTACTGGGTTCTAAAAGAAAGTTGATGGGGAAATCATACTTTGCCTTTAAACACACTGTAGAGTCATTACAGTGGGTCTTATTTGAAGTGCATTTGAAATGTCTGGGAATGTCTGCCAACAAGTTGTCGGCATTGGGCAATGTCAGTAGGATACGTGCATGATTCTTTCATAGCTCCAATTGTAAGAATTCTATGTTGTGCTGCTTTTTGTTATGCACAAGCTACTTGTCTACTGTCTCATTTGTTCTGCTTTTTAAAACAACTTCAAACTGCCCCAGAGAAATTGGCAACAGCCACAATAAAAGGTATTATTCATAATATAAACTAAGGTTAGTTGCTGCGTGCTGTCCAAGTGGTTAGCATTACCTCTTTAATCTTGATATGTGTGCTTGGCACAGGGAACGCATCTTATTTTACGATCTAAGTAATAGTTGCACTTGATCAAAAATGAGCATTTTCAATCTGAAAGCCTGGGATAATGCCTCTGCATGCCTGCCTGATTATTATCATTTGTGCATAAAATGCTAATGTGCTGTAATGTTCAATGTTACACAAACGCTAACACTTGGTTGTAGAGCTAGTAAAGTGTCTAGACATAACATTCTCTGCAGCAGAGAAGGTGTCAGAGCTGTGTGTTTGTGCAGGAGGAGTTCATGGAGAAATAAATGTGATGCAACCATATTCTTGCTAACCAATGAAGATCTGTGCTGGAGCGAGAAAAGAGCTGCACATATTTCCTATATTTATTTGACAGCAAGTATTGTGCTGGAGTGAAGAAGTTGTTTAAATAAAATAGTTTATTTTTAAAGAGATGGTCTGGTACTCAAATGATAGGGACATCTGACTGCACTGCAACCTAAGTTACCACACCTGTGTCCCAACACTTTTAAAGAGACATTTTTGGAAAATCTGCATGTCCAGGGACCCTCTAGTCATCTACATCTATGCCCAAGAGCTAGCAAGAGCTAAAGAAAGAGGTGCCCTTCCTAACCATACTTGCCAACTTATGGCAAGTATGATCCAGGAGCCTGCCGGGGAAGGTGGGCGTGCAGGGGGCAGGGCTCCGAAAATTGCGTCATTTTGGCCCCAAGCACCGCTATTCCCGGTGCATCGCGGTGTTTTGGACCCAAGTCTGCCCACTAGTGAAGTGGGCAGATCCGGGAGATTGCCACACTCTCCCAGGAGTCCGTGAGACTCCCGCGAAATGCGGGAGTCTCCCGGACATTCCGTGAGAGTTGGCAAGAATGTGCCTAACCCGTGCACCTCAATACCACACACAGTGACAGGGGATTATGCTTATATAGTTAGTATGTAAAGCAAAGTTAAGTGGTCTTTACAAAAGTGAGTTCCAGCCTATTAAGCCACCTGAGGAGGCACTTGACATTCAGTTCACCAGGAGCACTTTCCAATAATTGATTGCAGGAAGAAGTACAGGATAACCCAAGTCACCTGCGCTACTTCTTGAAACCACTGTCTTAGTAGCGCTGTGACTGGCACTGTGAACGGAGAACAGGAAGAACACTTCTTCTCCCACTCTTGCCCCGATTCCACCCTTGTGTTTGGAGAGGCAAGTTAGAGACCAGGGGCCTGATTCATTAAGGATCTTAACATAAGAAACTTCTTATTTAAGTCTCCTGGACAAAACCATGTTACAATGCAAGGGGTGCAAATTAGTATTCTGTTTTGCACATAAGTTAAATACTGACTGTTTTTCATGTAGCACACAAATATCAACTTTAAATTTCAGTGTACAAATAAGCTATCAAGTATTTGTGTGCTACATGAAAAAACAGTCAGTATTTAACTTATATGCAAAGCAGAATACTAATTTGCACCCCTTGCATTGTAACATGGTTTTGTCCAGGAGACTTAAATAAGAAGTTTCTTATGTTAAGATCCTTAATGAATCAGGCCCCAGGGGAGGAAGTAAAAACCTTGTGCAAACCATCACCAGGATCTTACTAGAGAAACTTCCCTGCCATGTTAAAGGTAATAAATATGCAAATTTACGTATTTGCCCTAATATGAAACTGGATAATTTAAGTATTCTCTGTGCAGGTGCATCAAATCCTTGTAACTGATGAAAACCGACCTGACTTATTCAACTAAAGAAAAGTTTAAGGAAAAACTTAATCTTATCAATTGAAATATATTACAGTAACTACCACATTGTGACGTTTGTCATTAGAAGTTACATACTTATTTTGACTTATAATAATGTATACATTCTGACTACTATATTTTCTACAAAAGATTTCCATGAGAGGCATGTAAAGGTCAAACTGCTGTCTTTCTGAAAGCTAAATAATTCAAAAGTAAGCAAGCTTGGTAAAACAAACAGCCCAGATATAAAAGACTGCATCTGATCCTTGCAAGTGGCAAAAGAAAGCCACAATATTGTCCATCTCTTTGTCAGACAAAGAGCTTTAGAGGTTCAGAATGACATGCCTCAGGCTGGCACGTGATTCCAGTAATTAAATTAAATAACAGGAAACATGTTTTCCATACGACATTCCCTGGCCACACACAAACTGTAACAGTAAATCTTTTATGTTAAATTGGTCCGGTGAGAAGTCCCAGGCTTAAGAAATGTGCCAAATTTTGTGTTTATATAGTACACATAAAAAGTAGTAAGTACACTAACTTCTTGACATTGCATAAGGCTACCTAAATTACATGCAGTTTTAATTTGTTTATGCCCCCTGGGCTTATTAAATTCATCCATTTCAGCACTGTATGAAAAGTTACAAAACATGAAGGAAACATGTTGATTTACTTATTTTGTTTATGTTATTAAAGCTGTTTGCATTTTGTCATTTTTATTTTAGGTGCCATCAATGCCAGGAGAAGGGACACAAGAAGAGAGTTTTCGGAAGGGTGTTGAAGAACGCTCGTCTGACCTTTTAACCTGCGGCTCAGCACATTTGCCTTCCTAAATATGCTGTCTCCTTCCCCTGACCTACACCCTTAGGCTACTAGTCTCTTCTTAACCAATCTCCATATTCCTCCACTCTAGCTGTTCACTTGCATCCTTTCCTAAAACACATGCATTACTGCTAACCATTATTTATTTTGTTGTAAGGTCATAGTATCCTTTAATCATGAATTTTAAATACACAGATATTATTCATTTATGTATAAAGTGTATTACCAGGGAGCTAAGTGGTATTAAGGTAAATTAATAAAAATATGGAAAGTTAGTAAAAATGATATAGTGGAATGTTGGCAAAAATAAAAGAATCAACACCGAAACCTTGAAAACCAAAAATAACAGGTTTTCTATATGTCTTTTTTGGCTCTATGTTGACCATTTTTAGAGCCTGCAGAAGGTTTTGTGCACCTCTACCGCTCTCTGAGCTGGAGAGTGGGTTCAGGTGGTCTACTGCATTTCCATGTTTCATTCACATAAATCTAAGTGTTGAATGGTATAAACGGTCTTTCAAAGTAAGTAACAGCATCAAGCATTCACAAGATGTTAATGACAGCGTTAAGTGGTTAATGAATATGAAGATGCTGCAAAGCACTGAGGACTACAAAAATATTAGCTAGTCAGATGTTCTACTGCTTGATAAAAGTGAGGTTAGTATTATCAACTAAGTTTTAATGGAGTTATATGTTTAAATTATAGACCTACCATTTCAATTTTAACATTGTAGAAAGAGTAATGTATTAAATGTTGCAAAGATGTTTAAATTCACATATAAGTTGACATAAAAATAAGTCCTAAGTAACTTGACATATTCCTAAAATGGATTGCATTTCTCCCAAAATATGAGTTGTTACAGTGTACCAGGAACAGGATTATAGAAAACTGAATAGATGATAATCATTTGTAGTGACATTACAACTGATTAAATATATTTTACAGGACTACATTTAGATTTTGTTTAAATTGTAATAGTGTTGACATTAACACTTATTATCCATAAGAGTCCAATCAGTACCTTAGAGTAAGAGTGTTTTTCATTAATGATGTCCTGGAAATTACATAGACCAGTGGATCAAAAACTTTCTCAGTTTGAGGCACTCTTAGGGTCTCCATCATTTTTTTTTAAGACACCTCTAAGTCAAAATAGTTAACAAGTAGTCCCCCGCCTTGCTTACCAATGGTTCTGACCGCGGCACCCCTGTGAGATCGCCACAGCACCCCAGGGAGCCACAGTGCACAGTTTAGGAACCACTGAATAGACCATGAACGTCCAAATGACGACCTGTGGGCAAGACATTCCCTTTAAAGACAGCTCCTAATGCCACCCTGTATGGCCTAGAAATGAAAAAGGGTCTGTTCCCCAATTGTGAAGGAGCTAACATCCCTCGGTAAAGGACTAACTGGACCTAATATATTTTTAATGGTTTATTTGCATTGCTTCTCTGGATTCTCCAGTGGTTGTGGTCTTATAATGTGTCAGTTATTGAAAATGAATTTGGCTAGGGTCTAAGCACTATATTGTAATCAATGTTTATGCAACATGCATAATCTAGGGTATCTTCAGTTTTAAAGTAAGTGGGGACAGACAAACATGTAGACAATTACATCATCAGAAAGAAAGCAGCAGAGCAAACTATTAGAGTAAGAATGGGTTGATCTTATGGGAGGTAGTAACCTGTCTGCTGGTGTGATTGTGTAGGTGTGGATAAGGCTGCATGTGTAAGAGATACAGTCATGATGTGAGCAGAGGAATGGAGGTAAGTAGGAAGCCACAGACCTGAGAGACAGTGGAAGGAGCAGGGTCTACAAACTGAACAGAATAATGTTGTGATGCTCCCATCAAATTGGTGTTGATGTCAAACTTTGAAACCAACTTCATACATCCAACTTCATACATCCAATTTGTATTCATGCTTTTAAAAAAAGCTTGGCCCTGGAGGCTAAAGGATTCCTTCTCCTCTTCAATATTATTTAAACTGCTGAATTAAAATAGTCCACTGCAGACATTGGACTTATTTGATCACATGGTGCTGTAATCCACAGCTACCAATCAGATAGTAGATGTTATTTTTCTTCCACAGATAGAAAAGATTGCTATGAGTTACAGCACATTTGCCCTTGTTTTATTAAATAAGACCTTAATCTTTTTGTCAATACCTCTGTGAAATGTACTGCTAAATTAATTCTTATTAAACATGGTTCCTACTTAAGAAAAACAAAGTAACTGTTAAACTGCAAACCATTGTACGACAACTTTACGGTGACCAAGTGCTGTTACAATGCAGTAGCCAAAATATGCGATTTATAATAAAAGGGGGATTGGGATTTTGTTGGTGTGAACCAGTAAGCTGCTGTAACAAGTTCTTTTCAGAACCTCTAGGTCTTTAGTCTATATGTCCAAAGAAAATAAAGGTCATCTATGAAAATGCCATTTCCACCCATAGTTGTATGATTTCACCTGTTTCTATGGGGAGCTGCATGGATGTGCAGACGGGACAAGCAAGTGGATATGGGGTGTTTCTCGATGACTGTGCAATGAATGGACATTTTTTGCAAACCCACAAAAGATTTTTACAGGACAAAATTATTTTAAATTAGAATTAAATGAAATGCAATGGGCGAATAAAGTACATTTAGAGGACCACTGCCTTTTTTGTTTAGCAGGTGGCCACCGAGGAATTACATTTTACAGGTCTAGGGGGATGATGGAAACCAGGTGGTGGGCTATACTGTTCACTGGATGCCTATTGCACCTTCCAAGCACAATATATACAGGAAAGAGAATTTCTATGCATCTTTCAACCAATGTCAAAAATAATTTCAAAGACTTATAAGTGATATATTTATTGATGTAGCCCCCATGCCGCACACTTATTATTAGTTTAAGACATAAATGAAACTAAACTAAGATGTATCTTAGGAGAAAAATAGACAAGCTGGTATTAACGAAGGGAGCGGTCTTAAAATGGTGACCGGATAGACTGAAGTGATATTCTCAATCTTTCCACCTTGCACATTTCCAGTTAGACCTGGCAGTCTCGCGAAAGCAAGTGCAACTGATTGTCCGTGAGCAGTTCCCAAAACCAGGATGTTGGTGTGTACCTACGAATGCACTAGACCAGTGATGGGCAAACTACGGCCCGCGGGCCAGATCTGGCCACTTAGAGGTTCTATCCGGCCCGCCAATATTTTAAAAACTTTCATTAAAATATGCATAAAATTATTAGGGCCGACCCTGTGTGTCAGAACCTTAATTTTTATGCCTTCCCAGCTATTTCCTCCATTACACTTCATCCTCCTTCCTAAAAGGACACTTCTTATGTCATTCACTCAAACACCTGCCCGCCCCCTAATGGCTGAAAGTCATGTGAGAAGAGATGGGCTGGGCCATATACTAAGGCGGATTTCGATTGGCTGCTGTGTTGTCAGTTAGTGGCTCACCAGAAAGATGGATCTGCAACAACCTGCTGAAATAAGTGCGGTATCTGTACGATCGCTGCACTTCTAGAGGTAACACTGCTATATAACACCCTCCCGTCCCATTCAAAAAAATTGTATTATATATTTCGATATTTCATTTTTTTAATAAATTATATTGGCCCGCCTAAAGTTTTTCTTTTTTATTTGGCCCGCTCCTGAAAAACTTTGCCCATCACTGCACTAGACAGTGCAAACAGAGAAACACTGAGTATGTTTTGCACTTTCAGCAATTCATTTGTGACATTTGAATCTCTAGTCACAGTCTATCCACACCCATACATGTGACCTATCTCATTTATTTTATATAATTAGATATCCACAACTTTACCCACAATCCTCTACAGCAAGTAATGCAAACTAAGTTATAGATCTTATATTGATGTAGATATCACTGCCCTTTGCTCCTTATAATTCCTCTTCCACATACTCAGAGCTCTGCTAGAGCTATTTATAGTTAAAAAAATATATATACATATATATTTGTCATCTTATTTGATTCACAATATAAAAACACATTATGATTACACAAAGCATCTGAGCAGATGAGCCACTCACTGCACTTTGAATGATGAACGTATTGATGTGCAATGCATAAAAATATAGAACAAACAGCACAAAGTAAATGCTCTGTACTACAATATTTTTTTCCTCACAAATGACCTGATAGTTATATGTGTGCATGCTTTCAAAAATCTATTTCCATATTTATAGATATGCTAGCATCAAAGTTAAAAGTCAGTAATTAGTGTAAATCGTTTTAGTACTAATTGTGTTATTAAAATTTATTGCCATTCTGTATTTAAAAATTCAGTGATAATGCCATGTTATCTAATGTCCGTTATCTATTAAATATGAGGTTCTACTGTTCATTCATACTCTACATTTATAACAAACTACATTATTATATTCAGATAGTTACTATAGTTTTTTGTGTTATTTATGTATTTAAATATTTTATTGATGTACCGTAATGCAATATTACTGTAATGTTTTATGTGACCTACATTAAAACATATGCTTAATTTTGATTTGAAAAATTCAAATGGCATTTTTGCAAAGAAATTGATATAACTTAAAAGTACAAAACACCAGAAGAAAAAAATACATAAAAAACAGGGAAATCTTTATTTGTGAAAAGAATAAAATAACATAAAGCAAAAATAAACATACAAACATAATCTATTTACAAAAATAAAACACATAATCACCACTAATGGTGAAAATAAATAGAGCAGATTAAAATATTATATACACAGGTACCAATAGAAATATATTATTTAAATTGACATAACCATTGAATACTTATTTCAATTGTATTGTTACGTCTCTGTATTCAGTCAGCCATTAAAATGTTTTTTGAATGCTGAATGAAATAAAAATAAATATTTTCTAGTTTCAAATTTAATATAATTTGATTCACATTATTATTTACATAAAATCAAAATTCCTACTAAACTAAACCCAAAATTCAAGTTTTTTTCAATATGAAACAATCTCATAAGCATGAATTATAAGATGAGCAAAACATTCTATAAATTTCGACTTCCTACAAATTGCAATGTTTCGCAGCTACTGATTTGTAGAAGTCAAGCTAAAACAATCAGAATTTAGAACAAAGTTATCTTCGGAAATTATTTTTATATTAAATCTTCTTTACAAAACAAAATATTCTATTAAAACAAGTCAAAATAACAGAATGAATAAATTTACATTATAAATATAATTTTTATACCCTAAAATGCATTGATTTATTTTTTAAAAAAATTGTTTGAAACAGAAAATAAAAAAAGTGAGTTAATTTTCTGAAAATATAATTATTTGTTATTTGCTCATCTCTTCTTGTAATATTGAGATACATATGTCTGTGCATTAGTTACCAAAACAGAAGACATTTTAAATAATCTGTATCTTTTATACCTTCAGTTCAGACAAGTTCCTTAAACATTTTCATACACAGAATTTTTTTGAATGTTAGCAGAAGCTCCTTTATATAAATACTTGTATTTTAGGTTTAATTTCCCTCTAACTGCTTGGTTTATAAGCCTGTTAATGTCATTAACATAGCTGACCATAATGAAATTTAGTTTCTTCTGGCTTTTAAACTCAATATTTATTTCCAACATGGCAGCTTCCATCAATGAATGTATAAATAGGCAAAAAAAAATGTAAATACGTCATGAGGCATTTTTTTCTGCAGAAAATAAATTATGCCTAGAAAAAGTAACACCTACTCATAAATGAGGCATACTGCATATTTCCTTTATTTAAAAGACTTAAAGCAGACACGAATCGCAGTTTGTGTAAGCTTATGCAATACTACATAAAAGTTAAAAAATCAATGGTAAGATGCCATCTTAAGACAGTTTCATATGGAAAGCATGATATCAAATAATAACATCTGATTTGCTTGCATGACATTCTTTAGATAATTTTACTACTAGAAAATCAGGTCCTCAATATATTTCTAAATATATTTGTAAACTGAATGGCTGAGCAAAAAAGATAAGTTTCTTGTATGAGATGATTCTCATATCTAGATATGTTTACCTTCACTATCAGGAATCAGTCTACTATGGAAACAATCAACTGCATCATATCATACAAGTGGATTGTTGACCCTACATCCTAATGCTCACTTTCACCTACAAACAACCATTTTGTGAACTGACCTCAGTGCTGGCGAAAGCTCTGTAGGCGCTCCAAGTGCCTCTCCTCCGCTGGCGTTGCACTCCGCCCTCTCTTCCCACTGCTTCTCAACTTTGCAGGCGGTAGGTGGGGGTGGCATCCTCTGTTCCACAGACTGGGAGTGCGGCACTAAGCTGTGCAAACGTAGCCAAGAGTCACACTACCAGCGTAACGCTGATATTGAGAAGCAGCAGGCGACAGCTTAGCAAGTAAGAAACTGCTGGCTGCTTCTCCTCATGTCAGTAGCCGGCACTGTGGCACCGTGGGGGCATTAAAAACATTGTATGCGTGACATTATGTCATTCATTCTGTGTTTTAGGAACCCCCTAATCATTGGCGCTCTAGGCAATACCTTGATTAATCTAATAGTAGCAATGGCCATGGCTGACTGCTATACCTTTGAATGTGGGATGAATATTGCTACACATAGAGATAGGGAGAGAGGATGACATTATCGTCCTCATTGAAGTCATCGACTAAAACAAAAGTGCACCAGTCACCTATACACATAGTGTAGGTAGCAATTTTGTGCCCAACCAATATATATGAATGCAGCCTATTTACTCACTAGAAACCAGTGACATCATTGAACACATTGGGCATCTGTGATGTCAGTGGTCCAAAGAATTTATAGGCTGCATTTACAAATATTGGTTCAGACCTCAAAGAAAGTTGTCTTTAAGGTAGGCCTGTCATCTGCATGAAGTAAAGGAGATTTTTTAGAAATATTTCAGTTTAACATCTTGAATAAACTTAAAAGCATTTCATCAGCTGATTAAATGTATTCCTGTTTCCATTGTTATGATTCCTCCAAATTATATGTATGTTTTTAAAGTACTTTTACTATTGTAATTAGCTTCAGTGACCTACGGCAGCATAGTAGCACAATGGATAACATTGCTGTCTCACAGTGCTGGGGACATGGGTTAAATTTCTGACCAGAGCACTATCTGAGTGGAGTTTGTATAATCTCACCATGTTTGTGTGGGTTTTCTCTGTGTGCTCCGATTTCCTCCCACACTCCAAAGACATACAGATAAGTTAATTTGCTGCTGACGAATTTAACTTATGTGTGTATGTTTATCTAGTAGGGAATATATAGTATAAGCTCCCCTGGGGTGGGTGACTGATGTGAATAAATACATTTTGCATTGCATTGCTTCAGATCAGTAAGCAATATGTTGTTGTAGGCTTGTGGATAGCTGTTCTAAAGTATACTTTACATTAAGTATACATTTTCTGCATGCTGATTATTTCCGTAATTAAACTTCCGTACAATATTTTTTTCTAATTTAATTTTATGGCATTATAGCATACTTAGCTAACCTGAGCCTGCCCAGCTGTGGTGGCGGCTGCCTACCTCTGCGTTATAGCTCCCCTACAGCAGCACTAATCTATACCTGATATGTACTTTAGTAGAAATACATGTTTGTTATTGGTGTCCTATTGTACTCAAGACTACATAACTTATTGAAAAGAATAAGCATGGAAATATAGGTGAATGAGATGTGTTCAACAAAATAGACCACCTACTTAACCCTTTTGCCGCTGGTGGTCTGTGCCACATTTATACCACAGGTTTCTAAGCAATTTATTACTTTTCTCACCCTGTATAAGCTTCATTGGGAATGACGTCTTACATTTTACGCCACCCAAACAAATGATATTGTTGAACAAATAAGATGTTCTTTTGGAACCATACTTATTATACAGGGAACATGATCAAAAAAAGCTACTTTTGTAATTCTTCCCTTAATAACTTTTCCAAAGTTATATATCTTGTATGTCACAGATACCCAGGTCTATGGTAAAGCAGGTAAAGATAGCTCTACTACTAGGGGTAATTCGGCATAAATGATCTGGGTCTTACTAGTACCACATTAACTCTTTTAAGCAGGAAGCACAGATAAATATGTCATTAGTGTATCCTTTCTATTTGTCACCAGGGCATCATTATGACGCATAGGGATTGATCTATTCATAATATATCTTTCTTCATGTGTCTATTTAGTGATCAGATGTCTAGGAGGACACATGTTATTTACCTGTGAGCAGTGTGCCTACTAGCTCACTTAAGTTCTAAGCTTTGGGCGATCGGGCTGAATGCCCCCAAACTAGCCAAACCCAAAGGAGACAGAAAAATATTTGATTTCAAGTACTACTGACACATCAGTGCTTTCTTATGTCACGAGTGCTAAATGAATGGTCATGCAGCCCTCCAGTCAGAAATCTCTAGACAAGAAGTGTTGGATTGCTGATCTTAAAACTTCCTCTGCCTCCTCCAGCAGTAGAATGGACTGATCATGGCCGTGGAGGGAAAGGTAGTGTCTCAAAGAATATATATAGGTGCCGGACACCGGAACTCCTGCATTTCAATTAATTGGGAGATGGGAGACCTTTCAAAATAAAACAAGGGAGAGATGCTTTGTTCGAATAGTATTGTTTTGAAATGTCATGCAAGCTTTCTACCGTGTTTTCTTTACAATTTGACCACTGGGTAAAACTGTTCTATTGTTTGTTTTTTAATTCATTTCTTTTTTCATTTTACATGAGCAGAGCAAATAATATGGCAACTTCCACTTATCAATAAATATACATATGCAGAGTGGTAAGTCTCTGTGCAAAATAAATTAAAAACACCTAAGTATGTATAAAAAAATATACTGAAAATAAGTCCTGCATATAGAAAGGTCATACAGTTTCTCTTACTGAAGGCTTACTGGTATATCTGAGAGAGCAAAATCAGCCACTTAAGCCCAGGCACATTGAAACAGACATTTCATATGACTGGGTTACAAATAGTTCCAGTGCCTGTTTAGTAACAATTGCTGGCGTGCAACATGCATCTAAACTATTGCAATTCAGGCATACAGCAACATATTTCAAATATTTGGCTTTAAATGGCTGACTACGTCACTCTAAACACTTCATATAGTTTCCTGTGTATAGAAAACATCAATGACGTTACCATAGCCACAGCAGTCCATACAACTGCTAAGGTACCCTCAGCACAGGGGGCCCTTTCCCAGAGGAAAACATGTGCGGGCAGTGATTTGATGAGGATGAAATTACTGCATATATAATTTACACTCTTGTGCCAGATTGTCACTAATGCAATTAGTGGATACGGACTGTAGATGGGGCAAACATTCTGGTGGATACGACTGAATTATGATGCACAGAGGGCCTAATCACAATTATGCTATGGGCCCAATGCATTTCTAGATAAGCGCCTACAAAATGTAATATGAACATTCCAAATGAAATGTAAAATAATCATCTGTGGGGTGTACAGCCCATGTATCTATTCAATCTACTCTCATGTTACAATAAAAAAAATCTATATATCACACATGAAAGCTAATCTGTAAATAAACAAGCATACACAAGCTCTACAAACAGAAGCCATAATTTCCAGGTACTACCACCTGGTAGTTACCAAGGAAGATCTGCAAATGAAATATTTTTTATATATTGTTTTGATATTATATGGTGTAGAGTACATTGTATATTACCCCATTACTTTATCTTTGACTGTAAGACACTGTCCTCTAATGTTCTAGTTTTCTCAATGTATCCAGAACTGGTAAGGAGATATCTTTTCAGTTGTATCTTTTCTTGTATATAATTTGTTTTATAATTAATTACTGCTTAAACTAAATAAAACATTGTTAAAAAAAGAAGCAGAGTCATTTTTTGCAGTAAACTGCATTTTTGGGCTAAGTTTACTAAGATAATTTGTCCCCTTAAATTGTGTATAAATGTGGTATACCACTCAGCTTTCTCTCCACATTGTAACAGTTGGAGAAAAATGTAAAATGACTGGTACAAAAAGATTTACATACATATCTTAGTGAATTTAGCCCTGATTAATGTATATCCTCAAATTTACACTTTACAATAAATATTCAAAATCAAGTCGTTCTTGCATTCAGGAAAGAAAAATAAAGAAATTATTTAAAACCGATTATTCCAAATATTCAAGTAGATAATTAGCCGTAACTTATAGCGAGAAATAAAACGTATTATAAGATCTGTTATTTTCAAGCTATGTACATTTGCAAATAAAAATGAATGTTTCCTCTATTACTTTGCTTTTCAAGAAATATACTAAAAAAGCATTTTAAAAAGTCTATTTAAACAGAGAAAATGTGACTTTTCCATTGTGCTAGTCAGTCTCAAAGTTCAAAGGACAACTTTAATAACAAATCCTGGTCCTAAATCTTTGCCTATTACCTTGCATAAAAGCTGCTTTCTGATTAGATTCAGGATGTGTTTGAATTTCATCCTCACTATCTGGTGGTTCCTCTTTCACCTTCACGGATCCTAGGTGACCAGTTCTGACGTCAGTAGTGCTGTAACTTCTTATGCTACCACTGGAGGAAACCTTGTGTTCTTTCATCAGATAATCAACATGAAGTTCTTCTTCTGCTTCCTCCAAATGACTTCCAGGCTGGCGAAGTTGTTCAATTGATTTGGAAAGCATCTTTAAAGATAAAAAATATATATATATGTATTAACAAAATTAAAGGCATTCAGCGTTGTTCATCAGCATATCACTGGTCATCATCTTAGCAACTTGGAAGTAAACTGGATCTGGTTTTGTTCTTTTTATCCATGCTCTAAGATCTTGACTTGTATCTATGTCCAATTTGGCCACACATATTGATGAAGCAGCAGGTCCAAGGTGTCTGTGGCAGCCATTATTCCGACCCTGTAAATGTCGGCGGGTTAACATGCCGACAGCTAAATGCCGACATTTGTAGCGTGTAGACAGGTGGACAATGTCACCAGTGTGATCGGCGACATTCACAATGTCAATCACAGTGTCGACATTAAAAGACCAATGCTGCCGGTCTTTTAATGTCGGCATTGTGATTATTGTCCACTTGTTAAGTGCTGACATTTACAGGGTCGAAATAATGTACCCTACCCCAAGGTGCAACCCTCCTATCCAATCAGCTTCACTCACATGATGACTTATTGTAGAACCTTCTCCAGTGGTTCCAATGTTAAGAATTATATAAAAAGAACCAAGAAGCTACAACTCAGTCAGACGAAGATACAAAATCTCCTGCACAAATAGTTTTATTCCAAAATAGCCAAAGTGTACAATATTTCAGGGTACCCTCCCCATCCTTAGGTAAGTAATATTTTGTTTATATTAATGTTTAATAATGGAATTCCAGAATTAGCCTTGAAATATCAAAACATAATAGTACAGCTTAATACAGTGAGGGGGTAACAAGTAATAGCTGGAGGCCCACAAGAGTAGCCTCCAGCCTTCAAAGGTGGTGCACAGACGAAAGTGAGAGTGCGCTTTGCACGCCCTCCTCCTCCGGGTGTACTGTGTGACCTCACTGCACTGTGCAGAGGTGGCGATGTGACGCGGTAGCCAGCTGCCCACGTTTTAATAAGATCAGGAGCAGTTGGCTGGGGTTCAACAAGAGAAAGGCTTGATTAATTGTTTCAAAATGCTAACTGTAATGGAAACAAATGAAAAGAGCTGATGTTATATCTGTTAAATCTCTTGTGGTCTTACTAAATATCATGGGCATGAAGAAAGGGTCAACTCTTTCCCTTGCAAGTTCATATATGTCCTAAAATATTTGCTAAAGATTAGATCATTACTATTGATAGCAGAGAGGGGGCCCAGGAGGCTAAAGCGGCATCACTGAGCCCCTACCCAAATTTTGGTATAGGGTGCGGTACTGCACTGTTCTACCTCTGGTTGAGCATAAGGAAAGAGTTAACGCTTAACACAACAGTCTTTGGGACCTGTAACAAAAAAGTCTTTTAATAGGAAACAGCTATGCCAAGGGTTATCTGTTCATTTCTCACACAGGCTTTGAAGTTACTACAGTGCAGAACAGACGGTACTTAAGGGTGGTTCGTGGATGAACTATGTTTTTCTTTTGACGTCTAAAATTGAGTGGATTCTGCTGATGACACCTTGTAAAAAAAAATAAAACAAAATGCTTGCTAAATAATTATTTTAATAAAAATATTTTATGCACGAAAACATTGATTGGCCATTAACCAAACGATGAACAATCTTCAGCTGTTGAAATGTGTTACGTAAACGTTTTTCATGCTGCAAGTTCTAAGCAGCTTGAAAAAAGCTCTTAAAATCAAGCTCCAGATTTTAATGGTGTTTTAAAGAAAAAGCGCAATGTACAAATAATACTTATGGAAGACTACTACTGTTTAAGAGATTATACACAGCTTTGGTTGTTATAGAAGTAGTGCATGAACTGGCTGCACTGGGGCAAATTCTAACAGAGGCATTTTCTGCACCTTTGGTGGGTACGACCTTTTATGTGATATTAAGTGGTAAATTTATCAAACCTTCTAAAAAGGATTTTTCTAAAACCATTCAGATTCTAGCTATCATTTTCCAGAATGTACTAGATAAGTGATTGTTAGAATCTGATTGGTTGCTATGGGCAACACCTCCATCTTTCCTTTTTAGAAGGTTTGAAAAATCTACCCCTAAGGGACATTTACAAACTGCAGCGCGTGAAAAGTGCATCAAACCCACATGGATCCTATGTGTGCGCAGATGTGAAATCAGGACACCCAGAACATTACCAACTTGCAACAGGATGCAAGAGGTGACAACACCGTACTCCAATGTGGTTAAAAACAGTAAACACATTTTTGATTATTTAAAAAAAAAAAAAAATCTGTATGCTTACACATTTTGATGGCATCATAGTAAGTAAAGGTTGGAAGAAAAATAATCTATAGACTACAATAAAAAGGCAGCTATCCCCCAGCACACAGAAGTGAATTAAATCCGACAAGAATCTGCCTTCTAAATAGAAAAGAACAGGTCAGATTTCCAAACATTAATATTTAAAAAGCCAAGCAAAGTATTTCCACCCACACTCAGATGGAATGTCACAATCTGCATTCCAAGCACAATTTTCAAGGTGTTTTTACATAATGTGGATCCCATTGGTGAAACATCAACTGTGAATATATATATGCCTAGCAAGATCAAGTGACAGCTGTGATTTCTGTCTAAGGAAAGGAGACAACTTCCAAGAAAAGTTATGCTAAAAAAAGTTTCTCCTAGACACAATGCAGTCATTTCTGACAAATATGGAATAAAGCGCAATCAGGAAGATAATCTAATAAATAGATATGAGATAATGCACCCCCTACTGGAAAATGTACTGACATTAGATGTCACCAAGGAGTTTTGTGGCACAACTTTGTAGGTCAAGTTATTTTATACAGGTCAGAAACCCGGGGTGCTGTCTATATATATATATACACATACACACATATATATATATATATATATATATATATATATATATATATATATATATATATATATATATATTGCTGATGATTAAGTAATTTCAAATTGAAGGCAGTAATCAATAACGATTCCTTGATCTGGTCAACTCTATCACTAGTAGAAGAAAAACTGTCCAGATCTGTGTACTCCAAACTATTGATCAGCTGGAGATTTGTTTATCATTAAATACTTTTTTAGTATCTTATCAAAGCAATGTTGGATTGTCAGGCTCCCTCTAGTGGTCAAACACTATCCACTATATTTATTGTAAATTTTACAGCTGGACCTTTGCTACAGTATGCAAAAAGAGGAGGGTGAAGGACAAATGACAACATAACACCTTTGGGGGGGGTGGGCAAAAAAACCCAAAAACCCTTTTAATTACATTTTTCAAAATCATATTTGCTAGGTAATATGTTATATATAATATGGGGTGTAATTGTAATAGTTTTTACAAATATTACAAAAACAAAATATCAAAGGAAAGTCCTATTTAAAATGTTATAATAAACATATTAAAAATTACCAGGGCTAAAACAATATAAATAAGAGATGATGGAAATCCTATATTATTATATGTTCTCACATTTCTATAATTTTGCCTATTTATCAGACATATTCCATTAACCTGGTATTTTTTCCAGTACTGCCGGTGATCTGCTAACGTACAGTAGTTGGAAAAGTACAAATAATCAGTAACCCATATCAGCCAATCAACAATTCGCTTTCAACGATCAACTATAACTTAGACACTTAAAGTAGACGTCTGGTTGCTACTGGTTACTGCTTTTTTGCAGCTAGGTTAGGAAATCTGTTACAAACTTCCAAAAATCTTCCCCATTCTGTTACAAACATCTAGAAACTGCTTGTGCTTTTGAAAATATGCATAATTTGTGTTAAATTAATGTATATAGGGGCATATTTATTATTGAAATCATTTTGCACACGATCCCTTTCAATCCTTATTGCAAAGATAAGGATTGAAATATTGTATTTATTAAAAATCTTCAACAGGAAGAGCAGTCACGGAAAACAGGTGGGCGGCACACTTGTCAAACTGTAACGCAGGTGTCCTAAGGTGAGCTGAGGGAGGACAGAAACCTCCCATGGAGCAGAAGGGCAAAAGCCTGCGAATTTGCAAACTCACCTTCTCATTGCCTCTTCTCTCCCTAAGACTGCTGTGCGATCCAGAGAGGCTTGAGAGTCCATGTGTGCATGCACCATTCGAACATATCTAGGGAGGCGATGCGGCATGTGAGAGGGAGGAATTATATGACCCCTTTACACATGTGCTGTTCAGTTCTGCTCTTTGGAGCAAAGCTGAAATCTAACACATTCGCTAATGTACGCCAGCCTGAGCTGGGGTACATTAAAGTGAACAAGTTCAGATTTTCGGAACTTGCTAACTTGCGTAATATGGCAGGCTCCATAGACATCTATGGGGACTGCTCTGGATATCTATGATATCTGCTGTGATGCCGTCTTAATAAATGTGAACGTTACTTCAATGTGCGTCTATCCCACGAAAAAAGGCAATTTTCAGGGGATTTTCATGAACAAAAGGAATCATAAATATGCCCCATAATGTCTTAATATATCTGCTCTGAAATTTCATGCACTGTGCTCATTTCCCTACAGATGAACTATAAAATACTATGGGCAGAATTTATTGTACATGGTAGAAGAAGTAATGTGTGTACACTTAGATCTTAAGTCCCAAAAACATAAAATGAAGTTGTGTTCTGCCTGTTTGTGTATACTGTAGTGTGTCTTAGGCGCTTATTTAAAAATAATCGGGATTTTGCCCCATTAAGTATCATTGTTTCAGGGCTATTTATTATACAAGTCATATGGGGACAGAGCATCCGAGAGCGGGCTTATGGTCGCACATGCGCACTTGCCATTTGTGTTAAACAGAGCAGGAGAGAGCAGCGACGCTGCCGGAGAGGAATCTAACGCCATCGTCAGATGACCAAGACTGCAGTCCCCATTGGGTTTTACTGGGACTGTGGTTTTGATATGACACTTTGCCTAATGCTGAAGGCATCTCCAATATCTCCTGTGTTAAGCTTTTCTTAAATTAACATTTTACTTAAAAATGTCTAAACCATGCATCTAAAGCTGTTTCATATATAGGCCCACTAGTGGTGGAGATGCTTTCATGTGTAATACTAGCATACACTGTATATGAAAATGACAATTGATTTAATGGAACCTGTGTATTGCATTGTAAAATACAATGTTGGTATCCCAGTAAACGTATCTGTATAAACATTGGTATCTGTTTGATGTGCTCACTTTGTTCATCTGAATTTGCTGCTGATACTGTTTCTGCTTCTCCAGGAACTGCTGGTGCTGTTGTTGAATGACGAGCTGTGCCAGAGTGTTCTGAGGAAGGGGAGCAGACTGTGTTCTGTGCAGCGGTCTGTGGCGAGGCAGCTTGTGAGCCACCCTCCCGGCTCCTGACACTCTATCTTTAGACGCTAGAGGGGACTGAAGATGTGGAGCGCCACCTGAAGAATCGATGGAAAAGAAAAACCATGACTATATGTTTTATAGCTTGAGAGAGTACCATTATGATGGAGTGCTGCGTATGATGGTGGTATATAAACATAGAATCATAATATCCAACCCTGCTACCACAGCAGTACCAGAACATCACAGCATTCATCAGTACAGTGTTATTTAAATTAATAAAATAGGTTCACTCATACGGTTTTGTTCTCAATAACAATGTGCATCACACCCAAGAGAAGTATGTCTTTAATGTATTTTTTACATCACTGTTTACTAAACCATCTACAGGTGTTATGTGCAGTGAAGAACTGCTTTATGCGATAGAGCTGTAAACAACTTATTATTAAGGGGACAATAGGGGCATCCACCCAGAGCCATAACTTAAAATTTTGGTGTCTGAGATGAGAAGGAAAACTGCTATCCCCAGCCTTCAATTTGAACCAAATTAACCTAAAATATTCATAAACTGCGCCCCCCCCCCCCTCAGCACTGCACCCTGGACAGTCGTCCCACTCATACAGCATTAGTTACGGCCGTGGTCCCATCCACAAGGGCTCTGCAACCGAGAGCCAGACTGTTCTGTGTAAGCAGGCTCTAGAGCTTAGAACACAGTATTGTATCTAGTCCAATTCAACCTAGAATAGAATGCTTCTATCCTGCTCTACTGTGTTGCCCTGGATGGATTGGGTCCTCCTGCACACTGAGCTTCAACGTCACCTTCATATGATCATGAGTCACTCGGCTTCCAGCTGCAAGTAACAGCGAAGGTCCCAGGGATAGGACAGACCCCAATCCCATTTGCTACAAAGGGGAGGACTAAAAGTGTACAACCACTTTAATGTGACAACTAATTACTACCCCTGAACCTGTACTTCCCCAGATATAAATCGGAGAATGTGGAATGTGAAATTCAGTATGTTGTGTCATTCGTATAACTGAGTGTCTTACTAACTGTTCTCTATCATCTCAGGCACATAACCACCTTTACATTGCTCCCTGCGACTGCAAACTTTTGAAAATGGAGAAAGGTGATATGAAATTACATAGAATGTGTCAGTGAACCGATCTGTAATTACCTGTAGCTAAAAGCTTTTGCTGACGTAACTGTTCTTTCAGCAGTAAGTGTTGCAGTAAGGCTTGGTGGCTGCTGTTGGTCTTGCCTTCCAGGGCTGTGTGAGCAGTAACAGGCAATGTTCCTCCATACTGCCCCGTCAGGGATACCCCCTGCCTGGGTGCCTGAGGCTCATACTTTTGTTTTTCTTTTAATGAAGATGAGGCCTGTAACACAAAATCAGAAAGTGATTCTAATCCCATTACACGCATGTTAAGACACAGGCTTTCAGTATATTACCATCAATGAGTACATGATTTTCTCCTAGGTAATATACTTCAAAGCATATGGATGATCATTAGACTGGAGATTTAGTCATAGGGGAGAATAGAAGCCACTGACGAAAGATTGATCAATAAAGCAGCTTTTCTATTCACAAAAATACACCCTTAAACTTGTAGCATGTCAATATAAATTCTCTATTGGTTGTATTTATTTATACAGCAGAAGTATTGTCACTGGAAACTGGATGACACAAGCTATTATATTCATCCCTCCAAAAACATACTGGTAGGTTAATCGGCTGCTATCAAAATTGACCCTAGTCTCTCCCTGTCTGTCTCCCTTTCTGTCTGTCTGTGTGTGAGCATGTGTCTATATTAGGGAATTTAGACTGTAAGCTCCAATGGGGCAGGGACTGATGTGAGCGAGTTCTCTGTACAGTGCTGCGGAATTAGTGGCGCTATATAAATAAATGATGATGATGATGATGATCCCTCCTAGATTTTTTTCCACTGTTCCTTAAACAGAACTGACACAGCGTTCGCTGTACAGAAATATACTGGGTAATGAGGTTGGCTTCTTGTGCATTCGTTACCTGCAGCCAACAAAGAGATCATGGCTCACTACAGTGAATTAAGTGGCAAGCTCATGTATTAACACAATATGAATGGCACACTTTGAATGACGCCCTATTAATTTTTATTGTGGTCTTATTGAAGTTATACCGTAAGAACCTAATCTTCCCATGACCAACAGAGCCTTTTCGATTTCATTAACACAGGTGCATTGGCATATCTGCACCCCTCTCTCTCGTATGTCTATATCCCTGAATTCCAGCACAGGTTTCACATTTCTCAAACAGTGCAATTTTATATATTTAAGACTACACAGGCGGTTTTGACCCGCTGCAATCACAGCCGCAGGAGAGTGCATCAGGTGTAGGTGGTCCCGCTGGGAAGCGGCAGCTGATCACATGTGATTCTAACCCAATGTTGCAACTAAGGCATAACAGATAAAAATAGTATGTGTAGCCTATCTAGCATATAAAATAACTGTCCATTATAAGTGGCTGGGACTAGCATATTAATGTAATTAAAATAATAATAGAAAGGATGGCCATAGGCTTTTCCTGGACATAAAAAAAATAAAAATAAATTAATTATTTATTAAGCTAGATTAAACCAGACATGAGTCTTTTCTATAATCAACTTTTTAAAATAATCCAGTCTGCTAATTAGGACATATTATACATGAAGATAGACTTGGCAACATGTGATTTTCATTTTAGTCCTTTGTGTTTCAATCCTTTGCATAATGCGGAACGGAGCTTCACGGCCTGTAAATCTCACTGAATGTGCAGAGACACATGATTCCGTTACTTATCAAATGGTATGTTATAGAAGGGTGGGGAATGCTGGGAAACAATGTCCACCAATCCAGGCTATTGTACTTTAATAACATTAATGTCTTCCCTAGTAATATAACAGACACTATTAATAGAGGCTCATAAAACACAATCTGATTCTTGCAATGTGCATGCAATATTGCACAAAGAGGTTTTAAGATTTGCTTACCACATCCCACATGAAAGGGGCTGTTTGGGGTATTTCTGAGAACAGCTACTTTAATTAGCATAAAAATGCTCATGCTGTACCAACCATAAATACTTTTCTTATTACGCTGTGTATTTCTGCTCAGAAACAAAGCATCAGAGAACCTGGAAAAAGACGTCAGCCTGCAGATGTCTTGGGAAACTGCTAAGTTGATTATTAGAATCTAATACATATTACAATCTTAACATTACTGTGGTAAATAGTGTACCACAAATAACAAAACTGCTTATACTTATACAATAAAAGAGCGCCACTCAAATTGTTTATTTCTGCCATAAAACCACTTCCACCAAACTAGCTGAACCATGGGGCTTAGATGCTCAGGAGACACTTGTTCCAGAAAAACTCAACTCAGCTAGTATCTATAGACCCAGTGCACACTGCAGCAGATGAAGATTGTCCAAGTAGCGGGGCCACGGCATTAATAGGCAACTGTAGGTTTTGCACCCTAGAGCATCATGGGTGTGCGATCGCTGGCACAGATGGGCTCCACCTGGGCACTGGGTTCCTGGGTATGGGAACCACAGCTCGTATGATAGTTGGAAGGGGATTTATTTATGAACATTTCTTTCATAAAGCTTCAGTAGAAAGTAATCAAACATGAGCAAGCTTTTATCCTCAATGTATTAAATGTAGATTCACTCTTCCTATTATTTATTATCATGTAATTTAACTGTAATTGTCATTACAGCATGTATAATTGGGAACCTCTCTCCTGGAGTATATAATGGCCAATTTTATTTACTGTTTAGGCTTGCACAGGATGTTCAAAAGGCAGATATCACCAGTGGTAAATACCCCCATCCAGTGGTGGGCAGGGCTTATTACAAATTATCCAAAGCACTTTTGAAGTACTAGGCTGCCCCGTACTGTCCTCTCCTCCCAAAACCTCCATTGCTGTATGTACCAAAGCTGTCACAATCGGGACTGTCCCGCCTATATCAGGATGGTTGGATGGTATGCTAGGGGCATTTATGCACCTCACCTGCACTCAGCAAGAAACCCCCTGGTCTGCCGAGCTCTTCCAATCAGAAGAACAAACTTTTGTATCCCTGCAGCCAATTTTATGAACCAAAGCAATGCACCATAAATTACCCTTAATATCTACAGTCAGGGCCGCCATCACGGGGGTTATCTCTGAGGGCCCCCAGTCAATTGGATCACCTTTCAATCCACTTTGTCAGCATGATTTGACGGCTGCGGACATCTCTGACAATCTGCTGACACTGGCCACGCAGAGTGTACAGAACGAAGGGGCCGCACCAAGTGACATCATTGAGCAAGGAGGTTGAGTGAGAGAACACAGCCGCGGCCAGTCTGACCGCAGCTTCCAGGGAGTGGGCAGTGACATCACACTCATCGAATGCTGCTGAGGAAGGAGCACTGCAATCAAGCTCACTGACAGTGTGGTGGACTTAGTCATTTTAAGTGGGCATCTGGAGTTTGAGAGGCTGGCATGTGAGGGTGTCTGATGGACATGGAAGGGCATGTAGTGAGGACTGATGGACATTTAATGGACATTTAAAGAGGTATATGGAAAGGACACATGGTAGGATCTGATGCAATGTGGGGAGGCCTGATGGGCATGTAAAGGGCATGTGGGAGGTCTGATGTTATATGGTGAGGTCTAAGGAGCTTATAAATGGCATGTGCAGAGGACTGATGATATATGGGGAGTTCTGTGGGGCATTTATCAGCCATATTGTGAGGTTGTGGGGCATGCGGAAAGATTTGAGGGGCATGTAAGGGGACTTGGGGAGATCTGGTGTGAAGGTCTGATGGGCATTAAAGATGTATGTGGTGAGGTGCCTGATGGCACATGTGGAGGTCTGAGAGGCTGGTAAACGGCATGATGGGTATGCAGGGAGGTCTGATGGGCATGTGGGGAGGTCTGAGTGGCATATATAGGGGTTGTATGGAGGTCTGAGGAGCATATGGGGGCGTTTTGGAGCACATCAGGGATCTGTGAGCTTGTGGGAATCTGAGTGCATGTGAGACTATTTAGGACCAAGTGGAAGGTATGTGGTGGAATTTTGGAGCAAGTGAGGGTCATGTGGGTGCATTATGGGATGGGTGATGTGGGTGTGTCAAGGTCATTTTTGGGATGTTTTTTCATTATCAAAAATTTAGGGTAATGGGCATTCCTTTTCAAAGTTGGTTGTATTTATTATGTACTGCATGATCTGTGTTACATTCTGTTTACATTTATTGATTGGCTTTCCATATATCATGTTTCTATACATGTCTTATTTCTACTTTTTAAAAAAAAAAAAAAAAATAAGTACACAGTGCTGAACACATTTTAAATAGGTGGGCTTGGGATTAATCTATAAAAGTGGAGTAAAGATGGCTACTGTAAAACATACTTGCCAACTCCCGGAAAAGAGGGGGCGTGACTGGAGGGCGGGAGGGGGCGGGGTGAGGCCAATTGCGTCATTTTGGTCCCGCCCCCGCAAAACCGTAATTACCTTTGCGGGGGGCGGGGCCAAAATTATGCGATTGGCCTCGCCCCCTCCCGCCCTCCAAAATGGCGTCATTTGATGCAATTCTCGGTGGTATCCAGGATCCGGGAGAAATGCCAACTCGCCCGGGAGCCCGGGACACTGACCCGAATTTCGGGAGTCTCCCGGACTTTCCGGGAGAGTTGGCAAGTATGCTGTAAAATGTGGATTTATTTGTACATTGTAGAATTACTGTATGTCTGACACTCTATAATAATACTTTTACTTCACTTTTTATTTACACTCCTTTCATTAATGTCTGCTCTAATACAACATTTTCTCCTTGCATGCTAGTACCCACAATGATAACTATCTTTTGGGTGACATTGATTCACTTGGGTTCTAGGATAAAATACCAATAAAGGGTTAGGATACACTGTATGTGTAACAATGTGAACTCGGCCCATAGACAAGCATATTTTTTAAACAATGCATTTTGCGTTTTTTTGTGCTCATTAAAAACTAATTAAAAACATCTCTACAGTGTCCTCACCATGAATTGTTCTTTGAGGTACTATGACTACATTACACCACTAAACATATCTCAATTGTTTAGTGAGAAAGGAATTTTAATTAGCATTTTGAAGCACATCATAATTACACATCTGTTTTTACCAACATTGACATTTGAAAGGTTAAATGCTGGATGTTCTGCCTGTGATATATTCTCTGTCCTGCTGCCTCTTGTACAGATCTGTGATTTTTACTCTCACCTCTTCCTGACCTGTCTCCTTGTACTACTTTTCCATACTGCCTTGTATCTCAGTCATTTATCTCATGTGTCCTGTTTTCCTTGTATTTGAGGCCTATCTGTGCCTCCCAAAATATCCATAATATGTTTTAATGTATACTATTGCGTTGTTGGGAAAACTATATGAAAGGGAGGGGGATTTAAAGGTAGTCGGCAAATGAATTACTCTGCAGACCTGGGCCTTCTGGGTGTGACACATCCATAATATGTATCCATGCAGCGAGTCCTTTTCTCTTGTTTGTAACCATTGTATGGTTCTTCTTATCTACTAACTGTACAGTGTTCTGAAATATGTTGGCATTTTGTAACTTAAGGACCATCAATAATAACACTAGATCCAGCTAATTGTTTATAATTAAGTAACTAACTGTCTGTACAACCAATAGTGTAAAGAATACCATAGAGAGTTGGTGTGCGCTAGGAATGGCCATATTGGGGTTATTTACTAATGTAATTAAATCTGGGTATTTAAAGCAGCAATCCCACACAGAATATTTATTTTTTTTATTTTTCTTTAAATTGCAAGTTAAGTACATTTTAAGCATGCATCATAATTTTTCTTAGCTATCCTCCTACAAATCATTTTCTCCTTTTCAAAAGCTCCCAGGTTGCAAACAAAAATAGCTGCCATGCAGAGACACAGTAAGTCTGCAACACAGACACAGGCTCACTGCTCTCAGTATGTCATGTGATGGGAGAGGGGGAAGAGGGAGGATGTCATAGTGCAGGCGGAGCTCAGAGGGGCATTCCAAAGTGTCTCTGCTCACTACATCATATGCCATATGACTGTAGTTGCCATGGTAGTCCATAATATCATTAATAGCAGCATTTATTAAAATGGTACCTACTTGCACTCTTCTTATAGCCTGCAACACTAATTAATGTTAAAAAACAGCTGATTTTTCATGGAATTACTGCTTTAATTAATATATTAATGTAATTTATTTATACTTAAATATATAACCTATGTGATAAAGATTTATCATAGTTGCAAGTAACTGTGCAGAACATCACCAATATGAATGAAAATGAGACAAAACAGTGAGGAATTAAATGCTGTAACCAATAGCATCCAATCAGATGCCAGCTTTTATGCGGTTAAGGGAGGACTGACTAATGAAAGTTAATATCTGTTTGGGCACATTTTTATTTGTGCCACTTTATTAAATGTGATATAGAATTGGATTATAACCAGAGATTAGCCTGCAAAAGTCAGATGCCGCAGAGTTTTAGAGGGTGGGACTAGGCTTTATGCCAAGTTGTTGTATACTGATAATTGCTCAATATTTGCATAGCTAAGCAGGGCTACCATTGACCAAAGAAGGCTTCAGAGGGAAGGTCAGGAAGCTGGCTAATAGTTCCTAGCACCATGATCAATGTGCAGCAGGGTGGCCAATATTTGTAAATATTTATTTCTACTGACAATTTTATCACATTTATTAATGGCTAGCATATTTACATGGTTACATTTTACCAAAATGTCTCCAAAAGGTGAAAGCAGTAACAGCATCCTTAGGAAATGAAGGATCAGGGAAGGCAAATATGTTTAATAGTCAATAGTGATATTTCTGATATTTTGCTTCTCTGCATTTTGGCTAAGATCAAGTGCAATTGTGGCAGAGCTGCACTTGGTCCTCTGGTCAGGGGCTGGGTATAATTGTGCCTCCGGAGTGGCAACCCAGGGGTGCCATAAATCACGGTCAAGAGACCTTAATACAGGTATCAAGTGATTATGTTGGCACCCATGCACTTTTGACCACTTTCTTTTAAGCACCGCTACATTCTTTGCCCTGGCCTTTTGGATGGGCGAGAAAATTTTTACAACCAGCTCAGCTATTGGGCTGGGGCCATATCCAATCTGCACTATTTATTTTTCTCCACGTGTGTCACTTTCACGTTTCAAGTTTCCGGATTTTAGGGTGCGGGTAGGTCCTTTTGGGCTCCGTCCCTGAAAGATATAGGGGGGGCTGTGTGGCCCTGAGGTTCCAGCCCCCCTGAAACCATCATTGGTCCTCCCTTCCGGGGGTTGGAGTAGCTGTCGAGCCCTGGGTGAAGCTTCTGTGGATCCCAGGGGCTAAAGGGGCCCCCCTAGCCTTGCGGAGAAGGGGGTCTGAAGACCCTTGCCCCCTAAGGGACCTTTTGGTTCCGGGGGTCGGGGATTAGGACCTTTTTCTTTTTAAAGGAAGGATAATGTTCTGCATCCCTTAAGTGTACTTTTTAATGGTTTTGCACCTTATTTGGGTACTTTTGGACCACGAAAGCACGTTCCCAGGTTTTCATTAAAAAAAAAAATAATTGTGATATTTCTGATGAATATACAAAATGGACCATTAAACTACAGTTGTTTGCATTAGGGAGTATACTGTATTTCACCAGCTCTTTGCACACATTTTTAAAACTGAAGACAGACTGGTGTCATTTAAAAAGCGACGAGTTGAGAAAAAAAAAATAATATCTGGCCTTTTATACAGGTCGCATATTTTAGCACTCAGAGAAGTACAGGGATTGGTGTGAGTACAGTTACTTAATGCACAATCTTGCATTAATGCAGCAAAGGGGATATAGAAGTGGTATATTTATCTGGTAAGGAGAAAATGGAAAATATTTTAGCTAGTGGAGAAAAAGAGATTGAAAGATTACTGGCTGATGGAGAAAAAAGTGATTGAAAGATTTCTGGACGCAAGTATCAGAAGTGCTCACAAGAAGCAGGAATTACATGTCATGTAAAGTATTAGATTTCAGAGTGTGTTCAAACACTAAAATTGCAACACAATACAGATGCTTGTTGGTGGTTAAGTGTAGGCGTTAGTTGTAGTACAATCGTGCATAAACCAGTTCATGGGCTACGATAGGTCAACTGGCAACAGGAGCACGGTTGCTTGTAGAATATTTTTTATAGCAAAAAAAGTACAAAACTTAATTGCTGTTTGGTTGGGATCATCATCATCAATTTATTTATATAGCACCACTATTTCACATCAGTCCCTGCCCCATAGGAGCTTACAGTCTAAATTCCGAACATGGTCGGGAATCAAACTCATGACCGCAGTGCTGTGAGACAGAAGTGCTAACCACTAAGCCACCATGCTGCCAAATTTGGTTACTAAACATTTGTAACCCTTTATGACTCCTATGTTTTCTATTTTCACCTATTATTCATCCTTGTCGTATACTATACTGTACCTGGTATTTGTATTATGTCTTTATGTACACAGTAAAAAGTTTGAGTAGTACTGTATTTATGTTGAGAGTAACTACATATCCAAAATATAACATTATGCCATTTTTAAAACATTTTTTCAACTATATTTTTATTACGATATATTACAAGGTTACAAAATGGAAATCTGCAATAGCATGTAATACAATACATGATTAAACATTAGTGCAAGTCAGGTTATTCACAAGACGTATTTCACATTTGATAGGATAATAAAACCATGTATCCTGCATTTAATAAACCAACCAGTGATCTGAGACAATTTAAACCATAACTTTATCAAATTCTGTAGGATCAGGTGCAAGGATCAAGTTCCCCCCAACAGAGTTGTTACCTCAGAAAGAAAGAAGATGAGAGATCATCCCAGAATCCAATTGGGACATTTAAGATTTTGGGCCACCCCCCTCAGAATTTCTTATTTAAATATTTACTTGTAGTAATTGAATAAAGTGCTCCCATGTTTGAAAAAAAAAATATTGGGAGATGGGGAAGCATTCTGGCCCTCCGGAACTCAGCCAATGAGATTTGCTTGCTAATAACAGGGGAGGTCCTACTGTTCCACCTCTAAGACCCACAAGACTTCAACTGCATGAGCAGGAACAGGCTCCTTGGCAGGCACCCTGCTATTGCCATACCCCCTCAGCTCACTCCTTGTGGACTGCTTTCCATTCGAAAGATAAAGAAAATCCTATCCTTAAGTCGAGTTGATATCCGTGTCTGGAGTATGCATTTGCAGCACGTTGCTGATATAACTCATAGGAGTCTTTTGCTAGCCTTGGTTGCCCACTAATAAAATCAATGTACCAAAAGAATGCAGACTTAAAGGTATTTATTTAAAATATCTGTAAAATGGCACATCACATGATCTAAAATCTGTCAATCACGTTTCACTAACTTACACACATGAGTTTGTATAGGTCTAGGTAATCTGTAACTCTCACGGTGCTAATGAACTACAAGTTTCAGCAGACTCTTATTGTACCACCACTTTTCTTCTATGAGCAGAACCTACAGCGTCTTTTCTTTTAGGAACGGTCTATCACTATCTGTTTGTTTTGCAACCGTGTTTAAACTCAATTTCTTCATGTGTGCTCACTTATAGTAAGGGTACTCACATTGAGTGGAGGCGCTGCAGCAGGAAGTCCTAAGGTAATGTTGGGTAATGATGGAGATGTGTATAGGCTTAGCAGATTGATTGACTTTTCATGATGTACAAGAAGTTGGTGGGAAGCCAAATGCTGTAATAGAAATGATATTTAACAATATGTTAAGCTCATATAACACAGTGTAGAATATAGATAAAAACTACATTGTCAATTGCATTTAAAATGTATGTAGCAAAGTAGGATCATGACGGGAAGGGGAAGAAGAAGAAGAAGAAGAAGAGCAAATATTTCAAGTGACACAAATGAGAAGCTATATTAAAATCAGCATCTTCAAGATCATTGGTTGTCGAACTGGCCTTGTAATAAAGAATCAGTGCTGTAAGGATGGAGGAGGTAGGAGGGTGAAAATAATTAGATCACACAGCAACTGTAAATCACTTCCAGCTATGTAGCTGGTCTCTGCCTTATGGATAATATCAGACTGAGATGCAGCAGTTAAGTTAAACCTTTAAACAGTGGCGTAATAACCAGGAGTACAAGGGCTATGGGGCCCCTCCCCTCCAAGTTAATGGCTGGGCTCTCAAAAGGGCACATTCGCTGGACTGTGCATACATAGAAGAGGACCACTGCTCTGCTCTGCTGAGAGCAGGAACAGGGGGCCTGGGAAGTCATAATGGGCCCTATCATCATTTTTCTATGGGGCCTGGTGATGTTCCTCTCCTGTCTAAACACTGGGAGATACTTACTAAAACAGAGTAAATGTGATGTGCAGTAAAACACCCCATTAGACATTTGCTTTAACGCGCACCAGATTGATAAGTGCTAAGTGCTGATTGGTTGCTATAGGATACTACACAAGCATCATCCCCACTGCCTTCTACACTGTTCTGCATCGTGGGTGACAAAGCTTATGGTCTGTTTTCTCCTAATGACTTGTTGCTTCCCTTAATCATTTTAATTTGCAACAACCTGTGCTAAATTATATAACATGTGTTAAAAAAATATGTAACACCAGTTAATGAATTCAGCCCAGGTTAATGCACATAGGAGAAATCAGAAGCAGAATATTGTCACACAGTGAACATAGATTGTGTTTGTCGGTCTACATTGCATCACTGTAATGCTGTCAAGTTGCCAACACTGAAATAGTTGGCTAATTTTGAAGTGGGGATTGTTTTTACTTCCACTTTTCTATTTCCCCTCACCACCACAATATGGACCAGGTGCCCTCTGTGCTATGATTCTGATTAAAGTGCAAATGGGTCAATCTCAGTCCACCTAGGGTTACGGAGCAGTGCTAAAATTAGCTTTTATTTCTCAGAGCAAGATTATTACAATGACATAACGTGGTGCAGTGGGCACATTTTTGGGGAATTTCCTCGCTGTGCATCATTTCCACTTTGCTAAAGGACTTTGTAGCTTTGAACCAGCTCAAAAGTAGTAAAAATCAGGGGGTAAATGTATCAAGCTGAGAGTTTTCCGGCGAGTTTGAAAAACCAATCAGATTCTAGCTATCATTTATTTAGTACATTCCACAAAATTATAGCTAGAATCTGATTGGTTGCTATAGGCAACATCTCCACTTTTCAGACCCGCCAGAAAACTCTCAGCTTGATACATTTACCCCCTGGTCTCATCTTATTTTTTTAATTAATGCAATTTAGACCTTTCAGTTACATTTTTGGCAAGAAGCACATTTTGCCCAAAAGAAGCTTCGCACACCCAAGATAGCCATACGTAATAAAGGTAGTTCTGATGTCACTTCACTCTTAAGGCTAATTTAAACCATAAATTAGGTTAAACCATTCAGTATATTAGGAGACAACAAAGCTGTTCAATGCAATCATAGGGGTGGTTCTAAAGTGGTAGGAGGCTGGGCTGAGTTATGACATTGCACCTCTTGTGATTGTTTCACCACCTCACACACAGGCACACTTCTAGTTTATATAGCAGTCTCCCGAGAGAACAGAGTCAGTGTACTCCTAGAACTTTGCTGGGTGGACCATCTATGTGCACCAATGTAAAGCCAATGTGTTTCGCGGTGTGCATGCAGTGTGCTCCTTAAATTATGTCCTGTGTTGTGATATTATATGCGGCCCTGAGATGTCCAGAAACATAGTATGATGCTCCGAGTATCCGCACATAAACTGCTATGAGCTACATTACAACGTTTGAAGAAATGTCTCCTTATGTCACAGTATCAGCAGTAACTAAGTTTGCTGAAGAGTACTATCACGGCACCCAGTCTTGTCATTGGTTAATAGATCAACTTGCTGTCTGTCACTGTTCGGCTAACTGTAGGATACAGACTGACCCAGGTGTTTTCCATTAGTTAATACTGTATTTTGTCCTTATAATGTGACACAAGCCCAAACTATGCATCACAAAGTGTGACAACTTGGACATCCTGATTCATGTACTTATTGTTGTCAAGTGCCCCTAATTTCAAATGACAGTACAAGATTTAAAAAAAAATTCCTTGAAAATGTTCCTATTTTTCTATTTTGAACAATTACACTATAAAGTTCCTCTATTTCTGAATATTACATAAGTTACTTTATCATAGATTCTTATTCTCTGAATCTTATAAGTTAATATTCATTGAAGAGTAGTATTATAAATAAATGTAATAACATTTTCATGATGGGGATTGTAGTAGTTTAAGGTCTACCAACAGGAGGCCTAAATCATCAAGGGCGCACGTAATTCAACAAGGAACAGATCTGAAGATACGTGCACTGATGAATACAGGTGTAGGACCCTAGGGGTGCGGGTTTGCTCTACTACACATTACACTGCGCGATAGTCAATACCTATGGGGAATATAAATTCTCAAAAGAATGCACAGAAACAAAAATAATAATTCATGTCACCTGTCAATAATATAGGCATTAATGACAAAACATTTTTTTAAAATATTTTTTTTTCATGATATACATTTATTAGGATGTTATCATTGTCTACTGTGCATAAAATAAAATGTTGCAGATGCTCCTGATTGCAAATACAGTTGTTATCATTAGTAAGCGGTACTTAGACTAGATCTGTAGCTGGAGCAAGAGATACGGCTGAAAAACAAGTAGCTGAGGGTTTGGCATGCCCTTACTGTACATGGACTATGGCATGCCCTTACTGTACATTGACTATGGCATGCCCTTACTGTACATGGACTATGGCATGCCCTTACCGTACATGGACTATGGCATGCCCTTACCGTACATGGACTATGGCATGCCCTTACTGTACATTGACTATGGCATGCCCTTACTGTACATTGACTAGGGTATGCCCTTACCGTACATGGACTATGGCATGCCATTACTGTACATGGACTATGGCATGCCCTTACCGTACATGGACTATGGCATGCCCTTACCGTACATGGACTATGGCATGCCATTACTGTACATTGACTATGGCATGCCCTTACCGTACATGGACTATGGCATGCCCTTACCGTACATGGACTATGGCATGCCCTTACTGTACATTGACTATGGCATGCCCTTACTGTACATTGA
Source organism: Mixophyes fleayi (assembly GCF_038048845.1). NCBI lineage: Eukaryota > Metazoa > Chordata > Amphibia > Anura > Limnodynastidae > Mixophyes > Mixophyes fleayi. Next base: position 54,631,322 of record NC_134406.1, read on the forward strand.
CTATGGCATGCCCTTACTGTACATGGACTATGGCATGCCCTTACTGTACATGGACTATGGCATGCCCTTACTGTACATTGACTATGGCATGCCATTACCGTACATGGACTATGGCATGCGCTTACTGTACATGGACTATGGCATGCGCTTACTGCACATGGACTATGGCATGCCATTACCGTACATGGACTATGGCATGCGCTTACTGTACATGGACTATGGCATGCCATTACTGCACATGGACTATGGTATGCCATTACTGCACATGGACTATGGCATGCCATTACCGTACATGGACTATGGCATGCCCTTACTGTACATAGCCTATGGCATGCCCTTACTGTACATAGCCTATGGCATGCCCTTACTGTACATGGACTATGGCATGCCCGTACTGTACATGGACTATGGCACGTCTTTACTGTACATTGACTAAGGGAGTGAAAGCCCCTTTCCTTGCTCTATTCCCACCCTGAAATCGTAGGCTGTAGCAAGTATCATTTGCGTTCAGAAATTAATTGAACGTGGCTGCGCTCTGTGGCGTATGGCCCGATTTTGGGCATGCATAAAGTGCTTGTGCGGATTATACACACAAAACTGATGTTTATGTCCCTTGATGATTAGGGCCCAAAGGTGCTTATGTACACTAGCGCAGCAGCAAACTGGGCCAGAACCTATGTTATCATATTGGTAACTATGCTTACTACGTGATTTAAGGAACGTCTCAATCTGTAAATAATCCAAAACAAAGTAATTACATACTCTGAGCACTTACAAAAACCCAATATCCATTGAAAACAGGTAACCATAAGTACATCACAGTTGAATGTTTTAGTATCCAAGAAAATGTAATACCATTACTTTCATAAATGTGTAAATAAAACCCAAATGTTAGCAAATAGATTGTTACTTTCTTTAATGTAAATAATAAAAAATATTTTACAAACAAATGTGGAACAATTGCAGTTTTACATTAAGACATCCTAGAAATGCAAAATAAAAATAAAAAAATGTTTTATCATCTAGCTCATGTAAATATTTAGTAAAATACATGTGATTTACTAACAATGTATGCATGGTTCCCACATGTGGTCTAACACAGCCTTCTTACTGCACTGTGTGTTTTCACCCGTCTTCCTAATTCAGCATCTCTCCATAATAAGAGCCACATAGGCTCCATTAGAATTAAGAGGTATGGCACAATATTATCCCCGGGGGAGCCACATCACTGAAAAAGAATACCCTGTGTAACAGTATGACAACAGTGACTGCTTTCTTCCCAAACAAAAAGCATATGGGTCTGCGATAATAGACCACCTCCAAGAAGGATCCGGCACACATAGGATTGACTAAGTAAATATAATAACTTGTCAAGCATGTAGAGGTTGGAAGGGCTGCTGGTTTTGTAATGGATAAATCTGGGATATCAATTAACTTGAGAAAATAAATTTTGCTAATGCTCGGCTGTCAGTGAAGAGCAGAGCAACACAAAAATACAGGATGTTATTCACAAATGTAACCTTCGTGGTCCAGTTTTGTTTTCAGATGCCGCTTATAGCTGGGTCTCAGGCAGTAGTGGGCCAGAGGAGTTGAGATGAGTAAATTTCTCTTTGACATTTGTGTGTACCCAAGGGTAGAATGATAAACAAAAAAAGGCTGCACAGTAGTAAAAGGTGTTACATTACTGTATTTATAGTAAATCAAGAAACTAGTCATTCATTGTAACATGTCATTAAACAACATCCCCACTAGGATGGATGGTAGCCATTAACCTTTTTATTAGCCTTAGGTGGAAAATTGTTATAACTAGAATGTAGAAGAAAAAAAATACATCACAAGTCCTAATGGGAACATGAATTTTATGTAATGGTCATGTGGGAAAATGTCTCTGTGCATATCTTTGCCTCTCATAAATATAAAATAAAAATAGGTTACAGGAGGCAAAGGGGATAGGGAATGGAAATAGGGTTAGCTATTTGCCTTTAGAAAGCAATAAAAAATTGACAATTATAAAAAATAAAAATAAGTAAAAAACTTAGATGTGCAATAGGTAAAAAAAAAAAGATTTACGGTAGCAATGTATAAATAATAGTCCTGTTATAGATGGGTTAGGGCTGGTGAATTTTAGCCCGGGGTGCAAGACTCGACTCAGCAGCCTACTAGGAACATTTTAAAGAATGCAGATGGCCCAGTGACCCAGCCCAAGGTAGCTCACTATGGGACCAGCCCAGGGGGGGCAGATGCCCCCCTCCACCCAGCCTGCCCCTGGTTATAGATGTATAATATTTGCTGCACTGTGAAAGTCACTTGTTAATGGGAAAGAATAATTTAATTGTAACTTTTACTGTTATACAAGGTCACGAAGATCCAAAACTGTTAGTTGAATGAGTGTCTCTATCGATGATCTCATTGTTTTACACTACATTTAATCAGTAGAGGGTTATTTAGTAATTTGCACAAAGCAGTAACCCACTGCAACCTCAGTGTAGTGCTAATGCATGTTCTGTAGGTACAATATACACTGCACTGTGCAAGTTTGCAGCTATGATGATGAACTAGAGGTAAGAGTTGTATTTCAACCTGGAGGGTTTCAACACTCAATAAGATTAGAACAAAATGATTTAAAAATAATAATTTCACCTTCACCTAATCTGATTGAGTTCTCTAAATGAACAGACGTGTTCATATAGTTGGCATGAATGATTAGTAAATTTAGTGAATCATTTTAGTAAATCATCCCTATGTTAATAACTAACCCCCTTAGAATCAGTCCTATGTCACACCAACTCACTAAGCAAATGTGCAGCAACCCCTTACAACCAATGGGCAATCTGCTTTCTTTGGTTTAGCGCAGGTTAGGCAATGAAACAAGTGCCTGATTGGTTGCCATCAGTTACTGTACATTTGCACTTTGTTAGTAAATAACCTCTTTTTCTGTCACCATCAGATAGTTTAAAGATTGCAATTAAGTTATTACATCCAGGAGCAATTTTTACTCTACACGAAAGACATCAAGAGCAAATATTAGTTTTAGAGCAAATAACTGTTTGGAGGCTACTTTGGGGTTCTCTAAAACCGCAAATGCTTAATACAAACATCAACGCCTTCTGGAGATCTTCAAAGTGCAAAGTACCTTGAGAATAAGGAGGCTGCCTAGGGCGCCAGGTTTTAGGAGGTGCCTAAACTGAATGAGTGACAATGTAACACATTCTTTGTCTGTATTGTCCCTAGTGCGCCCCCTCACTGTGCAACAGCCACTGACAAGGAGGGGCATCAGTCGGCAGAGTTTTACCTGAGAAGCTGCCAACTGGTGCTCCTCCATGTTGTTAATGAGCTGCGGTGGCGGTGATGGGCTATGATGTCACAGCCTAAAGCCACATTCCCAAGAGGATGGCATCTCGCTCCACCCTTGTTCCACACAAGGTATGAAGTGGGTTGGGAGCATGGCAGAGCACAACGGGAAGAGTGGGAATGAACCCCAATGAATGCTGGTAATGTGTAGGGAGTGTGTCCCAGCTTGGAGCCATATTCCCACGAGGAGAACATGCCGCTCCGCTCCGCTCCACACAAGGTAAAAAATGGGGAGGGAGCATGTCAGCTCTTGTTGGGATGGGCGGTGGTACCTGGCAAGATGTGGGCGTGGCACAGTGTAACAGCCCTGCCTTGGGCGGAGCTAGATGGTATTTTTAGGGGGACCATTTAGGTCCCCACCTTTTTAATCTTCTACCGGTGGGCTCCCTGTGGGTGCACACTATGTGCAGATCAGTGTTGTTGCCAGCGCAGACAGACAATCAGAGTATGCTACATACGGCCGATTAGGGTTCTCTGTCTGTCTGTCTGTCTGTCTGTCTGTGCTGACAACAACACTGACCTGCACATAGTGTGCAGCCCCAGGGTGCATGCCCCTAGTGGGTTGGGGGCGATTGGCTCCCCCCTGGATCCACCACTGAGCCCTGCAAAGGATATGACCATAACTTATCTAGGGTAGTTTACAAATATATGTATAATGTCTACATAATTTATAAATGTGGCAAAGGACCTTTGTCTATAAAACTCTAAATATAAAAGTAGCTATAGTTAATCTAGATTTTTATATTTTTAATTGTATTTCCAATGAAAATAAATACATCATGCTCTCATATTTATGTGCAAAGAAAAAAAATGCTCATTTAAATAATTTGATTTGGAGTATTTATAAATGTAAGAAATATACTTCAAAATGTCTTTCCTCTTTCCCAACTGGTAAAATTACAACCTGGCCAGATGCACAGTTACCTATAGTATCTGGAAGTGTAACTTCTCACCGTGTTTGATTTTTGTTTTTATAGAATACTGTATGACTAGTACTTTTAGCTTGAATTCAAAATACCAATAATATTGGCATTAGCATTCACTTTTGGACACATGACAGCAATAATCATTATCTCATCTTACAGATCATACTATGTCTGAATTTAATATCTTATACCATACAGTTACAAGCTCCTAAAGTAATAGGATTTATAATTATAGATCAGCTAAAATGTTTCAGCAAAGTCCATGTTTCTATGCATTTCAGTGTTTGCAGACGGTAAATCTGTTTATGAAGGTGGAGCTGAAAAATAGTTCTGAATTTGCTATGAAATATTATTTTAAAATGACATCTTTGAACAACTTATATATAAAATGTAAACAAATGTAAACAAATGGCAACTAATTGAACAAATTAATAACTGTAAAACATATATTTTTTAAATTACTAATAATTAGAATTGATTTGACAAGAACCATTGGCACATAGAGTGTAAGCTTGCGAGCTTACCTCTCTGTCTGTCTGTATTACCCAGTGTTGTTTTATTACTGTCTTTGTTCCCAATTGTAAAACGCTATGGAATTTGCTGGCGCAATATAAATAAATGTTAATAATGATTGGCCAAATATAGCAACTCATTCTGTGAAATGAACTGCAGGAGACTCGCTCACCTGTTTTTATAATATAACCAGTATATTTGTAATCCAAACTATAATTACAAGCAATAAAATGATGTAAATGGGTGTAGTGCTATTTCCCAGTTGTGAATGTGGCGTAAATGTAATCTGAAAAAGATACACATTATAACCCATACACTTGTCAGTGAGAATTTAGCATGCCTAACTTATTTCTAATATACCCAAGGGCATAACTACCACAGGTATAGGGGTTGTATCTTCTATGGACCTTCCCAGTCAAAGCGCCTTGTGCATATGTGAGTTCTTCCCTATTGCTGTGAAAAGCTCTGGTAATTAAAAAGAGCACAGAAAAACAATTGCCATTAAGTCGTTAAAAGAAATGCAGGCTGAAGACCCAAAAATATGTAATGCAAGCTGGTTAAATGGTTCAGGTATCAAGAATTTAAACTGCATGGGTGCTGTGTTTTATGTCCTAACAATACAAGAATCATAAATGTTGTATGATGCCCACTATCTCAATATGATTACACAAACATCAGATGGTTAAAATTACAAAATTAGTAGCATGGTGGGTGGCACTGTTGTCTCACAGCGCTATAAGAAACAACAATCTTGCTTATAGTTCTCAATATTTATATACAAGGATCTGAAGGCCCATTTCTAAACAGGGCACTATCTGTGTGGAGTTTGTATGTTCTCCCGGTGTTTATGTGGGTTTCTGTAAAGTGCTCCAGTCCAAAAACTTACAGGTAGGTTGATTGGCTTCTAACAAAATGCACTCTATTGTGTGTGTTCGTGTGATAAGGAACTTAGACTGTAAGCTTCAATGGGGTAAGCACTGGTGCGAATCATTATACACTATATGGACAAAAGTATTTGGTAACACCTGTTAATTATGGAATTGAGGTGTTTTGATCAGACCCGTTTCCAGAGGTGTATAAAATCAATCACCTAGCCATGCAGTCTCTATTTGCAAACATTTGTGATACAAACTGAAGAGCTCAAGCCTGGTACTGTGATAGGATGCCAACTTTACAATAAGAGGGTTCATGTAATTTCATGCCTGCTGGATATTCCACGGTCAACTGTAAGTGGTATTATTAGAAAGTGTAAGTGTTTAGGAACAAAAGAAACTCAGCCATGAAGCAGAAGACCATGTAAAATCACAGAGCGCTGTCAACAACTGCTAAAGAGCATGGAGCGTAAAAGTCGCTAACGCTCTACTGATTCCATAGCTGAAGAGTTCCGAACTTCCACTAGCATTAATGTAATCAAAAAAACTGTAGCGGGATCTTAATGGAATGGACAGCCGAGCAGCTGCATGCAATTCTCACATCACCAAGACCAATGCCAAGCGTCGGATGGAGTGGTGTAAAGCACACTGACACTGGACTGTGGAGCAGTGGAAACATGTTCTTTGAAGTGACGAATCATGCTTCTCTGTTTGGCAGTCAGATGGGCAAGTCTGGGTTTGGCGGATGCAGGGAGAACGTTACCAGCCTGAATGCATTATGTCAACTGTGAGGTTTTGTGGAGGAAGGACAATGGTATGGGGCTGATTTTTGGGGGTTTTGCTAGGACCCTTATCTCCAGTGAAGGGCAATATTAATGCTTCAGCATACTAAATTATTTTGGACAATGTTATGTTTCCAACTTTATGGCAACAGTTTGGGGAAGGCCCTTTTCTATTCCAACATGACTGTGCCCCAGTGCACAAAGCAAGGACTACAAAGACATGGTTTGATGAGTTTGTTGTGGAAAAACTGGACTGGCCCGCACAGAGCCCTGACCTCAACCCAATTGAACACCTTTGGTATGAACTGGAACAGAGATTGCGAGCCAGGCCTTCTCGTCCAACATCAGTGCCTGACCTCATAAATGCTCTACAGAATGAATAGGCTCAAATTCCTGTTATTGCTGCAAAAGGGGGACCAACTCCATATTAAAGTATATGTATTTGAATACAATGCCATTACAGTTTCTGTTGGTGTAATGGTTAAGCGCCTGAATACTTTTGTCCATATAGTGTATATGCTCTGTAAAGAGATGCATATTATAAAGATGCTATATAAATAATCAATAATAATAACCACAAAAAAAGAGCTTATAAAGGGCTTATTGCTGCCAAATTCACAAATACAAGAGAATCAGTCTCTATAAAGTTAACAATTTCATTTTTAAGACATTTTTCTCATTTATCATAACAGAATGTAAATTTTAACCTTTATCTTTATTTAAAACCTTCATTAAAAAGATATTAAAAGGTTTTTTTTATCACTTAAACGCAAGATTTACAAAAATCATGATTATTCTAGTGAGCGTCTACTTTTTAACATGACCTTTAAAAAATGACAATCAAGGTGCTAAAATATTCAGAAAACATTTGTGATTTTCACTCTTCATAAAAAAAATTGTTGTTTTTTTGCTTTCTTTATAACCACAAATTTTGTCAATTTCATGCAGTTGAAAAAAAATATATTTATACAGTTCTATACACTGGGTGCCATTGTTTCTCTGTCAATTCCAGCTCAATCTTGGGTATTAACTGTGTAGTTTAGTAGTTGATATCAGATCTTATTGACTTGAAACCTGCCTTCTCCCATTGATCCAAACCACAGAAAGAATGCTATTTAAAAAAAAATAGACAAAAGATTTGGATCCTCCTCATCTAAGACAGAAAAAATATTTGACTTCCCCTTGGCAGAGAAACTATAATGAATTTTGCCCAAAGTAATGGAAAACTCAAAACCGCAATCTCTAATGTACTGTGAGTCTGAAACTGAATAAATGCACAGAGAAATCTTTTTTTGTACCAAGTGTTACTATTATTGAACTTTCTAAGTGACAGGAAGATCTGTGACACAGCAGGCTCTAATGCCTACCTGGAGCATTAAATCCTTCATTACTGAACACTCAGTTCCTAATTGTCTAATTGTGTAGTAATGAAGTCTTTATTCTGATACCTCAATTTGACATCCCTGATTTCTTCTACAAAGGGTTACAAGATAAAGCCACATGTTAGCTATCAGTGTAACATTATTTTCTCTTCTGGAGTCCACAGGGGGCTACTAATCAGTGGGCAGGGGTCAAACACCTGCCCCCAGGATCACAGTTCACAAACAATTCATTTATTATGAATGGAATGGCTGGAAGTAGCAGTGTCTGAGGCTCCCAGTGGATGTCCTGCTGATGACCTAAAGATTCTGCTGTGCAAGCACATTTTATTTTCTACTGAAAGTATATATGTCATAACAATGCAATGTGAGGGATTATATTGGTACAAGCCAAAAGTTTTTACTCATCTGGTGGTAAGTCTGTGTCAGATTCCACCGAAAATATTAAAATATTTCTGGTAGGTAGGTTGCATTTGTTAAAGATAGTACAGTAATATCTGATTTATTATTGACATTATTTACATTTTCTTGCATCCAACCAGTTTTATATGTGCAAGATTGTAACAAATTATACAACTTTCAGGCAGGATTTTTAAGGAGGGGTTCCCCCCCCCAAAATAAATAAATAAAAAAAAAATAGAGAGAGCTGCCGCACATGTGCCCGCGCATGCGCAGCAGCTCCATTTCGGCAGCACTGTACTATACAGCAGCCGCGGCGCTGTCAAAGAAGCGTTCGTGGCGGTGATGTATACAATACAGCACCGTGGCTACTGTATAGTACAGTGCTGTATGTGGGGGCACTTCGATAGCGGAGGGGAGGGGTTTCTGGAGACCCAGAAACCCCCCCTGCGTGGGCCCCTGACTTGTGTTGTTAGTTATAGTGTGTTTGCAACTGGAACAGGAAAGGGCAAAATTCATGAACAAAATCTATGATCAATATTTGGGAAATCTTAAAGTTGTGGAATCGCGTTGCTGGTATATTTATTTGGGTATCTGTGTCAATACTTCTATGTCACAATGAGTTAATAGTCCACGGACTTGTAGCTAAATTATGAGATTGTTGCAATCCACTTGTCTGTGCAGTGAGGTGGTTTATTCCGAAAATATTTAACTGACATATACTTCAGCTTTTCCCAATATATGCCATAAACAAACATATATTATGCAGTATGTTTGAAACGCAATTAATAAACTGGTTATTGGGTTGTTATCTTACTCATGATGGCCCTAATCACTAGGTAAAACCAAGATCTTCTGTGTAAATGAACACACTTTTCTCTTACCTCAGGGAGAGAGTTGGATAGCAAGATAGAGCTTTCATTGTCCACACCCATGCTAATTGGACCATTATTTGGAGAGCTGGGTCCTGACACTGGAGAGCTGCTACTGACTGATGACTCTAGAATAATGTAAAACAGCCACAATGAATATGTAGCACATATACACATGTAGAAAGCATACAGCAGCATTACTACAGTAACAGATGATTCATAACAATGCAGAAACTACCCAATGACTTGATCTACCCTAAGACTTATTCTAGACCTAAGACCGGTTCTACCCTAAGCCCAATTCTACGCTAAGCCCTGTTCTACCCTAAGGCCTGTTATATCCTAAGAATTGTGATTTGTTATATACCAAGCTCACATGGTGTGTTGGGTTGTTTGTCCATGGCTCAGCTTGCAATGGGGCCTATATATTCCCCATTCAAATTTATTGCTGCAAGCATGCAATTAACAAAAGATAAAAACAACTTGGGGTAAGGGGCTTGCTGTAGAAAAATAAAGAACTTGGGAAGATGCTATTGTTGTTTGTTTGTTTTTTTCAGAATAATTGCAATGTTAGGCAAAATCTAAATCAATTGGGGTGAAGAGCTTGCTATGTGTACGAATGAAAATTCAAACTCAAACTTGGTTTCCACAGATTTACAGACCCTTTAAATAAACTGATTCATAAAAAAAATGCTATTAACTGTTTCAGCTTACAAATAAGAGTAAATGATGTCATACACTGAACCATCTGACCAATCAAAAAAAGTAATGCCATTTAGTGTATCAGCTGACTAATATGATAAAGAGGACATTCTGTATGGCAGACAACGTGGAAGGTAACAAAACCTAAAATAAATTGAAGCTGATATGTACATCTGAATCATTAGCATTATCATGTGTTGTTTGAATTTCCTTTTCCACATAGATGAACCCACTGTTCAAAGCTTATCTTATCTTAGATTTTAATGGATATCACAAACTTTGATTTGTGTGACACCTCTGTCTGAAGCATTTACATAAAGAGGGTAATGTGTTTTGTTATAACACCATGGTTATGGGCCAATACTATTAAAATAGTAAAGGTGGAAGGTAGTAGAAGACGGCCTTAGAGGGACCCATCAGTTGAATCACTATGGTTTAGTTCACTCTCATATGCTTTCGATGGAAAGGTTTGCCAGTGTCAAGAACTATTTATTTATTTCTAATCAAACAGAAAAACCATCTTGCATGACATCAGTCACAAATGCATTTCATGGTAGAATATATACATAAACAGCTAACTAAAAGCATACCTAAGAACAAACTAGTATAACCAAAGTGTTAAAAAACTTATCTACACCTTCCATCTGGCAATGGCCCTCAGCTTGTGGCCAACCTGGTGCTTAGTGTTGTTCATCCCATATGGTGACCAGACAGTATAAAAACAAAACAAAACATGAGAACGGGGTAGTTTCATGCTTGGTTTAATTTCATTGCTACTGGGAGGTTTGTGTGACACTGTTGTATAATAGTAGTGTAGCTCTTGATAGAAAGCAACCAGTAGATCTAGATTTTCATTAATCCATCAGTTAATTTCATCTCTCTAACATTTAAATGCTTCATTAATGAGCTCCCCAACTGAGCGACGGGCTAATTTGTGTTTAAAACACCAGTTAGCGCTCAGTCTTCCTCCAACAAGCAGCTTTCAGAAAACAAGTATCTTGATCTCTCACCGTCTGATCTTTGCAAATTCTAAACTTATTTGGAATCTTTATAATATCCCACCTGAACAATAATTGCTATTTATTATTTATAAAGGAAATGTTATTGAACTGTAATTGTTTTCTAAAACATATTGATTCTAATATGGCTGCTGAAAATAGGTGGGTGCAGCGTTTAATGGTCAGTGAAAACCTAAAAAGCCTTCCAACAATACTGCAGTCTTCGGTATTTTTTCTATAGTCTCTATACATCATTACTTGTGATCTCTGGTCTGCCACTAACAAACGCATACCATCCTCACCTCCCACACTCTATGACTTTACCCAGTTAGTTCAGGCCCTGTCTATACATCTGCCCTACCATAGATGGGTGATCTGTTGCATTACTGTGATATATATAAATGGCTAGTTCACTTATGCCTTATGTTTGATTACCCAAGTAACCAATAGATCAGATTATAAGCAGGAGAATAACTACTGGGCTAGCAGGGATAGTAGCTGGTAAGGGCCCAGCCACTCTCAGGCCCCATGTAGCTGACACCCGTACAACTAGAGACCCTTCTCCACTATGAGTGTGAAAAGCACAAGGGACTAATTCTGCTCAGAAGAGTAGGAAACTCTACTGTTCTTCTCTGAACAGGAAGTGAAGTGCAGAGCGAGCACTGCAGTAAGAGGCGGTGGCCTGACAGCTCATTAAAGGTGAGAAGGGCTCTAGAAACTTTGGGGGTTCCTTCATAATTTTGCTCTGGAGTCCCCAAAGTTTTAGCTAAACCTCTATATGTAAGTTTGGTGAGCATATCCCTCTCACACTTTATTTCTTTGTTAGTTACTGTATTGTTAAATATTTCATGTTCAAATAGTTTTCCATGGCTAACAGTAATATGGAATACGCTGGCACTATATAAATAAAATAAAATATTAATGGCATAGGGCAGCATGGTGGCTTAGTGGTTAGCACTTCTGCCTCACAGCACTGGGGTCATGAGTTTGATTCCCGACCATGACCTTATCTGTGTGAAGTATGTATGTTCTCCCCGTGTTTGTGTGGGTTTCGTCTGGGTGCTCTGGCTTCATCCCACACTCCAAAAACATACTGGTAGATTAATTGGCTCCTATCAAATTTCCCTTAGTCTCTCTCGGTCTGTGTGTGTGTATTTAGGGGATTTAGATTGTAAGCTCCAATGGGGCAGGTACTGATATGAGTGAGTTCTCTGTACAGCGCTGCGGAATTAGTGGTGCTATATAAATAAATAGATGATGATGAATGATAATAGTAGTATAACATTTTACAATATCTAACAAAAGTAGATTTGGACAACAAGACCAAATCACCTGGAGATTTTGGGCAATATAAGTACTGCTTCAATATGATCTTGTTAGACTTTGGGAGTGAAAAACAGCTTAACTTCAGTGTTGCCATCTGCCATAATATTTCCAGCGCTTGTTTTTTGCCTCTGGAATAAATATGATCAGTGGAAATAGACACTTACAACTGTATTACTGGAAGTCCAAAATCAAGCAGAGGGACATAATGTCCGAATAAGAAAACATCAAGGGTGTCCCAATAAAAAAAGAAAGCTGTCAGCATTACATTTACTAAACATCTTAATTTCCGGATCTTTACAAGACATGACATATGGGGTGTACTTGTGTCACCAATAGATAAACATAGTAGATTTTTAAAGGTCATAATAACAGGCTATCAATCTAAGTCTGCCACTGTTCTGCTCCTATCTATGACAGTACACCAGTATAACATCCTTTCTGAATGCACATAACCAGCAACTATAGAATATAAGAAAAACAGAAGCACTTGAGATAATACAACATGCCTTAGCCTTATCGGTTTTGAACATTGAGGCACCCAGTCTTGGGTAATATTCACAAAAACTTTTAGCCAAAAGTCGCAAAGAAAGGGGAACATACCATTGTTCTTAATGCATCGACATTCATTCAAACTGAAAGTATTTGTCTGTACTGTATTATAGAATTAGAAAACGTTTGCTTGATTTAGACAGGCCTCTTAGTAAACTATGGTTTAGTAAATATATATGTGTATATAACTCAATCAGCGTACCTGCCACCTCAAATATTCTCTTCTTGTAGGAACTTATACCATTTCCATCTTTTCGTCTCAGTAAAGGGCTGCTTCTCCTCTCTGCTACCTTTTGTTTTAAACGAGATCGAACCTTCAGGTTAGGTTCTGAAGCTGAAATTAAATTAAAATAATGCAAGAAATTAAAGAAAACTGCAAAACGACAATATTTTTTCTAAATATTTCAGACCGACATACTGGCCCGTTTTAGGACTTGCAGAAAATCTGTTATTCTGTAATTGTTTGTCAATGAATAACACATATTTTGGGTCATTATAAGTAATGACAATCAAATATCATAGCCTGTTTATCTAAAGATAACATTATTTATTTCAATATTAACAACATAGGTTTTTCTTTGATTTTGAAAGCATGATTTTTATCTAAACAAAAATGTTTTATGGAAAGGATGTTTTACAGTAGATCTGGTCCTTACACTCACTGGAGGAAGCCTGAACCAATAGTCATGAGATGCACTAGGAAGTAGCTGCTCCTACCGTTGCCACAGACAACCGCCCCTAGTGAAGCGATTGGCTGCATTCTCATATATACTGTTCAGCCTACAAAATAGCTACCTTTACTGTGTGCGACAGACAGGTTCACTTTAAAGAATATTTAAGATAAAAACATGTTTGATGCCAATCATTTTGAGCATTCTTGTAGATAATTGTAATCTATGTTACACAAATAATTATAATTATAGAATTGTCATTAACACAGATTTTCTATAATTATTTTTGAGCTATGGCTGGTCCTACAATTACTTGAAAGTATGAAGAACAATGGAAGTTGACCCCAAATAAAAAGGAGCAGTTAGAAATGTTTATGTAAAAGTTCCCCTTACCACAACAACAGGAGCATTGCTAGGACTGGCACTATGTGACTCTCAATAATGGGATCCAAGGGCTTTTTTATAGTTTTTTTTTTCTTAAAAATTACATTTTACAAATTTAGCTTTTCTTCCTCTACTTCAGTGCCACTAGCCATAAAAGGGAGGGCGAAGTTTGCAGTGTCTCAGGTTACTAACTTTCCTAGTGGAACTAGGTTTCAGCTCTATTGGGAACCTAACAACTGCACAACAGGAATAGAAGGGACAGAATGCTGCAGAGCTGCAGCCATTGCAAAATTTTGGGGTGGGCCAAGGAATGCTGCTTCACCCTCCAGGGCCACCCAATCTGCTCTCAGAGGAACAGATTGGAGGCCACGTCTAAGCATGTGCAGGTGCGGCTTGTGCTCAGGAGAGGCCCCCGCTCTGCTCTCAGAGGAACAGATCGGAGCCCACGTCTAAGCATGTGCAGGTGCGGCTTGTGCTCAGGAGAGGCCCCCGCTCTGCTCTCAGAGGAACAGATCGGAGCCCACGTCTAAGCATGTGCAGGTGCAGCTTGTGCTCAGAAGAGGCCCCTGCTCTGCTCTTAGAGGAACAGATCGGGGGCCAGGTCTAAGCATGTGCAGGTGCGGATCGTGCTCAAAGGAGGCCCCCGCTCTGCTCTCAGAGGAACAGATTGGAGGCCACGTCTAAGCATGTGCAGGTGCGGCTTGTGCTCAGGAGAGGCCCCCGCTCTGCTCCCAGAGGAACAGATCGGGGGCCAGGTCTAAGCATGTAAAAGTGCTGATTGTGCTCATAGGAGGCCCCCCCTCTGCTCTAATAGGAACAGATTGGAGGCCTCATCCCCTCCCCCTGGGCCCTGCAGCGGCTGCACATCCTGCAGTAGCAGTAGTTCCACCACTGCCAGGATCTAAATTTCACTAGATTTGGTTACATGGATTATTGTACATTTGTCCTTTGCTGTTAAGTAACTTCGATTTTCTCCTGCTACTTTAGACTCATTAAATAGAGAAAGTTTGATATGCTTAAATGCCTTTATCAAAGTTCTGATAAACTCTTTAAACTTTTACATTTATAATTGTAAACATTATCAGCAGTTAATTTAAATAAATCAAGATACATATTACATGGGTACATTAAATCAACATTATTGTCAGGAATACTGGAAAAATACAGGAAATAAACTGCATAATTAATAACCCTGAACACTTGACCTATACATATGTTATAATTAGCGTGTGCGTGTATGTAGTTGTAACATGACACATTTTTGCAAGTAAGCAACTGTCCCTTGTCTCAAAGAAAAATGATGGTTCTCCTTGTAGTTCTGATAAGATCCATTTCATAGGAGCTTTCCACACTAGTCGTGTCTAACTAATGTGAGATCTGCTCCCTTGGCTCAGAGAAAAAGCTGTTCAGTATTCACTGGAGAGATGTTGAACTTATATATGAATGTATTTCATGCCCGGTGGCACTGATTGCCTTCCTATTTTTATCATGCACTTTTTACTCGCACTTTGCATTTCAATCACATCGGCAGCAGGTTTTTTTTATATGTTCATGTCTCTGAATATGTCTGCCTGCTGAGAAGGTAACCTTGCATAACATAAAATATTGAAATGAAAACATTCAATCTGGAATTGAAAGAGGGGAAACATGAATATGTTGAGGCTTTTCACTAACAGTAACTTAATATAACCGAATAATTGGTTCAAAAATAAAATGCAAAAAAAAATGTAAATAATTTGCTGATAACTTCAACAGGAAAGTGGTTAAGTACTTCCTGTCCACCCATCACTGTCATATATGACACAAAGACCTCTCTATCAGTGCCTGCTAAAGCCAAAAGACAAAATGCTGGTCACAATCTCACTGCTACAATGTGTTTTGTTTTTATCACGTTAACATGCAAGTGCAACTCATAAACAGCATTATGTACGCCATTCCAGGTGTTTACAAGTGCTTTTTATCCATACTTTTAAGCATGGGCCTGGAAAAAAACAGGATGTTATCATGTTTAAGCCACACTTGCCCCAACTTTTAAGACCTGTCCTCCGGGAGACTCCCAGGCGGACGGAAGACATGTCATGTGAAAAGTGTAGGGAGCGTGGTGTGACACCATCACGTCAACAATAACTTGGCCCCCATTATTAAAAAGAATTTAAAAAATTGTGGCATTGAGTGGTGGGGGCAGGACTTAATAGCATAAGTGTTTGGGAGATTTCCTACTCTTCAGTGAGTCCAGGATGACTCCCTGAAATTTGGGAGCCTCCCGGAAAGTACTGGAGAATAGGCAACTATAATTTAAGCCAAATCCATATGGAAATATATGTTATATGCATCTCTTTAGGGATGCCCAAAATGTTTTATATTGTTCCATAGACTTTTTGCCCAATTCTGCATTTGGCTGTGGAATTTTGCACGGTTCTCCATCGGAATTTGGCTTCAAGTGTGCCCTGTTGAATTTCTGCTGCCAGTTTTGTTCCACCCAGAATTCCCAGGCCTATCCTTAACAAAAGCACAGGGCAGGATGGATTAACACCATCAGTATCCCAGCCAGGGTCAACGGTAAACCCAGTTAGTACGGCAGCAGGCTGCTGCGCTTATCAGCGCCAAGCCACCCTGCCCTGAAAAATATAACTTTTTTGGTGTGGCTGACATGCCCCTTTATGATTCGTGTTCCCACTCTGAGCAGAGTAGGGATCAGTATGGACGCGGGAGTATGGGGGAATGGTGCACACACAGTAAAGCCCCAAAGGCATGGGCAAACTTCAGCAGCGGGGTGCTGGAGATCCTCCACAGAATTTACCGAAACTGTCTGAAACATTATTCTGCAGAATAGTAAGACAAAAGCGTAACTGGAAGATATCAACATTATAGAACAGAAACCATGAAATTGGATTTGTGCAAAATTTTGCAGCATCTTTGCTCATATCTAGTTGGACCCCTAAATATCGCAGGAGAATTGACAAGTTTGCAAATATGTAATGACATGGACACAGGAAAAAAAAAAAGTTTGTAGAGTAAAATATTATTAAATTACTATTGCTATTATTTATTGACTAGCTTTTATATTTCATATAGCAATATACATTACTGCCATCAGTAAGTTCTGTGATATATGTACATGTGTATTTGTATGCTGTTGCTTTAATAATAAAGAATAAATCCAGTTCCAGTACTGTGTGCAAGGGATTTAAGATATGTATTTATTTAAATTCATCAAGGGAGAAAAGTCTCTGGCAACAGCAGGTTTTCATTGTAACTAATTGATCTTTTGCTGCTGCAGGGGATACTAATTTCAGTAGATATGTACACAGCAAATAAGAAGGAAAGGCTGAGATAGAAGTTTTCATTGAAAAAACATGTGAACACTTTAGCATAAGGAATAACACATGTCAGGATGTGAGCTGGAAAAGATGCTTCTGGTCAGGTGCAGTACAGCAGACGGCGTCTGGATTACTCTGCACCTGCACGACGTTCCCTACTATTGCATTCATACAACGATATTCAGTAGACTGCATCGGTTTATCTGACCAGAATGTCCTACGGTGCAACAAACGGTCCCCCAGGTGAAGAAGCTTGCATCAAATTTACCAAGCACTATATTAAAATATTTAAACCTGCAGTTTAGTTGCACAAATCAGGTGCTGTGCTGGTGCAGTCCCCGATTTACCCTGCTCACAGTAAGATTTCCTTTCTTGCAGCCTAACCCAAACCTTACAAATACTAGCAATCTAACCCTAACCTCATCCCACCATACAGCCCTAACCCTGACAACCGATTTCCCTGCTACCTAATCCTTTTAGTATTCTTACCTGGCAGCAATGGGAAGCCAGAGTACAGGACAAGGGTGAGGTTGAGCTCTTGATACTCTGCACATCTCACACTTTGTTCCACACATGCACACACTTCTGCACAAATTGAGGCAAACTTGTACAAAAATAGCACTCTGACATCACCAAGGAGTATTTTGCACTGTACCTCAGTTTAGCGTGTTATAAATGACCTCTAGTATTTTATATGTACCCATCTTTAGACCAGATTATATGATAATTTATAGACATCAGTATTATGGATAATGCTAGTAGTAGAGATGTTATGGACAATATACGGTTACAATTGTACAAGCCTAAATACAATAGTATTTTTAGGGTGATATTTTCCCAGGCAGCAGGAGATGTCATGATGGAGAGGGCTGTGGGGCTGGTTTAATATTTTAATCACAAATCTACTATCATTTTTTGTTTTGTGAGGTACAAACTGGCAGAGCCTGAATACTGGTGGGGCAATTTAAATGCTAACCCAACGCTCCCACGCCAGGGACCCCTGCACAGACAAACTGGCTCCCCTGCCATGTGGCACCTTCTCATGGCATGCTGCTCACAGAGATCGGTCAGTGGTCAGTTAAGTGTGAAGTTAGGGAAGTGTATACCCATCATGGGCATGCTCGGGATGGTGATGGCACAGATTACAACCTGACCCCAACAATTCTGGTGCACTTCACAGACAACTTTGTGGTTGCGATGAAAATAGTATGTGGTGAGGGTTTTCCCAGTGGTCTGTAACAGTTATGAGTTTTAGAACTGTTGCGTGGTGTCTACTTTACTGATAAATAGAAGCACATATTCGTAAATGAACATTATAATGGCTAAAATACATATTTGAAAGCGGATCTGATTTGTAACGCTTCTTTGTTTAATAAAGAGCTAAACATTGTTTCTAAGCAAATATTATCTCACTCATGACAAAGTTCCAAATAAAATGAAAAGAACTCACATATGAGGCAGATAACATCTATTACATTGTTATTTTTTGGAAAATGCAGAGAAATATTTATTTAAATATATATGACTCTGGGCATTGGACTATAATAATACTAGTTTATTGCTTATTTGCAAAATGTGAGTATTACCAACATAAAAATGATATTTGACAACATTAGATTAAGCCTAATTAAAATATTTATAGTGTGCTTTTTTTTATATATATTATAGAACTGTAATGCTGTTAAGATGTTTTGTGGTGTTTTGGGATGGAGATATGACTTGTGCTTAGGAGATTTGTGTACTGTTTTGGGAGTGGATACACGAGTACTCCTTTACAGTGCTGTGTTATGTTTAATGGTGGATATGTGACTTGTGCTTTGTAGTGTGTTGTTTTTGGGTTGATATGTATGTTGTGTATTGAAGTGTTGTACATTACTGTGCGTTGGGTATGAACTTATACCTGTGCAGTGTTGTACATTGTTTAGGGTTTGGCATGTAACTTGTGCATTGCAGAGATGTGAATCACATCATCAGCCAGTTTGCGTAGCGTATGTTATGTGACAGCGCTCTCCATATAACCAGAAAGTGGGTGCAGGCGTGTAGCGCATGCAGGTTTGCGTGATTCTACCACTTATGCCAGCCTGCACCTCAAGGGGAGAGATGGGGGCGTTCTAACGCCAGCCAAGTACAGTAAGGGTATGTTTGTTCAATTGTGAAAGGATGCAAACTGTGGCAAAGATGCATAAATGCCTTAGAAAGCCCCATCATTTGTGGGTTGTCAGGGGTCGGTGAAATAGTGGCGGTTGATAACAGTCTCCAACACTAGTTATCTGCTTGTTATAGGCTGGGTAAAATTGTGTCTCTGATGCAGCTAATGCGTTTGCTGCTATTTTTAGGTGCAGCTTCTTTAGTGTAAAATACACCCAAATTCTATAAAAATCTGCATCAGGCTCTAAATATTGTTTTAGGTTGGTTGGTTCGATTTAAAACAGTGTTATGGGGCCCAAATGTTTTATCTTGGTGCTCAGCATGAAATGCCAACATATATTTTAGCTTAGAATTTTTTTAAACAAAAAAGGCATAGAAATAAACAACAAATTATCAATGCTATTTTTAAAATAAAAAAATAAATATTAGGCTAGCTTGCTTTAGATTCTAACACAATGTTTTTTCTTTCAAATAAGTGTTCATTGGAAAGTATACATACATACTGCAAACATACATTTCTCAGCTGAGAGTTTCTCTATGGCAGGAGACAGCACTGCATTTAAGGTAAACCACATTTGTGGCTAGTAGTTCTTTTCTGTGCAGATGACATAGTGTTTCTGATGGTCTGGGGACTGAGAACAAGTACATTTGTATCAGATGTGTGCCTACTGCAAATCAGGACTTAATGAAAAAAGACAGGAAACAGGGGTGGGTGAGAAAACAGGACCTCTTGTAGAGTTTAAACTATACATAGGTAACATGAGATTCAGGAAGCTACGTAGCTCTTGTTTGAAGATAGGAGGAATACTTTATATATAATTATAATTTATTACTGTCATTATTGAACTTTCTTAAAGAAAATCTAATATTTATTTGACACAGATATTTTAAGTGGAATCTGATCAGATCAGTGATAAAGCTTTCAAACTCTCATTTATTAATTACCAAGAGACCATGAGGAATTTCCTCCCCCAGCTCACCCATCTTTACCTATCCCTAGATTTCTTCAAGAAAACATACAATAAATATTTTCTTTAGACTTATCTAGTTGTGAATTCACCACCTCATAGTTACTCCATCCAAGTGAACTAGCAAGTTCCAATAACTTTGCAAAATAATAAAAGTTTATTTTTGTTCCGCTTAGATTAAAAGTCCATTGGAGGACCTTTGTTTTTGGGATTTTGCTGTCACTGGTCATTAAGCACTGGAGTTGTGTAGTACTGGTCTACATGTTCACTGCTATAGGAGAAATCCATGAAAAGCTGTTTCAACCACCTGACCTCCCCAAACCCTGGTGCAGGGTTCCAGGATATGGGACCAATCACACATTACTGAAGCAGCATTTGGCCTTAAGTGTTCCGTGAGGAATTCGGACTTCTCCCTTACTATACCCAACCTTGCCACAAATCAGAATCAATCTCAGCTCCACTTATGGACTACAAACTTAGTGAAACTTGCAAATACAGTGTGTAATTGGCATAAACAAAGCAGAAATCAAAGGTTGTATCACCGGGTGTTTACACCTTTGCGAAACAGTCTGTTCCCCTGCAAAACTCTAGCGCAACATCTGTCATTTCTATTTCTAACCCATCTACTGGTAAACTGCAAATTTCAGCTAACATCCATCAAGTGAATTGTAATTGAAATGACAGCATTTTGGCTCTTACATCCCTGTCCTTTAGGGCTCGTACACAGGAGTGTTGAAATCAGACATGCCTAGTGAGGGCTGCGAAACGTGTTCAGAAGTGAACAGATCTGCACGCGCTTTCTTATAAGCGTTTGCTTTGTGTTGCCTGCAGCATTCATAAACATTAAGTCTCTGTAAAAAACACTATATTTCTAAGGGAACTCTTGTCAGAGCACTATGTGAACTTCACAATACTTTATGTTGTAGTGCAGCGTTAAGACACAGTAATGACCATGGGCTAGATTTACTAAACTGCGAGTTTGAAAAAGTGGAGATGTTGCCTATAGTAACCAATCAGATTCTAGTTATTTATTTAGCACATTCTACAAGATGACAGCTAGAATCTGATTGGTTACTATAGGCAACAGTTTAGTAAATCTAGCCCTATGTCTCAAAGCTCCTCTGAAGCAAAGTCAATTTACAAAGCTTCAATATAAGCTGTTTATCAAAGCCCATGTGTACATAGCCATTGCTATTCCCTACAACAAGAAATGACAGCTAACATATTTTTAAATCGTTTAATATGGATATGGATAGCAAAAAAAAAAGACTCTCAAACAGGCATATAAAGGAGGGATGCCTCATTTTCATGAGTCTGGATACAACCAATTGAGTTTTTGTTTTTAAAAAGAAAAGCAAATTTAGAAAAAAAACACATACATTTATATCTACATATTCTCTAAGAACATTTGTATTAAAACAGTTTCCAGTCTCTGTTCTCAGTTGAGTCAGACTAGACTCATACCCTCTGCTCCCTGCTGCTTGTTCTCTGCTATGCATGTTAAGCAAAGAAGAGAGGAATATGAAATTATTACAAAATAAAGCAATCTTTTATGTTGAAATGATGAGTTTTACTTTATTGTTATTGTCAACAACCTTAGCTACAGCGAAGTTTTTTTATTTTAATGTTTAATCATTTTTTAAACATTTTCTATGATAAATCTTGATACATTTCCCAAGTTGGCAATCTGAAATGTTGGCGGTTATGCTCATAATCTGCACGTGTTTTCATGGCCATATAAAAAAAACAACAATGCATAAGAATGTCATTGAGTTAGCTCCATATATCAATGCCTCTTAAAATCCATAATCTTTTTATAGTCACTTGGTACATGTGAGTCAATGGTGATTAAAGCACAGCTGTAGTGAGTACTTCATGAGACATGTCTGCCAGATGTTCTCCATCATACTGAAATAGACAGTCACAATGTCCACTTTATTATTTCCTGGTGTCCAGGAACAAACATTTCTAGGTCCTGAGGTATGTAACTGTGTATGATGTAGTTCATATTGAAATTGAAATAACCCTCCACTCATCTCAAATTTCCAGTTTTATGTCTCTCTGTCATCATTTGTTTCCACTGATTTTATAGGGGAGATCCACTAAGTTTTAATGATGGACTTTGGGATTCTAATTGCAAGTCCTTTAAAGTAGATTTAATTGAAACATTACTAAAAAAAAATAAAAAAAATTGTTTCATGTGTTATTGTTTTTTGTTGTTTTTTTATTGTTTGTTTATGGGCAGCTCTGACTGATTTATTGGATCTACATTATGCACTGTACTCTGTTGTAACTGCCATGTCTTGTACATATTCTTTTTACTAAAAACTTAATACAAACCTTTTAAGTTAAAAAAAAAAAAAAACATGAAATATTGATAGACAAAAGTAAGTTTATCCAATTAAAAAAAAAAAAAGGATTTTGTTTTGTAACATTTTGTAATAAGATGTTGACCCATAGTTCACTTTAAAAAAATGTGATTGTGTTATGTTATATTCTTTTGATGTGTAAAAATAATCAGGTGTAACAAAAGCTCACGTGTTTAATGAGAGCACCTTTGTTCCTAAATAAACGTGGACTATGACAAAAAAAACCAACTAAATTAACCCTATATTTGATATATATTTTTTCAAAATGTATTACTTAGCAAAGGCAAACAAATAATCTGCTATTTTTAATAATTATTTGCCCAAAGGGGGCGCTGTTTATTGGAATGTAGCTAAGCAAGCAGCCCACTTTGCTTCATAGATACAAATGGTCATAAAAACAAGGTTGAACCTGTTGAGGTTGACCTGCAATTATTAGAAGTTATTAAATTAGTGAAAGAGAGAGAAATAGAGGAGATCACACTTTAAAAATTAGGCTCCACAGCAAAATGTTAAAGGGACTCCCACTAATCCCCAGCTAGCCACACCCACACTAATATATATATATATATATATATATATATATATATATATATATACATATATACACACACACACACACACACACACACACACAGTGGTCAAGCTGGGCTTGTATACAGTGGTATACCATACTGTCACTTCCTTTACTGCTTTCAGTGTAAAACTACAAAATTCCATTCATTTACATTTTTCATACCGCCACTTCTAAATACAATACCTTTTATTCAAAATACCTACCACTCATTGTCTGAAAAAGGAAAACAAAATGACGCCCCTGCTCTGTCCTAGACCAACAACTGAATGTGCTGCTTCCAGCTAAGATCCAAAGCTAGATATGAAAACATATGTCTGATTGGTTACTCTGGATTGAACCAATAGCTGCACGACTGCATTTCTGTAGTATGTGCTGCTAACCAGGAGGGACTTTTAGTCATGTCAAACCTTATTATTGATCAGTAAAATATGATGCAAAGTAATGTATGCTTTTATAGTAAGTGAAACTTTATATTATAAATATATATCTATAATATAAATGCTTAGTGGCGTGTGTTAGTCTGTCTGTGTGTGTGTGTGTGTGTGTGTGTGTGTGTGTGTGTGTGTGTGTGGAAAAAATAAAACCAAGCTGCAGCGCCACCTGCTGGGCGGAGTTATACACTGACCTACTAAATTCTTAGTGTGTGCGGAAAAAAAATTCAGAAAGGGCTGAAATTTGGTATACTAAGATGTTTTTAATTTGTTAATTTAATTTGTTAATTGTTAAAAGTGTTTATAAAGATTTAAAAAAAATATATATATATTTCTTGAAGGAGAAGTGACAGTTGGGAGTGGTTGGTGGTTGCCGGGGGTGAAAGTGGGGAGTGGTTGGTGGTTGAGGCCTGGGCTATGGCCCAAATGCATGACAAGAACCTTTTTAACACCTTAAGTAGCTTGATTTGACTAGAATGCATGAGTATCATGCACGGGTTAACTTGTATAAACATATATATATATATATATATATATATATATATATATATATATATATATATATATATATGTTTATACAAGTTAACCCGTGCATGATACTCATGCATTCAAATATACACATATACATATATACACATATACATACATCTATCAAAACATGTTCTTTCTGTTAGGAATCTTACCTAATATGCTCTATTTAAATAGATACAGGGAATTAAACAGTGCTCTCCACATAAAGTGATTTTATTAATAGGATTATATATTACACATGGTCCAAAAAGTTTGCATTAGCAGCTAATCCATGTTGGCTATGATTTAATTACAACCAAATTGATTTGTATAAAGGTTGAGATGCTGGATTATTTTGATTATTTTAAAATATTTACATGGTTATTTCTCACAAATTTACAAAGTTTTAAGATTTTACAGTTTTCTCCCACACTTCTCTATATAGTGCTGCAAAAAATGTTTAAGCTGTACAGAGGAAAAAAAATATATGTTTGGCAGCCATTAGCAATAAAGTTTAGTATATGTTGTTCCCGCAAATAAGTAAAAAAAAACAAAACACAATATAAAAAAACATATTAAAATAAATAAAATTATAACATATAAAAATAAATAAAGCACAAATGGTAATAGGATTGTGCATGAAATCACTGTGTGGTGACGGAAAAGTAATGAGTTTCATGTAAACGCTCTTTCATTTCGAATCAGTTTTTACTACTCAGAAAGTTTATTTGTCTTGTTAATTAAATTATGAAATACACCTGCTCAGAAATGTATTTAAAAATGTAGTTTTAAAATGATGTTAATTGTACAAGTTTCGTTCTGATACGGTTATTATGTTTGGGAATATTATTCCAGTCCCCTACAACTTAATTAGCTAAATATACAATGCAAGCTTCCATCTGGTAGAGTAATTTAACAGGGATAATTTTGCAGCACCATAACTCAATGAGGCACAGAGGAAAAACTACTGAAATGCTATTTCCTTTGGAAGAGAATTATGTACAATTTCAGCATGCTTAGAATTTCTAACAGCTAAAACCAACAGGGAGGTATCACTCTCATTTATATGACTTTCCCATGAGGACACCGACAGCAGAGAATAAAGCTTGTGCAATTTTTCATGAGCAACTTAAATATTTTGCTTTTGGACAGAAAATAACATTTGGCAATTAAAGCCTTTAACTTAACTCTAAGTCTAGGAATTTACATTTACCAAACAAAAATTTTATATATATATATATATATATATATATATATATATATATATATATATACATACATATATATATATATATATATATATATATATATACACACACACAAGTTAACCCGTGCATGATACTCATGCATTCTAGTCAAATCAAGCTACTTAAGGTGTTAAAAAGGTTCTTGTCATCTTCATCACCACACACACTCGCCGCTAGGCTTTTATATATTAGATAATGCTAAGAATTTAGTAGGTCAGTGTAGTATATAACTCCGCCCAGCAGGTGGCGCTGCAGCTTGAGCACTCTTGTCACCCGGTAGTTTTTTCCACACACACACATAACACAGACACACACACACACACACTAACACAGCATGTATGTGCATGAGGTAAAATTACCTCACGAAAATGAGTTTGAGCCCTCAACTCGTAAATTTAGCCTTTACTATCCCTCCCACAGGGGGAAGGGGGGATGATGGAAGTTAACTGACTTCACTATTATAATTTTTTTGTCAAATAATGTCAGTATACAAAATTTCAGGTCAATTGGATGAGCCCTTTCTGAGAAAATAGTTTTTTCCACACACACACACACACACTAACACACGCCGCTAGGCTTTTATATATTAGATAATGCTAAGAATTTAGTAGGTCAGTGTAGTATATAACTCCGCCCAGCAGGTGGCACTGCAGCTTGAGCACTCTGTCACTCGGTAGTTTTTTCCACACACACACACACACACACACACACACACACACACTAACATACGCCGCTAGGCTTTTATATATTATATATATATATATATATATATATATATATATATATATATATATATATATATATTATCATATAACAAATAATTGTGACTATGCTGCCTTTATAGTTGTGTTTCTTTCAGTTTCAATGTTACTGTCATTATTTGTGGCATAGGAATTGTTACTAGAGCTCGGTTTGTGCCAGGTTGAAAAAATATCCTGGTGGCATTTTAGTAAAAATGTAGTGTATATCAAACCAACGTGACCATACTTGGCAACATATGAAAATAATGTCTAGGGACACTTTCTTGCCAGGCAAATGAGTGTGACTACACTGTTTGAAACATTATATGTAGACCTAGAGTAATATACCTACCTGACATGAGAGGATCACTAGACATGATCATTATGCTATTATATTGCATGGGAAAAGTTTATACATACATTCTGGGTAAAATAATTGGATTATACCTCCTATACACTTATCTGTATCTGACTAGCGGTGGACTGAGCTACGTCTGTCTGTCACCATAGAGATCACTGATTCCTATAGTAGTTGGTACCCTCTGTATTCTCTAAAGAGTAGGGCACAGCAGAGATAGTACATACTCTTAGTTAGTATAGAGGTCATAATTACCAGAGAGATTGATTAATCTCTTTAATGAACTATCTAAATAAATAAATCATAACCTAAACTTTAACCCAAACAACATACAAAACAAATACCATAACAATGCTGCATTCGGCATTCCAAAACAATGCTGCATTCAGCATTCCAAAACAATGCTGCATTCAGCATTCCAAAACAATGCTGCATTCAGCATTCCAAAATAAGGAACCTACTACTGGGAAACTAGTCAAACTGAAAACCAAAGACATTGTCAAGCACAAATATTTTCAATGAAAGGTCTCCAAAACCTGGAATCTAGATGTGATATATGCAACCACATACCTGGACATATAAAAAATACTTTGTAAGATTAGTCAGATTTCAGCTCAAACTGCTTGAATAAGATGCACCCGGATCCTTCTTCATTTGAGATATATTCCACCAACTCCCATCAAACACAATATAAACATCCCAGGACATGTTACCAGGTCTCTCACTGAGCTCACACTGTCAGATTATGTTCCTCACTGATATCAGAGCACTTTATCTCCTCACTAACATCTGATGTTTATTTTAACATCACACGCTAAGTAAGATAATATCAAGGTCTTGCATGACCTATTGAGTCTGTCTCCTGCAGGGAAAGTTTCTATCTAACATAGATCTATGATACAGTTGGTCAAAGCACAATGGAATGTAATCAAAATCTATTATATTTATATAGTTAAAGTAACATATACATGAAATAATATACTATGTTTAAGCATTTGAAAGAGGCAATAACTAATAACACATATACTGACTGCCAGCAGGACTGCAAATTCAAGTGAAGCTGTTACCATTTGGAGTTTTCACCAACTGCATCTTACTTTTTCTGTCTATGCCGAGAGCAAAGAGTTGAAAGCCAATGTCAATGTCTTGCTTTGATTGCCAGTGAACAAAACAAAACGATGAAAGCATTTGGCTGCCAAAAGATTGGTCAATTTTATTTAGTCTTTATCACAAATAAGGCTCCGTCCAATGACCTGCCAGATACAATCTGCCATCAAACAAGTGGGTAGATTGATTGTGCTACTTCAGCGGTATGTAATTAGATATAATTATGCCCACAGCAACATGTTGAATGGGCTGCTGATCCTGCAAGCCACTCAGTACCGTGCTTCATCACTAATTACAACTAATTGCTCCTGGAAGCAAAGAAATTGTGTACAAAAGTTATTAAGAAACTAAAAGAAAAAGAAAAGACGAAAAGCTGAAGTGTAACGGTATAATTTATGACCACC
Organism: Mixophyes fleayi; assembly: GCF_038048845.1. Lineage (NCBI taxonomy): Eukaryota > Metazoa > Chordata > Amphibia > Anura > Limnodynastidae > Mixophyes > Mixophyes fleayi. The sequence continues at coordinate 54,659,222 of NC_134406.1, forward strand.
AGGAGAAGCAGAGCCCTTCAATTTAAACCATATATGTATAGCATAGTTACAGAACAATGTTGTTTGTAGGTCATATTTGTATTAGGGCATGGTTTAAATAAATCAATATATACGTATATATACACACACACACACATATATATATATATATATATATATATATATATATATATATATATATATATATATATATACATACATATATACAAGTTAACCCGTGCATGATACTCATACATTCTAGTCAAATCAAGCTACTTAAGGTGTTAAAAAGGTTCTTGTCATGCAGGCCTCCTCAGGGGAAAAGCGTTACTTCCCGACGCAAGCGCCCTTTTTTAACGTGGTTTTGTCCACATGTCACCACCTCATCATTTTTCTCCATCACCTCATCCTTCATCTTCATCGCCACATCCTTCATCAAGCTACTTAAGGTGTTAAAAACTCCCCCACTGTCACCCCCGGCAACCACCAACCACTCTCAACTGTCACTTCTCCTTCAAGAAATATATAGGTCAGTGTATAACTCTGCCCAGCAGGTGGCGCAGCAGCTTGGTTTTTTTTCCCACACACGCCACTAGGCATTTATATAGTAGATATATATGTATCTGTTGCCTGAATAATAAAATGTTACTCTATACCTTGGACTTCCCAACACTGCCAGGTCTCATAGCAGTCACATGACTTGCTCTAGCCATTATTGCCATATTCCTCGGGTATTCATTGAAATTCCACAAGCATTATCACATGACATTTATTTAAAGGGACCATGACCTCAAATAATGTGTTTTCTTAATTGTACTATACATGCTTGAAACAGATTTATTTTATCTCCTCTTCAGAATATGAGCACACATGTGGTTATGTCTGCTATATCTGTGGCTGCTTTCTGTCCTGTTTACTGTACTTTGCAGACATCGCCAAACCCTAATAATGCCATATTCTGCTCCACATCCATTGTTCTAGGTCTCACCTCCAAGCTACGGTATTGTACAATGAGAGCTCTTGGAGGAGATAGAGGGATTATGGGAAACAAAATAGAACAATAAGCCATGCATGCCGATTTACAAACTATCTAAAATATAACAAGAAAATTTGTATATTATTTTTTTTATAATTAGATTAGAAAAATACAAAGGCAAAATAAACATAAAATTAACATCCTTTTAATAAGTATATAAAATTACACTGTATTATAACATGTTTTCAACATTTCTCTGTAAATTGAATTGAAATATTCCAGCTGTGGCTAATTCTTGTTAGTTAGTGTTCAAAACCATATAGCAGATATATCTATAGAAAAGGTATAGACAATGTAATATGCTCACATTAACAGTAAAAGTTCCTGCCAGCCACACATGAGACACTAAGCATGTGTAGATATACGTATTCCTGGAATCACAACTTACACAGATCACTACTTGCTGATTTTAATGTAAAAAAACCAAAAACAAACTCTTCATTAGTTTTCCTTAACTGAATGTTAGAAAGTACAAGTAGTTCTCATCAAGAGCAAGACACTGCGATATGGAGAGTTTAGAGATTATGCATGCCAATAAAAAAAACAAACCACATATAACGCTATACAAAGTTATATTCATTATTCTAATGTTTAAAGTGCTACATGTTTATCTGAATGTATTAGTTTCAAATTGTATCCTGTCTTCCATACACAACAGGACCTGCCAGTGTGTTGTGCACTAGATGTGAAAAGCACAGATTACAGTTTACACTATGTGTGTAGCAGTCCCCATTCACAGGACCAAACATTATGCAATGAGCCACACTCATGTTGGTTACATCCATGTAAATCCTGGACAAATCCACACACGGATACCAGGTATCAATCCAGGACACACACAGTCCCTATCCACCTATGAAAGAGACACAAATAAACGCCATGCATATCTTCCAGGTCCCACCAGCTGCCTTGCGTTATAACTTTATTATGAAATATGTGAATCCTTAGCTAGAGACTGCATGTGCCGAGTTGGCAGCATAGTAAATAAAACGCTAGTAATGTAGAATTCTAAACATCCATTAATACATATGTTTGAAAAAATGTGAGAAAGCAGCAGAAAAACTTTGTACCGACTCTTGCAGTATTCTCATGATTCTCATTAGCTGGGCTGGGGGGCAGGGAGACCGGTGACTTAGTGGTTAGCACTCCTGTCTCACACCAATGGGGTCATGAGTTTGATTCCTGACCATGGCCTGATCTGTGTGGAGTTTGTATGTTCTCCCCGTGTTCGCGTGGGTTTCCTCTGGGTGCTCTGGTTTCCTCCCACACTTCAACAACATACTGGTAGGTTAATTAGTAGGTTAACTGGCTGCTATTAAATTGACTATATTCTCTCTCTCTGTCTGTGTGTGTGTGTGCATTTTAGGAAATTTAGAGTGTAAGCTCCAATGGGGCAGAGACTGAAGTGAATGAATTCTCTGTACAGCGCTGTGGAATTAGTGGCGCTATATAAATAACTGATGATGATGATCTGCCCCCTAGGGCGGTCCCATAGTGGGTCACCTTAGGCTGGGTCACTGATCCACCTGCACTTTTCTTCCATTAAAATGTTCCTAATAGTCTGTGGAGTCGAGTCTTACCCCCTGGGGCTAAAATTTGCCCCCCCTCTGTACAGAGATATAACTAGTAAAGCATACCAGAGGTAAGTCGGTGTAGTTTATAAGGCTTAAGATATGGATTCTGTCTTCATTCAGCTATGGTTTCAGAAATTCCTAAAGAAGTTGCCCACTTAAAAATAAAATTAAACTGGTCAATGAATAGTTATATGGGAGAGCACTCATTTGTTACCCTTCCCCCAACCACTTAAAAGTTAGTGTGTACTCCCTGCTTCTCTGTTCTGTGTGTCCCATCTTAATATGTACCTCGTTCTTTGTTAGCTTTAGGTGGACATCCCCTTTTGCTCTGCGTCAATTTAGGGCTGTTGCACATATTCAAGCAGAGATTTCAATACTTTATGAATGAAAACAAATATAAAACGATAAGGCCCAATGGCACTATCGGCCTGAGTAGACTGATTCCTGTGGTCCAAGTTATTCAAAACACAACACAATTAAAAGCATTTGGCACCATATCCTCCGGCACATAGAACGACTGTCAAGTGCTAGTTCTCTGCATGATCTAAATAAATTATTAAACTGCTTATTGGATCACAAGGCACTGTGCTGTGTCAAAATTGCTTAACTTGCAAGGATTGAATGCTCCAAACTGTTTATAAGCAAAGTCTCAAATTATATTTGACTTAACGTGTTGTTAAACTGTCTTTCACAAGCTACAGAAAAAGGTCAGCTCATTTAAATGTAATGGGATGGAAAACATCAGGCAGAAGACATCTTTGTGACACTGATTTAGAATCCTAAAGTAGCATTAAGTGTCTTGGGAGAGAAAGGGATTAACAAATATAAAAAGGTCAAGAATTATTTTGCACTGTTGTTGTTTTGAAAACGTTAGTCAGCAATGGGAAACGGGATTAAGTGCTCTTAGTTTTATTGTACCCCCTGATTATTGTATATTTATTGCTCTATATCCTAATGGATTCTGACCTTTCTCACAGATAGGACTTAGCCATATAGGGGACATGGTCCACTGAGCTTAAGAGGAATGCAAAGCCTCTTGGATCATCACTCCAGTTAAGTTTAGTACTACCAGAATACTCCTAAAGTTTATTGGTTCCCTCGGGTCCAAGGGACAAAATGGAAGTACCAATGTCCTTTTATTGTGTACAATGGACATAAATCAATAAAAGTAATAATAACTACATGGGTGTGTGCCAAAACAGACCCAAATCAGGAATATGAACTGCAAATCACCTCAGCCTTTAAAATAGCATTTGCAATTATTCATTTATTGAACTATGCTAAGTAAAATATATAATTTTATATCACTCAGTAGGCAAACGCCAATTAATATTGTAGAGAGAGAGAGAGAGAGAGAGAGAGAGGGGGGGGAGAGAGAGGGGGGCAGAGAGAGAGGGAGAAGGAGAGGGAGAAGGAGAGGGAGAGGGAGAGGGAGAGGAAGAGGGAGAGGGAGAGAGAGAGAGAGAGGGAGAGAGAGAGAGAGAGAGAGGGAGAGAGACACATAGTATCACTGAGACTTGTGTAGATGAAAGACAAAGCCTACCTGATCAGCAGGGAGGTATCTGTGAAGCTTATGAAATACTCTCTTTACATGAGGAGAAAGACACCAGTGAAGTACTGATTGGCTGTGTTATACCTAGCATAAATGATTGGACTGAAATTCTGAAATGATTACAAATATTACAAAGCAAAAAAATAAGCTAACCAGATAAAAATTGGGACAATGAAACTAGTGGTCCAGGCCAGAGCCGTAACTAGGGCTGTGCGGCAGGGGCGACCGCCCAGGGCGCAACGCTGAAGGGGGGCGCAATTTGGGAATATTTTAGATTAATTTGATTAAAATTGAGGGCTAGGGGGGCGGCATTTGTCTTTCTCGCCCAGGGCGCTAGAATTCTAAGTTACGGCTCTGGTCCAGGCAAAAGGAAGCCAAATTGTATCAGTTTTAAAAGATTGCAACCTTTTAAATTAAGCATTTACAGCAGAAGCACTGATGGACTTGATGTTATATGTAATGTACAGGTATGGGGTATTTAGGGAATAGTGGTCACAACACGATTATATACTTAAGTGTCAATAAAACGTTTGTAAGGTGACTACACAAAGTACAAATTTTAGAAGAGCAACATTTAATCAGCTCAGAGAAGCACTGAAGCTTGTAAACGGGAAAGTGTGCTCTTGGCACAGAGGCCATATGGGACATTTTGTAAAATATGTTCAACAAATACTGTTGCAAGAACATGTCATATAGCAACAAAACAAATAAATGGCACCTAAAGTGGTTAAATAAGGAAGTATTGGAAGTGATAATGGAAAATCGAGCATTCTAATTGTTATAACTAAATGGGCTAAAATTACATTGTGGAAATACAAGCAAATCAGGATAGCATAGGTTAAAGTCAGGAATAAAGAAGGAATAAATTACATAGGATGGAATATAATTAGGAAAAACTGAGATGGAAAAGAACTTTGGAATACTAGTTACAGTGGCGCAGTGTCAGGCAGCAGCTGCAAAGGCAAATAAAATAATATTATTTATAAATGGGGTAAATATTATAGTCTTACTATTGCATATGTTCCTAGTTTTTCCACATCATGAACATGGGGTAGAGTTTTGGGTTCATAACTGTAAGAAAGACATAGGAGAACTCAAATGGTTTTAGAGAAGGCAAGCCAATAATAAAGAGAATGGAAGGGTCAAATCATAGAGAGGTTATAATTAATATGTATAATAAATTCAACGTCAGTATCCCTTGTCTTTTGTAGGAAAACAAACTGTTCCTACAAATGATAAGGGGTCATCAGGTGCGAACAGAAGAAACAAGGTTTTGCCATGTAGTTCTTTATTGTAAGGGTGGTAAAAATGTGGAAATACTAATAATTAAAATTAGTAGAGGACATTATGAAGATGATGGGTGCAGGAACTTGATCTGATTGTAATGGGTTAGGGAAGAATTGTTTCCCCTGCAAAGTTAAATTTGCAACTGTTACACTGGGGAATTTGTACGTACGTACGTGTATATATATATATATATATATATATATATATATATATATATATATATATATATATATATATATATATATATACACACATACACACACACACACATGTAGATATTTATGTATATATAGATGTACATACACGTGTGTATGTATGTATATATATATATATATATACACACACACACAGCCATTTAAAAAGAGTATGAAAGGTTTTTGCATGTACATTTGCTACACTTTTTATTTTTACATGCTCCAGATAACAAATATTTTAAGAAAGTGTTTTAGAAAATAATTTCTTTCCTAAAGTCATAGGGCTAGATTTACTAAGCTGCGGGTTTGAAAAAGTGGGGATGTTGCCTATAGCAACCAATCAGATTCTAGCTGTCATTTTGTAGAAGGTACTAAATAAATGAAAGGGCAACATCCCCACTTTTTCAAACCCGCAGCTTAGTAAATCTAGCCCATAGACTTTTTTTTTATATTTTTTTGTACTGAGCATTAACTACATTGGCTAAAAATCTACACTTAGAGCACCTAATTTTCTCTTTATAGAATTACTTCCTAATAGTCATGTCTTTTTCAAATCATTCACTAAAATTGATTTTCCAGGAAAATTGAAAATTGATTTTCCAGGAAGTGTTTGGTTTCCATTTTAAACTAATCCCCCATGTTTGACAAAATTAATCTACAGAAACAGCTTTGTTTAGGCTTGGAACACACATCAAAATAAAAGTGGGAGTAGACTGATCTCTTTGAGTGGACTCCCCCTGTGTTGTCAAATGATTTGAACCCACAAACCAACTCAAAAATGCCACATTACAAACGTACTGACATATTTTACTTATCTATACTCACAGTGTTCAAATCTGATTATACTTAGTCCATTTATACAAGTCCAGTTGAGCTATACCTAGTCGACTTATACAAGTCCAGTTGTGCACAGACTGTTATGGATAATTATTCAGAAGGAACGTAACAGACAGTAATAGAGACAATTAGAATTATTTGTAACCACCTAGCCTAAGATAATGTGAATGCCAGTTATGTGGCCCTTTAGACTGACCGTGAGAAGACAAAATTACGAAACAAAATTCACTCCATATGTTGTGCAAGGTTCAGCAATTTAGCAAGGGAGGTTTAATGCATCACATTATTCTTATTTCCTAGGTTAGTATCCCCTGTGGCAACAACAATGAAGTGTGACCTTAATGCCTGATTGTGCAGATTATCCAATTACAATTAATTACCACGTTGAACAGTGAGTAAAACAAACAACAAATAGATGCTAACAATTCCAAATCTGGACCCACATCAGTTACTACATTGAAGTGGTACTCTCAGCCTTTATATGTAAAGGTACCTAAAAACATTAAGCACTATACGTTAAGAGCCATTTCCCATTTATGGGATACAACAATCCTAAATATTAAAAGAGAACTTCGTATTGAGTGATAATTAGAATTTGAGCGCTGTCGAGAAGACTCTAAAAGGCACAATATTATAGTTATGAAAAATAGACATAAATTTGCTAAGTAAAAGGAACTGATACACAAACTTACGTTCTTAGTGAGTCAATAGCCTGCATTCTCATGCATCCCCCACTGTGTCTGGAAGACTAGCACACCTTAAATACATGTATTATAAATATTTTTATTTAGACTTCAATATTAGTGGTATAAATGGCAATAAAGTTGCCTAGAATTGTTTTATGTATCTTATTTGTTTACAAATAATGTTTTTGAAGTCAGTGATACAATTCTACCAATTACCAAAGTTAACAATGCACTTCTGTGATGGATTAAGTGTTATATGGGCTAAAAGGTAAAAATTAAGATTGGCATATTGTAATTATGGACTCCATGATAGACAATTAAAGAAAAAATGACTAGAAAATTATTCTTGGAGTAGTAAGAGAGTTGTATTGTATAGCATTACAAAGACATTGCTGCAGATGCATGCTAAAAATGCCAGCCCAAGTCTTTCTGAATAGTTTTCTTCAGAATATAATCTGCTAATTAAATTAGAAGAAATATGATGTACGTGAAACACATATACATGAACTATTAAACATTTTATTTTATGTCCGTGTGATTTTTCATTGCGTGAATCTGGTCAAAATAGTGTAATTTTGTAAACCATCGGTGAGAAACTGATTAACTTTATGGTGAGATAAACCGCAAAGGCGATTCCCATATAAACGTGCCAAATACAAGTGACTGGCAGTGGCGCACGCAGGGGGGGTTTCTGGTTCTCCAGAAACCCCTCCCCTCCGCGAACCAACGGTACTGTACAGCAGCCGCGGCGTTGTCAAAGAAGCGTCCACGGCAGTGCTGTATTGTAGTATAATACAGCACTGCCGCGGATGCTTCTTGACAGCGCTGCGGCTGCTGTAGAATCGCCCCTGACTGGTTAAAAAAGAGAAAACATGAAATATAAGGAAACACATAGGCAAAGCTTAAGGTGCCCATACACTCTGCAATTTTGATGGCCAAATAAGTCCAAACTAGCTGCAAATCACAGCTTGTCCGGGTCCAAAAACAACACCAATCCCAAACATCATCAGGATGAACAGTGAGTTCATTTGGACCATAACCATATCTGCCGGAGTGTTTGGTCATCATCTGACTGAATTAATGGTGCCCTGTCAGATCAGTCCACTTGTCCTGAGAGCTGAATGGCTGGATCGAAATATGGCCGCACATGTATATGTACACGTATGTTTGTAGCTGTCATATCGGCTCCTGAGCCACCTCTAGGCAACCTCTGTCTGACTACAATATCAAGCAAAGCGCTGTCAGGGCACGCTTGCACATGTAGTTCCGCCACAGCCCGGACGCCCCACAGGTTGCTTAGACCTAACACGGACAGTCATATCCAGCCCACGTGCACAATAAGTTAATTGAGTAGAATAATAACTTCCAACATTTGAATATAATATGCTTCTGACACGCTTCAGGAAAAAGTTACAAAATTGTGTAAAAATAGCTTCTCCAAAATAAAAGAACACATTCTGAATCTGTAACGACTTTATCATTTCTTAAATGTCAAATGGAAAGGAAACTATTAAATGTAACTGTCATGTCAGCAATTGACTAGGATCAAAGTGATGATGTTGAAGACAGTACATTAGAGAGGTAGTGTGAGAGGCCTGATGTTCTGTATGTGTAATAAACTCATGCAAACAATTTATATTGCAGAAGTATCCTATATTTCTATATTAAGCAATAAAGACTACCCAAAACTAAATTCAGACTTGGTGAAAAAAATCCTTTATTGCCCATGGGTAAAGGAAAAAAGGCTTAACCTCTAAGGGCAAAGGTTACCAATTTCTGCCTGTCCATCACTGTAAGCATACTTGGAACATCATTGTCTGTCTTATGGACAAAGCAGTCACATTGTCCTAGAAGCCTGGAGCAAAGCCTCATGGCTACTTAAATGAGCAAGGGGTCATCTGACTCGTGTCGGGGTTCCTGTTTCTTTTCCTGAAGAAACCAGCGTAAAAACATAAGGGTTATGTAGCTAAGGGCTAGAATTAACTCTATTTTTCTTATTGTGATTTAATAGGTAAACAGGGTAGTTCTGCATGTTGTTAAACTGTCATGTTAATTAATGAAATGTGGTATAGTCGATGAATCAAACCCTTATAAGATACATTCTGTAAGTATAATGCTACAAATACCTACTTAAAACAAATGAGACATAAAAATTCTAAATATTTTAATGGGAAATAGTTTAATCTGTGGCATTAGCAAAGTGTTTCCTGTAGAATATGAAAATTAGTGCATACTCTAAATGCATTTGATAACTTTGTTAATGTGTATGTTATGGAATGCCAAGGATTCCTTATGTGTTACATAAATGTCTTAAATCTCTGAAAAATATGTACCATATAGTAATTTATTGCACATCCACTTTACTTACAAGAATATACTATTATTTTCTATTAGGAATAGAAAAACAGACTAACATATAATGAAATGAAATATGTTAGCATTTAAAAATAAGCTAGTTCCTGTTTTTTTAAGAGGCTAAAGTAGTTAAAACACCATCAGGTAATTATAACATTTATAACACATAGAACAACTCAAAACCCATTGTGTACACTGCCTTGCGCTTTGCATCTGTTTGTGCAGGAAAAGATGGTGTCTTAGCATGAAAAGATGATGGCTTTGCAGTCAGTCAGACATAATTAGGTTGGACAATAGGTGGTTAGGGATAGTCTTAACATATTACCAGATAGGCACTCTTTATACCAATGGTGCAGTTAAAAATATAAAACTGTACATAAACAAGTTTTAATTTAAATGAGCAAAAGGGGTGTGGAATAGATAAACTGTGAGATTGTCCCATTTTTTATGCCTGCTGTGAGGTCCTTACTTATGCAGCATATGCACACACACATCTATTTGCACCTATTTACATGGGCAGGCACAAGTCGCAAGGCAGATGCACCCATCTTGGATTTCAGTAACATGAACTGTTTGTGCACTGTAATAGGTATGCCACGTATAAATGGTTATGCGTAGATATACACAATGCCCCTTATGGATTAAGTACCTGGGCACTCTTTACTTCTACTATTATCCTGTATTCTTGCTCTGCATATACCACTGATTTTGTTTGTACTCTTCCAGCTCCGATTCATGCCGCATCTGACCTTGTCTAAGCTGCAGATTTGTAATACCATTGCTGATCTAGTTCATCATTTATATATTTATATAGCGCCACTAATTCTGTAGCGCTGTACAGAGAACTCACTCACATCAGTCCCTGCCCCATTGGGGCTTACAGTCTAAATTTCCTAACACACACACACAGACTATGGCCAATTAACCCACCAGTATGTTTTGGAGTGTGGGAGGAAATTGGAGCACCCATAGGAAACCCACGCAAACACGGGGAGAGCATACAAACTCCTCACACAGATAAGGACATGGTCGGGAATTGAACTCATGACCCCAGTGCTGTGAGGCAGAAGTGCTAACCACTTAGCCATCGTGCTGCCCAGTTCCTGACCCAGGTTTGTATAGCTTGCTTCTCCTCTGTTGTATAATCTATAACCTGTGTAGAAAGCACCAATATCCTGGTAGAGAAGTCCGGAAGGCAGCAAAGTACAGCTGAGCATCTTTACCTCTACTTTCTATAGTAGGTGAAACGCACAGGTAGCCTGGGATATTGGTGTTCACAAGAAGATATCATTACACCTGCTTAAATGGCTGTGTTTGGCTTGAGCTGCAGAAATATACACAATGGAAAGCAATACAATATAAAATTGAGGTTTGACTGACCAGCCACATGTATGTGCCCACTCACTCCCCTATGTTATAATATAGGAATCAAACAGTTCAACCCCAGTATTTTGGGAAAATTGAAACTCAAGATCACAGCTGCACACTGCATTGACATAAATTTGCACAAATGCAAAGCGGCTGCAAAAACATCTAAATGATTTAGAACATTTGGGACAAACGTATCCACATAATGTCAGCATATCTATATATGTGCAACAACAGGTTCAACAGTGCAAAACAGGACTCGTCATTTACTAAAGTGCAAAAGTGCAAAATTACAGTACAAATGAAAACATGTTTAAACTATTGAGCTTGTATGAGTGGACTTATAGAAAATTCAGTTAACAAAACCATTTAGAGATATATATCAGCATAGATTTGTTAGTGTATCTTATACAATGTATTTATTTTAATTCCTTGGTATCTACATGTTTTTATACTGTCTAATCGATGAATAGCTACTTTATGTTACAATGTTTTAACAATCTTGCTTGAAGGAAATAACCCATGTAATATTTATAATTGGTGGCCAACTGCAACAAACCACACTCTACAGGAGTCCTTTAAGAGGAACACTGGTTAATGGTACATAGATCTGCTGTATAATCAGTCTCACAGCTGGAAGGCTGAGGCTTTCCCTGCCCACATATTTACCCAACATAATGGAAGCTACGCAAATAATAACCCTGCAAGATTCATTTGCAGTGTCTACTTCTTCTCATCTGTTTAAGATATCAGCCAATTTCTGCATAATATACATGGACGCAGCGTAAACTTAAAGGGCAAATTCCCCACTCTTAGATTCTGATAAGCGTTGCATTTGGGACATGTATTCCTTTCAAATGCCACTTCCATTAAGCATCAATAGTGGCTGCTTAGCTGTTTTCCAGGGTGCAGATATTTCTACACCTATTCATGTTCTCAGCAGGAGTTCAGTAACTTTTACTTGATGCAAACACGATGTCCATCAGAAATGATAGGAAAGGACACATTTGATTCCCAATGGAGTCCAAAACAACCACCAGGCCTCTTGCTGTATTGGACATCAAAGAGCAGTGATATAATATATTTACTATGAGATGCTCAGTAAAGTGGAATATATTACTGTTCAGTTAAGGCATTTCCTACTGATATAAGGCTGTAACACTTTTGCTCAATGATTCAAGAAAGCCTCTGGTTATGGAATCTCTTATGAAGGTATACAATGTTGGATTGAAATCTTGGGGGGGGGGAAATGTATCAAGCAGCAGTTAGTTAAGATCGCCAGAAATTGTTTTGTGCCAGTATGAATCCACAGACAAAAGGGTGAACCGATAGAAAACCAGTTGAAAATAGCCATATTCAAAAGCACCACATTACTAATCGCTGTCCAGACTTTGGTCGCAATACGTGAGATGTATCAATCAGTTTTCAGCTATCTGGCCTGTCAGAATGTTAAAAAAAAAAAGGTGTTTCAAATGCTCTCCTACCCCTCTCATTATAGGCTGTGCTGCCATGCTAATAAAAGTAGCACTGGATTCCTTCTTAGTTTCTACCAAAGGTTTACATCACATTAAGAAAAGAAGATTTTAGGTAAATACTGAAAAATACCACTATACTGCAGAAAAGATTATGGCCACTATATTATAAAAATAAAAAAAAGTTAAAATATATATACATCAAAGTGGGAACTATTACTTTTAATTGCATTAATATCTATGGGGAAACCTGTAGAGGGCGCCTGAACATTCAACCTTTATCTAGCTGGTGTGAATATTTAATTTACTCAGATACAGACATAACTTATGTGAATGATCCACATCACTCAATGCATCTAAAGTGCAGAATCGTGATATTGTACAGGGAACTGGCAGCTGCCTATGAAAAAAGCTGGCAATGTTATCTTTGTCATGAGCTGTAAGTTTGGCAATAAGAGAGACTTCTCTAGTAGCAACTGGCTGTGCCTGGACTTGGTAGTATTCTAGCCATATGCCCCTGATAATTGCATAGCCTTTATTAATCATTATCCGTTTTATTGGCAGACAAGAAATGCAATGGGTACCAAAGCTAATCTGTGATGGGACCTTCTACATAACCATCATAACGTCATACCCACCACATGTCTGCTCTATCTCGTAGTCATCATTCCATAGGGCAGAGTGAATTAGTAGTAACCTGGCACAGTGGTCGGAATTATATCTACAATTATTTTATCCTCATTATTTTCCAAAGACAGGATAAATTCATTATGAAAACACATTTAATTTGTACGTTCCTCTGGCACAGGGAAGAGGCAATGTACAGCAGCACAAGCCATAGTCATTGGAAGATGGGAAACCTCTTTAAAGAAAAGTCTGCTACCACTCCGCAGCATATTACCATAGATTAGTCATTTATAATAAGTGTGTCTGGACACTTCTGTCATAGAAAAATATCCATATAAGTGTTGCCTTGGCAGCATTAAGCACCAGGGATTGCACTATCATTTCTACCACTGAAGAAATAGTTGTATCGCACATGTAAAAAACTATGGCGTCTTTTTCTGTTAAAGTAAAGAGATTGTGTAATAGAATTTTCAAAAACATAGCACAAAAAAGATGACAATCTTACCAGTTTTTCTTAAAGGAAAGTCGTCCCTGGTATCGTGAGCTCCGGGCAAAGTGTATTTATATGATGGAGAGGTCCCACTTAGTGGAGGAGAGCTTTGATCCAGTGAAGTATGATGTGCTGCCCTGCAACAAGAACACAATAAGAGTATAGACCAGTAATTAATGGTTTGGAAGCTAAAGATCTTAAACACTTATATGAGAGTTTTCTCATCTCTGCTCTGCATGTTAGTAGGCTTGCCTTGTAGAAATCATCTATATATTAGGGGCAGCACAGTGGCCTAGTGGTTAGCACTTCTGCCTCACAGCACTGGGGTCATTGGTTCGAATCCCGACCATGGCCTTATCTGTGTGGAGTTTGTATGTTCTCCCTGTGTTTGCGTGGGTTTCCTCCGGGTGCTCTGGTTTCCTCCCACACTCCAAAAACATACTGGTAGGTTAATTGGCTGCTATCAAAATTGACCCTAGTCTCTCCCTCTCTGTCTGTCTGTCTCTCTCTCTGTGTGTGAGTGTGTGTCTATATTAGGGAATTTAGACTGTAAGCTCCGATGGGGCAGGGACTGATGTGAATGAGTTCTCTGTACAGCGCTGCGGAATTAGTGGCGCTATATAAATAAATGATGATGATGATGATGATTATTATATACAGTATGTACCCACTAATTATATTAATATATACATATGTAAGCACAGAGAGGGGGGGAGGGAGGTCCTGCCTATTTATTTAGTGTGTGACCCCTACAGTGGTATATATTCATTTTTGGCCAAATATATTCTTGATATATCATAGCTGTTAGATACTGTTATGTTTTTATTAAACTTTTTTATTTTGAACTGCATCACATATATTTTAGAAATATAAAATAAAATATATAACAGATATAACAGCCATATTTCATCATATAACAGATAAACCCAGGTGAACAAGTAAAACCATAAGACTATTGCTTAGAATAACTCGGTAACTGTCGCATGTTTTTAACAATTACAAAATTTAAAGACAGGAATTATTTAATGGTCATTTACCATTTAGAAAACGGTGGTGGCAAAGCACATAAGCAGTTTAATTCCTGGATGGCGACATTATTTACATATACTGCATAGGTGCAGCTGTGTCATACATCGATCCCAGTGGTTACATTATGCAAGTTGCTGCAGGTAAAATGATTTACTCAAGATAATGAGCGGTTCTGGTCAGACCTCGGCAGGTCGGGGATATAAACATAGAACCCAAAATATGCATATTATAGGTTTTCAAAAAGTAAAAAGAAATTGAAAACCAAACAAACAACATATTGTGAGATGAAGAATGATAATAAGCTGCAGGGGGGGGGGATATTTTAAGGTGTTCTCACACTAGCAGGAGGCTGCAGAACCTTTGTATTCCTGCATTACATGTGCACACATTTTAGTGCATTAATGTGTCCAGATAATACCATGCAATAATATAAATATTAAATGACACTTGAGATAAAGACAGCCCTGATGTCCCCTTTAATACCATGAGGTATGTAGTGAGTGTCCAACGTGTGTGTGTGGGGGGGGGATTTCTATATGTGATGCTGTCATACATGTGCCATAAGAAGTGCACTGGGCTCACCCTTATTATAGCATAAAAAATTACTCCTAAGGGGCCTGATTCATTAAGGATCTTAACTTAAGATACTTCTTATTTCAGTCTCCTGGACAAAACCATGTTACAATGCAAGGGGTGCAAATTAGTATTCTGTTTTGCACATAAGTTAAATACTGACTGTTTTTTCATGTAGCACACATATATCAACTTTAAATTTCAGTGTACAAATAAGCTATCAAGTATTTGTGTGCTACATGAAAAAACAGTCAGTATTTAACTTATGTGCAAAACAGAATACTAATTTGCACCCCTTGCATTGTGTCATGGTTTTGTCTTAAATAAGAAGTTTCTTAAGTTAAGATCCTTAATGAATCAGGCCCAAGACTCTTAGCATAGCTGTTCATGACAAAAGACAATGGACAGACTTACGTGATGCCATCATATTACTTCCCCTAACCAGCTTCACAACCATACTAGTAAGATGAAACTATTGCTTTTCAACACTACAATTTATCACAACTGTACAAACATTAAGATTTGTTTCATTAAGAATTTACTATAGTATACATAGGCTGGAAAGTGTATTTTCAATATTCATTATAATAATCTGAAAATGGAAAATTGCTTATTTGAAAGACATTTATAACAGTATTTCATAAATCATAAATAGCTACTTGATTTTAAGCAATAGTTTAGTCTGCTTTCACTGGTATTAGTTGGTTTTAGTGTGATTCCCAGTGAGTTTTTGTCTATATAGTGATGTCTAGAGCACTTTCAGTGTAGTTTAATGTAAGTGCAATATAATGTCATCAAGTGTTTAGAATCTAGGTCCTAGGAAACCAACACACTCATATCTACTCACAGAGAGACCTTTCTTTGTTATTAAGATATCACTCAGCTTGGAGGCATTGGTGGAATTAAATGACCTATAACCCTGTGAGGTAATATAGCAATGGTTCTTCAAATGCCTTATACCTAAACCTGACCACCCATTGCCGTACTTCCATCTTCCCAAAATCCATTCCCATTCACTTTTATTAACAATGTTCCTGCCTCCTTAGGCCTCAAACAACTCTGGGTCCTGGGCAACTGAATCATCTGCCCCTTTCATATTCTGCCATTGCTTGGAGGGAAAGATTTTTAATGGCATAATATAATACACTTATGGGAGGCATCATAGTGCTACTAACCCTGGCTTTGTGACATACACTATACGGCAAACAACACCAATTCTTCATGTAACCCACGTATTCTTATGTGCCACCAATCTTGTTCACTAGATTAACACCTGATTTCTTTATAATAATTTTTAAATTCCTAGGATCAAGAACCATCACGAGAAGAGAACGACACATTCATGTAGCCATCAGTAGCCAGAGTCAAAGTTAGGAGCCAGCAATAAACATTTGTGAGCTACGCAGAATTTCTGAGGAGTGATGATATGGGTTGTAACAGCATCATACATTACAATGACCAACAAACGTTGCTAAAAAAGGAACAAAAAAATCTTGCATGGTAAACAGTCTAAATGACCAGCAAATCCCACACAGCCTACGCTCAACACATTATATAACACACTACACCAATATATAACCAGTCTCCTCACATATGATTACACCAGTATATGTTCTAAACTATGATTACCCCCAGAAAATCATTACACCCACCTGAGCCCCCAGTAAAAGCATTCCACACCAACCTGTAGGCCCACAAAAAAAGCATTACACTGTGCTTCCAGATAAAAGCACTACACCACTTTGTGTCCCCCCAAAAAAAGTATTATACTAGTCTGTGCCCCCAGAAGAAAATACACACCAGCCTGTGTCCCAAACAAAAAATGCTGTATATCCCTCCCCACAAAAAGCAATGCACCTGTCGGGAATGATCGGACTGGACTCCCGACATAAAGTACAGCACTGTGCACCCCTAATACTATGACCATGGGCAGGGCAGCTCTCACTCCTATAAGAAGACCTGATTATGAGATTTCAGCACAAGTAGTAGAACATTTCTGTCTAAGGGTTAAATGCTGGTTATTGGACATAGGAGTGTCATCCACAGCTAGTCTCCAATGCAGGGGAAGGGGAGACCCCGGTCCCAGGGTGCATTTGTCCGTGACTGGATAATAACTGCAATAATAAGACTGAGATATGATGACATACGTGTACCAAAGCTTGGGATGGCGGCCTATGGAATGATTGGTTCCGTTGGTAGAAGATTCTTTTGTTGCAGATTTACTCAGGAGGAATTCCTGGAGTTTCAGCTTTACCTCCGTGCTGGCCACAGCTCCTGAAATGTAATTGAGCAAAATAAAAAAAAAAGATATCACCTTACAAATTTTTCAACTGAGAGGAGCTATATTGTCCTCTAAACAAAAGTAGAACACTTTATGCGATTCTCATGCCAGATATCTAACACTATAAATAAATATTAATGGTACAGCATGTCCCTCGGGCACAGAAAGGGTTAAACTTGATTTAGGAGGTGTTACTTCATTTTGCTTGTTTCTAAGTAACAGGTTCACACAGTACACACTCAGCTAGAGGGGAAGTCCAATAAAAGTGACAATTTAATTTAGCTTCCCACACTATTTGTTTACCCATAGGGTAGTTGTGAAATTACTTACTGCTAGCATTTCAAATTAATCTTGTGACTCTGAAAGCATAAAATACATAGTGTGTGTGCAGTTGGAAAATGAATTAAATACTCTCCCCTAAGGTCAATTAAATCTGAGTTTGTGCTTATTGACTGCTAAATGAAAAACCTGCTACACCTATGTTGTGGGACGGGAATATCAATTCAGTCCATGCATTGAATATTGCTGCAATTTCTTACAAAGGTTTCTTTCTGTTTTGAAGCTTTAGTCCTAGAACCATCTACAGTGTTTTCCAGTCCTCAGTTAGTAGTCAGCATTTAAAATTGTTTTGCAGGGAAAAATTGAAGCTAAGCTGGTGCATATATACAATTATATATGGTTATGCAAAATTCTGCATCAACAGTCCATGGAGCACTGCAACCCAATCATGTCAGGTTTACTGAATCTATTGTGCAGTTGGTCAATACTAAAACGGGGACAATTCTAGGGACAAATCTTTAAAACTTGGAACAGTCTCTGGAAATAAAGGACACTTGGCCACTATGCATCTAGACTTAATATTGCACAGTCTATCTGACCTAATTCCCCACCTCTATCCTGATTCATGCTCCTCTCTGCCCCAACGTTTACTTTGTGCTTTATGCCATGCCCAGCCTAAGCTGTGTTGGGTGCGACGAGTAGTTGGTGAAGTTCGGTGGGTCATAAAAATAATAGGATTGAACTTTATCTTATTCTTTGCCCGAAACGTTCAATTTCTGCATCACGTGAACTTCTCCACATCATGTGACCTCCTCCACACACGTGACCTCCTCTACACACATGGTTACCCAGTGTGAATGGCCCATCTAAGATCAGTGCAAGAGGGATGTACAGTCTGCAACATGTGGTCCATGGTCCAGATACTTGTGACTACTGCTTACTAAATTGAAGCAAAGTAAGGGATTCTCGGCAGGCCCTTTTATTCACTAGGGTGCTGCAAAGTTGTTGTCGATTTAGACATTTAAACAAACATTTTCTATGATGGGGCACATTAAAGTGCAACAAGTGGAAAACTCTCTGCAGAATAGCACTGTGCCTGTTCCAGTCTTAGTCTCTGTACAGCGGAAGTAGTGGTGCTATATAAATAAATGATAATAATAATAATAATAATAATAATAATAATAATAATAATAATAATAATAATAATATACCTAACTCAAATGCTGGTGGAAATCTGGTCATCCAGAAGTCACAATGAATGATCAGATTTGGATCATTTAAGCCCCTTTGAAGGTTACAGAGCAGCACATGAGGTGCATCAGGTTACTCATCACTGGGGTAGGTAAATCAGATCTACAAATGCATTCTGCATAGCTTACAGTAAGGCAGGAGGCAGTTCTGGGCTACTTATATTAGACTATGATGATTATCTTTGTTCAGATAATACAGTTCCTGTCTGCTACATATCAGTGGTAAAATGTTGTTTTATTTTAATGAAACATATGATTATTGTATTTCTTTTTACTTAGCATTTGCACATTGCTGGTATTTTGCACGTTATTAACATAAGTGACCCCAATACAGTGCAATTTGTTTAGTTATTGTGGCCATTTTTGACCAACATAATCAACCACTCTACAGAATGTAGTTTCCAGAATGATCATTATAAACAATCTAGTTATGATCTTATTTAATGTGATTTAATCAGCTATGATGGAAAAAAACATGTTGGAGTATGGTCACCATTGTCATGTTTATGGGGTCACCATTCTGTCTGGAAGTGCAGAGTTCTTTGCTTGAACAATAATTACATTTTTTGGCCCAGGACCAAAAACAAATCAGCGAAATTACTCTGTGTTCCGGTGTTCAGCTGCCGAGCAGATTGTTGCATTACGGTGTCGACACCATAATTAAAAAGCAGTGCATTTATTGTATTTATGTAAGTTATGGATTTAATCGTTTTTAATGGGATGAGTCACACATATGTTATTATGTAATACAGTTATGCTGGTTAGCTGAATCCTCATAGATATTTTTCTGGCTGTGAAGATGCTCAAATCCTAGACCTTTTTATAAAAGTTTGAATGAAAAGGAAGTATTATATTTATATATAAATTGTAGACTGTTTAATTCTCAATTATCGATGTTTTTGATTGCACATTGTTACCTGTGTTACCTGTATGTAAAAAACACTGTTCCCATTATCCTTGATACAGAAAAGGAAGTGTTCTCTTCAAAGGAAATTGCATGTGTTTGTCTCCCTCTAGTGAGCCAGCACATAGTGCACAATACCTGAATTTTTTCAGTCTGACCACAAAATAGTTTCCTTCTTATCTTGGTTCCTTTTTCAATAAAACATCCGGGAGATATTTGTTAACAAATCTAAAAATGTCCAAGGTTGTTAAGAAGACACTTGAACTGATTGTTGTGTCTAAAGACACCAGTACATCCTAGCTGCTTAAGGAATATCGAAAAATACACTTGGTGGGAAAAAACATTGGGTCAAGGACCAAAAAAAGTGACACTAAAATCATCCAGATATTGTTCCTGGTGCCAATAATAACAAGATACAACTAGAAGATACATACATAAATAACAAAAATGATGAAACAATATTATTTTCCAATGTGCATGACCACATCTACACTTTGCAGTGTGCCAATATGTCCTGAATTAGTATCCATTAACATCCATGCTTATGGTACACTGTCTGGAAGCCCCTACTCCAGAGCTTTGACTGGTAAAATATAAAACTAAAAGAGGTAACAAAGTAATTCCCAGGGATGTTCCATCTGCCAATGTGGCCTGAGGGAGCCTCTTCCCCTTCCCTAAATAAATATATAACGGCCGGAAAAAACAAAATATATAAAATTATATATATATATATATATATATATATATATATATATATATATATATATATATATATCCTGTTTCATGTAAACAGATTGACCAGATTGAAGGTTCGCATTGACCAGAGCCCTCTGTACCCTCTGCCTCCGATCCGTGCCTTCTTTGTCAACCTTGTATGTACTGGTCTGTTTTTATGTAGGATTTGATGGACCCACTGTGCGGTGTTGCAGAGTTTTGTGGCGAATTACAAATAAAAGATGACAGATTTCCTAGGCCTATATCTAGCGTTGCCAAAATTTTTAAATACAAAATCTGGACACCTGAATTATAAATTTTGAGTTGAAAAAATGGGTAGAAAGTAAGTATACTTTGAATTTTTTCTATCCTATCTACTTGTTTATAGGACAGTTTAGATGCTTACTATCTTTTCAGTTTGAAAATATTGTAGTCTGTGCTCTCAGATACCCTCATATTCATATTCACTGAAATAGCTTTTGACAGATAACAACTCTGTTTTCACTCTATTCAAACAATATTACAGCTACACGCAAAACAATGAAAGTGATTTTCCCCTTTATTTTAGAAGTTTACCAAATATCCTTCCAAATGATAGTCCTTTGAAAGGATCTCCCACCAGTTTTGTCCTTATTGAGCAGGACTGTTGGGGGGGGGGGTATGTCCTGGCCACAGCCTCTGATGCGTGCAACATTTAATTTATGGGCAGCATGGAGGCTTTAGTGGTTAGCACTTCTGCCTCACAGCACTATGGTCATGAGTTGGATTCCCACACCATGGCCTTATCTGTGTGGAGTTTGCATCTTCTCCCCGTTTTTGCATGGGTTTCCTCTGGGTACTCCGGTTTCCTCCCACACACCAAAAACACACTAGTAGGTTAATTGGCTGCTATTAAATTGCCCTTTGTCTCTCTCATTCTGTGTGTGTATGTTATGGGATTTAGATTGTAAGCTTCAATGGGGCAGGGACTGATGTGAGTTCTCTGTACAGCACTGCAAAATTAGTGGCGCTATATATATAAATGATGATGATGATGATGATGATTTCCAGGGTTTTTATTAGGGGAGGAGATTGGGGGAGGTCCAGCACTTCTAAAGCACTTGGCAGGAACTCGAGGGAGTGACAAGCCACCAACATGTGTGGGCATTCCCCATTTTATGCGGCATGAGCACTTTGTTATGAGTGGTCAAAACTAAATGATGAAAGGTATTTTTCTAATGGTTAAAAATCCACATTTAAATGAATCATCCTCTCTGCAGCCGCATAGAGGATACAATACTGCACATTTACCAAGAAAATTCATCAATGCCGCATTCATCAATTTCTGTAATGACACACAGCACTGCTGCAACGCTTTTTGGCAAACTATAAATAAAAGATGATGATATATTTCCTACGCCTATATTTGGCTTTCCAAACATTTCGAAATAAAAAAATCTGAACCCTAAGAGGGAGATTGAACTGCCGGCAATGTGTGCGTGGACATCGCGCTGTGCGCATTGCCGACAATAGCGGTACAAATCTCTGATCATTTTCCCTCACACCTTTATGGGGTGCAAGAAAAAATGAATGGAGATTTCTGTCAACTCTCCACAGCGAGGTTTCTCGCGGACGTTCCGGAGACACCTTGGGCCTGAGTCATTAAGGCAAAAAAGGAGTAAATGTTCTCTGGGACAAACCATGTTACAACTTAAGGGGTGCAAATTAGTTTATTATTTTGCACATAAGTTAAATATTGGCTGTTTTTTCATCTAGCACACAAATACTTGTTAGCTTTATTATTACACTGAAACATGTCCTACCCCAAGTATAAATCTGTCCCAACATTTTAAATTTACCTCCCCCTCCAATGCAACATGGTTTTGCCCAAGTGCAAATGTTACTCCTTTTTTATGCTTTGCTCTCCTTAATGACTCAGGCCCCTTGCGTCTAAATGAATTGCCTCCTAAGTGAATAATAATAGATTTTGAGTGGAAAAAAGAGTGATTATCCTGGGAGAACCAGGTCATTTTAGAGCCCTATTTGTGTGTCCTCAGGCCATTTTTGGTAGCCAAGTTTGCTAACAATTACAAATATGTTTTATTGACAACTTTGTACAAATCTACTGACAAACAGCATTTTACTGACCTATGTTATATCAGTTTTTGCCGCTGTGAAATTAATAGGAGAAAACTAAAATCATGGATAGCAGGTAAAGCACAGGTGACTTGAGGGAAGAATTACAGGTATTTGGAATCTCCCCATGGTGAGAAATATTAATTGTGAAGTTTGAGATTTAGGGCTAGATTTACTAAACTGCGGATTTGAAAAAGTGGGGATGTTGCCTATAGCAACCAATCAGATTCTAGCTGTCATTTTGTAGAATGTACTAAATAAATGAAAGCTAGAATCAGATTGGTTGCTATAGGCAACATCCCCACTTTTTCAAACCCGCAGCTTAGTAAATCTAGCCCTTAAACACATTTATTTAAAAAATGTACAGCTGCTGCAGCACTACTTGTAGCCAACAGGTGGCGATACATCATCAAATCTTTCTTCCAGAGCTTATTTACTAGTCACTTGTAGACACCTTTATAGAATTATAAATTATTTTAGGGCAAGATGAATACAAACACTAAACTATTTGTTACTTGTTTGATTGTTACATGTTTACACTGTATTATTATGCGTAACCTGCTAAAATGGATCTCTCCCCATTGTAGATCATGTGAACTGCCATCAGTTCCTAGACCTATACATTTTGAAAATGATCTATGTCTGGCATAGTAGTAAGAGAACACTTGATATTTGCTGACTTTCTTTACTGACTGATGAAAATGTCACTATATTCTTCCAGACAGTTAGTAAATTACTTAGAATTGGCAACCATGTCTCTGTCTGTGTGTGTGTGTGTATGTTAGGGAATTTAGACTGTAAGCTCCAATGGAGCAGGGACTGATGTGAGTGAGTTCTCTGTACAGCGCTGTGGAATTAGTGGCGCTATATAGAAGATGATGATGATGTGCTCTCTATTGGGATAAAATAAGCTTCTCCTTGTAGAGAATGGGTCACTAGGTACAGAAGGGAGAATACTTTTATTATAACACATCACTTGCCATCCACCAATCTGAAGAACAAAGGCATGTGTTAAGAAATCTGATCGGTGGCATGGAGGTCACACTGACAAATACAATTTGTTTCTCTCTGTGACTAAAGGCTTCATAGTTGTTAGTGACACTTTGTAATGGACACTGATTACAAATGCAAATAGTAACTGGATTTTTTCGAAAATAAGGAATGAAAAACAAATGAAACAATAATGTTGAGGTTACTAAGTGTGTGCAAAAGGTCTAAAGAGGGATTGGACATGTTTTCCTTGGTAGATAGAAATATGTCATGGCTGCAATTTGAGTGACCACAGCTAGTTATTTTACAAGCTTTCTTTTAGCTGTCAACATTAATTTGTTATTTATAAACTTCACCATGGTCACAAAGTATTATAATTTGTAGAGATTTACAGGGAATGCATACTCCCTAATCAAATCAATTTATGCAATGTGGGATTGCCACCTTATTCAGAATAAAAAGCAATAAGCAAAGCACAAACTAAATAGTGCTGTATACCAAGTAAATAAAAGTCAATGACATATTTTATTGGATACATATGGAGAAATTAATGTTAAATATTCCTATATTAAAATGGAACACTCAATTTTTAATTCATATGCCCATTTCCAATTGATAATAGCTATAAAATGAATGGGATATAGAAATGAATGGATCATAGAAATGTATGAAGCTGCACAGCGCTGGTAATTACCCCCCATCAACAGAAATTCAATGAATCTGTGTTGATGTGTGATCAAAGCAGGGAGTTCCAGGGACTCAATGATAAGGGCTAGCAATGTAACGTGGTTTTGTCAAGGTTCAAAGTTAATAATTTTTTTGCTTTCCTTTCCTTATTGAATCAGGCCCCTTGTCTCTTGGTGCACTAATTCGCTCATTCAGCCTCCAGTACCCCCTCTACGCTGATGACACCCAATCTATATCTCTTCCCCTGACCTCTCCCCTTCTGTACTATCTTGTGTAACCAACTGTCTTTCTGTTATCTCTACATGGATGTACCAACACTACCTAAAGCTCAACATATCCAAAACAGAGCTTATCATCTTCCCTCCTCCCAGAGTCACCACCTGCCCTCAAATCTCCCTCACTGTTAATGACACCATAATTTCCTCAGTCTCCCAAGCCCGGAGTCTGGTGTCTCACTGGACTCTGCCTTCTGCTTTATTCATCATATCCAGGCACTCTCCCAATACTGTCAACTCTACCTTAAAAACATTACCAGAATACTCCCTTTATTTACTCAATATGCAACCAAAACTCTTAGCCACTCTCTCATCATCTCCCATCTTGGCTACTGCAAACTCCTGCTATCTGGCATTCCTGACACCCAGGTATCCCCACTTCAATCCATCCTAAATGCTGCTGCAGGACTGTTCTTCCTCTCTCACAGCTCCATACTTATTGCACCACTGTATTATTATTGGGAATCGGATAAATTGAGATGTTTAACCATGTAAACATAATACAATTGTAGAATAATCTCAATCTTTAGATTTTTGGAGTGACACAGGGATGTGAAAACACTATGTTGTATGTGACATATTTTAAAAACACTCTGGGCCTGATTCATTAAGGAAAGGAAATAAAAAAAAAATGAGCAACTTTGCACCTTGGCAAAACCATGTTTGATGGAGGGGGAGCTCAATGTAAAATATGACCTAGATCAACTTTAATTTCAGGGTAGAATTAAAACTATCAAGTATTTGTGTGCTACATGAAAAAATAGCCAGTATTTAACTTATATGCAAAATAATAAACTAATTTGCACCCCTTACATTGTAACATGGTTTAGTCCAAGAGAAAACTCGCTCATTTTTTTTTACTTACTTTCCTTAATGAATCAGGCCCTATACTTAGATATTTTTGCAAGGTTTTGTTTAGGATAGACACAGGCACTCCCGTACACATTCTTCATTTGACAGGGGAGCGAACAGTTGCTAACACAGGTGCATGTGCAGTAATAACCAATATTAACCAATCACCAATTAGCTTTGAATAAGCTAGTGCAAGATAGACTTATGAAAGTAAATGTCTATTTGCTTACTATGCATTGCTCTTCTGCACCTAAAATGATCTTAAGCCCATTGCTTTCCTACTAAAACCTATTCGAAAGAAATATCTGCATTCTCTTGAATATTGATATTCAAGGTACAACCAGACAAGCTAAAGTAACCTTTTAATGGAAGTGGCATACTGATTGTGAAATGTATTCATGGTAAACCATACTTACCTACTTTCTTCAGCTCCCTTCCGGGAGCCAGCCAGTGGAGGGGGGCGTGAAGGGGCGGGGTGGCCGAAATCGCGTCATTTCGGCCCCGCCCCCTGTGACGTCATGACGCAAATTGCGTCATTTGACAGCGGGGGCGGGGCCAAACGCCGCGATTCACCGGGAATCGCGGCGTTTGGGATCTAATTCTGCCCACTTCACTAGGAAGTGGGGTACTTCCTAGTGAAGTGGGCAGAATTCGGGAGATTGCCACACTCGCCCGGGAGTCCGGGAGACTCTCACAAAATGCGGGAGTCTCCCGGACATTCCGGGAGAGTTGGCAAGTATGTGGTAAACACAATGTGGCTGTCAAAAAGGCTTCTAGGGTTTTTCTAGGCCTGTAATTTTTATGAAATTACTGTGAGATGCATAGTTTCATTTTACATTTATTTTTGTTATCACTGATAATGAAAAAAAGAAAAAGTCGTACTTTCTTTGACTCTCTCCTTGCTGCGAGGGTGAGACAGCTGTTGCTCACGACGGTATTTCTCTGCTTCCTGCTCCTGTCTTTGTTGCTCCAACTTGTGTTCCTTCTCTCTCTCTAAGATCTCTTGTTGCTGCTTCATCGCCAGCAGTTCTTGCTGCAACTTGGGAACAAACAAAAAATATATATTTTTTTTTGCTAAGTAACATTATATTATGAAGGGTTTTGGAACATAGGATTAGCTCACTTACTATGATTATAATCATTGTGTTCATCTGTGACACAAACATGGCTGAGGGAGCACCAACACAATATTACTGAAGGACGGTTAGTACAACAATACTCTATAAATAATATATACCACATTTTCCTGTAGATATTAACTGGATTCATTAAACTGCTTTTAAACAGGATTCAGCTCATTTACTAAAACACTTGATTTGTGATGGATGTGAATTTTTTAATAATACTTCCACTATCAACATCAAACACCAATCAATATTTACTCACAATAGATTGTGACATCTAGCTGTACACTTCTAGTGAACTTACATACATTTGTAGATCTCTAGTTGGATATAAAGCAACAGTGTTCTATACTACATACTTGCCAACTCTCCCTGGATGTCAGGGAAACTCCCTGAAATAGGGGTGATCTCCCTCACTCCCTGAAGAGTCTGGCATTCTCCCTGATGCTGAGTCAGTACAAGACGTGGTTGGCATCGCCATCTGTGGCATGATGACACAGTTCAGAAATTGTGTCCATGTATTGATGCCTATGGAGGTGGCCATTTTCACGGAGACCAAAATTTAATCAAAAACTGACAGGTAAGACAACATGACTTCAGTAATGGAGACAGAAATGTAAAAGACACTTCACATCTCTAGAGATTCATTAGCTGCTTTTCTTTAACGCATAGTTGCCTACTCTCTCGGAATGTCCGGGAAACTCCCGCATTTCTGGGAGACCTCCCAGGCTCCCGGGAGAGCAGGGCAACCTCCCGGTTCTTGCCCCCGCAATAGATAAGGGGTGGGTCTTAATGACGCAAATATTGCGTCATCTTAGCCTCGCCTCCAGCTGTAATTGGCCAAAATTGTGACAATCGGTTAGGGTGCGGGGCCAAAATGATGCGATTCGTCAAGCCCTGCCCCATGCACGCCCGCCTCCCCCGGGATCTCTCTGAAGCCAATGAGGAAAAGTTGGCAAGTATGCTATACTATTTAATTTTTTTCATAAAAGTTATATTTAAATGAAATATTTTTGGGCATGTTCTGCATTTTTAATTTGAAGGTACCTTGGAAGTGGTCATTAAAATTCAGCTTTTTCTAAACAGCAAGTTTTTTATTTAATAGTCATTTCAATTATTCAAACTATAACACAGAACGTCAACCGACCTATCAGAAGTGCCTGTTTCTGCTACTGCAGAATATTTCGCTTACAGTGAGTGCACATGCGCACATGTGGAAAGAGGGGATTTTCAGGGATGTCTTGCAGGTTTGAAAACACAGGACCAGCTTTCAAAAGAGCTCAAAGGGTTATTCAAAGTTCTT
Source organism: Mixophyes fleayi (assembly GCF_038048845.1). Taxonomy (NCBI): domain Eukaryota; kingdom Metazoa; phylum Chordata; class Amphibia; order Anura; family Limnodynastidae; genus Mixophyes; species Mixophyes fleayi. The sequence continues at coordinate 54,687,055 of NC_134406.1, forward strand.
TTTTTTTTTTTTTTACATGTAATAATTTATGAAGTTGATAAGACACTTTTTATATCAGAAATCCCGGTGGTAGTCATTGGTGCGATGAAAACATTTCCGAAAACAGTTACTGCAACAGGAGAATGCCGATTGCTGTAATTCCAAAATGTAGGAAATACAGACTTATTGAAAAAGTGACAGAGAACAATTCCGGCAACTCTGCTATCAACGCCGACAGGAGAACATGCCGGCACACAGATTGATGTCACTTCAAATGGTGACATTTCCATTGCTAGTATTAAGGGGGCAATGTGAGATCAAACTCTTTAATGTCAACTCAAAACATTATAGCAGGGTTGCTGGAATTGTTCTCTCTCACTTTTTCACTAAGTTTGTATTGCCTACGTCTCAGAATTACAGCAATGCTTTATTTAAATAAAGTATTTTTCTATGAATACATCCTGCTATCTCCATCCTCAGATGGCAATAGCAAAAGGAGGGAATGAATGAGTGTTTGGAGGGGAGGCAGGAAAGAGGCTTCTGAAGCACTAGACATGTGAAGGTCACACACACCTTTCACAGTCTGTGCCTATTTGAAAATCTCCAAAGTTGGAAGCTATGCTCACAAACAGTATTATGTGTTTGGGTGGCGCTAATGGTGCTCACACCTGTTCCTTGTATCATTTGTTAACGTAAAGATTTGTACTAAATTAAAGTAAAATATAGTAATTAGCAAATTAGTTAGTAATACAAAATGGGTTTGAAGGTCCTAGACCTTGGTTAACACATCCTCTTACTAATGTAAATGGCACATAAAAGAGATATGATGTAAAGTCAGTGGTAAAACAAGGGGAGCACTATTGCTGGTTATCAAGGAGTACAAAGCTAGGATCACGATGTTATGTTCAATAGGAGCTCTACTCCCATCACTGCAATCCAGGCCCTGATTCTAAGGACCACAACATATTTCTCATACTAGCAGAAGGCATCTAAACATGAAGAAACTTCATGTTTCCCTCATGGACAGGTCATGGTGCATTTAGGTAGACAGTCTAGACTGCAAGTCCAGGCAACCAACCGTCCAAAACTAAGGTAAGACTTCTATCCCGTACACGCTCAGATCACAAGTTGTGATACAATTACCAAGTTTGCACTCACGTTAAAAAAATATTAAGAGTCCATACTTGCCAACTCTCCCGGAATGTCCGGGAGACTTCCGCATTTTGCAAAAGTCTCCCGTACTCCCGGGCGAGTGTGGCAATCTCCCGAATTTTGCCCACTTCACTAGGAAGTGCCCCACTTCCTAGTGAAGTGGGCAGAATTAGATCCCAAACGCTGCGATTCCCGGTGAATTGTGGCGTTTGGCGCGATTTGACGCGATTTTGGACATCCCGCCCCCCTCCACTGGCTGGCTCCCGGAAGGGAGCTGAAGAAAGTGGGCAAGTATGATTAAGACATATTCTTACATATTATTTACACAGAAGTAATACATGAGAAATTAATTCTTTATGGATTCTGTTCTTAATGCCAATATTATAGTTTTTCAAGAGGTTGAATTTGAAGTCATTTAACAGCGAATATATTAAAAATCACAGAGAAAAAAGAGCTGCAATTAAACAGTCTTTATCTGTAATATTTGTATAATAGAATACTATGATCGAGTCATCATAAAAGTGAGTTTGGAACTTGCCTAATTCGCAGACATGTAGAATGTATAAGTTAACCTGTCCAGTGCCGGAGCTTTGCAATGGGTGGTACGTTGTGTCACACATATCCCCATCAGCTCATGTTGCAAAATCAGGGCTTTCTTGGAAATCACATTTCTTTGTAAAGAACTTAATGGAAGCAATGCCCTGGGGAACCATTCACAGTCAGTTGTAAATGTTCTTAAGAGAAACATTCCTAGTCACTCTTTTCCTCTTTGGATAACAGACAAGAAGAATGACAATGGGAGCCCTGTTAATATGAGAAATCTACTCAGCTATGCAGGAAACAGATTTGCTGAATTAAAGAAATCGGCTGCCCCATTGCTTGTTTAGGGAGAGAGGCCCTGGGACAATTTGACCAAAATCAAAAACAAAGTTAACCTTTAAGACGTGGAAAGACATTAATCATGCACAGTGCTGTAACCCACGTTATTGCATCATCTGACAAATAAAACTGTGCTGGGTAAATCCTCATGTATCATGTGACCTCTATATTGATGACACTAAATTCCGCACAGTTTACACAGCAGAGATGCAGACACTCTGCTCACTTTTCACATCACCATTTTGATTCTTTGTATATTATTATTTACATATTATAAATGTAGGTCATAGAAAAAGAGGTCATAGGGCAGCTCTATAAAGTGTCTAGGGTGGCTGAAAATATAAATCTGGGGCTGGCTGCCCTGTCACAGAGCAGGTGAAGAAGACAGGCTCCAGGAATAGATGAGCAGGTAACTAAAACAAGGAGGTGTGGGATGGATGCAGCAACCAATTCCTATACCTACAGAATAGGACCCTGGACTCCTCCTGTCCTCAAGCGCTGGAAGGCTCTTGAAATATCTGACAGCTTTGATCAGTAAATTTGCTGCCGCAAAGTAATTGCTAAACTGGGGGAAAGTTATTAAGAGGCTGTAAAGGGGACTTTCTTTGTTCGGAGGACCAATATTTTTTAATTTTATCTGAAAATGTTCTTTGGGGATCTTATGGTTTGCATCTCCCTCCTGCCCTCATGTAAGTTCACTTCAGGCCTAACAAATCCTTTTGGATGACCATAATACACATACCCGCACTTAGTAGCCCACACGTTAATTCTGCACAGACCATGGCATTTGGAACAGATTTGCTCAGGCACAATGCAAAAACGATTGGACTCCCTGCTATGCATGTCAGCTCCCACATACCTGGGAACCTTTACATTCTAATTTGTTCGGGTTTTGGCCTAATACTGAATCTGTGCAATATAGTTACCGAATAGCTACACGTGGACCTTTAATATGTGGATAGTATAATATTTCAAAAGCTGTGAATTAATTAAAATATTAGTGAGGACACAGCTCTGACATGTTACATCTATAAATATTATGTCTGATAACTGATTACTTGGGTCGGGGGGGATTTTCACAATTGAAACAGATTGGCGGTTGCTTACTCTGGATCACAAATATAAGTGAGGGATAGCAGGAGATCCAAAATAGGTTTGAACTTGATGTACTGGTGTCTTTTTTCAACCTCAACAACTATGTTACTATGTTTCTATGTAACGATTGCATCATATTTAGCAATACACCAGGCAGGAGGGAAGCATAAAGCAGAAGAGGCTGCCAGTCTCTATGATGGATGTCTTTTCTAAAAATAATAAAAATTAAATTTCCATTCTTAAAGGGGTTGCACTTCCCTTGGCCAATTCATCATTAAGCTGCATAGATTGAACCAGCAAGCAAAAGAGGGTGTTATGTGATTGCTCTTACATCCAATCATGTGCTGTCCTCTTTGGCTTGGAACTGTCGAGGATAATCCATTGCCTTTAGTTACAAGGCCCTCAACAATACTGCAACTTAAAACATGATGAACAACCCGCAAATGTAACGCCACTCCTTGCATAACCTCCTTCTCTCTTCATCTTTGACAAGTATCTCTCACTCACACCTCTAGAGCTCATCAATACATCAACTATATAAATAAATGATGATGATGAACTATTGGGGGTTGGCTCAGCAGGGGGGCATATGGGCGGGTCCCACAATGGATTACCTTGCGCTGGGACACTGGGCTACCTGCATTTTTTTTCCTTTAAAATCTTCATAATAGGCTGCTGAGCCAACTCTCTCCCCTTGGCAGGGGTTGGCTGGCAAGTTTTAGCCCAACTATTCTCTGGATGACTCATGTAGTCTCCATCCGTTACTTAGCTCTCTCACCTACATCTACAACCTGCTTTACAATCCATACTAACCACTGACATCTGCTTGAGATCACACACAATTCCTTCACCTTAATTTTCAATAAACTTTTCCCCTTAGATTGCAAGCTCTGGTGTAATTATTTTGGGGTACTTATTTTTATGCTTATTACATATTGCTTACTCAGAAAAGTAGTACTGAAGATGCTGGAGCTTCTATAAATTAATAGTAATAATAATAGTAATGTCAGTTTCAGCAAAGATTTGTCCATGTGTGGACCAGTATCTCTGATTAACCATTTGTGCTCAGATAGGGATATCCTGGAGTTTAAGCTGCTTGTGGTCCTTGAAAACTAAAATGAAACACCCCTAATCTAACACTATCTAATAATGGCCTACATCCTAGCAATACACTTAAATGTAGCTGGGTAAATACTACTTCACAGCAAGAGTTTTCTCTCAAACAGTTCTGCAGACCACACAGCTCCTGGAAGGCAGCAGTCTACACAGACGCGCGGTGTGTTTCCCCTTCCACTTCAATTTGCATTGGCTCCCAGCTGACATTAGCAGGCTCCATATCAACCGGTTTTTGGAGGCTTAGGACTATTCCCTGACCACTCAGAGCCATTACTTAACAACATAAATATTGGCTGGCAATGAGACTTTAATTATTTTGATTTATACATGAATCCTTCGGCTCAATTTTCGTTCGTGTGAGTGTTGTCACATGACCGCTTTCGGTTTCAGCTGAATACAGATGTACATAAGATGAGCTAGAGGTCAGTATAAAAGCCTCAGCTGACTGCAAATTGTGACCCTCAGTTACACCCCTCACTGAAGATTCACATGCACATAAATGTTAGAGGCTGTTAATACGGAGTTGGTGTCAGCAGCGAATGTGGCTGAGAACAAATATTTGCATACAGCTATTTTCACACGCTTTACAAATATTTACTACAATACAATATAATACAACACAATACAGTCTATCTGCTTATACTTTACTTTTACAACGATAGGGATAGAGGTGATAGCTAAGACAATCACTGGTGTGTTTTGGGAAGGATTTTAGGTGCCTGAAAACCAAAATATATTGCACAATAATACTAACAGCTTGAAAAGTCACATAAGTGCACCTGCCGTGCTAATTATGAACACATGAATATTTACTGTTCAATGTAGTTTGTAGACTATATTAGGGCAGGATTTATACTTATATATTTACTAGACCAGGGTTTCCCAAACCTAGTCCTCAGGGCTCCCTAACAGTGCAGGTTTTCCATATCTCCTTCCTGGAGCACAGGTGTACTCATTACTGACTGATACATTGTAACAGATCCACAGTGGTTCTAATTATGTCACATGTGATCCGGAAAACCTGCACTGTTGGGGAGCCCTGAGGACTGGGTTTGGGAAACCCTGTACTAGACTGTTGGGGGTATGATAATATGTGGATAAAGAGGGATATATACAGTTATTGGTTTGCTGTTTGATAGATACCTTGAGGTGTTCCTGGAGCTGGGCCTGGTGCTGCCTTGTGAGGTTTTCGTGCTGTTTCTGAAACTCGGCAATGAGCAGCTGTTTCTGAATCTGCTGTTGCTGCTGGATTAACATGAGCTCCTGCTGCAGCTGCTTCTCTCGCAGGACAGGGTCTAACATAGGCATAACGGTCCTCAGATCTGTCCGTAGGTCCAGTGGTGTGATAGGGTCCAAACCCACAGGAACCTCAGACTTGACATCTGTCATAGGAAACAGCAGACAAACTATTATTATTCCCTACTTTTATCATGCTAAAGAACAGCTAAAGTACAGGTGCTGTTAAAAGGCCCTTAAATCTAAAACACAAGTTCATTCAATACTAATCGGAATTCACGTGTATAGATATTTAAGTAAAAGTCCAAAAACTATGCCAGAAGTTAAGAAAATCTCTATAAAGTTTAGAATTGCACTCTGAATTCAGGCAGGTGAATGTCTTCATGTAAAGTCCTTCAATATGTAAGTCCTGATAAGTATATTTATGAGTGTTATACCGTAGCTCTTTCATTTTAGATTTAATTGACATTTATAGTCCACCAGAGTTTTTCAGTCCCAAGAACAAAATTTGCAATGACGTGCCTCAATTTTTGTGGTGTCAGAACAAAACATCTTGGGTCGAGACCCAACTGGCATCATATAGCATCGCTGATTAACAGTGTACAGTATTACTGCATTATAATCCTCATCAGTTTATACAGAGAGAATGTGTGAGAGAGCTACAACCAACTTAATGTGTGGCCTTTTATGAATCAGAACACATGTGGAGGATATTTTTTAGTGCGTCTTTGTACCTGCTTTGACACACAGTGCACACATCGGAGATCACCATATTCTGCTTTTTAATGATCCCATGCTTTCAGCAACATTTTGATTCTCGGCTAGATTTTTGATCTGTGAAATACACGTTGCTAAATGTAAAAATGTCACAATGTCTGATAAACCAAGTATCTCAGTCTATATATAGGCCACCTACATATATGAAAGTACTTAGCATTTACCTTTAATTGTCCACTGTCCTATTCTTTATATATAGGAATGAGTAAGTGAATACATCCTCTCACCGGATGACTATGGAACCTGTCTAATCAGCTGCTACATCCACCACACACCTCCTTATTCATAGACAATTTTAATTACTCGCTTATCTACTCCTGGATCCTGTGGTTTCCACATGCTCTGTGACAGTGCAGCCACACAGTTCAGCCTGACGGCCATATGTTTTCTGCCCTAGGTTGAACATTGCGGCCTTGGTCCAGGCATGTTGGCCTGGCCCAAGGTAGTTAATATGAATCATACACTCAGGAAAAGAGCTTTTTGACTGCAGGTAGCTCCGGTAGGAAAAAACGAGAGAAGGAAAGAAGAGCAAAGAAAATAATAAGAGAAAAACACTTGCACCAGCTTGGAAGGTGAGTCTTCAATTACACTTTACTTTTACCAGTGTCAAAGACTCCTCAGTGTTGTGAAACAAGAGGGTAAGGAGGGACTTGGAATTCCGATGAAGGGTCATAGGTTAAATTGATATACAGCCAATCACATACACTCCCCAAATTCCTGTGGAGGTGTGTGTTATCAATAAGAAGAGGCCATTTCCGGGTGGCTCCTTATTGGTCTAAGTGGTCACACAGCCCCGGTGTTTGTCCAGAAACAAAGTGCTGGGATGGCCAACACACAGGAGGGAGGCTGGCGCTGGAGGGTCTTGGCTCTGCCCATTCGCCTTGTGTGCTAATAAGTCAAACAGGCTGAGATACTCCAGTGCCAGCCTCCTTCCTGTACATTAGTCCTTCCGGTACAGCTTACCTCAATTAATGTTAATCATTAGGTAATACTTGGAGTGATATTTATTCAATGTTACCTGTGCACAAGCCTTTATAACACACAAATAAAATACTTTATCAAACAGGTGTTGGCAGTGCCAGGGGTCAAATTACATCTTATGCACCAAGGCACTTTACTGCCGTGGTCTTCCACTACTTCAATTATATTTAATATTCACTATTTTGGGTAGCATTTTATTGTTTAGAGTGGACCTAGTCACACAAAAAGGCATACCAATAAAGCAAAATAAAGTAAATTAAGATAAATTAACATGATAAAAAAAATGAACTTAAAATAAATATGTCAAACAGATAGGATACTAAAGTATGCCTAAGTCAGAAGGAAACAGCCTTTTCCGCATAGTTTAAGGCTTAATTAATAGGCCCCCAAGTCTGCAATATTTTGGTCACACCCATATTCCATTGCGCAGGGGAGGGCTGGCAAATTTTAGCACGGGGGGCAAGACTCGACTCAGCAGCCTATTCAGAACATTTTAGAAGAAAAAAAAATGCAGACGGCCCAGTGATCCAGCCCAATATAGCCCACGATGGGACCTGCCTGGGGGGCCAATGCCCCCGGCTTTATGCCTCCCAATCCCCCAGCCCAGCCTGCCCCTGGCATTGCGGCATGCTGGTAGAACAGCTTGGGCCACTTACTATTGTTTGCTGCCCCTCAGGGAATAAGTAGCCAGCTTTTCCCTGGACCTGTTCCTGAGTAAGTTTAAACAATAAGATGTGTGTATATATATATATATATATATATATATATATATATATATATGTGTGTTTGTGTGAGTGGGACTTTAAGTATTTAAGTGCTTTCATTAAACTATTTCTATTATATAAACTTTTTTTGCGCCAAGATTTTCAAAAGTACACATGTTTTTGGAACATATAAAGTGATAAGAGTTGTAGACAGTATACGGTACCATGGTTTGTCTTTGTCACACTCAAAACGGACGCACAGACAGTATTATGAGTCAAATTTTATTTTTCATAAAATAAGAGCTTACAGGAGGTTTAAGATTAAAAATTATATAAGCCGCATATTGGAAACATTTATCATATTATTTGACACTATTAACTGTTATTCATTCCATTTTAGGGCACTTTTAAATTTAGGGCCACGGTCTGTTTATTTAGTATGTTATCACAGTGATGTATCAAGCATGTACAATAGCTGGCTATTTTCTTTGGCGCAACAGCTTAGAAATGTATCTAAAATAAATATTGATATTTGCAGACTTAAACTGGCCATTAAAGTTACTAAAAGATTTTCCAATGTGTAAAATGTCTAAGTGGTAAGGAGAGGTTCATGAATGACTTTATTGCCCACTTATACCACAAAATCATTAACAACAACTATCCATACTGTATATTACTATATATTTACAGTATAAAATATGTATGTTGATCCTAGCATTTACCCCTAACCTCACTGTCAGGTCCTATGGTAGTACAGTCCATGTTTGTACATGAGTCTCGTATGCCCTGAAGGCCTCACTGTTTGCACACAGGGGTCACTGTTTGAGATCACACTTAGCGACATGACATGGCTGCTCAGATGTCGCAGACAGAGAGATTCTCATTCTGTCTGACACTGCCAGGCGATGGAAGCATGTCTTTATGCGTCTAAGACACAAATCTTTCCTACGCTCAGACATTATTGGTTGACAAACAACTTTGCCTATAATAAAGAATTCTGGGCATCAGCTTGTAACTGAGAACCAACATTTGGGGTCCATTTGTTCTTCTGCTTTCCAGTGTTTGACCCCTGGCTTTCAGACGACTATGTCGCTGGCTCTTGAACCCCACCTATTCCCTGGACTTACTATTGCTCAAGCACTCAGACTAACTTTTTCATTTAAAAGTACAGTGTAGGCTCACACATGCGCAATGCGGCATGCAGGCCCACACATGCGCAATACGACATGTAGGCTCACACATGCGCAATCCGGCAAGCTGGCTCACATATACGCAATCCGGCAAGCTGGCTTACATATACGCAATCTGGCATGCTGGCTCACACATGCGCAATTTGGCATGCAGGCTCACAAATTCGCAATCAGGTATGCAGGCTCGCACATGCGCAATGCGGCATGCAGGCTTACACATTCGCAATCCGGCATGCAGGCTCACACAAATGTGCAATGCGCCATGCAGGCTCACAAATGCGCAATCCGGCATGCCGGCTCACAAATGTGCAATCCGGCATGCAGGCTCACAAATGCGCAATGTGGCGTGCAGGCTCACAAATGCGCAATGTGGTGTGCATGCTTGCACATGCGCAATGTGGCATGCAAGCTCGCACATGCGCAATGTGGCATGCAAGCTCGCGCATGCGCAATGCGGCATGCATGCTCACATATACGCAATCCGGCATGCAGGCTCACACATGCGCAATCCGGCATGTAGGCTCACACATACGCAATCCGGCATGCTGGCTCACACATGCGCTATCCGGCATGCTGGCTCACACATTCGCAATCCGGCATGCAGGCTCGCACATGCGCAATCCGGCATGCAGGCTCGCACATGCACAATTCGGCATGCAGGCTCGCACATGCACAATCGGGCATGCAGGCTTACACATGCACAATCTGTCATGCAGGCTCACACATGCACAATCCGCCATGAAGGCTCACACATGCACAATGCGACATGCAGGCTCACACTGCACTGGCCTGGCGAGTGCTAAGACTCCTCTTACCGCTGCCAACCAGCATCACTCAGCTGCCCTGAAACCTTTTATCACTAAATTGTCCAGTAGAAGATTTTCTATCTCTGCTGTGGGCAGTGATAGGAAATCTTCCATAACTCCATGTCTATTATTTATAATCAATAATTAATAAATAGACCCCTTTATAAAGAACAGAGAAAAAGCTCTCGTTAAATGTAGTGAAATGAAGTGCTGTCAGACACAAAAAAAAGCTCCATTTTCATTTATAAAGTAAAAGACAAATCGCTTGACTTTTTAGTTCACTCACTGCTGAAATTATTGCGCCTAAACTGTTTGGTTTGGTTTTCCAGACTAATCATTAAATAGTGAAAAATCACTCTAAAACTCACAAAAACTACTCTTGATTATAAATAATAGCCATGGATTGGAAGCTAAAAGCAGGCAACAGCCCAGCCCTCAATTCAATTTATTCAATCCACATTCCATTTGTCTAGACTAAATATAGCAACGTTTACACAAGAAATCAATAGTACTTGCTGAGAGCAGAGCAAGAGCATGAATATTTCATCAAACGCGGGGAGTGAGGGAACGATGGCAATCAGTAAGCTGACAGCTATGTGGAGGCTGACTGTGGCCCTCTGGATGAGTCACACCAAGCTGGACAATGGCTCCCCCCCCTGCAAGTCACAATCACATTCAATGCTTCTTTCTATTTTTAAAAGTAATTGTGTTGCAAGTGACAAAGCCTTATCATTTTGAAGTGAGAAATAGATTTTCTTACATCTACTATGACAGGATAATATGCCTGGCATTGAGCAATAATAACAGCTCAATCCTGCTTGCTGCTTGCATGTCTTCATTGTATTTGCACACTGCGTCACATTGCCAAATCACAAACAAATGGTTACTGCTTTTCATACACCGCTTAATTACAATAATTAACATGGCAAACTTTGGATTAGCCAGTGGAGAACCATCTGTGTGCGTGAGTAGCCAGACATTTAACCTTTATCTGTTTCCTTCATTTCAAAACAAAATAAATCCAATGCAATATTGGACTAGATTTAGATAAACTTTCTCTGTCATTCCGACACAATAAATTAAATAAATATATTATACAGAAATTAATGATACTGTATTATGCAGCAGTAAGAAGGCCTGTGGCATTTTATGAAAATGAAATGAAAGCAAGATATCCACCATTCTAACATAACAGCCTACACACATATTTATTTTTGTACATTGAAAGGACAACTCCACTGCAGACTAAGAGAAATGTTATATTAGGTGGAGATCAATGAAAAAAGAAAAGTAATAACTACTGGGTATGTGTCCCACGTCATATCTGACTGAATCTCGTATGCCTTTAACTGTTCTATACTAACCAGTATCCTTTATCAGGAAGGCTCAGTTGGTGTAGATGGCCATTCTCCATGAACTCCCTATTCACATGACACACATTTATTTTTTTAATTGAAAGTAGGAAAAAAATAGGCCTTACCCATGATCCACTCAAACCACAACCTTATAAGACCAAACCAACCCCAATTCCTCAACAATGCCAAAATATCAGCCACACCCACTTACCAATAGGACATACCACTTTCTGGGGTTAGGGATTAAGGGCAGTATTTCCACAATAGTGGCAATTCGGATGTATGTTCTAGTTGCTTAAAATAAACCTCTCCCCTCTCTGGTTGCACTTTTTATAAGGTATACTCTAAGGCAAATGAGATAAACCCTTATAGATTTCTGGTTTTAGTGTCTTAAAACTAGACAATTCTATATTAGGTAGCTTACATACAAAAATGCATACCATCCAGCTGCTCCGAATTAGGCAGGATATCAGGATCTGCCTCCAGTCTTCTGCAATTACATGCTGCTTTACATTGGCATCTCCTGTCTCCAGGACCTTGGACTTATTAGGTTATGTATTATCTGCAGTACCTCTATTCTCCAGAAATGCTGCTATTGTGCCTTTGCTTTTCATCACTATGGGTTAACCTGTTGCACCAAATATTTCCTGCACCTGGTGGTTCCCTACTTATACCTGCCTTTCTCTATTACCTGTGCTGGTCATTGTTTTGTTGCCTTTCCTTATGGTTTGTTCACCTGCTTCTCCTGTGCTCTGGGACTTTTACATACTGCTGCTGACATCACTATTCCGGATTTCACTAAGCCATTCTAACTGCATCCGCAGTATTTCTTGCAACCAGAATTCAGCCTTCTCAGAAATTGCAATTTCAGCAATATTTGGTTTATCTGTATTTGCTGATCAATAAACGCCTTTATGCTTTCATCACATCCTGGGCTCCATAGCTGTGATTACATTGAAGTGTGAAAGTCCTACCAAAAACTTATATTTTGCTACTCAGTAATTTACTTATGTAAATTGTGTGCATAGTACAATAATTTTAGCCATAATTATTTGCCGGCATTCTTTGTCCTGAAAATGTATCCATTGCCTCCACAAAGGTGAATGAGACATTTTGGGGTAAATGTATCAAGCTGAGAGTTTTCCGGTGGGTTTGAAAAGTGGAGATGTTGCCTATAGCAACCAATCAGATCCTAGCTATCATTTTGTAGAATGTACTAAATAAATGATAGCTAGAAACTGATTGGTTTTTCAAACCCGCCGGAAATCTCTCAGCTTGATACGTTTACCCCTTTGTGTCATGAGAATGCAACCTATCAGTTTACCTTGAACTAGTGGCATCACAAGGTAGAAAGAACATGCAAACCAATTTGAGCAAATGTATTGACCATCACGACATGACCAAAGACTAAGAGCAAAATTAGGCACCCAGCATCAGTATGAGATGCGCAGATTTGCACTGTGTCATCTGATTGTAAATGACTCCAACCATCGGTTCTCTGTAACCTGAAGCCTACTAAAGAGGTGGATCGTTTATACATATAATCAAAAGTATTTTTGTACCTTATGAAATAGATTGCAAAGATCAGTTATATTTATGTAGACTATAAAACGGAATCTTTAAATTCTTTCTAAAGCTCTAGGATTTATTAATTACTGATTAATGTAGTCAATGTTGACAGCCTGTCCAACTTTATTTCTGAGCTTGGACCACCCAACCAAACCCATTTATATTAATACCAATGTAATGCAATATTAATGCACAGTTATTAGCATTGGCATATAAACTTGGAGACTATAAGATTTCTTAATAATTGCATGTTTGACGCTCAAGACATTATGTGAAAAAGTATTCTACACGTCAGCAGCTCAGAGATTTAATAGCACGCAGTCTTCAGTATTACATTTCAGAAGAAGTATATTTTTAAAATCAAGTGTTTTCAAGGTGACAGATGTGATATATAATATCTAAATTCAAAGAAATATGTCACTTCTAATTTCCTTTACTCACATTAACATAACATCAATATATTGGTCCCTGGAAGTTCAAGGTATGTCAGCGGTTCCCATATCGTTTTGTCATTGTTGCACACCTAGCAATGCAGATGTCTCATAGATACATGTCCGGTGACACACCAATATTAAAATATTGTAAAAAATAAATAAAACTAGAATCATGTTTGCATTTAAAAAGACTACAACTAATTTGTTTCATTATAATTAACATTTATATTAGAAATTATAGTCACTATTAAATATCTTCAACTTACTTGTAAGACTTTTCTCCAGTTACCCATATATTCTTATGGCAGATCAGCCTGGTATTATGACATAAAAATGTGTCCTAACACACTGGTTGAAAATCATTGCTTTATGTGATTGGTTTAAACAAACTACTTTATATTGATCAAAACGCCTTCATCATAAAGTTTTTTGTATTCTCCTTATTCCAATGATATTACATGTATATGTTTCTACTATATCAGTGTATCCATAGTTTATGTAAAATACAGTACACAATACCCTAATGCTGCTAATCTTGCATATACTGTAAATAGATTACGGTATAATATACTCCTACTGTAATTTAAAAGGATTGTAAGTAACTAAGGAGTTCTGTGACCATAGATTACATACAAGTCATGGATCTCCAAGGTGGCTTATAATTACTCTAATAATTTACAGTAGGGGTGTGTTTTACCTTAAAATATATACACTTGCCTACTGAACACTTAAGTAATGACATCAGAGCCAATGGTCGAGGTGGTAATTGGAAATGTGCAGGGGAGACTGAGAGCCACCAAGGCTTTTGATCATGTGAAATTATTTTTAATTACTTTTTAAAACTATATAGTATAGTATAAAATATATTAAATAAAATAAGGCTTTCCTCCCAGTATCCCCCTGTACACCTCTGTCCCTCCACCTCTCCCCATGTCTCCTGTAATGTTAGCTTTCATTAACATCTTCCGTATTCCTACATCTCTAATGTCTCCCATGTTTTCTCACCTCTTTCTTCTATCTTTTCCATCTGTCCACTCTGCCCCTCTCTTATTCCCCACCGGCCCTCCTTTGTGGCCTAATCACCTGCATCTCTCCCCACCTTACATACCCCCTGTGTCTCTCACTCCCTCTCATCCCTACCCCCTCATCCTGTCTGGCTATACATTGATTCCTTGGGAATTGGGCCATACAATTTAAACCCACACCAACCCAAAGCATCTCCATTACAGTGGGAAAAAATGTTTTATAGATCTCTGGGTGTTTAATTGTCCTGGAACCCTAGACCCTTTGGTATAGTAGTGAGGAGCAAAGTTTCCTAGATTTCAAGACAATGATAAAGGTCTATAACTAAGAACCTGTATACATAAACAGTTGTTGGTAATTATAAAAGAAAATAGACATTTAGCAATACTTTGGTGTAAAACATGAAGTGAAGGGCATTATAACGAGTCACCTTGCGGTTTTAAGCATAAGCCTGACACCCTCAGATATGTCTGTATACCAGGACAGCTCCCATTGGTCACACACTACTGGCACAAAGCAAAAGCCCATGGATCACAGTACCCTAACAGGGAAACAGTCCCTGGTCAGGCACAGAGATAGGGAACAGGGTGACAGGATCGGCCAAGTGGTTCACACATGGTCAGTCAACAAGGGATGGAGATACCTCATTCCCAAATCAGGGACAACAAAGCTGTCCCTGAGTACACCTGTATACGGGACAAGTCTGGGTTATATTGCTCCTGTAACTGGGAATGAGGTTTCTGCTCCCCACAGCAGACTCTGAGACCCACTTGTACCGCTACCCATAGTATCCTGCGTCCTGCACTCTACACCTCCATCTGAACGCTCTCAGAAGCTGGGTGTAAGCAGAGAGCGCAGGCTTCTGTCCACTGTGTATAATGATCCATCAGCAGGAGACAAATGAGCTCCAGCTGGCAGGTGTGGTGCCCTTCAACCCAGCGCTAAGATGCAGCTATTTTTAATTACATGTATCCTCCTGTTGAGCTCAGTCTCTGAGCCTGGCACCAAGTTCAGTCAACCCACCAGTCTTAGTCCCCACACCTCAGTTCGCTGCCACCCCAGGAACATTGTACCTTTCCTTCCAGCATCCTGGATCATGAAAAGCCGCCGGCCAATGGGAGAACTCGCCTGCTGTAATGTAGACCCACAGATCCCGATCATTTACATGCTGCTCTGTACTCTTATGCTCAGTGAGTATATCATATTAGCACATACCACCCACTTCGAGCACTGGACAGAACTCACCTATACAATAACATCCCTTGTGCATTATATGTATATAAAGACCAAGGGAATAAATGTATGTGTGGGCTGCATCCTGATTTCTGTTTATTTCTTTATTTTTGGGTAAGGGGGTTGGGATAAAGAGATAGTGTGGTCTTTATTTGTTTCTTTAAATCAAAATATGTTTATTATAAGTTATAATAATAATGTATCCCTAGTAGTTTTTTATGGCGTGCAATGACCTCTGTTAAATATGGTTATGGTCCTCCTCTGTGACTGCAAATAACCTTTTAATTTAATGTAGGAGGTACATTATCCTCTATATACCAAAATACACTAATACCAATATGTATATATTAAATCCCAACTTTTAATCTTTTAGGGGAGGGCTGGCAAATTTTAGCCCGGGGGCAGGACTCGACTCAGCAGCCTATTTTAATGGAAAAAAATGTAGGTGGCCCAGTGCCCAGCCCAAGGCAGCACACTATGGGACCGGCCCAGGGGGCAGATGCCCCCTTACCCCCCAGCCCAGCCTCCCCCTGAAACCCTGGTGTGTATGGTACTGTAAAGTGGGATACCTGATAATAATCTGATTAAGACTGATAGATATTATCAGACACATTGGAAAAAGCGGTCAGGGGTTCACTTACTGTGGCCTGTGTGTGCATTTGTTGGTCACAGTAAAACACCCAGTGATACTAGAAGTCAGACATGATCCATCTGCGTAGCCTAGATCTTGTCCAATGTGGCCACTCACATTTGTGCCCAAAATACACAGTGGTATAATTATATAGTTATTGTGCCGAGTGGCAGAATCATCCTTTGTGGCCAGTTCAAAAGTTTAGCATGTAAATAACACAGACAACCCGGAGCTCTCCAGTAATCTCAGAACTACAAGTCACAGCATGCCCTGCCAGCTAGAGATGGTGTCTGCTGGGACATGTAGTGTACAACAGCTGAAGAGTCACATGTTGCTTACCTCAGATTTATAGTATAGTCATACCTGCAAACCCTATTTCTGTCAGATAGTTCCAGCTTTTGGTCATTTAAAATAGTACTTCTTAAACCTATCCTCAGGACCCCTAACAGTGCATGTTTTCCATATATCCTTGCTTTAGCACAGGTGTGTTCATTACTGACTGACACAGATCAACAGGTTGAACTAATTATTTCCCTTGTGACCTGGAAAACCTGCAGTTAGGGGTCCTGAGGAATAGGTTTGAGAAACACTGATCCAAAATATAATGGCCAAAGCCAACATACCTGATAATATCCATTAATCTGAAGGAGATAGACTCACTCAGAATTGTTGTGGCCAGGGGCGGATTGGGAAGTTAAAGTGGCCCTGTAAAAAATTATTGAAGTGGCCTCATGTCGGCGGGACCAAAATAACTGTAGGTGGGGCCAACACAAAAGTAGGCGGGATTTAGAACTACAGGAATTTGGTTGTAGTGACATTTAGGAAAACCTAGATGTGATGACTTTACACACAGTGGGTCATCTCTAAATCCATGCAGGGCAAATGTATAGTATACTATAGGCAGCCCCCTCTTAGTATAGTATAGTATAGTATAGGTAGCCCCCCTTAGTATAGTATAGGTTGCCCCCCCTTAGTATAGTATAGTATTGGTAACCCACCTTAGTATAGTATAGGTAGCTCCCCTTAGTATAGTATAGGCAGCCCCCCCTTAATATAGTATAGGCAGCCCCCCTTAATATAGCATAGTATAGGTAGTCCCCCTTAGTATAGTATAGTATAGGTAGCTCCCCTTAGTATAGTATAGGCAGCCCCCCCTTAGTATAGTATAGGCAGCCCCCCTTAGTATAGCATAGTATAGGTCAGGGGTCCTCAAACTTTTTAAACAGGGGGCCAGTTCACTGTCCCTCAGACCATTGGAGGGCCGGACTATTCAATTAATAGCCCAAAACCACCCCAGCATTAAATTAAAGGTCTTGTCACCTCACCTTAAATTAATAGAGCCCACTATTAAACAGTTTCACCATCAACCAACAAATAAATTAATAGCACCGACCATTAAATAATTAGCTCCGACCCACAGTGCATCTTTAAATTAACAGCCTACCTCCCACCCAAATTACAGTAGAGACCCCCCCAGCAATAAATTCATAGCATTTATGTTAAATATACCTATTTCCTGCAACCATCACTGCCATTAAATAATTCATATTCATATTTACATTCACCCCAAAAAATCCCCACATTCAAATTATACCATACCCCCATACCACCCAAGGATTAAGTTAAAGGTCCCATCACCCCATCCTAAATTAACATCCCCACTATTAAATTAAATTGCCCCACCATCACCCACAAAAATAAAATAACACTTACTAAATAATTAGCCCCAACCTACACTCCATCATTAAAATAATTGTCTACCTCACACCCACATTATATTAAGACCCCCCCCACTCACTTCCCTCACACATTATAGTAAAATAGCAGCCCCCCTTTCTGTCACATAGTATAATAGTATATAAGCCCCTTCTCTCACATAGTATAATAGTAGAGAAGCCCCCCCATAGTATAGGAGCACCCCACATAGTAAAATAGCATCGCAGCCCCCCACATAGTAAAATAATAGTATAACAGCCCCTCACATAGCAAAAGAATAGTATAACAGCCCCCACATAAGAAAATAATAGTGTAACAGCCCCCACATAGCAAAATAATAGTGTAACAGCCCCCACATAGCAAAATAATAGTATAACAGCCTCCCACATAGCAAAATAATAGTATAACAGCCTCCCACATAGCAAAATAATAGTATAACAGCCCCCACATAGCAAAATAATAGTATAACAGCCCCCCACATAGTAAAATAATAGTATAATAGCCCCCCACATAGTAAAATAATAGTGTAACAGTCCTCACATAACAAAATAATAGTGTAACAGCCCCCACACAGCAAAAGAATAGTGTAACAGCCCCACATAACAAAATAATAGTATAACAGCCCCCACATAGCAAAATAATAGTATAACAGCCCCCCACATAGTAAAATAATAGTATAACAGCCCCCACATAGTAAAATAATAGTATAATAGCCCCCCACACAGCAAAAGAATAGTGTAACAGCCCCACATAACAAAATAATAGTATAACAGCCCCCACATAGCAAAATAATAGTATAACAGCCCCCCACATAGCAAAATAATAGTATAACAGCCCCCCACATAGTAAAATAATAGTATAACAGCCCCCCCACATAGTAAAATAATAGTGTAACAGTCCTCACATAACAAAATAATAGTGTAACAGACCCACACAGCAAAAGAATAGTGTAACAGCCCCACATAACAAAATAATAGTATAACAGCCCCCACATAACTTAATAATAGTGTAACAGCCCCCACACAGCAAAAGAATAGTGTAACAGCCCCCACATAACAAAATAATAGTATAACAGCCCCCCACAGAGCAAAATAATAGTGTACCAGCCCCCAACATAACAAAATAATAGTGTAACAGCCCCCACATAGTAAAATAATAGTGTAACAGCCCCCACATAACAAAATAATAGTGTAACAGTCCCCCACATAGCAAAATAATAGTGTAACAGTCCCCCACATAGCTAAATAATAGTGTAACAGTCCCCCACATAACAAAATAATAGTGTAACAGCCCCCCCCCCTCACACTTACACTTACCTTGTTGGAGTCATGCTCTATTGAAGTCTTCTCTGCTGCATCGCCGCGCACACATGGGACAGCACCTGTCACGTGGTGCTTGTCCCATGTGGCATTCTGCTTGAACGGGACTGGAGGAGGCCAAGTATGGGAGGAGGGGAGCCCTCTGATTCTTATTTTTACAAGTTTTTTTTTTTACTCCTCGCCGTGGCGCTGGCCTCGTTCTGTTCCCCCCCCTCGTTGGAAAATTCCGGTCAGCGCAATGACCAATCCGCCCCTGCCCGGCGGGCCACATAAATGGCCTCCGCGGGCCGCATGTGGCCCGCGGGTCGTAGTTTGAGGACCCCTGATTTAGACCCATGAATCCTCAATACATTCCTATGAAAGTAATATTATTATTAGTAGTAGTAATAATAATATTAAACTTTATTTATTTACAGAGAAAGTTAAATTCGGTCTCTGTCCCAGTGTGCTTACAATTTCTTTACTGTGAGGTACCGGTTCTAGCCACTGTGCCACCATGTTGCCCTATGTATGTCATTTTACTGCACACACTTCAGATTGGAATGGTTATAACTAAGTAGGGATAAATAAATTTGTTTATGCACCTTCAAGGCTGGATTTGTGATAAGGTCGTATAGGCCTGGACCTATAGTGTCAGTAAGGTCCTCTGCTCACTTTACACATTACTTGTCCGAGGTGCAGTCCAAATTAAGTTATATGGGTATTTTTATCAGACAAAAACACCCGCCTTCACCAGCCATAGGGTTTTTCGCACTATACATCAAGGGGTTATAGCTTGTGTTATCACTGCTATTGCTGCCAGTAAACCGCACCAGCGCTGGGGTTTACTGCCAGATTTGCTTTTCATGGAGAAGCTAAATTAACAAGGGTCCCAGCGGTACCGCCACATTATTTGATCTGTTATTGCCAGAATGGTGACCTCAAAAGAAAATGAATGAAAAAATGCTTTATTAATTATTATTATTAATTTTTAATTATAGTGCGCCACAAGGTGTCCGTAGCGCCGTACAGGGACAAACAATATCACAGTACAAGGCGAGACAGCACGGTACAATTAACAATGAGCACAGAAACTCAGGAAGCTCAAAGCACAGCTAGAGAGAGAGGCAGGGAGGGTGGGGATGAGGGATAATCCGCATACGCTGGTAGCCTGAGCCCAAGAGGGAGGGCATGAAGAGCCACAGAGGGGTGTAGAGAAAAGTGAGGCGGGTCGAAGGGCAGCAGGTCCTCGAGAAGGAGGGCTGAGTAGCTGGAAAGCAGAGTTAGAAGTGGTGGAAACAGGAGGAAAGATGGCCCTGCTCAAAGGAGCGTACAATCTAAGGGGAGGGGTAGACAGACAGAGAGACACAACAGTGAGAGGGAGAGAAGGGGGGAATGGAGGCTGAATCACGGAAGGTGGAAGAAGTGGGGAGAGGTAGACGACAAGGTGGGTAGTTAAGCGGGAAACTGGAAGGCTTTTAAGACAAGGTGGGTTTTTAGAGCCCGTTTGAAACTGGACAGATTTGGGGATGTTCTGATAGAATGAGGGAGCTTGTTCCAGTGGAGGGGAGCAGCGCGGGTGAAGTCTGGGATACGCGCATGAGAAGAAGTAATCAGAGGGGAAGAGAGACAACGCTCATTGGCAGATTGCAGAGGGCGGGATGGAGCGTGAATAGAGATGGTTGAAGATGTAGGGAGCAGTGGAGTTGGCGAGGGCCTTGTATGTGAGTGTGAGGAGCTTGAACATGATTCTGCAGGGGAAGGTTAGCCAGTGAAGGGCTTGGTACAGGGGGGAGGCAGAAGAGGAGCGGCGAGAAAGGAAGATGAGCCTAGCGGTTGTGTTAAGTGCAGATCAAAGGGGAGCGAAATGAGAGTGGGGGAGGAAAGTAAGGAGAAGGTTGCAGTAGTCCAAGCGGGAGATAATTAGAGTGGATATTAATGGATACTGATCTTAAATGAGCATTTTTTCAATTGCCAACAGTTTTCCCTTTTTTATTATTATTTTTTTCTAAATTTTTTGGGGGGGATCCAATCCACCCCCCCCCCCCTCTCCCCCGAAGTAGCGCAGCATTAAACCTATTACCATTATTATGGTAAAATTAACTCGGCTTTCTGCTCCCGGCTCAGGTAGCTGGGAGCAAAAAGCCGGCATTGAAACTACCGTAATAACTGCATTTAAGCGCACTATTACCGTAATAACGGTAATAGTGTGCAGGCCGCGTTACTTTTTACAGTAACACAGCCAATTGAATTCCCCCTTTGAATCTTTTTTTAACTATTTTTCCCTCCAATAAGTATCACTAAAAGCCCATCAGCTCCAATGCGCATGTGTGAACCTGCTATCCGTTTATTGGCAGAAACTAGCTCGGCAAAACGATATATTAACCCTTACTGCTCCATACCAGTATCGCTGAGCTGCCAAGATTTTATTGAACAGAACACACAGACTCTACACATTTGTGTACAGTATTAATCACTAGTCAGTCTCCCTACCCTCTTTTATTATTGCATTCTTTCAATGTTTGTAAGGACAGTCAGTTACAATGAGACAGGTAATTTTAACACGGTAATTTTAACACTAGAGAATAGTGCAGTTAATAGTGAGAAATTGCTCCCGTACTGCTACACTGAAATGAACACTTCTCTCCTGTCCCAAGGGAGTGATTATATTCTGAAGACACTGTGCCCCCCCACCCCCCTTATTACACTGTTAACATTAAAAATGCATATCTGACCCTATCCCGACTCTTAACTATGACTGGCGGTTCTGCTGGCTGCTTCTCTAACTACACAACTGCAAAATGACTGGTAGTGAGGCTGGGTACACGCTACAGAAATTTTCTCCCAATGTGTTCTCTATAACGATTTTACCAACGATTGATAAAAAAAATTTTTAAAACAAGTCTCGATCAGGATGCTGATTCATGTGTACACACTATACACATTTTACAAGCTTTACCCTCAGATCTGTGCTCTTCATCTATCATAACTATCAGCTGAAAAGATCATGACTCTGTAAACTCTATGGAGAGCCTGATCGTGAGTGTATACACACTGCAGAATTGGAACGACATCGTTCTTACATTGAATGACATTTTTAGTCCTGTTTAAAAACCAAATGAAATGATACGATGATCTTGGAAAGATAATCGCTCATTATTGCAGTGCACACACTTATGGAATACTGGGCTGAACAGTAGTTTATCGGGTGAAAACCCTGTAGTGTGTACCCAGCCTAAGTCCGGGAATGAAAACTGGACAGTGTGAATCACAAATTATCAATTCACACATATGAATCCCTGATTTACTGGTTAAAACACAAATTTCCCAATGATTTCAGAATTTGACACTGAAATTTGGTTGAATGTGCGTGAACAGTATTTCTTAGGTTTCACACCCCTTCTCACATTTACAGTGGTTAGCTTAAAATAGTCATTTTATGTCCTGGTCTTAAACTTCTTTAAAATAATTTGGTGTTTGGTGTGCTGCTTTTTACTGGTTACTGGATTTAAAGCTAAACTCTCTTAGAACTCTCTCTTGAAATGTATTTTTTTTTAAAAAAATTTTAACAATAAACACTATGGTTGCCTATCACAAGACACATGTGCAGTAGTTATTTATCTTCTCCTTAGATTGTTCATTTAAGCTGTTAGCAATTGATTAGAGTTTGTCAATTGTCATGTGATTGCTATGGCAACCACAATCACATGGCATATGATCATATACGGCCTCATTTAGTGTTAGGAGGCAAAGCAAAAAACAACAACAAATTTGCACACTGGCAAAACCATTTTGCAATGCAGGGGGTGGGGGTAAATTAAAAATGTGCAGACAGATTTAGAGGTGGGAGGGGGAGCCCTAGCTCAACTGTAAATTACAGAGTGCAAGTAAAGGTGTCTAGTATTTGTTGGCTATATGCAAAAGTAACCAGTATTTTCCTGCAACCAAATATAAATGTATTTGCAGCAGTGCTGCATAAGCTAACACACTTACTGGCCAATGGATGTCCTCTATGTAGGAGGAATTTTATATGTAAACTAATCTCCCCGTCGTAAGCAGAAGTGTTCTTGCACTGCAATTGCAGCCTATATTGTTAAATTAGTGTAGTTGCCAGCTGAGGATCATTCCCAAAGACAGTCCTGGAAGTTTGTCATCCTAACAATGTTCCTGTTCATTTAATGTAAGAAAGTAAGCATTTTGTTTATTGGCAATGTAATCTAAATTGACTTAGCTTGGAAAATGTGGGCCCGCCCAAGTCAATGTTTTTGCAGCCTAAAAAGAAGGGTTTATCTAATGTGCAAGATTATACAATCAACACATTCTGAAATCATTAACATTGTAAGAAAAATATTTTAGGTGGAGAAATGTTTTTGTAAACACATATGGCAGATGCAATAACTTTACATAATATAATATTGTGACTTTGGAAACTATTTATTTCTATAATAATACATTTTTCTTCTTTAATGTGTCCCTATGCTGCTAATATCTTTATTATTTCCAAATGAAAAAAGGAAATATGTCATATTTATTAGTAGTTGTTTATATAAAAAAGGCTTTACTTTCCAAACACATATAGGGTTATGTTGCAATTTTATACACTCTTTATGAATTAACCACCTGTCCCCCAGTAGTCAGATAGAGGGAGTCCTTCTACCCCCAGCATTATTTTCAGATATCCAGTGAGACCATCACGCTTAAACAAAACTAAAACATTTCTGCTGGAGATGTACTTACAGTGTTATAAAAAGTGAAAGCTTTGGCTTATTATAAAGTAGTGGCAAAAATTCTACTATTCCCACCACTTATCATGTGTTTAATTGCTTGATAGTTTTAATCAATCAGATATATGGGTCTTGATGGGCAAAAGATTTTTACCATCACTGTCTGATTGATTTCAACCAATCAGAACTCAGAGGCGAATCTATGAAAGGGACTCTACACTTCCATACCTCTTACATATGCACCATCCCAGCTCTGAGCAGGGCCGCCATCAGGAGGGTACAGGGAGTACATCAGTCCCGGGCCCAAAGAAATTTATTAAGAGAGGGGGCCTGCACAGTGAATTGAGTGAGGTAGCAGGCGCCATTACTAGACAGCAGATGTTCCTGAGATGTGAGAGGTGGTGTGAGGAGAGACCTTTGTGTGTAATTAAGCAAGCCCCCTTGTAGCAGGCCCCCTTGTAAGCAGCATGTCTGCTACCACTACCAAGATGTCGGAGCCCCACAGCTGCTGCTATTTGCTCCAGTACCAGTCCCCCAGGTCCCCGGCAGAGAGGCTCCCTGAAGCATCGCTGACGTCATGAAATTAATAATGTCACAGCGCTGTCAATAGAGAGGAGACAAAAGGAGACAGCAAGAGGTAAGTAAACTACTGCAGAGGTTAGATAGAACTGGGGATGGGGGAGACTGTAGTGAATTGGGGGGGGGGCAAATATTGGCTAGAGAATAAATTAAAATGAGGATGGGGTGAGAGAAGGAAGGAGGGGGCTCTGCCTTCTACATTTGTACTGGGCCCGACAATTTCTGGTGGCAGCTCTGGCTCTGAGGATCTAATGGGGGAGCTTCTTCTTCTTTTCTTTTCTGTTATGAAAAGAAAATTACGATTTTTTTTCATATGGACAGTTTTGGATCAAAAGACATGCTGTGTATTACAACTGAAGACAATGGCTATAATTGACTACTCATAGGGACTGTACATACATTAAGGTTTTATAAAGAGGTGTTTCTCTGTGTTTTTTATTTTATTAAGCATTTATTTTTATTTAGTTATTAATACATTACTACCTATAGCTCTCCAGCTGTGGTGAAACTATATGTGATACCATTTGCTGAGATTTGTAGTTCACTAACAGTTGGAAAGGAACAAGTTACCTAAGGCCACCCACTCCCATTCTGTGTGGGGGGATGCGTAAAACCCTAGAGCTGGCTGTTGTGGTTAGGGCTAATCATGAGCTACTAAAGACAGAAGAATAGAAATACATTATATCTTACATCCCCCCACCCCCAGGCATAAATTGGTCTAAAATATGAACTTATTGAGTACACAAAGGAGTTAATCTACCTTTGCTAGTTCATTTGCCCTGCTTCATCTGAGTTGGATGCTATATTTGAAGGTGTTGGTCCTCTCACTTAGCAAGGAAGTGTCAATATGCTGTGTGATTAGTTAACTGGAATCTGTGGCTCCCAGCTCAGGTCTGATGGGCAGACACAACTTTATGACCTGGGTACGAAAATGCTCACAGGGCATCCACTTTCAATCTGTATAACTCAGGGATAAATAGTAACAGAGGGCCTGATTCATTAAAGATCTTAACTTGAGAAACTTCTTATTTCAATCTCCTGGACAAAACCATGTTACATCATGTAGAACACAAATACTTGATAGCTTATTTGTACACTGAAATTTAAAGTTGATATTTGTGTGCTACATGAAAAAACAGTCAGTATTTAAGTTATGTGCAAAACAGAATACTAATTTGCACCCCTTGCATTGTTACATGGTTTTGTCCAGGAGACTGAAATAAGAAGTTTCTCAAGTTAAGATCCTTAATGAATCAGGCCCAGAATCATTATATAGTGTAGTATAAATATAAAGCCATTTTTAATTAAGCTAGTTAAAAAAGTTAGTAAAAAAGATCGACAAAAACAGGAGCACCTTAGAATCTTTGAAAATACAACTTGTAAATCAGTGTTAAAATGACCGTACCAGCGGTAATTACTGTACTATTACCGTAATAAAGGTAAAAGTGCGCAGGCAGCCTTATTCTCCCGAATAACGTGGCCAATTGAATCGGGGCCCATAGACAGACAGACAGACACACAAACACACTGATTTTGCAGCAGTGAAAGCGTAGCTTCCCTGTTGTTTCAAAATAACTAATATGTTATTGCTGGTTGATTAATTTAAACAATGGAGCAGAATAGTTTTAATTATGTCCATGCGGTTTTCTGCCCATGACAGAAATGCACTATGCCACTACACATTATGTAATGTACTCTTCCTGCTAAATTACTGTGGCTCAAATTCTCTACCAACAAAGGCCATCAGGGATTAAAACCACCTTCTACAGAGCACAAAAGGTAGAAAACCCACACTATGGCAGCAGCTAAGTATAATGATTAATGCTTTCATATACCTGCAATTTTTAGCACAGCGTGTTCTTAATGGTTTGGCTGCAAATTCAAGAGTCAAGAGGTTCGCTAACCATTTTCTCTTCGGTTTTTTTTTTTTACAAGTTTATTTTTTTCAGACTTAAGCATTTACTAATGGGATGGGAAACTGCACCATATTTCTTACTTAAAGTACTAGATTTTATTTACTGCATTTAAAGCTACAGTAATTGTGGCTGTATACATGGAACTTTACATAAACAAATTGATTAAATGAAGAGATCTGGGAGTAAATGTATCAAGCTACAATTTTTTCTAGCGATTTCAAATGGCTGCAAATCGTTCGAGATCACCGCCGATTTTATGCACAAAGTCACCATATGTATTAACCTGCGATTTTGACATTACAAAATCCAATCTCCTGAAATGTGTGTCGAATTTAAAACACCTATCCCACCGGCGGTTTAGTTAAACTCAACAGAGATTTAACAGAAGCAGAAACTATTTCCTTACCAGTGGGGCAATCATATTTGTATTTTCTGAAGTGGCAACACTTAATATTTCCAGATGGGGACACCATTTAAAGTACATACATGTGGCATTACAAGGGGCAGCATGCACACGTGTTGCCACATCAGAAAAAATATATTATTGCCCCACTGGTGATGAAATAGTATGCCACTATAATGTCATAAAATAAACAATTTTCCCTTACATATAATCATTACTGACATTTGGCCCACTAATTTATTCATTAAATAATTTGGGCCCCAGTAAGATAATTAATAATATTTTTTGCCCCTCTAAATAAGAAATCATGATTTCCCTCATAATTAAAAAACTTGGATTGTGCCTCCTGTTAGGTTAACATTGGCCAGCAGTGCTAAGCTAATGACTAATATTAACATGTTTCATAATGTCACCTATTCAAAGCAGCGCGCTGACTCTGGCAAGTTTGCACAATCGCAGCTTCATACATATGGCGACTTCTTAGAATGGCCAAACGTAGGGACGCCGATTTGTAGCGTGTTTATTTTGGTTGCATCACTTTACTGGCGGTTTACTATCAACTCACACTTTTATACACCCACCCTGGGAGGATCGCTGAAACGGATAAATCGAAGCTTGATACATTCTGCCCATGGTGTGTTTTGCCTTCACTGATTTAGTTATAAATTCCATCATGGGAAAACATTTTAAACTAGTGATTATAAACAAGTAAGCAGAGGCAGTCTACTGGGTACATAAGCAACATTTGCAAAAATTGTTTTTAATCGTAAATTACATTTCTAAATAACATTGTTTAAAATACAATTCAAATTCTATTCATTTTAACCTAATATCAAACTGAACATATCCTGTCTTTAACCTTTCCAATCTTCTAGGTCCCCAGACACCTTCATTTTGCTATTTTGAAGATATAACTTTTGGACAGATATTCATTATTCTGTTTTCCGAGTCCGCCCTACACTATCAGCCAAACATACTCTTATACATGCTTACTGAATGCCCTTCCCATCTCTTCCTCCTCCCTGCACAGATTTTACTGTGTACAAGAAGATGCAAATCCTTTTCAACATCTAAAGATGGGATTGAAATAATTCTACTTCTCAGACGAAGGCAGAGAAAAAATAAAAATAAAGTGTTGAGTTCAACATTTCCATTAACAATTGTCCTCTACAACGTCTGACGTTACTCTTAGTATCTGTCTATGGTAATCCCCTGTTCTCCAGTTTTCCTGAACAGAGAGTTCAATGAACTATACAGAAACCTTAGTGCACATCAAGTTCAGAACTATTTCCAATACAATAGTTTTATTTGATTTATAGCATAGTGATCTCATATCCAGATTTTTCATTTTTTTACAGCCTATTTGGTTATGATATTTTGTACATAAGAA
The DNA here is from genome assembly GCF_038048845.1 of Mixophyes fleayi. Lineage (NCBI taxonomy): Eukaryota > Metazoa > Chordata > Amphibia > Anura > Limnodynastidae > Mixophyes > Mixophyes fleayi. The sequence goes on from NC_134406.1 coordinate 54,715,241, forward strand.
TATTAATAGTTCTCGGACACACGTTGTGCTGGATGTTTCTTGTACAACAACTGCTATCCAAATATAATGAAAGTGAACTCTATAGGGAACTATGTATTTTTGTTTCAGCAGTTGAAGTGATTCTAGTCTTTTCCAATACTCATGAACTGCAGGATTCCAGGAATGTTTTCTTTTTTTTTTTCTATAAAATTTACCGCAGGCATATAAACAGAGTCAAGAGCCAAACCTGGAGAGGAATCAGGTTTTAGTGCTATAGTAAAACAGTCAAGAAAATTGAGTGCAGCATACAGATTTTGTCCTGGTATTCAGCGTTATAGTGAGGGATTAGGGGATCAAAGACAGTGAACAAGTGACTGCACACTACAGGTTAAGAAGAGGCAGCCCAATTATAACAAGGTTATGTTTTGCATCTCTCCAAATATTTTAAGGTTAATTTCTTTTTTTTTTCAGACCTATAAATGGTCGTCTCATCTTACCCAGTTGAGAATTTACAAGGTCTTGGTTTTACAAGACAAATTTGATTGTCAATATTATAGGAGAAAATGCAATTATTGACTCTATTGACCTGTAAGATAGTGGACTATTTTTAAGTTCCGAGTACGTTTAAAAACCCCATTTTCACCACAAATTCAACTGACCCAGTGTTTTCCTTTAAAACTGGTGAAGTAAGTATTAGTGTCACTTTTGCACTCTCTACAATACTTTAAAATAGCTTTGTTTATATTTTTGGTTTTATTTTCAACTCTCAAATGCTGTCTATACAAGCTAAACTAAACAGACATTCATTGCCCAGTCTGATCCAAGCAATATACAGCGTGCTGATTGGGTAGGTTCAGTAGAACATTTAGACATGCAAAGAGTTAAGGAAGCACTAGGCAACCCAAACCTGCAACATGAGTTATTCGAGGCTTTTCAAGCCACAGTTAGCCCTAGTGCTGTTGGTAATAATTTTATATGAGAAAGTGAACAGAGTAAGCAGGGAGGTGCAAGCACTGGGGCACCCTAGAGCACCACTCCACACACATACACTCAGAAGTGTCACCCCCGCTCTTTCTTATCTTAACAGGGGGAAAGTGTGGACTGTGTTTGAGACTGGGCGTGTGGCATGTAGCTGTGGTATTATCGCCAAGGGCCACAATTCCAGCGTAGCATTGACATTTAGGAGCGTTTTCATGTCAACGGCCAGCACTCCATCTGGGGATGCTGCACAGGCATTAAAAACACTGGGTGAGTGACATTATGTTACTCATTCACTGTTTTTGGTGCCCCCTAACCTTTAGCGCCCTAGGCAATCGCCTAGGTTCACATAATATTAGTACCGGGTAGTAAGTCATAAACAACATTGGCATTATTGCTTGCAAATTCATATTGAGAATAATTAAGGCTTAAGACAGGAATTCATTGTAATGTTCGTTTTGTCGCTATCAATAAACATTGTCCAATGCGATTATTGTGGTTCCAAGAGATTCAATAGCAAATGACAGCAGGATTTACAGCAAGCCATGACGACGTATAAAAGGTATAACAATAAACAGGAAAGTATAAACCGAATACATTACTTTACGCGAGCACGTCCTGGGCCCAGGTCCATATTCAGCCTTGTTGTCTGCAGTCAGGAAGAGAGATATAACACTGGCCCAGGGCTTGCTTATATGCAGTTTGAATTAACATAAGCAGTGATGATGTCATGAATATACACAGATAACACCAAGAGAGGTCTTCATTGGTCCAGGGTTTACGATGTTCTAATAGACTGCTGGTCATAGGTCAGTTTATTTGATCTCTATCCAAAGGTGGGGGCAACATACTCCAACTGTTGCCTACGTGTCTTCCCACCAAAAAAATTGTTTAAACTGACCCATAAACAAAGTGCTTTTAAGTATTAATCTTATAATATTCATAAGATGTGATCGCTTCCCTATTGACACCGGATTTCAGCTAGTAAAATATAGATTAATATGAGACCAAACTCCACACATTTCTGTGGACCTGAACCATAATTACCATTCCTTTAGTATTATCTATGTATAAATAATCTCTAATACATTTTACAAATAAATAAATGTGGAATGGAATCTTAATAAATGTATATTATTTACAAGGATAAGTGCGAATGTAAATGTGTGTGTTATTAATCCGTGCGATTGCGTCATTACACGTGGCGTACTAATCGGAATCACACGGTAAAATAATATTAATCAATTTAGCCTGCTTTATCCAATTATTTGACTTCCACATCATAACCTACTGGACAGCACCCAAAACATAGGTATGCAAGCTGTTCACAATGGGTTGCCATGAACCTTATTTTGCAAACCAATTGTGTACTACCAAATGATAAAAATATTCATATTATTATTTTACAGTCCTCACTTTTCTACAACAATAGTTGTAAAAATGGATTAATTGTCAAATTGACAAATTCTGTGCACAACAGTATAATAATCTCAAAGCAACACATTACTAAAACTGAAAACTGATCCCTTGTTTGCAAACATATTTAGACAATCTGGATTTTGAAAAAAAATGGCTTACAAACGTTAAGAACTCTTAGCTGAAGACAATTACAGAATCACTAAATGATAAAACTCTAAACCAATCAGATCTTTCATACATTAACAATCACCAAACTTACACAAAAATTTGGGTCTAGCATATCAATAAATAATTGTTTCAAAGCAATTGTGTATAAAGGCATACCACCTATTGTCTAATCAAATTGATATATATGTGCCCAGCATTATATCCCAGAAATGTTCCTAAGATCAGCTAATGTAATTTCCGAAAATCATGATTATGCAGCGGTAATGGTGTTTTATTACATGAAGTACGCTTTTTGTACTAGTTGTAATTGCACTACAGATAGGAGGTACTGTGGGATGAGTTTTATATGATGAAGAGTGTGCATTTGGGGGGCATCAGGTGGGCTCAGTACCTCTCTTGCATATTATATACCTCGAGAGGTGCAGGTAACTACTTACTTTACACTTATATTATAATTGCTTATATTATACCTACACTTATATTATAACTAGCCTTATTTTCTGTACTTCAATGTGCTGCCTTGTTCACCATCCAGGACAATATCATACAGGAAAGTTGTCCTTATGTCCTCATATTCTCAAGACGTATTTAAGACATGAATGAGGGTCAAAAAAAGCAGCATTTTAGACAAAAAATAGAAAAGTTAAATTAATGAACAGGGTGGTCCTGAGGTGACAGTAGGCAGCTGCTCAGGGCCAGGAGTTAGTTCTGTGTCTGTGGTTGTCGGCTGTCTGGAGCCAAGAACTTGTACTGTACCTGTAATTATCAGCTGCCTGAACTAGCACAGTGCCTGTGTCCATGAACATGTATCCCCGCAGACAGCTACATTGCTGTTCCGCTACCTTATATTCTGAAGTGTACCTCGAACGGATCGAAGAGCCGAACCTCTTAGATTTTAAGCTTGTTTGGACAGGGCCATCTTTACCCTCTGTTTCTTGTCATTGTAGACCAGTGTTGGCTAACCTGTGACACTCCAGGTGTTGTGAAACTACAAGTCCCAGCATACCCTTCCAGCAATAAGCTGCTATATATTGGCAAAGCATGCTGGGACTTGTAGTTTCACAACACCTGGAGTGTCACAGGTTAGCCAACACTGTTGTAGACCATTGGTTTGTACCATCACCTCAATGTAGAGCACTGCGTAATAAGCTGGTGCTCTATAAAGCAAAGATAATATTTTTGAAGTGATGTTTTCATTTTACCACTATGGCTCTTTCCTTACGCCCACAATCCCTTCCTAAATGGGTAGTGGGCATGCACCTATGTATGTTCTAGATGGACAGAGAGGCGCATTTGTACAATACCAAATTCTTTCCATATAAATGTGATTGTGGCTAGTAGATTACCTGTTATAGTCAATGCAGTGACTCTCCTTTGTTGTTATAGAGGTTGTATCATACAAAGAATAGAGACAATGGGCGCCATTTAAAGTTGGACACATTTGTTCTCAGAGTTTTGGCATACGCATTTTGTTGCTAATAAAATAGCGTACTCATGTGTGTATGTTGAGCTGCGCATATCTCAAGGTGTGCAAGTCAAATACTAGTTTTTGCACCATGCGCACAAGTTGGTGTATACATACGCCTAGCAATAGCTTAGAGATGTGACCTTGTTTGTACACTATATAAGGAAGGGCAAGAATAGTGTCTTGACAGTTATTAATAAATACAAAAATCTAATTTTCCAACTAATATGTAATTAATTCCAAACACCTCCACGTCTCCTTTCTTATAGTACTCCAAATGGAAATTAAAAATAAGTAATGTGTATAGATGGCTGCCACTTAATATAATATAGATGTGACAGTAATGAATTAAGTAGTATCTGCTGGAGAGGTTAATATACAAAGTGCCAAAGGAACAGATGACCAAGACAGGCACAAATCTAAATACGGAAATATTGAGGTGCATATGTGCTGTACTGAATGCATATATTCACATCACAAACACTAATTACACCCAAATGAGGTATAAAGAGAGGGGGAAAGTGAAGGGGGAAAAGAAGAAGCCACCACTCCAAACAAAAAATAAAACTTTACCAAATTTTTTAAAAAAACAGTCATGGCAGGGGGCTTAGACTAAGAATGGACTTTGTCAGCCACAGAGTCACATCAGCAAACATGCATAGGGAATAGCATCTGTGGCAGTCCCACCAGTTTGGGGGGTTGGAGCAGAATTGCAGCCTCCCAGTCACCTGTTGGTACTCCAAGGGGTAAATGTATTATGGTCCGATTTTTGCAACTCGCCGGAAATCGGCGAGTTTACAGCTAAATTTAAAGTGGCGCTGGCTTGTAAAGGCAAACTTGCCTTTACAAGGGTGTTCTTCGTGATTTGCTTCCAACATATCTTGCAGAACTCATGTGGGGAGATCGGTTTGGCAGATGCATTTAACACTTTCCTTCTGCATATTGCAGAGCAGTTTCCTGTTTAGGATTATGCAGCATGATTATGTATGTATGTATGTATGTATGTATGTATGTATGTATGTATATGTTTATACTTATGACATATGACTTATGACATTCATTTGTGTTAACAAGATTTGTGTCAGGTGCAGATAATGTCCCAGGGGAACCTAATCTTCACTTGATCTGGAGAAGGTTCATAAATTAAAAACAGATAAGCATGTTGGTTCCTGCTAAGGCAGAGCAGCAGGCATGGGACTTCCCCTGCTAAAGTGTAAACCATCCTCAGGCTACACAGTCTGGGTTGGTTCCCACTAATAACTGGGCAGCCTGAAGCATGGGCTAATAGAAGAACCAGTCAAGGCTGGTCAGTGCCGGGCTGGAGCCTATATGGGGGTAATATGTGCCCCGAACCCTCCTCGACAGTGGGTAACAGGGTAATGCGAAATATTTGGTACCCTGGAGTGACAACTCTGCCACCCCATGGGATCCCAGTATAACAGTAAGCGGTCCATAAAACTCTGCTCCATTATACTAAATGAAAAGTTTGTTAAATAAACTTATAGTTTATTTAATAAATAGTGATACCTAGACATAGAAGCTAACAATTCCAAATGATTCGTCAATGAAGATTTTAAAAATGCTGTAGCTATTACGGTTGACCCTTGCACTGTCTCAGATTTTGTAGAGTTAGTTGAAGCACCAGTTCCACCTGGTCATGTGTAGTTCTCATGCTGGACTTGCTGATCCTGGCCTTCAGCATGACATAGAAGGGGATCCCCAGGCAACACCTCCTTTTTCTGGAAGTTCTGTAAACTAGCACATGAAAGGACAGTGCATGATTTTGAGATCACTTGCTTTATCTACAATGCCTCAGTGCAATGGGGTAGACCAGGAAGCGCCAGGGACTAGTAGGTAACTTACACACTTGCTCAGAATGCACATGGAAGCTACTGAGTAGCTTCTGCTTTATTAGAGTGTGTTCCAAGTCATAGTGGCAGAGTGAGCACCTCTGCTGCCGAATTGTGAGCTTCTTACTCTCCGAGCATCACACTGGTTCTCCTCCACTCTGGCCATGTTCCCTGTGGAGGTGCTCACTACCACCACCATAGAGAACATGGCCAGAAAGGGGCCGTAAGCAACATCAGTAGTCAAAAGGAGGTAATTTCGCTTTCCCTGAATAGATCAATGTTGTGCTGTTGTGTACACAAGACTCAGCTACGGCTACAGAAGGAAACTTTAGATATGTCAATGCTGTAAAACAATGCTTCAGTTTTATAAGCTTCAACATAAAATTAATCATTTGGTGTGACGCATGTTCTCAGCATGGTACACTTAAGTGGCAATTATCAAACAAACCTCTATATATAAATAAATATGTAATAAAACACTACAGATATACAATTTGTATGCATCATACCCTTTACTTATAGAAGTGTCCTTTCTGCTACACATGACTAATATCAATTATGAAAATAGGGTTCCTGACTCATTAAGAAAAGTAAGGCAAAAAAAGAGTAAGTTTTCTCCTATACTAAACCATGTTACAATACAAGGGGTACAAATTAGTTTATTATTTGCACATAAGATAAATACTTTTTTCATGTAGCACACAAATACTTCATAGCTTATTTGTACACTCAAATTTAAAGTTGATCTAGAACAAGCTTTACCCCAACTTTACATCTTCCATCACATTTTAAATTTACATCCTCCTCCAATGCAACATGGTTTTGCCAAAATGCAAAGTTACTCATTTTTTTTGCTTTTCTTTTCTTAATGAAGCAGGCCCAGGGTGTCTAATTTGTATTTGACAGCAATAACTAGGTTGCACTGGCATACATTGTCGTGCTGTATTTATTTATTAATATTATTCTGATGACTCCATCCTGTAATATAAACTACAGTTGCTGAAATGGACACTATAATAAGAGAGAAATTTACTATTAAAAACACATAAGCAATTTGTATTTTGCTTTGAGCTGAATGAAAAATAATACCTATACTTTACTTTATTATATTATTATTTTTTTATGTGTAAGGCACCGCAGTACTCAGTAGCACCAGCCAGGGCATACATAATATACATGGTAGCTCTTGGGGACAAGACTAGCCCAAACTGCTCTGCTTTAAGTCGGTTTGAAGGTAAAATTCCATTCTCTTTTTAGTTTTGTTTTATTATTTTGTTGTCTTCCTGGGATTTAAAAAAACTTCCAGGAATATTGATGTAATTATGGATGTAGATGTAGTGGCTGGGATAAGTCGGTATGCCATACCGACACTACTACTGCTTTCATTGTAAAGCCCATTCAAATTTTATTTACTTACATTTTCCATACTGTCACTTTTAAATTTTCACTTACCTTCAGGTAAGTGTTTCCCTCTCAACCCACCCCTTCCTATTACCAGGATATATACCTTTTCAATGAATGATAGGAAGAATAAATTGAACATGTCCTTACCTGAGACAAACTGAATTACAAAACAGTGACTGTGATTACCTGGAGGACTGTCTACACAATGATCCCATATTGGTAGATGGTTCCTGTGCACACTGCAATTGCCTAACCTCTCACATCAACGAGACTGGAAGTCCACTGTTAGGACAAGATAGGGGCAGCATAGTGGCCTAGTGTTTAGCACTTCTGCCTCACAGCACTGGGGTCATGAGTTTGATTGCCGACCATGGCCTTATCTGTGTGGAGTTTGTATGTTCTCCCTGTGTTTGTGTGGGTTTCCTTCCACATTCTAAAAACATACTGGTAGGTTAATTAGTTGCTATTAAAAATTGACCCTAGTCTCTGTTTGTCTGTCTCCCTCTCTGTCTGTCTGTCTGTCTGTCTGTCTCTCTGTGTGTGAGTGTCTGTCTATATTAGGGAATTTAGACTGTAAGCTCCAATGGAGCAGGGACTGATGAGTTCTCTGTACAGCACTGCGGAATTAGTGGCGCTATATAAATAAATGATGATGATAAGGATAACATTGCTTCTTTCTTAGTCTCTTATGCGCCATAGAACAGCTTACTAATGGTAGTCTTATCTTTCAAACTTAGCACTGCTTAATGAATCACAATTGTGAAAAAAGAACATGATTTTCAAAAGTGCAATGTGTGTTTTGTTGAATTGCAAATAGTGCTAAAATATTTAAAAGTGGTAAAAATACATTTTGTAAATAAGTATTTTGTGATTTAAGTGATTAACAATTTTGCCAAAAAGTTAAAAAAATAATGATATGTTTAACATTAACAGTAATTCAAGAAATGGCACAATCTTAATTCAGACGTTGCAAATTATTCCTGAGCTGTTTTTTTTTTAATCCCCCCACAGCCACTTCCTCTGTACACCTGGATATAACATTTATAACTTAACAAGGCTTGAACCTAAAAATATCACGTTTCAGTGTATGTTTATGGATTTCGTCCCTGGGGAATAGATATGACGAGTAAGCTAAGAAAGACATTTTAATGTTAGGTGGAGGCAAATAGAGGAAAATAGTAAGAATATAATTAAACTGGTGGAAAAGCATAGCATGTAATGCATATATTTAAGATGATGACTAATTTAAAATGCTTCCAATTACAAATCTGAAATATTCATGATTTATTTATAGACAGTGTAGTAAATTGATGGTAATGCACATCTGACTTTCTCATGTATCTCTCTAATATGTCAGAAGTTGTACAGCATGGTCTGGAGATATCATTTACATGTGTAAGATGCAGCAATTCCTAAAACTGCTCTTTTATATGGTGTTGATATACATATATGTAGAAATGTGTGCATATTTATTTATTGTTTAAAGGAGTTGTCTACTTAGCAACAAACATTATCTATTTAGCAAGTTTCCAACATCTCCACCCCACTAATATTAAGAGGTGCCTGCTGGTTACACCATTTCTCAGTATGGTGCCAGAAAGGATTCAGTAGTGGAAGACTAAAACTATCCTTGGGAGTTAATCTTCTGGATCTCACCTGTACTTAGAAGTGCAGAGATGTTTTGGTGTTAGGGGAGAGGGCACAGGACGAGGGGGGTGAGATTCAAAACTCTTAGGGTCTATTTATTAAGCAGCGAAGAGCCAAAAATTCAGAGAAACGTCTGTTTTCTATGGAAAATAACCACACATGGGTCACTTCCTCCTTTCACCGCCTGCGTTAGGCTAATGGTGAAGGCGTTTTTCGGAAGTTTAGGAGGGGAGTTTCGCCAAGTCTATCCAATGAGCGCTGGCTTGGTAAATACCAGCAGTAGTACATTTTATATCACCGCGGTATGCAGTAGATGATACTTACTGCCGCCCACTAGCCACAAATGTTAAATAAACCCCTTAGGATAGGAATGAGGAAATGATTGAAGCACTTCTTTATATAGTGGCTATAACCCTTCAATGTGGTACTGTAATCAGTGCACTCCACCTGTACTAGCCTATTAAATCTCTGTGGATGGCCCTATTCCTCAAGAGCAGAAAGCTCTCCACTGCGTATAATGTGAAATGGCATAATCTGGAGGGTCTTTACAGGTAACAGTAGTCCCCCCACTAAATTGTTACACACGTGGGGTAATTAGTAAAGGGGTGATGAAGGTTGTAGGTGTCTCAAAGTGAATTTAATTTAAGAAGTCTCTTTATTTTCGACACTTATCATTATCATAGTAGCAATGTATGAAATATAGACATCCTATATAAACAAGATCCTTTACCAGCTGGTCCCAACATATTTTGAAAGGGCTCGGCTTGCAGCCAATTTGCACATGAGGGAACTCTGTTGTGCGAACCATAGACTCCAAAAACGCAAATGAGCGGGTCACAAGGAGAATGGGGGATATATTTCTAAAAGTTACACTATAAACGTGGAATTAACCTGTAAGTCAGAGTGTCTGCCGAACAGACAAATCGAGAACCATTACTTTAAAAAAAAAAAAAACACATAAAAACAGTTATGACCATCTGTTTACACAAAAAATACTTTCCTTCTGCACACAGGATCTGTGACAAAGGTAGTCTGCACTCAGCGAATGTTTCCACTTGTTCTCAGCAACAGAGAGGAGAGAGCAGAATATAGGTCTAACATTTCTTTATACATAGAGGGCATCTCTTATCTTGTAGAATCTCTTGCTGAATGATGACGCTCTGTTTTTGCTTGTTGATGTTAAAAACCCCAGATTTATGAAACTTTCTGACTTTGGACTTCAGATGTTTCTGCATTGCTGAAGGAACTTCCCATTTCATTTATTGGTTAAAACAATAAAATATATTATTTGTCGTAGATGGTGAATGTGATTGTCTCTGTTTTTCTTACTATTTGTTAAAACAGCTCCAAAATGTATGTATTCAGAATCTATCACGCACGTAACAATGTTCTTAATTGTGGCTGATTTATATGGATTTGTTATTAAATGCAGATGAGATGCTTGAAACTATGTTCTGTTGATGAAGATTGAGGAAGCAAGAACAGTGTCACCAAGAGGGGGTGGGGGGGGGGGGTGTACAAGGTATCTGGGCCCAAGCCTCGGCTGGAGGACCTACAGTGGTGATTAGATAGGGGTAGAGGGCTCCGGTCCAATCCACAGGCCCACCAGAGCCTGATTGTGTGAGTAACTGCACAGACCAGTTTCTTCTTGTTGGTCTATGCGGTCTCACTCTCTAGGCTGAAAGAGCACCAGCTTCTGCTGAAGCAGCGCACACAGCCTAGGGGTGAGCAACTGCTCTGGGCCTGAGATTCTCTCGGCAGCCCTGGGAATGAGAACGTCACAGAAACAACAGCAAAAGGTGCAGAAACAATGTAAATCAGAGCCTGCCAGCTAGATGGCATGTCCATTGTTACAATGCTGGACCTAACCGCTACTAAACAGTTACTAAACAACTGTTTATTATCTGTTTTTCTTAAGCCAATTAAAACTAAACATAAACCTTAAATGCAATATTTAATTGTGTCAAACTCGTTTGAAAGATAACGTAAAATTTCCCATTTGCACAATGGAAATCTATATTCTTTTTCATTGTTTCAATATTTGAACTAATTAATTATGTTGTTCTCACTCCCGTGTTTCTATTAATAAGCAATAATTAGTTTTGGGCGTTGTGCCTAACGATGGTGCATGTTGAGAATAACAGTATTATTTTTAAAATATCTCTATCTGGTAAATGTGAATCATCTTGGTAAAACAATTTTAACAACTGGTGAACAATCGACCAAGGTCATATATTATCATGTGATTAATAAAAACCATTAATACTGAACCTCAAGTAGGGGGATTTACCAAATAGAAGGTTAAGTACTTTATTGGAAATAACATATTAATGCCATCACTGTACTTCTAAAAAGTCTTCTGATGCCTCATTCATGTTTTGACACTGAAATAACTGGAAACAGGAACCAAATTATTGGACAACAAACGGGAACGTGGCTACAAACTTTGTCACACAAGAGCCACAATCTGCAATATAAATAGAAACCAACATGTCATAGTTTATCATTACTACCATGAAAAGCATCCAACACGCAGGTTACACAGCCATGGAGAGTAGAGTTATGAGCTCAGGTAGGGATCAAGGATAAATGTCCTTGCCCTAAATTCAGCCCCTTTGACATTAGCTCACCTGCCAGCCTCTAATAACATGGGTTCTTAATTTAGTCCATCACCCAAATTATATCTGTGAATCATCTCAGCAGCCAATAGTTCAGTGTTTGTTTTTTTTTATTCCTTGTTTATATAAAAATTTGGAGCAAGACGGGATACTACAAACCATTTCAGACTTTGTTTTTTTAACCCTGGATTCAAGAAATAAAAACAGGATAAAGAAGAAGAGACGACAAAGTAGAGAGCATAGGGAAAGGATGGAAGAGGGTGAGGTTTCCTGATCCAATGCCTGATGTATCCAGACACTTAGGCTGAAAGCATATCTTTATGGTCCAGTTTCTAAATTGTAATGCAATTATTAGTAATGCACATTTTTTTTATTATTAGTTTACTGTTCTATTTATAGTTAACATAGTATTGTTTTAAACACAATAGAAAGGAAATAAAATATTAAAGTATTAATATTTTGTTTATTAGTAGGTAGTACACAAACGGTTTGCAGAGGGAGGATTATAAGGACCCAGCATAAATAGCACAGCAAGCAATGCTTTTAGTCTTTACCCATAGATTAAGAATCCATTGTCTAATACCTTTGCCATAAATTTACTGTACAAAGCCTTCCCTGCATAAGACACATGTTAACTTTTTAGAATGTATAGCTGGGAGTGCTCTATTCAGCACTGTTAAGGAACAGTCCTCTATGACCAATGCAGCTTACAGTACAAGGCTTGATGCTGAGCTTACGCCTGTTTGCCTGGCATTGGCGCATATGAGCCAGTGCTGACTTGCGTCTATCTGGCTCTTGTGTCTCCTTAACACTGGAGAGGTGAGAGGGAAGGGGTGTGTGAATGCAGGCCAAGCACAGCAGGAGTGTGTTCACCCAGACCTGCAGAAAAACACATATACCTCTTTCAGGAGACATATATTTTGCACCTGTAGGGGGTAGGTACAAATACACACGAATGATGAAGACTTGACATAAACCAGATGCATGTGCTGCCAATGCGCAGCCAGACACATCTTAAGTTGTGTACGGCTCTGTATATAGCGTTATTTATGTCCATATTGCGAACAACTCTGCATCAGTCCCACAGTGTCTGGAACATGGGAAAACAAAAGACATAAAGCAAACACTAGAATTTGAACTGGGGTCTCCAACAAATTTATCTTTATCACTGATTTATCGGTCAACAGCCTTTACCCCCCAGCCACTCCCACTCACTACTTTACAGTAATGTAAACATATAATCATGCCTCAATATATCCCAATTATTTTAAAAAGATTTCTTAAAGGAATGTATAACAAGCCTAGGTGAGACAGAGTCAGGGGCGGGCTGGGCCGGGGGGCAAGGGGGCATCGGACCCACGGGCCACTCAGTCTAATTGCTGTTTGGGCAGGCCGCTAACCCCCCCCCCCGTGGATGCAATATGACCAGCGGCGCAGAGGCACGCGCGGCCACATCACATGAAACGCGACGCGGCCACAACGCGTGTCATGTGATGCGGCCGCCTGTGCGCCCCCCGGGCTGAAATTTGCCAGCCCGCGCCTGGACAGAGCCCATAAGGCTCCTACACACGGGTGTTGAAAAACAATGCTCTTAAAAGTGTACACAAAAACTTTGTCCACGTTTTTAAGAGAATGTTTGAAGCCTGTTCTTAAAGCCTCCCTGCAGCATAGTGTACTTTTACAAACCAAACGTGTGCTCCCATAGAACTCCATTGTAATATACCAAGCATGAATGCTCCAGAATTCTGCAGGCAACTTTGAAATTAATGCAAAGTGAATAATGGTTATAAAATGTATGTGCACAGGTCCATTTATCACTTTCGTTTGTAAGCTTGTGGGCAGGGTCCTTTTACCTCTCTGTGTATATATTACCCAGTATTGTTTTATTACTATTTGTTCCCAATTGTAAAGCGCTACGGAATCTGCTGACGCTATATAGATATATGTTATTGATGATGATGATGAGTGTCTGATAGATTATCAGCATTAAAATGCATGTATCAAGCTTTTAGAAACATACTTTAAATGCCCCAATTTAATGTCCGTATGTACAAGGATAACTTCACATAAACAGCTTAATTCATTATACATTATACGCTTCTGCCTACATTGATATCTATATAATATTGTCCTGAGAAAAACATTTGAGCATATTAAAATAACAACTCCTAAAATAATAAAAATACCCCAAACAAATGCAATATGTTATAATAATAAACACTTTCCGCGGAACTATTTCTGACTGTGTGATCTTCTAGAACTGAACATAGATTATTCTGAAACAAATCGTCTAAAAATAGAATCTAGTTGTCTGCTCCAGTTAATGTCACCCAAGTATTTGTATCCTGGGTGACAAGGTGGATCACTTAGAAGGCGAGTCAGAATTGCCCGAGAGCTTCTCTCCTCATTCTGGATTGTGAGAACACAAAGCATTTCTGTTATTCCATGCATACATTTAAACATGACTATGCCCCCTCCAGGAATCTTATCAGAGTTGTTTTGGTAGCAGGCAGGAATTTGTGGTTTTCTTCACAGCAACCACAAATAAACCAAATATGACAGAATGGCTGCCTGCTATAAATAACCATTCCGGTGTACAGTTATATTAGGAGGTAGCTCGGATGGCATGATAATACCTAAGAGGCTAATCTTAGACGTGCAGTGGCATGAGATGAAAATAATTGTCTAAGAATAGCTGACCCAGGGGAGCCAGCTTGCTAAAGATATCCAAAGACTTAAGCTACTTGTACTTTAATTTATTTAAGAATAATCTTTAACAAGCTTTCCTTGAAAAGAATTTGTCATTTTCTATTTGGTCATTAATATTGATTTGTTGCATCCATGTTCTTTTCCTAGGCAGTAGTATTGGAAATGTCAAACGATGTAACCACTGTGTGACAGTACTTAGCTCTGCATAATTAATTAGTTACCCTAACCCTTTTCACAATAATTCATTCTCTTCAAATATCATCTGAACAGAGAACTAAAAGGGATGTGTTTGCTTTATCTATAATGTCTGTATTTTGTGTCTGAATTTAGGCTTCTCTTTCATAGTTTCATTTCTTTACCATGAGATTATCACATTTATTGTTTTGTTTTACTTTAGTATGCATTTTTCTTTATATATTGCATTATTATAAAAAAAAGAAACCAATGATCCCAAAGCATAAATTCAGGAAAAACACAATAAATTAATAAATCCTGTTTTTTTTCGGTTACAGTCACTGTGAAGAGCACTGCTAAATGATCAATGAGAACGTTAATGCCAGCGGCAGCGTGGGACAGACAGGGATGATTTTTATTAGAGATGCTCACTGACCCCTGTGAACTGGTTTTGGTTTTGGATCTGGATTAGTTTCGTGTTTTGGTTTTGGCAAAACCGCCCTCGCGTGTCTTGGTTTTGGTTTTGGATTTTGTAGAAAATTGCTAAAATATGCTAAAATCACATAATTTTGCTCTTTTTTTATTCCTACATTATTATTAACACTAATTTCAAGTTATTTGCAGTCAATTTTGACCACCTCACAGATCACAATATTATTTTCATACACTTTCGGACAAAGACTGCAGCGACCTGGCTAAATGGTAAGCGACAGAGCAATGGCACAAACACATGGCAGTTCCTAGCACATCTAGGACACATTGGCACACAGCAGTGGCAGAAAAGAAAAATGGTGCAAGATGGAATTGTCCTTAGGCCCGCCCTCCCTCCCACCCACCATTATGTTGGACCTTAAAAAGGAATCCAAAAATCGCGAGATCCACGACCCGACCACGCAACAATGATGTTTTGCCTTGTTTTCAAATCCAAAAAAGCGCGAAAGTACCAAGCCGTCTCAGCTCGTTACTCGGATATGCTAAGTTCGGGTAAGTTCCGAGCCTGAGCATTCCAGATTATAATTTGTGTGTTAGCAAGTACAGGGGCAGATTAATTGGTGGCGCTAGATAAATAAATGGAGATGATGATGATTACAGGTGACCCCCTACTTTACCTTCTAGATCAGACTTACAGGTTGATATATGAAGGATATCTTCTGCTCTGCAATTCCTACTATCTCCTATTTGGTTGGAATGATTTGTAGGCTTTCCCAGAGCAATCTTCTATATACATAGAAGATTGCTGCTCACTGCTTCAGCAAATGGGGTTCTCTGTAATTACCTACTGGTATAACATGCAAAAATAATGATGAAGACAGACACTCTCCACATAGAGAGTGACCAATGTGGGATCTATACATAATATGACTGTTAGATTTACTGAAGGTATAATCTGTAGTGTATGTAGTGGACGAAGTGGACTTGTATACGGTGCTAAATTTAGAAGTACAATAACGCCACTTCTAAATTTCCACTTCGACCAGTGAGTGTATGTATATGCATATAATATTGACGAAACATGGCCATGCCTGAGAGATGTTCCACTAACAAGTCTTTCATTAGGAAAATCAAGCAAGGCAAGTATTAACCCTTAAAACCTTAACGACACTGCCCTGTTTGGCTGATTTTAGTTTTACATTGTCCCACTTATGGAGACAAACACAGACTAGCACTGTATGGAATAACCAATTTTCAGGCGTTTCAAAAAAAAAAAAAAATAACCCTTTCCTATAAATAATCCTGTTGTGTTACAGCCTATTCTGTTTGGTTCCTATACTACAGCACTTCACAAACAAGACTCCACAATTCTAAAGATGTGGTGAAATATAGGACTGAGTAATCATTTAATTACAGCACAGGAACCATTGAAAACCAAAACCATTATAGTAACATATAAGTAAAATATTTTTTTCAATCAAAATAAGCAAAATATGGTAGCTTAAGTTAGCTATGACATTAGAATGGTTTAGTTTCATGTCTTATTATACAAAGTCCAGTATCCTCCACTACCAAGGTACAAAGTATCTCCCCTAAAAAAACACCTTTAGCAGTAGAATATGGGTGCCTGCTTATGAAAAAAAAATAAATATATAAACATTATGTGAATGAGGAAAGATTGTCACATTCTGAATATCACTTTAACACATAAGTGATCACAACTATAAACATTCTGCTCCTAAAAACACCATCCATTTAACCAGTCAACCCAGATCAAGACTGTCTTAGAGTGAGTGGGGAACTCAGGCAGAGATAAGGGTCAGAGGGACAAGTTCTCCATCCCTGTTACATCAGGGGGCTAAATTATCTGATCACTCTGGATG
This sequence comes from Mixophyes fleayi, assembly GCF_038048845.1. NCBI lineage: Eukaryota > Metazoa > Chordata > Amphibia > Anura > Limnodynastidae > Mixophyes > Mixophyes fleayi. Next base: position 54,731,967 of record NC_134406.1, read on the forward strand.
GGGTGAGTATGGTGTGCGACCCTCCAGCCAGCAGTCATCTCCTACAGAGCTGTGCACTCATGCTCGTACAGAAAGGGAATAAGTGCCCAGGACCAATGCTAGAACCTAGGCAGATTTTCTAGAGCCAAAGCATTCTTATGGGTCTCTTTATCAAGAGTCCGCGATGACTAGATTTTCTATCATTGCATATCGTAGCCAAAGAAAATCTTTTAACACGCAATTTATTATAAAAATATCCTAGGTGATACTGGATTGCAGCAGTAAGACTCCTCTTACCACTTGCCAAGCTAGTCCTGGGACCCTGTGCATATGCCAGTTCCAGATTCTACAAAAAATATAAAAATGTGTAAAAAGAAAAATAAGAATTTAAAAAATGAATCTATAAAAAAAAAAGCACAAAACAGAAAAAATGCTTTATTTTAATAATAAAGCAGGTTTGAAAAAGTGGAGATGTTGCCTATAGCAACCAATCAGATTCTAGTTATCATTTCTTTAGGACATTCTACAAAATGACAGCTAGAATCTGATTGGTTGCTATAGGCAACATCTCTACATTTTCAAACCTGCAGTTTAGTAAATATACCCCCATGTCTTGAGATGGCGTTCGCAATCAGAGGACAGCAGCGGAACAATTACCGCTGTTGTCCTTGGTAAATAGGCAAAGCATGGGGAAGCATCAAAGGAGGACCCCAGTGATCGCTATCTGTCTGCGATAGAACACAATAACCTTTACCCATACTTGCCAACTCTCCCGGAATGTCCGGGAGACTCCCGTATTTTGCAAGAGTTTCACGGACTCCCGGGAGAGTGTGGCAATCTCCCAGATCTGCCCACTGCACTAGGAAGTGGGCAGAATTAGGTCCCAAACGCTGCGATTCCTGGTAAATCGCGGCATTTGGCCCTGCCCCTGCTGTCATATGCGTCATTACGTCATTTGGCCCCGCCCGCCACCCCCCCCCCCCTTCCCCACCCATAACGCCCACCTCCCCCGGCAGGCTCCCGGAAAGTTGGTAAGTATGCCTTTACTTTCTGGGGGCCTTTGGTACATAGGAAGAAGCCCTAAATCCTGCAAAAAATCCCCTTTTCACGGGATTTAGGGCTTATCTCCCTCTAATAATTAAGCCCCTCAAATGTCAAGTTTCTCATGTCTCACCATGTAAAGGTTGAATTTACTTTCATAATTTGGGAAAGTGGTATGTACCCAATGAACTACAACTACATGCAAAACAGAAGTAATTGCATATTGCTGAAATTCAGAGCATCATAACCATAGCAAGTAGGTGGTTTCAACAGCACAGGAAGTTATCCAGACGTCTGTGACAGCAAGTGTAAGAATAGGGAGACACCAAAAATTCACAAAATTACAAAACAATTTTTCAGCTGTTGAATTATATGCAAATTCCTCCTCCCAGTACCAACTACTAATACATGTATTCACAGAGAGCTACTATCTGTAAACAAAGATTGGGGGATATTAATATGATTAATGTCACTAATAAAACGCTGTTTATATGACGTGAATTTGCATTAGATTGATGTGTGCATTACATGATGAAACACTTTTGAACTGAGTGACGTAACACAAATCTAAATGACCTGGTAATTTTACACATTTAGTCATATATAATCATTTAATGGACCATAATACTGACAAACAGGGTTGCTAAACATGCACATAAAATACACACAAATCTGTTGTTGATGTGAAAAACTTCACCTGTGAGAACAGACAGTTTTGGTTTTCAATATGAACTAAGAAATCTTAATGACTGCATTTGTAATTTATAATAGTGCCACTCACTGTAATTCCAACAACAATTTTAAATAATACAACCATAAAACATTATTGTTCTTTCTAAGTTAAGATCTCCATAACCCCAGTTTAAATGGTGGGAGCGAGGGGGTATTTAGTCAACTTATAACATGGCCAAGTGATGGAATCCTCCATATGGTCCACAAAACACCAGCCTGATTTCGGCTGTTGATAAACTAAAATGTGGTCCATAGATCACTGAGGACCCGAGGAGTATACAATATGTATATATTCCATACAATGCTGTAGTGTTAATGCTGCCTGTGGAGCGAATACACAATAACTTTCAACCTTCTTTAACTAGTTGGACAGACCAGATCCTGATGTCTTGCTGTAAGCAGTGGTCGGGGCAACTAATCTCACCTTCAAATACGCTCATGTAGTTGTCACACAACATATTAACAAGCACAACTGATTCACATATGGTGAGTGCCAATAGATGGTAGGATTTGAAGATTCTACTAACAAAAGAACCAAATTTAATGGTAGAAGATACAGTCAGTCCCATCAGCATTACCCAGACTGTGCAACAAATTATCAATGAGAGAACAAGAGAACCAGACCAACGCAATTATCATAAAACCCCTAAAATGGCATTGCTGGAAAACGCTTTCTGCTAAAATAGTAGGTATCACAGCAATGTGTGTTACTCTGTAGCATTTAATGTAAAAAATTGTTTGTAATGATGTGAAATTGGCTCAAATAGTATAATTCTTAAGGTAACACATTTATTGTAGTTTAATCACAGGAAAAATGCAGACATATTACAGTTAGATAATTGCATTTTCACATTTCAATTGTTTTCAGCCATGTTGTGTA